>NW_025814826.1:48054632-50817132 GCF_022079265.1 Lynx rufus | reverse complement strand
CCCCTTTCCTATTTATCTGGTTCTTTCCTACTCAGATTGCAGGGTGAAAACCACTTCCACAAGAAGACCTTGCCTGACTGTGACGGGAACTTCTTCTATATGTTCAGTAAAATCTATTCACTCTTCTTTCTGGCCACAGTTCTACAATTCTCAGTCTGTTCTTAGATCTCTGGATGGCATGGGACTAGTATCACCTAGTGAATGGAAATGGAAATGTCATATGTCATTTCCAGACTGAAGTGTTTAAGAAGTAAGAATGGGGTAAAAGACCCCGAATTGTCTAGCATTTAGGTGCTGCCCATATCCCTTGACTCCTGTCCTCATATCACTCTGACTTCTGCTTCTGATGGCAAATCTTCTCTGACCCTGATTCTGATGCCTCCTCCTATGAGGACCCCTTGATTTCATTGGGCTCATCTGGATAATCCAGGACAATCTCTCCATCTCAAGTCCTTAATGTAATCACACTTTCAAAGTCCCTTTTGCTGTGTCACATAACATATTGGTAGGTTTTGGAACATAGGCATCTTTGGGGAGGAGGGAACATTTTTCTATCTACCTCACCAAGTGACCAGATACAGGTCTATAAAGGATTTAGAACAAAAGTTCTCGTTAACATTCAAACTGGAAACAAAGAAAAGCTTAGACATGTGGCTTTTCTACCGAAGTATGTTATTCCAAGGAACTTCAAAACAGCCATCATTAAATTTGAAAAAGAATCATAAGGAGAAGGAAGAAAAGACAGCAGATTCGAGAACAAATAAAATAATAAATCTAAAACAACAATAACATGAGTGTGGTTATCAGCACGTGAATTTGTCTGTAAACAAATGGAAACTTATTATAAACTTTCAAATTGTACTGCCACCGAAAAAGAGCTTAGGATAAAGATAAAAATGTTTTAAAGCCTTAAATCAACTTTCAGACTCCACACTTGTTCCGATTAGAAATGAACTTTGGAAGTGGTATACCCCTCAATTAGGACGTGATCCCCACACCTTCTTCAGATGTCATCATGGGGGATAATGGGCTGGTAAGAATCTCCCAGAGGGCATAACCAAGGGCCAGGGAGAACACTGAACATCAGAGCTACTCCCAAAGAATGGAATGAGGATTACATCAAGACTTCAGTTTGCCAAATCCTGCTGTAGTAATAGATCCAATTTCTCTTTCGATCAAATTTTGGTTTTGAGTCCAAAAACAGGCTCAGTTCCAAAAACTGGGCAAAAGGCCTGGGTTTTTATTAGGGCCATTGCCCTTATTCTGATCATCCCTCTCTGTTTTCTTATGACTGTACATATTAAGTAGTAATCTTGTTGACCACCAATCTATGGTGGAGATGCCAAATTCGATAAATTATTTTTATAGCTCTTCATGGTCAGACATCCCTGCTATCCATATGATATTATCTACGTGGCTTCTGACAGATAAGCAAAACCATCTGGCCTCTGTCGTTTTGGGGTCTATCAACTGCCCTGCATTACAGAACCCAGTTCTAAAACAGCATCACCTATTATCAATCCAGGGCTACCATTGAACTTCTAAATTATTTTGGTGCCCCACTCAGCAGTTTCTTATTTTTTATTATTTTGTAAATGGTGTATCCTCTTTGTCTTCCCATGGGACATAGTCCTCTGGTGAGTTCTCCAGCCTTACATGGACTGTCCACTTTGGCATGTCCACATCTTTGAGAATATCGATACCATCTTCCATCATCTGCGACAGCAATTCTGAATATCGTTCTCTCCATTCTTCCAGGAGTCATCAGGAGTCATCTCCTGATATTTTTGCCAAGATGTTAAATTCTGCGTATCAGGAGAGTGTTCTCAAATTGATAAAATCTCTCTTATTCGATCTTACATTCCAGCCCCTGATTAAACATCCTCAGAATCTACTCCTGTTGTCCTCTCCCAACTCCTGCTGGTGCATACTGGCTACATTCTGCAACTCTTTTGGTATATAGTCCCCTTCCTCCCTTAACAGGACCAACACACCCCCTACTGCCTCATATTGTGACTTAATTCTGTCCCTGGCCAGGTGTTGAGAATGTATACTTGTTTTCAAATATACGCATTTGGGAAGACTTTCTTATTTAGAAAGTGTCCTAAAGATTATTATATTGTGGGATAAGACAGTCCCTACATAGCAGTTACAGAGATGTGAACAGTAGTGTGTTATGCGAGTGTGTGAGTGTGTGTGTGTGTGTGTGTGTGTGTGTGTGTCTGTGTGTTGGGGGGGTGGGTGTGAGAGAGAAAGAAAAAGAGAGAGAGAGAGAGAATGTCTGTAAATGAGCATTTCATGTTTAAGGCAACTAATGTCCTTTGAACTACTGGAGAAAAAAGTCAATGGATTCTGATTCTGATTGTTATTGTTATTGTTATTATTATTATTATTGAAACTTAAAGCACAAAGGCTGAGGATTGATATCTAAAAATTATGATATATTTAAATCTGAATAATTTAAAAAACAAGATTAGTGCAGTATATTCACACTGTAGTTTGTGAGCCTTTCTGCTGCCACAGGCTCTGGTACCTAAACAGATACTCTGTTATAAACAGTTTTTTAGAAGTTTAATTTTTCATGATGTTCTTTACAATCACTAGAAAAATACCACTTACATTCCTTATGTGAACACTTACAGTGAAACCTAAAGCCACTCAAGAATAATTTTCGGATAAATATGATCAGAGATAAAAGTTTTCAGGTCTGATTCCAAGAGGCAAGTAGACCACACAATAAGCCACAACACAATAAGCAATTGACATGCTGATGCTCTCAAAGGACAAGTTACCTAAACTTCAGTGTGATGGGAAATTGGGAAGCTCTCTTCAGAAACTAAATTTCCATAGGTTTGTACACCTTACTATATATTTTTTCTAAATGAAAGCACATATTCATTATTTTTCTTCATATTCCTTCCTTACCCTTCAACACACAAGCCCCACTGTGAGTTTGCCTATTATTTCTTGATTCCAAAACTCTTTATAGAGTCTGAGCAATTACAGAATCCTGCATCAAATCGTCATATGTTGTGAATGAGAATTTCAATGAACATGTACTTGGGAAATGAAAGACAGATGGTCTTTCAGTCTGTATCTCCTTTATCTCTTTTGTCAACCCAGAATTGACTTCACATGTCTTCTCCATTTTATTTGTATCAGTATGCTTACATGGATTTCATAAATCTTTTTTTTTTTTTTAGTTCACTTGAGTGTTTTCACCAATTCTAATTCTCTGAATGTCTTCTCCATTGAAACCCTCCTTTACTACTTTCCCTTCTTACTACTGTAATCCATTTCTCAACTGGGTCATTTCACATTTATTCTCCAGACGTTTCTAAATAAAAGGTCATAGTAACTAGGTCCTTCTTTATAATAAAGCAATCTAACAAACTATCCCGCTTTGCAGTCTTCACCGCCATCTGAATCTTTGGCATCTGGCACACAGAAGGCATTGAATCGTTAAGGGAGAACAAAACCAGTACAATCCTTCCATCCATTTTTACTTTCCTAAACCTGGAGAATCCAGAAGCATCCCTGGGGTTGAAGGAGGACAGGAAGAGCAAGCAAGTGGATGGGTGGGAGATGAAGCACAGACCATATTCCCTTTTCCCACTGTTCAACGGTGGAAGTTGAAGGTCAGTCTGACCTGGGAGATGGAGAAATTTTGAAACTCAGAGTTTCATTGGAAACTGAAGATGAGATTGACTAGCTGTGACTACCTGAGGCAGGTGACTATCAGAGGCAGGGAGCAGAAAACTCACACAACAGGTCTGAGGGCAGTAATTGTAAAAATTTGTTCCTATCCGTACTCAACTGACTCCAACGTTTTATTTTATTTTATTTTATTTGCTCCAACATTTTAAAATAAATATATTTTTCATGAATAAATACATGAAGATAGGCAAAGTATTTTATGAAATTAAAAGTAAAGCAGGAAAAATGCAAAAGTCCCAAATGTGCTACTTACTAGGGGTATAATATCAGACAAATAAAAATGGTCTCTGAATATCAAGAGCTTCATTAAAAAAAACAAGAATAAAATGATTTCAGTGCATTGTTGTGAGGTTCCAGTGAAGAATAATGCATCAAAATAACAACCACAATACCTGGAACATAGGAAGCCCTCAATTCATTCTAGTTTACTTCCCTCAGAATTTTCCATCTTTGTATATTTTCTGAGGAGTCACTGTATATCTAGGAACTCTACTTGCCAAGCATGAGATGAAGTTCTTTCTCTGTATCTTAGAAGCCATTGAGGGTCACAAAGTTAATACAAATAAAAAGGAAAAAAGCACAAGAGCATCATCAAATTATGGTTTAAACTGTAGTATAGTTGTTTTGGAAATTAGGGGAGAAAATGAAGCAAAATGTGAAATAACACAACACATTTCCTAGAAAACAAACCAAAGTTCAAGTCAACAAGAGGACTTGTTTTTCTTCCTTCTGGCTCTTTCCAACTTGAAACACAGCCAGAGCCTTTTCTGAAGATCAGGAAGCTTAAAGACTATAGGAGCCAGCGGTACATGTCATTGTCCTGATTTGTTATTCAAGACACAGATCTGTATTGCCCAAATTCTTACAGAACACTACTCCCTGGTACCCTGTTTCAACATTTGCAACAGATTATTTGGAAAGCATTGTTGGGGGCAAAGCCACATCTAACAACTCCCATTCCTAGAGCATCAGATTTTAATTTTAATAAAAACAAGATTCTAAGCCTTTGGACATCAATTTATGGCAATGGGAGCTGTAAATAAAGTATAAGACCTAGTTACACTGAGTTTATTAATATAAAACCACCATGAAATCAATGGCTTGCTTGAAGAACTTAGATTCAGTTTACTTTGGATTAAGAAAATGTTTCATCTCATTGTGTGTAAGAGCTATAAATATGCACATATAAAGAAAGAGCATTAATAATATGGGAGTATTTGCAAACTTTTTGACTACTCTAGCCCTCAAAAGAGAGCTCTCTTATTGCTAACCCACAAACCTTCTCGTTAACCCAGAAGATTCAATCTTGGTTAGTCAAGCTGTTACTCTTTTATGATGCGTGCAGTCAGAGTGAAAGCAAACAGGGCTGAAAACTGAGCAAAACAGTGGATGGACGGTTATGTCAATCTATACGATATGTAGGGGGAAGGGGAGAACAGTCAGAGTTGGAGATAGAATAAAAGTTGCTTTTACTAGAAAAGAAATATTGACTGTAGTTGTTGTGAGGAGGGTCATAAATGAGAGTCTCTGAAGTGTTGTGGGTGACAACGTGGATGGAAAACAAAATAAGATGTGAGAAACATTGCTGAGGTTGTGGATTAGATATGTTTTAATTTCTCACAAGGAACACAAGTAGTGCTTGGAATTTCTTTTGCCCTTTTTGGTTTTAGCTTATAAATTGTGCTTTTTTTTAATTGAGAGAGAGAGAGAGAGAGAGAGAGAGAGAGAAAGTGCGTGTAAGCAGGGTAGAGGGGCGGAGGGAGAAGAGAGAGAGAATCTTAAGCAGGTTCCATGCTCAGAGCAGAGCCCAGCATGGGGCTCGATCCTACGACCCTGGGGTCATGAGCTGAGCTGAAATCAAGAATCAGATGCTCAACCAACTGAGCCACCCAGGCACCCCATGTAAATTGTGCTTCTTGAAAGCAAAATCATATATAGACAGGACCATTTGTATCTCTGGGTTGTGAGGGATACACTCATAGCCAAACAGCCGGAAAACAATTTTAATATTCCTTCCCCATACACAGAACGCCATTTGTATGCTGACGCATGTAGTCTATAAAGGTCAAAGGTCCACACAAGTCAAAGCTCACTTGTAAGAATCTTTGTGCACTAGATGAGCGTAGGATTCAGGTATGTAAATGAGGAAAATAGAACCACGTGCAGCAGGATGAGGGGAAAAAGAACAGGCAGAGCAAAAGAGGTCAGTATCCAATGAATACAATATGGAATTACTTGGCAGTTTAAACTGTTCACAAGAACTTTGGACCAGGAGAAACAGCGATTTTCAGAGACACAAGGCTTTTTGTAAAATGTACATCGATCCAAACTCAGAACACTCTGGGGAATCATATGAGTTCTTTTCTCCTGGGTGACTAAGATCTGTTACATGTCCCACTTCTCTGTAAGCCTTAACTAGGAGCTAAACTCCATCCAGACATCTCATGGTATCAGTACTTGCCCCATAGTGCATGTATAATCGGTATTTGGTGAGTAAATAGCCTGCTCTCACAAAACCCACTGCCTCCCTCCACCATAATACTGTGAGAAATTAAAATGAACCCTTTAAGTGTCTGGCTCCTTAACTAACTTTAAGCTCCATGAGCTCAAGGACAGTATCACATTCATGTTTGGAGTCCCAGTTGGCAGAGTGAGCGCTCAGGCAATGGATTTTGAACTGAACTGAACAAGAAATTTACAAAAAATAAGCTCTAGCTTGGGTGGAAATAGAGTGGGTAGAGGTACATATAGACCATCTTCACAGAGTCAGGCAGGAAAGGATTTGCAGGTAGATTGAGGTGAACTCAGTCTTGATGTAAGACCTCACAGTCTAGCAAGTTCTGCTGTTATGAGCTGTGTAGAAATTATGTGGTAACAGTATATGAAATATTATGGTTCCATTCTCTGTGTCATATACTTTTCATAGGTTTTGTCAGAAGACAGTATCGAGTTGCAAATAAGAAGATTATCTGCAGAGTATCTTGTACCTTGAAGTTACTTGGAGGTGAGTCTAAATTTTGTATGGTGACACATGAACCATAAGCAAGAGATCATATTCAGAATAGTTCCTTTGGGAGACTGAAGGTTTATTCTAATAATACTGTGATTGCTCAACATCTTTTAGGAACTTCCTTTAAAAACTTTGAAAAATAATTCTCTTTGTAGGTGAATATTATTTTGAAAACAGGCAAAAGTTATCCACACTTTCGTGTCGTGAATGAATATGTGTTATTAACAAAGTAATGCAGTGTTTTGAAAAGAAAATAAGGCATACTAATGCAATTACTGGTATTTTGGAGTTGCTTAAAATCTGACTGAAATCAGTGCCATTAGAAGTCACAAAAATATCTTGGGGCGCCTGGGTGGCGCAGTCGGTTAAGCGTCCAACTTCAGCCAGGTCAGGATCTCGCGGTCCGGGAGTTCGAGCCCCGCGTCAGGTTCTGGGC
Source organism: Lynx rufus (assembly GCF_022079265.1). Classification (NCBI taxonomy): domain Eukaryota; kingdom Metazoa; phylum Chordata; class Mammalia; order Carnivora; family Felidae; genus Lynx; species Lynx rufus. Next base: position 50,809,969 of record NW_025814826.1, on the reverse strand, counting down.
TGATGGCTCAGAGCCTGGAGCCTGTTTCCGATTCTGTGTCTCCCTCTCTCTCTGCCCCTCCCCCATTCATGCTCTGTCTCTCTCTGTCCCAAAAAATAAAATAAACGTTGAAAAAAAAAAAAAAAGAAGTCACAAAAATATCTTTATCAGAACAATACTGTGAAAATATGTAAAATGCTTTCTAGAAGGACTAATTTGGGAAACAACACTCATGTAAATGCATGAGGTCTGGCCTGCTTGTTCAAGAAAATTCTTGGAACTTTAAAATATGAATCCCATAGGGGCGCCTGGGTGGCTCAGTCGGTTGAACATCCAACTTTGGTTCAGGTCATGATCTCAAGGTTCGTTAGTTCGAACCCCGCATCAGGCTCTGATGCTTGCTGCTGTCCGCGCAGAGCCGCTTCGGACCCCCTGTCTCCCTCTCTCTGCCCTTCCCCAACTTTAACTGTCTCTCAAAAATAAATAAAATATTTAAAAACAAAATAAAATGAAATATGAATACCATATATTTTTCATTTTCCTCTGTGTGCTTTTATAAGGAATGCCAAAGAACAATAAGAGAGAGAAGAAAATAGGAGAAAGCGGTGGAAATTGAGAAATCCTTTGCCAAACAGAGGCACTGACAAGGAGGTTTATGTCAAAATATTTATGGAATTTAGAGAACAACACATGAAATGGTCTCTTAAAAAATGATCTCTAAGTAAAAGGATGTGGGCAGACTTACCAACTTCCTGTGTGAACTTCTATCCTATTGGAGTTTGTGAACCCTACGTATAGTAGTCCATCTATTAAATAATTAGATATTTATTAAGACAGCTGAAACCAGAAAGAGAAAGAAATACAGCTCTATCCCTCCCCTGTACACCCATTGGCTAAGTTGTTTGGGCAGTCAGTGCCATGAAATCATTTGCTTGTGAGAAACCACACTGTTTTTTTCTTTCTCAAGTTTAGGTATGAATAAACCACTCTGAAAAAGCTATCTTATACCATGAAACAGTCACTGTCTAGTTACAGGTTAGATCTCTGCCCTCTACTGGAAAATACTATACATGCACCAGAATGTTTCTTATTTCTAAGTTTATGGAAACCATACATCAATATGTTGATCACAAATCACTGTGTTTCCTTATTTAAATATATCCATATCCTTAATATTTATGAAATTCTCTTCTATTCTCAAGTTTTATTATTTTAGCATATCCTTAAAAATATGTATTTAAGTACTTCTCTACCACAAGACCTCTTTTTCTGTGCTGGCAGTACAAAGAAACGGAGTGGCGTGGTCCCTGTCCTTTAGACCTGGGTAAACATACATGTGCACACGTGTGTAGATACCATGTGCATAATACAGTAGCCACTAGGCACATGTGAAAACTTAGCATTTGAAATGTGATGGGTCCATATTGTAATGTGCCAAAAGTACGATGTACACACCAGATTTCTAGAATAAAAAATACATTAAATGTTAATTGCTTATTTTGATTACTTTTTGAAATAATATTCTGGGTGTATTGTGTTTCAATATATTGCTAAATTAATTTACCTCTTTATTTTACTTTTTTAAATGCAGCTACTAAAAAATTAATATATATGACTCAAATTTTTGGCTCACATTACATTTCAGTTGGCTAGCACTGTCCTAGAAGCTCTAATTTAAGAAATTGATACAAATACATAACTTACTATATAAACATCAATATGGTATATGTAATAAAGGATTATATTTATATCCGTTAAGCATGTTGAATTTATACATCTCCTAAGAGGGAACTGTTACACTATTATTATCATCATTCATCTGTTATTTTTTTAGATAAGCAAACTAAGGCCAGAGAACTTAAATATCTTGACCAAAGGGGAAAATCCATGATTTGAACCCATGTAGGTGGAATTTGGAAGCTGTGCTTTTCATCACCACACCACATGCCGCTGTAAAGAACATGGATGAGGGTACTTCATTGAAGTGTGGCTTCAGAAATGGCTTTTTGGTGTAGCTGAAATATGAGTTGAATTTTTTTTGTTTATTTTATTTTGAGAGAGACAGAGAGAGAGCATGAGCAGGAGAGAGGCAGAGAGAGAGGGAGAGAGGGAGAGAGGGAGAGAGGGAGAGAGAGAGAGAGAGAGAGAGAGAGAGAGAGAGAGAGAGAGAATCCCAAGCAAGCTCTCTACTGCCAGTGCAGAGCCTGACATAGGGCTCAAACTCATGAACTGTGAGATCATGACCTGAGCCAAAATCAAGATACAGACACTTAACCAACTGAGCCCCCCAGGTGCCCCTGAATCTTTAACAATGAATAGAAGATGGTCAGGTAAACCTCTTTCTTATATGAAAATAAATCCATAGAAATGAGAATGTTATTTGAGTACACGTACATGAAAGCTGTCCTAAGGATAAAGGAATGGCAAAATCCTTTATCTCTAAAACCTTTGGGCACCCACAGAGGCAATATGAGATGTAAAAAGGAGCAAGAGAAGGGAAGAGGAGGAGGAGGAGGAGGAGGAGGAGGAGGAGGAGGGAGAGAAGGAGAAGCAAAGGAAGAGGAAAAGGTGAAGTATGTGGAAGAGGAGGAGAAAGGAAGAGAAGGAGGGAGAAGGAGGTGATGTCATTGTTGCTCACAGAGAATTTACATTTGGCTGAAAGTGGAAAATTCTAAGCTTTTGCAACTCCATCACTTTATAAATGTAAAACTCAATAAGTCTATGATTTCTGTGAGTCCCAAAATTGACCTCTTGTTCCAAGTCTAAGGATATTAATTGGCAATCAGTGTGTTTCTAACCCACGGGAGAATCGTCTATGGAAAATAAACTCAATGGTGAATCCCTAGAAAGTTTGCATGTAGACAAACTGAGCCAAAATCAGGACAGTGAGATGCCTGCTTAGTTCAGTATGCGGCACCTTCATGTTTCGGGGCTTTTTGGAGATTTCCTGATAATAATAAAGACAAAAGAACATCATTTTGAATGATTTAAAAAAGGAAGCAGTTTCTTGCCTTCTAAATCTCATCTTCCAAGATAAATGCTTGTGTTCAGGTAAGGGGTTCGGGGCAATAAGGAGAGACGAGGGGACACTCTATTAGTTTCTACACGTGTGAGGAAATGTAGATCCTGGCTCTGCTCACTGCCACGGAGATCTGCTGTTTACAACAAGAGAGACGCAGTCTCCGATCATTACCACAAAAGGGGAAGTTAGGACAAATTGCCAGGAAAGAGTCTAAAAACCCAAATGAAGAGGTGGTGTGGGAAAAAAGAAACAGAGGGTTGCGTTTGGATGATGAAATAAGAGCAGGGATGAAGCTGCCATGTGGGTGAGAACGAACTTCTAACCCCATCGGCCAAGTCTTCCTGGAAGGGATGAGCCTGAGTTAAGATTTAAAGAATGAGTAGAACTCAGCCTGGAGAAAAACTGATTTCAAAGGAATAGCAAGTGGTGGAAACGGATGAACAATGACTCGTGTGGAATCAGAGTGTGGGGCTGAGCAGTTGAGCGTGTCTCAAGCATTGAGAGGAAGGAGTGGGAGACAGATAGGAATGAGGTAGGCAAGCTCACTTCCTGGAAGGCCTTTCAGTCCCTTTTAAGCATCTTGGATTTTACCCTTTAGGCAATGGAAATCACCTAATTGTGTTGGGGAGAGAATGATGTAGTCGGACTTATATAAAGAGAAAATTTCTGTTTACCTCCTTTTCTTTGTTCTTGCAATGGTTCCTCCATTCCAAACTAGCCCCTCTCCCTGTTACTATTTTCCTTTCATCTAACCGACCTTCAGTTTGTAAAAATACCTATGATTCTATTATTTACTTATCCCAATACAATGGGGTATTTTGGAATTTGCTATTTCCCCAAATTAAAACCTACCAACTAATGCTATTTTAGTTGTAATAATAACTAATGTAATTGTAGTATTTAGTTGTAATAATAACTAATGCTATTGTTCAGTGTAACCTTTTGGAAGCTCTGGTGAAAGTCTTGAAATACTTTTGAACATATTCAGTGAATACTTTCTGAATTTCTTGGGTAAAGGCTAATAAGTGCTAGGTAAGATAGAGGCCAATACTCTTTCTTCCATAGCATCTTAGGACATGGGTTCTCTTCTGCTTCAAGAAAGAAGAGACCAGGAAATTGTCTTAAGAGCAGGCAATATGCCTTTCATCTTTCTCCTCCATGTTAATCATAGGCCATTAAATGCAACGTGTATTTTAAAAATAGGAGAATGAATCAGGATCCAATGTCAAATCCTGCCACTTGCTATCTGTATGCTCATGGATAAGATTCTTGATCTTCCAAAATCACCTCCCAGACTGTAATATTAGAGTAATAATACTAGGTGGCGTCTACTGAATCCTTGCTATGTGCCAGCCACTGGCCTACCTTCAGTGCTTTATACTTATGATAGTACTTACTTAATCCTCACAGGCAGTCAATGCTATATCCTCATTCTTATTTTACAAATGGAAACAATGTGGCATATAGAGAAAGACATTCCTCAAAATCCATGTCAAGAAAGTTGCAAAGTGAGGATTTGAAGCCACCGATTCTGATCCAGAACTCATGCGTTGAAACTACTATATCCCTAAAAACCAAATTGGTTAGGGTTCCACTGATGAACAGGTATGATCTTTGTACATGGAGAGCCGTTGGTTGAATTTAAGTAGTACCATTGTTCGGTTTTATTTTGGGATAAAGCTTGTCAGAGTGTGTAAGGTCTAGCACATAGAAATTCCCAGGGAAATGAGTTCTTGTTCATTCCTCCATAAAAAGTAGTGCTGTTCCTCTCTCCATATCCCCACCGCGGGAAGGACTTCTAAATAGATCTATTTTCCTCTTCCCATAACCCCCAATGATAAAGAATTAAAGTAAAATGCAAAACTTGTACCAGATGTTCTGTAGTTGTTTTGGCTTGAATGTCCCTTGGTTTCCTGCACATCGCTTATACTTTGATGCTGTGTCTTCACGTGTTCACATGCACCCCATCTGAAGTTTCTTGACAAGAAAGGGGATAGGCCCGGCATCAAGGCTAACCTCCTGGCCTCATTTCCCTACTGTTTAATTTCCCTTCCCAAGATTCACAAGAATTTCTTGTGTCAGTGCTCACGTGGTCAAAGACAGATGGAAGAAAAGATGGATGGATTACAACCACACCTACCCAAAGTCCTGAATTAAGCACCGTACCTGAGACTTCCAAATTCTGGCCAGAAGTTTAAAACCAAAAGTGTTTCGAGCATCCGTGGTGCTGCCTATATAAACCTAAAATAAACTGTTGATTCAAATAGAAATTGCCAAATGCCTCCCTTGTCTGACACAGTGTAGACTCAATCCAGTGTGGATTCATTACATTTTGGATGATCCATCTATCAGAGAACCTGAAGCAGAGAAATAACTCGTGCAGAAAGAGACCACAGGCGTTTAAGATTCAGGCTAACTAGCAAAGGAAAATGGTTATAAAATAATATAGGCCAAAAGAAAATGTATTATTCATCTTTGCACTAATGTGCTAAGAACAGCAAAAGAATCTTCAGTTTCGATACATGTTATCTCTAACAGTTTTCTAAATCATGTTTCATCCCCTCTCCCATCAGTGATGAGTCCCTAGCATTGCTTCATTTACCTTATAGAAATGTTTGCTACCAAAACTATTTATTTTTATATTGGCTAAGTCTTTTTCTGAGATATATTCTAAACAAATGGTGGCTACTGAGTCTGTCTTCTTCATGTCCTTCCTAGAACAGTATCTACCACATACAGTTTGCTTTTAAAAAATAATATGCTAGGGGCACCTGGGTGGCGCAGTCAGTTAAGCGTCCGACTTCAGCTTAGGTCACGATCTCGCGGTCCGTGAGTTCGAGCCCCGCGTCGGGCTCTGGGCTGATGGCTCAGAGCCTGGGGCCTGCCTCCGATTCTGTGTCTCCCTCTCTCTCTGCCCCTCCCCCGTTCATGCTCTGTCTCTCTCTGTCCCAAAAATAAATAAACGTTAAAAAAATTTTTTTTAAAAAAATAAAAATAAAATAAAAAATAATATGCTAAAAAAATTTAAAAAGATAAAAAATAATATGCTAAATATCTAGTGAGAATGGTATTATGAATCTTACAGTCCTCTACAATCTGGTTCTGGTCACATCTCTGTAAAGCCTTCTATAAATGCACCACGTTCTAGAAACAACAGTGACCCATAAAGTTGCCAGGCTATTGTCTAACATATCCTTAGCTGTCATTAAGTGGATGCCATGGTCATGAACAAGTGCCTACACATTCTTCACAATTACTCTACAGAAAACCATAAACCGACAGCATGTGCATTGCTATCCTAACTGTACATGAGGAATTGTGGAGCCTAGACATATTAATAAGAATTTTTAGAAATTATACTGTACATGTAAATAATCATATCCACATACCTATTTATACTTATATAGTATAACTGCTAGCATGCTAGCATGCTAACATGCTAACATGTATATATATATATATATATATATATACACTCAAATATTGCTCTGCTTTCCAAAGTTCATTTATTTAATCTTTGCACCAAACTTGCGGCTTAAGTGCATTTTTAAATTTGAGACAAAGGAAGTGAAAAGATGTTAAATAAATTGTCTCAATTCACAGGGTTACTCAATGGCAAAACTGGGGTCTGAACTCTGCCTAAGCCCAGGCCCTCATCCGCTACACCCACAGTGTTGTTCTAAGGTTTCTCTAAGCAACTGGCCCCCAGTCACACAGCTGTCACAACAGCTAGACTCTGAACCATGCTTGCCTGGCTTTTTGCTCAACACGAGGCTGCCTTTCCCAATATTCCTATTCTTTGAACTTCAATGTCACTGAAAATATTAGAGCCGATAAAAGCGTTAAGAGTTGACCTAACCTCATTTCCTCATTCAGATCACAGATGAAATGCCCACAGAGGGGGAGGGGCTTGGTGAAAGTCACACAGTAGCTCAGGGAAGGAACTGAGTTACTTCTTCACATTCATCACATGCCATCCACCTTGGGATTTCTTTATAACCTGCTTTATAAGTGCTTTTTGTTTCTAAGACTTGCATCCACTAAAAAATAGCAAGTGAGATAGCAGCTCTAAGGGGGAAAAATGTATAATGGCTTCATGAGATGAAAAGAAGTAAATTAATACAAATTACAGTTCTACATCTTTTTCTTAATTTGTGGTCACATTTATTTATTTATTTTGAGAGGGAGAGAGCACGAGCAGGGGAGTGGCAGAGAGGAAGAGAATCCCAAGCAGGCTCTCGCTGTCAGCACAGAGCCCAGCATGAATTGCGAGATCATGACCTGAGCGGAAATCAAGAGTCAAACACTGAACCAACTGAGCCACCCAGGTGCCCTCATTTTACATCTTTCAAAAAACCCATGCTAGATATCCAGGCAAATCTCCAGCATATTCACACAAACTGGTGAGACAGCATCCATTTATTTACTGGTCTATGCCAGGAGACATTTGTTCTTACAAAGTCATCTATTCATTCAACAATTTTGTGCTAAGTTCCTATTAGGTACCGAGAATCAGGCTAAACTTTAAATTCATTTAGACCAGAAGAACTGTAGGTATCTCCAACTGCAATATCTTCATATCCATGAGCTCATAGAAGGAACCAAATGTTTGTTGAATACATGGGTGAGTGAGTGAGTGAGTGAGTGAGTGAGTGAGTGAGTGAATATGAGAAGGTTCTGTGAATATATCCATCAGGGTGCAAAAACACCAGGCTATATCATCAGTGACAACGTCTCTTTGCATCTCTCCTAGAAGAGACTTTTGAGAGGGTGGCTGGGGTGTGTTTAAATATATAAAATATTGGGGCACTTGGATGATGCAGTCAGTTGATTATCCAACTCAGGCTCAGGTCGTGATCTCATGGTTCATGGGTTCAAGCCCCGCATCAAGCTCTGCACTGGCAGTGAGGAGACTTGTTCGGATTCTCTCTCTCTCTCTCTCTCTCTCTCTCTCTCTCTCTCTCTCACTCACTCTCACTCTCTGCTCCTCCCCAACTAGTGCACACGTGTGTGCATGCACTCTCTCTCTTGCTGTCTCAAAATAAATAAATAAACTTAATAAATATGTAATACAATATTTTTAAATGTTCTGGAAATCTTAACAACTAACAATATGCTTATTGAGCTCTGCTCTTTCTTGCATTATTACTGTTTCACCCGTTATAATGAAGCATTTTTGCTGTGTGGCAAGAAATAAGAATTGACAAGAAGCATGAAAAAGCTGCAGAGACTCCCAAGTCCAAGAAGGCAGAAAGAGAGGCATATTCCTAGCTTTCGTCCACAATAGTTTTCCCTTATAGTTAGCAAAATAAAGAATTGTGGTAGCACTGGTTTTTAAGAAAAATCAAAAAGCAATTCCAAAAAAGGTATTCATAACATTTCTCATCTAACCAGACCTAAGCTTGGCTGGAGCAGCTCTTCACCCACATGAAAAGCAATTCTCCCATGGAGCTTTTTATTAGTGATTACCACTCCCCTTATATGTGTATGCTCTTGGCTGTTTTTTTTCCCCGCATCCAATATGATCAATAAAAATTCAAATGTTATCATGTGCTATCCAGTGTACTAACCAACACACTTGCCGTGCGACATATCTTTCTACTCTTTAAAAATAATCATAGGAGCTGAATATTCTTATACCCATTTTCCAGACAAGGAAGTTGCTGCTCAAACAGTTTAACTTTTCCCAGGCCACAAAAAGCAAGTAAATAATATGACCAGGATTTTAAATCCACATGTCTTATTCCAACATCACAGTGCCTCCTATTGTGCTAGATTGCTCCTGTATCTTCCAACACTTCTGCACACATATTGATACCCTGACAACCACAAGCAGAAAAAATTACTGGTAAGCTGTTCCTCATACAAACATACCTGATAAGTTGGGTCATTGTCAGCTCCTGCGTTGAGAGTTGTGTGATTTTTGGCTATTGCACGGCTCAGTGGCTCAGTGTTTCTTCTTGCCCTGCACCAGCAGTTTAACGATCTCCATATGTTCAGGAGCTCACAGAAAGGGAATTGAGAACAGCTTGATTAGCATAGTACGGGTGTTGGGTAAACTGCTGTCTTAGTTGAAGATATTTTTCTTCATGTTACTCAGCGTGAAGTCTCTCCACAATTCATCAGTTAACACCATGGCTCCTTAGTGACCAAGCACTAAATCTTGGGTTTCAACCCCTTTGGGAATGTTTCACTTACTGATAGATAATCAAGAAGCATTTATTGAGCACCTGCTGTGGGAAAGCCCCAATAGGGAGTTACAAAGAATTATGAGACTATGCAACTTTTCCTCAAAAAATCCAATAGCTACTTAAGGAAAAATGGAAAACTATCAATACAATAGTGGAGAATTAAATTTAGAAGTCAGGGTGAGAAGATACTAGGATGTTATTTAAAATTGACAGTAAAATGAAAATCAAAGTCACTAGGTGCAGAAGAATTTCAGATGTGTTCTCATCACTGGGCTCAGACAGCCAGTGAGCAATTCTTGGAGGAGGGAAGACTTCATACAAGCTGAGTTGAGATTGTACTGGGTGTACTAGATGAAGAGATAAGGGCAGGAAAGAGAATCATGTGAGGTCTGTTTCTATAGAACCGACATGATTGTACAATTTTCCCACTTTTTTGAAACAATGGACAAATGAAATATACTGTTTTAATTGGCTTATAAAGTTAATCTTGGGTTGCCTGGGTGGGTCAGTCAGTTAAGCCTCTGAACTCTTGATATCGTCTCAGGTCATGATCTCAACATTCACAAGTTCAGCCACACTGACGTTGTGGAACCTGCTTGGGATTCTCTCTCTTTCCCTCTCTCTCTGCTTCTCCCCCACTCACTTTCTCTCTTTCTCAGAATAAACAAACTTTAAAAAAAACCCATAATCTTTGTTTCACATAAACTTTAAAAATACCTTGCTGACAGTCATTCAGTCAGAGGTTAAAGATACAAAAGACAACTATTTCTGCCCTTAAGAAGCATATACTCTAGTAGGGGAGGAAGAAAAAAATACATGATTTTAGTAGAATGTTAAGTAGTGTTAAAATACAGATGTATAACTCTGCCTATTAGATTAGAGAAATAAATGCCAGAAAGTATTTGAGAGAATTTCAAAGAGGAAATCTGAAACTACAGGTTCTAGGGAAAGAAATAGCAGTTTTGTTTTTTGAATAAGAGTATGAAGCATATTGTACTATAAAATCATGAAAGTCATTGGTGACATAGAAGGGAGATTGATCTTTATTTGTGAGGCGGTAAAAAACCTTTGGTTATTCGGGGTCTTTGGCTCTTTGGGGAATAAATCCCACTTGATCATGGTGAATGATTTTTTTGAATGTATTCTTGGACTCAGTTTGCTAATATTTTGTTGAGGTATTTGCGTATGTGGTCATCAAAGATATTGGCCTGTAGTTCTCTTTTTTGTAGTGTGTTTATCGTGATTTTGATTTTGATTGTGATTTTGATATTAGGTTAATATTGGTCTCATGGAATGAATTTGGGAGCTTTCCTTCCTCTTATATTTTTGAAATAGTTGATAAGAATTTAAATCTGCTTTAAATATTGGTAGAATTCACCTGTGAAGCTGTCTGGTCCTGGACTTTTGTTTGTTGGGAAGTTTTTTGATTATGGATTCAATTTCATTGCTGATAATTAGTCTGTTCAAATTTTCTATTTCTTCCTGATTCCATCTTGGGAAGTTACATGTTTTTAGGAATTTATCCATTTCTCTAAGTTGTCCATTTTGTTGGCATAAAATTGTTCATAATATTCTCTTGTAACCCTTTATACTTCTGTGGTGTTGGGTGGTACTGGTTGTTATTGCATTTCATTTCTGATTTTGTTTATTTGAGTCCTTTTTGTTTGTTTGTTTTTGATAACTATGGTAAAAATTTATCAATTTTGTTGATCTTTTCAAAGAACCAGCTCATAATTTCATTGATCTGTTCTATTGTTTTTTTAGTTTCTTTTTCATTTATTTCTGCTCTAATTTTTATTATTTCCTTTCTTGTACTGTTTTGGGTTTTGTTTGTCCTTCTTTTTCTAGCTCCTTTAGGTATAAGGTTAGGTGGTTATAGCTGAGATTTTGTTAGTTCCTTGAGGTAGTCCTATATTGCTATAAACTTCCCTCTTAGAACAGCTTTTGCTGCACCCAAAGATTTTGGACAATTGTGTTTTTGTTTTTATTTGTCTCTATGTCTCTTTTGATATCCTCTTTGATTCTTGGTTCACCCATTCATTGTTTAGTAGCATGTTATTTAACCTCCATGTATTTGTGTTCTTTCCAGATTTTTTTCTTGTAGTTGGTTTCTAGTTTCATGGTGTTGTGATCTGAAAAGATGTATAGTATGACTACAGTCTTTTTTAATTTGTTGAGACTTGTTTTATGGCCTAACATGTGAACAATTCTAGAGAACATTCCATGTGCTCTTGAAACGATGGTGTGTACCACTGTTTTGAGATGAGATGTTCTGAATATATCTGTTAGATCCATCTGGCCCAATGTATCGTTCAAAGCTACTGTTTCCTTGTTAATTTTGTTTGGATGATCTGTCCATTGATATAAGTAGGTTGTTAAAGTCCCCTACTATTATTGTATTACAATCAGCTACTTCCCTGATGTTTGTTAATAGCTGCTTTATGTATTTGGGTGCTTTCATATTGGGAGCATAAATATTTACAATTGTTGTATCTTCTTGTTAGATTGTTCCCCTTATGATTATATAGTGTCCTTCATCATCTCTTGTTACAGTCTTTGTTTTAACGTCTATTTTGTCTGATGTAAGTATTGCCACCCTAACTTTCTTTTCACTTCCATTTGCATGATAAATATTTTTTTATCCCTTCATTTTCAATCTGCATGTGTCTTTAGGTTTGAAATGAGTGTCTCATAGGCAGCATATAGATGGGTCTTGCTTTTTTATCCATTCAGTCACTCTATGTCTTTTGATTGGAATGTTTAGTCCATTTACATTCAAGGTAACTACTAATAAGTATGTATTTATTGCCATTTGTTACTTTTTTATGGTTATTTTAGTATTTCGTCTCTCTTCCTTTCTTGTCTTGATCTCTTCTCCCACAGTTTACTGCCTTTCTTTAGTGATATACTTGGATTCCTTTCTGTTTATTTTTTACATATCTATTACCAGTTTTTGATGTGTCATTACCAATTAGCTTATATATAACATCTTATGCATATAGCAGTTTATATTAGTTTGATGGTCCCTTAAGTTAGAAACCATTCTTAAACCACTAAATTTATATTCTTCTCCCTGCCATGTTTTAAGTGTATAGTGTCATACTTTATATCCTTTTATTCTGTGAATCCCTTCACTGAATTTTATAGATACACTTAATTTTACTGCTTTTGTTCTTCCTACTTTTCTTACTCTTGCTTATGATCTTTCCTTTCCACTCAAAAAGTTCCCTTCAATGTTCCTTATAAGTCTGGTTTAGTAGTGATGAATTCCTTTAACTTTTGTTCGTCTGAGAAACTCTTTTTCTCTCTTTCTATTCTCAATGATAGATAGCCTTGCTGGATATTCTTCACTGCAATTTTTTTCAGCACTTTGAGTATATCATGCTACTACCTTCTGGCCTGCAAAGTTTCTGCTGAAAAATCAGTTGATAGCCTTATGGGGTTTCCCGTGGATGTAACTATTTTCTTTTCTATTGCTGCTTTTAAAATTCCCACTACTTTTTGCCATTTTAATTGCTATGTGTCTTGGTGTGGCCTTCCTTGGGTTGATTTTGTTATGGGCTCTCTGTGCCTCCAGGATCTGGATTTCTGTTTCCTTGGTGGGCTTTAATGGAAGAGGTCCATTTTTCTTGTTCACTGTATACCAAACCTCTTTCTTTGTGAAAAGCCCCACCCTTTCAAGATCCTATCTCTTTCAATACAGTGGGTGAGGGCCTCCAGATTATGAATGATTCAATGATTCTCCAATAGGAAGATAACATTTAGTTCCCCAAATTCATAGTGTTGTGGAAATATAAGAAATGTTTGGCTCAGTTCAATTTTACTTCTACCACTTAGTTTAGCAAGTTACTTAATTTCAGAGAGGTTCGGCTTTCTCATTCACAAATTAAAACATAATATTACTTACCTAAAATGCTGTTGTAATTAGAGTCAGATGAGATTAAAATATATAAAAGACTATGCATAGCAGGAAGTCAGTAAATGATAGTACTTAAATAGTAATTTTCACAGATGCTGCTACTATTGTCTATAAATTGTAATGGATATTTTAGCCAATATCACTGAGGGCATTGAATTATTTCCCTACCTTGCCTACCTTTGTTGATAAAGTTTCCTGTGTCTAGAATGCCTATTTCTTATTGTACATACCACTAAAATCTTCCTTATCCTTTAAGGAGCCATCTTTCTGAACTTCTTGTTTTCTTCAAAAGCAATTTCATGATTTAAAGGTGCTAAAACACCCAGGTTTGATTCTCTGTAACGCTTTTCTTCTTTTCTTGTTTAATTTCTTCTTTAATTCATTATTATAAGAACCCTACTAAGCAGGCATAAGAATGTTATTAAAGCAAGTTTGTAAATTCATTTAATTTGAACATGATATGAAGCAGTGGAAAAACTGGAGAAAATTTACCTTGACAATAATGCAGAGATGTCATGTGTGGTGTTTTTTTTGTTGTTGTTGTTTTTTTTTTTAGTTTTTCCCAAATCTCTGTATTGAAAGATTTTACCAAAGATGTATGGGTAAAAAATTTAAAGGAAGCCTTGGGTTAAGTATGTTCCTATATAAATTCAAGCATCCCCCCCTTTCAAACTGCAAAAAAGTATTTATTATCATCAAACTAAAATTCTGAGTCATCCAAACACTTGGGCTGAAATCAAAGTTTAGAGACAAATGCAAAACATCTTTGAGCAGTGCAGCAATAATCAATAAGACTTGATAGTTGATTCCAAGATGTGAGAGCTATTGAAGCCAGAACTTGAAGAAAGTCCTTTTCTTGGCAGAAGACGTAAGCAAAGATGACACAGTGGGAGTCCTCCAAGAAGCTCTGCTGTTGCTGCAAGCAGATCTCACCTAAGCCTTATCATCACTCCAAGGAACATAGGCTTTATTTCTAGGGCCAACCCAGATGGAAAAAAAAAGATCTATTAAAACATTCTCTCCTCACTATAGAGAGGCCTAAAAAATGCATTCAACCAAGTGACACAGGGAGTTGGCTCAAGGGAGAAATTTGATAGTGTAATCCCAGATACTGGGGAAATAACTTTCAGTACAGAGCTGATTTTTTTCCAAGTGACCTATATGACACTAATGTGGGATGAGTCATGAGAAAGTGGACTTGGCTGGAGAATTGACCAATGACAATTTAAACTAGCCTAATATTTTTAAGTGCCTCATCCAAATTCTGATATATGCCCCCTAACCCTACTATTAGAATCCCCCTCCCCCTCCCAGAAACAGAATGTCCCAGGAAGGTGAGGAAACTCACCTCAACATGCCTACTTTGTGTTTCATGTTTTCTACCCACTTACTCTTAGAAAAATCAGACTTTTCTGGGGCACCTGAGTGGCTCAATTGGTTAAGCGCCCAACTTCAGCTCAGGTCATGGTCTCGCAGTTCATGAGTTCGAGCTCCACTGTCATACCAAGTCTGCTTCAGATCCTCTGTTTCCCTCTCTCTGCCCTCCCCTACTCATGCTTTTTCCTCTCTCTCTCTCAAAAATAAAATAAACATTAAAAAAGTAAAGAAAATAAGACTTCTCTGTGTCTACTTTCTTCATGGCATTAGGAGGTGTCTTGTTAGATAATTATCCAGATCAATAGACTTTGGAAAAAATTTATATTTTAAATTTTATATTTAAAATATACTTAAATATTTTAAAATTTAAAATTTAATATTGAATATATTGAATATGTTAATAGCCAAATAGGTTATGCGTGTATCAGGAATTTCATGTCCCCTAACTCATGCCTATAGTTTTGTTAAAGTTATTTATATCTCAGTTTCATACAGAAAGCATCTGAGGATGCTATCTATAGTTATCATAGGACCATCATATAGTATCACTGTCACATATTGATTTGCCAGTTGCTGAGACGTATGACAAATTATGTTCCCTAGGTATTTCCAGCACTAAGGGAAGTCCTTGGAAGGAATATTTAGGTCAGAAGTCCTCTTGGAATTCCTTTTATTCTTTGCATAAATATCCCTGCAGAAGTTCTCTGCTATATCTAAAAGTATTAGTAGCAACCAGTACAATTTTCTGAGTACCTCCTAAGAACAGGATTTGAAAAATCTCTGGATCTTGATGATTATGGAAATAACCTCAAAGATCTTGTTTTCCAAGATCAGTTAACCAGAGAGTGGCACAGAGTGAAGTGAAATTAGGTTCTAACCATCTCCCAGTCCTTGTTCTCTATCATAGCTCATCCAGGGGATTTTTGCTTTGGTTATACCCCCATAGTGGCACAGCCTTATCAGTAAGTCATCAAAAGCCTGAGAAAGTCCTTAAACTGATCGTCAGATAGTTCCCATATCCTAGGCTAGAAATTAAGGTGTCAGTTGGCAGATACCTTTGCAAGTTATCTGGGAGTGATTGTAGCTGCACATGGTTGGAACCCAAGGTCAGGCCAGGAACAAATAATCTCAAGTAGGTAAGGTTGTAGGAGAGACCTCCTAATACTCAGGGAGTACCTCCAGATGGGTAGGGAATCATTATGAGTAGAACAGGGTTATTTAGGAGATATGTATGAACCACTTAGTATCAACATGAAATTGAATGAGGCCATTGAATGGAGGTAGGGGTGTGGAGGATCTTATTTTTTCAGCCTTTTTTCACTGAAATTTTTTTCTTAATAACAATTAAAATGTAAAATCCACTGAATCATTACTCATACAACAGAAGCCCCAAACAAAATGCGTATGAAAATTAATATATGTGACTACAATAGAATATATATTATAAAAACATTGTTGTCCATAGGTGTGTGGGGGAGGAGTTGTTATTTCTAGTTTTATACTTTTTAAGCCTATGCCTATTACTTTCACTGTTATGATTGTGTATTTTCTTACTTTATAAAATATCTTATGCCATTAATTTATTTATAATATTAATGTGAAAAAAACAGTGAAAATCCTGCAATAAGAAAAAGTCTTAACGAACTTAAGTGTCACGAAATATGGAAAAAAATTAGTTTTATTTCAAGTTATTATTTTTATTTCTTCATGGTCATAATATATTACTCATGAACTTTATGCTATTTATTTATTTATTTATTTATTTTCTTATTTTCCACCAAAGTTGACATGAGAGAGGAGTCAGGAAATCAACCAACTAAAAAAATTACAAAAGAAGAAAAAAATTGTAACATCGGTTATAAAATTAAGTAATGAAAGCCATGAAGATCTAATAAAAAACTTTCAAACTGATGACCCTGCCTTACCTCAACCAGTTAATATAGAGCTAAAGTTACCAAAAATGTTCTTGCCCTTTTCTCCACTAAGCCTACAAAGAAAACGGAAAGCATCTTTAGTTGCTAATGAAATTGAATCACTAAGTAGGATTCAGCAGAATTTGAAAGCATGAATGGGGAATAACTCAGAGCAGAGAAAGTGGAAACAGAGTAGGATACCAATGAGAAAGGAGCTGATTGCCCCCACAGAAACCACTCAAACCTTAGGGAATAAGGCAAAGCAAAATAAAAATTTTAAAAGGACAGGCCGGGACAACTAATTGGGAACTTTAAAAAACAAGGTAAAGAAGAGATTCCAAAAGCTTCCAGAAAGGAAATAAATACAACCTTATCACATGTAAAGTGTCTGACGAATTAACAAAGAATATTGTAAAAGAACAGCATCATGTGAAGGATAACAGAAGCTGAAAGGTGATGAACAGATACTTTCAAAGTTCTGATTAAAAATAAATCTCCACCTAGAATTCTAGACCCACCCAAACTAGCAACTAAGAGTAAAGATAGAAGAAAAAATATTTTCAGAAGAGTGAAATATCAAAAATATAACCTTCTTTGACTCTTTCTCAAGAATCTACTCAAAGAAAATGTCTCAATATATAAGTGAATAAATCAAGAAAGAAAGAAAAAATAACACGTGAGCCTGTTTCTACAGGCAACCCAAAACAGATTAAAAGTGAAAGCTCTTCCTAAAACACTCGAGGGAATTCCCAAAACAACAGCAGTATGGCAGGCATAGACAAAACCAAATCCAGTTTGGAACAGATTAAGGGGGAATCCAGAAGGTACCTCCAGGAAAAAAAGGAACCGGTAGATTATGTAGCTGGTTTGCACTTTGTGACAACTTCTATTGAGAGACACTTTTTAGAGCTTATTTTAGATGTTGGAAGATCTAGCCAAATGCTCACACAATGAGAAAATTATGCAATAATAAATATTGGAGAAGGAGTTTGAGAAACAGTTCGAGGAGGGGGAAAATGTTATCCTAGGAACCACTTGGTTCAGCAGTGAAAAACTAATGCTTATATAGTCAGAGTAACAAAGTTATGGAATACAAATTTAACCAATACTTTAAAGTGCGTATACTGGGGCACATGGGTGGCTCAGTCAGTTAAGCGTCCTGCTTTGGCTCAGGTCATGATCTCACGGTTTGTGAGTGTGAGCTGCACATCAGGGTCCATACTGATGGTGCTGAGCCTATTTGGGATTCTCTCTTTCTCTCTCTCTCTCTCTCTCTCTCTCAAAATAAATAAATAAACTTTAAAATAAATAAATGAAGTGCACATATTGGTAAAATGGCAGGAAAGAAAGGAGAGGAATTAAAACCTCATCTTTTTTAGTTGGAGGTAGTTAATATTTAAAGTTGCTGAATCAAGAGATGGCAATATACAAATACTTATTTGAAGTGTGGAACTCAAAAGACAGTAACCCTAATGCCCAGATGTACAGGATATTCTTCAAATTGTGTATTTTCATTAAATTATTTATCAATACAGGTGGAAGGCAAGAATAATATTTATAGTATAATATTTTTAAAACAAAGCAACAGGGGCGCCTGGGTGGCGCAGTCGGTTAAGCGTCCGACTTCAGCCAGGTCACGATCTCGCGGTCCGTGAGTTCGAGCCCCGCGTCGGGCTCTGGGCTGATGGCTCGGAGCTTGGAGCCTGTTTCCGATTCTGTGCCTCCCTCTCTCTCTGCCCCTCCCCCGTTCATGCTCTGTCTCTCTCTGTCCCAAAAATAAATAAACATTGAAAAAAAAATTTTTTTAAAAAATAAAACAAAGCAACAAACTGTATCTAATATGTATGTAAAAGTTCTACAAAGAAAAAGTAGGAAAAGTACATGCCAGATTATCAACATTATTTGCCAATAGGAAGAAAAAATGTAGTAACTTTCATTTTTAACTTTTTTTTTTTTACATTTGAATTGGAACTTAAAATTTTTTTTTTAAGGTTTATTTATTTTTGAGACAGAGAGCATGAATGGGGGAGGGTCAGAGAGAAGGAGACACAGAATCCGAAACAGGCTCCAGGCTCCGAGCTGTCAGCACAGAGCCCGACACGGGCCTCAAACTCACCAAACTGCGAGATCATGACTGAGCGAAAGTCGGCCGCTTAAGCAACTGAGCCACCCAGGTGCCCCTGAATTGGAACTTTAGAGAGACTGTGTATTACTTTTGTTGTTAGAATTTTTATTGGACTTTATAGAAAAAATAAGGAGGGGAAGAAAAGTAACCAGCAGAGGCTCCTAAGAGTAGAAAGGGAAGATTAATCCCGAGACACAGGGCATAACAGATGAGCTATGTTTGGACTCTGGCAAATGAAACAGGGGACTTGATATTGCCCAGCGATTGTGCAGAAAGAGGCTCAAATGCAGAAACACTGATGTTGTCACCTCTCTCCTGTTAAAGTTCATACATCCTTATTGAGTTTCTGTGTCTCGGGCCTTGTGGTTGGTGCTAAGGAAAAAAGTTAAGGCACGATATCTGTTCTAAGGAATCCAAAGTCAGACTGAGAGAAGTAAACATGTATAAACAAATGTAATCCCATGTAATTCCATTCTCTTAGACTGCTTGAGAAGTTGTAAAAATACCGGATATTGTTAATAGTAATAACACCCAATGTTTGCTAAGCACATGAAATAATTATACAGAATAATTAATGTCTTTTATCCCTCCTAAGAAATCTCTGAAGTGAAAACTTTTGTCATCCCATTTTCTAGATAAAGAAATGGAGGTTTATAGATGTTGAATAATTCAAGGTCAAGACCTAAACTCTAGTAATCAAGTATGTCTCAGAAGCCCATGCTCTTAAACTCTACCTCTACTGTCCTGCTGATTCCAAACATTTTTTTAAGTTTATTTATTTATTTTGAGAGAAACAGAGACAGCACTAGCAGTGGCGGAACAGGGCAGGGGGGAGCGAGAGAGAGAGAGAGAGAGAGAGAGAGAGAGAGAGAATCCCAAGCAGGCTCCGCACAGTCAGCACAGAGCCTGATGTGGGGCAGGAACTCATGAACTATGAGATCATGACCTGAGCTGCAACCAGTAGTCTGATGCTTAACCAATTAAGCCACCCCAGGCTCACCTGATTCCAAACATTTTTAAGTACCCTGGACTTATTTGGTTAATTCTGTGGCAAACAGGAGGAATATTTTCAGATCCATTGTTTTTTAATGAAAAACAAGACAAAACCTGAACTTTAGGACTGAAGAAGTCACTCAAGCAAGACCCAAAATGGGATTACAAAAGCAAGACTCTTATCTCAAGACTTTTCTCCCTGTCACCCTACTCTACCCCCTCAGTCCCTTCCTCCTGCTTTTACTGAGGAGAAGACTCCACAGTTTGTTTTCCTTTCTAAGCCAAAAATAGGAATTTGATTCCAAATCCAAGGTTTTCCTACCTGGTTGATATCCTTCATGATTTCCATAGATGTAGGTTTTGAGGGCTTCTGTAGAACCCTGAAAGGGGTCATTTTGAAAGAAAGACTTAACTTAGGATGTGCTAACGTGCAGCCTGTACTTTCTCACCCAGCACAGGGGAAAATGGACAGCCTGAAGCATGTCACAGGGGCGAAAGGGAGAACGTAAATAATGTCACCCATCATGTAATACGGTTCAGGGGAAGAAATGAGGTCAAGTCATTAAAGAGAAGATGAGATCATTATGCTTTAACAAGGCAAACTGTGGCCAAAGGAAGACAGTAATGAAAAGTGGACAAGGATACTGGAAGCCAGTATGTGAAGCCCAGGGGGAAAACAGAGCTTTCTAATCGAAACCATACTCCCAACTCCGGAAATGGAGGCTCAGCTCTCAGGCAGTACTGCAAGGGTGAGTGAGATTATAGACACAGGAAGCGAACCGAGGAAGCTGTAAATACAGTGAAGGGGCAGGGGACGGCACGTGGCCTGAAGAAGCACCCCGTAGTTGGGGAAACAGGAGACAGCTCTGAAACAAAGCTGAAGGAAAGCAAAGTGCGTCCCGAGAGTCAACGCTGGAAATTCAAAATCCCAATGCTAAGCCTATAGGAGAAAATCAACCTGGGAAGGAAATGTCAGATCGTAAGAGGGGAAGAGGAAGAGGTTAATAGAGAAAATATTTCAGTTTGCCTCTGACGGTGTTGAACTGAAGTGTGTGGAAATCCACATGTGCTGAGGGAGATGGTTCTCAAGTGTTCATGTGAAACTCAAAACCCTCTTGATGTTCTGCCTGGAGAATTCTGTATTTCCTTGGTTTGACCTACAGCCATGCAAACTGCCCGAGGACCTTGAGCTGAGGGCCTGAGACTCAGGTTTCCCTAAAAGCCTTTAGAACTTTCAAAGAACCTACTGTACTTGCAATGCCTCCCCCTGCTTCCACACCCACACGACCTCCAGCACCATTCCTGCAGCGACGCACCTCTTCCTTGATGTGGAGAAGTAAGAGGAGGTCTGGTAAAAAGTTTTCAAGCAGCTAAGACCTCCAGCTGATTGATTTGATGAGACAAGCATGAGCAGAATCCATAAGGAAAGATGATACCACTGGTCAAACCACTGCAGGAGTAGAGGAGAGGAGATTTCTAGGAATGAAAATAATTTAAAAATAAAATGTGTACTAGTCACAGGTATGCTCCTAAAGGATACGTTTAGTTCTTTGTTTTACCTGCTTGTCCTGCTAATGTAAGAAAGAGCAAAATGACTGTTTTAGATTTGACACCTTACAGTCCCCTAAACACTCTATGCAAAATAACTATGCGTGCAAAACACTTTCTTTTAAAGGAAACGTTGAAATGGAAGGGAACTGTAAAATTGTTTCAGAATCTCCACTGCTCATTTTGAGACTCGAACAAATTTCTACTTTTGCACTCGTTCCTCCATTCTGCCATCAGGATTAATCCATTAATGGATTAAGAGGCTAAGCACTGTGCTGAGCACTGGGGTTTGGCAGTAAACAAGCAGACAGGGTCCCTGTCACCTTACATTTTTGAAGGGAGACAGACAGACTCACAACAAACTGCTTACAGTTGTAAGTGCTAATGGGAAAAATTGGGGTCTCCTGTGAGAGACAGTGGGTAACAGGACACATGAGCTAAAGGAGAGAGGGAGACTCAGAAATCGTCCATAAGGCAGGGGCATTGTATCTGAGACTCAAAACTGACTATGTGTTGTTGGCTATCCCGAAGGTAGAGAGCAGCTCCTACATAGGTTTGTGGCAGAAAAGAGCAGATGCCATTTTTATTAAAACTATGAGTAACTAAGGGAGGGCTATAAGGAAAAGGAATGGATGGCAGGCAATGCAGACACTTGTAGGCTTTTGAAAGGCTTTGGACTTTAGCCTAATATCATCATTAAGTGATGATATTTTAACGAGGGAAGTCAAAAGTTCTAATTGTTCTTTTTTTAATGTTTATTTATTTTCAGAGAGAGAGCACAAGTGGGGAGGGGAGGGGCAGAGAGAGAGGGAGAGAGAGAATCCCACGCAGGCTCCACACTGTCAGCACAGAGCCTGGCTCAAAACTTGATCTCAAGATCTTGAGATCATGACGTGAGCCAGTATCAAGAGTTGACGCTCAATAGACTGAGCCACCCAGGCACCCCTAGAATCATTCTTAAATGATGCAGCAAAATCCTATTCCTCCCTCCATGTTAATTACCAATCCTGCTGCTTCTGAGACTTTTCCGCAGACCTTCCAGGAGAAAAAAGTCTGTCCTTTATGCTCACAGAACATTCTATTTGTAGTACTATTGTTTCACGTTACCACCGCTTGCCTTTAGAAGTTTATGCCTTGCCTTTAGACATTTATGGGGTGTCTGGGTGGCTCAGTCCATTGAGCATCGGACTTCAGCTCAGGTCATGATCTCACCATTAGTGGGTTTGAGCCCTGTGTCCAGCTCAGAGCCTGGAGCCTGCTTCAGATTTTGTGTCCCCCTCTCTCTCTGCCCCTCCCCTGCTCATGCTCTCTCTCTCAAAAATAAACATTAAAAGTGTTTTTTAAAGAAAGATTAAGACATTTACCAGCACAAATACATATGTTTGTATATATTTCAAGCTCTCTGATTATAGAAATTGTCTTTTATGTCCCAGGACCTCCCCACAAAAGGCTTGAACATGTATATCACCATTTATTTTTATGTTTAGCATCTCTCCCCCACTAGATGATTTTCTGGAAACAGAAGCCCATCTTATGTTTGTATCCCAGCATCTAACTGAATCTCTGATACAGGGAAGACACTTGATAAGTGTTAGTGGAATCAATGAATGGAACTGGTCTCCTTTTCTGCCATCCCCGAGAATATGAAATTTCAGCACTCCCGGATCTACCTGCTAACTGACTCATCTTCCCTTTCCATGTCATATTTCTTTCTCTACCTCTAAAATCCAGACTTTCTTCAATCATAAAAGCTGTCAATAAACTAAATTGTCAGAGATCGAACTGCCTGTGAAATTTCAGTCAAGCCTATTAAGTCAGTGTCTTCATCTGCAAAACACATCACCTAAGGCGCTGTTCTGCAGACTTCCCTAGATGCGATGATAACAAATCATGTTTTGGAAATACATGAGAATAGCATGCCTTCTCTCCCATGCCTTCTTAAAAATAATGGTTTAATAACTTGACTTGGGTTGGACCCAGTGGAATGTGGGGCCAGAACATGTGAAAGAAACACCAGACACCACTTATTAAGGGAGCATGCTTAGGCTAGCTTCATGGGAACCCAACATGGGAAGGCTCCAGAAGGTCCATTTGTTGATCTTTCAATCCTAGCCAGACTCTGAAACTTGTTTCGTAAGTATTTTCCAGCACCCTGCGGCTGAAGCACCTTACTTCAAAAGGCTTGTAAAATCATAGCACTTTATCATTAAAATGAACTTTGATGATCTTTCTTGATCTCTTTTTATGTGTAGCATTATAGGAAATCTCAGAGCCTAGAGGCTATCTTATCTGCTATTTAAGGAATATCTGGCACAGTTATCACAGTAGATTTCAACTTTTTATCTTTAGTTGATGAAACCGCTTCTAAAACTTTATATGGAAGGCTAACGTGTGAAATAGATCAAGTAGAAATGCCCTAGTTGAATCTCAGTGAGAGACAGGTTCTCCCTTTCTACTGTCTTGTGCAAACCCTGAGTGCCTTCTCCATATCTCACTAGGCTCAATGAAACACAACTGAAAAATATTCTTCTAATGTTACTACGAACTTGTATTCTGGCTTCTGTTTGAACACCTTTAGATATAAACAACTCACTACAAAGTCACTTATTTCAACATCTTAATACAGTTTTGACTATTTTTACAAAAAAGACATTTAACACAGCATCGTGCTGAAGTCTTGTTCTCTTTAGTTTCTGACCTGTTTTTCAGTCAGAATTCTTGGGGTTATGTAGAATATAGTAGTCTGTGGTGGTTGGCAATTCCTGTTTTAATCTTCCCAGCAAGCTTCACATCCATTTTCTTCTCTGTGTTCATGTCCCAGGCTTAGCCCGATTATAGTATTGGATATACTTGGCAACAGCAATGGTTCCAAAGCAAGTAGAACTGACTTATTCTGGGCTGGTAATTCTCCTTCTCTGAGATTAATATAGATACTGGTGAAATTATGTTCTGGATTTTTACTAGGGATGCTAAAATGAGGATGCCAGTAGCCATGTATCCTGCCACAAGGACAAATCTGTCTGCAGTAGGAAAGAATGAGGTTGGCAAGCAAAGAAAGCAAAGATGAGAGTCCCATAAACTAACTGAACTGTGGGTTCCATGTTTAAAATTATAGATGGAAGTTCTGTTGATACTTGGACTTCCTTTGACATTCACGTGTCTCATTTCCCTTTATCTGTGTGGTCCAAACCACATCTCAGCCCCCATGGTATTTGAGGTGTCCTTACGCTGGTTAGGTGGCTAAAATGAACAAATCAGGAAACTACAGATGCTGGCGAGGTTGTGGAGAAACGGGAACCCTCTTGTACTATTGGTGGGAATGCAAACTGGTGCAGCCACTCTGGAAAACAGTATGGAGGTTCCTCAAAAAATTAAAAATAGATCTACCCTATGACCCAGCTATAGCACTGCTAGGAATTTACCCAAGGGATACAGAAGTACTGATGCATAGGGGCACGTGTACCCCAATGTTTATAGCAGCACTTTCAACAATAGCCAAATTATGGAAAAAGCCTAAATGTCCATCAACGGATGAATGGATAAAGCAGATGTGGTTTTTATATACAATGGAATACTACTTAGCAATGAGAAATAATGAAATCTGGCCATTTGCAGCAATGTGGATGGAACTGGAAGATATTATGTTAAGTGAAATAAGTCAGAGAAAGACAGAAACCATATGTTTTCACTCATATGTGGATCTTGAGAAACTTAACAGAAGACCATGGGGGAGGGGAAGGGAAAAAAAGTTACAGAGAGGGAGGTAGGCAAACCATAAGAGACTCTTAAATACTGAGAACAAACTGAGGGTTGATGGGGGTTGGGGGGAAGGGAAAGTGGGTGATGGGCATTGAGGAGGGCACTTGTTGGGATGAGCACTGGGTGTTGAATGGAAACCAATCTGATAATAAATTATATTTTTTAAAAAAAGAGAGAGCTGTCCTTGGCACAGAGGCCTTCATTTTTTGTTTTTGTTTTGTTTTTTTTACATCATGGTGATAACATGGCTCATTTGACTGGGCTCTAACACAGCAACCTGGGAAAGTCTGTCCACTTGAATGCCCACTAGTCATAATGCATCGGAAGGAAATTTTATTAAAAGGAAAAGAAGTATATTTCACTTATTACTTATTTTTCACCAAGAAAACTACAGCAACTGCTGGACCCTGAAATCCTTGTATCCTATACATCCCAGAAGGAGAATGTCTCAATATAACCTGTAAATCTTGGATGGATAAACTTTTTCTGTTAGGAAGTCCTATATCCATTTGCTCCATATAACTCACTAGGGAACTCTAGAATTTTCTTACACCCTTTGACTTTTCTAGCTATTTAGAGAATCCTCAACCCTTCCTGAACCCTTAGGATTTTATGAAAGACTCTAGGCATTTTTGTTCTGATCTGGATATGTATTTCAACCATTTAAATTACAATATGTTACCAAGTTATTTTAGGCCAATTCAGTGTTTATTTCTGAATTTTTCAACTCTCTCTTAGGAGCCTTCCAACTTTTCACCTTCTTTCCTATCACAAAATTTATAAAGATCCATTAGTCTTGTTGCATAATCAATTACGGTGTCCCTACTTTTAACTGGAGACTGCAAAATCTGACCAATATCCCAGGTCTATTTTCTTTTCTTTTTTTTTTTTTTAATTTTTTTTCAACTTTTTATTTATTTTTGGGACAGAGAGAGACAGAGCATGAACAGGGGAGGGGCAGAGAGAGAGGGAGACACAGAATCGGAAACAGGCTCCAGGTTCCGAGCCATCAGCCCAGAGCCTGACGCGGGGCTCGAACTCACGGACCGCGAGATCGTGACCTGGCTGAAGTCGGACGCTTAACCGACTGCGCCACCCAGGCGCCCCTCCCAGGTCTATTTTCATGAGAAAATGGGATAGAATAATCAAGACTCAATAATCAAGAACTCAGAATATTGAGATTTATTCCCAACCCATACAACCATGTGGCTCCTTTCAGCAATCCTCAATTTACTCATCCTAGAGGCACCTCAGTTCTTTGGTAAGCAAAGTTTCTGAGGCTTTTATCAGTCAAGCTACATGTGCATTAAGGGAAGTGGGAAAGAGAACTATCATTGAGTGTGCACCAAATATCTTTCATGAACCATGGTGTCATAGGACAAAATGGGGATAGCTAGATATAAATGAAGACAGAATGAATGTCTACCACCAGCTCTGGAATCACTAGGAATTTGAATAGAGAAGGATCTGGGAAAGGAAACTGAGATGGGCTGTCCAGTAAGTTTGGAGAAAAACCAGAATGTATTCACTGAAAAAAAAAAATAAGGCAGTGTGTTAATAAAAACATAAACAAAAATTAAAAAGAAAACAGAGGGAGTAGAGGGAGCATCTGTCTATAACAGTTGCTTCTGAGATGTCAAGTAAGATGAGAACAGATACAAAAAAGATTAGGAAGATGCACAGTAACTTGATCAGGTCATTTGTGTTGAGTGTAAGGGACTGAAGCTGGATGGGAAAAAGTTAGTGGTATATAAAGGAGTAGACTCTCCTTTTCAAGAAGAAAGATAAGGATATCTGGCTGGCTCAGTTGATTGAGCATCTGACTCTTAATTTTGGCCCAGGTCATGATAACAGGATGGTGGGATCAAGCCCCATGTCAGGCTCCACACTGAGCATGGAGCCTGCTTAAGATCCTCTCTTTCGACTCTTAAAAAACTGAGAACAAACTGAGGGTTGATGGGGGGTGGGAGGGAGGGAAGGGTGGATGATGGGTATTGAGGAGGGCACCTGTTGGGATGAGCACTGGGTGTTGTATGGAAACCAATTTGACAATAAATTTCATATTTAAAAAATAAAATAAAAATGAAAAAAAAAGATTCTCTCTTTCTCAGATATTTGTAAATGATATATCAGATAAAGTGTTAGTATCCAAAATCTGTAAAGAACTTATCAAGCTCAACACCCAAAAAAACAAATAATCCAGTGAAGAATGAGCAAAAGACATGGATAGACACTTTTCCACAGAAGACATCGAGATGACTAACAGACCCATGGAGAGATGCTTAACGCCACTCATCAGGGAGATATAAATATATATAATCAGGGAGATATAAATATATATAAATATATCATCAGGGAGATATAAATCAGAACCACAATGAGATACCACCTCATACCAGTCAGAATAGCCAAAATGAACAACTCAGGCAACAACAGATGTTGGAGAAGATGTGGAGAAAGAGGAACCCTCTTGCACTGCTGGTGAGAACACAAACTGGTAGAGCCACTCCAGAAAACAGTATGGAGGTTTCACAAAAAATTAAAAATAGAACTGCCCTATGACCCTGCAATTGCACTACTGGGTATTTGTCCAAAGGATACAGGACTGTGCCCCCAATGTTTATAACAGTGCTATCAACAATAGCCCAAGTATGGAAAGAGCCCACATGTCCATTGACTGGTGAATGGATAAAGAAGATGTGGTGTATGTGTGTGTGTGTGTGTGTGTGTGTGTGTGTGTGTGTATACACACACACACACACAATGGAATATTACTCAGAAATCAAAAAGAATGAAATCTTGCCATTTGCAACAAAATGGGTGGACCTAGAGTATATTATGCTAAGTGAAATTAATCCATCAAAGAAAGACAAGTATCATATGATTTCACCCATATGTGTAATTTAAGATACAAAACAGATGAACATAAGGGAAGGGAAACAAAAATAATATAAAAACAGAGAGTGAGACAAACCATTAGAGATTCTTAAATACAGAGAACAAACAGGGTTGCTGGAGGGGTGTTGGGTGGGGGGATGGGCTAAATGGGCAAGGGGCATTAAGGAGGGCACTTGTTGGGATGAACACTGGGTACTATATGTAAGTGATGAATCACTAAATTCTATTCCTGAAATCATTATTACACTATACATTAACTAACTTGGATTTAAATTAAAAAATAAATAACTAAAAATAAATAAACAAAATGAAGGCAAAATAAAGTCACATTTTATAAAGAACAAAAACAAAACAAAAGATTCTCTCTCTCTCCCTCTGCCCCTGTCCCCAGCTCTTTTTCTCTAAAATAAAATAAAAATTTTAAAGAGAGAGAGAGACAAAGAATTAGGGTGGCAGCTGAAGAAAATGTGAGATTATGTGTTTAGATAGGAGACCATAGAGCATGTTTGTGTGCTGTTGAGTTAAACCAGCTGAAGGGAGAAATTGATAGTGTGAATGAAGGATAATTGTAGGGAATTTCTTGAGGAAGTTAAAAGACCACAGGCCTAGTGGACCTGGTCTCAAACACATTGCAATAAGAAGGAAATTGAAGACTTCAGGTACAGATGTGGACCAGTTGGCATATTTGGCTACAAAAAAGAAGGGATATAGCCCATCTTTTTGCTTTTATTTTCTCCCTAAGGTATAAGAAAGAGTGTTTATGTGGAAGGGTGGAAAATAAGGAATTAACTGGGGCCATGTGAGGGCAGTAGAAAGAAGAAGAACATTATAAATAACCCACAATGGAGGGAAGAGGTCAGACCAGAGGAACCCATGTGAATAAAGCCCAATTGATCAAGGTACAGGCACAACTTACTAGGATATAAATCAAGGCAGGAAAGGTAGGCACAGACTCGATGGATGTCACTGTTGAGGATTTTGATCATTATCTGTTAAAGCAGTAAGTAGCTATTGAGAGTTTTTAGGCACAAGGGTGATATGATCATATATGCATTTTAAAATGATCACTCTGCCTACAAGGAAGAAATACATTGTGGGGAGGGCAGAGTGAAATGTGGGGAGGCCAGTTGGGAATCTCCTGCCGTGGTCCACATGACCGATGATGTTAGAATGATCCAGGAGGATGATGGTAAACTGGAGAACTGAGGGATAGTGCAGTGGTAAAATTGGTAAAATTTGGTTTTAAAAAAATGATAATAGGATAGAGGAGAGAGATGATTACAAGGATGTCTTCTTCTAAGGGGCACCTGAGTGGCTCAGTCATTTAAGCATCCAACTCTTGGTTTTGGCTCAAGTCATGATCTCATGGTTTGTGAGTTTGATGTCTTCCAAAAAAAGATGTCTCCCAAGGTTCTGGCCAGTACAGCTGGATGGATAGTATTATCATTCACAGAAGCAGAGATGACTGCATGAAGCTTAGTTTAAGGAAGAGAAACTTGTTAAGCATTGTGTCTAAAGTGCTTTTTTAAAAGAAATATTTATTTATTTATTTATTTATTTATTTATTTATTTATTTTGAGAGAGAGAGAGAGAGAGAGAGTGTGTGTGTGTGAGCGGGGGAGAGGCAAAGAGAGGGAGAGAGAGGACCCTAAGCAGTCTCCACGCTGTCAGCACAGAGCCTGATGTGAGGCTTAATCTCACCAACTGTGAGTTCATACAAACCTGAGCCTAAATCAATAGTTGGAGGCTTAATCAACTGAGCTACCCAGTGCACCTGAAGTATCTGTTTTTTAAGACCATTGAATGTTCAAAACAGGATGTTGAATAGTTGTTGACATACGTGGATTTGGAGAACAGAGAGGAAATACCACCTCAGATTGAGTTCCTTTCATGAAAGAGTAATGGCCCTGATGATGAGGATGCAGGTTCTGACAAGTGCGATAGTATTAGATAACACGTAATGAGTGACTACAGTTTGCCAGGCACTGTGCCAAGCATTTCACATGGACCGTTCCATTTAATACTCAACAAGCTCAATAAGGTAAGGTAATGTTACTACCAGCTCCATTTTGCAGATGAGGAAATATAGGCAGAGAAGGATTAAGCAAACTGCCCAAGTCAAATAGATGGTACATCCAGAGCCAGAATTAGACAGTAACTGTTAGAGGAAACGGGGTTGTGCATCAGTGAGAATACTATGGAAATGCCTGATAAAGTATCCTTTCTTCAAATTAGAAGTTCTTCTTCAGCCATGAATCCCAATGGCCCCAATTCATCCAATTCCTAAACAGTGATTCTGCACGTTTGTCTCAGGATTTCTATGTGAGTGTGGTTTGCCATTAACTACTGGTATTTTTAATATTTTAATATTAAAATATTTTTAATAATTTTTAATAATTTTTAATATTTTCAATAAATATTTCTTTTTATGACAGAAGCAATAAATGGCCATTGCAGACAAATATCAAAATCAGATAAGCATGGATAGGAATTAAAGAATGGAGTTAAAAAATGTCCATATCCTCACCATCATAAAAGGGGAAAAATTACTTGTATTTTAATGCATTCCTAACATGCATGTTTGCATGTATATGTTTGCATATATATGTTTGCACATATATATATATCCACATTTGCTTCAAAACTAGAAAAACGTGTACATATTGATTATTATCTGTTTTTTTAAGTAAGGCGTTGCAAGCATCTTTCAACTATTAAGACATGTTACATCACTTATTAAACAAGTCAAGTATCTATCTGTTCCTGTGACCATAGCAGTTGTTTCCTCTTCTTATATGTTGACGGGCCTCCCTTTGAGGGATTTTCTTGTGATTGGTGATGGGGATGTGTGTATATTTTATGTGTGTGTGAGGGGCCATGGAGTGGCTGATATTTTTATGTCAAATTTGTGGTCTACCTACATCTAGAAGCAATTTCTAGAAACATCAACTACCTTCGCTTTCTTTTCTATTTTTTCTCTACTTTCGCCCTTTCCCCTTCACATAACCTCTGACTTCTCTGTCCCTAGTGTCACTGCTGATGGTTTGTAATGTTGGTGGCAAAGGCAAAGGAAGGAAGGCGTTTATTATTATTTTCCCTAAGGCCCTGCTTTGTTGAGGCTGGGGGATGTGTTGCTTTGTTTTCAGAATTGGGCTTTATGTATATTTTGTTAAATTCCCCGAAGTCCTCTAGACACCAAGGACTAGAAAATGAAAAATGACTATTATTGTTACCTTATTTTGCCCAAGATCCTGAGCCACCACATGTTTCTGACTTCCCAGACAGACACCACACGTCTCCTTCACTGGCCATGAGCTGAAGGCCAAGGAGAGCTGTTTACTCCTTTTACAACAATCACAGAGGCATGCACGGTCCTGAAAAAATGGAAACTTATAGAAGTTACTTTAATTCCTGCATGCACTCTCTGTATTTTGTGCAAGATTTGAGCTGTATTCTACCCTTAAAACCATAAATATTCAAGAAGAAAAGGAAAATCTAGGTCAATGCAGGCAAAATGATTTGTTTCCTCAACAGGAAACACTGACATTTTGGAAGAATCCAGGCAGTGAGTTCATTTATTTGCTTTTCATGCACATGTTTGTCATGCAAATTGATTCTGATGATTCTTACTTTGTTTCCTTTAAAATCTGAAATCAACCCGCAACTAATTATTAAGTATCTATTTTATTATGAGACCCTATTGTAGGCACTGCTTGAAAGACAGCTGGGTGTAGTGGGAAAAATTAAAACACAAAATGTTAAATCAGAAATCCAAAGAGCTGGGTTTGCTCCTTAAAACTAATGATATGGTAGAAAAGTCAATTATGTCTCTGATCTCCATGTTCTCACCTACAGAATAACTATCTTGTCTTCTCGCAAAACTGTTGTATTGAAGAACTTTATATGCTGTGATGTGCACACAAATGATAATGATAACCAAATATTTGTAAAATGTTTTCCCTTAACCTCAAGGAACTTACAGCCCACTTGGAGGACTCAGAGATACATATTCAAGAATTTAATAACAATATAAGAGTTAAATCATGCCAGACAGATTCAAAAGATGTTGCAAGACATTGCGTGATTAATTGCTAAAGAGTAGAACCTTGAGCAGAGAGAGAGAATAGTGTTAGCTGGAATCATCAAGGGACAAAAGACCAAACGATGCCAAACCACCATGAGGAGTCAGCTAGCATTCAGACAATGAGTATACAGCACAAAATATCATACAGGAGTATCATAATTTGAAATTGAATTTTTAACATTCTGACAAGCAGCCTTAATAAAAAAAAAAACCATTCATTATAATTTCAGGCCTTTGAGTATGAGGATTGGAAAGGGAGATAGTGTTATTTGGTAGGAAGAAAAGAAACAAGAAATGAGAGAAAACAGAGTTCAGATTACCTGCTGCCCCTTTCTGTGGCTTTGGGGATTTTTCTTTGGGTTTCTCTTGAAGCCAGAGGAGTAGTACTTACCTCATAGGCTATTAAGAGTTAGTGGCATTAACCAGACAGAGATTGAGCTTTATGTGGGCGTGGGTGGGAACATGCCAAAGAAGGAGCAACATGCCCAAAAGCCCTAAAGAGAGAAAGAGTTTTGAGGATTGGATGAACAAAGTCAACGTGTCTACAGGTTAGTAGGCAGGTAGGAAAGAGCCAGAATAGGCAGGAATGTTGTCAACCCCTTTAAATTTTTTTTTTCAACGTTTATTTATTTTTGGGACAGAGAGAGACAGAGCATGAACGGGGGAGGGGCAGAGAGAGAAGGAGACACAGAATCGGAAACAGGCTCCAGGCTCTGAGCCATCAGCCCAGAGCCTGACGCGGGGCTCGAACTCACAGACCGCGAGATCGTGACCTGGCTGAAGTCGGACGCTTAACCGACTGCGCCACCCAGGCGCCCCTGTCAACCCCTTTAAAGACTTGATCCTAATGGATTCTTTAGAAGCCTGTGCATTGTGTTAAAGGCAGGAGGAAGCCATGGCAGTGGAGCAGGGTGGGGGGACTGTTTGCAAACATGGGAGATTGCTTATCTTGAGGGGTTGTGTGGTCTGCACCTTGATTCTGGCATATTATAACTGGAAAATTTGCCCCCCCCCATGAGTAATGTGTTATACTCAGTTTAAAATTAAAGACAGTGTTAGTCCAATAGTAATTACTGCCAGTAATCTTTCAACTTGTCTTCCCATCCTCTGAAGTGGCAGTTGCAACACTTACCTTCAACCTTAGCAGACAATTGAGTGACCTGGATTGGAACACCTGAAGAAGTAACACATGTGCTTAGGGTTCACTGTAAAAGGTAGACTCGCCACCGCCCCCCCCCCCCCCGAAAAAGGTAGACTTGAAGTTTTCAAGACCTATAAACCCAACTCAAGAAACTTGGATTTGGGAGGGGTTAAGAATTAAAGATAATAAGAATTATGCACACACACACACACACGCACACATATGCACATACATACATATAGATAAACATGCATAAATATATATAAAGGTGAATTTTATATACATATCTCATCTTACCATTGAAACACTAATCTCTGAACTCACAATTTTGGTTGCATTCATTAACCTAGGACTACAAACCCAGTCATCACTGGGGTCACTGGTAAGAAAAAACCCTGGGAAGTGGGGCACTGAAGACCTAAAGCCAAAGCAAGCTGGACGCCTTCTCTGATTTATGCGATTCTACTGCAGTGGGTTTTCCTTTCAGTTAGAAGTGATACAATTCCTCTTGTGTGTGTTTTCAACAACTCCATTAGGGAATAATGAGCAAGAAAAATTTCATATGCTGAAATGGCCATAATCCCTTAGCAGACAAGTGACATGGAGGAAGAGAGATTCAGAAAAGGCAATGTTGGGTCTGTGAACAAAGGCCAGCTCCCCCATAGTTAGAAATGCGTGAACCAGGAAAAAAAATTAAAGTCTGTGGTGTTTATTTCAGGGTTTCCATTGCTAAGACAGTGTTTAACCATTATAAAAAGTATTTGAAACGTTTTTTTTAAAAGCAGGTAAGATTACTTCAGCACCAATCCATCTGGCCACACACATTCTTCTCCCCCGCCTCCCCAACCCCGTCCCCAAAACACTTCTCTTCTCTGTTCTGGCAGGATTTCGTATCATATCTAGGAGATGAATTAGGACTTGTAAAGCAAGGAAGAATTATTGCCCAAATCACATGTCTCTTCCCTTCTCTTTACTGTTTATTCTCTTCTGACTGCTTGGGGCAAAATCTGTTATTGAAGACTTAAGGGAAAATTAAAAGGGAGCAACATGTAGGGGAAGATGATGTGTTTGCCTCTCATCTTTTGTCAAAGTTCAGCCTTAATGAGTTGTGCACAAGCTGAGTCAGGAAGAAAATTCGAGTTGCATGTATTAGAGCACAGATAGGACTGGAGTGGGGAATAAAATGTAAAATATGCAAGAAACTGCCATGCATATTAGGCATGCCTTCAGCATCAAACTCCTTTTTTGCTTGTTTCATGGACACAAGCTTTGGAGCTTCTCCAAACCACCAATGCCCCCAAAAGATGTGAAAGCCCCACGACTATATGGTCAACTAATCTTCAACGAAGCAAGAAAGAGTATCCCATGGAAAAAATGACAGTCTCTTCAACAAATGGTTTGGGAAAACTGGACAACAGCATGCAGAAAAATGAAACTAGACCACTTTCTTACACCATACCCAAAAATAAATTCAAAATGGATAAAAGACCTAAATGTGAGACAGGTACCATCAAAATCCTAGAGGAGAAAGCAAGCAGCAACCTCTTTGACCTCAGTCATAGCAACTTTTTACTAGACACGTCACCAAAGGCAAGAGAAACAAAAGCAAACGTGAACTATTGGGACTTCATCAAGATAAAAAGCCTTCCGCACAGCAAAGAAAACAATCAACAAAAACTAAAAGGCAACTAACGGAATAGGAGAAGGTATTTGCAAATGACATATCAGATAAAGGGTTAGTGTTCAAAACCTATAAAGAACTTATCAAACTCAACACCGAAAAAACAAATAACCCAGTTAAGAAATGAGAAAAAGATATGAGTAGACACTTTTCCAAAGAAGACATCTGGATGGCTAACAGACACATGAAAAGATGCTCAACATCACTCATCATCAAGGAAATACAAATCAAAACCATGATGGGTTACCACCTCTCACCTGTCAGAATGGCTAACATTAACTAACAACACAAGAAACAACAGGTGTTGTTGAGGATGCGGAGAGAGGGAGAACCCTCTTGCACTGTTGGTGGCAATGCAAACTGGTGCAGTCACTCTACAGTATGGAGGTTCCTCAAGAAACTAAAAATAGAACTACCCTATGGTACAGCAATTGCACTATTATGAACTTACCCAAAGGATATAAAAATACGTATTTGAAGGGGTACATGTGCCCCAATGTTTATAGCAGCATTATCAACAATAGCCAAACTATGGAGAGAGCCCACATGTCCATTGGATGGATAAAGATGAATGGATAAAGATGTGGCATGGAATATACTCAGCCATCAAAAAGAATGAAATCTTGCCATTTGCAATGACATGGATGGAGTTAGAATGTATTATGATAAGCAAAATAAATCAATCGGAGAAAGATACCATATGATTTCACTGATATATGGAATTTAAGAAACAAAACAGATGAACATATTGGATGTAAGGGGGAGAGGAGAGAGGGAAACACATCAATGATAGAGAAAAAACTGTGGGTTGACAGAGGGAGGCGGATGGGAGATGGGCAAGGTGGGTGATGGGTACTAAAGAGAGCAGTTGTTATGATGAGTACTGGGTGTTGTATGAAACTAATGAATCACTGAATTCTCCTGAAACCAATATTGCACTGTATGTTAACTAATTTCAAAAAAAAAGGAAAAAGAAAAGAAAAAGTGAAAGACTTAATACTTGGAGAACTGGAGTAGAGGTCTCAAGTTCTAGCCTATTATTTTGTGCCCTCTTTCTTTCCATCCATGAAGACCTGTCTTCAGAGTCCTAATTTCATCTTCGAAAATGTCAACAGTGGAGAAGGCCAAATGTGCCCATCACATAACATGCAGTATGCATGGTGGTTGGGTATCTGGAATGCAGTTCCAGAGTGCCTGCATGTGAATCTTCCTTTTGCAATTTACTGTGTGTGCTGACATCAAGACAATTGCTTAACCTCTCTGTGCCTTGGTTCCTTTTCTACAAAACATGAGAATAATAATAATAATAATGCTTATCACATACAGTTAGTGTGTTACATTAGTTGATATGTACCAAGAGCTTAGCACAGAGACCGGCATTTGATAAACACCATTATTATTATTCTAGTACTATTATTACCATGGCCAAGCTAAACTTCTCTTGAATGTGTGGTAACTGGGACAACCAAATACATTTTCAAGTAAACAAATTTTCCAGCTTATGAAACTGGAGGCCAGAGTAGTGGGGAGTTCTGTCCAAGTCCATTGCATAAATAGTATAAACCCATGACTCCTGGGTCCCAGACTACTGTGCTTTCTTCTCCTCTTAATCTGTCTTTCAGATTAGAAACCTCTGTAATGAGATTCTGTGGGTGAGATTTAGAAATGTATAGCTATTCTTGATTTTAAAGAGATTGCTCAAAGTGTGATATAAACAATGATTATAAACATTTTTGCCCACTTTTTACATACAAGTGATTGAAGTGAATTATCTGAAATCTTACAGGAGGCAAGTTGTTTCATATGACATACATGATTAAAGGAGACTGCAGGTCAAGGACCACATAGCTAGAAGTGGAATCCAAACCTTTTCTAATACACCTTCACCACAGATAGGAGCCAGCCTACTGTTTGAGACTTCGGGCTTGTTTCTTGTCACCTCTCTTTATTTGATTGTAAAGGACTTAAAAAATACCTGCCTTCAATTTTAAGGTAAATGGAATAATAACCCAACAGTTCTAAGATTGAATGCACCCAAAGAAGTGAACTGTGGCAGGATTAAGAGTAAGGTGTTCTGGGACCTGAAATGTGCATCATTGTGGTAGGTCATCTGCCTCAGTTTCCTTGCAGGTTTCACGCACTCTTCATGGTGGGCTCTGACCCACTGAGTCAGTCACCTTTCTCTTGCCAAAGTCAAGAGTCTCTCTTGTTACAAACATACTTATCGTTAAGCCATAGCTTTTCTCATTCAGCTTAGAAGACATAGTTGACAGTATATGTATCAATTTGATATTCAAGTCAGCATCTTTTTAAGAGAAACTTCAACTTAAATATTTGCTCACTAATCTACTCATTAAATGAGAAAACTTTTGCCGGGGCTCTTGATCTTACTTCCTTTATCTTTGCACTTTTTTTTATTCCCAACTTTCAGTCTTCCATTTTTTTCATTAAATAGTGGTTCCAAGTTTAAAATTATTCTTAATATGGTAAACAAGAGATAAAACAGACGGAAACACAGAGATAGAAGAAGGGGATGGTCTTTCTCATCATAACCTTAAGTGAGATGCATTGATTTGAAAACAAGATATGAGATGAAAGGGGCTGTTAAAATGTATCATTTCTTTGGCTGACTTCGTGTTAACTCTGGAATGAGTACTATCAATCACAGGTGCAGGAGTATAGAAATCCAGATTAAATGGCCTGTGGGTAGTTTGCTTTCTTCACCATATACTCATGCAAACAAAACAACCCCGCATGTTTTAAATCCTAGTTCCTTCTCTTATCTGGCACCAGGAGCACTTTTTATATGACAAAGTGATTAAGAAATCTATATTAAATAAAGCACTGCAGAGGTCAAAGTATTTCTCAGTCCATTTCCGCAGGATAGGAAAAGATACAACACAAGATTAGGGGACCGGCTGGGTCTAGAAATAAAACCAGATGTAAAAATATGTGCAGTTGGTGACTTCCTTCAGATCCTCTCTCTCTCTTTCACTTTCTACATTAACATTATCTGTAGTTTCTTCCTGATGTTTTGGTCCCTTCAAAGAGACTTCCTTTGTCTTCTTTTGGTTCCCCTAGATGCCGACTCTATGCTGATGACTCACACATGTATAACTCCAACAGTCTCTTTTGCTCTTGACCTGCTCTTGACCAGGCGTCTCTACCTGGATGCTCCACATTTATCTCAGTTACGACATTGTCCAAACTGTACTCACATTCTCTTTCTCCCCAACAGTGATGGAATCATGAAACTGACCATACATGTCACTACTTCACTTACGGTTCTCCCACCCATTACCTTTAGAATAAAAAGCCCAACTCCTGGCCATGGCCTACAAGCCCCACTCTGGTCTGGCCTCAGGGTGTCGCTCTAAACTTATCTCTCAATACTCATCCAGATAACTTCCTTCCTGCCATATAGGCTTTACTTATGTTTACTATACCTAAGACTGCTAGGTCTCTAGGCATCTGGGTTGCTTCTCCATTTTGCGGAATTGTTGTTTGTTTTTGCATTAATGGGGTAATCAGGGGAAAAACAATAATAATATTAGTACTGGTGTAAGTGTCTAGGTGGTATAAAGAGCCTCATGATAAACTGTGTACTACTCTGGCGCATAACAAAGCGAATGTTCTGTGTATTTCATTTAATACATACTATCACTATAAATATTGGAAGATTCCTTGCTTGAAGTCAGGAATTAAAATGTATCATTACGTAATGTTCCTTGTAATTGTTTTGCTACATTCTAGTTTATCTGATATAAATGTAGTCACTCCGCCTACTTTTTAATAATGTTTGCACAATATATCTTCTTCCATCCTTTTAATTCTAAACTTCTCATGTTATATTTGAAATGGATTCCTCACGCAAACAATATTGTTGGTATCTTAGTAAGGTCAGGCTGCTATAGAAAAATACTATACAACAAGTGGCTAAAGAACAGACATTTATTTCTCAGCGTTCTAGAGGCTGGGAAATCCACGATCAAGGTGCACACGGATTCGATTCTTGATGATTCGTTTTATGGCTTGCAGATGGTAGCCTTCTCACTGTATCCTATGCTCACATGACTGAAACAAGAAGCTCTGGTATCTCTTCCTCTTCATGTAAATTCACTAATCCCGTGTTGGAGCTCCACATCTAAAACCTCATCTAAACCTAATCTCTCCCAAAGGCGTTCCCCCTAATACTATCAGTTTGGGGTTAGGGCTTCAACATATGGATTTTGGCTGGGAAACAATCATCAATCCATAACACTTGGATCATGGCTTGTTTTATTTGGTTTTACTTATTCTCTCTGCCAAGCTCTTTTTATTGGTACATTCAGAACACTTGCATTTAAAGTCATTATTGAAATGCTAGGGCTTAAGTCTCTTGTTTTGTTTTTTGTTTTCTATTTGTTCTCGCTGTTTTCTCATTCTTCTATTTCTCTATTAATGGCTTCCTGTGAGTTACAAGAACATTATTTAGAATACCACTTTGGTTTATTTAGTATTTTTAAATATATCACTTTGTATACTTTTCTTAGTCATTGTTTTTGGTATTACAATATACATACATACTTTATTACAGTCAACTAGTGTTGACATTTTACAGTGTAGTGAAAACTTACTTCCATCTTAGTTCTTTTATCTTTTCCATTTAAGAAATCTAACTGTCTTGGGGCACCTGGGTGGCTCAGTCAGTTGAGCATCGACTCTTGATTTTGGCTCAGGTCATGATCCCAGGGTTGTGGGATCAAGCCCCATGTCGAGCTCCATCCATGCTGTGTGGAGCCTACTTAAGATTCACTCTCTCCCTCAGCCCCTCTCCCCAACTCATGCTCTCTCACTCTCAAAAAAAGAGAAAGAAAGAAAGAAAGAAAGAAAGAAAGAAAGAAAGAAAGAAAGAAAATACAATTAATACAATTGTCTTAACTACATCTTCAATGAGCATTGAGTACCATATCACATTATAATTTTTGCTTTAATTATCAAATATGATTTTAAAAACTCATGAGGAGTGGGGCGCCTGGGTGGCTCAGTCAGTTAAGTGTCCGACTTCAGCTCAGGTCACGATCTCACGGTCCGTGAGTTTGAGCCCCACGTCAGGCTCTGGGCTGATGGCTCAGAGCCTGGAGCCTGCTTCCGATTCTGTGTCTCTCTCTCTCTCTCTGCCCCTCCCCCATTCATGCTCTGTCTCTCTCTGTCTCAAAAATAAATGAACGTTAAAAAAAACTAATGAGGAGAAAGTTTATCATACTTATCCCTATTTTTATCCATCTCTTTGTTCTATCCTTTCTAAAGTTCCAAGCCTTCTTTAATCACTATTCTTTCTGTTTAGAGAACTACCTTTAGCCATTCTTTATAGTCATGTATGTGAACAACAAATTCTCTTAGTTTTCCATTATCTGGAAATTGTTTTTCCTTCCTCATACTTACAGTATACTCTCACCGAATATAGGATTCAATTGACAATTATTTTCTTTCAACACGCCACTTCCTTCTGCCCATGATGGTTGTGGATTAAAATATAGATTTATGGATTCAAATTAGGGTTTCCCTATAGAAAGAGTCATTTTTCTCTGGCTGCAAAGATTTTTCTTTGTCTTCAGTTTTCAGAAGTTTAATTATGATCAGCCTTGATAAGAAATTTTTAGAGTCTATTCTATTTGTAGGTAGCTCAGCTTTTTGAATCTGTAGACTTGTGTCTTATACCAAATTTGGGAAGTTTTCAGTCATCATTACTTTTAAATACATTTTCAGCCCCACATTCTTCCTCCTCCTTCAGGGACACCGATGGTATGAATATTAGATATTTGTTATCGTTCTACAGATCCCTGAGATTCTATTCATTTTTATTATTATTCTATTTTTTCTCCATTGCTCAGATTGGATCATTTATAACTGTTCTGTCTTCAAATTCACTGATTCTTTTCTTTGTCATATTCATTCTACTATCAAGCCCAGTCAGTGAAATTTTTTAAACTTATTTATATTCTATTTTTCAGTTCTATAATTTCCATTTAGTGTGTGTGTGTGTGTGTGTGTGTGTGTGTGTGTGTGTGTCCTATTACTTCTTTGGAAAGATTTTCTGTTTTTTTCCTTTTCTCCCCACCAAGAGTATATGAAATTGCTCATTGAAGCACTTTTATGATGGTTGCTTTAAAATCCTTGTCAAATAATTCCAACATCTCTTGATTGCTTTTTCTCATTTGAGTTGTGACTTTTCTATTTCTTAGTAGAAGGAGTGATGTTTAATTGTATCCCAGACATTTTGGATATTATGCTAGGAGACCCTGGACCCTATTTAAATCTTCTGTTTTAACAGTCACTGTGTTTAGGTCTAGCACACAAGTCCGTGTCTGCTTCAGTGGGCTGTGGTCCCAATGCCAATTTAGTTTTCAGAGTTCCTGAAGTTCTGTTCTACTCTTCTACCTGACATTTGGGATCTGGCTTGTTTTCTGCTGGTGTTGCCTCTAGGGATAGAATGTGCTTCCTTGGACCTGGTACCACAAGTTTGGGGGGTTGAAAGAGGACTGTGGGCCAGTGTGAGTAGAAAGCTCTTCTTCAGGCTGCCAGGTGCTAGTGGGGCTCCTGCTTGGTCCCTGCTGGGGCCACCCATGGGTGAGGAAGGAACCTCCTAAGCTGCTGTTTGGGGGCTGAGATGTCATTTCCCTTGGCTTGCTCTCCAGGCTGTCAAGTGTTGCTAGGGCTCTCTCTTGGTCTGCTGGTGTTGTTAGGGGAGGCAGGCATCTACCCGAGCCACCTCCTCCCGCTGGGTGAAGCACTAGGAGATACCAGACCTGTTCCACCTTTCACCACCAGGTGGAAAGTCAGGAGACATCAGACAAACTGAGCTTTTCCTCAAGTCCTGGTGTCTCCAATCAGCCTACCTTCCTTGTCTACCTTCCGAGTTCTCCTATGGCTGTCTGCTGCATCATTACCACGTTTTTAGTTGTACTTATCAAGGAGGAGCAGGGAGAAATGAGTCTAGGCAATTTGCTCCCAAATCTGAAGTCTCAAAAAGGTATTTTAATAGTATCACTGTCGTTAGTAAAGAAATCTCATTTTAGGGTCGCCTGGGTGGCTGGCTCAGTCCGTTAAGCCTTCGACTTTGGCTCAGTTCATGATCTTGTGGTTTGTGAGTTTGAGACCCGCGTCGGGCTCTGTGCTGACAGCTCAGATCCTGGAGCCTGCTTCAGATTCTGTGTCTGCCCCTCTTCCTGCCCCTCCCATGCTCATGCTCTGTCTCTCTCTGTCTCTCAACAATAAATAAACTTTAAAAATTAAAAAAAGAAAGAAGTCTCATTTTATTTCACACTCACTAACATTTGGTAGTCATTTAAAATGTGCTTTTTCTTGCAACAAACCCCAGAGAATTATCTGATCCCTGGTTTTAAGTGGTTCAAGGTTCAGATTTGTTAACTAGTAAATCCGTGTAACATAGTACATAGATTGTGCACTTTGGAGGCAGACAAATCTAGATTGTCAGGTTTCATAAGCTGTAACTATAATACCTTGGGTAAGACACTTGCCCTCTATGCTTTCAGTTTCATCAGTTGTAAAATAGAAAAATAACTATCATAAAATACTACTGTTGTGATTAGTTGAGATAAGTATATAGAATGCCCTATGTGGGGCCAGCCATGTAGTAAACATAGACATTCAAAAAATGCTAATTCTTTTTCAGTATTATACTGCCAATATTTTTACATGTCTTTAGTTCTTCAT
This sequence comes from Lynx rufus, assembly GCF_022079265.1. Taxonomy (NCBI): domain Eukaryota; kingdom Metazoa; phylum Chordata; class Mammalia; order Carnivora; family Felidae; genus Lynx; species Lynx rufus. The sequence continues at coordinate 50,767,623 of NW_025814826.1, read as the reverse complement.
TTTTATTTACACGTCTCGAGGTTTTTTTTTTCTTTAATAATTACTTACTTCACAATATCCATTATCTTTGTTATCATTCAAATCATTGCTTCTCTATATATTAATAATGCCTTGAAAATTTCTTTCCCTGAGGGCTGCTCAGTCTGGGCTTTTAGCCTCATCACATCTCAGGAAGGAAGTTTATAGCCAATGTTATACAATTTCCCTATTGGGTTTAAAGGAAACAGGACCCCATACTGAGCAGAGTGTAGATAATATCACTCAGGCCTCAAACTTGGGATCTTATAAACCATTGTATTTATCACCCATTGTTATGTCAGACACACACACACACACACGCACACACACACACACACACGACCCAATTCCAGTTTGGATTCTTGAATAAAAACTTCTCTGAAAATCTGTGACTACTTCCCCATGTGCTAAGAGGGCACCTTTATTTGTTATAGTATCTTTTCCCCCAGGGCTCTGTGGTCTGGGAAGGGAAACTAGAGTGCCCTGGATTATACTTAGCATTTTATAATTGCTAGCTGAAACTCAATCCAAGGCTTTCCAGGCACTTGCCTTCCTTAACACATCTGGCAGCACCCTCCCCTTTTACTCTGGTCTGGCCCTGCAGGAGGAGCGCTTAGATAAATAAACTGAAGTGTGCATGTGGTCACCAAAAGATCTCTGTGGAAAGCAGAATCTAACCAAAGCAGCCCCAGGGCCTGCCGTGCCTTTGTGCACTGCCTCTCTGGGATGTAAGCAACCTGGAGGTATCGAAGGCAAAATCATTGTAGTTCCAGCAGGGCTCACACTTGCCCTGAAAATAACTCATGCCTGGGAACGACCAGCTAAGCAATCCTAACTATATACATTTCTGGAAGGAGAAAAATGTTAGTAAGGTATTTAAACCAACATTTACTGTGTCTCTGCTCGGTATTTGTGAATTGTGGTATCTCACATTTTACCAAGGTAAGCAAAGCATCTTTATAAGGTCAGCCAATAAGCTGAGACAGTGTTTATGTGCATAAAAATGAACAGAGAGGGCCAAAAAGAAAACTAATATTTATTGGGCACCACTCTGTAAAAGAGTGTGAACTAACCGGAAATAACCTATGTGTCAAACTAATTTGTGGAATGAAATCTTGATAAAGGTAGTGTGCTATTGGAATTCTGGTGTTATAAGAACTAACTTATTTATTTATTAATGTTTATTTCTTTTTGAGAGAGGGAGATAGAGAGACAGCAGGGGAGGGGCAGAGAGAGAGGGAAACAGAGAATCCCAAGCAGGCTCCGCAGCTGTCAGCACAGAGCCCAATGTGCGGCTTGAACTCACAAACCGTGAGATCATGACCTGAGCCAAAACCAAGAGTCTGACACTTAACCGACTGAGCCACCCAGGCACCCCAGAACTAGTTTATTTTTATTCTACCTTTGTGATATAAATGATAGAAAATAATTTTATACAAGCCTGGATGCAAAGAAGTGATTTGCAATGATTTATGTACCTAGGATGCAGTAGATCTATGTGAAGAAATATTATTTCCATTTCGTAGATGAGGAAATGAGTCTTAGGGAATCTTTTTAAAAATTTTTTATGTTTATTTATTTTTGAGATAGAGAGACACACAATGCAAATGGGGAGCAGGGGGGACACAGAGAGAGGGAGACACAGAATCCGAAGCAGGCTCCAGGCTCTAAGCTGTCAGCACAGAGCCCGACGTGGGGCTCGAACTCACGGACCGTGAGATCATGACCTGAGCTGAAGTCGGCTGCTTAACCAACTGAGCCACCCAGGCATCCCTAGTCTTAGGGAATGTTAATATTTTTAATTCATTCATTGTCTCCCACATTCATTCATTATATATTTACCAAATGTTTGCCATGTGCTAGGCATTAATTCTAGATACTAAGACTTGATCAGTGAACATAACTGATATAATTCCCTGTCATCTCCTGATGAAGCTTATATTCTACTGGTTAGAGATGGATAATAAGTTAGATAAGCAATAGATAGCCTGTTAGATGGTGAAAAAAAGATGAGACAACGAAAAAGTCAATATGGAACGAGATGGAGCATGTGGCGGGGAAAGGTTGTGATCTTTCAAAGACTGAGAAATGTTTCACCAAGAAGGCAACATTTGGGTAAAAACCTAAAGGACATGAAGAAGTGAGCCACATAGATAGCCAAACAAAGAATGATCTGGGCAGCAAAAAATAGCAGTTGTAAAGCTCCAAGTGGGGAGGGTTCCTGGCATGTTTGGGGATGCTGTGGAGGCCAGCAAGGCTGGAGCAGAGTAAACAAGGAGGAGAAGTACAAAATGAGGTTTTAGGAGAAACAATGGGGGACCTCAGATCATGAAGGGCATTGCGAACCAGTGTAAGAACTCAGGCTTTAACTCTGGGGGAGACAGGAGGTCATGGCCTCAGTGTGGCACAATCTGGCTTGCATTTTGACTGGATCTCTTTGGCTGCTGTGCCGAGAATAGACTGAAGGGCAACAACAAAGCAGGGAACTTGTTAGAAAGCTTATCTTAATACCGTAATTCAAGTGGCTAATGATTATGCCCGAAGTCACATACATAGTAGTGACGGAGTTAGCCTTCAAACCTAATGCACCTGACTCTCCACTGTTAGATGCTACTTCCTGATGACCACAAGTTCACTATGAATGGATGCTGTTGACTTCCTTTCCACGTGTGGCCAGGCCAGAAAGTTACTTTGAGACTTGTGCTATTTTGGACTTTTCTGTTAGCTTATTTTGTAAAAAAATATTTTTTAAAGAAAAAGTACATTAGCATATAACTTAAAATAAATATATGAAAAAATATTACCTGGGGCTCCTGGGTGGTTCAGTCAGTTAAGCATCAGACTCTTGATTTCTGCCGGGGTCATGATCTCACAGTTCATGGAATTGAACCCTGTGTTGGGCTCTGCGCTGACAGCACAAAGCCTACTTGGGACTCTCTCTCTCTGCTCCTCCCCTGCTTGTGCATATGTGCTCTCTCTCAAAATAAATACATAAACTTTATATATATATATATATATATATATATATATATATATTATATATATACACACACACACACATATGTGTGTATATATATAATATATATATCCCAAATTTTATACTATGAGTGGCTTTCATTGGTCTCATTTTCTCAAGCTTTACTTATTATTGTATATAACCTATAAAGGCCTAGAAACAGAACATTTTTAAGCCTAACAAAAACCCCAACTGAGATCCTTTCTAGACTTTGTTAAGTGCTTTTTTTTTTCTTTTAGCTGATTATCAGCTCAGAAACAAAGGTCCCTCTTCGCTTCAACTTAGGTTCCACTTAACAGCAGGAGCCATGGGGCCACCCTTCACGTTCTCCCCATGGGAGAAATGAGGAGATGATGTGTCATTGTCTGAAATTCACTTTTTTGAAATTAGCTACCAGCAGCCAATTAAATTAATTTATTCCTGCTGAAAGATGTTCTTGGGGGAGATGAGTCAGTAAAATTTCCCCCTCTAGAGATGGTTCTGGGGTCTTAAATATCATACTTATTCATCCTATTTTCTCTGTCCCTAAGACCTTGCCTTAAATGGGAGAAAGACAACAACTGTGAGTTAGATGTCAGACTTCCTGGGGGAAAAATGAAATTTGAAGATTACATCTAATCTCCCCAGTATATCCTGTTTCAGCCATTGAACTGGTCTGCATTGGAGTCGAAAGACAGCTGGGTTGGCTGTCACTAAAGGCCATGGAACCAATACATTCAGGATCCTACTTCACGACCTAGATTGCTAGCTCCCAAAACAGGCTGAAAAACAGACCTATGCAATCTGAATCTTTGAGACGGTTTGCATTTTTAACAAAGCCAGGTGAATCTGAGGAGCATCCAGGCCTGGAAACCTCTGGCACAAAGGACATACGCAGGACTCCCTTCATGTTGGCCATTGACAGCTGTCTGTAAAAAGACGAGGTTAGGACTCAAGACCTGGGTTCTAGTTCTGCCACTGTCACCCTTTATCCCTAATGATGTTAAGAATCATGAGAGATCATTGGATCTTAGATCTGGGAAGAAACCAAGATGACTTCTAAGCATAAAATCACTTTATGGAGGAGCTAATCTAGACCTAAACAGCATGAGTGCCATAACATCAAACAATAAATTCATTCCAAAGATGGAATTAGGGCTAAGTTTTATTGAGACCATGAAGTTGCCCACTCTGAAATGGTAATACCTACATGACTTTAGTTCCTTGATCTCTAAAATAATGACATAATACTTTTTCTACCTCTTCACAGTTTGTTATATAGACTCTATGGGAGAATTGATGTAAAAGCTATGGAAACTTCTCTATGGAAAACAAATAGATACCACTTACATTAGGTGAGGCTAGGAGTGATTATGCCTTAGAATCATCAATGCAGTCATCGTCACCTCCCTCCTGAATGGTTAACAGCGTGACTGGCGGAGGAGGACGGTTCCATCTCTAGCTGTGAGCAGAATGTCCTGAGCCCTATGGTTTTAAAATGAGATAAATTGATACCTCAGGATCCAACTGGCCACACAAGAGAGTCACTCAGGGTGACAAGAAACAGAAGAAAGACAGTTGGCATCATTAAGAGGTGCAAAAATAAGGGGTGCCTGGGTGGCTCAGTCGGTTAAGCGTCTGACTTGGGCTCAGGTCTTGATCTCACAGTTCCTGAGTTCGAACCTCGTGTCGGGCTCTGTGCTGACAGCTCAGAGCCTGGAGCCTGCTTCCGATTCTGTGTCTGCCTCTCTCTCTGCCCCTCCCCTGCTCATGCTGTGTCTCTCTCTGTCTCAAAAATAAATAAAAACATTGTAAAAAATTTTTTTTAAAAAAGAGGTGCAAAAATAAGAATTGTGTGAATCAGCTTGTAACACTCAGAGCATCATTACCGTTTCCAACCCAGTTAGATAACAGTTCTATCATTTCCATGTTCATCAAGGCACATATTAGTTTTCTTTACTGCCATCACATCTTATATGGCTGCTTATTTAAGATGAGAAAATATCTGTATAAAAACACTGCAAATGGAAAAAAGATGGAGAAAGAGGCTCAAATTTTAGATGGCTCACTCTCTAGACTATCATCATAAAAAGTCACACAGGACCAATGTATTTCAGATGTGAAGACCAGGCTAGGAGTTAGAGAACGCCTCTCTTATGAGGCCTCTCTGCTGCTTTTTCATCCACTGGTTCACCAAACATTTGTTAAGCACAGTTATATCAATGCTGTTCTACTGTTTGTAGATACTGCAGTACATGTGGGAGCTCAAATCCCTTCTCCCTTTCATAGCTGGCTGAGGTATAGACATAGCAATGAAAGACCCTCACAAGAGTATGGCATTTTATAAATATTTTTTAAATGTTTATTTATTTATTTATGTATTTATTTATTTATTTATTTATTTATAGAGAGAGAGACAAGAGAGAGAGAGCAAGGGAGGGGCAGAGAGAGGGAGAGAGAGAATCCCATGCAGGCTCCACATTGTATGCACAGAGCCTGACAGGGTCTCGAACTCATGAATCCTAAGATCATGACCTGAGCCAAAATCAAGAGTCAGATGCTTAACTGACTGAGCCACCCAGGTGCCCCAAGAATATGGCACTTCAAAAAAGCAGTTACTATTTGGGGTACCTGGCTGGTTCAGTCAGAAGAGCATGTGACCATTAATTTCAGGGTCATGAGTTCGAGCCCCATGTGAGGTGAAGAGTTTACATAAATAAATTTTACAAAATAAAAATGAAATCAGTTGCTATTTATGAAGGCCCTGCTATACAATGGGAACTGTATTAGAAACTATATATATGTACTCAAGACAGTAGTATTAGGTCTTATTTTTGAATCTAATTTCATGCTGAGGAAGATGAGAAATAGGCAGTTAATTTGTCTAAGGCCAACAGCTGGTGAATACTGGATTCAAATCAAACCCATTGGACTGGAGGGGTGCCTGGGTGGTTTAGTCGGTTAAGCGTCTGATTTCAGCTCAGATCATGATCTCAGGTTCAAGCCCCGCATCATGCTCTGTGCTGACAGCTCAGAGCCTGGAGCCTGCTTCAGATTCTGTCTCTCTCTGTCTCTCTCTGTCTCTCTCTCTTTCTGCCCTCCACCACTCATACTCTGTTTCTCCCTGTCACTCAAAAATGAATAAATGTTTAAAAAAAAACACTAAGGGGCGCCTGGGTGGCTCGGTCGGTTAAGCGTCCGGCTTCTGCTCAGGTCATGATCTCATGATCCGTGAGTTCAAGCCCGCATCAGGCTCTGTGCTGACAGCTCAAAGCCTGGAGCCTGTTTCAGATTCTGTGTCTCCGTCTCTCTCTGCCCCTCCCCTGTTCATGCTCTGTCTCTCTCTGTCTCAAAAATAAATAAACGTTAAAAAAAAAAATTTAAAAAAACAAAACAAAACAAAAAAAAACACTAAAAAAACTAACAAACAAAGAAAACCTATTGGATTGGAAAAGCCACCACCAGGCTCTAACAAATCTTCATTAGGCACTTGATTAAATGTTCATTCCAAACCACACACTTGCTAAAATTATTACATGCATCATTCAGTTATCACAGAGACCCTGTGAGAAAGGGTTGGCTTTCTTCAAGTCACAGAATATGACTTTACCCAAAGGGATGGCAAGGATCTGGAATGAGCTCCCCAAGAAAACCAGTGGAGATCAGTGGTACCTAAGCATTGGTATTAGAACGAAAGAGAAAAGAAATGGCCAAGGAGATAATCTGATCAAGAGGAAGCTTTTCACCACTGTTATGTTAGCGCTTTCATTTTCAAAATACTTAGTATGGAAAGTAAGCTTTCAGAATATCCCACATTCAGTGATTCATTTTGAATGAACTATGTTTTTCTTAAAATTCACCACAAACAAACAAAATATCTAGTTGATTGCTTAGAAACTTCTGGGTCTCTCACTGGATACCGAAAACTTTTGAAATGTTAGATCAAAAGAAGAAAATGTAGGAAGCATAACATTAGGTAGGGAGACATGGAATCTGTGGGGTAGTTTTAATTGAAGTCAGTTCTCTTTCCTGGACCTCCTTGTTTTCATCTGTAAAATGGTGATGGTTTGCTAAATAGCCTTTAAATCTGTAAATTCTATGAAATGGAGGCTCCTTTGAATGGATGAATCAGTAATTTTTCACAATAAAAATTTTCATCTTTATTTGATCCTTGTAACAACCTGAAATAAGTCAGGTAGTCATAATTATTTGCGTTTTATAGATAAAAAGCCAGTGGTTCTCACGATGTCACTCATCTGAGAAGTGGGCAAGATGGCACTCTAGTAATTCAGGTCTTCTTTCTACAACTCCACTGAGAATGGGTCCTTTCCATAAGTAGTTGTTGATTGGCCAGCCTAAGAAAGGCATTTTTGCTGTGATGACTGTAGAGATGGAGCAGATACATTTACTGCCTTGGAGAATCTACAGTCTAGTCTAGTAGACGCAAATACACAATTAGAATAAGAAGCATCATATGGAAGTGAGAGTTTTATGTTGGAAAAATCTGGGAAGTTTTGTCAAAGGGGGGATTGAATTACTTCTTAAAAGTATGGATGAATGTTAGCATATTTAATGAGTGGAAAGGGGCATTCAAGACAGAAGGACCAGTGAAGATGAAGTTTTAAAAAAATGAGAAGTCATCAGTTTTATATGAGCAACAGTCTGGCTAAAGCTAATGGTGCCTGAAGAACAATGACTTCAGTTCTTGAGTGAGAGGAAGTTGTCTAAGGAATTTGGATCTATTCCAAACTGCGTCTCTTTGATGATGATTAGGCCAAAAAGCCAAAAGAAGCTTTTTGAGAAATTCTTAGACAGAATGACTCAAATGCATTACCATCTCTGAAATATATTAGCTGTTCCCACCATAATTGATTTGTGGTCTGTAATTTAGCCTAAATAGCGTGCGCGCGCGCGTGCGTGCGTGTGTGTGTGTGTGTGTGTGTGTGTTACTCTCTAATTTCTACTCTAGGGTTGATTACTCAGTCTAATTGGGAATTTACACCCCAGACTTTGATCACAACCTCTACCTCAGAGGCAGCTACCACAAAGGTGCCAACTATTTTCATCTCTATTCAAGACCAAAGATTATATTAATTAACCTCATAGATGTTAAAGGGGAGCTTTATTTGGTGAAACCAAAACATAATGGATGTGAGAAATGAATATTAGTAACATTAATAGGGTTGAATACATGTGAATGGGCTAGAAACACCATAGAAACACTCTCTTCTTATACAGAGGTAAAGTGTGAGCAATCTGTTCAACCAAATGTCTATTCCTGTAGGAATAGAACCATAAGTTTAATTTCTAAGAAATTCTTGTCCAGCTTCTGGTTTTGACAATTCATGGGACTCCAGCCAGACTTCTTGCCATATATGAATGAGAATATGGTCACACTTGCCTCAGGTGACCCTTTTATTCAAGATGCTGCTGGAACACCAAAACAGCAGAGAACTGGGATTCCATTGAACTTTCATAAGAAGTTATATAACTTTCTGCTGTTTGGTAATAGATATCAATATGTAAAGCTAAACTTGGTCCCATACTTGATTGTTTTCATTTTAACCTAGTAGTGAAAGCATGAAGAAAAGGCCCACAACCTTAATATCCCCAAAGGCTACTAACCAAGAAAAGAACCCAAGAATTTAGAACAGCCAAACCGGCTTAGGAAAATTTGCAACAATAAGCTTCTGAATTTCCAGGACCAAGGAGAGTCCTTAGATGAGGCACGTTCTGGCAGACAAACTAAGAGATAAATATTAACCTGCCTTTCTATATCCTGGTCCCAGAGGCGAATCCTTTTTTTTTTTTTTTCAGGCTAATCCTTAGAAAGGGGGTCCAAATTGGGCTGAGCCTGGGAAGCAGTAGCTAGTACTTAGAGAGTACGTACTCTCCATGTGCTGTACGTGTCTCTAAGCTTTTTATATGTAGTAACTCAGTTAATCTTTAAAATCACCCTATGAGTTTACTTGTTTTATCTTAATGTAGTAGACAAAGGCACTGAGGCGTAGAGTGGTAAAATGTTTACCTAAGGTCCTACCTCTGGCAAATGGCAGGGTCAGAATTCAAATCCAAGTAGTGTATCACTGGGGTCCTTCTCTTAATCACCACACTCTATTGTGTTACATGCAGCACAACATGCCGTTCTCAGGAGGCCTGCCTAGTCTTCAGATTTCCTTCCCCAACCAGAGGCCTTTCCTGGGAGCCTAAGTCTTAGTAATAAGATTTCTTTAATTGTAGACATAATATGGGTTTCAAGTTTCAAAGCATTTTATTTCACAACCCTTGACTTGCAAAATCCCTGGGACAGAGATAGAGAAAGGACTGTTGTCTCCATTACAGAAGATGAAAATGAGCCTTGGGGGATTTAAATAAACTGTTCAGTGCCACTTCACTAGAAAGTGATGGGGTAAGATTAGAACCTCAGTGGGCCTCGGTTGAGGTGGTGACAGTCCCCAGAATTACCATTAGGTGACTGCTCGTAACCAAGCATTTGTTACCACGTCAAGGTCAGCCTTGCACACATAATTTTCTCTTTTACATATATGTTACTATATAATTTTCAGAAGAACTTTTCCATATGCTGTCTTATTTAATGCAGTCTTCACATGCACCTAGAGTGTGTGTGTGTGTGTGTGTGTGTGTGTGTGTGTGTGTGTGTTGGGGGACAGGGGTGTTATCCTTTTTCTGCTCTCAAGAAGACTCAGCCTCCAGAAGGGCAGATGTGTTCTCAAACCTGCTGAATGAGTGAATGTGTATCACAGACAGAGAAAAAACTCAAACCTTCCAACTCCAAATCCACCCATAAATTTGTATTCACATCCAGACAAATTCGGAGCTGTGATGTTACCATTGGGATTTATAGTTATGTGTCTTCTGCATTTTATCTCCTTCCTTCTCTTTCTTCCCTTGGACTATCCCCAACCCTGCTCAAATCACCTATCTCTTTTCCTTCACTTATAATGTAATTACTGTTCAGAGCCAGAAGAGAGAAACCGTTAAATTCTCTGAAAACTGAAAGCATTTTGTCAAGAAACACATGTTATGACTCCTCACCAAGGAAACGCAGAATTGATGACGTGGGTGGAGGAATGCCTTATGACTGTTTAGCAACTGCCATACATGACTACACAGTCAGTGATTAGAGGCAGTGATGGGTTATCCACTGACCTAATGTCACCGTGCTTCCCACCATCGTTAGCTTTTGAGACATTAACAGGAATTGAAGTCACTGATCTCAGCAGATTGGTTGGAGAGGAAATACAGCACCAGATGGCAGGATTTCTGTCTTAACAAACTGTTAAGACTAAGGAAAGTCTATTATACTTGGGGATCATGGTTTCTTCATCTGGAAAATGGGAGTTAAAGTAACTAACTTAATGAAAGACTGAACCAATCTATGCCTATTTGGCCTCATAAATCCTGAACCTGTGTCACCCAATGATAGTGCTGCACAGGCGCCTTGGCCTTCGCCTTAGCCTTTTAGCCGAGGATGAGGTGATTTATGATGGAATTTGCATAGGCAAACAAATCCCCAGCTGTAAGCTGCCTGCCCCAGAGTTTCATGGTTCACTAAGGATTAAGATTCTTGGAGCTCCTTCTGGGTGGCTAGAGGCTCTGACAGATATACTTTCCCAGTTAGTTTCCTGACTGTGGTAGGTATCCCTTCACTTAGTGGCATGATGAAGTTTGACTCTACCCAGGAGGAGTGAATTAAAGATTGCGGGCTGTGAAGCCTCATGTTTTGTGGAACTTAATTGCAAGGGGACTTTCTTGAGGGAAATTGCTTTCTTTGCAACCTGGAATAGCTAGAAGAAGGTTTACAAATGACCAAAGATAAGACCCTGACCAATCTGTTTGGCTTGTAGAGATCCTCTAAGAGTAATGAATGTTTCTGAAAGGATTTGATTGACCTCAGAAGGACTTAGCGACACAACTTCATGAATGAGATGGTAGGACTGGATTCATAGAATGACAAAATTGCAACATGGCAATGGACATGATGCTTGAATTCCCTATTTAATATCCTGTTCAAACAGCATCAAGAGTACATTTCAAACTTTCAGGGCTATGGAACTCACTGAAAAGGGAGGTAGATTATTCTGTCCTTAAACAACTTGGTAGTGAGCTTGTAACATGGGCATGATTTTTTTCTCCTAACGTATATCTATTAGCATCACATAAAACAAGGGGGTCTCCCTGACATGACAGACCTTTATAGACCTTTCTATAGTTGAAGACTCCTGTTATGTAATCCTTATATGTTCTCTTTATTTTCAGCTGATTCCACTATTCTGCATATGACATAATTAGGTCTCTTAAAAAATACAAATATAAACAAATTAGATATATAATCCAAACAGGCATATAAAATTTATATCCACATAGAATAGAATAAACACAAGACTAAACACAGATATCTGAGCTCTTAATCTGGTATAGGTTTTATTGTTACCTTTGTTCACTTAGGTAGCAAGTGATGATCTCCTCAAAGTCATTTCTAGACTCCTAGAAGGCTACAATTGAAAGAGACACTGGAAATCATCTAAATTTTTTCCATATCTTTTCTTCCATATCTGTTTTCCATATCAATATCTGCATAGAGATATTGAGTCTCTAATATCACTCTGAAACTCGTGTGGTCTGGCTAATAATCATGTAGGTAAGTTCCCTGGAACTATGATATCTACTACTGTCCTTGACCTAAGATCAAAAATTATAAGACCTTGTGATTCACACACAAACACCAATGGTCCTATCTGGTTTATGTTTACCCATTTGATGGCAGTGATTCATTGTTTTTCTAATTTGGGGGTCCACGGGTATATAGCTCTCACACATTATTGCTAAGAGCAAATTAAGAGCAAAGGACATTCGTGGGAAACATGATTAAATCAAGGAGGCACATACCGTAGGGCTTGAAAAAAGAATTTGAAAATTATCTGGTCAGTTTACTGGTTGAGTGACTTCTACCATATCCTGACCAGTTAGCAAATCAGATTCTATGTGAACATACCCCATGACCGGAGGAAGCCAGTGCCTTCTGAAAAGCGTGCAGCATTTTTATATGCTCTGGTTACTACAAAAGAGGTGGGGGTATGAGGTATGTGGTAAGAATGAGGTAAAATGGTTTCCCTGAGACTTTTGGTGAGGGCATCTAGTTTTCCTCCTTGTCACTCATAAACTGTTCCATTGGCAGCAACTTAACTGCAAAATCAGAACCTCATCCTAGGAAATTGGTCCCCCAGGATGCTAGTCAGCCGAGTAAATTCTAGGCAGCCGTATGGTCAGCCCTCAGGAGTTACAGTGGCCTGTCACTGCTGGCAGAGTGATTTCTGCAGGGGCCACCTCATTATATGGGAAAATGCCCTCAAAGGGCAAGCCTGTTTCTTGTCCTGGCAGGCCTGTCACATCCGATGTTAGAGGAAACAGCAGCAAAGAATTGTGGTTGAAAGAATTGTAAATTTTGCCTGTGGAGAGTCACTGAGGGCAATTCTCCTAAAAAGGATTATTTGTCAACTGCAGTAAGACTCTTTGTTATTGGAGTTTAATTGATATTTGCTACTGGAGAAGAAAGCCGAAAAGAGGATATAAGGCAAGCAATTAAATCTTTTTAATAAAGTGTAGTTAATGAGTTGTCAAATTTGGTAGAGATTATTCCACCCCTCCACCCCCTCCACCCCGTTTTTTGTCTTCTGAGTATAGGTAGGGCCGTCTTACTATTCTGGGGAGATGTCAAACAATCACAAGAGAGGCAAATTAAATCAAATAAGGCCAGGCAGCTTCTGTGCAATCAAAAGAACTGAATTTAGGAGTCAGGAATTCAGCTGAGATTGTTCAGTAGCTAACTTTGCACCCCTCCCTCTTGGGCTTTGCTTATTCATTTGTCAAATATAGGTGAGCACTAGATGATCTCTAAGGTCCTTATAAGTCAATGTTTCATTCATATGCTACACATTTATGTATAACTGTAGGTATATATAGCAGATAAGAACCAAACATATCTGATATAGAATCCCAGCATGCCCAGTAACTAGGTATGTGATCTGGGTTAAGTTAATTAACCTCCATAAGTATCAGTGTCCTCCTTTGCAGAAAGGGCAAACATATGCGTGTCTCCATAGGCTTTTGTTAGAATTAAATGAGAAAATACATGCAAAATTATTTGACAAAGGGCCTGGAAGATGGAACGTGATGATTAAATATTGGCTCTTTTTATTTAACATTCTGTTTTAGGATCTAGTTTTTTAAACTACAGAAACATATCCTAACCACCAGAGGGCACTGCACAGGTAACAGCTAGACTTAGAAACTGGATACATTTATTGGCTTCTTGAAGCAATTGTCTCCTGCTACCCAGAAATTTCAGCTCAGGGTGTTTGGTCTCCATTTGCACAACATGCTAGTCTCAATGACTGAGAGTGCTGCAGTTTCTTCCATCTAGGGTCCTCCACTTGTCCTTGCATCTTCAAGGAATCCTCAGGTGATCGAGTACTCATTCAGAGAGAGCCTAAAGATAGAAGGGAAAAAAATGAGCAAACATTTATTGACTCTTACCACACGTCAGTCATTATATTGATCATTGCAATTCGTTTCCTAACAGAAAATAAGCTACCATTCCTATTTTACGATGGGAAAACTAAAACTCATAAAGGTTAAGCTCTTTGCCTAAAGTCACACAGCCAGTGAGTGATAAAAGCCTAAGTGAAAGCCATGGCTGTTTGACAACAAATGTTGTGTTCCTTTAGTTTCACCAGGCTGCTTCCAAAGCTATGTTGGGATCCAGCCACAAGATACGAAACCACAAGAAATCATGGAACAAGCCCAAAATGCCCATCATCTCCTCTACTATTTAATAATTTATTGGAGGATTTAGCTAATGTGGTTAGAGTCTAAAAAGCAAATAGAGGTGAAAGCAAAGGTAAAATCATTTTCGCTTATAAATTATAAAATTATAAACCTGGAAAACCTAAATAATTTAATATAAAAGCTGTCACGAACAAGACAATTTAGTAAAGAAGAGGATACAAAATTTGCCAAAGGAAATAACTTACATATATACAAACGTAATCAGAGGAAATAATGGAAGAGCAAACTTAATTTTCAATAGCAAAATAAAATAAAGTGAAGTAGAACACATGCAGAAACTTAAAAAAAAAAAGAGTAGAACACCTACACACATGCTTAAAAACATAGAGGTAAGCTGAATAAATGGGAAAATATTCCATATTTTTTGTTAGACTGACTCAGTATAATAAAGATGTCAATTCCCTTTATGTTACTTGTTTAATGTAATATGATCCTGATGATAACGTTCCCTCCTATCTCCCTGGAGAAAGACAAATTGATTGTAACATTTGGTTGAATGTTCCCTAGCCTGGGTGGCTCAGCGAGTTGAGCATCCAACTCTTCATTTCGGCCCAGGTCATGATCCCAGGGTTGTGGGATGGAGCCTCGCATCGCGCTCTGTGCTGAGCACAGAGCCTGCTTGGGCTTCTCTCTCTCTCTCTCTCTCTCTCTCTCTCTTTCTCTCTCTCTCTCTCTGCTCCTCTCCCAACTTGTGCGCTCCCTATCTAAAATAAAAAGAATTTTTCAAAAGGAGGGAGACTAATGAAATGGAATGTAAAATCAAAAATGAATAAAAATACGTGTGGAAATTCAGTATGTGATAAAGACAGGATTTCAAATCAATGAGGAAAAATAAGAACTTTTAAAAACTTTGGCAGATAACTGGTTACCCATAAGTATAAACATAAAAATGTGTAAATATTTCATACCATATAACAGAATAAATTCAAAATGGTTTAGATATTTGAATGTAAAACTAAAAGCTACATAAATACTCAAATAAAACATTGATCATTTCCTTTAAATCTGGGAGGTAGAAAAAAGATCTAGTATGACCAAAATCTAGTTCCCCTAAAGAAACATTTGATAAATTTGAGTCATAAGATTTAAAATTAACTTTGTATGGAAAAAAAATGAATTAAAAAAAGTTTTAAAATGTCAATAGGGGAATAAATATATGCAACATATCAGAAAATGCTATTTCACTAATACATAAAAGGCTATTTCTAAATATTGAGGAGAAAAAAACCCCAAAAATCTGATAGAAAATGAGCAAAGGATATAAATAGACATTTCACAGGAAAGACATCTAAGTGGGTCACAAATATTTGAAAAAATTCTATTTTATTCACAAAAAGAGAAATTCAGTTAAAACTACATAGAGACACCATTTGTTTCTCATCACACTGGCAAAAAAAAAAAATTAAAATCTTGAAGATATAATATTTGTCAAGGCAGTAGAGTACAGGAACACTCATGCATTGCTGGTGGATTGCAAAATGACACAAGTCCAGCAGCTGAGAAGAATTCCATACGTATTTAAATTCTGATGGGGAATTTCCATTTCTTGGAACCTATCCCAAAGATACCTTGGCAAACCTATGAAAGGATGTGTGCCCAAGGATACATGTTGCAATTATAGCACTAATTGCAAAAGAATGGAAATCACCCACATGTTCATCATGAATCGAACTGAATATACTATGTTATATCCACCATCTATAATATTCTGTTATATAAAGAAATAAAAGGTAAATTTTATTATGCCTTTTATTATACCTTTATTATATTTTCACAAACATATATCATTCTTGGGAAAACATAAGGTACAAAGAGCATGTATGATATAGTAATTTTTATGTAAGGGGAAATATAACATAAATATATATTCATATAAATATACATGCATATGTATTTGTTTTTATTTTTTAAAGGAAACAATGGAAGAATAAACCAAAACTTTATAAAAATGGTTACCTACTAGAGAAGATAGGAAAGAGAGGAAGGGCTAGGGAAGAAATATACACTTCTCTAAATTAATCTGGTTTTATAGCTCACTGTGAAAACATGGGTATATTTTACTAGTTAAATAAAGACAGTTTACATTAAAAAAATCTATCTCTGAAAACTGAAAGAAAAAAACCCAAAGCAAGCCCACTTATTTTATGTCTAATTACTCATATATCCAAATAAAAAATAATCATAGTGATTTAAAAAGACAATGTGACTGCACATCTCTGATGAGGTATATCTAAAGGACAGAAAAATACAACAAAGGAGTCATACATTGTACTCAGTAGTCTCATTGTTAGTAATAACATAGATAATGTTATTTTGAAACACACATAGACATAAAAAGTGAGTTAAGGGGCGCCTGGATGGCTCAGTCGGTTAAGCGTCCGACTTCAGCTCAGGTTCCGATCTCGCGGTCCGTGAGTTCGAGCCCCGCATCAGGCTCTGGGCTGATGGCTCAGAGCCTGGAGCCTGCTTCCGATTCTGTTTCTCCCTCTCTCTCTGCCCCTCCGCTGTTCATGCTCTGTCTCTCTCTGTCTCAAAAATAAATAAAAAACATTAAAAAAATTT
The DNA here is from genome assembly GCF_022079265.1 of Lynx rufus. Lineage (NCBI taxonomy): Eukaryota > Metazoa > Chordata > Mammalia > Carnivora > Felidae > Lynx > Lynx rufus. The sequence continues at coordinate 50,751,179 of NW_025814826.1, read as the reverse complement.
TTAAATAAAAAAAAGTGAGTTAATGTATCAAGAATAGATTTTCAGTGGGAGAGAAAAGAGATACAAATGTAGAAGCAGAGCTTAAAAATTATATAATCTTTCATTTGAACTGGAAATTCTGTGCGTTTATTTTTTCTCATTATGGAAAGGAATGCATTGATTCTGGGCTGTTTCTGTGGACAGAGTTAGAGAACTGTGGACTTTTTCAGCGCTCTCAAAGTGCCCACAAGCAAGGATAATATTTGGAAAAAGGCTGGAATGCATGGGTAAAAAGTGTGTTGAATTTTAACAGCTGAAAGTTAACAGCAACGTAAGAGAAGTGTAAAGTAAAAGTGAACACACTGACACGCAGATGCTGTGGCTGCCTAACCAACAGGAGACCAGATTCCATGGTAGCCTGATGGAGGTCTAATGGAAAAGCTGCTATCAGACCATCCGATCACTGCCTCTGGCATTTCTACCTAGTAAGCCGATTTTCTAGCTCATCTCTAAGAAGACAGTTGCAACTAAAATACTGCATACTTGGACATTTGCATATTGGATATTGCCGATTTGAATCTGCCCTTGTTCATCTTAGCCAAGATATCTGTTAATCAGCCACCGAATAGTTCTTATTTTTTCACTTCACTAGTGTTAGGAAGTATGAAAATGGGCGAGACTGCTTTTACATAGAAGATATAAGATATATCTTAGAGATGGTTATAATTCAGCAATGCCAAGTTACTATTCATAATCCAGTAGAGTGAGTACTCTCTAAGAGACCATGCGTCTGAATTAAAATGTAATCTCTTGAGCATCAACTGGGTAACTTTTCACTGAGTGCCCACTATCTGCTCATCACCGCTCAAAGTGATAAAGATTAACTGTAGACAAGGTCCCTGCTCTAACAGAGCTGACGTTCTGGTGTGGAGAGACAGAAAATAAGCATGCAACACATAAATTAACATTTCTGATAAATGCAGGAGAAAATGAAAGCGAGTCACCAGAGTTGGAGAAAGAAGTGTTCATTGGATCCATTGGTCAGGGAAGACCTACCAAGGAGTAAATGACAAGGAACCAACTAAGGATGCATCTGGGAGCAGAAATCATTTTTGGCATGAGTAAATAATCTCTAAGTCTGGAATAAAACATCGGTATTGAGGAACAAAAAGGATAGTGTGTTTGAAATGCGGTGAGCAAGAATATTAGTATTAGTAGATGATGTCAAGGAAGGAGGTAGGGGACAGATCCTGTAGGGCCTATAGTTTTGGATTTTAAAGGAAAAACTTTTAGTGGAGTTTAACGATAAAATCAGCATGCTGTGGTCACATTTTTTAAAAATCATCCTGAAGCTTCCAGATTGAACTGCACATAGGAAGACAAGGGTGGCTAACGTAGTGGATGGATTGAGAGCAGACAGTGGTTTGTACTAGAGCAGAGGTGGAGAGAAATGAACAAGGCATACAGGATAGATAGAGATGAAGCATTGGGGAGGGAGGTGAAGAAAAAAAGGAATCAAAACTGAATCCTAAATTAATGCGTCAAACAATTGGGTGAATAGTAGCAGAGAAGTCACGGACTTTCTATACCTTATTTTTTTTTTCTTTTTGCAAAAGGAAGTTGGATTACATAACTAAAATGTGTAACTCCAGATCTAGAACTCCACATATAGAAAAAGTGATGCCAGTTCCAATTTCAGAGGGAGGTGATAGGAGAAGTAACAATAAAATCTTTGTTTAAATTCTTTGAATAATTTGTGTATTTAAACTCTGTAGTATTTTTAAAGCATTTGCATATTTTAAAAACTCTGGATGTTTGGCATTATGAAGGCTAAAGGGTCTTAGATACAATGAGTTCATAAAATCTTTTTCTGCCTTAGGACTTTGTTCTTTCTGTTTATTTCATTGGCTAGACATAACACCTGTTTTTTGCATGACTGGGTTCTGTTTGAATGAGTGAATGAATGAATGAATGAGGAAGGAAGGAAGGAAGGAAGGAAGGAAGGAAGGAAGGAAGGAAGGCAGGCCAAATATCTAATTTGCTGTGGTTTATAAAGTAGGATGATAAGTCAAAATGCAGGCTTGATCTAAGAGTCACAGAGATTGGGGGTTTTTCTCCCACTTGTCTTCTCTCAATGATTCTTTTACATTTTTTGAGTGGAGGCTCAAATATGTTGTAGAGCATTCATTAAAATATGATCAATTGGAATGAAGGGACTTGTGAGTAAAATGGGCTCAGAAAAAGAAAGGGAAGGGTAGAGAACAGCCATTTCCAGAGGATTAGATACTTGGTCACAGCTTCAGTGGATGTTTGGTCTGTGAAGAAGAGCATTTGTCAATAGTTCTAGAAAAGCAAAGCCTCTCTTCACTCCTTCATAGTCATAACCTCTTGAGGAAATCCCTATCAGATCAAGGATACTCCAAAAGACACCTGGAATTTTCCATCTCCTTTCGTACTATCTACATATCTGAAAAATCTCTGAAACTTAGTAGCTGAGGTTTCCTGACTTCCAAAATTTGGACATGTTTTGATTATTCCCCAGAAGGTAACATTCCCCTTTGATTTATCATAGACATGACATACTTTCTTCATTTCCAGTCCTTGGTCTGGTGGTTGGCTGGTGATTGCAATGCATCATTAAAAATGCAGGAAGTCTCAGGGTACCCGGGTGGCTCAGTTGGGTAAGCATCTGACTTCAGCTCAGGTCTTAGGTCATGATCTCACTCTTCCTGAGTTCGACCCTGCATCAGGCCCTGCTGACAGCTCAGAGCCTAGAGCCTGTTTCAGATTCTGTGTCTCCCTTTCTCTCTGTGTCCCTCCCTGACTTGTTCTCGGTCCCTCTGTCTCAAAAATAAGTAAGCACTTAAAAAAATAATAAAAATTTAAAAAATGCAGGAAGTCTCACTTTGGTTTTCTTCTCTCCGTGTAAGAATTTTTATTTCTTCTTAAAGAGGAAAGAGTTCTCTAGGTAAAGGCCTATATCCACAAGAGATACCCCAACTTAAATCTTGGAAACAGCCCAACGTGAACATAAACAGCCTTTGCAGATAGCAACGTCTAGTGCATGATGAAGGCAGTTAAAGCAAATCTTTTTTTGACAGCCATATTTCATAATCATCCTGGGATACAACTGCTTACAAAATCGGGAGATTCTATTCTGCAATCCTTCCCAGTACAAGTGATGGAGCCATCCACCATATCATAAGGACACATGGAATAACACAGAAAATCACTTTTTTTGGATCCAAAAAGATTTTAAAATCTGTCAATTGCTTTATTTCTATTTAATATATAACCATTCTTATTTTTAACTTTTTCCCAACACATCTGATGAGGTTTGACCTAAAAGAGAGCCTTCCAAAAACTGAGACTTGTTTTCAAATCATAAAAAGTTTATTTATAACTCAAAGACTGGACATATACTATCAAGATCAATGATTACTCATATGACTGGTTTTATATCTTCCACTTCTTACCTTTCACTGTCTCTTTGCCTCATCATAAACTATGCCTGTAACTTAGATACTGCCTTGGACCTCGTAAGAAAGACTATGCTCAGCATTACCTAGCTTAATGAACAATTATTCATTTTTTTTAACAAGATAGAACTGAAATCAGAGCTATGCAGACCATCACTAGAAAACTCTTCCATTTGAAATTAATCCATTCTTTTAACTTCCATGATTTTACTTTCTTCTAATTCATACTTTTTATCTAAAAGTATATTGTATTAGTTTTCTATTGGCGCTGCTGTAAAAATTTCACTAATTTGGTGCTTAAAGCTACATAAATCTATTACTTCACATTTCTGTAGAGCAGAAGTCCATGTTTGCTTGGCTGGTCTCTCTGCTCTGGGTTTCACAAGACTGAAATCAAAGCGTCAGTCTATTTTGCTCCAGTTTGGGAATTCTGGAAAGAATCTGCCTCCACATTCATGTTGCCAGCAGAATCCAGCTCCTTACAGTTGTATGGCTGAGGTATCACTTCCATGCTCACTGTTGGCTGAGGACAGCACCTTTTGCTCCTAGAAGGCTCTTGTCAGTCCTTACATGTGGGACCCTATATCTTAGAAACAGCAATAGTGCCTTCTCACACTTGGAATCTCTCTAATTTCCTCTTTTTCTGCAGCTCTTCCTCCTTCCTCTTATGCCACATCTTTTTTACTCAAACCAGAGAAACTTGTCTGCTTTTAAGGTCTCGTGTGACTGAACAGTATGCACCTTGATAATCTGGGACATGCTCTCTATCTTAGGGTCTGTAACTTTTTTTTTTTTACTTTTTATTTTAGAGAGAGAGAGGGAATGAGCATGTGAAAAGGGGAGAGGGACAAAGGTGGGGAGAGAGAGAGAGAGAGAGAGAGAGAGAGAGAGAGAATCTTAAGCAGGCTTCACACTCACTGCAGAGCCCAATGCAGGGCTCAATCTCATGACCCTGGGATCATGACCTAAGCCGAAATCGAGAGGCAGATGCTCAACCGACTGAACCACCCAGGCACCCCCAGTCTGTAACTTTATTTACATCTACACAGTTCCTTAACCATGTAAAGCAGGATATTCACAGTTTCTGGAAATTAGGATATGGACATCTTTGACTAGTCAAGGTAGGGAAAGCATTATTCTGTCTACCACATGTACCATTTTGGGAAATCCATTCCCATGCACTTACCCCTTTTGTACATTTATCCATCATGGATTAAAGGGACAAGATTCAATTCTGGGTCCTAAATATTCAAGGAGCAGCCAGAGTTTAGAACGTGTTTTAGTTTTAGAAAGAGCTAGAGACAAGGCAGAAATTGAGAGGAGGGAAATTGGGCAGATGCTCAGGATTGTGGATGATGGATTTGGCCAATTTGGTCCTAAGATTAAGATGTTACACAGGCTCATCTTCACTGATGCTTGGAATTTCAGTCTGAATGACAGAAAAGGATATTAGAGAAAGGGCAGCAGGAATGCATCAGATTTTATTTCTAGGGATCACAAGTTCTAAATGGTAATGTCAGTGTGGATGATATGCTTGCTGTAGTCATAACTAGTGCCTGAACTGAAAGGTAACTGAATTAAGGCTATGAGTGGTAGACATCATGGAGTCTATCTCTGAGAACATGAGACTAACTGCATAAGCTAGGGGATTTCTGTCTTTTCCACAGTCCTCTTACCATCAGATCTTACCTCATCATATGTTTCCCTGTGAAGTCTTGTTTATTTTATTTTAAATAAAATTTATGGTTGATGAATACTAAACTTGTTTGCACTGGATAGTCTGAAACTTACTTTTTTTTACCTACCATCCGTTCCTCTAGAGACATACTTCTCCTTAGAATCATTCTCTTCTTAATTTTTCCCTGAGGAATTTAAAATCTAGCTATCTAAGATCTACAGCACATCTGACTCTGTCTTCACTTCTTCCTAATCTAGGAGATTTGTTCAATGCCTGACACCGTGGGTTCTAGAGAAATAATAAATGACGAGTTGGAAGATCTTTCCCAAAGTGAAATGGTCACAATTCCCTCACAACCAGATCTTCCTTCACAGCTAATGTTTCAGCCCAAAGTAACAGTCCCCTTCTTTCATCAGCCTTCTTGAAGGTACAGTTAGCAAAGATTTCTTACATTTTTTTGTTAGCAGGATGAAAATCCCAGTTGATGCCTCTGAGTCTTCTGTGTGGTGACAACTACATTTTCCCACGCAATGACCATTTCCCCCATTTCTGATAATATTCATCTTGATTTTCTTCAAAGAAAAATACAGTCCTACTCTTAACCTATAGAGTTAGGGCAAGGCTGACCCTACCCTGACCTCACAGTATGAGTATTTGACTGAAGTTGGCCAATCAGAGCCAATGATTCTTAATTCTCTCGTTTAGAAGTACGGGAAACAAAGATGTTCTCTTTCTGCTGGACTTAAGAATTGTGAAGATATGAACTGGGGGATTAGCATGGGGGAAGGAGAATTTAGGATCTACTCCGTGAGGTAATCACAGTAGAGAATGAACACAGGTTAAGTTCCAGCCATGTAATTTGAGCTCATGGTTTTAGCCAGTCTGCATTTAAATTTTTTAGGTTTGTGAGCCAAAGAATTTTCTTTTATCCTTAAACCAGTTTTAATTGGGTTTCTGTCATTTTCAGCTAAAAGCATCCTGACCAATGCACAATTATACATCTCATGATACTATATCTTATCCAAACTGTAATTAGATCATTATATTTATATCTGAATGCTCATTTCTCCTGCCTGATCAGAAGCATTCTGCGGTCCCCAGCTTTGTTGAAAACACTGCATTAACCTTAGCACCCAGCATCAATGCCTGACACATAGAACATCCCCCACCCCACACACATATTTCAAGAATGGATGGGAAATGATGTTTTCTTTCTCTTTTTTTTCCCTCAACTATATTTCTTACAGGTTGTGTTTTAATTGCCTCGATTGTTGCTTCTTACCACAGAGGGATTGAAATGGGAGTTCAAAGGTCACTTGAAGTCAGAGGCAGCTGAAGTGACAGCCATAGTTATTTAAGTCAACACTGGTTATCTGCCAGCCACACCATCACCTTCATTTAGGCAAGACAACAGAATCAACTCTCAGGAAAGAAAATGAAAAAAAATAGTGATGCTTAAAATATCAGCATAATCTGAAAAAACTGTGTTCTAAGTCAGTTCAGATACTGCATACAAAACAGAGAGTAGAAAATGTCTGGACAATGTGTATTAAAATTTCCCCATCTTTAAGACATTCAGATGGCCAATGGACACATGAAAATATGCTCGACATCACTCATCATCAGAGAAATGCGAATAAAAATTATAATGAGATATCACCTCACGCCTGTCAAAATGGCTAAAATCAAAAACATGAGAAACAACAAGAGTTAGCAAGGATGGGGGAAAAAAGGGACTCTCGTGCACTGTTGGTGGGAAAGAAAACTGGTGCAGCCACTGTGGAGAACAGTGTGGAGATTCCTCAAAATTTAAAAATAGAACTACCTTACAATCCAGTAGTGTGATTAATCCCCAAAATACAAAAACACTAATTCAAAAGGATACATGTAGCCCTATGTTTATAGCAGTGTTTATGATAGCTAAATTATGGAAGCAGCCCAAGTGTCTATTGGTAGATGAATGGATAAAGAATGGTAGAAGAATGGAACATTACTCAGCCAGAAAAAAAGAATGAAATCTTGCCATTTGCAATGACATGGATGGAGCTAGAGAGTATAATGCTAAGTGAAACAAGTCAGTCAGGGAAGAACAAATATCATATGATTTCACTCATATGTGTAATTTAAGAGAAAAACAAATGAGCAAAGGAAAAAGAGGGAGAGAGAGAGAGACAGAGAGAGACCAAGAAACAGTTTCAACTATAGAGAAAAAACTGATGGTGAATGTGGGGCGAGGGGGGGTATGAATAGGCGATGGGGATTAAGGAGTACACTTGTCATGATGAGCAACAGGTGATGTATGGAAGTATTGAGTCACAGTGTCATACACCTGAAGCCAATATAACATTGTATGTTAACTATACTAGAATTAAAACTCAAAAAAGAAATTTCTCCATCTTTGAGAGAAGAATTTTTCAGACAGGTACTGCTTGAGAGCATTCATGCTTTGGTTCACATGCTGAATGCATTGTCTAATAAGTATTCAAATCTCCTTTGTATGTTGATGACAGATTTGCTAAAATGAAACTCTGGAAAGTTATCTTCAAAAAAAAAGTATCTTCCCACAACCTCTGCCATAGAAATATTAATGAAATCACAGGTTCCTGTTACCTCTTTGGACAGCCATGAGAACTCAGGTGCTATTATAAATCAGACATTCAAAAACAACCTACTTGAGATCCTTTATGGATGAATTTCCAAAATCACAACTGCTTATAATTGGAATTTTAAATTCTAAAGAAAAAAAGCTCTATTCCCATCATTAACTCATTAATTAAGCCCCACATTTCTAAAGTCAGCATGTTTTTAATCACTGCATTGTATGCCTTTAATCCTGAAGCACAAAACAGTGCCCAGTACTCACATTTTTGCCAGTAGCCTTTTCTTTAATGTTGGTTTTAATTTTATATGGGCAAAAGACAAGTTTGGGGGTATTAACTTCAGGGCTTTAAAAAAAAACCAAAATGGTTTATCAAGTTGACAAATTTTTGATTATGACTAATTTTCATAATTTTCCACCTATTTTGGCCACTTAATTCCAAAGACCAATGCAATTAGAAATGGAAGTTTTACTTATCAGATTGAAAGAGGAAGGAGACACCCTCTGGAAGCATTGTGCTAGCTCAGACCACCTCACACGCCCTTCAAAATCTGTCAATGCCCAGCCAATCAGAGCCCTACTGCAATGATTCCATGTGAGGAATGGCCAGTTAAAATCACGCCAGTCTTCTGTATTACATACAGAGTTCTCTTGTCTGCCAACATGAATGGTTGCTATCATTACATCAGCCTCCAGTGACTTCAATACATGAATGGCTAGCTTACGGTCCAAGAGTGGATGGGCTTTTCTGTCTTTTTTCAGAGGCATCTGCCAACCAACGGGAAAGAGAGACAAAGCTATCTTTAAGTATTCTGCCCCATGCAATGAATAGGCAATGTCTAAAAAGCAGCTCAAGATGAGACTGTGAGAACATGAAGGAGACCCATAGACTTCTGAAAACCTCCTTCCAATAAGAGAGCTGTTCTCATATATAGGAATGAAAGTAAATCAAACTGAAAGCAGAGCTGTGTCTACTTGACTTTGAAGGAGAAGCTTAATAGAAAGGAGTGGTGGAAATAATTCAAGAAGCTATAAGGGCTCGAGGATGCCTGTGATCAGTGAATGGTCCAGTTTTTACTCAAAGTGAGGAGAGGGCTCCTGATATATAGCTTTTTAACTTAGAAAGAATACGTGAGCTCCAGTTCTTCCTCAAGCGCTCTTTTGTTTCATTTTATTCCATATTTAGTGTTTTTCCACTATCAAAACAATTGTAGCTCATTGCAGATAATTAGACAAATAAAGGAAAGCATAAAGAAGAGGAAATCCATCTATAATCCCAGTGAATGCAGGGAATGATCATTTCTGGCACATTTCTTTCCAGTTCTATTCCTATTCTTTTTTATGTTTCTCTAGGTGACATCAGTCTGACAATATGAAAGTTTCTTTATTTTCCCTTTATTTTCTATTTATTTCTATATCCTGTTTTATCTTATTAGCCCTTCTTTCATAACACTAAAAGCACCTTTATAAGGATCATTTCAGTAGTAGAAAAGTAGTACAAACAATTGATAGAATTATGTAGATGTTCTGTAATTTGCTTAGTCACATCCTTTTTTTACATTTATTTTTATTATTTTTTTATTTTTATTATTTATTTATTCTGAGAGAGAGCGTGTAAGCAGGGGAGGGACAGAGAGAGAGAGGGAGAGAAAGAATCCCAAGTCGGCTCCTCACTGACAGTGCATAGCTGCAGGGCTCGAACTCGCAAACCCATGAGATCATGACCTGAGCTGAGATCAAGAGTCAGATGCTTAACTGACTGAGCCCCCCAGGTGCCCCTAGTCACATTCTTAGTAATGAACATTTCTTCATCTCCAAACATTCTAAATAATACAAAATATGGCAATAAACATCTTTCCCTAACTCCAACAGACTTTTCTGTGTCACCCAAAGTTCTGATACATCCTTCTAAGGATTATCTGCTTTGCTGACTCCATTGGAGACTCACTGCCATGATGAGCCATAGGCTGGTGGGGGAAGGAAGGGGAATTACATGATATATGTCAGATGTATTTGATTAGGAGAAAAGATGAAATCTACTGATCTCTTCAAAATGAGGAGCCCTAACAGTGCCTTTTTTTTTTAATGTTTTATTTTTGAGAGAAGGAGCACAAACAGGGGAGGGGCAAAGACAGAGAGGTAGACACAGAATCTGAAGCAGGCTCCAGGCTCCAAGGTGTCAGTGCAGAACCTGACGTGGGGCTCAAACCCACAAACTGTGAGATCATGACCTGAGCCAAAGTTGGACACTTAACCCAGGTGCCCCATCCTGTTTCTTAAGCAATGGAAGTATAGTTAAAACTAGCTTATAGCCTTTGAAAAAGTATATCATCGTTGAGGCGTATATATTAAAAGTTTGTTTGAAATAAAATCAGACTTATTCCTCTGGATTCAAAGACTGAAGACACTAAAATATTTCAAAATATTTAAAACATTAAACATGAAATAATGTGAAGATTTCATTTTATCTACTGTTTCTACTCATCGGGGTATATGGGTTTGGTTTTTTTTTTTTGTTTTTTTTTTTTTGGAGTTTTTATACATCATATTTCAAAGGAAGTAAAAGCTAGTTATAGAAAGGACTAGGTAGAATTCTACTGACCTCTAGTAAGTTTTCCTTCATTCTGCCAAGTCCCCCACTGAATTTAGTACCACGGCAATCAGCAAGTGGCTAAGGATTCCTTTATACATTGTCTGTGTTCCCATTTGGGTAGGAAATGTACCTTGGAAGGAGTACGTTTAAACGATGTAGAAAGAGAAGCAAAATGCCTGGCTAATCGCCATGCACAATGAGTGACCCATTGCCTGAAAAATGGAAAGAGTGACCACAGGAATTTAGTTTGAGCTACTTGCTACTACCACTAAGCCATGTCAGATTCAGGGGAAGCCAACAGGAAGAGGAAATTCCACTCAGACACACATTGACTCATTTGATAACTTACTTCCTCAGATCATTTTCTTGTCCAGTCAGAGTCTCTCATTTGTCTTAATGAAAAGATAGATAAAGATGGAACCAAAATCCTGATATTGCAAAAGTGGTCAGATATGGCCCACAATGCCCACTTGACCAGAGAGAAGGGAACCCAGGCTTATCATACTTATTAGCCATAAGGTAGGTGGACAAAGCAGTTTGTAGACACTCCTGCTCAAATGACCACATTTTTCTGACTATGCAGTAGGCCAAAGACACTTGTTATCTCCATCAGGAAGGAGGGTAGGTCCCTGAATTCACATCAAAAATATGAAAGCAGTCACATCTGGAGGACTTGGGCCCCACCCAAGGCTCATATTTACAGTCCTTTGACAATCCAGCCCTTCTCTGGAGCCCACATGGAAGCTGTCAGAGCAACCCCACAGAGGATTGGTGACGATGGGCTGGACACATCCAGGACTCTCCCAGATTTGTCCTAGTGATCAATACAAGGCAACCAGAGGTCTGATGCCAAGCAATCTGGAAATGAAAATACAAATTGTTTTCAGCCTACCCGTTACCAGAAAAGAGCTCACTTCCAAAGATGCTCAGTAGTTGATCTCTGGTTAAAAGAAAGAACAGAGATTTTTAAAAAAAATGCTAAGGGCTATTTTATTCTGAAACATAGGGGACTTTTGAATATTTGAACCATCTGCTTAGAGAGAACTGCCCTACATATTACCCAGAACTTTCCAGTATTTTTAAAAATCCAATGCAGCTAGATCCCAAACTGAGCATGATATAATGTAATTTCTTTTCTTTTCTTTTCTTCTCTTTTCTTTCCTTTCCTTTCATTTCCTTTTTTTCTTTTTTCTCTTTTTCTCTTCCTTTCCCTTCCTTCCTTCCTTCCTTCCTTCCTTCCTTCCTTCCTTCCTTCCTTCCTTCCGACAATTTAGAAAATACTCCAACACAATGGCTATTTTAATTGTATAAAACTATGTGCGAATCAATAACTCTGATTTATAGGTGAGCAAAGTATGGTGACTATAATCAAATACAACCACAATCCAGTGAAACCAGAACTTCTATTTACTTTTTATGAGAGAGAGAGAGAGACAGAGACAGAGAGAAAGAGAGGGAGAATGTTAAGCAGTTTCCGTGCTCAGCACGGAGCCCAATGTGGGGCTCAATCCCAAGACCCTGGGATCATGTCCTGAACCAAAATCAAGAATTGGACGCTTAACCAACTGAGCCACATAGGAGCCCCTAAACCAGAACTTTTAAATGTTTTAAATGAATTATGCACTAGTTATGGTGCTACGTATAGTCAATAAAACTGGTAAGCTCTTCACATTAACTGTTGTAATGAATGTAAAACAAATGAACCAAAGTCTTTATTTTCATTCCTTTTAATGTGTTGCATCTTCAAGATCTATAATAATGGTCCAAATTTCTCATTACATCTTTTAGTTTTAGGATGAAAGGCACAAAATATAAAAATCAAAGTTTCAAGAATTCAGATTTGAAATTGGCAAGACTGAAATATAGAAAGTCTTCTATATGGCAGTCCCTGTGCCGGATGCTTTCCAACTCGTAATTTTCAGTACAACATTAAAAAGACAATTTTCATACCAGGTGTAGCCTGAGATGGGAAATGCTACCCCAGAAAGTTGTCTGTCACTAGAGACGCTGAAGAAGGGAGGAAGGACAGTGTGTCAGGGTTCCCTTACGGGTGTTGATTTCTGCATTGATCAGAAATTGAACTAGATGGGCTCTGAGGGAACTGCCAATAGAAGATTATCTGATTTGACTCTTGAAACACTGTCGGCATGGACACATAAAGATATCACATTCACACTGAGAACATTCTAGAATAATCATTTTTAAGCTAAGATCCCAGACTGTCTCTCAAGAGTGGAACCTCATTCCCTACTAACCCTTTCCCTGCAAGCAATATCTCAAACATCAGCCAGCTTATCTCCATGTCTAAAGTTACTGAGTTCTACTTATGGACTCTTATCTCATTAACACTCTCTTCTGCAAAATCTCAGGATTTTCCCTGAGAATTCTATCTAGAGAAACAGAGAAGGGTCACTGCCTTGTGATGCATACCCCTTGCCTGAGCAGTCTGTGTGTTTTTCCCTCTGGGATTCCCCAGCTTCTGGAGGACTTGGGACAGTCACAAAGCATAAATTGCCTGTCCCATAGGTGAAATTACGATTTTCAGAGGAGGCAAGGGCAGAGTGTGGAGGGTATAGGTCATCCAACTCAAGGCAAGGTAATACAAAAGAAGAGGGATATCACTATGAAGTATCACACCAGTATCTTGGGCCCAATAAGCATGCAGCTAGGACTTAGAGCCTGTGGTAAGGGGGAAGAAGAATGTTGTTGAGAAGTCAATCATCTTCAAATAAGCTCAACTGTTCAAATAAGTCTATTGTAGCCTAGTCTTGGGTTCCTTCGCTAGGCAATCTTATTTTACTTCCCATCTCCTAGAAACCTCCCAGAATGTTAAACCTGCAAGCCTGGGTTTATGTTCAAATCTAACTGAAGATTAGTTTCTCTTTTTTATTTACTTTTTGAGAGAGAGAGAGAGAGAGAGAGAGAGAGAGAGAGAGAGAGAATCTTAAGCAGACTCCATGCCCAGCATGGAACCCAACATGGGGCTCAATCCCACAACTGTGTGATCATGACCTGAGCCGAAATCAAGAGTCACTTGTGTAACCAACTGAGTCACCCAGGTTCCCCTAGTTTCTCTTTTAGAACTTAATACCAAACTACCTTTCCCACCTCTTTGACAATATTCCAAGATCTTTAACTTAAGATATGCGAGGACAAAAGAGATGGCTCAAATACCGTTGAGACAAATAGTATGTGATTTAATCTTTTCTTAATATCAATGAAATCCCAAATGACACACTACAAATGCACAAGTGGCAGGAAGGCATGAGGAGGAGAGCAATCAGACTGGGTCCTCTTTGTATGGAATCGGGGGTCTTAATTAGACTATCAAAAAGGTAAGAGGAGATGTAGTGAGGGCAGTTTGGGCACTCAAACTCCTATGATGTAATTTTTGTGAGATTAGGAAGAAATACCTTTACGTTAGACCAGACACATAGAAGTGCTCTATGAGGGAATTTCAGGCATTCTGGGAATTTTAAGATCTTATGCTAATAGTTAAGGTCTGAAGGATAAAATAGTGAATAAATGAATGAATAAGTAGGTGAATGTTAGAGTCCATGTGATCCACAGCTTCATGTATGTGTGTGTGGGTTTGTAAATTCATGCCAAAATCTTGTTTAGGAGTTCTTTCGGCAAAATATCACATTATTAGTGTTATTTTAGGAGACCTATATAGTGGGTGGCCTTGGCTAGAGTGAACACTGAAGATTATGGTTACTACCTAGTAACTCATATGTCATGAACATTGGGTATTTTACTGGGGTACAAATTTGAATGAGGTGTCCTGTGAAGTAACTGTGAGTCAGGAGGGAGGCAGATGTGCAAGCATGAGTCACTTCGCTAGAGAATGAGTCTCGCTAAGCCAGGGGTCCTCACTTCTGAATATGGTCTTATTTCCTCCATTCTCATTTCTAATGCCACAGGTCTGCTGAAGTTGGGAAAGTATCATTTTCTGTGTAAACAAAAAAACTGTAAAAGAAATTGACTCTGAAAGTAAACAAGAAAAAACAAAGCAAAATTTCTACAGACATAAAGAATAAGTGAATATGATTTAATCAGGTTTCCTTGTGAGAAAAGTAGACATATTATATAAATTAAAGAGAGTGATGTTGGGGCGCCTGGGTGGCGCAGTCGGTTAAGCGTCCGACTTCAGCCAGGTCACGATCTCGCGGTCCGTGAGTTCGAGCCCCGCGTCGGGCTCTGGGCTGATGGCTCAGAGCCTGGAGCCTGTTTCCGATTCTGTGTCTCCCTCTCTCTGCCCCTCCCCCGTTCATGCTCTGTCTCTCTCTGTCCCAAAAATAAATAAACATTGAAAAAAAAAAATTTAAAAAAAAAAAAAAAAAAAAAAAAGAGAGTGATGTCAAAAATAATGGTAGCTAGCATACCTAACATGTCTACTATATGCTCTTTCCAAAATTAAAAAAATACATTTGTGAAATTATTTGTAAATGCTCTATCCAATGCAAAAAACTTCTTATTCAGGGAGTGATAAAATATTAGCAACAGGTAAAAATCTGATTACCTTGGATTATGAGGCCTTTAAATGAAAATATGACTTAAAAGAAATGGAATTTAACATGTTTGTAAATGGTTAAAAATGTAATTGTTATATATAATTATTAAGAGTATAAAGAGCTCTTTTAATTTTTTTCCATATGCTGCATTTTGTAGACAAAAATTTTTGCTAAGTTTTTTTGAGAGCTCAGAGATTTTCAAGCCTTGTCAGTTTCCCTTCATGATTGTCACAGCTTTGGATAGTGCTATTAGTCTCTGAAAAGTTTACAAATATAAGGAGAATATCTACCAAGATAATCAGAACAAATTTAGGCTAGTTAATTAAGGGTATTTTATCTTCATTCACTATTTTTAATTTACTCACCAAACACAAAATACTCATTTATGTCAGTTACTGAATTTCCACAGTCCTTTTTTTTTTTTTTTGATGATCAGAGTTAGGAGCAATTCAATACATTTTAACAAAAATGTATTCACCACCACCAATGTACCAAGTACTTTGCTAGGTGCTGGGGATTTTTTTATGCAGTGAATTTTTTTATGTCCCTTTATGGGCAATATTCTAAAAAATTATCTAGTTGGAACGATTGGGGTTGATCCACTACAGAGAAGATAGGCCACAGTATTTCCTTTGTGAATCACTATTATCCATCAGTGGTAAAGAATCCTCATTCCACTAAACCTCATCTTCATTGGCAAGCACACTGATAGGCATTCTCTCTTACCACTATGGACACTGGCAACCGCAAGTGGAGATTTGGAATGTCTGGGACGACATCATCGACTGCTCATGCATGATGGCTGGGAGGTCATCCAACTGTACCATAGAGATAGGTTTGTATTTGTTGCTTTTGAACCACATGTAGAAGGTTATATCATTGCTCCCACCATTTGCCTCCTTCCTTTTAAGAAGTCTATGCCTCCCCTTCTCTTGCCATGAGACCTGCACGGACTCTCCATGGTGGGAACATACTGATGTATTTTGCTTAACATTATACTCTCTGGCTCCACCCATCATCATTCCTATTTTATTTCACTTTTAGTGAATCCTTTGGT
The DNA here is from genome assembly GCF_022079265.1 of Lynx rufus. Lineage (NCBI taxonomy): Eukaryota > Metazoa > Chordata > Mammalia > Carnivora > Felidae > Lynx > Lynx rufus. Next base: position 50,735,280 of record NW_025814826.1, on the reverse strand, counting down.
CATTCTGCCATTAATGATAAGATGCCTAGTCTCTTCCTCTTGAGACTTCCATCCTAACCCCATCTTTATTCTCTAAATTACAGGAAAATCCTGGGCAGTATAGTTTGCTCGGTACAAAGAGAACCAACTGGTCCTCTAAGCAGAGAGGGAAAAAAAAATGGAAAAACTCCAGTAAGTTCACTAACATCCGTGATTTCTTCACTGCCCCATGATGTAACTACTAAACACTAGTTCTGTCCAGTCTAATGGATATTTGCCCACAGATGCCATGTTGCAGTTGTTGTCCTAGATCTCTATCATGAGCACTCTTTTCTTTCATACTCACTTACTCAGCCACAATTTCCTCAAAATATAATCACATGCTTCCTGGCCCTTGGCCTCATGCTGAATTTAGGCCACCAGGACACATAGCCCTTGCTCGTGGGGAGTTCCCTCCACATCATGAGGTCCTTTTAATCAAGGGACCCCACCTCATCCGCCATGAGAAGTTTCTGTAATATTGAATCACAGAGATGGTTTCAGATTAGCTCTATGACCCGCAAACAAATGGTCCTTTTGCAGACATTTTGAGGCCCCCAGTACACACTGTCATTCATTCACATAACTAAAAGGCCACTCTGGGACATTCAGAGGACAAGGAGTGTTACCACCAGATGCACAACTGTGTGTCTCCATATATACAGAGACAGATATGGAAGCTACCTTAAATTTTAAAAATTACCTTCTCTCATCAATACATGTCACTCCTGTTTTGTCATCCTGGATATATCACTGTTATATCTCCAGTGTTTAGCAGGAAACCTGGCATGTGTTAAATGCTCAATAAATAGTAAAGTGAAGGGGAGAAATGTCAATGACAAAAGAAATCAATAAGATCAGAAATAGAGTACAATTTCCGCACTACACATTTCCCCATATACAGTAATTTTCCCTGATTTTCTACTTCTTCAAGTGTCCCTAACTCTTGAAACCTAATACCTAGGATTTTGGGGGCGGGGGGGGGGGGCAGTGAAACTTATACCCAGTCTTAGAGTATTCATAAGGGCTCTTCAGATAAACTTTAATAAATGATACAAATGGAAGATAAAATACATTTAAAAATTCTTATTCTATTTGTATGAAGTCATCCTGAAACTGAGAATGTCTTACTTTCTCATCCTATAATTTAAAAAAGGGATTTCTTCATTTCTACATATAATCAAAGAATGAAAAATATCTATCAGCCAGTTTTGTCATATGACAAAACGTGTGATGTTTCTTAGGGTTTGAAAACCTATATTTCTAACTACATCATTAAAATCAATAGATCATCATAAACTTTACAAGTCTTTCTGATATGTAAACAACAGTATGAGAAAGAATGCATTTCAGCCAGCATTTTTATTTCTTCGCTCCAAATCCAAATTGTATGATATTACATACGTGCTAAAAAAAAACCCTTCAAAACGTTTACCATTTTTATGATTACTTCATTTTACTCCATTCTCTGAACTTTGTATTTACACTAACCATTCCGAATGAAAGAATAGCTAGCCAGAAGTCCTGGATGAACCACAAGGAGCAAACAACGAACCATGAGCTACAATATACACATTGTCATATGGGTAAAATCCCTATTGTGATTCATGTCAGGACCTCTTAGGTGTTGACAAACAATTGTGTTTTATTATCATTATTAAAGGTTTTCACTAAGAGTTATAGCAACTAGCTAATGTTTTTGAACTGAGAAAATTTAGAATCCAACATCTGTATCTTATTGGCTAATTGTGCAACCTTGGCCCAATGACATCAGTTCTCTGGGCCTTGATTCTCATATTTGTAAAATAACAATAAGAATACCTAACTCAGGAGGTTTCTGCGTGAACTAGTAAAAATATGTGTGTATTATTCCCAACACTTTGATTGCAAGATGCAGGAGGTTTAAGTAAGACAAGAAAAATTGATTTCAGTTCATCAAACCACAAAAACAAAACAAAACAAACAAGATGCCACAATAGAATCTCTGGATTCAAACCATGAGATTATCATTCTGACTTCTGTATTTGCCTCTTTTTACAAGGAGCTGTGTTCTTTCAGCTAACCATCCCCATGGGGTTAAAAACAAAACTACAGCCAGGCACGAGTTTACATTCTCGCGAATTTAATGAATGAAAAAGAAGTTTGCTCCAACCAAATTCAGTTAGAAAATCTGGGGGAGAAATTGATTTGTCCCACTTATGTCACATGCCCATTTTTGGACCACTCAGCTGTTGCCTGGTGAATGAGATCCATCATGTGATTGACCCAATTTCTGTGATGGGTCCAGACCTCTGACATAGAAAACGTGATCTTCTACCAAAACAAGAGAGGAAAACGAATGAGGCAAACACCAAAACCGAGTAGCAAAATAGCTTCTTCATCATTAGAGTATCTGACTTAGTATCAGCTAAGTTCTCAAAAATGATAGCTACTAGTATTCATGAGATTAATGTTCATTTCCTGGATTGACCAATTAATTAGCTTAATTTTGGTCTATGAGCCACTCATTGTTCACGGTAGTAAGCTGAGAGGGACCCTCAATGGGTCAGTGCAGGAGCCACTGGCGCTAGGTTAGAGCTCACCCTACTGATGATAGGTCATATTTACCTACAAACGGCAGAGGGTTACTTCTCTTTGAGATTCCAACGCATAGATTTGAAAACGAGGCATTTACAAAGGAAAGTGACTCCATTATCGACCCTCTAATTCAGAGTCAAAGTGAACTGCAATATGCTGGGAAATGCTGAGGTCATTTTGACACACCCAGCAGTAATGAAAAAAACCATTCCTGTTTTGTCACTTACTAGCTCTGTGCCCTTAACGAAGTTATAAACCTATCTGTGCCTCAGTTTCCCCAAGGGTTACATAGGGATAATAATAATGCCTATATTTTCAGAGACTATTTTTGGGCAATTAAATGAGTAAATGTATACAGAGGACTTGAAAGAAAACGTTGAGATTATTATGAAAACTATTAACCTCACAGATTTTTTTCTGAATAATAAATCTCAATTCCAATATTTCATGTGCAAGGACTAACTGATTCTGCAGAATCAGTTCATTATTCTTCATTTTCCTGTCCTAAAGTAACAGTCCACATCTGGATGAGAAAATAAAATCATAAGTTCATTATTGATCTGTGTCCTTCTAAGTGTCCATATGTTTGGAGTTGTTTAAGCAAAATGTTCAGCTATTTTAATTGTGTCTGTTATATCCAGAGGTTTGGCATAGTGTTGCCACAACATTTTTTACCCCTTGGCAAAGTCAAGAACAAAAGCAAAATTGTTAGTTTTACAATGATCCTTCTTTGTTGATGTGTTTGAAAACATAAACAATGAATGAATAAACCCCACAAAGGTTAGATAGAAGAGATCTATAGTAAATACTGTGATGTCTCTCTCAGACCCCCCTTTCATCTGTTGGCATACCCCAATCCCAACTTCTCTGAGAGTCAACTGCTAATGACTCATAAATGCCCCCTTTTCTTGAGAGTATGCCCCTATGCTCCAGCTAGAGAGTTATGCCCACCCGCTGGGGGCAACTCAAAGCCAATGACTGACCGGTGTTGTATCTAAAGGGTCACCCCCTTGCCTCCAGCAGGACAACACAGCTAAGTGGGTAAGGATTCAAAGGCTTTCCTCTATGGATCAAGGCAAGGCTAGATTTTATCTGATATCACTGTCTTTCTTTGTCAGCACTTTCCCTTTCTCTGTCCTACTTCAATCCATTCTTTTTTTTTTTAATGTTTACTTATTTTTGAGAAAGAGCGAGAGCAAGCAGGGGAGGGGCAGAAAGGGGGGGGGGCACAGAGGGTCTGAAGTGGGTTTTGCACTGACAGCAGAGAGGCCTATGTGGGGCTCGAACTCACAAACTGTGAGATCATGAGCTGAGCCAAAGTCAGAGGCTCAACCAACTGAGCCACCCAGCCACCACCCCAGTTCAATCCATTCTTTATGGGCTTTTCTTCCAATGCATCTCCTCCACCAGAATTAGGGTCTCTGATTCAGAATCCAGGGAACCTAGCCTAAGACAATATCACAACAACCTGTGCTGCTAAAGAAAGGAACCTACAGAATAATTCAAAGTTATCAGCCTAATACCTCTGAGATTTCAGAAATACAGATTCCTAAACAAACAAACATGTAATTAATAATATGGAGAGCAACATAGGAGATGATCATAAAGCAAGATAATGCTTCAACCATTAGGAACAGCATATCCTGAGCACAATAACTAAGGTTTAGCAGTTGGTGTTCCTTGGTTCCTCTGTTGGCTGGTTTGGTAGATTTGCTGCCGGAGAAATGTCCGTTATTCACCTTCTCTCCTTTTGGGGGGGGAGGGAATAACTCATTACGTGAGGAGTTGCAGATGTCATGTTCTCTATCTCAAAATGCGTGTGCCCAAGGTGGGACATCCTTTGTCTAATCCAGAGAATGGGGCTCGTTTACCTAATCAGTACTTGGTCAAGCAGCCTTATAATCTTGGGCTTGGAAGCTTAAAACAGTTGCTAGCAAATGAATGGTTGACTTCATTCACGACAGCTAATGCGGTGGCCCACAGTGGGAGCCAAAGACAGTGCCTGGGAGTTCCAGCAGTGTCTGGGAGCAATGATATAGTGGGATCAGGTATCAGAAATCATCGCTCCTACTGCCTAGATTCTATGCTCTTTTAGTTTCTATCTGTGTACCATGCGTACTCCTCCATTTTTTCATTAATTATACAAGCTCCCTATTTTCCCCCAAAACTCCCTTTTCAAGTAAAAATAGTACAGTGTCTCTCTCTTGCCTGAAATTAAAAAACAAAAACAAAAACAACACAAAACCTCACTGACACAATACCTGACATATAGTTTTGCACAATGTCAACTTTTTTTAAAAAAATTTAATGTTTATTTTGAGGGAGAGAGAGACACAGAGTGTGAGGAGGGGAGGGGCAGAGAGAGATTGGGAGACACAGAATTCAAAGTCTCTAGGCTGCGAGCTGTCAGCACAGAGCCCAACACAGGTCTCAAACTCAGGAACCACGAGATGGTGACCTGAGCGGAAGTCAGATGCTAAACCGACTGAGCCACCAAGGCGCCCCCCACCCAATGCCAATTTTTTTATGCAAGCCAAACCTATATGTTTATAAGTATAAATAAAAATAACAGAATTATATAGATTGAAACAATTAATTATCAATAATGGGCTGGCTGACTTTGCTAACTTTTGTTCTACTCTCTTACTTTTTGCTGCCACGGTTGAAGTGTTTACCTAACTGAGCACTCATAATGTACTAGGCACAAGCAGAAATGAACAATAATCATGGGCCTGTCTTCATGTCATAGAGTTTTACAAAGGTCGAATAGTTTAGCAGTTAAGTAAAAATCTGCTCACGATTTTTGGGAAGGGCTATCCATGCAAATATAGGGCTAAATGATGGAGTACAGCAGCGGACCCAACTCAGTCCAGGGAAAGGTACTTAGGGACAATCTCTCTAAGTCCCATGTAAGCTGTGACTTGATGAGTAAGACGTGCAGATGACCCCTAAGTGAAAAAGATGTCAGTGCTAGCACAGGAAAGGAACTAAGGAAAAGCCAGCATGGCTGGAGCAGAGCGAGAAGAAGGTGGATGGCATGAAATTGGGTTATGGTGCTAGCCAGGTACTTTGGTCAGGGTCATGGCCTGTGATCAAGCCAGGTGTACATTTGAGCGGACAGTCTTGTCAACGAAATAATTGGAGATGTAGAGAAAAATTGGAGTTTGGGCAGGTGTCTGTACTGGATCATCAGGAAAGGGAGGGGCAGCAAGAGAGAACTTAGTCAGAGGGCAGGATCAAGAAAAAGGGGTTCCTCCCTTAGACCGGCAGTCCGAGAAGAGGTCATGAGGAGGAGAACGCATTTCTTTGGTAAACTGGACAGGCAAATGCGATCTGCTGGCCAAAATAAGGCCAGAGAATCAGAAGAGGGAGAAGAGGAAAGGCAGGAGCAAAGCCAGGTCCTTAGGCAATGAGGAAATGAAATCCCAGTAGGGCAAAGCCCCCTTCAGAGCGAGGCCTGCCACACTCAGGCACTGGGCAACTCTGACCCACAGTGGTTCACTGCAGCCTGAAAAGGGTCCATCTCTTCAGGGACTGAGGTTTCCCGGTGGGTGGCTGGGTTTCTTCGGTGCGTAAGTTCATTACTGTGGCATTCCTCTCCTCCTGCTTCTTATCTCTGCCTGCCTTATCTCAGCTGATCATCTGAGCCAAGGTTTCCACAGCAGAAAATATCACACACACATACACACACAAACACACACACAAACTGAAAAGCTGAGACATTAGAAATTGCTCATATCTCAAACCACTAACTGCTCTTCCAGAAACTTCTGGAAAATAGGAGCAAAATTTTGAGGAAGGCTGGATTTCATGAAAAAATTGAAGTGTCTGAACTCTCTGCTTACTTCCACTGCATACACACTTCTTAATGAGATGTGCCAAGTTGGGAAAACAAAAGCCTTCATTATCTTTGTATCAAAGACATCCAGAGCTGTGCAAAGAATAACAAATGTGAGCAAATAAACGAAAGATTCTAGGAAAAAATAAATGAAACAAATGAGTGTGTTTTGGGAGAAAGAAGGAAATAGACTTATCAGTGGATTAAAATTTGAAAACAGTAAGAGAAGGTAAACACTTAATTTGTGAGAATGGACTTAAGAAAAACAATGATATTAATTGGAAATTGAATGTCAGGGAAAATGTGTTGGCAGCATGGACTAATTGGATTGTAGAAGCTAATCTCCCAAGGGAAGGGGTGGACGCTCATCTTGCATATGAGAGGCGAAACTCTCGCTGGCAGGAGTTAGGATAAAGTGACCTAATAGGTCTTTTCCAGCTCTGATTTCTATCACTTGGCAACACAAAACCAAGTCAGGAGTTACACAATTAAGCATCCCTGCTGAAAAAATAAACACAGAACTATCAAATAATGCAGATGCTCACCCCCCGCCCTCTTTAAAAAAAAAAAAAAAGGCAAGAGAGACGACCACACCACCAATAAAGCTATAGGATCCAGCCCAAAACAATTCTTGACATGGACCAGAGCTAAATAGATGCTTTCTTTCCTCCAGTTTTCTTAATCCTCAAATCTGAATGGAGGGGGTGGCAGGTTTTCAGGGGTGCTGGAAGGCAGGGGCTTTGCATAATCTCCCCCTGAAGGTTTGCTCTGTTTGGAAGAGGTTATCCTTTGAAGATCACTGGATGGGATCCAGCAAGCTTTCTTCTGCTCTCACAATCTTTTGCCCACTTTCCTTCACCCCTTCCTCTTGGCTCTACCCATCTCTGGGAAAGTGGGGGAAATGACAACAAAATTGAGATCCTTTCTTGGAGAACTGTGAGTGGCGTATTATATCCTAATAGCCCGTTGGCAAATTCAAGCCCTATTCAAAGAAAATCCACTTTGAAAACTGAGTCTGCAGAAATGTGGACATTCCTGGGAAAATACGTTTTCTCCTCTTTCTTGTTTTCTTCTTTCATCTGAGGGCTTAACTTTGCTGGTTTCGTTATTTGATTCAGTGTTTCCGTTACTCTGTGTTTCAGAAATAGCCACCAGTGTAGACGGAGCAGACTATATTGTACAGAAAATGCCTGTGACTGTTTTGACTGGCACAAGACTATCCCCTAGGCAAACTGGCAAAATTAGGAGAAAAATAGCTTATGGGTTTGTAGCTTGAGAACCAGCCGCAGTGAGTACCAACCCCAGTTCTGAGTCTTTTCTTCCTCTCATCCTTGCCTTTATAAATGCCTATTTTGGGATTTTATCTCTGAATCATTGAAGTTAGGCAATGCGAGAAACCTGGCATGGATAGGTCTTTGTGTTTTCTCAAGAGACTGTAACAGCTGCAAACTTTTGGATAAATAATGTTCATTTTCTAGCCATGAATGGACTGTTTTTAAGCCCATGGAGTCCAGGGTAATTATGTTTTAAAGGCTACCTCTATTTGGCCAGCTTCTGTTATCCTCTCTAGCTCTGCCCAGCTCCTTAGTGGACTTCAAAGAGGGACACAACTAGATTAAAAATGGCTTCAGGGCACTCACAAACCCAAGGGCAGGGTTTGCACAGATATTGAGAAGCCAGTGGAAGGTCCAGTGCATCAAACATCTGGCTTTTCTTCTTCCATATCCTTCGTCTGGAGGGTGGGGGGTATTTCTCACATTTTCCACAGTTGGTGTGCATGATTTAATTTACTCATTTTCACTCAACAAGTATTCTTTTTTTTTTTTTTTTAATTTTTTTTCAACGTTTTTATTTATTTTTGGGGGGGGGACAGAGAGAGACAGAGCATGAACGGGGGAGGGGCAGAGAGAGAGGGAGACACAGAATCGGAAACAGGCTCCAGGCTCTGAGCCATCAGCCCAGAGCCCGATGCGGGGCTCGAACTCACGGACCGCGAGATCGTGACCTGGCCGAAGTCGGACGCTCAACCGACTGCGCCACCCAGGCGCCCCTCAACAAGTATTCTTGAGCAGCTGTGTGTACCAGGTAGGCTGGACCTCACAACACCGTAGAAATACCACGGTGAGATGAAACCAAAAATAAGACCTTATATTTTGGAAAGAGGAATAAAAATGAATTTAACAATAACACTTCAAAGTATAAAAAGCAAGCTTATCATGAAAGGAAGAAGAAAGGGAAGAAGGGAGAGAAGGAGGCAGGGAGAATAGTCTCTTCAATCATTTAGTTCTTAGTACAAAAGACTCAAAATATTGAAACTTAAGGTTTTGATTTTTTTTGCAAAAACTGAACCTGCATCTGTGTATTTCAACTACTGGCTAATCCACATAAACCAAACATTTTCTCTGGGATAATCTCATGGCCATGATTACTTTTGGGTTTCCCCAATACATGCTTCTCAGTGCATGATATCTTTTGTTTTGTTTTTTTAAGTGAATTAAATGAATAGTGTTTGTTATCATTATAAACGGAAGACTGGAAAATGCCAACTAGTTTATGGAGTCTTTACCATTAGTATTGCTGATTATATTTGATGTCAGTCCATCTCTACCTAACGACTGCATATACTCTAAGGAAGAAAACCTATCTGTGTGAAATAGGCATGATGATATTCTTGAAAGTTATAGTTTAAAGGAAAAAATCCGTTAATCATGAAAGACTTTTTTCAAACGAGGAAGCTGTTCAGTCTGACAGTCTTCTGTTTGTATCGTTTTAGAGCCCAAATGGCAAAAGCATGTATATATGACCTAGTGCCTGAGTTTATCATGAATAAATTGGGTCACCATATTTGAGTGCAATATTCAAAATAAATTTAGAAATCATGAATGAAATTAATTTTGAGTTCTTCATTTTGAGCATATTTTCATGTCACTCTACAAAAATATGCAAGTGAGAGGTAGCAAGATTTTAAGAATATTTTAAGAGTCCAATGTGGCAGAAATACTGAGACAAATTAAGAATACCATCCTTGGGGTGCCTGGGTGGCTCAGTTGGTTGACTGTCCGACTTCGGCTCAGGTCATGATCACACAGTTCATGAGTTCGAGCCCCGTGTCAGGCTCTATGCTGACAGCTCAGAGCCTGGAGCCTGCTTCAGATTCTATGTCTCCCTCTCTCTCTGTCCCTCCCCCCACTCACACTCACTCGCACGTGCTCTCTCTCTCTCTCTGAAAAATAAATAAGCATTAAAAAAATTTTTTTAAAGATATCCTTACGTTGACATCTTCACAGCAATTTGGAGAAACACTTAAAACTGGCATATGAATATTTTAAGGAGTTCTCAGTTATGTCATTTATTGAACTGTTATATTCAACAGTTCAAGGAAGATTTAATAAAACTCAATTTCACTAGGCCATCAACTTAGGGACATTTTCTTTAAGTGCTTTTTCTTTTCCAGAAATATATAGCCATTACAGTTCTACATAACGATTTTTTTTTTAATTTTTAAGTGTTTATTTTTGAGAGAGAGAGAGAGAGAGAGAGAGAGAGAGAGAAACAGAGCACGAGTTGGGGAGGGGCAGAGACAGAGACAGAGACACAGAATCCGAAGCAGGCTCCAGGCTCAGAGCTGTCAGCACAGAGCCCGATGCGGGGCTTGAACTCACGAACCACGAGATCATGACCTGAGCTGAAGTCTGACGCTTAACTGACTGAGCCACCCAGATGCCCCTACATAAGAGTATTTTGATAGATGTTATTTTGTGAATTCCACTCTTAGACACAAGCATAAAATATTGTTTTTTCTCTTTTCTTTCTTCTTTTTTTTTTAACTACAGTAGGTAAAATGTAAGCTACAAAACATTATAGTTTGATTCTGTGCCTTCAAAAAATATATTTATCATTTATTAGTCAGACTCTACTTGGTGACTCACTTCTCAAAGTCCTGAGAACTGAAAAGAGAAAGAAATAGCATATACTGCATATTTGTAAAGCTCAAAATTCATCCTGCTCATAACATTAAATGTTGCCTGTAAGTCTTAGCAAGTAGGTCAATGCTTACTATCTTTAAGAATAACCCATAAAACGTAACTCTTGATGTTTAATTTGAAAATATATATATGTATATATATATAGCAAGCTAGTGATTAACGTATTACCATCTTAACCACTCATTTCGAGGTGTTGCTGAGCAAATTACTCTAAGGTATTTTGATCAAATTCCTCAGTTAAGTTATCTGCTTTATTTTCCACAGATTAAAGGAATTAAATAAAATGCATAGAAAGAGATTACTTGAGGGAAAATTGGAAAGAGGCCGTTCTATCCTTTATCTGACATTTGTACAAAATAAGAGTAAGGATATCTAGATTTGTTCACTGTTGGCTAAGAGGGAGTTTAATGACCCTGCAGGAACCATAGTGCAACATTTTCACTCCATCACACATTTTCGTACAATCCTGGTCCCTGTGGCTGTGTCTGTGTCGGTATCTAATCTACGCGCCATCTCTGAAGCAAAGCCTCTCCCAAGGATGCCATCCCCTTGCTGCCACTGACTCCACTGTCAGCCCTGTCGGTCTGGTAACTCTCCTAACAGAGTCCGGAGTCTCCATTTTCCAAGGGGAGTTTTCAGTGAACTGTAATCTATCTTTTCATTGGCTAAGCCTGTAAACCTTGGTGGGCCGGGTGGGTCCAAAGAGAAAAGAGGATGTTTTCTTTTTCCACTGTTTAAACCTCTTGTGAGTAATTCCCCACAGCTGTACATAAACACCCCTTTTCTGAGTGGGGGGAAAGAGGTCTCAGAACAGAACAGCTCTCTCTGTTTATCAAATTAAAACAAATCATGGCAACAGCTCCTTGCTTTAACCAAAAGGGAGCCTCCTCGCCCCGATTCGTTTTGTAGGGGGCTTAATTGTACTCTGGGGCTTCAGGCTAGACTTTTTCTGAGTTCTCTTTTAAAGAGGAAAAGGGATGAAGAGAAGAAAACAAGTTTTAAGTTGCTCCGTGTAAACAAACTGGGATTCTTTTGCAGCGATTATGAGATTGTTCAGCAATTAAATAGCTACAATTATAACCCCAAACAATGTTTGACTGGGCTGGCTGCCTAATCAGTGAAGTTGTATTTTCACAGCAGACTAAGCATATTATTGTTAAAATAAATGTTATTGGAAAAACAGCTCTAGAGAATACATTTCTGCCTACAGAGAATTGGTGGTTATTCTCAAAGATGCCAAGAAATTCCGTGCTTACCATAAAGAGGGTATAAAATAACACCTGTTGCACTGAATAGAAAACATTTAGGTTTGTTTACAGATAAGCTCTTCCTGTTAGCAGTTTTACAGCCTCACGACTTAGAGTTATCTTGTTTTTAAATCCATTTGTTCTTCTAGTTCAATGTGGCTAAAACAAAGGCAAAATGATTTTATAAGCCCATGCATTAGTAGGAAACTGTAAAGTCACAGATTTTTCTGCATAACCTCATTACAGTCCTTATAGTGACAGTAATTGATCTACGTGTCTTACTTCACATAGACTGTGAGATCCCTGAGACTCTGAATACCCACAGCCTGGCACACTGCTAGTTAGGGTGTCTGGGCGTGGGGTGAGGGCAGAAGACATGGATGGCGGTAAGGGTGAGCACTGTCCTAAGTTTATACTCACTTATACGAGGTATTCGTTAATGACTCAGAACATAAATGGATGAGTGCTAATACTAACCCTACATACTTAAACCTACATACATTTTGAAAGAGTCTTTGCCGAATGTCTCTCGTTTCTAGATTACTTTTACTGAATGAAAGGGAGGGAAGAACAAAATTCTCTAAGCCTTCTCTCTCGTCTTTTTCAATGATTTTACCCAACTTAAAAGGCTTCATCTTTCTGCTTCGGTGTTCCTCAAACTTACCTGACCATAAGACTTATTTGCATTGCTTCGTAAAAACACAGCTTCTCTGGCATCAGCCTGACCTAAGGAATCAGAACATAATCTCTGGGCAGAGGGGTCTACTGATAGAACTAAGTTTGCAAATTGCTCTTCTAAATAATTTCTGACTAACCAAGGATATAGGGTTTATTATCTAGGGTAATTCCTACTTCTTCCATAGAGGTAACTGGATACTTACAATCCAATGAAGTTTCCGCCCATTCAATTCTTTAATGATATATCTATAGCCTGTGTGTCTTTTTGGAGTCTAGAGACTTATTTCCTTTATCATAATCTTCTAACAGCATCATAAACTTATAAAGGAAAAGGACTGAACCTCATATTTTCCCCACATTTAATCTACATTTTTTGGGCACCGGCTATGATTAGACATGAGGGTGGGATAGAATAGTGGTAAGTAAGACGTGGTTTCTGTACTGTGATTTGACAGATGATATTTATGTAAGGTACTACTACTTGTATTTCCTATAGGGTCTAACATAGTGCTTGTCATATAATAGATACTCAAAACCCCAAACCCACTTGTGGAGCAAATGAATGGCTGAATTCAGACTTGAATGTGTGACACCCCAAAATTATAATCCAATGAGCTTCCCATTTGCCATAGTTTCCTGGAATTAAAAATGATTCTGAAAAATAACCATAGTGGCACTTTAGATGTGCCTACGAGTTTACAGCTAACAAGTAATTTTCATTGCATTATCTCATCTCTTCTCCATGTCAACTGACTGAGACAGAAAGTTCAGGTATTATTACTAGTGCCATATTATAGATGAGCAAATTGTACCTCAACAAGCTCAGTTAACCTAATTAGCCAGAGTCAGACCTTAAAACTGAATTAAAATTCTTGTAGATGCAAGGTCAAACGTGAAATGCAAGACTCGATAGCGTATGGCAAACCCCAGATTCTGGTTCAGAAGATAAAACTCAGGAGACAGAGCGCAACACTTATACAATGGGTTATCATTTTAACCCACAGATGGCATTGACCCCATTTTCTTATTTAACAAAATAAGGTTGATAACGTCCACTTCATAGGATTATTATAAATACTAAAACCATTGGAATGTTTTTAGAAATTTTAAGTGAGAATTTTGGTTAAACTCTAAACCAGAATGGATGTCTTCACTTTTGAATACATACCTCTAATGAATCCCCGTAAATTATCAGAGGCAAGATAAGCTGGTGATCTAGCCACAGGCACTGGGATTGCTCTGGCTGTCCAGCTCAGCTGCCCCTAGCAGCTATGTGACCTGGGACGTTGTTCAATTTTCCTATGCCTCAATGGCCTCACCAATTAAATGGATGTTAAAAATACCATCTATTGTGTAAAAGTACTTTTAAAGGAATGATTAGTATTTACGTATGTAAAGACAATATCTGATACATAGCATTTAACAGATAAATGATTAATTTTTTTCCTAGTGTAACAGATAGGAGCTGTGAATTCGAGCTCCTCTCAAGGTTAATTTCAAATTAATATTTGTTCAAAATATATTGAGCCCCTATTACCTGCCAGCTACTGCTCCCGGTAAAGGAGGTTTATTCTTGGACGAGACGATACTTAGTGCTCTCTCTCTCTCTCTCACTCTCTCTTTCTCTCTCTCTCGCTCTTTCCCTACACTAGAAATAAGAAGAAAGGGAACTTTTCTCCCCCCTGGGTTTCAGAGGGCACAAGTTTAGTCAATAGAGGTAAGGGAAGAGGGGAGGTCCTTGTCAGCTGTGGAGTGCCGTGATTAACCTCTGGAAACTCAGGGATCAGCTAGGCCAGGACTCAACCGTGACAGTTCACATAGGTTAGAAGTTCACTTTTCCTTAATTGATCCCAGACTCTCATTATGGACAGTCGTCGTTGGTGGCAGGCTTGGTAGGCAGGCAGCTCAAGGTGTCACATCAGATAACAATGACTTCATTTTCCCCCGGGCGTGCTCAAGACGCTGTACTCACTCACGCTGTTCCTATTCTTCCTGGAGAAGTTTTTCCTCATTTATCAAATGACAAATCTCATACAACCACATTTGCCTAACTTGTTTATCTCAGGATGCTGGAGTCAGCAGTTCTGTATTAATAACTGACCTTTTAAAAGGCAGAAGATTGTATCTGGAAGTCAGAGATCAAAATGTTATTAAAATGTATGTAAATGGCCTCGAAAAATCTCTCTCCTCCAAGTCAAAAGGTTACAGTCAACATCAAGGTGGATAAAAGATACTAAGTAATTTACCCAATTAACCTTTTTTATTTTGAGAAAATTATAAAGCCACACTCAGTTGAAAGTAATAATGCAAAGAGAGCCGAAATACCCTTTACCTGGTTTCCTCCAATGGTAACACCTTACAAAACTGTAGCACATTATCACGACCAGAAGAGTGAAATTGATAAAACCTACCAAATGTATTTAGATTGTATCAGTTTTACCTTCACTCACAGGTGTGGGTTCATGTATCTAGCACCACGCTGAAGGTATAAAACAATGCCATTACCATCATCACATGGATCCTTCACCTCTATCTGGCACTAACCTCTGGCAACTACTGATAAATTCTCCTCCATCTTCATAATTTTCTCATTGAAAGAATGCTACACAAATGCAATCATACAGTAACTTTGAGTTGTCTGAAACTATAAAGAAGTGTCAGCTATTATTATTATTATTATTACTAATATTACTATTATTAGTAATATTATTACCAGTAGTAGTAGTAATTGTACTAACAATTAGATGCTGTTCTTTGCACCAACCGTATTTCTTTGACAGTTATAATTTTCTGTTAACAGGAGGTTTTCTGGCTTATTTGGTGGCCCCACTAAAATGAAAATGGTATTAAACAGTAGCTGGGGCGAGATTGGGTTTTCTGACAGATTTTCCTGTGGGAAAAGACCTTGTTTTGACAAAACACTGCTAGGGAAAAGACTGGAATCTATAAAACAGGGCTTTTCACTCTTTCTAGAAGTTTTTATTATTAGCCTTATAAAAATAACCCGGTGGTTTTTCCCAAAGAGATATACAGTTATCTAAAATGTGATATACAATATACCTTGACAGTCTCTGAGATCAAAGTTAAGGTTTTAAGACCAGATGCAGCAAAATCTTTTTGCAGTAATCATGAAACAGGACTCCCTAAGGGGGAAAAAAAAGATTACAACAATTGTTCTGATAATACAGGCAAATTAAGCTCATCAAACAAATTGTAATTATTAGACTAATTATCATAGTTTATTTTTAGCATATACTGAATTACAATTATGATATTTATGTTACATTAAATATTTTATTTAATTTTCACATGTTTTCATGATTAGTTGGTTGTCCTATTTTATTGATGAAAATATCAAAACTTGGAAAGATTAAATGACCGTCTCAAATCCCATATCTGGTGAATGGCAAGCTGACATCCAAACCAAGTCTATCCAGCTACAAAGCCCAGGCTCTTTTTTGAAAAGAAGGTATTTTACTCTACTTTATTTTTGCTTTTATCTCCTGAATTTTTATTTTGATGAAATTTAAACTAACAGAAAGATTGCAAGAATGGGACAAGAAACACCAATATACCATTTGCCGAGGCTCATCGATTGTTACTAATGTGCCGACTTTGGTTTTTGTTGAAAATAATTATTCCAGTAATAGTCTTTGTTTTTTTTTCTTTAAAAAAATTTTTTTTAACCTTTATTGATTTTTGAGACAGAGAGAGAGAGCATGAACGGAGGAGGGTCAGAGAGAGAGGGAGACACAGAATCTGAAACAGGCTCCAGGCTCTGAGCTGTTAGCACAGAGCCTGACGTGGGGCTCGAACTCACGGACTGTGAGATCATGACCCGAGCTGAAGTCGAACGCTCAACCTACTGAGCCACCCAGGCACCCCTACAGTAATAGTCTTTGTAGACATATTTCCTCAATCCATGATATAAAGATTTAGTTTTCATGTCTCTTTGTTCTGGAATAGTACTCAAAGACCATGTCCTTAGCCACTGAAGAGTATTGCCATGCACCTGTAGCATGACTTCAACGGTGAACCTTAAGACATTGTAAGGAGATATTTTTCATCTCTTCCTATCATGACTGAACAAATACTAAATTTCCCCTCTCGTCATGATAGATGGTACAAATGGGCATAGTGTTACCTTCTTTATGCAAGATTTTTCTACTTCACTGTAGAAATGCATTCAGATGATAAAATATGGGCATAGATTTTATTCCACCCAAGGATTAGGAGGCCAGATTTCCTGTAGCTTATCCAGCCTTCAAAGAATTTCTAAAATGTACCTCTCAATTTGTCATGCTTCATGCCAGAGCAAATGGGTCAACTATAAATCACGCCTAGGATTTAAAATATTCTGACTTTGGAAATGGAGGACTTGGGTTGGACTCCCAGACCCAGTGTTCTCCAGATATATGACATTAACCTTCCCAAGGTTAATGTGAGGTCCAATATCCCCATTTGTTAGATGGATACCTGTATGTATCTTACAGTGGCTTTATATGAATGTAACATAAGTGACACCCTAATGCCTGGCACTAGTAGCCACCGAGTAAGTATAAAGTATTCAGATGTGTTCAAGTCAAAATGATAGGATCTGTTGAAAAACATACATACCCCGTGCTGCATTCATATCTATTGCATCTTTTCCATTAGGAGTTCCTTTATTTCTGTGGGAGAAAATTAAGTCATAACAATCCTTTGTGGTTTGTTTCAGTGCCTTTATCTGTTGTCCTACAGGAGTTGTTGAATATAGAGTCCACTGATAGATATAGCATCAAACACAAGATTTTTCCTTTCATTTCCATGTTGGATTACCACTAGAATTATGGCTCATCAGGCATCCCAGCTTGTGGTTAGAAAGTTGTCCTTTGGGCTGGCCGCAAGCTGATTTTCTCATTCTGTGGTTTGCTGTGGTTGACTGTGTGCCATATTCACTCCTGTGAAAACTATGTCAGTGCTCTGTATTTCACAGTAAATTCCTAAGATTGCTTCCTCCTCACTCTCCTATCTCACTCTCCCAAAGTGATCCTTAACATCTATAGAAATAATTATTTCTGTGTTGCCAATTTTTTCCTGTTCCCTATTAAACAATGATTAAGAAAGCCATTTGCCTTTGTCTTTCTCATGGTTTTATTTACTCCTTCATTTATTTAACACTTTTATGGGACCCGTTTCAATCATTGTGCAAGGAACTTTATATATTGTGATGGTTAATCGTATGTGCCAACTTTATTGGGCCACGGGGTGCCCAGAATAATGTTGGTCAAACATTATTCTGGGTGTTTGGGTGAGTGTGTGTTAGGATGAGATTAACAATTAAATCTGTAGACTGAGTAAAGCAGATTGCCCCCCACTAATGTGGCTGGGCCCATTCAATGAGTTGAAGGCATGAACAGGACAAAATGGCTGACCCTCCCTGAGTAAGAGCAAATTCCTCCTGCCTGACTACCTTCAAACTGGAGCTTATTTTTTAACTACCTTCAGATTTGAATTGAAACATTCGCTCCTGCTTGGTCTCAAACTACTAGCCCTTGAATCGGAACTACACCATTGGTTTTCTGGCTCTCAGGCCTTCTGACTTAGAATGGACTGTATTGTTGGCTTCCCTGCATCCTCACCTTGCAGACTCACCCTGCAGATCTTGGAACTTGCTAGCCTCCATGGTCTCATGAGCCATTTACTCATAATAAATCTCTGTGTATATACACGTACGTCCTATTGGCTCTGTTCCTCTGGAGAACTCTGACCGATGCAGATAGTTTATCTCATTTCATCCTCACTCTAAGCTAGTTATTCTTGGCCTTCTCCCGACTTTGGAGACCCCAGATCTCAGTGACTCTGAAGTACTTATCCACGATTACTCCCATGATAAACACCCACTATCTTTGCTGAGGATTGTCTGCCTTCAGTGTCCACACCCTTTGCACACAGGGAGATAACTAGGCAGAGATTTTTATAAGCATCTTTAAGTCTGTAGTACCAAGCCATGTGAATTCTATACATTCACACATCAACTCCAGGAACCTTGACCTGAACTCCATGACCTCCAGGAAGGTCATCTAAGGTACTGAAGACTTTATTTCTGCAGCAAAAGCTATGACATCAGCCCTGGGCCTTAATTGGCTGCTCAGTGAATCACAACACCTTCAACATAGTCACTTCAATAAAGCAAATTATCACGATGGTATGATTATTTAATGTTTATAATGATTTTTAATGACTGTTGAAAAATATGTTGTTTACACTTTTGTACAGTGTTTAGACTCCCAGATATGTGCTCTATCTACAACTCTCTCCTCGTTTTCTTTGCCTGGAAAACTACTATTTATCTTTTAAAACATTTACTACCCAGACCTAGATGCACACCTACCTCAATTAAGTCTAGGGTATCATTAGTTCAACACATATATTAGGCACTTTATCACAATGATTCCAATTGTCTCTCTCCCCTCACTTAGATTGTGAACATCTTGAGAGCAAAGACTGTGTTTTATTCATTTTTGTTTGCCAGTGCTTGGTATAATGGTGGACACATAGCAGATGCCTAATGTAGGGAGTGAAGAAGTATTTTTTTTTCAATGAACAGTTATCCAGGATATATGTTGTTCAGAGTACTTTCAGGTTCCAGTGACAGATAAATGGACAATGAGATTCAAACACATGTAATGTGTTTGAAAATTCAAACACACGTAATGTCTGAATATACATACATAACAAAATTTATATGCATATAGACACATAGAATATCTTACTGAACTTCATTGATATGGCAGTCTTATTTGGGGAAGGCTATTTGCTGAATGGCATATATTTGATTGAAAAGTAATTTAGTTCAGATTAATATAGCTAATGGGTGCCTGGGTGGCTCAGTAGGTTGTGTCCAACTCCTGATTTCAGCTCAGGTCATGATCTCAAGGTTTGTGAGTTCGAGTGTCGTGTCGGGCTCTGTTCCAATGGTGAGGAGCCTGCTTGGGATTCTCTTTCTCCATCTCTCTCTGCCCCTTTCCTGCTCATGCTCTCTATCTCTCAAAATAAATAAATAAACTTAAAAAAAAAAAGAATTAATACAACTAAATTCATTTTAAGATAGATACCAGTAGCGCTCGCCAAATCTAATAATGTTGCTAGATTTACAAAGAGACAACAATTTTTAGAGGTTCTAAATGTCCCCTTTGAAACTGTTAAAGACATTCTAACCTTTTGAAAAAATGTTTATTATTTTGAAAGCGAGAGTGTGCACACACACACACGTGGGGGTGGGACAGAGAGATGGAGAGAGAGAATTCCAAGCAGGCCCGGCACTGTCATCATGGATCCCAACACTGGTTCAATCCCACAAACATGAGATCATGACCTGAGCCAAAATCAAGCGTCAGACGCTTCACCGACTGAGCCACTCAGGTGCCCTGAAACTGTTAAAGACATTCTAACTACTTTTAGCTCTACTTGTTAAATAGAATTATTATAAACAAGCTGCAATATATCAATTTCTCTGGACCTATATAGAACATGATAATACACAAAAGGGTAAGAAACATGAGCGCTCATCCTGAAAGTCATTTGGTTTGAGGTCAGAATATTTAGAGAAATACATTTCATTGCACTGTAGCTGAGAAAACAAAGGCAGAACTTTGGGACAAAAAACGCAAACCAGTGGTGACTGGGGAGGGGGAGGAGAAATGAGAGAAAGATACCATTTCTGAAAAATGAAAGGAAAGAAAAAGTAAGAGAGCTTGCCAGGGAAACGAAAATTAAAAACAGACAAAGCTGTGTTTTGTTTTGGGTTTTTTTTTTAAGAGATTGAAATTTCAGAAAAAGAGAGGAAAGTACAATAAATCAACAGACAAGCTTATTTGGTTGGGAGTGGAGAGCAGCCTCTTTTAAGTTCTCATAAACTGCTTCAGGAAGGTAAGATGCTTCCTGTAAACTTTACTTGAGTTGCAACCTTGCTAAGATTCGGCCAGAAATGAGGACAAATGCAGCAGATATTATTAAAATATCTTTTATTAAAAACCTTTTATATAGGGGCGCCTGGGTGGCTCAGTCGGTTAAGCATCCGACTTCAGCTCAGGTCACGATCTCGCGGTCCGTGGGTTCAAGCCCCGCGTCGGGCTCTGGGCTGATGGCTCGGAGCCTGGGGCCTGCTTCCGATTCTGTGTCTCCCTCTCTCTCTGCCCCTCCCCTGTACATGCTCTGTCTCTCTCTGTCTCAAAAATAAATAAACGTTAAAAAAAATTTAAAAAAAAAAAAAAAAACCTTTTATATCATAAACAACTATGTATCTTGACCTTAAAGTTTCCAAAGCATTGCTATTTGCTATTTAAATAACTCAGTGCTTTTATATTTCCCAGGGAATCAAGAATATACCTAGTATGGGAATAAATACATTTGAATACATGTGAAGTACATATGGAAAGGGGGGGACATCTATGTTTCTGTCATCACTCATTGCCATCTAACAGCATCCCATAAAATGTACTCAATGAATGAATCAACTCAACCATTTAAGAAATATATATATATATATATATTACAGCATATTTATTCACATACTCAATATTGTATATATATTACTCAATATATATTACTCAATATTATATATATAATTATATATATAATATTAACTCAATATATATATGATATTAACTCAATATTATATATATATTACTCAATATATATATTACAGTGTATTTATTCACATACTCAATATTAATCTTCTAATATATACAGACTCATTGCTAGACCCTTGAGATATTAAGGTATGTAAGACAGTATTTCTACCTATGTGAAGGAGAGTATCTAGGAAAGAAGACAAGCATATAAATATTTTATGAAATAAAATATTGATGATTCATAAGAATAAAGGAGAGACAAAATAGTTATATTGGCAATAGTAGAAGAGGTGTTCTAGGAGATTCTATTCAAGCTGTGTCTTAAAGTGGTGCCTGCTGTAGACTTCAAATATTGCCAAGTCTGTATGTAACCTTGCTGGTCAATTCACTCAATCTCATAAGAGGAAAACCAACCAAATTATATGGAAGTGAATGATACATTTTCTGGAACTTAAAAACAGCATTACATTTCCCCAGTCGTAATTACTTTTCCTCTCTCCTCAAATTGTCCTGCGTAGATAAGAGTTTTATCCGGGCATGAGCATCCAGGTAGAAACTACAACCGTCAGCCTCCTTTGCCATGGAATGCAGGTGGACGTGTTGTTTGCGGATTCCACGTTGATTGCTGAAAGGATGTTGCCGCCCCTCTACTTACCCTCTTCTTGGCCTTCCTATAGGATGAAATCTACAGCAGGGTCCAGCTTTGGCCTGGGTTTTCTAAATGGCCTGTGGAGCAGTGGCTTCCCCAACCAGAACATTCATTTCTACACTATTACAGGAGAGACAGAGGGGTAAGTTTCTATCTCATTTAAGCCAGTGTGCTTTGGACCTGTTTGTTAGAGTAATATTGCCTGTATCCTAATTCATACAGACATTTCTTTTCCCCCTTGCCAGAATTGAAAGTTGAGTTTCAAAGGCAAAAACACACGGTAGAATCATTAGAGGGGAGTGTTAAACACAAACACACACACACACACACACACACACACACACACACACACACACTTACGTTGCAGAAAACCCATATGTAAAACCGACTTTTAAAGCTTTTCTAAGTAAATGTTCCATTAGCTCACTTCCTTACAAGTTACTATCGTAGGAGAGTATGTTTTAGAGTTTTGGAGTCAGACAGACCTACATTCAAATGTCAATTCTCACGACATAATGATAATATTATTTAGTGCTATTTGTGTGTTGGAAACTGGGTTTTGTACTGGGTATTTGATTCCATTTAGTCTTCAGAAAAACCCAATGGACTAGCTATTATTCCCATTTTATAGTAAAATAGTGAGACGCTTAGAGTACCTCGAGAGGTCACACTAGTTAACATACTTATTAGTGATAGGAGACATGGGATTTTATTCTAGGTCATTCTGGCTTGTAAACCTGTTTTTTACACTGCTTCATCACATACCAGCTGAGGACCAGGCTCTGGTTCCTGATCTATAAACTGGCAATAATATTTAGCCACTTATGATGTTCCTGTGAGCATTGGGTAAGGCTATATATGATGTCTTTTCAGATCCTGACACATAGTAGGTACACATAAGTGTCGGGTGCCATTCCTCTTTCCTTGAAGGTCTCAGAGCTCTTAGAGTGAAGGAGCATATTCCTCTCACCTCCATAATCTTCAGTGTCCTGTAAAATGTCTGGGAAGAAGGACGTGCTTAATAAATATGAGGACCAACCAGGAGAATGAGGAAAGTAGGTATAGAAACTGGCAAAATAAAAAAAAAAATTAAAAAAAAGGAATAAAAATGAGAGCCAAATAAAAATAAAGAGCACTGAACTTTACTATATTCCAGGAAATGTTATAATTACTTGACATGCATTTTCTCCTTTACACTTTGTGATAGCCCTGAGGTTGGTTTTGTTATTTTCCCTACTTTACAGATGAGGCCACTGAGCTCCAGAGAAATTAAGCCTACTTATAGTCACACAGATGTTAAGCTATGGCTATAGCTTCTATTTGAACTAAGCTTTATGTTTGTCCAGACCCATCTCTTACTCTCCTCCCGTGCCCAACAGCGGAAATCAGGAAGCTAAATGCCAGCCTTAGCTCATAACAGTTTGTTTGGGCTCCAGGATGCCCCCCGAGAGCCCCATTCTGCACTGTTCAGCGGTGAAGGTGGTGGTTTGTCTCCAGGCCCTTCCCAGCTTGACCTCTCGGCGTCCTGTGGTCGGCAGGTGGGCCGTAGCTCCGGCTTCTCCCTCTGGGGAGAGCTCCTGGGTGGCCAGACGAGGCCTGTGGGCTTGCACAGCTGCCTTCCATGTCCTCGTCCAAGCAGCTGGGCACGTGAGCTGCTCCAGCAGCCTGGAGTCTGATTGTGTAAACTGCCGTATGCTGCTGGCAGCTTTGGGACTGGCTGAGTCCCTTCAGGAAATGAAGGGAAAGCTCCAAGTGAGCTTGACAAGAGCTGTTCTGGGGCAGGAAGCAACAGACACTTGACCTGGTTGAATTTCCAATGCAGTTCCTTTCAAAGGCACATGCTGGGTCTTAATCCTCTACCAGTGTAAGCTTTTGCCAACCACGGTGCTTGACACACTGTATGTGCTCAATGAAATTTTTGCTGAGTGAATGGATGATTGCACAAAAAAGGCGCAATTCTGTTTGCTGTCGGTAGGGGCAATAAGAAAATCTGAGATGTGTTTTGGGTCCTTTAACAAGCTCCTTGCAACCGTAACTGCCACTTTGAACAGCCCCTCACCCGCTCTGCCACCACTCCGCCCTCCCTCTTCAATTCCCTTTTAAATCCCCTCCTCACCCTGTACAATTAACCTCTTTTTGATTCATTGTTTCAAGACCATGCTAGAAAATAGCTACTCTTTGATCAGAATGAAATGTAGTTCATTTCATTTTTTCCAGTATTCATCTTCCCAGAACACATGGATTAATGCTAATGGTAGTCTTGCAGACAATGTCTTAGTTCTACTTATTTGAGATACTACAACCATGACCCGCCAGTAAAAACATACTTTGCCAAAGGTTGACTCTTAGGAAATCTTCAATCTTTTTTTTTTTTCTATTCCTACATTTAAGGCTGACTCTTTTAGAAAAAGAATCATGGATAAACCCACAGTCTGATGGGCTTTACAAATATAAATACGTCATGTGCAAAAGTCCACACGGACCTCCAAGCCTTTTGAGTCATACCACGTTGAAGTATAGTTTTGCGGGTTTTTCCTATAGGATACAGTATAGCGTCATCAGAAATTATGAGTAAAGGCAGTCTTAATGGTGGGTGGCCCTAAAACTTCCAGTCTGCATTTTAACTGCTCTGCTTAACTCATGGTTAAACATACGTTAAGACTTTTCTTCAAAAAAAGAGTCTTTTCTTCGTAGTAAAATGAAATTTGGAACAGTATATTAGAATCAAGTTCCCAAAAGGATGTAGCTGCAAAGGTATTTTAATCCCAGTTTATTTACACGTCCATTTTATTGAATGGAAAAAATCAGTACTGACTGTGTTAGTAGATTAAAAGATCACTTTTTCTGGGGCGCCTGGGTGGCTCAGTTGGTTAAACGTCTGACTTTGGCTCAGGTCATGATCTCAGGGTTCGTGGGTTCAAGCCCCGAGCTGGGCCCTGTGCTGACAGCTCAGAGCCTGGAGGCTGCTTCAGATTCTGTGTCTCCCTCTCTCTCTGCCTCTTCCTCACTCATGTTCTGTCTGTCTGTCTCTCTCTCAAAAGTAAATAAACATTTTTTAAAAAGATGACTTTTCCCCCTTTTTTGTTTGTAGATATGGATTATTATTTAAAAAAGGGTGCTGTCTAAAAAATTCTAACATTAGGATATATGGAAGGTAAAAGGTAAAAATTCTACCCACCCTCCATATTTTTCAGTCGTAATCTTCGCTAACAGTTGACGTATATTTCTTGAGAGTAGGTTCTATGTTATTTAAAAATAAAATAAACTTTCTTCCACAAATATTTAAGTGTATTCTATATGCCAGGCAGTGCTGTAGATACTTGGAATATAGTAAAGGAGATGGGCAGAGACACATCCTCTTATAGAGCTTATTTTCTTTGGAGAGAAACAAATAATAAATAATAACTATAATGAATAGGTAACAAATAAATATTAGGAAGTATTAAAGGCTATGAGAAAAAGAATACATAGAATAGAGAGTATAAGGCAAGGGGACGGGAGAATGCTAGAGATGAAGCTGGGAATGTGCTTTGCAATTTTAAACAGGGTGGTTGCAGTAGGTCTCATTGAGAAGATGACATTTGAGAAAAGACTCAAAGTAAGTCAGCCATGTGGATATCTGGAGGAAGTCATTCCAGGGGTGTGAGAAAGACTTTTAAGATGGAAAGCCTGGTGTGTTCCAGGACCGGCAAGGAAGTTAATGGAGCAGAGTAGGTGGGAAGTAAACAGTAGAGGAGGTGTTGATGAGGACACGGAGGTGATAGGAGAGGAGATCACAGAAGCCCCCTAAGTCCATTGTAAGGAGTTTGGCTTTCATTCTGCATGATGCGGGAGCCCCTGGAGGGTTTGAACAACACCGGAAGTATGATCTGATTTCCCTTGTAAAGAAATTACTCTGCTATGTTGAGAATAGACTGAAGGAAGGCACAGGGAAGAGGCTGGAGAGCTACTGTGAGCCTGTTGCATGGGAGAGATGGTGTCATATTCTGAAAGTAGAACCAAAAAGATGTCCTGAAGAACTGGAAGCAGAGTGTGAGATCAAGAGAAGCGTCAAGGACGTTTTCAAGGTTTTAGTCTAGGACATAGATGGAGGGGCATTCACACTAAGCATGCATTTCTGAAACTTAATTGTTTCTTATACATAATATATTATGAACATCATTCCATGTCAAAGTATATGAAACTACCTCATTTTTCACAATTTCCTAGTAGTCTTTTGCATGTTTACACTATAACTTATTAAATCAACGTATGATTGCTTTCTTTTTATCCACTCCCCCCAACTAAGTTGTCTTCTAAAGTTCCTAAAGTAATGTTTTAAAGTTACTTTTTAAAAATCTGATCTTGATACTTTTTATGAACAGGTCAGATGTCATGTCCTAAACCTATATTTAAAGACCTAGTAGTGAATCTTTCTGAAATCTAGTTAATTAGCAAAATGAGATATTCATATGTTTTCTTGCTATTGTATGATGTCTTTTAAATTTTTCATTATTAGAACCATGTGTTCAGTAATTTTCTCCTTTATTACATCTACTCTAGTTAGAAGACTGGAGAGAATTGTGAGTTGGAATAATTTTAATTCTATTTTGGGGGAAGTTCTGAACCCAGAAAATGAAACACAGAGAGAGGTGTTGGGTTTTTTTTTTAATTTATTTATTTAAATCCAAGTTAGTTAACTATAGTGTAGAAATGCTTTCAGGAGTAGAATTTAGAGATTCCTCACTTACATGGAACACCCAATGCTCATCCCACCAAGTGTCCTCCTTAATGCCCATCGCCCACTTAGCCCATCCCCCCACCCATTACCCCTCCATCAACCCTCAGTTTGTTCTCTGTATTTAAGAGTCTCTTACAGTTTGCCTCCCTCTCTGTTTGTATCTTATTTTTCCTTCCCTACCCATATGTTCATCTGTTTTGTTTTTTAAATTCCACATATGAGTGAAATCGTATGATATTTGCCTTTCTCTGACTGACTTATTTCATTTAACAAAGTACACACAGAGAGCTTTATACAGAAAAAGGCCATGACCTAAGACAAGACCTATAAGAGGAGTTCATGGTGATTCTTGTCTTATTTATTACATAAAAATGCATCCTTAGCTTGGCTAGAAGCCATGGGCTTATGCTATTTATCACTTATTGAATCAAAAAAATTCTCATTTAAAAATTTATTTATAAATTCATTTTGTAGAAATGGTAGGATTATCCCATAACTTTCCTTTTTGTATTTTTAGTTGTTCTTATAATTATTCAAGAAAAATGTGTGTCTGTCACCTAAAAATAATTGTGTGCCTAGAAAAAAAATTATTTAAATAATTTAATTATTTACTTCCTTAGGAAAGAGAGAACAGACCACATAGCTTATAGCTCCGGTCACTATCAGCCCCAAACCACTATCATGCCAAGTGGCTTGACTGGGCCTATTATTAGATTATGAACAGAAGGACACTTCTCTAAATTTTGAGTAACTAAAGGCAGAAGACCTGGCTATGCAAAAATTGTTTGTACAAAGCTGCCACACAGCCACAGAGATAACCCAAGGATCATATAGTTCAAGGGTTATGTGTATGTATTAGAAGCTTTTGAACTTAAAAAATAATATTTTAGTTAGCAAAGTGGTTACATTTATTTTTATTTAATCTCCAATTTAGATAAAAGGAAACATTTAGTAGTAGTCGGTAAAAAGAAGCATCTATGAGAAAAGTACCAGACTCAAACTTAAAATTTAACTTTTTAAATTCTTACTAGAGTGACTGTATATTATATATATATTTTCACTACAGTAATAGTATATATATATATATATATATACACACACACACACACACACACACACACACACACACCACATATATGTTTTTACTTGGACTAAATAATTATATATTATATATTTGTTTTAACTTTCTTAAGTGTATGCTGTAAATTACATATTCTGTATGTACGCTAAGGGAAATTAGCTAACACTTCTTGTTTGATTTTAGAAATATGTAGAATTGTGTATGAAAGTATTTGAAACCTAATCAATCAAGTTTAAGGGAGGACTTCCATTTGGCTTTAGATTAAAAAGTGCAGAATGGTTAAGTCTATTTCACAATGGGTAAAATGCTTGAAATTGAAGAAAATCAGATAGGGGCGCCTGGGTGGCGCAGTCGGTTAAGCGTCCGACTTCAGCCAGGTCACGATCTCGCGGTCCGTGAGTTCGAGCCCCGCGTTGGGCTCTGGGCTGATGGCTCGGAGCCTGGAGCCTGTTTCCGATTCTGTGTCTCCCTCTCTCTCTGCCCCTCCCCCGTTCATGCTCTGTCTCGCTCTGTCCCAAAAAAATAAAAAATAAAAAAAAAACGTTGAAAAAAAAAAAAGAAAATCAGATATATTCCAAGTATATATGTATGTATACATATATATATGTATATATGTATGTGTGTATATATATATATATATATATATATATATATATATATATATAGGTAGATAGATACAGATACAGATATATTAACATTTATTTCTTTTTTGAGAGAGAGAGAGAGACAGAAGGCGAGTGGGGGGTGGGGGAGCAGAGAGAGGGGGAGACACAGAATCTGAATCAGGCTCCAGGCTCTGAGCTGTCAGCACAGAGCCCGATGCAGGGCTTGAACTCACAAACCACGAGATCATGACCTGAGCTGAAGTTGGATGCTTAACTGACTGAGCCACCCAGGCGCCCTGGCTCTGTTTTAGAGCTCAGCCTCTAAATGTTCCTGTGCCACCTGTCTCTTCAGTAAAAATAAGAATAATATTCAGTGGGAGACAACCACCTTTGTGGTAGTTATGTTTTGTTTGTTTGTTTTGTTTTTTGGATTCTTTTTTTTTTGAGAGAGAGAGAGCAAGTCCAAGCTGGAGAGAGGGTCAGAGGGAGAGAAAGAGAGAGAGGGAATCCCAAGCCGCCTTCACATTCAGCACAGAGCCTGACACGGGGCTCAATCCCATGACCCTGGGATCATGACCTGAGCCAAAATCAAGAGTCAGGTGCTCAAGTGACTGAGCCACCCAAGCACCCCTGTGGTGGTTATGTTTTAAATATTTCTTTTAAAAATTCTGTTGGCCAGAATATGTAACAAATAGATGATAAGTAAAAAAAAAAAAAATTAAGAGACATACTTAAATATTTGGGCAAAATATAGCAAACTTTATCATGGGATTACATGTTGTGAAATTTTTCTTGGTTTATGTTACTACAAAATTTATAACTAAGAGACTTATGGCAGCATCAGCTATCTTTCCTAAAATGCCTAGCTGGAGTCTACTCAGTAGAATCAAATATTATCCTGTAATCCAATGAAGGATATGCTGGAGCACACACACAATGGGTAATTATTTATTATCTAGTCTTTTAGGTTACAGGTAAACAGTATATTATACTGTAAAAAGTATAGGCCATGAAGCAAGATGGACCTTGATTCCAATTCCACTTACCAACTTTCTAACCTCAGCTGAGTCCACTTCCCTTCTTGGAGCAAAGGTCCCTCCTACGTAAAGTAGAGGGAAAGATACGTATTGTAAGAGTTGTGAGGATGTATGTACGAAGCCTAACACATGGTCCTGTACAAAGGTGCTCCATAAATAGTGACAATTTGGGTCAGTGGTTTTGTTATTGAAAAAGCTAATCGTCACCTGAGAATTAAGCTAGGAAATCCATTTTCCCAGCAGATAAATGTAATAAAGAGAAAACTTTGTTGTCCTGGTTGGAACATAAATGTTTTATTTTAAGAAAAAAAATGATACCCTGGAATAGGTGTATTTCTTAAAATAAACTAGGTATAAAGTTTATTAAAGAGAAATATCTAGGAAAAAGGAAGAGCACAAGAAATAAGGGAGGACCACTTTGGGCTGTATCTTTGTGTACAGAAAAAGTATAAAAACCATCTCTCTCTAAAAATAATAATAATAATAATAATAATAAAGGAGTGTATCAGGAAAATGACTATAATTTGTTAATAAATGTAACAGGTCTGCATTTAACTATAATAATGTATGATTTTAATAATAAAATTATTTATTGAAGTGATAAAATCACTGTCTACCTTCAAAGAAACGCTATATTGCTACATGTCCTTTTGAGTTAAATATCAAAGCTTTTGGTAGGTCCCTGAAGGTATAATGGAGAAAAGGACCACACTTTTTGTATGTTCCCGGATTGTTTTCAAATACTGGGGTTTGAGTAGCATACATAGAGAGATTTAAAGCTGAAAATCAGCAACAACAAAAAACCAATATCTATAAAAGTATTCATTTGTTCACTTGATCACTGTTCAATATACCTCACAGCTTGGGCAAAATTTGTGCTGATTTGGCAGATGATACTCTTCCATGCTCATGAACTCAGATTATTGCATATTCTAATAAAAATGTGATCTACCATCTGATCTTCAGCTCCGCATTACATCTAACAAATATTGTTCTAATGGGCTATATTCTTATTTACACCAAAAATAAACCCATCAAGTGATGAACACTTAGTAGTACAGTTTTGAAAAATTCATGGCCTTATGGTTGGGAACCATCATGATAGATAGCAAAGGATATTTTTAAAAATATGTTTGTTCAGGGTCACCCGGGTGGCTCAGTTGGTTAAGCGTTTGACTTTGGCTCAGGTCATGATCTCACGGTCCGTGGGTTCGAGCTCCGCGTCGGGCTCTGTGCTGACAGCTCAGAGCCTGGAGCCTGCTTCGGATTCTGTGTCTCCCTCTCTCTCTGACCCTACCCCGCTCACACTCTGTCTCTCTCTCTCTCACAAATAAATAAACATTAAAAAAATTTTTTTAAATATGTTTGTTCATATATTAGAATATTCAAATTAGAAAAGTGAACTTAAGAACCAAAGCAATTTCTTTATAATTTAGACCAACATTGTTCAGTAAAGAGACAAAGTTTTTATGTACCTTTTAATTGGAAAAACAAACTATATAAGGAATAGAAATCAACTAAGTTAAAACATAAAACATCAATTTGCTACACAGAAACCAGTTAGGAAGAAGACTTCATTTAATTTTACTATACTGAAGTCTGATGACATTGTTTTCAATTTCTTTTTCTTTACGTAGTTTTCAACTTCTACTTAGTTATAAGATGTCTGTGTTGAAGGTAATTGCTACAAGAAATTAGAAAATAAGTTGTAAATGAATAAATTTCTCAAGTTTTGCTCACAAATAAACCACAAGTAATGAGAAAACTTGGATGGACTACTTGATTCAAAAGAAAAAAAAAAATTCCAAGCAGACAAAGATAACATGTGGTAGGTAGCTTGTGAGCAGGCAGAGTTACCAAACAGCGCCTGTGTATCAATAATCCTTTTGAATCTAAGTGCTAAAATACAAGTTCAGGCCGATCTGTGTACGTCATACTCAATGGTTTTCCAAATGATTACACAAGAAAGGAGGGAAGCTAACATTTGCTACATGTGTGTCATTTACCATGAACTGTCACAGACTTCTCGTAGTTAATAATGAAATGGATGATGATAGTGGCAATGTAAATGTAGGCCAAAAAAACTACTTAACAGGAACCACTTAAAGTTTTAAAATCTGAAATTACTTAAGAGGAATCAGAAGCGAGATCACTTTATATCTGAAGCTCCCACAGCTTATTCTACTCTGTATATATGCCTATTCATTTAAAATATTTCTTGTCCTGGAAATCCAGGGTCTTTAACTCTATAAAAGTTATGGAGTGTATACAGCTTATTTCACAGTATCTGCTTGATTGGTGTTACATTGATTAAACATCTGTACATTGAGCCAAATTTTTCTTTTTCCATCCAACTATTTGTCCTTAACTCAGGGACGCTTATTTGACTTGCTCTGTAGAGGTCATTCAACCATAATGACCAATTATTTGGTCCAATATCATGATAAACCCACTTATCTTGTCATTTCGGGAAAATCCCTTTGTCAATGACAGTGTTGTCTTAATATGGCTGCTCATTGCTTTTTAAGGTTGTTACTTCCAATTCTGTCATATAACTGTGATTCCATGAAGAGTCACCATTTATGTGCTGTGATCCCCATGCATCAGTTTTTTTTCTAATTCTTTTCCTTTCATTCAGTACTTATGTATGAACATAGAAATAGACCTTTGTCTTCCATTTTAAAGTTCTTAGTTCAAAGTCATGAACCTTACTTACATACTTAATCTGTTCCTTATATATCAACAGAGGACTACATTTCAGAGTAATGTCCTATGAGACTCCTCATGATGATGACAACACAGCATCATTATTTAGAAATTGAAAACCTTCCAGGCTTTTCAAGATAAATGCATATCACTATCCTCACAAGGGTCTAAGTGACCTGGCCCCTGCTTCTGCCTTCATGTCACACCCCTCCCCTTCTCCAGTGTGCTCCCAACCATTGGTCTCCTTTCATTTAGGCCACCATGTCAAGTCCACTTCTGCTTTAAGTTATTTGTTACAGCAAGAATGTTCTTCCCATGACTCTGACTCTTGGCATTCCGATCTCAGAGAGGTGTTCCTTGACCGCTCAGTGTAAGCTTGTTTTCTACCTCACATCACCATTTCAAGCTTGTGCATCCAGAATTTAAATTTCACCACTCACTATAGCCCTAGTGTCTAAAACATTCTTAACACATAGCAGACACTGAATGAATGGATGCTGAAGAAATATATGTATAAATGAATATTAATTTGGCTATAATTTTTATTGAGACCAGACCAAGGAAAGTGTAAATGGGAGTTATCTTTTAGATTATTAATTAGAGTGAGAAATTTATACATGTGCTACTTAAACATGTTGTAATGTGCTGTCTGGGGCCTACACAGAAATGACCTAGACCCATCAATATGTTAAGGAAAATAAGGTAGACTGGTAGAGAAACATGTATTTTCTCAAAGGCTAGGGAAATCCTGACAGTCTGTATCAAAGGCTAAAGGTCTAGCTGTGAATGTGTTATTCAAGCTTCCCCTGGGAAACAAAAGTTATTGACCCTGATAAAGTTCATGCTGACCGAAATGTTGGTTTATTTTGTATGTGTCATCTTAAAAATCAAGAACAACAGACATGTTGCCTCTCACTTCCATATTATTTATTTGCCGCCTAAGAACAAACTGCCACAAAACGACCCAGAATGTGACTTGACTTGAAATTTTATTTTTCACCAGTCCCAAGTTGGCTATGAAATTCTGGTGAAATAAAATGTCAGGGTGTGGTCCCTTTGCTGTTGTTACGCGTTTTTTTTTTTTCTTTCTTTCTACAAGAGTCAGCCAGCAAGAGGA
The DNA here is from genome assembly GCF_022079265.1 of Lynx rufus. Lineage (NCBI taxonomy): Eukaryota > Metazoa > Chordata > Mammalia > Carnivora > Felidae > Lynx > Lynx rufus. The sequence goes on along the minus strand of NW_025814826.1, from coordinate 50,702,406 downwards.
AGAGGACTCTGTTCTATAAGGAAACTTAGATACACTTCCCCACTTTGCCTATCAATCCCATTGTGCCTGACAGTGAATTCTCAAAGGGTAGCTAGGGACCCTAAGGTTTCTCTGGACTTTTCTTCTGTGCTAAGTGTTTACAATCTGACCATGCCCCTGCTTCTGCTTCAGTCAGGGAGTGAACATTCAGTTGGGATAGTTCATCCAATCCAGACGTCACCATGATGGTGTCTCATCCCGAGAAGAGGTACCCTCCCATTCATTCGTTCCGTGGTTTCGCAACTGCAAGCACATGGAGGGGGGTGGGTTACAAAGCCTTTCTTTTCTGCCAAATATATTTGAATCAACTCCTTTACTATCTGTCTGGTGATTCAAATCTCTTAAGAATAAATTGGAGCTTGAAATTTTATCTCTCATTTCCTCTACAAGAGTAATAAGTTTGATACCATTTAGGGTGAACAGAACATATTAAGTATTTTTAAAAGAAAAATCCTACACAAATTAATTCATTTGGAACGTTTCAAAGTAAGTTTGAGTCATCCAAATGCAGTAAGTTTTATTTTTGTTTACCTCTCAGATTCTATCCAACTGAATGAGGGTGCTCTCTGCTGACATTTGTTAATAATTTTGATGATTACAGAGCAGAGAAGTTAGGGTGTAGGGACAGTTTATTTCTTGACAATATCAGGAGCCTGATTGGAATAAGTCTTCATCCCTCTCAACACATTCAGTACAAAGAATGTTTTTATAAAACATAGTGCCAAAAAATTGCAAAAATGGAAGGGTAAGGGCAGAGAAGAAAGCAAGGATGAGGTGCAAAGATTTAAGATCTTGACTTGGGCTAATTTACATCAGTATAAGTGATCTTACATGATATACTCTTTTTTTTTTCCAGAAAAAAATCCCTTCCTTGGCATGGTAGTAAATGTCTACAAAGGTAGATGGAGCTCCAAAACAATGAAGGCCTCAGGTCACAGTACAGAACATAGGGACAGGGCCAAGTTTACTGAAGGCAGAATGTAGACCTACGAATTGTATTGTTTGATGTTACCAAATATTACCCCACAGATTATAACCATGATTTTTTCTCATTAAAATGCTGTCGACGGGTACCTGTGTGGCTGAGTCAGTTAAGCATCTGACTGCGGCTCAGTCCATGATCTCTCGGTGTGTGAGTTCAAGCCCCATGTTGGGCTGTCTGCTGTCAGCACAGAGCTGCTTCAGATCTTCTCTCTCTCTCTCTCTCTCTCTCTCTCTCTCTCTGCCCCTCCCCTGCTTGTACTTTCTCTCTCTCTCTCAAAAATAAATTTAAAAAAATTGAAAAACATGCTATTGATATTTAAGAAATGTGATGCTTATAGTCTTTTCTGCTATTGATAATTTAACCTCAACTAGCTTATTCATATAGCAGAGTACAGACAGAGTAGAGTTCAAAGCTGGAATTTGATGAGAGTCTCGCAGGGGGTGGGGGTGGTAGGTGTAATGGTCACTTCTGGGACCATTTCTGGGACCACTTCTGGGACTTTGGAAGGAGACAGAAAGGGTAAAATCAGAGAAAGGGAAGGAACAGCATCCCCTAAGTAAAAGAAGAAATGGGCTGATTATAAGAGTTCAATTAAATAAACACACAAATGTCATCTCCTTTAATTTATGAATACTTTTCTACCATGCTTAGGCTTCTGGGGCCCACGATTAAGGGGTGAGGAGCAAGGAACACTGTATTCAGCATGAAAAAGGGGATCTCTATTAAACTCATTCGAGCCCATTTTCTGGAACTGATTCCTACCAGTGGCTTGTCATTATATAGATCATCCTTGGACAACTGCTTTATAGCAGTCTCCCAGTTACAGAAGCCCCGCGGGCTAATTTGCAATGAACGAGTTGTTCCAAAAGAGCCAGAAACAAGGTCTAGGAGACATTCTTCTGAGGAGTGATTACAACAGATCCTGTCCTGTAGTTGTTTAAGGGAATGAAACATATCCAAAGTAAAATTTTAGAAAGTGTGTGTTCTGGAGAATGCCTGCCCAGTTCCCAGGGCCTTCTTTATGCTCCTTTTGGGCTTTTTTTTTTAATGCTATATATTTATTTTGAAAGAGAGAGCACAAGCAGAGAAGGAGGAGAGAGAGAAGGAGAGAGAGAATCCCAAGCGGGCTCTGTGCTGACAGAGTGTCAGCACAGAGCCCAACGCGGGGCTCGAACCCTCAGACCATGAGATCAAGACCAGAGCCAAAACCAAGAGTCTGATGCTTAACCAATTGAGCCACCCAGATGCCCCTCTTATGGGCTTTTTAAAACTAGAAACAATCCTGTTTGCTGAAGTGCTCTCCCTCCAAGTCACTACTCCACGGACTTCCCAAGGGGAACAGTCCCCCACAGATGCAGGGTAGGAACATGGGACTTAGCTTGGGAAAGCATATCAGATCTCAGCATAACCAACTCTCCTGTACAAATGCAAAACCTGGGTATGAAAGGATGACGTTGCGCAGCTGAAACAGCCGGGAAATGGGCACATCAAGACAAGAACCCAGTTTTATAACTCTTGGTCCAGTTACGCTTCATTCTAACGCACAGATGTTCCCGCTTTCATGCAGGTCACACCAGTTACAAATTTGACCTGTCGGTGTTACAGGAACAAGTGTGTGTTTGCTGGTTTAATTTTATATTCGTATCACCTCATTTGTAACTCTTGCTGCCTCTTGGCTGTCTCCCGATAAAATGATCGAGGCATCCCAAGAAGCAGTTGTACCCAGAAGCTATCTTATGCCTACATTTCCTCGGCTCCTCTTGAGTATCTTGTGACATAAACCCAGGCATGTGACATAACTGAATGCAATCATCAGGGCAAGAACAGGACCAAATGTAGTGAGGCAAGAATCTAAGTACAGGAATCCTGAACAGGTTGTACAGCCAGCACATGGTAAACTGCCAGTCTCCTCCTGGCTGGGGCGTTTCTTTTGCCCTCGATTAAGTGTATTAAGACTAAGCGAGAAAAAGAAAGTCCAAGCTTTCTCTACAATTCTAATTTGATCTGTCATTTTTAATTTTTTTTTTTTTTACTGGTCAATTGTGTTAAAAAGGTTCACTTCTTACTTCTGACCTAACATTAAGCTAAGGGATTCAAGCTAAGGAAAAACAGCCCTTTGCTGTGAAGAGGTAGCAGCATGGAAACCTTGAGAGCAGATAAACAGGCAACACAACATAAGTGCTCGAGAAGAAGTCAGCACACAGCCCAGAGACATCAGACTTGGGGAATCTGATGAATGGGGAACAAAGAGTGAAGGCTGGGATGCCTTCCTCAAAGAGAAGCTATTTAAGCATCTAGGAATTTGGTTTTCAGGCAAGTCGAAGAGAGAGAAGTGGGTTTCCAAGCGGATGGAATTCTATATGTATAAAGGCACAGAAATGGGAGATTGTAGCCTTTTGAGATCAAAGTTAATCATCTCTGTGATTTAGACTATAGGATTTGAGTAAAAAAGCAGTAAGAGTTAAGCAGAAGCTGATTTTCCAAGGGCTAATATGCATTCCAGCAGAATGTACTCAGTGGGTAGAATTCAGGTAATACACACATTGATATTTGGGACAGTAATAAGAAATGAGGCAAGGGGCGCCTGGGTGGCGCAGTCGGTTAAGCGTCCGACTTCAGCCAGGTCATGATCTCGCGGTCCATGAGTTCGAGCCCCGCGTCGGGCTCTGGGCTGATGGCTCAGAGCCTGGAGCCTGTTTCTGATTCCGTGTCTCCCTCTCTCTCTGCCCCTCCCCCATTCATGCTCTGTCTCTCTCTGTCCCAAAAATAAATAAACGTTGAAAAAAAAATTAAAAAAAAAAAAGAAATGAGGCAAACCATGCAAAGAAACGTGCATTCATTTGTTTTCAGAATAGCCTGCTATTAATACCCCATTCTACAGATGAGGAAACTGAGGCACACAGGAAGAAGAAGAAACCTTTTTTGTTTTTTTTTTTAATTTTTTTTTAACGTTTATTCATTTTTGAGACAGAGAGAGACAGAGCATGAACAAGGGAGGGACAGAGAGAGAGGGAGACACAGAATCCGAAACAGTCTCCAGGCTCCGAGCTGTCAGCACAGAGCCCGATGCGGGGCTCGAACTCACAGACCGTGAGATCATGACCTGAGCTGAAGTCGGACACTTAACCGACCAAGCCACCCAGGCGCCCCTGAAAAAACCTTTTGTGAATCAAACCAGGCACTGTAGCTCTGACGTCCATATTGTATAGAAATCTACAACCCTCCACTTCAGCGAAAAGCAAATGACTCTACATGCAATAGAGCAGGGGTCAGTAAACTATAGTCCACAGGCTAATTATGGCCTTCTGCTTATTTTTATGGCCCATTAACTAAGAATGGATTTTACAATTTTTAACTATTTTCAAACCAATAATTTATACCTGGGCTTTTTCCACATTAAAGAAAAAAGATTCAACTGTGCATTAGAGTTCCTTGTTTGCTGAAATCGCCTTATTCTGTTTGAAGTAGGATAAAATAACCCTATTCCCTTCTCTTCCCGACCAGCCCTTATAAAGCAGCATAGATTTGCAGACAGCTCAATTTTCAGACAGGGATGCATGGGAGAACTTCAGTTATCTAGTGTGGAAAGAGCGGTTAGCTACGGAAGGAGAGGATGAAAAAATGTCCTCAAATCGCTGTTTGGTTGGCCAATCTCCAGTTCAGAATGAAGTACTCGTTTTCCTGAAGAACAGGGATTGCTCACACCCAATTACTTACACCTTGTGGGATCTCTTTTTCTTTTTCTTTTTTTTTCAGACATGAAATCAATCACTCAATGAAACCTTTGTAAGTTAGAGGCATAAACTGTCCAACCTTGTGGCTGTTTGTGATTATAGCTGGCAAAATGAAAGATCGTTCAGTAGATATTAATAGTTAAAACGACAGAGGAAAAGAAAGAAGCAAGTTAATCTCTTTTCGGATTTCCAAAACGAGGAAACCAGCTCATGGGGAAGTCTTTGGATCTCAATGGGGATGCCCAGTGCTCTGTTCTATTTGACCCTCAAAGCACTACCTTCATCTGGAACAGGTGTTGATGAATGGAGGTGAAAAACCTGACCCTGCCTGGTATTTCTCTGCTAGAGAGGAAATGAAATTTCCCTTGGTTTAGTTTCTTCTCTGATTTGGTTACCTTTTTCTCCAGTAAGTTAGTGTGCAGCACTGCTGAGAATATCTCCTGGAGAATAAAGGGCATCTTCTTTCTAAGAACAGAACCTGCTGAATATTAGAATATTGGTATTCTGATATTGTGGCGGCCTTCCCAAATAGGCATTTAAAGTTGTAGGATTCTGGGAAGTTTAAACTTGAAAGATTCTCTCAACTCTTCCATTGAGCCTAATGCTTCACGGACCCCAAAGAATATTACGAAGAGTTTTCCTAAACTTTTTGGCACCTGTGCTTCCTGAGGCAGCAGGAACAAAACAAACACAGGCTAATTTTGACTCTCTGCGCGCTGTTATATGGTGCATTAACTAAGGGGTGGATTTTACATTTTTTAACAATTGAAAAAATTATCAAAATATTTTCATTCAAATTTCGGTGTGAATAAATAGTTTTATTGGAACCCACCATGCTCACTCACATGTCGTCTATGGTTTATTTGTGCTATAATGGCAGAGTTGAGTAATCACTACAGAGAAAATATGACCTATAAATCTAAAATATATACTATCTGGTATAGAGTATTAGGAATACTGATCTAGAGTATTAGGGAACTTAATTAAATGAGAAGGATGTCTTCTTTTGCTAAAACTGCAGGCTAATGGAAGTTGAATATTTCTTAGAGGTGTTTGCAAAAATCCAGTGTAGTCTCTATGTACCGCTGAGGAAAAAATAGAACCACTCGTTTCTGGTGAGTATGATTGAAACAAACTGAAAACTGGCCCAAATAAACTTACCAGATTTGGCACACTACACTAAGTCCAAATGAATTCACCTGTGAGCTGCCAAGTCTCCACTAATTATTGTACTGAACAATATGAAATCACAGTTTTTGTAGGTCAAAAATAATTCAATATTCGCTATTTCTTATGGTTCATGTGATTTCATAAGATGCTCTACAAAGAAAGGAGTCTGTTTTAATATCCATCTTCTTCATCAGGCTTCTTTTGTCAGGCTTTGCACCTGATTTTGCTTTATTTTCCAACGCTTAACAAATGGCTAGTACATGTCTGTTGACAGCCTCGTAATGAAACAGTAAATTAAAGTTCTTTCTAAACATTCTACACTAGGAATAGTGTTACAAAGAAAGGATGCTGGTAATGAAACTTACTTAAAGCAAGAAGTAAATTCTAAGGCGTCCCTTAGCACTTGCTATGTTACTCTGGAAAGACTTGACAAGTTTGGCATGAGGGAATGGAATTTTAATTTTTGCCTTCAAATTGTACAATTGCTAGCACTTTTAATGCCGGAGCACTAGAAATGTGAATTTATAGTCCTGTAACCAAGTTTCTTTTTCTTCTTTTCAGTGAAAGAACAAAAAAAAAATTATATTACGAATCCAAGCTACATGTTTGTGTCTATATGTATACACACACATACACACACACACACACACACACACACACACACACACGAGGGTTATATGCATGGATTCCAGTCAATACCCTCTTTGCATTAAACTTTTGAAAGAATTCTGTAAAATAATTACTATTATAAAACTGATCAGAATAACACAGCTTCATATACAGTGGATAAACATTTTCTCACTGGATTGCAAATTTTCTTTTTATTTTTCTCTTTCACTGGTCTGCACACTCCACAAAGGCAAGGGACATGCCTAATTTATTAATTAATCATGTTTCTTGCAAGGCTTAATATTATTTCTGAGGCATAAACATATATATGATGAATGGAAATAGAGAAAGAGAATATCCAGGAACTCCGATGACCAGAGAAACTTTGAATTTGAGCCAGGCTCAGATTCATCCAAGTAACTCAGACCTATACCTCATTTATGGCCATAACTGGAAGAAATGCTTCAAGAATAATGCAACATGGGATTGGGGACCAAAATGGATTAAGGATGAATTTAACCTAGAGAAAGCCCTAAAAATAAAGACCCATCAACAATTCTTAGAGGCTAGAAGGTGCTTTTGCATTTCACATAAAACTTCCCTTGGGTAGCTTCATTTCTTTTTTCTTTTTTTTTTTAAGTAACTATATTTGTTCCCTGTGACTGATACAACGATGAGCACAAACCTGGTGTTTTAGAACAGAAGAAATTCATTCTCTCACAACTGTGAAGGCCAGAAGCCTGAAATCAGGAGTTTGGCAGGACTCCCCTCCCTCCAGAAGCCCTGGGAGAGAATCCTTTCCTTGCCCCCTCAGCTTCTGCTGCCTGTTAGCTTTCCTTGGCTTGGGGATGCATCTCTGTCTGCTGCGTCTTGAAATCACTTTCTCCTCTGTGGATCTTTATCTAATATCCCTCCACTTCTTTCTTATAAAGACAGGAGTGATGGCCTTGATCGTTTGCCAGATAATCCTACCTATGTGCTTCTTCTCGAAGATCCTTAACTTGATCACATCTTTTGCTACAAAAGGGAATATTTGCTCTTCTTTCCATACAAAGTGGATAGTCACAGATTCCAGAGGTGAGGAAGTAAATATGTCTCTCGAGGACCATTTTGACATCGTATTGAAGTATATCCTAAAGAATTGCTTGTGAATGTCCTGAAAATAAATGGAAGTGAGCCCAAAATACCCTTTACCTTTGAGCTAATTGAGATCATTTTAATATAAGATAGATGATAGTCTTCTCCAAGAGAACTGCTTTTTCTGAGCTGCATTGCTATGAACAGGTATGTAGGGCACTTATGAATAAACAGCCTCTGAACGTACATTACCAAAGCCATGTTTTCAAAATGAAGGAAAACTAAGTGAATTATCAAAGAAGTTTCTGTTATTAATTTTTCAATGGGTTCACTTTCTTACCCACAAGAAATAGGCTCCGGTAAAGACCTTTCATTTGATTAAAAACAGACTCTAATAAAAGTGGGTTGGGATCACAGTGATAACCTATATTCAAGAACATGAATAAAAAGTGCCCTTGAAGGGAAAGGCTCACATGTGTTCGCATTTGATACCGGAAAATAACTGTATGATGTTGAGGGGTGATTACTACCAGCTGTAAGAGTGTGCACCACACAATAATAGCTCACCCGTGCAACCACTTGGAAACTTGCTTGCTTGCTCTCTCTCTCACCCGCGAGTTCCATAAAATATGGCCAAATCTTTCCCCTCTTACTGAATACTGACCTTTTCAAATCCCTAAATATGAAACGAGAAACTTCAAATCTTGGAAGAACGGCAAGAAGAAAGGCAGTTAACATGTTCTTCCCCAAGAATAAGATTGGTGAGACCATGCCATCGTACCCTTTCGTCGGGAAACGTTTTATATCATTTTCCAGTGGCATTGGCATGTTTTCAGTCTCCATGACCTAGGAAATGTCACTGAAATACAAGAAAAACTGATCTGAATAAAAGGTGTTCATATCTCCGTAAAGCATCATTTGTCTGTAAACTCTTACTATTAGAAATCATTTCAAACGTCATCCTGACCATCTTCCTGAATTTCAGGTATGGCAAATTCTGAATCACTTCTTCACCATAATTCCCTTGCAGAAAGCCTGGTGTCTCCCTAGACCTGTCATACTTTATCCTGGCTAAACTAGGGCTCTGTCTGGGGATTTCTGGAGTGTTAGGTAAGAATAGTAGGACGAGAGCGGAGAAAATCTGAGAAGCTCCTGATTAACAGGAACACATCTGGGGTTTTTTTGTTTTAAATATGTAATACCCCAGTAAGGCTTTTGTTTGAAGAAAATATACCCAGTTTAAACTGGGTATATTATAATCTGGGTATATGGTAAGCAAGAAAAAAAATCACTTCTTTAATCTTTTTAATAGGCAAGTTAAGAGAAGGAAGGCTATGAGACACTATCAATGTGGATATCAGAGCCTTTTTCTTTTCTTTTCTTTTTTCTTTTCTTTTCTACCTGAACAACTAAATGTAAATTAATCAAAAGATACAATTTTGACAAAAGCAATTATTCATTCTGAAGTGTGACCCAAGTAACTGTGAGACATTTTGCCCCTTGAAAGAAAGCTAAGTAAAAAATAGTCTATTAATTCGTAAGGTAGAAGGTGGTGATCTCTTGGTCTAGATATCACATCTCTCCATCACTCAGGCTTGGACTGCTGTCCCTGTGCATACAAGGTTCCCTCTACAACATCTGTCTTAGCAGTCAACATACTTCATTGTTACTGGCTGCCGTCCCCTGCCACACACACACACCTCAATGTAAAGTCTGTGATGGGTTGTATTAGCTTATATTATTAAAATCTAGAATATAGCAAAGGATATGGTTTATCTTAAGTAATAGACATTTGTTGAATAAAAGAATAGAAAAATGATATCTCATGAGGTGGGGGAATTAGATTCATACACTCAAAAGCATGGAGCTCTGTTGGTTGACAGTATCATCTAAAGACTCATATAAGCTTATTTCTTGTTCATAATGGTCCACCCAGCTTCATGTCAACCATTAGTAACCTAATAATGAGAGAGCAATTGTTCTAGGCCAGGTGTATTACATACATTACCTCTGTCACAACATTACCTCTAGAGCAGGTGAGTATTAGTGTTCTAACTTTAGAAATGAGAGAATTATACTCAGACTACACTTGCTTGTGAGTAGCCATTTCCAATTTTAAGCCCCATTGTGTATAGCTCTCAAGCCGATGTTCTTTCCATTACACTGATCTGTCCTTTGTTTCCTTTTCCTTAACAATGAAAAGGCAGGCGAAAGCCGTTTTAATCTTATTTGTACACAGATTTCATACCACATCATGAGGGTAAGAAATGTCCAGGGATGGCAGATGAATGGGTGGAAGGATGAATGGTCAGAGAATAAGGACAGGGAGATTACCTGAAATTGTGGAAGGAGAGTCGTTGGCAGAAGCTGGGCAGCCGCTCCAAGTCCTGTTCTCTGGCTGAGGCTTAGAGCTTGTTAAGGAGACATACCCTCAGAGAGGGGTTTGGTGCACATTAGGCATGGAACTTGCAGGCAAAGCCGAGAATCCAATGCTCAAAAGTGCAGAGGGAGCCAGAGTGCTTTCTGATGCACAGTCACTATGAGGACTAGAATGGAGAACCCATTACTGATGACCCACCAGGACCAAGAATGGAGGGGCCATCCAGAATATTCTACTCTGTATCAGATCATCATATGAAGCTTTGTATAACTCTTGAGGAAGAGGCAGGGAATAATTCCCAATAACAGAAACTGATGTTTTGGGCAGACTGACAAGATAAGAGCTCAAAGTAAAATCCAGTTTGATCAATCTTTAAAAAACATGTGTCATCTCTCACATTCCTAAGACTGCCGGCAAAAATTCATACCTGGTATTTTGGTCATTTGTCATTTTGATCATATGGTCCTTTAGCCTTCATTTTCTCTTTTTGGGGGAAAAAAAGGCATTGCTTTCTTACTCCCTTCCTTAGTATCACATCTTAAACATTGTTATTTCCCATTGCTAAGATGCTGGTTTTTGTCCAGTGGCTCCCATACCTAGCTAAGGTTCACTGTTGCCTGGGGTGAATATTTTTTAAGTATATAATCCTGTTTTCTAGCCTTCGATATTCTGTTTATTAGATTTTTTCGAACTCAGAAATAGTGGTAAAGAGAAGGACACTGAAATCCATGATGCAACGTGGCTAAAAAATGGGGTTGCCAGAATTCTGATTCCATTGCTCATTGGTTAATTTGATATAATCCACATGTGTGGAGACCTTTTGAAAGAAATTCTTAAAAGAGGCAGCAAACAGATCAATCACTAATTCAGCCTTTAAGTATGACTAAAATCCAGTTTTGTTTTTTTTTTGGCTTAATGAAATGGTTTAGGAAAAAGATTATTCCATCAAAAGAAAATTATTTTCATAAAATGGAAATTGGCAATTTACCCATTGAAGTCTGGAAGAAACTCAAATGTCTACATTTCCACTGGGAATGAATTCCGACAGCCAGGGGTAGGGAGCGCTGACGGTACAAAAATAACCACCTGTTGCCCAACAGGAGAGGAAGAAGCCAGGTGGGACACATCCCCCAAAAAGGAAATTTGAGCAGTCTCTTGGCTTCCTCTGGGATAGAGGCGAGTAGGGAAACTGGCAGCAGGGAGGTTGAAGAAAGGAAATCTGAGCAGATTTCTTAGCCGTCTTCCATGTGGGGAAGGCAGGACTGAATTGGAAAGACTGAAAAGCAGGAAGATTGACAAGGAAAGCTTACGCATTTGAGGCATATTTAAACGATTAGAATGCTGAGAAATATATAATAACTTCTCTGAAATTATAGGTAATGTCTAAATGGATATGAAATCAGGAGTTATCTCAGTCACTATCATTCTAGAAAATTTAAATGTCCAGTAAAATGATCATCTATAGTATTTGCAGGAGAATAAAGTTTTAAACACAGAGGAAGCACAAGAACAAAGGAATATACTACTGAAAATCCAAACTCTTAAGCCTCATCGAAACAAAAGGCTTTAGCCTTTTTTGACATGCATGTCTAATACCAAACTAGGCAACAAAGAGTAATATTTATTTACACTTTTCCCCTTTCTGACCCTCTCTGCTGTGAAGTAAACAAAGAAAGTGAAATAACCTAAAATAAACATTTAGTGAGGAAAAAAAAACCTATGTACAGAATGCCTGGGTCAATAATCGTCATTCGAATAGCTGGAAGTATCCCATCAACTTAGAAATTAACTTAAAAGTTTGTAGCAGATTTATCAAGCAGCCACCATATGCCATGCCCTGTTCTAAGTGCTTTCCCTGTACTCCTCATTTCAACCAAGTGAGGTATTACTATCTCCACTCTGCAAAATAAGAAACCGATAGAAATAGCAGGTAACTTTCTCGAATATATAGCACTCTTCAGGGATAAGTCTGAGAGATTTGATGCTAGGCTCTACAGAGCTACAGACGTTCTACAGCAGTATGTTATGATCAAGCAGCATGAACTATCCAAAAATAAAGCCAAGATTCTGAAAAAAAAAAAAAAAAGAATGTTTCTAAGAAATTAAATACACATGCTGCAAAACTCTGTCAAGACTTCTCAGAGCATATTGATTTATGTTAGGATAAAATATTAACAAATAGATTATTTCATTTCTAAGCCTAGAGCTGATTAATAATAGCAAATTAGTGGGGTGTTTCGAGGACTGTTGGGGAGAGACCAGGACACTGATAAAATAAGAAAGAATAATGGTAAACTAATTATAGGTAGATTATCACTTTACTTTCTCATGGTTCCAAGTGACAGAAAAATTAATTAAATTCCCTTAAGCGAAGAGAACCTATTGGTTTATGACTCACCTACTTGTGGACCTGAGTCACAGGGACTCTGGGGGCTCAAATATGAGACCAGGACTCAGTTTCTCCCATCCATCTTCTGCTTCCACGTACCTCCAACACCTCTGGAATCACATGTTTTTCAATTTCAATAAAAGCAGAAAGAAAAAGTACACACTTTGCTCCTACAAGCCCCTCTCCCCCAAATAGCACAGACGATTGTTCTTAATTCTAGCTGGCCCTGGGCACAGATACGAAACAAACACGGTGGCCAAAGGGAAAGGAAGTTTGGAGTCAGGCAGGATGGATCCTTACTTGATATGTAGAGATAGAGATTGCAAAAGAATTGGCTTCTTTAAAAACTTCATGGTGTCACAAAAGAAGAAATGAATAATTGGTGCTGAGAAGGAAATAAAAAAAGAAAACTACAGGTGAAGACAGACAAATGTACTTTAAAAACGCAAACTTAGAGGCGCCGGGGTGGGTCAGTCGGTTGGGTGTCCAACTCTCGATTTCAGTTCAGGGCACCATCTCACGGTTCGTGGGATCGAGCTCCACCTCCGGTTCTGTGCTGACAGCATGGAATCTGCTTGGGATTTTCTCCCTCTCCCTCCCTCTGCCACTCCCCCCACTTGCACATGCATGCATGTGCTCTCGCTCTCTCTCGCTCTCTCTCAAAATAAATGAATAAACATTTAAAAATAGATGATAGATGATGATAATAGATGGTAGATAGATAGATAATGCAAGCATAAGAACACGGAAGTTCAGGGGCGCCTGGGTGGCGCAGTCGGTTAAGCGTCCGACTTCAGCCAGGTCACGATCTCGCGGTCCGTGAGTTCGAGCCCCGCGTCGGGCTCTGGGCTGATGGCTCGGAGCCTGGAGCCTGCTTCCGATTCTGTGTCTCCCTCTCTCTCTGTGCCTCCCCCGTTCATGCTCTGTCTCTCTCTGTCCCAAAAATAAATAAACGTTGAAAAAAAAAATTAAAAAAAAAAAAAAAGAACACGGAAGTTCAGCTAAGCTTCAGTTATTATTTAGAGCTAAGCAGCCTCAAATAATTCAATGCATGGAGTAGATATCCTTAAAAGCGTAGTTTACCTGGAGTTTTCAAAAAAGTTTAATGTTCAAAAAAGCTGATATCAAACAGGAAGGTAGAAACAGTATAAAATTAAATAGGTTAGTATCTATATATTGTTGCCTATGCGCCAGCCATTGGAACATATCCTAACAACTCTATGAAGAAGTATTATGACAATCTCCACTTTATAGTGAAGATGATGTGAGGCCCAGAGCAATTTCCCAATGAGACTCAATTATTGCACAATTTAACAATGTAAGAGAATGGTGATTCAAATCCATACAATATCACACACTTTGACAAAATATTCAGTGTGAGAGTTTACCATGGACCCTTTCGAATATAGTTTATTGTTACTCTTTGTAATAGTCCTTCTGATTTTGAGTGACATGATTATTGAGCATCTAGCATGTGCCGGGCATTATACTACACACTCAGGGTATTTGGGTTTGCAATTGATACTTACATTTCATTCTTGAGTTTGTCTGGCACACATTTCTTATTCAAATTTAATATTTATATAGTTCTATGAACTTTTTTATTAAATATCTAATACTAAATATTAAAATAATAACTATACCTTATTTTATGACTGCTGAGTGGGAAAGAAGAGAATTAGTAGCAGTAACAAAGAATTCATATTTGTGCCAGATAAAATATTGGATGCCAAAATATGTTAACACTTCAAGCTGTTAAATATCCATCCATCAGTTACTCAATAGAGATTGGCAGGCATTTTTATTAGGCATTATTAAACAATTCTCTGAGTTTCTGTGTTTGTGGTTAAGTGTCTACTCATACAGTGTAGAAAATAAAGAGTAGAAAGATTTCACAAATATCTTCTGAACAACTAAATAGCACTGAAAGTTCTAATTCATACTGTACGCATTTTCCTTTATCTTGGACTTGTCAGCAACTGATTTATAGAAATTTCTTTACATGTATTTAATCCATTATTTTTAAAACAAGAAATCAGATAGACCAAAGGGAAATACTAACCGGTAAAGACCGAAGCAGCAAAAATAGTTTTCTGTGATTTAAGTATTTAAGAAGTGTACCTGTATATGTGTATATGGCAAATTTGGGATGGGGGTGGGGGTGGGGCATAAGGGAGGAAGGGAGGGAAATTTCATTGAGATTAATTTCACTGTCAATTTCCTTTGACTTTCTTCTGTCCCTGAAGTCTAGGCTATGTTCTGACCAAGGGCATTTTCTTTCAAAGTTGAGTAACAATTTCATTATCATTTTCATGTTTCTGTTTTCATGCTGAATACATCTTAGTTTTGTAATCCAACCTCTATGAGTCTGATGGCTCAAAAATTATTTCTTCTGCTTCATGGAAAGCTCAAGGTAAAACCCTTACCCTAGCTTTAATATATATAGCAACCCTAGGGAAATATAAATCTCCCCAAGCTTCCTACAAATAAATGTTGAATGCACTGAGCGTATCGACTCACCCATTGGCCTGTGGTAGGTAAGAATCTGGACTCCAAAGACAGCAACTCCTGGGTTCAACCCCACTATCTTACTGTCACAGTCACTTCTGTCTGCTATAACAAAACTATGCAGATTAAGTGGCTTATTAAAACCAGAAATTTATTTCTCCCAGTTCTGGAGGCTGGAAAGTCCAAGATTAGGGTGCCAGTATGGTCCGAATCTGGTGAAAGCCCTCTTCTCTCCTGTGGCAGACTCCCAACTTCTTGCTGTATCTTCACACGGCAGAGGAAGTTCTTTCATAAAAACACTAATCTCATTAGGGCTCTGCCCTCATGTTCTAATCACATCCCCAAAGCCCCACTTCCTAGTGCCATCCCATTGGACATTAAGTTGTCAACATATGAATTTGGAGGGGACATGAACATGCAGACCAAAGCTGTTATTTAATAACTGGATGACCTTGGGCTTTATTTAACATGCCTAATCCTTAATACACTCATCTGTATGCCGACCTCATGGGGTACCCTATGCATCAAATATTCCACTTAACACATTGCCTAGTACAGGAGAAATGTTAGTAAATGTGTCTTGGGGCGCCTGGGTGGCTTGGTCGGTTAAGCGTCCGACTTTGGCTCAGGTCATGATCTCACGGTCCGTGAGTTCGAGCCCCGCGTCGGGCTCTGTGCTGACAGCTCAGAGCCTGGAGCCTGTTTCAGATTCTGTGTCTCCCTCTCTCTCTGCTCCTCCCCTGTTCATGCTCTGTCTCTCTCTGTCTCAAAAATAAACGTTAAAAAAATTTTTTTTAAATAAAAATAAAAATAAATGTGTATTATCACGGCTATCCTTAGTATCAAAAATGATCAAATGTAGAGGGGTTTTTTAACAAGAAGATTTGGATAAGTTACATTACCCACAAAGAATGGATAGGATTTCCACAATGGAAAAGGGATTGTTTTGAGGAGGAGGAGGTGTTGAACAAAAGAAAAAAAGAAACAACACCAGCAGAGGCATGGTGGCTAGAAAATAACTAATGCAATAACTAATCCATTGAAGCTGGAATGGGAAAACACGAATCTTATTAATGTTAGAAAGAAGACTAAAAACACATTTTCCCCCCTACCTGGCCCTTCTGTCAGTGCTCAAGGAAACCTCGGTTTCTTTCAGTGCATCACAGATACACAGCAGCAACTTCAGACTTGGAAGAGCTTGGATTTAATGATCTGCATCAAAATCCTGGTCTTCCTACTTACTTTTGTGCAACCTAGAGAAAAAAAAAAATAATAAGATTTAACGTTTCTGAGTCCCAGCTTTTAACAAGTAAACTGGGAAAGATACCAGTTTGCACAGTCATTGTCGTGATTAAAAATAATAAAAATGTTAATAGCATCAACTACTACCCTTGAATGAGTGTCAGGCGCTGTGCTAATGTCTTTGCATCCATATTGTATTTACTCCTCTCAACTTCTCCAGGATAATGAATGAAGAGTGGTTATCACACCAGATTCCTGTGGCTTCAGGGCCCCAAACAGAAACTGCCAACAAAAGCTATTAATTATAAGAAATAACATGAACACCTTTGAGTTTTTAATAGATTACAGAAGGTGGGACTGAAGACAAATTTTAATTAAATTTATGAGCAAAGAGATTGTTATTGTATTGTGCGTTCCTCACAGCATTGTTGTTAGAATAAAGGTTAGGAGTACTACATGATAGAAGACTCCTTAAAATGCATAAGCCAATTAATTAAGTCAGTTAGAGGGGTGCCTGGCCGGCTCAAGTCAGTGGTGCACTCTTGATCTCGGGGTTGTGAGTTTGAGCCCCGTCTTGGGTGTAGAGTTTACTTAAAAATAAAATATTTGGGGGGCACCTGGGTGGCTCAGTCCATTAAGCGTCCGACTTCAGCTCAGGTCATGATCTCATGGTTTGTGGGTTCAAGCCCCATGTCAGGCTCTGTGCTGACAGCTCAGAGTCTGGAGCTTCCTTCAGATTCTGTCTCCCTCTCTCTCTGCCCCTCCCCCACTCACGCTCCCTGTTTCTCTCTCTCTCTCTCTCTCTCAAAAACAAATAAACATTTTAAAAAATAAAAAATAAAATATTAAATATTTTGAAATAAAACCAGTTAAAGAGAAAAACAATACAGAAGATACATGAATATTTAATCCGAAAAAAACTTTTTAGGGGTACCTGGGTGTCTCAGTTGGTTAAGCCTCCGACTTCTACTCAGGTCCCGGTTTGTGAGTTCAAGCCCTGCATTAGGCTCTCTGCTGTCAGCACGGATCCCATTTTGGATCCTTGGTCTTTTTCTCTCTCTTCCCCTCCCACTCCTGCACTCTCTCTCAAAAATAAAGAAGCATTTTTTAAATCAAAAATAAATAAAAGTAACTTTTTAAAAGTATATATTTTTAGCCAAACTTCTGATGTAAGGCCGAGACATTTCTTTGAATACAGGTCCACTGATTTGAAATCTGCATCACCTCTCTTATGAAAACCACACCAAAATGCATCTGTGAGATTTCCACATTTGCTTTCTTCAAGTGGGATCAGAATCTGAGGGAAGACATTGTAAAGCAACCTAAACGCAGAGACATTATAGACCATTACAGTGTCTCCCCCTCCTTTTTTACAGTTGTCTTGCCCCTCTATATGCTGCAGCATTTTCTTAATGGTGCAGAATATTCATTCCTTGCAAAGCACAGAGCTTATTTTTCTTAGGAACAATCTCTTCTTTTGCACTCATATTTAATTGGTTTTATTGATGTTTAATTAAATTACATAATGACTATAAAGGGTTGGCATAAACTAGTTTGGGAACCACCATGCTTGACAGTTGGTAAGCATTCGGTTCATTTGATAGGCATAGAAATGTATAGACATCTAGGGAAGAACCTTCCAGTCATGAGCTTTCAGTACATGTAGGCTTCAGCCATATGACTAATAGAAGGAAATATTTAATCTAGCAGCTCTACTAAGAAGATATTAATTAAGAACATGTCTACCGTTTGTTATAGTATAGAACAAGTTCTTAAATTAGTTTGCAAAAAGATACCATGTTTCTTTAGATCACTCTTCTATGACATAAATACACCTCAGCATATTTGATTTTACACAGAGAAAAAAGTTCCTAGGCATACAAAAAAATCATTTAGGTCTTAGCAGCCAACAAGACAGAAGCAGCTCTTCAAGATGGAGACTTTCCTGAAAATGTGCATCTTTGGGCATTCATCTCATTGATGGCATGACACAGTCAATCAGAGAGATGTCTTATTTCTATACTTCTTTCCACTTTTCATTTCAAATCCCCATTTGTCAAGTTGCACAAGGACTCTTACACACATACAACAACAACAAACAAAACAAAACAAAACAAAGTATTCCCATTAAAATCAAAGGCCTGACAGAGTGGTCCCAAGTGAGTCTTCCCAGGCCCCATGCCATCATTTGTGGGTTAACCAGGTCTTGTGGCCGTTCTGCAGGCAAATACATGGCGGGGTATCACTAGACACAGACATCTGGGGACACTATTGGTCAACCCACCAAATCCTTTCTGTATTTATACACATTTAAAATCTGGTAGAATAAATCCTGAAATTTCTTTTGTTTTCAGCAGTGGAGAAATGATGTTTATTTTCTAGATTGATGAAAAATCAAACACTAAGATAGAATTTCCTTTCCTATCAATGAAGAATTTGTGGACATAAGGGTAGGAAATGTTTTAGTCCCTCAAAAAATGACAGAGTGTAATAACCCCAAAACTCAACATTCATATCTGTTATCGTCCCCCCAAGAAATCTGATTGCCTGTATGTTCTTGTTTTCTTGCCATCCACGTAGAAGCCTTTCATCAAACTGGCATTCAAATATGTTCCTCAGAACTGGGATTCACAGGCAAAGAAAATGAATCACATTGCTCGTGGGTTGTAAATCCAAGCCTTTTGTTGTGCAGTAAATAAGCTCGATTCACCTCCCTTTTGTAGAACTGACCACCTGTTTTGTCAGCTCTGTGCATTACTTCTTCAACCTGAGCATAGCGAGAAATACCTTGATTCCCACCGCATGCATGTCCTATGTGCACGTCCCCTGGTCCTGAACTCTGCCTTTGCATTTCGCAGAAGGAAGAAGAAAGCAAAGTAATATTGACCAAGTACCAACCAAGGGCTAGGCACCAGGCTAGTGTTTTTACACATAAAGTGTTCTTTCTAGACTAAAGCATTTTGAAGAGGTAGTAAGGTCAAGAATCTGAACAATACATATTTTAGAAATTAACTACTACATGCTCACAACAAAAAGAAAAATATTTTTTGGTTTGAAACAGCAACAGAGGCTTGAATTACAAAGCTCTCTGGGGACAGTAACTTGAGAGTGGCATAGGGGAGAGAAGTAGGAATGATGACCCAGTAAAATAGAGATTTTTCAGCATGAACACATCACACAACATACAAAAAAGATCTCAGTGCCCCTTCTCCCTCTAGCTTACTTTGTCATCAGGGTGATCTTCCTAGTCTTCAGATTATAGTGTTGGAAGAAAAATCGGCTGAAAGTCTGACTAAGAGTTAGATAATAAAACCACTTGTTATTTGTGTGGTTTACTGCTCTGGTTTAAAGAGTAATGTCCCTACAAAGAAACTTGTTGCTAGGGAGTTGCTAAAATAAATCCAGAAAGAGATTCTGTTAGTGAGCTCTAGTAGCTTTCGACCAAGCAGGCAAAAAACAAACAAACAAAGAAACAAAGGGGCGCCTGGATGGCTCAGTCGGTTGAGTGTCCGACTTTGGCTCAGGTCATGATCTCATGGTTTGCGGGTTCCAGCCCTGCGTCAGGCTCTGTGCTGACAGCTCAGAGCCTGGAGCCTGCTTTGGATTCTGTGTCCTTCTCTCTCTGCCCCTCCCTGTACTCATGTTCTGTCTGTCTCTCTCAAAAATAAACATTAAAAAAAATTAATAAATAAAAATAAAAATAAACAAAAAGACAAACCACAAGCTTTGCTGGATTGAGAGACACATAGAATTGAATAAGTGAAAACAACCCAAAAGTTTATCTCTAGGAGAATGGATAAACAAATTATCATTTAGCCACACAACGATGCATTACTCAGCAATGAAAGGAACAGATACACAAAAATGTAGATTTCAAAAACATTATGTTGAGCAAGAGAAGTCAGACCGAAAGAAATGTATGTGAATTTATGTACATGAAGTCTAAGACAGACATGAAGTGCAGTGACAGAAATCAGAAGAGTGGCTTATGACGAGGTAAGACCTGACAGAAGAGGGGTATGAGGAAACTTTTCAAGGTGAGGGAAATGTTCTGTATTTTTCCATCAATTTATTTTCACTGTGTAACAAACCACTGCAACACCTCGTAGCTTAAAGCAAACCTCACTTTATTTATTTAGCTCACGATTTTGTTGGTCAGCTGCATAGTTTTTGTCCTCTGGATGAGCTCAGCCGATCTACATCTCTCATACGTACTTCTATATAACCTGCATCATATGGGGGGCCCCCCATCCGTGTGTCTGGTTGTTGGCCAGTTCCAAGCTGCGTTACCTTGGTTTCCCTCCGGGTGTCCTCTTATCGTCCTGGGGGATAGCTCAGGTCCACTCACATGGCCATCTTGGAATTTCAGGAGTTTGCAGCCATTCTTTCAATCTATGTCAATCTTGATTTAAATGTTATTTACATGGGTGTATACACATTGTCCAAATGTATACTCAAAATCGGTATGTTTTACTGTATGTAAGATTTATCTTAAAGGAAAAAGAAAAAAATACATATGGGCCTTTGTGGTGGAATTATCAATATATTATGATATATGGCTCATCATTTGGCATGATTTTTGTAGTAAGAAGTAAAAGGATCTGACTTAAATAGATTTAAACAATAAAGAGGATTCATTGGGTTTTTTTTTTTTTTAATAAAAAGACCAATTATAGCTGCAGGTATGGTTTGATCAAGTCTCTACTTCCACTGTTCTGTAATTACCTCTTCTTTGCTATCCTTCTTATATAAAAGTAGACTTTGTTTCCAAGTTGACACTTTTTATTGTAGCAAAATGGCTATAGCCATCCCAGGCCTTATATCTGCACACTGCCCAGAAAAAGAGGATGATTCTCTACCATCAACCAATGAACAAAAATAAAGGGATAACTAGACCTACTTAGATCCTAAGCCTAGACAGAAACTGAAATAAGCCTGAGTCAGATACCTATCTCTGAGGCAATCATTACAGAAGGGAGGAGTGGACATATTCAAAGTCATGTTGACCAGGACTCACCCCTGAAGGTAGGAGTGAATTAATCCTATCCTGATCCTGATCCCCTGAGCACACAAGGGGTGGAGTAGATGCTGTGGAGGCGAATGCGTTTGGGGGAACATGGAAGTGAGGAAAGATAATCTAAGTTGAGTAGCCAACTAAAAAACTAAGAAAGGATTTTCTGGAGTTGGGTACAATGCTCAATCAGAAAGTGTTGATGGATTTACTTTGCTTTTAGTCCTAAGTAAAATGGCCTCATAAGGGAACGTAGAAAAGACTGCCATGATGTGAGTTGTTATTTTCATTTGTATCTTTTAATACCTCCATACGGCTCCCTAGCTGAGGCCGTCTTTATCCCACCACACCTGCCCTGCACCTGTTTGTTTCACTGTTACCATAGAGTTGCTCTGAGGGGAGCATCTGGACTTTGGGTTATACCCACCTGGGGACACTAACCTGGTTTACTCTGAACCCGTAGATTGGATTACCGTGCAGTCCTTTGCACAGACTACTGCTGTGGCAGAATGATCCAGAGACCTAGAAAACCAGGACACGATTTTGGAAATCTGCCTCGGGGACAGTGTGCTCCTCCCAGATATTTATTTTTATCTTGTGGCTCTTTGTGAGGGAAGATAACTGGCAGGGGATGCTTTTTGACACCCCCACATTCTCCGGTGTTTCTCTGAACTTTTACCGATCAAAAATCGTGTCTTTTGTTTGCATTCTCCACCTGAGAATTGCAGACGACTCTAGAAGAAGAAATACGCTTTAGCCTTCACTTGTACTTCAACATCAGTGTGGTTCCAGGGCTCTGTGTATGCGGGTGGGAGGCACAGGAGGGGAAGGTGGGAGCGTGAGAGCGTCGGGAAATCCTGAGTGTTTTCAGACAAGAGAAATCACTAAGGGGGAAATTCCTGAAAGTAAAATCGTAGTAGCCAACCTAAATGGCATCTGCTTTATAACTGTGTCCTGTCTACACCTGGGCTTTACCTCAGCATTTTTAACAGAGCACTTTGTGTAAGGTAACGCTGTCACATTATCTTAGGGAGGACAAGGAGACATCAAGGAGTAGGGCAAGCGTCCTCATATAGAGCTCTACATCCTGTCTTGGATGCCCACTTTGCCATTTGCTGCCAATATGACCCCAGGAAAGTTATTTTAGCCCCTTTGAGCCTCCACCTCCTCATTTGAGAACTGAGGATAATAACATCTCCCTTCCAGTGTAATTTTGAGAATGAAACTTCAAGGTATATGAGTAAACCAGTGTAAAGTTATTCCAATATTAGTCACACTCAGGCAACCATTGGCACATTGGGTGGGGAGGGGCTGAATAAGAGGATAAAACTGAGGGAGAAGTTTTTTCTTGTACCTACAGCTTTTGAAGCAGAGACACATTTAATGTATTCTGTGCGCATCTACTTTTCTATCCAGCAGCACAGGAGACACTGACAGTGATGCAAGAGACTTAGTTCCCTTCTTTTTACAGTCTTCACAGAGTCATTGAGGAGGTAAGACAGGTGCAAAAGACCACACACACACACACACACACACACACACACACACACACAAATAATCAATACAAGAGCCAATGTCAAAAAAGCAATGAGATCGGAGCTATCATTGGTCAGAAGCAGCTTAGAGAGGTCAGGTAGGGCTTCATAGAGGAAATGAACTCACACCGTTTCTGAGAGAATGGCTAGATATAAAAGAATGTTGTGGCTTCTTCCTTGGGATCCCAGGAACTGGTCGAGCTGGGCAACCAGCTATCCACAGCAACGAGTACTTTCTGGCCTTCCTCCACTATGTGCCCAAAGAGTACCTGAAAGCTTAAAGATGCAACCAGTGTAACAACCGAGGTGATGTGTAAAAAAGCAAACCGGATGTGAATCACGGACTCCGCGTGACCCATGGCTTTAAGGCCATACCTAATTCAGAACAAAGTACAGTCATAATATCTAAGGGGGGGAACACGAAGCTACGCTAGTCATTTGGAGCTGGAAGATGTGGCCATTGTTTAAGGTACTACTCTCCCTTTTCTGAGGGAGAACACAAGCCCTGAGGGGTCGGTAACTCAAAACCATGCCCACTATGCAGGGGGAGTTCCAGGACTGCCCTCATCCCCAGGCTAGCTGCTGCCCTAACAGGGACTTCCTCTAAGGTTGGAATTTCAAAGGACAGTTTCACCAAACAGACAGCACCTTTCTTTTTTTTCTCTCCTGAAAATAAAGATCCAGGAGCTCTCTGGGTTTTAATGTCCTCATCAGTAAAATGAAGAGGTTGAACTACAGTATCACTACAAACGGTCTCCCTAATTTTTCTGCCATATTGGAATTATTCTCCATGTCCTTCTGAATGCTTTCTCCTCAGTTGATAGTTGGACATTATCAAGAGTGTCCTTGATCAGTGAAAGAAAAATTTAGAGGGAAAATGAGAACAAATATTAGCAGAGCACAATTTCATGCGTAGGGACTTTGTGGTGACCCTAAGGAAACTCTGAAGTCCCTTGTAAAAAAAGATTTCAGGGAGATAAAGCTGTCTTCCTTTAAATTGGGTAACTGGCAAAAGTGATATATCACCTTGAAAGTGTACATAAGAAACAAAAGTAATGTGAAGATAAAATCAATATTATTAAGCTGGATGGACCAAGGGACCCAGATCTTTGTAGTTCTTCACTTGGTGATATTGTGTTTTCTTTCACTGTACAAAAGAGTTAATGTCTGCCAGGTGCTTTCAACTCCTCTGAAGAAAAGTGCTTAAATAAAATATGAGGTGTCACCTTGAGTGGTGAGCTTTGACCTCCAAATCCAGGGAGTATGGGTTTAAACTCGGGGAACTGGAAACTCATTTGTTTTGCTTCACAGCTCCTTCCTAGTCTTCTGATTTGCTGTTCAGCTTAATAGTGTAGATCTGGGTGTGGGTCTCATTTTTACCTATAACTCAAGGTTTGGTTCTTATTAAGTGATGGTATTTGGCGATCTAACAATTATAGAGGAAAAACAAACTACAACTTAGCATGTGTTCAGTGGGTCCTCTGCTCTTGGCTTCCTTCTAGGAATCACTGTGCCATATCAGAAACCATTTCCTTTCCCAGCCAGTGTAACTCCACTCTTATCTGAGATCTAGATCTTAACCAAACACCCTTACAATAAACCAGACAGCCCTATGTTTGATACCATTAGCCTCTGACCTCTGAAGAACTTCCTCAGAAGGGAGCCAATTCTGAGACATTAGCAAAACTTGGTCATCCAGAGAGGCACCAGAGCCAAAAGAATAGGAATAGTTTTTATTGACTTTGAAGAGGCAGAAAGTTTTCTCCACTGGGTAGGGTTGATTGGTGTGGGTGGGTAGGAAGAAAGAATAAAAATGGAAGGAACCTTTTGAAAGTCATGTTATTACAGATTAAATATGGATCGCCTTACACCACGTAACTCAGACCCAACATTCCAACGTGTGTTTTTCAAGGTCTTAATGGTCAGGGACTGCAATTATATTTTGAAACAGATAACTTCTTAAAAGTATTATTGATGTTCCTTGGTACTATAAACTTTGTGTAATGTGACTGAGCACAAAAAATTATCTGTAATCTTAAATAGTTGTTTCAGATGAGGAAAACTCACTAGGAAAAAGTTTATATTTCCATACTGAACACATCTCAGGGCAATCTTTTGGTTAGAAAATTTTGGTTCGAATGTGATTCCCCAAGTGCATCTTCCAGTCAGAATGTCCAAATTAAAGATTTTTATTCAAGTCTTGGCAATTAAAACTTAGATATCTGCTGGGGTGCATGGGTGGCTCAGTCAGTTTGGCTCAGGTCATGATCTCATGGTTCGTGGGTTTGGGCCCCACATCGGGCTCTGTGCTGACAGCTCAGAGCCGAGAGCCTGCTTCAGATTCTGTGTCTCCCTCTCTCTACACCACCCCTGCTTGTGCTCTCTCTCTCTCTCTCTCTCTCTCAAAAATAAATACACATTAAAAACAAAAAAAAAACTTAGACATCTGCATGTGAAGATTTAGAAAGCCAAGGAAGCAAGGTGGACTAAATGAACTCATTCACTGTGAGCATCTTTTTTTCCCGGGTCAGCTTTGGTAAGCAGATATGAGATGCAAAAAATAGAATTGCTGCAGCTAAAATCCAAGACAGAGGAAAATATGAAATCGGGTGATATTTATCACTCCTCGCAGTAATGACCGCAACGGGTACAAGCTGAGGACTGACTCAGCCAATTTTATTTTGTTTGGGCGTTGATCTTGTTCTTTTCTTTCCTTTCTGTTGCCAAAGGATGAAGGAAAACCTGAAACCTGAACTAAAAGTTTTGAGCAATAGTGAGAAAAGCATTCGCTTTTCTGTCACTCGCTTATTCCAGTGAATCCCTTTGGGGAAAAATCGTTTTGGTCAATAATCAAAATGTAATAAGTTGCAGATTTGTTGCCAGAAGCACTGTTCTATCATCTGCATCTCATACAGGTGTTAGGAATCCTGTCTGTGCAGCCTGGGGCAGGTATTGGTCATTTTTAATTAGAAAGACACTCCATAAAGAAAGAGGAAGACATTAGAACACTTTGGAAGAGTGCATTCATTGCCAGTGTCAAAAGCCAAGCTAGCCATGGACCTGGGCTATAGGTCGACTTCTACAACGTCTCAGAAGAGAAGGAAGCACCAAGCAAATTCACATACCACCTACAAATTATCTAGTAATATAGGTTGGTTGTGTAGAACCTAAAAGAATAAAAAAGACATAATCCCAACTTTCAGGGAATCCATAACCTAGTAGTGGGCCACATGTGATAACAACTAGTTAATTCACTATAGTAAGTGTTTTGTTGCTGACTTGAAGAAACTATTATGGGACAGAGGAAAGCAAGAATTAGTTCTGATTGAGAATTCATATTCCCCAAATCCACTTCCCACAGAGAACTACTCCCTCATTATAGCTTACTTTCTTGACTCTTCAAGAGTTTTTTAGACTTCAAAATTGTAAAGTACTATTTATTGAGAAGTTGCTGTTTGTGAAAAAGCCAAGCCCGTTCATAGAAGATGTACTCAAGGACTATTAAAGGAAAGTTTCATTTTCCCCATTTTACAACTAAGACAATTAAGATTCAGAGATGTAAAGACGAGTCACACAACTAGTAAGAAGCAATATCTGATAGAAGTCCAGAACTACTTGTCCTTGGGTTCAGATTTCCTGCCTACCAGCTCTCATTCCTATTTAAAAACAAACCCGCTCAGAATAAACTTAAACCAGCATGAAATGGACTTTGGCTGGGAGTTCGAAGGAAAAGAGAAAAAAAAAAAAAAAACTTTAAAGGGAATTGTGAAGGCACGTACATAAAGTTTGTAACTTTCTTTTTTTTTAATAATTTTTTAAGTTTATTTATTTTGATGGTGGGGGAGGGGCAGAGAGAGAGAGGGAGAATTCCAAGCAAGTTCCCTGCTGTCAGCCCAGAGCTCGAACTCTCGAACCCCAAGATCATGAGCCTGAGCCAAAATCAAGAGTCACATGCTCAACCAATTGAGCCACCCAGGCGCTCCAAGTTTGTAACTTCCTAGTTTTTCAGACAGTGGCGCCTTGAGGGTGGCATTTAATGGGAAAGAAGAAAAGAAAGAAAGAAAGAAAGAAAGAAAGAAAGAAAGAAAGAAAGAAAGAAAGAAATTCTGCTATGTGTATCCATACGTACATGTGTGTTTACAGTCCAGAATACACAAATAGTGAAAAAAAGTTTTGCTGAGCTTCCTTTTCTTGCAGAAGACAATCAGGTCACACGTAAGAAAGGGGTTGTCTTCCTCCAGGCCACTTTCCCATAAATAGTACAAAAATGAACTCTTTTCATGATTCTCAGTCATGTAAGAAATGTTGGACGCAGTTGTCCCTAAAACCAATGAACCAATTAGAGCATCTCCTTGGAGGTAGGGGGGTGACTGCTTTCTGGGTAGCCAGATGGTTGGGGTGGTGGTCAGAGAGGGGCCCACAGGCAGAAATAAAGTGGCTCCGAGGGCTGGTATGCGAGAGGAGGGGGGAGTTCCTAGATACATTAATAAATTAGACACATCCCATTAACGTCATCCTCGTCATTCCCAAAATAAATATAACAGCCTAGCTCCCTCCTCCCTTCTCTGCCTGTCCTGAGTTACACAGTTGGGATGCCTTCCCACCTTTCAAACAAATGCAGTTAAATACATCTCCATCAAATCATTGTTTTTAGGGAGGAGAGAATACGGCAGAAGGAGAGGAGAATTACATTTTAGACCGGTTGGTTTCGGGTTTTCTTCTCTAAAGCAGGAGAGTAATACTCCCACAAATGATCATACAAGAGATGGTCTAAACAAAATGCCAGCAAAATGAGTGGCATGTAAACGGGTCTTCACAGATGGTAGCAACAGTCGTTGGAATTAGTGCTTTGGGGAAATTATTATCATGATTTTTAGAGACATTCCATAATGATTAGCCCCTGGCCTTGGTGTGAATCTCATTTCTTCAAATGTAGATTACCTTTCCCTGTTGGTTTGAGTATCTGTTTCTTAAGGTCTTTTTCTATTTAGCATTGTCCTTTAAACACGTTCCAAATTATCTGTAAAATTTCCATTTCTGCCCCTCTAGCCCTTCGTATTTCATCTTCTAACAATCCCTTTCGCTTATAAAGTTCCCCTTGTGCCATTTCCCCTCCCCCACAATACCCTCAGTTCTCCCCTCTTTCAGTCTTAGTTTTCCCACGTTGGTTTCCGCAGTCACATCAGCACCTTTGACCACTGACAGCCAGCTAATCACTGCCCATTTCTCTGCTGACGGCCAACTGGCCTTTGGGGAACATTATGTCACGGTGACATTGAGTCCTTTAGATGTTCACAAGTCAATCTGGAAACTCAAATCCTAAATTGAAAACATATTTCAGCAGAAATGAGATGCAGATTTTCTGTACATGGAGAGCTTGTTGAACTATACAAGGTGGTGCCGTTGTAGGGAAAGGGGAAAACAGACAAAGGGAGCCCTGCTCTTAAAGGCCATGACCCAATTCTTCCTTTTGGAGGGTTTCCAATCAATTATTTCCTCTCCTTTTTAAGTCTTAGCATTAGCCTAGACCATTTTGGAGTGGCATAATTAAGAAAGCTGATAGGATCTGAGAATATGCTTCATTGAGGTATGGACAGAGCAATCCACATTTTAAAAATGGAATACAGAACACTCCTCCCATATCCTCACTCCAGCACAAACACACAACGATCAGAACTGCCCGCATCTTTTTCTGAGATGGCCGCCTGGAAATCCCATGCTTTGCCAAGGACCAACACTTGCCACAGAGATTTAGAAGAAGTGCAATCTAATGTTTCCTCTCCCATCCCCTTAGAATTAGGTTTATGGGGCCTTTATCTGTGGGGAAGGGTAAGTGCTAGAATTAAAAGATTCCCTTCTCACACATGTTTTATTCTGAATCCCTCTACTTTTAAGAGCATGTGTCATCTTCAGCTTCCCGTTATCATAAAGATTTGCAGGATGAGAAAAAATGTAACTATTAAAGATAAGACAGATTGCCAATCAGTGATTAAAATAACAAGTAGGCGAATGCTCATCTCCTCCCCTGAGCCTTCTTTCGTTGACTAGAAATTAATTATTGACTCATATCGCACATAATTTTCCAGTGTTCATTGTGTTGCCTACCACAATTCTCATCTGAAAACAGGGTTGTTATGAGGACAATTACTACCAGTAATAAAAATAATGATAACTAGCAATTATTCAGCTATTTCTATATTCCAGGAATTGTCTTTAATGTTCGTATTAGGGGAATGATAACTATTATTTTAAAAGCTCTAAAGATCAGTGGTTCAAACAAGAAAGAGCTTTCTTTTTCACTCACATGAGAGTCCAAGGCTGTCCTCCTTATGGTCATCTAGAGACCAAGGATGCCATCCTTAAAACAAAGCTTTCAAGTTTCCTATAGCCGGTATCATTTCCTTCATTAGAAGGCAAAGAAAAAGAGTAGGTAGAAAAAGTTTTCCTTAAGCAAGTAAGGAGGAATCCAGTTACCGAATGCATTTTGGTCAACTGGATTTGGGATGGTGGTATCTGTTTAGAAATAGCCAGTTTACAGGATCTGACTCAGTCTTCCAGAATAACTTCTCAAGAAGCATTAAAAGACACATATGCCTATAAACACTCACCCTAATGTCTGAGGTATTGTAAGGATATAAGAAAATGGAAACTATTATTTGTAGTTTCTTGTTGTTACTGCTATTTACAAAATCTGATGGGCCGTAAATATATTTGATTTGATTATATAGTACGAGATGTTGTGTCTGAGATGGAACCCTGAGACTTTTATTATTGCTGTCGTCGGTCTGGAAAGTGGAAAATACTATGGATTTGAAGTGGCAAATAGTTACCTGCTTTTCAAGAAGCAGAAGGTTGACTTTGAGAACAGACTATTTCTCCAGTTAGGGGGCAAGAATCAAAGCTTAAAAGACCCTTTTCGATATATAATTGTAAAATCAAACAAGAAAAATCTTCTATCATGAAGCTATATCCTGTCACTTCAAATTGACTAGTACAACAACGAAACAGGTTTGGTGATCACTGGGCTCTCTCTCTGCTGACTCTGTTTCCCTCCAGCATAGTTCTTTCCTACAAATGGAATAGCACAGCCTCATGCCTGCATGTATTGCTTATTTATAAGGAGATGGTTATATGCCTGTGTGATTCCCTTACATTAGATCTTTGTGCATGGCTTTCCTGAATAGCAGTGCTCCTTACCTTAATGAACATTGTTAGTGGTTGGTCATGTGTGAATGAGTTCGCTCTATCCTCTGCTATCTGCACGTGAGATATAGGACTTTAACCAAATAAGCTAACATCTCAGGGTAGAATTAAGTGGCTGACAGCGAAGAAAATTCCTAGGGGCAGTAGTGACATCCTTTAAAGCACACAAAATAGCCTTGGGTTAAAAATGGTCATAGATTTTTTATAATCTAAGTGACAATGACATGATGCAGGACTTTTTTCTCCTGGCTCTACCTTTAACCCGAGAGTGAACTAGCAGGAAAAAAAAATGAGCAAAAATAAATACTAAATGATGAATACAGGCTATGATAATGACTTAAACTTATGTAATAGTTTACCCTTTTCGAGAAAAAAAAAACCACTTCCATATACTTAATGAATATGATCAATTCATTCGTTAAACAAACAGTATTGGACCTCCTATGCACTAAGGCCCCATCTTGTGTGCTAACGATATAATCGTGTACAGGATGATTTGCAACAACATGGATGGAACTAGAGAATATAGTGTTGAACAAAATAAGTCGGTCAGAGAAAGACAAATACCAAATGATCTCACGCATATGTGGAATTCAAGAAACAAAACAAACGAGCAAAGGAAAAATCAGAAAGAGAGAGACCAACCAAGAAATAGACTCTTACAGAGAACAAACTGATGGCTACCAGAGGGGAGATGGGTGGGGGCTGGGTGAAATCGGTGATGGGGATTAAAGAGCACGCTTCTCGTGATGAGCATTGAGTAAGGTATAGAAGTGTTGAATCACTATATTGTACATAGGAAACTAATAGAACACAATATGTTAACTATACTGGATTCAAAATTAAAAACCATAGGGGTGCCTGGGTGGCTCAGTCGGTTCAGCGTCCAACTTTGGCTCAGGTCATGATCTCATGGTTTGTGGGTTTGAGCCCCGTATCGGGCTCTGTGCTGACAGCCCAGGGTCTGGAGCCTGCTTCAGATTCTGTGTCTCCCTCTCTCTCCACCCCTCCCCTGTTCACACTCTGTCTCTCTCTCCCTCAAAAATAAGTAAATGTTAAAAAAAAAATTTTTTATGAAAAACAATAAAAAATAGTGTACAGGATAAAAAACAGACTTTGCTAGACTGATGAGGCAGAATTTTAAACAATAAAATAATAATACATAAAATAGTTGCAACTTTTGCTAAATCCTAGAAAGTAAAATAAAAATAATAGTGCTACAAAGAATAATAGAGGGAAAGGGGCACCCGGGTGGCTCAGCTGGTTAAGTGTCCAACTCTTAATTTCAGCTCATGTCGTGATCTCACTGTTTGTGAGACTGAGCCCCACACTAGCTCCTTGCTGAGAGCAAGGAGCCTGCTTGGGATTCTCTCTCTCTACCCCTCCCTCCTCTTCCACAGTTGCACTCTCTCTCTCTCAAAGTAAATAAACTTTTAAAAAGTAAAAAAAAATAATAGGGGGAAAGATCTACCTTAGAAAGGATAATGAGGGAAGTTCTATCATTGAAACAATAAAGAAAAAAAAGGTCTGATGCAATTAAGTGACTGGTCCAAGGTCACACGGATGGTAAGAGGCAGAATTAGGTTCTAGATCCAACCCACAAAGCAGAAAAATGGAAAAGAGAAGAATTTTCATGTTTGCAGTTGATGATTTGAAAGCTGCAAGGCTTATACGACTCTTAAAACAGCCAAAAAGAAAGCTGTATCCTTTTGCCGTCTAAAATCGTAGACTGGGCTTTTGAGTGTGGGACACACAAGAACATCCTGCCCACTCCTTCACGGAAGAGGCAGCAGCCAGGCTCGTTGACAGAATGGGTCTCATGGAGTAGCAGTGGATCGTGGTAAATGCATTCATTGCTGCCAGTGGCTCTCCCCACCGGCTGAAATGTCACCAGCATGGTTGTGGGAGGGATTTTCTCTATTCAGTGCAACTGAAGCTCCTCAGCCAGCCAGCCTACGTGGCAGGCACGTTCCTTAGGGAGCAGATATCAGGCCTCCAGTAACCCTCCGTGGCTCCCTAGATAAGGCACCTATGCTGAAACATGTCCAGCCACTGCTATTTCAAAAAATAAAGCTCCCAGTTGCCCAACCATTTTTTTTCTCCCTTCAAGGTTTTTCCAGGTATTTAATTAATGGGTTAAGACCTAGTGAGATCAGCAAAGCTAAAGGGCAACTGACAGAATGGGAGAAGACATTTGCAAATGACATATCAAATAAAGGGTTAGTATCCAAAATCTATAAAGAACTGATCAAACTCAACACCCAAAAAACTAATAATCCAGTGAAGAAATGGGCAAAAGACATGAAGAGACACTTCTCCAAAGAAGACATCCAGATGGCCAACCGACACATGAAAAAATGCTCGACATCACTCATCATCAGGGAAATACAAATCAAAACCACAATGAGATGCCACCTCACACCTGTCAGAATGGCTAACATTAACAACTCAGGCAACAACAGATGTTGGCCAGGATGCTGAGAAAGAGGATCTCTTTTGCATTGTTGGTGGGAATGCAAGCTGGTGCAGCCACTCTGGAAAACAGTATGGAGGTTCCTCAAAAAACTAAAAATAGAACTACCCTACGACCCAGAAATTGCACTACTAGGTATTTATCCAAGGGATAGAGGTGTGCTGTTTTGAAGGGACACATTCACCCTAATGTATGGAAAGAGCCCAAATGTCCATCGATGGATGAATGGATAAAGAAGATGTGGGGTAGATGTGGGGGGTATATATATATATATATATAGACACACACATACATACACACAATGGAGTATTACTTGGCAATCAAAAAGAATGAAATCTTGCCATTTGCAATTATGTGGATGGAACCAGAGGGTATTATGCTAAGTAAAATTAGTCAGAGAAAGACAAGTATCATATGACTTCACTCATATGAGGACTTCAAGAGACAAAACAGATGAACATAAGGGAAGGGAAACAAAAATAATATAAAGAGAGTGGGGGACAAAACAGAAGAGACTCATAAATATGGAGAACAAACAGAGGGTTACTGGAGGGGGTGTGGAAGGGGGGATGGGCTAAATGGGTAAGGGACTTTAAGGAATCTACTCCTGAAATCATTGTTGCACTATATGCTAACTAATTTGGAAGTAAATTTTAAAAAATAAATAAATAAATACAGAAAGAAAGAAAAAATACATAGTGAGAATATGAAAGAGAAATCTCCGTTTCATGCCATGGCTTTAGTTCACGCCTCTTTTCCAAACATCTTTGCATAAGACTCCCGATGTAAATGCTACCTCTACTGTGAAGATAGTTCCAACCCCTGAACTTAAAGGATCTCCCCTTTTCCTCAATTTCCATCTCATCCATAGTTTCTGCTACTTATCATGATTCAGCACAAGGTGAAAAAAGAGAACAAAAAGGAAAAAAAAACTGCTAATGTTAATGGAACACACATTTGTTGTTTCATGATTTTTACAAAACTCATCCTCAGAGCAAATCTCGGAGGCAGAGATGATGAGGACGGTCATAAAGGTGCTGTTTACTGAGCACTTATTATCCAGGACTGAGCACTTTACTGGACTCCTTGCTTACATGTATCACTGCACAATCCCATGAAGTGTGTTTCATTCTCTTCATTTCCCAAATGAGGAAACTGAGAACCATAAAAGTTCACATGGCCACTGCTGACCCATACATTAGCTCATATGATGCCTTTTCTGCAAATGAAAAAAAGGTCCCTCCAAGTGGATGCATCCCAAGGGCACATGGGTTAGCAAATGCTTGATGTCTCTCTGCTAATAAGAAAATTAATCTGTTGGGGGCGCCTGGGTGGCTCAGGCAGTTAAGTGTCAGGCTCTTGATTTCAG
The DNA here is from genome assembly GCF_022079265.1 of Lynx rufus. Taxonomy (NCBI): domain Eukaryota; kingdom Metazoa; phylum Chordata; class Mammalia; order Carnivora; family Felidae; genus Lynx; species Lynx rufus. The sequence continues at coordinate 50,668,682 of NW_025814826.1, read as the reverse complement.
CTTAGGTCATGATCTTGCAGTTCGTGAGATAGAGCCCCACAGCAGGCTCTGCACTGACAGTCTCTCTCTCTCTCTCTCTCTCTCTTTCAAAATAAATAAATAAACCTTTAAAAAAAAAAAAAAACTCTTCTTGCAAGTGGAAGCAGCTCTTGTGCCAGGACACTAGGCTTAAGGAGCACAGTAGAGGCTGGATTTCAGATCCCATTCACTTCTGGGCCTGACTCCCTTGGGCCCTGAACACCCTGCATAACTGTATGCAGCAGCCATGCATGCATACAGAGGTAAGAAATACCAGAGGTGGGACTTGAACTTGAGTCTGTGTGATTTGGAGCTTGTAATCTTATCAACAAGCAAGTAGTAGATTTCCCTATACACGGATTTCCAGTAGCAGAGGGCTGTTTCTTGAATGCAATTTAGAATGCTTGGAGGTCAAGAATCATGTCCAGTGAGCCTCAGAACCCCATCATGTAACTTGGCACCCCAAAATAGCTCCAGATCCACCTGTTGCTGGATTACTTGATACACTGAGAGGGTGTTAAGAGCAGGACAGCAAACCTCATCCTACCAGTCCCCGGGGGACCAGTGGCCAAGCAGCCAGTTTTCTGGGTTCTGCTTCCATATCTTCCCTCCCCCCACCCAAATCCCCACCGTCCCCATGCCCATTTGTCCTCGGTATTAGACATTGGCACAATCAGCCCCTGGCCTCAGCATAGTCGTCTGAAACACGGGCCTTCAGTGTTCACTGATGCTCTCACAACATCATTGACTCAAACTCTGGACAGGCAAATGCCCAGCTTCCAGAGTTAATAAGACAAACCATGAAACAGATCCCAGATATCAGAGCCTCATTCTCCCAGTTCACCGTCTTTTCCGAGGCTTCAGATACCTACCCCTTGTGTCTCTTCTGCTTTCCCGCTCTCATTCAGGGCTCCCAGCCTTTATACAGAGGTGTCCCTTTGGGGATCAGAGGGGATACTGGCCAGATTTAGTGCACTGAACGAGCAGGCTGGGAAATCTGGGAGAGCCTTTTGAAAACAGCATCACAAAGCTTTGCAGCTCAGACGTTTTAGACCCAGGGCTCTTCATCCCCACTGCTATGCTCCTTCTGGCCCATCCTATTTTCTTTCCCAGCCTGAAGTTAGATCTCAGGCAACATATTGTTCCATCTACACTCTTCTTACCTGTGGAGAAAACTTTTCTTTTTTCCAGAAGCTTTTTTTTTTTTTTTAGCCTTAATGTATCTGCTCTGGTATTTCTTTTAATAATACAATTAAATAACAATTATTAGGGGGGCACCTGGGCGGCTCAGTTGTTTAAGCCTCCGACTTCAGCCCAGGTCTAGATCTAAAGGTTCCTGAGTTCAGGCCCTGCAAGGGGCTGTGTGCTGACAGCTCAGAGCCTGGAACCTGCTTAGAATTCTGTGTCTCCCTCTCTCTCTCTCTGTTCCTCCCCCACTCACACCCTGTCTCTCTCTCTCTCTCTCTCTCTCTCTCTCAAAAATAAACATTAAAAAAAACAATTATTTTTTTAAATAAATTTTAAAAAATAGATATATCCTGGGACTGAGATCTAAGGGTTTTTTTGTTTGTTTTGGGGACGGGAAGGGAGGGGAGGGGAGGAGAGAGGAGAGAGGAGAGGAGAGGAGAGGATGGGGGGGGGGGCAGGGAGCAGTGGAGGGACATAGAATTCACCATGGTACGAACACATAGAGCCAGGAAATAAATACTGGGGAACAAGACAGGTGACTTTTTTTTAATCACATCTTCTCTAGACCTGCTAAATCTGGCCGCCCTCGGACCTGATCTCAGGGCGGCGTAGGCATTGCCGTCTGGCTCACAGAAGCTGCATCTGGTTGCAAACACTTCGGCTCACAAGTGCAGCTTTGGGGTGTGGCGTTCGCAGACAGCGGACTCGGTTGCGCCCTTTGGGGCTTGGAGGTTTGCGCCCCCTGCCCCCATCCTCCCCTCCCCCGAGCCCAAGCGGCAGTTTTGCTTCAGTCCCAAGTGACTCAGCAGGCTTTCCCAGCCAGGCCCAGCCTAAACACTGCCCACTTGGCAGACAGAGGGGGTGTTCCCCCAATTGCTCAGGGACCTGGCAGCCCTCCCTTGCTGGTCCCCTCCCTCGCTGTCTGAGGAACGACGCACGGAGACCGTAGCGTGCAGGCGAGTCGTCCCCGGCGGCTAGCTTGACTCTGCCACCAAAATCCTCTGCCGCACGCCCCGCCCTCCCAACAGAACAACAAGAAGCACGGAGAGCGGCTTTGGCCCAGCAGTTGGCTGGCCCCGGGGGGCTGGGGCTGAGCGCAAACAAGGCGGCGTGCGCACGGGATCCCTTCCTCCTCCCACTGACGCAGGCACAGCGGAGGTGGGGTGGACACAGCAGCTGTGAGAGGCCGCACAGCTGCACGCTGGGGTCTGGGTGGGGTGGCAGGTGGGTCCCGGGCTGGAAAGAGGCCAGCGATCCCACACTGCACACAGTCCTTGCCAGGAAAGCGTGCTCTTTGCTAGCTCATCTGTTCGATCCGCACACATCTGCCAGGCCCAGACTGGGTGCCAGAGGAACCGTTGCTCTAAAGAGTGGGAGAAAGTGGCAAAGGACGTTACCAAATGCATAGGGCATGGTCTCTATCCTCAGAGAGCTCACAGGCTACTTGGAAAACCAACAAGAGAAGGATGCTGGCTGGGTAAGGAAGGGGCTCTTTGAAAAAGGTGTGGGGCCCCCAGTTTCCTCGTTTGCCTCTGATTTTTAAAAAGCATTGTACTCTTGGGGCGCCTGGGGCGCTCAGTCAGTTGAGGTTCGGACTTCGGCTCAGTTCACAATCTCTGGTTCCTGAGTTCGAGCTCTGCAGCTGGGCTCTGTGCTGACAGCTCAGAGCTTGGAGCCTGCTTCAGATTCTCTGTCTCTCTCTCTCTCTCTCTCTCTCTCTCTCTCATTCTACCCCCCCCCCCCCAACTGGCCCTCTGTCTCTCTCTGTCACAAATGAATAAACGTTAAAAAAAAACTTTTTTAACTTGATAAAAAGCACTGTCCTCTTGCAACACTGCACATACACGTGGGGGTGTGCTCAAGTGTTCCTTTTACTTGGAAGTCTTTCCCCACTCTCTCCACCTGGATAATTAGAAGTTATCCTTCCAGAGCTGGCTAAGACTTGCCCTTAACCATGAAGTCTTCCTGATGCCCCTGGCCCCATGGCTAGGATGGAGAAGGTGACTCTTCTTCCTATTTCTTGCTCCTGTGTCATTGCACATCCACATTGGTTATGAAATTTTCATAGGTCTTTGTCTCCCATGAGACTAGGATCTCCTTGAGAGCAGAGAACTACTGTTTCTCTGAGTAGCCCTCACTCTGGCAGGATAGCTGACATATAATAGGCAACCCATCAACATACATCAAATACATGTATAACTACGGCTGCAGGAGACAGCTAGGGTGACCCCCAGTGAGCCACAGCCTGGTCTCATCCCCTCCCATTGGGTGCAGGTGGAACTTGTAACTTGAATTCTGACAGGGTGTCACTCCCATGATAATTATGTTCCAATACATGGCAAAGGTGATGAGATGTCATCTTCACGGTCACTCTGTAACAGGACAGTTGCTCAGATTTTTCAGCCTTGACATTCACATCCTCTAAGTCTTTATTGTTGGCTTTTCCTGTTAATCAAATAAAGGGTTAAAATTGCCAACCATGATTGTATATTGTCTCATTGTCCCTTTGTTCCATCAGTTTATCTTATGATTTGAGGCTATAATCATTAGGTGCATAATATTTTGGAATTATTCTTTCTATTCGAGTGGCCTCTTTATCATCATGAAATATCTCTATCTCCGATATTAACTCATGCCTGAAAGTCTAACTTTGTTGACATTAGTATAACTGGTCTGATTCTATTTTAATTTTTGCCTGTGTTTCTTATCCCTTTCAACTTTTCTGCATTCTTATATTTACATTGTGTCTCTTGTAAACACGATTGAGCCTTATAAAAACTCAGTTTTGCTACTTCTGTTTTATAAAAGACATACTGCATTTATATTTAATATAATTGCTGACGTTTTGCCTTTAAGTCTACCATCATCTTATTTGTTTTATGTTGCTTTTTGTTCTCTGTTCCTTTTTGTCATTTTGCTTGACTTTTTTAAAAAAGCACTTGACGTAGTAGTCTTTGCTTCTCGTCTTGTTGAAAATTCTACGCTTATATGTACTTTCATTCTTTTGGAGGCAGTCTGGTGTTTTGTTTTTTGTTTTTTTTTTTCTGGTTTAGGTGTTCTATAATTTCAGTAAGATGGAGTTTTTATTTTATTTTTTATTTTTTTAACACAGAAATCAACACTATTTATTTATTTATTTATTTATCACTTATTTATTTTGAGAGAGAATGCAAGAGCAGGGGAGGGGCAGAGAGAGAGGGAGAGAATCTTAAGCAGGCTACCCTGGGTGGGGAGCCCAACGTAAGGCTTAATCTCGTGACCATGAGACCATGACCTGAGCCCAAATCAAGAGTAAGACGCTTAACCCACTGAGCCGGTCTGAGCCCCTAAAATGGAGTTTTTAAATTTTTTTTTTTTTCAAAGTTTATTTATTTTTGGGACAGAGAGAGACAGAGCATGAACGGGGGAGGGGCAGAGAGAGAGGGAGACACAGAAACGGAAACAGGCTCCAGGCTCTGAGCCGTCAGCCCAGAGCCCGACGCGGGGCTCGAACTCACGGACCGTGAGATCGTGACCTGGCTGAAGTCGGACGCTTAACCGACTGCGCCACCCAGGCGCCCCTAAAATGGAGTTTTTAAATCATACATTTCCCTTCCATGAGCTTATTAGTTATTCCTTTTTTTATTCTTTTAGTCTTAGTTAGAAGTGACTGAAGTATTCTGTTTACACTCTGCCTTGAATTGCCCTTCTACCAATTCCCAGACAAATGAAAATCCTGAGAACATCTGTATCAATTTACCAATTTCAGTCCTACTCCCAGCCTTTTGTGCTATTTTTATCACTTATTGCAATTCTGTATGTATTATAGTTCTCACAGGTCATAGATATTATCTTAAAAGTCGATGTGGTTTTTTTTTTTAATTTTTTTCATGTGTGTTTACTTTTGAGAGAGAGACAGAGTGCAAGTGGGGGAGGGGCAAAGAGAGAGGGAGGCACAGAATCCGAAGCAGGCTCCAGGCCGTCAGCTGTCAGCACAGAGCCTGATGCAGGGTTCCGACTCACAAACTGAGAGATCATGACCAGAGCCGAAATCACGAGTTGGAGACTTGACTGACTGAGCCACCCAGGTGCCCCCATTTGTTTTTTAAAGGTAGAAACATTCCCCAGGATTCTATTAGAAAGAAGAAAGAATGAAAGGGGGAGAGGTGTGTGAAGTTATAAGTCTCTATCACTATTTTTTTTTAATTTTTTTTTAACGTTTATTTATTTTTGAGACGGAGAGAGACAGAGCATGAACGGGGGAGGGGCAGAGAGAGAGGGAGACACAGAATGGGTAGCAGGCTCCAGGCTCTGAGCCACCAGCCCAGAGCCCGACACAGGGCTCGAACTCACGGACCGCGAGATCATGACCTGAGCTGAAGTCAGATGGTTAACCAACTGAGCCACCCAGGTGCCCCCCTATCACACTATTAATTAAATATTTATGTCAACAATGCTTTTTCCTTCTAGAAATCTCATTTGACTCTGTTTCTAGATCTGCCTGATTTTTTGGAGAGTTTCCTTTATTTCTTAATTTTCCCTTTTATATTTTCAATGATTTAAACACATTGTTTTGTCATCTCTAGTCAGAATTCTTTACCTGAAAAGAATACTTTTCCTTAGCTGGAGTGTGGCCTAATCCCAGGTCTGCTGATTCTCTCCTGGTTGGTTGTTTCTTAATGTGTTCTGAAATTTTCGATTGTGAGCTCATTGTCCTCAGGGTTTAATCTGTGGAAAGCTTTTGCAAAACAGGATGAATGCAAGTCTTTCTATAGTGATTTTGCATTTTTTTCTGCAGTAGTAGACACAAATGCTTCTAATATCAAAACTCAGGAGGAATTAGTTTGCCGTATAAATTTTCAGTAGAAACCATTCCTATCAAAAGCCAATGGAGGGGCACCTGAGTGGCTCAGTCAATTGAGCATCCAACTTTGGCTTAGGTCACGATCTCATGGTTCTTGAGTTAGAGCCCCACATCGGACTCACTGCTGTCAGCCTGTCAGCTCAGAGCCCACTTCAGATCCTCTGTCCCCCTCTTTCTGCCCCTTCCCTGCTTGCGCTTTCCCAAAATATAAATGTTTTTTAAAATAATAAAAAATAAAGCCCAGTTGGAGAGAGATTTTCTTGTTATTAACCTGTGCTGATAGGTAGAGTCTTCTACTATTCCATCTTTTACTTTGGGTGTAGACCTTCCCAGATTCTGGACCCAAATGAGAGATGTCAGTCCCAACTCCCAATGATGCACAGGTTCAAAGTTTTCTTTCCTGTCCTTGGTTAAATAGAAAAAACTAGTTATCCTATACACTTGTGGTGAGCATTCATAATGTATATAATTGTCAAATCAGTATGCTGTATACCTAAAACTAATATTTTAAGTCAACTGCCCAAAAACCTCCATAAAAAAACAAACAATGACCCCCCCAAAATAGTTACCCTCATCGTTCTAACCTTCAGAGAAGTTTTAGTAGATGCCTATGGACCCAACAACCTGGCTTTTAGTTATGCTTTGTTCTTAACCCCTAGGGACATGGGTTACATTCTTGTATATTCAAAAGAAGTGTATATTTTATCTATCATTTATAACATTTTTTATTAGAAAGTGTTTTCAAGGAGTCTCATCTGTCAGAATTCTTTAACTAAAAGTCATAGATGTTGGATTGCTTATGTTGGGCTTTTGAAATTCATACCATAAAGATCTAAAACCCTATAAAAGAAATGGTCCTGATTGAAATGGGCCCACCCCAATGCAAACAAACTTAAGTTCTCATCATAGTTCTCAGTCTCCAAAGGGCACCGTCCAGCTAGGCTGCAGTCCACTTTTGAAGAGCCTTGAGAGCCCATTCTTGCCCGAGGCTGCCTTTCTTTTCTTGCTTTCTCTACCTCTTGGGCCAACATCTGATTGTAAAGTTAGATTGCATTTCTATTTTGTTTCTAAAGCTCACACTACTCTTGGGAATTTAAGGAGACGGAAACAGGACATGTTTGTTTGTTTGCTTGTTTTTCTTTGTCTGTGTGTAGTACAACTTTGACATTTCACCCAGACAATCCTAACTCAGTTCTTCCCTCTGATGGTCATGTAACTATGAATTTACAGGACTGGTGTTCAAATCTAGGTCTGCCCCTTTCCAGAACCTAAATTCTTAACAAGCACAACATATTTTCTTTTTCTCCTTTGTTGACATTTTTTAATCGTGTACACCCTTGTTCCCTGCCTAGTGTTCCTCACTTTGCTTCCTTTGGCCCCAAATATTACCCTTTGACAAGACCATGAGGTGAAAATTCTCTAAATGACTCATGACGGTCTGGCCCTGGTTTTTAAAGTCACTGGTGTTTTGCTATATCTATATATGTATTTTCCTGTGGTTTCTTACCTAATGCTAGAGTATCCCTTTTGTGTTAAAAGCTCTTGAAAGACTTCTTGGCAAGATTCAATTCTAAGCAAAATGTCCCAACTAACTTACAAACACCAAGAAATACTCCATTTATAATGGGAATGATAAGCTCATCACTGGATTTTGCTCTGTGAATAAAGGACCCTGAACAATACTGCTTTTTTAAAGCCCATATACCATTTTGGTTTTATAACCATTAATCCTATCTTTTCAGTTTCTCACTTGCTAGAGGACAGCCTATGAAAAGTTATTCTTAGAGCCAAGATGGAAGAAGCTCTTTGACAAAATGTCGCATTCAAGGGATAAAAGAACCGTAAGCCCTGAGAGGAAAAGATTATTTAATCTACCTTCAGCAGTTTTGAGAGGAGGGAGGAGAGGATCTCAGAGAAAGAAGTGACTTGCCCAGTATTACATGACAGCACATGGCAGAGGGACCTTCAAGGTCTCGAGGCCAGGTGGCTTGAGCCTGACCCAGTTTTCTTTCCACGTTACCATATTTTTAAGCCTATTTTGTGTGGCAAGTGTTTTGGCCTGTATTAAAAAAGGTTCTGTGTCACCTGTGCTACATTTCTGCTTGAGCCAAAGAGTGACTCGAAGTGTTGATAACTAGCTCTGCCTGTCTATTGGGTGTTATTTCTACCTTATTGTCGACTTGGTCTCATTTATTCATCTATTTACTCAACCAGAAAGAACTGCTCCACAGACTCAGAGCACAAATACTGTCACGGGTTTTGTTTTGTTTTGTTTTTATTTTTTTGTGTAATAACATAAAAACACAGGGTTTTGTTTGGTAGGAAGAAGTTCAAGATCTTCCTCCTGAGGTTTTACTTGGATTCCCCCAAAGAACTCTAAGGACTTGTATAACTCAAAAGAAGCGTTCTGATACTCCTACGGTATCTCCTACAGAGTTTCTCCTACAGGTTTCTATACTCCTACAGAGCCAGAGATATAATCTCACCAGCACACAACTGCTAATGATTCTCATTATTATATGAAGTTGAGGTTGAAAAGTGCTTGGTCAGTCAGCCAGAGAGGGGCACGTGCTGATCCAGATTCCTGAACTGCCCATTGTGGTCTTTATAGAATGATCCCATTTCTGAAATTCCAAATCTATTTTAGAGTGCCCTGGATATGAGTTTGCAAGGTTGCAGTTTTCGGCGTTCAAATGCAAAGCACCTGTAAATGAGGCAGTCAAACTCAGGCATGTGGGTCATTTATTTATTCATGTAATAGATATTTTTCATGGGCCGACCGGATGTGGAGTGCGTACCGTGTTCCAGGCACTATGCTTGGTTCTGAAGGTACAATGGTCAATGACCCAGACAAGGTCTCTGCTCCTAAGAAGTTTATATTCAAGTCTTTAGGACTTGATGCGACACCTACAATCCCATGAACCTACAATGATGACGGCTTTCCCTCTTCAGGGTTTCACAGCTAGCTTCCAAAGAAGCATATCCCTGTAAAATCTCAAAATTTAGGGACACCTGGTTGGCTCTGTTGGTGGAGCATGTGACTCTTGATCTCGAGGTTGTAAGTTCAAGCCCCACACTGGGTATAGAGATTGGTTAAAAATAAAATCTTTAGAAAGAAAATTTAAATAAATAAAATAAGAGATCAACATACGGGAAAGGAAGCAAAAATATAAAAAGAGAGAGGGGGACAAACCATGAGACTCTTAAATACAGACAACAAACTGAGGGTTGCTAGAGGGGTTTTGGGTGGGGGGAATGGTCTAAATGGGTGAGGGACATTATGGAGGACGCTTGTTGGGATGAGCACTGAGTGTTATATGTAGGGGTGAGCCACTGGATTCTACTCGTGAAATCATTATTGCACTATATGCTAACTTGGATGTATATTTTAAAAAATAAATAAATAATAAATAAATAAAATCTTTAGAAAGACAATTAAAATAGGGGCACCTGGGTGGGCTCAGTCAGTTGAGCATCCGACTTCAGCTCAGGTCATGATCTCACGGCTCATGAGTTCGAGCCCCACATTGGGCTCTGTGCTGACAAGCTCAAAGCCTGGAGCCTGCTTCAGGATTCTGTGTCTCCCTCTCTCTCTGCCCTCCACTGCTCATGCTCTCTCTCTCTGTCTCTCTCCCTCTCTCAAAATAAATAAACACTAAAAAAATTAAAAGTTAAAAAAAAAGAAAAAAGCTAAAATAAGTAAAATAAAATCTCAAAATTTAGGGACTCCTGGCTGACTCAGTCGGTAGAGCCATGTGACTCTTGATCTCAGGGTCATGAATTCGAGTCCCATGATGGACATAGAGATTACTTTAAAAAATTTTTTTAAGTGAAATCTCAATATTTAGACAATGTGATCACTCCTGCTTTTCTTATTTACCTGGACAGTGGTCTATCTTCCCATCCTTTTAAACGAGGCTATTCTCACAGTCTCCAGGAGACTATGTTTCTCGTTCCCAACTCACTACCAAACACACAAACACTGACAGTCCTGGGGGAGTGACAGAGAAATGCGCCTCGGGCAGCCTGCTTTCTGAAGGAGGCCACCGAAGCAACTCCAGGCAGTAGGCGTCTATCTCTCTGGAGCAGAGGGTTGAGTTGGGTAGATGCTACCATCAGTAATTCAGAAAGGAATCTCCTGACACCTCACTTAAGGAAGATATAAATATAATCCTGGAGTGAGCAAGCACATAAATAAATGTAGTTTTCAAATTAAAAGGGATCAGCTGTTGCACTGCTTCCAAGTTGTTTTCCAGAATAGAAGTAACTGGGAAATGGTGAGAAATAAGTCAGATAGAGAGGTCAAGTCCTGAAGACAGAAACGTTGCTTGGGAGAGATGAAGGAGAACCTATGTTCCTGAAGCTCACTGTATGTAAATGGCATGGTTTCATCTAAATTCAAAGAAAGTATCTTGGCCCAATGTTAGTAAAATTATGTTATGATATATGATATGATATGATATGATATGATATGATATGATATGATAATTAAAAGGAACTTTAGGGGTGCCTGTGTGGCTCAGTTAGTTAAACATCGACTTTGGCTCAGGTCATGATCTCATGGTCTGTGAGTTCAAGCCCCGCGTCAGGCTACGTGCTGACAACTGGGAGTCTGGAGCCTGCTTCAGATTCTGTGACTCCCTCTCTCTCTCTCTGCCCCTCCCCTGCTTGTGCACATGCTCTCTCTCAAAAATAAACAAATAAACATTTTTTAAAAAGATACATCTGAAAAAAACAACAAAAAACTTTGGGAGGCACCTGGATGACTCAGTCAGTTAAACATCTGACTCCTAATTTTGGCTCAGGTCATGATCTTATGGTTCATGAGTTCGAGCCCTGCATCGGGCTCTCTGCTGACATTGTGGAGCCTGCTTGGGATTCTGGCTCCTTCTCTCTCTGCCCCTCCCCCACTTGCTCTCTCTCAAAATAAATAAAAATAAACTTAAAAAAAGAGTACAAAAGAGTATAAAAGAAACTTTGCAAATGTTGATATAGGTATAGAATATAGGTATAGAATAGATGGAAACTCCTTTCTTTAAAATTTGCTCCCCCATCGACCAAGAGTGTAAGACTCATCACCCAGGCAAGCCTAGTCCCCATATCTGTGCCCCATGTTTATGCCTCCAGTCATCAAGTACTGACTGACTGCCTATCTTATGCCAACTTAAGTGCTGATATAAAACCTGGATCTACTTCTGCATGAAGGGCTTTGTGTGTGGAGTTAAGACATTAACTGTTATTTAAGAGGCAATAGCCAGGGGGTGCCTCGGTGGCTCTATTGGTTAAGTGTCTAACTCTTGAGTTCAACTCAAGTCATGATCTCACGGTTTGTGTGCATGGGGTTCTCTCTCTCCTTCTCTCTCTGCCTCTCCCCCACTTGCTCGCACATGTGCTCTCTCTCTCTCTCTCTCTCTCTCAAAATAAATAATTTTTTTAAAAAGAGGCAATAAAATAAAATAAAAATAAAATAAAATAAAATAAGAGACAATAGCCAGTACAAAAGGTATCTGAGAAGGGTAATGACTTGATCATTGTCAAGTTTTAGGGAGGAGAACTTGAAATAAGTTGGATGGGCCTGAGGAGAGGAAATACGTAGGCAGTGATCAGGAGGAGGCCATTGTGTCTGGTGAGGTGATGAGAACTTGACCTACAGTGGTGGCAATGGAGATGGAAAAAGAAGCAAACTTTCTCAATTTGAGTTGTTTTTGCTGAGCTGATTAAAGGTGTAACTGATAAATACATCTGATATGGAGCTAAATGGAAAAATTACTTGGTCTTTCGATTCTTTCTTCATAACTGATTTCTGTTGCTGGGGGCTGAAGGAGGAATGGAGACTGGACATTAGTTGAATATTTACAACCAGAATTTAATGATATAATCAACTATGAATTGCATGATAATTATAAAGTAATAAAATATAATACCAACTGTCCAATTTACTATGGACATGAAAGTGTGCTGAGCTCTTTTAGGAAAAACACATTGACATCAAATATTCATAATTAAAGTGATGATAGCGATAATTAATGGTCTGTATCCCAAGGCCACAAAATGTAATTGAGTGAGAGTTTTCTCTTAAGGCTCCCAGAATTATAGGAAGTGACCCAACTAAACTAACTTCTTCTGTTTGCTGAGGGTTCAGCACCATCCAGTCCGGGTAAAGGCAAAATAAAATAGTTTCCTGAAAGTAGAAAAAAGATAGCCCTGGAGAAAAACCTATTTCCAACTTTTTGCCTCAGGCTTGGATGGGAAGAAACTTCCATCAGAAATAAGTGCACAAACACAGAGATGCACGACGGTGAGGATGCATGCCATCTAAAAAGTCACCACAGTGACATAGCAATTCCTCTGTGTGGAAAACCAAACGATTTCTGTGAAATAATTCTGAAAGAAAGAGAAATATGTTGTGTTTCAGAGCAGAGTGAAAAGTTTTTAGCTCAGTATCATAAAGTCGCTAGGAGAATGGGGGGAAACTATGAATCCCAAAGCGACTATTAAAACAAAGACAATAGCAAATAATGGTCCCTCCATAAATTTATTTTGATGGTTATACCTTATGTTCCATCTTTTGCCAAGCTGTCAGCAACAAGACGTGAAGACAGACGTAAGCTTAAAACTGTTTAACCCCGCCTAAGAGTGGAATTAGGCTTCAGGCTCTGACTGTAATGACTCTCCGTGAAGCTGATACAGATCCCTCTGTGATGTCATGGTTCTCCTCTCATCAGAGAATAATTTCTCAATTCCTCTGCACCACCCCTTCCTTCTACAACTTTGGATGCATTTTCTGTATCAAAATCACACAAGTGTGCTTCTCTTCTCATAAGAAATCATTGTATCGTTCCCAGGGGGCTGTCTTTGACCCTGAAATAAGATAGCCTCCCTCTTCTCACTTCCACAGGTACAGGATGGCAGAAAAGACCGCAGATAGCCTACCGAAAGGAAGCCAGTTGATGTTTGAAGTGGAAAGAGCGTTATGATAAAAAAAAATCTACAAATAAACCATAAAATTAGATGTGGAACAGATAACCTAATGGGATGGGCAGGCAGAATAGAGCCCCCCATAAAAAGGAGAGCTTCTTAGGGCTTTTCCACCCATTTGGGAAGTAGTTCTGTGGCAGGTACAGTCTTCAGTCTTCTGAGAGCAAGGAACGAGGGGTCAGGAGCTGAGAGTCTAGAGTCTGAGCTCTCTGGCTCCTGGGTGACGGCCACTCACCAGGGCCTCTGTCCTGCATAGCTGCCTCCCTCGTGCCTCTGGGAGGTCAAAGCCAGTAGATATTCCCATAACCCTGTTGCCAAGGTTCATCGGAGGAGAGAGGGCATTGGTCTAACGTACTGTCTTAATGTAGGGGAGTGTATGTTCTTTGGTCAGAAAGAGAGGAAGAGGGACCTTGAAAGATCCAGAAGGGAAGAGTGGGTAAAACAGACGATGACAGGCATTTTTCAGTATTTACAACCTACAACGTGCCTTCACATGCATGTTCTCATTTACCATAGTAGCTCTGTATTTTTAATATGCACTATTTTTTACAGAGGAAAAAAATTAAGACTCAGAGAGGGTAGGTACTTTGTCCAAGGTTGAGTAGGAAATCAAACGCAAAATTGTGGCTCCAAATCCTAGCTTTTTTGCTTTCCTTTCTATAACACACTGACTTGTAGATTTTGTGTAGAGATTGATTTCTTCTTGGGCTGCTTCAAGGGCCAGTTTTCTTAGATGCACAGACACCCATTTTCCTGGATTCTATAATACGTCGCCTCTTTCTTAATCAATTTTGACTCTGTCACTGGACAACTGAACCAATTGTTGGTCCTGCCCCTCCTCCTCTAGCCTTGCTAGCAGAACCCTAACAAAGAGACCCGCGGGGAGGGGTGCAGCCCTCATAAAGACTAGGTAAGGTATGCTGGCCCCTATGCCCTAAGGAGGGATGTATATCCCTATGCAAGGATCACTTGCAACTGGTTGGCTTTGATTTGAGATTCACACCCTCAGAGTTGGATTTCCCTTATTTGTATCTCAATCATGCCCTGAAATAGCCTATTTTGTCCTCAAATCTCCAATGACTAAGATTTCCATCTCATGGCACAGTTGCACAATAATTATGTGGTTGCTCTATATCCTATCCACCCCCACCTGCGCACAATCTTATACTTGAGCACAAATCTCCCTGTGACTGGGTCCATGTTGTCTGCAATGTGATGCCCTGATAGCTACCCGCCTACTTGGACTTTTTGCTGATTAGCAGTTATCAGCTTATTTACCAATTATTTTGTCAAATAGTAAAATAAATTGCTACTATGTTTTGGGCATATAAGTACCTAGTCTTATACTAAGCATTTTACCTGGGTCATCTTGCATACTTCTTAAAACATCCCCGTGAGAGACGTGTGCCACAGATCCCATTTGAATTTGGGCCAACAAGATACTTCTGTAAACATGTATAAAAACAAAGTGATAATTTCTTCAGAACAACTTGGCAAGAATATTTTATATGGTAGAAAATAAGGGTTTATGTGTTTTAAACTTTCATAACACATGTATGAAAACCATATAACCTTAAGCTGCCTATAGAATGAGTACTTGATAATCACTTGCCCTTAACCATCCAGGAAAATTAGATTAGAATAAGAAACTGTAGAACTTCCTTTGAGCCGTATTGTTTCACTTTGGCAAAGTGGTGGGGGAGGGAGGGACAACTGAAACACATGCACACACACACAAATTGGTTTTCTCTGCTTAGATAAACACAAAAGTCTAAAAGTTATCAACAGTGATTTTTGAGATAATTGGAACCTCTATATTGAAATACATTGGGAGTTCATTACACCATTAGAGAAGGATACAGTCCATTTACTGTTATTTAACCACATTAATCATTATGATGAAATATGTTGTGAACTAATTCATGAATTTCATGCTTAGACAATTACAGTGTTGCATGAGGTAATGACTTTAAGCAGTGACAGGTAAACTCCTTCCATGTTGGCTAAAATGAGTAAGTACTCACTTTCCTCTGTGGGGACCAGATATTCTGGGCACACCCAAACTTCTATAGACAAACAGCAATAATGTGAAAATGAGATCCATCCATTAGTACTTTAATGTTAAAGACTTCATTTTTTTGTCTTCTACAAGGACTTGACATCATTGCTCTTGACAATTATAAATTAAGCAGAGGCAGAATCCTGCCTATGCTAGGAATCTAAATTCCCAGGAATTTCACCACCCGACCTTATGATATCTACAAGCAAACAAGTATAAGCTTTGAAGTTCATTCCTTTTACAGTCTTCTCACGGGAGGAGACAGTGGGGCCGCTATCAGTGTGCCAATGGCTCCATTGGGGCATATTTATATTTTGTCACTGTGCTTCTGTTATCTAGCATAATACCTGACACTTAATAAGGGCTCGGTGAATAATGCCTATTCCAGGTTGTAGGATCCACTGCTAACTGCCTGCCTGATTTGGGGCTAGTCCTTAATACAATAAGGGAGTTGGGCTTAAAGGACACTTACTATGTTTTCAACTCTGATATTATACTAGTCTTTGCCTGAATTCTCTGGGTGTTCACCAGTTTACTATAATGACCACAGGGAAAAACACCATTCCTCCCAAAAACACTTAAAATGAAATAATCCCCGTCTCTCACATTCAACCAATCTGTGACTCTTCCTCACTCAGTCTATCATCTGCCAAAGGAACGCCCATTGCTCATATTTTATAAAAGGCTTCTCGAATGTAACCCGCCGTAGTGCTAACACGGCTTCTTGCCCAGAGTAGGAAACACATGTTAACTTGCCTTGATACTGTTCCCATTTTGGTTTTCAGAAATTAGTTCTCCTTGAGAACCTTTATTAGTGCCACTTAATTAAACCAATACCTACTACACCTTTTTATTTGTCTATAAAATATCTCTTCTCTGCACCACCAGGAGGCAGTGTTGAAGTATCTCTAAGCTAAAGAAAGAACCATAAGCCCAGGACACACAGTGGAACTTGACTCCCCAAGCTTGGAGGTTTCCTATAGACTCTGCTTCCAGAAATAAAAAAAAAATATCCTAACATCTTCCTCACGAAGAGATAACCGACAGTCCTAAAAGATGCACACATCTGTTGCAATCCATTTTTTTTAACCTCTCTGCAGTTTATAATGCCATCATTTGGGGCATTCCTGAAGTTTAATTTGCCACTTCCCCATTCGAAACTATTCATCATTGTGCTACTAAGTACTTTTCCATTATTAGCTATTGAATGACTCTTTGTGTTCTCAAAAGGATGTGGTCAAGTAACTAAAGGATAGCCCTTCTTTAGAAAAATTCTTCATTTTTTTAAACAGAAAGTTAGTACGTTCTTAAGAAGGCCATAAGCTAAGGAAAGGGGGGAGGGGTGCAGAGCATTTTCTTTAGTGCTAGGCATGTATTGAAACCTCACAGAAACGCTAAGAAGCAAATATTACCATTCCTATTTACAAGAAAGAAAACTAAAGCCCAAGCTTAAGGTCAGATGGATAATTAAGTGCTCAGGATGCAAACGGGGCCCATCTGATTCGACAGTCTACTATATCAAGTGGCCTTGTGAAGAAAAACAGCAATCTAAGTGAACTGTTAAATCATGTCAAGTTTGGTGCAGAAGCCTCTCGATTCAGTGCTTTAATCTTGATCACAGTCTGGACACTCATCACTCATGGACACAAAGTCACCCCAGGCATTGTAAGAGGAACACTCACTGCACGTTCACTGACACACTGTTTGTATTTGTACCGTTTTTGTTATTATGGGCTTATTTGATATAGCCTTCCTAAGCCTCCTTTTTCCCGATTGGAAGGGCCATCCTTAGTGCAGCCCTAAATTGCCTTTTCTGAAAAGAAAAACAAAATCATCAAAGCTCTTGTCTCAACTGATTTCCAAAGCCTAAGCCCCAGGAAGATAATTTAAAAAGTAATTAGAGTCAAGGTCCTCCTGGCAGGCCTCACACCCTGTCCTAAGCCCCACAGAGTTAAGAAACAGGCTTGTGAGGTTTATTTTGGGCAGTTCTAATTTTAGTCTTTTATTGACCGCCTATAACTGGGTTTGCATAATTACAAATGAAATGGCTGAATTTCCTGTATGCTCTTAAAACTGCTCTTCTCGAAGTATAAAAAATACAGGTCAAGAGACACAGAAAGAAAAAAAAAGGTTACTTCATGATCTCGCTTATATAGAGAATCTACAAAAGTCAAATACAGAGGAGCAGAGAGTACAACAGTGGTCACCAAATGTGAGAGGCATTTGGCCAAAGCCACAGTTTATAGGATGAACAAGTCTAGAGATCTAATGTAGACCATGTTGACTAGAGTTAATAATACTGTGTTGAATTCTGGAAATTTGCTAAAAGAGTAGATTTCTGGTGTTTTTATTGCACACACACACACACACACACACACAAAGATAACTACGTGAGGAGACGGTATGCTAATTAGCTTGACTATGGTAATCATTTCATTAGGTATATGGATATCAGGTACCTTAAATATATATAATTTCTATTAAAAATTAAAATTGTATTTTTGGGGTATTCAATTATAATTTTAATGAGTTCTCTTTTTAATTTTTATGTAAATTCCAGTTAGTTGACATACAGTGCAATATTGGTTTCAGGAGTAGAATTCAGTGGTTCATCAATTACATATGGCATCCAGTGCTCATCACGAGTGCCCTCCTGAAATACCCATCACCCATCTAGCCCATCCCCTACCTCCCTCCCTCCATCAACCTTCAGTGTGTTCTCTATCCTTAAGAGTCTCTTGTGGTTGGTTTCCCTCTCTCTCTTATTAAAAAATAAAATGTTGGGGCACCTAGGTGGCTCAGCCAGTCCAGACCTCCGACTGCAGCTCAGGTCATGGTATCACAGTTCAAGGTTTCGAGCCCCATGTCAGGCTCTGTGCTGACAGCTCGGAGCCTGGAGCCTGCTTCGGATTCTGTGTCTCCTTCTCTCTCTGCTCTGTCTCTCAAAAATCAATAAATGTTAAAAAAGAAAAATAAATTACAACACAAAATTTAAATAGAAATAACAGAATATACAGAGAAGGGACCTGTGTACAGGACATGATTAACAAGATCATCCACA
This sequence comes from Lynx rufus, assembly GCF_022079265.1. Classification (NCBI taxonomy): domain Eukaryota; kingdom Metazoa; phylum Chordata; class Mammalia; order Carnivora; family Felidae; genus Lynx; species Lynx rufus. Next base: position 50,650,535 of record NW_025814826.1, on the reverse strand, counting down.
CCCTAACAGGACTTCTTGCAACCAGAGAGACAAATTAAAGGAGTAGTATAATTAATTGCCAAGACACCAAATATCCAAACGTAGGAGGGGTTCACCTGCACCATAGAATTAAATGGTACTCTTCTTAGAGCATATTAGGAGCTTCACAGTTTCTGGTCGAATAATATTAGATATAGCCATTGCAGCAGTTGCTCCATACAATTTTTATTTGCTCAGGTGGGTGGTGAAAAATTATCAGTGCTTAGTAAAAATTAGGAGCTCTAGAACGTTGGAAAGATTTCGTGACTGCTACAGACAGACCACCACGAGAATAACTGGAGTAGATCTTGAGTTTTTGAACACTTCTTGCAAGAGAAGTGACAAAGTAACCGGAAACATCCTAGCAACATAGAACCACATCATTATCACAGTGTGCTCCTGAGAAAGGAAATAAGGAGGTAAAGCTCCCTTCTAGAGAGGGAGGGGTTGAGGGAAAGAGAAATAAAATGAATGGCAAAGGGGCAGGCTCGCCCTGCTGTGAAACTCTTTACACGCAGCAGGTGGGCCATCATTTGTAATCACCTCCCCATTGATTTAGACCGTTTCCGGTGGCAATTGACGAAGGAACTCCTAGGACTGGAAAAGAGAAATTAAAGAAAAGATGGGTAGAAGGTAATAGGTCTTTGCAAAAAATAAAATAAAACAAAGCACACACACATTTAACGTAATGCAATTTTATTGCCCGCCTTGATTGTAGGAAAGCTTAAAATGTGGAGCAGTGTGTTAAGGTGAAGGAAATGCGGCCCACTATGCGCTTCTCTTTCTGACTCTCAGCCTCCCCCGCCCCTCCCTCAGCTATCATGAAAAGTACCAAAACAAAACAGTTCCCATTAACTATTGCACTGAATCACATTGCACTGAATCACATTGCACTGAAACCAAGGACGAAAAAGAAAACCCTAGACTTCAGGGAAGTCCTAGAGCCATATACTTACATACCAGTGTTGGGGTGCCTACATAGACAGTAAAAATGCTCTGACACGTCTGTGTTCTTGCCAGCATGGTTCTGTCCTTCCACGGAGTCACCTTAACTATTGCCAAATTAGATAGTCACCAGGGTGCCTACAATTTAAAAGTTAGGAAAGATACGCGTCGCGTCGTGATAAAACTCTTCCCATGGAATGGAGATCCTTTGACACCTACAGTCCTCCAGCATTTTAAAGGTTGTTTGCTGAGAACTTTCTCTTTTTGCACGCCATTAACAGTCCAGCAACTGGTCACAGCATACATAATTGGCCATTTGTGTTTTCCAGCTACGGGGCCGGTGGTGAATGTGGCTTCTAAGCCAAGAGCAGGGCCCCACCCTGAACAAATTTGGCCTTAAAAGCAGACCTTCAAAAAAAATCTAGTTCTTGCTTGCCAAATACTCTAACGTAAATACTGTTCCTTTTTGGAGAGCAAGATAGGTCAGAACTAGATCAGAGCACAATTGCTTCTTTTCCTCTCCAGTTCTGTTCTCTCAAAGAACAGGAAAACAAGAGGCTAAGACCAGAATGTATTCACTGACCAGCCTATCAGCAACTTGTGTTATCCTCACAAGGATTATGTTACAAAGAATGTAATCAGAGAGGTCACTGGAAATACATTTTTATATAAAAATATTTTATTTATGTATATAAACATGGATATATTCACAAATTCACACTTCTGTGTCAATAAACATTGATATGTATTGATACACCTGGAAGAGATTTTAAAGGAAAATGTGGGAAACTGTTTGAAAAAGAAAACTTCTTTTTCGTTGATCACTATCTGACTTAAGTCATATACTATATTTAATTAAAAGGAGACTTTTTATTAAGTTGGGTTTTTTTTAAGAAACCATTTGGAATGGATGAAGAAAAACAAGCTTTTATTGAGACCAAATTATTTTCTTGTTCTCCATTTTTAATGTTATATATTTAGTAAACATTCACACAGCAACTTGTATGTACCAGGCACTATTCCGAGCACTCTGTAAATATTAATTTGTTTAATCTTCCAACAACCCTATGAAATATGTACTATTATTATCCCTATTTGGCGGATGAGGGCATTGAGTACAGAGAAGGCAAATAACTTGCCCAAGGTCACACAACTGCTAGCGGTCAAGTTGGAATTTTAGCTGGTTATACTGTCTTTTTTTTTTTTTAATGTTTATTTTTGAGAGAGAGAGAGACACAGACAGAAAGAGCATGAGCAGGGGAGGGGCAGAGAGAGAGGGAGACACAGAATCAGAAGTAGGCTCTAGGCTCAGAGCTGTCAGCACAGAGCCTGACAAGGGGCTCGAACTCACAAACTGCAAGATCATGACCTGAGCCGAAGTCGGACGCTTAACCGAGTGAGCCACCCAGGTACCCCAAAAGTTTGCTTTTTCAAAATCCTCTTTTTACCCAGCCTCTTCTGCTGCCAGGAAACACCAAATCTATCTGTGAAATACAGATTTTTTTTTAAGTTCATTTTGAAATTTCTCTTCTTACCTTCAGCATTAGAGGTACTCAGAGATTAATTCTCTGCACCCCACTGATGTAGGTATGAGTTTGGCTCTACCATCACTATTTAGCCATTTTTAAATTATTCCCCAAGGTCTATTCTTTATCTCCTTCCAACTTCCTCAGAAAACTTAGTGATGTTGGACTCCAGACAATTACACAACCCTTTTATAGTCAGTTCTGGAATGAAGACTTTATGCATCACTAGCTGTGTGCCTGTATAGTGAGGTAAAATTAATATTCTCTGTGTTGTTTAGTCTATATTCCATGGGCAAGCTGCCCAGAATGACTAAGGAAACTGCCTGAAAAGTTACCCCTTATTCCTCAAAAGAAAAAAAGAAAAGGCAAACTCTGGAATTACTTTGAGCAGAGGGAAATTAATAAAATGGTTTTGAAAATAAACCGAAAGGAGAAAAAAGAGTTTTCATACTAGAAGATTCCTTATTGCACAAAAGGAAAAATACTTTATTCAGGCCTAGTTGTAATCAGGCCAAACTGTCACCATGCCCTGGTGATTTACAAATTGAGAGACAACAGTCACAGGCAGTGCTCCTTGTCACTTCAAATCTTAACATGAAGCTAATTGTGTGGCTTGGGTTGTGCCCTATAGCATCTCAGGTAATATTGATAACATTGGAATGTTATTTGACAACTCTCTGAAAAGTCATGAATATACCTCCTAACTAAGGTGAGTTTGGGAAGGACTTTGATCCTACAAAATAGTTAATATAAATTAAATTGAAGTATTATGTGAGCGTGTGCATGCAAACTCAATTATTAAATGTCAAGACAAGAATTCGCATGTATGCTCTTCTCCATAAATTGTTTTTGATAAGTCCAGCAACTGAGTAGCAACAATTTGCTTTTCTGTTGATGTCCTATATAATTTTCAGTGGTCTAAATTTTTTTTAAGAGGTGAGGTTTTTTTTTTTATCCTGCATAGAGTACAGCTTTTTGGAGAAAGGAGCACTCCTTGATGTTCGGAAGGACATTACACCCATTTGCTAGCTTTATATCATCTGATTATCGGCTGCAGTTTTGTCCTTTGAGACTCCTAAAGTCCTTTTTTTTTTTTTAATTTTTAATGTTTACTGATTCTTGAGACAGTGGCAGAGTGTGAGTGGGGAGGGGCAGAGAGAGGGAGACACAGAATCTGAAGCAGGCTCCAGGCTTTGAGCTGTCAGTACAGAGCCCGACGCGGGGCTCGAACTCACACACCACGAGATCATGACCTGAGCTGAAGTCAGACGCTCAACCGACTGAGCCACCCAGGTGCCCCTCCTCTAGTCCTTCTTTATCCAGCAGATGCTTAGGACACCTTTGAAATGAAGTCATCAATGCAACAAGCTTCAAATCTCAGTGTGAGCTGTGGTCCTAATAACATTACACTTAGAAGGATGCAAATGATAACGCTGTTAGGACCACAAGTGTAGCAGAGAAATGAAGTCCTGATTTTTCATACTGAAGTTTAGGTTTGTAAATGCCAGTGCTGGAATGAGATATTTCACTTAGACTGCACCTGCACATCTCAGGCATTAAACACCACAAATTCCCTGCTCATTGACGTTAGATGTTAGGTATATCATGTAAGCCCTACAGAACTATAACAATGAGTTGTTGCCTCTCTCCTCTGGAGCTAGCCCTCCTGACTTTCCAGTCTGACTCCATGTTTGTCAATGGCAACTCAATACTTTTCCAATACTGGAGATACTTTGTTCCCTGCTGGTTTATTCCTTTTGGTTCTCCAGATGGTTTTTGATCTCCTCTCCAGAAGGATCTCTATCTTTCTCTTCTTTCTCCAGAGATCACCCTATCAGTTGAAGGCAGATTCTTGCTCTTCTCTCCATTTAGAAACACCTCTCTGGCCCCCTGCCCTCTTATCTTTTTGTAGCCTATTCTTCCCTAGTGGCCTTTTTAGGACATACGGAGAAGCAATGTTTGCTCCAACATTTGCTCTGATGCTAGGCTGCCTTCATTCAAACCCTGGCCTTTAAGCTGTAGACAATTGAATAATTTTCTCCCTTTGCTTCACACTTTTCTGTATTTAAGTCATTCCCCTGGCTCAGAGGTGTGCTCCTAACTGTTTACACTTTGGTGCTGCTGCCCAATTGGAATAAATTTTTGCTCAAATAAACTCTTAAAAAACTTTTAAGGGGCGCCTAGGTGGCTCAGTCGGTTAAGCGTCCGACCTCGGCTCAGGTCATGATCTCACGGTCAGTGAGGTCGAGTCCCGCGTCAGGCTCTGTGCTGACAGCTCAGAGCCTGGAGCCTGCTTCTGATTCTGTGTCTCCCTCTCTCTCTGCCCTTCCTCCACATGTGCTCTGTCTCTCTTTCGCTCAAAAATAAATAAACATTAAAAAAACTTTTTTAGGGGCGCCTGGGTGGCTCAGTCGTTTGGGCGTCTGACTTCGGCTCAGGTCATGATCTCTCAGTTCGTGGGTTCAAGCCCCGCGTCGGGCTCTGTGCTGGCGGCTCAGAGCCTGGAGCCTGCTTCAGATTCTGTGTCTCCCTCTCTCTCTGACCCTCCCCTGTTCATGCTCTGTCTCTCTCTGTCTCAAAAATAAATAAACATTAAAAAAAATTTTTAAGGTTTATTTACTTATTTTGAAACAGAGCACAAGTGAGGGAGGAGCAGAGAAAGGGGGAGAGAGAATCTCACGCAGGCTCCTGACTCTCAATGCACAGCCTGATGCAGGGCTCAAACACATGAACCTTGAGAGCATGACCTGAGCTGAAGTCAGAGGCATAACCGACTGAGCCACCTGGGCGCCCCAAACTATTGAAATATTTAATATGCTTCAATTTATCTTCTAACACATTGCTTGAGCCTTTTCATCTAACCATAAATAAAAAAAAGAAACCCAACTGAAATGTGCCAATACAAACACCAGAAATTTTCCATTTCCTTAAACAGTTTTGAAGTGGATTTTGTCTCTTTTCACTCAGAGTTGCCTACTACAAACACCTACTGATGAAAACATAAAGCTCTCTTTGCTTGCTCTCACAATTTATTTTTAGTAACACCCCACAACTAACCATACTGTGCCGCATCCCCATGCTTATCTCCAGGTCTAGAGTAAGAAGCCATTGCTCACAAAAGCATTGATGATGGTGCTGGAGAGAAGCATGCAGGGAGTCTCTGCTCTAAATCAAATATGTACTTGTGATCAGTGCCTTAAAAAGGCACCATCATCTATATGTTTTCTCTTCTGTCTGCTCTCCCCTCCCAAAACATAGGTACTCCAGTAGGGTGTAAAAACTAGTAAGACCCAGTCAAGAAGGAATAATAGCAGTTAGCACCCTACGTTGTAGTATGTGAATGTTTTCCTAAAGACGTCTGCTTAATAATGGAGTTAAAGTTGCCAGAATATGTTCTTGGACGTGAAATGAGAAAACAAAACAAAATAAACTAAAGCAGGACCCTAATCACTTGAACTAGAATTTATGTTCTGGGGGTGCCTGGGTGACTGTCGGTTAAGCATCTGACTTTACTCAAGTCATTATCTCACAATTCGTGAGTTTGAGTTCCATGTCGGGATCTGTGCTGACAACTCAGAGCCTGCTTTGGATCTTCTGTCCGCCCCGCCCCCCCCTCCGCCCCGCCCCTAAACATCAGAGAAAAAAAAAGAATTTATGTTTTGAACAAATGATGGGTTTTGGAAAATGAATAGGGAATGGTCTTCCAGAACAAAAAGATCCAAATAAATTTTGCTGCTTTGTCCCCCATGTTATAGTAGTTAGGTTCACATTCTTACTCCACAGCTTTAAAGCAGGATGACGTTGGACATGTCTCCAGGCATCAATTTTACATAATCCTGTAACATGTTCCCCCAGAGTTAGCACAGGGCATTGCACTTAGAAGGATGTAAATTAGTACATTTAGTAAATAAGGACATATTTTCATGAGTAAAAAAGTATGAATAATTCTTTTTTCTAAATTTTTTAAAAAATATTTTATCTATTTTTGAGAGAGAGAGAGCGCACACAAGTGAGGGAGGCACAGAGAGAGGGAGACACAGAAACTGAAGCAGGCTCCAGGCTCTGAGCTGTCAGCACAGAGCCCAACAAGGGGCCCGAATCCACGAACCGTGAGATCATGACCTGAGCCGAAGTCCAGCGCTTAATCAAATGAGCCACCCTGGCGCCCCCAAAAATATGAATAATTCTTGTGATGATTAATGTCTCCTGAAAAATGAGATTTCTCCCTCTTTTTTTTTTTCTATGTGTCACTAGGTCTATTGTTTCACTAGTAGAGTCTCCTAATCAAGGTGTCCAGACTGCCAGAACAATCCATGGCCCACTTTTCTGATTTAATCTATTCTTATGACACAGATATCTATCCAGAGATATTCTGGGCAAAAAGCACAACTTTATCATAAAGTTGATATATAGATGTCCACTTAGCACTATTTTAATAATTTTAAGAGGTTATGCATACATGTATTATAATTGAAAAAATATGGCATATGACATGACTCTAACTGATTTCATTGTTGCTAAGCTTGACTGTATTCTTTCCTTTCTGGATGTGTCAAGAAATACATGAGGCACCTATGCCCGGCTGGCTCAGTTGGTAGAGCATGTGACTCTTGATCTCGTGAGTTCAAGCCCCATGTTGGGCATGGAGCCTATAAAAAAAAAGTATATATATGTGTATATGTGTGTGTGTATGTATTTGTGTATATATATGTGTGTGTATATAGGTATATGTGTGTATTTGTGTATGTGTGTATTTATGTGTGTATATATATGTACAAGCATGTGTACATGTGTGTGCGTGTATATGTGTGCATGTGTGTATGTATGTGTGTGCGTGTGTGTTTGTGCATATATGTATGTGTATATATGCATATACACACATGGCACTCTGATATCACATGCAAAGGAGAAACTCATGGCACCTTCCAGCATTAGAGGGAAAAAAGCACACAAGAAGTGATTTGCTAAATTCTGACAAAGAAGAACTTTAACAGAATATGACATGATATCAATATATATACCATTTTCTACTTGATCCAAATACACCTTCCTTTTCCACTCAGAAAATGATCAGTTTTACAACTTACATCTTTTCTTACATTTGTCTGCCCTTTTCCTCTGTCATCTAGCCCCAGTTTGCTAAAATGCTAAAATAAAATACACTTTACATTTTTGCCCAAAATACACTTACAGTAAGAGTGACAGAAAAAAATCAAGAAGTTTAGAATATCAGTTTAATTCAGGAGTTACATGTTAAAAGAATTGGAAAGGATTTTATTTTAAGGCTGTTTAGATGTTTACATTTGTTCTGGTGCTGGTTTTGCCACTTAATTTCAATCTTAATCTATTGAATTATCTAATGTTTAACACTAAACAAGTCAACTTGCCTCTTTGGCCCTCTGTTTTCCCATCTAATAAATGAAGCATCCCTAAAATTTTCCTCTAGCCCTGTCTCTCTATGACCCTAAAATTGAGGGGAAAATGTATTCTATTCTTTAAAAATTGGTCATTTAACTAAGAAAAGGCAAACCATGCCCTTTGATCCTAGTAAATCCTACTAATGTGAAAAATCAATCAAATGTTCACCATATTGCTTTTTATAAACCCCCCAAGTAAGGGTAGAGTAAATGACAATAGAGGGATGGTTAATCAAATTAGGTTACACTCTCAATATGATATTTTGCAGCTATAAATGATATTTGAGTAACTACATGAAAAAAATTATGATATATTATTAATTGAAAACAGCAGACTTTTAAATTGTGTATACACTATGATTTCCTTGATGTAAAAATGTGCACATGTAGAAAATTGCTGGAAGGAAAAAGATTATTCTATTTTGCTAGAATCCTGAAAATTATTTTTTGATAGTCCACATCTTCTATTATATTGTTTTCATATGAAAAATAGTACAAGGAGGGGCACCTGGGTGGTTCAGTCAGTTAAGTGCCCGACTTCAACTCAGGTCATGATCTCACATTTCCTGAGTTTGAGCCCCGCATAGTGCAGAGCCTACTTGGGACTCTTTATCTCTCCCCCTCTCTCTGCCCCTCCACCACTTGCAAGCGTGCACTCTCTCTCTCTCCAAATAAATAAATACACTTAAAAGAAAAAAAGAAAAATACTACAAGGAGAAAAAAGCCTGGGAAAAAATAATTGTCCCCAGTTCTTTCCTGAAGAGAGATACTGTTTCCTTTTCTAAGAAGCTCTTTGATGCCCCTCCAAAAATTTTAAATTTTTTAAAAATTAAGATATACTTGGGGCGCCTGGATGGCTCAGTTGGTTGAGCGGCCGACTTCGGCTCAGGTCACGATCTCGCGGTCCGTGAGTTCGAGCCCCGCGTCGGGCTCTGTGCTGACAGCTCGGAGCCTGGAGCCTGTTTCCAATTCTGTGTCTCCCTCTCTTTGTCCCTCCCCCGTTCATGCTCTGTCTCAAAAATAAATAAACGTTAAAAAAAATTTAAAAATATAACTTACTTTAGCAAAAAAAAAAAAATTAAGATATACTTGATTAATAAAATTGTGTACGTTTAAGATGTACAATGTGTTGGTTTGATGTATTTATATTTTACAATATGATTACTGCCACAGCATCAGCTAACGTCTTAATCACATCACATAATTATCATTGCTCTTTATGGTGAGAACAATTAAGATCCAGTCCCTTAGCGACTTCAAAGTGTATAATATTGTCGACTATATTCCCTATGCGGTGTGTGAAAGAATTTCAATCTAAAATAGAACCGGAGGATATGAAATGGAGAATCTCACACAGGCACCCTCAGAAGAACAAAGCTTTAAAACCGAGAGGCTGCTTTTCCATGTATGCCTAATTTACAGAAGACCAAGACTTATGTCCTGACCAGTGAGTGGCAAGAATCTCTCCCCATCCTGAAGCCCGTGAGCTTACTGCGTGGGCTCTGGCTGGACTTCCCCTCTTCATGCTCTTTGCCCGTGGGTATAGATCACCCCAAACTCTCAAGTGACTCTTGTGGCTTACTGCAGCATGAATTTCCTGAATTGCAATTCCTCCGCTATTCCAAAATAAACTCAATTTCTGGTCATTCAAGCTTGCCTCAGTTTACCTCTTTATTTAACTTGACATGAGAATCAGATCTTTAGAACTTATTTATTTACTAGTTGCAAGTTTGTACCCTTAGATATCTCTCCTCTACCCCCACTCCCCAGCCCCTGTAGCCATCACTCTGACCTGTTTCCATGAGTTCAGCTTTTTTGGATTCCACATATAAGTCATATCATATAGTATTTATCTTTCTCTTCCTGACTTATCTCACTTAGCATCATGCCCTCAAGATGCATCCATATTGTTGCAAATAGCAGGATTTCCTTTAATCTCATGGCTGAATAATAATAAGTAAATAAATATATTTAAATATATATATATGTATATGTATATAGTGTGTGTGTGTGTGTGTGTGTGTGTGTGTGTGTTTACTGCAGCTTCTTTATCCATTCATCCATTGACAGACACAGGTTGTTTTCATACCTTGACTGCTGTAAATAAGGTTTCAACGAACATGGAGGTGAAGGTATCTCTTTGAAATATCGATTTCAGCTTCTTTGTATATATACCCAGGAGTCAGATTGCTGAATCATATGGTAGTTCAGTTTTTTTTCTTTTTTGAGGAACTGTCATACTGCTTCCCATAATGGCTATACATTTTACATTTCCATCAACAGTGTATAGGGGCTCTTTTTTCTCCACATCCTCACCAATATGTTATCGCTTGTCTTTTTTTTTAAGTTTATTTATTTATTTTGAGAGATACAGAGAGAACATGAGTGGGGGGAGGGACAGAGAAAAAGGAAGAGAGAGAATCCCAAGCAGGCTCTACCCATGGTCAGCAGGCAGTGCAGAATGCAGGACTCAAACCCACGAAACTTCAAGATTATGACCTGAGCCATATCAAGAGTCGGTTGCTTAACTGACTGAGCCACCCAGACTCCCGTTATTGTCTTTTTGATAATAGTCATCTTAACAGATGTGAGGTGATATCTCATTGTTTTGATTTGCATTTCCCTGATGATGAGTGATATTGAGCATATTTTCATATACATATTGGCCACTTGTATGTGGAATAGAAAAATATCTATTCAAGTTCTTTGCCTGTTTTTTAATTGCATCATTGGCTTTTTTGCTATTAAGCGGTATGAGTTCTTTATACATTTTTGATATTAACCCCTTAGCAGATATGTTTGATGAGTATTTTCCCCATTTTGTAGAATGCCTTTTCATTTTATTGATTATTTCTTTTGCTGTGCAGAAGCTGTTGAGATTAATGTAGTCTCAGTGGTCTATTTTAGTGTCTGTTGCTTGTGCTTTTGGTGTCTAATCTAAAGAAATCATTACCCAGACCAATGTCAAAGATCTTATCCCCTGTTTTGTCTAGTTTTATGGTTTCAGGGCTTCCATTTAAGTCTTTGCCCCATTTCAAGTTGGTTTTTGTGAATGGTGTAAGGGGTTCAGTTTTATTCTTCTGCATGTGGATATCCAGTTTTCCCAATACCATTCATTGAAGATACTCTTCTTTCCCCATTGTGTGTTCTTAGTACTCTTGTCAAAAATTGGTCGACCATATATGTATGAGTTTATTTCTGGGTTCTCGATTTTGTTCCCTTGATCTATGTGTCGGTTTTTATGCCAGTACTGATACATGTTATAATATGATGCATAACTGATAAATTTCAATATGATACATAATTGATACACAGGGTAATAGGATGAACCTTGAAAACGCTACACTACTTAAAAAGAGCCAGTCACAAAGACCACATACTAGGGGTACTTGGGTGGCTCAGGCGGTTGGGTGTCTGACTTGGGCTCAGGTGATGATCTCATGGTTTGAGAGTTCAAGCCCTACATCTGGCTCTCTGCTGTTGGCACAGGGCCTACTTTGGATCCTCTGTACCCCCCTCTCTCTGCCCCTCCTCCACTCATTCTCTCCCTTTCTCTCTCTCTCTCTCAAAGTAAATAAATAAATACAACTTAAAAAAAAAGACTACATATTATATGAATCTGTTTGCTTGAAATGTCCAGAATGGCAAACCATATATTAAAAAAAGTAAATTAAGGATTTACTTTTAATGATGTGGGGGAAGGAGGATTATGGAGGATTGTGGATACACTACCATCAGGTACAGAGTTCCTTTTAGAGGTGATGAAATGTTCTAAATGTAGATCATGATAAATGCCATACAACTCTGTGAATGTACTAAACACCAATGAAGAAGGACACTTTAAAAAATTTATATAATATGTGGATTACATATCAATAAAGATGTTTTAAAATTTTCTTTTATTTCATTTTTAGTAAGCTCTATACCCAGTTTGGGGCTCACACTCAGGACCCCAAGTTCAACACTCACATGCTCTACCCACTGAGCCAGTCAGGTGCCCCCAGATGTTTTAAAATTTTAAATGTGGGGCGCCTGGGTAACTCAGTCGGTTAAGCATCCAACTCTTGGTTTCAGCTCAGGTCATGATCTCACAACTCAGGAGTCTGAGCCCCACATCAGGATCTGTGCTGACAGCACAGAGCCTGCTTGGGATTCTGTGTCTCCCTCGCTCTCTGCCCCTCCCCAACTTAGGCTTTTTTTTTTTCTTCCCTGTCTCCCTGTCTCAAAAATAAATAAGTAAACATTAAAAAAATGAGATGAAACGAAATGAAATTTTAAATGTAACATATCAAATCATTCCAAAACTTAGGTTCCATGAGACATTTTTTAAAGTAATGCAGAAATATTTTAAATGTCAATGTTATAATGCGCTTGATATTACATGTGTTGCAGCTAACGTGAGATGAAAGCGTGTGGACGTCCATTTAGAAATTGGCAAGTGGCTAGCTTTTCCAAAATCCTATTGCAAGGTGTGCCAGCAAATAGCCTGAGTAACCCTGGATTAGGAGAAGGAAGTTCAGCTGAAGGGTTATTGCCGGCGTTCACAGGAGCACTTAACACTTCCCCAGAGGCAATTGCAGTGGGAAAAAGAAGGCAAATATTTATTCATTCACCCATAAACTCTTAAAAGTAAGTCTTCAAGAAAAATTTGTTAAGTAAACCTTGGAAAGGTCAATGGTGTCCGAGGCAGCTTTACAGTATACGGCTCATTATCCCACACAAAGTAATTACCACAAGAAAAATGATTTCCTGTTTAGAGCAGAAATAGAATGTGTAGATTTTCACAACGAGTGTCAAACTCTCCCTTTAGCCAATGTATTTGCTCTCTTTGCCTGAGTAGTCCTTTTGCTGTGTTCCCTCACCAGTTCTAAAGTGGACCCATTCAAGATGCCTGTTTTCAGGGCTCCTGGGTGGCTCAGTCAGGTGAGCGGCTCACTTGGGCTCAGGTCATGATCTCACAGTTCCTGAGTGTGAGCCCCGCACCGGGCTCTGTGCTGACAGCTCAGAGCCTGGAGCCTGCCCTGGATTCTGAGTCTCCCTCTGCCTCTGCCCGTCTCCTGCTCATGCTTTCTCTGTCTCTCTCTCTCAAAAATAAATAAACACAAAAAAATAATTTTTAAAAAGCGGGGGTGGTGGGGGGGGGGTGGGGGGGAGAGGAAAGTGCCAGATCATGGCCCCTACTTGATTCATTTCTAGACTGAATGAGTCACTCCTCAAAGAATGGAGACCCTGTGAGAACAGGTTTCTTTTTTTTGGAAGAGAATGGGAGAGAGCCTTGTTGTAAGTACGACCTTTCCAGTCGGTCACGGTAAATGGAAGGAATCCCCGACTGCCTGGTGCCTACCTCTGCAACTTCAAGTCAGTGAGAAAGCTGTGTGCTCTAAGGGTCTTTCTTCAGAAAGGAAATTATCACAGGAGCAGGGGCCTGGCCATTGCTTTCTTAAGGTGCAAGTGGGTTTGTCAAATCATCGAAGCGCTGATGTACTTTCTGCCTGTTTGTTTATCAGGTGGTCATAGATAAGCTACCAGAAGTTTTAAAGTTTGGGACTTCAGCTGGAAGATTTAGCAGTTATTCCATGACTGACAGGAAGCTTGCTGTTTTAGGCAAAATACATGGTAAGAACTGGGAAGAATTCCTGTCCCATCCTCCTAATCACTGCTACGGGTTTCCAAAATCCCAGCATTGGAGAGCCACCCCTTGGTGTCAAAGAACTCGGCCGCACCTCTCCAAGCTTCAGCTTTGAGAAGCCCCTGGGAGCTAGTAACTCATTAAACACCCTGTCCTCATTAACCCTTTCTGATGCTAATCAGTCGATCTTCTACTGACCACCAAGCCTTAAGTTCAATCCTGGGCCTTGCCTACAAAGAGTTCACAGTGTAATTGCACAGAAGAGAAGGCGTGGAAAGCTGAGATGGTCATATAAATTCTTTTATAAGAGAATCAAATACAGGGGCAAACAATGAGCTCTAGAAAACTACTGGGAGGCAAGCTTTATCAATTCTTCCCTCTCTCGGGAATTGTCAGTTATTTCCTCTATCTGGAAACATTCAGGGATTTCTTCCACCTAAACAAAATAAGAACAGCAACACAAAATTATCCTAGGACACTGCAGTCTCCTCCTCCTCCCTATTTCCCTGTGACTTCACGGCCCTAAATCCTTGAAAATGTAGTCTCTAATTCCCTTCATTCTTGTTTTCTCTCAAAATCGTTCTAGTCAGACCATACAGCCCCCACTGTGCCATCAAAATATCCAGTGGTTTCCACAGCACTAAATCTCACGGTCAATGATTAGCATTTCGTTTATTTGATCTATTAGCAGTCTTTGGCTCAGTGATCTCCCTTCCTTGAAATATTTTCTTAATGTAGCCTCCCCAGGAAACCACTTTTGTTTTTTAACTCAGTGAGTATTCTTGGTTTCTTTTCTTTTTTTGACCATTCTTCCAGATCTCTAAACATTGAATATTTTAGACCTAATCTTGTGATTACTTCTGTTGTCTCTGCATGGATTCCTGAAAGATTTCATCTAGTTTTGGGGCTTTAATTGCCACAATTTGCTGGCAACTCCCAAATTTATATGTCCATTTGAAACTTAGTATACTCAGGACCAAACTCTGGATCTTTTCCCCAAACCTGCCCTGAATCATCCTTTCAGTTGCTCAGGCTAACTACTTGGAAATCACGCTTGACTTCTTTTGGGATCTCAGATCCGTTTCCAATTTCCAATAAATCTGTACATCATCTTTCAACTTATGAAATTTGTCCAATCTAATAATTTTTTCTATTTATTCTTTCAATTTAACACATAAATCTTTACAATAAGGACTAAGTAAACAAGGTCTATTGCATTAAGTAGATTAAAGTCTGGATATGTGAAGAATCAGAAAAAATTTTTTTTAATTTACATCCAAATAAGTTAGCATATAGTGCAACAATGATTTCAGGAGTACATTCCTTAAAGCCCCTTACCCAGCTCATCCCCCCTCCCACAACCCCTCCAGTAACCCTGTTTGTTCTCCATATTTATGAGTCTCTTCCGTTTTGTCCCGCTCCCTGTTTTTATATTATTTTTGTTTCCCTTCCCTTACGTTCATCTGTTTTTCACTTAAAGTCCTCATATGAGTGAAGTCTTATCATATTTGTCTTTCTCTGACTAATTTTGCTTAGCATAATACCCTCCAGTTCCATCCACGTAGTTGCAAATGGCAAGATTTCATTCTTTTTGATTGCCGTGTAATACTCCATTATATATATACACACACACACACACACACACACACACACACACATACACCACACTTTCTTTATCCATTCATCCATCGATGGACATTTGGGCTCTTTCCATACTTTGGCTACTGCTGATAGTGCTGCTATAAACATTAGGGTGCATGTGTCCCTTCGAAACAGCACACCTGTATCCCGTGGATAAATGCCTAGTAGTGCAATTGCTGGGTCGTAGGGTAGTTCTATTTTTAGTTTTTTGAGGAACCTCCATACTGTTTTCCAGAGTGGTTGCACCAGCTTGCATTCCCACCAGCAGTGCAAAAGAGATCCTCTTTCTCCGCATCCTCGCCAACATCTGTTGTTGCCTGAGTTGTTAATGTTAGCCATTCTGACAGGTGTGAGGTCGTATCTCAGTGTGGTTTTGATTTGTATTCCCCTGATGATGAGTGATGTTGAGCATTTTTTCATGTGTCAGTTGGCCATCTGCATGTCTTCTTTGAAGAAGTGTCTCTTCATGTCTTTTGCCCATTTCTTCACTGGATTATTAGTTTTTTGGGTGTTGAGTTTGATCAGTTCTTTATAGATTTTGGGTACTAACCCTTTATCTGATGTGTCATTTGCAAATATCTTCCCCCATTCTGTCGGTTGCCTTTTAGTTTTGCTGATTGTTTACTGTGCAGAAGCTTTTAATTTTGATGAAGTCCCAGTAGTTCATTTTTGCTTTTGTTTCCCTTGCCTCTGGAAATGTGTTGAGTAAGACATTGCTGCAGCCAAGATCAAAGAGGTTTTTGCCTGCTTTCTCCTTGAGGATTTTGATGGCTTCCTCTCTTACATTTAGGTCTTTCATCCATTTTGATTTTGTTTTTGTGTATGGGTAAGAAAGTGGTCCAGGTTCATTCTTCTGTATGTTGTCCAGTTTCCCCAGCACCACTTGCTAAAGAGACTGTCTTTATTCCATTGGATATTCTTTCCTGCTTTGTCAAAGATTAGTTGGCCATCCGTTTGTGGGTCCACTTCTGGGTTCTGTATTCTATTCCATTGATCTGAGTGTCTGTTTATGCCAGTGCCATACTGTCTTGATGATTACAGCTTTGTAGTATAGCTTGAAGTCTGGGATTGTGATGCCTCCTGCTTTGGTTTTCTTTTTCAAGATTGCTTTGGCTATTCAGGGTCTTTTCTAATTCCATACAAATTTTAGGATTATTTTTTCTGAATCAGAATATTAAATGAGCAATCACATGCAGTATGTTAAGTTTAATATCAGGTGTATTAGCTATAATTAGGTTTACTTTCCTTTTTTTTTTTTTTTTTTTTTTTTTTTAGAGAAAGAGAGAGAGAGAGCATGAGCACACAAGCAGAGGAGAGGGGCAGAGGGAGAGAGATAATCTTAAGCAGGCTCCATGCTCAGCACAGATCCTGAAGTGGGGCTCGATCCCATGACCCTTGGATCATGACCTGAGCTGAAATCAAGAGTTGGACACTTTACCAACTGAGCCACCCAGGTGCCTCAAGTTTGCTTTCCTTGAAGAGAAAACCAAATAGAGCTTTTAAAAGATATAAATGTATTTCTCTTTCATGTAAAATGAATGAATGAATTAATCTTTTTAAAAAAATGTTTATTTCTAGAGCAAGAGAGAGAGCATGAGCAGGGGAGGGGGCAGAGGGAGAGAGAGAGAGGGAGAGAGAGAGAGAATTCCCTGTCAGTGCAGAGCCCTACATGGGACTTGACCCCACAAACCATGAGATCATGACCTGAGCTGAAATCAAAAGTTGGACACCTAACAAACTGAACCACTCAGGCACCCCTCGAGCAATCAGTCCCAGCAGTAGAAAAGTCCAGGCCTAATACAACATCTCCACAGAGTTATCAGGGACCCAGACTCCTGTTTTCCTGCTCTGCTATTCTTAGTACATGACTTCCATCCTCAAGGTCCACTTCTGGTCCCAGACAGCTCTTGGCTACATAGCCGGCATGTGCACATGGTAGGCTGGCTCAAGGAGGAAACCGAACGAGTAAAGAGACAACTGCCAGCCAAGTCTGCATCCTGTAGGTAGCTTTCCACAGGTCCCACACAGTACTTCCGCTCATGTTGTATTGGCCAGAAATTAGTCACATTGCCATATCTGGCTGCAAAAAGATGATGGGAAATGTATTATTCTAATATGTACATTGCTATTCCAGATAAACTGGGGTTCTATTAGTAAGAAGGGGAAATTGGATATTGATTGGTGACAGGCATTCTGTGCCACAAATACAGTGTGTTACAGGTATTCAGATGAGGGGACAGAAACCCAAATTTGGGAGGTCAGAGAAATATTCCAAGAGGAAATGATCTCTGCACCCACCCCAGTTTGCCCTGATTTAGAATTACACCTGCACATGTCTGTCTTCTCACTGGATTGTGAGCCCTGAGAGAGCAGGTACTATTTCCTCTTCAGATCTGTAACTCCCACCGGGGACCTTTTTACACAGCTGATCCCCAATATATTTTTAGTATATTGAGATAAAGGTTATGAACTTTTTAAAGAGGAAGAGGGTAAGATGTGTCAGTTTTGCTAGAACTTTCACTATCTTTAGTCTTCACACACACACACACGCACACACACAAACACACACACAAATACCTCAGGCTTTATATCACAAAGGCAGCTTACATAAATAATTCTTTGGAACATTTGTATTCTGTAACCCTTAAAAGGTCTTCTCACTTTTTACTCATCTCATTGAGCAGACCTTCCCCCCCTTCCTCTACTCCCACCCTCACCCTGCCCTAAAAGTCCAAACTTGGCCCAGAGCCTAACAGACAGGCCAACTTCAAAATCAGTCCAGATAATAGGATTTTGTAGGTAAGGAGCAGTGACTCAGGGTTGCAGAGACCATGACTTGCCATCCTCTCACGGAACACAGCTCTTGGAATAGGTATTGACTATAAAACCAACATTTAGACACAGATCGTTACCGTAACTGATTCCCACATGAATCACATTAGCTATTTCCGGATTTATGGGGTTATCTAAAGTTGAACATGACAACTGCTACTTTAAAGAATCTAAAACCCAAACTAAGACAGATCCTGACGACCAGGGGAAATGTAAGAGCAGTTGCTAAACACACTTTCTCTTATTCTGTCTCATTTGTCATAGCTGGTTTGAGATTACACACAGGAGTGCCTCTGTGGAATGACAGCTGATTTACCCAGAAATGAAACCTCGCCTCTAACAGCAAGTTACCTTCCTGTTTGGTTTCGTATTCTGTTGTTGAGAAATGCATGTCTCTATATACGTTAATAATGGCAAAGCGGATGGAAACTTGGCTGCCATGTCTAGACATTGGCCGAGACTGGATCTGGCGGGAGACTTGGTCCAGCTTGAACCTAGATTATTTCCTGACCCTGAATTGCCTCTTCCCACTTTCCAATTCTGAGACAGCCTGATATAGGCATGCTGCCAGTTGCCTCAACTCCAACATCTGTGCGTTATCAGTTGGGTGTGGAGGAGAGAAAGCAGACTGTACCCCCTTCAGATGCTGCCCTGTAGATATGGAGAGGCAGTTGGAATGCAGATTTCCGAGGATCCCTAAGATGTGCTCTTAAGTGCTCTTCAACAGATGAGCTTCTTAGAACTTTTTCTTATCTCTTAGGAAAAGGAGATAATTTTCTCTGTTACGTTTCCGGTTTTTGCATGTGATGATTTGTGAAGAAGCTATAAAGCCATGAAGTTCAACTTACTCTCTCGGACAGTAGTACTGTCAAACAGGGCAAACTGATAAGCTCATGAAGTTAGATGACATAAAGGTAACCGGGACCTTTTCATTCTGGTCTTCAGCCTGAGAAGCACCTTAAGCACGGCATCTCAAGGAAGAAAGGAGAAAAGCTACCCTTACAAACAGGAAAATGCTCCTTTTATTTCATTAAGTCTCCAGAAATCTCAAAAATCCAGAACACCCAGTTGGTTGAGATATTTAGTCCTGTGAACAACGGAATAGGGGAAGCAAAGAGGCAAAGCATCACAGAGCTGTGGCATATCTTAGACTTTGAATCCAATACTCCTGTGTTCCAGAAGGTGACGCCAAGAACTGGAGGGATGAAGTCAGAGGTTTAAAACCTAGCTCCAGTATAAGGATGTGCTCACAAATCTAACACCTATCTTAGAACCTCGTAAACTCAGTTGTTTATTGCCACCTTTTGCAGAAATAAGACTGCATGTTTACTAATTCATTTGCTTTTGACTGGAATTACATCAGCTCAGTGTGGTGGACTAGTTTCCCAAGCTAAAATGAAATAATAAATGTCTAATGAATGCAAGATGGCCTAATGGAAAGAGTAGGAGTTTAATCCTAGCTCTATTAATCTGTAGTAAATTGAACAAGTTACTTAAACTCTCTGAGCCACAGCTTTTTCATCCATAAAACAGAGCTAATTCTCACCTGGCAGGGTTAACAAAAAGATTTTGGATAATGTGTGGAAAGGATCCAATATGGGGTTTAACACTGCTTGTGCTCAATAAATAGTAATTATTATTATCACTGTCCTTATTAAATAATAAGAAGACAAATCCCCAACTTGAAGGCGAGAAGACAGCTCATTGAATCATATCTCTGCAGAGTCAAAGGACTCATTGCCAACTTTTGCAGGGAAACTTCTTTTCTATTTATAAAAAAAAAACCTCAGCTTTTCCACCTGGGGGCTTATATCCGGGCCTCTGCTTAAGCCCTTGAATCTCCCAAGGAAGTGTCCCTCAAAACTTCTTGTCCTGAATTATGCCGTGTTCTTGGATATACTTCGATCCCACATACATTTGTTGTGTTCTGAATATTTCTGGGGTTGCCATGGTTTCGAATACTCATTTCTCATCACAGCAGAACGTTGGAGCTGAGAGGTTACCATGTAAGGGAGGGAAGAGGCAGGCATAGTCATACCACACTTCTAGGTTATTTCCTACAATGTGGTCTCAAATTACCAGTCAATCCTTGTATTTTCCTTACTTATCAAACGGGATCATTATACCTATTTCCCAAGTTTGTCGTGGGGATTGCATGGACTAGTGCATGTTACAACATGACTTTCTTTTACTCCAGCTAAACTAAGCTGCTGAAATCCTTTGAGGGGCAAGAAGAGGTCCCAGAGAGCGTGGATTGTGTCGCTTAGTTATATGTGTGACTCCAGAGCTGAGCAAAGACTCGGGCACATAGTATGCATCGCACTCTGTATGTATCGGGAGTCAGACATGTGTGAGGGGTGGTCTATGGACATACCTTCCTTGAGGGTCATAAGCTTTTATGGTCTACCTAGTTTTAGTCAGGTCTTTTGTCAAATTCCTGAGGGGAACTTGAGGGGGAGTAGGTGGTATCTGTTACATTCTTTTTTAAAAAATTAAAAAAAAATTTTTAAATGTTTATTTCTGAGGGAGAAAGAGAGAGAGAGAGAGAGAGAGAGCAGGGGAGGGGCAGAGAGAGAGGGAGACACAGAATCCAAAGCAGGCTCCAGGCTCTGAGCTGACAGAGCCTGACAAGGGGCTCAAACTTGTGAACTGCTGATCTGAGCCAAAGTCAGCCACTTAACCAACTAAGCCACCCAGGCGCCCCAGTGTCTGTTACATTCCTAAGAGGGACCTTATGCCTGAGGGGATTGCTGTGGTCAGCCACTCCCAGCATTGTTCCAAAATACATGTTTTTCCCCACCCCGGGACCTCAGGTCCTAATCTTTCCCTCTCTGCGTACTGCACTGTATCTTTTCCTATCATATTTTCACTCTTTTAGAAAAGGGCCCCTCAGGGGCACCTGGGTGGCTCAGTCAGTTGAGTGTCTGACTCTTGGTTTCCGCTCAGGTCATGATCTCATGGTTCGTGAGTTCGAGCCCCTCATCGGGCTCTGTGCTGACAGCAAGGAGCCTGCTTGAGATTCTGTCTCCCTCTCTCTCTGCCCCTCCCCCACTCGTTCTCTATCTCTCTCTCAAAATTAATAAAAATAAACTTGAGAAAAGGGCGCCCCACCTGAATGGTATTCTCCTCAGCCTCCACAAAACGTCCTTCATGCTGCCATGACATTACCTTTGTTCATGTATTTCATTCCATTTTGAATGCCTCTTCCTTTCCAGCCTTTAGAAATGTTATCCTCCTTTCAAGATAGAAACTTGCATGCAGAGACCCGCATGACGTCTTTCATGGATTCCCTCACCATCTGCCTTCCGTGTGTCTCTTTCCCACTCCTTCCCGAATACAACAGGTCCCAGGTCCCCCCATCCTGTTCCTCCCTGGCAACCTGTCCATACCTCCCTCACAGCACTGCATGGACTTGCCGGGTTGGCTTCTGTGACTTATCTTTGTTAGATTATGAACTTCTTGCCAGGAAGATTTGCTTCATTTTTTATCTCCTAGAGTAGGGAACCTGGCAGGCATCCACTCCATTTGATGGGATCACATTGATTTAGTTGGAACTGACAGCAGTTTGTGAAACCATTTGCCTCCGCTGCTTCTCACATTCTTGTTGACCATTTACTCTAATTACCTCTTACTGGAGTGGTATAGTCAGTTTAGTTTCTTGAGATGGGAAATTAAAGCAACAAACAGGATTGAGTGGGGTGGGGCTGCCTGCAAGGTGATTATAAAGGATTTGAAGGCGGTACTGTGGAGACATGCAAATCAGTACCACGAATCCACCCCACCTTATTCTGAGTTTTGTAGTTTCTAGCATTTTCTTTTGGGAGGAATTAGCGTGATGCGTCGAGGGTTGGTCTAACAACCAGCTGACTGGAATATGTGTGAACTCTGTAACTCTTTGGATGACTTTAATTGTCAAAGTGTCTTCTGGGAGAGCCTTAACCGTAGGTTTGGTTTTGAAAACAAGCAGGAGGATGAGAAAGCTATGCTGTTCACATGTGTCTGAGTTTACATTGTACTAAAGTTTTTTAAAGCATTTTATAAAGGAGCTTTTAATAAGATAATCATTTTTTTGTAAAAGCAATACTTAAAAAGAAAATGCTTAATGATTAAGAAAAGATTAGGAATTGGGGGACCTGGGTGGCTCAGTCAGTTAAGCGTCTGACTTCAGCAAATAATTGTAAATGAATTCATCACACTTTGAAGACGCCACAGGCTGTCAGCTTCGGCTTCAGATCGTGATCTCATGATCAGTTAGTGAGTTCGAGCCCCACATCGGGCTCTGTGCTGACAACTCAGAGCCTGGAGCTTGCTTCAGATTCTGTCTCCCTCTCTCTCTGCCCCTCCCCCACTCACACTCTGTCTCTCTCAAAAGTAAATAAAAAGATTTTTTTTTTTAATGTTTTTTAAAGAAAAGCTTAGGCAGGGGCACCTGGCTGGCTCAGTCTGTGAGCGTATGACTCTTGATCTTGGGGTTCTGAGTTCAAGCTCTACATTGGGTACAGAGATTACTTAAAAAAAGAAATTAGAACAAGGACACCTGGGTGGCTCAGTTCTTTAAGCATCCAACTTCAGTTCAGGTCATGATCTCACGGGTCGTGGGTTCGAGCCCTGTGTTGGGTTCTGTGCTGACAGCTCAGAGCCTGGAGCCTGTTTCCAATTCTGTGTTTCCCTCTCTGCCCCTCCCCCACTTGTGCCCTGTCTCTCTCTGTCTCTCAAAAATAAATAAATGTTAAAAAAAATGTAATAATTAAAGATGATTGTGTTCTTATTATGTAAATATGCAATTTGGGATATCATGTCTTACCATTTTGATACACATATCCTTTTTTAAAAATTTTTTTTTAACGTTTATTTATTTTTGAGACAGAGAGAGACAGAGCATGAACGGGGGAGGGTCAGAAAGAGAGGGAGACACAGAATCTGAAACGGGCTCCAGTCTCTGAGCTGTCAGCACAGAGCCCGACACGGGGCTCGAACTCACGGATCGCGACATCATGACCTGAGCTGAAGTCGGACGCTTAACCGACTGAGCCACCCAGGCGCCCCAATACACATATTCTTATTAACATATGTTGTTTGGCCTTCAACAAGGATTTCCTCTTGGGGAACCAGAGTGCCAGGTTTTAGGTCTGTTACTAATTGTGTGACTGGGCATGCTGTTTAATCTCTAGAATTTAGTTTCGTTAGCGACAAAATGTTAATTTGGATGATGTAACTACTAAGATCCTTTAGGGCTCACAAATTCTGAGTTTGTAACATCATGTAAATTAAAATGTGCAGTTCTGGTCTCCCTTTATTTTATTTTTTTAATTAATTAATTAGTTAATTATTATTGTTTTTAAGTAAGCTCTAGGCCAACCATGGGGCTTGAATTCATGACCCTGAGATCCAGAGTCGCATACTCTACCAACTGAGCCAGCCAGACACCGCTGTTCTCCCTTTATTTCAAAAATTAGAAAAGCAGAGCTCAGAGAGAGTTAACAATGTTAACGGTATTTCGGAGACAGAATTTGGTGTTTCGGAGCATGAGTTCTAGGGACGGAATGCCTGGGTTTGAATCTCGCTCCCACTTTTGCTTGCTCTGTGACTTTAGACAAGTTGTGTAAATATTCTGTGCTTCTTTTATCACCTATAAAATGGGCGATGTTGATGAATGATACCTGTGTGATAAGGTTGACGCAAAGATTTATCAATTAGCATGTGTTAAATGCTAAGAGCGGCGCCTGATTAATCAGAAGTATTAAATGTCATTTCCCACCTTGACCCAATATCCCACACCAGATAACAAAACAAAGGGTCCAGGAACCAAGTCTCCTGGCTGCACAAACAGTACATTTTACACTGTACCACATGCCCTCTAATGGCGTGCTTTAATTAACTATCAACACATATACAAACAGAGAGACTGAGTCCGCTATGTATTCTGTGCTGTGCTAAGCACCTTACCACCTTTTCTCTTCATTTCTCACAGTGATCCTGTCAGGCGAGTGTTTTCCAGCTACAGCACCTTACCTGCAATTTCAGAATGACGGAAGCCCCGAACACTGAAAATGCTTCAGTATTCATTGGATGACTTCACTGGAACTCCTTTGCAGGCAAAAATCTGACTTGAATGGACATAAAGCAATGTATAGACTCTCTTCCATTTAGTGTGAACATGAGCATGATTCACTAGAGAAAGTAAATGTTTTTATAATGGAGAGCTGTCTCAAATCCCCTGAAGATGTTAATATGCATTATTAGGTTGTTAGATAATACATAATGTTTGCACTGCATTCCCTTTTATTATTTGAAACTTCTAAATTTTATCTTTTTAGGGTGACACAAATGTTTTATAACTGGGGTGCCTGGGTGGCTCAGTTCAGCGACCGACTCTTGATTTCGGCTCAGGTCGTGATCTCACAGTTCATGGGACTGAGTCTGCATCAGGCTGCCAGCATAGGGCCTGCTTGGGACTCTCTCTCTCTCTCTCTCTCTCTCTCCCTCTCTCTCTCTGCCCCCCCCCCACTCTCTCTCTCTCTCTAAATAAATAAATAAATAAGCTTAAAAGCGTGTTTTATAACTGGACTGTGAGGACAGTTGTACAGTTCTGTCAATTTACTTAAACAATCGCTGCGGGCACCTGGGTAACTCAGTGGGTGGAGCGTCTGACTCTTGCTTTTGGTTCAGGTCATGATCCTAGGACAATGGGATCGAGCTCATCGAGCTCAGCGTTGGGCTCCACGCTGGGTATGGAGCCTGCTTGCAATTCTTTCTCTCTTCCTCCCTCTGCCTCCTCCCGCTCATGCTCTCTCTCTCTCTAAAACAAATAAACAAACAAATAAGTAAATAAAAGTACACATGCATTTGAAGATACATATATCATTGAATTGGGTGTGCCTGGCTAGCTCGATCAGTGGCGCATGCGACTCTTGATCTCAGAGTTGTAAGTTCAAGGATGTTGGGGATAGAGATTACTTAAAATCTTAAAAAAAAATCACTGAATTGTACACAGAAAACACATCAATGTACATAATATTTAAATTTTACCTTAATAACACTATGTTCAAAAGGTCATTATGGAAAGATAAACATACATAATTATTAGGAACAAAAAAATTAATTAAGGAACACCTGTAACTTTTCAAGTTTAACATCCCCGCTGACCATGGTGTTTGGTGTTTTAGACTGAAGCTAGACTTGGCTGATAAAAGGACTTGAGTGCTGTCTACACAGGATTTGAATCTGTGATGACACGTGAGTGAATTTGATAGCAGTTTTCACAAAAGAGAAAGAAACCACACACACAACATACACAAAATAGACTAAAAAAGAGTAGCAAAAAGAATTTTCAAAAAATTAATGAAATTGAATAATTCCAAATACTGCTTCTTTTATCATTTTTCTTGAATCACCCCATTCCATCAGAATTCATTTCCTCCTTATGGGCCTCCACAGACTTTTATGATTCTGTAAGGAAACTTAACAATATAGTCTAGTCATCTGAATTTGTTTTATAGAATAGTAAGCCCCTAGACAGCAAGGATAGTTCTATTCATTTTTGTATTACTTGTGGTTCATAAAGATGCTTAAATAAGGGTCTAATGAGTATCTGAATTATATTGAAGGACCACTTCCTCAGTAAAAGTTTATACGTGAAAAGTCTATTATTTTTCTCCTAAATTCCAAAATACTTCTGATCCCAAGTTTTGACTAAGAGATTATAGGTCACTATTACCACACCAGTTTCACAAAAACAGATGGTTGGAGATGTTAAGTTACTTACTTGTTCAAGATGACACAGCTATTAAATGGTGGAGCTGGTGTTCCAATCTGTGTCTGGTGAACTTAGAACCCAAACCTCTATCTGCTCCTCTTGAAGAGATCTGTAACTGTGGGTACAAAATTAACACATAAATAATCTTGATTTTAAAAAATTCCCTGTAATATATCAATGTTATAGACATTTAAATTTTTTTTCTAAGAGTTGAAGATTTTCTTAATATTTTTGGTTAGAATATTAGTCAACCTGCTTTCTTTGCTTCAGAACTTACCAGCTCTATCAGACTGCTCAAAACTATGGAGTCTTTATTCTTTTATTTGTCTCCTCTTTTAAAACTGTAAGCAATTACCTGAGCTAACCTCAACAGACAGAATTAGATAAGATAGGATGGAAAAAAACAAAAAAACAAAAATAGAAACTTTATCACCAATTGGGTTTTCTTTTTTTATCAAGCTCTTTAACAAATTATCTCCCCAAGCGCATCTTCTCCTGATACAATTGGGTCTCTTACCATGATGTGAGGTCACAGGATGAACTGTCAGATTTGAAAAGCAATAAATACAGTGCAGTCCAGTTTCCTGGGAAAGATCGAATGTTTTGAGTTTGACTTCCTTTCTATCCCTAAAAAACATTTCAGAAGGAAAAGATTGATGGATTCCTCATTGGTCTTTTTCCTTTGTATGTTTTGTTAGTTGTGTTTTTTTTTAAGCCAGGCTGTGAAAAGTTGTTGTTCATTAATGAAACTCAGAAAGTAGTCAAGCCCCTTTGAAGTTTAAGACAGCATCTGTTCCACTGTCCAAAGAGAGTAGAGAAATTAACATCTCCATCACATGAGTTTCAATGTAATTCAAGTTATTACCACCCAGAAGTTGCAGGTGCAAGAATATAGCTAGCTTTGTTTTATGAAGCATATTCATGTGTGTGTGTGTGTGTGTGTGCACCCACGTACAAAATAATGACCAGGTCTTATAAAATGCGTATTTTAAAAGGTAAATTACAAATGCGTTCATATTTTTTTTGCTTTCTTTTTGTTTTTTAATTTAAATGCATGTTAATTAGCATATAGTGTAGTATTGGTTTCAGTAGAATTTAGTGATTCATCACTCACACATAACACCCAGTGCTCATCCCAACAAATGCCCTCCTTAATGCTCGTCACCCATTTAGCCCAATTCCTCGCCCACCTCTCCTGCAGCAGCCCTCAGTTTGTTCTCTATATTTAAGAGTCTTTTATGGTTTGCTTCCCTCTCTGTTTTTATATTATTTTATTTTTCTTTCCCTTCCCCTATATTCATCTGTTTTGTTTCTTAAATTCCACATATGAGTGAAATCATATATTTGTCTTTCTTTGATTGACTTATTTCACTTAGCATAATACATTCTAGTTCCATACACATTGTTGCAAATGGCAAGATTTCATTCTTTTTGATCGCCAAGTAATATTCCATTATATATATATATATATATATATATACCACATCTTCTTTATCCATTCATCAGTTGATGGACATTTGGGGTCTTTCCACAATTTGGCTATTGTTAATAGTGCTGCTATAAACATTTGAGTACAAATGCATTCATATTAAGTTAAAATTGCTCTTCGAATGGAATTTTTCTTTATTTCAAACAACGATAGTTTTTATAGATCCATTAATTCTCCTGACACAAACACTGCTTTGTTAGTTTATGTATAATTTCTTAAGGTAATCATAATCATAATCATAACCGCCAAAAATAAGGTAAGCTTCTACTTCTAAGAAGATAGAGTAGATATATTTTTATTTATTTCACCTACAAAGTACAACTGAAACCTTAAAATTATAGATAAGACAAACAAAGGAAACCTTAAAAAGTCTGTTTCTGGAAAATAGAATAGAGACAGAAAAAAAAAAAAACAACCTAAAGCAAAAGAAATAGAGTTCTAGCAAAAATGGTAGAAGTGTGTGTGTGTGTGTGTGTGTGTGTGTGTGACGGCCAAAATGGAAATCTGTGGGACTATCATGAAAGATCTAATATTTGTGAAAAGGAGATGTTCATGACAATTCTAAAAGGTCAAAGTTAAAGGGACACAAAGGGAAGTAAGGTTTTTACATTTCACTCAAGTTGATAAAATTTCAACACCAGTATTCTGTGATAAATTAGATATATGTAATGTAGTATCTATGGCAACCGTTAAAAAAGATATATAAAGAGATAAATTGAAAAAAACCATAAATAGATCAAAATAGCATTTTTAAAAAATGTTTAAGGAACCCATAGGAAGGAAAGGAAAAAAGACAGAAGTGAAAAACAGAACAAAAAGAAAAGAAAATTTCAAATGGTGGACTTAAGCCCCAACATATCAATAATAACATTAAATGTAAATGGTCCAAATATGCCAATTGTAAGATACAAATAAGCAGAGTAGATGAAAAACATGGTTCAAGTATGTATGGTCTACAAGAAACTTACTTCCAATATAATAATATAGGTAGGTTAAAAGTAAACGAAAGGAAAAAGATACATCATAGAAACATTAAAAGAAAGCAGGGGCACCTGGCTGGCTCAGTAGGAGCATATGACTCCGGTTCTTGGGGTTCTGGGTTAGAACCCCACACTGGGTGTAGACATTACTTTAAAAATAAAATCTTTAAAAAACATTAAAAGAAAGCAGAAATATCTGTATTAATATCAGCTAAAGTAGATTTCAAGGCAGTAAAAATTACGATATGCTACGAGGTATATTACATAATGGTAAAAAAGATCAATCTACAAAAAAAAGGAATCCTAAATGTGTATGCATCAGACAACAAGAGCTTCAAAATCTGTGAAGGAAAAAATAATAAAACTGAAAGGAGAAATAGACAAATTCACACTTCCAATCTCTCTCTCAACAACTGGGAGAACCAGACAGAAAATCTGAAAAACAGTACCACTCAACAACACAATCAACCAACAGAATCGAATCAACATTTATAGAACACTTTGTTCACCAACAGTGGAATATATTCAAGTGTCCACAGAAAATATTGCTAGGTGGGCCATACCATGGACCATAAAACAGATCTCAAAACATTTAAAATAAATGAAATCACACAGAATGTGTTTTCTGCTACAATGGAATCAAACTAGAAATTGATAACAGAAAGGGAAGAAAATAACCAAACATGTGGAAACTAAACAATATACTTTTAAATAATCCATGGGTCAAAGAGGAACTTTCAAGGTAGATAAGAAAATATACTGAATGGAATGAAAATAAAAATACAGCATATCAAAGCATGTGGGGAGTAGTTAAAATGGTGTTGAGAGGGAAATTTACAGTGTTCTACATGCATGCTTTAGAAAAGAAGAAATATCTAAATAAATATGAGAAATTTTTAAAAATTCTTACATAGTAATTTAGATTAATTTATAAGTTCTTATAATTCCAGTAGTTGCTACTTTATTTTATTACTACTAATTTACAAGTTTATATGACTAAGAAACAAAAAAGGATATTGCTAACTGACAAAATAAATAACAAATAAAAAGTATAGGAAACACAGAAGTACCTATAAGTTTACTACTAAACAGAGTAAAGTAGCAACTGATATAAAATTGCTATTGTGGTTTTCATTTGGTGTGTATCATCCATCATTTCAAATTTCTGTTAGCTTTTTTTCTTAAAAATTTGCTTGGCTTTTTTGTTTTCAAAAATGTGTCTGTTTAGGGAAAAAATGGTAGAAATGTGTGTGTGTGTGTGTGTGTGTGTGTGAGATAGCCAAAATGGAAACTAGCTTTTTATGTGAGTAAACTTAACACATTTATGCTTATTATATTGCCATTTTAAAATATAATTAGACTTATTTTTACCTCTGGTTTCATATATTCTATTTATCATACAATTATATTTGTGGAAAGAAAAATGACATTTTTTTTATAACATTGGGTTTTTAAAAGTTTTTATTAAATCCAGCTGAGTTTTTAAAAAAGTAAATTCTGGGGCGCCTGGGTGGCTCAGCCAGTTAAGTGTCCGACTTCAGCTCAGGTCATGATCTCGCAGTCCGTGAGTTCAAGCCCTGTGTCGGGCTCTGTGCTGACAGCTCGGAGCCTGGAGCCTGCTTCCGATTCTGTGTCTCCCTCTCTCTCTGACCCTCCCCCATTCATGCTCTGTCTCTCTCTGTCTCAAAAATAAATAAACATTAAAAAAAAAAGTAAAAAAAAAAAAGTAAATTCTACGCCCAATGCACAGCTTGAACTCAAGATCCCGACGTCAAGAGTCACATCCAAGTGAACCATCCAGGTGCCCCAGAAAAATGACATTTTAGATTTGTGCACTTTGCATACTTCACATTGGTGCCTCTATATGGAATTAATGTATGATCAGAAGACCTGTTTATAAATACTGAGAACCTGAACAATGGACTGGTAGGTGAGATACAGAAGGGTGATTAGATCTGAGAAATGTATAGAAAATAAAAGTAAAACAGCTTGCATGTTGGTTGAACGAGGGAAGTGGCAGACGAAAAGATTACTTCAAGAGCTCTAGCTGGGAGGACTTACCAGAGGGTGTCAGCAGTATGGAGTACAGTTGCCCCCAATGTGCCATTCCTCTCCCTGTAGATCCTGTCCCCTAGGAGCTCGTTGGAAAATTACACTTTCCACCGCTTTGAGGTCAGCTTTGTCCGTGTGACTTGTTTAAACCAATGAACTGGGAGCAGAAGCGTGGTGTCACTTCTGAGCAGAAGCGGCCCAAATCCAGCCTCCTCTGCCACCTTCTCTTCCTTTGAATGTCCCAGGCAGCTCTCTGCCTGAACGCCAAAGTAAAGAGCCGTGAAGCAAAGCCTCAGTCAATGACACAAATACATTGAGAAATAACCTTTGCTTTCGTAAGTCACTGTGATTTGGGGTCTTTTTTGTACCCCAAGTATAACTTAGCCTCAGCTGACTAATATATGCCGATGAGTTTCCTTATTATCCTGTCAGAACATGTTATTTCTATGAGCCATAGGTATTGACACCACTTTTTCTCGTACACTCAAGACTTGCATGAATGGGATGATATAGCAAGTGAATAAAGGTTTAGAATATTTGAAATTGGGACTGCCTAGTGAATCCTCCCTATATGGTCAATTTACTGAAAGAATGTGGATATATGGGTGGGTGGGGAGAAAGAATTTACATATATCTGTATATGTTTCTTTATATATTATGTTTATATTATTATACACATTTATATTATGTATTATATATAATTATATTTATCTCACCTTAATGATATTATTTGTATAGCAACAGAAAACATTTTTATGTTAGTCTCTACAAAGAATAGGAATATGTGTGAAAGTTAAGAATAAGCACAGTTTATGCCAATTTGTTTAAACAATTATTTTTAAACCACAATCATTTTTCCCCACTGATCCTAATGTCACCATTTCCCCCCAAAATAAAAACTTTTAGCCTTTTAGATTATAGCCTATGTTTCAAAATATAAATTGGAATATTTGGAGAGAGACAAAAGAGGAAAGAACCTTTGGAGACTGATCTAATCGTACTTGGGTGAGTTACTATAGATGTTTGAGGATGATTAAAATTTCATCTATCAAAATAAAAATAAGCCGGGCACCTGGGTGACTCAGTCGGTTGAGCATCCGACTTCGGCTCAGGTCATGATCCCATGGCTTGTGGGTTCGAGCCCCACGTCGGGCTCTGTGATGACAGCTCAAAGCCTGGAGCCTGCTTTGGATTCTGTGTCTCCCTCTCTCTCTGCCCCTCCCCTGCTCATGCTGTCTCTGTCTCTGTCTCAAAAATAAATAAAACATTTAAAACATAAATAAAAATAAGCCAATGACAGTTACTGTTCAAGAATAATGTTTTGTAGAAGACATAAACATTAGACTCCCTTTTTTCCTTGCTCCTTCCCTCCTTTTATATAAATATATATATTTTTTAGGATCTACATATACCGGGCAGTGTGCTAGATGCTAGGGATTAATCAAAGAATAGGGCAGAGCCTGTCCCTGACTAAAATGAATTACATGTTTTAAATAGGCAGGACACATCCCTTCCTCATCTAAACAAGGCACAAGAGGGGCGCCTGGGTGGCTCAGTCGTTTGAGCGTCCAACTTCAGCTCACGTCACCATCTTGTGGTTCGTGGGTTCGAGCCCTGAGTGGGGCTCTGTGCTGACAGCTCAGAGCCTGGAGGCTGCTTTGGATTCTGTGTCTCCCTCTCTGCCCCTACCCTGCTCGTGCTCTGTCTCTCCTTCCCTCTCAAAAATAAACAAACATTAAAAAATTATACAAAAAAAAATAAATAAACAAGGCACAAGACTTTCAACAAACTTGCAATCTTCACCAACTGAGAAAAGCCAAGTCACCCTCAGGTGTAGCTAGCCAGTTAGAGGCCACTGAAGAAACAGAAGGTTGTTGGCCTTCTCCAATTTGGGTTTTCCCACTGGCAAAAGGAGAGACCGCCTGTATAAACAGTGATTCCAAGAAGCCAACGCCTGTGGCAGAGTACTTTATTAAGTGAAATGGTGGAAAGCCATTATTTAGTTAAAAGGCAAAGCGGAGCATTTGAGAAGACACTGGACTGGAGCAGAAACAAAGCGTGGGGTTCCTTCTGCAAGTCGGGTAACCTTGGGCAAATCGTATCTTCTGAGTTCAAGTTCTTCATCTGCAAAACAGAAGTAACGAGATCAGTTTTATCTTCTCATAGCGTTGTTAGGAATATCAAATAGACACAGGTAATGTTCACTGCAAACGTATCTTGCTCTTTTTATTTAAAAATTATTTATTTTGGGGCGCCTGGGTGGCGCAGTCGGTTAAGCGTCCGACTTCAGCCAGGTCACGATCTTGCGGTCCGTGAGTTCGAGCCCCGCGTCGGGCTCTGGGCTGATGGCTCAGAGCCTGGAGCCCGTTTCCCATTCTGTGTCTCCCTCTCTCTCTGCCCCTCCCCCGTTCATGCTCTGTCTCTCTCTGTCCCAAAAATAAACGTTGAAAAAAAAAATTAAAAAAAAAAATAATAAATAAATAAAAATTATTTATTTATTTTTTATTTTAGAGAAAGCCGATGTGCATGTGCGAGCCGGGTAGAAGGGCAGAAGGAGACAGAATCCTGTGCGGGCTCTGCACAGAGCCCAACACAGGGCTTGATCCCATGACCCTGGAATCATGACCTGAGCTGAAGTCACGGGTTGGACCCTCGACAGACTAAGCCACCCAAGGTGCCCTTTGCTCCTTTCATTTTAAATCTTACCATTTCCTTTCCCACCGCCTTTTCCTGCAGTTTTTGTCTATGTAAACAAGTAGCATAAGTCTGGGTTGGCTCCTCCCAGAACATCTAATACTACTGCATTAGGTCCATCATATTATAGGTCAGTCAGTAGCCAATATTTTTTTAATATCTATTATTTTTAAGGCTTCACATCAGGTGCTCCAAGAGACACAAAAGTGAATGGCACAACTGCTTTGGCATGACAGAAACTCTAGTTTTTGCTTTGGTTTGTTTTTAAGATTTTATTTTTGAGTAATCTCTATACCCAGTGTGGGGCTCAAACTTACAACCCTGAGGTCAAGAGTTACAGGCTCTATGCTTGAGCCAGCTGAGTGCCCCCAGAAGCTCTAGTTTTAAGAATTTATCCCAAGGGATGGGGCGCCTGGGTGGCTCAGTTGGTGAAACATCCGACTCTTCATTTCAGCTCAGGTCATGATCTCAGGGTCGTGGGACTGAGTCCCACGTCAGGATTGTGATGGCAGCATGGAGCTTGCTTGGGATTCTCTCTCCCTCTCTCTCGGCCTGCCCCATTCAAAATCAATAAATAAACTTAATAAAAAAAAAAAAGAATCTATGCCAAGGGGATAATGGTACACGACTGAAAAAGTTTAAAATGGAAAACGTGTCTTACAAAATTTTTGTAATAGATAACGGAGAATAAAATAAATTATTAAGCAAAAGAGATTGGTTAAATATGTTCTGAAGTATTGGTAGCATAGAATAATAAGCAGTCATTTAAAAAGACTATGTAGATCGCTGTAACAATTGAAAAAAGTACAAAAAATAAATGTTCCTCTTTTTCTAACTTCTATACATCAATCCATGTATCTATATGAAAAAATTGGCAACACGTCTGAGTGTCAATTCTCTTTTTACACTCTCTTGTGGTGTGATTCACTTACAACAAATAAGCATCATTTCTACAAAAACAATAAAGCTATTTTTTTAAAATCTTTAATATTTATTTATTTTTGAGAGAGAGAAAGAGACAGAGTGTGAGCAGGGGAGGGGCAGAGAGAGAGGGAGACACAGAATCTGATGCAGGCTCCAGGCTCTGAGCAGGACACGGGGCTCGAACTCACAAACTGCCAAGACCATGACCTGAGCTGAAGTCAGACACTAACTGACTGAGCCACCGAGGTGCCCCCAAGAAAGCTATTTTCAAAGAATTGAAAGAGAGTGAATGCCACAGGACTAGGCTTCAAGAATTCACAAGCAAAACTAGTGTAAACACACAACTCGTTAGGGATAAGTGTGATGAAAAGAACAGCGTGGAGTCTCATAAAGATAAAGGGAGATGAATAAGAACATCAAGCCAGGCAGAGATAGGAAAAGTATTTTTATTTTATTGTTAATTTCATTATATTTATTTTATTTTATCTTATTTTAGAGAGGAGGGAGGGGCAGAGAGAGAGGGAGAGAGAATCCTGAGTAGGCTCCTCATTGTTAGCACGGAGCCCGTCGCAGGCCTTGATTCCACAATCCTGAGATCATGACCTGAGCTGAAATCAAGAGTCAGATGCTTAACCCACTGAGCCACCCAGGTGCCCTTGAAAAAGTATTTTAGGCAGAAAGGACAAATAGAGGGGCATCTGGGTGCCTCAGTCAGTTAAGTGACTTCAGCTCAGGTCACGGTCTTGCAGTTTGTGAGTTTGAGCCCCGCATCAGGCTCTGTGCTGACAGCTCAGAGCCTGGAGCCTGCTTCGGATTCTGTGTCTCCCTCTCTCTGCCCCTCCCCCACTAATGCTGTCTCTCTCTCTCTCTCTCTTTCTCTCTCTCTCCCTCTCTCTCTCAAAAATAAATAAACATGAAAAAAATTTAAAAAAAGAAAAGAAAGGACAGAGTAAGTTATTGGGATGGAAACGTGCTCTAACTTGCTCACCATAAGTACACTGTTGTCAAAGAACAAAAAGTCAGTCGAGGAAATCTGACGATCTAATTGTCTTTATTAAGTGATTCATGAGTGGGGTGGCGTCCCATCTAGCAAGCAGAGGGGAGCTCTGAGGAGGTGTAAAAACAGAAGGTTTTCAACATTTATTTATTTTTGGGACAGAGAGAGACAGAGCATGAACGGGGAAGGGGCAGAGAGAGAGGGAGACACAGAATGGGAAACAGGCTCCAGGCTCTGAGCCATCAGCCCAGAGCCTGACGCGGGGCTCGAACTCACGGACCGCGAGATCGTGACCTGGCTGAAGTCGGACGCTTAACCGACTGCGCCACCCAGGCGCCCCTAAAACAGAAGGTTTTCATAGGAAGGAGGTTGTTAACAAAAGAAGTTAACGAAAGAAAAGACTGTTCCAGACAAGGCCACATTCCTTTAGGGAGAAGGGCAGGGGTCTTATTAGATGGATTACCTCATTTTGGGGGGAGATGGAGAGGGCCCGTGTGATAGATTGCCTCATTGGTACTGATCAAAAACTTCTTGACTGACTCCCTAAGACATATATTTCTGCGGGAAGCTGAAACTGCAATTAGGTTAGGTATGATGCCCAGATTTGGTGACTTAGCCTAAGTAACACCATTTTGGGCCTGTGGTTTTCTTTCTAACACTGTAAATGGAAAAGTTCGCTATCAGGTTGGAAAGTTTAAGGCCATATCAGACCAAGAGTTTGGGCCTTTGCTGAGCTGACGATGAAAAGTGGTGATATTTTAGGTGAATGATATACTGAGATTGCACGGCGTAAAATTTTAGTCTTGCGTGGATGCCTTGGTGTAGCTCCTGGCAGTACAACACTTAGAGGAAAGACCTTATTTCTGAGCCTATTCCCAGGGCTAACAAAAGCTTCCACCCTTGGAGGTCAGGGGTCCGAGGAAGGATGTTGTGGTGCCTGATTTCAGGAACAGTGGATGCACTTGGCCGTGTAAGCTGGTACTCATACAATACATGTGTTCAAGGCCCCTGTCACCAGCTAGACCACAAGACCTGACATATACTGTCCACTTTCTTGTACTCACTAATGTTTGTCCCACATTTTCCTTAATCCCTTTTCTCCAGCTTAACTCTTAACTCAGGCAAATGGAACCAGAAACCACCTCTCAGGTGATGGCAACTGCCCTGACAAGCAAGGTCTCCAGCTGGCCCAGACCACCCAGACTTTCTTTCTTCTTCTTTCTTTCTTTCTTTCTTTCTTTCTTTCTTTCTTTCTTTCTTTCTTTCTTTCTACATTTGTTTATTATTGAGATACAGAGAGACACAGAACATGAGCAGGGGAAGGGTAGAGAGAGGGGGAGACACAGAATCTGAAGCAGGCTCCAGGCTCTGAACTGTCAGCACACAGCCCGACACAGGGCTTGAACTCACAAACTGCGAGATCATGACCTGAGCTGAAGTCGATCGCCTAGCCAACCGAGCCCCCCAGGCGCCCCCAGACTTTCTGAGCTAAACCCATTTGGTGCCTATGCAGATGGACCATGGAGTGACCTATGGAATGACCTACCATTACTTTTACATCATTATAATACTAAAATCTCCACCCAAGGAGAAGCCTCAGCCTCACTTACATAACATACAATGTGTAGGCACGTTTCCTTAAGGCCCATTCAGGACCTTATGCCCATCTTTACATACAATGACAAGCCTTCCCTATCTAAATATTCATCCTAACCCTAAACAAAAAGAACCCATTCACCCTCTCCAGGGGAGCCAGGCTTTGGAACCCATTCTGTGATCTCTTTGTTTACTGCAAATAAGAGTTTTCTTTGTACAACAACTCAACCTGGGGCAGTTTCTGACTCAGTAGGGAGAGAACTCACCTTGGTTGGTTTGGTTACACCATCACATTAGAGGATGTAGCCTGGACTAGGAAAAAGGAAGCCAGTTTGATTTATAGATATTAGGCCTTTAGATACATGGCATATCAGCCTTCACTAGTACTCTTGTGCTGAGTCTTGCAAATGTTAGTGGCCAGAATGTAGAACAGATGATTGATAAGCACATAGTAGATGATCGATAAGCTTTTGGGGAATGAATACTTGGCAACAATGAACACAGTAACTCAAACTGGGGAACAAGGACGGAGTGTAGACCAACTTGGCCAGTATTTCCAAGAGACAAACTCTCCTGCTATACTTCCAACTCAGTATCGTCAGTTAAACAGCATAAATTTAGTTATTTGGAAGAGAGTTGGTAAGCCACGTTCAAGTTATTATATTTAGAATATTTCTTATTTTATTTAGAAATTTAAATTTAATAATGACACAAGAAATAGCAAATGTATCTCCTTTCTTTGCTCTAAAAGCAGAAGTGTAAATATTTATCTCAGTTAACCATTTATTTGTGGACACTCCTACCAAAGAAACTTGCCAGAAGCCTGGGCATAAAAACCCTTGATTCAATCAGGCCTGAATCACTGACTCATTGTGTATGACCTGGGGCAAGTCACTTGACCTCTCAGAACATTCAGCAGGAAACACAGGTGTAAAGCAAGAGTGTGCCGAAAACCAGATGCTCCATCTAAGTTGGCTTCATTTGGTAAATACGTCGTGGAAGAAAAAGAACATTGAATTCTTTCAAAGAAGTATTTTATTTTATTTATTTATTTTAATGTTTTTTATTTATTTTTGAGACAGAGAGAGACAGAGCATGAACGGGGGAGGGGCAGAGAGAGAGGGAGACACAGAATCGGAAGCAGGCTCCAGGCTCTGAGCCATCAGCCCAGAGCCTGACACGGGGCTCGAACTCACAGACCGCGAGATCGTGACCTGAGCCGAAGTCGGACGCTTAACCGACTGAGCCACCCAGGCGCCCCACAAAGAAGTATTTTAAATTTGGCGTTTAATTCTTAAACATGGGGCTTCTTAGAACTTGGTGAATACTTAGATAGCAAATTCCTTATGAACTGCATACTTCCTTCTGGTACTCAACTTTATTGTAAAAGGATTTTCTTTAGGAATTAAAAACCAAATCTGCAGCTTTTAAATCTTTGAGATTTGCAGATTTTGAACTTTTTGAAATCTGAGCAATGCTAGTGATGAAGTTTTGGGGTCCTGGGGGGTTTGTGGGGTCTGGACCCGATGGCCAAGAAAGAATTCCTGAAGACGTCTTTGGTGCAAAAAAGGTGATTTTATTAAAGCATGGGGACAGGACCAAGGGGCAGGAAGAGTTGCATGGGATCCTGATGGGTAACTCGTTACATGCCCTCAGGTTGGGAGGGGGTCAGGGATAGAGTAAGTCTCTAAAGAATTTTGGAAGCAAAGTTTCCAGGACCTTGAGGGGTTACCTGTTGTTAGGAAAACATCATTTATTACTGTTTTGTAAAACCTCAGTCATGAGACCCTTCAGATGTATATCAGGGGTCCATAAGCTTGGAGTCCGATTGCCAGCATATCCTGGGCTAGCTGAGATAAAGGAAGTATATTTAAAGGATCCTCAAGATTGGGAAAATTAAGATAAGGTTCTCTTTGGCCCCTAGCAAAGTGTCATCCTTGAGGCAGCTGGGCTCCTAGAGGGAGGTCACTCTGCCAGTTTCAAGGACTTGTCAATGGGTTATAGGCATGAAGGAATTTAATTTTTCATTTGCCTTAGTTTCCCACATTACCATGCCAAGCACTTAAGCCCCTTTCCTTTGTTCTTGGGCAGCCAGGATTGTCTGAGAAATATCACACATATTCCACCTGGGGGGGGCAGGTGTGCTAGCTTGTTCTTTGCCCCTTAGCCTGCCTCATGCTCCCTCATCAGTAAAAATAGACAGGAGCAAAAAGCCCACTAGGACTGGGAAGACTGAATATCTCCATAGCAGCGAAGGAGCAAGTTCTTAGATACTTATATTTCAACCTAACAATGTTTTCAATGACACCAATAATTTTGGTTAAAATTGCTTGCACACTTAGAGTTTTAGGTGGATAATTTTATTTACTTCTCACATGAACTTCTAAAGTCAAGTTTTCCTACTATACCCATTTTACAGAGAGAGAAACTGAGGCTTTGAGAGATTAAGCGATTTGCCCAAGACCATATAGCGTTGCCCGAGACAGGTGGTGGGAGTTTAGAGCTCTCACTTTCACACTTGGTATTACCTTCCTTGGGGTGGAAATCACTGGATTAATATGCCAGCAGATAACGTATTGATTAGATAAGCCTCATCAAGACAAAGATGCTGGCTCTAAAAGAGATATTCTTTGGAACTCACAATTCAGCTGTATTTTGCAAAAGAGGCATTTTTACTCTTTTGTTATCCAATCACAGTTAGGGACAAAAATCGAATCTTAAAGAGCTATTTGTAAAAAGCCCAGGAAATGATCTCTTCATCTCTAAAGCAGAAGTTCCCAAGCTTCAGAGTGCCTAAGAATTACCTGAGGAATCTTTCAAAATAGGCACGTCCCCAGGACTCGCTGCTATGAATTTGCATGAAGTAGGTCTAGGGTTTGAACATGAGTCTGTAGTTTTAAAAGCAGCCAAGTAATTGCAGGGGAGGCCGCCCTTAGTCCACACTTTGAGTTCTGAAATTTCTTTTCACCTTGGATTCTTGGAGATACCTGGCTTTTCAAAACAAACAATAAGGCTACTTCCCAAATTGCTTAATAGCAGCCTGACAAATTTGGTGTGAACAAACAACAGGTGCTATCTGCAAGAGGTGAGTCAGGACCCAAATCAGAATGTGTGCTGGTTCTTGGCTTAAGCGTAAATACGTAGATGGAACCCTGGCCTACTGAGTTCTCAAAACCAGCGATCTGGGCTGAACTCTGAAACTTTAAAATCCTCGAAAAAAAATGCTATGGGTGAGGACATGTGCATAATTCAGAAAAATGGAATTCTTTTGAATAGCATCACAATTGCTTGCTTTTAACCCAAATCATCCTGATACCTGTGGTAGGTAGGCAGGAAGTGACTAAGGCGATGCATATGGAGTGACGCCTCTTAATGGTATTTTTAGGACTGAAGGTGGCGGTACGGGTCTCAGGTGCCATTGGAATGGTAATTCTGCTAATTGGGTCTTGGAGCTAACACCTCTCTTGGAGAAAGGTAGGAAGTCTCACTTTACTGAATTGGTTCAGGGTTTTTCCTTCCAAGGATTTCGGCCACCTGTATTTGAAGGCAGGCTTCTTACCCTGAAAGTTTGGATGTTGTTGTTTTTCTAAAAGGATAAAATCAGTTCTCAATGCCTGAGGAAGGCCAAATGGGATGGATTCTTGAAAAACTTTGTATTTCTTGGTTCCTATTCTCGGGTAGCTTTCTCCCAAATACCTAAGAGTCCTTTGAGATTTCTCCTCCCCCCATTTAGGCTTTAAAAAGAAAATTAGTGTGAATCATTAGAGAAAAGAAAAGGTTCACTTAGGGTTCCCCCCCTTTGTCTTCTTTTTAAAGCTTTAAGTAAATGATGTAACGAATTAGGAAGATGTGATATTTTCAAAGACTGAATAATACTTCTTTTGGACAAGGGAATTTTTAGTTCCTCCATGAACAGATTTTGGAGAAAGCAATCTGTGAACCCCCTGAAATAGTATGGAAAAATTTGAGTGAATATTCACTTTTCTGGGAACAGGGTCAGTTTTTTTTTAATTATAAAAACGGGTTCCCTCTACCTAGAAAACTTTAACAACTAGTAAGAAATAAATTAGTTTAGAATAAGAAATACGAATATGGAATCAGAAATAACATTAGTTTATAGAAATTAAGCATATCTTTTCTAAGATTTTAAAAAGCTGGAAAGTTTGTTAATCTTTTCAGGACTAAGGTGAAAATCTCCAAGGCAGATCATTTAAATAATATGGCTACTTAATCTAATTTCACAATTAAGACTATTAGCAACTGCTTGTGGACACAGATATTATAACATCTCCTTAGTCATTAGGATTAGGATTAAAATATCAAAGGACAAGTAGACTACACATTTCCCTTTGAGTAACACTTTCTGCTTTTATCGATTTGTCTTGTAAATAATAAATCCTCATTGACAGAAATCGTTGGCATTCAAATCAAGGAGGATAAATAGTTTTGTCCTTTTCTGTAATCTGAGTCAGAAAAATCCAAATTATAAATGTGTTATTTACACTGTATAAAGAATTTGCTCCCCTTCCAATCCGAAATACATAGGGGCCTGGAGGTAATTTAAAACATTAAAATTTATATAAAATAATTTTAAAAATTATCAAAAAATTCTGATAGACCAATAATATGAAAGTAAAGCTCCCACATATTCAGTGGTTTAAGGTGCAGTTCCAAAAGATAAAGTTTTCTTTCGATATATGTAATTAAATAAACTCTACATTCAATGTGGGGCTAGAAGTCAGTATCTTACTCGCATGCCCTACTGACTGAGCCAGCCCAGCATCCCTCTTTATTCTTTCTTAATGTCTATTTATGCTTGAGAGACAGAGAGAGAACATGGGAGAGGCAGAGAGAGAGGCACACACAGAATCCGAAGCAGTCTCCAGGCTCCGAGCCGTCAGCACAGAGCCCGATGCGGGGCTCGAACTCATGAACAGTGAGATCAAGACCTGAGCCGAAGTCAGACACTCAACCGACTGAGCCACCCAGGCACCCCAAGTCATATAATATTTTAAAGATAGTTTCCTCACTCATGGAAAGGAATATTAGAAGGTGGTTACAGGGGCGCCTGGGTGGCGCAGTCGGTTAAGCGTCCGACTTCAGCCAGGTCACGATCTCGCGGTCCGTGAGTTCGAGCCCCGCGTCTGGCTCTGGGCTGATGGCTCAGAGCCTGGAGCCTGTTTCCGATTCTGTGTCTCCCTCTCTCTCTGCCCCTCGCCCGTTCATGCTCTGTCTCTCTCTGTCCCAAAAATAAATAAACGTTGAAAAAAAAATTAAAAAAAAAAAAAAAAAAGAAGGTGGTTACAAAGAGTGTCTGGTGAGAAAGGGATTTCCATCCCTTTTCTTTCATTTGAATAATCCTTACAACATAATTCTAATAATAATCAGGATGTAATCTGAAATGATCAACAATTGATAATTTACTACTCTGATATGGTAAGATCTTCAAAAACTATAATAAAATATAAACTATCCTCTTCTACCTTTATCAGTGAATCAAGAAGTATTTGGTCTTTTCCAATGTGTTTATTCTAATTTCCTGGATGTCTGATAGATGCTTCCATATCTCCCTATATTCACATCTTCAAATTTAGTCATAAACACAGTTAGCCATACCCTTTTCAAAATTTGGTCTGAATGAAAAAGAGAGCCTCAAAGTTTAGCCTTGGAATTAACACGAAAAGTAGTCTGATATCTGTGTGATTCTGGAAACTCCTTCACATTATCCAAACTGGGATCTAGAAGACTAAATTCCAGTTCAATCTCTTTCCATTTTTGCACAGCTCAGACTCACAAACTTCTATGTTTTGTAAAGCTGAAAAATGCTGTGTTTTAATCCCTACTGGGGTACAGTCTTAGGGTTTAGAGAATGTTACATCTCAAATGTATATAGAATAAGGAAATACATCTCATTTGAAAATCCTGCATTACTCAGTGAAAGGGTATTTTCCAAAGAATCAATTCACAATGTAAATTCATGAATGGTTGTAAAGGATGCATTTAAATTGTAAAGTAAACCAACAGATTTTAATGTAACAGAGTATACAAAGTTCATTCCTATTGTTTTATTTTTTATTTACATGACTATTGTTTCAGATACAACATTGCAACTTACCTTTATAAAATTACTATTTGGGAGCGCCTGGGTGGCTCAGTTGGTTAAGCTGTTGGTTAAGTGTCTGACTTGGGCTCAGGTCATGACCTCACGGTTCCTGAGTTCAAGCCCCACCTGGGGCTCACTGCTGCCAGGGCAGAGCCTCCTTTGGATCCTCTGTCTTCCTCTTTCTCTGCCCCACCCCCACAAATAAATAACATTAGAAAAATAAAATAAAAATAAAATTTCAATTTTTTTTGGGATACCTGGCTGGCTTAGTCCTAGAGCATGAGACTCTTGATCTTGGAATCCTGAGTTTGAGCCCCACACTGAAAAAAATTTATTATTTTTATTACTTAAAAAAAATTATTGGGGCGCCTGGGTGGCTCAGTCTGTTGAGCATGCTACTTTGGCTCAGTTCATGATCTCGCGGTTCTTGAGTTCAAGCCCCGCGTCAGGCTCTGTGCTGACAGCTCAGAGCCTGGAGCCTGCTTCATATTCTGTGTCTCCCCCTCTCTCTACCCCTTCCCCACTCATGCTCTGTCTCTCTCTGTCTCTCAAAGATGAATAAACATTAAAAAAAAATTTTAATAAAAATAAAAAATAAAAAAAATTATTACTGGTCAAGTTTTGACATAGTGTCAAAGAATATCTAAAAAGACTACTAAGATACTTCTCCAGTTTCCAATTACATATCTGTTTGAAGCCAGATTTTTTTTATATACTTCAGTCAAAACAACAATTGGATGTTAAAGCAAATATGAGAATCCAGCTGTCTGCTATGAAGCCAGATAGTAGAGATTGCAAAAATGGAAAACAATGTTACATTTCACAAAAGCGTTATTAAGTTGACAAGCCATTGTGTTTATTATTATTTTAAATGAACTAGTAAATATCTTAAAACTTTCAGTCAGCTTTTATATCTAATCTGGTAAATATTGATAAATATAAACCCTATAAGCAAAGCTTTGTGAAGTCTGCAATAATTTTTAAGAATGTATAGAGAGGTCCTTGACATCAAAAAGTTGAGAGCCCCTTATGCATGGAATTGTGAAGGTACTAAATCCTTTATCTGGAAACTGCCTCTCAGACATAGTGAGCACTTCTTTTGTGATGTGGGAGGAGGGAGATCAGCAACAAGATACTAACTCACATTAACTAAAGTAAAACTCCTACCTCTGAATTTCTTTGCTACGTTGTCTTGTGTAGTTGACAACATAATAAGCAGAAGTTGTATAAGGTAGGAGTTAGGATGTCAAAACCTGAAACACCTGTCATCTGCTGATCCAAATAGCTCATGTTTAAAATAGAAGTTATATTTTAAATTAATTATCGAATGTTATTCAGGTGGTTGGGGCTGTAGATTGTGTAACTGAATCTCATGTCCCCTAATTTGCTGCTTGTGGATCAGTACTACATGGCTGGTGGCCACAATACAGGCCTACGACTCAGAAGGGAATTTTGGTTAAATGTGAAGGTTTGGGTGTATCCATGGGCACAGAGAAATATTCAATCCATGAGATTCAGTGAGATGACAGCAGGAAGCAGAAGTAGGTCAAATAAATGAACATAGGATAAAACCTCAGTCAATGCTCATCAAGAATCATATACAGAATAGAAAGCCAGGAGAAGGGTACTGTTTTTTGAATACCCACGACGGTTCAATTAGAAACCACTAGGTTACATTTGGAACCCCTAGCTTACATTACCTAAGAGTAGATTTTAGCCCTACCCTTATCTCCTAATATAATTTGACAAATTATATCATCATAACAACAGTGTAAAGCAGGTATT
This sequence comes from Lynx rufus, assembly GCF_022079265.1. NCBI lineage: Eukaryota > Metazoa > Chordata > Mammalia > Carnivora > Felidae > Lynx > Lynx rufus. The sequence goes on along the minus strand of NW_025814826.1, from coordinate 50,606,151 downwards.
TTCTTCATTTCTCAACTAGGAAATAAAGGTCTAGTGAGGTGAATACGCTTCCAGGATCACACAGATTCCACATCACACAGTCCCAAATCAAAGATAGGGTTTGGGTTTCAGGTCTCTCTTGGGGCACCTGGGTGGCTCAGTTGGTTAAGCATCCAACTTCGGCTCAGGTCACGATCTCATGGTTCCTGGGTTTGAGCCCCACATCCGGCTCTGTGTTGACAGTTCAGAGCCTGGAGCCTGCTTTGGATTCTGTGTCTCCTTCTCTCTCTGTCCCTCCCCCACTCAAGCGCGCGTGCTCTCTCTCAAAAATAAACATTAAAAAAGAAAAAAAAGAAAATCTGATATATTTAAATATATATATAATATTCTACCCTTGAGGAACTTTCATTTCTGGCTTGAAATTGTACTAGCCTTTTCCCTATTCTCTTGAGGTAGGGGGAACTGATAGAAATGCATGGATATGTAATGAGGTTTTATATTTATTCACAGTCAGGTAACATTTTACTTTTTCTTTATGGGCCATGAATTGCAAGTAAAAGGGGACAAACAACAAATGTGCTTTTGTTTAATAAAGAAACCCAGTTTTACTAAAGGTTCTTATTGCTGGAACTATTAGCAAAGGGGCAGCTAAGTGCTACTGAGCAAAAATCTGCAATTCTGCATTACAAATAATAAGCATAGAAATTTAGAGCTAAGATTGAGTGTTCCTGTGGGGTCCCACAGCTAGACACTTGACACCCACAATTTTCACCGTACCCCTAAATCGGCTTAATCCGCATTATATGTAAGAGTACATAAGTCAGATAATATGCTTTTTTAAATAAATTTTTTTAGCGCTTTATTTTTGAGAGACAGAGACAGAGCATGAGTGGAGGAGGGGCAGAGAGAAGGAGACACAGAATCGGAAGCAGGCTCCAGGCTCCGAGCTGTCAGCAGAGCCCCAGGAGGGGCTTGAACCCACGAACCGCCAGATCATGGCCTGAGCCGAAGTCAGACGCTTAACTGACTGAGCCACCCAGGCGCCCCCCAGATAATATATTTTCAATTACAACTTAGCCTTTAAAAACTATCATACAACTAAAATTCAAGAACCAGTCTAAGTGGGATGAATCCGGCTCTCAAATTTAAGCCAGTTCCTCAAGAGTTGAATCACCTCAGGCAGTGTTCACACAAAGGCTGAAGCCTTGAAGATTTGTTGGGGAAAATTAGTGAGTGGGTTTCCCCAGACCAGCGTGAAGTCATCAGGCCAGGGCAATGCTTCCCAGAGGTGTAACCGCTGCGGGAGGGGGGGGGGGTGGGGGTGGTGGTGGTGCGGGTGGGGCGGAAACGCTCGGTACTTTGCAGGTCGGCCCCTGGGGACTGGGTTGGCTGACTACCTGGCCTGGTATTGCAATAAAATTCTTGACCTCTAAGCACATCCCCTAACACCACACCCAGCGCGAACTTGTTGAAAAGCATCGTTCCTAGTTTACTCGACTTTTCTGTTTTGACTTGTTCCTTATTGTCCAAAATACGTGATAAGGAGCAAGACCCCACTTTTCAAGACCTATCTGAGTTCCAAAGCAGTTCACACTTCAGAGGATCCTTGGAAGGCGGGGCGGGGGGGGGGGGAAGCAAAGGAAAGGAAAGAAATCTCTTTTTACCCTGCAATAATTACAGCGGAACCTTCAATGGCCAAATTAGTGAATTTGTAAACCCACTCTCATTTTTTCCTAAACAGTGCCACCTAGTGTCCATTTTAAGTCAGGAGACGCTTTGGCGAGGACCAAAGAGAAATAAAGAAAGGGGAAAAGAGTAACCGGGAAGACTCTTTCCAGCTTTAGGGCGTTGGGGAAAAGATGGAGAAAAGAGCGTCTCAAATATAAGTATTTTGACTCGCTATCTTCTCGAAAGAAGCAGAAGCCATTTAAGCCATTCCCTTGGAAATGGCTTTTTCTAAGCGCGCTACTTTCGAGTTCTACGGAGCACGATTTTTATTTTGTTTTATTTATAATGCTCGCTGCTTGCGTGTTTTTACGTGAGGAGGCCAAGTGAAGGAAAAAAATATAACTATGTTTCCACTTTTCCCGCCACCCAAGACCGAAACTTCTGTGTAGGGAGGACTTTGACACTTGACGCCTGCTCAGAAACTTTTGAGCTACTGGGAAGAAAGGGTTAACACGCGGTAGACCTGTGGCCGATTTTATTTGGAGTCGCTGCCGGCGTTCGGAGGTTCCAGGTGTGTGCGCGCGCGCACACACACACACACACACACACACACACTCACACCTCCCAGCTATCTCTCCCCTGGGCTGTTACTTAGTAGCCTAAGGGCACCATTTGGCCTCACAGCAAATTAGTTAAACCGTTTGGGGAGTTTATCGCGAAGAGGGAATCCTTGTAACTCAGACCGGAGCTGAGGGATTTCTGCAAAGCGCGGCCTCCCAGCTCTGTCGCTGGAGGGAAGGAGGGAATCAGGTGGTGGCCAGCCTGTGCGCAGTGCATTTCTCTGCACACGTTAGCAATCAAGTTAATTGAATTCATTGGAGTTTAGAACCGGCCTCTAGCTCAGAGAGGGCTTTGAATGGCCAATTTCTCTTTCTTCCTCTCCCCCTCCCCGCCTCCCGCCCGCCCGCCCGCGCTCCCAGTTCCCTCCCCCCGGGTTCCCCAGTCCGCACCTCCCTTCTCCACTCCCCTCAACCCCCACTCCCTCCTCCGCCCTATTAAAACACCCACCAGCTCCCTTGTTAAGACCCCCTTAAGTTGGAGGAGGCAGAAAGGCAACAACAGCGAGGAAGGAGAAGTCAAGACGTCTGGAAAGAATTACCCAGTCCTGGCTTCCAGCAGCCCATTGAACCAGGGACTTGAACCAGCCCCAGCCAAAGACTTTCTCCCGATTCTGCGCTTCCTGGGTTCTGCTGAGACTTCACCGGGCTTTTCTTGATACGAAAAAGAAAAGAGACTTTCCGTTATCAGGGGAGGGGGAACTGGAGCAAAATAATAATAATAATAATGATAATAATAAAATAAAAATAAAGTTAATTTATTTTTAAAGCACAAATTTTTCTTTTAAGAATTAGACTGAAGTGCAACGGAAATATTAAAAAGAATAGTGGTGAAATTTCCTTTTAAAGTGGGGGTGAACCAAACATTTCAGACTACCCCCCCATCCTTTTTAAATGTTGTTTTTAAATTTTTTATTTTTTTTGGCCGGTCGTCTCAAATTCATCTGATCTCTTATTACCTCAATTTTGGAAACTGCCCGCCACCGACCCTCCGGGACCACACAGACAGTCTGAGGACAACTTTATGACCAAGAGCTGAACAAGGTACGTTACACTGGCGCGATATGGTGAACCAGGAGGGCCCCCGAATAGGCCAGGGAGAGGGAAGAAATTACCCACATAAGTGTTAAAAAATTGTAAAGCTAGTTTTCGACAGAGAAGTTTGAGGTCTGATAATTTCCAACAGACTGAAAATCAGGGGATATTTCAGATCACTGTCAGGCTTGGCAATATAACCCTGGCTTTCCCCATCCCTGCGGCGCTCGGCAGAAATCCGCTGCCTTTCTGGGAACACAGGTAACCTCTCTGCCTGGGAAAGACTGCACGTCCCGAGATGTACTTTTCCACTCCTCATCTTCCGGAGCCGCAGAGGGGCTCCCGGGCTAGGAAACCAGAATTTCCACTGTGCAAGGAAAATGCATTCCGCACAGCCACCCCCCTCCCTTTGCCCCTTCCCTTCCCATCCCTTCCCTTCCGTTCTTTCCCCCCCACACTCTACGTCGGGAGGAAAACCCTGGAACAGCCAGCTCAGTGCCTTTTACTTGTAAGTGGGAAACCCGCTTCTTACTTGGAATGCAAAGGGTTAAAGTGATTTGGGCTCCCAGCTCCTGGGAGCCGAGACCCTCCGAGAAGGAGGGTCCTTCGCCACCTCCTCGCAGCTACCGGCCTCGCTCGGCCACTCCCACTTTCCCGGGCTTCCCGTCCTTTGCACTCCCTGGACCCCAAGGCAGTGTCAGGCTCGGTCTGCCCGGGCTCAGCCCGGCTCCGGAAGCCTTACTTGGGCCAGGGGTCCCGGACACAAGCGGTGGCAGCCGCCGACCCGAGCGGGAGGAGGGCGCGCGAACCTCTGCTCGCCGCCGCCCGGGGGCAGGGCGTGCGTGGGGACCGCGCGCTGCAGCGCAGGCAGCTGCAACGTCCCGGGAGCCAACTCCGACGTGGCACCGAGCACGCTGGCGCTTCTCTTCGCAGCTGCAGCGCGGGGCCGCGCGGGTGGGGGGCTTGGGGGTGCCGTCCCCAGCGCCCGGCCTGGGGAGGGGGGACGGGGGCGCGCGGGAGCTGGGGCGAAGTGGGAGGCGAGCCAGAGGCAGGGTTGGGATGGGTAATCAACACCTTGGGCGGAATTGGTCACGCTGGTTCCCGCCCAGCGTGAGCGAGGGCTCCGAAACGGGTCCCCGTGAACTGGAGGGCGGGTCTGAAAGGAGGGTCTGTGCGCGGGCCGGACGGGGAGGCGAGAGAGCACTTCCCCTCCGGCCAGGGAAACGCAGCCGAGGGGAAACGGCGCTGAAAGGATAATTAAGGCTGGAAAGAGGGGCTGGGAGCGGAGAGGCGGTGCCTGGGAGGAGGGTTTACAAGACCCGGGTCCTATTACACCGGCTTAGGTGCCGGCGCCTCTTTTTCCATCCCCCGAACGCGCGCGCGGAGTAGTTGGACTCGGCGACCCTGCGCGCCTCCAGGGCGTGCGAGCCGCTGCAGCCGCGCGCCCAGAAGGTGCGTGTAGGAGCCCTGCCGGCCCCTCCCAGTCCGGTTCCCCACGCTTGGGGACCGTTGCAGCCGGGCGTCTCCCGAGCTGCTGCCCAGAAACGCTGCGCTCCAACCCACGTGGCTGGCCTGGGATTGCCTTTGACGTCACACCCTGGGGGGGAGGTGTGACGCAATAGGTCGGGGAGCCCTGATTGGCCGCGAAGGGCTTTCCCGAACTGGAGGCCTGCGTATATATAGACTCTCAGCTCAGTATTGAGAGTAAAGTGAAGGGTATTGGTAGTTGGGCTTTGCTGAGAAACTGAGGTGACTGCCAAGAGGGGGAAAGACTTCGCTGCCCTTTGTAGATTTCAAGCCCTTTTTTTTTCCCCCTCGCAGATTTTTCACTGCAGTGAGGGAGTATGATAATGTACCTTTGGAAGTGTTAAACAAGATTATAGTTGTTTAGGAAGGTTTTTTTAAGCCACTTTTTAAAATGTCAACACTTATTCAAACACATATGCAGTGACGAAAGGTTTAAAATTAAAATGTGCATTTATATAGAATTGGCTAGGACAAATATTTGTGTCCATCAAATTATTTGTAGATACTGTCTTAAATTTTACAGAATAGGATTGAAAAGAATACTTAAATTCTAAACTTTTTCTTTTCATACCAATGTGTGCAAATTGACTCATTAATTATATTTTTGCTGCGTTTTTCTAGTTGCTAGATACGATTACAGGAACCACTGAGGTGCTACATTTTTAATATCCATCATGCCACATCTCAGGTTTTTCCCACTGCTTGGCCCTTTTACGTTTTCAATAAAAGGTTAACTCTTTAACGTGCTTATGTTAGTGTCTATATTATGTCATGTGTGAGTTTGCAATTTTGGAACAAGTATTCAGAATTCTAGGTAAATATTTCTGCATGACAGCATTGTCATTAGAATATCATTACTCCTATTCACATTTTTTAATTTATGTATTTCCTGAGGGGAATAGAAAACTGTCTTGTAGATACATTGACAAAAGTATATTACCTCAGTTGCTTGTGTTGTACCTGGAACTAACTCTTTACCAGAGAAAGTTATGCAGCTTATAAAAATGAAGTTCTTAAATAGACGATTAGCATCAAATTTGCATGTCACTCTCCACAAAGCAAAGATGTAGTAGGTTAACCTTCCTGGAACACAGGACTTGGGCAGCAAACGAATAAGAAACTTACTAGAAAGTAAGTCAGATTGGAACTAATAACTTTTGGTAGGTTTATAGAATAGCCTCACGGTTTTGAATTTCATAAACTCTTGTTTTACACATGGTTTCCTTACCAGCTTTCTTTAAAAACAATATTTTTTTTTGACATTTTAAGCACAGACTGATTCATTTAGTATCTATTATTGGAACTGTGGGGAAAGCCCTTGCGGAGCGATGTGTAGGTCTCCTTTGGCAAAGCTATATTACATTGTCATAGTTTTAAAAATGGAAGTATAGTTCACACACAGTGTTACATTGGTTTCAGGTGTATAACATAGTGACTCAACAAGTCTGCTCTTCATGCTGTGCTCACCACCAATGTAGCTCCCCCTGCCCCTGGTATCGTACAAACATATTGCAATACCAGGGATTCTGTTCCCTACGCTGTACCTTTTATCCCTGTGGCTTAGTCACACAGTTACATTTTTCAATCTAAGAGCAAGTAGTTTGTTACATTATCAGCATCCTGACTGTTACATAATATGGGAGTGATGAGTTAATGTAATTGGAGAACAGATCATAAACTCCACTGTCTCTTTCTGGGTTCTGTTTTGTTTTTTGGTTGTTTTTTGTTTTGTTTTGTTTTGTTTTTTTTTTTTTGCTTGTTTTTGTTTTTAAATCCACCTTCACTCACGCTGTGTTCCACTAGGAGCCTGCAAGGACAGAGCCAGTGGCAGCTAGTACGACAGCTGATTGGGGGAGACAGCTCCCTGTAGAAAAATCACCTCCACCTCAACTTGGTTTTAATCCTTTTCTCTCCAGTGGCAATCTGCCTAGAATAAGTATCGCCCCACGGCATATACCTTAAATTATTCAAGTATATCTCGAATGTCACCAGTACATATAGATTTATAGAGTTTGTATATATACTGCCTTGTCCACAATCTGTCTTTCGAATTTGCACCCAAAGTAGGGCTTAGACTCCTGACCCCGAGATCAAGAGCAGCATGCTCTACTGACTGAGCCAGCCAGGCGCCCCTCACAATCTAGAAAAATGTTGTTGGTATAGAAGTCCAAACAAATATAATGAGGTCACACTCTTAAATATTTCTTTAACTTAAATAATAAAATATTTACAAAAGAATGCCTCTAAAATGCATCATTTTACTGCAAACTAAAAAACAAAAACAAGATGCAGTTCACATTTTAATGGAATTTGTCACACAAAAAATATACTCAAAGAAGTCTATAAATAACCACAGTGTAAGGCAAGATAGAAGAGGACCCATAAAAAGTGAAATAATGGCTACTGTTTATTACATGTCTAAAATGTATCAGGCACTGAGTTAGATACTTTATTTTTTTTTTTTAATGTTTGTTTATTTTTGAGAGACAGCGTGTGAGTGGGGGAGGGCAGAGAGAGAGGGAGACACAGAATTGGAAGCAGGTTTCAGGCTCTGAGCCATCAGCCCAGAGCCTGATGCGGGGCTCGAACTCACGGACCGCGAGATCATGACCTGAGCCAAAGTCCCATGCTTAACCCACTGAGTCACCCAGGCGCCCCTATTTTATATACATTATATCTAATGTATATGGGCCAAACCCGCATCAAGAAAATTTTGTAATTAAAGGAATCTTGCTTCAGAAAGGTTGAACAACTCAAAGTCACAGTGTTTAGTGAGGAGTGTGGATGAAATTTAATCCAATAAATCTTGAATATAATGCCCTTGAACTGGATTATGCTGTGGCTGGACTAGTGGAGTTTTCTGAGGGCTTAAATTGAGGAGAAATCACATCTGCGAGAGATCAGGAAGGATTTTGTGAAGAGCCTTGGCACTTGTGGCACATATGGTTACATGGGGTGTTGACCTAAAAGATAGTGTGCCCAAGAGCCAATGGAGGAACTTCGAGAACTAAGATTCCATGCCAAGTTTTGTTTTGTTTTTGTTTTTGTTTTTGCAAACTTTCTCCCTTTTGCCACACTGAACTCTAGGATGAAGTTTATGGCGGTGAAACTCAAGAACCAATAGGGCAGTTGGGCGAATTGGCATCCTGGGGGTCATGGATCATTGCTGATGGTACAAATGAAGAAGAAATCCGAAACCTACAGCTGTGGGTGCAGACACAGCTGGGGTGACAAGGCCTTTGAAAGGCTTATTGCCTAACCTTGCGAGCTTGGCTCCAGGGTCTCTGCCAGGATCGATGCAGTGGGACTGGAGAGACAAAGGCCAACTTCAAAGCCAGAGAGGGAGAGGAGGTCAGAAGGGGACAAGATGAGGGTCATGTGCTCTAATATGTCCCAGAGGGTAATGTTCTCTAATGTGAAGACTATTGAGAGGCTCCGTTTGGTACTTTTTCAGATTTCTAGTTGAGGACAGTAGCAGAGGCAATATGCATGGAGGAATGCGTATCGATCCAAATAAATCACTGGGGTTTTCTTAGACTTTAACCCAGTGATTGCCAAACTTCGTTGCAATTAGAATCACTTATGGAGATTTGAAAATTACTGATGCCCTGTTAGCACCCCCTACCAATTAACTCTGGATGTTGTAGGAGCCGCATGTCAGTAATTTTTACAGATCCCCCGAGTTAATTTGGACGTACATCAAAATTTGGGAACCACGACTTTTTAACCTTTGCTCACCACCATGGTTTCCTAATCCACTGTTAGCAGGCAAATGTCTACAAGCAAAGAATGTCTTGTAGTATAAAGACGTGGGTTTCCGTGCTCCATGCCAGTGTCACCTGCCTAAATTAATATTCTTAATTCTGATCTACATATGATTTGAGGCTTAGCCCCCCCATCCTCCATACAATGAGTTTAGGGGTAAAGAAAACCTGTGTTCCAGAGCCAGTCCTGCTCTTTATGAGATGTGATTTTGAGCAATGCATTTTCTAAACAAATATTCTTTATGTATCTCCTTTTGGCCTTTGAGCCTTTGTATGTGTAAATATCGGCTACAAGTTAAAAAGACACCAACTTGGTCTTCAGTGGATTTGAGAAATTTATAATGAGGAAGAGAGACAAGTGCACTTTATCCCTTAAGTTACTCTTCCTTTACATCAAAACCATTGGTATCCCATTGAAGCTGCAATAAATATATATAGTCCTTACCTACTTACAGTAAGCCTGCAAAAAAGTTGCACTCCCATTTTGCAGATGAGGAACTGAGGCTCAGGAGTAGATACCAAAAATGTACTCTTTGTACTCCTCCTTCAGATGACCATGATGAAGAACATGCCCACATTGCAACCTACATTCATCCTTCTTATAGACACTCAGCTATGGGTGGCTACAATATGAAAATAAAGTTTCCATCCTGTCCCTAAAATTTGAAGTTCAGAGATAATCGATTGTCTAAGGACACATGACTCATTCACAGGAACCCTCAGGTGATTTGCCTGAAGTCAGGTAGCTAATATGAGGCCAAACTTGGGCTTGAACCCATTTCTTCCCAGTCCTGCTAGTCTTTTCCCTATGCCACAGTTAACTAGCAGTGGATTAGAGGGCAGGGGAGTGAGTCAGGCTGATTAGGTAGTTAGTGGGCAGGCAACAAGTGGCAGAGATCTAACATCACTGAGCTCTAGCTGTTGATAATTCTTTTTAGGTACTTAAACGAGTTCTCTCTTTTAAATTAAGAATCTGTTGTGTGAAGTCAGTGGGATTATTTCCATTTTATAGATGAAGAAACTAAAGATGGCAAGTATTATGTGGCTTTCCCAATGTTGCCATGCCATTAAAAGGAAAAGTCAGGAATCTATCCCAATTCAGTCTGGTTCCAGAGGGACCAGGACATATACATACACACACACACACACACACACACACACACACACACGTTATTAGAGCCGAACGCAAAACAGTGTATGGATCAATGCACCATAAATATTCTAAGAGTTCCAGATTTCAAGTAGATAAAAGATGATCTCATTATCCCCCATGACCCACACTTGACCCCTGAATTCATAAGGTTCCTCAAATTGTAACTGACAGTTTCTGGAAACGCTTTTGGAGGGCCATTTGCCTTTTCTAACTTTATTATCCAAAGGTCTACAGCTGGTCTGGTACTTCTTACAAACCATTATGTTTAGGCAGCTGGGCAAGAGATTATGGAACTTGTCTTTTAAAAAGAAAGAAAAAAGGGGCACCTGGATGGCTCAGTCTGTTAAGCATCTGACTCTTGGTTTCGTCTCAGGTCATGATCTTGCAGTTTCGTGGGTTTGAGCCCCACATCAGGCTCTGTGCTGAGAGTGCAGATCCTGCTTGGGATTCTCTCTCTCTCCTTTCTCTGCCTCTCCCCTCTACTCTCCTCTCTGTGCTCACTCTCTCTCTCTCTCAAAATAAAAAAACTTAAAAAAATAAAATAATTAAAAGAAAAAGAAAAAAACCCCTTTAGGATGAGGGGTATTAAGGGTTCAACATATATTCATTGCCACTGCAGTAAAGAAAGGAGAGGGACCCACCCAAGTGCAAAAGGAGTTACTCATTTATTCAAAATATATTTATTGTATGCCTACTATGCACCAGCCTCTGTCTTTGGTACAAGAACACACAGTTGATTGAGATAATCAAGTCCCTGTAGCCATAGAACGTACATAGGGCTAGTTAGAAAATCAAGTGTGGTCTGGGGAGAGTGACAGGGAGTGAAGAGAAGGTAGGGTGGAGGAGACATTTTAGAAGAGAATGGTAAGCTGAGACCTCTCTGAAGAGATATCCCTTAGTTCTAACTCTGTGGCCTTTCCCAGATGCTGATGACTAATTTGAATTCACTTCCTCTTTTTCCCCAAATCTAAAACAGAAGGACCACTTTATGAAGCTTTGGGAACTCAGTTCTCACCCCTGCACCCCTTAGTGCCATGGGAGCGGCTGTCATTCCAGCTCATCCCACCTTGCCTTCTGGTTAATAGAAAGAATAGGAGGAAGAAAGGCTCCGTTATCCATTGACCTATAGAGTCCTACTTGGGGTATGTGAGCTCACAGCAAGCCTTCTATCTGCTCTGCAGGTGGAACAATGAATGTAGCAGTGCCTTTCTTAAGGTAAAGCAGGATTTTGGCTGTAGGCGGTAATAACATGCTGTTGCATAGATGGAACCACCAGCTTTCTCTGGGATAACCCCATTCTCTGTCCCTTTTAGCTGCATCCACGCAGAAAAGTCTAAGAACCCAGAAATCTCTGCGTGTTGGCTAATCTTGTATCTGTACCTGGGTGTCAATTCCCCATTTTCCATAATAACAGGAAAAAGAGTTTTCTAACTTGTCCTTGCACAACATGTTTTATTAGCCGGAAACAAAAGGAAGCTGCCTGTTTTGTCATGACAAATCAAATCTATTCAGCGAATATTTACTGAGAGTACTGTAACCTGGCTCTATGCTACCATGCGGATCCTACTTCTGGTTTTGAGACTGTTACTTAAATACTTAGAGTCTTGGTTTCCTCATCCTATGTGTATGTTACTTGTAACATGAGATTAAGAATACATTTATCACCTAAAGTAGTTAGGATTAAATGGGATCATGCCATTCAATAAGACAGACAATACTTAGCCCACTGCCTGGAACCTAATGAATGGTGAATAAACGTTAGCAGATATAACAACGAGGTCAATGACGATGTTGATGCATAAAGTTACATGAATTCATTCAGCAAATATTTACCGAATACCACCTGTAAGCCAAGCAGGGTTTTAGGTCCTTGGGGCACATTAGCAAAAGTAGATTTAGAAAAATCTGTTGACTTTGTGGAACTTACGTTAGGGTGCATCAATCTATTCTCTACGCTTGGTTTGGCTTAGAATTCTGTGAAGACTCGTACTGGTGAATAATTGGTATCCAATCAAATAGCAGCTTAAAAATCAGTTCAAGTTTGATGTGGGCAAAAAAATAATTAAAATAAAATCCAACTTCTATGTTTTACATACTTACGGAAGGTAGATTTCTAAGTCGTCTCTCTCTTTAGCAGTAAACTCTTATGCTCCAGGACGGAACTACCGTATTTTCCGATTGAACAATGAAGCCATATGTCTGAGGAGAGTTTGCTTATGAAGCAGAGTATCTGAATTGAGGATTGTCTCAGAAAGTCTCACACATATGGTGCCCATATCTATGCAATTGCCCAGGGGAAATGATAAAGAAACACACACTGTGTGTCACTCCTTGAGATCAATGTATTCCCTCCGTAAAGTTGGCTCTGAAAATGTGCCTTTTGCCCTTTGGCCTGTACTGACATATGCTGCATGTGTCTTACCGGGCAATAATACGATACATCTCAGAAACAGAAAGGTTCAGTTTTAACCAGGCTGCTGCAGTGTACTAGCAACTTTTCCCAGGCTTCAAAGGGACATTCTGTAGACTCCTATGATGTAAGAGGGTGTTCCCCCTCCAGCTGTGGCCAGCAGATGCTACGCAAACACTCTTTGTCCACGTGTGCTGATAAAAGCAAGGAAAATGTGAATAATGGAAAAGAATGGCAGGCAGTACTTTTGCTGGCTATGGTGATTTTAAACCCAAGCGAAGCACACACTTCAGCTTCTCCCTGGCTGAGCGTTGCAGTCCCCTTGAAATTTTTCACTCTTGTGAGAATGACTCACGTCTTGGAAACGACGAGTTCCAAGTCTGGTGCTCCCAGCACCTTTAGGCATTCGTTAAGGTGCCCGGTGGGAGTTTTCAGCATCCTGTCAGCTGTTTTAATTAACAAGGGATGCTGTGCTCTCTTGCCTCTCACTGGAACTGTTCCCCGGCACCATGAACTTTCCATTCGTGTTGGGGTTCCCTTTATCAGCCTCCCAGGTTACATACTGTGATGTCCTGTAGAAGTGCTGGAAGGGGAGCACATCTGTGTTTGGTTGTTTTAGCTTCCTTGTTAGCTGATACTTTGTCTATTTTTTATTTTATTTAAATCCAAGTGAGTTGGCATATAGTGTAATGTCGATACTTTAAGCTGGATTGTGTTTTGGCTTTTTAAACCCCCCTCAGAAACACTTTGATTTGGCTCCTCACCGCAGCTCTGTGAAGGGTCCCTGACAAATATTATTATCTCCATCCAACGAAAGAAAATAACGTCCACAAGCTAGAATCCTGGTCTCCAGGCTGTTCTGCATTATCTCGGGTTGTCTTAGTTAGGGTGAAGTCAACTCCAAATTTTAAAACACACGGAGATTTGGGGAGAGTGGTGCTCTTGGAGAGACATGGAAGTTTGTGCCCTTTCCATACCCCCCCTTTCAGCTGGCTGCTTCTGAGTAATGTCCTTTTATAATAAACCAGTAATCGAGCGGGTAAGCAGGTTTCCTGAGTTCTGTGAGCCACTCTGGCAAACTAATCAAACCCAATGTGGGCAGGTCTTGGGAACCTCTGATTTAGAGCCAGTTGGTTAGAAGAAGTACAGGTAACAACCTGGGCTTGGGACTGGTGTCTGAAGTTGGGGAGATGAGTGGCAGTCTTGTGGGACTGAACCCTTAACCTGTGGAGTCTGATGCTATTAGGGATGGTGTCAGAATTGAGTTAAATTGTGGGACACCCACTGTTGTCTGGAGAACTGTTTGTTGGGTGAGGAACCTCCTTTCCCTGACACGCTGGAGTTGGGTCCAGGAAAAGTTGGGCCCAAAAGAAAAACAAACTAACAAAAGTCTACCAGGTACCTCTTCTATGTTCAGCCTTGGAGATACTTTAGGAAATACAAAACAATATATAGTTCTTCTCTACTCTGGTTGTTCAAAACCTTATTCAGAAGATACACAGACCATAGGGAGGAGTACAAAATTGGCTGTTATTAAGAGCTGAAATGTGTTTCAGGTCTAATGTATCACAGCTTTTTGTTTTTCAGCTCAGAAGCATCTTTTTATTTTTTGTTTGCTTTCTTCTTTTTAAGTTTTTTTTGTATTACGGCTTTAAAAGGATGGGAAATTTACCTGTTGAAATGAAGCGCGATGCTCTTTCTTCCTTAACTTATTTTATTATTATTTTTTAAAGGTTTATTTTTGAGAGAGTGTGCGTGTGTTTGCCCGAGCAATTCGGGGAGGGGCACAGAGAGAGGGAGACAGAGGATCCAAAGCTGGCTCTGCGCTGACAGCAGAGAGCCCGATGTGGGGCTTGAACTCACGAACCGTGAGATCACGGCCTGAGCCGAAACTGGACACTTAACCGACTGAGCCGCCCAGGCTCCCCTAACACATCGTGCTTTTCAGTAGAGCCTTGCCACCGTCATCTCATTTGATCCTTGAAACAGCACTCTGAGGTCCACCAGAAGGACATCCGTATCCCTGTTGTGCAAATGAGCAAATTGAGGTGCAGAAAGTCACTTAGCTAGTTAAGTGAGAAAGTGGGGTTGGAGCTCCTGAGTGCTTCTAGTCCAACACTCCCCGTGAAACCATGTGTATAACAAGTATGGGACAAGAGTGGTTAACCAAGAGTATCATTTGATTATATTACAGATGCATTGTGAGAGGTTTCTCTGTATCCTGAGAATAATTGGAACCACGCTTTTTGGAGTCTCCCTCCTCCTTGGAATCACAGCTGCTTACATTGTTGGCTACCAGTTTATCCAAACAGATAATTACTATTTCTCTTTTGGACTGTATGGTGCCTTTTTAGCATCACACCTCATCATCCAAAGTCTGTTTGCCTTTTTGGAGCACCGAAAAATGAAAAAATCCTTAGAAACGCCCATTAAATTGAACAAAACCGTCGCTCTTTGCATCGCCGCGTATCAAGAAGATCCAGACTACTTACGAAAATGTTTGCAATCTGTGAAAAGGCTAACCTACCCCGGGATTAAAGTTGTCATGGTCATAGATGGGAACTCAGAAGATGACCTTTACATGATGGACATCTTTAGTGAAGTCATGGGCAGGGACAAATCAGCCACTTATATCTGGAAGAACAACTTCCACGAGAAAGGTCCTGGTGAGACGGATGAGTCACATAAGGAAAGCTCGCAGCATGTCACCCAGTTGGTCTTGTCCAACAAGAGTATTTGCATCATGCAAAAATGGGGTGGAAAAAGAGAAGTCATGTACACGGCCTTCAGAGCACTGGGACGAAGTGTGGATTATGTACAGGTAGGTTTCCGAATTCCTGCCAGGGCAAACATACATTTAAATAAAGCAGCTTTTGTGTCTCTCCAGGCATATGCTATAGCCCATCCTTGTCCCTCTGAACACAGTACTCCTTTCAGTTCATTTGAAAACCGCGTGACTGTTGAAAGCACATTTTGAAAGCGAGGAAAAAAAAATCTTGTGAAACTGTTAAAGACTATCTACGAAAATGCTGAACTTACGCGGTGTTATTGGTTGGAAATTGAGATTATTTTGAACAGGAGACCCTTCCTTCCTTCTCTCCCCCTCCCTTACCTTCTCTGCCCCCTTGGTTCTGCCAAGTCAAATCCAACGTCATTTTCCACAGTCTTAAAATCTCCAGACCTTGTACGAAAATAGCGTCTGCCGAGCAGAAGGGTCTTGAGAAAATCTGCAGGCTCAAGGGATGGCTATAAAACGTTTTTCACGGAGACTGGGCAAAATGGGGGTGGTGAGAACAATTTTGATTTAAAAGGGTAAGGCATTCAAAGCTGGGAGACAGAAGGAGAAGGAAAATGAAAAAGGGAGAAAAACAAACACACACAAAAACCCTTCCCAGAGCAAAATCGAAGTAATGTTTATTTCACTCCCCAAACAGCATTACCTCACTCACTGCACTTGACCTTTGAAAGCATTTGTGATGGTGTTTGCTTGCATGAAAATGAGACAGGCTGTGTCTGTCATTAATTCCCTGACTGCTCTGCTTGCTCCAGGATTTCTCCCCTCCTCGTTCTCACTGAAGCTTTCTTTAGAATGTTAGTAGGGTCCCTGTGAGTTTTCTAACTGCAATTTTCTTGCAGATACTTCAGTTAAAGTTTGGCCATGATGATACGGAGAAGGGAGAAATGTCTGCAGTTTAAGAGAATCCACTGGGACACTCTCCCAATCTCCAATCAGTGAAATCCGACTTTTCAGAAGACCCATCATATACTTTAGGGTCCCTGATTGTCACAAGGTCACGCCCAGTGGGATGGCATGCTCTGTGTGGTTGGGGGAGAATGGGCACCGGCTTCAGAGTCAGCTGGATGACCCGCCTGGAGCAGGACCACCTTTCCAAGCCTCAGTTTCATGGAGAGAATAAGCCAGTCTCACAAAGGGTTTGAGATTACCACGGGGTTAATTCTGGTTACTATCTGAGGAGTTTGGAGGCATTTTTTCCCCCTCAGTTGGTACCAATCTGCATATTAATCTCTTCTAGGGAGTTGATAGAGTTTCACTCCCAAGTGTCTCCTAATTTCTAGAATGTTCACAATCGAGGTACTTTTAGTTAACTCAGGACATTTTTATGTATTTTCATAGTGTAACTTCAGGCCCAGATAGAGGATGAAATGATCCTTTTAAAGGAAGTGATGGGATGGCTGGGGAATTTACAGAGGGTTTGAAGACTGAAGCCTAAAATGAAGAAACATGTTTTGATATTTGGCCTTTAATTCTAGTTAAAACAATTGCTACATTTGTCGTTTCTAATCAAGATGTCATTGTGTGGGTTTTCTTTTTTCTTCTCTTTTTTTTTTAAGCCTGTTCCTCCCAAAGCCGCTTCTTCCATCATTCCTGTGTTGAACTTTGTTTGTATCCTTGACAACTTGACATTGTGCCTGACCAGGACAAAATAATACAAGCTATGGAACGTTAGCCTGGGCTCCTTGCTAGAACCCTAATCAGGCTTGAGAACTTTCCTTCCATCAGGCTGAGGCCTCCAAATAGACTAACCTGAGCACCAGCTGTTAACTGGGTCCTAAATCCTGCTAGAATTCTCCATCCATTCCAAATGTTCAAGGGGACTGACACAAGAGTAGAAAACCATTTGGCATTCTGAAATCAGGTGACTCCATCCTGCCATTCCTCATCAAAATCCCCAATTTTTAACCATGTGTGTTCTATAAAAGTGGAAACATTATAACAGTCAAACCAGTACGTTCTCACCATCCATTCTGACTGACCCAGGGTCTGAGAGTTGCAAAGCAGAAGCCACAGAAAGACCAAGGAGAGAGGTTCAAGGATGTTGGCTACTAAGCATTACAAGTGACTGAATGTGGAGAGCAGATTGGCTACCGAAGGAAGGAAGTAAAGTTTAGGTGCTCACACACAAGAGAGAATGGGGGCTGGGGCAGAAATAGGACCATCTGCTCTCATCCTTGCTACCCCGGCTGAAGACACTGCTTAGCTGGGCAGAGATGGCGCGGATGATTGTTTTTCTCAGATGCGGCTGAATCTTTGCACTGGCTAGTTCTCTTCACTTCATCTTTTTTTTTTAAGTTTATTTATTTGAGAGAGGGAGAGAGACAGAGAGAGAGAGAGAGAGAGCGCGCGCGAGAGCGCATACATGCGGGGGAGGGGGAAACCCAAGCAGGCTTTGCGCTGTCCGTGCCAATCCCAATGCGGGGCGCTATCTCAGAATCATGAGTCGAAATCAGGAGTCCAACGCTTAACGGACTGAGCCACCCAGGCGCCCCTCCATGACCCTTTTAGCAGGAGAAAAGGAAGACTAAATTATTCAAAATAGTAGAGTTGACCCTTGTTATTCATGGAGTCTGTATTTGTAAATTACCCTCCTCATTAAAATGTAGTTGTAACCCCCAAATCAGTACTTGGCCGCGCTTTTGTGATCATTTTGAGACGTGCAGAACGGCAAGAAATTTGATTCACCTGATGTTCATGTTCCCAACTGAGGTCAAAGAAGACTGTGCTCTGCCTTTTTCAGCTTTTATACTGTAAACAAGTAACTTCTTCGTAATGTATTTAGTATCACGTTTTTCACATTGTTGTGCTTTTTGTTGGTGATGTAGCTGTTTAAAATGCCCCCCCAAGTGTAGTGCTGAAGTGCTTGCTGTCTAGTGTTCCTGAGCACAAAGCTATGATTGCCTTACGGAGAAAATGTATTTCTTAGGTGGGCTTTGTTCAGGCATCAGGTACAGTACCTTTGGCCCTAAATTCACTGTTAATGATTCAGATACATATAGTAAGATGTATTTAAATGGGAACACAAATAACACAGTTATTTGTTAGGTATTGATTTATTAGGTATTGATTTATTAGGTATTTATTAGGTATTGATCAGTAGACAAAGATGTGACCAGAGCCTCAGAGGAACCTAACCTTATATTTCTGCTAGAAGCCATTTTTTTTTTTTTTTGGTGTTCTCTACATCCGTGTTCATGAAACTTCGTGGAACATAACTCCCCTGAATCATGAGAATTGACAAGTATGTATGTAGTATTTGCTTGGTTCCCGTATTGTATGGGAAGCCTGAACTTTCTGAGCGCCAATGTTGAGAATGTTCTGTCTTTTTATATCATTCATTTTAGAGGATAAGATTGGAGCACAGTGAAATAGGAATGGGACATCTGAATTCCAGACTTGAATCTGTTGTTTCCTTGCTATGGGCCTCAGCTGGTAGAACAGATGATCTCCGAGATCATTCCCAGCTCGGAACTCTAACTCAATACAGTCTTTTTTGGTTTTTGTTTTTTTGTTTATTTTTCAGTACAGTTTTAATTTCTCTGACATTTTTAACAGTTACTATCATATTTTTCACTTTCATTTGGTTTACTTTTTTAAGATTTTATTTTCAAGTAATCTCTACAGGCAACGTGGGGCTCAAACTCACAACCCTGAGGTCAAGAGTCACACACTCCACCGACTGAACCAGCCAGACGTCCCTCACTTTGATTTTTAGTACGCCCTTTCCCCCCAATTTGGGCTCTTGAATGTAAGCCCTGAGTTAAATGCTTCCATTATGGGACTTCCTGATTCCCTTCTTTAGAATGAGAATTCCAGCCATTTGGAATAAGGGTGTTTCTTGGCTTCAGCCTTAGAGGTGACAACATTTGGTTTCCCACGTTCCCAGCTGTCTTGTCACCTTTGTTTTACACCTTCTATGACTTTCACTCATGTTTAAGCCTTCCTAAAAAGAAAAGAGAATGACCAAATGACTCCTTTTTTAACCTTAATGTTTTGAATAGATTCTAGGTTGACCAAAGTCAGTAAGTATTTTACAACAACTTGGGTAATTCATTCTCCCAAGGAAGGTATATATCTTCCTAATTCTTTTAAAAAAGAGCAACAGAGAAGGGCCAAATTGCTTAGATGTCTATGATACAGAGGCTTTCCACTGGATGGATTTGAGATCCTTTGTCATAAACTCAATTGGTGTAGGAGCGGGTAATCTTCCTTATCCTGCCTCCTTCTCACAAAAAGAATGATTATGTTTTCATTGAGGGTATTTTTTTTTCTGGAATGGTTTTACTGCTAAATTTCAAAGTGTGTTTTTAAGTCTAAAATTCTTAAATTTTATGATTTTGTATTTGCCACTGAATCTGAGGCTGGTAAATTTAGCTATAGACTTACTTGTAAATTCCATTTACCCAAAATCCAAGTAAATAGAAAATCAAGATTTTTAAAAATTGAAAGTATCATGCAATATTGATAAAGTCCTAGAAGTTGGTTATGATAAAATTAATTGCCATCCATCATAAGCTTTTGCGTGACCTTGTTGTTTATATGAGAAATTTTAAATTGTGTGCAATATCCTATTTTCGTGAAGGTTATTTTCCATCCTAATTTTTTGGTCTCCCGTATCTCCTGCATGTATGTGGTTTCACCCAAATTATGTACTCCTTTTCAGCAGATAATTCAGTTTTCAAGTTGAGATTTGAAAAATAAAATTCTGTCTTCTACATTTAAGTACTTCCGAAACCAAAGAATATGTTCCCATTTTAAATAGTATCACATGCATTAGGTTCAATGTCAATGAGATAGGAAGTCAAGATGCAACAAACATTTTTTTAAGTTTTAATGGGTCCAGGGTCTACTCTTTGCTATAGGATGAATTTTCCCACAATAGAATGTACTTTCCCCAAAGGTACATTCAAGGCTATGAAGGAATCATAATCGGCTGCAAACTGCTCTCTAATTTTTTAATTTTCTCTAGTAAACAACCCAGTGTAAGGACTTTTACATTGCCTGCTCAGAATTGAGTTTGCTGAACTTAAGTTTATTGGGTATTGGACTAGGTAGGGATTGGTTCCCTGCTCTCCCGGTGAGTCATCACTTATTTACAGTGATTGTACGAAGGACTCCTTCTCTCATTGGATTAGTGTCCTTAGTGGGTGTCTCTGTGTTTGGTTTGTCACTTCTGGTTTTGGTTCGTCACTTTATGTCTTCCTTTTATTGAGCATTTACTATGAGTTAGCCAATATTAAGTGCTTTACATACGTGATCGAACTAAATTACCAATATAACAAACTTTAGGTGGATGTGATTATCCATATTTTTCACCTGAGAGGTGGAGGCTTAGGAAAGTGAGGTAAGGACACTACACAGTCAACAAGCTAGTCCAAGTTTATATAAACTTGGTGAATGGTGGATTGAGACAGATCTGTTTGGTTCCAATATTTGCATGGTGCTTTCTCTTCTTTCAATAGTGTGTTTACTCTGGTATTATACTGTTAAGAGTTCAAGGAAACTGGCATCATCTTGTGTTTGGTAGTAAATAACTATTTGTAAATTTTTGTTGTTGTTGTTCTGGCCTACCCCTTTTCACTAGATAAATGTCCCCAGGGAAAGGAGAGTGAGGGAGACTTTCCATTTACTTTGTGGTAAAGCTGTGTCAGGAAAGCTGGTAGCAGGGTCATGACCAAGAGTAAATTCCACACACTATAGAAAAAAATAGTCTCACTGGGTCAAGGTTAAGATGAAGGGTCAAGCCTTGCAAGCAGTCAAAGGATAAAAGCAGTAGCAACAGAAGGGGTCCTGATTTATTTTCAACCTGTTTCCTCGTTGAAGGCAGCCAGAGTAATTAAGATTTCCTCTTAATCTGTGTAGCTCTCAGTGCCCTTTGAAGTGGTATGGGGCTTGACTTGGGGGTGGGGAGATCCACCAGGCAGTCTGAAAGGAAACACGTTCAAAAAAGTGAAACATGGAGACTTGACATTTTAGACTTGGGTCTTAGAATTTGAACAGCATTTGGTAGAATAGGTAACAATGTTTCTTTCTTTCTTTCTTTCTTTCTTTCTTTCTTTCTTTCTTTCAGTTCTATGTATTTTTTTTAAGTTCTATCTATTATTTTTGAGAGAGAGCATGAGCAAGGGAGGGGCAGAGAGAAAAAAGAGAGAATCCCAAGCAGGCTCCGTACTGTCAGCATGGAGCCCGATGTAGGGCTCAGACCTACCAAAAGTGAGATCATGACTTGAGCCAAAATCAGGAGTCAGACGCTGAACCGACTGAGCCACCCAGGTGCCCAGTAACACTATTTCTAAAGGAGATTTTTGTTTAAATTATAGTGAGTTAGATTAAGATCAGTGAGATAAATTGGAATGAATTTATAGTCTAATAACTTACGTAATAAACTATACACTAATCGTTTGTAACTGGATTATAGATAGTTGCAGACACATTTGAATTTGTTCATTGGGATAAGACATCCTTGATATGTAATCAGTTCCCATGGTCATTTTAGAGATTCTTTACTGAGCCATCTCTTTGTGTTAAGGATTGTCATAATCCCTGAGGTTATGGGTTTACTTAGGGAGTATAAAAGTGTAAAGCTTATTACCTTAAACTAATAATACACTTCTCTACAGTCCTTTGTAAATTTACAAGGTACTTTGATATGCAGCGTCTCACTCCAGTACCATGATGATGGTAAGTGGCTTGTTAAAGGTCACAGAAGTAGTGAGAAACAGGACCTAAGACTTAATTGACGCTTCTTGATTCTGAGGGCATTTATCCTTATAATAGGCACAACTTGACAAAAGGAAAAAAAAAACTACTTTATTAAAGTTTCACACTTTTTATGCAGTTACTGTTCTTTATAACACATGACGATGGAGGCATTGGGGATTTTTTTTTTAATTTTTTTAAACATTTGTTTATTTTTGAGACAGAGAGAGACAGAGCAGGTAGAGGGGAGGGGCAGAGAGAGAGGGAGACACAGAATCTGAAATGGGCTCCAGGCTCTGAGCTGTCAGCACAGAGCCCGACACGGGGCTCGAACTCACGAGCCGTGAGATCATGACCTGAGCCAAAGTCGGACACTTAACCGACTGAGCCATCCAGGTGCCCCAGGATTTTTGTTTTAATCCACTAGAATTAAAATTGGGCTTAGAACGTATTTAATCTCAACTTAAAAAAAATTTATGAAAGAGAACCCTCCCCCTGCAACCAATTATTTTCGTCCCACGGTTGGCAAACTCTGTAAAAGGTCTGATAGTAAATATTAGGTTTTGCAGGCCATATGGTCTCTATTACAACTATTCAACTTTGCTGTTTTAGTGTGAAAACAGCCATAGATGACATGAAAATGAATATGCTTGAGTTCCAATACAACTTTATTTATGGACACTGGGATTTGAATTTCATATAACTCCCATGTGCCACAAAATATTATTATTTTTTAATTTTTTCAATTATTTTAAAAGGCAAAAGCCATTTTTAGCCCACAGGCCCTAACAAAACAGGTGGCAAGCTAGACTTGGCTTGAAGACCTAAGATTGTCAACCCCTGGCTTATTTATTTATTTTTTTAATTTTTAAAAATGTTTTATTTATTTTTGAGAGAGAGAGAGACACAGAGAGAGCAAAGGAAGGGCAGAAAGAGAGGGAGACACAGAATCTGAAACAGGCTCCAGGCTCCCAGCTGTCAGCACCAAGCCTGACACAGGGCTCGAACTCACAAGTCAGTCATGAGATTGTGACCTGAGTGTGAGTAGGAAGTAGGATTCTTAACCAACTGAGCCACCGAGGCATCCCATCAACCCTGGTTTAGATAGGAAGGAAAGGGGAGGGTGTTCCCTCTTGACTGCATTGGGGAAGGATGAAGACGGAGGGACGATGATCTTATGCACTTGAGTTGGATTCTGTGGTTAAGACTGAGGTGGCTGGTTCCTCCCAAATGTGTCTTTTTGCCTTGACACTTTCCCACTCATTTTAGTGAAAACTTTGCTTCATTTCCATAACTCCCAGTGAGAAATCCTATGACTAGTGATGATGTGGTTTAAACAAATTACAGTTGAGACATTCAGTGTGGACAGTGAGATGTTTTGATTTGTTCTCTAATTGTTTCCTGTGTGCAAATCATGGCCCGTAGTTTGTCCCCAGGTGAGGTCAAGCTCTGCGTCAACTGGTGTTTGTCCCCCACCGTTTCTAGCCTAGAGCTAAATAGCCAACATTTATGAAATCACATACTTATTATTAATTGGTGGGGAGACAACTAGAAAGCCTGTTCCCACTCTACGGATTTTCAGAGGGACTAAAGTTACACTCTTGATATACTAATAAATACAAACTATTAGGTCGATGAACATACATGCTGACTGTCATAAGTGATGGCTTTCTAGCTGGCATTCTGTCACCAAATAGCATCCAGAAGTTGGACCTCTTTTTTTCCTTTCTCCTCTTTTTAATATGGAATGCTTCACCTTGCTTGTCCTCCTTGCTCCGGGCCATGCTCGGCTCCTCTGTAGTGTTCCACGTTTCATTTATGTGCTGCTGAAGCACCTAACAGAAATCGAACTTCTTTAAAGCTCTTTGATCCTGCCACTGTAAACCCCTTCCCAGGAGATTTCTGGGAGCTTTCCCTTCCGACACAGTTAAACCCACCAGAACAGTCTCTCTCTCGGAGAACTGCTGGCTGTTTGCAGTTGGAAAGTGGGAGGGGCAGGACCAATTTAAACATTCAGAGCCTCAGAAGTGTGGTTCAAGGTCATTTCAAAGGGGCGGTTCCCTTGGCTCGCCCCTGCTCACAAGCAGGCGGAGTGACTTGCGCATTAATTCTAGATTGCCCCTTCCTGTTGTTTTTAGTCTTATTTTAGCTTTCTGGTTTTACCTTTCCCAGCCTGAGTCAATAGAGGTGGGTGTGGCCATAAGCTCAGGATGCTGGGCTAAAGGTGGGTCGAACTCTTGCCCCCGCCCTTCTACCCGTATTACAGGCGGGACAGACTTGCAGCCATCCATGTACAAGCCAGTGGTAGACCAGGCACTCAGAGAGGCAAAAACGTCACTTTGGGTGAAATTTGTTTAGGCTGCTTCTGAGGCTTGCGTCCAAACCCAAGTATTAGTAAAATCCTACTTTCTACACTGAAAAACTAATGCCCAGCTCTTGCCTAGATAAAGTGAGATCCTGCTGGACCAAAAGAGAATACTAAAAACAAAACAAAACAAAACAAAACAAAACAAAACAAAATAAAACAAAATAAATGGTTTTATTGAGAAAATGAATGGTCCTAAATAACTAGAGTAAAATAAGAAATTCAGATGTTAACCCTAAAATTACTATGATTAACTAAATACAGAGAGATTATAACTATTATATACTTCTTAATTTATACGATTTTTTTAATGTTTATTTTTTGAGAGAGAGAGAGAGAGAGAGAGAGAGCGCGTGCATGCATGCACGTGTTCTCGAGGTGGGGAGGGGCAGAGAGAGAGGGAGAGACAGAATCCGAAGCAGGCTCCAGGCTCTGAGCTGTCAGCACAGAGCCCAACATGGGGCTCCAACTCACACACTGTGAGATCATGACCTGAACCAAAGTCGGACGCTTAAGCGACTGAGCCTCCCAGGCACCCCATATAAGTTTCAATCATGCATTTCAATCGCTATTTTACCAACGTTATTCATTAATATATAATATATATTTTTTTGAAAAAAAATTTATACTTTTTTCAGAAAAAAATAGCTGTCAGTAAAACTGAGGCACACATTTTTTAAAATGTTGAAATTCCTTAATTAATTATGTCAGGGACTCATGAGAGAGAGAGAGGGAGAGAGGGGGAGAGAGAGAATCCCCTTTAACTCAAGACTTTATGCTTCTACAAATTATTTTCTAAAATTTTTTTTCCATTCCAAACTGGTATATGAAATCCCTACTATTTTAATAAAGTAGTATGGAGAACTGTAAAGATAATTACTTTTGGTGTAAATAAATAGGCTAAATATTGATTAAATCCATTTTGGTGAGTCAGACTTGATGGAAAAATAATGGAATTGCTGATAACACTCCAGTCTCTACTAATTATTTATTGTTTGGATGGGGTTGTGAAACTGGTTCATTACATGTCAACCTGATCCATTTTTATCTACTAGGCTTTGCTGTAGTCCCCAGAAAGGAATACCATGTCTTATTGGTATTAATCAGGGATGGGGAGGTGGGGGCACTTCTCTTATTTCTGGTTTTCTTTGATCATGTGGAAGAAGCTCTATCCACAGGTATAGCCTACCTGCGGGAAAGGTGGTAGCATTTCTCAGCTGTGTCACTCCTCCCTCCCTAAGAGAAGTGATTTAATCTGATTGGTGAGTCCAGGAGAAGGGGAGCTGGCTCCTTCTTACCCATTCCTTCTGGGAGTGGGTGGCCACCAAGGAGCTGGCATCGGCCAGACCTTTAGAAGGGCATGCACTTTATCTGTAAGAGGAGGCTGCCCGCACTTAGGTGCTATTTGGACTTAATACGTCTGTCTAATACTGGAAAATGTAATTAGGAAGGCTGCTATTCCGCAGGGTATAAGCCCTGTGCTCTGTATCAGCTTTACGATGATACCAGGGATATTTGGGTTTCTCATCTCCCTTATTCTTCTGTTTCATTTTCCAGTTGGCTCAGAAATCAGGCTGGAAAGAAAAGTATTTGTAACCCGGCCCCCTTGGGCCTCCAGCAGGAATGTTCGTCAGAGGTTCGCTAATATAGACTAATCCCAATAACTTTCTTGAAGTCATAATTTGGTTTGGTTTCAGAATTGCTTTTTTGGACCCGTATAAAGATTTTTAAAAAAATTTTTTTGATCTTTATTTATTTTTGAGAGAGAGAGAGAGAGAGAGAGACAGAGTACGAACAGGGGAGGAACAGAGAGAGAGGGAGACACAGAATCTGAAGCAGGCTCCAGGCTTGGAGCTCCGAGCTGTCAGCACAGAGCCCGATGCGGGGCTCAAACTCAGGAACCACGAGATCATGACCTGAACCGAAGACGGCCGCTTAACCAACTGAACCACCCAGGCACCCCTGAAGATTGTTTGTTTGTTTGTTTTAATTTTTTTTAACATTTATTTATTATTGAGAGACAGAGAGACACAGAGCATGAGCAGGGGAGGGGGCAGAGAGAGAGGGAGACACAGAATCCAAAGCAGGCTCTAGGCTCTGAGCTGCCAGCACAGAGTCCAACGCGGGGCTTGAACCCACAAACTGCAAGATCATGACCCGAGCTGAAGTCTGTCGCTTAACCAACTGAGCCACCCAGGCAACCCCCCTGAAGATTGTTTTTAAGAACAACTATTAGCATGTCTAGAATGACTTCAGATAATTTACATTTGCTTTTATGTACAAAGGGCTGGATGAATGCTTGATGCTTTAGGATAAAAAGGTGGTCTGCAGATAATGCTACCTCCCTTTCTGATGTTGTGTCAGTTGCTAAGTCCTGCTCTTATGGGCAACTTGCTTCAGAACTATATGACCGAATGGAGGAGAATGGCTTTCCTGTCTTCTAGTTACCATATGAAGACAGGGAGGAAAGTCGCTATTAAACATGCCTCCCTTTCAATACACTCTTAGGATTTTGTGACCATCATTCAGACCTGAGGGATAAGTTGACTAAAGGGAAAAAAAAAAACCCAAAAAGCCGTCTATGGTGACCAACCCAGATGTCTACTAAATCCTGGAAAACTGGGATGTCACCTGGGAGACAAGACTTTCACTGCCATGATGAGGAACATCCATGGTAAACCAAGACGAGCTGGTTAGCCTACAAGACCTACCTAGCACGTCACTTCAGCTGTTCTATCCAGCAATGCCATTTACTTCAATACTGAGCTCGCTCTTTGTATCGATTGTGACATAACAAACGGTCATCCCTTGCAATAAATACTTGCTTACTGAGGCCCCGTGACAATAAGGCTGAAGACATAATATATATGCCCAATTTTGACTGTATTGACTACACTCCTACTTCTTCCTTTAACTCATTTTGTACTTTTTGCTTCACAGGTTTGTGATTCAGACACCATGCTTGACCCTGCGTCATCTGTGGAAATGGTAAAAGTTTTAGAAGAAGACCCTATGGTCGGAGGTGTCGGGGGAGATGTCCAGGTGTGTAAGCCTTCACTTTCGGCATGAGTCGCTTTTAGTTTTACTCTTACTCGTTGATTCATTGAACACGTATTTATTACACACCAAACTCTCTGCCAGATGTGGCTTTTGGTGCTAGAGACACATTAGTATGTGCCTTGACCCACTTTATTGCCTCTTTCCTTTCCTAAATTGAAAAAAAGAATTAGGATTTCTTTGTTTAACTCTGGAATGTAACCTTTGTTTGCTGTGGCTGATAAGTGATAATATATTTAATTTAAATGTGTAACGATTTCTACCGTATCTTCTTGAACCATAACTTAATGTTCTGGTAAAATCTGATGTTAGAGTTCATTTAGCTGTGAAGGGGAAAAAAAAAAAAAAAAAAGGAAGAAGGGCAGATGATGGATTCTATATTTTATACCTATGTATTTAAAAGCTGGTCAATATATGCTTGATTAAAAATCCAAATTGGAATACAAAGAAAGAAAAGAGAAGAAGCAAGTCAAATTTATACTGGTAAGAAAGGCAAAGGAATAATTAATTAATAAGTGGATTTTCTGATTATGATTTATTTCCCACTATTTTTTTTTTTGAGAGGGAGGAGGGGCAGAGGGAGAGAAAAACAGAGAGGGAGAATCTTTTTTTTTTTTTTGTAAATTTTTTTTTAACGTTTATTTATTTTTGAGACAGAGAGAGACAGAGCATGAACGGGGGAGGGTCAGAGAGAGGGAGACACAGAATCTGAAACAGGCTCCAGGCTCTGAGCTGTCAGCACAGAGCCCGACGCGGGGCTCGAACTCACGGACCCCGAGATCATGACCTGAGCCGAAGTTGGCCGCCTAACTGACTGAGCCACCCAGGCGCCCCAGAGAGGGAGAATCTTAAGTAGACTCCAAGCATGAGCCGGAATCAAGAGTCAGCTGCTTAATCAACTGAGCCACCCAGGTGTCCCCCCGCTAATTCTCTTTATTTCCCAGTATTTGCTATAAGTGGAGGAACAAGTAAACAAATATTAATGAAGGCCACTTGGAATATGTGGGATTGGAAATGAATATATATGTGAATATGTGAAAATATGTGAAGATTAAAATGAGTGCTTTGTAGGGGCTCCTAGGTGGCTCAGCCGGTTAAGCGCCCAATTCTTGGTTTCGGCTCAGGTCATGATCTCACAGTCTCATGAGTACAAGCCCCACTTCGGACTCTGTGCTGACAGCGGGGAGCCTGCTTAGGATTCTCTCTTTCCCTCTCTCTCTGCCCCTCCCCCACTTGCACTGTCTCTGTCTCAAAATAAATAAATAAAGTTAAAAAAAAATGAGTGCTTTGCAAACACGTGATCAGATTTTGGCAAAAGGTGAGAAGCACGTGGGAACTTGACTTTACAATTTGGGTTCTGCGTTGCTGTATAACCCATTTTACACATGCATGGTGACACTGAAGGCAAAGACAATGCCTGGAGCAAACAAAGAAACAGCCTGGTGATAAAAGAGGAAGCATGCAAAATCTAGATGAGAACTGAACAAAACTGAGATGAAAGAAAGAATTTAGAAATATTGCCAAGAAAAAGCTGCTAATTTTCAGTAGCTTTTGCATAGAGCATTATTTCAGGATTTAAGTTTTGGGGAAAGGCCAGAACAAGCAATTTATCACTGGCATTGTGTAAAAGAGAGAAAGAAGGAGAAGGAAAATTAATAGAATTGAATGAGTTGGAAATTAACCAGAAGAGGAGAGAAGAGGACTTAAAAACCTTCAAATCTTAGATGGTAGGAAAGAGTGGGAAACTTTAGGATCTGAGAACTAAAGCCTAAAAATATTATAGCATAACAACAAGAAGGACAAAAAGCAGCAAAAAGAGGACAGAGTCATGAAGTAGAAAAACTATTGCTCATCAAGGAGTCCCAATGCATGGACACAATTCATCAGACTAATCTAGTAACATAGGATCAGAGAAAATAAAAGATAACTGTGTCAAAATGAAGAAGGATGCTTCATAGGAGGATCAAATAACACACTTCACTCTAGGCAGTAACCTCACAACAGCACAGATTTTGTTGGTATTTTAGCTAAGGCTTACCTTTATTTATTCTTTTTTTTTTTTTTTTTCCTTCTTGCAGATTTTAAACAAGTATGATTCCTGGATCTCCTTCCTCAGCAGTGTGAGATACTGGATGGCTTTTAACATAGAAAGAGCCTGCCAGTCTTATTTTGGGTGTGTCCAGTGCATCAGTGGACCTCTGGGAATGTACAGAAACTCCTTGCTGCATGAATTTGTGGAAGACTGGTACAATCAGGAATTTATGGGCAGCCAATGTAGTTTTGGTGACGATCGGCATCTAACGAACAGAGTGCTGAGTCTGGGCTATGCAACAAAATACACAGCTCGATCCAAGTGCCTTACGGAGACACCTATAGAATATCTGAGATGGTTAAACCAGCAGACCCGTTGGAGTAAGTCCTACTTCCGAGAGTGGCTGTACAATGCGATGTGGTTTCATAAACATCACTTGTGGATGACCTATGAGGCAGTTATCACTGGATTCTTCCCTTTCTTCCTCATTGCCACAGTAATCCAGCTCTTCTACAGGGGAAAAATTTGGAACATCCTCCTCTTCTTGTTAACTGTCCA
Source organism: Lynx rufus (assembly GCF_022079265.1). Lineage (NCBI taxonomy): Eukaryota > Metazoa > Chordata > Mammalia > Carnivora > Felidae > Lynx > Lynx rufus. Next base: position 50,576,490 of record NW_025814826.1, on the reverse strand, counting down.
GTTAGTAGGTCTCATAAAGTCATCCTTTGCCAGCTGCCTTAGAGGAAATATTGTCATGGTCTTCATGTCCCTCTACTCAGTGTTATACATGTCAAGTTTACTTCCCGCCAAGATGTTTGCAATTGCCACGATAAACAAAGCTGGGTGGGGCACATCTGGAAGGAAAACCATTGTTGTTAATTTCATAGGACTCATTCCAGTATCAGTTTGGTTTACAATCCTCCTGGGCGGTGTGATTTTCACCATTTATAAGGAATCTAAGAAGCCATTCTCAGAATCCAAACAGACCGTTCTAATTGTTGGAACGTTGCTCTATGCATGCTATTGGGTCATGCTTTTGACGCTGTATGTGGTTCTCATCAATAAATGTGGCAGGAGGAAGAAGGGACAACAGTATGACATGGTGCTCGATGTATGATCTCACGTTGTTTGACGTTTGCAGTCACACACGCAGACACACACAAAACCTTAGTTCCTCTTGTGGCATCAGATAGTGCCACCAAAGGAGACATATCACTGCTGCTGGGACTTGAACAAAGACATTTCTATGGGTTTATTTTGATTCTGCCAAAGTAAAACAAGACATCAATGAGAAGAAACTCAGAGTTTAACCTGTTATTTCTATGAAAATGGGAAACATTCTTTGTTTATGCACTTTTTCCTTACTGTACATCCGCCTAACAGTGTTTGTCCTATATACCTCACTAGCCATGCTTTATGTGGGTTATCACGGAAGAAAAGGATTTTGGAAACTCAAGGAAAAATTCTTTCAACGTATACAACCTAACTTATGGACTGTGTTGATAGCTAATTTTTTTTTTTTTTTTAGAAAGGATTTTCTGTTTAACTCTACCAAATGAAATGCCAAAGGAAATTTTAAAGGCCGTTGGCTGTGCTGTATTTTTATATAACTGTACTGTGTTTTAAAATTTTGTATGCCAATTTTTAAAGCAAATTTTGCATATTCTATATTTTACTTCTCTGCCAAAATACACCTGTTCTTTTTTATTATTATTAAAATAGGTTCTGAAAAAATTCATACTTAAAAAAAAAAAATCTACCCAAAATGTGAAGCTTGGTTGACTGATGTTGTTCATGATAGAAAGAATAAAATATTTCTCTCTCTCTCTCTCTACCTTTTAAAATGGAATAGTTTCTTTCTGTGAAAAATATTTAAACTTTCAATATTTTAACTTCTTTTCATTTCTTTTAGAAAAGGCCAATATACCTGTCACACTTTGGAAGTAGAAATATGTACTTAGGTGTACAAAATAAAAGGAAAGTCAGAAAATCAAGGCCAAAGGGGTAGAAAAGTGCAATTTTTCATAAGATTAAAAAAAAAAAGGGAATGCTAGTCCTTGAAAGAAAACACTAGGCATCAGCACTGGACAAAACATGGGTATCAGAGATTAATAACCTTTGGGGTTTCTGGCAGTGTTTCCTCAGGCTGAGTACAATGGAAAGTGGAAAAAAATTATCTGTATTATTTGGACAAACAAATACAATGCAGTTCATCATTTTGTTCTGTGGCCTGAATTCACCAGATACTGTCCACATATTGAACATAATTTGCTGGACTTTTTTTTTTTTTTTTCCAGCTTACCAGTTCACTTTACATGTTACCATGAGGTTTACACTGGTGAGTTGGATACATTTTAATAAGTGTAAAGCCTATAGATATGAAAATTGACACATTTAAGTTCCTCTTCTACTTTCTAGGGAGGATTTTTTTTCTGAATTTATGCAGATAATTGCTTCATCTGTCTTGTTATTGGCCTACATAGGTATGTTTACATAGTAAAAATAATATCAAGGTTTAATAAGTGTATCAAGAGTTGGCACATAAAAGAAATTGATGGACCAGTTACCCCTAACCCGGCTAATTTAGCTACTCCAAGGGCCTCCGTTACCCAGTTTGACATTTGACATGACCCACCTTGCCTTGTAGCTGGTGCTGTGTAGACCTGTGTTAAACGCAATCGAACACATGAGTCGTCACATAGAAAATGTTGTGATGAGGCAGAGTGTGAGTGTGGCAAAGGGTTCAACTATGTGCCTCTGTCATTCTGCTTCCTTTCCGTGCAGATGCCTACGTTCCATCTGTCCTGCTTAAGAAAAAGCTGCACATTCTACCTTCGGAGTACAAAAGGTACATACCATTCTGCAACTCAAACTCACTGATGGGAGAGTTGGTGGGGAAAAAACACAGCATGCCAATAAATGAAACTAAAACTTGAGTTTGCCTTTTTAACTATTTATGTTCTAAGTTAAGCTTTGATAACTTTCAAATGTCAAATTCTCTCATTCTTATAAAAGATTGAATTAATTGCCTGTATTTATTGTAGCAATTATTCAATGTATTTCCAGTATAGGATGTATAGTATAATTGATTTTTTGTAAATAAAATATTTTTGATAAGAGTATTGCCTTTTTTTCTAAGGGAAGGGGAAATTTCAGATGAAACAAAACCTCTGTTTTCCTGATGGTAGTGGAATAGATTTAAGAATGGGGTATATAGAAAATAAACAAACATAGTTGGTAAAAGGTAATAGAAATCATTTCATGTTACTAATGATGAAGCAGAAATCCCTCAAATTAGTGTGGTTTGGAAATCTGGAAAACAGAGGAGCGAGAGAGAGAGAGATTCAGTTAATATAATCTTGCCTTTTCTTTAATCTTATATTTCCCTTGGAAGCATCCCAAATTTAGACAAAAATTATTTTATTATAATAATTTATCATAGTGGAGGAAAAATCACAGATTTTCAGAAAATTCATAAGCAACTTTATTATTATAAATAATAAGATCTTAAAAATAACTTGAACTCCAATAGAGGGCAATAATTAAATGAATTATGGCATTTTCAAACAATGTAACATTGCCCATTAAAATGTTTTCGGAGAACATGAGGATATTGGAAAAATGTTACATTAAAATTTTATAACCATTTTGTACAGTAACATCTCAAATTTGTAAAAAGAAACATGTTTAAATATCATCTCTACTATTGGAAATATCACAGGTTTCTATACTGTATACATTTTTGTATTTTCCAAATACCATGATCCTGTATTGTTTTTATAATCAGAAAAAGGACAATAAATATTGCTTTTTTTAAAAAAGTGGGTCGGGGCATCTAATAGCATTTCCTGGTTTGAGGAACTCTGATGCTAATCCATTTTGCCACTCATCCCTCAAATTCATCTTGCTTCCTGATTTTCTTTTTATTATTTAGTTCCTGAGAATCTCTCATTACTTTGGCACAGTATACATTATACACACACACACACACACACACACACACACAATATAAAACAACGTTAAGCCACTGACCATTATTGCCACTCCAGTGATGGTTCTAATCTCAGTGATCAGTGATTCACTGATAAAGTCACTTGGTGCTCTGTTAGAGGCTGGCAAAGTTAACATAACGAGCCAGTATACACGGTAGCCTTTTCTGGCTGTGTGGTCTGTCATGTGACCACTCTTCTCTTCTTTTGGACTACAAAAGCGTCCATAGGCAATATGCCAACCAATGCGTGTGGCCAGCTTCCAATAACACATTATGGACACTGACATTTGAATTTATAATTTGCATGCATTTTGAAGTATTCTTTTGAATATTTTTTAGTCATTTAAATATCTTAAAACTATTCCTAGTTTACCAGCATTACTAAAACAGGCAACGAGCCAGATCTGGCCTGCTGGCCATGGTTTAAAGACGCTTATTAGTCTATAGGAATCTACTGACTCATCTGTACCATTAAATACACCAACACCTAAGTTTCGAGCACATACCATGCATCAGGTACTGCCAGAGCACATTGTACAGACGGGCTATTTTAGCTCTATCAGTCTGAAGGGGTTCCACTATTTTTGCCACTTACAGGTGAGGAATTTGAGGCTTAGAGTTGATATCTTGAGACCATAAAGCTATTAAATTGTGATGGTGGAATTTAGGTCCAGGCATTCTGATGTCAGAATTACCTTTTAAACAGTTTATACTCCGTGTGCCGTCCGTGGTCCAGCAGCACAAGCAGCGCCTGGAATTTGGTTAGAAATGAAAATGCATGGGGCGCCCGGGTGGCCCAGTCTGTTAAGTGCATGACTCTTGATTTTGGCTCAGGTCATGATCTTATGGTTTGTGAGATGAAGCCCTGTACTGGTCTCTGTGCTGGGCGTGGAGCCTGCTTAAGATTCTCTCTCTCTCCTCCCTCTGCCCCTTCCCCTGCTTGTGCACACACTCTCTCTCCCTCAAAATAGATAAATAAACTTTAGGGGGGAAAAAAAAAGAAATGCAAATGCGTGCCCTGCCCCAGACCCACTGAATCAAAATCTTGGGCTGGGCCCCAGAACCTGCTTAATAAGATTCCTAGATGCGGGCACCTGGGTGGCTGAGTTGGTTAAGCGTCCAGCTCTTGGTTTTGGCTCAGGTCATGATCTCACGGCTTTGTGGGTTCAAGCCCTGCTTCAGTTTTCTTTCTCCCTCTCTCTGCCCTCCACCACTCGCACTGTCTGTCTCTCTCAAAATAAATAAATACACTTGAAAAAAAATTTTATTGTTTATTGACTTTTAAGAAAGAGAGAGAGAGAGAGAGAGAGCATGAGTGGGAAAGGGGCAGAGAGAGACAGACACACAGAATCCAAAGCAGGCTCCGGGCTCTGAGCTGTCAGCACAGAGCCCAATGCAGGGCTCCAACCCAAGAATGTGAAATCATGACCTAGCCAAAGTTGGATGCTTAACTGACTGGGCCACCCAGATGCCCCAATAAATAAATAAATAAACTTAAACAAAAAAAAAGATCTATAGATGATTTTACTCACATTAGAGTTTGAGAAGCATTGCTCTAATCTAGTGTATTGGTTTCCTCAGACTAAGTATCATCCCTATGATAACTATCATTTCAAATATTTGCATTTTCCTGTTGAGCTTTCTACATTTAGTATCAAATACAGATGTTGGCAGATACCTGGTTTTAATGAAGTTTACTGAGCACCTCTTATGAGCCAGAAATCAAAATTTATACTCAAAGAGGTTATAATTGAGTAAGAAGGATATGATGATTACACAAACATTTGGTGCAAAATGGAATAATAAAGGTATAAAGAATGGCGTGGGGATATAAAAAGAAGGAATGAAGTGAATGAGTTCTGTAAACATAGGCTTCAATATAGTGTGGCACTGGGGTGATTCTTTAAGGTTGTGTGGCTTTATGGGGACTGAAGACTTTCCAGATGAAAAGAATGTGGTGTGATTTTGATATGTGTTCCTTTCCACAGAATTAACAAGTTTAATTAAGGTATGGGCAGTATTTAACCAAGAGTTCAGATTTAGCTATAGAAAGAACATCTGAAGGTACATCATAGAAGACCATAACCCAACAGGGAGAAATCCTAGGATGAAGTGTTTGAATGTGATAGATCACGGTACCTGCGGATGATTTTGGATGGGGTTCTAACATTGCAAACTGAGCTACATGGTGGAGGTTTGGATTTGAATGTCCCGCATAAACAAGTATGATTTGGTTCACGTGTGCTTATAATAAACTGGTATTGCTCTTCCAGGCACTTGGCTCCTTTCACCCTGTTCCCTGTAGGTCTCCCTCCAGGTACCCAAATACCACCTTCAGCTTCTTTTATATGCCGTATAACCAGCTGGTCACAACAACCATTTGATTCCCGCCACCCCCCCTTGCCATGTCACTCAACATCGTCTCTCACCCTACTTAAGACATTCTGTATATCTTGCCTGAACTGTTAAAAACACTTCCTGACTACCTCTTTTCCTCATTTCTGTTTCATCCAACGGAGTCTCTACATTTCTGTCAAACTTCTCCTTCTAAGACCTAACTCTGAATAAAAGGTTTAATTTCATCTCATTGTCAGCAAGATAAAAGCATTACATCTTTACGAATGCATTCAAGGCTAATGATCTGTTTATGTCCTCTCTTGCAGTCCATAATCCTACTATTTTTTGTGGTCCCATCAAAGTAGTGTTGCTCCCTCGTTGTACACATGTTGCTCTTTGCCTTAGTCAAGTTTCTTTATTGCAGACATTCTCAGAAACCTCAATGTGCTGATGAGTTTCATGAATCTGTAAGAGAGGCTCATCGCATAGAGAAGGTCCTACACTTAGATGACTATGGCATCCATTCCATGGCGATGTTGACTAACGTCTGGATTAACATTGTCGTCCTGCAGTATATAGTTTAGGTAACGCCAGTATATAATTCCTGACACCACAAGTTGGATTTGTGTTCTTTCAAGATCTAGAAAAAATATGCAAAGCTTAAAGCTCCTTATTTCTTGAGTAATCAGCTCCAGGTGTGGAGACATCAGGGGTTAAGGGGGAGAAGCCTTCAGGTTCATTATGGCTCAGCCTGTGGGCTACAGAAACAGGCTCTTCTCAAAAGAGTTCAATTCTGGGGCGCCTGGGTGGCGCAGTCGGTTAAGCGTCCGACTTCAGCCAGGTCACGATCTCGCGGTCCGTGAGTTCGAGCCCCGCGTCAGGCTCTGGGCTGATGGCTCAGAGCCTGGAGCCTGTTTCCGATTCTGTGTCTCCCTCTCTCTCTCTGCCCCTCCCCTGTTCATGCTCTGTCTCTCTCTGTCCCAAAAATAAATAAACGTTGAAAAAAAATTAAAAAAAAGAAAAAAAAGAGTTCAATTCACCCACTTGCTGTCAGAAAGCTCTCCCTGCTCTGGCTTCAGCAAACCTAGGTGACATGTTTTTGCTCTGCTATTTAGGGCAACAAGAAGTTCAATCCTGATACGCTGGGGAGACATGCAATGAGTAGGGAGCCTATTCTCTGAAAGAATTTGGCATTGTATAGAGAACTGACTGAAAAGAGGCACAATTACTTTATAAGCCAAAGGGAAGGTTGCCTTTTATCTTGGATTGAGTTGGTTGTTGGGAGGCAAAATCAAACACATTCATCTCTTAACCAGGTCAGGATAGAGTCACAGTTATACATGTTTACTCAGAAGGAACAGAGGCATGAGCATGTCACGTAGGGACACATCCCGCTTTTCTAGAAAACATGTGATGTGTCTCTTCAAGTAAGACAAAAAAAAAAAAAAACAAATGAAAGTTTTAAGGATATAAAAATCTTGGAAAAAAAGGATCTCTGGGATCAAAATTGAGTGGCTGTTTAAGTGAAGCTCTCAGTATAGTCACAAAAGGAAACTTGAGGTTCATTCAGTCCAACTCAGTTGCCTCAAATCTTTGGTGGAACGAGGCAAGGACCTAAAGAAAGAGAGGGAGAGGAAGGCTCCTTATCTCAAAGGAATCAAACTGCAATCCAGTTATTTTAGCACTTTGCTCAAGGTTGCACATCTGGCTACAAATCTGGGTTTCTTTTATCCAGATGTTTTGGCCTGCTTTATACTGCAGAAAACCTCAAATTAGCGATTTCTGGGCAGCTACCCTACTCTTACATCTGACATTTTGAGGCTATTCTTAAATCCATTCCCCTCAAAAGGGGTTACAAAATATAAGCTTTGATACTTGGATTTTAAATAAAAACCCACCCTGGGAAGTCTACAATACCTGAAATTTTCAGCACTGTTAAGAAATATCTTGACATGTCAAAAATGGATATTCCAAAGTTCTTGCCCTAAAACAAATTGTTGCCATATTTCCCACTTTGGAAGTGCATAAGGCCAGAACAAGTTTGGAGGTCTGACTTATTTTGTATTTGGGCTTTGGTTGCAGATTGACTTAAACTTGAGAAAATCATCCCACTTCTTATTTTCCTCATCTGGATAACGGGGGTGACACATCTCAAAGTTACCGTGTCAAGACAGCCTATGAAAAGTGCCCTAGGAAAGAAAGTTGCCACAGAATGGAAGTTTAGTAAAATTTTCTTTTCTTTTCCCCCTCCTTCCTAAGCAACTAACTTTAATGCAACTAAAGCAATGCTCCTTTTCTTAATTTGTTTCCTTCACTTGTTCCCTACTTTCTTCTTAAAATTTCTTTACACAGCAAACCACTGAACCAAGGGCTGGGACGTTTAGCTCAAATACCAAGGAATTTTTCTTCTCAGGGATGCATTTTATCTTTATTTTGTTTCCAGGTTCATAATCCACGATGGTACAAATTGACTATCACATGGTGAGGCAGCATCAGCTTCTCCAGGCCCGGGAACTTAACAGATACGGCACACTTTAAATTCTGTTTGTGTCCCTTTCACAGTTGGTGTTTTTAATTTTTAATTTTATTATTTTTTTTATTTTTAAAATATTTTTATTAATTTTTTTCATGTTTATTCATTTTTTAATTTATTTTGAGAGCTGCAGCCACAAGCAGGGCAGGGGCAGAGAGAGAGAGAGAGAGAGGGAGAGAGAGGATCCCAAGCTGTCAGCACAGAGCCCGATGCCCAGCTCTTTTTTTAGACCTTGACCTGAAGTGTAAGACCCTCAGAGCAAACGCCTCACGTGTGGCCAGTACACAATGCATTCTCCCTGTGAGAGGGTGAGTTGAAACTTTTCTGGTACCGTTGAAATGGGATTGGGCATCCGTTTCTGGACCTGCCATGATTTCAGTCTTGCAAAAGCCACCAATTCCACTGGTTGTGTCCTTCAACGTACCTCAAATGTGCATTTTAAGTCACCCAATTGTTGGTTTCTATATGCCCTTAAGATTTCTTCTAGGAATAGGTGGCCTTCTTTTCCTTTAGACACAGAGCAGGTGAACTGTTACAATTGCCTAGTATGTTCTGACTTTGAGAAGAGCACTCAATACGATTTTGTGTCTGACAAAATAAATATTTTGAAATGTCTAGAACAGGGTAGATGAGAAGTAGGAAGAGCATGGCGTTGGCATCAGATGGATTTGAGTCCTGCCTCCACCATGTTCCGGTTGACTCTTAGTGAAAACCCCAGTTTTTTTCATTTTAAAAGTATAACAACTCCCCTGCCACAAACCTTATAAGGCTGCTGTTGGGGTCGACACAAATAATGGAAGGGAAAGGCCATCGGAAATTCAGAAAAATCCTTCAGATTTGAGTTCCTGTTGTTAGTTCTGAGCGTCAAGAGGCATTCAGATTTTTACCATGGCTGAAGTGAGATTAGGGCCCTTAGTCTTAATGGACACTTTCTATCATCCTTATTGCTACACCCTAGTTGCACTGCCATCATCTTGTGCCCGTTGTCACAGACATCCATCTGTCCTCCACTCTCGCTCCTTGTTATTTTTCCACGGAGCAGTCAGTGGGAGATCATGTCACATGCCTGCTTAGAAGCCTTCAAATCCTTCAAATGTGTCTTCTTATCTTGAGATACTATGCTCCACAAGGTCCTTCGTGATTTGCCTTCTGTTTCCATGACCTATTGTTGAATTCCCATCTTTCTTCCTTATTATACAACGCACTGGAACTCTTCCTGTTCCTCAACCGAGACAAGCTTGTTTCCACTTCAAGATCACTACCTGTTACTATTTATTTTGCCTAAGAACTTAGCATGCTTGGTTTCTTCTTATTTAGGTCACCTCCTCAGAGAGGCCTTATTTGTTTCTGCTCCCTAAAGTGACAACTCCATTCCTAGTCACTTTCTAACACATCATCCTGTGATTTTCCTCAACACTTTTACCATTAATGGAAACCAAAATATTTATCGATTTGTTTACTTGACTGTTGTCTCTCAGCTCCTAGAATAAAACCCAGAGAGCAGGGGTAGAGTCTGTATTTCAGAGCCTAGAACGGTGCTGGATAGATAGAAAGTGCCCAGTGAATACTGCTAAGTACATACAGGTATAAAATAATGGTACTAAATGCTCAACTTTCGTAAATCTTGTACCTGCTTGCTCCAAATTGAAGCATAGAACAGGTAACAGAGGACATCAAGGGTATAAAGAATGGCTCATTTATTATTCAAATTTTAAAAAGGGATTTTCCTCTTCTCTGCTGTTCATTTACATCAAGCAAGAACTTACCCCACATGTTAGACCCAAGGAAATACTTGAAACTGTGTGGCTTGGTTATTTATATACAGACTGTGGATCTAAATTTTTTTCCATGTTTTAATCAATATTGCATAGATGTGGATTTAAGCACACAAAGAGGGTTTTATGTTTTTTACTATCTTTGATAGTTGACAACCTTCTTTTTATCTCTGAGTATCTGGAGAAGATAACTTTAAAAAGGGAAATACGCTACTTCTGTGTGCATTGATGACCACAGCTATTGCTTGCCTAATTTTCAACTCCACCCAGGAGAAGTCCCACCCAGTCTTGCCAAGAATCTAGGAACTGGATGGTTATTTGGAACCATCCCCAAGTATATTTTTGGCAGAAGAAACAGCTAGAGATTAAGGAGTGTGAAGAGGGCTGAAAGCTTCCATTGACCTTCTGGGGCCTTGATTAAGGCTGCTTATGTTGCCGTGACTCCATCAGATGGCCACCTTCCAAACTGTTCAAAACATTACTTCTGGGCATATAGAGCTGATATCTCAGTGCAGGGATAGAAGCCCAGCCTGGACAAGGTCCAGTTAAGAAAGCATCTCCATTGGAATACTATCTGGCAAGGGACAAATCCAATGATGCCATAGGCATTATCTGCCTTCCCTTTCCATGCTTGAATCATTTCCTTCATAGACCAGATAACGAGCAGTCTACAGAAATATAACTGGGTGAGAATCTGTATATAAACATTGAACTATTTCTTCAGAGTTGATCTTGTCCAGCTGAACTTCTGGAGTCAGACAAATATGGGCCCCAGCTATAATCTCATTGTCTCTTTCTACCATCATGAATGAGAACATGTATGGACAAGTGTCTTTGTCTTATTTCGTTTAGTCTAAACTCACTGATAAATTCTTCTTTTTTTCCTGTTTAAACTAAGTTGACAGATGTAAATCGTATGGTGGATGGAGGCTTTGATTGGGGGTAAAAATTAGTAGACAATCACTTTAATTCAACTGATTCCTATTCATGACTATTTTGCCAGTCCTGATTAGTTCACTCAACTTGTCATGTCATCCTGTGAAGTAACAACCTCTGTGAAGCCTTTTGGTAGTCGCTAAACTCCATCTGGGAGTCAGTGACTCCATCTTTTATTTCCAAATGGCACTTGTATTTTCCAGGAATAATGCCCTTAATATAAAATACTATATTTAATGATTTAAAAGTTTCTCTCTACTTTCTAACAGGCCGTGATATGCCCAAGGAGAAGGGCTGTATCTTACTCATCTTTTTAAAAAATATTTTTTAATGTTTCTTTATTTTTGAGAGAGAGAGAGAGAGAATGAATGGAGGAGGGGCAGAGAGAGAGGGAGACACAGAATCTGAAGCAGCTCCAGGCTCTGAGCTGTCAGCACAGAGCCTGACGCGGGACTCGAACTCAGGAACAGCAAGATCATGACCTGAGCCAAAGTCAGACATTTAACCTACTGAGCCTCCCAAGTGACCCTCTTACTCATCTTTGTAAACATATCTTACCTCCATGAAATGCTTATTGACTGAAGACTTTGCTGATCATGTGAGTAAATAAGTCATCAAGTGAGTACATGAGTTATTTATCTTAATTTAGCAAAAAATACAGAATCCTTAAGTCAATGACAAGTAAATTTTGGTTGAGAGCCTGCCAAATGACAAGCAGTTTTGAATAAATGATTTCATAAACACTGAACAAGCCTATAAATTAAACATTAATATCCTCCCCGCCTTTTTTTAGTAAAAAAGGTGTCATGAAACATAGGGTTGAGGGAGTGAATGCCAAATTCAAGATATCAAAACCAGGAAAGTCTCTCACTTAAAATAAATTTGTTCACCAAGTGGCCAAAATTGTCTTTTACTGAATTTAATTAATTAATAGAAATCAAGCTAAGTGGCATCAACAGAGATATCCCTCAGAATAATGACATTTGCTATTCATCTTCCATAATAACCCCATTGTATAGATGAAGAAATTGGGGACTCAGCAATATAAAAAAATTACTAAAGTCTATAATGAGGCAGCATTAATTCAAAACAGATTTATTTCCTTCAAGTCTGATGCTCTTTCCAATTTCTCATAACTTCCTTACAATTGTTTTCTTCTATAAATTCTAATAGTATTACATTAAATCATATCTCAATAAACACATTTTTATGGGGTGTTAAAATAATGGAGTCCATTTATGTTACTCTGATTACCAAAAAACAAAGATATGTGTTTATCTAACAATATGCAGCTTAGAGAATCTAAAAGGTTGATGCATCTAAAATTGGAGTGGTTAAAAGCATAGGTTTTGGACTAATTTGGGGCCAAAGGTGTCAATTAGAATCCCGGCTCTGCTATTCATAAGATGGGTGACACTGAGTAGGTCACACAGACTCAAGGAGGCTAAATTTCCTCCTTTTTAAATAATCTTTTTCTTGATTGCAATGGAACAAGACTGGCTAATCAAAGCAGAGAAGGAATGTGCTGGAGTTGCTAATGAGGAAAGACCGGAGAACCAGGTAAAGAGGGTGGAGACATTAAAGGAGAATTCTCATCCTGATTCTTAACTCTTTTCCATGCCCACCTCCCACAAGGAATGACCTTCAGCCCACTTTCTTTAAATTATCACAAGGGAGATTCTGATTGGTCCATGAGTTTATTCTGATAGGTCACATGACTACTCCTTGGCTGAAATTGTGCAGAGCTCTTTAATAGTCATTGCCATCAATTCTGTACACAATATAAAGGAGGTAATTCTCCAAAAGGTAGCACAAATCTTCTTATCAAAAACAAAACAAAACAAAACAAAAAACAAAAAAACCCCACACAAGCAAAAAAACCCCCAAAAACCCAAGAGTCCCCAAAACAATAGACACCTAAGGAACTCCTTCCTAGGGTTACTGTGAAGGTGGCAATCAGAGGGCAGGAAATCAAAGGAGAGTAAGAGAAAGGAAGAGATCTTTGGTCTTCAAGTCCCAGATTGCTTGATTAATACCCATATTAATGATCAGGGTTTTATGATTTTATAATTAATTTTAGATATTTTAGAATTTTAAAAATGTCCTATGAAATTGATCATTAGTTGAGGAATCAGGAAGAATTGCAAGAGCTTTGATTTTCCTGCTATATTTCTATAGTTAAAATACTTCCTCCATGAGGTTAAGGAAGCTCCTTTGTCAAAGGGAGATACTAAACTATCAATCAGAAACATGATTTCAGGTCAAAAGAAACTTTGGACACAATCGGGTTTATCTACATCAGAGAGAAAAGCTAAAAGCTCAGAAGAGAAAAGGGGTTGGCAAAGCATATTTTGTAATCCTAGGTCTTTATCAGTTATACAGAGAACTAGAAACAAAAGGCCAGACCAATGAGGTCACCTATAAAATCCTTTTTTTTATACGTATAATTCTTTTTTTTTTTAAATTTTTTTTTCAACGTTTATTTATTTTTGGGACAGAGAGAGACAGAGCATGAACGGGGAGGGTCAGAGAGAGAGGGAGACACAGAATCGGAAACAGGCTCCAGGCTCTGAGCCATCAGCCCAGAGCCTGACGCGGGGCTCGAACTCCCGGACCGCAAGATCGTGACCTGGCTGAAGTCGGACGCTTAACCGACTGCGCCACCCAGGCGCCCCTATACGTATAATTCTTGAAGTTCATGTGCGCCTGGCTGTTTAGTGGGTCTGAGTCATGATTTGTACACCGTGAAGACGAGTTGTATGTCGGGGGGTCAGAACTCCAGAAGCAGTGGACAAACATTAACACTAGGCCAGGTCTCTGAATAAAAAGCCAAATGGTCTGGTCTACAAGCTGTGGAAAGGAAGTCAGTGAAAGTGATGGAGATCTGGTCTGAGGGAAAGACTCATGCTATCTGACTTACCCTTGGTAGACAGTGGTTTCATTTGTTCAGAGATCACTGCCTAGACAAAGGTTTCTTGAAGACACCTAATCTTCTGTCTTCATTTTTGAAAAAAAAAAAAAATATATATATATATATATATATGGGTCCATGTGCCATGCACATAGCTTTTTGGAGGTTTAGCAGAGGACATGGCATTCTGGAACACTTAAGTACCCTGAGCTCTCTGTAGCAAAGAGGAGGGTCCCTGGCAACCTGCCCCCATGACAAAGCTTGTGTTCAAACTTTAGGCTCCCCTAGGGTTGGCAATGATGGTTTTCATTTAGGCCTGGTTGGGCCCCCCAAGTAGAAGACTTGGAGACTAGTTCTGAATCAACTCTGTCATGCAGTTGCTTGGGGGTGCCAGATTTGGGAAGAAAAAAAAAAAGGCAAAACAAAAAACACTCTCGAAGTCCAGAAAAGTTTGGCTCAAGCGTTTGCATATAATAAAAAATAACAAAGAGGAAGAAAAGTGTGTTTGTTCTTATGAAATACGGAGTCAGTGCTTTTATGTCATCATCAAAAAGCAGTGTCAAACCTCAGTCACAGCTGCTGCTAAATGCATCGGAGAAAGACCCTGAAGGTGAGTGCTAGGGTGGGATTATGGGAATCCTTGCCTGACAAATCTGTGGATTTCGACAGCCCGGCTAATTACAGGGCAGGGCGGCCCAAACACTGGCTCTGACAGAGAGACTGGGTTCCACACTCAGGGTAGTAACTTAAGCCACCCTGGGTGTCCAACCTCTGCTCTCAATCTACCCTCAGAACAGCCTGTCCTCAGGCTTAGTCTACAGAACTCCAGAGGACAGAGAAGGCAAAGAGGAATTTTTGCGTGCCCTTTAAAACTCCAGCTGAGTTCAGACTTCAAACAGCAAATGAGAGATTCCCATATCCCTGCTCTTGACTTTTCCCGTAATCCAATCTCCAGGATTTGAAGGGTTTTAAATCAGGGCGTCTCCACCCTGTTTGGAGGGTGTCATGGGAATCTCCAAACAAAGTTGTATTTCGCTTTTACTCCAGCCTGTGGGAATGTGGTGTGAGCCTCTATCAGCTGTGCGAGTCCCCAGCCTTTGGGTTGCGATGGCACGGTGCCAGCTCTCTAATGGTTGCCGGCTTTAGTGATTAAACTCAATTTAGATGCGGAGTGTTGAGGTTTTGCGTGCAAGCTGCAGAATCCGATTGCCTATGGTCGGATTTCAGCGCCACTATTTAAAAATGGCATAAGCTCTGTCTAGTCAGTTAACCCCCGAGTCTGTTTCTCCTTCCAAAAGAAAGAGATAAGGAGAATAGCAAGCATTGGTTGAATTCTTACTCTGTGAAATATGCTCAGAACACTCTATGCTTTCAACTCATGTAATCTTCATAATCCTCCTATAAAGCAGGTACTCTTATCATAATTGTCACCCCCGTTTTATTGAGCATCACAGGGCACAGAGTGATTAAATACCATGCCCTTGGTGCCAGGCTCGCACACAGCGGACAGGGATTTGAACGCGGCAAGTTTAGCCCCAGTGACTCAGTGTCCACTTACCACGCTGTAGTGCCTCTCCAATGGTAGTGGGAAGGAAAAGTACCTAACTCAAAGTGTTCTGGTAACACTAAATGAGCTCTACATAAACAGGTTGTAGCACAGTGCCTGGAGCATGGTAAACACTTAGTAAATATTAATCATTATTGATAATGGTGATGGCGGTGTGATGGTTATGAGAAGGCGATGATGCTAATAGTGATGAAGTTTGAGAAAATGCACATCCATCCTTTTCAACCATGTGTCACCTTCTTGAGGACAGGAATCCAGGACAGTGGCGTTTCTCATCACCTTGAACTGATGGAAAGGGAGTGACGCTCCCATCTCTTTAGAAAGAAAGCCCTACCATCTTTTACTTTTTTAAAGTCTATTTATTTATTGAGAGAGACACAGAGACAGAGAGATGGGGAGAGGGGCAGAAAGAGAGGGAAAGAGAGAATCCCAAGCAGCCCCCATGCGCTGTCAGCTCAGAGCCGGATGCAGGCTTGAGCCGAGATCAAGAGTTGGACGCTTAACTGACTGAGCCACCCAGGAGCCCCCAAACCTACCCTCTTTAAATAAAATAAAAAAAAATAAAGGGCTCCACTGTTCCTGGGTGACTGTGAAAGGGAAGGAAAGAAGAAAAAAAGGAAAAGAGTCAAAGCAAGGATTTCTCTGCCCTCCTTCCCCAAATCCGACTTATCCCTTAGGCCCTGCCCTAGGTGATTCCCACAACAAATTGGGTGCGCGCTATTCTGCGATTCTACCGATTAAGACATTTGAGCATGAAACACGAAAGAGGCTAAGAAACCCGCTGAGACACCACAGCCGGAATCTCTGAGCCAGGGTTTCACCCAGGCCCGGGTGCCATGCTGCTGTCGCGGTCATCAGTCATCACTGTGGAAAATAATTGAAATAACCCTTAGAGCATCCCCAAGGTAACACTCGTCTCTGACTCTTCCCAGCATTCTCTCATGTGACAAACACATATTGAGCGTCTCATCGATACGAAGGCTGGCTTCCACCACCTCCACGACAGGCCACTGGGCAAGTGTCTGGTCCCAGTTGGAAGCAGGGCTCCAGACCATTATAGCAGGAGGCAGCTGGCCAGGAAGATATTAAACAAGGACACAGACTCATAACTCCAAGCAGTTGGGAGTCTGTTGTTTTAAATACCCTGCAGCTCCTCTTCGGTTCTCTGGAGGCAAAAATAGCTCAGTTGCCAGGGAACCTATGTGTAGCGATAACTTCTCACTAAACAGATGTACAAATCTAAACTCTAAAAGATTGCTCTTTAAAGCTTCCACTGACGTTTGCACAATACAAGATGGGTTCATCATTAACACCCTAAGAATATGTTGTCATGTTGAAATACTATAAATTAAGAGAAGAACACACCGATCAGAAAAAATTAGGGACTAGATGATGTCCCTATCAAGCTCATCTCAGAGTCATGGCCTCCCATGTCCCTCCAGACACTGTAGTTGAACAGAGGTTGAGGAAATGGTTTCTGAGAATTGCAAGGTAAAAAAATCAGGTAAATCGATATGGTTAGTAGGATATGGTATAGTAAGTATAATATCTAGCCCAGGGAAGATTTTTTTCTTCCATCTTAAACTGAGTCACTATTCTTAGAGTGACCTATGTATTCATTTCCTAAGGCTGCTGTACTCAGGTAGCAAAAGCTAAGCATCTCAGAACAACAGGAATGTATTCTCTTTCGGTTCTGAAGGCTAGAAGTCTGAAATCAAGGTGATGGCAGGACCATGTTCTCCCTAATGCCTGGGGAAAAGAATGCTTCTTGCCTCTTTCTAGCTTCTCACGGTTGCTGGCAATTCTCAGCATTCTTTGGCTTGTAGACTGCAATCTTGTCTCTGTTGTCACATGGCCCTCTTCATCCTGTGTACCTCTCCTTTTCTTTTTTAAAAAGTTTTTTTATTGATTTTGAGACAGAGACAGAGAGAGAGCTTGAGTTTGCACCAGCGGAGGGAGGGGCAGTGCTTAACAAGCATTCGGTGAATGAATAAATGAATGCATTGACTTAGGTGATGTCTTTATCTCGATGCCCTCCCTTCCTGATTCCTCCACTTGCCCTGTCTGGGAGACCTTTCTTGATCCTTCCTACCACAATTTGTAACTTTTTCAAGACATCACTTTGTTTCCTGGAAAGGAGGAACTGTGCTCCCAACCTTCCAATTTTCCAAAATGCCGAACGGTGCTTTGTATGGAATAAGCACTGAATTGCTCAGTAAATATACATTAGATTGAATTAAATTAGTGCTACCTCTGTTTTCACTTTCTTGGTCAAGTCTGTCCCAAGCTTTGCTTCATACTCTACTACTGTCCCTTGTCCCACACTTCGAAGACCAAGGTTTTAGGACAGCTGTCCTAGTCCCTTTAGCGAGGTGATGAACAATCGGACATTTTGCCATATTTACTTCATCAGTTTTTGCTGAAGTTTTAAAAAGAGATATCAGACATGATGATACTTTACCACTAAATACCTCAGTATGCATTTCTAAAAGGTAAGAACGTGTTCTTATTTAATGACAAGATTATTATCACACCCAATAAAATACTATAATTGTATCAATATTATCCAATACCATCCTAGTTCATATTCTGCTTTCCCTAAGTATCTCAAAATGTGTTTCATGGTTGTTATATTCAAACTATGATCTAATCAGTTTCCATTCATTCCTTTTGACTGTTTGGTCTTTCAATTTAGACAATTGCTCTGTTTCCCTGCCTTCTTTTTTTCATAACATGATGTTAAATCTAGTTGATGGGTTTAGAGAGTTTATATTTCTGTTCATCTGTATGTTCAAAATTCATTCATAGTCAAAAGTTAAAAAAATTGAGTTCAAAATGGATCACAGATTTAAATTTAAAATATAAAACTGTATACTTTCATAAAATGACATAGAAAAAAATCTTTGGGGCCTAGGTCTTGGTGAAAAATTTTTAGATATGACACTAAAATCTCCATTCTTAAAAAAAAATTGGTAAATTGGATTTCATCAAAAGCAAAAAAAAAATTGCTCTGGGAAAGATTCTATTAAGAGAATGACAAGACAAGCTAAGACAAGGAGATAATATTTGCAAACCTCTTATCTGACAAAGGGATATATAGAGAATACACAATACTCAACAGTAAGAAAGCAAACAATCTGACTAGACAATGGGTACAAGTCATGAATAGAAGAGGATGTATTTCACCAAAAATAAAATTCAGATGACAAATAAGCCTATAAAAATTTGTTCAATATCACTTGCCATTAAGGAAGTGCATACTAAAACTGTCATGAAATATGACTACACACTCTTAAGAACTACAATCAAATAGTGACAATACCAAATACCCAAGAGGATACACAGAAACTGAATATCTCGTACACCATTGGTGAGAACATGAAGTTGTAGAGTTACTTTGGAAAATCATTTGACAGTTTCCTAAAAATCGAAAACGAAAACTAAATATATATACTTGTCATACAACCAAGCAATCATAGTCTTGGACATTTATTGCAAAGAAATGAAAAATTATGTCTGCACAAAAACTGGTACATGAATGTTCATAGAAGCTTTATTCATGGTAGCCAAAAACTATAAACAACACAAATGTCTTTCAATGGGTAAATGATTAAACAAACTGGTACGTCCATACTAAGTAATATTCAGCACAGAAAGAGTAAACTATTGGTATACCTAACAACTTGGATGGATCTCAAGGGAGTTATGCTGAGTTAAAAAAAAAAAAGCCATCTTTAAAGGGTCATATACTATGTTATTCCATTTATATAACATTCTTTAAATGGCAAGATTATAGCAACAGAGTCCAAAGTAGTGGATGACAAGTGTAAGAAATGGTAGGGGGGTGTAACTGGAAGAGATCTTTGTGGTGATGGAATAGTTCAGTATCTTGGTTACATCTATCTACACATGTATTAAATATGGTATAGAACTATATACACACATTGTACCAAATATGATAACTTCCTGGTTATCATATTTCACTATAGTTATCTAAAATATAACCATTGGGAAAACTGGGCCAAGGGTTCATGGGACTTGCCTGTACTATCCTTCAACATCCTGTGAATCTATACTTTTTCAAAACAAAAAGTTCAAATTAATCCAAGAATAATAGGTTGTATTCCAGGCAATCTGATTGCGTCATCATCCCACTTTCTTATACTCGATTTAGCACCTCTTTTTCCTGACCTGTACCTCTCAGTCTAGCTTATCTCTTGGGTTCTCTTCTCTGCAGTGTTTAACACGTGGCGATGTCCATGCCACATCACAATGGCACCGTGTTTCTCAAATCAGAATTACGTAGGGGGCTTGTTAAAACAGATTCCAGGCTCCAGCCCCAAATATTCTGATTCAGGAAGTCTGGGAGATGCCAATAATTGACATTTCTAACATAATCTTGGATGATGCTGATGGGGACTACACTCAGTACTACTGGCATAGTGTTTTGTATAAAGCTGATAGTCAAGAACCCTGCAACCTAGTCTCTACCCTATATGACGTTCATCAAGACAACCTCTCAGAGCTTTGGTTTCTGAAAATGTGAGGTACTCAGCTTATGCAATTGTTGTGAAAGAGATAAGATACAACAAGCTACTGAAATAAGGGAAGTGAGGACTAAGGTCACAGAGGTAGCCAGGGGCACTCAGGTATAAGGAGTCAGGTGTTTGGGGTGCCTGGGTGGCTCAGTTAAGCGACTGACTCTTGGTTTCCACTCAGGTCATTATCTCATGGTTCATGGGTTTGAGACCCACATCAGGCTCTGCAGCTGGCAGCACAGAGCCTGCTTGGGATTCTCTCTCTCTCTCTCTCTCTCTCTCTGTCTCTCTCTCTCTCTGCCCCTCCCCTGCTCACACTGTCTCTTTTTCAAAATAAATAAATCAACTTAAAAAAAAGGGTCAGATCTGTGAACTTTCAGCTCAGGTTCCCTTCCTCTATGCCAGGCAATCACTTCTGGAACTCACCTAAGAATCCTGAACATCTTAGGGGCGCCTGGGTGGCTCAGTCGGTTGAGCATCTGACTTCAGCTCAGGTCATGATCTCACGGTTTGTGAGTTTGAGGCCCACGTCAGGCTCTGTGCTGACAGCTCAGAGTCTGGAGCCTGCTTCAGATTCTGTGTCTCCCTCTCTCTCTCTGCCCCTCCCCCGCTTGCTTGCACACGCATGCTCTCTCTCTCAAAAATAAACATTAAAAAAAAAAAGAAAAGAATCCTGAACATCTTCTACAACTGACACTTCTTGTAATATGAGCATACTTAGTGCCCCTGACTGAGTAAAACCTAGTTCAGACACTACTCACTGATTCAGCTCTACTTTGGTGTATATTTCTGCCACAAACACCCACAGGGGGAAACATAATTCTGGGGACATTTTTAGATGTACGTTGCCATGCATAGTGTGTGACTTTACAGCACCACATGCTGCTTTAAAAAAACAATTCCCTAGAGCACCTGGGTGGCTCAGTAAGTTAAGCATGAGACTCTTGATCTCGACTCAAGTCATGATCTCGAAGTTCATGAGTTCGAGCCCTGCATCGGGCTCTGTGCTGACAGTGCAGAGCCTGCTTAGGATTCTTTCTCTCTTCCTCTCTCTCTGCCCCTCCCCCCCACTCTCTCTCTCTCTCTCTCTCAAAAGTAAACAAATAAACTTAAAAAAAAACCCCACAATTTCCCACCCCAACCCCAACCCAAAAGTTGAAACTTTTGTAGTGGACCATAAATTGGGGGACCTGTGTTTTCTAGGTCTGGCTCCACCATTAAAGGTCTCTGACCCTTGGCAAGACACAGCTCCTCCCTTGTCTTCAACTTTCTCATCTGTAGAATAAGACATTTGTCTAGCTGGCCTCTAATGGCCCTTCAAGCTCTGGGATTTTGAGTCTGATTTTGCCAAAGAGATTTTTTTTTTTTTTTTAAGATTATTCCTTCCAGGAGCCTGGCTGGTTCAGTTGGTAGAGCATGCGACTCTTGATCTTGGGGTCATGACTTCAAGCCCCACGTTGGACCTAGAGCTTACTTAAAAAATTTTTTTTTAAAGATTATTTCTTTAATCTTTTCTCTACCTTGCCAATTAATAGCAATAGTGAGGATCACTACTTCAAAAAGCATCGATTTGGAATTTGATTAAGATTCAGTCTAGTTTGGCCAATTATTAACAATGCAAACTTGTTCACTGACAGTTTTTATGGACTTCTGTTTCTTTTTCTGCAAAATGAATATAATAACACATCCCTCCTAATTAGTTACCATTATTAAATACTTTAATATATGCAAAAACTACATACAGGTGTAAAGAAGGTAGCATTCTCTGATCCTTGTATATTTCCTCTTCCTGTTTTTTTCTGTCTCTCATCCTTCTTTCCTTTTGTCTTCCATCGTCACTCACAAAATTCTCTTTTCTCTATAAGACCTTGATATACAGTTTCTGGATACTAAGAAAATAAGGCCCTATTCATCAAGCCAATAAATATTTAACTAGTCGCTAACATGTGGCTGGCAAATTCTTGGATTCAGGGGAAGTCGTCTTAAAGGGATAATTTCCTATTTTTCCCAGCTGAAACTCCTGTTACATTGATCCTTGAATGAATTACTGTATTCTCTATCTTCTTTTTTTTTAAGTTGATACAATATCAACTTAATTTTTTTTTTTTAATTTTAGAGAAAGAGAGTACAAGCAGAGGAGAGGGGCAAAGAGACACAGAGAGACAGAGAGAGAGAGAGAGAGAGAGAGAGAGAGAGAATCTCAAGCAGACTCCATGCTCAGTGTGGAGCCTGACACGGGGCTTGATCCCATGACCCTGGGATTGTGACCTGAGCCGAAATCAAGAGTTGGTGGGCTGCTCAACTGACTGAGCCACCCAGGTCCCCCTCATTGTGCCCCTTTAAAAAACAACTCTACGAGTATTCTATCGAGGGTTTTAGCGGCATTTTACAATCGAGAAAACTCAAGCATAAAGAGATCAGGACTCAACCTTGAGTTCTATGTGTTGTTGTTGTTGTTTTTGTTTTTTTGCCAAATTAGTTCCATTTCTTTGCAGAGACTGGCTATTCACCAAAACCACTTTCTCCTCTTTGTACTTGCACAGATAGACAACACTCTTCACTCTGCCTTGCTGCTCAGTAAGATCGCGTATTCGAGTTCCGGTCAATGGAATGTGAGTGGAAATGTGTCGAGTACCGCTTCTGGATCTGGTCTAAAAAGCTTCCAGTAAGATCCTCCATGCATTATACATTCCTGTTTATTACAACAGGTAACATTGCCTTAGCTTACCGTCGCTTCCTATCACTCCTATGTCTCTGTTTCTCCTTTTCCCCAAACATTCTGTACCTACGCCTCCCTTCCTCACAATGCTTTCCTTTTCGTGATATGCACTAATCTTCTATCTCTCCTTCAAGGCTCACATCATGTGAGCACCATATCGTGTGAGCGGCCTGACGCCATCCCCAAATCCTTTCAAGTACTCTTTGTCTGTAAATACTTGTAGCATGAACAATCAAGTATTATACCTTTTGCTACTTGATTAAATTGGGGAATATTGATCATGCATATTGGACTTCACTCAAATCAGATTGTCTTAGATCACCGCATACCCATGATACCCTGTGAGGTATTGAACATATGGTAAAAACTTGATAGATTTCTGCTAATTAGTTGCAAGGTATTGTTTGATAAGCAAAATTGAAAATACCTGACTATTTCCTGGCTATTTATTAATTTTCAGTGATTTACTGAGTATCTATCATGAGTTTGGCATTGCTCTAGAAACCAAGACCAAAGTAAGCACACTACCTCATTTATCTACCCTTCGCATTAAGTGTCTTTTCACTTTTTCCACCCTGGAGCCTTTCTCTGGGAGTTGGCTGCTTTCTATGTATTGGCAAGGGATATCTATATAGTTTGTTGAATAGACTAAGCCTTAAATTCAGACAATTTGACGGTCATATCCTAGTTCCTTTATTTACTTTCTGTGCAACCTGGGACAATATCTTTATTCTCCCTGTACCTCTAGCTCTGCCACTATAAAACAGAGCGAGCCATATATAACTCACAAGGTTGTCATGACAATGAAATAAATAGCATATTTAAAGAAAGTACCTAAACCTAGATAAATATAGCAGATGCGCAGGAAAGGTTGGTTACCCCTTAGTGTGGCCCAGTCATTTTGAAAGAAGAGGGCATCTTTCTTAGGGGCCACGTGGACATTTAGAATTACATTTGAGGTGGGGTAGGTGACCTGCCTAGAGGGCCTACGGTACCTCTCTCCCTTGTGTTTAAGAATTCCCCAAAGGTCCTTAACGGGGCTCTTTGCAGAGAAAATATGGCAACAGAGAATTTTATTTTTATTCAGGAGGAGGACAGAAGAAAACTGTTGATTTATTAGACATCCGAGGTTGGAGCGAAACTGGAGAATTCCCTAATTTTTTGCATCTTTTTCTGATTTACTTAGTCTCTTACTTAGCCTCACAGGGCAGATTAATGACAGTTTCGGCTTGTTTCTTCCCTTTGTCGCGATGGTTATGCAGCGTGTGAGATTTCCGTCCTTGTGAATGAGATGGTTTTAGGGAATATGAAAATGCAGCATTCAGGCTCCGAGAAGCAACCCACCAGGCCAGGATGGGGGAGACGCACGTGTGAGAGGGATTAGCAATTTCAGCTGCCTGCCAGCCCAGCATGAGTCACCAGTGTGTTGGGACTGCCAAGAGCAGAATTTGATCTGGGGCTGAATTAACAGGGCTGCAGTGTCCAGACCAAAGGGAGTGATACTCTCGCTGTCTCGGCATGAATCAGACCACACCTAATGTACTGCAGCTCTTACCCCGAATACTCTTTCTAGCTGATTATAGTTTATTATAGTGTGAGCGTGGATTGTCTAATAATTGCATGAAAAATACAATCCTTGGGGCGCCTGGGTGGCTCAGTCGGTTGAGCGTCCGACTTCGGCTCAGGTCATGAACTCGCGGTCCGTCAGTTCGAGCCCCGCATCGGGCTCTGACAGCTCAGAGCCTGGAGCCTGCCTCAGATTCTGTGTCTCCCCCTCTCTCTGCCCCTCCCCCGCTCATGCTCTCTCTCTCTCTCTCTCTCTCTCTCTCTGTCAAAAATAAATAAGCATTAAAAAAATTTTTTTTTAATATAATCCTTTACCTTATTTCTACTCTAGAATTTACCACGCAAGTTGTGTTATCTATATGTAGATATTTGCATCTTTGAGGGCTAAGCACGTCTTTCTCTTTTGTGTGTCTGGTAGTGTAAAGGGGACAGAGATGTGTTTGGTTCTTCCTCTTTTATGAAAATGGATCAGCTTCTGGAAGCAGTGTCTGCTGTATGGAGCTTGACTGCTGTGGTTGAACAGGCCTGTATTCAAATCCTGTTTCAACTCTTAGGAACAAGAAGCATTATGCAGTGGCCCTTCTCATTTCCAGTTCTACATTTTGGGGTGAGAGTATTTTCTTTATGCTCCTGTGTACCCCCAACCTAGCAGACATAAACCCATAGACATACACCACCTTTATCTTCCTTTTCTACAAAGCAGTAAGTATTGAGCCCTGAGAACAGGGTCTCCATAATAAGGCAGTTTTGGAAGTTGGGTAGGTAGGGAACAGGGCAATGCAGAAATGGTGAATCTGGTAAGACGACACACTGGGGATTTCAGGCAGAGGCACTAAGACTGCCTCTAGAGGCAGAAAACTGCCTCCCTCTCTCTCTCTCTTCTTAAAAATAAATATTTTTTAAAAAAATTTTTAAAAAAGACTGTTTTTTGTCTCCCTTTTTCTTTGTTTTGTTTCTTAGACTCCATATATGAGTGAGATCATGTGGCATTTGTACTTATTTCACTCCACTTTATTCCTTCTAGGTCCATCCATGTCGCTGCAAAGGGCAAGATCTCATTCTTTTTTATGCCTGAGTCATATTCCATTGTAGATACGCACCACCTCTTCCTTAGCCATTCATCTACCGGTGGACACTTGGCCTGCTTCTACTTCTTGCCTGTTGTAAACAATGCTGCAATAAACATAGCAGCGCGCATATCTTTTTGAGTTAGTAGTATCATTTTCTTTGGGTAAATATCCAGCCGTGGAAGTCCCGGATCATATGGTAATTCTATTCTCAATGAACTTTTCTCATTTTTATTCAAATTGTTTTTAATGTTTTTTAATTTATTTTTGAGACAGAGAGAGACAGACCATGAGCAGGGGAGGGGCAGAGAGAGAGAGGGACACAGAATCTGAAGCAGGCTCCGGGCTCTGAGCTGTCAGCACAGAGCCTGATGTGGTGCTTGAACTCACGGACGGTGAGATCATGACCTGAGCTGAAGTCAGTCGCTCAACCGACTGAGCCACCCAGGCGCCCCCTTTTCTCATTTTCAACTATCAATTTAGAAACAATTAAAAAATACTTAGTGAGGGGCACCTGGGTGGCTCAGTCAGTTAAGCGTCTGACTCTTCGTTTCAGCTCAAGTCATGATCTCATGGTTCATGAGTTTGAGCCCTGCATCAAGCTGTCAGTGCAGAGCCTGCTTGGGATTCTGTTTCTCTCTCTCTCTCTCTCTGCCCTTCCCCCACTTGTTCTCTGTCTCTCAAAATAAATAAAAATACACTTAAGAAAATAATGATCTGAAAAGTGTGACTAGCTTATTGTGGTAAGAAAAGCTCTGTGGCCTCTTCTGAAGGCAATCTGGAAAAAACAATATTTATCAAGTGTCTGAGTACAAATACTCATACCTTGCACCCAGTAATTGTATTTCTTAGAATGTGTGTTGACGAAGTGTTGAAATTTTGACGAATATGCATGTATAAAGTCTTATGTTTCCTAGCATTCTATGTAATAGGAAAGACAGAAAAACCCCAAGTATTGAATAAAAGGGAAATGATGAATGTAAGATAACCTATTGAGTAGAACTTACATACTTTAGAAGAACATGATAACTTATATGGCTATGTAAAAGCGTGGTACCATATATCACTATATCACCTATAATTACATTGGGAATATTCACAAGCAGGATAAAAAGAAGTAAGGTTATTGACATCTTATTTTCTTCTTCATACAGGTTTGTATTTTCCAAAATGCCCTCAGCTCTTTTGAAGAGTATTCCCAGGTAGGGCATGATGTTTAGGGCTCAAGAGGTGGTAGGGACATGAGGGACCAGAGAACATAGCAGCTTCTTGGGACACAACACAGACTTATCACAGTAGCAAGTGAAATCGGCATTAAAAAGGTGTAGTAGCTTCACTCCACAGGTCAGACGACATATGAGATTCACATTGTCTGGGTTTATTCCTATTGTTTGCACTATCATCTCTCTAATTTTTGGGAAAGTCCTCCACCGCTAATTTCCTGACCTCACCGGTATTTATATCTACATATATCCTGCCAAAGACAAAGTTGATACTACAAACAACAAACAAAAATAAGATTTGCAAAAAATTAGTCTTTCTGTGTTAGGTGACTTAGAAGAAATAAATATTATCTCCAATGATGTTACAGTTCACCTGGGGGAAAAAAAAGACAGATATACAAGAAAGAGAGGAAACATCCATTAAAAAATAATGCATGTGGGTCTGATTCTGGGCCCTTAATTCTGTTGTTCCTTTGGTCTACCAATAATTCCACAAATAGTATTCTGATTATTTATCTTTTGTATCTCTACTTTTTTTGCTGGTATATATTCATGCAGTTGATCTCATATCCAGCTATCTCTAAATTTTCATGAATTATATTTTGTAGATTACTTTGTGATTTCTAAAGAGATAATTATATTATCTGTGACAATTGCAATTTTATGTCTTTCTAGTTCTCATTTTATTTATGTGTATTCTTTTGTGGAACAGTACAAGGTTAAATAAAAAGTGAGAGCATGTTTCTGAGATAGTTTATCATTTAAGAAAACATTGGCTCCTGAGTTTGTTTGCTACCTAAAAATAAAAAGTAACGTCCAGAAATCAGTGATGCAGCCAGAAAGTGCTCTGAAAGACCAGTCAGGGGGAGCTAAAGATGGGTTTGGGATTTGGGCAGGTGTGGTTTACTGGAAGCAAAGTCAGACTGAGTGAGCAGCAGTGGCATTGTTCAGGCAGGCCTGCAAGGACTAAGAGATGAAGCGATGCAGATAAAGCGGGGCCCAGGTCTGTGTGGGTCTCTACGGTCCCTGGTCAGCATGTTCCTGTTCCTAGGGGAAAATCTAGAGATTAATGCTAACACCAAGCCCTTACACTTCACAAAAACATTTCAAAATATTATCTCATTCTACAGTAATGACTAAAAAAATAGCAAGGAGAAACGGACAATGGCTAAAAGAGGAAATCCACTCAGAAGGTCAAGGAGAACCCAATATGACAGCTAATGTTTATTCAGGGCTACTGGGTGCCTGGCACTGTTCTGAGAGCATTGAATGTATTGACTCGTTTAACCTTTGCAACCATTTCATGTGTCAACTCTCGTTATTCCTGCGGTAGGGATGAGAAAGCTAAAGTAAAGAAAATGCCCAAATCTCCCAGCTTTTACCTATCAGATCTGAGGTTGTGCCTCCCCCTGCCCTGGGGAGGGAGGTGTGCACCTGCACAGGCAAGAAGAGAAAAGTATGAAACCTCAAGATCATTCTGTAAGAGCCTCCATCCAGGTTGCATTTAAGCCACTATTTTAAAATTTATTTTGAGAGACAGAGGGACAGACAGACAGCATGAGTGGGGGAGGGGCAGAGAGAGGGAGAGAGAGAATCCCAAGCAGGCTCCACACTGTCAGTGCAGAGCCCGATGTGGGGCTCGAACTCATGAACCCTGAGACCACTACCCTAGAGATCAAGAGTCAGACGCTTAACCAACTGAACCACCCTGGTGCTCCTACACTATTTTAAAGGGAAGTGATGTTCAGCTTGAAGGGAGACTGCTTGAGGTAACAGGTAAGAAATGACGCCTCCTCTGTGGCTGGGGAAACCCAGAGACTTTGGACCATGGACACAGCAAAGAGCAAGAACAGGTACTTCCTGGGAAGGAGTGCCTGATTCTAGACAGGCTGGATCCAGAGAAACCGGAAACTGAGAAAGTTATTCTTGATTATTTTTCAAGGGTGATTTGCATGATTGAATTCTTACTTTGTTCAGCTTTCCATTAAAAATGTATAAGTTATTGTATGGGAGTCACAGAGGTGACACAGAGGATGATGTGGACCCATACCTTACTGCCCTTAGTGTTTTTTGTATTTTCTAAAATACTATGATGATAATGCATTGTTTTTGGAATGAGAAATAAATATTATCAAAATAAGCAAATTGAACTATGTGAAGCAAGTAAGTAAAAAAGTATGCACATAAAAAAGTGTAAAAAATATGTTCTAAAACTTTTTCTTTTTCCTATATCCTTTTTTTTCTGTAAATACTATGCATTACATTTATAATAGAAAAAAAGAAATTTTTTTTTAAAATTTTTTTTTCAACGTTTTTATTTATTTTTGGGACAGAGAGAGACAGAGCATGAACGGGGGAGGGGCAGAGAGAGAGGGAGACACAGAATCGGAAACAGGCTCCAGGCTCTGAGCCATCAGCCCAGAGCCTGATGCGGAGCTCGAACTCACGGACCGCGAGATCGTGACCTGGCTGAAGTCGGACGCTTAACCGACTGCGCCACCCAGGCGCCCCGGAAATTTTTTTTTTTAAAGAGAGAAAGAGAGAGCACGAGCAGGGGAAGGACCAGAGGGAGAAGGAGAGAAAGAATCTTAAGCAGACTCCACATCCGCATGGAGCCCAACACAGGGCTCAATCTCATGACCCCGAGATCATGACTTGAGCCAAAATCAAGAGTCGGATGCTTAACTGGAGGAGCCACCCAGGAATTACGATTTTTTTTTACATAGAATATTTTTATTTAAGCTTCAGATGAATCACTCTTTTCAAAATGTGTCTCCTGCCCAAGAGGACAGGAGCTTCCTTCACCAGGCATAGACGAGGCAGGCTGCGAGTGACATGAATATATTTTAGTCTGATATATCAATATATGTCTTTTGAATCTTGTCAATACTAGTCGATTTTATTAACAAATGGAATTTGTCAGATTCACAGCACATGTATGTGCACACACACGCGTGCATGGACTGTATTGACAGATCACCATTTGCTTACAGATTAATCAGTGAGTAAAATTGAGGGAACATCTCTGTTTGTTGCCTTTTTACATCATAACTAGATTTTTATCTCAATATTTATCATAAATATTTTTTTAAATGCTGAAAAGTTGAGATTTTTACAGGGAACATTATAAATCCACCTCCTGGAGTCAAGAATTAGCATTGCACGGTTCTCGCTATGTCCATCGGCTATCCGTCCATCTATCCATCCAACAGTCTGTCGTATTTATTTGACGCATTTCAAGATTAGTTGCAGATACCAGTACATTCCCCCCTAAATACTTCAGCAGGTATATCACTGTAACGAATTTTTATGTTTCTGTGTGCCTTTTTTTAAAATGGTGACTTCATTTTTTTAGAGAAGTTTGAGGTTCACAGCAAAGGTTGAAGGAAAGGTAGAGATTTCCCGTACACCTCCTGTTTCTGACTCACGCATAGCCTTCCCCATCGTCTACATTCCCCACCAGAGTGGTGCATTGTTGCGACTGATGGGTCTGCATTGACACATCATTATCGCCCAGAGTCTGCAGTTCATAATCCAACACTAGGGTATCATGCAGAGTAATTTTACGGGCCCCCAAATCTTCTGTGCTCTGCCTATTTATCCCTCCCCCTCTTCACCCTGGCAAACATTCATCTTTTTACCATCTCCATAGCTTTACCCTTTCCAGAATGTCATAGAATTGAAATCACACAGTATATAACTTTTTAGGTGGCTTCTTTCACATAGTAATATGCGGTTAAGTTTCCTTTGAGCCTTTTTTCTAGCCTGGTGGCTCATTTCTTTTTAGTGTGAAAAACATTCTATTGTCTGGAGGTACCAAAATTTATTTATCCATTCACCTACTGAAGGATACCTTGCTTACTTTCAGGTTGTGGCAATGATGAATGAAGCTGCTATAAACATCTATGCACAGGCTTTTATATAAACTTCAGTTTTCAGTTCCCTTGGGTAAATACCAAGGAGTCTGATTGCTGGATTGTATGGTGAGAGTATTTTTAGATTTATAAGAAACCTTCAAAATGTCTTTCAAAGTGACTACCATTTTGCCCTTCCATCAGCAATGAACGATGGAATTGTTCCACATTTTTGCCAACATTTGACACATCATTATCACCCCAAGTCTGTAATTCCTAATACAGTTCACTTTTCTCTTTGAGTTGTACATTCTATGGGTTTACAGTTGCAAACTTAGCTAGTGGTTTGGTTAAATGTATGAGAACATGTATCCATCATTACAGTAGCATGCAGAGTACTTTCACTGCCTTAAAAATTCTCTGTGCTCTGCCTATTTATTCCTCCCCCGTCAACCTTAGCAACCATTAATCCTTTTACTGTCTTTTTTAAATAGATTTTTTAAAGTCTATTTATTTTGAGAGAGAGAGAGAGAGAGAGAGCACAAGTTGGAAAGGGGTAAAGAGAGAGAGGGGGAGAGAGAATCCCGAGCACCCTTCGCCACCAGTCCAGAGCCCGATGTGGGGCTTGAACTCATGAACCATGAGCCCTTAACTGACAGAGCCACCCAGGCACCCCTTTTTACTGTCTTTTTACTTTGGTGTTGTCAGTGTTCCAGATTTTGGTCATTGTAATAGCTGAACTTTTTTTTTTTTTTTAATGTTTATTTATTTTTGAGAGAGAGAGAGTCGGTGAGCATGAGTGGATGAGAGAGAGGAGAGAGAGAATTCCAAGCCAGCTTTGTGCCTCCACGCCAGAGCCCGACTCAGGGCTCTGTCTCATGAACCGTGAGATCATGACCTGAGCCCAAATCAAGAGTGGGTGCTTAACTGACTGAGCCACCAAGGTGCTCCTGAACTTCTTCTTCTTCTTTTTTTTTTTCTTATGTTTTGTTTCTCTAAAACATAAATTTAAAAACTAGGGCAAGAAATTCATTCTCTGGCCCTGTATTCTGATTTCAGATTCATTAAGTATTATAATTTTAAATAATTTATTGCTCCTGACTTTTGATTGACATCCAGAAAGCTGAATGTATAATAAGTCTTTGTCCTCATGGCAGAATAAGCTCCTGGATCATTCTAGAATTTCAGGCAGAGCATTCATGGTCATGGATAACTTTCTACATAGAGGAGTGAGGCATGCAAGGAGAGACCAGACCACAAATGCAGGTCCCGCACCTTTGCGACACACCCAGAATGCTCCACACCTCTCACTGTAACTGCCACCTAACTTTCCTCCCTGACCCTGGAGTAAGTTCATTATCAGAAATGTATTGAGTTGTGTTAAGATGTTTGGAAAAAAACATATAATTGGAAGGCACAGGGGTTTCTAATTAATTGGGGGAAAGAAAACATAGAATATACGTATTTTTACGATTTTCAGTGTTAAGTTATCTCTGTACCCAAACTGGGACTTGAACCTATAACCCTAAGATCATGAGTTACTCATTTCACCAAACTGAGCCCCTGAAATATTTTTTTTTGAAAAAAGAAAAAGATTTTTGCAGAGTCAACGCACAGTTTCAGAGTAAGGAGAAAAAATTGTGGGCCAAGGCTCAGAGGTTTCATGGGGAAAACTATAATCTTGAAGGAAAGGTAGGATGTGGACAATAGAAAGGGAAGGGTATTTTGGACGGCAGCCACAATGTAAGCAAATGATGCTATTTATGGGAAAGCAGGTGTACTTTGAGGCTGGAGTGGATTTTTTTAAAAGACATCATAGATGCTTAAGCTCTCATTAAGCTCTTCCCCATCAGAAATTCTCACGTCACCACCATTCTAGTATTTCCTTGAGCCTCTGATCAATGTCATATTTGCTTTATGGTTTATCTGAGATTGCATTACTCCTATGATTACCTTCTAATCACCTCTGGCCACAGCTTATGCTGTTTGACTTGGCACCATTTTATTTCATTGAGCAACATGGTGGGCATTTATCACACTAGAGAGATCATTGTACAATGTGATTATTGTTGTTAATATTGCCTTGGTTTTTTTCCTGTGAGAATGTCAGGTCTCCTGGATGGAAGACGTCAGTCGGGTGTAGTGAAAAGTGCACTGAACTGGGAGTCAAAAAACCTGGCTCCTCATTTTATTTCTGCAACTAATTTATATGAGACCTTGGCCGAAACATTTAATTTCTCTCGAGATTGTAATATAAAAGTGGTCTGACAGGGCCTTCTATAAAATAGCTCCAAGCATAGGACTGAAATGTCATCATGAAAGACATGTTGGGAATGAAGATGAAGAGACTTGAAATTTTTGCAGCTTTTTAAAAAATGTTTATTTATTTTTGAGAGAGAGAGGTGGGGGAGGGGTAGAGAGAGGGGGGACAGGATTTGAAGTGGGTTCTGTGCTGAAAGCAGTGAGCCTGATGTGGGACTCAAACTTACGAACTGCGAGATCATGACCTGAGCCCAACAGATGCTCAACTGACTGAGCCACCCAGGCACCGCTGCAGCTTTTAAGAGTTTCCTTAAGAAGCAAAATTTCCTTACTGAGGAATGGGGTAGATGATAGAAGCAAATGATTGAATTTCTGAGGATGCCTGAGGTCCTGAGAAAAGTCCCTCATAGGAGACCCAAATCTGTGTGTGTGTGTGTGTGTGTGTGTGTGAGTATTGGCAATGGAGGAGATTGACATTAGGAGGTAGCAGTTAAGAAAAGACATCTAATATGTTTTCTCATGCTAGTCTTTTGGAGAAAGAAACTGATAACACAAAGCAGCACAGACAGAACAACCACCATAACAACTACAACAAAAGACAAGTAGCAGGGGTTTGGCAAAGAAAAACCAAACAAAAAAGCCACACACTCAATACCTCTTCCACTCAGTACCCGCACAATACCCTCCCATGGTTACAGCAAGAATCTTGAATAATGAGGACCAATATTGGAAACAAAAGCTAGGAGGATCTGAAAAAAAAACCATTGGTATCAATCAACTGACATCAATTGAGCCTTTAAGTGCCAGGCAATTTGCTAGATGTTGAGGATATACCCATTAAAAAGGATACTGACTTTGAAACTCCCCCAAATTGCTTTGGGCTGTAAAATTCCACGAAAAAGGAGACCCTTCCTTAGGATTGCATTTCTGGATCAAGTTTCCTTAAATATTAAATGGACTACAAGTAGGCCACTACCTGAAGCCCTCCTCCAGAGAACCCAAGCTGGCTATTTCCCTGGTGGCGGGGAGACTACGAGGCTGGCTGTGAAGCGTGTGTTGTAAGTGTTAGTAATGGAAAAGTAAATGCGCTCAAGCATTCAGGCCTTGGGAGGCTTTGTGAGGCGGTTACCAACTGCTTGTGGAAGAAAGTGGAGGCCACTCAGTCATTCTACATCACACACGAAAAATAAGGACTGTGCTTTATTAACAGGAGCAATTCTTGTCATCATTAAGGGCTGATATAGCACAACATGACTTGTGGGAGGTTTCTTGTTTTATTTTTTTAATTCTTTTTGTCATTGCTCTTTTTTTTTTTATGGTTATTTATATTTGAGAGACAGAGAGAGACAGAGCACGAGTTGGGTTGGGGCAGAGAGAGAGGGAGGCACAGAATCTGAAGCAGGCTCCAGGCTCTGAGCTGTCAGCACAGAGCTTGATGCGGGGCTCAAACCCACGAACCGGGAGATCATGACCTGAGTCGAAGTCCGGTGCTTTAGCGACTGAGCCACCCAGATGCCCCTATCATTGCTCTTTTTAAAGCAACTTAAGTTCTAACTTTGAATAGTCTTCTTTCTTATCACACAAACGTGTTTTATGGGTGTGAGAGGCAAAGTGTGCTGACCAAAAAAAAAAAAAATCTCTGCAATGAAACGTAGCTAAACCTTCTTTGTGGATGTGTATCTACATTGACAAAGAAGCTTACAGAATATGAGGGCTCTATAAAAGACCCGGGACAATAACGTACCTTGGGTTTAAAATAATCCCCTATGGCATGCTGTATCTTGTTGCTCCCCATAGAAATAGCTCACACCAGCTGTTTCTTTCCACTCCCATCAGCCCTAAATGAGTAAATATGAGACAAACGGCTGTTTAGTCATCTTGTTGGCATCTAAATTCTACACTGGTCTCCCTCAGTTAGAAAAATATTTGGTGTATCCTGGCCCAACCTGCTGCACTCATATTTACAGTCAGAAAACACAGTCCTCTTTCTTAAAATATCCTGAAGTGAGTAATGCAAAAAGGCCAGGAAGACCACGGGCCAAGGGTTACTACAAGCTCCAGCCTCTGTTCACTGTGCACTTGGTTTTCTTCCTTGGCAGGTCTTAACCCCCTCAAGAAGCGGCGGCCGTCTTAACGGCATCTACCTGCCGCCAGAATTGCAACATACGGTGTGTGTGTGTTTCATTTCACAGACTCTGGACAAGTTCGACTTAACTTGGTGGGGCTCTGCTTAATGGTGGTGAGATGGTTCCAGACTCTTCTCCACAGACCTCCGCTTTGAAGTTGACAGCCTGTCCAGAATAAAGTGCGTGGCATTTACAGTCTTCCCCTGACAGTTGCAGCCTCTGATAAAATAAATAAACCTCATATGGGCACTCTCTTTCCTCCTTATCTTCTGCCAGGTTATTTAGTGTGGTGCTCACATTTGTGGCTGCAAGAGGCTGTGGAAAACGGTGTCGGGGGTCGGCTGGCTAGCAAAGGGGATGACTGTTTACATTATGATGGAAGACAGGATAGGATCGTTAAAATAAACTCTCTGATTTCCTGTCACTTCCTGACTTTATCTAATGAGGCTAACACGCTTCCACACAAAGGCCTCTGCGTGTTGGCTGCTCTGTCTGGTAGATGGTTCTGTCATCTGGATCAATTCTTCCCTCTAAAACAAATAATTCGAGTGCAGTGAGTCCTTTCTTATTCTAACCTTCTTTGGTGGACTCTACAAATTCCCATGAGTCGGGAAGAAATGGCCCCTTGTTACTGAGGCTGTGGAAATCATTTAGGGACCTGGTCCTACCTGCACTTGGAATGACTTTTTGAATTTTTAAAAACAGAAGTATAAATTCCAGGCATAACTTTAAACCTAACGAATCCCAAATATTTTATGACAAAGGAGAGAATGGGTATAATGACAAAATAAAGCATAATTTTTCAAGTAGAGAAATGAAATAACACCTCCTCTCCCCAACTCCAGCCTGTGAGTCATACTGAGTCTATTATAGGTTAAATGTGTGTGTGGGGGGGTGTGTGTTCACGAGTATATGCGTGTGTGCTTGCGTGTGCACATGCTTGTGTGTGTGTGATGACAATTGGCTCGGTCAGGGGCAGCTGGATAAGAGGAGGTGGATACTTCTAAGATTTTTGGAAGGAATTTTAAGGACTCTGCTGGCTGTTATAGGGAGAGAGTGAGAAGTCTTCACTTACATTATGACAGTGACCAGGCCTAGAGACACTATGTTTCCCTAATGTTCAATTGTTCTGAAAAAGTTTTCTTCTGCCCCTAACATCGGCATTTTTTCCACTTTATTTGTTTGGTTTGTTGAGGTGTATTTAACAAACAAAATGGTGTATCTTTAAAGCGTAACGTGATGATCTGATGTACACATAGCGTTGTGAACTGAGTGCTGCAATCTGACATCTGGTCTAATGCTTCCCAACCATCAGGATTCTCGGTGAATCTTGTCCTTGGGCCCAGCCTCCGGCGTGACTGTTTTCTTGCTTTAAGGAACTGAGAATAGTTCTAGAAAATAGCTGGAGTTCTTCCCCCCAGCTCTCTGGACTGTATCAAGATCAGGGCTTCGGTGCAAATCAGTCCAGTTGAATATGGAAAATCAGAGAACAATTGATTTGTGGACCTCACAGGCCAATGTTCAACAGATGTTTATCAAACACTTTCTATGTACCTAGAACTGTACTAAATATATGTAATCTGTATGAGTATTATATATAATGGATTTATTACATATGACACATATAATTTTCTATTTCTACATACACACTTGTAAATACTTCATTATGTTCTAGGTAAACACACATGAAACAATTGGAAAATAAAAGAGTTGAAACAGAGCATTAGCTCCTACCCTTCTTGCTCTGTTGAATATCTTCAGTAACGCTTTTTACAGCAGCCCTAACCTCCCAGCAAGCGTAAATCAAAATGAGTTTTGTGGGTTTAATCTAGTTTCTAAGTGGCCTGGTCCTTGATACCCCATCAAGGAATTGCCTGCCCACATCAATACAACTGGGTTTCTGCCCCAGGCCCCCTCTCCTATACACACACACACACACACACACACACTTTCTCTTTTTCCTATTTCCACGTGGGACTTCAGCTGTCCCTGAGAGCAGTCTAGTTAACCCTGTCACAGCCCGGCTGTGTGTCTCTCACCAGTCCCTTCCCTACGGAGCTCAATGCTGTTCTCAGTCTACCAGCCACACCCCACCCCCCCTTCCACCACTCTCCCAAGATCTAGCTACTATTAGAATAATAACTGGAACCCATAGTAGACAGGCACTTGTAGAAAAAGCTCTCTCCTCTGGATGTGTTCTGCCCTTCCTAATTACCTCCCTGGATACTGATAGACTTTCTAAGTAAGGCTGAGATCACCATCCTCACCAGGAGAGTCCGCTTTGGACAGTTGGCCACACCGTCTGTTGATTTTTATAGTTCTCCATTATGACTTATTCTAGCATCTTTTTCATTCTCAACAGCCCTTGTCCTGAGAGCCTAGTTGGCTCTCACCTGAGTGTGGGAGAGCTCAGAACATAATTGTTAGAGGAGTTTAGAGAAGGCAATGATGGGGAGGAGGTGGTGTTAGGGAGACGTGAGACTTCAGTCGAGCCCTGAAGAAGGAGTGGGATTTGTTCTATGCTTCTTCTAACTCCCTAAGTTTTTCCAAAACTGTAACTACCACAGAATTAGTTAGCCCAATAGAATGTTAGGGCTACAGGAAACTATATGGTCCTGATACAAATTATCTGCCATGGCAGATAACAAGATTTAAAAAATTATCTAGATTAGGGGCATCTGGGTGGCTCAGTCAGTTCAGAGTCTGACTCTTGGTTCCAGCTCAGATCACGTTCTCACGGTTTCATAAGTTCAGGTCCCACATCGGTCACCGTGCCGGTAGCATGGAGCCTGCTTGGGATGCTCGGTCTCCCTCTCTCTCTGCCCCTCCCCAACTCATGCTGTCTCTGTCTCTCTCAAAATAAATAAATAAAATTAAAAAAATAAAAATAAAAATAAAAATCTAGATTAGAATAAATCTATGAAAGTAGAGAGAATCTCCCAATGCTGGGGGTGGTGAGCCCTTGGGACATGGCCTGGAGCAGAGCTGCCACAAGGCACAACTGAAGGTGCCATTGTCACCTGCCTGGGCACACAGAGCCACCCGGAGTTGGGCCAGGCCCAGCATGCATGACCTCATGTGGAGGTCCTCCATCGGGGGCACCTGGTGGCTCTCAAGTTTTTAACGACTTGGCCTATGTATCAGAGAATTCCAGGTGTCCAGGACAACGAACAGCTCTAAAACTGTGACGAATGTACACGGATTGATTTGGCTCCAGTTGCCCTCTGTCCTTAATGTGTCCCCTTTCCTAACCTTTTACCTTTACCCCGGCCCCCACATCCTAGCTGGTACCTCTCTAGCAACTATCAAAGACAAATAGTCTTATTTTCACATGTTTTTATCTCTGGCTCCATCCTGAGTATTCTTTCTAAATATTCTTGATCATGCAGAGATTTTTGTTTCGTTTTGCTCAACATTGTAATCCCAGCACCTAGAATTGAGTCTACATAGTATATGTTAAATATATATTTAGTGAATAGATGAAGGACGTTAACTTTCTCTCTAGTTCTCTAGCTTCCCAGCTAGAGAGAAATGTGACAATGCTGGACTGAGTTGTATTTTCTATAAACTCCTGGGTTGAAGATTATTTTCATCTCCATTTTCACAAGAATGCCTACATTTGTAGCTTCTATTAAATGGTTCCACTTCCTCAAGCAGGATCTCTGGGGGTGAAATCTTGAAATCTGAATATCTGAATTCATTTAGGAACTACCCTCGGTGGACTTCGTGTAACAATTTATTAAAAATTTGTAACATTTGGAAAGAAATATGGCTGAAAATAAAAACTGGATTCAAAGCATAGTAATTAAAATAGAACACATAGTAAACCATTTTATTTAAGCCATAAAATGCATTGAAAAAATATGCAAAGGGGAGATGTCTTTATAGTTTAGTAGAACTTCCTTTAACTTATTCACAGAGGTATAGTGAAGATAAAATACATTAAAGCATGAATGCTTCGAAAAGGTTAAAAAGGTCATATCTCTTCAAGATGCAAACAATGTATTATCCGAATGGTAACCAATTCATTTCCAATCTAAGGGGGAATGATTGTAATATTCAGCAGAGGGTGGGAAAGAGCCCTATAGAACATAAGTTCTATTTTCTTAATTTTCAGAGCTCATGATCCTTCAAGTTTAAAATAAAAATTTCCATTAAAAAAATTTGGATTTGAAATACAAGTTAGTACAACTTCTTAAGTTTTTTTGAAAAGTTGGCATCGTTTTAGGAAAATGCTGACTTGTGGTATTTGTGTGTTATTTTTTAGCCTCATAATTAGGAAATTTTCTTTTTAAAAATTGTTTTATTTTATTTTATTTTATTTTATTTTATTTTATTTTATTGAGAGACAGAGAGAATGGACAAGCAGGAAAGGGGGGTGGGGAGAGAGAGAGAGACAGAGAATCTTAAGCAGAGTCCACGCTCAGGGCAGAGCCCAACGTGTGGCTCCAACCCATGATCCTGGGATCATAACCTGAGCCAAAATCAAGAGTCCGATTCTCAACCAACTGAGCCACCCGGGTGCTCCAGAATTAGGAACGTTTCTTATAGAAGTCAAGACTGATTCATGTTGAATGTGAAATTAGGATATTAGACTTCTTGTAATACAGGTGCTTCCAAATGATTCGTTTGAATGGGATAATGGTATGCTTATAAATATATCACAACTCATTTTGTAGCATTTGCTCATTTCTGTTGTGTAGATACTTCCACTATGGCCGATTGGAAGCTACTAAAGTGACGTCACTGAACACGGGGGTGGGACGCAGGGGTGTGTCATTAGGTAGTGTATTTACAGACACATAAATGCGAAGAACCTCAGACCACAGATGATAGTACAAGGTAGTAAAATAACTAGAAAGTGATGCATTTTGAGCACATCAGCTTTGTTTTTAATATGATTTTTGAAATAGTAAGTTAATATAATTCAGATTTAAAAAAAATTTTTTTTTAACGTTT
Source organism: Lynx rufus (assembly GCF_022079265.1). NCBI lineage: Eukaryota > Metazoa > Chordata > Mammalia > Carnivora > Felidae > Lynx > Lynx rufus. The sequence continues at coordinate 50,536,825 of NW_025814826.1, read as the reverse complement.
ATTTATTTTTGAGACAGAGAGACAGAGCATGAATGGGGGAGGGTCAGAGAGAGAGGGAGACAGAATCCGAAGCAGGCTCCAGGCTCCAAGCTGTCAGCACAGAGCCCGACACGGGGCTCGAACCCACGGACTGTGAGATCATGACCTGAGCCGAAGTCGGATGCCTAACTGACTGAGCCACCCAGGCGCCCCTATAATTCAGATTTTAATAGCATTTATGCCAAACAACAGATATACAAGATTCCTGAAAATGTATTAGTCAGCTCTTGTGATTTGGGATGAGGCAGCTAAAGCATACCAGTAAGAAACTCTCCAAAGGTTTCTCATTAAGAGATCGTTGAGGACAGGGTCCACGCGGTTCACGCAGACTAATTGTTCTAGATCCCACAGCAAGTCAGTTTTTATAGCTGTGTATTACTATTAATACTATGACAATAATGAACAGAAATTTAAAGTTTCTTGGTCAGTCAGAAGTGCTGGCAGAAGTTTTACATGGCCACAGATGATACGTTCAATAAACATGAAAAGAAACAGAGAATTCCTTATTTTTCCAAATTTTAGTTAACTGGTAGCATTCACACGAATATTCTTCCTTCGTGCTAATTTAGACAGACTTAAGTACAAACAGAATATGTGGAGAAGATGAGAACTCTTTCCTGGGAAACTGTTAAAATTTGATGCATTCTGTGTCTGTGGTAAAGTCATGCTATAAAAATTTCCTTCTGTGGCTGCTTTGAGGCCTCTGGGACATCTGTCCTTAACTCTTTCCCCTATTCCCCAAATTATTCCTAGGCCAATTCTCAAAATAACTCACCAAGGAGATTCCCGTTGCTCAGAAGGAAAAATAGGTACACTACCCTGTATGAGAAATCGTTTGCAGCCAAACACACAAAACCGTTCAGACTATAGTCTACAACAGTGCAACTCACCCAGTTAGCTCAGACCGGTCAATACGATGTCGAATCTCATGATTTCTGAAATATACTTGTCTGATTCTGTCTGGGCTGCTATAACACAAGGCCATGGACTGGGCAGCTTATAAACAACAGGAATGTATTTCTCACAGTTTTAAAGGCAAGGGGGAGGGGGTCCGAGATCAAAGTGCCAGTAGATTCAGAGTCTGGTGAGAGCCTGCTTCCTGAGTCACAGGTGACCGTTTTCTTGCTGTGTCCCCGCAAGGCAGAAGGGATGGGGGTGCTCTCTGGGGCCTCTTTTATAAAAGTGCTAATCTCATTCATGAGAGAGCCACCTTCATGACTTAATCACCTCTCCGAAGCCCCACCTCCTAATACTATCACATTAGGGGTTAGGATTTCAACAGATGAATGGGTTGTTGGGGGCCAAGTTGGGTTGGGGGTGAGGATGGGACACAAACATTCAGTTTATAGCATACCTGATGCTTGTCATTACTTCTTTATAGCTGTATACCTTAGAAACAATTGAATGTTTATTTTAAAAGACATGAATGTGTAGGTATATAAAGTTATAAATAACACACATGAGGAACTACAGAAGGGTTCGGTGTTAACTACCAACCTACTCCCATTATGGTATCGGAGCCCTGTCTTCTAGCTCCTGGTGTTAGTAGGTGTTGGTGATCACTGCTCTAGTAGTTTCCTTTCACTGCTGTTAACAAATGACCACAAACCTAACGGCTTAAACAAGAAAAAATGATCGTACACTCTGTAGGTTAAAAGTCCAGCAAATCTCACTGGATTAAAATCCAGGTGTCACCAGGACTGCCTTCATTTTTGGAGGCTCCGAGGGAGCATTTGTTTCCTGGCCTTTTCCAGCTGCTAGAGGCCACCCACATTCCTTGGCTCACAGCACTGTTCCTCCATCTTCAAAGCAGCAACGTTGCATCTCTCTGTACCCTCTCTCCATGTCATGTTGCCTTCTGAATGGCTCTTTTAAGGACGCTCTGATTACTTGGATGCCACCTGGACAATACCGGATACTCCCCCCTATTCTAAGGTTGGGTGATTAGCAACTAACATTTCCTCTGCGATCTTAATCCTCCTTTGCCATGTAACGTCACGTATTCACAGGGTCTGGAGATTAGGACATAGATATCTTTGGAGGAAGATTATTTGGCCTACCAAAACTTACAGATCTGAGTCACCTGGAAAGATCATTAAAACACAGATTTGGGAGCGCTACCCCCAGAATTCTGATGTAGTAGGTATGGGGTGGATCCCTAAAATGTGCATTTTAACAGGTTCCCAAATGATGGTGATGTCTCTCCTCAGGGAACGACACTTCAAAAATCACTGTTCTAGATCCATTATTTCATGAGAGGCTTGCAAAATGGCAATGCTTAAATTCTATTTATATTCATAAGCATATTTTGAATTGAATTTCTGATCTCAATGGAGTTGCTAGATTAAGTATGGGATGTCCAGTTCAATTTGAATTTTAGATAAATAAGGAGTAACTTTTTAGTATATGTATGCCTTATGCAATATTTGGGACATACTTATGCTGAAAAGTTTTTTGTTGTTGTTGTTTATCAGAAATTCAAATTGAACTGAAAATGCTGACTTTTTATTTCATAAATTGGGCAACCCTAGTTTTCATCTAAAAGGGGGGAACTGGGTTGCTCTGTCAGTGAATATTCCATGAAGGACAAAAATTTAGATATGACTTTCTCTGATCTCTTTGCCCCCAAGTAAGCTGGCAATTCTCTACTAACCATTTGCAATGAAATTAGAAATCCATAGAGTTTCTTTTCTCCATTAATAGGGATTGAATAACCAATAGGAGATATGTTTGATATAGCTGTCCAGAAATGGCGTGGTAGCTTTCTTTTCATATAATTCTTCCATATTCCTTATTAGGATTTTTCAGTTACCTGTTTAGTAAGCATCTATGTAATTATCCCAAAGGTGAAGGCAGTGTAATTTATGGATGTGTGCTAACAAACATGTGCAAGGGAGATGTGTTCCTTTAAAGGAGGTAAACAAGAGAATATATTACACAGGCCAGTACCCATTGCATGCTTCTCTGATGCCTCCTTATTAATGAAGACAATATGGGTTGGATAATCTGTTTCTTGTAGCAAAAAGCTTTCCAACTCTCACAGAGGAAAGACAGACCAGAAGGAAAAGATTGCTCCTGCTGTCTACTTCCACTAATCTGATTTTACTCTGCATCCAAGAAAATCCCCATCTGGTAGGTGAGACAAATATCTAAGCCAAAAGTTTCCCCAACTTTCTCTATTACTGTCTCAGCACCTTTTTTTCACAGCATCCCTGGACCAAAAGGAACACCTGAAATTTCCCTTTATTAACTAGTTAGGTCCAACATACCTAATAAGTACTTACATCTTAATTTATAAGCCATTTGGGGAAAAAAAACATACATTGAAAGAAAAAAAATAATTATTTTTATTTCACTCTTAAATAGCCACAATTACTTTCTGATGAGATGTGGACACTTGTCAGGCATGGCACAACCTCTCAAAACCGGAAATCAGATTGGACGTTATCACTCTCATTTCCTGTTCCACATTGATTTCTCCCTCCTCCTCCCCCTCCTCCTCCTCCTTCTTCTTCCTTTTCTTCCTTTTCTTCTTCTTCTTCTTCTTCTTCTTTATTTTTGCGGTGTTTATCTTTATCACAGCAACCAGGGAAACCCAACTTTGTAAATCTATGAGGCCATTGAAAAGAATGTGTCATCTAATGGAACTGTGAATCGCCTGGAGTTAGAGTTTCTTGCAGTGTCTGATAGACATAGAGGACCGTCATATTTCCCTTAAAATCTAAAATATACTGCAGCACTCTTGTAAGTTTGTTGAGGAACCTCAGGACACCCCAATGTGCACAATAGAAACCCTGCAACTCAACAAAGGCTACAATTCAAGCAACAGAAAGCTAGATGAGACTCACATTTTTTTCCTGCAGTTCAGTAGTTCCAAGACCTTCCATAAGTTACTTAACAGCTCTTAGTCTCAGGTTTCATATTTGTGATAGGGCAAAAATAATATAATATGCCATGTGTTTTTCTAGTATAAAATAAATGCTCATAGAGTAACATATTGACTTATCCAATCACAATGCTGTACACCTGAAACCAATGCAACATTGTGTGTCAATTATATTTCAATTAAAAAACTAAAAAGAATTAAAAATAAGGTTAAAAACAGCCCCTGCGTGGCTCAATTGATTAAGTGCCTGACTCTTGATTTCAGCTCAGGTCATGATCTCTTGGTTCATGGGTTCAAGCCTGCATCAGGCTCGGCACTGACAGTGAGGAGCCTGCTTGGGATTCTCTCCCTCCCTCTGTCTGCTTCTCCCCTGCTTATGCTCTCTCTCTCTCAAAATAAATAAAATTTGAGAAGATAAGGTTAAACTGCTCAAGTGTTAGCTAGTTTGCTTATGATTTGTAATGGCAGAACTACAAAAAAGGTGTAGGCAGTGTATAATTCTCTCTGAGGTAGTATGGGGAAAGTATAAAAGTTGTGATGCCTGAATAGAATTTCAAAAAATAAAAAAATTATTTAACTGGATAAATTTTGGAAGGATGTTGAAAGTGGAGATGATGTATTGAGGGAAGTAGCTGAAGAGTAAGTATATGAATGGGGGGTGGAGAGAAAGGTGTCCTCCTGCTTAAAATGCTTCATATGGCAATAAGGCTATGCCCAATGAGATGTTTTTTCTCCTCTGAAGGGTTTTAGTTCTTTGATGACAACCAAAAAAAGATCAAAATGGCCTTTTACAAAGATCTTTAGCAAGACACCTGGATGGGGAGTTCACCTCAAAAACTAAAATGAGAAAAAATGTGCACATGAGTTAATATTCATGGTCCTATAAAATTCAAATAATTCAATTGCTAATCTGTTATCACCGGGCCACTAAAATAATGACTGGTAGGATTTTAATTCTTTTTCTCTTAGATTTCATGCATAATGGCCGTATGGTTATGTTTCTATCAGATAGCAAAGTGACTCATTTCTGTTGGTCATGTGGGAAATCATTAATTCTGTGAAATAGAACTAATATTAACACTATGAAAGCCAGCATTCTGCAAGCACATGCTTTTCATAGTAACGCTCTGCAGCAACCTTCACAGAGTGGTCTTTTGGTACATGAATCACAAGTCACTCCCCTGACAGAAAGTGGGATCATGACCTGAGCTGAAATCAAAAGTCCACACTCAACCGACTGAGCCACCCAGGTGCCCAAGCCGAGGTTATGTATTTTAAAGAACAGAGCCAGAATTTGAACTCAGATTTGAGTCTGTTGTCTGTACTATTTCCATCATATAAGACTGCCTTATATTTTATTAATAAAAAAAAAGTTAAAATAAAAAGTCTTTGGCAGAAGCGTGCTTGTGTGCTATGGGTTTCTTAGGCATCTATGAACAAATCCTGAACCAAATCCTATGTTATACATTCGACTGTGTAATGCTAAGAGAGATTGTGAATGCTGATTAACTGCAAACGTGAATTACTCAGTTTAGTTAATTAACACACTCATCACCTCACGTAGTCCCTCCCCCGCTTACTGCAGTGAGAATGCTTAAGATCTACTCTGTTAGCCAATTCCCAGTATACAAGAGTCTAATGTACAGCGTGGATTCTATTTCTTTGTCTCTCTATATAGTGTTTTCATAAGCTAAACAAGTTTCTCAACATTCTGAACCTCAGTCTCTCCATGCAAAATCAAGAGAGTATATACTGTAGAGAAAGTTGTTGATAGTCCTCTAATCAAGGACATTAAGAGACCAAAGTTCTCTCCTGTTGGTCAATTAATTTCATTGCTTTGGCCAGGATGGGCGCATGTTGACCACAGTAGTTTGTCCTGTCAGTTTCCTGAGGCATGGACGCATCACATCTTAAACATCGGGCCCTTTTATAGACTGTGCTGATTCAGAACATACATACTCACTGATTTACAAAATAGCTGAAGACACATGGTTATGTTCCACACACTGTGGTAAGAGCTAGGAGTACAAAGAAATATCACCGGTTTTCCACTCAAGGACCTCTCAGTCTCGAGGAACCAGATAATTATAACATAAGCAAAGTGCTAGAAGAGGTCAAATGTAAAAATGCCTTTTGAAGCAGAGTCCATATAAATAGGCTCTGAGAGAGTAGGGGGTAGGCCTCACAAAGGAAGTCATTCGTTTTTGTTTTTGTTTTTTAAAATAAGACAGATCATTGAAATAAGGAAAATACAGAAATAGTTAAAGAACACAAAATTTGGGCATTATCTCCTCCCCCCTCGCCCCAAATCCACTATAAATGTGTTGGTTCAGGCTTCTCCTATGCTCATAGAGTTTTCTTCTTTTCTCAGTCAATGCAATTAAAGTCGTATTGTATACTGGGTTCTCTCCTCAACATTAGAATGAGGTACCTCCCTCCCCTTGGCTTTGAAAACTTTTTCCCAAGAAAAAATTTTTAGCCATTGCATAATATTCCACCAAATGGAAGGTTTTTAAAATCATTCAACCACTCCTATGATAAAAGATATACATTGTTTCTGTTTCTCAAGTTAGAAATGAGGCTGTGATGGGTACATCCTGAGGATATCCTGGCACATGCATGTGAATGCTATATATATATACATATGTAATACATACATAACAGTATATGTATATACCAGGATATTGTAAAATAAAATAGAATATATTATATAATACATATGTATATGTATAGTGTGTATGTTTTGTATATGTGTGTGTATGCCAGCATTATTGTGCTCTGGATTATTTTTATTTATATTTATTTATTTACTTAATTAAAATTTTTATTTATTTATTTATTTTTCTGAGAGAGAGAGGGCAAAAGTGGGGCAGGGGCAGACAGAGGGGACAGAGGATCCAAAGCAGGCTCCGTGCTGACAGCAGCGAGCCTGAGGGGGGTCTCAAAACCATGAACTGCGAGATCTTGACCTGAGCCGAAGTCTGACGCTCAACCTACTGAGCCACCCAGATGGCCCAGGATGATTTTTAAACTATAGATATATAGTCAGGGGTTAAGGGCACAAGCTTTGAATTTGCTTAGACTTTTTTCTTCATTTTAAACTTTTTTTGAAATATATTTTATACATATAGACCGAGAAGCAAAGCAAATTTGTAAGTATACCATAGGATGAACACACTTGTGTAACCCGTCCCAAGATCAAGAACAGAAAATAATCAGCACTCCAGAAACTCCCATTACGGTTACTACCGTCCTCCGAGGGAAACGGTTGCCCTAACTTTCAGCACCGTAGATTCGTTTCACTTTGTTTTTGAACTTTATATAAGTGAAATCATCATGTATGTACTTTTCTGTGTTAGGCTTCTTTCTTTCCCTGTACTTTTGTGAGCTCTTCTATATTGTTACACTTAGTTGTAATTTGTTTACTTCCATGCTGTCTTCTATTATGCAACTGTGCAATTATACCCAATCTTATTCATTCTACTGTTGATGACATTTGAATAGTTCAAATTTGGGACTATTATAAATAGTGCTATTAACATTATTATATGGATCTCTTAGTGAACATATGCTTGCATTTCAGTGGGGTCTACATAGCCTGCAATAGAATTAGTGTTATACATATTTTCTTTTTCTTTTTTTAAAGTTTATTTTTGAGAGAGAGAGAGAGAGACAGAGTGTGAGGGAGGGAAGGGGAGAGAGAGAGGGAGACACAGAATCAGAAGCAGGCTCCAAGCTCTGAGCCGTCAGCACAGAGCCTGACGTGGGGCTCAAACCCACAAACCGGGAGATCATGACCTGACCTGAAGTCAGATGCTTAACTGAGCCATCCAGGTGTCCCTACATATTTATCTTTGGGAAATGAACATATATTTGACCTTTGGTGGGGGCTTTATATTTGCATACCTTCAAGTAGAATTATTTATATGCTTATTGTCAACTTTAGTAAGTACTACAAAACAATTTTCAATGTGGTTCCACCAATTTGCCCTCCCACCAGCAATGCATGAGCTTCCGCACCCACATTTGCTGTGTTCTGTATTTTTCAAGTTTTTAGTTGATGTGGAGTGCAATGTTTTTGCACTTGCTCGCTCTATGCCTTGAGGAACACACCCCCGTCTGCCTGAGTTTTCTTGCATATAAAATGGGGATTTGAAGAGCACTTTAGTTTTGAGAAATAAATGAATCAATTCATGAAAGTTTTGGGGTGCAATGTCAGGCACAGATATTATATTGCAATCATTGCCATAGTCACCACCACCACCATTGCTATCTGGAAGGACTACTAAGCATTAACCAGAGAGAAAGCAGTTTTCGAGACAAAGGCAGAAAGGCAGAAAAGAGCCTTCTGTGTTGGAGGAACACTGCAAAGTTTCCTCTTTCACTCCACGGATGTTTGTTCAGGGTGAGAGGCAGAAATGTGTGACTAGCAACTAACTCAATTGTTCTGTTTCAAAAAGAGGGTTATTAAGTGCCCATTTCATTGAGTAGATTATGCATCTCAAATGAGAAGCAAATAGTCAGTTATTTAAAACAGTATGTGTCATGGGTGTCTCCTCCATGAGAATGAAGTCAGAACAGTGCCTGCTCTGTGCAGACCATAGAACTTGCTTTCTGTCTGACCGGCGGGGCTTTTTCTTACTTTCCTTTTCAGATAAATGCGTATTATTGGGAAATCCATGGAAAGCCCCTTTCTTTGTAGGTTAGAAGATTTCCATGTCCCCCAGCAGAGAGAGTATCCCGGGCTGCTTCTGATGGAATGCAGAATCATCTGCTGGCCTCTCTGGATGTCACCTCTCAGCAGTGTGCCCGGCGGCCTGCCGAGAGCAGAGGCTCCCCAGACCAGAGCCCAATTAGGTCCAGCTGTGCCGAGCAGCTTACCCAAAAGTCTCCCATGCCCCAGAGCTGTTTCCCCGAGTCGTAGTTGGGTGAGCTTGCCGTTTTGAAATGTACTTGTTTGTTTTTATGCCTTGGCACTGTGCTTTTAAGACTCACGGACTCTCGAGCTCACTTTTCCTGCTTCCCTTGCTGAGGATGGAAACTATAGTGTCCGGCTTGTGAGCATGAAGAATGAATGGGGACTTTGGCTGGAAGGGTGTCATGTGGGAAGTTTGGGGGCCAATGTGACAGTAAAACATCTGCACGGATTCTGGCTTTCAGGATGTTGTGACCAATCATATGGCCTCATACCAACTGGCAGGCCTCTTATTCCCGAGCATAGTGTGACACAGCTGTTTAAGGTTACTTCTACTGAAGCCAGAGAGAAATCCCCCTCATCTGTAGGAAGATAGGGAAAAAATGATGGCATTGGGGAGGGGACTTCTCTTTTCATGAGACTGGGACCCTGCTGTCCCCACTGTGGCCGTGAAGAGGGAGAGTGAGAGCATGTTGGTGTCCTGGCTAAGAGTTCAAGGAATGGGGTCCAACCACAGCTCTTCTGCCAATCAACTGCATGGCCGTGGGCAAACCACTCTCAGTCTGCTTTTCATCTGCAAATTGGGACAGTTCTCGCTTCATGTGGTTGATGTCGGGGCTTCAGTGAGATAATTACAAGTAAAGCTCACAGCAGTGGCTGGCACAGAGTAAGAGTTCAATAACGAGTACCTATTATATTTGGTGGTTTTTTTCTCCACCCTTTCCCCCCTGTCTGGCCAACTCTTTTTAGCTTCTGGCCATGGCTGTTTCTTTCCTACCTTTCACATCTATAGCTGTCTGCTCACCTTCTCTTTATTAGCCAAATTGACATTTCGACTCTTCCCCTCTTAGTGAACAACTACTGAACCATCAATCTCTGGTCAAGTGTAACCTCCTCTGTGAAGTCTTCCTCTACTTTCTTCACCCCTCCCAAACCCCAAAGTGGAATTAGTACCTCCCTCTCTGTCAATAGATATGATTCATAAAGGTTTGTTGGGTTGTTAAGTGGATATGGCCCCGTTATACAGATAGCTAGGTCAGGCCTGTACTGACTTGTTTCCTTAGTTTTTACCAGCAGATGTACAGAGCTTGGTGGTGGCTTGGAAAATGGTAATAAGGTTGCTGTTAATAGCTTAGTTGCCATAAGCTACAGGTCTTTCACAGATAATACCCCTGAGAGATTTTCATAGGCTCACTCACCCCAAAGGTTCACTTGAAAAAAAAACAGCTCATGTTCAACTGAGTTGTCAGTGCCCGAGTAAAATCAATTATAAGGCATTTGCATATACGTTAAAAGAAACCATCTCATAATTCTTGATTTCCCCATAAGAATGACTTTTCTATTAAAGGTTTGGATTTCCTGTTAAAACTTGGATCCCCCTAGAAACAGAGAGGAAATGATACTTAACGTTAGCAATGTTATCCTTCATTGTATTGACCTTGCTATATTTTTCAAGTGCAGAGTTCAGATTCCTGGGAACTTCAATTAAACAAAGTGGCTCCCGACTGGAAGCCACGTCACGATATTATGAATACGTACACACAGACATTAGTTTGGACTCCCATCATTCTGCCTGGGGTTAGAGTTGTTTGTAAGTTTGCCTTATCTCCCTCTCCTAGATGCTCTGGTTGTGGAAGACAGAGCTTCTGTGTCCTACCTATGCTGATCACTTGTGCTTAGTGGTTATGTGTCATAGAGAAGAAAATAAATGTTTATTGAAATGAATGAACGAATGAATGATACTTGGAATGTGTTTATCAAGCTAGACTTCTCGCTAAACAGTGAATACTTCATAGATACCAAATAAGGTTACTACCTTTTCCTGGTTTTCCTAAACTTTCATGATTTTAGCACTAAAAATTCCATGTTCCGAGAGTTCCTTTCCTCTCAGTCCTACGCAGAACAAGATAGCCAGTCACCCTAGTTTCTAAGTTTCCTGCTGGGACAAACTTAAACTCAAATGCTTCCAGAGACCATTGGATTATGGGAATGAAAAGTAACCTGTTTTAGGGAAACTGGAAACCAGCCTGAAGGCATTCAAATATGAACAAAACCAGTCAGTGAGGTAAATTAGCTTGATGGCCAGCATTGCAGCCTGTGAGACAGTAGTGGTTGGCCAAAGTTAACAGAAAAAGCAGGGATAATTCCATTTTATATTCAACTCTGATTGTTTTAACAAAAATCAAAATCATTAATTTTGAGATTACTAAGAATTTGCTTAACAAATTCTGGGCCTCCATTTTCTCATACGTGAAATTAATATTTAAAAAGTTATCTACTGGAAACACAGAATTCTGGGAATTAAATTCACCCTAAAACATAGAATGTTAATAGTTTTTCTATTAAATACTAATATGTGTAGTAGAAGTTACCGGGAATTTGAAACCGGTTTTACCCCTAGTTGTATAACCTTGAGAAATTCATTTACTATCTCTGGGTCTCAGGTGTATCATGAATTCTATTATAAGCAGCTATGACAGCTAATTGCTAAGGTGCATTATATTGTGAAGATTTGATTGCCTGGGGAGTGCTCTTTGGAATGAAAGTTGGTGCTAGGGATTAAGAACTCCAGTTTAGGGATTGTGGAGACCTAGACTCCAATCTTGCCTCTGTCATCTGATAGACGTGTAACCTTGAGCAAGTTCTTTAACCTTTTCATGGCTAAACTTCCTTACCTATAAAAATGGGTACTTTAATTGTGCCCACCTCATGTGGTTGTTGACACCAAGAGAACTAAACAAAATAATCTACGTAAAGAAATTCGTATAGAAAATGCAAATAAATATTAGTAAAGAAATTAGCATAGAAGATGCAAATCTAGTTTATTGCTATTATTAAAAGTGCCATGACTGTTTAATGTACACGAGTGACCAAAATCTACTTAAATGATACTTTCAGTTTTGAAAACAAAAGACTTATCAATTTGAATTCTTTTTCCCTCAATTTCCTACAGTTTCAACAAAATGGAAGGTTATTCCTTCTAACTACAGGGTGTTCAGTTCTCTGGGAATGTAGACAAAGCTCCCTGGTCCCAGGAGTGTAATCATCCCATAGCTTGCTCCTCTCTGGAGCCTCAGTGGTGGCCACAGAAATTCATGTTCAGAGGAAGACATTAGTTCCTTTTCTCCTGGGCAGTCTGTTCTCTTCCTTGTAACGTGGTAAAAATTAAAAAAAAAAAAAAAAGGCTTCCTTGACTGACCTCCAGGCATTCAGTTTACTTACCTATGGAACTGCTTCTAACTTTTTTTTAAATTTTTTTTTAACACTTTTTTTATTTTTGAGACAGAGAGAGACAGAGCATGAACAGGGGAGGGGCAGAGAGAGAGGGAGACACAGAATCTGAAACAGGATCCAGGCTCTGAGCTGTCAGCACAGAGCCCAACGCGGGGCTCGAACTCACAGACCGTGAGATCATGACCTGAGCTGAAGTCGGACTCTTAACCGACCAAGCCACCCAGGCGCCCCTGCTTCTAACTTTTTAAAACATATTTTCCTTCTTGCAGAGCCCATGTTTTAACATTTAACTGCACATTTAACATTAGACTTGCATTTACTTTGGCATTTAAATGAACATAAGGAGGTGTGTGTGTGTGTGTGTGTGTACACGCATGTGCCTTGGTGAGTATTGGGTATTTCCTACAGGTCTACTTTTAGATAGCATTTTAAGTTTTTGTTTTCTTGTTTTTTTAAAGGCTCTTAAGTGTTTCCAGCTGTGTAGGACTCTGAGATGCAGGGAGACCTTTCCACTTTAGGCGACCTTCCAATGAAGTTTGTTAATGGATCAAATTTGTCTTCACCCTCCACAGGAGTTTGTTAACGGACTAACCGGATGTACCTTGTGTAATGGACAAATCAACGCCAAATTAAGCAATTTTCATTACTGTGGCCTAATTATGTAGGAACAGAGATGAACTTATTATGCAAATGTTTTTGTGCATGTGAAGACTGAATGGCATTGTATGGACCAAAGTTCCTTAGTACTTGGAGTAAAGACAGTGGGTGGGAGATTGCATTATCACAGGGTATTTGACAGTTGGGAGTGCTGCATTCAAAGCAACGGTTCCATAAGCAATTGTCACTATGGTCACATTGCAAGTGTCATGTCAGGACACAGTTATCCATTGAAACCTTGTACTGAAATGACACTTGGTCTTATTCATAATCATTGAAATTATACTGAGTTTTTAGTTTTACTCTTATTTGATTTGTAGATTAATTTTGGTTTTGCCATCATAAAGCATAGACACATAGAAAGTGCATATCTAGTTTCATATTTTACCTAAACATAATAAAATAACATAAACCAGCATTGGGGTTCAAAACACTTTTTTTCTTCTTACATGTCGCATGATATCAGACATCACTTAAGTTGGAGAAACACTGGCATCAGGTATCACCAAAAGAGCTAAAGAGGGAAATGTTTGTGGATGAGCATAGAGCAGGACAGCGACTAAGGACATGGGCTTCAGTATCAGTTATCCTTGAATTTCGGTTGCACTTCCACACTAAATAAATTATGGGATTTTACTTTTCTGAATCTTAAAAAAAATTTTTTTTAACATTTATTCATTTTTGAGAGACAGGGAGAGACAGAGAGCCAACAGGGGAGGGGCAGAGAGTAAGGGAGACACAGAATCCAAAGTAGGCTCCAGGCTCTGAGCTGTCAGCACAGAGCCCGACGTGGGGCTTGAACCCACTAATCGTGGGATCATGACCTGAGCAGAGGTCGGACGCTTAACCGACTGAGCCTCCCAGGTGCCCCTACTTTTCTGAGTCTTTGTTTCTCCAAATTAAAATGAGAATGACAGGAGTAATTATCTCAGAGTGTTGCTCTGATGATTCATTAACCCTCATAAAGTGTGTCACCCTTGAAGAGGCAGTGAGGGGACATAGTGAAGAATGTGGACTCCGGAAGCAGATGTCTGGGCTCAGATCATGGCAATGCCACTTGCTAACTGTAGGGGAAGTTACCTGACCTCCTTGCACCTCAGCTTTCTTATCTGCAAAATGGGGATAATAATAGTGTCAACCTCATGGACTTGCTATAAGGAAAGCTGAGCTAACTAATGCAAAACCCACGGGACATGGCAGCAGTAAGTGCACTGCAATGTTTCCTGTTACTGTTAGTGCTGCGCTGGATACACAGATCTCAATAAAGTTCAGTGGATTTTTTTTTTAAGTTTACTTATTTTGAGAGAGAGAGAGAAAGAGAGAGGATGAGCCTGGGAGGGGCAGAGAGAGGGGGAGAGAGAGAATCCCAAGCAGGTTCCCTGCTGTCAATGCCAAACCTGATACAGAGCTCCATCCTACAAACCATGAGATTATGACCTGAGTCAAAGCCAAGAGTCGGTCGCTTAACCGACTGAACCACCCAGGTACCCCACCTATGTTTTTAGAGACAGTGCACAAGAGCTGGGGAATGGGCAGAGGGAGAGAGAGAATCTTAAGCAGGCTCCGTGCTCAATCCCACAACCCTGGGATCACAACTTGAGCTGAAATCAAGAGTCAGACACTTAACCAACTGAGCCACCCAGGCGCCCCAAAATGTAGCTGATTTTAAGGCTGGCTTTATACTAGTTTGGGGACCAGACCCAAATTGGTTCTACTTGGAGGGATTATGACTATGGTCCTGTGAAATGACCATCCAGGCTGGGAAATTATACATTAGAGGGAATCAAGCTTGAATTCGTGGGCAATGGAGATATAGATATGGTTGGAAAGTAGAGGGTGGGTCCACAAGATGCTGAAAGGACAAAAGCTGGGACTCGGGGCTGAGACAACAAGTATAATTTGGAATGGAAAAGGGTATTCAAGCATGACCTTCAGGTTTGTCCATACTGGAGTGTACTGGACGAGAAGTCACCTCAAGAAGAGAATCAAGAAAGTCAGATTTTAGAAACAATGGCTCCCAGCGTCTGCCTTTCTGGTTGTACCACTCCAGTTCATACAGAGATGTGGCAGTGTTTTTCCAGAGAAGAGTCCTAGCAGAAACAATTGCAAAATATTATTTTTCAGAGAACTTTGAAAGCCCTTGGGCCATGCTTTGGTATCCAGGTAGAAAAGAACCAGTCACTGAAAGCAAGAACAATGGACACCTTGGTACCTTGGGGACTTCAGGAGAAGAGGACGATACCCATGTCTGGAGGCAAAGGTAACAGATCCATTAGAGAAGGACCAGAGTAAAAGGAAGAAGTGTCAAATACCACATCCTACACGACTGAATTTGTTCATGAGTATATACCACTCTGGGACTCTCAGAACTACCACACGTAGACTTTCCTGGTGCCTGCCCTCTGCATCTCAAAGGATTCAGAAGATTATATGACGGGGATGGATTCTTCCCAGTAACTAGATAAGAAGAGTTGAATGAATGAATAAAGGAATAAATGGGTCTGGTTTGAGAGAGAATGTTGCAACTCCCCGTGGTCCTTCTAGGTGAAAAAAAGAACCACAAGCTCTCCAGGTTTCTAGTCCTGTGACTAGAACAGGGTTTTTTTTCTAGCCACTTAAAGTCTCTTTTAGTAACTCCTGACCCTCCAGACCCTTCAGCGACAGTGGTGAGTGAAGAACTATTCCCCTATATTTTCCTTTTTTTTTTTTTCACGTATATTTTTTAGAAAGAGAGAGACAGCACGAGCAGGGAAGGGGCAGAGAGGGAGACACAGAATCTGAAGCAGGCTCTAGGCTCCAGCTATCAGCACAGAGCCCGATGCAGGACTGGAACCCACTGACAGTGAGATCATGACCTGAGCCGAAGTTGGAGGCTCGACCAACTGAGCCCCCAGGCGCCCCTCCCCTACAGTTAGTTTCTAAGCAGGCTGTGCAGTCAATTACCAGATTTGGTTTCTTAGGGGCTTGCTGGTTTTATTTCCTTTCAAAGCTCTGGGCTGATCCTCATTCTATTCCTTCCCCTGGACCCTGTCTCCTGGAAAAAAAAAAAAGTGAGCTTCTGAAAATGATGCAATTAACATAAAATTAATAGAATTATATTAAACTGAAAGGTACAGTCGACTTGGGAATAAATGTTTCTGTTTATCGCATTAGGGACAGTTAGTTGTGCCATGAGCTTAAATTCAAAACACTGATAGTATTGTACTTAAGTTAATTTTTTTCCTTCTAGGACTATTAAAAGATAATCAAAACATTAGTCCCCAAAGATCTACAATGAGTTAATGCCTGTAAGTGAAATGAATAGACATTAAGTCAAGAACAAAAATATGTGTTACTGGTAGATCCACTTCCATTACTCGCACCCCCTCTCGTTGAAGGCCTACGGTGTTCTGGCATTGTTCATTAGCTCATTGGCTATTGACAGCAGCCCCAAGGGCTATACTTCTTAGTTCTGCTTGACACTGAGGGAACTGAGGCTAGGAGAGTTATACCGAATAAATACTTATTGAACAGCTATGTTGGTCACTGATCTGTCACTGTCGTTACAGCTCTCAAAAAGACAGAGGTCATCTTTGCCTCCACAGAATTTTTAAACTATCAGAGTTGGGAAGTAGGTCTCCAATGACATACAATCAAACCAGTGTCTGAACCAGGAATTCTAGCTTCAAGAGCGGGGTTCTTTCTACTGTCATGAAAAACTTTACCAAGACTGATAGAGATCCTCTGGGGGCCTTGACTTTGTTTCACCATTATTTGCACTTTTTTTCTCTCTTTCCCAGACTGTTTGTTTCAGTTTTACGGAGGGAGTTTTCCAGATGATTTCCTTCCCTTCCTCCTGGCAAGTTGTTGTCATGAGTCACAAGCAAATCTCGGAGGAGTAACGGCCAATGGCTGCGGGCTCCACCCTAGTTCATCTCTGATTGACAGATTTCCTTTAGTCCCTGTGGACCGGCAAAGGGGAACAATGCCGTGGGCCAAACATCCAGAACGTTCTGAAAGCATTTCCTTCGTATAGACTCTGGTTAAGCCTGAGAAAGGTGTGGGAATATTGTGTAGAGACATGCTTCATCCGGCTCCTTGCTGCACTCATCCTACGGCTGTGGAGAGGAGAAAGTCTGCTCAGCTTCCCAGGAGGAGGCAGGTCACAAACAGATGGTTGAATGTCCAGGCTAAAAAGGCACCTTCCCCAAATAAGAACAAAAGCACTAATAAGCATTTACTCATCTGGAGCATTTTCCATTTGTAAGACTCTTCCACATCCTCTCTGTAATTTAATCTTTAAAACAACTCTTTGAGGAAGCAGATCGGTTTTCATTAGCCACTTTACAAAGCACCAGCCGCAAGCCCAGAAAAGCCTACCCTTTTTTCCAAGACTACAGAAATTATAAAAAACCAGAAGGAATTCTCAAGCTGAAATCTTGCTCTAAGGTGGTTGTCTTTTCATTGGTGCAGTGATTTTCAAAATGTGATCCCTGGACCAGCCGTCTTAGCATCATTTGGGACTGTGTTAGAAATGCAAATTCTCCAGCGCATCAGAGACCCATTGAACCAGAAATTCTGAAGGTCTGCTCAGCAATCTGCATTTCAACAAGCTCTCAAGGTATGTCAGAAGTCTCTGGAGTGTGAGAACTTGTGCGCCAATGCCTGGCTCCCAAATGAGGCTTGCGATTTGATTCATTGGATTTGTGGAGGACACGGAGCACGCCTGACTTGTCACGGTACCTGAAAAAGCACCAATGTATTAATATTTTGTGTAAAAAATAGCATATAAAGTAGTTAGTCCCTGAAGGGTTCAGAACCAAGTGGCAGCATTGCCAAATAGAGAAATAACTGATAGATTTGGTTTCAAGTTCAAAATCTGACCTTTCGTTTAGAGCTGTCTGGAGTGTGCTGCTGAGCTCGGGGGTCACACTAGGAAGCAGGTCTGTGATTAATTAGCAGTATGTGCACAGTCAGGAGAGTGGGGCCCACACATTCGCCGCACTTAGTTTAAGGAAAGAGGATTCTAGTTGTGATATTTTAGCCTCAGCTGTCCCCTTACTTTTCTGGGTGACCAGGGGCAAAATCAACAGTAATAAAAGCTGGTAACACTTTGTACGTTTATATGCATCTTCTGACGTGACCCATCCGTGAGCTTTGTGAGGGGGCAGAGCCCTGGATTGCTACTTTCATTTAATACGTGAGGAAGAGAGATTGAAGCTGAGAGTTGCCCAACATCTGCTAATGAGTTTGCAGATGTAAAATTCAAACCCTGTTCCGTGTTTTAAGTTCTCTCTACCAACTTGATGCTTCCTTTCAAATATTTGTGTTTCAAAGTCCTTATTTGCCACGTGGGATTTAAAATACTTCTCCTGTGTATTTTAGAGTAAGGTACTTCTTTAAATATTCTGCAAGTTAGAAATGTTTATGAAATGTACATAAAATAAATATGGTCCCACATACTCACAGAGTTCCGTATTTTCTATACCAGGCACATGAGATTTGGAGGCAGAGTTACCAAAGTAGAGTTAATGCTTTGAGTAGAACCAAGCAGCGGTTCTCAAAGAGGTGATTTTGCCTCCAGCAGACATTTAGAAACGTCTGGAGACATTTTTGGCCGTCACAACTCTGGCGGAGGTATTGCTACTGGCATCTAAGGGTGCTGTAAACGTTTTACAATACACAGGACAGCCCCCCCAACAAAGAATTATCTGGCCCAAGATGTCAGTAGTATAGAGGTTGAGAAGCCTGGATTAAAATAAATGAGAAACACACTGTTTAACTGGAGTTTTATTGTCATCAAAGAGAGAAAGCCCATGCTTTCTCCATGACTGAGGCAAGATTTTTTATGTTCTGTTGCTTGCCCCACCCCCCCAAAAAACATTGGGTTTTCTCTATTCCCAATCAGCAATATCCCCTACAGAGCATTTCATGCTAAGACTCCAACCCTGTCCCTTACCACCTGTATGACCTGTATTTCAGTTTGCTCGTTGGTCAAATAGGGATAATCAAATTTACCTCATAAATCTAATGCGAAGATTAAATAAGTTGCATATAAAACACTTAAAAGAGTCTCTGGCTTATGCCTAAGAGCTTAATAAATATTAATAATTTTTTACAAGAAGTTTTGGCATACAATGCTCTCCCCACCACACCCTCCTGAGCTCATCAGGACTTCTCTAACAGGAGAGTTGATTATATAAATTTAACTTGTGAAAAGCTCAATATTAATTGAAGGCATCTAGTGTCTGTTAGCATTTAACAATTTATTACATTCAGTTACTATTAATGATTGCTCAATTTAACAAAACAATTAGGCTTTAAAATTTCATTTGCTTAAAAAGAAGGTGTATAAGACAGAGCACACCGTCATGATTATCGGCATCCTTAGTTCTCCTTTTGTTAAGAAAAAAGAACTGATAGGTCTGCATGTGGCATTCATTAATAAGAGAAAGAGAAAAGGAGTTGCTTTTCATCATCAGGAACAAATCAGACTCTTTTCCTTTTACAATGACCCCCCACTTCTAAAATTTGGAAGAACTGGAGAGAGAGAAGCTATCATTGCCATATTTAACTAGACTATGAAATCCTAAATCTGCTGTTCTCCCCTCTTCTTTCCTCTCCTGCTGTTTCTCCAGTGGTGTGGCTGTGAGGTAAACGGGTTCTCTCTTATCAGGCTCAAGTGGGTGGGGCTCTGAGGGTGGAGTTCTTCTCAGAATAAGAGCTGATGAAAATGTGACTTTTAAAATATGGATTTGTGTAAATACACACTTACTGCTATCTGATTTGAACATTAAATTTTTCTTAGTTTTGATAGTATTTCATTATTCTAGCTACTAACATCTGTTAAAAACATGTTTTCAGAATATCACTGTCGATTGGGTAATCCAGAGAATTTCCTAAACTATGTTTTGGCACCTTCCCTTATTACCATAATCTTTTACCTACCCTATCTACACTTGAAGGAAGAGAGTTTGACTCAAATCTGTTTGCTGATACAAAATATTTTGAATAGGTATTAGGAAATATTAAGCTTTGGGTAGGGATTAAATGGAATGAGGTAAAGAAGGAAGGAGCCAGCTGCCTCAGAACATCTTAATGAGATAGTCATTGCTAGCCCTATTTTACAGACGAGCAAACTGAGGCTCAGTAAGGTTAGAAGACAGGCAATGTCACACAGTGGCAAAGCCGGAACTGAGACCTCAGTCTCTTGACTTCTCATAGAAAGAAGAGTTGGTCTCATTCTTAGGCACCGCTGGTGTCTTATGTGCATAAGTTCACAATCAATATGATTCAGACACTCACACTTTTATAGTTTACTCCCCAAGGCAGAGAAACGTGCTACCAAACTATAAACGGGGATGTCTATTTGTCTAGGAGCCAGGGAACACTGATATTTGGGTGAACTGCAGAAACTGTGCCAGAAATTCACCAAGTCTGTCATTTTAGACACAGTGGAATTAGGGGTGCCTGGGTGGCTCAGTTGATTAAGCATCCGACTTTGGCTCAGGTCATAATCTCATGGTCTGTGGGTTTGAGCCCCATGTCAAGCTCTGCGCTGACCAGCTCAGAGCCTGGAGCCTGCTTTGAATTCTGTGTTTCCCTTTCTCTCTGCCCCTCCCCTACTCATGTTCTGTCTCTGTCTCTGTCTCTCTCTCAAAAATAAACATTAAAAAGAATTTAGACACAGTGGAATTAGAGATAGAAGATACAGAAAGCACTAGAACAGTCTCATACTTTTATACTTCCTTATCTGCACACGTGTATGTGCACACACATGTATGTAATAAGTGCTCACTTGGGATTGCTTTACTGAGCCTTCTCATGTTGAAGGGATGAGCGGGAATGAAGTTAGGCATTTCCTTGTTGACAAATAGAGATTTATGGTCTTTGGTTCTTTCTCAGATTTTGGTGTCTGAATGTTCTTTGGAATTTAATGTGTGGGAAATTTCAGTAAGGGAAAGAAAGGATCACATTTTATTGATTTTTTGAAAAGGAAAAAAATTCTCTCTCTTCCCGATCCTTCTAAGCTCCTCCACATTTATTTTGCTAAGTTCCTTTTCCTGTAACTTCAGGTGGAGAGCAAACTGCCAAATGCCAGTGAAGTGACCAGGATCAGAGGACTGTCACTGTCTTTGAGTTGCCCAAACATCTGGCTAATTGCATAAAACGGGCTCACACTTAACTATAAGGCCTCAGCAGAAAGCCCTGAGATGGGGAAACTTCCATCTAACACGAGGATGCTTACTTTTCAGGAAACTCATGGCTCAGGTTCCAATTAAGTAACAGAACCACCCCGCATTATCACATGGCAAGGAAAGGAGAAGGCCAGCAGTGGGTCTGCTCTTTACTGACTTTTGTCAGAACAGAGTGATTCTTGATTACTCAAAATCTTGCTTCCCTATTCACAGCAATGGCTGAAATGGGATATATAGTACATTTGTCTGGACTATTTAGATGATTGGTTGAAGACTCTACATATAGTCAGAATGTAGCATGAACAAACACCTCCACCGATACCCATTCTCACATCCACTAAAATTGATTGGGCATTATCACTTCCAAGCATTTTGCATATATTACTTTAACGTGAAAACCCCATAAAATACATGGTATTATTACCCCCATTTTATGCGCAAGGAAATCGAGACTCAAAGCAGTTAAATGACTTTGGTGACGTATTACTGCTGATTATATAACAGAACAGGTCCATCTGATATCGTTACTTGAAATCTTCAAAACATCAGACCAAATGAATCAATTGCAAGATATGTAAAAAAGATGTGGGGTTTTATAATGAAGGTATTTCTTGCTCTAAAATATTATTTGAATATTATTTGACTTAGAGCAAATATTATTTGACGTATGCACTTTTGTATTTTCTAAATTTCTCTCTAATTACATAACCTCTCAGTGACATTTCTTCAAACTAATCACAATCCCATCCCTGAGACTCAGACAGTTAGCCTCCCCCTTCTTACCTGTTACCAAACATTCTCTGTATTGCTGGTACCACAATTCTAACAGATTCCCGTCCTGGAAATCCTTGACTCATCCTTTTCTGGGATTACCCTTGTGCGACTAATTACCAGGTCCCATTCTTATTCAATCTTACTCTCCTCTGCTTGCACCAGCCAGTCAGGACTCACAAGATCTCATAGCTGAAGTGTGGTACCTCCACTCTGGCCCATTGGATGCCAATCTCCCTTCCGATTTATCTGTCTTCTATTGGCAGGGCACGTGCCTAAATCTAAAATGCCAAGTGATTCCTGAAAGTGCTTCGTTAACTATAAAAGACTAAATAAGTGTTATCTATGTTCTTTCGTGCTATGTGCTTGTGTTCTTTTGGGTGCCCTTTGCTCAACTACCTCCAAAGGCTTCCTAAACTGTCCAGACACATGCCGATTTATTCTATTTTTTTTTTAAATAACACTTATTAGACTTTTATTAAAATATTAAAATACTCAGAAGACCCAAACATATCCCATAATCTTACTGCCTAGCTAACATTTATTGACTTTGGGCAAATAAAAGCAACGTGTAATCATACACAAACGTTTTAGTAATCTATGATTACATAGTTAAGCGCTTTAGTGTGTTAAGTCCTTTTAACACACCTGTGAATGAAGCATTATTATCCCCATTTTACAGGGGTGGAAAGTGTGGCACAGGCAGGGGATCAACTGGCCTTATACATGCCACAATCCAAACTCTGGCAGACTGGTACCAGAGTTTGCATTTTTAGAACTGTACCTCATACGCATATGGCTAGAAACTTCTAAGTGAACAGAAAAAATGGAAGGCAGAAAGGAAACACATTCTTCCTTCCCTAGGGTCCGTCTTCTCAAGGGAAATTGCTATTGGTAGGTTCTTATATATGCTTCCAGGAAAAAAAAATCATGCCCATTCCAATTTATACATAACTTATAATTTTACACAAAATGGATAATAATATACACCTCTCTGTGCATCTTAATTTTGTTAGGTAATAATGGATCTTGTAAATATTTTTATTACATCGTTTGTATTAATAGACAAAGAGGATTCTTTTGGGAGTCCATACTAAAATTTATTAAAACAGCCCTCTATCAATGTGTATATTGGATTCTCCAAATTTTCCTAGTATAAACAAAGTTACAATGAACATCTTTCAATATAAAGGCAATCATACTTTTTTACTGGCATATTTGTAGGATGCATTTAAAACAGTGGGATTATTGGATCAAACATTATACATTTTAGATAGATATTGCCAAATCGCTCTCCAAAAAGATTGTAGCTATTTATACTCCCGAAAATAATGTAAGAGAAAGTCTGTTTTCCATACTCCCATACACTTGTTAGCACTAGATTTTATCAGAGGTTCATTTTCCCCTAGCTGGACAGGTTAAAATTCCACTGACTTTAAAAATCTTTCATAATCTGATGCCAGTAAACCCCCATCCTTTCCCTCTCTCCACTGGCTCCAATAGGGGCCTCATTTATTGGATTCTTGGGATGGTTCTTGTGATAGACTGAATAGCAGCCCCCAAAGATATGTAAGTCCTAATCCTTGGAACCTATGAATATTACCTTATATGGAAAAAGGGATTGTGCTGATGTGATTGAGTGAAGCATTTTGAGGGGGAGAGATTATCCTGGATTATCTTGGTGGGCCCTAAATGTAATCATGAGGGTCCTTCTGTGAGAGAGAAGCAGAGGGAGATTTGAGTACTGGAGTGGGAAAGATGATATTGGAAGCAAGAAGTTGAGGTGATGTGTCAAGAATGCAAGAGGAATTCAGAGAGCTTCTAGAAGCCGGACAGAGCAAGGAAATGGCTCTCCCTTGGAATCTCCAAAAGGAACCAGCCCTGCCAGTGTCTTGACTTCGGTCTATTGAAACTTGATTTTGGACTTCTGGCCTCTAGAACCAAAAGAAATTAAATCTGTAAGTTCTTGTTTCTCTTTGCACCAACTAAAATCCCAGGGAATTTAAGTGTTATACCTTTCTTAGAGTATTTCCTAAGTAGAGTAATAGAATCCCAGAAAGTGGGAACTGAAATTGCTTTATTGAAGTTCAAACCCTTGTATCTTACAGACACGAAATGGACCCCACCCTTAGTTGTGTGACTCACTCATGTGCAGTCCAGGTTGGGACATGGTGTCCTGACACCCAGCACAAAGGCATTTCTACTACACTTTTCGGCTTCCAGAGAGTCACCGCTCCCCTTGTTTCTATCCCCTATAATTCAGTGCCAAAATGTGATAGATTATTCCCAAACATAGGAGTTGGGGTAATAAAATCTCCCAAATAATTTAGAAACTTCACCTATTATGAGAACAATAGTATGAACAGTCTCATGTCAGACATAAACCTGTAAAATAATTATGAATATTTACAGGTTCATTAAGATAAGGCAAGTCTAAACATAATTTTCTATGTTCTATGATGCTCCCTCTCTCTTGACCTTAGACAGATATTGACTGATTAATCTCCGATAACTTTTTTTAAATTTGATTTCCAGCATAGTTAACATATATCCACTATTTTTATTCACTCAAACTTTTCAGGGCCATCTTCCCTCTCCCTTCTCAGTTTTCTAAAATAATATAAATTTTTTTGTGTTACTAAAACCAAGTTTACAAGATACTGACATGTAATCAAAATACTAATTTTTTACAATCTCATCTTATAAGCAGATTTACTTGGGAACAAATTAACATTTAACTTTTATTGAACACTTGCTGTTTGATGTGTCTTAGGCCAGATACTAAAACATAAAAACACATAAGAACACATACAAATATTATTACATTGTCTTGACCTTCATTTCAAGGTTACTTGGTGAAATGATAAGAGCAACTGTATAAGAATATGCCAATACAATATATTCATAGTCTAAATGGCCAAAAATAAAATTTACAGCTAACATTTACTGAGTAATTGCTCTTTTTTGGCGCTTGCCAAATTAACCTATCATGATAGTACTTATATATGGTATTTTCATCAACTCCATTTTTCATTTAACAAAGTTGAAAGTTAAGTGGGTTAAACATCTGATGCAACATCACTCTGCTAAAACAGGTAGTGCCTAGATCCATATAATATGCAGGGAAGTTTACTTCATAGCTGACAGTCTAGTCAGTGTGCACATTATTTTTCAATACCTAATTAGGTCATGCTGGTCCTAGGGCTTGGCAAGGTCAAGTCTGAAGCCTGGGTCTCCCTTCTTAGATAAGTACTAGATAGATACTTCCAAAGATTTTTGTCTGTGATGCCTCTTTCTCCAACATTCCCCCTCTGACTGACACATTATGTTTTAGTTATGTTAAGATCACTGATATAATTAGAATCAGTTATAATCAACATCTCTTGCAGTTTCTAAATAATTTTTTTTTTCTGTAGGCTTCTGAAACATCTGATCTCAGCAATTATGTGTCCATTTCAGGTTTTAATGCTGTTTTGGCAATATCTTCTTTTTACCCCATAAAGTGGTTACGTTGATTATCTGATTCTATTTTGCAATGATTATGCCATAATAGAATAAGTGATCCATTCTGGGAGTTCCATAAAGAGTATATGTAGAAATTGTTACTATTCTGTAATGCAGAATGGAATGTGCTTTGTTCATATATTTATTTTCCATCTCTAGATGGAACATAATGATTTGACAATTACTATTATTACTGATTTTACTGATCTTTTCAAAGAACCAGCTTTTGGTTTTGTTATTTTCTCTATTGATTTCCTGTTTATAATTTCATTAGTTTTGTCCTAATTTTTTTTTTATTCGAGGGAGACACAGAATCCGAAGCAGGCTCCAGGCTCTGAGCTGTCAGCACAGAGCCTGACACGGGGCTCGAACCCACAGAGCCGAAGTCGGACGCTCAACCGACTGAGCCACCCAGGCGCCCCTGTTAATTTGTATTTAAACTGCTCTTCTTTTACTAGTTATATAAGCTAGTTACATAAGTTTAAAATATTGAATTTAGATCTTTCTTCTTTTCTAATATATGCATTCAATGCTAAAAATTTTCCTCTAAGCCCTGCTTTCTCTATATCTCACAAATTTGGGTAAGTTATATTTTCATTTTCCTTTAGTTCAAGATATATTTGGATTTCTCTTGAGAGTTCTTCTTTGACTCTAGTATTCTCTAGAAGTGTCTTGTACAATATCCACATATTTTATGTGGATTTCCTGTGTATTTATTATTTGTATTTTATTTGAATAGCCATGTACAATATCCATGTATGACATCCCTGCAGTTCCCAGCTATCTTTCTGTATTGATTTATGGTTTAATCGCATCATTGTCTGAGAATATTTATAATTTCTATCATTTTTAATTTTTTAAGGTGTGTTTGATGGCCACAAATGTGGTGCATTTTGGTGAATGTTCCATGTGAGCTTAAGAATAATTACATTTTGTTGTTGGATGAAGCAGTCTATAGATGTCAATATTTTTCACTGGGTTGATGTTGCTACTGAGTTCAACTGTGTCCTTTCTGATTTTATTCCTGCTGGATCTGTCCATTTTTGATAGAAGGATGTTGAAGTCATCCAACGGAGTGGATTGCTCTACTTGTCTTTGCAGTTCTATCAGCTCTTACCTCATACATTTTGATACTGATTAGGAGCATGTACATTAAAGATTGCTATGTCTTCTTGGAGAACTGACCCTTTATCATAATGTAATGCCCCTATTTATCCCTGATCATTTTATTTTCTCTGAAGCTGGCTTTGTCTGAAATTAACATAGCTATTTCCATTTACTTTTGATTAGTATCACCACTATATATTTTTCCCATTCCTTTACTTTTAATCTACATGTGTCTTTAGAGTTAAAGGGGGTTTCTTATAGACAATATATAGTTGAGGTTTGTTTTTTGACCTACTCTGACAAATCTCTTGTCTTCTAATTGGTGCATTTAAACAATGTACACTCATGATTGATATAGGTAAATTAATATCTACCATATTTGTTATTTTTTTGTATTTGTTACCTTTTTTCTTTATTCTTAATTTGTCTTACACTTTTTTCTTACCTTTTGTGCTTTTAGTTGACCATTTTTATACGATTCTGTTTTCTCTCCTTTATTAGAAAATCATTTATACTTCCTTATATCACAGGATAAAATCAATAATGAATTAAAATTAAAATTAAAATAAGTCTTTGGCACTTACACTTTGGTTTAATAAAATGGGACCCTATGGGTCACATTGTAAAAAACCAAAAAAACAGAAAACTAACTAACTAAAACCAATCCCAGGTACACTTTAAAACACCACATAAACAAGAAGAGAATGGAATGGAGTGTTTAAAGAATTGTGAGAAAAACTCTATTAACCAAGAATTCTGTATCCTGTGAAATTATGCAAAACATGAAGGAGAGATAGACTTTCTGAGACAAAAACTGGGGACTTTATTGCTAATAGACTTGCCTTGCAAGAAATGTTAAAAGTTCTTTAGAGAGAAGAAATATGATATAGGTGAGAAACTCAGGTCTACACACAGTCATGGAAATGACTACCATGAGGGAAGAAGTTTTTATATCCACAGATCCCTAGAAACAGGAAGCATGGTGCACCATGCCAGGCCACACAGGGAAGCACCAGGGTTTGGTGGAGAGGTAAAAAGAGAGAGGGGAAAGAATGGGTCAGCACTTTCATTACGGCTTCTACAGGAAGGAACAGGTGAAACCGACTATTAGGGCTTAGAATTGCCTAGTTTGAATAATTTCATCAAGTTCTTGGATGTCCCAAGTTGCCTGGTGCGTGGCTGATGGATGAGGGGTGACAGGTGAGAGCTCCATTGAGAAGGTATTCAGGGATAAAGTTTCCTGGTTTCTCTGCACTTGAAAGGCTCTCTCAGAGGCAAGTCATTTGCTAACTCTGAGAATTGTCTAGCCCTGAGGGCGGCAGTCTCTCCCTAGACAGTGAGTCCCCGGGTCCCAGAGCATCACAAATATAAATGAGAAAATATAGTTAATAAACATGATTTCTGAGGAAATGTTGAATGCAATTCTTTGTTCCTCTATAGATAAACTGCTTTTACATTATAGCTTCTTTTCAGAAGTTTTCTTTATTTTTGGTTTTCTGAATTTTGCATATATTATGCCTAGGTATAGTTTCTTTGACATATATTCTTCTTGATGTTCTCTGAGCTTCCTCGATCTGTGGTTTGGTATCCTACATTAATCGGAGAACTTCTCAGTTAGTATTGCTTGAAATATTTCTTCTGTGCTTTTCTCTCTTTATTTCTCCTTTTGGTATTCCTATTACACATATGTTGCACCTTCTGTGGTTGTCCCACAGCTCTTCGATATTTTGCTTTCGTTCTTTTTCAGTCCTTTCTCTCTCTCTCTCTCTCTCTATTTGGGAAGTGTCTATTGACATCTCCTATAGGTCAGGGATTCTTTCATTGGTCATTTCCAGTTTACCAATAAGTTCATCAGAGGCATTCTTTATTTCTGTTACAGTGCTTTGATCTCTAGCATTTCTTTTTGATTATCTCTTAGAACATTCATCTCTCTCCTTACCTTCCCCATCTATTCTTGTATGTGGTGTACTTTTTTCACCAGAGCCCTTAGTACATTAATCATAGTTGTTTTAAATTCCCAATGTGATAATTCCAACATCCCTGCCATATCTGAGTCAGGTTCTGATGCTTTTTCTGTCTCTTAAACTGTTTTTACTTGTTTGTTTGAGTTTCAGTATGCCTTATAATTTTTTGTTGACAGCTTGGCAGGATATACCAGGTAAAAGGAATTCCAGTAAATGGGACTTCGGTAACATGGGAGTAAGGCATGGGGAAGGAGAAGCATGCTAGACTTCTACGATTAGATTGTAGTCTTTTGGTGAGCCTGTGTCCTTGGACTGTGAATGTCACAAATGCCTAGCAATCCTTCCCTCCCTTCTTAAGTGAGACAGAATGGCTAGAGAAGTTAAAGTTCAGTATTTACCTCCTCTTAGATTATTCAGGTTCTGGTAAGCCCCAATAGGTTAGGCTTTGGTAAAATAGTCATAGGTAGCAATTTCAAGTAGGGCGATTATAGTAGAGCTCACTCAAACAGGCCAGGATTTGAAGGGCACAAAGAATTAGCATGAAGATATATGACATAAGAGTGTTCAAGACTGAGGAAATAGGCCTTGCACAACAGCCCTTTGGAAGGGGGCATTCTTGACATGTTCAAAATAGCTGAGCAGAGCGAACAAGGGAGAGAATTGTAAAAGATGAAGTAGGAAAAGTAGCAGGGGCCGAATTATGTTAGGCCTTGTAGGCTACTATAGGAGTCTCAGCTTTTACTGTGAGCAAGATGGGAGGTGATTAAATACAGTGTCGAGCAGTTGTGTTATTGAAGGGTATTGATCCAATGGGCTGCTGGATTGAGGATAAGTCTTAGGAGAGCAAGGGTAGAGGTTGAGAGAACTGTTATGAGGACATTGCAGCCACCCAGAGGCCCCCAGAGGCAAGAGTTGGCACCAACATATTGGCAGTGGAGATAGTGAGAAGTAAGCAGATTTAAGGGTATACTTTGGAAAGGAAACCAACAGGTGAGTCAAGAAAGTAAGTCAGGTGAGTCCAAAGTTTTCAGGAAGAGCATCTGAACAGATGAGGTTACCATCAACTGACATGGGCACCATTCAGGAGAAGCAGATGTGAGGATGGGGAAAGAAAGATAATTCAGAATAAGGCATGGAACAAGCTATTGAATATGCTACTGAGGTCTTAGTCACCAGGGACTTAAACTATTTTGTAGAGATAGTAGGGGCACAAAGGCAGGGAGGCAAGTAGAAAGGTAGACAAGACAAAATGAAGGAGAAAGAAAAGTAGTAGCTAGCCAATTAATTGTTCAGGTTTTTATCAGACAATTTGTATATATAGAAAATAAATGAACCAGATCGAGAAATTATGTAGCTCTAACCCTTAGTTTGGAACTCTTTGATAATTGAGTTTTTAGCCTGATACATTATAAAGTGTCACTTTATAATGCCAAAAGATATCACAGATTTTGCCCCATGACATTAACACAATAGCTTTGTGATTTTAGGATCAGTTGATTGCCAAGCAATATACTGAGGGAGAGCTGCTATGAAGTCAGTCTTTTTAAATGAATCTGTATTCATTTAACTGTGTCTATCTGCACTGAAAAATGCATTTTACATGTTGGATCCTTCTACCATTTTAATCATATATTGTTTGATGCACAGATAGATTTAACAACCCCTTCAATATATCCATTAACACTTACGTGTTTCTAACACACAACCCACCAACTGGTATGTAAAACTGAATGTTTGTCCAAAAAAAGGACTTTAAAATGAAAGGTGTTCCAGAGAAAATTAATTAAGAATTAGCCAAAGCAAACAGTCATTCTATACAGCTAACAAAAATCAACAGTTACCAGGAAAATGTGGTCAGCTAGATAAGTTTTAGCAGTCTCACTCTGTCTTCAAAAGACAAGCTGCCACCTACTTTGGCTGAAAGATTTATTTGCCATTGTGAAATACAATGTCTCAGCAGAAACCTGTAGGCCAAGTCTTGGCTGGGATTCTAGGATCCATCACTATGCACTAGAAAAGCAGGGGCATATTATAAAGGGCATGGTGACTTGGCCATATCCTGATTCCTTTACAAGACTTGTTTATTCTAGTCAAATCTGCTGGGTTTTCATTCTCTGCACATAATCCAGGAAGATCCTACCTCCATACTCCTCCTTTCATACCCTTTAAGATTTGTATTTACCTCCTTCAGAAAACCTCATCAATTTATGTCTCCCTATTCTTTTTTTTTTTTAAGTTTATTTATTTATTTTGAGAGCGACAGAGACAGCGTGAGTCGGGGAAGGGCAGAGAGAGAGAGACAGAGAATCCCAAGCAGGCTCCACACTGTCAGCACAGAACCTGATGCAGGGGGATGAAAGAGATTGTGACCTGAGCTGAAACCAAGAGTTGGTCACTTAATAAACTGAGCCACCCAGGAGCCCCAACGTCTCCCTATTCTTAACATTCAACATTTTCTCAATATGCTTTTCTAAAGCCCCTACTATTGAGTTAAACTGTGCTAGACAGAAGAAATGAAAAATAATAGGACATTTGGTTTTCAAAAATATCACTCTGGGGCAGCAGAGTGGGTGAGTTAGGACTGTAGGCAGGGAGAGTAGTTTTGGGACAATGGCAATGTTTCAGGGGATGATGAATCTCTGAGTCAAGGCAGTTATTAGGGAAAGAGGTAAGAAAATGTTAAGAAGCACTTATCCTCCAACTAGATGTTAGGAATAAAATCGAGAGTTATTTAGAATGACTCCTGTTTTGAGGGAATGAGTAAATGGTTGTATCATTAATCAAAGTAGGGAGCTCAGGAGATGATACAAGCTACAAGAAAGATAAAAAGTTCATGTTGGAGTAAATACATTAAAAATGTGTATTGAGTGCCTACTATAGGTGAAGCTCTCATTTAAGCAAGAAATATCTGCTCCATAAGAACAGGACTTTGGGTACACATAAAATAAACTCCTAAGAAATACATAAACAGGATCATGTTCTATAGTGAAAGCCCAAAAGCGATCATATCCATGTGGAAATGTTCAGTAAGCATGTATCTGTGTAGGGCAGCCAGGGAATCATGAGTGAGGCCCTGGCCAGAGTTCCATGTCTATGAGTCAGCATCGGTTCATGAGTGGTCATGACTGTAGGGAAATGAGAATTCCCAGGAAAATGACAGCGTGCAAGCATAGAATTTTGGGGAGCACAACACATAAATTAACAATCATAATACCTTCTTGAAATGCCATCATTGAGAGCCGGGCATAAGGTGCTCTGGAGACCATGAGAAATAAAGTTATTGACTGAACCTTCATGGGTTAGTGAAGGCTTTATCAGAGAAGACATGTTTGCACCGTTGAGTGGACATCTTCTGGGCACTTAAGAAGGTAAAGAGAATCCAGTCAGAAACATCCAAAGGAGGGAGGGGGCATCAGGGAGAGAGAGAGGAGTGGTGAGGAAGGACGCAGAGGGACTTTGGTATAGAGGGAAGATGTAGCAGTGAATGTGTGGCTGGAAACAGAGCAGAAATCACAGAGACCCAACTAGGGCTAGGACAGACCCAGATCTACAAACCTCTTTACTGTTGAATATATATCACTTAAGGGCTGAGCTTTGTCCTTTGTGCTAAAAGATTTTGTGTTGATTTTCTTTCTTTTTAATCTTGACTTTCTGGTGGTCTTAATGGCTCCTTGTGAGCAGAGATCTTGGCTTCCTTTTTTATTCTTCATTCTCTTTTCCCTCATGCCTTACATCATCTGCCCTTCCTTAGTTTGGTTTCAGAGGCTGATTTAAAAAAATTATTTAAAGAAATATTATTTCTCAGATTTGAAGAGACTCATAGGCTTGGCATCCTTGGAACAAATGACCAAAGATGAGATGATTTTTGTGGGATTTTGGGTGCAATTCCATTGGTCAAAGAACACTTTTGTGTGGCTAAGCAGTCAAATAGGACAATTGGTGGTGAGAGAGAAGGCTTAGCTTTAACTTTCTTCTAACTTAGGATAAGACAAAGAGCAGATGTAGAGATATAATAAGGGACGTGACGTTTAAAGTTTAAATTTGGTTAGTGATCTGATCCAGGATTGTGTGTGTGTGTTCACTCCCATGTGTGTACACGTGGGAAGTGTGCATATGTGTGTTTCTGTAGGAGACTGACATGTCCAGGGGGTGATACAGATGGAAACACCACCTCCAAAGTACTGGATTGCAAAGTTTTCACATTGAAACCTCTAATCACTAATAAAAAACAAGGCTGGGAGAGGCTGATAAGTTTTACCTCATAAAGCAATTACCATAACTTTGGCCCAGATAGTTCAGAAATAATTTAAAACACAGCCATGAAGCTGGAATTGTTAGTCTTACAAAGAGATCCTCATGCTTTATCAGCGTCAGTAGAAGCTGCAATTTCTTAATAATGTTCTACTTTGGATCTTTATCAGGCCCTTCCCCCTTCATGACTTGCCATTTCCCCATACACAGAAAAGGAGACATTGGTAAATTTTCACAATCTTGGGAGTTTTGTGCCAATGAAATTTCAACCCCTCCACCACCCTGCTAAACAAACAGAATATGTCACCACTGCCAAATAACTGAATATCCCCTCCCTATTGTTCACTCTTGTCTTTTTTTAATCCATAAATATTTGTCTTAAATTTGCATTATTCAGGAAACAATCTAGTTAATTCAAGACAACATTTTACAGATTAAAAAAAAAAATTGAGACCCAGACAGATGAAAGGGATTACTCAAGGTCACAGAGCCAGTTTTGGGGCAGAACTGGATAGAACCAAGTCACTTTATTCCAGGGCATTTCTCTTCTGTAGCTTTGTTCTTTCTCTAGCACGAGAAGGGCTCTATCTGACATTATTCACAAATAAGATTAGTTTGCAGACCTTTTTGTGGATATTGTCTTCTCTTTCAGAGCCCTGTGTTTTCATGCTTCCTCTTTTTGTCTTCCCATTTAAAATTATAGCACCAAAACTTCTAGGTTATGCATTTTTCGAGGAACCCAGATAAGTAAGATTCAGGGTGAATAGGTACGCGGGTGGGTAAATATGGTGGAGAATTGAAAAGAGGAAACACACTTGAACATGCTAACTTTCCCCACCTGGAAGTTATTATTACAGATGAGAAGCACCTCCTCTAAGGCAGAAAATGGCTTGGGAATGGGGGAGGGAGAAGAAAGGAAGAGGTGTCAGATTATCAGTGATTTCAATCTCCTTTTCCAGGAAAAGTGTGCACTTAGAAAATGCTAGTAGTTAGTAGAGCACTCACAGAATCTTTTCCTTTTATTCCGGCACAAAACAAGCCAAGGACAGATCTATGAAAGTGTACTGGACAGGGCTTGTCTTCTGTTGGGCCAGCCAACTCCCTCTGGATTTCCCCCTTTGCAACTCGAGAAAAGATGCCAAGTGTGTTTCCCTAAATGCCAATGGGAAGCGATGTGTACAGTGTCTCTCCTATGTTAAAACTATCCACTCTATGCCATGGATAGTGAGATGAAAATATCCTAGGAATTAGTGGCAGGCTGTGGGAAGACGGCATATCTTCTGGGACCTCTTCCTTATTATGGAAAAATTGCAAGACCTCTGCAACACATTACTGCAATTCTACCATTGCAACTTTACAACATTACGGCTGAGGCTGTACTTGAGGATGGACCTCTCTGCAGCATAAGAAGATCATCTGTTCCAGTCTTCCTTCGGAGCCTCCCCAGGTCATCATTCTCCTGCAATGTTATCTCACTGAACGTAGCATATTTCAAATACCTCCAGTGACAGGAAATTCACTCCATACTGAAGCAGTTCACAACACTTAGTGACATTTTTGACTCTTAAAAGTTCTTCTTTAGGGTCAGCCAAAATCCTCGCTGTAGATTCTACTCACTGTTCTTTATTCCTCATGGAAAGATTTCTCTTCTGGAATTGAAAGCCCCTGTGTTTGGGAATTGGGAAAGGGGAAGATCTGCTAGGATGTACATTTTCATCATTGTAAACACACCCTTAAACAATAGTAAAAGTGAGAACACTAACTTTCTCTGAGGGTATTTTTAAAATGTCACTTGAAGGCCCATATTTTAAGCTCGGTAATAAATGAATTTTTTTTTGAAATTCCAATCTTTCAGAGTTTTCCTGAATTCTGAACATCCGATGTGTGGATTCTCATTTAAATTTCCAAAAAGAGAACAAACATCCTTCCTCCTCCATGACATGTTCTTTCCTCCTCCCCACCCCACCGTGCCTGCCATCCATCCCAATAAGACAAACAGTCCTAGTAATTTGGGGGTTATGAAGATGTTGTCAAAATGCTACATTCTTTCTTCGCATAGTTCTACAAGGGATTTGCACCAAGTAAGTAAGATAGCTATTTTTAAAAACAGATTTGTTGTAGTATAAATGACATACAATAATTTGCACAAAGCTGAAGGATACAATTTGATAAATGTTGACATGTCTGCGTCTTCGCAATTAAGATGGTTTCTCTTGTGGCTTTGCAATCCCCCCTTCCTGATCACCTGCCTGCCTATAACCACCAACTTGCCTTTTGTCACTATAAATTTGTTTTCATTTTCTAGAATTCTATATAAAAGGAATCACACTATATGCACTCTTTTTTTGGCGGGGGGAGGGGGCTGGATCTAACTTAAGTAACAGCATAAATATTTTAAGATTCATTCCTGTTGTTGTTTCTATCCACAGTTTATTCCTTTTTATTACTAACTCATATTTTATTACATGGATATACAATTCACCCATTCATGGACATTTAGGTTATTTTTACCTTTGGATTATTGTAAATAAAGCCACTATGAATATTTGGGTACAATCTTTGTATGGACATGTATCTTAATTTCTTTTTGGTAAATATCTAAGATTGTAATGGCTAAGTAATATTGTAGTAGTATTACTCAGTGACTGAGTAGTCAGTGAAGCTTAAATCACACAAACAAGTTTCATGGTAGCCTCACAATGTGTCAGTGATTAAATATTATGAAGCACTTAATTAAAAATTGTTGAATAAATAAACTGATTCACTTTTTTTCTCGGTTTTTTTTTTTTTTGCATCCCACCTTATTCCAATCAAAAACTCAATAACATGCCTATTGTTTATAAAGGAGTCTCAAAGAAGTTACGATATTTACCTTCTATCACAAAGCTTGTAAATTGCAAAGGCGAGATTCAAGACCACTTTAATGTGTCTCTAGAACCTGAACTTCTTTCTCTGTCTGACTAAATCTCTCTGTGTCTCTCTGTGTCTCTCCCTCTCCCTATCCTCCCCAGCCCCCCCTTCTCAGCAGGGCTTTTATGACTCAGGGAGGCTTATGGAGGAGGTGTGAATTTAGTCAGCCTTTGATAAGTGGGTGATATTTGAATAAGAGCAAAGAAGAAATGCCAAACATGTGAAAATAGGAAATCCTGAGTTGTGTTTGAGAGACTATAAAGATACTGCCCTGAAAAGGAGGAAGATTTATGTAGGGAAGTAGCTCACATTAAGCTGGGATCAGCATCCCAGCTCTAGGAGTGGCCACTTTTTCCTCTGGGAAGGAGAGACAGATTTCTGAGGAAGGGTGGGAATATGATGAATTGAAGTAATCAGGTCAGTGGTCTGGATCAATACAGGCAAGGCTGTTAGTTAAGTATCCATTGACATATCCCAATGGTGTGGGAGTGAGAATTTGAAAATGAGGATGGCAAAAAGAATGAAAAGGAAGGTGCTGGTGTGAAAAACACTCAAAGAAGAAACGGCCCAAATTTTGTAACTAATTAGGTATAATCAATCCTTGAACTTTCCTGTCATAACTTGCTCCTGTCTTGTGGTTGATAAGCTCTGTTCAGTCTGAGATTTAACCAGAAAAAGCCAATCGGCATAATTTTCTCAGTGAGGTAGGTAGAGAGGGATGGTTTCCTTGTCTTCATTATAGGTTATCGTTGTTAGCATAAATGGATCTTCTTAGATGATCACAGCTTTATAGTTTTCTGTGGGTTGTCCAAATAGAGATACACACAGAAGGCGGTTGAATGATCAAACTGAATTTCAGTTACCTCAGAGTATTCTCCATAAGATGCTCTTAAAAAAAAAAAATCTCTGGGGCCCCTGGGTGGCTCAGTCTGTTGGGCTTCAGCTTTGGCTCCGGTCATGATCTCTCAGTTCACAAGTTTGAGCCCCATGTCGGGCTCTGTGCTGACAGCTCAGAGCCTGGAGCCTGCTTCGGATTCTGTTTCCCTTTCTCTTTGCTCCTCTCTCTCTCTCTCTCTCTCTGTCAGAAATAAACATTAAAAACATTTAAAAAAATCTCCTGTTAGAGTGATATGCTGACATTTTCTTCTTTGCTCTCAAAAGAACTGCTCGCCAAATTTCAGTTATTTGAGGGTCCTGTATTTTTGGTAGCAGTTATTTGAAGTTTGGTGACATGAGGTCCCTCTTCAAAACGTACGGTTCCTGTTTAACATTGTTAGATTCTGGATGGAAAGGGGACTTCAGAAAACACTGGTGGGTAAACAACTTGAAACTCAGCCTTCAAGGAGAAGAATAGGAAACTGGAAGGGCTGTCAAGCTGTGAAAGTCTTAAGAAGAATCTCTGGATAATGGTTTATAATATTATCTTTCCCTAAGGACCCAAGAAATGGAAAAGATATTAGTTTTTCTATGAGTGGCTTTTGGCAAAGCACCATAAATGCACTTCGTTAAAAACATCTCGGTGCCTCAAACACACAGGCTGGAATATGTAATACACATGTCGAGGGGCTAATGGGGCCTGATGTGGGGGAGTGATCCCTGGGAGACCGCATGAGAAAAATACTCCTGGAAACAGACTTTCCTGCTTCTTCACATGGGTCTTAAAAATTCAGTGAAGAGCCATTCAGCTTCTAAGAAATTGGTTTTCGTTCACTGCTCTCTTCCCTCCTCTACCCACATATCCCTTTGAATGAAGGAAACATCTCCATCAGCGTGGAATTCTGCAGTCATAGGTGTACTTGGGTTCTGTACCTCAGGACAATCTCTGATGCTGTAGCTCTGGGCCTATGCCACCGAGAGTGGCTTTGGTGTAAGGGGAGAGGTGTGGAGAGAATAATTATTGAGTACCTTTCATGTCAGAAATGTGTTAAATGTTGTCACATGATCAATCTCTTTATTTTCATTGTACCCAAGGAAAAGGGCACAGTGTAACTTGTCAAAGCTCTCCCAATTGGTAAGTAGAAAAATCGAAATTTGGGGGCACCTGGGTGCCTCAGTTGGTTAAGTGTCCAACTCTTAATTTCAGCTCAGGTCATGATCTCACGGTTCATGGCTTGAGCCCCATGTCGGGCTCTGTGCTGACAGCACGGAGCCTGCTTGGGATTCTTTCTCTCCCTCTCTCTCTGTCTCTCTCTCTCAAAAATAAATAAATAAATAAATAAATAAATAAATAAATAAATAAATATTTAAGAAAGAAGAAAAATTGAAATTTGAAGTGAGAAGATTAATTCCCTGGAAGTGGAAGTTACTGGTGCCCATCCGTATCCCCTGCTTCCGGGGGCAAGCCAGCTATTGTCCTGAGAACTTCCAGTGCTAGCAATCAGGTAGGCTAGGAATCCCAGAAAGCACCTACCACACGCAGACACACAGACACAGACACACACAGACACACAGACACAGACACACACACACACACACACACACACTCACGATACGTCAGCTAGTGATGGATGATGGCAGGGAACATACAAATACTTTGACTCCAGTATCTTCTGGGTGCGAAAACTCTGAGCCTCACATATTATTGACGCTTGGAGGTCCCCAGTGGAACTAAGCTCCCGCTCCATGCACTGGAAACCGCCTTCAGAATGCCCACTTCATCTTCCCTGTCTACCTCCCCACCCTCCTCTGAGAATTTCTTGCAATTACCTCCCACATAAATTGCTTGATGTTTGGTAACTTTGTGGGGAAGCCCAAACCAGGAAACATTTCAAAGCTGAACTTCTTCTCAAAGGTATATGGAAGATAACTTGTTAGATATGTTTATAAGAGCTGCCCTTCAGTGTCCTTTCTTCATCTTTCTCCCTCCTTCTGGACTCCTCTGTCTCCATCCTCCAGGTGACCATGCACCTTCCTGCTGCCAGCTTCCTCATTTTTCTCCTGCACTAACAAAACCCTGATATTTCTTGGTGAGGTATTGGGGAGATTTGAATCCCATCAAAGCAAATCAACCTCAGTTATGAATGGTTGATAGCTTTTCACTCTGTCAAATAAATTTGCATTTTAAAATAATCTGTCTTGGGGCGCCTGGGTGGCGCAGTCGGTTAAGCGTCCGACTTCAGCCAGGTCACGATCTCGCGGTGCGTGAGTTCGAGCCCCGCGTCAGGCTCTGGGCTGATGGCTCAGAGCCTGGAGCCTGCTTCCGATTCTGTGTCTCCCTCTCTCTCTGCCCCTCCCCCATTCATGCTCTGTCTCTCTCTGTCCCAAAAATAAATAAACGTTGAAAAAAAAAATTAAAAAAAAAAATAAATAAAATAAAATAATCTGTCTTTTACCCAAATGAATCTCTAATGAGTGCTGGATCAGGGTTTAAAAAAAATTTTTTTTTAATGTCTGTTTATTTTTGAGGGAGAGAGAGAGAAAGAGAGAGAGAGAGCAAGAGTGCCCGAGCACTAACGGGGGAGGGGCAGAAAGAGAGGGGGCCACAGAATCCAAAGCAGGCTCCAGGCTCTGAGCTGTTAGAACAGAGCCTGACATGGGGCTCCAGTTCACGAACTGAGAGATCATGACCTGAGCCGAACTTGGATGCTTAACCGACTGTTCCACCGAGGTGCCCCAGGATCAGGGGTTTAAGATAAATGACAACTTGCAGGCTTTGTGATATATAACAGTTAAGGAAACTCGGGAAGAAGGCAGGAATTTTGGAAGAAGCTGGATGAGACGTTACCAGGGATGTGACATGAGCTGAGCTTTGCAAGACAAATAGGACTGGATCCGGTTGCCAGGAGAGGGCAGAGACTTGATTTTCTTTAACTTTTAGTTTTGAAATAATTTTAGATTCACCTAACGGTTTCCAAGATAGTATAGAGAGTTACTGTATATCTTTTGTCCAGCTTCCCCTAATGTCACTATCTTATATTTGATGGTACATTTATCAAAATGAAATTAATAATGGCACAATACCATTAACGAAACTATGGACTGTTCAGATGTCAACAGCTCTTCCAATAATGTCCTTTTTTTCTGTTCCAGGATCCAATCCCAGATACCACATTCCATTTCATCATCACATCTCCTTAGTCTCCTTCAGACTGGTACAATTATTCCATCTTTTGAAAGACTCTTTAGCTTTCATAATCCAAGCAATTGCAGGTATTTCCATATTATAAGGCTCATTTTATAGATAAGAAAGCTGGAATTTAGAAATAAGAAATGAATGTTGAGGGTCACATAGAACTAGAAGTAAGACTAGCCTATGTCTGTCTGTTCAACCAAGCATTATTCCACCACGCTAAATTTCTTTTTTTTTTTAAAGTAGGTTTCATGCCCAGTGAGGAGCCCAACATAGGGCTCAAATTAGTGACCCTGAGATCAAGACCTGAGCTGAGATCAAGAGTCAGATGCTCAACTGATTGTGTCACCCAGGAGCCCCTGACCATGCTAAATTTCTATTTTTTCTTCTCTTCATGTTTACTCTCTCCCAACCATTCTCTCCTATCATTTCTCTCCTAATCTTTTCCACTATGTCCTCATTTTCTCCCCTTCTGGGGCTTGCCCCCTACTGTATGTAATATGGGCAGGCGAGGCAGAAGATGCAATCATGTCATCTAGTTTGTCACTTCTATCACCTCACATAAAGCCAGTCTTGTCTAGTGCCACCGTCTTGACTAGCACAAACCCTGGAAAAAAGGTCACTGAAGGGGGAGAGGAGCACTGCTTTTCATTCAACTAAAAGGAGGACGTTTTTTCAGGCCATTGGAGCCCTCAGGCCAGATGACTTTCAATCATGAAGAGTTTTATTTCGCCATTGGTCACATATCTCCATTTCCCCTCATGCTCTTGTGCCTTTTATTAATTCTGGCCCAGAGCTTTCTCTCTCGAGGTGAATAAACACCAAGGAATTGCTGCTCCCCACCTGGAATGCTAGACTGTAGCTATGTCCTGCAGGAGAATGGCACGTTTCCAAGATGACCATTGGCGGCCAACGCATTATAAGACTCTGTACCATGGGAAGATGTAAATCATGCTTCACACCTGGCCCTGCCTGTTTATTAGGAGTTATTTTGTAAAGGACTCTGCTTACCCTTGCATTCTGTAGTTAATAGCACTTTCCTTCCTGGAACAAATTTCCTCTAAAGCTGAGACTGTGGAGGGTCACCACGAGCTTTATTTATGAATGCAGCTCAGAGACACAGCCTGATCCAAAAAGCTAATGTTGAAAACTCTTAGCACAATGCTAAATTAACTTAGAGACCTCCACCCCCACCCCCAAAGAGCACTTGTTAGAAGCTAGGGGGAGTCTATGCAACTGGAAAGCTAGCACTGTCTCAGCCAGGGGTAAATGGATGGCATCACTTTTTGTGCCTGTGGCTACTTCTTCCTATTTTCCATTTTTTCCTCTCCAGCCTGTGATAGACATGTAACCAGATGCTGATAGAACAACAGGAAAGGTAGATTCTCAAAGAGGATGATAAAGTGTGTGTGTGTGTGTGTGTGTGTGTGTGTGTGTGTGTGTAGGGGGGAGGCATGTATGTGCTGGAGAACAGTGGGCATGAGTAGGAGCAGACCCTCTTGAGAATTAGCCCTTAGAACTAATCCAGGAAAATCCCTTCATTGAGAGAAGAGGAAACCGAGGTCCTAAGGGGGCTTGATTTATACAAAGGCAACAATTCACCAGAAGCACAGTCAGAACTAGAATCAGGGTCTTTCAGCTGCACAATTGATTGGGAATTGTGCTATGATAGTTTTTAAGAAGTCAAGTGTACTTCAAGCACAGTCCAGTGAGATAAAAAATTGGGCATCTAACAGAATCTAGCAGATGAGTATGGCAAGAGGGTGGACATTCTCAATAATATCAGTACTTCACATTCTTCCCAAATTAAGACATATATTAGTATCCCTATGTGGAAGAGGGTTAAGTGTTTTTCCCAGATTATACCAAAGTTACTAAGACTGGGTCTTACAAATCAAAAGACAGGGCTTATATCACTAAAATATTGCTTGTTAATGGACCTACAAGCTCGACTAGGGAAATAAAAATGTTTGGCTCACTGTTGTTTCTATAATATGAAACAATTATTGTGGTCATAGCACTATCCTTGTAGACCATATCATAGTGGCACTTCTATATGGTTTGTGCGCCCATTTAACTAATGTCTAACTCCCTCAGTACATACTGAATGTCTTGAGACCAGGGGTTACATTTGTTTTCTCTTTGTTGTATTTTTAACTCACAGCAGTATGCTCAATCCTGTATGCACACAATGTAATTTGATGAGATGAATATGGAATAGGGTGTCAAAAAGAGCATCAAATTTTAATACAGAAAATCAATATTTTAAATCTAGCTTTAACAATAGTTCTAAGTCCTTGAGTCAGTCAATTAGCATCTCAATGTTTAGCTTTTCCATCTGTAAAGTCACAATAGCAGCATCCAGTGAACAAATATTTTCCAGCACCAACTTCCATGGGCCAGAGACAGTGCTTCATGAAGACAGAACCTGCCCTTGGCCTCAAGGAATTTAATCTTCCTGATTATTTTGCATAATGGCTGTGAAAATCAAATGATACCATTCATTCAATAAATAGTTATTGAGTACCCGCCATGTTCTTGGCCCTGTTCTCAGCACGGGGAATATAGTAAAGAACACCACCAAGACCTTGATTTCATGGGATTTATATTTTAATGGAGAGTCAAGCCCGCAACCATGGATTTCAAAGTAAAAACAAATTAGGAAGTGGCCAAGGGTATTCTTGGGTCATGTGGCTGAGACTTTCTGGGAGCCTGATTTGTCTGAAATATTTGGAATCCAAGACCTTTTATGTTTCTTTAAATCCAGAAGTAGTTGAGTTTTATTGTTTGTATGGTCGATAAAGGAGAGAAGAATATGTGTGCTTGCATTTTGGTCTTTTCTGGATAGTGTCTTTTGGTCTTGTTTGGATAATGAGAGCAGATTTTCAGCAGTGGGGTACATTTTGCCTTTGCATAATCAAATTTTCTGGGAATTCAGTCTATTGTTCATGGGGTTCTGACTTTCATCTGACTTCTATGTATATCTCAGTCTCAGACCTACAGAAAAAAATCACATTAGATAAGAAAGACCCAGAGCCAGAGTTACCAAACAATTCCCTTTCATATCATTCTGTAGTAGTGTCTATGTATATTGTGTATTCAGAGGTTTTTTGGCACCCCAAACTTCCAAATATTTTTGTTTTCACTAGCTCCACAGTACATTTGGCCTACTGTTCTCACTCTTGACTTAAAAAGTATATCAACGTATAACACTGTGTGTCAATTATACTTCAATAATAAATAATAAAAAAATAAATCAATAAATAAAACCTTGTGATTGAAAGGCATTTGGTTTATGGGCATGTTTTTCATTTGTCCTGAGATAATTCAAGCAGAAATTCTTAATAACC
This sequence comes from Lynx rufus, assembly GCF_022079265.1. Lineage (NCBI taxonomy): Eukaryota > Metazoa > Chordata > Mammalia > Carnivora > Felidae > Lynx > Lynx rufus. The sequence goes on along the minus strand of NW_025814826.1, from coordinate 50,493,991 downwards.
AGTTACAGTCAAGGAGATTTGATTTCTTCTGTATCTTTTTAGAATAAGAAGTAGTGTCTCTTCTTCAAGCAAATAATCTCAAAAATTTTCCCTAACACTTGTGCATGTGACTTCTGTGTGGGCTCTCCATTTGGCAAGACAGATAGTCCTGTCCACAAAGGGCAATGTAAAATTAAACTAACCATATAAATATGTGAAACACCCTTTAAGAAACCCAATAATATAATTGTATCCCTAAGGAATTAGAGGCAGACAAATGGAATCCTATAAACATCTTTGGAAGATGAGGAAAGGAGACATTTTCATTTCCACCCTTGGTGACAATGCTCAATTTAAATCAAAGTTGTGTTAAGGGGTGCCTGGCTGGCTCAGTCAGTAGAGCATGTGACTCTTAATCTCAGGGTCATGACTTCAAGCACCACATTGTGTGTGGAGCTTACTTAAAATAAAAAATAAATAAATAAAAGTTGTGTCAAAATATTCTGGAAAAGCTATATTCCAAGGCATTTTTTCCCTGACTTGTGTTATGTACATTAGCTTGTCAGTGAGAACATTTATTTAACCAAATTTTGACTGTCAAGCCAAATGAAGGAAGACCTCGATGAATTCATAGTAGATGCTTGCCCAAGAACAAGCAGGCAAACCATTTTCCAATTATAGTTTAAAGGCATTATTGTTCATCATTTAAGGTAGTGCTAAAACAATTCTAGTGATAAAATTAGCTTGTTTATCCTTTGCTAAGTGACTAGACAGCTTCCACGAATAGAATCACCAGACTCTAAGGTGAACTTCAAGTCCTCAAAAGTGAGACACAAAACTATATGAATGTAAAGCCTGTTGAAACACTTCCCCCCAACCCCACCACCCCAGTCTCTGTTCATCATCAACAGAGAGCTCTTCCTACAGATTCCTAAATCCACAATTAACATGACCATTTTAAGCTCAAGGCTAACTCGGTATCTAATATTTTCCTTTTCTCTTTTTCAAGGAGTAAGTTATTTCTCAAAAGATACTTGAAATTAATAAGACTTTAAGTGGCTTGAGCTGAATTCTATTTGACTTGTCTTGATAATTTTTCCAGAACATTTTTAGCTTAATCATCTTCATTACACTGAAAGATAACTAATCCACCAATTGCACAAAAATCAGGGTTGGGGGTGGATATCAAGAATAATCTCTGCTGGTTTTTAGTATGTTTTTCCCCAGAAGGCATTTGTAAGAAAAACACTATAAACTCTTTAGACTCTTGTATATCACTCAGGGAGGAGACCTTTCCCCTTAACTACTCTAATATCTCTGCTCCAGTCACTTACCTGAACAAACAGAGTGAGAGAAAAATTGAAGGTTAAAAAAAACTTCGGTAAGAAGTTATTACATTTCACAAAATAATAATAACCAATTTAATGCCAACGTTTACTAATTATTTATATCAAGTAGAACGAGCTAATCTCAGTTAATAAGTCAATTAATTAATCATATCACTGAACACAAGCTGGGTACTGAAAATATATGGAGAAAAATGACATAGTCCTTGGCCTTGTGGAAGTATAATCAGATATGTTATGATGCTGGTAAGAACAAAGTGAAATTTTGGGAATGGCATGAGAAGTGAAAAGGAAAAGCCCAGAATTCTAAGGAAGCATTATTTATGAAGAAACTAATGGGGTCGTCCTTCGTTGGGGGTTTGAAGGAAATTCCTCTAGGCTTATCCTACTTTTGGCCCCTTGATACCATACAATGGTAAAGAGTCTGGCCTAGGGCTCGGAAACCCTGGACAATAGCCTTGGCTCCACTGGGAATTGGCGCTTTGCCCTTGTGAAAAATTCCTTACTCTGCTTTACCACCTTTGTGAGTTGCTATGGAGGTCAAGTGAGACCTGAAGGCACAGTCCCTCCCACTCTTTTCTTCACTCTGGTCTTCACTTCCTGTTTCACTGGGGATGTGATTTTTATGTGGGCTCCTTCACTGTGTATCAGAGGAAGAGTGGCTGTACTAAATTTCTGCCTCTCTCAGATTCCCAGGTGCACAATTAGCAGCCGGAATATTTCCCATCAGATCTGTTGTCATACTTGTCTGCTCTTGCTTATTTAAATGGTAGTTTTCACTTATTGACAGTAACCTCAGTCAGGGAATGAAACACGCCCCTCTCTATCCTTACAGCCTGATCCATAGTAGGTACCTCATAGGAATGTGTTGGCTGCCTTGGTGAATGGATAAATGGAATGGATGGCAGAAGTTATTATAGGGACAATCACTCTTGGACACTGACTGTTTTCTGCAGGAGACCATTGTCATCATAGCAGGAGAGTGGCCCTCATTCTTGTCTGAGGCACTTTATGCTCAAATGGCTGATTGAAGCTGAGGAAAACATGAAGGTCCAGGAGAGAAAGAAGGAAACAATTGATCATTTCTGTACCTAGTGCTGCATTCATAATTTCATGCAATCTTTACAATAACCCAAGGGCTAGGTATTAGCTCACTTTTATGGCTGAGAAAATCAAGGCTTTGAGAAGTTAAATAATTTGCACAAACTCACATGACAATGATCCACAAGATTTGACACCAGGGTTTTGTCCTGTATGTCTCTTTCCAAACTATATAACTGAGATAAAAAAGATAAACTGATGTTTAATGCAGTATTATTTATCACTTTTTCCTGGCCATACGGGGACCATAATGCATGCTGATAACATTTCAGCAGATGTGGTTGATTGCCTCCCTAAAGCAATTTATTATGCTTTTGTTTTCCTCTCCTGTCTCTCCCCTTTCTCTGTCTGATAGTACTGTTAGCTGGGATAATTAATTGGCTAGGATAGCAAATTAACAGTGCATTAATGTTTGTGAGAATTTCTACAGAAAACAAATCCACTCAAGTTTGTTTAACATGATTTCCAAACTGACTAGACCACAGAATTTTTTAAATGAAGAATTTACTAATATTTCAGAAGACACTAGTCCTTCCTAGAAAACTTTTTTTCAGACATTGATCAATGTAATGCTTGGTTAATGATAATGAAATTGTCTTTTTAGTTTAAATATAAAAACCTAAATTGTTTTCGCATAACATTCCAAAAAAAAAGAAAAGAAGAAAAAGAAAAAAAGAAAACCTTTTGCTCTTAGCAATTTTGACCCTGGCCAAAAGGCAGAGTAAAGGTACACAGGCTTGACATGTAAACTGTTTATTTTCTCCTCTTCACAGCTCCATTTGTCTGGAGAACAAAAGTGGAGAAACTGACTGTTCAGAAGAGGGACCAATGACCTCTCCAGGACCCTTTGTCACCATACTGAACAAAGACGGAGCCACTGCCTTCTCTTAGTCTACCCACAACCCCTCTTCCTCATCATGAAGGACTCATTATGTCCAAGCAGGGGTATAGTTAGTTCCTCAGGCAGATGAGTAGATGTCAGGGGGATACCTACAGTTACCGGGGAAATGGTCTGTGAAGCTTCTCCAAGGAGATGGCTTACTAGAAGTCTTATCCACCCACTTGGGGGAGTTGTGTCATATGAACCAATAGTCAGAAGCTTAGATTGTTGTTCCCAGGGCAGGACCTCTCCTTCACCTTCTGTCTTCTGGACTCCTTACCTTGAAAGTAAGATGGCATATATTATCACAGATTGTTTTTCTCTGGGCACTAACCAGCCCAGTCTATGCTTAGCAAGTTTAACTAATGAACTTCCATTTATAATCACCAGCTAAGCAAATAACTTTCCACATTATAATTTTCACACACACCCAATTCAAACTCCTAAATAATACTTCTAGAATATTCATTCCAAAACTGGAAGTGGAATCACTGCAAAATCTTTAGGGGTAAGAAAAAGTGGTGTGGGGTTTGGGAGAGGTCTCTGTGATGGGTTAGTCCTGGGGGTGAAGGTCCACAACCACAGGAATCTCCACAATATAAACAGAGGATAGTTGTCATTTTATTTAGCTAAAGTGCAACCCAAAAGGGACATTGTAGACTGTAAACAGATCTTTAATAGTTAAAAAAAAATACCTTCCCAGTACTCCATCCAAAGACTTGTTTTCCAGCATGTTCCTTCCTCACAGCCATAGATCTTATGATCTATGCTCCTCTGTATTCATTTGTATCATGTAACCAAAGTCATTTAATTCAGAAAAAGAATATTTTATAATTCAGTTTTATCAGCATAGATTCTCCATTATCACACTACTACTTTGGTGAGGTGGCGCCTAAGGGAGAAATAGTCACTAAGAAAAATGGCACATTTTTTATGAACAAGAAACTAGCAAACATATTTTCGATATTGCTCTTTGCTTTTCTACAGAGCAATTGTGGGAAAGTTATAGTTCTTTTTTTATTTTTTGGAATGGAATTTATATGTGATGAATCAGCCTGTTACCAGAGTTTCATAGAAGTTTTGGATGAAATGCAGGGAAATTCTGATAGGATATGATTTTTTTTTTAACTTACCAGTAGTGTTGCTTTACTTTTCTGGCAAACTTAACTTCATTTATATAGAGACCTGCCAAATGCTACTCTTTTATGGGACTTAAGACAGTTACATCAATGCCTCAATGACTATAACACCCTTTGCACCTGCTTTGCTGCATTTTTTATTTCTTTCCGTTGTATTCAAACCACTCTCACAGATAGCGCGTTTCTTGGGTGCTGTTCTGCAAAGAGCCCCAAACACAATCTTTTGGATATCTTCTTTTTTTAAATCTTTTGAAAATCTTAACTACATTTTTTTGCAATAATGGGACATGATTATAGCTGGGATGTTTTACGTTTTTATGATTGATAATGCCTCAAGTTCATGAGTTTATCATACCTTATTTGCGATGACTTCTTAATGGAAAATATTTTGATGAGCTAAGAATATCCCAAGCAAAGCAGAAAAATAAACCCATCAAATACCCTGTCACTAAAAAGATGATAACAGATGTTTCTCATCCATGGAGAGCTCTGGGAGGCAAGCCGAAGGGTTTCCCATGTTTCCCAGATGCTGTGTGATATGTCTGGGTTCCCAGGATTCATCCAAATGAGGACCCATTGAGATTTGCAGATAGGAATTCCCCAGCTGAGAGACTCAGAGTAGGGGAATAGGGCTAATCGGGGAAAGTGGGATTCTAAGATATCCGTGGGATGTTCGGTGTTTGGATTTAGCTCACTCTTTGTACATTTTCAGAGTGGCCAGGAAAGGAGCCAGAAGACTTCCATCAGCTGCTCCTAATTTTCTCTTTTCTTTATAAACTTCCTAATTATTTTAGAAATGATAAGAAAGAGAAAAATATCTGAGAGAACAAGGGGGTGATATCCAACGTCAAGGATCTGAATTCTTAGCCTTTCTTACCAATGTTACATGTCTATCCAATTCCAATGAATATTATATCTGTATGCAAGCCGATTGCAAATATAAATACAAAAATGTTAACTTCTCAATTCTTCACTGTGCTTATTATGTCGGTGTGTGATTCCTCCTTGGGTGAATGTCTCCATATATATGAAGAGATGACATTATTGAGTCTTATTATGTAAGCCTCTGTTCTAAATGTTTTATATGCATTAAACCATTTAACCTTCACAAGAGTTCTATGAGATAGACACTATTAATTTTTCTGTTACACAAATGAGGAATTTAGGATATAGAGGTTAAGCTACTCATCCACTCACACAGCTAATAAATGGAAGCCTCAAGTTTGGAAACCAAGCAGTCTAATTTAAGAGGCAGGGCTCTGAAGCTCTATGCTGTCCTGCCTGATTCTGGACCGATAATACATCTTCATGGATTATGTTTTTTGTGACATTGAGTCAAAATAGACATACATTACTTGCAAGTACAAGAAGCCAAGAACGACTTTCCCAAGACATAGGTTCTCTCTGCCACAGGTGAATCCAGTCATTTTAACCAAATAGCAACACTTTTCTAAATCCTGGATTCATCATCTGTGAAACTGGAGTGGGGGAAGATGTTAGAAAAAATGTGTAAGTTTCTCTAGGTCTCTGATTTAAGATTCTTGGATCATGTATTGTGGAACATCTAGATAACTTTGTAGGCCGATGGTTACCCATAAACACCTTTTAATTACCACGTGGAGACCACAGCTGTAATTTACCAGTGCAGCAGAGGAATGGTATATATAAGACCTGCTGTTATTTTTGGTTCAGCCTTTTACATCATCATCTGCAAAAAATTAAAAAAATAGAAAATGAGCATTAAAACCCATTACGTCATTCTTCAAGGAAACTTGTATCATTGATGTAATCTAAAAAGAACTCTCTCAAACATAAGGTTGTCATAGAGATTACATCCTCCAAACAACCACCTCTCAGCTACTGCTGTCAAGAGCTGTGATTTTGGATTTATCTCATTTTGAGGGTCTTGGTTAAAATCCAAAGGAAAACCGAGAAATGTTATTCTCTTGTGGAAGTACTTCAAATTGCCTTCCTTGGAGCACTTTACAATCAGGTCTGTAAAAATCTGCTCTGTTAGTTACAGCACATGTGATAGCATAATTTTTCTATTCAATGGCCCTCCACCTGAAGTTGAAGTGGTCAGAAGAAAAGAATAGCACAATTAAATTATGGATATGGTTATATGAACCCACAGTCAAAATAATTCACAAAACCCACATATGCAAAAAGGAACTTTTCTTTTTATTTTCTTTTTTTAAAAAGTATTTTTTGATGGAAAGCCAACTTTATTTATTTATTTACTTACTTATTTAATATAATTAATTGTCAAGTTAGCTAACATATAGTGTATCCAGTGTGCTCTTCGCTTTGAGAGTAGATTCCCATGATTCATTGCTTACATAAAACACCCAGTGCTCATCCCAACCAGTGCCCTCCTCAATGCCCATCACTCATTTTCCCCTCTCCCCCACTCCTCCCATCAACCCTCAGTTTGTTCTCTGTATTTAATAATCTCTTATGGTTTGCCTTCCTCTCTGTTTGAAGTCATTTTTCCCCTTTCCCTTCCCCCATGTCTTCTGTTAAGTTTCTCAAGTTTCACACATGAATGAAAACATATATCTGTCTTTCTCTGCCTGACTCACTTCACTTAGCATAATACCCTCCAGTTCCACCCATGTTGTTGCAAATGGCAAGATTTCATTCTTTCTCATTGCCAAGTAGTTTTCACTGTATACATAAACCACATCTTCTTCATCCATTCATCAGTTGATGGACATTTAGGCTGTCTCCATAATTTGGCTATTGTTGGTAGTGCTGCTATAAACATTGGGGTGCATTTGTCCAAAGGGAACTTTTCTTAACTGAGCTCATGAGCTCCCATTTCTGATCCTGCACAGAACAATTAATATAATTAATTATTAATTCTTTGAATGTCTTAGTTCAATCCAGTGTTTTGGGTTTTTTTTTTGTATAAATTCAGGACTGCTATCTCAGGATCAGTCCAATTAAAAGCTTTCTCTTAGATATTCCTTATCTTCCACTTAACCTCAATCCTCAATTCTCAAGAATGAAGCAGAAGGGAAGAAAAGGGAGTTTCATGTAAGCAGGGGGCAATTTCTTCATGACTGGCCATACTGGTATACTGAAGGTGGGATTCATTTCCACTCTTGTCCACTTCCTGTTATGGATGAGGACTGGTGCTCTGCTTGGCTATGTTGAGAGGCTATTTCAGTTTTGACAGGGCATTCTCAACCTTGTTGATTCTTCTCAGACTTTTCAGTTATAAAACCAACTGGTAATATTCTCCACACCTGTTTGGGAGACCTACCCTCTTCTGTCCATGTTCCGGGGCCAGTGACCCAAGGCTTTTCTGTCAACTAATATATACTTACTCTGTTGTCACACTGGCACTCTGAATCTCCTCTGTTCCACTTGTGGGTTGTAGGTACTGGATGTGTTACTAGATGAGCCATGCTACCTTCTCTTTTTTTCCTTTCTCTTATGTCCCAGAGTCCCAGGACACATCTGCTGGGCTCTCTCTCATCATACTCCATCTGTGGAGAAAAGTCTTCATCTTTTCTACCGTGTGGGCTCTTCCAACTTGAAGGGGATATCAGTTAGGTGCTCCTCCACTGCCTTCCTACCTGGGAATCCCATCCTCAAAAAGTCTCCTTCCTTTACAAGTAATGTTTTCTTCCTCCAAATCAGAGTTACATATACTTCCAAGGTGTTTTTTAAGTGTACTTATTTATTTGAGATAGAGAGTATGTATGAGTGGGGAAGGGGCAGAGGGACAGAGAGAGAGAGAGAGAGAGAGAATTCCGAGTGGGCTCCTCACTGTCAGCACAAAGCCCAACACAGGGCTTGACCTCATGAACCGTGAGATTACGATCTGAGCTGGAACCAAGTGCTGGATGCTTAACTGACTGAGCTACCCAGGTACCTCACATATACTTCATCGGGGGCAGGGAGTGACAGAAAGTTATGGGATGGAGGGAGGAGGATTGTGAAGAACGAGCTCTCTTGGTTTGTCTTATCCTCCTTATTTCTGTCCAGGAATTCATCAAATTTATAAGAGCCAAAAAAGAAAACACTACCTGGTATTTGAAATGATCAGACTGCTGTATGAGAATGTCCTCCTACTACATGGAGGAAGCTCTACTAGTCTAATGTTCTTGGTCTCTCTTGCCTTCTTATCTACTGCTCTGCAGGGGAGCAGGAGAGACTGCCTTATGGGTAAGTTAAAGAAGTGAAGTGGGCATACTCAGCTCACTTCACCCTTCTTTTCCTTGGAGGTAGCCTGTTTACAGAGAACAAGGGTTACCATTTGTTCCCTCTCTGCTCTCAGAGGGGAGGTTGTAGTTGTCCAGAATGTTCTATATCTGGATGAGGATGATTGCCAGCTCAGTATTGATAAGTCCACTTTCCCAAATATATTAGCCACTGCATCCCATATCAGTTTTGTCAGTGATAAAGGCCATCTTTTGCCATCCCATTGCCTTGTTCTTATTTGTTAATTCATTCAGACCTTGGTCAGTGAAGACATTTATTATTCTCTAATTTTAACAAATATTTTATATATCGTCCTGTCACTCTGTTAAATGTTCTTCTCCCCAGTTCTGCCCTCCACCTCCCTCCAAATCTGACCAAGATTGTGAAGAGTTTAGGTACAATTCTGCTGTGCCATATACAACTACTGTAACCCCGCCAACTTACTTCCCCTCGGCACCCAGGCTGCTTCTTCTAAAGCCCATTTACAGCTAGATAGATTTCTAAGGGCATCCAATTCAGGAGCTTTTGTTTCTTTACGGATGTATTTCCTCATTTTTTAAAGACTGGGGTGTGGATTTATAATGTTCCAACATCACATATCTCAGCCAGAAACCAGGAAGAGAAAAAAAAAATGAGTAAGTTGTCTGAGGACTCTATCCAAATTCTTGCTGCATTTCGGAAACCTAAATATTCTCTCTCTTTCTTAGTCTGAGTCAGAGACTGTGAGGACAGAAGAGGTTTTATACGAAAAATACAGCTAGAGAATTTGGGTCACTGTGAACGAAAAGACTGTGTATGTGTGCTGAGCAATGCTGTGCCCAGATTTATGTTGAGGGGGGATTCATGTCTCTTTCCTAATAGACATGCACAAATTAATCATCAGGACAGAGAGGAAAAAAAACAAAAAAAGGTAGTTAGAATGTTCTGGAAAAGAGGAAACTTGGAAGAGATGAGGAAAATTTGTTATTGAGAAATTCTCTTTAAGAATAACTTTAAATAGGGGTGCCTGGGGGACTCAGTCAGTTAAGGATCTGACTTCGGCTCAGGTCATGATCTCGGGTTCACTAGCTCGAGCCCTTCATTGTGCTCTGTGCTGACAGCTCAGAGACTAGAGCCTGCTTCGGATTCTGTGTCTCCCTCTCTCTCTCTGCCCCTCCCTCATGTATGCACATGCACACTCTAAAAACATTTAAAAAAAAGAATAACTTTAGAGACATATTCTAATACTGTATCAGCTACTTAATTTCCTTAGTATGTTATTCAAATGGCCTCAAGAGTTCTTTAACAGTCAGGCTAGTCTGGACAATGAATTATCTGGTCAGCAGTTTAATTTCTGCTTTAGGTAAATATACTCAACTGAATTAGCCTACTCTACTTTTTCCTTTAATTTTTAATTTGTATTTGAGAGAGTGAGAGAGAGCATGTGCACAAGTCGGGGCGAGGGGCAGAGGAGGAGAAAGAAGACAGAGAGAGAATCTTAAGCAGGCTCCACCCTCAACACAGAGCCTGATGCAGGGGTTAATCCCACGACCTTGGGATCTTGATCTGAGCCAAAATCAAAAAGTTGGACACCCAACAGACTGAGCCACCCAGGAGCTCCAGCCTACTCTACCTCCATGTATTTATTTTTATACAAGTAATCTGAGTTAAAATATTTAAATAGAAAATTAGAAAACAGAAATAAAAAAGCAAACATCATCTTTATCATTCTTCTCCTACTATCCCTGTATAGCTATTGTTTATACTCTGTTCAGCTTTGCTACTGACTTTATGTATATACACACACGCATATCCACATGAATACGTATAAAAACACACCCACACACGCACATAAAGTTACTTCTATACCATAAAAGTACTGTCCTACAACCTGTTTTTTCACTTAACAGTATTGAAACCACTTTTAATATTTCATTCTGATTTATATCATTACTTTAATAGCGACATTGTTTCCTTTTTTGAATGTACCATAATTTATCTGGCCAATCTTCAATTAATGGGCATTTAGATTGTTTCTAATTTTAACTGGAATGAAGAATGCTGAGTTGAAATATTTTTATGCACATCTTTGCATAAATACTTCTCTAATTCATTATTTGAGTTAAATTCTTAGAAGTAGAATTAATGGATGGAAGAGAATGCATATTTTTATAGCTTTTCATACCTGTTGCCAAATTACCCTCCAAAGAGATTGTACTAATTGCTACTTTTAACAGGAGAATTTGAGGGCAGCCATTTCTTCCACGTCTTTGCCAAAACTGGATTCTTTCCTCCTTTTGAATGCCTTCCACTCTGAAACATCCCTTCTTTAAATAGTCTTTACACAAAATCCAGCTAGTGACCACTACAATCTAAACTCTAACTCAGGGAACTGGGGGCACCTGGCTGGCTCAGTTGCTGGAGCGTGCAACTCTTGACCTCCGTGTCATGAGCACAGAGCCTACCTAATTCGGGGAACTAACGATGACGTGTGCCATAAGAATGGTTTTGGAAGAATGAAAAAATGAACGAATATCCAAACTTGTATGCAAATCTCTTGGATTAGTTTTCTCTTACAGGAAATTCTTTCCGGCTAAATTCCCAGCAGAAAATTCGGTTTTAGACTACAGGAATATTCTGAATTTGGGTTGTTGATCAAGGTATTAGTCCTGCATCCTAAAGGAAAGCAGAACAAAGCTAATGAGCCTACATAGTTTACAAGCTACGTGGTAACTTTTAGTGAAGGGTTTATATTTGTTTCAATACCACACATAAAATCTGTGATTGGAAGTAAATTAGTTATGAATTCATATACCGACATTGAGGAGGGAGATTTGGACTTGGTATTGGAACACCTTTATCTTTACATCACTGATTCAAATGACAAAATGATATTTGACATTTAATGAATGCACGTAGATTTAAAGTACCATTAAGATGTGGTTATTGCTAAGCCGGTGCCAAGATACCAGCAACATGATTTGGACTCTGATCCACCCATGTACGTAACTGGCTGATAGTTATGTGATATGGTTAAAAGTTGAGTGAGATATTTGAAACTTACTTTTCCTGGAAGATGAGGACTTAAAAAAAAAAAGAAGTATGTTCTCAGGTATCTATTTAAAATGTGTTAATCTTATGAAAACACGCAATTTGATCGTTTACATCTGTCAAATCTATGCCACACTATTCTAACATCACAAAAGATGCCTTTAACACATGCTAATCTTTTAAAAAAAATCACTTCACTGCAATAATGTCTTTGTTTTCAAATTTGATGCAGCATGGTATGGAATCTTACGAAGACAGACATCATAAAGGGCTACACTTGATTATTCTCTGTTTCTTTCCATAATATAAAGGATCCAAAATCATCATAGCAGAAATATCCACAGGAGAGGCTAGAGGTGGAGGCGTGCCATGCTGGGAACGCCTGCCCGGCCATGTGAGAGGACAGTTCTAATTCGGAAAACAGTGATGCGATCCCTGCTAGCAAGTCCGTGTGTGAGAAAAAAAATCATTAATTTCCATTTGCAAACAGCATAAGGAACCTCCTCTCTGGCTCTCAGGGTTTAAAGGAAAGCACACAATGGTGATGTAGTGACCTGTCAGCTAAAGTACATTTTTTCATTTATCAAATCATTAGTCATAGCGATGGCAAGAGCTTGGATTGTTCAGGCATGTAGGTCATCTGGTTTCCCCTCCCCGCTCCTCCTGACAATTACAAAGCCAGGAGCCCCCTCCTCTGTGCAACTACCCTGTTCCCCGAATGCTGGCTTGGTGGGGTCTGGTTACTGCCTGTTATTGTTCACTTGATTTCTGATGATCCTGCCGGACTTGAATGTTAGAGAAATTCCCATGTTCAGAACTGTTGCTCCAATGAGGACAGAATGATCAGAAATAGATCCATTAAGGAAAACAAATCACCTAAAATCACTCCTGACTTTATTTCTGGACACTGTTTTCACTGCAGCTATGAAGGAAGATTCTGCCTTTCTGCCCCTTTCTTGTGGTAGAATGGTTACAAAACTGGCCTCAGTTGTTCACATCTCCCTGTATCCACATCCATGGCATCCTTTTTTCAATAGGTAGAATTAAGATGGGATAAAATACTCAAGTGAGGGTTTATATATCAAAAGTGGGAGGGTAAACTGCTCTAAAAAAGAATTTTAAAAGGCGATGAATAAAGCTATAACGGAAATGTGACATGAAGAAGAAAGATGAATTTAAAAACAGTTTTGACCTTGCCACTCCACTGCTCACCAGTTTTCCATAGCTCCACCATCTTTGGTGGGTTTGGAGGTTGGTGGAGGTGGCTGCTCTGAATTACAGGAGTGGTAGAAGAGTCTGGAATAGACTAGTGGAGAACTGAAATTTAGATTCAACTAAAATCAAATATGTGTCCCCAAGAGAAACATTCCCTTGGAGTAATTCTGTGACGTGAGCACAACTCTCTGATTGTACAGGATAGGGAACTTGTGAATGAACCAAGTAATTTACCTTTGGTCATCCCGCTCATTAGTGACAGTGTGGTGATTTGAATTTGGTGCTCTGATTCCAAGGGCTTCTTTAGTTTTACGACACCAGAGTTGTGTTGTGGCTTTGATGAGTTACTACGTTCTTGCTGGGGTGTCATTGAGTCATTGAGACAGGCTACACATTGGGTATTGTGTTATGGGATAGGAACACGTCACATGTTACAGGATAGGAACAGGCATGCGCCCGGCCTCACTCTTGTATAATGGAAAGAGAATATACTTAGGATTAAAAACAAACACAAAAAAACACTGGGGTTTGAGTCCTGGTTCTGTATCTTACCTTCTACTTGATATCTCCCCAAAATAATATTGCTGGTAAAATAGAGATGATTCCTTTGTTATATAACTCTTGGTGTGGTACAAAATCTAAATGAGATCATGTAAATTAAATAAGGTAGTAATTGATAAAGGACTTCACATAAATTAATTGAATGTTGCCTAGTGTTTTCCTTTGTTCCTATTCTATGAAGCTCTCTTGAACTCTGTCGCTCCCAGCCCCAAATTTACCAACCCCAGATAGTACCAACCACTGTTGGTTATTGCCTTTGTTGTACCCAGCACCTATCTGAATCACAACACCTAAAAATCTTGGTCTCAATTTTATATGGAGGAGGGGATGGAGCCAATTGATTCACGTGCCCTCAGCACTTAGTGCAAAGCTTGGGAAATACCACATATTTAATAAATATTGAGGAGCAAATACATGAATGTGTACATTGTAAAGTATACTATTATTTTGTATTGCTCTGTTGAAACTTTCAAAGAAAGGACAGTAATGGGTCTTTGGAAATATGATATAATTTTTTTTAAGTTTCACTGATTTATTTTGAGAGAGAGAGAGGATGAGCAGGTGAGGGGCAGAGAGAGGTAGAGAGAGAAGCCCAAGCAGACTCTGTGCTGTCAGCATGGAGCCCGATGTGGGGCTCCAACTCATGAACCATGAGATCGTGACCTGAGCCAAAATCAAGAGTCAGATGCTTAACCAACGGAGCCACCCAGGTGCCCCAAAATCTGATATAAATTGTAAAATCATAAAACCACCTTTCACATCAATTGAGCACTTCTTTTTTTTTTTTTATTTTTTTATTTATTTATTTTTTTTTTATTTTTTTTTTAAAAAAAATTTTTTTTTTAACGTTTATTTATTTTTGGGACAGAGAGAGACAGAGCATGAACGGGGGAGGGGCAGAGAGAGAGGGAGACACAGAATCGGAAACAGGCTCCAGGCTCCGAGCCATCAGCCCAGAGCCCGACGCGGGGCTCGAACTCACGGACCGCGAGATCGTGACCTGGCTGAAGTCGGATGCTTAACCGACTGCGCCACCCAGGCGCCCCCTTTTTTTTTTTTAATCTTCATTTATTTTTGAGAGAGAGAGAGAGAGAGACAGAGTGAGAGACAGAGATCAGGGGAGGGGGAGAGAGAGAGACACACACACAGAATCTGAAACAGGCTCCAGGCTCTGAGCTGTCAGCACAGAGCCTGACGTGGGGCTTGAACCCATGAACATGAGATCATGACGTGAGCCAAAGTCAGACGCCTAACGAACTGAGCCACCCAGGTACCCGTCAGTTGAGGGCTTCTAATGCATACAGATCTTACATTTTAAATAGTATTTAAGTTGCAATGTAATAATTTCAAATCTTTGTATGTCTGAAGAAAATTTTCAGTATTAATTAAACTGAGAGACTTATCCCAAAATAAAAAAAGCACTCCAAATGAGCACTTCCTTATGCATGGAAGTTAAGCATCATCACTCTATGAAATAGTTTAAAATTTGGCTAGTGCTATTTCCAAACATTAGCTATTTTTTTAAGGGGTGATATTTGAAGATCCAGATTAGAGGCTGTGAAAGCAAGTATTTCAATTATTTGAGGTGGAAAAAGAGCAATTTTGATAGAACATGACAACTGGAAACTTCCCCCTTTCCTTAGTGTGGTGACAAACTTAGTGTCCAGAGTTCAGTGGTTCAGGGCACCAACTGTAGCACGTTCCTTAAGTGTTATGATTGATTAAGATAAGCTACACCAGAGTTGCCACTCACGGGTAAAACTTGCCAACTTTCCAAGAGTGGCTGCTGGAAAACTGCCCAGGGCAGCAGCGGGCTCTGGCAGCTCTGAAATTCCAGCTGGGGCCACAGCCTCAGAAGTTTGCATAGTAATTAAAAGTTATGATTTTGTTTTCCTCTGGAATATACTCCTGAGATACACACCTTGAGCAACTCTATCTGAGGTCCATGACGGGTTATTCCCACCCTGCCCTTGGGAATCTAGGAGATGCTGGACCATGGGCAGCCTCCTGCAGTGAATAGGCCTTGTTATCTCACTGGAGAGAGACAGGCCTATTATGTCCTTCCATCTCTAGGTTCCTGGCCGAAAGAATTTGGGGAGCAGTAGGGAACCCAGGAGTGACTAGTCCTGATTTTGCCTCTTTTTACAAAAGGAGATGGCTTGCCTCCAGGTAGGTGCACAGGACTGTGGAGACGGCCAGATTTGTGTTCCAATCCCAGCTCTGATATCCCTAGCTGGGTGGGCTTCACTGAATGAACCCTTTTGTACTTCCTCATGTATGTCCTCAGAAGCAGATTCTGACCACTTAGAGAAGTACCATGGGAATTAAGTATGGTGTTATTCCAAGTAAAGCTCTTATCTCAGGGTCCAGCACATAGAAAGTCCAAGTGAAAAAGCAGAAGTGAGGAAGAAGGGGGATATTGAAGTGAATGAGAAGGACCTGTGTCCTGGGCATGGGGCATCTCCCTAGTACACGCTGTCAGCCACAACAACATGCTCGTGGTGGATGCCATCTTGGGCATCCTTAAACATAATCAAGGAGGCTTGTTCCTCCAAAAACTGCAAAGAAATAACTGAGGGGAGGCAGTACAGGGGGAGACTGGATAACAGGTGATCTGGATACTAAGCAGGATTTGACCAGGAAACGTTTTGTGAACCTGGAGAAGTTAATTTCTGGGCCTGGGTTCCCACTTCTATCAAATGAAGACTATGGAGGAGTTAAATGGTTTTCAGATTGTATGCTTTGGAGCTGTCAGATTGCATAACTGGGTGGCGGTCACCTGTGGCAGGAGGGGGAGTGAGGAAACAGAGTCGATGGTTCCTTGCACTTCATAGGACAGCAAGATAAGGCAGCTTTACTTTGGTCTCTTCTAAGTGTCGGTGATTCCCATAATGCTTCTTTGAAAAATGAATCCTGTCCTTTAAACAATGTTTGAAAAGCACTGGACTAATCACTTTTTTTCTAGTTGGGAAAAAAAAAAAGGAATCTTTAATCAGAACCAACTATATAATTTGTGGGGCCCAGTTAAAAATGAAAATGTGGAATCCCTTGTTCAAAAACAAGTACAAAGTTTTTCCCATGTCTTTTGCAGCCATTCTCTCTCTCCCTCTGATGGTGGTTTTAATTTTCTATTTAAGCATATGGTCCGTTGGGCACAGAAACATTTGAAGGTGAGTCAGACCCTCACAGGCACTCAGGTCCCCACCCTACTACTCAGCACAGAGAGCAGGTACACCCGATCTCATCCCTTGCTGCACTGACACCCAGGCCCTGGGGTGGAGGTTGGCAGTGATCGCTGAGTGGAGGAGAGGAGCAGGTGGCTAAGAACACATCCTGGGGAGGCAGGAAGGTAGAGGGAGGCAGTTTGCTTGGGGGCTGAGGCTGCAAGCCCCTGCGTCATGCTCCACTGTCCTGTCCAACTTTACCTACAAAACTCCAACTCAAAGATAGAATTATTAAGAATTTCAGGATGGTGTCCTCACAGCGTTAAACCTCAAGGATAGGCCTTCTGAGCGTGGGGTCCGGTCCAGATGCACAGGTTGCATGTCCAAGGAGTTGACCTTGGCTTTAATATTGATAAATTGAATAACTGAAAATTAAATCTCAAATGAATTGTTCTAATCTAGTGATTTGAGTCAATTTTTGCAAATGACTAGACTATAGACACAGACATACTGGGTTTTCTGAATATCAGTTGAGTGTTATCCGTTGTGAAGAAAGCAAAACAAAATAAAACAAAAAGATTCCACCAAAAAAGAAAATGCCCAACTATTAATGATAAGAACAACTACTCTTGTTGGAAAAACCACTTAAAGTGTCCATTAAGATTAATATGACCACCAACACCCACATTGTAGATTCTGTGATTCTTTTCGGTTCTCCCTACAGAGGTTTTATCCCTTTCACTTATTTCCTCAAAGCTGTCTCAGCTAACTGCCTCACACTGTTTTCCCATTCTCTGGTAGGTTTTTGCTAGCTGGCTACCTTCCTACCATCCTGTTCTTCTTCCTCATTCTTCTCCCTGAATGAAACAGCCCAAAACCTATGTTCTCTCCCTGTGCCCTGACCCATCCTTCCCAGGAACACACAGCAATGTAACTTGCTTTTGATCTATTGTTCAATTGTCCCTCATTAATCTCTTGGTTGATAGGCCAACCATTACAGTCACATTTGCCAATGTCTACATTTACCTCAAACACTCAGGAAAGAAGGAAAGCCCACAAACCTGAAATACAAATACAGATATTATTGCAAAGGAGGCTGTTTTTCAAAACACGGCTTTGTCCAACCAATGCGCAAGCAACAGCTCAGATGTGAGTACTGGTTATCTCCAAATAGGCTTATCAACCCTGTCCAAATGGGAATAGGTATTTAAAACTATTCAGAACTAGGAGACTTCTGGGCACCTGGATGGCTCAGTTGGCTGGGTGGCCGACTTTGGCTCAAGTCATGATCTCAGGGTTCGTGAGTTCGAGCCCCACATCGGGCTCTGTGCTGACAGCTTGGAGCCTGGAGCGTGCTTCAAATTCTGTGTCTCCCTCTCTCTCTGCCCCTCCCCCACTCGTGTTCTGTCTCTCTCTGTCTCAAAAATAAATAACATATTAAAAAAAAAAACTAGGAAACTTCTGGCTCTAACTCTAGATATATCAGATAAACAAACCCTGCTCAAACCAGCTCCAACTCAATCCCAGCCCCAGGATTAAAGCTCATGTGTCCCACTGTCTGAATTACTAACAGACTTCCATCAGAGTATATGCACATTTAAGTTGTTTTTGAATGATACGTTCTATACTTTCATATTGGATCCACATCATTTGACCCAAATGCAGACAGATCTATTTGTTGATAAGTGTTCTGGTTTTTACACCCAGGTTTTAATATATATGCATATAATATTGAAAAATCAAATGCAGTTCTTTTTTTTGTTTCTATATTTTATATGACTTTGATTTTAAAAATTTTCAATAAGATAATGTAGATATTAATAGACCTTCATTTTATATGAAAAAAGTGTGAACATTTATGTAATTTATTTATTTAATTTTTAAAAATTTATTGAGAGAGAGAGAGTGAGAAAATGTGAGCAGGGGAGGGGCAGAGAGAGAGAATCGTAACCAGGATCCACTTCTGACACGGGGTTCCATCTCACGACCATGGGATCATGAGCTGAAATCAAGAGTTGGATGCTTAACCGATGGAGCCACCCAGGTGTCCCTGAACATTTATGTAATTTAAAATTGATACATCAAATGATTGAGATAAATCCACAGAGCAAATGGCCACTCTTTATCAGGATTTGTTTTGCATTATTTTGAATTTTATATGTAACTATGCTTTCAGAAATATATCCCGTTCACAATATAGGATGGCTCTGTGTCTGTGTATTTTCAAAAAAAGGTTTTATTTACTACTGAAAAGGAAAATGAGAATTTCAACACATATTTTTCATACTACCTATTAAGGTCTCCACTAGATAGGGAAGAAAAGAGACATGATTAAGATTCTATAAATGCAGTCAGACATTCTAACAGAAATTTCCTTCCCTTTCATAATAATAAACATATATATTTTCATGAGAAAATGCATGCTTAGTTTCTAAAACATAAAGGCTAGCAATACCTGAACACTTGCCAAATTATGAAAAATTATAGGCTTTTCTCAGATGATAAGCACCAATCCCTAACAATGCTGTCAGATGTTTTCATGTGTTGGAAATACGAAGATCAGACCTTGAGAAACTCAAGCACTTTATCCTCTACCTACGGCAATTAGCCTGAAAAGCATTTCAGAAGACCCACGGCTTGTGGGAAGGCAGATGTAATTTCACTCTTCACTTTGAGTATTGTACCTGTGTGTGGATGACTGAATATGTCATAGTTTATAAACTGCTACATCTCACACACAATTAAACAAGGAAATTGGCTTCTGCTGCATTTAAAAAGAGATCTGTGGCAGCCTACCTCGAACTCATTGGAAGAATCGCCAACCCCTCCCTTCTCTTTGTCTTGCACAGGATGAGCAGAGGTCCCTACATATGGGGAATTCTATCTTAGATGTAAAGATGAAAAACTGGCAAGGCTATTCTACTACATACAAGGAAGTATGATGCAGGGATTAAGGGTGTGGACTTTGGTACTGCAACCTGTTTTGTGTTCAACCCTGACTCTGTCCCTTACAACTTCTCTGTGCTTCAGTTTCCTCATCTGTAAAATGGGGATAATGATAATACTGCTTCACAGGGATCTCATTAATGTTCAGAGGAGAGGGCCCCGCAAATGGTAAACCTAATAGCTAAGAGCAAACATGGTTTTTAATGTTGTTTACTCTTTTCCTTTTTATCTGATCTTAATTGAGTAAGCACAAGGCATCTCTCAAAAAGCATAGGAAAGTTGCTTGTCAGTTGTTCTTACTCTAGTTCTTAATAGCCCAGAATAATCTTTATGTTGAGGGTACACATTTAAAAGAACAAATACGTAAGAAAAAAACAATTTTCTTTCCTGACTATCCTGCAGAGTACTGCATTTACCCTTTTACTTCCACGCCTTTTTTGCTTAATAATTCCCGTATGTTACAGAGGTTGGAGAAATATATTTTGCAAGTATTCAAATACAGTTAGTTAGCCATCAAAATCATGTTCATCTTTGAGACTATGAACCTTGTAACTAAAAATGTAATTCATCCAGAGTTGCACAATGGAGACAAACTTGAATGCACTTTGTATCAGTCGAGCTTCAGCTGCAGGAACAAGGAAACATTTTCATTATTTTAAGCAGTAAATGATGTCATCATGGGAACACCTAATATGTACTGAGTGCCTCCCGTGTCCTGGGCTCTGCTCAGGGTGTGTTGTATATAGGCACTGACTTAGTCCTCGCGATGGCCCTAGCAGTAAATTATTTCCTCATTTTGCAGAAGAAAAACCTGACGTTCAGAGAGTTGCCCAAAATAACACAGCTACTGATTAGCTGAGCCAGGATTTCAACCCGAATATTCTGTTCCCAGAGTGTCCATGCCAAACTACTCTGCTCTGCTCTACAGAGAATCAGGTACTTCAAGGTATTTTCCAAATTCCTGAAAGGATCAGAGAGGCTGTGCCTCCGGGAATGACTTCTAGGATAACGCTGCAGAACTGACTTGCCAAGGAGATGGCTACCTCTAGTACAGGCAGGAGCTGGAGAGCTGGGGAGCTGGAAATGATGCCTGCCTTCAGGATAACAATGTTCTATGTCAAGAGACAAGGAACCACTTCTAGAATTTTTATCTCCAGGGCGATGCTGTGTCTACTATCTTGCACAAGAGAGATGAGTGTCTCCCATCCCACCGCCGCTCTCCCTACTTAATTCCATGTGGAATTCAGTTTCACTGCCAATCACTGCACCCAATTGGCAGAACTTAAATCACATCTGGAACCCAGCTTTGCAGACTCTGAGCCTGGAAAACACACCCAAGGAGGATGGAAAAGATGTTAGGCAAGCCAATCTCAAGTATCATGCAAACACTTTAATAGAAGAATTTATCCTTTGCTTCAGCATTTTCTCACTGTTCATGTGAAGGATTGCTTCACGTAAAATAACGTGAATGTTTATCAAACGGAAAGAGGGAAATTTTATGAGTGAGTGAAATAAGACATTTTGTTTCTAGTTACCTTTCTTTTAGATTTTTAAAAAAACATTTTAAAAAACACAGAATCTGAAACAGGCTCCAGGCTCTGAACTGTCAGCACAGAGCCCGACTCAAACTCATGGACCATGAGATCATGCCCTGAGTCCAAGTCGGGTGCTCAACCGACTGAGCCACCCAGGCACCCCCATCTAGTCACCTTTCTTTTAAAGTTTCAGTGGCACATAACGGATAAAGACCCTTCAGTCTTGCTAAAAGGGATAGTTTATATTTTCAGAGGAGGAGATAACTGGTGAAGGTAGTGGGGGGAAGGATATCTCACCAATACACTCTAGTTTTTCTTTCTCAAAATGGGTGTGAGAGTCCATATGGCAAATGAAAACAGAATGGGAGCAAGTGGGAAGTGAGCTTATCTAACATTTGGATGTGATGTAGGTTTTGTAACTTCAATCAAAAGCGGCACTCTCAAATAATGCTTTTCAGTTTGGTGTTTCTCCTCACATCAGGATATAGTCATTTCCTATACAGGGGAGGAAAAATAACCTTTTCTAGACTCCCTCTTCTGCACATGTTCCTTTCAACACGCCATTTATATTTGACTTCATTCTCACCCTCAAAGAGCCATGTGTTTTGATTATGAGTTCTGAATGGCAAGAAAACCTTTTTAATCAGAGGCATCCTTTCTGGAGCAAAGTGGAACATTCTTTCTGGCTCTCATTGCACACCCCTTTCCCCCTGATGCCCCAGGGACACCCAGTCTCAGGGAACAGGCAGCTAAAATTGTGAATGTAGAAGAAAGCAGAAGAGATGACACAGGACATGGAAGTGGTTGTCCCAAGAAATGCCCAGACCCTCCAAGCCCTTTCATGAGGCTCAGCACCCAACTCCTTGCTCATCCCTGGAGGTAGGGCTGGCTGGTTGGCAACCAGTACCTGTCTCTCATCAACATGCCTCTTCCTGGTACCACCAAGCTTCACTTTCTCCAGTGTAGTAATACGAGACAAAGCCTCGCTTTGGCTTGGGCTCATCTCAAGAATCCTTATGATTTTATTTTATTTTGTTTTTTGAAGTAATTTCTACACCCAACACGGGGCTCTAACTCAGAACCCCAAGACCAAGAGTCATACGCTCTACCGACTGAGCCAGCCAGATGCCCCTCCAGAACCCTTATGAATATCTCCTCTACAATATCCCAAACACTTCCTAAACTTCCTATGTCCAAAACTTAATTGATGGTTTTCCAATACTCATGAACCTGTTCCTTATGCCATATCCTTGGGGTGACAGAAGGCCCGGTGTAGATCTACTGCATAACCAGAAGCCCAAGAATTCTCGACATCCTCTCTCACTGAGCCCATAGTAACGGTCAGTCCTCACCAAGTCCTGTGGATTTTACCTCTCCAGTTTCTCTCCTATATTTGCATTTTCCTCCTCGATCTCAAACGAAACAGCATTCTGAGCTATGCGTATCTTCCACACTGACTTCAGTAGCAGAGTCCTAACTGGTTCACTGCATGCTGTCTACTCACCTCCATCCAAAATCTACCCTTCACCCACTAGCCAGAGCGGCCTTTCCAAGTAGCATAAATCTGACCAATTACATCCTTCCTTTGCCTTAAAGCCATCATCAGTGTCTCCCCATTGCTCTTAGGGAAATGGGGAGGATTTGGCTATTGGTAAAACGGAAACAATCACATGTGATTGGGCTAGCCACCACCTACTGTAACCGAGAGTCGAGGCTCACGGATCCCATTCTTCATGTCACTGAGCCTCAGTAGCCACAGAGACTTTCTTCAGTTTTTTATGCTTCCTATACTCACCCATAACACAGGGTCTTGACACATTCTGTTTCATATGCCTGGAACCTGCTTTGCTCCCACTTGACTCAATTTTCTTTTACCCTCCCCCGAGGTCAATCCTATTTCCTTAGAGAAGCCACCAGGAAGTCCATTCCTCACTCTGTGTGCTCACGGCACTATGGTTCTCTCCATAAAAGACCTTATCAGAGCTGGACTCTCATGTTTGCTTGTGTGATTATTTAATTAATATTTCTGTCCACTAGACAATTATCCTTCTAAGGGGAAGGACTAGGAGTTCCCTAGTGCTGGCACTGTTTTTGACACATAACAAGAATTCAATAGATTGTTTTGAATGAATGAATGAATGTTAAAACAGAGTCCTGGAAATGTGCAGGGTTAAATTTTATATTTCTCACACCTCCCAGACTATGCTATAACAGCTAGTGCAGATCTAACACTCTCCACAGAAAATAGAGCAGATTCCCGTGCTTTTTGTCATCACTCTCCCACTTGTCTGAGAGAATTTAGAAGATGTGCAATGACTGATCACAAAGAATATGTTATAATAATAGGAGCAAATGGCCCAGCTGTCCTTCGGTGATGTCTGTGCAATGCCAAACATCTGCATGAAAACTTTAAAACTTAGCTCTCTTCATTATAACGTTCTAAGTTTTGAAGTATTGGATACTATGGAGACACTTATTGCCTGGGTTTTGCAAATTACATGAGCATGACATTCTTCAATATTTGTGCAATTTTCTCCTGCCTGAAATGGTTAGTGACCTTTTAGCTACTGGCTTTTCATTTGCCTAGTGGTTCTGAGACTATAGGCTTAGTACACATTTTACACGCCAGGTATTGGCCAGGTCTGGACTCAACTCCTTTTCTGAGGATGATTTCCTGAGAACTCCACTTTCTTCCAAGAGAAGGCACTAAACAGTCAGGAAACCCAGGTTTTAGCCATAGCAGTACCGATAACTTTTGATTAGCAGGACATCAGACATTATCTAGTCAGACTCCTTTAAGTTACAAGGGAGAAGAGTGAGTTTCAGGGGAGAAACTATTCCCAAGCTCACAGAGCAAGGCCTATTGTTACCACCAAGTCCTTTTTAGCACTAAAATGTTTTCCTCAGCAAATAATTGGCAGGAAATGTGGCCTTAGCTTCCCACTTACTCTGACTGCCATTCCCCAACAAGCAGACCACTATAGTCCACAAAATATGCTTTCTTTAAAAATTTTTTTTATTAATTTTTGTTTTAGAGAGAAAGAGTATGCGTGTGTGTTTGTGGGTGGGAAGGGGCAGGGAGAGAGAGAATCACAAGCAGTCTCCACACTCAGCATAGAGCCTGATGCAGGGCTCGATCCCACAACCCTGGGATCACGACTTGAGCCAAATCAAGAGTCGGACGCTCAACCAACTGAGCCACCCAGGCGCCCCAAACTGTGCTTCTGTTATTTTCGGTTCCCAAGGTCTTCTTTTATGAAGAACCACATTAATGAGGGAAAATAAGCTATACCAGGCTTTTGGACTACTTATATTTGTTAAAAAACCAAGTGTCCAATAGGATGTGCCTGTGTAACAGAATCAATCCAACAAGGGCCAAGTTGACCCACTGGCAATTTTTATGACGAATATCTCATTTTTCACCTTCCTCTAGACTCCAGAAAATATGTTTTAATAACATTTGCAAGTTTGGCCATACCAGGGGCCAAGAGAAGCTGCAATTTTTACTCCTTTGCCAAAAAGCTCCCACTAAGACCTAGGGACCTACTTTCAGCTCTCTGGAGGCCCCTCTTTCCCTGACTTTAATGTATTGGCCTCCTGTGTACAACAGCTTGAAAGCATTACAGATGCAGCCAGCCAGGAAGGTGTCCCAAAGATATGTTCCAGCTTTAGATGACAGTGACAAAGGATCCTGAATGCACCACCTGCAAAACTCCACTTCTTAAGTGGGAATCAAAGTTCAGGCCCTCCCGCATTATACTAGTGGGTCCGATTGCAAAATTACAGCTTCACGAAGTCCAAGCACAAGTGTGGCGACTGTATTAACTGTTCAGTGTGATGCTGTGCTATGAATTCATTTACACAAAGGCCAAAACTCTATCTGCTTGCAGAGTCGCACTTTTATCTATTGGAGTGGTTCTGAACAGAAGTGATTGTAACTCTTGGGGACATCTGGAAAAGCCCATGGATACCTTTGGTTATCACACCTGGGGATAAAGGGGCTACTGGCTCTTAGTGGATGGAGGCCAGGGATGCTGCCGAACGTCGTAAAACGCACAGGACTGCCTCCTGCAACAAAGAATTATCTGGCTCAAAATGTCCACACTGCTAGTGTTAAGAAGCCCTGATACAGGATTAACCAGACAGACAATAAATAGACTATCTGATGGATTTCCCTCCAGTCAGCCGGCCTATGGTAAAGTCCTTGTGCAAGAAGTATCAACGTGAACAAGTTTTTTTTTCTTAAATCGGTTTTCCTCAGTTTCCTTATCTGTAAAATGGGAAAAACAATGCATGTACCCCTAGCAATGGAAATTTCTCTAAAAAATGTTATCAATTATAATTATTGATCCAAACTACTTTTTCCTGTTCTACTTTTATTGTTTACTGGCAACAAAAAAAAGTATCATTTGACCTCATGTTATGGAAGTTTTAGATACATTATCTCATGATCTCATACCAATTCTTTGAGTTAGAGCTTAAAAAGGAACCCGAGGTACAAAGATACTTACCCAAATTTACAGAATTAATAAGTGGCATAGTCAGGGTTTGAACATGTTTGTATATTAAATCCTAATCTCTTATTCATTCTAACAGCATAGGTAGGCCCCATATGTCTCAGGTTGCCTTCTACCAGAGACAATTTGCATCGGTTTGAGTGTTTGTTTCTCTCACTGGTCTGTGAGATGCTGTGTTCTGTCACATGTGCATTCCTGTTCTTTGTGTATCACATTTTGAAGTATCATGCCATCCCAGGAGATAGGCCTGGGCATTCAAAATCCTGGCTATTTCTCTTTTGATCAAAGATAGAAATAACAATTATGTAACTGGATTTACATATTGGAAAGGGTGTCATCATAGCAATGAATGGCTGGTACTGACAGATAAGTAAGACAGACTGAGTTCACATGAGAGGAGGGCTGTCACAGACAAGTGGTACCCATGCCAGCAAGGGTCATGGGTTAAGCACAGTGCCACCAAACCTTGCAGAAGTCGTGTGTGAATGACTATCGCATGCTTCAGCTGCACAATTGTCATTTTATTTCATACTGGAAACAACTGACTTAACTCCAGTGTCCTGTTTTCTTAAAAGACTAATGCTAAACCTACTGCCCCACTGTGAGGAGGAGAAAGAAAAGCCAGAAGCTAGGAGAAAATATTTGCAAATCATATATCTAATAAAGGACTTCTATCCAGGATATTCAAAAAACTTTTAAAACTCTATTTTACATAACCTTGTAAAAACTGTAAAACAATAATAAAAAATAAAACTCTAAGAATAAACAACCCCCCAAAATGGGCAGAACAGTTGAACAGAAACTTCACCATAGATATTCAAATGGAAATAAGCACCTGTAAAGATGTTCACCATCATTAGTTATTAGAGAAATGCACATTAAAATTTTTTTAATGTTTATTATTTCTTTTTGAGAGAGAGAGAATGCAGGAGAGGGAGACACAGAATCCAAAGCAGGTTCTTATACACTGTTCATGGGAATGTAAAATGGTACAACCACTTTGGAAAAGAGTTTCTTAAAATCTCTTAAAATCTCAACATATACCTCCCATATGATCCAGCTATTCCATTCCTAAGAATTTACTCAAAAGAAATAAAAGCATATGTCCATACAAAGACACTTACCTGAATAGACATAACAGTTTATTTTGTTATAACCCAAACCCAGAACCAATCCAAATGTCCATCAACAAGGGAATGGGAACACAAATTGTGGTATATGTATGCAATGGAATGCTGTTCAACAATAAAAATGAATGGGCTATTTACATATGCAACAACATGGGTAAATCTCAAAATAATTATGTTAAGAAAGAAGCCAGAACAAAAAAAAAAAAAAAAAAGAGAGAGAACATACTATATAAGTCTATTTCTATAAAATTCTAGAAAATGCCAACAAATATGTAGTGACAAAAAGCAGATCAGGGATTCCTGGGGAGAAGAAAGAGGTAGGGATTCTAAAAGGACACAAGGAAATTTTGGGAAGTGATGGATATGTTTCTGATCTTGATTGTGGTGATAAGCTCATGGGTGCATACATTTGTCAAAATTTATCAAACTGTACTTGAAATGTACTTGAAATATGTGGAGTTTAATGTATGCTAATTATACCTCAATAAAGCAGTTAAAAAGAAATCTGTACTTGTCAGCTACTAAATTGTAACTATTATACACACAAACATTTTTTTTTTTTTTAAATTTTTTTTTTCAACGTTTATTTATTTTTGGGACAGAGAGAGACAGAGCATGAACGGGCGAGGGGCAGAGAGAGAGGGAGACACAGAATCGGAAACAGGCTCCAGGCTCTGAGCCATCAGCCCAGAGCCCGACGCGGGGCTCGAACTCATGGACCGCGAGATCGTGACCTGGCTGAAGTCGGACACTTAACCGACTGCGCCACCCAGGCGCCCCCACACAAACATTTTTAATGTAACATATATCAACATGTAGATTGTCTATCTGATATGTAAAATGAATCACTTTTTTTCCCTTCAGTTTTTTAAAAGATGAAACTTTTCTGAGCTAAAATTTTCACAAGAAAAGAGACTTCGATGTCTCTTGCAATATTATTGGCAAACATTGTTTGATGCGCATTTGTTGGATTTCACTTGACATCTCGTTGAAATCTGTTTATATCTCAGGACTAACACAAAATTCAGGCATTTCTTATTTATTTTAATCAGATGCAAAAGCCTGGAGAACAAGTCATGGCATAGCTTCACGAAGTGGGAACCAACAACATAAAACACGCATGTGCATCCATGAGTTAGTGGCTGGTGCCCTCAAAGTGTCTCAATAGCATCACATATTTGCTAAAGTAAAAGATATTAATTCTTCATGAAAAAAGTTATCAAACAGCATTGTGAATTAACTCAGACTATTTTTTAAAGTTTATGTATGTATGTATGATGTATGTATGTACTTAGAGGCAGAGAGAGTGAGCGGGGGAGAGGGGCAGAGACAGAGGGAGAGAGAATCATAAGCAGATTCTGTGCTGTCAACACAGAGCCCAGCACTGGGCTTGAACCCACGAACCGCATGATCACGATCTGAACTGAAACCAAGAGTCTGATGCTTAACTGACTGAGTCAACCAGGTGCCCCTAACTGAGACTAGTTTCAACACAGTTAGAATTATCACATCAATATCCAATAGATGGGATAAAAACTCTGGACTTGCAAAACCTGAAAATATGATCAAGGAAAAAATAGACATAAGAGTTTTCTAATTTTACTAATACCAATAATATATATATTTCCTAATATATATTACTAATACTATTATATTGTTATATTAAATATGATACTAATATATAATACCAATATTAGTACACATCATGAATATCAATAATGATACTACTGATGTGTATTGATAATAAAATAGGTTCATTATATCATATAACTATTTACATTACTATTATATACCTTAATCTATACATTAATTATTAATGTTACTAAATACAAGTATTAATTATCATGTTAACCATATGCTAATGACGATGATTACAGTAATAATAGTTATCCTTCTATCATTACTAGTTACAACGTTCTATTGTCCCCTTCGTCTTATAAATGAGATACCATGGCTCAGAGAGATTATTAACTGTTCCCAAGCACACAGTTAGTAAGTAGGTGGTGGCGGTGAGATACAGAACCAAGTAGGTCTGATTCTAGAGTCTACACCTTGATCTTCAATATGGACATAATGTGTCTTTTTGTCATCTCATATGAATTTCAGGACATTTAAATATGCCAAATACTAAGGAAAATTTTTAAAGTAATACACCATGCTAATGCCAAGTCCTACATTTTTTACCTTAATCAGTGGAGGAAGTTGAGTTTCACATTTGCCAGGGAAGGTGATATTGGCTGTTGCACACATAATCTCAGGGCTGAGCACAATAAATGCTTTGTTTTCACTTACATTATAGACCAGATCGTGTTGGGTCCAGGGGAACTGCTCTACACAGTCAGTCAGAGATGTGGGATCCCTCCATTAAATGGTTCCTCTCATCTCCTGTGTCTTTAGACTGGCCCCTGTATGCTCTGCATCTGGTTGGTCAATGACTGAAAGAAGAGAACATAGAGGATCACCTGGGCATTTTTATGGACCTGACCCAGATGTGACATTCATCACTCCTTCCCACGGCTTCACCTGACTTCAAGGTAGGTGAGGATTGTGGCTTATGTTTCTAGAAAGAAAATGAAACGGGGCTTGGTGACCCTGTAACAATGTCTCTGCCACGAGTTCCTGTTGTGTTTCCACACAGAATTGATTAAAGGGCAAGCAGCTGATGTCAAGAAGGACTAGAGCAGTGAGTTTCCAAGTGTGTGGAGAGTCATCCCTGGGGCAAGAGATGGTAATATGTATTTTTAATTAACATCTTGTGTGATTCTCTATGCACACTGAAGATGGAGAACCACTGGCCTGAGAGTTATCAAAACCATGTCATCAAGAACACGGCTAAGGAATGAAGTTGTCCATGCTAATCATGAACATTAGGCCACCATAAATTATTCCCACCCCAAATGACTGTCGGTTAAGGCAAATGTAGTGCATCTGTCTCTGTTTGGAGTATCTGCTAGGTCACAACTTCAGAGCTCAGAGTAGGATGAGATAAGAGAGTGACTAGAGCCAAAAATTTAAGGAGGCTCTCTGTTAAGTTCATGCAAGTGCAGAATCAGCATATGAAACATTACAAGAACCTTGCAGAAACCAAGAGTGAAAGTCCTCTTAAATTTTGTGGCCTAGATAATACATGTCTATCTTCATATCCACTTGCCTCTGCTTCTAATTATTACCTTCAGTTTATGGAATCACTCATTCATGCACGTATCATGTATTGATTTAGCACATATCTATTTGTCTATCTACCTGTCATCTATCTCTATCATCTATCCATCATCTATTATCTATCTATCTATCTATCTATCTATCATCTATCTATCATCTACCTATTTATCTATCCACCTATCTATCTATCTATCTATCTATCTATCTATCAATAGCCAATGTGATCTGGAACTGTACACAAGTTTTAAGTTGTATCATATGTGTCTTTTTTATAAGTTCCTGTGGCTATATTTGTAATGTCATTTGAAGAATCTTCTAGGTACCATAAAATCTCTAACGTGGCCAAAGAGTCAGATAAAAACACAAGTAAGATTATAGATTAATCAAATAATTATAAAAAGTGCTAAACACTGGGGTACCTGGGTGGCTTAGTCGGTTAAGCGGCCACCTTTGGTTCGGATCATGATCTCACGGTTCATGAGTTCGAGCCCCGTGTCAGGCTCTGTGCTGACAGCTCAGAGCCTGGAGTCTGCTTCAGATTCTGTGTCTCCCTCACTCTCTGTACCTCCCCTGCTTGCGCTCTGTCTCTCTCTCTGTCTCTCAAAAATAAATAAACATTAAGAAAAAATTTTTTTAGGGGCGCCTGGGTGGGCGCCTCAGTCAGTTAAGCGTCTGACTTCAGCTTAGGTCACGATCTCACGGTCCGTGATTTCGAGCCCCGTGTCGGGCTCTGGGCTGATGGCTCAGATCCTGGAGCCTGTTTCCGATTCTGTGTCTCCCTCTCTCTCTGCCCCTCCCCCGTTCATGCTCTGTCTCTGTCTCAAAAATAAATAAACGTTAAAAAATTTTTTTAAGTGCTAAGTATTTTAATTAACATCCTGTGTGATCCTGTGTAAGTGTTCGATGCCAAGATAGAAATTAAGGGCTGGTATCTAGTTTAGGTAGTGTGGTCATAAAAGACTGTTTTTGAGAAGCTCGAGACATGTAGGTGGAGACCTAAAGCATGAGAAAGTAAGAAAATGGATGAAAAGCATGGACAAGAATGGACAAGAATGTCCAGAAAGTAAGACATGTGTACCTTCAGGCACAGAGGTGGACATTTGGGCAAGTCTGATGGGCCTAAAGTGGGCCAGGGTGCCTACAACGTGGTGAGCAAAGCTCAGAGTCAACAGTTGTGGTTAGAATGTTTGGAGGGAGGGGCAGATCATGAAGGACTTTAAAGACCATTGCCAGGTCTTTCAGTTTTATTTCAGATGCAAAGGAAAGTTACAGAAAGGCTTTAAGCCAGAGAGAGGTGTGATGTAATTTATTGTTCAAAGAAGAGCAGTTCTCTTGCCCATCTTCAAGTTAGTGACTCAGCTTCCCTAAACTAGTTCTTAGGAAGTTTTTAAGAACTTTGGTTCTCACACCCACGTGACCTTTTCCTTTTTTGGTCACCTCAGTTAGAATATCCTCTGTAGCAGGAGTCCCGCATGAACCAGTCCTGAGATTCTGACATGTCTGTGAGAGGAGTCAGGTTCCCCTGTTGTCTATAGGTTGATTGTCTAGGGGGCAGGGGAAAGCCTAAAAAGATGTGGTCTGGGGGTCAACGATTCAGATTAGAGATAGAGAATGAGGTCACTGGGTTTGGAAGAGGTCAGAATGATTCCTGTTCCCTGGCTCACCCCCATGCACAACGTAGCCTGTGGGGGTAGCAGGGGCAGCGGGAGCTGAATCAACTGCTTCAAGGAAGCTCACTGTGTAGCACAGAGGCACAACCAATGCTCAACTGCCCCAGGCCTGGATGACAGGATGTACAGCGGGAAGACATAGAAACAGATCCAAGTTTTGTGATGTTGAAATTCGATACAGTCAAGGAGTACCACTTCAAGAAAATTAATGCAAATTATCAGCGCAAAATAAGAAACAGGTGAATATTTATTTATGACAAAAGGAGCCACAGGAAGTTACAATATGTAAAAAGTCAATGAACACTATAAACCTTACCAAAAAATCCACAAAACTGGTATTTTTGTTAACTGTCTGCCACCTCTGTAATTCTCTTCTCCTACATTTCTTGGCTATGTACTCTTTGATCGCTGCCTATTCACAGGATATTTTTGTGGTTTTTATAATAGAATAGAGAGATAGCTCAGCCTTTGCTCTATTATAACTGATCAAAATTTCCTTATTATCAATAACATGCATAAAACATGCAACTATAGTTATAAACATACCCATCCTTTGTAGTATCTTTTAGAATTATGCCCTTATAAACACAGAATTACGATAAATTACACTGTGTATGATTTACATGTACCAGACAAAAAGCATATGGGGTATTTATAATTATGTTACATTATCAAGTTTGTTTTTGACAGAAGAGGGCTTCCATTTTCTCTAGGCTTTGATGAAACCCAAATCCTCTGCCTGCAACTTTACACATTTAAAAAATGGTAGAATTTTCCAGAATTGGCTCCTAGGTCATACATTTCAAACTTGTTTCTTCTTTCCCCCCAGCCATATAATTCTGGTGCTGCATGCCAGATGACCCATTAATATCACATTAAGTCATCTGGCCTGGAACTTCCTATCACAATGCTGTGCCAGCACATAGGACAGCAGAAGTATTTCTAGAAGCCATTTCTATATTGGGTGGTTAGAAATATATTAATTACAACATAGAATTAACTACAAACCACATATGTCTGCTCTACTGTATCCAATCTAGAGTCCTCCAATTTAACTTTCCCGTAGCCAGATTCCCCAATTACCCTTAGCCATTCCAATGCCACTAGACACAGGGCTATATATGACAGAGGGGTAGAAGAAAGAGACAGCAGCCTTCATCGATTGCAGTTTAAATATATGCTGTGAATATCATAAAATATAGAATCATGGGAACACCTTGCTAGGGCCCCTTACAGTGTCCCAGAGTATATCTGTCTCCAGTTGGGAGGGGAAGGTATTTGCTCCCTCTCTGCATAAAATAGATGATTTTTCCAGTCCTAAGAAGTCTTAAGCAAAACATCATTTTGGAATCTCCAGAATGTCACAACTTTGGGCGAGTTGGGAAATAGTATTCTTGATACAGTTAGTAACATTTCTCAGAAGTCACAAACAACAAACAGCATGATATACCACCCTAAAGTGATGACTTCATTGGCAGGGCACCTTAGTGTGGATGAGGAGTGTGGGTGGGATGATGGTGGGCGGCTACCAAGGAAAGCATAAGTCATGAGACGATTATATGCAGGGATGAGACTGCCCCTGGGGAGCTTCCCCAGAATTCTTGGGGAACGGGCCTTTGTCTTGAACTATGAAATATATGTTATTTCTATTAATATAATATCACTAAGTTTACACGGGAAATTGGGTAGTGCCTACTTCATTTCCAAATCCCAGAGCAAGTCTACACCCTGTACCAAATGGATTTAGATAATGATGAGTGCCAGGATATCTCACGCATAACATCACTGATATGATCTTTGCCGTAACCCAGATTCTATGCTTTGAATCCAACCATCTCCTAGGAGACAACTAGGCACCTGTCCAACATGTCAAACTAAGACCACAGAAGATGGGCAGTTGTGGTCTCGTATATGACCCAGTCGTCATTCCCAGACCCCACAACTGCAAGAACTGCTGCCCAACCAATTTTGTAGGTGTAGCACCCAAGAGCAATTATGTGGCCAAGTGTGTCCCATTTGAATCTCCTGGAAAAGAAAATAAGTACAGCCCTTACCCAAAGAACCCTCTCTTTTCTATTCTCTTATCACCCACCAATAAGACTTGGTTCTGGCCCACCCTCTGTTCTTAAAGTGCAATTTATTTCATTCCTTGAAGATGATGCTTCCAAAATTGTATTCCAATCAGATTTGCATGCATTTCCCTATTACTATGTACCAATCTTTCCACGCCAACACCAGCCATTCTGTCACAGATAGCCCCGTTGTCTTTAGCCACTTGCCATTTCTTTGGGCCAATAATCAAATGCCAACTTAAATATACATAGAAAGTACCTCCCCGCTGGCCCCAGGAACAGTAACGGAGAATAAGGAGGAAAATAAGGGTGGAAAAAGAGTCAGAGCAAAGATTTTTTTCCCTTTGGACAGAATTTGGACTCATATTTTCTTTCCCACCAGACAGTCTTAGTTCGGCATATAGTATGGGCCCATTGCTTTACCTATTTCGTATCATTGATCAACAAGACAACCTTGCTAAATAAGCATTATTATTATACCCATTTCCAATATGCAAAAGCTAATGCTCCGTGACACTAAGAAAAAAAATGACCTACTAGGTTAGCAATCATGGAACTGCAATTCTAATCTAGATTTGCTGCCCCCAGGGCTCCATCCATGCTGCAGCCTCTGGATTTTCCTTCAGAGAGAACTCAGTCCTGTTCAGTGTTAGGATTGTTTGTTTTCTGTGTTGGCCAAGGGCAGGAAAACCATTTTAAAGGAATTTCAACTAAAAGGCAAGTATATAAATAAATAAGGTGCCTGCTTCCTCCTGAGCCATATACTGCCAGCTCCAAGCCTCGTTCTTTCCCATTCCTTTAAAGAGGACTTTCAAAAGCAGAAGAGACATGTGACATCATAAAAACTCTCTAAAATACACACTTTCAAGCTGCCATTTGTTTCTGAAGGACTTACTGAGTGCTGTCTGCACTTTAAAAATTCTTACTTCTTCTAACCACTCTGTGAAATAAAGATGATCCATGATGCAGAGGAAAGAATTGAGGTTTAAAGGTTAAGTGGTTTGTGCAATGTAGCTAGAAAGAGGGTGAAAAAGTAAAGTAATGCCCGTCTGACCCCAGAATGCATTCTCTGAAGTATTACATTACACTTTCTCACATTCGTTGGAGTGATTCATGTGTCCTTCACAGTTACTCATTTTATACCAGCTTAGAAGTCAAGCTTTCCTCTTCTGTGGCCACTTCCAAAGCACTGCCCCATGTAGGGTAGCCACAGCATGGTCTTTGGAGCCAGAATGCCTGAGTTTAACTCCTAGCGATACCACTTGGTAAATGTGTGAACTTAGGCAACTTAATTAACGTCTCTGTCTCAGTTCCTTCATCTGTAAAATGGATATGGTACCAGTGCATACATGGTAAGCTATCGTGAGGGTTAAATAACTTAAATACGTAAGCAATCCAAAGTGTGTATGATGCCTATAAAGTACTCTGTGTGTGTTTGCATAAAAGGATATATGACGCATGGTAAGTACCGTGTCAATATTTGCACAGAAGAATATCCGATACCTAGTAAGATCTGACCTTTCACGTTTGCGTTCACCTCTTCTTGGCATGCCTTACTCCAGCATGGGCCTCAGCAGTGGCTTAGTTTTTGTGTAGTCTGACACTACCTGCTACAGCAAACCACCCGTCCGTCTCTCGTTTTCCGCCCTGGGCTTTCCCTGACATTATGGTGTAATTCCCCTAGCGACACCCACCAGGCATCAGATGTGGAGGTGTGAGTGAATTATCTCCCTGTGTGGCAACCCTTGACCAATGTGGGTGGAATAAGAGGGGATGAGTCAATGCCTACCTCTTCCATCTCCCAGTAGATCATTCAGAGGATCATTTCACAGAGTCCTTGGGGCGTGTGGCGAGTGGGAGCTTTGGAGATGGAAATGAATGGAGTCCCTAGGAATAAGCGATCTGAGCTTCGGAGACTTCGTAGAAGGATATCAGTTTCCATGCCCGCCATACGAGAGTCCATTATTCTTGGTGCCAGCTTGTTTCCCACTCCATCGCGTGTAGAACATGGTGCTAAGTAAAGCAGAACAGCAGAGAAATAAAATCCATTAGATCACATATCCCACAGATGGGATCTTGTTTTCCTTGGCCTAATATGACCTAACTAATTTGCCTCCAGTAATAAATTGATCCTATTCAAGAAATACAGTGTGATGCATGAGAAAGCAGCAGACATGAGCTTCAAATTCCTGTCTATGTTTAATTAGTTTTATGACCCTAGGAAAGACACTAAGCCACTTTAAATCCCAACTATCTTATTACAAAATGGGAGATATCACTCAATGATTTCTACAGTCTTTCTTATAAAATTAAAATTCTGGTTTCCAATGCCTTTTGACAGTTACTAACACTTCATGAATTATTTGGAGCACATGATGAAAATAGATTAAAGTCTGTTAAACATCTTATAATCTCTCCTACTTGAAACAGATGTGGCATCCCTTTTATTCATGGATTTGCAAATAATTTAATTTAAAAATTTAAAATAAATCTATCATACCTAAAATGTAAAAATAATCTAGCCATTATTCACATGGTGGGCAGGCTACAGTTTGAAAAATACTTTGTATAACAGCATCTCTGTAATTTGATTCTTGCAAAATTCTTATAGTATTAATACCATTAATAACTCCCATTTGGGGAAAAAGGAAGTAAATTCAAAGAGGCCATGCAATTTCCTTTCAGTTACATGGTAAGTAGTTAGTAGACATAAAGTTTTCCATTAAGGGTCTACCCTTTCTAAAAACTGATTTTCCACTAGGGCCATACAAAATAAACAAAAACAAACAATGAAGGTGAGAGATAAAAGTTGTTCAACCAGATAAGTGAGGGAAGACAAATATCAATGTGATGGAGACACCTTCTGGTTTTGTAGAAATATCCTTTCTTCCTGCCTATATAGTAAAATCTTTGAGGTCATGGGTAAGTGTCTTATGCAATGTTTTGTGTTCTCACTCTGGACTTGCACACAGTAAGTGCTAACTAATTAATCACCAGATAAATGAGTGACTGAATGATCAACTGGAACTGAGAAATAGGAACAAATTTATTTCCTGTAGGATTCCTTCCTTTAGTTGCCAGTCCAGGCAAGGCAAAATGTTTCTCTGCTCTAATAATGCCAAGACTATTACAACATGTGTTACAGAATACTGGAATCCTCTCTTTGTGGCTCTGTCTTGATAGCCCATGAGCTGTATGAAAGGGTCTGGTGTTTAATCATCTATTTGTCGTGTGCCCCTAGAATGTGGTAGATAAAAGAAATATGTGTTGAATCAAAGAATGAGTAAAAGACAGAAAGAATTTGGAAGAAGGAGAACAATATGGCAATTTGGGATTTATTAATATTGTGGTGTTATTTGAAGCTGGAGAGAGTAGTGGGATTAGAAACGCAGGAACTAGACTCTTGGAGATATTCACAGTTGGGGGGGGAAATGGAGGAAAGACGTGTAACAGAAGAGTTACTGAAGATCAACTGGGAGAACCAGAAAAGTGTGAGATCATGCAAATAAAGAAGAAAGTGGCAAATCACCCTCATGGCCATTCCATTACAATGTATTTATAGGGCCTTGTATAAAATTTATATTTAGCATGGATGCTTAGAGAACCACTATAAGTCGTTATTCAGCGTTAGTTTGGGCCACAACCTCAGAAAACCTAAAGCAATAGAGGCTCTGGAAATATGTAACTTTGAGTCTGGAATTTCTAATCCTTGCTGTGTGGGCTGAAGCAAATTAGCCTGAATGTGTCTCGATTTTGTTTGTAGGGTGAAAACATCACCATCTCACTCATTGGGTTGTTTTATGCAATCACTAATAAAACATTATGATAAAGCTCTCTGCAAATATGAAGTGCTATTGAAATGTAGAGAAATACACTGGACATCTTTGTATTCCATCAGACACATCCCGGGAGACATTTCCTTCCTTCCAGAACATGTACACTCAATGAAGTGTCCATCTGGCAAGTTAGACTGTGCCAAGAGTGGAAAGGCAAATTATTATAAGGTAAACAGCTGAGTGCTCGTGTGCAAAGGTGGTAAAAGACTTGTAGCGTGCCTGCATAGGGTTAAGAATAGGGATTAAGATGCCCCAGAACGTGCAATGTACTTGATATTTTCCCCGGGGAGAATGAAGGCAGGGAAAATTTCTGGCTACCTGGGCCTCTTTGCCTTCCCTCCAAAAACATTACACTTGGCTAATGGAGCTGTAACTTTGTTTTGATTTCCTGAGTGGTCTTGAGTTACCTAATATCTGGCTTGCTTCCCTAAATGGTTGCTTCTTAGATCTCTCCAGTAAAATCATACTTAAACCATTTTCATTAGGAACCGAGTACTACATGATCATAAAGTACCTCATGAAATGCCTTGATTAGCAGAGATCAAAGGCTGAGATTCATTAGTTTTGCTTTCTTTCCCCTCCTACTTTGCCTTTGCGTTAAACTGCATTAACCTGACTAGCTCGGCTCTCCAGAGTTTGCACAATCTGGAAAAGATAACTTCTGCTGAGAAGTCTGGCTTTTCTTTGAAGCACATGGCTTGCAGGTTTTCTGTGGCCCAAGGCATAGTCAACAAGCTGTCTATTCCGTCTATTCCGTGGAGAGAAACAGCTCCTTCTCAGCAAGTAGCACCACTGTGGTTGTTTCTGCAGTGCTCCGAGGGTTGAGAAAGACTTGGATTAACACCATGGTCAAAGGTTATGAGCCGATGAGCCTGGCTTTCCTCACCAAATTGAGTCATTTCAAACTCACTCAAGAGTCAAACCGTTAACAAAACTGTCCACCATAATGTGGTGGTGGGGGCAGAGGGGTCCTCCTTATTCAGGCACGCCTGAGTTTAAATTCTGGTTCCTTCACCTCTTTGAGCTTCAAGGTTCTCACATGTGAATTTGGGGTATCAGTGTGACTTCACAGCCCTGTTGTTAAGACTCAGATGAGATAATGTTTACAAAACACCTACCAGAGCCTAGCACATAGGAAACACTCAGTAAGTGGTGACATATATATAAATGCTAATTCAATGCACCCTTACAATTCTAGAAAAGGAGAAGGGCTAACGGTGACATGCTAACTATTCTCTGGAAAGTGCTTTCAATTGTTCCGCCACAGCAGCCTCCAATTTGCTTTGGGGTTAATATTCCAGTAAGGAATGGAAGATGTTTCCTTGGATTAGCTGTTTGGAGCCAGGCAAACCTCAAACATTCCCACAAGCACATGGAAGAGGATGTCTACTCTTGGTCTCAGAGCAAGAGACACAGTGGATAATCGGGCTTTCTGCATTGTGAGGTTGAGTGACATGAAATAGAGACAAGGTAAACTTTTGTCTTTTTTTTTATACTTAAAATTAAACTTTTTTCTATGTATGAAACCTCAGGTAAAATCTGGCCATTTTTCAAATGGAGAAAGCAGACTCTCTTCTTGGAATTTTGGTTGAAGTCTCATCTGACAATGCCAGTTTGATTCTCTCCATCTCTGTAGTCTTCTTGAATTTTTTCTGCATTATCATAGTAGTGTAATTTATAAGAGCAGCTATAATTTTTATATTACCAACAATTATCACTAGCAATTAGCAATACTCACTGAGTGTTTATACTGTGCCAGGCCCTATAAAAAGAAAGGCATCTATTTAGACTGTAGCGTAACTCAAGTAATAAAAACTAACACTGAACTGCTCCCTCTGGTTCCATCAGCCTCCGGGTTTTAGCATGTGTAATGTTTGCATCAACCCTAAGAATTAGGTATGATCCTCATTCCCATATTCCAGATGAAGAAATTAAACTCAGGGAGTGAAAAACCTCCCCCAAGGTGTCACAGCTATTCAATAGCAACACTGGGTTCCAACTCGTGTCTCTCTGAATCCAGAATTCAAGTTATTTATTACCTGCTTTACTATCCCCTCTCATGTTTTCTTTCATAATCCCCCAATTTTTCATTCCAAAAACTGCCATGCTAAGGGCTGGAATGGGATGAGGGGGTACATAAAACAAATTATTAGCCTGAGCTCCCCTCCTAAAAAAAAAAAAGGTTCATTTCTCAGGAGAGACATGTTAGGTCCTATACCCCATGCTTTGTCTCTATTCCACCCCCACCTTACATTAGATTTTGATTCAAAATTCACTGCTGTCTGTGATTTGCTTGATCTCAGTAGTGCTTAATACCCTGTATCTGAGGGGGTCAATTTTATTTTACTGGTTTTCTGGATAAACTCTTCTGTACTACCTTCACCTCCACATCCCGCTGCATCGAAGGTGCTTGTAGAGAAACCAAATAGGAATCTTACCCTCACTCCTCCAATTTCCTCTTCCTCAGAGACATATCCAGTGGGGCATAATTGAACAGACACACTTTGTGGGATACACCCTATGGGAGACTACAAAGGAGAGAACAAAGCTCACAAAAGTTAATCAATCCTTTTACCCCTGGATTACAAAGCTTCCCCTATAAAGATGTGGTCTGAGCGTGGCTTTCATTTATAAAGTGTAAAGACTGTATATTTTAAACATAATTACAAAACGCTAAAGATTTCAATTATTAAGGATCATAGAATACTTTGTGAGCCAATTTTTATATTATATCATAGATAATAGTTGTATTGATTAATATGACCAATAGCCTTTGCAATTTTGAGGACAGGAAGAGATTTATTTACCTTTGAAAACTCAGGTTAGGGGGGGTGCCTGGGTGGCTCAGTTGGTTAAGTGTCTGACCTCGGCTCCAGTCATGACCTCATGGTTGGTGAGTTCAAGCCCCATGTCAGGCTCTGTACTGACAGCTCAGAGCCTGGAGCTGCTTTGGATTCTATGACTCCCTCTCTCTCTCTGCTCCACCCCTGCTTGTGCTCGATCTCTCTCTCTCTCTCTCTCAAAAAAAAAAAAATTAAAAATTAAAAAAAAAGAAAATTCAGGTTATGTGGTATAGTGTCTAGCACATGGAGGCCAGTAAAATATTTGTTGATTCACTGGCTGAATGAGTACATGAGTGAAGTTCATCAATGCATAACTTGGCCATCTTAAGAATTATGTGTCGATTCAACCGAGCCATGAAGTGCCCAGATATTTAAACATTATTTTGCATATTTTTGTGAAGGTGTTTCTGGATGGTATTTGAGTCAGTTTTACT
Organism: Lynx rufus; assembly: GCF_022079265.1. Lineage (NCBI taxonomy): Eukaryota > Metazoa > Chordata > Mammalia > Carnivora > Felidae > Lynx > Lynx rufus. Next base: position 50,453,219 of record NW_025814826.1, on the reverse strand, counting down.
CCCCAAATGCCTGGGCCTCATCCAATTCACTGAAGGCCTGAATAGAAGAAAAAAGGCTGAGTAAGAATTTTCTTTTTCTGCTTGACCATGTTCAAGCTGTAGACATGGTTCTTCTCCTGTAATTCAAGTAATAAAAGCTAACACTCAGACTCACATTCAGACTAAAATTTCAGCATTGGCTCTCTTGGTTCTCAGACTTTTGAAATGATACTAACATAAACTAACAGCTCACCTGGATCTAGACTTCGCGGTCTCCATAATCACATGAGCAGTCCTTAGTAATAAATTTTTCTGTCTCTCTCTGTCTCTCTGTCTCCTTCTCCCTCTCTCTAAATACACACACACACACACACACATATGCACACACAGGTACAGTTGACCTTTGAATAACATGGGTTTTAACTTCACAGATCCACTTACATGTAGATTTTTAAAAAGAGAGCTGAAAGCAAAAGCCACAAAGCATTTATTTATAACTGCCCACCCAAGTTTCCACAGGATTGAATCAAAGCCAACTGGCCCAGAGATCTCACCTGCTGTCTTCTGAGTACCCATGGAAGCCAGCGCTGAATCTTTCACCAGCCTCCAGGGCTAGGACTGGGCAGGGCTGTGGACTGCCCTGTGCGCAGGATGGAGTGGTTTGGTGAGCAATCCTAACTGAAAAGCTCCAAGTTCTCAGGTCTCCAAGGTTTCTGGTCTTGGGCCGTTCCTGGGCTGGAAAGTACCCTTCCCCCCGAGTGGCACCCTAGCCAGCATCCTCCAGAGGCCAGGCACTCCTGTGTGTTGGCACCTGCTGTTGGCCACTGGCTGGGTACACCTCAGGCATAAGGCGCAGCTGTACTCTGCCTCCTGTGGGCCTGTCCTGTGCCTCCTGCTGCAGATCCAGGCCACCAGGCTGCAGAACATTGTGATCCTGGGGCCAGCTGCTTCCACCGTCCCTGTCCTGCTGGGCCATCTAAGGCAGGTTTTTCTCCCCCAAATCAATACACACACGCTATTGTAAATGTATTTTCTCTTCTTTGTGCTTTTCTTAATAACATTTCTTTTCTCTAGCTTGCTTTATTGTAAGAATACAGTAAAATACATATGACATACAAAATACGTGTGAATCCACTGTTTATGCTATTGGCAAGGCTTCCAGTCAACGGTAAGTGAGTTCTTAGTAGTTAAGTTTTTAAGGGGTCAAAAGTTATACACGGATTTTTGACTGTAGGAGAGTGTTGGTGTCCCTAACCTCTGCATTGTTCAAGGGCCAACTGTATACAGTAGAGTATAGTTAACTATCATCACTGTGCTGTACACTAGGTTTCCAGAACATATTCATCTTATATAACTGAAATTTTATACTCTTTGACCAACATCTCATTTCCTCTTCCTCATAGCCCCTGTCGACCACCATTCTATGAGTTTGACTGTCTGAGATTTTTCACGTAAGTGGTATCATGTAGCATTTGTCTTTTTGTGTCTGGCTTTATTTCAATTAGCATATGACCTCCATGTTCATCCACGTGGTTGCAAATGGCAGGATTTTCATTTGGTCCACCAATCCCACTGCTAGATATATATCCAAAGGAACTGCAATCAGGATCTTGAGAGATATCTGCTCTCCCAAGTTCACTGTAGCACTGTTCACACTTGCCAAGACATGGAATCAACTCAATGTCCATTTATGAAAGAATGCATTGAAGAAGGTGGTATATACATTAGATGGAATATTACTCAGTGTTGAAACAAGTTTCCTTTCTAAATGAAATTTATTTTTTCACTTTGTTGTTTAACATTTGAATAAGGTAACGATGTAAGTTGTTAAACACAGTATCTGACATTTAGTAAACACTGAGAATGAATTAGACTTCATTGTAATGCTAGTAGGGATTGTCTTTGGAACTGTTCCCAGCTTTTCCTCGAACACGCTTGTACCAGTTTGGAGCGGGGCAGTCATGGAACTTGTGTTGTGTCAGGGCAGAGCTCAGAAACTAATCCTGGAAAGCTGCATATGAACATATCTAACATAAATATATATAAGAAACCATGGTGGATGTTCAAAAGGCAGTGTATCAAAGTGGTTAAGCTTCAGCTCTAGAGTCAGATCATCTAGATCCATGTTCTAATGGGTGGGTAATTTTTTACAAATTGCTTCATGTTTCTATGTCTCATTTTCCTCACCCACGAATACAAATAATCTTAGTATCTACTTCATAGGATTGTTTTAACAGTAAGAGTTAATATAGGTTCGATTCTTTGAGCTTTTCTGGCACATAGGGAGAACTGAATTAGTGTTTGTGATTGTTATAATGAATACCTTTTAGAAAGGAAGAAGTTAAGGCTTAGAAAAGTCAAGCAACTCACTCAAGGTGACACAGCCAGGGAGTAGAAGAATTGAGTCTTGAACCTAATTTCGTCTAATTCCAAAGCCTGTATTCTTTTCCATTATTTTAGTGTTTCTCAAATTTGAGTGATGGATAGACTCCTTTGAAAAGAAACAGAAGTTCTGTTTAATATCAATGTTGATTTGTAGTATTTTTGTTATAACGCTGCTAAAATATATGCAACACTAACCTAGATGTAACTTCTTATGCCTATAAATCATCTAAGCTATAAAATTTAAACACATTTACTAAGTAAATGCAAACAAAAGTTGCAACCCAGTAAAATTCAATTTGGTAACATTTATTTCATGTGATGGATGTTGTTGTTTTCTTGAAAGTGAAACCACTCACAAAGGAACATGGTACTCACTGTTAAGATTCAAGTTCTTTTGCGGTCATCACGCCCATACATCTGTGTGCTCTGAGATCAGTCATTTTTTCCACCACTCTTCTCTGTTCCAACTACTGTGAAACCATAACATGATGTCATTTGGCCTCCACTTGGCAGAAATGCACCATTTACATAGTAACTCTGCCTCCATTTCTTTTTCACTTTAGCCCAAGATGAAGTGGAACTATTTGGGTGCAACAAATTAAAAAAAAAACCACTATCGAATATGGGACAATTATTGGTTGTGAGGTTGCCATCAGATGGTCAAAAATATGCCTATGTACATATTTTTAAATTGCCATTGACATGAAATTCCCAAATTAAAAATTCTCATGGACCCTTGGGAATACGCTCAAGGATCCCCAGAGAACAAAAGATCTTAGTTTAGGAAATTCTGAGCTGCTCTCTGTCTCCTCTCTCCTGTCTAGAAGGAGAATTCATTTGTGCCATAAATAATTTAGGATAATGTTTGAGTCATGCTAACGTAGAGCTGACTGGAAGGAGGTAAGAAGCAATAGTTTCAAGTTTGCTTACAATGGAAAGTGACAAAGCTATTTTTTCTGAATATGCACAATCGGCAATGTTGGGGAGGGATGATTTTTATTTATGACTTGCTTTGGCGGCTGAGAAAAAAGGAGTCACAGTCATGGATGACTATTATTTTACTCTTTTTAAAGGGACGATCAATGACTAATGCTTATCTGGCATGTTACCATTTATAAAGGGCTTTCTCCAGCTTGATATCTCCCACCTTCAACCACACCCAGATGAAAAAATTTCTCAACGCAAGCATCATGAATTAGGGAGCTGATATTTAAACCAGGTGTCCTAACTTCAAACCTCCCTACATTCTGCAATACCACGCCACTCTACATGCATTCTCTTCTGGACACAAATGGGAGAGAAGGCATCATATATTGTACATTATTCCTGAATTTATCTCTCCAGAGGCAAGCGGCCTGAACTTTCACAAAAGTCATAACAAAATGTTAACAGCATGGGACTCTGGACTTACGTTCCATCTTCATCACTTACCAGCTCTGTGACGTTGGAAAAGTTATGTAAACCCTCCAAGTTGCAGTAGCCTCATCTGAAAAATAAGAAGGCATACCCTTTTCATGGGGTTATTTGAAAGATTAACCATGAAAATATATATTAAGAGGTTGGCACAATACCCGTGTGTGGCACTAATAATATGTAATGTACAGTGCTTACTCTTTGCCAGACACTCTTTAAATGCTTTACATATTAGCTCAATTAATCCTCATATAACAACACTTTGAGTTAGATATTATTTTCTTCCTATTTGGCAGATGGGGAAACTAAAGGACAGAGAGATTAAGTGAGTTGTCTAAGGTCACACATTTGGAAACTTTTGGAGGTGGAAGTCTTAACCCAGACCTACGGGCCCCAAACCCGTGTTCCAGAGTCCATGCTTATTGGCAGGCTCTCCACTACCTCGCCATGTTTGCTAGCTCTTAGTATTGTAACTACAGAAAGGGATTCTCTTTATTTAGTCTCCCATCCTGCCGTCTATCTCAATCTCCATGGCCACTTTTCAGATCTCTTTAAGCTCCTTCCTGAAATACTTCAACATCACTCAAATCTTTTACACAATTATAGTCTTAGCTCCATCTAATCAGTTTTCCACATTGTAGCCAGCACCATGTTTAGTATAACCATTTCTCCTCCTCATTACAACCTCTCTCTTTTTTTTTTAAATTTTTTTTAACGTTTATTTATTTTTGGGACAGAGAGAGACAGAGCATGAACGGGGGAGGGGCAGAGAGAGAGGGAGACACAGAATCGGAAACAGGCTCCAGGCTCTGAGCCATCAGCCCAGAGCCCGACGCGGGGCTCGAACTCACGGACCGCGAGATCGTGACCTGAGCCGAAGTCGGAGGCTTAACTGACTGAGCCACCCAGGCGCCCCTCATTACAACCTCTCTAAGGTTAATCATTACCCTCAAAATATTGTCATGATAGGAACCCTGTTTTCCTTTCCAATCTCATCCCCTTCCACCTCCTCCCATTTGACATTCTAGGAATCCAGACTATTTGTAGTTTCCTGAGTACGCCATTCACTCTCATCATACTCAGAAGCATTTTTCCTATGAACCTGACCACATTTCTACCAATGGCTAAATTCTTCATATCCTTTAAAACTCATTTTAAGCATCTCTCTTTTACAAGAAGTCTTTCCTGATATCCTGACTTTATTCCTGAATTCTAGATGTGATTATATTCACATTTACAAAGCAGGAATGTATTCTAATTCTCAAAAAAGGCACCCCCAAATACTAATACTATCAATTGCTATGCAGAACTATGACATCATAGAGGGTTTTATATCAGAGTCACTTTGAGAAAATACTAAATAGCAACTGAGCTAAATATTATCACCAGATTTCCTGCTGAAACAATAGCAGTGTTGAGTGAATCCAGCCTTGGTTGTGTTCATGTAGCAAGAAATCTTTGTATACCACTTTGTGATCATCAAAGCTCAGAAGATGTTTTCCCAAGATCTTCCCACCTTTTATTTATTCCTCCCACCCCTCATTCCCTTGTTATTAAGTTCATGTTTGTCAAGAAAAAAAAACTGGCTTTTTTATATCTGATTTGTTTGCACTTGACTCATCAAAAATGTTTGTAAAGAGCCTTGATGTCCAAGAAGACTCTGGAGCCTCTTGGTAGGTCTTTAAGACATTTCCCCCCCACCAAGAACTGAGAGACTGTTTCCGGGCAAATCAAGTAAATGGGAACTTCAAATAACTTAAGACTGTTAAAGGGATCAAAATATATGCATGAACATGCTGGCATGTGCTCTCATGTTCTTAAGTTATATATCCATGCACAAAGTTTTTGATTTCTCTCTGAATTTCAGGAAACAGGTTGTGGCACAGCTTGACCCAAGGAACCCTTCTTAAACTATTACACAGTTCCCTAGGTCCTAATGGGATTCCTTCGTCCTTGATATCACTAACATTCTGAAATCAGAAGGTACCATTTCCCAGAGAACAATTAATCTCAGAATTTCTTTCAGAATAGCCTTTGGCTTACTGCCACCTAAGGTAGAGCAGAGTCCTCCCCGCCAATTCACCTGGATTCTTGCTTCCTGGCTATGCCAGGTAGTCTGGCCCAGCTTGTGGAAGAGCGAGCAAGCAAGCCTCAGAAAAGATAATGCAATCCATGTGTCCCAGCATAAATGTCTCTGTTTTTACCACATGGCCGTAAGTCATTTACTCAAAGGTTCCAAATTATATTTTAAAAGTTCAACAAATAGTTCATTGTACAAGAGACTTGGGCACTTAATTAGAAACTGCAATACTTTGCTCATTGTATGTAATATTAAATGGCCCTTTTCTTCCATTATCCAAACGCTGTAGGTAATTTATCATGTAAGATGTCTTGTGCAGTACACTATGAAAGTATTGCAGCTACATACAAGTTACACAATTATGGCCTCGTCTGAGAAAAGGGTTTTCGAGAACACTTCCTTAATAGTTCTTCTTGGTCGCTTACTCTAATCCTTACCAAACCACAGGATGTCCTAACTTTTAAACTTACCACAACAGCAACAAAGCCCCCATCTAGTTACTAAACACTCTGGGAGGCTTCCTTTTTGGAATTCAGTTTCAGTTCTCTGCCTTTGCAAGTCACTAGAGGAAAATCATCGTATTGTTTCAAAGCCAGAGAACAGAAACTGAATTCAGTCACCTCCTTGGATGTATTGACACCATGACATCCTGATTTATCATTCCTAAACCTATTACCCTCTTGCACCACTCAGTAACCCTCGGAGAAAGGAAGATACAGCCACATATTCCCTGCCTTTACATATCTGAATGAGAACTAGAAACTTACCTAATGCCAAACAGCTGGATATGTGAATACATCCTGATGCTTCCCTTTTTTATTCCATTTTCAGCCAGATGTTTGGCATCACAGAGACAACACCTAATGTTTCTAAAAAGAGTTTCAAAAATATTATGACTCTTCAGATTGGGGAGATGGGAAAACAGAGAACGAGTAAGATATAATTGAAATCTATACAATCATGAAGGATTTGAGTAAGTTGGCTCTAACTCATTCACGAGATCTCAGAATACTAGAAACATCCTTTGAAATTTGAGAGACTTTAAGCAACAAACAAAAGGACAAATGAGTTGAGAATAAACATATGGAACTCGTTACCCCAGAGGTAAGGAATGAAGATACACATACTAATTAAAAAATATTTATATATGTTCACAGACAATCAACAGAGTTATTAAAGGCAACAAAAATATTTGGGTACATTGCAAAATTTTGAACATTGGTGCCATGGAGGACAATTCTGACTTTTAGTGCACATTCCTTGGAGTAACTGTTTGTATCCATATGCTAGGTTGGTTGAAATCCAGTTTGGCAATTGTTATTTGCATGGTAGCTGCTTATAATTACTTGTTGAATGAATATTAATAGGTATAGTGCTTTCAAGTACTTAAACTCTTACATATGCATTCTCATTTTATCCTTATTATAATGCTTTCATGGTGAAAAGGAGGAAAATTCCCAAGAGAATTTAGATGGAGGTAGCATGGGGAGAGAATGATTATGGCAGAGTAATAACAATTTTGAGCTCTGGAGTCAGAACTTTCTAGAACCCTGGATCTACAAATCACAGTCTTTATCACTTTAGGCAAGATACTTAAACTCTCCAAACCTTAATTTCCTTGTGGGTAAAAATGAAAATAATGAAAAGTCTACCTCATAGGGTTTCTGTGAGAATTAATGAGACATCTCATATAAAGCATACTGCCCAGTGCCTCACACATAGTAAATACTCAATAAATACAAGCTATTTTAGAGATAAGAACATTTATTTGCAAAGATATTAAGTAGTCTCATTATCCCACAAAACATGGCTTGTTAGTTGTAATACTAAAAATCAAACAGAATTCTTTGGAATCTGAACACTCTGTTATTTCCATGTGCCTGGCATAAGCTATTGGGCCAAAGACAAATGACTGGACTGGGTTGTCTAGAAGAAAGAACCCTGGCATTGATTTTGAAGGAGCCTCCCCATATGATGACAAATATGAACTCTATAACTCATTAAGTAATATATATTTTACATGGGCTTCTGTTTGCTTTATGATAAAAAATATCCAGTTTATTTATGACTGATGACAGTCAGCCGTATGTTTGAATTGTGAGCTTACCAAAATCATCTTGGCAATGTTTGCTATAGAGGAAATAGATTCTATCTACAGTTTTAAGTAACAACCAATACTTGCGTTTATAGAAGATGTCTTAGGGGTAGAAGAGGATTAGACAAAATGATCCTAAGGGAACATTGTAGAAGTGCTCCTTAGCATCCATTTTGCCAAAGAGGCTAACATTACAGAACAAGTTTAGCATGAAAATTAATGTTCTTTCCAAGATGTCTTCCAAAATAATCCAGCTAGTGTGTTTGGATAATAGAAAAAAATGATCCTTTATAACATCCTTTTTAGTAAAATACAATCACCAAAAACATTTCATCCACAATGCGATTTTTTAAAAAATGTTTATTTATTTTTGAGAGAGAGGAGGGCGAGGGGCAGAGAGACGGGAACAGAGGATCTGAAGTGGGCAGAGAGCCCAATGTAGGGCTCAAACTCATGAACTGTGAGATCATGACCTGAGTCAAAGATGGATGGTTAACAGACTGAGCCACCCAGGTGCCCCATCTACGACGTAATTATTTGTAATTAAGGGTAGAATGTGTTTAGCCACAGTTGATTTCACATTTCTCTCACTCTAAATACAAGCAAATCAGGCTATTACATAGTATGGGGCACATTGATCTCAATTTCTCATCTTATTTTCACTAGACCACTGCCCCCTCTACCACCACAACCACCATGTGGAACATGCATCTAATGGTACAAACCAAAAGAATAAACCAAATGTGGGAACTGTGTCAGTTAATTCTTGCTGGGTAACTATCACCCCAAAACATTTTGGCTCACACACAAAATTTATTATTCCTGATAATGCTGTGAGTTGGGCTGACCAGTTCCATCCTGGGCCCACTTAGCAGCTCAGCTGGGGATGGGTGGTCAGGATGGCATTCCTCACAAGTCTGGTTGTGGGTTCAGTGTTAGTGGGGTGACAGGCCACATGTCTCTAATTATCCCACAGCCTCGCCCAGATTTATTCACGTGGTGATGGTTGCAGGATTCCCAAGAGCAGCAAGAAGAAAGTCCTGATAAACAAGAGATTTTCAAGCCTTTGTTCATGTCATATTGTTAATTGTCTCATTGGACAAACAAGTCATGAAGGCAAGCTCAGATAGAGGTGTGGTTAAGTAGACTTTGATTCAGTGGAACGAGTTGTAAGTTCTCATGGCAAAGACTATGATATTAAGAGTCATGAAGTGCTGAGGTGATACTTCCTCCATACCACAGACTATGACACTATCCGACCAGAATTTTCTACCAGACGTTGTTCTGCATTCACAAAGAACCTTCACAATCATTCTTTATTTCATCCTCTTGAAAATTTTGGAGGGAAGATCAATGATGAAGATAGGCATTTAAGTTCTAATCTTTAAACAAGTTAGTTGTGTGATCTTGGTCTAGCCATTTAACACCTCATCGTCGGATAGAATTACAACAGCTTCTGTGTCATGACATTGCTCAGAGAATTAAAACAGATGATTTTGTGTAAATATTTAGCACAAGCTCAAATTATTAGCCTTTAAGTTTTTATTATACATTGAAAAATACTCTCTGAGCACTTACCACATTCCTTTGAATCAGTGTAGAATATTTCTAAGGATTTGTTTAGGTGACATTATTGAGCCAAATTATCTATACTTTATTCTAGCTCTTACCTCTTTCATTTTTTTTTCTTTTTTTAGTGTAGTTGACATAGAATGTTACATTACTAGCTTTAATTTGAGGCAAATAACTTAGAATTTTGGGTCCTATGTTGTTTTCCTTACTTGTGAAATAAGCATAAAAATAATCTACCTTGTAAGATTGCTGTGAAAATTGTATATAAATACCTAGAGAAATGTCTGGCATGTCATAAATACACAACAAATGATGATGATTATTATGTCAGGGCATTGGATTGGCACTATATATATCTATAGATATCAATATTGATATAAATATGTGTAGCTATGTATATAGAGATAAAAATAATCATTAAACATGTCACTAAGGGGCGCCTGGGTGGCTCAGTCAGTTAAGCGTCTGACTTCAGCTGAGGTCATGATCTTGCCATTCGTGAGTTCGGGCCCTGTGTCAAGCTCTGTGCTGACAGCTCAGAGCCTGGAGCCTGTTTCGAATTCTGTGTCTCCCTCTCTCTCTGCCCCTCCCCTGTTCACGCTTTGTCTCTCTGTCTCTGAAAAATGAATAAACCTTAAAAAAAATAAAAAAATAACATGTCGCTATGTATATTGCAGCCTATTGGAAGAGTAAGATATTGAAAAAGTTAACACATCAATAAATACTAACTGAAAGTCATGATGAGTACCATGATAGATAATATTATGAAAAGTAACATAGAGTAACAAAGTAATATTTAACCTCAGAATTCAACAATCTAGGAAATTTGGGATTTTTCAGAAAAGAAAAGTTAAAGTCAGAGAGATAACGCAACTTGATCGAGGTTGTACAAGGAAGAAATGGATAACCCAGGAAATTTCCCTGCAATGACACAACTGCTCCAAACCTTATTGGCCCTGAGGACAAATGCTGCTGAACTCTGAGCGAGCTTGAGCTTGATAGCATCTCAAAATGTTAAACCCTACTCATCTGTAGGGTTTAATAGCCCTCCTATTTACCTTACTTGGCTTATGGAAACTGAAAGACTGAAAAAACCTAAAGACCAGAAGACTGAAAAAAACCTAAACTGTGGCTTCTGAAATTAAAAGCTAATAATTCTGTGCTTTGTTGTGGTCCATAATCCTGCCATGTAAAATTTTAAAATATTCTTTATACTAAAGGTCAAGGCTTGCCACAATGCATAAAATCCAGCTATATACTAATCTATCCTATCAGAGACACAATTTACATCAAAAGACACAAATAGGAATTAAGAAAGTAAGTGGAAATAAATATATCATGCAAATAGTAAGATAAGAAGGTAGGAGTGGCTATATTAATATCAGATAAAATACATTTTAAGGCAAAGAACATTACCAAATTAAAATACAGACATCCCATAATGATAATAAAGTCAGTTGATCAGGGGCACCTGGGTGGCTCAGTTGGTTGAGGGTCTGACTCTTGATTTTGGTTCAGGTCATGATCTCACTGTTTGTGGGATTGAGCCCTGCACTAGGCTCCACGCTCAGGATAGAGATTCTCTTTCTCTCTCTCTCTCTCCCTCTGTCCCTCTCCCCTGCTCACATGCTTTCTCTCTCTCAAAATAAAAATTTTTAAAGTGTATAAAAAAAGAAAGTCAGTTAATCAGAGACTAAATGTGTGTATTTAATACCAAAGTTTCAATGCAGACAGAAAGGGAGAGGAGACAATCCTACAATCACAGTTGAAGATTTTATTACCCCTTTATCAACAATAGAGAGAGAAATGAAACAAAAAGGAAATCAGAAAAGGTAGAGATAAGATTAGCAGAACATTAATGTGTCCCTAACTGATAATTATGCAGGAATAAACTCAATAACTGTCAAATACACATTTTTTTTTTCACTTGCTCATGGTGTGCTCACCATCTAAAAAAAGATGCTTCAAAATGATACTTCAAAAATGGTACTATGCAAGGCCATGGCTCAAGTCTCATTTTTAAAAAATATTTAATAACATACTTTCTTTACACATGAAATTAAATTAAAAATTATGGATAATAACACATCCAGGAAATAATACCAAACATGTGGATAGTGTAAGAATCCACTACCAAAAAAGAAATCACATATAACTCTAATCATGAGGAAAACATCAGACAAATCCCAACTGAGAGAGACATTCTATAAAACACCTGACCTGTACTCCTCAGAACTGTCAAGGTTATCAAAACAAGGAAAGTCTGAGAAACCAGCATAGCAAATAGGATCCCAGGGAGATAGGACAACTAAATGTATTGTAATATCCTGTAGGATTCTGGAACAGAAAAAAGACATTTTGTAAAAGCTAAGGAGGTGTGAATAAAGTATGGACTTTAGTTAATAATAACTGTCCCAAAAATGATTCCTTAATTGTACCAAGTTTACCGACTAATGGAGATATTGATAATGGGGAAACTGAGTATGGGCTACATGGGAACTCTCTGTACTATCTTCTCAATTTTTCTGTAAATCAAAAATTTTTCCAGAATTTAAGTTTTTAAAAAAGAGGAGTGAGAAAATATTTTTATTAAAAAAATTTAAATGTTTATTTTTGAGAGAGAGAGAGAGAGAGAGAGTGAGCAGTAGTGGGGGAGGGGCAGAGAGAGAGAGAGAGGGAGATACAGAATCCAATGCAGGCTCCAGGCTCTGAGCTTTGCACAGAGCCCAACGCAGGGCTTGAACCCATGAACCATGAGATCTGAAGTTGGCTGCCCAACCAACTGAGCCACCCAGGAGCCCTGAGAAAATATTTTTAAATAATAATGAAAACTGGTATCAAAACTTGAGGGATATAGCTAAGGCAGTACTCAGAAGGAAATGGATAGCTTTACATGCTTCTAGTAAAAAGGAAAAAAAAAAAAAGAACTAAGCCCTAAGACTTAAAATTATACCTTAAGAAGGTAGGAAAGAAAGAGTAACCCCAAAATAAGAAGAATGAAAGAAATTAGAATGACAATGGCAGAAATCAATGAAAAAGAAAACACATAAAATAGAGAAAATGAACAAAGCCAACTCAACTCTCATACCTTGTTGGTGGCAATATAAAATGGTGCAACCACTTTGGGAAAAAAATCTAGCTGTTTCTGGTAGTGTAAAGTGCACACCTACTCTATGCCCTCAGTTGTTAGTCAAGAAAAGTGAAAATAAGTATTCACAAAAAGCCTTGCACAAAAATATTCATAGTGGCTTTAGTTATTATAGCTCTATACTGGAAACAGCCTAATTGCCCACCAATAGGCTAATAAATATAGACAATCAATAGTAAAAAGGAATGAATTCCCAACACACACAAAGTATACTTCCATATATTACCTCTTTCAACCCCCATAACCTGTGACATATCATTATTCCCCTTATTCTAGATATGAGGAAACTGAGGCACAGAGATGATAATGTGCCCAAAGTCACAGAGCTAGGGAAGGGTAGACCCAGGACTCAAACACTGAGATGGTGCTAAATGTTTTGCTCTTAGCAATGTTATGCATCCCGTGTTCACCTAAAACAATCAAATCCTTGGAGTGATGTGTAGTACAGAAATGCTAAAATACTTTCATCTACACATTTCTCCTAAGCAAGCATAGATGTAGGGTGATGATGATTGTGTAGCCTAGAGTCTTACTTGCTCCTGGATGCACAGACCTATTCAGACAAGAAAAGGCCTAAAGATTGAAATATTGCCAGTTTTAACCTGGCTGCTACAACTACCAGACAGAGTGGGGAAAGAATCTGTACTGACAAATTGTTAGATGAGGTATCAGGAGATAACAGATTCTCGTAACAATTTTGCTATAACGTAGCACAGAACTAAGGTAGGTCACATTACCCGCTCTGAATTTCATCAATTGATTAAGGGGGCAGAACTTGGTGAGCTTTGCCTTTCCCTTAAGTTAGGAGATTTTATGCCTCTCTTCCTAGTAGATGAAATCCTAGTTCCACTTTTTCATTATTATTGCTCATCTCTAATAATTGATCCGTAATTAACTAGCATCTGTAAGAACATAATTTACATAGAAGAAAAAGTTGTTTGGAATTCAATGTTTAAGAATACTTTCTCCTACTTGGAGGATTTTCTTTTTAAGTTTATTTATTTTGAGAGAGAGAGAGAGAGAGAAAGAGAGAGCCTCTCTCTGCTTTAACTTGCAAGGGCTGGGGGATACCAGCTGAACTCTGGCTTTAATTAATACCATGTATACAATGAGGTAGGCTCGTCTAAAGCCATGACATACACTAATCAACTCAGCAAGTATAATTTCCACTTGTAGCATCACATCTTTAGGACTTAAAAAATAATTTTAATTCTAAAATAAAAGGAATAAGAAGTGGAAACCTGGATATTCCTCTACTATTTCAAAATCAAGTAGGAAATTTAGTTTATAGGTAGGTTCAAAATAGGACTCCTAGTTTAAAAGATTTAGCTCATCTCCCCTCTTCTACTGCAATTTGTTCTTCCTTTCAAGTGCTTATCTTGTAGAAGTCCTATGGGACATGCCTCTCAGTCTCCCTTCTTCCCTCTTTTCCTCCCTCACTCCCTCTCCTCTTCCTCTTTCTCAACTGCAGTTTGAAGCTTTGAAAGGCAGACCTGGTATTTGGTTCCTTACTTTGTGTCCTGCCACTTAGCGCAGATTGTGTCACATGACAGGTGTTCAATCACTGTTTGCTCATTTGAATTGATCATTATAAACAAACTCCTTGCAGCTGGTATGGACCAGTGCCTTTTCCATTGGAAGCTCTTCCTGAAAAACACATGGAGCATGGGGAAATGAGAACAGAGTAAGTAATCTAACCTAAAAGGCTGTGAAGCTCCACGGCACACCCAGAATGCAACAGTCCAAATATGAATTCAGTCCTTGGCTTGTTTTTCTTTTGTTGGCTTCAACACTGACCTTGAGTCATGGGCCAGACTGTGATACAAACAGGACGGATTTTTGTTGTTCTTGCATTTACTTTTGGTATTCTGCTCTAAAATCCAGAAACACTTTATTAATGGTTCACTAATAATAAACATAGTAATAATAATAATGATAATAATAATGATAATAATAATAATAATAATGGGGTAGTATGGTAAAAAATTAAAACAAATATGTAAGTACATAAATGAACAACAGTACTTAAAAAACAAGATGCTCCAGGGACTTAACAGACTCTTCTAAGAGCTTCAATGAAACCCACATTCTGACATCCATACTCTTACCCTTAGATTTATATAGTCATGATGCAAGTAAGAGGATTTTAGAATCAGTGGCTTAAGGATGAATCAAGAAACTTAAACATCTTAAAATAGAGTAAAATTTTGCAAAGGATACATGCATACATACATACATACATACATAAATACATGCATACATATTTATCCCTACACTATTCAGGGGTAGTAGTCATAGATATTAGTAATAACTATTAGTATAATAACAAAACTACATTTTGGCCACAAATTTTCTGTCAGGCATTGCATACAAGCTAGTGTATTATCTTATTTAAACTTCAAATACATTTATGAGATAGAAAATTGAGTCTTTTTTATGTTTATTTTTGAGAGAGAGACAGAGACAGAGAGTGAGTGGGGAAGGGGCAGAGAGATAGAGGGAGACACAGAATCTGAAGCAGGCTCTAGGCTCTGAGCTGTCAGCACAGAGTCCGACGTGGGGCTCGAACCCAGGGACTGAGAGATCATGACCTGAGCAGAAGTCAGAAGCTCAACCAAGTGAGCCACCCAGGCACCCCAGAAAATTGAGTCTCAAGGACATTAAATAAATTGTCAAAGCTGTGCACATATTAAGTTGCAGGGCCAGTATTCAAACCCAGAAAGTCCAACTTCAGGGCCATCTTGTTCACCACAACGTATTGAGTATATTTAGTAGATACAATAACATCTTACCCAAAGTAGTATAAAATCCAGTGTAAATTTAGGAAATTCCTTGTATATGTGAATTGTAATTACTTCTTATTTTTTAACAAAAAAAACTGGCTGAACATTAAAACACAGGGCCTCATCTGTTTCTTACATAAATATGCTGGTGGTGGCAGTCAAAAGCTGTGGCAACCTTGATTTTAGTACATGGGCAGAAGTAGCCTCGCTGGCCCAGGCTCAAAGCCCCATGCTTCCCCTCCCTCCCACCCCTGAACTTTTCACATAAAAATAATTCACCTAGGCTAATATCCAGAGCCTGATTAAGACTTCAGAAAATGTAAACACTAAAAGACTATGATAAACAATAAAAAGAAAATGGTACTAAACTGGAAAAATAAAATTAATACGCAGGCAAAAACAAATAGCTTTCTTTATATCAAATTTTTTTCCCTAAAAGTTTTAGGATTAACTTATCATAAAAACTCTTAATCATCTGTAAGTTCCTAAAGAGTGTCTTCAAATGTGGGACATGTACACTCGGGGAATGCTTAAAATGCTCCATTGGGTTGAAAGAAGAAAATACTAGAACTTGGGCTTGTATTTATTTGTAAACAGAAGTCAATTCTTTTCCAAATATTTAAAACATAGATAGACAAGGGGGTGGGGCCCACTCAGGTCACCTAGCAGATGGTCACATACAACTAAAGATGTCAGAGACTCAAGAGATGGTCAGAGGAAGAGTGGAAGTCCCCAAATGTGAAGGGATTGGCAATGGAGCTTTCATTTATTTTTCTCTATTTTAGTGCATTGCAATAACTTGTACTTTACTTTTATCCACTTAAGTAAATTTATAAATCACATCAAGTAGTTTTAAAAAATCTAGTGCTAATGAAATGAGTAAGTGACTTAAAATGTTCCTATTAAGAAATCGAAAATTGAAGACAATATTAAAAATGTAAGCACAGCAGAAGCCAAGAACATAGACAAAGAAGCCAGCCCATTCTACTAGAACAGGCTTTATATCACCCATGCCATAAAATAAAAGTAAGATGTAAACCTGAATATTTAAAATTATTATGGAGACTATGTCAACTATGGGTTTGTATCCATTTCAATTAATTATGAAGCTCCTCTTGAGGGCATAGTGGGCCTTGATAGTTGGTAAGTCAGTAACAGTCTGATGCCATTGTTACTAAGAGGTAGCTCTTTGATTTTTCTAACAGTGCTTTAAGATGGTACTAAAACATGTACTTTTCAAAATTTTCTCTCAAGGTAAAATAAATGCTTAGGAACCACTTTTGATATTCTTTAATAGCAAAATACTGCAATCATTAGAGAACCAGTTATTTTTCTTGCTGCAGAGAATGGCCTGCAGGAAGTGAGACAACAATAGGGTCAAAAGATAAAATACGTTCCCTTGTCAGGCTAAAGAGTTTTAAGGCTCATAACACACAAAAATATCTTTTTCCAGTTCTCTTCTCCTATTCTAATCTGCATATCTTTATGAAGTAACTTTTTCAGCAACCACAAGCCCTTAAAGCCAGTTTTGAAATAAATTAAATTTAGAACCAGGTCTTTGAATTTCTGTAATATGGTGTATGAAGCCAATATTTTATAGTTATTAAGCGTATTAATTTGTCTTGCTCTAACTAAATTAATCAAACACATTAATTATAACAGTAATAAATTCTATTATCACACAAACAATGCTAGGTGTTTACTCCATTATTGTTTCTGGACACACATAAAGACCTCATTTCCCAGCCTTATTCACTATAAGATCAGGGTCATTTGACTGGATTCTGGTTAATGATATAGAAGTTGAAGAGTTGTGTGCTAACTTCTGAGCTCGGCCCTTAAAACTTCTTGTGTAATCTTTTAGAATTTACTTCCCTTTTTAAAAGTGACTATGGAGGCCACATGTTGCCACATTGCAATATGGACAAAGCCTGAAGTTATGTGAGACGAAATTACCAATGAAAGCATACTGACATTGGACTCTAATGTGAGCAAGAAATAAAATTCATTATGATAAGCCAATGAAAAGTCATTGTCGTTACTACAAGGGAGACAGTACTACTCAGACTAAAGTAATTGCTAAAAATATTTTAATGACAGAAAAATGTTTTTGTACTATTATTAAACATAATAAAAGTTACGTAATTTTATCTATCTTGATGTAATAATTTTTAAATTTCTATTTTTGCGAATCTTATATATATATATATATATATATATATATATTTCCAAATGTATGCATATGTTTGGGTTGCATGATATTTTTTTCTTGATTAAGAAGCACTCAAAACCATTTGGAGATAATGAACTTTAAATACATGGTTACTTAATAAATTTTCATCACCAGCTATTTAACTATCAATAGGATACCCTTACACTTGTTATTTTCACAAATCTAATCCATATACAGGTCCTAAAAGACAAGAAATGAATGTTAGTTGCATCTTATTTCCATGCATCTCTTCTGATCTTCACTCATTTTTAGTTGATATAGGTCACCATACCTAATTAATGATTTATAAAGTAGAAAGTGTCAGTAGCAAGAGATTAAGCCATTTAGTATGCATGGCTGAAGACAGTACTCTCTAAAACACTCATGCTCTTGAAATTCTGTAATGTATAAGCATTATGTCTGAGAAATAAAAACAGAAACAATGATTACATTTTACATGGAAAAAAGTTAAATATAAGTAAATGCAAATTTTATTCTGGGAGATATACATATTGTCACATACATACAGGAATATACACACAAATATGTATGTGTACACTTACACACATATTGTGTATTTATTTTATAGAGTCAGAACTTTTTTTATCCAAGAGACTCATGTATTACTTGAACTGAAAGTAATAGAGGTAAAACTGAAGTGAACCTTAGCTGCAAGGAAGAAATAAGGGTCTTGGGTCTCATTTTCCTGAGATCACATGTTTTAAATCAAGATCACATGTTTCTTTCCATAGTTTGATAGAAAATTTTTGTCCTTTTCCAAGTACCAAAGCCAAAGAGTCAATTTTCTAGCTCTTAGCATCTATGCATCTTTCAAGAATAGCTGGTAAGCTCACAGAGACTGCCCAAGGGTTTGAAAGGTTTGTGACTCTTAAAAGTCTAGGATTAAAAGCAGTAGGAAGAGTGGCCTTTGAAATCTTTGAAGCTGTTGACAGCTATAGGCTCTTTGGGACTTTCTGGTCACAATAACATCTACTGAGTGCACTTTTGGCCATGTCTCACTAGAACTTCTCACCCTATCATCTGATCAAAAGTTTGACCTTTTAGGTCAGTGTGTGAGAGTTTCAAATGTTCTTTTAAAAAGGCAAGGCCAACATTTCAACACAACTAAAGCTAGATAAAAGTGTTCAGGGTAAGTGATGGCTCCCTCTCAACTTCAAGGAAACCCTTCCAACAGTAGTGCTTTGCTTCATTATTTTTCAAAACAGTGCTATGGACTGGGTATTTGTGGTGTCCCAAATTCCTAAGTGTAAGCCCTCATTGCCAATGTGATAATATTTGGAAGTAGGGCCTTTGGGTGATAACTGAGTCATTAGGATGGAAGTGTCATGAATGGGACTAGTGCCCTTGTAAGAAAAGCCATGAGAGAGATGATCACGCGCTCTGCCATGAGAGGACTATGGCAAGAAGGCAGCCATCCGCCAACCAGGAAGAGGGCTCTCACCAGACACGGAATCTACTAGCACTTTGATCTTGGACTCTTCAGATTCCAGAAATGAATGCTTATTGTTTAAACCACCCGACCTATGTATTTCATTATAGTGGCTAAGACAAATGGCAACCAAACAACCAAGCACTCCCAACATATCAAGCTACTTGGATACAAAATTTATGTTATAAATGTTGGAGGTTGATAGCATAGTGTTATGAAATCAATTTTGCAAATGTCCGTCATCTTTAATTCTTGGGAATGACTCGGTTTATATCAATAATTGTGGCCAGAGGAACCATAAGTTTCTTCTCATCTCTCTTGGCCAGTAGAGTTGCCTTTTCATTATTAGAGAGATGGCATTTTGGGGGGATGTCATCTATTATTAGTCAACGTAGAAAGCTTTATAATATTTAATGTAACTCGAGGCAGGGAAGGGACAAATGCTCTCTTGGCATAATAAGGTCATGGCTACTCATTCATAAGAGTTAGTAACAAGATTTTCATGGTAGAGTGCATGTGACTTTTTATGTCCCTGGATTATTTGGGAGAATTTATGGTGCCCCAGAAGGAAGTGGCAAGATGTATTTGATTTTAGGTACTCTATAAAATACCAGATGTAACCCCAAGTGCATGTTCTCCTAATGTCATCCTTGCTTCTATATAAATGAGCAGGAGCCAGAAAACCACTAAAAAGAGAGTCCATCCCTGGCCCTTATGGAACAGCTTTTATTACACCAGGGAGGGAGAGCCAAGAAAGCCACAGACATCTAGGGCTGCAGCATTTACAAGGCACAAGAATGGGTTAAGATGGACTGAGATTTTTATTATTTGAATAAATAAATTCACCCCCCTCCCCAGACCCACACAATAGATAAAAGAGGAAGATATGGTTAATGGGAGAAAAAGTACTTCTGAATATTAGGTAGAATGGTACTGGTAAAAGTCCCAGAAGTATTCCCGCCCACAATAACCACTCCAAGACGGTATAGAGATCGGCCAATATCTCTAAGGACACAGGGAAAGAAGGGATGGCTACATAGCATACACAGTGCAATTCTTCTTCTCTACATTGGAGGTGTGACTGCTTAAAAAAAAGATTATGGTAGGTATTTTAGTGTGCTTGAGCTGCCATAACAGAATACCACAGATTGGGTAGACTAAACAACAGAAATTTATTTTCTCACAGTTCTGGAAGCTGGAAGTTCAAGATCAAGGTCTCCACAGGGTTGGTTTCTGGTGAGACCTTTCTTTCTGGCTGGCAGAGGCTCACCTTCTCACTGTGTGCCCCCATGAGAACACTCTCTCACTTCTCTTCTGAAACCACTCCTATCAGATGAGCGTCCCACCCTTATGACTTGACTTAAAGTTAATTACGTCTTTTGAGGCCCCATCAATATAGTCACATTGATGGTTAAGGCATCAACATATGAATTTTGAGGGGACACAATTCAGTTCATAACAGTAGATGTCATGTTTAAAAAAACTTAAACCTTACGGGGGGGGGGGGGAGGGAAGGGTAGAATAGCAAATGAAGCCGGGGGTTAAGTTACTGCAAATAAATGTATCTAGTAAGGTCCTAACTAATTACATAGACTCAAGTTAACTATGTACCTCCCAATGGTCCAGGCAAAGAGGTAAACAACATCAGTTACAGAGCCCACAATAAATTCTTACTTGCTTTATTACTTGCTTTATTTATAAATTCTTACTTGCTATTAGTCCTAAAAGATGTTTTCCCCACTTCCATTATACCTGTAAAGTTCAAGCAAAAGCCAGTTTAATAACATTTTGTCTTACTGGATCCCTCACTGGCCACCGTGGGGAAAAAAAGGCAAATCACACATTTGGTACAAGTATTTCCATGAAAGGTCCACACAATGTGTGTCAAATGCTATTTGGTGACTTTCTCAATAAACTAAGTCAGTTCAACAATTGTTATTTATATATCTAAAATAAGTGATAATGAATAGTATAAAATTAATTTCTATTTTCTACCCTTTGTTTATTAAAAGGGTATACTACTGTGCATATTTTTAAGCAAAAGGAAAAATTAAAAAAAATCCAAATAGTATGGATACAATGAAGCTTTTTCTTCCTGTCTGTTCTCCGTCCAAATGTTCAATGCATTTTTTATTTTACAAATTTGGGAGAGGAGTGTGAAAATTGCAGAGCAATTAGTGACTTATTTAAACTGTATCTGAATTTCTTGGGGTTGCACAAAAGAGTGAAGAAGTAAACACATGGGTAACATAATTTATCACAAATGGGTTTCAGCATGGGAAGGAATATCGATATGGCTCAGCAGTCCTATTTATAAATGAGAAGTTCCTGGGCTTAAGGATTGGCTTCTAAAAAGGAAATGACTATTTCTGTCTGTTTTATACACCTCAAATTAAAATGTTATGTTAATTGCCATGTGTCATAGTAAATAAAGTACCCAGTAGATACAGCTCTATTGGCAACGTTGCGTACAAAGGAGGCTTGTGGATGTAATCCAGGGACCTCAAGGAGCTCTCTCTAACCTAAGCATTTTATCACCTCACTTAACATAAGTGCCTACTTTCCCTGCCTATGAATCACCAATAGGGGAAAAACTATAAATTGGCGGTACTGGCTCCAAGAGGTAAGATTAAAATAAATGTTTTTGTTAATGAGCAGGTGCCTCCCAAGCCCTTTAAAGAAATTGACCTCTATTCAATAAGTAACCATCACTCCAAAAGGCAGGGAAAACCTCCACCAGAGACAGACCATGGACAATGTACACAGGGTGTTTGTTGGGAGGAAAGAATGTGTTTTTCTTCTTCTTTTTTTTTTAATTTTTTTTAACGTTTTATTTATTTTTGAGACAGAGAGAGACAGAGCATGAACGGGGGAGGGGCAGAGAGAGAGGGAGACACAGAATCGGAAACAGGCTCCAGGCTCTGAGCCATCAGCCCAGAGCCCGACGCGGGGCTCGAACTCACGGACCGCGAGATCGTGACCTGGCTGAAGTCGGACGCTTAACCGACTACGCCACCCAGGCGCCCCAAGAATGTGTTTTTCAAGGTAGCAGAAGGCCCTGATCAAGACTCTCCTGAGTCCAGTCCCCAACTTTCTCTGCTCTTCTTTGCTCTACCTAAGTGAAGTACCAGTTAGGAGTTCAGTTGTTCAATTTACTGTCTCCATAACACACGTTGAGTGTTTTTTACAGCTGAAACCTTCTCCGAAATTTTGATATTAAAGACACTTCTGCTACCGTGTGACCTTTTGGACCACTTCTTGATTTTATTAGTTAATCCATCTGCGTTTTCATCATGTTGAAGGAGAATGAAACTCCTTCGGGACACATTTCATCTCACACTTGTTTCAATTTGCTGTAAAGACTAGAAACGGTGTCCTGCCCATGAAGAAACAGCCTGGCACCAAGGAGCGGGAGTGGGTGATAGAATAGATTCTTATCCTCACTCTGCTAGTCCAATCATGAGCTATATGGTTTCTGGCCATTTCCTTAACTCTCCCAAGACAAAATCCTATTCCAAGAACATGCTGGTGTGTTTGAAAGAGTGGGGTTAGCTGATTTCGCTTCTAGTGAGTAAGAGGTTTAGAACAAACAGCTGATCCCATTCACGTGGGTTTGAGGTTTTAGTGTTCTTGGCCTTGGTTGCAGAAACCTTTCTTCAGAGACGTTCAGCTTTCAATACCTTTAAGAAAATGCATTGAGAAGATCAAGGCAAGGATCACTTTTAAGCTGAGTGCAAAACCCAAAGCTCACTTAGATATCCCTGGCTTGTTCCACTACTGGATAGACTTATGTTCTTGGGCAAAGACAACTGTTTTTCCTGGCTCTTCTCCTCAAATCTGCAGACAAATCCTCGATGGCAGCTACACCTAGAGAAGAGTTTATAGCCAACTCTGTTAAAGGGAAGTTGGTAACAGGAGTGCTGTGTACTGATGCCAAATGGCACGGTTGGTCTAATATTGGGGGAAAAACGTTCAGCATCCTGGGTTGCTATTGATTGCCATGAGTGATTGCATTCTTTTTTGGAATCGAAGTTGTTTGTTGCGATGGTAGGGTAGGGCTTGACTGGGGTCATTTTGGAAAGATAATGAGTAGGGTGTTTGTTTGTTTGTTTGTTTGTTTGTTTTAAGACCCACTTTTACAGACCTGGCATTGCAGCTACCAACACACAAAAGAAGGAGTCTATTAAATGTACCGAAGGGGCTGCTGGAAAAGATGCAAAAATATTAAAATGAAAAATAAAAACATGGAGAAAAGGGCAAAGGATGTGTTTTACATTTGACCTGGTACAACTAAGTGATTATTAATGGTCATTCCGTAAAAAAACCTTGGTCTGTATTTTCAGGGCCAGTCCTGGTCTTCTAGTCTTGGTCTTGAAAACCCTCCTCCCACCCACCATCATTTGAGTTGTTGTTGCCCGTTGAAACTGTGAGGGTTCTGTAATCTGAGGTTTAATATTTTATGGTAGCTTAAGATTGGATTTGTTTCTTTCTGTGACTATTATGTTGTCATGGCAAAAGTCCTGTGTAATATGAGAACCATAATTTCCATTTCACAAAGAAAATGATGATTCTTCAAGCTGACTTAAAGAGCTCAACAATGGAAGCGAACACCAAAGAACGCATACTTGCATATCTCTCAAATGTATTTGATTTGTACCGATTCAAGGAAGTGGTCATTAATCAATGTCCTATGTTATAACGTGCTCCCCTCTCCCTGGCACTTGTCATGGAAGCATTTGTCATTATTTCATATCACTGGTTCTTTTAACAACATGGAGCTCATTTCATTAGGAAATTCAGAACTTTTACTAGGATTCATGGAAAAACACATTCCTTTATGCCCCAGTTTTGAAATTCCTTACTGAACCTGAATTTTTGGAATTTCCACAGCTTAAGCAACTGTTGTAAAAGAAACCTAGTACACTCCTTGATACTCAACCTGCTGTATTTTCTGGATGTATGCAAAATTAATCTTTTTGGTGACAAATCACCTTATTTGGAATTTATAGATATTTTTGCCAAAAGTACTGATGGCAGATGTAAAACAAAACAAAGCAAATCAATAAAAGAGAGAAACATTGATCTTATGTGCAGAATAACATGATCCAAATGGATTTTTTTGCCTCTCCTTTGGAGTATACAGACTCAGAAAGAAAGATCTAGTGTTTGATGAACAATTTATTTTCCCCCACAATTCTATGGGTTGAAGGATGATTCTACCGGTCTTACCTGGACACTCCGGGGAAGTTGCAATCAGATAGCAGTGGGACTGGCTGGGAGATCCAAGCTGTTTTCATTCACATACCTGGGACATGGTGCTGCCTGCCTGTCAGCTGGGGAACCTTGGTTCTCCTCACCTGGACTCCATCCAGAGGACCTAACAGATAGGTGTAATCCTCCTTTTTAGTCCTCATCCCACCTCCATTCCTCCATTTTGCAATCCTTAATCCTCAGGGTGCTTGGGATATCTTGTAGCTCTCTAGTCCATTTGTCATGTAAAAAAGGTGAACACCTCTCTTTTCACTCAGGCCTTTTCACTCTTCTGTCACCCTTGCTAGATTCCTGCTGTTTTCTACTACCTCCCCCCCCCCCCCCCCCCCCCCCCGCCTTGCCACTTATTTTTACAGCTTCGATCACCTCTGGGACTAGTTTGTATTTCTGGTCTGTGTCTATTCATACTTCGGAGTGAATCTGCAAAATAGAAAAACATGGCAAATTTTCCGTAACTAAGTACTGAATTTACACAGTCCCAATTTATGTACTATGATTCTTTGCAAAAGACTTTTTCACTTCTGTGCTTTTTAAAGTGATTTATTTTCTATTTTTGTTTCCTTTTAAATATCAATTACATCTCTCTCATTTTTAAATATGTACTTCTTGATGTCAACTAAAAACATCCTACAGTTCCACCGCTTTCTTTCTATATTTTTCCTCCCTCAAAAGGGAAATTAGATGCAATGGTTCACTCCAAAAAAAGCACCACTGGATGCAACCGAACACAGCCTCTTAAATCTCCTGCCAAGGAGCCACACTCTCTGCTGCTGGTCAGTTAAGCACTTTGACACCCACCTGGGGCTGTTGTCACAGGTGTTTATTCTATAATCCATTCGACTTCAGCTCGTCTATAAATGGTGTCCAGGACTAAATGTAATCCACATACTAAGAAACAAATGAGAAGTGCTCAGCAGACACAATATGAAAGTGTATTATATCTATCATTATGAAAGCCACATTTTTAATCATTTTGGCTTATGAAGAGTAAGAGAGGCAGAGCTTTTCAAAAAAGATCATGTCCCTGAATGGCAAATATTATGAAAACCTCAACTCATCAAAAAATAAACAGAATTGTTAAGCACGGTACAAAAGTCCTCTTATTTTAAGTAAATATTGTCCCTAACCACAATAAAGACAATGTGAATGAGAAGTGCCTCTTTAAATTTACTATAGTCAGATGTGACTCAAATGATTATCTTACCTTGAACATCTTTACTACTGTTTATTTTAAAGTTTTTATTGGATAATCTCTGTTCATTTTTTCTTAAGTAAAAATTTTTAAGTTCTCATTGCAAAATTTTATTTGTCTTAATTCATGATTAAATGACATGGGGAATTAAATACATTACTTTTCCCTTCAAGGTCAGACTAAATGGAGGACCAATGAAAGGGAGAAATTAAGAAACCTGATTTCATTTTGGTGTATTACTTGAAAATAGCAAAAGGACTTCATCTGTCTGGAGAACTCTCCAAGTAGTTACTGCTACTTCTGTTTATTATTTTCATTAACTTCCCAAGAAGAGTTCTGGAATCTTATAACCATTTTCATATTTTATAAGTAAAAAAATACATAAATAAATTCGAATGTGTTAGAAAAAGAAAATGGATAGGAGGAATTACTAAGAAAAAAAAATTGAAATAAGCAAGACAAATAAAAGTTTGAAACTCAATTGAGTAGTGATTGAGACTGCACACTGTCCTGTGGAGATAGTCGAGGCTCTGAGTAGAGGTAGTCTCCAGGGTCACTTAGCCTCTGAATTGAAAACAAAGCCCCTTGGTCTCCTGGGGGTTCATTGAACCCTTTCCACATTGGACCACACTGCCTCCCTGGAATTTACATGACACTTTCATCCTAAGCACTGGCACACTCCAGTGTCCAGGGCTGCTCCATGCCCGTAGGTTCAGTGGGTGGTCAGTATCACTTTACACAGAGAGAGACAGAAGTTCCAAAGGAGTTAAGTGACTTGCAAAGTGTCAAACAACACTTCAGGGGGCTGATCTAGAAACTCAGGGCACATCTCTTTACCCAGATATCCTTGAGAAAAAAGTGATTCTTACTTGCTTTGAAGAAGAAAAATAGTTTTGAGGGCAAATAGATGCAAGAGAGCTATGTTCTACATTTACGAGGGATTACAAAACACAGCAATGATGACTTTGCAAATAATTTCTCTAATTTAAAACGTGTGGGGATTTCACATTTTAAGAGACCATTGTTAATATTTTCCCCCAAGTTTTGGAAAGTTCTGGAGGACCGATACACTTACATGGGTCAATTTACCTATGATGATCATTATTTCTATGATATCTGCTCTAGTCTACAGAGTGTAGAGTTAAGGAGAAGACACACTACTTATCCTACAAGAAAATTGGAAAGACTTAGTTTTGAGATGTAATGTTTCCAGATGGTTGAAATCGAAAGCAGACTTCCTCTCCTTGACTGTTCAGCCAAAGTTTTATGCAGCAGTAAATAAGCTCTTATTTGCTTGTGCCCCATTTTATTGCAGGATACAGAAGGATTGAGGTGACCGATTTGGGGGGGGGTGGTGATTCTCTTCTCCATATACTTGGTAGATACTGCTTCTGTCTTAAAACAGGAATACATAGTTCACAATTTTAACTTCAAGAATACTACAGAATTCTGTTGATTCTTTGATTTTATTGGCTTTTCCCATAAGACTCTTCTAACTAAAACTTGCAGAATACTCTCAATTCTATTTTCACACGCAAAGGCAGAAAAGAACAATGATGTTTCTTTCCCCTCCAGCTTTCAATATTAAACTGATTTTCATGAAAGTAAAAGCTCAGTACATTAAATTTAATTTGCATATACAATAATGAACAATTTTAGAAAAAATAATATCCTTGGAAATCTAAATTAGATTTTTTAAATGCTGATTTGCTCATTGATGGGTGTGTGACCATAAAGGAAACAGCTGACAAATGGTTGTTGGTTATTTAGTTTACAAATATAATTTCAATTTGTTTCCTGACTCACAATTTCTATTCCATTTTTGGTAGAAACCATTTCAGCCATGACCTTTGCTGGATAATGTTTCTGGGCTTTCCCCAATATGTTGAACAAAAAGAATATGTACTGATTACTTAGAGGAATTAGTAGAACTGGCTTGTCACACAGCCATAGTATATGTGAACTCTGGTTAGAGCATATGACAAGGCTTAATTATTGTGTACTATAGGTTCAACCCCTTCCAATCTATCTCTAAGATTAAAAAAAAAAAGAATGCAATATTGTTGCAGAATCACCTCAAAGCTTTTGTTTTACCTCTATGCCTGTTGAAAGTAATTGTTTCCTCATCTTCAAATGTGTGGATGACGGGTATATTAGGACTGTGAATTTTCCAAGATCTGCAGAATTCAGGTGCCTAATTTATGGTGAAGTAAGAACTCAGCAAGAATGGTGGCTGGAAAGAATATTGATTATAATCACTACAATATAGCTAAAAATATCCTCCCCCCCCCAGGCAAGTGGGAGGGAAACAGGCTGTTGGGAGACGACTGTTGGGAGAGAGGGCAGAACATGTGAGCCTCTGGTTCATTTCTATAAACATATGCTGATTGTCAATGGTGTACTAGATACTGTCCTTGGCACCTGCTATGGACTAAATGTTTCTGCCCCTCTTCCCCCTACCACGTGCTGATTCCTAGCCCCTAAGATGATGATATTAAGGGGTGGGACCTTTAAAAGCTGATTAGGTTGTGAGGGTGGAGCCCTCATGAATGGGATTAGGGCCTTTACAAAAGAATCCCCAGAGAGATTTCTCTTTTCTTCCAAGTTAGAACACAGTGAAGAAATGCCATGGAAGAATGAGAAAGTGGATCCTCATCAGACACTGAATTTGCAGAGACCTTGATCTTGGGCTTCTCAGCCTCCAGAATTGTGAGAAATAAATTTTTTCCATTTATTGTTTGTTTGTTTGTTTGTTTTTAAGCTCTGTGCCCAGCATGAGGCTTGAACTCACAACCTGGAGATCAAGAGTCGCATGCCCTACTGACTCAACCAGCCAAGCAGCCCATACTTCTTTTTTTTTTTTCATTTATTGAAAATGTTGGTATGGTATTTTCTTATAGCAGCCTGAACAGACTAAGAGAGCATCTTTATTCAGTGATGAAAAGGACTCAATAGTTGACCAAGGAATGAACATCCTAGTATGGTTTGCTTTTAGATCACTGTAACTTGTGTCTTCGTAGGGTTTCCAGAGGAAGGGCTTCTTGAAAATAGTATGAACCAGGAGATAAAGGATGGAAAGGGGTTCACATGTAGGGGACAGCCTGAACAGAGGCACAGAATTATGAAACACAGTGCATGCATAGGTGACTAGAGACTACAGGCAATTTTAATTACTGCAGCACAAAATCTGGAGGCAAAGAATATAAGAAGTAACTGGTCATAGTCATAAATAATCTCTTTTTCTGTACATATGTGTTCAGTGCTGTCTCCTTGTGAGATAATAAGCATCATTTTGGCAGTGAATGTGCCTTGTTCACTCTGTTAGCCCCAGCATGGAGCAAATGATTGATAATGTCTTATTAATGAACAATCATTTATTGATAAATGAATGCATGACCTGAATAAAAGCAGTGTGTGTAAGTTCAGAGCAAAGGATAGATTTTTTAAATATTCAATAGGTAAAAACACTGGGACTTGCCAATAAAAATTAAAAATAACATCTGGGTGCCGGTATTAGATCACTCCCACTCTAGGACAAGGCATAGCATAGTGTTAAGGATGTAAACTCAGGAATGATCTTAGCTCAAATCCTGGAACCCTGACTTCCTAGCCATGTGCCCCTGGGCACGTGATTTAATCCATCTGTGCTTCAGTTTACTGAAATGCAGAATATAGTATATGCCACATCATGTGGTTCTGAGACTTACATGACTTAATTCTCATGAAGCACTTAGAACAAAGCCTGGGGGACAGCATATGTTCAATGAAAAGCTCAGATTAAAATTTCATTAAGTCATTAGCAATGAATGTTTCACTGCAGGGACGTGCCTTAGCTTTTAAATTTCAGCAATATCTCTTCTTTAAATCCTCACTCTTTCTCTGAAGGGTGCCACTGTCTTTATTTAACAAATGGAAAGTAAGAAGCCCCAAATTAAGTGATATGCTAAATTTATACAGATTGTCAGCACCAGAACTGGGTTCAGAACAGGGATGCTTTGATTTCCCCACAGCGCTTTCTATTGAATCTCTTGAAGGGAGAGCTCACAGCTGGCTGTACATGGTGGTGAAGAGCTTAAAAGTCAACTTTTAACTACTTATAAGAACATGTGTTTTGGCAAACTGCATCAGATTGAAGACCCACTCAACCAGTGCAGACATGCCTACTCTTACCTGATGCCAACACCAAAATCTTTAGAGAAGTTCTTCAGACATGTAATTTTTGTTATAGTCCATTAAAGATGTCTTACATAAATTTAACTGAAATATTTTTATGCCTAAAATGAGTTTTCTTTGACCATGAGTTCCACTTTTATTTGAGATTCTCAAGTAGTTTTCATCTGCTTCTATCTTCCTCAACTAGGAGAGCTTTGTGTTCATAATGTACTAATTTTTATGTCATTTCTCTTATGGAACATTACCACAAACAGAAATAAAATATTGGAGAAATAAAAATGAAGGTAAAGAGAGTGGGTTTGTAGGGGTAAGGATTTTGCAAGTCATTTGGGAGAAATAAAGAAAATTTAATAAAAATAACCCTACTCCTTAGAAATGCCTTTGAGGGCCTGACCGAGGTAATGAACAGAATCCAAATGCAGAGAATGTGATAAGGCTGAGGCATTGTGCGTTGTGGCCCAGCAAGGAGCTGAAACTGCTAACAGGAATTTGCCAGCTCTGTCCTGGCCACTGGATTAAATCAAGGCCCTCCAAATCTTTTCTTGTCAAAAATTACTTTAAATTTCTAGGAGGAAGAAAGAAAGGATTTAAATAGGGTGCCAAAGTTGAGTCAAAATTTCATAACATGTCTGAAATGAATTGAATATGTGGACAAGGAATCCAGCCCTAGAAAAAAATCTGTCCCTTGTGATCCATAGACAGGGCAGATCCCTGAGGATTCATTATCTGTCTGCTGGAGAAGAACAGACATTGAGAATAAGTTGTAACAAACTTGTATAGCAGTTCGAAAATAATGTTTGTTTCATGTGATCATAAAAAGTGGTCATAATGTATGCCTTTGGTTTTTTGTGTTGTTTTTATTTTGTTTCATCTTATGTATTTACTTGTTTTTCATTTTATGTTTCTAGTGATTCATTCTTTATTTTATTTTAATAAAAATATCAATCAAGGATGGATTGGGGAAGGAAAAAAACTGACACATTTCCACACATAGTTTGAAAAGTACTATCTTAGATTGAATTTTTTTTTTCCCAACAAAGTATAGCAAATTTACAATCATCACATTAAAACTGTGGGGGAAGGAAATAAAAGAGTTTCTGCCAAAGAAGAGAAGTGGAGGTTAATTTACATTGTCCAATATTCCTATTTTAAGATATACAAAACATCACTGATAATCTTACTAGGTAATATGTTGGATTTATCCTTTTTATTGGATATACATGTGATATGTGTTTATAAGTGCTTTGATAGTTGCATTTATAGTTATACCTCCTTATCATAAGTTAACTTTAATATCACATAATTTTTTAATTTTTTTTTAACGTTTATTTACTTTTGAGACAGAGAGAGACAGAGCATGAATGGGAGAGGGTCAGAGAGAGAGAGGGAGACACAGAATCTGAAACAGGCTCCAGGCTCTGAGCTGTCAGCACAGAGCCCGACGCGGGGCTCGAACTCACGAGCCGTGAGATCATGACCTAAGCCGAATTCGGGCGCTTAACTGACTGAGCCACCCAGGCACCCCTAATATCACATAATTTTTAACAGCAATTTCTTTGCAAGAAAACTTTTTGGGACTATGGTCCTTTAGTGGAAAGGATTATACAACATTTTATATTCCCGTCTGCACATCTTTTCAAGGTTAAAGTTTCCATATAATGACCTATAGTGTTCACACTAAGTCCTTTTGTTTTTCCTGAATTTACTTGCTTCAAAAGTATGATAGGTAGGGGTACCTGGTTGGCTCAGTCAGTGGAACATGTGACTCTTGATCCCAGGGTTGTGAAATTTAAGCCCCACGTTGAGTGTAGAGACCTCTTGAAAATAAGATCTTTTGGGGCGCCTGGGTGGCGCAGTCGGTTAAGCGTCCGACTTCAGCCAGGTCACGATCTCGCGGTCTGGGAGTTCGAGCCCCGCGACGGGCTCTGGGCTGATGGCTCAGAGCCTGGAGCCTGTTTCCGATTCTGTGTCTCCCTCTCTCTCTGCCCCTCCCCCGTTCATGCTCTGTCTCTCTCTGTCCCAAAAATAAAAATAAACGTTGAAAAAAAAAATTAAAAAAAAAAAAAAGAAAATAAAATCTTTTAAAAAAAGTATGATAGGTAATGTTTACATTAGAAAACAACTTTTTTTTCATCTTTCCAATGCTTACAATTCCTGTAGACGTTTCTATTTTGCTTCTTGTTATGAGCTATGAAGGAAGGAAGCAGGGAACTCAGTGATTTATTTAAAAAAATAAAGACAAAAAAAATGAAAAATGTTAAACCCAATTCTTACAAAAGAATCTAAAATTCCAGAATTTTCCTATATTAGCAGTACTAAAATTAGACTTGGGTAGGCAGAACCTCTGCCCTGGCACACTCAAGGTGACGTGCCCACCCACACACATCCCTTTAGATCATGCTCTGGCAATGGAGGAGCCTGGGGTTCCCTGCCCCAAAGGCCAGATCCCAATTCCTGGCCTGTGTGGCCACCTTCCCTGAGTCTGTAGCCCTGAGGTGACTGCAAAGGAAGTGTGAGGAACCGAAGGCTCAAGTGAGGCTCAGGGGCATCTGTGGGGGGAGTGGCAAACAGATCTAAAGTGTGGTCTGGGGTGTCCCTGTGTCCACAAGACCCTGGAAGTAAGAGAGTCAGTTTGAGAGGGGTGGTGGTGCAGGAAGTAGGGCCATGCCCTTACAATATCAGGTATAGAATTGACTCCAACTACAGGGTTGGAGATGTGTGAAAATAAGACTTCCAAATTCTTGATGAACCAAACGTTGCTACAACCTCTCCCGGTAGAGTTGGCAATACTAGTAATTGTCTTAAATTCTCCTCTCTGCTTTGAGGATTTTGTCCCACAGGTATGCTCTGAATAACGTGCAAGAAAATGCCTTTCTTCACTTTCATTTTTTTAAAAAAACAATTGGATATTTCCTTTGTTTCAGACTCTAATTTAGGTGCCAGGGATATAGGAGTGAACGAAACAAACAAACGAACAAATAAAGTCCTTGTCTTTAAGGAGGTTATAGGTTAGTGGGGAAAAAAGTATAAATAAATAAATTGAAATAAGTATAATTAGATGAATTTACAATAATATAAAAGGGATAAAAGTGGGAATTGGAAGACTAAAAGGATACATTATATGTATATACATATATGTTCATACATACAATATAGGTTCATATGTACATATATGTTCTTTATAATAATACTACCCCTAGATGTTCACTAAAATAATGCTACCATAGCAAAAAATACCACGAAACAACTAACATGTCTGTTAATCTGGTCTTGGTTGACAAAACTAGAGTACAGCTAGATAAATACTGTTTATTATATAGCTGTTAAAAAATGAGGTTAAGGCTTTTTGCATATGCTGATGAGGCAGTATCTCCAACACAGACTAAAAAAACCTGATGAGGTAATATCTCCAACACAAACGTTTCCCTCTGTGTTGGAGATATTACCTCATCAGCATATGCGAAAAGCCTTACTTCATTTTTTAACAGCTAATGTACATTGTATGGTAAGTAATATGATTCATTTAAAATAATCAAAAGAATATATATGCATATGTATATATGTATACTCACACACACACACACACACACACACACACACACACGTGTGTGTACCTGTGTTTGTATATCTGCATGGAAAATTTCTAGCCAACCAGAGCAGGAAGAGGCGATAGTGGCCACATGGAGTAGGAAGTACACTATTTGCTAAATGTCTTTTTGCTCTGGTTTAATTTTTTACCATGTGTATGTATTACTTTTCAAACCAATGGTTGTTTTAAAGACCCAGACTGGGCTGCAAAGGAAGTGTTGCAGTGTAGACTGGGAACAGTGGAATTCTAACCGGAGTGGGCGCTGTGGCTGGGGAAAATTAACTGCTCCTTCTGGGTGAGGGAAATGTGAACAGGGGAGAGAAAAATCCAGGTGGTTGACGTAGATGAAACTCCAGTGAATGCATCTCCTGAGACACATCTAAAGGGGGGAGAAGCAGCTGAACCAGTTTTGAAACGAGAATATTTGCTGTAACATCCGACTGAGAATAAATTAAAATCATCCGAGGTTCCAGGTTGGGAAGCAGGATCATGGCAATGAGAGGTGGTGGTTTGATGAGAACCATGTTTGATGCATTCAAGAACGGTGACATTGTCTTCTCAGTAAGCTGTGAACCCGGAATGTAAGACACAGACTGAGGTTCTGGTTCCATGGTGCTGGGCTTAGGCTGGGCGAAACACCGGTGGAGGGAAGGTGTTTAGGACAGGGAGCATCTAGAGTCAAGAATCCCACTACAGGTAGCATCCAAAGGCAAGGCTCCGGAGGAAGCCAAGACCCTCTCTCTGGAGATACAAGGAGCCAGAGGCTAGGCAGAGAGAATGAGATGTCAGGACAGAGCCCCACATTCAGAATGGAGGCTGGAAGGCAGATCTGGAGAGGTGCCCGGGGCTTGGTAACCGAGACCTTTGCTCTGGGCCCTCTGCAGGTACAGACAAGAGCATGTGCTAGGAGGCTGAGATTCAGCACCAGCACAGGAGCCCAAGGTAACTTCCACTTCCTGCAAAATCAGAGTTGTGTCACTTTCTCATCTTGGCCTTCAGGCTCAGGTCAAAAACAGACCAGCTGTTGGGTACCACTTTATAGAATTTGTGGCACCCGTACCAGTAGAAAATACGGTATGAGATAAAGAACTCTGACGTCAGACTTCTAGGGGTCAATCACCACTTTCTAGTTTGAGACTTTGGGCAAGCTATTTAACCTCTCTACACCTCAGTTTCTTCGCCTTCAAAATGGAATAATAATACTATCTCCCTTGTAGGGTATTATTTTGAGCATTAAAGGAGATAATGAACACATAACACCTGGCAGGTGGTAAATGCTCAATACGTGATGATTGATGATAATGGTGATGATATAGCAGCATCAGGCAATGTGTGCATGACATTACTGCATTCAACAACAGCTTCAAGGTGACATTTATCTGTTTGAATCCCTCAGTGGTCTGGTAGGAGCAGAGACTGCTAGAAGTACTGATGAGGGTCAAGAAGAGGAAGCCAGCTGGAGTTCTTGTAACTTAGCCATCTAGCTAGTGCAAATGAGCTATAGAATTATTATTCACAGCTCTTGCCATCCCATCCCATCCCTCCCTCCATGCTCTTGTGTCCCCAGGCTGGGAAAAATCTGTTATAGAATCATTCTCACGAACACGGGGATTTATCTAGTTTCATGCATTGTATCCTTATCATCCACAGCTATACAGAGCCCCAAACTAGCTGTGGGTCTTATCATAATTAATCTTACTAATTAGGTTTTCTACTTCCTTTGTTTGCTGCTTCCCATTCCTTCAGAACTGATGCTGGGAATTTTATACTAGAAAGTTGCAGCTGCGTTCATATGCCATGAAGCTCCAATTACAGAAGAGACTTCCATAGCTCCATGAGTTCCGTAATCTAACTTCCATGCACATTAATCCTTCCTCTGTACTGGAGGTAACTCAAATTTTCTGCCCGTTCAAGTGTTCAGTGAATGCTTTCTTGTCTGATGTGGTGTGAGGATACTGGGGTGGGGTATTTTCTCATAGTACTCGATAGTTAGGACACATTTCCTAGAGAGTGTCAATTAATTGTATATTCATTTTCTATTGTTATTCTAAGAAATTTCCAAGTACTTAGAGGCTTAAAACAATGCAAATTTATCATTTCAGTTTCTGCAGGTCAAATTCTGGGCAAAGCAAGCGTCAGCTAGTTCTCTGCTGAGAGTCTCAACAAGACTGATACCAAGGTATCAGCAGGGCTTCTGGAAGGTCTGTATGTAAGTCCACTTCAAACTCATTCAGGTTGTTGGAAGAATGCAGTTTCATGTAGGACTGAAGTCCCCATTTTCTTCAGGCTTGCCAGATGGGGGTCCATTCTCATCTTCGAGAAGCTACTTACATTCGTTGGCTCCTGGTCCCTTATCTCCATCTTCAAAGCCAGCACCGGTGAATCAAGTCAAACTTCAAATCTCTCCAACCTCCTCTTCCACTGCATCTCTCATTCAATTTCACAGCTCAAAAATTTTAATTTTGCCAGTTCTCAGTATATTCAAGGTCCAGCAAAGAAACAAGACCAAAATAGGTGCATAAGTAGGTTTCAACTCCAATTCAATGCTAGTGGCTGTCACACATGCTGTGTAGAGAAGGATACTGAGTCTATAACAAAGTTGAACACGACCTGAGCTGTAATAATTGCTTAACGACGTCGTCTGTATGTACTTGTGTGGATCTAGAGGTGGTGGATGGAGAAAGTCTCAGCATGAATGTCATGTGAAGTGCAGCACCTAAAAGAGACCTCCATGTTTGTTCTCTGAGTTCTTTTCTAATATTAGAACTCCTTAGAAAAGGAAGGCACGATAGGAAGATTGCTCCAGTGATGCTGGTCAACTCTCACTGTTCTCTCGTATCTACTGTTAGACTGCTTGCTTTGACACATTCTGTATCACTGTTTATCTATGGTGCTAGGATGCTGGTACAACCAGCTGAGCAAAGCTATATTTTGATGTCTTGACTGGAAATTTGATATTCTCAGGCCCCATTCTTGGAGTCACATCTGCATTGTAAACTCTTACCTTGATTTATCCCATTTTTCCACAGTTGTATGCTCTTTTCCAAAAGATCACTCCCTGGCTCCCGTTCTTTGAGTTCTCTGGGTCTTCAAATAAGTTGTTCAGTCATTTATAATGCTCTTCACTCACATTTCCATTTGTTACGATTCCTTTAAGAACCAATCTCAAATGTCATCTCTTTAGGAAAACTTGATACAATTCATAATAATAACAGTTAATATATCTTAGATAAAAACTAGGTGCTATTCTACTAAGTCTATAAAGTGAATATTATTATATCCATGTTTAAGATGAAGAAACAGAGTCAAATGACTAGCTCACTTCCTAAAGTAAGTCCAGTTACTAAGAGCAAAGTCAGGTTGCAAACCCATCTGGGTTCAAATATGAGTCTCTTGTTCTTAATTTGTGTTCTGATGTTAAAATGCTCTGTTTAAATTTTTTTAAGAGTATTTATTTTGAGAGAGAGAGAGAGAGAGCACACAGGGTAGGAGCAGAGACAGAGGGAGGGAGACTTCTAAACAGGCTCCGCGCTGATACAGTGCAGAGCCCAATGCAGGGCTTGAACTCACAAACTGTGAGATCACAACCTGAGTTGGAATCAAGAGTCAGATGCATAACCACTGAGCCACCCAGGTGTCCTTGTGACTCCTTAGGTTTAAATTAAGTCTTTCCTTCATTACCCATCTCAAGATCACTGCCTGCACAAACTTTTCTTAATTTCCCCAAGTATATCATGCCTAGATTTGAAATGTTCTCTTCTTTACTCCACTGCTGAGACCCTTGACATTTCTCTTCTTGTATTATCTTGTGTAATCTTCCTTTACTCTCTACATCTGGTGGGCTGCTTGTGACCTCCCTGAGGGCTGGGGCCAGGTCTTATTGTCTTATTTAAAGGACCCAGCATTCCGCCTAATAAATGTCTAATAAATAACCGAAGAATTGATGAGCACTCGTCTGAGTGGATTTTTAGAGAGCCTGACATAAGAAATTTTTCTGCTTATATTAGGAGACTGTAAGGAAAGATGACTTAAGTTAGGCATGTGTTAGTTACCTTTAATCCCCCTAATTGAGGCTTTAGCTTAAATTCCAATATGATTAAAAGTGCAGTACTGATCTCACACGCCATTCCGGCCGTACGTCAATGCGCACCCACTGGGAGTATCAACCTTCCGAAGGTTAAAGCTAATGTCTGAGGGAGGAGCACCACTAGTTAGTGGTGCCAGAAGGATTTAGGCCGTGGGGATCTGCACAAAACAACCCGCCCCTTTTTTCACACAGTGATGTTACCACTTGCTAATCAGTCAACAAC
Organism: Lynx rufus; assembly: GCF_022079265.1. Classification (NCBI taxonomy): domain Eukaryota; kingdom Metazoa; phylum Chordata; class Mammalia; order Carnivora; family Felidae; genus Lynx; species Lynx rufus. The sequence goes on along the minus strand of NW_025814826.1, from coordinate 50,415,567 downwards.
TGGCCTCTGTGATAGAATTTCTCCTCTGGATTTGCACAGTTCATAAAGGCAGAACTGTCAGTGGACTTTTCCTTTACAAAACACCATCAATTTCCATGAAAGTGTTTATTTAGCTCTGGGGACAGGAAATGACTGCACTCCCAAACACGGTGAGATAGGGTGACGCTGCAATTTCCTGGTCATTATTTGAGGCAAGATTGAGAACACAGTATACCTCCATACGTTAATTCAGAATGTTTTGATACTATCTATATACCTATAGTTCTCTCTCTCTCTCTCTCTCTCTCTCTCTCTATACATATATATATATATATATATGTTTCTGTAATTCTTTTTATGTACGGATAATTTATGAGATGTTCCCAAACGCTGTCCAAATAAGAGAAGACTCGGCTGAAAGTGACTCCAACATTGAAGAAATTGTGATCTCACACAGCCACATGGTCTGTACATAGGGGTCAGTTAATTCAGTGGTTTGGTAGAATCATCAAGCACGCACGTTGCTAACATCTCTTTGCTTTGCCATTCTCATCATGGTAGACTTTGTCCTCAGCTTCCCCACTCAGGATCTCAAAGTGGGTGCTACAGCTCCCAGCTTCACATCATCATACCACCAGGTCAGAAAGGAAGAAGGGAAGGAGAGGGTAGTGTTGTACTGCTGTTAGTTGGAGAAGCGATTTGTCTGGTTAATTTCAATAAAGAATGAGACTCTGGCATGCTAACTAGTGCCCCCCGAGAGCTGTCGGCGTCCTCCAAATTTTTAGCGGGCCTGGTGACATCCAGCCACCTGAGACTGAGCCATAGCAGATTTGTGATGTTCTTAGCTGTCCAGGGTCACGCACTACACTGCTTGGCTCAGCGTGTGCCTACCCTACCCCGGCAGGCACAGGTAAGCCACTGAATCCCATTTGTGATGGGGATCCCAAATTGACTAAAGGAATATAAAATACTATTAAAGTCTGTTTACTAGTTTCGAATATACCACAAATAATACAAATTCAGTCATGTTTAGAAGGGAAGAAGTCTGGTTTAAAATGTTTACTTGAGGGCAAATCAATACTTTCAGCCCACTAACGGAGAGTGTATTTATTTAGTCATGGCTCCAACGTATTAGAAAACACTAACTAGCCAAAACACAGTTACTATATTTTCTAAAAATTTTAATTCTAGATAGAAGTCTTAACTCATAAGCAGGCTGTTTTGACAAGTACTTTTTAAGGTCTTAGTATTCATTGTAATAATATTTTGCTAGGTTAATTTATAAAAATGGATACACAATTTGCTTTAAGTTTATAATATATTAAAGTTGAATAAATGCTATGTCACTTTAAATAAATATTGTAATTTTATTTTATTTAAAAAAACATGTTTTTTAAAAATTATTTTTAAATGTTTATTTCTGAGAGACAGGGAGCGTGAGCATGCGAGGGGCAGAAAGAGAGGGAGACACAAAATCCAAAGCAGGCTCCAGGCTCTGAGCTGTCAGCACAGAGCCTGATGCAGGACTCGAACCCATGAGCCATGAGATCATGACCTGAGCTGAAGTCAGAGGCTTAACCGACTGAACCACCCAGGTGCCCTAAACCATGTTGTTTTTTAGCCGTGAATACTTTCTAGCAATCTGTAGCAAGAGTCTCTCAGTACTTATTAGCAAAGATAAACAATCACCATGATTGGAAGATTAATCAAGATTCCCCTACACTTCCAGGAGCAAAAGAGGATTTCTGTCTCCCCTAAAGTAAGTATCTGCTGCAGACCTACTAAGTCCTGCTTCTCTGAACACAAAAGGAGGGACTGAGTTGCTATATCTGCCATATATACATAATTCTTTTTTTTTTTAAGTAAACTCTACCCCCGGTGTGGGGCTTGAACTCACAACCTTGAGATCAAGAGTCACATGCTCTACTGACTGAGTCAGCCAGGCACCAGATACATCATTCATTTTTATCCCTCACAATGGCCTAGTATGGAAGGTCCATGTGATAGGCATTGATAACGCCCACCAACAAATGCAACTCTCCTCCGTTTAGCCACAGAGAGGCATGAAATTCCATGCATATTGAGACCAGGTCATGTGACTTATTTTGCACAAGCAAATTTAAGTGTATGTGACATTACTTCTGAGCAAAGAACGTTTAATTACTATACTAATTGCTAGTGCTCTCTTAGTCTTCCTTGGCAACGTGTGGGGGCTGCTGTGGAATAGAGGCACAGTGACGGCACAGTGACTGGAACCATCCCATGGAAGACAGCCACCTTGCACAGAATATGAGTCAGTGTGAGATAAACCTTCAGTGTTTTAGGCCACTGAGGTTGTGTGTTTTTTTTTTTTTTTTAAATTTTTTTTTTTTCAACGTTTATTTATTTTTGGGACAGAGAGAGACAGAGCATGAACGGGCGAGGGGCAGAGAGAGAGGGAGACACAGAACCGGAAACAGGCTCCAGGCTCTGAGCCATCAGCCCAGAGCCCGACGCGGGGCTCGAACTCCCGAACCGCGAGATCGTGACCTGGCTGAAGTCGGACGCTTAACCGACTGCGCCACCCAGGCGCCCCGAGGTTGTGTGTTTTTTACAGCGTATCAGCTTAATTCGACTGCTAGAACTAGTCAACTGGAGTTGTGCCCATATTTTTTTTCCTGAGGGTGCTAACCACAAAAATTATGTAACTTACTCAGTTCTACCATCTAGTTCATCCCTACTTCAACTTAGACCTTCTTACCTTTCTGTTCAGTAGCTGGAGTAAAAGTAATCCTATTCATTTAAGGGGGAAGTGGCATGTAAATAGCGTGCTCTGAAGACATCAGATTCCATAAGCATTTATGAAACACCCTGTTATGTTGTAAGGACATATGTCTCCTCCATATACATTGTTACATTTTGACCTCACAAGAAAAATCTGTGGAGCAGGAAATATTGATATAACCATTGCACAGAAGAAGGCTCTAATGCAGAGGTGGCTATAAATTCTTCAAGACCACCCACTAGTAAATGGTAGAAATGAAACACAAATCCAGCTTGTTTGGTTCTAATTCAATATACTTTTCACAATGCTATTCTATGGGCTTAGAAAATAAGTTCAAAGAAGAGGGGTGCGTGGGTGGCTCAGTTGGTTAAGCATCCAACTCTTGATTTCAACTCACGTCATGATCTCACTGTCATGAGATGGAGCCCCATGTTGGGGCTTAAGATTCTCTCTCTCCCTCTCCCTCTGCCCCTCCCACACTCATGCTCTCTCTCTCTCTCTTTCAAATAAATAAATAAACAAATACATACATACATACATACATACATACATACATACATAAAAGAAAATCAATTCAAAGATGGAAACTAGGCCCAAATAATATAATACTTCAAAAGAGTATTTAAAAGACATGATGTGTAAGAGTAAATCATATTAAAGAGTTTAGACACATACGTTCAAAGCCAGAATACAAGTACTAGTGGTACTTGAGATAATTTTGTGTGTCATCCAATAAGGTGTTCACTAGTATTGAACTGGACCTCTGCTTCATCTCACTAAGTATAACTAAAATCCCTGGACATTATATAAAAACAGACACAAGAAGATTCTGAGAGGTAGAGAGAAGATGATAGTAATTTGATATCGTTCCAAGGAAAGATGTAATGGTGAGTTCCCTCGGTCTTCTCTTTGCCTCATGTATCCTACACTTGGAACCAAAGAAGCTGGTATTACAGACGATGCTTGGTTCCCCCCAAAATCATATGTTGAAATCCTAATTCCCAATGTGATACTAACTCCCAGTGTGATGTGTAAGGTCTTTGGGAGATGACAAGGTTGTCAGAGTGGAACCCCATGAATGGCATTAGGGCCTTTATAAAAGAGACCTCAGAGAGATGCCCCACCCCTTCCACCAGGTGAGGACATAGTGAGAAGGTAGCCATCTATGAACCAGAAAGGGGACTCTCATGAGACACCTTATCTGCTAGTACTTGGATCTTGGGTTTCCCAGCCTTTGGAATGGTGAGCAGTGAGTTTATGCTATTTATAAGCCGCCCAGTTTGTGGTAGTCTTTCATGATATCCTGACCAGACTAAGACAACTGTAACCTGGGAATGCTGATGGATAAGGACACAAAAAGATCTCCCTGAAGGGCTTGCTCTCTTTAGTCGAAGAACCAGGAGAGAGGCAGATGAGCAGGACAGAAAACACTTTTAGATAATAATCAAACACCACAGCCAAACACCACAGAAAAATATCTCAGGTTCTTCCTCCACCCATGCCAGCAAAGACAAAATGAAGAATCTAAATCTAGATCTAAATTTACCTTTGTGAGGCTCTAATGAGGCACCCCAACACCTCCCCCTGTGTGGTAGTAGAGATGTTGAGTAGACAGTGTCAGTGACTGCTGGGGAACCTGAACTTTCTTCACCCTCATCCATAATAATTATGTACCCCTCCACTTAGCCATCAGGATGGTGTCAAGTGAAGCCTAGTCACTATCACCCAGTGTTAGTGAGGCACCCACCACTGTGGTGTCAGTGCAGCCCATGTGGGTATCTAGAACTAACACCCTAGTAATAACGAATCCTCCTTTTTGTGTGTGAGGCTGAGTAAGGACTCTGGATTTCTGTCTCCACCATGAAGGAACAATATGGCATCCTCTCTACCTTCGGTAGTTGGGGCAATATCATGAAATGCCGGGTAAAACAAAGTTTGAAGAGATCCAGAGTCTCATAATTTAAACATTTCTGGAATTCAGTAAAATTACCTAGCACCTGAAGAACCAGGAGGATCTCAAGCCAAACAAGAACAATTAGTAGATGCCAGTTTAGAGATGACACAGATGTTAGAACTATGTGACAAAGATTTGAAAGCAGCCATCACAGTGCTTGAACAAGCAATTATAAATATGCTTGAGACAAATTTTCAAAATTGAAATCTCAGCAAAGGAATACATTAAATAAAGAAAAACCAAAGGGAAATATTAGAACTAAAATAAACAATAACCCAAATAAAAATATCGTTGGATGGGATCCACAGTAAAATAGAGAGGACAGAGGAAAAGAACTGGGGAGGTAAATGATAGAACAATAGAAATCACCCAATCCGAACAACAGGGAGCAAATAGAGTGAGAAGAAAATGAACAGAGCCTCAGGGACCCCTGGGACTACCAAAAAAAAAAAAAAAAAAAAAAAAAAGAAAAAGAAAAAGAAAAAAGATATAGCATTTGTGTCACTGGAGTCTCACATGGAAAGACCACAAGAACACAGCTGAAAAAGTACGCAAAGAAATAATGGCTGAAAGTTTCTCAAATTTGGCATGAGATACACCTACAGACTTGAGAAACAAGCTCTAAATGGGGTGGGGGTGGGCATCACAAGGAAATCCATTCTCAAACACATAATGAAACCTCTTAAAACTGAACACAAAAAAAAATTGTGAAGGCAGACAGAGAAAAACAATGCCTTTCTTTAGGGGAAAAATCATTACAATGACAGTCCATTTCTCATCAGGAAACATAAAGGTTAGGAAAAAGTGGCACCATATTTATCCAAATGCTGAAGAATCCTAGATTCAGTGAAAATACCCTTCAGAAACGAAGCGGAAATCAAGACACCCTCAGATGAATGAGAACTAAGAGATGTTGTTACCAATGGACCTGTCCAAAGAGAATGATGAAGGGAAGGTATCTAAACAGAAAGAAAACCATGAAAAAGACATGTTGAAAGGAAGAAGGAACACAGTAAGCAGAAACATGTGTGAATACAATAGACTTTTTTTTCCTTCTGAATTTCTAAATTACATTTTCTGAATTATGCCATTTGAAGCAAACATTATAACACTGATGTGGCTCTGAATGTTTATAGAGGAAATATTTATGAAAACTATTTTACTAATGGGAGGAAAGTAAAGCGTGGTAAGATTTCTATACTTCACAGATACTTCTATACTTCACAGGTGAAATGAGGACTGAAATAGACTGTGATCAATTGTATATAATGTGATGTGATGTAATGTAACACCCAGAGCAACCACGAAAAAGTTACGGTATTTTGAGTGTAAAATACGCACTCACAAGCATTAAAGACAAATCAAAATGAAATTCTAGAAAATATGCAAGTGACCTACAGAAAGACAGGGTAAGAGAAAACAGGGACAAAAAAAACCCAGAGAGAACAAACTCAAAATAAAGGTGGCACTGAATTACATAGTGAGAAAAAAACCTTCCCTTTTCAATTCCTCTCAAACTTCTGATCAAATCAGGCAGAAGGGCCAGTTGGATGACAGGAGTCTTTAGCACTTTTCTGATATTGCTAACCTTTCTTTTTCTAACCTACAGAGAGCAGGTCTCAGATTTGGAGATGTGACTTATCACAGTATTTGGTGGTAGTATTTGGCCATAACTGTATAACACTGCGTTTCACTGCATTTATTTGTAAGGTAACCTTCCTTATTGCAAAAGAAAGAAGTTTCTATACAAGACTCTCATAAAAGGTTTCTTTTTCAATAATTAGGGAGACATGCTAGATTAACCTATTGAAAAATAATAAATACATAATAGTCATATATTCAAAAAGAGCAAATATCAGAAAGATGGTATTCAAATGACCAAAGTTTGTGAACTCATTTTTGTAAAGTGGCAAAGCCATTTATCATCATATATACAGTAACCAAACATTTCTGTACTAAATATTCATTATTCTGTACTAAATATTCATTATTCTGCACTAAATATTCATTATTTGTATATATATGTGTGTGTACCTATATATGTGTGTATACACACTTGAAGTCATCTTTATTTATTTTTTATCGAAGTATAGTTGACATGCTGTTTACATATTTTTAAGCCCATTATAATGTGAACTCCTTTAAATCAGAAAAGATATCAATTTTGTTTTCTTAGCACTTAGTCTTATATTTGCCGCATAATGTTCTCAGTAAATGTCTGAGTTAGTATCTAACTGAATAGCTACAAAGGGAAGCATAGAAAAGTACGAGTGAACTCCACGCCTTTGCTATACTTTGCCTCTGGCGGGCCAGGAATATAAATAAATAAATAAATAAATAAATAAATAAATAAATAAATAAATAAATAAATTGTTGTAAATAAAATACATGCTTGAGTTTTTTCTAAACGTGGGTTTATGTATGCATTGGGCCAGTGGATCTACAGCTAAGAAGATGAAAATGGGTGGTATCATGGCAATTCGCCAGCACCAACGAGAACAAAAATGTGTGTGCTTCCTGATATTTCAAATCCAGTTTTTATTAAACTACATTTGGTTTTCAGAAAGATTAAATATTTAGCATAGACATATGTCCATTTATGTTATAATTTTAATCAGGCACTATATGCCAGGATCTTACTAATTTTTAAATTTTGGGGGTTTTAAGCATGGGGCCTATTCTTGAAGAAGATGGCTATATTTAATGAAAATTATTATTAGCTAGGTTGATGAAAAATAAATTCTGCACGTATGTGTGTGTTTCTGTATATATCTGTGTGAATGTATTGTGTATTTAAAACTTTAAAACTCTTGTTTTAATCATGTCCTTTCTACTTACCTAATGAACTTAAAAAGTGGAGAAAAATCTCTCAAAAGCTAACCTCTCATTATTTCTGGAGATAGCATATTTTCTCTTATAATATAAAATGATCTGACGATATGAACAGTCCCTTTTCACAAAGGAAAAAAATCACTCTGTGTGTGTGTGTTAGTGCACGAGTGTGTGTATATAACAGCCAAGTTGCATTTATGGCTTAGAGTGTATGGCAATCCTTTCTTACTTAGGCAAGTTTGTTAACACTCTCAGATGCAAACAATATTAGAGATGAATGACTAAATTTTCCAGATGTGGCCTGAACAGATTTGCACTGGTAATAGGTAAATATCTTAAAAGTTAGCATATTATCGTGCTGTACAAAATTGCTATTAAGTGTGTGAAACCAGCTGTTTTTCAAAACCTCCTGTTTGAAATAACCTTGGCAGTATCACGTACTTAGCAAACTCCTTTTCATACATAAATACAAAGGTAGATTTTGATCTGTTCTTGTGCAAACTATCACAGATTTGGAATATGGTCTCTCTTACTGAAATTTATTGTATTGCTCTAAGATTTTGTGATGCGTCAGGGAAACAAAATGAGTAATTTACTTCTGAAGAATAAGAGTTCTTTTTTTGAAGACTAAAGTAAGAAGTTAACAACTTTTACATTTTACTCATTTGGAACGTATAAAGAACAATTCCAATTAATTTTTAAGGAGTGAAAATTTGTGATATACTATAGATGTCATGGATAAAACATTACACAATGTCTTGCATAGCATATTCTGACAATTTCATATTCCCCTACTTCTAGGAACAATGGCTTGTTTCATGTTTTACTCTAATGACCATTTCAGAAGAATGAAAGACTGTATTTGTGGGAAATGACATTTCAAAACTGGGAAAAAGGGAAGAGCATATTCATGAGGGAAGAATGATTCATTTTAGAAGATAATTCTTTCTGATGCACAATAAATTAGAGTTAAATATATAGTTTATTTCTGCATTCAATCAATAATTATTGAGAGCCTACTATGTGCAAAGCTCTGGTTTATCAACGTTATTTTGGTGAGCAACACAGAAAACATTCTCCTCTATACAGGACTTCTTTATGGAGAGAAGTCCAATTATAAGCAGAGGGAACCATAAGGTCATGTAAGGTAATAACTATAAGGTAATAAGGTAAGTCATGAGAAGTACTATCAAGAAGAGAAAAGAGGGTGATGTAATAGCAAGTGATTAGTAGAGACAGAGGACGTTATATTTATACTAGAAGTCAAGGAAGATATTATATGGTCTGACTGTAGGAATTTAGATAATACTTGGTACTTTAAGGGTACTGCATATCACAACACACACCCACACCCACAAATGCACACACACAAATCTGTTTAAAAAATGCACACAAATACTTGGGTGCATTTGTCACCTCACATCCATTAGTGCAAGCACAATGTTGGCTTTGACCTTAAACACCCATCTTTGGGACTAGTGTCATTCAGGTCCCTGGAAAAGGCTTCAACTCTCTTTGCCTTATGTTCTCTAAAAACTACAGTGGAGGTTTGGCATTGTCCACCATTGATGTTGAAGTGGACACTGTTTTGGAGTCTATAGAAGATTTGAGCGACTGACTTACTGAGGTAAGAAAAAATACAAATTCTGCTCAGTTTAAATTTTTTTTAACATTTATTTATTTTTGAGAGACAGAGAGAGGCAGAGTATGAGCAGGGGAGGGGCAGAGAGAGAGGGAGACACAGAATTTGAAGCAGGCTGCAGCCTACGAGCTGTCAGCACAGAGCCCGATGTGGGGCCCAAACCCACGAACTGTGAGATCATGACCTGAGCCAAAGTTGGATGCTCAACTGACTGAGCCACCCAGGCACCCCAAATTCTGCTCAGTTTAATGTATAGATTCTTTCATAGAAGGAATCATTTCTTAGTACAACACCTGGTCTATTTTCTTGCTATTTGTTTTTTAACTTTTGTTTCTGGATATTGCAAATAAGGATAGTATTTGCTATATATGCATATACACATGCATCCATCTTCACCTGTATCAGTATATGTCTGTATCACCTATATATGTATACCTATGTGTAGAAGGTCCAATGTAATATGTATATGTCTTATACCAATTTTTGAATTGAGATATAGATATTCTATAAACTCTAGAATTGAAAAAGTTGTAATTTTGTTATTTACTACTTATTTAAAAATATGAATTTAATATTTAGTTAAAACATAAATTTTTTAAATAAAAAATGTTTATATGAATATATTAAGATGTTATATATTTTTAATTTTAAATTGATAGCCATAAGTTATTATTTGCCTTTTGTCTTTCTAATTTTAATAATCTTAGTTAAAAATTAACTATTCAAAAACATGACAAATAATATTACTGATATTTATATTTAAATGTTTACAATATTGACAAAAGCATATTCCAATATTATGTATTTTAAGTATGTTCATAAATGGTATACTTCTACACTATTATGTTAACGAACTCGACTTTAAATAAATTATGTACTCTAAACGAAACCAATTAAATATTAATTTTGATCCTTTTAATCATTATTGTGAATTTGTTCCAAATTGTACAAACACACTGAGTACAACAATACAATGAATTGTATTGCTAAAATGAAGGCAAGGAAATTAAATTCATGGAATCATTATATGTTTATAAAATATGCATGTCTTTATTCTATTACCAATCTAAACAGCACCAGCCCTTCAACCAGAACACTGAGACATTCAACAGTAATTACATTAAATTCAATTATCTGATACTTTGCCCACCTGCAATCACATAAACCCTATTGCTCTACATAAGGACATATTTGGAGGATTTAACAAAACACAACATACTCTTGTTAGCTTGTTAGCTGGTGATTTAGACATGAGGTCTGTGAGTTACCCTAAGTCCAACAAGTGTTGGGGTAGACCTGCCTGTAAGGCAGTATGTCAGCTATGCACAGCTCTGAGCGCAACGAGAGAAAGATGCTTGGTGTGTAAGAAAAACAGCAGAAAACGGTGTGACTAATGCCCGGATTGCCGCGGAGAATAGAGAAGAGATGAGACGGGAGGCAGTGATCCAGAGCAGATACGGTAGTGGTTGGCACTAGACTGGTAACCGCGTAAGTGGAGGAAGATGGAATTCGCACGCACTTTGGAAACACCGTTGACAGGACTGCCAAAAGATCCCATACAAGATATGAATAAAAGAATCAAGATGATTCTAAAGTTGTGTTTCTTGAGAGCAAACAGAAGATAAACTCAGGTAATGCACCCATTTGCCAATATGCAATCAATAATGACTCCGAAGATTGTATTACTATAAATACGTGGAAGGGTGGATGGCCAGCAATGGAAAAGTGATAACAGTAACAAAAACAATGATGCCTAACGTCTGAATATTCCATTGTACTTATAAAGGATTCACTACATTGTCTCATTTGATGCCCATCACAATTCTCTGGGGCTACTTATTTTCTAAATGTTACAGATAAAATTATTGAAAAGATATATTGCTTAAGTGCCTTATCCAAGATTCCAAAGGCTCAGATCTAAGGAAGGAGTGGGGAAAAAGAAATACCTAGAGTAGATTCCCGTCTCAGAATTTCCTACTAATGCTGACTTGAGAATTGTGTTCCACACTTCTGACTTCAAGTACTACTCTTTCTACTATACCACAGGCCGCATTACAGACAGTGCATGAGGAGTTGACTATCTTAGGCTTTCAGTTCTAAATGTCTAATGGTTTGTGTGCTTTAACTTGGATCCTAAAGGCAGCAATAAAAACCTGTCTATAGAAATTGCAGACACTGACTTTTCTCCCTACCTATAGTGAGGAGGTTTCTGCATTCACCTTAACTTTATAGCACCATGAGCATCCTATCACTCATTCGCTTTATCTGCAAACCACATTATGGACTTCTATAAGTAACCTTTAAAAACATTTTTTTTAAGTTTGGTTCTTAAAAATATTAGAGCCTTCAATGATTAGCTTAAGCAGTACTAGCCTTGCTGCCCACAGTTCCCTGATGTTGCATCCCTGTCTTCAAATGAGGCTCAGTAGATATAATAACAGGTGACTGTGTTCCTTTATATTTCATGAAGATCGAGTTTTAATGAATCATCAGTTTTGCGGTATAGGCAACTGGGTCCACTTTTCAAAAGGTCACCAGAGTGCTGTCATTCTTTGTACAGGTATTTAATCTCTAAGTAACTGATGCTGTATTTAAATATGTACAGTATTTGACATTAGGTTTTGTACTAATAAATGTTGGAGGGCTAACCACTGGCAAAATCTGATCAGGTAATGGCTAAAGTAGAAATTTGTAATAGTGCTAAGTGTATCAACTAAACCTTAAAGGACAAGTATTGACTGCACATAGACAAAATGGAGTGCAACTTTATTTCTATTCATGTTTATATTTTCAGAAATGATAGCTTACATGATATTTTAGGAAAGTCTGAACCTGTCATCTTGATGTGAAATACAAAATTTGTACTATATAAATGTACTATAACTTAAAAGCAATGTAGCTATTTGAAAATATCGCTGATTTAGGGTAGCTCTCTCTTTAAACCAAAAAATTTGACTATAGAAGGATAAGTCACATTAATTTATAAATTATAAATTATAAATTTATAAACTTATAACATTTATAGATTATAAAGTTGCTAACTCTTATCTCATTATTAATGTTGATCTTTACCAATAATATTCTACCATAAACAGTGACTCTCTTTTGGTGATGCTCTTGCCATTAAACAGAGCTTCTTACTCTTTTTCGGTGTTTGTAGATCATTCTGAATGGAATAAAATTTATGGACACTCTTAGAAAAAGCCATGTGTATCGCAGTAAATGAATTTTGCACAGGGTTCACAGAAATTCTTCCCTTAGAGAAGAATCCTCATTCTATTTAATGACCTCCATTGGTGGCTTAAGAATGTTTTCTTCTTTATTTCAAATAGAAACTTTTATTACTTATTACTGTTCAGATATTACTATCTGCAAGGTTTTGGGGCATTTTGTTTGCTTGCTTGTTTTTTTTTTTAATTTTTTAATGTTTAATTAATTTATTTTTGAGAAAGAGAGAGAGAGCGCGCAAGTGGGAGAGAGGGGCAGAGAGAGACAGGGAGATAGAGAATCCAAAGTTGACTCTAGGCTCTGGGCTGTCAGCACAGAGCCTGATAAGGAACTAGAACTCACGGACTTTGAGATCATGACTTGAATTGAAGGCAGACACTAAACTGAATGAGCCACCCAGGTGTCCCAAGTTGTTGTTGTTTTTGTTTTTTAACATACCAAGTCATAGTATATCATGAAAGGAAGTAAGAAATTGTACTTTAATGCCAGTCACCAAATTTTCTACTACAATACTCCAAGCTGACTCTTAAGATTATAAGTGTGTATATAATCTAAATAAATGAGTTAGTTGCTGATGTATAAGAATACACTGGGGGGTGCCTAAGTGGCTCATTTGGTTACACTTCTGACTCTCAGTTTCAGATGAGGTCATGATCACAGTTTGTGAGTTCAAGTCCTGGATTGGGCTCTATGCTGACAGTGTGAAGCCTGCTTGGGATTCTCTCTCTCTGCCTCTCCCCCCACCCCTTAACATAACATAACATAACATAACATAACATAACATAACATAACATAACATAACATAACATAACATAACATAACGTGAATAAACTTGGCCTTGGTGCTGCTTTGAGAATATGCTTTTCTTCTTTTTCATCGAGGTACATGTTACCTACAGTTAAATGCATAAATATTAGGTCTACAAATTAGTTTGACAAATATGATCATCGGTTTAATTAATTCACCAATCAAGATTTCCTTCAGCTCATGATATTCTTTTTGTCCTTTTCTATTCAATCCTGAAATCCTGTGGGCAACTATTGTTCTTATGTCTCTAACTGAAATAAAATATAGTAAATTTTTTGGACTGGCTACTTTCATTCAACATAAAGGGTTCGAGGTTCATATATGTTATGAAGTTCACCAGTAGTTCATTTTACATTGCGGAGTGATACTTTAGTTTATGATAATCTTCCGGTTGGTTCATCCTTTCTCCTAATAATGGACATACCAGCACATATTTCATTTCTCAAGGGTGGAATTATTGGGTCATAGGATTAGTGTAATGAACTGTCAAAAAAGTTTTGCAAATGACTGTACACTTTAACCTCTGCACTCATTTCTTCATGTCCTCACTGAAGTTCGATATTATCAGGGCTGTTGAGTTAGCTATTCTGCTTATTGTAGAATACTTTATCATTGTTGTTTTACTATGCATTTTCTAGATTATTAACAATGTTGAGTACCTTTTTGTGTACTTAGGGGTCATCCATATATACTCTTTTGATAAGTCATTCTTTCAACTTTTGCACATTTTGTTTTAAACTGAGACGTCATTCCTTCTACTATTGATTTGTGAGTTCTTTGCATATTTTGAATATAATCCTTTGTCAGATATTTGCCTTGTATTTGTGCCTTTTGTGAGTCAATGGTATGTTTTCTTACTTTGTTAAGAGTGCTTTGGGGGGCACCTGGGTGGCTCAGTTGGTTAAGCATCCGACTCTAGACTTTGGCTCAGGTCATGATCTCACAGTTCATGAGATCAAGCCCTGTGTTAGGCTCCTTGCTGATAGCACAGAGCCTGCTTGGGATTCTCTCTCTCCCTCTCTCTCTGACTCTCCTCTGCTCATGAGCATGCTCTCTCTCTCTCAAAATAAATAAACTAAAAAAAAAGTGTTTTGGATGAGTGACAGTTTTTAATTTTGAAGAATTCCAATTTATCATTTTCTTTTATGCTATGTGCCTTCTGTGTCCTATCAATATTTGCCTACCCTAGTCTTGCAAACATTTTGTCCCTGTTTTTTGTTGTTGTTAGAAATGTTACAGCTTTTGTTTCTACATTTTGGTCTAGCATCTATTTCAAGTTAATTTTTATATATTTTGCATAGTGAGGATTGGGAGATCTTATTTTTCCATATGGGTATACCTGTATACTTTTACAAAGATAAATTAACTATATATGTTCAGGTCTATTTCTAAACTGTTTTGTTTCATTAAGATAAAATTCCACACTGTCTTGATACTGTAGTTTCATATGAGTTTTTGAAATCTGGTAGTATAAGATCTCCAACTTTATTCTTTCTTTTCTTTCCTTCCTTCCTTCCTTCCTTCCTTCCTTCCTTCCTTCCTTCCTTCCTTCCTTCCTTCCTTCCTTTTCTTTCTTTCTTTCTTTCTTTCTTTCTTTCTTTCTTTCTTTCTTTCTTTCTTTCTTTCTTTCTTTCTTTCTTTCGTTATTCTAGAGCCTATCTTTTCCATATAAATTTTGTGATCAGCTTGTCAATTGCTGCAAAAATTTCATGGGATTTTGACTGGTACTGAACTGAATCTGGGAAGATCAATTTGAGAAGAAATGACCTCTTCATAATATTTAGTCTCACAATTCACAAGCATGGTGTATGTCTTCATTTATTTAGGTCTTTGTAAATTTCTCTCAACATTTTTTAGAGTTTCCAGGGTACTTGTCTTGCATAAATCCTTGAAATTTTATCTCTCAATATTTTATACTTTTTGATGCAATTGTGAATGACATTTTAAAAATTTGTTTTCCAATTGGCCACTGCTTATATAGACACACGTTTGACTTTTTGGTATATTTACCTTGAAATCTATGATATTGATAATTTTGCCTATTGTTAGCTTTTTTGTATATATCAAAGAATTTTCTTCACACAAAGGTCATTTCATTTGTGAACAAAGGCAGTTGTAATTCTGTCTTTCCAGTCCCTGTGCCTTTTATTTCTTTTCTTGCCTTATTATACTGGCTAGGACCTATAGTATAGTTGAATAGAAGTAGTGCAAATAGGCACCTTCCCCCCTGCCCCCTCAATCTTGTAGGGAAAAACACTCCATCTCTTCCCTGTTAAGTACGACGTTTATAAAATTGATAAAGTTTGTTTTTATTGATCTTTGCTCAGATATTTTATAATGGGTAGAGGAAGAGCTTTAAAAGTGCTTTTCCTTGGAAGACATCCAGATGGCCAACTGACACATAAAAAAAATGCTCAACATCACTCATCATCAGGGAAATACAAATCAAAACCACAATGAGATACCACCTTACACCTGTCAGAATGGCTAACATTAACAACTCAGGCAACAACAGATGTTGGTGAGGATGTGGAGAAAGAGGATCGTAAGGAATGTAAGGGAAGGGAAACAAAAATAATATAAAAACAGGGAGGGGGACAAAACAGAAGAGACTCATAAATATGGAGAACAAACTGAGGGTTACGGGAGGGGTTGTGGGGGCGGGAAGGGCTAAATGGGTAAGGGGCATTAAGGAATCTACTCCTGAAATCATTGTTTCACTATATGCTAACTAATGTGGATGTAAATTTTAAAAAATAAAAAATAAAATAAAAAAAAAGTGCTTTTCCTTGGGGTGCCTGGGTGGGTCAGTCACCTAAGCGTTGGCTTCAGTTCAGGTCATGATCTCACAGTTCATGAGTTGGAGCATCCCATTGGGCTCTCTGCTGTTAGTGCAGAGCCCACTTTGGATCCTGTCTCTCACTCTCTGCCCCTCCCCCACTGATGCGTGCGTGCGCACACGCTCTCTCTCTCTCAAAAATAAACATTTAAAAAGATGTTTTTCCTTCAGCCATTGAGATGGTCATCTGATATCTTTGTGGGGTTTTTTTCCTCTGTTATTTGGTAGATTGCATTAATTGAAATTGGAATATTTAACAAATTTTGCATCACTGGAATAATTCTGGTGTAATTGTGATATACTATGTTTTAAAGTTATTGCTGCATGTTATATTTTCAAATATTTAGTTAAAAACGTTTTCATCTGTGTTCACGAGAGATATTGGTCTTAGTTCTCCTTGCTTGTAATATGCTTGTCAGATTGGGTATCCAAATTTTTCTGGACTCTTAAAATTAGTTCAGAAATGTTCTCTAATGCTCTATTTTCTGAAATAACTTATCTAGAATTGATGTTAATCTTCCTTAGGTGTTTGATATAAAAACCAGTGAAACTCCCTGGGACCAAAGTTTTCCTTGGGGAGGAGGTTTTATATAAAAATTCTATTTAAAAAAATCAGATATAGGACCATTTGGATTTCTGATTATTGAGTCAGTTTTGATAAGTTGCATTTTTCAAAGAATTTGTTTATTTCATCTAAGCTGTCAAATGTATCACCATAAAGCTTCCTATACAACTCTCTTATCTTTTAATATCTATAGGATCTGTGGTGATGTCTCCCCTTTCATTGCCAACAAAAGAGTGTGTTTCTTCTCAATGTTTTCTAATGTCATATTTATTAGGATTTAAAAATTTTTGTTAATATTTTCAAAAAAGTAACTCTTACCTTTCAAAATTTTCTCTATTATTTTTTACTTTCTATTTTATAAAGTTCTGCTTTTTAAAATCATATTTCTCTCTATTATTTAGTTTGTATAATCCTATTGATGTGTCTTTAAATTCAATGGGCTTTTCTTCTACAGTGTCCAATCTGCTATATGCTCATCCAGTGAATTATTCATTACTGACATTCTGCATTTTTTCACTAGGTTGTTTTTTATACAATCCTCTTAGTTTTCCAACTACATCACAGCTGAATCTAGAATATATTACATGCTTTGTCCAAAAGAGCTAATAGATAGCTCACATTTATTTAAACCAGAGGTAGAAATTCTGCCTGATCTCAACAATGTATATTAGATATAAAACAAACCATAGCTCTCTTCTACTATCATATCTTATATTCTGCTAAGGAAAGAGGTTGAGTGAATAACATTTTACCATATTCATGTACTTTTAGTGTTGAACATACACCAAAATACACTAAAAAGTGAAAAGCTGAATCAATTTTTTAAAAAATAATCCAAATGAAATGAAAGGATCATGCAAGGTGTTAAAATGTCCTTAGGCAGTATTTTTTTTTTTTTTTACAAACATCTGTTTCCAATATGAGACATAGTTTAGGAAATCAGTCACATTAGAACTAAGAACATTTTTTAAAGCTTTTTGTTAAAAATTCATATGTGACCCAAACACATTAACAAACACTGCAAGCCAGTCAGACCTCAACATAAAGGGTGAGTATTCTCTAAGGAGGAGATGATTGCTTTTTGATGTTGTTAGATTTAGATTTTAGATTTTAACTTTAGATGAATAATGAAATAAAAATCTATTCAGCCTGTACTTTGTGAGTGTATCTCAAACTTTAATCCTTTTAAGAGCCATTGAGAGAATTAATCATGCAGTTTCCTAGGCATGATTGAGTGGTTCTAGAGTGACCTCCAGGAACGTTCACTTTTAATTAGACTTCCAGGTTGTGTCTTCAACCACATGTCCTCAAACCATTGAGTAGGAGACAATTAATACTAGATCCCATTTCATAGTTAGAAAAGTCCCATGAGATCAGCAATACCATCTTGAATTTAAAATAGACCAAACTGATGTAAAGGTCATTAAAAGGTAAAAAAAAAAAAAAAAATGTGAGCCCGATATTTTTTTAAGTTTATTTATTTATTTTGAGAGAGAGAGAGAGCAAGCAAGCATGAACAGGGGAGGGCCAGGGAGAGAGGGAGAGAGAATCCCAAGCAGGGATCAGTGCAGGACTTGAATTCACACTCACAAACCATGAGCTCATGACCTGAGCCAAAATCAAGAGTCAGATGCTTAACCAACTGAGCCACTTAGGCACCTGAACCCAAGTCTTTTTTGTCTCTTCTGACCATGGTCTTTTAGTGAAACACATACCTTGCTTTCTAGCCAAGTATAGAGTGTAGCTACACCTTCTTAATTTACCAAAAGGCTTAACCCTCAAATCAATGCAGTCATCTTACAAACTCTTATTTCCTTAAAACGCAATATTAAGAGTCCTTTAAGTCAACCTTGATAATTCTTTCTCCCTTAGTGCCTTCATCCTCTTTCATTATCAAGAGGAAATTTTGACTTTACATCTTAAATATGCCTTGAGTCCCTGCACTTCTTTCTATGTGCAATACCATTATCCTGATGCAAACTACGATCCTTTCTCTGAACAGCACTTCACTGACATCCACTCATGTGTATTTTCAGTCTATTGTCCACATTGTAGCTGAAGTGATCATTTCAAAATGCCCATCTGATCATGTTTAAAATATTTCAATGGTTTCCCATTATTTGGGGAATAAAGAACATGTCTTAATATGGCCAACATAACCCTACATAATTTGTTATTTACTTTTTCTCTAGCCTCATCTGTACCAGGATTTCTCTCTCTCTCCACTATAGACACTTTGGACTTTTATAGTTCTAAAATATGCCATATTCCCTTCCACCACAGGGCCTTTGCACATGCTGTTACCACAAGCTGAAATGCTCATTGCCTCATCTTTATCTAATAATCTTTCATTTTGAAGGTGTGAACTCAGTTATTACCTCCTCTTGGAGATCTGGTGGATCTCCCTGAATAAGTCAAATTACCCAATTATAAGTTTACAACTCACTATGTACCTATTGTTGTTAATGTTTTCATTATTTATTTATATCTGTTATTATAAGTAGGTTGTAGACTTAAT
Source organism: Lynx rufus (assembly GCF_022079265.1). NCBI lineage: Eukaryota > Metazoa > Chordata > Mammalia > Carnivora > Felidae > Lynx > Lynx rufus. The sequence goes on along the minus strand of NW_025814826.1, from coordinate 50,396,439 downwards.
AAAAGCAGACAAAACTTAATTTTGCTCCCTATTTTCAACACTTATCCCAGTGCTAGAACACATGAGGAACTCAAATATTTTATGAATGATCACATCATTTAATTAATTATCTTAACAGTGAGCTTCTCGGAAACAAAGACAATGTAATTAAAGAAATATGGATTTGAGGGTCACCTAGGTGTCTCAGTTAAGCGTCTGACTTCAGTTCACGTCATGATCCATGGTCTGGGAGTTCCAGCCCCACACCGGGCTCTGTGCTGACAGCTCGGAGCCTGGAGCCTGCTTCGGATTCTGTGTCTCCCTCTCTCTCTGCCCCTCCCCCACTCATGCTCTGTCTCTCTCTGTCTTTCAATAATGAATAATGAAAATTCCTATTTCTCAAAGAAATTTAAATACTGCCTAGAAAGGAATATTATAAAATACCTTACTTAATTTTTTCCATAGGAAACTATAGTTAAGTCAGAATAATAGAAAAACCATTATAAAGTATAAAGTATTTGTGCTAACAACACTTAGAATTAAAATACAATCTAATTTAAAATACACTTAAAAGATGTTAAAGCTGTCTCCAAGAATAAAATTCCTATTATTTCCTAGAAAATATCATGGTGACTCAGGGGAATTAGATGAAAACCCAACAAAGTCATCTTTTTGTGATTCAGTATTGGATGGGTTATTGGAATCTGTGACCAAAATACATCTGTGGACACAAATACAAGCTCAGCCTTATTCTTTTCCTTGAGCCAGCCAAGCACTGCTTATAAATCACCCAGAAGCAGCAATAATGGGGTATGTCTTTTCTGAGGACCCACTGTTCATAATGAATTTTCCCTAGTTAGCCCTTAAAATATCCATGAAGCAGATTCTTGAGTTATTCTATTTTAAAAATAAAGTAACTCCCATTTTAGTTATTCTGAAGTTGACACACAGAATGCCAAAAAAGGTATGTATGAAAAGTACCATTTACCAAAATACCTTCCTCAGAACACGAGTGACAGGTAAAGATCTTAACTGTTATTCTTTATTAAAAAATTTAAATTTTGATCCCTGAGAAAATAAGTTGAAAACATTAACTCAGTTTCTTTATTGTGGGACTTCTGAGAAATGAGTTTGATGTTTTAATATGCATTGTGATCCTCCAAAGAAGAGTTAAATGGAACACAGAATTTCCTATATTCATTTGGCCTCTTAAAATATTAATGTAGTTCAAGAAATATTTCAAGAAACTCTCATGGCTTGTGGAGCACAGTTTGGGAAATTGTGATATTATAATGTATGTGGTTGGAAACCATATAAACAGAATGTCAGTATTTTCTCTCACCTCGAGTCTCAACTCCTTTTGGCATGTTTGGGAAAGGCGTTGGAGGGGAGCGGGTTGTTTAAATACTGAGTTTTTAAGTTGGCTATGAATATGCCAAGTTTTATAATTTTCTAAATAATTTTCTGACTTGTTTTCCCTGTCTGAAGCTCAGGGAGATTAAAAAGACCCTAAGCTCATTGTCTAGAAGCCAATGGGCACAGAGTTTTAGTTAAGCAAGATGAATAAATTCTGGAGACGTGCTGTCCACTATTGTTCCTGTAGTCAACAATACTGTATTGTACACTTAAAATGTTGAGAGGGTAGATCTCATGTTGTGGTTTCTACTGTGATAAAATAAAATGAAATAATAAAATAAAATAAAATAAAATAAAATAAAATAAAATAAAATAAAATAAAATAAAATAAAATTTGTGAGCTCAAGGTACATATAATTTGGAACAAAACAAGATTTATCAGGAGTGCTTGGGTGGCTCAGTCGCTTAGGCGTCTGACTCTTGATTTCAGCTCAGGTCATGATCTTATGGTTCACGAGATCAAGTCCTGCATCAGGCTCTGTGTGGAGCCTGCTTGGGATTCTCCCCCCTGCCCCCCACCCCTCCTCCACTTGCATGCTCTCTCTCTTTCAAAATAAATAAATAAACATTTAAAAAACCCCAAGATTTATCTGACTCCAAATACTGTGTTTTTTCTACTAAAGTTTAGATATATTCATGTCACTGCCTTTTACTGGGATGCAATTCCACAGAATGGTTAAGAACACAGACTTTGGTTAAGAACACGGACTTTGCTCAGGAATCCCAACACTAACAAGATGTGTAAACTTGTGATTTACATACACTAAAAATTCAGTATTTTTGGGGTGCCTGGTTGGCTCAGTCGGTTAAATGTCTTTGTCTCAGGTCATGAACTCATGATTTGTGAGTTCAAGCCCTGCATCGGGCTCTGTGCTGACAGCTCAGAGCCTGGAGCCTGCTTTGGATTCCGTGTGTGTCTCTCTTTCTCTGCCGTTCCCCCACTTGCACTCTGTCTCTCTCTCTCTCAAAAATAAATAAACATTAAAAAAATTCAAAAATTCAATATTTTCATCTATACAAAGAGAGAAATAATAGGATCACCATGAGTATTAAACAAAATAATGAATATAAAAAGGCCCAGTGAGGGGCGCCTGGGTGGCTCAGTCAGTTAAGCGTCTGACTTCAGCTCAGGTCATGATCTTACGGTTTGTGAGTTCGAGCCCCATGCCCCATGCCCCATGTTGGGCTCTGTGCTGACAGCTCAGAGCCAGGACCCTGTTTGGAATCTGTCACTCCCTCTCTCTCTGCCCCTCCCCTGTTTATGCTCTGTCTCTCAAAAAATAAATAAATGTTAGAAAAACATTTAAAACAACAAGGCACGGTAAGTGCCCCCAAACAGTCACTACCACTCTCATGCATACTACCTGCGGCTGGAGAAACTGTCTTATGAAGACAGTTTTTATACATAAACAAAACATGGAGAATTGAGATGTTTATTCCAAAAAGTCAAACAGCAAATATTTAGAAAAAAGCATGTTAAAGTATTTTATTTGCCGTTTACTGTGATTGTTGTCTCTCATTATTTGTTATCAGGGTTTTTTAACCCTGGGGGTTAAAGAAGTTTACAACCAGATAAGTCCATGGCTACTAAATCATAAGCAAATTTTTATCGGTACATAGCTATAGGCATTGTCCCTCCGACAGAAGTTTTAAAACTTTTTCCAGATTCTTCACCCCTGAAATTTAATAATGTCTTACTTTTATTTCCATCCACATTATTTGTTTTGATATAGGTTACATGGCAAGATTTTTTGTCCTATGTAAATGAAACCATTTCTTGGAGATTTTCAACAGTGTTGAAGTTCTCAGGTCTTTTTCTATAGCCATATCAACTTTCAGGTACTACCTTTCAATAATTATTGGAAATTATAGATATATATTTATATATATATATACAGAAAAATGTAGGTGGCATTTTGCAAGTATTTGAATGTCAGGTTGACAATCAAATAGGCTGCACACTCACATACACACATAGACCTGTGAACAAAAGAGTGATTTGATAATCTCACCGTCTACTTGGTATTTGATGAAAAAAAAACACACTAAAATTACAGCTTATAATGTGTAAATATAAGAAAGAACTGGTTTAAGAGAAATAGTCCTTATTAGTTAACAACATAGTAAGACTGCTTACTCTTATTGTCCATCTTCAAGAGCACTAGCAAAGTACATTAAAGAAAAAAGGTGTGATATTCATTTCAAAGTCAGATATCATGCCAGATATTGATTGTTGTTGCTTAGAAATATCTTATACACTTCCTTGTACCTCATAGTAAGACTCTCAGAAGTAGTATTTAACAGACTCGTTGGCCAGCAGTGTTCTATTAGGTCGGCCAAAGGGAGGCATTCATTTGAGATCTGCATGGCAGAAGAGAAGTCAGTCATTATTTTATGGCAGCAGAAATCAGTGATCAATTCGTCCATGACAGACAGTGAATGTGGGGTTTGTTTCCTGGTTTCCTGATTCCTTTTGAGAATCTGCTACCCCAGTGCTAGAGGAAACCTCCGGAGACCATTGATGGTCACTTTGATGCTGCCCTTTGATTTCCAGAATTCCTGAAAGTGCTCTAACCATCCCTGCTCCAGACTATCAACAAAAATATGAGTCTAATATCATATACTGAATTACATTTTTTCAAAGATATCTAGAAGGGCTTCTATTTTCTAGAACAAATTTTGATTATTATGGACAGTGTAATAAAAACAGCAATTGAAATAAGGAGAGTGAACACAGCACCCCTCTGAAGCCTAGGAACCTGGGATCTTGTTTTAATTTTCCTGTTAAAACTTGCTAGGTGACACATGATTTTACCTTCCAGGGCTCAGTTTTTCCATCCATGGTTTCAGATGATTTCAAGGGTGAATTTTTCCAAAATTTAAGGAAAAGATTTAAAAAAAAGGAATGTTTCCCATTGAATCTTAAAAGAACATTTCAAGAGATGAAAACTACAAGCGAATTTCTCTCTCCTAAACATAGGCATAAAACCCTAAACAAAATATTAGAGAATCAAGTCCAGTGATATACAAATGGCTAGACCATCACAGCACAATCAGGTTCATTGCATGAAAGCGATAGTGATTTAATATTTGAAAATAAATCAAGATAATTTATTATATTACAGAATAAAGGAGAAAAAAAACATACAACCATCTTAATGAATGCAAAAAACTGACAAAAGTTATAACCCGCGTGAGAGAAAAACTCTTAGACAGTAACATCCTTAGTCTGTTAAAATGTCAGTCAAGTAAAAAATAAAACAAATTACGGAAAGAGCTTAAATGTCCATCAACTGACGAATGGATAAAGAAGATGTGCTTTAAATATACAATTGAATACTCCTTGGCAATGAGAAAGAATGAAATCTGGCCATTTGCTGCAACCTGGATGGAACTGGAGGGTATTATGCTAAGTGAAACAAGCCAGTCAGAGACGGACAGGTATCATATGTTTTCACTCCTATGTGGGTCTTGAGAAATTTAGCAGAAGACCATGGGGGAGGGGTAAGCCAATTTGACAATAAATTATATTTAAAAAAAATAAAACAACTGATGTTAAATTTTATAGCTAAATGTTAATGATTTCTTATGGAGCTTGTGAGCAAGACAAGAATCGTTATCACCATCGCATGCAACTTTGTGCTAGGAAGGCAGAGCTGACTCAATGGCACCCAGCGTAGCCCTTCTATATAGTCAGTTCTCAACCAATACCAAGAAGATGCTAAGTACTGCTATTCATACCACAAATGAGGTAAATAATGAGAAATAACTGATTTAATCTAGCTGCTGGAGGAAAGTATGTTAAGGTTGTAAGATGAGAAAACTGCTTTCCCTGATCACTTTTACTATTAAAAATAGAATCCATTGTCTTTATCGCACAGATTGAATTTTAAGTCAAAATGTTCTTTGTTTTACAGTTTTAAATAAAAACTCCAAATAACTTTTTTTAAATTTCTTTATTTTTGAGAGACAGAGAGAGACAGAGAATGAGCAGGGGAGGGGCAGAGAGAGAGGGAGACACAGAATCAGAAGCAGGCTCCGGGCTCTGAGCTGTCAGCACAGGGCCTGACGCGGGGCTCAAACTCACAAACCAGGAGATCATGACCTGAGTCGAAGTCAGACGCTTAACCGACTGAGCCACCCAGGCGCCCCAGAAAATGTTTTTTTTTTAAAGAGACTGCTATAAATCACATGAGTGAAGGCAAAAATGAAAAATCTGTACAATAATATACAGACCACAGTCTGGGAGAAAGGCCATCTGTATAACATTATCACTTAGCTGACACTGTCATCCAATTAATGCTATCACTCCAAAGTAGGAGCTCAAGATGGCATGGGGGTGGGAATTTTAGGCTGTGTTGGGGATTTGATTTAACAGAGCAGGACAAAGTTCAGAGGAGAAGTAGGTAAACGAAGCCTCAACTGTTAGAAATTTGTTGGTCATACCTTTGCTTTAAAGAAGTGTGCAAGTGTGCATTTCAGATGACCTGTATCCAGCCAAAAATAATATAGGAAAAGCCTTGATAGTGACACTGTTTACAAACACTAAAAATTTTAAAGATTGAAATAGATAAACCTTTGGTTTAAAAAAGCATGTTTATTTGAAAAATATAGGAACAAACTAAAGAAGGGAAAATTCATCTATAAATCTATTATCTCTGGTAACTATTGTTACCACCATGTCCTTGTGATATTTTTCAAACATATTCAGGATTACTGTGAGTTATTATAAGTAAAAAAAACAAAAAAGGAAATACGTTTGGATGTGACTTCTTCCTTTTACTAGTGAAGTGAAGAAAGGTACTCACCAGTGTAAACCGAGAAAAATCTATAGGATCAGACATCAAAGTGAAGACAATCTTTAAAATTTTTGCAACAATCTTTAATTTTTTTAAATGTTTATTCAGTTTTTTGAGAGAGAGAGACAGAGCGTGAGTGGGGGAGGGGCAGAGAGAGAGGGAGACACAGAATCGGAACCAGGCTCCAGGCTCTGAGTTGTCAGCACAGAGCCTCCTAGGAGGCGCAAACTACAAATTGCAAGATCATGACCTGAGCCGAAGTTGGATGGACGCTTAACCGACTGAGCCACCCAGATACCCCCAAAGTGGAGACAATCTTAAGTGCAGTGAAGGAGAATGCACTTGTTGAACGGAAGTCAGTATTATTTTCTGGTGAGATTGAATATGCTTTTATTTCAGGTTCTTTTAATGTTTTAATATTCAGCTTAAATATAACCTTCTTTGGAAAGCTCCATACCTCTCTTCTTCTCCCAGGTAGAATTCCCCTTCCTTTGCACCTTTATGTTATCCTAAACAGACTTCTATCATAAATTCTGTGATACTTCGTTGTACTTTCTCACCCTTAATGTATCAGCTTAAATACCATTCCTCAGGGAAAATGGTCAGACACCTATGATGAGGTTAAGTCTTCTGTATACTCTCCTATAGCCCCAAGACTTCGCTTACCAGCAATTACACTGGTGTATTTATGTACATAATTATCTATTTTATATCCTTTCCCAACCAGCTTATAAACTATAAGGAAGAAACTATGTCATTACTTTTGATGGCTTTGTTCTTTTGAACTGAACATGTAGTGCCTGTCATATAACACACATTGAAACAATATTTGAAATGGAGAAGAGACAGGGAAGGAAGGAAGGAAGGAAGGAAGGAAGGAAGGAAGGAAGGGAGGAAGGGAGAGAGGAAGGGAGGGAGGGAGGGAGGGAGGAAGGGAGGGAGGGAGGGAGGCTCTAAATGGAGCTTTCCAACAAAGAAGATAGGTTGAGTGACCTGGTGGATGGGGGAGAGCCCAGAGCAAAGGGGACAAATTCTTGCAAACTGTCTCTAGCTGGAAAAAATAAGCCAACAGATAAGAAAAATAAGTGGTGAACTTATCAAAGGTATGGAATAATCCTGCGTTCCTCTCCCATTCAAAAAAAAAAAATGCATCATAGCTGCCTCTTGAAGTCACTTACAGTGCATACATCCCTACATCCATCCCCTGCTGACTTTGGCAGTTTTGCCCCCTACACATCTCCATCTGTCTTTGTGCAAAATGCTTAGTTTTTCCTTTCAGAATAGGTCATTCATGTTTACAAAAGCTGTCCATGCTTTTTACTTTTTAATTTTAATGTCTGGGATCTAATCTGCTTACTTGCACATCACTGAGGCTAGGTTGTGGGCAGGCCAGGCCGAACAATAGCTGTTGAGATTTTTACGCCCCACATGCAAAAAGGCGAGGCAGTCTGGGAAAGGAAGAAGTATGGATTTCATTTACCTAGAGGAAACAACACCGATCTTAGTGTTTCTTTTTGCTTGTAAAAGGGAGGATATAAAGGTGGTGAAAAATAGTTTTGCCAGTCTATCTTCAAATGGGTAATTGGGAGGCTGGTAGGAATTTTCAAACATAATATAACAAAATCAAGGAACAAAAACGTTCCTTTTCATCTGCACAGAGGCTCTGTTGAAGCTGGAAATACTTGTGGGATATTAGGAATGAAAAATGTCAGCATGCACACTGCCCAGGCTTGCCTGGTTTATGGCTCCCACCTCGTGGCCGTCGTTACTGTCCAGTAAAAGAACCTCTTTGTCCCGGGAGCATTGCTTTTCAAAGACAAGAGCCATCCCCAAGCACCCTCTCAATTTCACATATAGGTCATGGCATTCAGAGAATAATGCGAGGGATGGCCCAAGAACCAGTTCTTTCAATCTTTGGGACATGAAGTTATTTAGTACTGGTTCAGCTAAGCCTTTTTGCTCCTATGAATTTCCTTCCTGAATGGAAAGTCACTTCTCCAAGAATACCTGAGTTCTTCAGTGGCTTGAAATGCAAGGCTTGTAAACAAATAAGAAGCCAAATGGGGAAGGGGCAGGTAGGAGTGACATACAGGAGACTGGGAAAGAGAGATATGTCATTTAAAAGCTGTAACCTAAAGCCTGTCTTAGTGGTGTGTATGTGTGCGTGGGGGTGTGGGGTGTGGGTGTGGGTGTGTGTTGTGAAATCCACAAGAGGAATGCCAATCCCATAATTCAGAGCTGAAATGATCCAGATCCTGAAATGAGCACATTTCCTGATGTTTGGGGAGGTTGAGAAACGTGGTTTATGGAGAAAGACAAGATTGACATGGGTATTCTGCCTTCTGCCAGAAATCCCCCTACAACCTCAGTCTCAAGTCAGATCCTAGAGAGGAAAGATGAGCTTCTGGCCCAGCCCTGGAATGTAGTGGTCTGTTCCTTAGAGGTAAGTGTGCTGAACTCTGGTTCTCTCAAAGCAAATCATTTTCCAGTCCAACTTAGTGGTTCACGTTTGTTAAAACTGTGGCACTGAAGGGGGACAATTGCTTCTCTTTCTGGATGTCTGCTGTGAATACCAGCCAAGCTATGTTGCTGAAGTCAGATCTAACCAGTCTTCCTGTGCATATTGTGCCTAAAACCCACTGAAAATAAGAAAAGGAGGTGACTTTTGCATGAGATCAGACATGATTGAAGTGACTGAGGTGGCATGAACATGTGACATGTAACAGAGGATATAGTCCCTGTCAAATACAACAACTTAAAAAAAAAATAAAGAGCCAATAAAGAGACAGTGTCAGAACAAATACCCCCTAAACACAAGCACTGCACAGCACTGGGTTACATTTTCATTCTACTACCTTAATGTCTCTGTGACTGAACTTACATGCCTTACCTTTCCAAATACAGTAAAACCTTGGTTTGCAAGCATAATTTGTTAAGGAAACATGCTTGTAATCCAAAGCACTTGTACATCAAAGTGAATTTCAAGAACCATTGGCTCAGATGTGATCATGTGACATTGGGAGTCACGTACTATTCTATTGCAAGACATCACTCATTTATCAAGTTAAAATTTATTAGAAATGTTTGTGCATCTTGCTTCCGGAACACTCACTGAACAAGTTACTCGCAATCCAAGGTTTTACTGCATTCCAATCTGGGCACTGTGTCTTCACAGCTTGCTCTAACAAGCCGTAATAAAACTTGCCATTTTCTTGTACTTTATTTTCCCTTACTTATTTCATTACGATCACTCTTGAAACTACAATGTACTTTCATGTGTGTAGGCAAAGGATATAGATGTTGAAATAACTTAAGTCACCTTTTTTACCTCTTGCCCTAACTTTGAAAACAATTCATTCATTCATGCATACATGAATGCATGCATTGATTGACTGATGGATAGATATCGTTTCGTGAAGGAAGTGTGACTTATGTGTTTTTCAAGGTCAGGTGTTATACACCTGGGAAGTGGGGGAAACATAGGGTTATGTTAAAATGAAAACAGTATTAAATGGATCCCGTCTTCTGACTGGAGGAGAGAACTAGATTGGTAGATCTAAGATAATGTAAGACATCCTGGGTTTAGACGAATAGCCCTGCTCTCTCTAATACCAATGAATTTCCCAAGTAGAAGCTTGGGTAGATCCACTGAGGATGTAAGAAAGCAGATCATAGTTGGAGAAATGACACTATTCTTACTTTCCTTAGACCCACAGGCAGAGAGAGGGTGGTGTTTTGCTCTCAGAAATATTCTCCTTCAAAGCACTAAAGAGTATAACTGCACGTGTCTTGTCTGTGATTGGAAGTTCTTCCATTCCTTGGAAGAAGTATGTAGAAGCCACTTTTAGGCAACAGCCTGGACAATGAAAACTCGAGCAGGGCGAAAGGACCCACAGTGGCTACTGTGCTAACACAAACAGGCTCACTAAGCAAACCACCTCGAAATAGCCATAGGTCCTAACTGACCAACGGGCTACTTAAAATCAGGCACAGTTCCTAAGGTTAACAAAAAGTGAAAATTACATACATTCCCATACTTCCTCACTCCACACTACAACTGTAGCTCGTCACCACTGCCTCATGGCAGACAGTCTCTCTTTTGCTGTCCTGGTGCCGTTCCCAAATTTATATCTTTGTTCTGCCTTGGGTGAATTCTTTCACTGCCTATGCAGCCAGCCCCAAGCCAATCAGAACAAGCCACAAAGTAGACACGTCCATGTAAAATGAACAGCACACTGCAAGGTCAATATGCATAGGTTTGAATCTTCCCATTACTAATCAGTAAGTTTTCCATATCTCATTGCCTTCTGACCTCACAGGCTATTTCTTTCCAGATACTGTCTCACTTCTCCCTCTTCTCTTGCCTCTTTTCCTTCTAAACCCAAACCATCTTCTTAGATAGGCTTTCTTTTTTCTTTCTCAGCTCTGCATTTTCACCAGTGACCCCCTGGGCAGTACCTCTCCTGGCTCAGTCTGATCCATGATCTCTTCTCTTTGACCCTGTAATAATTCCATCCATATTCTTGATTTACAAGTGGCACCCAGAAAGTAAAAATCTGGGTAAAGGTAGACCAAAATATGCTCAGTATTTATACATTTCTAAATTACTTGAAGATGAATAATAAAGACAGTACTCTCTTACATGCAACAAATATTGTTTCACTACCATGTTCCAGGTATTATGCAAGGTCCTAGGGAAATAATACGGGACTGGTAGATGCAGTTCCAATCGATGGGAAGCTTAAAGACTAATGTGTTTGATCACTGGCATTATCTGGTTACTAGCAACACTTCCCTTTTTTTTTTTTTTACTAGCAACACTTTATTTTATTTTTATTTGTTATTATTATTAATCTTTTTTAAGTAGGCTTCATGCCCAGTGCAGAGCCCAACGCGGGGCTTGAACTCACGACAGACTGAGATCAAGGCCTGAGCTGAGATCAAGAGTGGGAAACGTAACTGACTGAGGAACCCAGGAGCCCACTCCTAACACTTTTAAAAGGTTTTTTAAAAAGGCCTTTACCGGGGCGCCTGGGTGGCGCAGTCGGTTAAGCGTCCGACTTCAGCCAGGTCACGATCTCGCGGTCCGTGAGTTCGAGCCCCGCATCGGGCTCTGGGCTGATGGCTCGGAGCCAGGAGCCTGTTTCCGATTCTGTGTCTCCCTCTCTCTCTGCCCCTCCCCCGCTCATGCTCTGTCTCTCTCTGTCCCAAAAATAAATAAAACGTTGAAAAAAAAAATTTAAAAAGGCCTTTACCAAGGATTGCTGCTATGTGAATGACAACAAGTTTAACAGTATAAAACTTATGGTAGCTTTTATTTCTTCTGGTCATTGTAGAACAATATTGTAAAACTCTTAAAAGTCTTTAGAATCTCAAACCAACACATGACTTTCTCCTTCCCTCGGCCTATCAATGACTTACATTAAAATGCTCTTAAAATGCCTAACGAAAATGTTTCTATTTACAGATGGTTTAGTAAAGTTTAATTTTAACCAAATCTAATTTTGTAAACCAAATTGAACTCTAGTTATTTTGGGCTAATAAATATATTTCTAACATCACAGCACAGCTATATTATTTACTAAACTAGCACACACACAAAAATAGAAACCTACCTAGATTTACTCTGTATTCTTTTTTTTTTTTACTTTGGATAATTTGTTGAAAAGAAACAAATGAAGGGGCGCCTGAGTGCCTCAGTTGGTTAAGCGGCCGACTTCAGCTCAGGTCATGATCTCACCGCCCATGAGTTCAAGCCCCGCATCCGGCTCTGTGCTGACAGCTCAGAGCCTGAGGCCTGCTTCTGATTCTGTGTCTCCCTCTCTCTGCCCTTCCCCTCCTCATACTCTGTCTCTCTCTCTCAAAAATAAATAAACATTTAAAAAAAAGAGTCCTTTGAAAAGAAACAAATGAACAAAACATAGGTTATGAGATGTTAAATGTTTAATTCCTTAACTTTAGAGGTATTCTCCAATTTTGAAAAATCTATAGTTATCATGCAGGTTTAATGGGATTAGCCTAAGATTTCTTATGTATTCTCAGTAAACCTCTATTTTTCTGTTAGCAAAAGGTATGGGACACCCTGGTGTTAATTTGATTTTTTTTTTTTATTGCTTTATCTCAAGCATGGAGCAGGGAGCCATGCATGCCATTCATGTAGTAAACATATAGCAGGTGCTAGCTCCCTCGTGCATCTCCCGGTTAAAATCAAAATTGGTCATGTTATACTTGCATATATCACAATACCATATTAAACAAATTTCATTATTATTGATACTTAAAATTTTTTTCTTTGATTTACTTTATTTTCTTTTTACCTCTGCTGCTATTTTTATTCTGAAAATGCCACTGATGAGTATTACAAGCAACCCTGTTTCATTGGCCTGGAATAAAAAATTGGAATGGGGGCATAGTTAGAGGACAAGGAGGACAAAGAAATCATTAAAAAGATAGGTATTCAGTCACCTCCACATCCATCTCCTCTGGGTCCTGTAGGAGAAAATGACAGCTTTCCTTTGACATGGGTGAATACATTAATCTCTGACCCTGCCCCTGTTTGGAGCTTCAGTTATAGACTGGATTTTCTATTCTTTGACCTCTTCCAAACTTTCTTTTCATATTCCTACTTTGGCTCCTCTGTTCCTTCCTAAATTTCACCCTGGAGGGGTGCCTTGGTTGTTCTGTTGGTTAAGTTTCCAACTTTGGCTCAGGTCATGATCTCACTGCTTGTGGGTTTGAGCCCCACATCGGGCTCGGTGCTGACAACTCAGAGCCTGGAACCTGCTTCAGATTCTGTGTCCCCCCCCTCTCTGTCTCTGCCCTGCTCACGTACTCTCTCTCTCTCAAATATAAATAAATATTTAAAAAAATTTAAATTTCACCCTGGAATTTGTTTCCCATTACACTGAAATATCTTCTGACTCAATGCGATTTTATAGAAATGCTAAAAGGTCAGTCATGTTCCTTCCAGAATTTGATGCTCAGTAACTATAAAACCCAATTTATCTCTCAAGAATTATGGTTCCTCAGGAAAAATCAAATTATGCCTCTGTAGTTCCTCACTTCCATATTTTTTGGAAGGAATATGTCCTATAGGAGAGATGAAAGAGGAAGACTGAATTTAAATTTCGTTCTGTCTGGAGTTAACTGGACAAAGGTTAGGTAAGTTACCTAACAGTTTCTTGCATAATTTTCTCATTAATGCTGGTTTTTTTTTTTTTTGTCTCCTAAATTAAGATTATAAGGATTTAAGGTAGTATATGGCAGTGGTATTTAAAATGTGGTCGGGGGGCACCTGGGTGGCTCAGTCAGTTAAGCGTCTGACTCTTGATTTTGGCTCAGGTCATGATTTCACAGTTCATGAGTTCGAGCCCCTCATCATCAGGTTCTGCACTGATGGCATGGAGACTGCTTGGGATTCTGTCTCTCCCTCTCTCTCTGCCGCTCCCCCTGCTCCCACTCTGCCTCTCAAAATAAATAAATAAGCCTTAAAATATGGTTTTGGCATGCATATGTACCTTTAAGACACTTTCAGGAGATCCTCAAGAACAAAATTAGTTTTATAGCATATTTAAAACATGATTTCTCTTCTAACCCTCTCATTGTCTTGTAAGTGTACTCAGTACAAATAGTTCCTTCACTGGTTTTAGATTACACATTGCAATTAACTGTGAAGGAAATAAAACCTATAGAGTTCTGATGTAGTATCAAAGAAGAACATCCACAATTATCTACATGGGCTATGAAAATTCTCTTCCCTTTTCCAACTATATATCTGTGTGGGACCAGATTCTTTTCACACACTTTAACCAAAAGTAACACACTGTAGAAGCAGATATGAGAATCCAGCTCTCCTCTCTTAAACCATGATTAAAGAAATTTGGAAAAATGTAAAAGTGTTACCCTTTTCACTGAACCTTTTTTTTGTTGTTGTTTATTTTGGAAAGCATATTAATGATTAATTACAACAGATTATGTTCACATATAATGGATTTGTTATTTAAAATAAATTAATAAATAATATTCTTTAAAATCTCTTCAAATTTTTGAATACAGTAAATATCAGTAAGTATAACGCACACAAACATAAGATCTTCAGGGTCTACAAATTTTTTTAAAAATGTAAGACCCAGCAATAGCACTGCTAGGAATTTACCCAAGGGATACAGGAGTACTGATGCATAGGGGCACTTGTACCCCAATGTTCATAGCAGCACTCTCAACAATAGCCAAATTATGGAAAGAGCCTAAATGTCCATCAACTGATGAATGGATAAAGAAATTGTGGTTTATATACACAATGGAATACTACGTGGCAATGAGAAAGAATGAAATATGGCCTTTTGTAGCAACGTGGATGGAACTGGAGAGTGTGATGCTAAGTGAAATAAGCCATACAGAGAAAGACAGATACCATATGGTTTCACTCTTATGTGGATCCTGAGAAACTTAACAGGAACCCATGGGGGAGGGGAAGGAGAAAAAAAAAAAAAAAAAAAAGGACGTTAGAGTGGGAGAGAGCCAAAGCATAAGAGACTGTTAAAAACTGAGAACAAACTGAGGGTTGATGGGGGGTGGGAGGGAGGGGCGGGTGGGTGATGGGTATTGAGGAGGGCACCTTTTGGGATGAGCACTGGGTGTTGTATGGAAACCAATTTGTCAATAAACTTCATATAAAAAAAAAAAATGTAAGAGTCCTGAACAAAAACTTTTGAGAACTACTGATATAGGGAATGATGACATATAATTTATATCACCCACAGACTTATTAAACAACTATGGAAAATCTGAGCTCATATTTTGCCTTGAAAAGCAAGAGGAAAGTTATTTTCCTTTCTCCCTCTATTTCTTTGCTTCTTTCTTTCTTTTTCTTTCTAAATCTTTCTTTATTTCTTTTTTTTTTTTTTAATTTTTTTTTTCAACGTTTATTTATTTTTGGGACAGAGAGAGACAGGGCATGAACGGGGGAGGGGCAGAGAGAGAGGGAGACACAGAATCAGAAACAGGCTCCAGGCTCTGAGCCATCAGCCCAGAGCCTGACGCGGGGCTCGAACTCCCGGACCGCGAGATCGTGACCTGGCTGAAGTCGGACGCTTAACCGACTGCGCCACCCAGGCGCCCCGCTCTTTCTTTATTTCTAAATCTTTCTAATGTCTTTATTATCAAATATCTTTTTATTTTTTCTTTTTTTAAAAAAAATTTTTTTCAACGTTTATTTATTTTTGGGACAGAGAGAGACAGAGCATGAACGGGGGAGGGGCAGAGAGAGAGGGAGACACAGAACCGGAAACAGGCTCCAGGCTCTGAGCCATCAGCCCAGAGCCTGACGCGGGGCTCGAACTCACGGACCGCGAGACCGTGACCTGGCTGAAGTCGGACGCTTAACCAACCGACTGCGCCACCCAGGCGCCCCTATTTTTTCTAATATCTTCTCTAGTATTAGCTATCTTAAGAAAGTGTGCAAATGTGAACACACATAATAAGAATTTGCTTTATTTAGATCTTTATGGTTAAAAAAATCCAGTATAAGAATCCATATTTAATGACAATAGGACACTCATTTATATTTAGGAAGAAATCAGAGATGAATCAGGACACTATATATTTACCAATCTGTATATGGTATATGATAGTAATGAGATGAAGTTGCAAAACATCTGGAGGAGGGGAAAAACGACTTACCATGGGAGGGAAAACCTCATCTGGCCAATTTGCTGGGTGGAATGACATAAAAGGCAAAAGCTTAAGGCATATTCTGTTTGCTTCTCTGCTTCGAGTGCTAACCAAGTTCTGAAATAACACCGCACATTGGCAGAAGCAGAGCTCAGAAAAGAGGGCCTCAGGGCCTCGGAGGAGGGAGATTTAAATGTATTGGAATTACAGTAGAGGACACACCAAGGACTGTAAAGGCAGTCACTAAAGCTTGCTGAGAAGTCCTGTTACAGAAACTCAGTGAAATGTAGTGAGGAATCTACTGACATTCAGAAATCATGAATATATTCTAGTTTCACTTACACATAAACACATCTGAAAATTCCTCCATCTTTACGGTTCATTTATTTAATTACTTATTTATTTAGGATTTACTTGTGCTTTCTCCCTCTAAATAGATACAGTGAACCTGGTAAGTTAAATATAGTGCAAAATAAAAAATAAAACAGGAACTCCTCCGTGTCAAAGGGCACAGAAGTTACCAGGATTCTATGACTCAGGTCATTTGTCTATGTATTACTATATTGGCAACAGTTAACTCTGGGCCAATGAATATATGTGTCAGGTACTTTACATGATTTGTCCCATTTTGTTCTCAATGCTGACTTAAGCATCACATTCAATCATTCCCATTTCACAGAGGAGGAAACTGAAGAAGAGAGAGCTCTTACAGCAAGTTCAAGTTTGCACAGCTAGTGAATGGTGGTCTTGAGCTCTTAGTCACTATAGGATGCTGCTCCTAATGATCATGTATCTGTAGGAGCAGCTGGGATGCAGGAGCAGGTGATACCAGGGCCCTGACCTCATGGAGCTTACACTCTCCCATGCTAGCCAATTAACCAAATAACCAATTCAATGCAGACTGTTATCTGTCTCATACTCAAATTATAAATAAAAGAGAGTAAATAACTCTTTTCTAAAAATTTTCTTAAATGTTTTTTAGTTTTGAGAGAGAGAGAGAGAGAGAAAGCATGCGCAGGGGAGGGTCAGAGAGAGAGGGAGACATGGAATTTGAAACAGGCTCTAGGCTCTGAGCTGTCAGCACAGAGTCTGACACGGGGCTAGAACTCATCAACGGTGAGATCATGACCTGAGCTGAAGTCGGACGCTTAACCGACTGAGCCACCCAGGCGCCCCTAAATAACTCTTTACAGCAGTCTCTGTGTAGGTCTAGTATCCAACATCAATACCGACTAGATGACAAGGCTGTTGGGAGAGTATTCCCAGAAAGAGACATCTGAATGAATCAGTACCATTTCTACAGAGAGGAAATGAGAGAAACCACTTCATTTGGACGCTAGGTAGTATAATAAAAAATGCACATCACTGCTATGAATGACCGAAAGTAGTATTCACTGAGTCCTTATTCCATGTCTAGTGGTGTGCTAAGCAGTTCATTTGTGTTTTCTCATCTAATACTCAAGATGAGATAGACAAATCCTATCATCACTCTTCCTTGCAACTTGTGCGATTTATCACAGCCAATAATTGTTTACAGCCTAGGCTATCTGAATCTGGCATCCATGTCCTTAGCCTCAGTGGTACACATTCTTTTAAGAACGCCATTTCTTCCTCTGGTCTCCTTCGCCCCTATCTCCCCCCAGCCCTCAACTCCCAGATCTCGCCATCAGATCAATACAATCTCCAGGCGCGCTCACCCGGGAGGCACCCGTTCCCTCTCCTGTTCGCTGTACTTGATTCACACATGGTAGTTGTACTTCATCTTGGCTCCCTGCAACCCTCCAACTACAGGAGCTAGAATGGAAGCAAAGATAAGGGAGTCCTGGTGGCAGCAGGAACAGTGCTATTTGTAACCAGAAGCCAAACGAGCCACTTTAGCTTTGAAGGCACAAGAAAGCCTTCATTTAGATAGGAGGCAAAAAAGATCAAAGCTGAGAAGGACAAACATGTCTGTTGTGTGCGGCAGGCAGGCAGCAAGTTACCAGAAGGGAGCCCCACATCCTTTACTGCAAAGCAGATGCAGTACATCTGAGAGGTTACCATAAACCAAATAAATACTGCAGCGGAACCTTCCCTTGAAGTCTCTTGGAAACAAAAGCATGGGGCTTTCACCTGGAACAGACCGGGGCTTGCTCTCCCTGCAGCTGGCGCATGGCCTTCGGCCCCATACTGCTTATAATGTCTTAGATGAATGCCGAACATCTACTCATAAAATCACCAAAAAGCACAAAACCATTTTATATATGTCTGAGAGAACCAACGCATGATTTTATTTGAAGTATTCTCTGGGAAGTGACACACGACGACTTCTCTGCAAACCGCAAAGGTTTCAGGTTGACAGTGGACAATTCAGAGAAACGCTCGCTCTCCTGAAGCACAGCCATGGTTCTCATAAATGAACACAGGAAAAGAGAGTACTTTTCACTCTTTCCCTCCTAATTGAAGAGGGAAACGTAAATGCATTGGGCATCAACTCTATGGCAGATACTATTTTAGATTTTTTTTTTTTTGTTATTTCAATCCCAGTATAGTTAACATACAGTGTTATATTAGTTTTGGATATATGATATAGTGATTCAATAATTCTATACATTATTCAGTGCTCATCACGATAAGTGTACTCAATCCCCTTTACCTCTTTCATTCATCTCCCCCACCAGCCCCCCACTCCCCTCTGGTAACCATCAGTCATATACATGATTGTATCTGATTGCTATCATAATCCTGTAAATTTGGAATTAATATAGATGGAATATATAGATGGAAGAACATATTGAGTTTTTCCTTAAGGTCATATATAGTACATAGTAGAACTGGGGTATGAACTCCTTCCTTCAAAAACACTAGATTTTATTTTCAAAGTTACTTTGTAATGAATTCTACCAGCTAGGAAACTGAAACTCCAGTTGGGGAAATTTGTGAAAATGACACAAAGGCAATTAACTTTGGGAATAAAATATTTTATTTGCTAATTTGACGGAAAAAGACAGATTTAAGATCTTTTCTTCTTTTTGAGAGAAAGAGGGTGCAAGTGAGCAAGAGGCAGAGAGAGAGAGGAAGAAAGAGAGAGAGAGAATCTCATGAAAGGTGGGGGGAGGGGAGAGGGAGAGACAGAGAGACAGAGAGAGAGAAGCAAGGCTCAGCCTGGGCTCTTGTTCACCCAAAGTGGGACTCGTGCTCATCTGAAGCGGGGCTCGAGCTCACACCATGCAGGACTCGAACTCACCAACCATGAGATCATGATCTGAGCTGAAGTCAGATGCTTAACTGACTGAGCCACCCAGGTGCCCTAAGATCTTAATTAGGGATTTGTAACGAATACAGCACATTGAACAAAAGGACTTTAATCCTCAAACTTCATTTTTAAACACAATTTTGAGTGTACACCAGCTAAACCAACTCATCCTGACTTGTCCAGGAGGTCCCAAGTAGACCTTTTGTTTTGTGCTGGATTTTCATGGTAAGTAGGAATAGTCTAATTGCTAGAGCTATAGCTCTAATCACTACAAGCAACAGAAACTAATGAAATGAAACCCAGTGGCAATCAGAGTTACTAAGGTAGTTACGTAGTGCAGTGGAGGTGATGTAAATGGCCATGTGAAGGATGAATAGATGTTAGTCAGATATAAAGGGGGTTGGGGTGGGAAAGATTCCAGGCAGAGGGAGGAGCATGTTCAAAGACAGGATGACAAGAGGGAAGGGACCTTGGTAAGTAGGAAAAGTAAGGATTACTGAGGACAGAGCGAGGAAGAACAAAGTGCAGGGGTTTTATCCCAAGAATAAAGAGAAACCTTTATAGGGATTGGGAAGAGTGAAGGGAAGGAGTGGAGGTTAGGGCAGACATATTCCCACTCCTACAGTGAAAAGATCACTGTACTAGGAACAGAGCGGAAGCTAGAGAACATCCAGCAGGTGACGCTGTAAACCGGAGGAGAGGCGATGAGTGGCTGGGGGTTAGAGGTTGAAAAAAGAGGGTGATTATGTACATTTCTAGATAGAGAAATTGACTAGCCTTGGCAATAAATTTGACTTGAGGTGAAGTAGAGAAAATGTCAAAGACGATGCCTCTTCTTCTGGCTCCTGCAAACGGATGGATGGTAGAAACCTATGTAAAGTTTAGTTTTAATGCTTAATAGTTTCATAGTGTTGTCATAGAGATGTTCTGTTGGTAATAATACCCGACAATGAGTGGATCTTTCCCCTGACAGAGGATCTCTAGTCCCCTGCTGCCACTTGTTGATGTGCCTTGATGGTGAAGAGATGGCCTAGGAAGTAGAAAGAGCTTACATGCTCAAATATCACATCACATGTGGATGATGATAAGTTAAGTGTAAGGGATAATTAATTTCAAAGTCTCCTCAAACTGAAGAGGAGTCAAGAGGCGGATCCACATGAATTAAATTCTTTTAGAACTAATTCATTTTAACCCACCTTCACGACTTTATGAGTGATAGGAATTATTCAAGAACAGGTTTTTTATAATATTACATTTCATAATACTTTTCGCAAGAAACAACAAAATGATTCTGGAAATCTCCTTGCTCGTTAGATTCTGTTACAATGAGTAAAATTATCATCGTCATACAGTTTCTAAACGTATTTGAGTATGGCCACCCTCTAGATTTTTCTCTCATCAAGAGTATTACTGTGAAAAAATTCAAAGCTATGTAGGGAACAGACCGGTGGTGGCCAGGGGGAGTGGGGGATGGGCAAAATAATAAAGGGATTTAAGAGGTACAAACTTCCAGTGACAAAGTGAATAAATCACAGGGATAAAAAGTACAGCATAGGGAATACAGTCCATAATATTGTAATAACATTGCATGGTGACAGATAACTACACTTGCCGTGATGAGCATATTGTGTGATGTACAGAATTCTCTATTCACAACGTTGCACACCTGAAACTAATATAACATTGTATGTCAACTATATTTCAATAATAAAATTTTCTTCAATTAAAAGCTACTTTAAAATTACTTTTGCCTCATCCCATGGTCAGATTGTCTGAAACACTTAGCTTACAATAATATCAAATGAAAATAATAAGTAATTATGCATGAATAATATACCCTAATATGTAATTATATATAGCATATTATATGTACATTGTACACGAATATAATATAATAAAATACATAATCATATATATTAAAACAATACACATATTAATGTTTATTAATATATAATACATAGTACATAATAATATGTTGTATATATTATGTAACAGAATGTATAATTTTATATTATGCTTATATTAAAGTAATAAGTCATATGTATATACCATACTTTAGAGTTTACAAAATCATTTCACGTATGTTTTCTCACTGAATCTTCACAGTAGTACAAATATTACTGCGCTTCTAACAGAAAAGAGGAAATTGTGGCTGGGATTAGGTGGTCATAGTGAGTTTGAGAGTACAGGGTGGGTGATGTAATAATTTCTGTAATTTCTATAATCATCATATATTTCTATTTCTATTATATATATAATTTCTATGTCTATAATCATCATATATGATACAGAATACATCACCTATGATATACTACCTAATATACAGTCCCATATATTTTCTCACTGAGTCTGCCTTGGTATGGAAGTATCAATCACTGTGCCCTTCTTAAGAGAAGAAAATGAGGTGATTTAATAATGTGCCCCAGTTCACTCAGCTAAATTACTGGGCAGATTTAGGACTGAACCAGCTTTTTAGAAACACAATTCCAGTATTCTTTCCACCACATCACAGCTGCCTTACATAATTGGCTGACTTTTGCTGTACAGTTTTTAACCAGCTCCTCAATGGCAGAA
The DNA here is from genome assembly GCF_022079265.1 of Lynx rufus. NCBI lineage: Eukaryota > Metazoa > Chordata > Mammalia > Carnivora > Felidae > Lynx > Lynx rufus. The sequence continues at coordinate 50,374,764 of NW_025814826.1, read as the reverse complement.
TCACTTATAGGAATATGCATGACATTATCTGATTAAAAATGACTCAACTAATGACATCCAGAAGCAATCAAGAAAACCGAATGTGGCTCGCATGTCAGGTTCTGAATGGGAATATTCAGAAGTGCGGTAAGCATTTGTGGGGGACATGTCCTTGGCAAGAGCCAGACTCTCAGGGCTGAACTGCATCGTGTGCAAGGGGTTTTCGTCATTCTTTCCCTTTCGAATAGTGTGAGGAGCAGCCTCGCACTCCAGGCTCACACAACCAGGGTATCTTTGCAGATGGGAAGTGAGGGAGCCAGTGTCCTGAAGTGACCATGAGGCACGGTATACTGTCCTCCCAAAGCAAGGGTCATTAAGGCTCTAATGACCTCCCAGGAGCCCACCCACCCAGAAGAACAAAGAGTCTTCTAGGTTCCTGGGACAGATGAGAGCCCAGGCATGGTGTGTGTGCAGGGGCTCCTGGGGGGTGGGGGTGGGGGCTGACATCATTTTTCTGACTTCATGGTTTAAGCACAGTTAACCCCAAGAAAGCTAAGAGGTAAGTCAAAACATGGAGGGAATTCACAGGCAGTGTGGGGAGGGGAAATACAAAAATTACCCCTGCTGCTGCTTCCCCCACTATAAGTGCTCGCTCCTTACAGTACCAAAAAGAAAGAAAACAAAAAACACATACTCACACACGTATACATATATATGCATAAATGTTTATTTGTATGTTTTCCATGTATTTTCCTGACCTCTAAGAATGCAGATGATGCATTTCTTTGGAAAAAGAACTATAATCTAAAGAACTTTCACTGATGGCAGAGATTAACCTTCTAAAAGTTTTTTGGGGGGGGGGAGATGCAGTAAAAATTATCCATAAAAAAGAGTAATTACATTTAATTATGACCCTGCCTCTAGTTCTGCCGACTTCAATCTATCTTCTCCTCCAGTGCGGGTATACACACACACACACACACACACACGTATGCGCACACATGTACATGAACGTACATACACCTGCACACATGAGCACATGCACACACTTTAGTTTTATTTAGGTCAAAAAGAGGAGGGGAGTCATTATAATCTGCCTGCCTAATTTGTATCTGCATTGAATTTATGTGATCTCATTTATTGCTTCACTAAGTTTGAGAGGACAGGCTTCCTAGCTACATTTTACAGATGAGGAGGTTGATTCTGAGGCAGATTAGGGACCTGCTCATGGTTTCATATGAACAGATGTTTGTCTGGCTCCAAAGCCATTGTACACGCTGCTGTTTCTCATGAAACAGCTAAGGCCCGACATTTTTCCATGGTACAAAAAGGAGGGCAGAGAATGCCTCACTTTAAAAAACTTGTTTTGAACCACAATACAGTTTTCCTTATTTCCCCTGTTTTTTTTCCTGTCTCGTAAGAATGCAGATAATGCATTTCTTTGGAAAATGGACTGCAACCTAGAGAATGTTCACTGATGGGAAATAGCAAAGATTAACTTTTAAAAAGGTTATTGAAAAGATTGAGTAAAAAAATTCTATAAGAAAGAGACATCGTGGGGAGCCTGGGTGACTCAGTCGGTTTAAGCATCCAACTTTTGCTCATCATGATCTCGTGGTTTGCCAGTTTGAGCCCCACATGGGGCTCTGTGTTGACAGCTCAGAGCCTGGAGGAAGCTTGCTTCGGATTCTGTGTCTCCCTCTCTTTCTGCCCCTCCCCCGCTCATGTTCTGTCTCTCTCTCTCCTTCAAAAATAAATAAACATTAAAAAAACTTAAAGAAAAAAGAAAGAAAGCAAGAAAGAAAGCAAGAAAGAAAGCAAGAAAGCAAGAAAGAAAGAAAGAAAGAAAGAAGAAAGAGACATGGCACTAACTGTGGCCCCTCCTTTGGTCCTGCCTGACTCCATCCTGGAGTTTTGGAGGCACTGAGATGTGCAGTTTCAGCATCACCTGGGAACCTGTTACAAGTATAGATCATGGGTCCCCCCTAACCATGCTATATAAGAAACCCTGGAGGTGGGGTTCAGCAATCTATGTTTTAACCAGCCCTCTGGGTGATTGAGATGGCCACTGAGGTTTGAGAAGAATTGTAGTACTCAATTGTTTGAGTGATCTTTCTAAAATATATATCTATACTACCTCCCTGCTCAAAGTTTGTGTTTGGCTATCTAGCGCTTATAGAAAATTGTAAGCTCTATAAGTGGCTTATCTTCTTTTTTATACACAAACCCTCACGATAACCTCTTTGTGATTACAGAGCTACTTACAGGTCCTATGTCAATAGAAAGTCTAATCCTGTTTGGAACGCCATTCACTCTTGGATCTGTCAGCTAGAAAATTGTTTTGAACTTACATTGGAACATAAGCATTACTACCTCTATCAAGATTGCTCTGAATTCACTAAGCAAACAGTGCTACTAAGTGGCCTTGTTCCATATTTCCATCATATTCTTATTATTTTGGTAATTTTGCACATCCTCCTCCTCATTACTTGAGCTTTTTGAGGGTAGAGAGTATGCTTCATACATCATTATGTCACCAGAGCCTTGCACTCTCCTTAGGACATAGTAGGTGACCAACAAATAGTTGTTGCGTAAATCATTTGATAACTGAGCCAAAGCCAAATACAACACACTAAAAATTCTACAGGGCATTTATGGTAGTGGTGACACGAAGTGGCATCTAATACAATTATTGAAGGCTTTATTGCCATCAAGTATTATGGATCCTCTGTTTTCTTTAACATTCCCCATTCGTTTCTATTCCTACTTAAACAAACAAAAACACCTCCCCTTTTTAATAATATCTTGCATTTGTTATTCACAGACAAAGGATTTGGTGACACCCATATAGAGAGCTTATTTCTCTGAAACTCACATATTTTCCCAAATATCAAATCTCTATTTTTTATGCCCCCAAGACCTGCCCCACATGATGTTCTGTTTTCTGGTAATCTACCACCAAAGCGGAATCTTGAGGCAATTTACATGAGGAAAGGGGAGGCAGGTACTGCCTGGATCAAAGCTTCCTTTATCAGCTTTGAGTTTTAAACTCTCTACACTCTAAGCTACTTGAGAAGAGTAACTTCATTTTTTTGTTTACTTCTCTGTCTTAGCAGAAGACTGCTTAGCACATAGTATGTATCTAATAAATACTTACTAAATGAATAAGTGAATAAATGTGATACTGTTGATCTCTTTAGCATGACAAAAGTAATAATTACTGGGCGTTGTTGAATAAGAAAGGATTTTCTAATACTTCAAATTTCTTTTGAATCTAGCAAAAGGCAGGTTCACTCACCACATTACAGTGCTAGGTATAGGCAGAAGTAGATTCTGAAAAATAGGAAATGGAGAGCCCAAAGCCCACTCTTTCTAATCCAAATAAATGGTGTCAAGTAGGAGAGGAAGAGAACAGAGGGCTTCAGGTGATGAGAAGTGACTCCCAAGCTCCCTTGTGCAGGCCAAAATCTGTGAAAGGCAAAGCAGTCGGCGGTGGGGAGAAGAGCTTTAGCTCAGCCTGTTTTTGGACATTGGAAGCCTAGCTCCTGGAACGCTATTCTCTCCCAACCTGGAGTGGTGCACCAGGTAGGATGATTCACTGTGATTACATAAGGGGAGAATCTGAGCTTAAATATGTACAGGCACTCACCAGGGTTGGCCGATTTAGCAAACAAAAATACAGGGCACTGGGTTGCAGTGACTTTTGCATCAATGAATGAATTTTTGCCTGTTAGTTTTGTTTGGGTTTGTTTGTTTGTTTTTGTATGAATGTCCTGTGCAATACTTGGGGGCAGGCTTGCACTAAAAAAGTTCAAATTCGTGTTCTACATGGCATTCAGTGTCTTCAATGGCAACTCTGTGGCTGCCATGTTTTTATGTATTCAGGGATTCCCTTGGGCTCCCTGCCCCTCCCCCCGAACCATGAGGACATGTAAAGGACATGTAACAGCTCTCTGAGGATCTTGCCAGACCATGTCACAGCATACTGAAAGCCAAGGTGTGGCCAAGTTTCCAGGGAAGATTGATAAGTCCTGATCAAGGCAGAGAAGAAAAGACCCCAGGTTATGGCAGCCTCATTAGAAGAGAGAGACAGACTCCCTAGGAATGGCACCAGTTGCCCCTTGGTAGTGTCATCTGTCAGGACCAATAAAAACCCAAGAATCCAAAGAACTTGGAAGTGTGCCCCTCAGATCTCAGCTCAACATAGAATTCTCTCGTTAGTTGTAGAGCGGGTAGTCAGCTGACAGTTTCCTTGGGACTTCAGAATCACTTGCCCTTTGAGACAAGAGCACTTTCTTCTGGGTAGCTCCTTGTAATGACCAAATGTAGCAGAGGTACCCGGGCCTGGCCATTTCTGCCCAGCATAAGACCCTCTAACTGTGAACTCTCCTCGAGAGTTTGCTGTTGGATTGGCAGGGACTCTGCCGTATCCACATGCAATCTTCCTACCCAGTCCTGCTTCCTCCCCTCTTGCCTTTCACAGGTACCACATCTGCAGCCTGAAGGCTTTCCCTGTTCAGTCCTGTTTCCTCCTTCTTTTGGTTTCCACAGGCTTTGTCTCCAAATAAACCCCTTGAACTCCTGTTATTTCAGCATCTGCCTCCCAAAGGTTCCAACTAACACAACCGTGTTAAATAAGGTGTAAATTACCCTCCCTTCCATAATCTCAGCTGTTTTCTTGAAGAGAAAGAGAGAAAGCACCAGAACTCTGATATATTGTGTATTACCTAAGCCACCCTAGCAGAAAAATAGTTTACATTTTTAAATCACAGTGAGAATACCCAGCTGCAATAAATCCACCTGGAATAAATTTATCTCTCCAAGTCATCTACTTACTAAGATGTGCATTCACAAACTAGCTATAGAGAAATAAAGAAGTCACTTTTCTTTGCATGTTTGATTGCAACATGGAAGAATTTACAACCCTGCCCATCTACTTCTGGTGGAATCAGACTTTTCTGATTAATGACATAGGAAAACAGAGATTAGGGAGAGGTGGAAGAAGGAGATGGGTTACAGGGAGGAAAGAGAGGTGAGCTTCACAAACATTTGAAATTTCAATGTCAGTCTGTCAGGGGAGGATGTGTTTGAGTTTTGCCCTCTGACCCTTCATTAACTTCAATGCTAGCTTCCTATCTTGGGAAAACACTGGCCAGGTTAATTTCACAATCTCAGCCTTTACTTTGTTCTGGGCAAATGACCAAAAGTTATTTCCTAGCAAGTACCTGAAAAATGGGAGAAGGGGATGAACTTCCTGCCGGCCCTTGTGGTGTGAAGGCTTATCTTCCTCATTTACTAAATCTCACAGAAGCATAATGCCCTTCCAGGAACACTCTGCCGGAGCCAGGTTTCTATGCTCTCAGAAAGTATTAGGTTGCATCCCTCCCAGAACGAACGGGATTTATTGGAGAAAAATATACCAAAAATACTTTAGAACCTGAGTTCTTTAGCTTGCGTTTCAGAGGAATTCGTGAGTTCAGTCTAACCCGTCTTTGTTCCCAAAGGCTCTTAGAGTAATTTCCTGCCTATATTAAGTCCTGTCTAAATCTCAAGCATATGATAGAACTGCTTCAATACTCATATCTTCGTTGGTCACAAGTGTCACAGATTTATCTCTCTCTTTGAATTATTACTGTATTTATTTTCTTATCATTTTTTTTTCATTCACTATATACTTCCTCATAGTTTACAAGTAGTTTTTTCTATATAAATATCTGGTCTCACCAATTAAATATTAAAGTTGTTAAGTAAAAAGATCATATATTTTTCTTCTGTAGTAAACAGTATCTATTAAATGCTTCAAAAGTAGTTGTCAGGTAATTCTTTAAGTTCGCTTGGAACCAAAACAAGTTATTTCAGGAATATCACAGGCACAAATGGTTAAATCAGGGTCAAATAATGGCATTTGAGGGGGTATATAAATATTTTCCCATTATGCTTTTATTCTTTGAATTAAAGAAGTTTAAAGCCATGAGAGACGATGGTAAATGGACTTGAGCCAACTTGGTTATGAAGAGCTACTTTGTCTCTGCTAGTGACCAACAATGAGGTTTGAGTTGAGTCAGAAATATCTACTCCACCTACAGCCTTGCTATTAGTTATAATGAAATGAGGTCTCGGTCTAAATTCTGCCATAAATACAAACAAAACACACACAAAACAATGCTTAGAAAGCCAAAACAAAACTATTTACGCAACTGTTCATTGGCTTGAGGAAGTCTTAACTCACTATCCTTTTAAATACTGTTTTCACAAATTGCAAGAAAAATTCACTTGAGGAAGACAGAGCAATATTCTAGAAGCAGACATAACAACATTCCAGAGCCAGGATTGTCACCATTACAGCTGAATCAAACAACCAGAATCCTCCAGAATCCAAGGCTGGACACAGTAATCTTTGGGGATTTAGATTAGGACATCTTTTCCAAGGGTGTAGGCTACAAACCCTCCTTGAGTTCTTTTTGTTCATGCATGTGTGGGAAGTATCTCCTAAATATTTTAGCCAATACACACACATTGAATATTTACATTTCCATAATAAGGACTCATTTTTAACATTAATCATTCTTGTCAACAATCTGCTATTTTCACCAATAAATGAGCCATTTCTGACATCCAGTATATTAATTATCAAAGTGGCAGTGATTGATCCAAATACAAGTAGCTAAACGAAGTCACCACTTCTGGAGGATAAACTTCCTGAGATCCAAATCCAGTTCTAGACTTTTCATCCTCAACCAGCACATTCATTGATGATCTCTGGATTAGGCATTCTTGATTAGGTACTAAAAGCATATGCGTTACAGGCTAAACTAAATGATATATATGTTCTCTCACATAGTATTTGTTGCCGTATTTAAACATAATTTATAAGGTTTATAGTCAAAACCTTAGGGAACATTTCTGCTAAGGCTTTTTTTTTTTAACTGGGTTATCCAGAGTCTTGGTTTCAGCTCCCCATTCCCACCTGCTAGGGAGCCACTGTGTCTTTAAAACAATGCTACTTAAAAAAAAAAATATTTAACTTTTCTTACCAGGCTTCCACATAAGATTTCATCTGAAGAATAGAAAGAGTTGTTGTAAAAAAAAATGTTGGAATGAATTAGTCTGTTACTCCTATCCTGCTCTTTCTCGATGATAAAAGTGCTACCGAGAGGGTGTAGAGATAAAATTTGAGGTTTACTATGTAGTGGCAGAGATAGGCCCAGAAAAAACATTTATAGTAGGAGATATGTTATATAAAAACCCAGAAATTACACTACTATTTATTTATCCAAAGGATACAAAAATGCTGATTCAAAGAGGACATGCACCCCAATGTTTATAGCAGCACTATCAACAATAGCCAAATTATGGAAAAAGTACACATGTTCATTGAGTGATGAATAGATAAAGAGGATGTGGCATATATCTTACCATTTGCAACAACATGGATGGAACTAGATTCTATTATACTAAACGAAATAAGTCAGTTAGAGAAAGACAAATACCATATGATTTCAGTCATATGTGGAATTTAGGAAACAAAAGAGATCAACATAGGGGAAGGGAAGTAAAAATAAGATAAAAGCAGAGAGGAAGGCAAACCATAAGAGACCCTTAAATACAGAGAACAAACTGAGGATTGCTGGAGGCAGGTGGGTGGGTGGATCGGCTAAATGAATGATGGGAATTAAGGAGGGCACTTGTTGGGATGAGTGAGCACTGGGTGTCATATGTAAGTGATGAATCACTGGGTTCTACTCTTGAAACCAATACTACACTGTGTGTTAACTAATTTGAATTTAAATAAATCAATTAAAAAAAGATCCTGTGACTTCAATCTGGAAAGAAAGTGGCCTGACGTTACTAAACGTGAATTCCATTCCTACATGTCCATGAGGAATTCAGATGTTACAGGTGTTAAATCAGTTCATTGTATGAATTAAAATTAAAGGCAGTGATTGAACAAAAAATGTAAGAACTATGATGGTTAACCCACTGGAGTCTCTATTAGGACATGCTGTCTCCCACTTCCCATTGCGTTCTTCCATAAAGCTACAAAGGCTAAGAACAAACCTGACTGCATCTCAGTTATTAATTCCTTGAGTTAGTCTTCCTGCATATTTTGGTATAAGCAAAGCTATTCTGACAATATAAAAATAAAACAAACACAGGTAAAGTTATGGAGCTATTTGAATCACTCAAATAACTCACGTATTTCTACATTTCATTTTGAGTTTATCAGAGCTTTACCAAAGTATGTTCCTTTAGGAACATATTTTTATTTATTTATTTTTTTAAAATTTTTTTTTTCAACATTTATTTATTTTTGGGACAGAGAGAGACAGAGCATGAACGGGGGAGGGGCAGAGAGAGAGGGAGACACAGAATCGGAAACAGGCTCCAGGCTCTGAGCCATCAGCCCAGAGCCCGACGCGGGGCTCGAACTCACGGACCGCGAGATCGTGACCTGGCTGAAGTCGGACGCTTAACCGACTGCGCCACCCAGGCACCCCTAGGAACATATTTTTAAATACAATATAGATTTCATTTTGAGTTTATCACAAGCTTTCTCAAAGTGTGTTCCTTTAGGAACATTTTTTTAAATAGATATTTTAAATAAATACATATTTTTAAATAAATATGTTCCTAAAGGAACATACTTTGAGAAAGCTTGTGATAAACTCAAATGAAATCTAGAAATAAAAAAGTTATTTGAGTGATCTGGAAAACCTTGTGGAGGTTCCTCAAAAAGTTAAAAATAGAACTACCCTATGACCCAGCAATAGCACTACTAGGAATTTATCTAAAGGATACAGGAGTGCTGATTCATAGGGGTGTATGTACCCCAATGTTTATAGCTGTACTATCAACAATAGCCAAATTATAGAAAAAGCCCAAATGTCCATTGACTGATAAATGGATAAAGAAGATGTGGTTTATGTATACAATGGAATACTACTTGGCAATGAGAAAGAATGAAATCCTGCCATTTGCAACAACATGGATGGAACTGGAGGGTATTATACTAAGTGAAATATGTTATTCAGAGTAAGACAGACATCATATGTTTTCACTCATTTGTGGAACTTGAGAAACTTAACAGAAGACCATGGGGGAAGGGAAGGGAAAAAATAGTTTCAAACAGAGAGGAACGCAAAACATAAGAGACACTTAAATACAGAGAACAAACTGAGGGTTGATGGGGGGGCAGGGGAGAGGGGAAAATGGGTGATGGGCATTGAGGAGGGCACTTGTTGGGATGAGCACTGGGTGTTGTATGTAAGGGATGAATCACAGGAATCTACCCCCGAAGCCAGGTGCACACTGTATACACTGTATGTTAGTTAACTTGACAACAAATTATATTAAAAATAACAAAAATATAAATAAAAAGTAAATAAAATATTTGCAACCTAAAAACAAACAAAAAAATTATGTTCCTAAAAAATTATTGTAATTGACTCCTTTACAAGGATTATAATATTTTTGTATGGCTGTGTGATGTTGGTACATTTTAGCAACCCTTAAATCAGCATATTTTAATGTTGCCAAATTGGATTTTAAAAGAGTACTTAGTGTAGATATTTTTGAGACCCCTAACACATAACTGACTGTATAGTTTTACATTTCCACCTCTGATGAAATGTATGCACAAGGGAGGCAGTGAAAGTAGGAAAGGTCATGGGAATAGTGTGGATCTATCTCATCACCAAATTATATCCATGTCTTAAAAAGCCTTGTTCCAAAGTGGATTGGGTTTCCTCTGAGCTACAAAGAAAGAATAAACAAACAGAAATGCTTTTTTTTCAAAGAGAAGGAAAATAATTGCCAAGCTGGACGCATTTAATTGTAGCGAAATAACACAAATTAATTTACCTCAAGTCAAAAGCACATTTTACTGATTAAAAAAAACAATAAAACCTGGGAAACTGCTCAAAGTTTCCCTCCAAAGAAAGTATTCAACTGAAGTCTAAACTGTGCAAATACGCCCTGTCATTATCACCAGTTGGGAACCATGGACAATTCTTAATGCCAAAGTATGAGAACCCATGTTAGCATCATACACAACCTATGTTGTTCCAAACTATTGAACAAATTCAAAAAGACCAATTTACAAAAATTTAGTACATACAGTGGTTATTTTTATTGCCATCTATCCCTTTAGATATTTCTCTGAGCTCAAAGCTGCCATGTTTTTTGGATGTAGCCGAAGAGTTAAGGAACAGACAAGTCACAGCTCACCTTGTCAGAGATACATCTTTTGCTTCCCAAATCTTGGTTTACCAAACCATTGTCTCCTAGAAGTACAGTTGATTTGAATGGCTTTACCAACTTAAAAACATTTAATATAATTTCAGGGCCCTCAAAATCTGCTTTAGCTACTACTCTATTCCAGTGGGGGAATATCTTATGTACCACTTTGCCCTCTTCTGTTAAGTTCCATCCCATCATTATGATAGTTAGTCCTTTATAAGAACAAATAAAGATTCTAGCTCTCAATTCCCAGAGGTAAATATATGGGCCATACATCATAAAGCCTGCCTGTAGTTATAAATAAGAACATAAAGTCTACAAAACCCCAAACTCACCTGATTTTACTAAGCTGTCCACATAATTAAACTCAGATATTATTATTATTATTATTATTATTATTATTATTAATATTTACTAGGTTAGATAAACTATCCTACCTTTGGCTTCATGTAGTCCTCAATGACCTGGAATGAACAAAAAATAAATAAATTGTTCTGGTGACTTATATAAATAAGTCTTATATAATAAGACTTATATAATATGACTTGTTAAATAAACCTTTTAATTTGTCTAAATCTTGATTTTTTTCTTTGTATGCTGTCTTTTGTGAAAAGATAATATAATATGCTTTTAGGACTTGACAGTCTCCATCTTTTACAGAAAAAGACTCTGAAGATCAGAAAGGTTAAATGAATTATCTGAGGTTATACTCTTAATTAGTGGAACATCCAAGGTCAGGATTTAGGTCTGCTGATTCTCAGGCTAAGATACTTTCTATAAATCCAGATACTTTACATTCCTAATTACTTCAATATTCTATCTCATGAATACTCTCAAAGACATGACCACATTCAACAACAGTATTACTACACAGAGGGAAAAAAATGTTTTCTTGTATACTAAAGATCTTTTATCCCCACAACTGAAATAATTGTCAAGCTAAAAACATGACCATGGCAGAATGGCAGAAGGAAAGACGAGCTAAAACCCGACTGCATCAGATTAGGTCTACAAAAGTGAAGAATGAGGCATATGTGCATTTAATGAATAAATTTTTTTTCTTATCCTCAAGTTCCAAGTTAACATATTCTAATGACTGGAAGTGTGGGAATCTTGAGAGGGGATGGAATAGTGGAGAGAATGGACAGCTCATTTCGAAATTACAGCCTCCTCTTGCGTGCAAATGAGTGACTCCAGTCAATAAAGAATAGCCATCTGCAGTCACTGCTTTGTACAATAAGGTCCCCCACCCCCTACAATGGAAATTGCAATGTCTATTTCAAGCATTTCATCCTTCTGTTTTGCTAAATTTCCCCTCCTATGTTTATATGGTTACTTAATGGATGGCAGGGTCTCTTCCAAGGACACATCCATAACCAGAGACATTCAAAGAGATATTGCTGACTGCATCTTAATCCTTCTTCTTTGGCCTAACAAAGGAAAGGAGACTAGGCAGGGCCCAACTTGCTTTTTAAAGTGTGGTTTCATAAAATTGGCCTTTCCATAACAATGTGAGCTGTTCATTCAGCCTATAAAAATGCCTCCTATTAGACAGCTGTTTTGTTTTTGCTGAGCTTTGGAATTGGGGGCATGGTATTTACACTGTGTCCTATTATAAGCTAAATAGGCTCACACCCTGGAAACAGTTACTGCTTAATGAAAATAATATGCTATAACCAAGATTATATTAACATCTGACAAGAAGACCTCCCTTGTACTAAAATGTGTCTGTTCTAATAAAAGTATATGCAGATTTAAAGCTATTTCTCTGGTTTAACTCATGGGAAGTATGTATAACATGACTTTTCTTTATATGTTTTATCTGAATTCAAAAGGAAAGCTTCTGATGATCTTTGAAAATGTTTCCTAGTTTGGTAAGATGCACAGTCCTAAGACTTTAGTAGCAGACAGACCCAAGAGGATCTGAGCTGTGCCATTAAGTTGCTATATCACCTTGTAAAAACCGCTTAACTTCCATAAGGTTCAATTTTCTCATTTTATAAGTGGAATAAATATACATAGCACATGGTATCCTCATGGAATTCCAAGACAATATCAAGTACCTAGTTCTATACTAGAAAAAGAGCAGGTATTCACTCAACATGGAATCATGGTTATCAGCATAGGCTTGGGAATTTGTCTGAGTTCATACCTTTGCTCCAGCACTTTTGTGGCTATGTCTTTGTTCTTGTAAATTTGGCATAATAATAATAGCCATTGGAATGATTTATTTAGAAAGATGAAATAAGATAATATACATGTGGCACTTAGCATAAAATCTGATAGATAATAAACATTCCATTCCTTAATTCAACAGGTATTTTCCAAGCACCAGATTTTTTTTTGTAGAGCTGAAGAGTCAACCATGAGACAAATGGTCAAAAAACACAGCCTTGTGAGCTAAATTTTCCAGAAAGAAAATACAACAAACAAAATAAATAAGATCACTCTTATTTTTTTTAACGTGAAAAAAATGCCAAGGAGATTTACAAAGAGCCGGGAGATGAGAATAGGGTTGAAATTTTAGGTAGTTAGGAAGTGCTCACTAAAAAGATATAATCTGAGTAAAGACCTAAATGTTAACAGTTATTACTGTTACTATTATTTTTTCCTATCTTTCTTACTCAGTAATCTCTGATAGAATTGAATCAGAAATTAAACGAGAAAACGGAAACCATTCAAGGTGGAAGGCATTTAATTTAGAAAATTAGGTGCTTACAAAAGCATTGAAAGATATGAAGAAGTGAAATGTAGGTGAAACTACTGTTTTCCTTCAAGAAATTAGGATATTGAAATTGCTGGAGGCCACTGCCAGTGATCTCATCTACCTGTGGCATTAAAATGGTAATTCTTAGGGGTTCTCATTAAAGCCACTGGTTAAACCTCATATTTGTCTATTACCAAAGCTGATGCACCTGCCTGTCTCTGGGGAAGGAGTTACATTAATTTCTATTTATTTTCTGCCTTCAAAATTTCACATAAATGCATCTCATTAAAGGATTTAAATCAGAATACTGATGGTAATGGATTCTGGGAAATGAAATTCCTAGATTTCTAGCTTGTGATAACAAAGGACGGCATACAATGGGGTCTGGGTAGGTATCTATCAAAAAGTAAGAAAAGGGAAGCCTGGATGGCTCAGTTGGTTAAGCATGTAACTCTTGATTTTGGCTCAGGTCACTGATCTCGAGTTCGTGAGTTCAAGCCCTGCATCGGGCAGTGTGGAGTCTGCTTGGGATTCTCTCTCTCCCTTTCTCTCTGCCCCTTCCCACTCTCACTCTCTTGCTCTCTCAAAATAAATAAATAAACTTAAAAAAATAAAAGAAAAAAAGATGGAGAAGCAAGGCTATTTACTATATATCAGGTATGATACATTCTTTTTTTTTTAATTTTTTTTCTCAACGTTTATTTATTTTTGGGACAGAGAGAGACAGAGCATGAATGGGGGAGGGGCAGAGAGAGAGGGAGACACACAATCGGAAACAGGCTCCAGGCTCTGAGCCATCAGCCCAGAGCCCGACGCGGGGCTCGAACTCACGGACCGCAAGATCGTGACCTGGCTGAAGTCGGACGCTTAACCGACTGCGCCACCCAGGCGCCCCCGGTATGCTACATTCTTTATATTCATTTACTCCCCTGCAAACTATTATTAGTGGTATGTTATCTCCCCCATCTCAGAGATGAAGAAACTGGAGCTTGGATCAATTCAGTATTTTCTCCGAAGTCACACACCAATTAAATTGCAGAGCTGTGATTTATTCCTCCTAAGATTCCAGAACCTTCCTTCTTAACCACTCTGCTCTTATTTACCTGTTTTTATCCCTGGAGAAAAGGATAGAGAGTGAGGCTAATTATGTAATGATCTAGAGAATATCATAACTGGCTTTATTTGTAACTGACCTTGTCAGAAAGGGGTGATGGAAATGGTAATTTAAAAGGGACAAGAGGTAGTTCTGAGGCAGAATTCCGTAAATATTGCTCAGGAGAAGAATGAAGAGATGCGCCAGAACATCTCGTAGTTCTATTTCCACAAATATTTTCAACCATTCTATTTTCAGGCAAAACCTCTTGTCCAGAGTAAGGTCTGCAGAGAATTAGAGTATAAGTTCTAGAAGGACTCTTAGAAAGCAATTTACCCCAGAGAGGGAAATGAGACCACCAAGACCATCAACATCGAGAGATTTGTCCAAATTTACACACAGGCAGACTTGGAGTAAAAAACTTTCTCTTCTAGACCATGTTTTAGTCTGTTGTTTTAATTATTTAATATCTATGATTTTTTGTGGGTCTGGTGGTTAAAACAGTTAAGTAGAAATCTTGTTTGCTATTCTTGGCTCATCTGCAAACTTGCTGGCAGCTATGTCATGTCTCATTCACTTCATCCAAGGTTTCCAGAAACTCCATGTTACCATATGTGGAATAGGAGTCTCATTAATCTTCATTCAAAGTATTAAAAGGATTGGACTGTGAGTTAATTTGTATAAAGTACTTTGAGATTTTTGGATAAAACCCATTGTATAAGTAAAGAAGGGGGACTATGTACCCTTTCTGAATCATCAACCAATATTTTGAAGAATGACAGATTCTAAATTCTATAAGGAATGCAAATGTTCCTCTTTGAAAACTTAGAGCCAATTTTGGAACGATTTCAATATCCATGAAATTTCAAAAGTAATCATAAAGTGAGCTTGCCTCCAAAATCTTCCTGTGTAAAAGTAGCAGCATTTTTAAATTACTTCTGGGATATTTCTATCCTGAGGAAACAGCTGGCCATACTCTCCATTTAACTACACATTCCCACGCCATCTTTCGAAACTAAATACTTAAATTTACTTCAACCATATTGTATTAATATTTATTATTCAAAGAAGAAGAACAAATAACCACTGATTATTTTTTATTCTTTAAGAAGCACTATGTTCTTTATGATTTATACGTGGGACTCAATTGTGTGTTTTGTTTTGTTTATCAATCTTTGTCTATCAAATATATTTATTCTGTCAGAGTAAACTCCATGTTATTCACTGTATTTTAGAATTAAATATTTTATTTCAGTTAGAGGATACCACTTATCTCATCCCCAGTAGAAAGAAATAACTATTTATTCTCCTTTCTCTCCTATTCACAGGCCCAGAAACAAATTATTTTATACAATGTGAAATTTATCAAATTTATCGAAATTTATCAAATTTTACTGAGAAGCACAGTAAAATTCTTAATTAACTAATCTGTTCCCCTCACCAGGCTGTATCATCAGAAATATCCAAAGAATTAAAATGACCTAATCTTTTTTGAGAGAGAGAGAGAGAGAGAGCGTAAGTGGGGAAGAGGGGCAGTGGGAGAGAGGGGTAGAGGGAGAGAAAGAAGGAGGGAGGGAGGGAGGGAGGGAGAGAGGGAGAGAGAGAGAGAGAGAGAGAGAGAGAGAGAGAGTCCCAAATAGGCTCCACGCTCAGCGCAGAGCCTAGTGAGGAGCTTGATCCCACAACTCTGGGGTCATGACCTGAGGTGAAATCAAGAGCTGGATGCTCAGAGTCACCCAGGTGCCCCCCAAATGACCTAATTTTTAAAAATAGTAACTGAAAAGAAGACAAGGATACTTTTGTTGTCAAGCACAAATGGCATTTGCCACCTTCTTTCCAAACAACTTAGAGTATTTAGCTTATCATAATTAAATCTGTCCAAAAAACACCTGTGAATCAACTGATGGAGATTCTATAGTGTATTGGGCTATTTGGTTCTCAACATCCTGCCATCCGGGTCCTATTTCCACCGTGCCAGTCAAACTGAGTTTGACAAAACTATCAACAGCCTCTTGAACACTAATGTCTTCTCGAAATGAACTTTTTCCTTGGAGTTTCTCTGGATTTTCGCCTAGGCCTTCAATTTATATATTCTCCTTGGGTGATTCCATATATTCCTTTTATATATTCCATGACTTCAGTCATGTTTATGTTTTGAACCATATGTTTATAGTCCAGATATCTGTGCTGAGTATCAGACCTTTATACTCAATTTCATATTAGGTATCTCCATTTGGATATCTGATCAAACTCTCAATACCTAACATTCCCAAAATTGAACTCATATTCCTACCCCCCACAAACTGTATTTTCATCTGTTTTCTGAATTTCAATGAGTGCCATCCATCAATCTTTCAGTTTCTTAAGCTATAACCCTCAGAGTCTTTATGAATGTCTTTTTCTCCTTTCCTCAACACCTACAATCAATTACCAAGTCCTCATGATTCTGCTTTTAAATCCTTTTTAAATAATCTATGATATATACTACCTCTGTTGTTTAGACCACAATCATCTCTTTTTTGGATTATTACAAAGGAATTCCAAGTGGACTTTCTGTGTTCAATTTTATCTTTCTCCAACTCATTTTTTATGATGGACTAAAATTACATTATGGACATATTATTTTCTTCCCTCTCTCTTATATTCCTAGCATCTAGCTCTTTGCCAAGGCATATAATAGGAATTCATTAGTGTGTGATCGAAAATAGAAAGGAAGGGAGAAAGAAAGGAAAAGAAGAAAAAAATGACAATTAGAACTCATGTTTTTTTGTTTTTGTTTTTGTTTTAAAGACAAGCTATGTTCTTTCATCTTTAAAGTCCCCCCAAAAGAAAACAATTATTTCTGAAATGAGTAGATATGAAGCAGAGCAAAGCTAAACTACGTATGAGACACCCAACAGTAGGGAGGGAAACAGGAAGGCGGGATTGCAAAGAAAGGGAAAATAAATTTTCCATTCCACCTCACTTGGCCTTTCTCTATGCCAACAGATACCATTACCCTGAGTGGTACTGAACACTTCCAGCCCGAACAGAAAATCATTTTCAGTGTTGCCTATGTCATAGGAAAAAGAGTGACTGTTACTCCAAAAAACATTACAAGAATGAAAAAAAAAAAAAACCCAAAACCCCACAACGAAACCATTAACTAAACCAGTAATTTCTACTGATATAAAACTGCTGCTCTGAACCTTTTATTTCTTGACCTTTAAAGTTTAGCTGGTCTAAATTGTGGCATTTCAGTTGCAAGGAAGGTGCCCAGTTCTAGGTTTTCATACTCAAATAAGCCAGGGAAACCTTCAAAGAAATTGTGATGAAGTTGGTGAACTGAGTGAGTTCACCTGACTAAGTGAATAGAAAACCTATCATCACCTCCACGGAGGGTTGGCTGAACAGGGCTTGCAGAGTAATACATCAGGCTGCAGTGTTAAGTTCCCATGAATGGAGAAACATCATTTGCTATTTTTTTTTCAAACATGGCAAGCACGAAGGAAGGAAGGAAGGAAGGAAGGAAGGAAGGAAGGAAGGAGGGAGGGAGGAAGGAAGGAAAGAAGGAAGGAAGGAGGGGAGGGAGGGAGGGAGGAAGGAAGGAAGGAAGCAAGGAAGGAAGGAAGGAAGGAAGGAAGGAAGAAATCTTCCTTGAGATTTGATTGCAAAGCAATGTCCATTGTCTTTTAGTGTCTTACTTTTCCTGCTGCAGTTCTTGTCCCAGGGCAGGAGGACCAGATGTGCAGTGATTCACAAGCAATGTGAGGTGACAGTTCCTCCTTGTCTGGAAATACTAAACACATTTCAAAGACGCATTTTCAATTGTGCCAAACCCATTTGAAACCACCCTTTTAAAAAATGACATCTTTTCTTCTTGTTAAAAATGTTTTCCCCCTTAGGCTCAATGTACCTCAAACTGAGCTCTCTGGGTATTTGAAACTGAAAGCATTTTTTTAAAAGCAATTTTGTAATTAATGAGAGAAAAGAACAATTTCAATTCTGGGAAAGTCAACCCAACTTACTCCAATATTTTATAGCCTGTTACGTCCATAATTTTCTCTTTTGTGTCTCTCCACATATATTTTAGGATGTTTTTACAGATGAGCACTAAGTATCCTTTTTAAAAAATTACTTTAATTTTCCTGATTATATGCTCTATGCAGAATATTAAAAAAATACTCAAATAGAAATGACTCATTATCCCATTAGTTAGAAATAACTTCATTCTTAGATATTTTCTTCACATGTTTTAATATAGCTAAAGTCATAAAGCTCACCCTCGTTGTTGCACCCTGAGTAATTTAAATACCATGGAAATAGTTTCAAAAACATTATTTTTATTACTAAGTTATGTGGATTTTTAGGTATTTTTCAATTTTTTTCAGTATTATAAATTTTACAATCACATATTTCTGTACATTTCTCATGCACAGCATCACAGATAAGAAATTACTGTATCAAAAAATATATATTACATATATATTTTGAGGCATTTGATTCCTATTTTGAAATAGCCTTTTAAAAGATGGTAGAAAAGTTTACTTTCTCATGTGCAATATTTAAGGACAATGTCTCTCACTACAATTTTAAGAGCATTGGACATTATTTGTTTTAGCTTTCAAATCTGATGAACAAAATGGAATATCCTTATTCTTCTACTCGGCATTTTTGATGATCAGGATTGTTGAAATTTTATAGTCATATTTCTCAATGTCCACCAACTTGCATATGCTCACGGGTGTGTCCCTTATATGGTAATTTTATTTATCTTTCTGGGTCTGTCCCTAGGGTTTATATTTCTATGAATGTAATCATGATGTCTGATTTGGTTGAGAACTCCACCCTGGGTTTGAACTTAGGCTCAGCTGTTCTAGAAAAATGCTTGACCAAGATTTCCCAATACCA
The DNA here is from genome assembly GCF_022079265.1 of Lynx rufus. NCBI lineage: Eukaryota > Metazoa > Chordata > Mammalia > Carnivora > Felidae > Lynx > Lynx rufus. Next base: position 50,355,856 of record NW_025814826.1, on the reverse strand, counting down.
CTCAGTAGAACGAGATCTACTTAGGCTTCTCTGATCTCAGATATGAGTAGCATTAATTCTGAATATGTTCTAAAAATCTATCCTTGTGTTATATAAAACCATTGAAGGGGGAAGCCTGAGTTTATTAAGTAATTATTCCCCAAGGAGACGGCAGCCAATGCCGAGAGAGAGGATGAGATCACTCTTATTATCTGGCCTTTTGGATCAGCTCACTCTGTTCCTTTAAGGGGCAACAGAATAATGAACTGGAGCTTCCTGAAAGACTTCAGTTTATAACCATATGTCCTCGTGTTTATTACTAAGTATGAGATCAGAAGGCCATATGGACTGACTTGGGGATGATATTTCAAGAAATTATGAAAATGATTCATAGGAAGTGCAATGGATAAACACAAAGACATGAAAACTGGGGTCATTAATAATTTGATAATGTTTTGGACACAGCTATAGTTGACAGTACACACTGAGGTACACAGAAGAAGCAGAAAGTGTTTGAAAATAGCAAAAGACATGGTTTTGGCAAAGAAACAAATGCCAACCGCAAAAACCCCACAGCTTTCCACAGATTCCCCCAAAGAACCAGTTGTCCTCATTCAATACCACGGGGCTAGAAAGAGTAATTATTAGCATTGCCACCTCTTGCCAGTGCTATTCTAACACCTCTACCATACACTTGTAACACCTCATAATCCAGCTTTGGCAAATGTCTAGCCCTTTTCCAGCTGCAGGAACCCTGCCGGACCCTTCCCTTCTCGAAAAGATTTTCACATTCCACCTCCGCCACCACAGGAGCAAGAGATTAAAACACAACAGCCACTCTTTCCAACGACACTTTTGAGCTCTGTATTCTGGACTGTTCTCCGACCTCCATCCTGACCCACCAAACCATTCTCAATGGTAAATTGATAGTAAATGGTAAGTGCCCATCATTTATTTCTATTATATAAGCATATTAGTTTCCATTAATTAGCATATATAATGCAGCATGCAATATGATAAGCATTTTTCAGAAAGTATAAATACATTCTCACAAACCATAAATGAGATTCTATTATTATAACTATGATTACTAGCTATCATTTATTTACACACCTGCTTTGTTCTAGGAACTGAGATGAATGTGTTATAATAATAATAACACTTATAAACTTCTCAATAACTCTACATGATATTAAAGCCATTTCATAAATAATGAAATTGAGCTTCAAAGATGTTAATTAAATTGTATGTGAAGCACTTACTACAATGGTTGACATCAAGAAAATGCCCACTAATAGCACCCATTCTACCATTAGCATTATATATTTTATTATTAATATTAATTTTGACGCCATGGGACATGGTCCTTCCTTTGGAAGGCATACCATAGACAAAAAGTTAGTACCTTTGTGATCATCTTATTAATAATGCTAATAATATTAATGCTAATAATACTAAATAATATCAATAAATGATAGTAATAGTACCAATATTATTATTATGTGTATGCAAAATATTACATAGTAAATTAATAATATATACTATATTAATACTATATGGTATAATGAAAATACTACTACTGTTAAAATATTATAAAATGATACTAATACTCTTAAAAAAACAGCTTAGCTTTATTGAGTACCTACAGTGCCGAACAGTGAACTACAACCTTATTGGGATGTACCTCACTTTATTTTTTATTTTTTTTTTAATTTTTTTTTTCAACGTTTATTTATTTTTGGGACAGAGAGAGACAGAGCATGAACGGGGGAGGGGCAGAGAGAGAGGGAGACACAGCATCGGAAACAGGCTCCAGGCTCTGAGCCATCAGCCCAGAGCCCGACGCGGGGCTCGAACCCACGGACCGCGAGATCGTGACCTGGCTGAAGTCGGACGCTTAACCGACTGCGCCACCCAGGCGCCCCTGGATGTACCTCACTTTAATCTTAAACAATTCTGTGCAATGAATTCTTGTGTTGCTTCCTGACTTTCAGATGAAGAAATCAAGGGTAAGAGAGATGAATTAACTTGTCCAAAGTTGCACAGCTTGTACAATAAGGTCCAGAATCTGAATTTAGACCATCTGACTTAAAAGCTCTAGTTCTTAATCATTGCACATTTGAGAATTAAAAGGCAACTTATAAATCACTTTGTCTTTAACTCCTTATCTTACCTATGAAAAAATGAAGGAAATAAAGTGCCCATGATCACACAGCACTTACTGGCCTAGCCGAAACTTGGTAGTAATAGCCTTATTGTTGGCTTACTATGTACGCCACTGTGCAAACATTATCTTACTTAAAGCCCCAATATCCACATAAATTAGGTACCAATGTAATCCCCTATTTACCTTAAAGGAAACTGAAACTCAGAGAGGTTAAGCTACTTGTTCAAGTCGAAGGCCACAAGAGAAACTGGGCTCTGGACACAGGCAGCTGGGCTTCTGAACCTTTGTCCTTAACCACTATTAACTTCCTGAGTCAGTCATCTCTCAATCCAACATCCTTTCCAGGTCACCATGATGGTTTCTATTTCTTCCCCAAGAGCAATAGTGTTCTGGAGTTCTATCAGACCAACTTTCAAGAGACAGTTGCTAAATTTTCAGGATTTTTGTGAGCTGGTGGTCAAACACAGTCATTACTAAAAATTGAATTTTATAAGCTTCCAGTCAAATAAATTATACTAAAAATAAAGGCTATTCTTTTGTACCTTGATGATCCATTTTATTTATAATACTATTAATATTAATGGTAAGAATATTAATAAGATTAATAAATACTGATAAATACCAAAAATACTACTACTGTTAATACAGTATACTTTATTTTACTATATTATATAACTACACTTCCAACTCCTAACTGCTTTACTACATTTTACTATTACCTAGGCTCTTCACATTATATGTCTATTCTATCTGCATGTGGGAGTACTGTATAATGGTATGCTAGCACACATCTTTTCACAACTCTGCCTTTAGTGATTTCACGTAGGTAGCTTAAAACTGGCCATGGTAGGGCTGTTTACACCACAGAAATGGGCAAATGCTTCAAACAGGTGTATTTACTTCCCCCACATAGTCCGTTGTTAAACATTTCCCAGTAGCACTGCCAAAGGTCATGAGTATTCAAAGAGAAGTCACAAAGTATGTTTCCTAAATCATTTAGGTTACATGAGAAGCCCTCAAATTTGCTACACTCATTCAAAAGATATAATGTGGATTGTCTTGGTGGCACTACTGATATGTGAGTACAAACGAAAAGTCTCTGGGGAACTTCAGTGGATGTTCAAACTAAGAGGCTTATAGGTATCTCCGTGAAATAAGTCTCTCTACCTCTATATCGCATCCTGTAAGTAACTGAGTATGAGACAAAGGGTGGAAGGAAGATAATATTCTAAATTTATATAACATACTACATTGTGGACCATCTGACCAACCATCAGTTTCCAGTGGTAGACCCTACCCTAAAGAGGAACAAAACAGTGAAAGAGGACGCTAAGCTCACAGGCCAGAGGAAAAATCCAGTTAAATGTGAGAGAGGTGCACAGCCTGAGAGGCGCGAACCAGTCCATGTGATCTCAGACTACCTGGCTTAGTAGTGTGATGCTTGGTAATTCTGCCTTGTGGGTCACTGGTTGAACCTGGCTTCCGCTGTGAGTAGTTGAAAGCTGCTGGCAGCAGCAGGTGATTTAATACTCGGAATGAAACGAAGCAGTCAGCTCCGCTCAGGTCTGCACGGACTCCTGTTTCTTTCCACAGCAGTTGGCAGTCATTAGCACCCTTTTTGACAGTCTCTGCAGAAAGGCCAAGATCATAGTACTCCCAGAGACTAAAATCACATCTCACCTTGGTGGTCCCTCCAGCTCAGAGCTATAGAGGTGAGAAATCTTGTTCTGCCATTTGGTCTCATTAGAGATCTTTCATTCCCAGCAATATGCTTCTTTCTCAAGGAGCTTGGAGTCAAGAGTTCAAAGGGGCACTAGAAGGAAACAAAACATATTTGTAAAGCCTCTTTGCTCTGTCATTTTTCTTTCGCAACATTTCTAAGGACATGGTCTTAAATCAAATTCTTTGGGGGACATTTTCAGTAGAGGAAAATTTTGAACAGCTGAATTTTGTTTGAATTTGTCAGATTTATTTTGAAATCGTTAAGTTGGAAAGACAATAAATTATGGTGTGGAATTTTGGGAGACCTCATCATGGTAGAAAAGTATAGCTGAGCAAAGTGACCTCTCCCAACTATTTTAAATATTTAGATCTCTGGAGAAAAGACCAGGTGGTGACACAGAATCAGAGACTGAGAACTGCAAAGGACAATAGTGCAAGGGGCTGAGAGGCTTGCACCTTAGTCTGCACTCTGTCATTTACAAGCGTTGTGAACTTCAGAAAAATATGCATGTTGAGCTAGATGGACTTCCATCTCTAATATCCTATGGTGCAGATTTTTTAAGCAGATAAAATACAGTTCTATACAAATTTTACCAGTGAAATATCTACGTGTGTTAATATATGTAAAGCACTTGGCACAAGGTCTGGAATATAACAAGCGCTATGTACAAAGATCCTTCTTTATAGGGGCACCTGTTTGGCTCAGTCGGTTAAGCATCTGACTGTTGATTTCGGCTCAGGTCATGATCTCATGGTTCGGGAGTTTGAGCCTGGTTTCGGGCTCTGCAGTGACAGAGTACAGCCTGCTTGGGATTCTCTCTCTCCCTGTCTCTCTGCCCCTCTCTGCTTTCTCTCTCTCTCTCTCTCTCAAAAATAAATAAAAATAAGCATCTTAAAAAAGATGCTTCTTTGTAAAATCATTCTTTGTATGAAAAGAAAATTGGGTGGATGCTGCCTTTTTCTTCTTCTTCTTAGAAAGTAACAGTGCATATTTGCTTATTAAAGACTCAGAGCATTCTTGAGGAAATAAATGTATTTATTTGGCATAATTTAGCATTCTCAAACTTATTTGGTGATAAAACCTCATTAGTCCATAGTATCTACATAGTCCTCCAACTGAACTACACAGACCCTCTTTTCCAACTTTATAGGAATTAAGTCTTGCTCTCAGCCCACCGCCTCAGGCAAACACTAGGTGCTAGACCCTGTGCTAAGATATTTACAGTAACTATCCCATTTAATCCTTAAAACTCTGGAAGTCGGTGATTTCACGACATCTTCGCCAATGAGCAAGGGGAAGCTCATAGATGTTTAGTAACTCATATAAAGTTACATAACCAGGATTGAACTGGCAGTTTTCAGGACCTCTAAGACAGTCTGAGTGACGATAAGAAAATGAGAGAATGAGTAAATGCTTCCTGACTTGGGCTGGAGTGAGGGCTGAGCTTAGACATGGTGTCCACTGAGAGGAACTTTGAACCTCCTGAATGATCTCAGAAGGTGGAGCTAAGGAATTGAGACAAGGGAGGGGAAGCCAGGCTACAGAACCCCTGTGTCACAGTCAGAACCAGTGAGGGAGGGCGTATATATGAGCAGGAACTGGACATACCACCACTTTCCTACATCTCTTCCTGTCTTCACATATGTGTTCTATGCATGTTTGCCCAAAGTAGAAGTATCAATTCCAGTAGGTGTTAACCAAAAGGCACTATAATGTATTTAGCTAATGAGATATGTGATATAATCAGAATACCACCCATATCAGCAAAGTCTGGGCCCTGTGTGGTCTTAACCGATTAGGTCTTGCTGATATGGACTTCTTAGCACAGGTGTTGATAAGCTCTGCCTATGACCCCTGGTTTGCCTCCAAAGCATAGAAACTTCTGTGACAGTAATATGGGGTGACTGGGGGGACCTCAGCCCTGAAGTCAATGACAACTTCCAATTTCTTAGCTGGAGTCAGATTCATAGTTTTAAAAGAATTTGGAGGCTGTTTATAAATACCAAAGGCCACTTATTCATGGTGAATCCAATCACATAGTATAATGAACTTTCCAGTTGTTAACAACAAAGGAGGAAGTGGTAAGTTTAATTGCTGGATTTCATTTAGCAGATAAAGTTGGAGACTTCCAAATAATCCTCAGGTATAACCATTAGTTACTGTGTAAGAAAATAAACCCAGTTTCTCCAGATATTATGATTGTTCAAGAGTAATTAGAAAAATATACTGCTTTCCAAATATATTGTCAATTACTTTTAAATTTTATAACAATTTTCTTCAGGGGAAGAAAGCCATTTGTGGGCTTTATCTGGCTCATCAGCTAATAGACAGCAACTTTTACTATATTTAATTTTCTTTATTTGTGTGTGTGAAGTTTAGTCACCCAGAAAGAATCTTTTGTGGTCATTATACGGTCTTAAGAGAACTCAACAAGTATTTTTAATGATGAAATTGTAAATCCTGGTAACTTGTGGGATAAAGACGTGAGCAGAACCAGTCAAGGAACACCACCCGAAGTTTTATTTATAAATCTTATTTACGTCTAGGCACATTACATGTTACACTTGGCCAATGTATTTAACATTTTATATACTTCATCTGTACATTGGGAATCTTGGTTTATAAGATACATGAGTATATTTTGATATAAAATTATATGCTATTTGAGATTTGTACACAGATTAAAAGAAAAATGGTGTGGATTTTATGCTATGGGAGACATTTGGGTAAATTACTTCATGCTGAGAGTTTCCTCACCAAATACAGATTTGGCAAAGTATAAAATGTACAAGGGTCAATGGGGATTTAACTCTTATTTCTAGTTCTTTACCTTTTTGAATATAGCAAGCATACTTTTTTCTTCTAATTTTAAGCATTTGAATTTTTTAGTTATATAAGTAATACACGAATGAGGGCATCGAAAGCATCTAAAGTAAAATTATTAGTCTCCACAGAAATAAGCCCACATCCCTGAAAGCCATTACTAAGAATTTTGTTTCATCCCATAGGGTTTTGTTTGTTTTGTTTTTTGTTTTTTGCTTTGCTTATTCAAATATATATATGTACTTATGTAGGGATTGTTGCTTTGTTTTTCTTACAAATAAAGAATTGCATTAAATATTTTCTTATATTTTCCTATATTCATTTTACCTGACACCCTTCCTACTTTTGTACATTTAAAAAAAATTTTTTTAACATTTATTTATTTTTGAGACAGAGAGAGAGCATGAACAGGGGAGGGTCAGAGAAAGAGGGAGACACACAGAATCTGAAACAGGCTCCAGGCTCTGAGCTGTCAGCACAGAGCCCGATGTGGGGCTCGAACCCACGGACCGCGAGATCATGACCTGAGCCGAAGTTGGACACTCAACCGACTGAGCCACCCAGGCGCCCCAACCCTTCCTACTTTTGTATGCACTGACTTCTATATACATTTGGTCTACTACATTCTTTTTGATAGGTGCAATGGTATTCCATAATTTGGATCATCTGAATTTATTCCATAACTTGTTTCTATTCCATAATTTGGAAGCACTAAATTATTTGACCATTTTCCTATTTATAGACATTCATATTGTTTCCAACTTCTTAAAATCAAAAACATGCTGCAATTACTTTTAGAATTCGATAAGCTGATTCTGAAGCCCACGTGTTACAAAAATATTTAAGAATTGTCTGAAAGTCTTAAAACTTAGCGGGTAAGTTTTGGATTTGCCAGCAATTACTATTAAGTTAATCATTTGGAAGAAAATAAATAAAGCTCCGGCTGTGTGCCCCTAGACAAATATAAATTTCACACAAAACTTTCAATGATTAAACAAATGTGTTAAAAGAAAAAATAAGGTGGGAATGTATAACTTTGAAGGGAAGGGAAGCTTGGTAAGGAATATGGAAACAAAAAATATAAGGAAAAATAAAACACCAGGTGAAGTCATAAAGCAATAAAACAACAACAACAAAAGCCTTTGAATAGGATCAGGCAACTTAATCAAATTAAAAGAACAATTACAGACTGGAAGAAAATATTTGCTGCACACAAAAGTGGTTAATCTTCTTAAGATATAAGTAGTTCTTCAAATTAGTAAGAACAATGGATAGCACAAGGAGAAATGATATTCAGGGAAATGAAAATAAAAACAACAATGAAATAAAACTTTTTGCCCTTCAGATTGGCAAAAATGTAAGATCATGTTAATGCCCAGTGCTCATGAGATTATAAGGAAAACAGTACTCTCATATATTATTTCTCAAAAGCAGTGAAGAGTCTGGAAATTTCTGTAAATTTTGGGAAATAAATCTGGCTATATTATTGTAGACTGTAAGTGTGCATATCATTTGTTCTAGCACCCCATTTCTGGGAAATTATTTTTCAGAAAATACAAGTGTATAATGATTCTTTTCAAACAGGAATTTGGTTTATTGTTTCCTGGACAAAATAAACAAGCATTCAAATAAACTAGGGTTCCTGCGCATAACTAAGATTTCCTTTTGATGTTCCAGTTTCTCTGTACCACAAAACTATAGGAGAAAAAAATGTCAACAAAATGGGCTTTTGCTCTCCTTACTCAATAGAAATGCTGGTAAGAAAGAGGGGGAAAGCTAAGCAAAGAAAAATGGTAACGTGAGGGACTTGAGCAGGAAACTAAGCCTTTGCAATGCAGCAAGGATCACTGACTGAAGTGAGTTGTGAACAAATGAGTAGAATAATCCTGTGTCCACTAGTTTGCAACTGCATGGAGAATAGAGAGGTGTACGCATTAGGCAAGGTGCTAACAAAATATTACAATGGGTTAGTTGGAAAAGCAGTCACAGTGCAAATATAAGCAAATCTCAGAGTCAACTCCTAAGCAGTTTAATTTCTTAGTTAACTCCTTGAGAGATACAACAGAAGTCAACCCAATTTTTGGCCCTACTATGTACAACCAGAAAAATAAAGTCACAGTGGTCAACCACATAGCCTTTCAGGGATTCCATGTATTAATTCAATCTGTACTGGGTTACAGGGAAAGGATAACTAACCACACACACTCACACACACACACACACACACACACACACACACACACACGTACACACTTCAAGAAACCAAAATACCTAATGATTATTGAACAAAGAAATAGCACTAAATGTATTGTAGCATTTGTCTGAATGAGGTTGATCAAATACGAGCAACTACTATTTTTTCATGCATTTTGTTAGACATTAAGACAAAAAGATGAAGAGAGATACAGCACGTTTTATCACAAGAGAATTAATGCCTTTTATCATAAGAGAATTGTAACAAATAGGTTCCTATATCTACAACTGCCGATGTCTTACAAAGGAGAAATGAGAAGCTGGGATTCAGAATGGTAAGCGAAGGTCTAAAAGTAAATCTGCCCCCTTATCCTTATTATATTATCCCTAATATGTCTGATTCAGCACTTCTTCAGACTAGATTCTCCTTAGAGATATAAGACATTGTCCCTTTGTCAAGAGATCCACTTTCTACACTTTTCTTCAGTCTTTTACTTGTTTTACTGGCCACAAGTAATGGGAACAAAACGTCTGCTCTTTGCTAAGTGTTTACTGGAGGCCAGGGACTGTGCCAAGCATTTTATAGAAGTGAATTTCTCTAGTTTTCACCACTGTGAGGTTTATATTTTCCATATTTTATAGAGTAAGAAAACTCAGAGGTTCAAAGTTATTCATAGCCTGGGAAGGATCTTACCATTATCACATGGCAGAGATGGTCCTCAGACCCACGTGTGGTGAACTGCAAAGCCTATGATGTGCTTAAGTAGGTTGTTAGTCTACTGCCCCAAGACAGAACACTTTGGAATATAGACTATTACAATTTTACTTTAGGACTCACTTCTCTACATCATGACATCTTGGCCTTTCCCCCGCCCCCACACCCCGCCTTATGACCAGGCCTATAGATTAGGATTAGTTTGCAAGGGTATTTAACTAAGGAGTTAATGAACTCAATATTTTCCACTGCTCTTTGCTTTTAGAGCATCTAATGTCAAAAATGCTGTTATAGGCTCAGAAAGGTAAAATAAAACTGAACATATTTAGAAGTTGGTAAATTACAGGTCCTTTGTTAAGGAATGATTTGATTTGCCTGTTTCCGCAAAAGAAAGTTTAAAGACACACAATGCCTAGACTGGTTTTGATGTGTATTAGATGGATTTCTCCTGAGAAGTCTAGATAATCTCTGATATTTATATAGTGGCAATCATATCCCTGGCACTTAGCAATGGCCAGAGAGAGATTAGATAAAAGACCCTTAAGAGATTAGTGTAATATAACCCAGACTTTGATGCATCTGTTCTCTGTTGGCCTTCGAAGTCAGGCCCCACATTCCATTTTTCACAGTAAATCCAAGGTATAATTTTAGGATCCTTTACTATGATTATTTTTCCTAATCAGTCGTTTTTAATACTATTTATTGTCTTGGTGCTTGGATCTTCCTTGACATAAAATTTTTAAATATTTAATTCTACTTAATAATTCAGTATCATAATATGAAGTCTCTTTAATTATGTACCAAACTATGATCAATATTGAGATGGACCTCTGTCTTAGTCACTTACTTAAAGAAAAAAAAAAGATTAATTAATTTCATCTTCTTATCCTTAGACTCTCTTCACATTTTTCCAGAACACTCCATTTCTCTTCAACCCACTTCGTTTCTCTTCAATCCACAGCAATTGGGGTAAAAGAGATGCTTGGTGATTGGCTGAAAGTGTTGGGATAAAAAAAGCAAGCTTTCTACAACCCTTTGATTATTTTTTCAGACTGCCAAACATTCCTTTTTAAAGACTGTTACATTTCTTAAAAGCCCCAGAGTGATTGCTTATCCTAATCCTAATGTATATCTAAGCATATTGGCCTCTTGGCCCAGTTTCTGAGTTTGAAATTGAATGCATATTGAACCCCACCAGGTCACTTGCTCTCCTACTCCTTCAAAACAGACACACACGTGCATTAACACACATGCACGCAAGGTTTTTGTTTTTGTTTTTGTTTTTTTGTCAGTATATGTTCCTTAAGGTTCAAAGCATCCCATTAAAATACCAACACACTTTCTTAACCACTACCACCCTTCTTGGTATCAAAAGGAATATACTCCTTCCAAAGGCTTTTCTCACAAAGTTACTTTAATATATATATTATATATTATATTACATTTTAATTATATTATATATTATTGTATTATAGTATACGTATATACACATATATACCAGTTTACAACCAGTTTCTCCTACACGATATTTTTTAGTTTTATGCCCAGTTCATTATAATCTCAATCCATGTCACATTTCCTATCTGAAGCAATGTCTTTATAATTTTTTTAAGTTTATTTATTTATTTTGCGGGAGAGAGAGAGCAAGCAGGGGAGGAACACAGAGAGAGGGAGAGAATGAATCCCAAGCAGGCTCTTCGCTGATGTGGGGCTTGATCCCACCAACTGTGAGATCATGACCTGAGCAGAAATCAAGAGTCAGATGCTTAACTGACTGAGCTAACCAGACACCCCTGAAACAATGTCTTTGATTAAATATTTGACATGAGTTTTGGCATCTAATAATATAATCATAACTCTCAAATGGCTTATTTTTTGACATGGCCCACACTTCTTTATTTTCATTGTAACTATTACTAACTAACATCAGTGCAAAAAAGTAAAGTTACTAAGAGGAACATGAAATAACTAATAGGAGATTATTCTGAAAATTCTTTCTCTTTTTTCTCTTTTGACAGAGAAAGAAGGCAAAAAGCCAAACTGCCTCCTCTGAGGTTTGAACTCAGGACCTTCAGATTATGAAACTGACAGGCTGCCTACTGCACTAAGGAGGCTAGCTAGAAGCTACTTTATCTGTGTACATCTCTCTGCTGACACACAAACGACAACATCAGCATTTTCCTTTGAAGACTGAAACTGGTAGAACACTGGAATCATCAAGTGTTATGGTCTTCAAAGTACATTTCAATGATGGCTCAAATTGTCTTTCAAAATCAAAGTTTCTTTGATTATGTACATGGAATTTTCTTGTATAGAGATGCAATACACCAAGGGAAAGTCAACCAGTGTTTTTATATGACCTTTCTCTATATTAAGCTTCCTATCCTTAAAGATCCAGGAAAGGACTGAGACCATAGTGAGAAAATTTGGGGGAAAGGATGGGTGCAAAATGTAGTTTATTGTCCTGACATTTACCATTATTTAATTATACAGAATATAGCTTCATTTTCTTCTTTATCCAGAGACAAATGATAGCATTCTCTTGAAGACTAGTAGTTAACCTGCTAACATGGTCTTAGTTGAACAACTATGCCTTGCCAACTAGGTTGCATAAGGTAATTTCTGTAGACTTCTAAAGCTACCAGTAGTTTGAGATGATTTTTCCTGTACATTTTCCCTTCTTTCCTTACTGACTAGTTAGGATGAAAAGGGAGACTAAGGTGTTTCCAGTACTAGCAGGTGGAAGAATCACTAGGTGCAAATCAAGGAAGTTGGAACAAAGAAATTCAGGCTGGGGGCGCCTGGGTGGCGCAGTCGGTTAAGCGTCCGACTTCAGCCAGGTCACGATCTCGCGGTCAGTGAGTTCGAGCCCCGCGTCAGGCTCTGGGCTGATGGCTCAGAGCCTGGAGCCTGTTTCCGATTCTGTGTCTCCCTCTCTCTCTGCCCCTCCCCTGTTCATGCTCTGTCTCTCTCTGTCCCAAAAATAAATAAACATTGAAAAAAAAAAAAAAAGAAATTCAGGCTGGCTGACCTGGGTCGAATGAGTTTCTCTTCAACTTCTCTGTAGGGCCATATGTGCATTAGATAGAAGCTCTATGTGAAGTTAACTTCATGGACAAAGGACATTGATTTAAAGGAGACCCTATATTAGTTATTTAATTTGCATACCTACACATCTTCAAGATTCCTCTTTTACTTTACAAAATAGAGCATTAATTGTTAGCCTTTTAACCAACAGCTGCCTGAATCTTAAAGTTATTGGTTTCATATTGCCCAGTGGCAAATACTCAGCATTGTCTTTTTTAAGAGTTCTGAATATCAAATTAATTTGGCAATACGTTGTCCTATCAAAGCCTATGTTGTCCAGAGAGTAGGTAAGACTTAATTATTTTGTTTGCTGAGAGAAGAAAAAAGTATATGACCATATAATTTTATAGAACTTGCATCTGCTCTAGAACGCCAAAGACAAAACACTGGAAATGGATCACAGAGAGGAAAAAGAGGTTCAGTACAGGAACATGATTGAGGATGGACACTTTACTAGGCAGAAGAGCAAAACTATGTTCAGGTAGTTCTTATTCTGGATAATAACTTATTTAGTAAACTGTGTGTTTCAGATAACAATCAACAGCTATGACACCATCAAGAATTTCTGGTTTTTTTGGCGGACCCTGGACAAGTTGATTGGTCAAGTTGATCGGTCAAGTTGCTCAGGTTTTGTCTACTGAACTAGACTGTAAGCTCCTGTAGGTCAGGCATTATAGTAATTTTTTTTCTGTGCGATTCTTTTAGAAGCTACTTAAAAGATGCTATCTGCCTCACAGACATGTAAAATGTCCCTGCCCTCACTCAAGTCCCTAGACACACTCTGATTAGGGGCAGAGGGCAAATTGGACATCAAAGAGTTGCCAAAGGCTTTTCTGCCTTGGAAGGCTGAAGAGCTCTTGATTCTTTGATCTCTGCTTCCATCCCCTCCCCCACTCTGCCCCCACATGTACCTCAGGGTCGGTCTTCCTTGGCCCCACCCTGTGTGTCTGCTGTCCTCAGCGTCTCTCACAGAAGACCCCTGACATCCTGGTCTACATTAAGGAATAAAACTCAACAAGAGTGCAAACAATCAACCTTCTAATCCAGACAAGCTGCTATCTTAGCCTTTGGCTCCCTTATCTGAATAGAAAAAACACTTGGTGAACTGTCTCAAATCTCAGAAAAAAAAAATCAAGAGCATTTTTTCCCCTCTTCATTTAATATATAGCTCAGATTCTATTGCTGGTATTATCTTTGGCTCACCTGCCAAACAACCAAGAGGGAAAAGTTCTGGGGAACTACATCTGAAGTTTATATGCCTCCAAATATGTGATTCTTGAAAATCAAATTTTAAACATTAAAATGTAAGTCTATTATCAATGACTCTGTCCTGTAAGTGCAGCATTTCATTAACTTTCATTAACTGTAGAAGCAAATGATGGTTTCTTTTGAGATCAAACTGATAAGGTTGTAGTCAAAAAGTATCTAAATGTCAGAATCTCTAACACCCTCAAACATGCAGTAAGAACAGTTGGAAATAAACATCCCTTCCAACAAGAAAGGTTTGGTTCAATATGAAATAACTGTCTTGACTGTATGAGATGTTTTAGAATCTACTTTAAAGAAAGAGAATAGAGAGCTTTGATGTTTTAGATTTTGAAAGCCCAGAGGAAGGGAACTAACCCTCATGACTTTCTGGGGACTCTACTCTGTATGGGAAGGTCATTCAGGTCCTGGATTCAGCAGATGGTGTCTATACTGGGTTGATCCCTTAAGTCTAGGCTGGCATATCACATCACTCAAGTCTAGTCTGCTAAATACTACTTGAATAACCTGATCATCAATACGCTTCCCTAAAGATTGGTCATTGATTAGCTTAATTTTCATTCTACTGATATGCACTTCTATGTACCAAGTTTTATGATTTTTGTACTGGTAGGTGTGAGGAATACTAGAGAAAAATTGAAAAATTTACTACCAAATTATATTTACAACCAAAGTTGTATCCTATGGTTTCTTTCTATTATTATATGAGAATTAAAAGATTTGTAGAAGGCTCGGGGTGTTATATGTAAGTGATGACCCACTAAATTCTACTCCTGAAAATATTAATATATTATATGTTAACTAACTTGGATTTAAAAAGAAGATTCATAGAAGGCTTATCATGTAAGACAATCAGTTCTTCCTCCTAAGGAGAAATTGAAAAGTCTTCACTGGAGTTTTAAAAACCCACGCCTAATTTCTAGGCAGGGAGATGTTTTAAATCAGATAAAATCACACAGTATATTCACCTCTAAATGACTGTAAAACTCTTTCCTTTGTCCCTTCATAACGATTCTGGCCCCATTCAGTCATTAGATGTAGATGTTCCCCAAAGTTCTACATTTGGTCTTCAGATAGAGATATTCTTTTTTCTCGTCCACTCACACGCCATCTATTTTTGCCTCAACGCAAACAGCTTCTGGCATCTCTTATTCTCAGATCTCTATGTCTAGCTGTCGAGCTCTCTTACCTCATCAGTTTGTCCCTCAAATAGCACCTCCACCCAATGCCTACCCTTACTACCCTGTTTAAAATGACAACTATTTCCTGCCACTGCACAAATCCCATTACCATGCTCAATTTTTCTGTAACATTAAAATATAACAAGGATTTATGTCTTAAGAAACATTCCTGGCACACAGAAGCCCCTCAAAAATATTCTTTGAATATAGGAACAAAGCAACTCCGACACCTGAATCAACTATTTTTAAGTGTCTTACTTTCTCATTAGGCTCAAAGTTTGGGTTCCATATCTGATTTCTTTTTCCTTTTTCCCCATTAGCTCTTGTGAGTCAACAGGTGTTGACCATGCTTCATTAATGATGACTCTCATCCTTCTTGTGAATTCTATTCCCACTGCCAGAAGGCTAGGTGAAATTCCCAGTTTTTCTTTCCTGTTTGAACACAACAGACCTGTAAATGGTTTCCTTTCTCTTTATAACTCATTTTATGCATTGCTGCCTTCCTAAAACATAGCCTTGACTATGTGGTAGCAGTTCATAGATTCCTTCAGCAAATATTGAGCAAGAGCAAATATCTTCTAGGCAAGGACTAAAAAGACAAAATGTCTCTTTATTTGTAGAGTTTATTTTCCCAGCTCATTACCCTTCAGTAACTCCTAATTGTCTACAAAGTAAAGTCTGGCTATTATGTTGACATGAAGACTCTCCACATCTGATCTCATCAAGCATTGCCATTATAACCCTCTATGCATTCATGCGCCAGTCAAATCGCACCATACATGATCAATCTTGTTCCATATCTCTGAGTTCCTGTTAATCCATGTGTAATAAGTTCCAATCCCTCTCTCCTATAAGAATCCTACACAGATCTGATTCTGCCATCTCCATGAAGTCTTCTCTAATTAATTTGGAAATTATTTTTTTTCTTCTGGTCTATTTTTGCCTCTTTAAAGACACATATTATATACTACTTTGTATGCTATTTATTAGTCTATGTGTCTTACCTACCACAGTAGAATAGAATGTCCTTTAGGCCAGAAACCCTGCCTCAGACTTCTTGAACTTCCCACAGCACCTGGTGTAATGCCTTGTACTTAAGCACTTACTATGTTCATTGAATAGAAAAAACAAGATATCTTTTATTTCTTCCACTCTAGATTATACTCAATTTAAACAATATTGGTGATAACTATTCACCGTCAAGTAAATATCACAATATCCCTATCCAGATATCCTGAAAAATTCTATTAGGTGGTTAAGAATCCAAGTTTGTAAGTCAAAAGATTTCAGTTTTATTCTGGCTTTATTACTTATTGTGTACTTTAAACAGTTATTTTTATCTCTATGTGTCCCATTTTCCTCATTAGTAAAGATGGGCAAACCTTTAATACCCAACTCCTGGACTTATTTAATACTTAAATGAGATCATGAATATATGACAATTAGCATGACATCTGACACTTATTGTATGATAGCTATTATTATTATTATTACTGCACAAAGTGTCCAGGTCATCTCTTTACTCCTCATCCCCCTCCTTCCTTTGTTGTTCTTCCTCCTGATTCCATGATTGTGTGAGGGGATGCCACATATTCCATTCTCTCCAGATACAGTCTGTTTATGAGTTATTTATTTTGGCAAATTTATTTTGTCTACTCAAATTCACTACATGATATTTGAGAGTAAGGCAATACATACATTTATATGTGAACATATATAATATGCATATAATTTATATTACATATGCTACATGTTATATAAATGTTTTTTGAAATAATATATATCTTAAATTGTCCATGATATCTAGCACAATGCTATATAGTCATAGTAGGAAGTATGCATGAAACTTAACAGTATGGGATGTTAGTTACAAAGAACTGGGTTTAAATATTGTCTGTCATTTTTTAAAAACAAGTAATTTTGGGCAAGCTATATAATTTTTTTTGACACTCACACTTTTTTCATATGGACAATGGAGTAATAAAGCTTAAATTGCTAGATAGAGGCTATGATTAAAGTGCAAGATACATATAAGCATTTAACACAAAGTCTGAATCCCAGTAGACACTTCACAAATAGAAGTTGTGATCATCACTGTTATTACTATTACCAGTTAATTAATTCCTAGATACACTGGCATGAAGCAGGGATTAATCCATGAAACCGCAAGTCCCATTTTCAGTAAACACAACTGAACTTGTTGTATGCTATATATAAAATTTCCTTAGATACATATTTACTTATTTCTTTCTCTTAATTTTTTCAGTATGTCCATGAGGTTTTCTATTTGCTTTGTAATGAGAATAAAAGCAAAAATTGAAAAAAGAAGAAACTTGTTATCTTGTGCCTGGCTTTAATTTAAAGATCATTTTGTCAAAGTTAAGTGTTCAGAAGGACAAAGCAATTTTTTTCCCCATCAATAGAATGCAGTAAATCTGTACTGAAAAGTGAAACCTTTTAAATGAGCATTTCTCAAAGCTCCCTAAAGTTCATTATTGTTTAAGAATCTTTTTACTATGTTGACTAAGAACCTTTAAGACAGGACTTAGAGACTCTTTAATGCCCAGATCTTATTATGTGAAACAACAGTAACATCTTAGCCTCTAAAATGCCACATAGGTGGTTTTTCACTGTTGAATTGAATGAATGATGTCTCCTCGCCTTGTAAATGTCTGAAGCAGACCAATCAGGATATAGAAGAAAACTGATGTCTTTAATCGTCAAGGGTTGGTTCATCTGTAATGCAGTGATGAATTTGCTCTGTTCAAGAATTCTGAATTTTGCCTTAAATCCCTGGCTGCTTCATCACAGAGGGGACAAGAAATGCTTTGCAAGCCTGAAAAACTGGTGAGAGGCCAGTTCAGGTAGCCCCCAGTAAAGCCCTTGTGATTCTCAACTTTTAGACAATAAGACATAGAAAGTGTCAGCTAAACAGAGACAGAGCTTCACATATCTCTTGGTTGGCAAGTGTAAAAGTATCCTGGATTGAGATATATTTTAAATTATGTCATATTTCCTTTCATGTTATTCTATTGGTCACAAACTTTGAAAGTGCCCCTGAGTGCTAATTTCCTAACTCTTCTATAACTCATTAAAAAATGGTTTGGATCCTTTTACATATCAGATAACTAGGTAGAATGTTACCATAATACCTCTACAATTACACTTGTATGATGAAAATACTGCTGATTCTGATCAGTTAAGAAGAGCTTGGATTGAAATCCAACTCCACATTCTACTAGGTACATTATCATGATCAATGGATTTGCCCTATGTGGGTTCTATTTTCCTTTTTTCTTGGTGAACCACCAGATCCATAACATTACAAGGCAGCATTAGATTGAGAGAGGTCAAAAAAGACAATAGAACCAAGATGGAGTTGCTTATAGTAAATCCTATGTAACTAAACTGAGACTTAATTATAGTTTCTGCTTTCCCATAAATGGAACCTTAAACCAGTCAGTGAGGAATCACCTGATCAGCACTATTAAGCAATCTCTCTAATAGACTCTGCATCCCCTAAAGGAAGGTAACTCCAATAACCCACTTTTTTTGCCTTGTATAATTTCCTTGTTCTCGCTCCCTTCTGCCTATAAAAGTCTCATTTTGTGTAGTTCCTTGGAGGTCCTTTCTATCTGCTAGATTGGATGATGCTAAGTTTGCATCAATTTTTGCCTGACTAAACTCAAAATTTTCAGTATGTCTCACTTTATCTTTTAACAGTGATAAATAAGAAACATAAGAAATATTAAGAGTTTAGGTGAAAGAAGGAATCCTGTTAGCTGGTGCACTCTGGGGAGGTTTCAAAAAAAGGGGGTAATTTGAGTTGGGCTTGATGAGATGTATATAAATATATTTTGATCACTGGAAAGGAAAAGACAGGACTTCCTTTTCAGAAGTAATAGTGTTGCTCAGTTGACATTAATTCAGTCTGGCTATTCAGTCTGGCTAAAGACATGAATTAGTAAGAGATTGGAAAGGCACTTGAACCTTTGAATAATAGGCCAAAAGTAGTAGAGTTTTATTCATGAAGAATATAAATTTTGAACTCAGATATATCTCAGTTTGGGTCCTGGCTTTGCCAATTTCCAGGGACTGGAATCTGTACAATTCATTTGGTCACTATGAACCTCAGTTTCCCAAACTGTAGAATAAAGATAATAATAACTTCCAAGAATGCTGATGGAATTGGAAAATATAAAAACATAATATTTTAGCACATTATGTGCTAGATATACTGGTTATTTGATATGGGCCCTCCACTATACCACCCTCCATATCCATTATCAGCCTTTCTCTGCCTTGCTCTGTGACCACGAAAGCTGGCTTCTGTGGACTGCATCACCTGTGGTCCCACACCCTCTGACTCCAGGTTGGGCTTGGCCAGTGGAAGGCACTGGCAGGAGATTTGAAAATGGGAAGAGGTACAAGCCATGGCATGTTTCTCCCCACTTCCTCCCTGCTCAGGCAGTGACTGTGTCCTTTCATGACAACAGCTCTTATAAGGTCAGAAGCTTTTCCATGACTCCAGATATCACCAGGCTTTCATAACATAATTTCTTTCCCTGCTCAGGCAGCTTCTTTTGATGTCAGTCCCAGTTGCCCCAACATTCCTCATTGTTTCCCTAATGTTGTCCAGATTTTAAAAGAAGTCATCTCATTACAGCCCCTTATTCTGTTTCTTACTGGGACTCTGAAATACACTGGCTATATCTTAATTCCATTCTTATTATTTTATAGCAATGAAAGCCACTAGACCATGGACACAGCATGATAGGAGCCATGCTTTAGGATGTTTAAAGCTGGTATATAGGATGGGCTCTGAGGAGAGAAGAGGGAGACCAAAAGTAATTTAGGATAGACTCTGAGGAGAGAAGAAGAGGGAGGCCAAAAGTAATTTTAACATAAAAAAACAGAATTCCAGCTGATCATTTTTAAAGGTCAGAGAAAGGGTGGTGACATATTGTGACTTATAAGAAGTATGTATATATGGTCATTCAGATGGCCAATTATATATATATTTTATGTTTTTTAATGTTTATTTTTGAGAGAGAGAGAGAGAGAGAGAGACAATGGGTGGAGGAGGGGCAGAGAGAGAGGGAGACACAAATCTGAAGCAGGCTCCAAGCTTTTAGTTGTCAGCACAGAGCCTGCCTGACACGGGGCTCAAACTCACGAACTGTGAGATCATGACCTGAGCCGAAGTCGGATGCCCAAGCGAGTGAGTCACCCAAATGCCCCCCCCCAAATTATATTTCTCACATATATTTGGTCTCCATCCACAATTCCTGGCTCACAGCTCCCAAAACCTTTGGAATTTCCTGAGCCATAAGAGCAACGGGAGCATCTTTTTTTATACTACTTGGTGTCTTGTTCTCAGTTCCTGCGAACACTTCAGGGCCATGAAAGTGAAATTGGTGTTTTGTTATTCAAAACAAATCCTCCCCACCATAATTGGGTTTACGTTATTTTGGAAAGCACCTAACTGAAAGGGACTGGTTGCCAGGGGAACCAACCAGGAATACAGGGTTGAAATTTTCAGTCCCACCTCCTGATTTCTGGAAATGGGAGAAGGGCTAGAGGTTGAATCAATCACCAACAGCCAATGAGTTAATCCATCATGGCTGTGTACTAAAACCTCCATAAAAAAACAAAAAGGAAGGGGTTTAAAGAGCCTCAATGTTCAGGAATCAGAATGCTTCCACATGCTGCCATGCTGGGTCCCAAGCTCCACAAGTACAGGAGCTCCTTTGTTCTGGACCTTGTACTCTGTATCTCTTCATCTATCTGTTGACTCACATCCATTATATCCATTGTAATAAACCAATAATCTAGTGAGTATATGAGTTTCTTGAGTAATGTGAATCATTCTAAGAAATTCATCAAATCCAAGGGGGGGTTATTGGAACTTCCAATTTGTGGACGATCTGTCAGAACCACAGGTAACAACCTGAGATTGTGACTGGAGCTCAAGGTGGACAGAAGTTGGAGGACAGAGCCCTTTACCAGTGAGATCTAACGTTATGCTCAAGTAGATAGTGTCAGAACTTAGCTGAATTGAGTTGAATCCTTGAACACCTCACTGGAGACTGAGAATTGCTTGTTGGTGTGCAGAAACCTACACCACACACACACACACACACACACGCACACACACACACACACAAGTTGGGATTGGGTACAGTAACCTAAAACAGGTGGTGACCACAAAAATGCAGAATAAGTGATGAATGGTCATCATTGCCAAATATGGTGAACAGAGAAGGGAAAGAACAATGAATTCAAAGATAACTTGTAGGTATATTAGCTCTTTTACCAAATATTTGATTTTTACCTAAATATTTACCAACTAAATCAAACCTAAAGAGTTTTTAACTACTCATCAGAATTTTAATTTGTGCCAGCATTTAGAAGATCACAGTCTTCACTGAGTAGATCCAAGGGAGAAAGAAGGAAACCAAAAAAGAAAGGACAGTCTGGTAAACTTGGAGAATATCCAGCAATTACAAGGCTGATAATAATCCAAGGTATAATCCCAACTCCTGGTATCCAAACACCTATTAAATTCTCATTGTTATATTAGCAATTTTATGAAGTATGTTGTGTATTTGTATATGCATTTAAGCCTTCAAAATGACACTAGGATTTACAATTCTTTTTGCCATTGTTAAAGTGAAGAAACAAAGGATAATGAAAGTTAAGTTGTGTGTATGAACGTGCATATGTGTGTGTAAGTGTGTTTATGTTCTTTCTTTTACGTGTGTGTGTGTGTGTGTATTTCTAGTTTTTCTTCTGATTATAAATGATTTGCTCAAGTCAGAAAATTTTGAAGCCACAGAAAAGCACAAAGAAAAAAATTAAAGTTAGCCAGAATCTCACTCTGAATAGTTTGGCAAATTTGTCTGCCTTCTTGGGTCTAGAGATATATACAACCCCTGTTTAAAAAAAAAAAAAATATATATATATATATATATATATATATACACACACACACACACACATATACATACATACACATTGCATACATACACATATTCACATATATGTATATATCATATACATATACTCACAGAGTTAAAATTATACTGTAACAAAAGTTTTGTCATCCTTTCTTACTATTATTTACCATCATAGCCCCGGTCACTTTTTTTAACTTATAAATTTTATTCTGTGCTAGGCACTGACTTTGGCACTGATGTGATTCTTATCACACAGTCCAGAAATGGTATATCTGAGAACTAGAAATATGCTTATGATCATAAATCCCATATTCTCATATGTTTCAAGTGTTTTCAGTCTGATGCCTTCCATTCATACGCCTTAAACTAGTACAGACTTCATGCCAGTATGTTGAACTGTGGGCTTTTTGTTGACCAAAGAGGTCTCGACGTTATTTAATATTTGGTAATGGTTATTATGGTCCCCTCCACCACCCCAGACATCCTGCCACTCTAAATATATGATTGTCACTAATCACAAACTTCAGAGGATTTCTATCGCTTTCCCCAGCAGCTTGCTACCATTTAGTCCTCACCTGGAGGCCCAAGCCTATCTGTTTTTGAAACTGTTCCAAGAGAAAAAAAGAAAAAGAAAAAAGCAAGGGGCATCTGGGGTCTTTCCCCTTCTGACTATTTGCTGCTTAGGATTGACACTCCCAGATTTCATATCCAATGATGAAATAATCAGAGATGGCTGGGGACATTGAATAGGAGTTCTGGGACCAGCCCATGCCTGCTGCCTCAAATTCAACTAACAATTTTTTTTTCTCTTCTATGGCATTCAGAGTCTGCATCTTCCTCCAAAGGC
Source organism: Lynx rufus (assembly GCF_022079265.1). NCBI lineage: Eukaryota > Metazoa > Chordata > Mammalia > Carnivora > Felidae > Lynx > Lynx rufus. The sequence continues at coordinate 50,332,916 of NW_025814826.1, read as the reverse complement.
ATTATTATAGGGGTGCCTGGGTGGCTCACTCAGTTAAGCGTCCGACTCTTGATCTCAGTTCAGGTCTTGATCTCAGGGTCATGAGTTCAAGCCTTGAGTTGGGCTCCACGCTGAGCGTGGAGCCTACTTAAAAACAAAACAAAACAAAACAAAACTTCAAAGGCATTATTATAGGAATACATGGTAGTACAGTCAGGCTTTCTTGTATAATTACAATCATGTATTTCTAATAGACATATAGAGGAGGGGAAGTACTTGCATTGCTGGTAAGTCTGGGTAAGACTGGGAGAACAGGGGAAATGAGGCTTTAAGGAAAGATGAACGAATAGAAAATAAAATGCTGGGTAGCTGTGTCATGTCAACGTCATTTCTTTCAAACAAGAGAAGACATTTAAAGCATGGCGCCTGGAGAATAGTAAGTACATGGTAAGAGTCACCTATAAATTCTCTCCAACTGATAGCTATTTCTACAAATGTGAACCCATTTTTGTTAGTGTCAACATAGCACAACATTAAATAAAATATAAAACATTGGAAAAGAAATACCATTCATAATCACACCACCTGCAATTTAAAAATGATTTCTGATTTGTTCTGATTTGTTCACAAATCATTTTTTTCAAAAAATATGCACTTTTGCATAATCTAAAAAATATACATGTGTAACGTTCCCATCCTCTTAAATGCCTATTTTAAGCCACAAATATTGACTGTGGTGGGACAGGTGACTGGGTCAGTTAATAACATACCTTAGAGTCCAAAATACACCCTAAAGACCACAGAAGGGCATGCACTGGGCAGAGAATTTGACGGACCTGTTTATTTGTTTAACTTTACCATAAGAACATCAGGTTATAGACATGTGTCTAAGACTAAGAATATCTTCCCACATTCTAAAACTATCCCTGCCAATGAGTCCTCCTCTCGTACTCAGAGTCAAAATAGGAGTAAAGAATCCTTTCACCTGAGTTGAATCTTGATCCTAGGTGAAACTGTAAAGAACAGGCAAGCAAGGAATAGCTGTAAAAATAGGGTCACAACCTTGACTCAGAACCTTATTTTAGACAAAATCTTAACATATTTTTCCTTTTTCAACAAACGTGCTTAGCAACATACATGTAAAAGTATGTAAATTAAATTTAAGAATAAGATTAAGAATAAGATGAATTTACCTTTAATTACTAGATGACTGGAGTCTTTGGCTCTTTGTATATCACTTAAAAATAGGAATTGGCATGTTGCCAATATGATGCCATATAGCATAATGGCCAACTTCATTCTAATATATGCTCTGCCTCTTGTATGCTATGTGACTTTAGGCACGTTGCTTAATCTCATTCTGCTTAGGTTTGTTGATCTGTAAAATGGGATAATAATATTACCTAGCTCATAGGAAGGTGTAGATTAACTAAAGTAACACATGCATTATAAATATATTATATGCATATAAAGAGAATATATAGGTGTGTATACACACATATATATGTAAAACCTTAAAAGTGTGTGGCACAAGATCAGCACTAGATAAATATTAGGATGTATTTTATTGCCATTTTTATAATTATTGTTCCCTTCACTTAGCAATGCCCTTTCATTCATCCTTATATCCTGTGAACTATAAAATAAAAGAAAGTGTCAGTACCATCCAGGAGTTCCCCAGTTATTTTCAGCATCGATCCCCATTTTTACATTGGGTCATTGACCCCTTTACAAGCCTTTCCCCCCCATATCCTAGCTTCAGGGTGACGGTCCCATTGGCTACCAATAGCTGTTTTTTTTCCTGGCTAGCAGAAAGCCACTACTGATCACATAGCTATTCTCTCTCATACTCAGAGACAGTACCTCTCCCCGCCCAAGGGCTGAACAAATCATGATCATTGTAATTCAGTCATGGCTCATTCAGTTGATTAGATTTGTAATTAGTTTGGTGAATGCCATGTGGCCCAACTCTGGCCAATAAAAACTAAGAGGAAGCTTGATGGCAAGGGGAAGGGGTGAGGGTGAAGGGTGTTAGAATGTGGGGAGGAGAGGGTTTAAAGATTTTCCTCCATACGGGGCGCCTGGGTGGCGCAGTCGGTTAAGCGTCCGACTTCAGCCAGGTCACGATCTCGCGGTCCGTGAGTTCGAGCCCCGCGTCGGGCTCTGGGCTGATGGCTCGGAGCCTGGAGCCTGTTTCCGATTCGGTGTCTCCCTCTCTCTCTGCCCCTCCCCCGTTCATGCTCTGTCTCTCTCTGTCCCAAAAATAAAAAAAAAAAAAAAAAAAAAAGTTGAAGATTTTCCTCCATAACAAAAAGGATGTGTGGGAGACAATGTCTCTCTTCTACACTGTCTTCTGCTGTGAGGCCTAGAACTTATACAATGTAGAAGTTTTCTTTTTTTCAAGTTTGTCTCCTCTGTTCTACTATAAGTTCTTCGAAACCAGGAAGAGTCACATAATTATCTTTTTTTTTTTTTTTAAAGGTGATTTTTTTTTTATTTTTTTTTTTCAACGTTTATTTATTTTTGGGACAGAGAGAGACACAGCATGAACGGGGGAGGGGCAGAGAGAGAGGGAGACACAGAATCGGAAACAGGCTCCAGGCTCTGAGCCATCAGCCCAGAGCCTGACGCGGGGCTCAAACTCACGGACCGCGAGATCGTGACCTGGCTGAAGTCGGACGCTTAACCGACTGCGCCACCCAGGCGCCCCGAGTCACATAATTATCTTGATAACACCACCCAACCTTCCTCCACCACACTCCCAAATCTAGTGGTCCAAATCTAATGGTCACCCAAACCTACTTCTTTGAAGCATTCGCTGATCCCCAATACCACTAATTACTTCTTCCTCCATGTTCCTTATATATTCTGTTCAACTTGAGCAATAGAACTCCAGAGCAGATCAGGTGCTGGCTCTAGAATCAAACTGCATGGGTTTAAATATGTACTCAGCCAATTTTCTCTTCCCCTTGTACCTTGGTTTCCTAATCTGCAAAATGGAGACATATGTAGTGACTATCTTTTAGGACTCACTTGAGAATTAAATGAGTCCATGATTGTAAAACATTTTGAATAGTGCTTGAAATATAACTAAATTTGACATATAACAATTTTATTATTATATTTATGTTATTTTAATGCAATGAGCTGTTTATACATTTGTTTTACCCACTGGATTGTGAGGGTAGCTTTAACTGGGATCCTATTTTCAATTTTTCCATTGGCTAGCAGATTGCTTAGCACATAGTTGTTGCTCTGTTAATGTTTCCTTAAGTGAAGAAGGAAGGCAGGAAGGCAGGAAGGCAGGAAGGAAGGAAGGAAGGAGAAAAGAAAGAAAGAAAGAGAAAGAAAGAAAGAAAGAAAGAAAGAAAGAAGGAAGGAAAGAGAATAAAGTATTTGGTACTTTGTGGGGTCTCCCCCCCTTGGGCTAGGGGAGAATTTACTAACCTATACAGTGAATCTAGTTACCTATTTCTACCCATTGTCCATAACTCAAAATCTGTCTTAAGCATCCCAAAGCCACCTACTAAGAAAGCTGAGCTATGAAGGCCTATCATTTCTACACTGTACAAATGATGCTTTCAGCTGGACAGTGCCATCATGACACAATGAACTCTATATTAGGGGTGTGCAAAGCCTGCAGACATAGAAAGCCAACTGAGGCCTCTGACAACATCTCTACTGTGTGGTCACGCAGCCTGGCTGGAGCCCCAGAGGGACTGATTATATTGTAGAGACTGGTCTTCCACAGAGCATAGAACTCCCCCTGCCATGACAGGCTGCACAAAATGATCATATTCATGAGGTCCACACAATATTACTTGTTTGAATGTCTGAGAGCTCACCCCACACCTGGATGCTTAAACATTGGGTTTATGGCCTCTTAGATGCTTCATAATAGAAGTTTGACGATCAGCCACATTCCTCTCACAGGAAGTGGTCATTGGACAAGTTCCTCAAAACATCAAAACAATGAGAATAGAATAAACTTGGTAGATTACAGTAAGTGACCTTTCCTTTTGCTATTGTTGAAAATTATTTGGGAAGAGCTGAAATCAGATTCTGGAGTTGTAGCTTCATTCAGGGATGTGAACAAGCTCAGATGTGGTCTCTGACTTAAGTTAAAAACTTCATCCTTTGTTGTTCTGATACTGGTGGAAATGACAGATTCTTAATTGTGCAAAGTTTAATTTCTTTGCACAAATCAGAGAGAACAGTTGTATCCTCAAAGAGGCAACTCAGATTTTTGTAGCATATCTGTGGTCATATTATCCTACTTTGTTCTGTCCACATTCTTTCTGCAATCCTGGCCCTACCTAGCTAATTCCAACCTTCCCCAGTGACAATCAGCTTCCTCTTTGATATTCAGTAGGAGCCAAAGTCTCCTTCATCCTCTTTCATAGCTTCCTGTTCTATTCCTACAATATACTCAACATAATCTGTAATTACAATTTGTAATCTGGATGTCTGAAGTCTGTCTCTCTCAGTAGTGCTCTGGGGACCCTCTCTACATAAAGATCCCAGGAAGACTTATTAAAATGCAGACTCCTGGGGAGCTCCAGGGTGGCCCAGTCAGTTAAGCATCTGACTCTTGATTTCAGCTCTGGTAAGTCATGATCTCACGGTTTGTGGGATTGAGCCCCATGTCGAGCTCTACGCTATTAGTTCGAGATTCAGTGCTAGGGATTCTCTCTCCCTCTCTCTCTCTTGCCCCTCCTCTGCTCACTCTCTCTCTCTCTCTCTCTCTCTCTCTCTCAAAATAAATAAACATTTAAAAAAATGCAGACCCCTGGGCCCCATCCCAGAATTTTACAGGAAGTTGTCCCCAGCTATTTTTTAGACACGAAAGTTTGAGAGCTATTTCACAAAAGTTTGTGCTTTCTGAGGGTAGAGGTCATGTCAATTGTCCTGAGTTCTGATAACTCCAGTATAGGACTTAGTGCCTTGCAATTAACAGACCCATAAGAAATCCTTTTTACATGAATGAAAATTAAAATCTGAGTATCAAAAGGACAGTGATTAGTTTATCCCATTGTTCTAAATGTCTTTTAGACAAAGGGTTTAACTATACTTCAATTCCACAATTATGTAAGCTTGAGAATAGAGTTGTGTTGGATAGACTTTATCATATGTAAAAAGGCCTTAAAATCTTCCAGGTGGGAACTCCTGCATTTCAGCCAAGAAGTTGATACATTGGGGAAAAAATGGATTTTGCAACCCTCTAGACTTGACTGGCACTTACTAGCTATGCGGCTTTTGCCAATGCGTTTCAGTTTCTTCATCTGTAAAGCAATAGCTATGGTAAAATGTGATTGTGTGCACACAAATAAGAAGATATAAACATAGAACTTGCACTACGTTTGGCCTTAATGGACTGTCAGTGAATGACGGCCCTTGTCTGCCTGATATCCAACAAATTGTTCAAATTGTTTTACATACAACCAAGGAACGTTGGCCAGCGGTGAGCACCCCCTGCCCTTTGCCATCATTCTGAGTAATGTTTAGGGAGCATAGCAGTTCTTAACTGGAATATTAAAGGATAATGAATACAGCCCTGAAGTTGAATTTGCAGAATGGGTTTTCTTGATCATTACTATTTTGGGACAATGAGTGGCCTAGCACCATTCAATGTGTTGGAGATCTGACTTGGAAACAGGCAGGGCCGGGAAGATCCAATGACAGAGATAGTTTCTCAGTGGAGATTATGACTTCTGGCTACATTGTGATGACGTATACTTGAACACAATAAGATAACTCATTAAAAAAAGGAACTAACAGGTATATTCAGGACTGTTGCAAACTAAAATTGTATCTGTATTTTCAAGGGGCCACAAATATAGATAATATCCAGCCATGGCAAAGGAATAGAAAAGAAAAAGTCTTTTCCTTCTCCCTCACTGAACTCTTTGGAGAAGGCATTCTAATTGTTGTAGCTCTTTTACTGGGGCGGCGGGGGGGGGGAAGATGAGACTTGAAAGGCTTAAGAAAGCTTTGGCAAGTCCATCTTTTCCAGCTGTGTTAACAAACTTCTGTAAAGCAGATGGGTGGCTGGCTAAAACACTCAGAACTGCAAACTCTCTTAATCGATTGACACTTCACAGTGCTATGAAATCCTTAATAAAATTAACCCTCCCGTCACTGCTCCAGGAACGTCTGGGGTTTGTTATGTCTTTTTCAGTTTTGCTCCAACTATTAAAAGGAAATTCATTTTAATAGCCCTTACCCTTTTCTGTGAATTTTTTTCTTTGTTCATGTGGATAGAAAAGTCAGTGGTAGAACTTATCTTAAACAACTGAGTCCTATCACATTGGAAACAGATGATTTCTTTAGCCTCATATACTCTGGATGTTAGATGACACCCAATTCACTATAGATACTTGCTAAATAACATAAAAGTATAATACAGCAGGCAATTTCCTTTATTCTTCAGTCATATATAAATAATACAGAATGTTTATATGGGCTTCATAGTGGTCAAGGGACATCCACGCACAATAGTGTCTTTCAATATGTGTGCGTTACATAACAATTTTCATGAATATTCCAGGGCAAATGCTGTCAGTGATAATTCAATACATAGGCTTCCTGGATTGTTTCATTTTGTGGCATTCCTTGTCTTTCGAGCCTAGACACATGGCAGGGTTGAAAGAATGTGGACAACAGCTCCACACGTCGTTGTCAGTTCCTAACCGTGAGTCTAGCTGTTATAGTACACTCTGTGGGAGAGGATTTAGTGTGTACGAAGTTAAAATGAAACTTGGGTGATTAATAGGATGACAGCCAAATAGAGTGTTACAGTTTGTCCAGGAGTGTTCTGGTTTTAAATCTGAAAAATCCAGCATCCCAGGAACCTCTTTAGCCCCTCCAAAACTAGAATAGCTGGTCTCCAAAATCCACAGTAGGTAGCACCTTTATTGTATAAAACACCAAATAGAGGGGTACCTGAGTGTCTCAGCTAGTTAAGCATCCAACTCTTGATTTGGGCTCAGGTCATGATCTCATGGTCTGTGAGATCAAGTCCCACGTCGAGTTCCTCATTAAAGCCTGCTTGGGATCCTCTCTCTCCCGCTCTCTCTGCTCCTCCCCTGCGCACCTGAGCGCTCTCTCTCTCTCTCTCTCTCAAAATAAATAAATAAACTTAAAAATAGTTTTAAAACACAAAATAGAACAGGTCAGTTTAATGTGGTTATGAGTATCTGTCCCTAAACAGAGCATCAGAAAGTTAAATGTAGAAGGAATGCTCACATGAGTAACTATCAAATGCCTTTTGGTTTGAGTTCATAACTAGAAGGTAAAGTTCTCTTACTATTCTGCTGGAAAAGTCTTCAACATGCCTATTTTATTTTCCTGTTGATATTTTAATATACAAAATGAAAAACTGAGACACAGTTTTGTCAGGACATTAAAAAGTGACATCTCCAATAAGTCCAGAGCTCTTTGCCAAGTTAAAAATAATCACTGGGGTTAATAGTTATCAACATGAATGCTGCATTGCCCTTGTTAAGCAAGATTCTACAGTGAAAGGAGATTTCACTGGACAGGTCACTTCCTATAACCTTATCTCCTATGCTTTTATCTACTATCAATAATAATACCTAGTACCTTTTTTCTAGTACAGTACCCACCCCACCCCCAACCCCCTTAACCATGGTTTCCCTTTCTGTGGCTTCAGTTACGTGCGGTCAATGGCAGTCCAGAAGCAGATGATCCTCCTTCTGAAGAATCAGCAGAAGGTCAATAGTAGCCTATGTCACATTGCCTGCAACATTCCCCTCACTTCATCTTACCACATAAGCATTTTATCATCTCACATTATCACAAAAAGAACAGTACAGTAAAATATTTTGAGAGAGAAAGCATATTCATATAACTTGTATTTCAGTATATGGTTACAATTGTTTTTTATTATTCATTGTTGTTAATCTCTTACAGTGCCTAATTTATAGATTTCACTTTATCATAGGTATGTATGAATGAAAAAAATAGTATATATATAATGATTGGTACTGTCTGTGGTTTCAGGCATCCCTTGGGGGTCTTGGAACATATCCTTTGCAGATGAAGTGTGGGAGGGAGGGTGGGGAACCATCGTACCTGGTTCTCTATGCTTAGTACCTTTACTTGGTATTAATGATAATAAAAGTAGTTATTCCCTATTAAAAACAAAGTGAATGGGGGCGCCTGGGTGGCGCAGTCGGTTAAGCGTCCGACTTCAGCCAGGTCACGATCTCACGGTCCGTGAGTTCGAGCCCCGCGTCAGGCTCTGGGCTGATGGCTCAGAGCCTGGAGCCTGTTTCCGATTCTGTGTCTCCCTCTCTCTCTGCCCCTCCCCCGTTCATGCTCTGTCTCTCTCTGTCCCCCAAAAAATAAATAAACGTTGAAAAAAAAATTAAAAAAAAAAAACAAAACAAAGTGAATGATGTTCAGGACTTCTACAGAATAACATCAGAGCAAAAGACTTGACTTTGTATCCGTGTAGCATATCTAAGCAGGCAAGGTTATTAATCCTATTTTGTAGGTAAGAAACTTCAGAGATGGTATTTGAACTCTGGTCCAGTTACACTCATACTAAAATCTGGTGTATATTTGTCCCCCAAAACCCTTTTATTTGAGACCTTCCTCTCCTCTCCCAGCTATATCTTTATCAGACTTGATGAGAATTGCCAGGTGAGGAGGGGCCAACATTATTTTAGCTAGGAAACTTTAAATGGGTAAGAAATGGTCACACTATTTGAAGGACAGGAGTAAATGTTACAGTGAAGCCCTTCAAAAGGGATTCCAATTTTCCTATGAGGTGTTGAAAGACTCTCCATACTGATGTGTATCAGTTTACTCATCCCCTAAATCTCATTTGGTAACAGTGCAGGCTATTTTGTGGGTAATTTGCTCTATCAGCACAACACCCACAAACTTCCTCATAATTCATGAGTTCTCAGTCCCAACTCTGCATTGGAATGATTTGTGAAATTTAAAAACAAAATTCAAACAAGTTCTTAGATCCCATCCCAGAACTACCAGGCTTATTGATTTTAGAGGAGGCAGTTATAGTTTCAAAAGAATCATACGTAGTTCAGATGCATAATTAAAACTGAGGACTAATGTATGCTTCGTGCAACACATTATTTCTAGTTGGAATAAGGATCTTGAAGTCCATGCTATTTTCAGTTGATTAAGTTGAGATACTGATTAAAGGTCTTTTGGCCCAATTTGCCAGATGTTAAACATCAACAGATGACTTCATTCAGTCCCTATCATTCTCTTATTTCCATTTCTCTTCATTGTCCTAAAATGATGTTCTGTGATAATCAAAAGGTGTTAGCTCATTCTTGAAATAGGACTCAATAGCATTTTCTTTAGCAAAGAGTACAGGGAGATTTTTTTCAGTGAGTGGAAGGGCAGTGGGAGGGAAGAAAATGCCAGAGGCAGTGATTCTGAGTCCTTGATCAGCTGTGAGGGTTGAAGCACAGCCAGGAATGAAAGTTTGCTAACATTCCAGGTTCTCCTGGAGGCCCTGAGTGGACAGGGAGGGATACCCCCCATTTAAATACGTATGCTGCCTTAAAATACAGTATTCAGAATCTCGGCAGAGAAAGCCCATGTTAGGATTTAAATTAAGAACAGGAGCTTTAACTTAACACTTGAGTAGAAGCAGAAATTCAGTTGAAGGGTCATCATGATCTAACTACGGGCTAGAGAAGTATCTTTTGATGCTATGTAGATATCAGGCATTAAATCAATCATAGCAGTGCACAGATCACCAACCCAAAGGCATCACTCTGATAAGATAATGTTAAAGAGAAATATAATGATATTAACACCAAATATTCCTCCAAGTCCTTACTGTGTCAGACCTTGTCTTCAATGTTTTACATGCATTATTTCAGTTTTTCGAATACCCATATGTGGAGATATTATCATTATTCTCATTGTACAGATGAGATTTCTGAGGTTCTGAAAGTTTGAGGCACTTATCTAAAATTTCACAGCAAGGAAGAGTCAGAGACAGGCTTCAAATACAAATCACTTAAAAATTTATCACTGTATTTCGTTTTGCTTGATTTCAGAAGACCATGTTTTATTAATCAGGGATATCAGGGAAAGAGCTCAAAAATGTACTGCAATGCTAGAAAGAATTTTCAGCATAAAGGGACCCCTGGAACTCATCCAAGAAAGAACTAGTACTAAAGTATCAGAAAGGTCTTTCACTGGCCATTCTGAAACACAGAGCCAGAAGAGAATGTTATACCTAGAGTCTTGTATGTTATTCAACTTTCAGTTAATTAGCTATTTATTTATTTTCTAAGTGGGTTTCAACAACAAGCAACCGTCATCCTCAGAGCCGTTTTTTCCTCTCCAACCAATAGCCCCTCAATTTGAAAAGAAGTATATTTTCAAGTCAGATTTTTTATGTCTGTGTGAGATTACTTAAATCGGCTCAATTCTCTAATAAACATAATTAATAGTATTGGGATGAGCTTCTAACAAATTCCAAACAATATACTCCTCTGCGCTATAACTCTTCTCTGACAGTTCACCAAGATGGTGCATTTAACAGTTCCATAAATTTATGTAATGGTAAACAAATGACTAATAAATGTCTGGATGTTCAGTGAAAACATTCAAATGAACATACTGCAGAGATAAATAAATGGCCATTAAAAGCTTACCAGGGACTGCCATACATGTTAACCCATAGACTAGGAAAACATGGTGGTTTGGGAAAATGCACAAATGAACAAATTATTAATGGCTGTGTTTTTAAAAATGGATGTTTCCTCAGCAACATAAATAGGGCCTAAGTCCAAAGAGGAAGTCCCTCAGCTTCTGGCAATAGCTATCATAATCTTATAATAACTAAATACAGAGCCACAAAACTCCAGTGAATTTCAACAAGTGGTCTCTTCCGTCCCTTTAACCCTTCCAGATTATAGTTTCAAAAAATGTTCTTTATATCTCTAGGGAAGTCAATTCAAATCTGCCCTAATAACAAATGGAACAACCCTAGAAGTTGAATAAACATTATAGACTGAATAATAAGATTCTCCTCCCCTTGCTATCATTTGATAAGCTATCTCATTTTAGTTCTCTTTCTGCAGTCTCTCCCTTATGTATTCTGTGGCCAATCGCCCAGATTAGTGTTCCGTCCCTGCTCACCAAGCAATTTTCCATAGTCTCCTCATTTCTTAAATCCTTCTCTTCATTAATCCTTCTCCAAGTTAGATAGCTCCCTCAGTGAAATCTCTAATCCCATTTCTCTCTTGCTCAGAAATACTCAGTGAGTAAGGAGAGACTACTCCTTTTAGGAGTACTACTACTTTTAGGTAGTAGTACTAAAAGCCTTAGCCTGAAATTAAATGCCCTCAATAACTCAGCTGTAAATTATTTTTATGTAGAAGTTAGGAATCTTCAAATTCCAAGTAATAATCTAATTCAAAATGGCTTAAGACAAAAGAAGAAAGAAATAACCAAAAAAAGGAAGGAAAGAGAGGGAGAGGGAGAAGGGAAAGCAAAGAGGGAGAGGGAAGGAGAAAGAAAGAAAGGAGAGAAAGAGAGAAAGAAGGAAAGAAAGAAAGAAAGAAAGAAAGAAAGAAAGAAAGAAAGAAAAAGAGGGAGGGAGGGCGGGAAGAAGGAAGGAAAGAAGGAAGGAAGGAAGGAAGGAAGGAAGGAAGGAGTTAACTTACTAATTTCAATGTTGGCCTCAGCCACAGCCTGATCCAAGTGCTTCAGTGATGTCATTGGATTATCTCCTGCTCCTTCCTTTGGCTCTGCTTCATCTGTGCTGGCTTCATTCAAAGGAAGGCTCTCCAAAAGAGAAAAAAAAATGTCTCCCAGCACCGCTGGCCTCAGACCCCATCCTATAGCGACCTCAGAAGCTGTACCTCTTTTAAAATCATGCCAACAAAAGTCCAAGGCTGTTGGTAGCCTTTTTCTGAATCAATCACTGTTGCTAGGAGGAAGAAATATGCTGGATGGTCAAGGCTAAATCACTTGCCCAATTTAGAAGACTAGGATTGGACCAGCCCAACCCCTTCAGAAAGGCTGAGAGTGGGAGAGGCATGGTTCCCCAAAGAAATACTGTTATTGTAAAATGAAAGAGATACAGATCTTAAGTCAGATAAGAACAACAGATATCCACTGTATCTCTGTATCCTTCTTTCCCCTAGCTTTACCTCATACTTGTTGTGGGGTCCAGTTAAACAAAAGTACCCATTGTTCCCCTTGGTTTTCTCCCAGCGTTTTTTCCCCTTGTTATGTTTTCCCAGAAACCCAATGAATTCCTTGATGGTAAATCAGGGTTAAAAACAAAAAACAATTCAAATACTAACATGTGACTTGTTAATAGAGTTGTCAAATTACAAGATACCCAGTTATATTTGAATTGCAGATAAACAACAAATACTTTTTTAGTATAAGTATGTCCCAAATATTGTGTGGGATATACTTATGCTAAAAAGGTACTTGTTTATCTGAAATTTAAACATAACTGAGTGTAGTGCATTTTTATTTGCTGAATTTTAGCAACCTACTCTCTGAGAAAATAAGAGTTTTCCAAACTTATTTGACCATGGGTCTCGCATCCCACCCCACCCCCAATCATCCTACATAAGTGTTGCATGAAATTTGCTTTAAGAGAGGCCATAGTAACTCATGTTTCAACAATTTAGTGGAAATTCAGCATTCCATTCTATGTGGTCCTTGCCTTCCAGGGGTAGTTTTCTTGGCCACTGCCCTATGAAGTGAAACTATTTTCATTGAGGAAAGAGCTGAAAGAAGAAGGAAAAAAGACACTTGACTTACAAAAGATATCATCCAAAAAATAAAAATTAATGACTTCTGAGCAGTACAAACAAAAGCTAGGGGTTATTTCATATATTTGCCTCTGACCTGGCGAGCATGCCTAAATCTGGTGAAAAAAATATTTCCAAGACCCAGGTAAAACTATATTCTTAAAAAATGGTATATATTGAGTAATGAAAATGTTCATATCTCTTCAGTTTATATAACACTGAAAGCAGAGACCCACCAGCCACCTCTTAGCCCCCCATGATGTGTCATGTCCTGTCAAAAGGACCCACTAGAAGCTATTTGCACATGTAATTTAAACCATCCTTTAAAATAAGAGTGTGTATGTATGTGTGTGTGTGTGTGTACATATGAAAAAAATGTCTTTTCAAAATTATCACTAAGAAGATTTGTTTAAAAAACACTCCAATGTAAAAACAACAACAGCAGCAACAACAACAACAACACCCCAATGTGGGGTTTTCCTTTCTTTGATATTTTTCTCTATGTTATCGAAGCTACCTACTATCACATCTGGAAATGGAAATGTCTAAAAGAAATGTCATTCATTGCACAGGGCAAGAAGCAGAAACCTGAGATAAATACGCCTCTGTCAGATGGAAGCAGGCAAAATTACTCAAGGAAAGAAACCAGACATCTCCCGGTGTTCTTTCAGATAATAATTTATAAATGCCAAAGTTTTCATCGAATAAATAATAAAATAGACATTTGATCTAGTTATGCTTATGGAGTTTAAATGCAAAAGAAAGATTATGAAATAATTAGATTATAAGAAAAATTATGTTCTTTAGTGTCTTAATTTCCTATTTGGGTCAGTAAACCGTACTTGATAAATAGATATTGAGATCTCTTGTTTCTTGTATGCTCAAGTCCTTTGATTCTAAGAGAAGAATATTCTAAGAGTAGATGGTTGAATCCACCCATATTAGGGGGCTTAGAAATTCCTCATGGGTAAAAGTGCCTGTGAAAAGAACTATAAATTGCAGAAGACCCTGTCCCTTCGACTTCCCTCTTTGTCTTTCTAGGCTCTAAATTCTACTCACCACCTGCTCCTGACATTGCCTTTAATTTACTGCTTTGGTTCCTCTCCATTTGCTTATTTTGTTGGGGTTCTTTTTATGTGATTACAAATAAAGATACCTAGTAAGCAAGCCTTACATGGTCCATTTTTAAAAGATGTATTCTTTCCTCAAAAAACTAAAACTAGAACTACCCTACGACCCAGCAATTGCACTACTAGGCATTTATCCACGGGATACAGGGGTGCTGTTTTGAAGGGACACATGCACCCCCATATTTACAGCAGTACTATCAACAATAACCAAAGTATGGAAAGAGCCCAAATGTCCATCGATGGATGAATGGATAAAGAAAATGTGGTATGTGTATGTATATATGTATATGTATGTATGTATGTATGTATGTATATATATATATATACACACACACACATATATATATATATATATATAATGGAGTATTACTCGGCAATTAAAAAGAATGGAATCTTGCCATTTGCAACTACGTGGATGGAACTGGAGGGTATTAAGCTAAGTGAAATTAGTCAGTCAGAGAAAGACAAAAATCATATGACTTCACTCATATGAGGACTTTAAGAGACAAAACAGATGAACGTAAGGGAAGGGAAACAAAAATATAAAAACAGGGAGGAGGGCAAAACAGAAGAGACTCATAAATATGGAGAACAAACTCAGGGATGCTAGAGGGGTTGTGGGAGGGGGGATGGGCTAAATGGGTAAGGGGCATTAAGGAATCTACTCCTGAAATCATTGTTTCACTATATGCTAACTAATTTGGATGTAAATTTTAAAAAATAAATTAATAAAATAAAATAAAAGATGTATTCTAATTCCTTCATATTTTCTTTAAATATTTGTTTACTTAAGAGAGAGAAATAGTGCATGAGCAGGGGAGGGGCAGAGAGAGGGAGAGAGAATCCCAAGGAGGCTCTACACTGTCAGCACAGAGCCCAACATGGGGCTCGAACCCAGAAGTGTGAGATCATGACCTGAGCCAAAATCAAGAGTTGCCACTTAACCAACTGAGCCACCTAGACAACCCCTAATTCATTCATATTTTAATGTTCCTTTACTATTACTGAATACTTTACTAGGTGATTTATACTTTCATTAATTATCACTTGGAAGAAGAAATAGTTATTTAAAAAACCAAAATCTTGTATAGAGGGACAGTTAATTTTTGTAAAGAGCTTTAAACACCTAAGATAAAAGAAACTACTCTTCCAAGATTCACAGAAGAGGAGGAAGTCTTCTGCCCTCCATTAATTTTGCACTATGTGCAAATTTTCCTACTACACAACAAGGTCTCATAGGGCAGAGATTATGTCTACACTGATCAACATTAGCACAGTTCTCAGTACAAAGTAGGCACTAAATAGAAATTTATTACATGAAAAAATAAACGAATGAATGATATGGAATCCATATCATTGGATTTCCCTATTTGTTATGACAAAATAGATTGAGAGAAACTGGCTTTGTAAAGGAAGAATTTGGTTGTTTTTTTTTAAATGTTTATTTATTTATTATGAGAGAGAGAGAGAGAGAGAGAGAGAGAGAGAGAGAGAGAGAGAGAACGAGCAGGGGAGGGGCAGAGAGAGAGAGAGAGAGAGATAATCCCAAGCAAGCTCCATGCTATTATGCAGAGCCCTTCGTGGGGCTTGGTCTCACGAGCTGAGATCATGATCTGAGCCAAAATAAAGAGTTGGAGGCCCAACCTACTGAGCCACCCAAGCCTCCCTATAATGGTATGGTTTTAACATAGTCAAGTAATTACTGTTGGATGGGTTATCTCGGTTATAAATCAACCATGATTTATTTTTCACTTCTTCTCTCTCATTGGTCCCAACTCTCATTCCATCCGCTTCTAACTGACATTTTTTAGAAAGAAAACAGAAAACCATATGTTTTCTCAATGTGATTGTAGTATTTCCCACCAATTGTGTTGCCTTGGAAATTTTTTCTGCAATACCTAAAGCAAACAATTGCTAAAAGTGCCATTCCATTCTTCAAGTATGACTCCTAAGTTATCATCATCATCTTTGTTCTTTTATAATTATAAAATTTAAAAGTTTTTGCTGATATGCTTATTTATGCATTGAAATATGTGCCCATGTTTTTTTATTTGTAGGGATATTCTAATGAATGGTACTAAGTGAGGAAATTAATGCACAGTGTTAATTAATTGTTACTTGGGTTGATCCGAGTCAAGGTTTTTCCTGGTCACTGAGCATCCATTTTAACATCATCACTTCGTTGTAAAAAATTATTAAAATACCACTTCATTTGAGAGATTCCATAGTACAAATATGAACTGTAATACTGAGATTGCTATCAGAGAAAATAATTTTTATGCCCTGTGGAAGTCAGTAATCTTTCTTAATGTAAGCAGAACTTAAGACTATTTCTAGACCATTAAAAATAGCTTTTACTGTTTCAGTGTGCCATCTATTTTCATTTGTGGGAAAAAAGTCTCTGGTAAACGTTAACATTTATTTTGGACAATTTGCGTGAATATCAAAGTACAACACTAAGTTGTAGAGAAAGCAGCTTTCTAAAGTGCAAATTAAATTTTGGTGTATTTGGTAACAAGATTTATGTTTTGAAAACAAACTGGTATATATTATTTGTTATCTATTGACATATATTTATTATACACTGGCATATTTTATTAGTTAGCAACTGAAATGTATTATTTATCAGTTTTTAATTTTAAGAAATGAGTGCTGTCTGGCATGGATGAATAATTACATAAAGCACGGAAGTGATGGGCTGCTTAGACCATGACCTCACATTTCTTTTTAGTAAAAGAAACATTCCTGAAAAGTTCCAAATTCTGAAATTTCCAAATTTATGTAATGGAGGCAAATAAAAATGAAGAAGCAAAAAAAGCCAAAAGCAAAAAACATTTTATGCTGTTTTATAATGAGCACCATGACGGTGGAAATATTGGAGTCCCACGGACTCAGGTTAAGTCACTGCTCTCCCATTTATAGCTGTATGGCAATGGGAGCACATCACCTATCTCTCTAAAATGAAGTTTCCTCTTACAAATCAAAACCACACTCAGGTATCACCTCACGCCAGTCAGAGTGGCCAAAATGAACAAATCAGGAGACTATAGATGCTGGAGAGGATGTGGAGAAACGGGAACCCTCTTGCACTGTTGGTGGGAATGCAAATTGGTGCAGCCGCTCTGGAAAGCAGTGTGGAGGTTCCTCAGAAAATTAAAAATAGACCTACCCTATGACCCAGCAATAGCACTGCTAGGAATTTATCCAAGGGATACAGGAGTACTGATGCATAGGGGCACTTGTACCCCAATGTTCATAGCAGCACTCTCAACAATAGCCAAATTATGGAAAGAGCCTAAATGTCCATCAACTGATGAATGAATAAAGAAATTGTGGTATATATACACAATGGAATACTATGTGGCAATGAGAAAAAATGAAATATGGCCTTTTGTAGCAACGTGGATGGAACTGGAGAGTGTGATGCTAAGTGAAATAAGCCATACAGAGAAAGACAGATACCATATGGTTTCACTCTTATGTGGATCCTGAGAAACTTAACAGGAACCCATGGGGGAGGGGAAGGAAAAAAAAAAAAAAGAGTTTAGAGTGGGAGAGAGCCAAAGCATAAGAGACTGTTAAAAACTGAGAACAAACTGAGGGTTGATGGGGGGTGGGAGGGAGGGGAGGGTGGGTGATGGGTATTGAGGAGGGCACCTTTTGGGATGAGCACTGGGTGTTGTATGGAAACCAATTTGTCAATAAATTTCATATATATATATAAAAAATGAAGTTTCCTCATCTGTGAAATGGGAATATGAACATCTATCTCGCAGCAACTGTGGAGATGAAACTGGATCATAAATATAAAGTGTCTGAGTCTGGGACTCGCCCTTCATCTCGCCGCTCAAGTTAGTTATTGGATTCAGTTTTTAGAATGCCCTCTTTCCCAAAATGAAAAATACTATTCAACATAGAGTTTCTATGGGACCCAGGAATGCCGGTCCTAGGTATACACTCAAGATAATAGAAAATATATTTCCACACAAAAATTGTATGTAAGTGTTCATATATTATTTATAGTAGGCAAAATGTGGGGGGAAAACCCACAAATGTCCATCAACTGATGAATGGATCAAAAAATCGGTGTATTTATACAATCAAGTATTACATAGCAATAAAAACAAAATACTGATACATGTCACAATATGGATGAACCTTGAAAACATTATGGTGAGTGAAGTAAAACCACATATTGTACAATTCTCTTCATACGAAATATCCAGAATATACAAATCTACAGAGGCAGAAAGTAGATTAGCAGTTGCCAGGGGCTGGGGCAGGAGGAGAATGGGACCAGGGTTTCTTTTTGGAAGGTTAAAATATTCAGAAATTAGACAGAGGTGATGGTTGTATAAGTATATGAATATACTAAATGCCAATGAATGATACGCTTCAAAAGAGGAATTTTATGGTAGGTGAATTAGATGTCAATAAAGTTGTTATAAAAAATAGAATGTTCAATGTCATACTTCATATCTATGGAATTATGTATTGTTTCTCAAAGCAAATAATCCATAATTTCTAAATCCTTATTCCAAAAAAATCAGCAGATTCAAAGTCATGCAACAACATATATTTCTAAAAGATTTCTTTAAAAAAATATTTTTAATCAGTAAACATTGGTCAGTTTTCTTTCCAAAGATATGCTCAGCAAAGCCGTTAAGCCATCTCTGAAATTATACAGGTGTCTGAACACACAGCAAAAATAGATAGAAATAGCTTCTCTGAGGACCAAAAAGCATTTACATCACCTTCCACAAAAATGTTCCCAAATTTGAAGATGAGTAAACTTGTATCTCCTGGAACACCTTCCTCATCCCCAAATTTCATGTATTCTTTCTTTGGCCACAGACTCGCCATAGCTGAAGAGTAAGGAGACCCGAATGTATTGGCAAACTGCATCCACCTGCATCGCGACAGTTTCTGCTACCTTGGGGGGAAACTTTTGCCCGCTGAAATGAAGAAGACAGGAATGTCCCATCTCCTCCTAGATCATTTCCACAATTCTGTGCGGCAGTTCATGTTTCCAGTAAGAGCCAAAAGCTCAGGGAGCGATATTGCTCGCTGAAAGACATCTAGTTAGAAGCCATCAGAGGCGATGTTCAGACTCACAATGAACTGGGAGCAGGTTTCTCCCCGCAGTGCTGCTGCTTTTATGGATGTGCTTTTAACAGTGTAACTGATGAGAGAGCGTCATGGTAGAGTGATGGCCAAATGAATGGAATTCAGAGTCAAATTACCTGAAGTTGAAGTCATCTTTGCCACTTGTTCATTAGGTACTCAACTTCAACTGCCTTAATTTTAACATCTGAAAAATGGGCCTAATGAGGTACCTGTCTCAGAGAGTTGTTTAGGAGTATAAAATTAGATTTAGTCATTCAACAAATATTTACCCAACACCTATTATGTGCAGGCTGTATTTTAGATACGGCAGATAAGTCATGGCCAAAAAAAGGCTAAGATTCTTTTTTTTCTGATTTTTTCTGCAGTCTGAGGGTAAGAGACAATAAGTGAAATGAATATAGTATATAGTATGCTCAATGTCAATAAATGCTATTAACGGAGACAATTTAAGCAGGAAGGGGATAAAGCATGCTGAATATGGCAGCATATGTAATGAACTTAACAGGATGATTGTCAGAGTAAGAACAGAGTAAAATTAGAAAATATTATTGTAATTAAGAACAAAAATGTTTACTTCAAATTTTCCATAAGATGCTTTACCTGTACATTCATAATGCTCCTGATTCCAGGAAAACAACAACAACAACAAGCAAATAAAAACAATAAAAACCCTGAGCAGAGAGACAACTATGAAGGATAAATTGAATTGGCTTCTGCCTTTGACTAGATTGAGAGAAAAGTTCTTTCCAGACGTGGACACAGGGCCATTCCTCATAAAGCTGTTCCCACTGTGTTCTCAATTATGAGCTCCTTGCCTCCAAGGAGGGTGGAGTATTACTTGGGTATTACTAGAGTGGAAGAGAAGAAAGGCTGAACATTCTCAGGGTAAAAGTCAATCTTCCTGCAAGGAGTCCTCATTGACTCTGTCGATGCTGGGATAGCCAGTAAGATCTTGTAGGCATTTCTCAACCTCTTAGACTTTTGAGAGAGTGTGGGTACTGCTAGGTTAATTCCTGACTCCTGATTTGGATACTACCTACCTGGAAAAGTCATCACAGGATTGTTTTGCAAAGCAAGGTATGATACACCTTTCTTTTTTCCTTCAGGCATTGGGAGGTGGGATATATGAGGCGGGCTGGAGCTTGAAAAAGCAAACAGGACCTGAGCAGTGGTTCTTAGATGTCCATTAAAAGAACCTGTAAAACTTTAAAAATACAGAGATGTCTGGGTTTTCTTCCAAGATTCTGATTTAATTGGTCATAGATGTGACCTAGACACTGAGATTTTTCAGAACTCCCTAAGTGATTCTCTTGCGTAGCAAAGATTGAAAATCACTGATCTAGAATAAAGATTAAAGCAAATGAACAGCTGTGGTAGAACACAACTTGAACTTTGTGAGAGAGTCAACAATTTAGGCAGCAAGCCCAATGGAGCAAGGGGCTGGAGATGGGCAGAGAAGTTCTTATAAAGTGGTGAAAGAGAATCTAAGATTGGTAATAAGAAACTTGAACTGCATGAAAATGTAGTGATTCCATAACGTAAGTCTTGCTGTATATATAAAATTGCAATGATTATTGTTTTTTTTTTAAATTTTTTAACGTTTATTTATTTTTGAGACAGAGAGAGACACAGCATGAATGGGGGAGGGGCAGAGAGAGAGGGAGACACAGAATTGGAAGCAGGCTCCAGGCTCTGAGCCATCAGCCCAGAGCCCGACGCGGGGCTTGAACTCGCGGACCGCGAGATCGTGACCTGAGCTGAAGTCGGACGCCTAACCGACTGAGCCACCCAGGCGCCCCAACAATGATTATTGTTTTTAATAAATTACTCCCTCTTTAAAGAAAAAAGTAACATTGAGTGCAATATTCACATTTAACCATGGGTGGTAGACAAAATAATGCATCCCTCCCCTCAAGATGCCCACATCCTAATCTTTGAATCCCATGAATATGTTACCTTACATGGCAAATGGAATTTTGCAAATGGGATTCAATTAAGGATCTTAAAATGGGAAGATTACACAGGATATCTCTGTGGGTCAAATGTAATCACAGGATCTTTCTAAGAAGGAGACAGGGTGAAAGTCAGACAAAGGAGATATGACCATGGAAACAAAGGCTGGTGTGATGCTCATTGTAGGTGGAAGAAGGAATACGAGCTAAGACATGCGGGCAGCCTATAGAAGCTGAAAAAGATACGGAAATGGAACCTCTCCTGGAGCCTTCAGAAAGAACACAACCCTGCTGCAATCTTCATTAGCCTTGTAAGACTCATTTTGGACTTCTGATTTCCACAACTGTAAGATAATAAATTTGCTTTGTTTTTAATGTTTATTTATTTTGAGACAGAATGAGCATGTGCACACACACCCACACACACACACCCACACACACCCACAGCCACACACACACATACACACACGTGTGAGTGGGGGAGGGCAGAGAGAGAGAATCCCAAGCAGACTCTGTGCTACCAGTGCAGAGCCCAAAGTGGGGCTGGATGTCACAGAACTGTGTGATCATGACCTGTCCTGAGATCAAGAGTTGAATGCTTAGCCAACTGAGCCAACCAGGTGCCCTAAGAAGTTTGTTGTCCCCCCCCCCACATTCCCCCATGGTCTTCTGGGAACAAACTGAAGGTGGGTGAGGGGTGGGTTAGAGGGGAAAATGGGTGATGGGCATTGAGGAGGGCACTTGTTGGGATGAGCACTGGGTGTTGTATGTAAGCAATGAACCATGGGAATCTACCCCAAAAACCAAGAGCACACTTTACACACTGTATGTTAGCCAATTTGACAATAAATTATACTAAAAAAATAATAAATTAATTAAAATAAAATAAAATAAAATAAAATAAAATAAAATAAAATAAAATAAAATAAAATAAAAGATTGGCACAAACCTCCCCTCCCAAAACAACAACAAAAGTTTGTTGTTTTTTAAATTTTTTTTTTACGTTTATTTATTTTGGGGACAGAGAGAGACAGAGCATGAATGGGGGAGGGGCAGAGAGAGAGGGAGACACAGAATCGGAAGCAGGCTCCAGGCTCTGAGCCATCAGCCCAGAGCCTGACGCGGGGCTCGAACTCACGGACCGCGAGATCGTGACCTGAGCTGAAGTCGGACGCTTAACTGACTGAGCCACCCAGGCGCCCCAAAAGTTTGTTGTTTTAAGCCACTAAGTTTGTGGTAATTTCTTATAGCAGCGATAGGAAACTAATACCCATGTCTTTAGAAAGACTAATTCTTTAGACCAGAAGGCTGTCTCCAAACCTCTAGAAAGCATCCATCTACTATTTTGTAGCTAATAACTGAATTGCAGGCTTCAGTTCAGGAAGAAATAGACAATGGAGTGCTAGCTTAGCCAGGCAACCCCATTAAATGTTGGCAAAACCCCAAACATCCCAGTCATTGGATTCAGTGCAGCTACTTAGAATAAAATGCACCTGGAAATAAATTCCATTTCAATGAACTCATCAGCGATGCCAAATCTCCTGCAGGTATTCAGGCTGTACCAGAACAGCTCTACTCAGAGGCTTTCAAATTTGGCTGCATAGTGGAATCCCCGAGGAGCTTTTAAATATCCTCAGCCACACCCTAGACAAATTAAATCTGAAAGTCTGGGGGTGGGACCTAGTAATCCTTGTTTTCAACAAATCCTCCCCAGCCATGGTTCTCAACATTAATGCACATACTAATCGCTTCAAGATCCTGTTAAAATACACAAGACTCTGCATTTCCAACAAGCACGCAGGTGATGTCCACCACAGTATCTTTGACCAGCAAGGCGATGTAATGTCTTTTTTTTCTTCTGTGATGAGACCTTCCCTAGTTAACCAGCAATCTAGAAAGAATTACTTAAGATTGTTTTTTTTTTCAGAAAGAATTGAAATGGCAGGCTAAGAAATCATTATGTGAGAGTAGCTGGTGGAAAGGCAGGTATCACTGAATTTAGCTTTCTACGTCTTTTGGTCTCCTTTGCTTATTTCCTAATCTTGTAAACATTAGTTTTTAGCTACCATATACCCATTGCAGCTAAAAAGCAAGAAATACCAATAATTTTTTTGTTTAATCTTTTAAAATTTTTTTTACTTTTTTTAAGAGAGAGAGAGCAAGCGTGAATGCAAGTAAGGGAGGGGCAGAGATAGAGGGAGGGAGAGAATCCCAAGCAGGCTGCACACTCAGTGAAGAGCCAGATGCAGGGCTCGATCCCACAACCTGAGCCACCCAGCTGCCCCTTTTGTTTAATCTTATATGGTGTGGGAGCATATAGCATTGAAGAATCTTCAACTTAATTCTTCTGTTGGCTAGTTCTCTATCCCTCAGTATATCTGATAGAGTTTTATTACTTAACAAAACTCATTCATTTTATTCCATGTGACAACACATAATACAGGAAATTAAAGCTTATACAAATATTGGAGGGGCTGGGGAAGCTGCTGCCTGGGTTCCTGACATCAAGAAGCACTAGATCTATGGGAAAACATAGGTGATTATCTCAGGTGCTTGTGGAGCCCCCAAGTGTCGGCTGAAAATCCTCTGTGAATTTCTGGAACCTCAGGAGGGCTTCCCCCTCAGAGTCAGCTGCCTGCAGCACGAAAGCACCACTGTGCCAATCTGGTCTGCTCTCTGCCCGTGTATCCTTTGGCAAGTATAGCCAGGTATGATGGCTTTTTTCTCATCCACCTTCTAGATCTCATAAGAGCACCTCTCAATTGCAAAGTGTAACAGTGGAAAGAGATCTGGGAAATGTATCCCCAGGTATTCCTGTTGGGATACAGAGCAGACTAGGATCAGTATGACAACGCCAGGCTGACGGTAGCCTGCCACATTAGGTTTTCAGTTCAACTCAGCAACTGTTTTCTTGGATCCTACCTGAAACCAGACTATGTGGGGAAACAGAAGACAAAGAAGAGATGATGTTTCCTCTCCAGGCTCCCCCAGTCTGTTACAGGAGGTCAGACTCACACACAAGCAGATCTGAAGTTCAATTCAACCATTTAAGCTGTGTCAAAAGGATGTACCTGGTCTCATTTAGGATGCCTGATCTCCTTCAGATTTGAATAATTGCAATCTGGGGAAACCTTCTCTTTCATCAGCCTTTCAACTGCCATCTTCCTATTTGGTCAGGAGTACAGGAAAAGGAGTTCATCAAAAATACCAAAACGGAAAAACAGAAAACAAACATATAAACAAACAGAAATATTTTGGTTTATGCTGGGCATTGAATAAAATTTATATGAGAAAGGACACAGGTGAATATAACCTCTGAGCTGTGCTGCCACATGCCATGTATAAAAAAATTACAATATACATTTCATGTGGATAGTGTTCCTCTTAACAACAAGCACAGAACAAACATACAAGTGTTGATAAGTTGTAATAATAAAGGGATTGAGTGTATCTTTCTACTCAAATTTTTATGTAAACTATGTTGAATTTTTTTCTAAGCATTTTTTAAGTCACCAAAATAAAATCAGCATGTTTCTTTACTATTTATCTTGAGTCGTTTTTACTTTATAAAAAAAAATTGTGGGGTTATCATTTAGTGATTCATGGACTATCAAACTCATTGTTGGCATTGGACAAATGTTAACTAATGATAATTCTGATATAATAATCATTATGTTTACATGTGCAACAATGAAAGGGTAATTTCCTTTCAGCCAATGGAACATGAGATGCCATATGAGTAGATACTCAAACAGGTTCTCCTTCAGGTAAGTATGAACATCTTGTCTTTTAGGAAGTCCTTCTTCAGTGTATTGGAAGGTCAATCTTTTTATTTAAAAATCTCAGGGAGAAAAACAGCTTCAGAAAGGTTATTAATTTTCTCCATAGTAAGGATCCTGGAATTTAATATCTCAAGGGGACTTCTGTGCAATGAACTGAGTAGCTCCTTAGACTGAAGTTTATAATTGAGCCTCCATGCAGTTGGGAATGTTTTCATTTTCCCCAACTGATTGGGAACCCAAGCTGCAAAATACAATAACAGATGTGAAGAGCCACTCGAGAGCTTCTTTGGACTGACCAGAGTTAATGTGTCTCCATGATGACTCTTCCTGTTAGTAAATTCAAGACCAGTGGTCCTAGAGTTAAAGAAGCGTAAGATGCTATTAAAAATGAGTGCACCACGGAGGATACACTGAAAAAATATATCACATTTAATTAAGTATTCCCAGTTATCTAAGCCGCCCATTCACACGATAAAAGTGGTTTTTGGAAGCTTCAACAGCCCAGCCAATAACTGAGCAGTAGTTGGAAAAGTAAATGAAGTGCAAATACTGTTTGGGAAGAAGAGAGTAGGCCAAGACATTTGCCACTTCAAAGAAGGTGTGGTAGGTAAGCAACACAGGTGAGTACCAGTACAAATGGCAAGTTGATGATCAAGATGGGATGGGGAGAGGCTGAATAGAGCCTCTGTCCCTTGGGTCTACTTTTTTCTAATAGTTCTTAGAGATGGATAATGGAGACCCAAACTGGATAAACTGAGAGGGTATCTGAGGACTTGCAAAGTCTCAGAGCTTTCTAGAGCACGGGCATTCCAAATCACATTTGGAGACAAGGATACCAGCTTTGCAATGAACTTTGTAACTAAACTTAGAAACAAGATTTAATGAGTATTTTCATCTTTAGTTTCCTGTTTTGTTCATTTTAAAGATATGTTCTGATTTTCATGGTCTACAGACAATCCACACTTTGTAAATACCGTATCATTTACCATTTGGCACTATTTTTTCCTAGACTGTTGGTGTTATCTTCAGGGCCAATCAGTGTTTGTATAAATTTTCTATAAGAACAGGAAGACTGTATTTGTTTTCTTCTCAAAAGTAAAATAGCAGACATTTGGTACCTATCTAAATTCATCCCAATGCAAGCCAGAGGTTTTCGCAATGTTGGATTTCCATAATCCCATGCAAGAAAGGACACAGATGATGTCTGTATCTGTCTTCTCCGCTCACTCCTCTTAGCTATTTCCTTTGGTTAGTCTCCCATAGCATGATAGAGACTAGTATTCCACATTTCCTGACATAGCCATATTTAAATAATTGGCCATTATAATGAAACTGACTGAGACTTTAAATCGTGTCTGATTTTCCATTATGTGAAATAACACAATAACCAGAAGCAGAAATCAGTGCGTTATTATCAGAAAGAAAGAGCTAACAAAAAATGTTTTTGATCTTATAACAAAATATATTTGTTGGTGCTATCTTGTTGGGTGCCTAGAGCAGACATGTCAGTGTGGTGGTTCTCAAACGTAGGTGTGCATCAGAATCACCTGGAGGGCTGTTAAGCCATAAATCACTCTGTCCCACCCCCAGAATTTCTGATCCAGTAAATCTTGGATAGATCTTGAAAATCTGCATTTCTAACAAGCTTCCACATGATGCTCATGTTGCTTATCTGGGTACCAAACTCTTAACAGCTACTGCTCTGATAGCTAATGTTCCAAATCCCTTCTTCAAGGCCAATGCTCTCATCCTTTACCTTCATTTTCCTGGTGGTAATATTGCCTACTGACCACTCACAGTTGTGATGTTTACTGAAATTGCTCTCAGCCTCTTCCAAGTTTAGGACCTCTCCCAAGGCTTGGCATGAAGCAAATTACTGGGAAAAGGAGGGAAACAAAGGCTTTACCAACTTGCCTCAGTTTGAGATAATCTAAAGGGACATCCCAGTTACAGAGCTTACCATGGAGTCAGCAGAGGTCTTAGTCTCAATTGCATTGTGGGTCAGTTTTTCCCTCTGCTTCTTCTTACCTTATTCACTTCTTCAGGTATATCTTCGAAGACCACTCTCCTACAAACTTTGCACAAAATCCCCTGTCCCAGAGTCTGTTTTAGTGGAATCCGTTATAAGGCAGTGTCAAATAATATTTTGCACTGAAGTGATTTGAACTGTTGCTCTAAACATAGTCCAAGTGCTCTGGCAGACACAGTGATCCCTATGCTTTCTACCATCACGGAAAATAAAATCTTTCACCATCTGGTCTGAAAAACATTGTTCGACTCTGTGTTGTCTTATCACGTCCTGTCCTGTACCCAAAACTTTTCTTTTGCAGTAAAGACTAATTCCATGCAAAAAATGAAACGTGCAAAGGAATTTACAAGCTCAGCTCTCTCTGCTCAACTTAGGTACAGCTCTCTTTGCTCAACGTACACTTTCCACTTATGATAAACTGATGTTTAAGAAGTATTCCAGCCTGATATTTCCTACCTGCTAACTCAGGATTCAAAACTACTGGTAATGTTAACATAAAAATGCTGAATATACCATTCAAAGTCACAAAACCCTAGGGTTAGTATACAAAATCTATAAAAAAACTTACCAAACTCAACACCCAAAAAAGAAATAACCTGGTTAAGAAGTGGACAGAAGACATGAATAGACACTTTTCCAAAGAAGACATCCAGATGGCTAACAGACACATGAAAAGGTACTCAACATCACTCATCATCTGGGAAATACAAATCAAAACCACATACATACATACAATGGAATATTACTAAGCCATCAAAAAGAAGGAAATCTTGCCATTTGCAATGACATGGATGGAGCTAGAATGTATTATGCTAAGTGAGATAAATCAATCACAGAAAGACAAATACCATATGATTTCACTCATATGTGGAATTCAAGAAACAAAACAGATGAACATATGGGAAGGAGGGAGAGGAGAGAGCAAAACAACCCACAAAAGACTCAATGATAGAGAACTGAGCATTGATGAGGGCAGTGGGTGGGAGATGGGCTAAATGGGTGATGGGTATTAAGGAGGGCACGTGTTGTGATGAGCACTGGGTATTGTATGTTAAGAGATGAAGCACTGAATTCTACTCCTAAAACCAATATTGCACTGTATATTAATTAAAATTTAAATAAAAAAATAAAGTCACAAAACCTTATTAGTCTTTTACTGATTTTCCTGTTTCTCCTCACACTATCAAATTTATTTGTATAACAAAGGATTTTACCTGTGGGAATAGAGTGATGAGGAAAGCAAAATAAGTTATAGGAAAAAGATAATACAATTTAATTTCTATAAAACATCATATAAAGTATAGACAATCTAGTAGGTCTCACAATTTTTCCTGGTTTACATTTTAAAGCCATTTTATTTATTATTTATTTTAAAAATTTTTAAACCTTTATTTATTTTTGAGAGACAGAGAGAGGCAGAGCATGAGTCGGGGAGGGGAAGAGAGAGAGGGAGACACAGAATCTGAAGCAGGCTCCAGGCTCTGAGCTGTCAGCACAGAGCCCGACGCAGGGCTTGAACCCACAAGCTGTGAGATCATGATCTGAGCCGAAGTCAGACGCTTAACCAACTGAGCCACCCAGGCACCCCTTTTAAAGCTATTTTAGATTTTACTTGTGTATAACTCAAATTAACTGAAAATATACTGTTCCTAGAGATAATGAAAAATGAAGAAACATTAAAAAAAGGAAAAAGAAAAAAATACCCATCTCTTTGAATCTGATTAGCATGGATAATAATTTACCCACTTATTGTCTTAATGAGTAAATGGCAGTGTGAAACTCCCTTTCTCCACAACTTTTATGGCCCAAGATCTCTTTTGAAGTAGCTGCGAAGTGGAAACTCCCCAGTTGGCCAAGAGAATGCATAAAAGTGTTGGTGCCTTCATATGCTTGTGAAACTTCCAAAATAGACACTGTCTTATCCAAAGAGCTAACAAGAAGAAAGGAATTTATTTGAGAAGAAAATAAGTTGACAGAAGCAGTATCTGAGAAAGAAAAGTCAAAAAGCAAGGATGTATGAAACAAGAAGAGTCAGCAAGCAGGGGCATAAGTTCAAGTTACTTTGGCTTATCCCATTTTCTTTTGCAAAAATGTGTATTAACTAACTACTGGGCAACTGGTATCTGTTGTGAGCCAAATGTCAGCCACTCACAAGATCCTACTGTGTTAAGATGTAGAACCTTCTCCATTCATCACATCTCTGAGCGAAGGTGCTTTTTCAAATGGACATACCAGGAAGGAGGAAGGTCAGGAACATGGTAGAGGTTCAGATGTCATTTCAGCCATCTGAAATGTTTTCTTCCATACCTTCTAATAGCCCTACATCTCTGCAGACTTTTTGCCTGATTACATATTTCCTAACAGCTGGCACTCCGTAGGAAGTCCCTATCAATGCAAATTGAAGCAGGCAAGATGCTCTATTTTATTTATTTATTTATTTATTTATTTATTTATTTATTTATTTACTTACTTACTTATTTACTTATTTATTTATGAGAGCAAGAGAGAGTGTGAGTGGGGGAGGGGCAGAGAGAGAGGGAGACACAGAATCTGAAGCCAGCTCCAGGCTCTGAGCTGTCAGCACAGAGCCCAATGCGGGGCTCGAATCCATGAACTGTGAGATCATGACCTGAGCCAAAGTCTGACACTTGACCGATGAGCCACCCAGGCGCCCCAATGCTCTATATAATTTAAAGGGTACTGTTCACAGTGGGCAAATACTGGGCTTGGTCCTGCTTAGGAAGCCATGATGACCATCCTACTGCTGGCATTGGCAGACTATGGGGAAGCAACAAAAGCTAGAATGATTCAGAACAGGTAACTAACATGATCAGAAGTATGACATGTAGGGCTATACCGCTTGAGTCTCTCTCCCTGCTTATGCCAGTCCAAGAGGCAAAGCACTTGTGACCCACAAGTCATTGACACTGAGAGCAGGTGTCATCATCTTTCAGCTAAAGGGATGTTACATGTGCTTGGTGTACATAACCATTGAAGGACAAATCATCTTAAAACTGAATACAATATCTCATAGGTTACTTTAATATCCAGTAGATATTTGCTGAGAATCAATTATCCACCTGGCACTGATGGATTTAAAGGAGCTCAGTAAAGGATAAAAGTAAAGTACATAAGTAAAATAATCATATGACAAGGCACAACTGAATGTGAAAATTGTAAAAATGAAGTTAAAATGAGAGAAAACCATGTCAAGAACAGTTACATCTTAAAGGCAGTGCTTGATTTCTGGTACTAATCTTCAGTTGAGATCTACCCATGTATTCATGCACTCAACACACATTCACCAAGCATTTAGTATGAACAGGACACCTTGCCTGGTCTGGGAATGTTATGATAGAGTAAAATTAAATGTACTGGAATTTGTGTTTGGTCCAATCTGGACAAAGTTTAATTTCAAGAGTTTGCTGAACCCTTGAATAATATAGTATGCCTAAGGTGGAATGAGCTATCCTGGAAATATTCCTTACAAATTCCTTAAAACTTTTCTAGTTGTTGGGCAACAGGTAAATTTTAGTAGATATCCATACTTTGTACTCTTTGCTTAAATGGTTGTGATATATTGAGTGACTGATTTCCCCAGCCCTGCTAGCCAGTGATCAATAACAATAACAGGTAACATTTACATTTACTCTTTATGCAAGATACCACGCTAGACAATGACCTCTTTTACTTTTCCCAGAAACTCTTTGTGGTAAGAATCATTGTCTTCATTCCTTCATCTAAGCCGAGACGCGGGGAAGTTAAGTAACTTGTACAAATCACACGGTTAGAAAGAGAGAAGGTGGGACACAACCCAGGTCAGCCCAGGTCTTTGGCAGTTGAGACCCCAATCCCCACAGCATTGCTGTGATCCCCAGAATCCTTTCCTATACTTCATCTGCAATTTGTGGATTTGTATTCCCCTGAACTCAATTCCCACACAAATAATACTGACTTAGCCCACTGTTTCTGCCTACCAACAGTACTCTCTTCTGTGAGTTTTAAGTGTGAAGAGTGGGAATCTTAGCTGCAAGGATGATATTTAAAATACTTAATATACGTTATGGCACAGCCATGGGTTAGTCATAAGAATGCCTGACCCAAAGATACTAATAATATTTATTATTTATTGTTATGTTATATATATATTATATATATTATATTTATTCTTTATTTAACTGGCGTGGCCCTCCTGGTGTAAACACCAGCTGAATATCAACTGTGCCTGGCACACTCATACATCGAGATTCCTTTGTTCCACTCAGACAAATCTTACGTGGACAACTCTCTTTGCTTACTTCATAGAACTGTCATAAACTATTATGGGTGTCCTACTCCACACCTCTTACTATATCTTTACCTTTTATCTTATCTTGAGTGTACGAGATACATTATTTTGGGGCAAAGTGTATAATACCTGTACTTCACCTTTAAATGTATCCCAGTAGGGATACCCTCCTGGGGTGTGTGGGTGGCTCAGTTGATTGAGCATTTGACTCTTGATTTTGGCTCAGATCATGATCTCACAGTTCATGAGATCAACCGCATGTCAGACTCTGAGCTGACAGCATGGAGCCTGCCTGGGATTTTCTCTCTCCCTCTCTCTCTGCCCCTCCCCTGCTCACTCTCATCTCTCTCAAAATAAATAAACATAAAAAATGAATTTTAAATGGGCTACCCTACATATTGGTATGCACATATCACTCCAGAATCATAATAATAGCTGAACTGAAAGTTAACAGCCTGGACAAAGAGTTCACTAAGTTGCATGAAACAATGGATGTCCAACATTTAAAGCAAAGTCGCAGATTTGAGACCTATACACTATATAATAAAGTAGCAGGAGGACAGTTTTTTTAATACATTAGTTTGTTCATCAGGCCAAAGGACCTTATTCATAATATTGTTAGGAACTGAAATCAGAAAGAGGGAATTTAGATAAAATCATTATATATTATTAGTATACCATACACCTGCCACTATACTGAGAAGTTCTTTACATCTCGTAACAACTCCATCGCACCCATTTTTCAGATGAGAAAACCAAGACACTGGGAGGGAGCAGAACCAGAATTTAAGACCAGGGAGTTTTACTCCAAAGCCCACATTCTTTACCACAGTGATTTACTACTCTCCATCATATAGAGGCTAAGAACTCATAAAATATGTAGTTTAAAAATGGAAACTCTGGTCAGAATTTTTAATAGCTCTCCTCACAACAAGCAAAAACTCCTTCTACCTTAAATGAAAGATCTTTAACATCTAGCCCTGGCTATTTGTCCAGCCTCATCTGTGGCCATTCCCCTATCTTGCTCTTTGTGCTATATATACTATATCAAATAAGCCATGGTTTCTTGTGCCTAATTTTCTTTGTAGGTGTGTTTCTCTCTTTCTGGACTGCCCTCACTTGCCTTATTTCCAACTCTTGCTCTAATCACTATCTCAATGCCATCCACTCCAAGAAGCTCCCCTGACTGCCTCCATCAAGGCATATGTTAGGGTACTTTCTCCTTGCTCCCACTAGGCCTTGGATCTATTGTCTGCATCCAGCGTTCACCATGCTACACATTTATCTTCCATTTCTCTGTCTGCCTGTTCAGTATACACTATACTCGTGGTGGGAAAGAATAACCTGTCTTTATGACTTAGTAAACAGTCCATATTTAGAGAATAAATGATTGAATGACCAATTAATTGATCATATCAGTAAGCATTCTCTCTTTTAGTAGTAATAGAAAACCCAACTCAAAATGGTCTCAATAATAAAGGAAATATATCAGCTTATATAAAAAGAATATAGCAGAACAATCTTGGTTTAATCCAGGAGCCTGTTGATTAACCAGCTTCTTTCCAGGTTCCTTTTCTTCCTGTGAACTCATGCTAAGGCTGAGCTCCTCAAGTGGCTACAGTATGGCTGTCTGCAGTTTTCAGAGCTTCGTACATATTTTTCTGTACCCAGGGGAAAAAAAAAATCTTTCTTTAACCCATGGAACACTTGCTAGCTTCATGCTGATGGGAATGATCTAGGTTTCTTAGGACAAGGAAAATATCTTGTCCTGGTTAACTTTTTTCTTTTTTAAAAGCTTATTTATTTATTTTGAGAGAGAGGGAGGGAGTGAAGGGAGAGAGGGAGAGGCAGAATCCCAAGTAAGCTCTGCACTGTTAGCACAGAGACTGACATGGGTCTCACAAACCGTGAGACCACGAACTGAGCCAAAATCAAGGGTCGGACACAACCAACTGAGCTACCCAGGTGCCCCTGTCATGGTTAACTTAAATCTGGTTAAGTGCTTATTTTTAACCAAAGTATTGTCCCAAGAGGGGTAGGATTAGCTTATGCACTTAAGACTCACCCTTAGGACTGGTGGTGAGTCCATTCTACCTCAACCCTATGGTTCCTTTACAAAAAGGAAGGTGTGGAGTAAATGCTGCAGGGCAAAGTCCATGACATGTATGAATGTATGAATGGATTTTTCCACTCTGAACAGTCACATGTGCTTGTTTCCATCAGTGTAGTAGCACGACATTCTTCTGCAAACATTTCAAAATTGTCCTGTAAGACAGGCAACCTTCTGATGTCAAAATGTGATTTCTTACCATGATACTATCAGTTTCTCTGTAGTTTAGTAAGCTACAGCAATTGTCCATCATCTCTGTTTCTACTGGCAAAATATCTCAAACCTGAAGTCTTAGCATCTGACCTGAGGATTCTTCCCCAAATCAGAAGAGATCCAAATTTCCCAAGGGGTGTCTGGGACAGAAAGGAAGTTGTTATTAATCAAATGACTCACATGCTGAATCACAAAACAAGAACCATTTGGGGAAAGGTCGCCCTTCTTGGCTATAACTGCTGAGTGTGTTTCCAGTTAAGTAGATATCCTGAGGCCCTTTTAGGAAAAAGCCAACACTGGCCAACATTATCACAGTAGCATCAATGGCTGGATGATAATGGCCCACCATCCAAGGATACCTCCACCCTTCTTAGTTTTGTGTTCTCTGGGAAATCTCAGTCTGAGATGGGAATTTCCCATGTGCCAGGAACTCAGATTGTCAATGGAAGTTTCAAGGAAAGGCCAGCAATTCTCTACAGGAATGGCATTTAGAACACCCCTCCCAGAAACTGGACAGCCAATTATATAATTTTCTTTCTTCTTCTTAATAATTTACACATGAATTTTTACCATCCTAAAGATGGATATTTGTGCCATGATTTAAATATTCTGATGTTTAGAGTGATAAAAGAAATTTTAGGTCACTAAAAGGTAAAACTTGTGAGATTAAGCAAAAATTAAAGACTGAATGTTGAATATTTTTATTTTTTATCCAGGTTTGTCATTCTATGATACAATGAGTATTCAATATATTTCCATTTTAAACAAATCCATTAAGGATCCTCAAAATGCTTCACTCATTTAATTATTCCATCCATCCATCATCCATCCATCCATCCATCCATCCATCCATTCCTCTAGGTTTTCACTTAGTGAGCACAAATTTATTTAGTGCCACATACCAACATATATACCAAGGGTGC
Source organism: Lynx rufus (assembly GCF_022079265.1). Taxonomy (NCBI): domain Eukaryota; kingdom Metazoa; phylum Chordata; class Mammalia; order Carnivora; family Felidae; genus Lynx; species Lynx rufus. The sequence continues at coordinate 50,298,595 of NW_025814826.1, read as the reverse complement.
TTCTGTGATCCCCCTGAGTTGGTTCCTGACCTCGAGAACCAAGTCTAAAGCCCTGCTTCTCCTTCTAGTCATTCCATGGGACTGACTTCATTTTATATGAGAAGAGGGCCTGGTGGAGAGGAGAGGTCTAACTATGAGTTAGGCATCTCTGTTATTGCCACAGCGACCTTATTTTGCCCTTGGATCAGGTCCAGTTCTGTGAGGATAAAAGTGCCCTTGCCCATAAGCATCGCAAGTGCAGAGTCATCTCCACTAATACTTGTATCCAGAGGAGTGCATAATACCTAGTAGGTACACAGTAAATAACGGGCACAACCACAGAAGTCAAGGCATAGATAATAAGGAAACTTGCTACTGGTAGCACAGCCCCATTCTCTGCCTAGTTTATATCCTTGGCTATGGCTCTTCCTAATGACTTAGAGCTGTGTCTCCTACAAAGTGGACTGTCTTTATACAAGCTTGGCTGTGGCCTTAATTGTTACCCTTAATTCTATCACAAACTTCATTGAGAAGAATATGCTTTAGTAAGTCAAATTATTTTAACTACTTTCCAACCACCCCAAACATTTACCTTTGAGCCCCAAAGAATGAATCTAATGTCTCTTTTTCAATTCTTCTTTTCCCCAAATTAAATTGGCTTTCTCCACGCTTAATCATTGTGAATGTCTACTAGCCTGATACAGACAGACTCAAGAGTTATCCACATTTGAAGATTCAGCTGCACTTGGAAGGGGGAGCAAGCTAGGGAAAAAGGGGAGGGGGAAAAAAAAGAGGTTTTCTCTCCACAGAGCAGGGACCTTTACAATGCACCACAGTGTGTGAACAGAGCTACGTGCTGTGATACCATTTAGCAATAATGGATGGCTTGTGCTGCCCAGACTTAACAGGCCAGTGAGCAACATCAGGCTGCAGATGGAGTGCTCGGAGACTGCCATGCATTAAAAAAGGATGAAAAATAAAATTGTCTATGGCTATTGTCGACATATTTACCCCTTGTTTAGGGGTTCCCATGGCAACGAAGAGCTGTGACCCGCTAGTGGAGGTGGGAAATCTGCACAGTAGGAGGGCCAACTACTTGCCCAGGAAGTGAATGCTATCTGTGTGCAACCACCCCCTCTAGTGACGACTTGGTGAATGGCAGGCCTTTTTATAGTTTTCCTTTGGCATCATGCTCTCCCTGCCATATGTTAGGGCTCTTAACTTTAAAAGCATATTATTGTTCCATTAAATTAGCATGACTGATTTCTGAGGAGACTTCTAAAAGTCCATTGTTTTGAGTCTTTTCATTCTTGTTTTCCAAGATTTCGTTTTGTTTCTGTATTTTAAACTAGATCTAGGAAATATTCAGGTTGCCAGCTAGAGCCAAACTCTTCTCCGTAACCTCACCTATGTTTTCTATGTTTAGGAAACCAGATAAAGATGAAAAACAACCTACATGGATCTCTCTGAGGCTGGTGGAGTGGCTGGAATGTAGTTATAATCTTATGAGTATCTCAGGCATACTTTTGCTTCTCCACTGTGTGGGACTCCCGACAGCCTCCAGCTGTTACCTATGACCATATCAATGCTAAGAACTCAGATACAGACCAGCCAGAAGCTTACTATGCTTCAGGGGCAGAAATATCTACCCAAAATGTGCACACTGAAGAATCTTAGTAAGGTTAAACAATCTCCATCATCACTCTCAAACTTCTCAAGAGCCTTGCAGATTCCATGGGAAGACCATACCCTTTCAAGAATTTGAAACTCGGGTCCTACCTCCTCATTTTCTCACTCCTCTGAAAGTTTATAGCCATTTATCTTCACTTCTATTCTTTCTCTGAGTATCATTAACTGCCTTGTGCTATTAATACCATTTATATACGAATTTGTCAAAATGTTTGTAACTCCAAATATAAGTTCCTTGGGGTCAAAGACCTTGTTTTGAATGTCTGAATTCTTCATTTAGTTTTCATTATCCGGTTAATTTTTTTTTCCACATGCAAGTTGGTAAGGTAATATTTGCAAAGACAGACATTAACCAATGGGGAATACATGTACTGGGTGTGATTCAGATTTCTGGAAGATCAGTCCAGGAAGACATAATACACTGAGACACACAGGAGACTGAGTAAGAAAGAAAGGAACTGTGATGCCTAGATATATCATGAAAGAATTCACTACATTGTAGATTCCTACTACAGTCCTATGATGTAGATGTAGTTTTCCCAGATAGGAAACGTAAGCCTCAGAAAGGTTAAGTAACAAGTTGGATGACACAATATTACCAATTGATGCTAACAAATTTCAAATAAATGTCTTTCTATTATATTTCATTGACTTTAAAAAAGAAATCCTCAAACTTTCACTGAAAAGAAGCTACTTTGGATATTTCTGGTCTTTCGGATCCTCAGGGAAGAAAAGGGATTTTTACAGAGCAAGATACTAATGTCTGAGAAGGGATAATGGTTGCCATATTTCCTTCTCTGGTGGAAGTCAACCCTAAAAAGTAGCACAGGAAAAGACAGCAGTAAATATCCAGGCAAGATCTGAATATCAACTGGTAGTCCCAGGTCCACGTTTTATGGAATCTTGGTCAAGAACAGAGTTCTCATTAGATGTCTCCCCAAACACAAGTATCATGAGCTTTTCCTCCAAAAGAAGAAATTGGTATCAAAATACTTGAGAGGTCCTGCATGTGAAGATTCAGAATGGACTTGGAGAAGTTCTGTAACTTAATAATCAAGGAAAAATTAAAAACTGTTTAACTTTGCAAAACCTCATGTTTCCTAAGCACAAATGATCATAGCTCCTGTGTATTTCGTTACTACATTACCAAGCCAAATATGTGGAGCTAAATTCCACTGATGTGAACACTGATCTTGAGGCAAGTACATAGAATTTCAAGGCAAGGAAGGAACAGCTTAAGAATCTGGGCTCAGGAGTTATGGACCCTACAACAAGAAAATCCTAAGAAGGAAATTAGATAGGGTAAGCACTAGATTGGATATATTTAAATCATTCATACAGGGACCTGGTTTTGCTTCATTAAGTGTAATGAGTAAAGGTAGAAGTTAAAGCATCAGTTGGTTTTGTTGACTATTTTTATTATTCAATTTTAAGTGAGTGAAGCATTTTAGCTCGATTTGTTTTCAAAGAGTACATTTCAAAAAATTCAGCTTTGGTAATCCCCTCAGTACTTTAATTCAGTAAAGTTTCCATCATGGGACCATTCTTGTTTCTTCATCTTTCTCCTTCCTCTTCCTCTTCTTAATCTTCTCCCCACTCCCACCCCCAACCGCACAATTTAGGTCTGTTTTATGTCTAGAAGAACGGGCTTAATTTTTCTCAATGCTAATTAAAGTAAAATTCACTACTCCTTCCATTCTCTGTATATTTTTCATTGTCTTTTTATTTCCTGAAAGATTTCCCGTTGTGATGGTGCTAAGAACTTGGACAAATTTTTTGTGAGATTAAAAAAAGACCTGAATTCTATCTCCCATAATTACAAGATAGAAGACCCCGAGAAAGTGACTTAATATCTTTTAATTCCATTTCCTTTTTCTGTTAAATGGACTTAATAGTGCCTACCTTATAAGTAAAGTTTTTGAAATACATTATGTACATCTTAATATTTATCTTATATGTATATAAAACGTAAAGTTCCAAGCATAGTCCCTGGCATAGTTAGTAAGTGCCTAATTCTTCCCTCAGAACATAAGAAGACTGTTAAGCACACTAAATTCTTTTGCTATTTGTTTATAACCACTTACTCAAGTAAGTTTAAGAAAATGGAAGCTCTATTTGATGATTCAGGGGACTTCAAGGAACTCAAAAAGAATTATGGCCCAGCTCAATGTAAATAAAAGATAGTTATCAGGCAGCTACTTTGTCTGTCTCTATGTCTCATGATTTCAGCTCAGATTCCCAGCAGAATATGTTGCATAAAGTACTCATTCCTTTAGTTCACTTCCCTTCTTTGACTGAAGTCTACTGAGATTCACCAAGACATAAGCCAAGGTTGTTATCTATGCAACATGTTATCACTGGGGCATCTGTATGGCTTAGTCCATTAAGCATCTGATTCTTGGCTTCAGCTCAGGTCATGATCTCCTGCTTCATGGGTTCGAGCCCCGGGTCAGACTCTGCGCTGGTAGTGGGGAGCCTGCTTGGGATTCTCTCTCTTCCTCTGCCCTCTCCCCTACTTGTGCTCTTTCTCTTTCTCTCTCCTTCTCTCTCTCCCCTTCCCCCACTCACGTGCTCTCTTTCAAAAGTAAATAAATTAAAAAATTTTTTTTCAAAATAATACAACAAAATGTCACCATTTTATCCCAGTTCACTATGATAAACCAATAAACTAGAGCAATAATTTTTGTGGATTTTACCTGAGATTTCAGTCTATAAGTGGAAGGGAAAATCATGGGCTGTAGGTAAATATCTCCCTTGGCAGATACAAACGGTTAATTCCAAAGAAGAAACAGATATTTCATATCATCTTTCATTCTTCAAGAAAATTTAAAGTTCTCTCCACTCTTTTTAAAACCTCTGGGGATTTTCTTTTTATTTACATGGGGGATTGCCAGTATTTAGAGATCTGAATAGAGTGCCTCTGTAACAAAAATAACAATCACAATATCTGGAGACATGTGACTTTTGTCTATCGTTAATGAAGGTTATCAGGTTGAAGAATATAAGTGGGGCGATCAGAAGAAAAGAAGCGTAGTATAAGATGAATTGATTACTATCAATCAATAAACCTTCTTTCCTTCTTAAGCTCTTCATCCCATGACCCCCCACCATGCTTTCTGGTCATGGTCCACAAAGCATATTTAACAAGGACGTGGATGCAGTGATCCAGTTAACTTAGCCGAAGTCCCCTATTCTTACATTTTAATCCTTGCTCAGCCATTCTCTTTCCAGGTGACCTCTGGCATTTTTGGAAAGGGGATTATAGTGCTGCTGTATTAAAGAACTGCTAATTCCTCTTTTAAAAGAAGTTTGAAACCAGGAGGAAGATAAATACTTGGCTGTAATAGGCTTGATTCTAATTTTTCTTCCACAGATTGACATTTGGTAACAACCTGAATTAAGAGTATAATTAGAGAAATGTAAAAATATTATGCCAGGTTTTGTTTCAGCTCTTTACCTCCTAACTCAACACTTATTGAACATCTACTATATGTGAAGGCACTATTTTGAGCTTTAGTAATAAAAAGATCGGTTTACATCTCCAAGCTGTCAGCTTATTTAAGGTCTGTGAAAGGCCTCAGACAGTAAACCAACGATGGCGATTGACGTAGGAGGCCATATACATAAAACTGTCAAGATATAGAACTTACAGAAAGGATTTGGGGCAAGGAGGGAGGGTAGAGACAATAGCAAGAAGAAGAACCAAGATTTAGAAAACAAATAAGAATTTGCCAGATAAAGGTATTGGGGCCAAAGCAGTGGGTGGGAAGTGAGGGTGCCTTTAGGTCTTCCAGAGCAGAGAAGAACACATTTAAAGAAACTGCCAAGGAAGAAAGGCAGGGAACGTACTTGGCAGAGTGGCAGGTTGTGAATGAATAAAAACAGAGGCAGGGGATAGATCACAAAGGGCCTTATAAGTTTACTTTTTAGAGGATGAACTTAGATCAGAAGCCAGTTGAAAGAAAGGAGTCAGAGGGGATGTTAGCATCAAATATTTCCGAGAGTATAAGAAGAGGGGAGAGGAGCATGAGACAGAAAGAGAACATCAATTTTTAAGACTAGGAGAATGAAGGAGTTGAAAATTTTCTTGCATGACAGCCTCTATCTGTGAAAAGTTGAAAATTTTCTTGCATGAGAGACTCTATCTGTGAAAGGCTCTTCTATGGGGAATGACTCTTAGCTGAAAGTATTCCTATACTTCTATTTCTTTCAAGTGATGTTGCTTTTGAAAATTTATACAATGTTTCATTGGTAAGTAAGTTCTCAGCCAATTGTCTCCAGGGAGTCTGTCCCTTCTGTAGAAAAAATTATGGATCTCTTATTGGTTGATCTGCTCTGGAACAGTGAAGTTGATAATTATTTTATGAAATAAGATTGATAGGTTGAAAAATCTGGCAAAAAAATCAAAGATGCTTTGTTCTCTCCATCATTTTCCTACTTTGAAAAATGTGGAGTTCAGATCTAAGAGTCTAGGGTTTTAAATTACTGTACTCAATGATCTAGTGTTGCTAATGGGAGATGATACGGGAAGAAAGGCCATTCCTGGTGTTTAGAGTTAGTCACATCTTTCTTCAGAGGCTGAGAGAAGAAAAGAGAATCCCCAAAGACTTGCCATTTTACCAGTAAGCCTTTCTGTCTAACCCTCAGACATGCAATCCTGAGGGTTATCCACGTTTGGATAACCAAAATCCATGCTGTTTCAGGGTGGTATTTCAGGTGCCTGCATTCATTATTGGTCAAGTTCCCCTGCTATAGGAGCACCTCAGGTATGTGACTGATTCCTCGTCCCCATTTCCTGCTGAAAAAGGAGAGAGACTCTATTTCCAGGTAATTTCAACTGATTCCATTTTTAATTTCAACTACCAGTTGATTAACTATCATCCTTTCTCAAAAAATAGAATTTGGGATTCTGACATTGGTCCAATTTGTAGAACAATTTGTTCTACATTTTTTTAAAAAATGTGTAATTAGGGACTGCAGTTAACGTGAGAGAGAACTGTATAAAGATAGTACATCCATAAATAAAGGAGCACGTTTATTTATGAACATGCACGTTAAATACTATGATTTAAACTAAGTCCTCTGTATTAGCATACAAGGGTAACCAAATACTGACCTTATCTTCTTTTCCTGGAGACTTGTTTTTGCGTGCATGATTGAAGTGAGGTTTCCACCATAATTGTTCACATTCCAGACCAAGGTAAGAGGCAAACAAATTTGAAGTGGACAGCAAACGATTTCCTTTTAAGTACATGATGTTGAAGCTCTAGTCATCTCCCCCCACTTACTGGTGAGAATGAAGGACATGACCACACCCAGCTGCAAGGGAGTTTGGGAAATGTACCTTATCCATGCTTTTGCTTTCTGTGGCTTCAGCTACCCCCCCAGTCAATGGTGGTCCAAAAGCACATTGTCCTCCTTCCATCAAGTCATCAGAAGGTCAGTAGTGGCCTAACGCTAAGTCACAGTGCCTACATCATTTGCCTCACTTCATCTCATCGTGTAGGCATTGTATCACCTCACATCATCACAAGTAGAAGAATGAGTACAGGACAGTAAGATACTTAGAGAGAGAGAGAGAGAGACCACATTCACATAACTTTTATTACAGTATATTGCTATAATTATTCTGTTAGGAGTTATTATTTGTTAATCTCTTGCTGTGCCTAATTCATAAACTAAACTATCATAGGTATGTATGTCTAGAAAAAAACATAATATACATAGGGCTCAGTGTTGTCTGTGGTCTCAGGCATCCACTGAGGTCTTAGAAAATATCTTCTGTGGATAAGGTGGTGGTTGGGGGTGGAGGGAGGACAACTATAGTCTTCAGGCAGTATAACACATACTCTATTAAAGTCTCTAACTACTGAAGAGCAGAATATATTTGCCAGGGGGAGGCTCCTAGACATTTTTACAACATGGAAGACAATCTGATGTTTAAAAAATAGGAGTAAAAGGGAATATCTGGAAGGATGGCATTTGGATCAAAAGAATTACGCGGAACACACGGACTCTGTTCAAAAAACAAGTGAAGTATATGATTGGAGCAAAGAGATCGCAGGCAAAAATTGTCAAGGAAGTTTGGAGAGGAACAGACTCTTCTCTGAGGACATGGATCATGAGTCTTGCTCATTATTTTATCCCCAGGATGCAGCCATGTATCTGGCACCAAGTAAGTGTGCATTCAATACAGTATTTTTAAATTGAATCTACCCGTGGCAAAGAGACGCAGGAATACTAGGATAACTGTGCCAGCCGCTAGGCACATGTGATGGAGGCAGAACAAAGCACACCTTGCTGCTCTGAACCTACAGTCTAGCCAGGGGCGAGTAGAGCGTAAGCAAATGACAATATGAACAAATTCATAATTACAAACTCTGTGAACAGTGCCATGAAGTTAAAACAGAGGGGAATATGAGGAGTGCAAAAGGTCCCTGGTCTAGTTGGGAGAATAGGAGAGTCTTCCTTAGGAGAGGAGACTTTGAGCTGAAATGCAAAGTGGGATGATGACAGAACCATGGGTAGGGAAGTGCAGAAGAAAAGGCATTGGCTGGAGTCTGGAAAAGCAGCCCAGCATTTCCTACAGCTTGTGGAATGGGGATTTTTAGTTTCTTTATTTATGTCCTTGTTTTCTGCTCTTCCAAACTGTAAAGTAAGTACAATGACGACGCATAGTAGTGTGAAAATTAATTACAAGGAAATCTCACTTAAAATGGAGTCGGAAAGCCAGCAGGGGGAGCTCTCACATCCTACCACTTGGTTGCAGACCCAACAGGAAGAGACCTACCTTGTAACCAGCCACTGACTTACTACCCCAGCAGGAGGAAGAAAGATTTTCCTCCTCGCCCAGCAACAGTCCAGCTAGTGAGAGCCAGTCACAACTAAGCCAATGAGAGGCCAGTATACTTTGAACTGCCAGTTTACATCAATGGACTTTTTTGCTTATAACAGTCTTTCCAACATCCCCCTTTCCTCTATAAAAGAGCATTCCTCTCCTTTTGTTCCCTAGACTCGCCTAGGGTTCTGCCATAGCTTGCTCTTCTTGGATTGTAACTCCCTGTTTCCTAATAAACTCATTTTTTTTTTTGCTGATAAAATAACTGGTATTTTTATTTTTAAGGTTAACAGTAGGTACTTAAGAATGACAGTTTTATTGCATTAATTCTAAGGACATTGCCAATTATATCACACAATGTCTTCTTTACATAGACCTCGATGAGAAATTTCTCTGAGTCTTCAGGTCTCAGTGTCAAGGTCAGACGCGTTTCCCTTTGGCAACTAGGATTTTTTTTTCTTTTTAACTTACAGACTCTATAAATGGGGTCAACTTCATGTGACTGAGGCCCTATCCTCAAAAGTTCCCTTGCTTGGATTTTAATGCTTTTCACTGTTTTGAAATTTTGAAGAATTTTATTTTTAAATTTATATTTTGTACATGAAGTAGCCTGAGACAATGCAGCATGCACTAAGCTTGAAGCTTCAGCTCACGTGCCGCACCCCCCCCCAATGTATTCCTGCCTCCCTGAGATGGGTTCTTGACTTCCCATTGCTTTGCCTTGGGCCCAGCTGACCTCCCCTTCCTAGGCCCACCCAGATACTGCTGTTGCACCCTGCTCCTTTGCACCCCAGGCACTGCCTGGCCTCTCTCTCCCAGGCCGGTGAGCACTATGCACCCAGGGAGGGTTTGTGCAGAAGCCTGGGCCATGGAGAAGGAAGGGGTCAGATGATGTAGACCCTGTGGTGTCTCAGGCTGGGACGCAGCAGTGGTGGTCTCTACTGTGATGCTTGGTTCATGTGATTGGTGGGGCAAACCTCTTGCTCACACCCTGTCTGGGTCCTGATCACACCCTAGCAAAGGATTTTCAGTCCTCTGGGGGATGCCTATTCTTGGTGGGTGGGGGCAGCAGGCTGTGGGAAGAGCAGACTGTTTTTCTTGCCCCCAAAGAAGGCATAGTATATAGGTCTTATGGCTGCAGGAAGGAGGACTCAGCAGCAGGTGGGCAAGTAAGCCAAGTGGGGGTCAGTTGGGGGGTGGGAAACACTCCCAGTCCTGTTGAGTCTGCTTCACCAGCCAGTATTCCCATGCCCGAGGGAGCGAGCCATTAAATAACAAATAAAAAACACCATGACAGGTCTAGAGTGAGAGCGTGGAAGAAAGGAAAAAGTTTCATGTTTTATTACATTTAATGGCATTTTTCCTGCTTTTTGAATAAGGGGGCCCCACATTTTCATTTTGCACTGGAGCCAGCAAATTATGTAGCTGGCCCTGCCTATAAATCACATACTAAATCATATTTTACTCATTACACTGGCTGCTAGGAAAATCAGAACAAAACTTACAACCAACTTTAGCACAATATCAAAAAATTTATGGTATACATTTTGAATAGTGAAATAATCTTCGACCTGTCATTTTTTCCTATTTTCTTTGATTTTATTTTTCTTTATCTCTTCATGTACCCAAAGGGAAGAGATCTGATTTTTCATTTATCTTTGAAAATCTTAATTCTTTTTATGCATCCATCTAGGGTAAAAATAATCATTATTTAAATAGCAAGCTAATTGGGTGCTTGGGTGGCTTAGTCGGGTAAACGTCCAATTCTTAATTGTGGCTCAGGTTCCTGGGATCAAGCCGCGCATTGGGATCTGTACTGACAGCATGGAGCCTGCGTGAGATTCTTTCTGCCCTTCCCCTGCTTGCTCTCTCTCTCTCTCAAAATAAATAAATGAACTTTAAAAGGATCTTTTAAAATAAATGAATAACAAGCTAATTGTACACTCTTACAGAACTCAATAAAAGTTTGTTCGATAGGACTTGTGACCACTTCCTTCACATAGGAATTTACCATCATTGTAGCTGGTACTATTTTCATGCTTCCCTCTCATCACTTTCATCAGACTTGTGAGATATCAACCTTCCTCACATACTACAACATTGAATTATGATGCCATGAATAGAAAATGTGAAGCTCCACCTTTTAACCCAGCATTTCACAGAGCACATGGTTAAGAGAGGTCACCTTATAAATATTGACTCTTACTTTATATATGTAAAAATGGTGGATAAGATACTCTGTCTTTTTAAAAAAATGTATAAGGATAGTCACTGCTCACTATGATGATTGGTTTTTGATCTCACCCCCCAACATTTGGACTGCTCACTAGAATAATCCATCAATCAGTAATTTTTTACTGATCAGCTACGGTATGCAGCTACTAGGTATGCGGAAACTGATGAACAAGGCAGAAGTTACCCCTAGCTGCAAGAGATTTCAGCCCTAGCTGAAAAGACAGTAAACAGTGTCATCACATATCATGATATGTTATTAAGGAAATAAACAGGATTATACATTACAGGTAAAAGTTGGGAGGAGTCTGGGACCTTCATTTCATAGAGTGATTTGAGAAGGCCTCTCTGAAAAAAAGTGATATTTAAGCCAGAGCTTTAAGGAATCTAGGAGGAGCTAGTCATTCAACATGCTAGGAGTATGTAGGTAGAAGAGAAAAAGGAGTAGGAAAAGAGCTGTAAGTATGGCTGAGGCATAGCAAGAAAAGCTGAGAACTGTCCATGATACCCTTGGAGAGTCAGCCAGAAGTTGCCCTTACCTTCTTCCTGCTCTGCCCTCACTCCATCATTAAGGTCATTAAGTAGCTCCCTCTGGTGGTCACCACACGCAAACATCGTCACAGGACAGATCTGCAACCTATGGGAAGAAACATTTCCAAAGACACCAAGGAACAATGTTAACTAGGTGGGTAGGGAGAAAACCAGCCAGGAAGAAGTACATGCTTAAATAGGTAGTGGTCTCCAACTGGCCCAAGAGGGAGCAAAAGGACAAGGTAAAATCAATTAATGCTGACAAGGGACCCAAAGTATAGATCCAGCTGCTTCTTGATTATCCGAGTAATTACTGCAGTTGATGTTAGCCTTTGACAAACCACAGCTTGATTCCAGTCTGTGACAAGACTTTAAGGTCAAAAGTTGAATTTCTAACTTCTCTTCACTATTGGAAATTTCTGAGAAAGGAGGGGACCAGAACAGTTGTGTCTAAAGTACTCTTAGTCAAACTTATGAGATGCAAATTTACCAGACTCTATCGGCCAGCCCCTAGGTCCCCTACTAAGGGATCCCTCTGCCTGATAGCCCTAAGTAGGTTCTAGATAATTCTAGGCAATTATAAACAATCTTTAACACTCCATGCAAGGGACAGTTATGGCTATTAAAAGTGATAATTATTTTAAAAGGTGTTCCGAAACTCCACACCCAAACAAAACTTTAGGTGTATGATGATAATGATGGCAATGATGATGACAATGGTTGTATAATTCTGCTCCTTTATCCTAGTGGTGGTTTCCTAGAAAAAGCAAACCTGAGTTTTACTGGCAGAAATGATGCGCAGTAGGTGGTTAGCTTTGTGATTGAACCAGCATCATCACATCCTTGCTTTAATGTAACCCTATTAAATAGAAGAAAACCATGTGAGATGGTTTTCCTTTAGTTGGAGGGCAGGGGGTGGTGGAATAAGGCTCCCTGAATGCCCTTTTTAACTCCAGGAACTCAAACCACTCCAGGATTCAAGGGTCTCAAGAACCCAGCCATAGTTTGACATTAAGCAAAGTTTTGAATGATTCTGAGGGGAGGAAAGGAGAGGGGAGGGATATATTTTTGGGTCAGATAAATCAAAGCACATTTGGCCAGACACTGCCCCCCTTCATTTCCAAGCACATGTGAATTTCCAGGGAAATTGAATCCATGTGTTCCTGATTCATTTACATTTAACTCTTCAAAATGCTTTGTAAGCCCTCCAAGAAGCCTTCAGTGTATCAAGCCAGGATGCTGGGCTTTGTTAGCTATGCAGGCACCTAACATGCTGAATGAATGGGACTAGGTTTTAAAGACAGAGCTAAGGAAGGTCAAACGGTTTGCAAATTTGACTCAACAAATTCCCCTTAATTTCTGGTTCCCAACTACCCGACTTCTGCAACATGGGCACAGAAATAAACATCTCCCTCTGTGGCACCCATCAAGCTGAGAGCTGCTGGCTTGGACACCCACTTTTACACAAACCTAAGCCTCTTTGATGGTCAGACACTGATGAGTTGACATTTGATAGGAGCCTTGTGCCTCCCAGTGTTAGTTTTCTTTTCCCCTGCTCTACTCACTTCCTTTTCTGAAGTGGGAAGGCTGCTGCTGCCACCCCTGAATCCTTGATAAGAATTGACGAGACCCAGGGGAGTGTGGGAAGAGTCTGTGACTTCAGCAGCTTGGCAGAAGTTCCGCGGAGACTTTCTGATCTTCCTCCACATGCTGAAAATCCCTAGAAGTCCTTTGACAGAGAGGAGGTTCAGAAGGGCAGTCTTCCTGTCCTCATTTCTATTGGAAAAAAATCATAAAAATAAAAGAAAAAAATGATGGTAGCCACCAGATTACATCCTCAAAAAAAGCAGACATAATAAAAATGTTGCTCTCTTTGAGCGGCGGAGGAAAGAGAGATCAGTCACTTACCCCTCCCCACACATCTGAAATGCAGTCATAAGTAGACACACCCAATCTAGATTGCACAAAGGTTTTGGCAAAATCCTACGCTGCCTCCTTTATGTGATAATAGCTCAGACGCCTAACTCACAAACAAGGCAGGTTTCTGCAAAAGAAATTGCCAGAGCTCACACACGAGTATCATTTTCAAGGTATCTCCTCCTACCTTTCACTTGTGTTGTTTCCCCATCTTCAGTAAGTTCTGCTGTATACACACTGAGAGTGTCTAGCCTCAGTCCAACAAAATCTTTGTTAATAGGTTAAACCCTGTTATAAGCTTGCACAGCAATTTGCCATTTGCTTGTGTGATTACGTCAATAATCCCCGCTGGTGTTTTGTCTTATCCTGGGAGCACTTGCACCTGCCACCATATACATGTTCAAAAATATTTACTGAAAGGACTCACCGAGGCTTCATGTCTGCCAGTCAGGGTACATTAAATTCCCTTTGGTGCTCACAGTGACTGTTGGGGGTGTAAGCTCTTAGGATCCCCATTGTTATAGACGATGAAATGGAAATTTAGAAACATACACATGACCGTAAGAGGTCAGAGAGTTAATAAGAGATAGAATTAGGATTCAAGGGTAGGTTTGTCACAGTCTAGTAACCTCTGGTCTTGTAAGACCCATTCAAGCTAGGCTTAGTGAATATGGACTTCACGCTCAATAAATGAATTTCAATTCACACCACAAAAGGAAGTACCTAAGATCTGTGAAAGCTGCCTCACTAATTGGCAGAAAAATACCTTTTGGTCCTCTTTGCCTGGCACATATTCCGTGAATTCCCCTCCGGAGCCAGCCCACATCGTTTACTTACTTTTTTGAGTGTGCCAATATATGTTACTTAATGCATATACTCATTACCTGCATGCCTATAGTTTGTCTAAATTTTGATCCAAGATTCTAAACTCTGAAAGCTGAACATACACAATGACTATAAAATTTGAAGGCCCTAAACAGCTGATAATAACTTTCTTATCTTTGATTTTAGCTTGCTTTTTCTCTGCCTTGTGAAATAGCTCCTTGAGACCCACAGCCTTGCGAGGTTCCCTTCAACATGTTCATTGTCCTCTAGTTTAGGTAAGGGCAGTGAAGTGATTCGGAAGCAAATCCGGGACTTCAAGACACCTAAGAAATTTTGTAATCCTCAGTGAACATTCCAATTTGAAGCATTTCTTCATTTTGAAGCTTATTTATTTATTTTTGAGAGAGAGAGAGAGAGCATGAGCTGGAGAGGGGCAGAGAGAGAGAGAAGAGAGAATCCCTGATGAGGGGCTCAATCTCATGAACCATAAGATCATGACCTGAGCTGAGGTCAAGAAGTCGGACGCTTAACTGACTGCGCCACCCAGGCGTCCGCTAATTTGAAGCATTTCAACCTCAAGTTAACCAAGTATATGCTTCTGTGTGCGTTGTGTGTGTAAAATTGGTTCTGCAAACTGTAAAGCACTGTGCAAATATTAGTTGCGGTTGTTTAAGGAGAAAAGAATCACACTGCTGGTGAAGTCTGCCACATGACTTCTGTTTTTATTGCTTTGGGTCTACTCATTCTTTGGGATTCTGAGCTTTACAGAAAACACCAGAATGGTTCTTTTCCTGAAACCCAGTAGGAGTACAGACAGGACCACCTTCAGGCAACACTTTAAAAACTCAGTGAAGAATTACAATCCGTAAAGGGATTTAAGAACACCATGGCGTGATCGACCTGACAAGATAAGTTTTGAAGCAGAGAATTCGATTTGAAAACATCTCTGAAGCTTTTCCAACAAAGATTGTTATCTCTCAGTGGAGGCATTTCACAATCGAGTGCAAAAAATATTAATGTTCTGAACTGTTCCATAGCAGTGCTTCTCAAATTTTAATGTGTTTCATGAATCACCAGAAGATCTTGTTAAAATCCAGATTCCACTATATGAGGTCCAAGCTGGGGCCTAAGACTCTGCATTTTATCAAGATTTCTATTTCCGGAGATGATATTGGCACATGGGCCACAGTTTGAACAGTAAGGTTCTAGAGAATGGTGCAGTATCGCTTTTAGACGTGAGAATTAGGAACCAGACTCAGAGTTTAGACTGTGTGGCTTGGGGTTCTACCTCGGCCACTCACTATGTGATCTTGGCCAAAGATGTTTACTTCTCTTTGCCTTCTCCACATATGAGAATGAAGAAAATATTAGTACTTACTTCATAGGCTGTTGGGGTCAATTATATAACATATTTTTGCAACCATGAAGTTGGCATCATACCTTACACATAGTAAACATGGAGTAAATCTAAGCTAATTACTACTACCCCTAATTGTGTCCACAGAAAATGCTGCCTTTTGATACAATCCCTTCTTCAATATTCAAAAGAAAAGTATATTTTCTCATCTAAAATACAAAAATCATGACAATATTTTAAATAGTTTTTAAGTTTATTTATTTATTTATTTATTTATTTATTTATTTATTTATTTTTAATTTTTTTTTCAACGTTTTTTATTTATTTTTGGGACAGAGAGAGACAGAGCATGAACGGGGGAGGGGCAGAGAGAGAGGGAGACACAGAATCAGAAACAGGCTCCAGGCTCCGAGCCGTCAGCCCAGAGCCCGATGCGGGGCTCGAACTCACGGACCCCGAGATCGTGACCTGGCTGAAGTCGGACGCTTAACCGACTGCGCCACCCAGGCGCCCCTATTTATTTATTTTTGAGAGAGATAGAGTGAGCAGGGGAGGAGCAGAGAGTGAGAGGGAGAGAGAGAATCCCAAGCAGGATTCTGCGCTGAGAGCACAGAGCCCCATGCAGGGTTCAAACTCACTAACTGTGAGATTATGAGCTGAGCCAAACCAAGGGTTGGACACTTAATCGACGAAGCCACCAGGGGCCCCAACAATTTTTTTTTTCCCAAATAAAAATAGAACATGTGAAAAGGTTTTTAAAGTTCCTTGTGGGAAAAATACAGTCAAGTGAGAAGCTATGTTTAGTAGACACATTTATGATAGCCTTTAATGCCTGAGCGTTCTCCAAAGTCTATTTGTATATTTGTAGTCACTTCTTTATGATCAGTATTCCTTATTCGATCCCATATTCAAATGGAGGTCACTGTGTTCAAAGTCTCAATGGAAATTCTCACCAAAGTAACACACGAGCTGTATTTTTGATCACATCATGATCTGCTAGCCGAAATCAATCACAAGAGCCTCTCTCACTTTATTGTACTCTATTCTGACTGGGTGTTTTCTTCTATTACTCAAACAGTGGGAGAGGAGGATTTCAGAGAAGGGAAAACTGAGCGTCCAAGGTTAGGTAATTTTGCCCAAAGCCTGCCAGCATGAATAGAACTACAACACAGAGATGGGATTCAGTCTCAGCAGTCTAGATCCAAAGCTCTCATACTTGATCATTATTAGATCAGGTTACCACGTTGCCTAAATCCAGGGCTGGGCCTGAGGTTTGCTGAGTGAGGCACTTACCTCAGAAGCACAATTTAAGGGGACACAAAAAACTCAATAATCAAGACAAATCATATGTTAATGTGATTTTTTAATAAAAAATAATTTTAAAAATCATGGTTAATAAACATTTTATATATATAAATATCTTACATATTTATATATTATATATATGTATATATATGTGTATATATATATACACATATATATATATATAAAATTTATTTATTTTGAGAAAGGGCATGAGTGAGGGAGAGGGTTTAAATTTTACCTTTTGAGGATCTGAGGAAGGAGTTAACCTTTTAAATGGTTTACACTTTTGAATTAATATGTACCTAATCATTTATCCAATGTAACAAAGGAGAATTATCTGGCAAACAGTGACCAGCCCAGGTATGCTAAAAAGTTTGAGGCAGTGCTGATCTGTGCCCACCTATAGGGTGGTGGGGTTTTTTGAGTAAACTTGGAATTGAATTCTCTCACATATACCTTTCAAATCTATGATAATTCTGAGTAACTATTTAAATTAGGAGTAGAAGGAAAAGGATTCATTTTTACAGGAATAAAATAGATAAAAAGCTGTATTTGATTATGAGATATCTTTGTGTTCTTAAAAAAAATAGAGTCCCTGACCCTTCTAAATGTTTTTCCCTTCTGCCACTATGTAAACATGTCTAGGGCAGCCTCCTAGAGGGTAGGAGACCTTACGGAACCAAGTAAGTCATTCCAGCTGAGTCCCTCTTCCTGCCCCTCACCAGACCAACAAGTTCCCAGATGACCTAGATACTGACTTCAGGCACATGAGTCAGCCCAGCCAAGTCCAATGAGCATAGCCCAGTTGCTCAAATCATTAGCCAAACAAATGGCCATCATGTTAAGCCATGAAGTTTTGAAGTAGTTTGTTACTACACAGCATTAGCTGATTGATACAGAAAGATTCATGGAAATGTTAGCAGTGACCTATCATGCCAGAGGCAATGGTGATGTTTTCTCAGCTGTGGGAAAACCACTAGCCCCTGACTAATGAAGAGCTGGCTTAGTTGTACCTTCTTACTAGAAAGAGCGAGGGCGTTTTCTAACACACTTCTGGGATCTACTCTAAATCATTGGCAACCTCCTCTTTACAGTCAGTTCCATGCATGCGACTTCCTTGAAATTGCTTAGTCTGATAATCAGATTCTCTTTTCAAGTTGCAAGATGTCCAGTGGGTAGCAGATATCACTTTGAGGATTAACATTTCTCCTTTTTTATAGGCATCCTTAAGCAAAGCATCAACCATAATCCTTGGAAAACCATGCTTTTGGAAGCTCTGGTCTATATACTGGCAACATGGAATTCTTCCCAGTTGGTGGTTGGGAGGGTTTCATACTCTACCTTCCTATTTCTTGATGCTCTTTCAAATTGATTCTACCTTACCACACGCCCCACCCTACAACTCCCTAAAACAAAGGGAGAGGTAAAAGACTTATTTCCAGGAGAAAAAAAAAAAAAAAAGGAAAGGCAAATAGCATCTATTGAGTTGGTTATAGACTATACTTTTCCAATCTTATTTAAATCCTAAAACACATATTAAATAGACAAGCATTCTGATGTATGCTCTTGTATCTTTAGCTGAAACTATTGGGCGAGACTATGATGTAAATAATACTTTCTTTTTTGTTTTACATATGAAGACTAGGCATAAATAGATTAAGTAATTTTATCCACTGCAACAAGACAACTTCTTGAGGAAGAGAAGTTAAGAGATCCTTTGGGGAGAAAATCAGCTCTCATAGAGAATGTGAACTTTAAGTTGAAAGAATATTTATGAGAACTGAAGGTGTCACAAAGTGGAGGATATATTGATATGTTAAAGTTGTTAAAATACAGTTTTAAAGGGAGATTAAGGAAGGCTTATTTTGAATACGGAGTAGTGTAAAAGGGCTAAAAAAAAGGTGCGTTTTTTCTTTCTTTCTTCTGTTCCTCCTCCTCTTCTTCTTAATACTATTATTATTAATTTTGTGAGTCTGAGTCACATTATATGTGTGCCTTTCCAACTCCTACCCCACACCTCTCTCTCTCACTCATAACAGATAAACGGGCAATGGGTCCTGGTTTCACTTCACAATTATGTGTGCTTTCTAAAAAGCTATTATCTCGCAACTTGGATTTTCCTTTTTTGGTCAGATCCTTTGTTAGAAGAAGGGCAAAGGCAATAAGCAATAAAAGAGCTGAAGTACACCAGAGACATGGATAAACCACCGAAGACACCATTGGTCCCCGCATAATCAAGAGCTGGTTCTGTGGACCCCTCCTGCCGGAAAGAGTGAATGAAGCCTTTTGCTAATACACACTGGTATTGACTCTAATCATTGACATCCTCCTGTCTGCAGCTGGCTCCACATGTGTGCCTCCCCTGAAAGTGCTCTCACTCACTCACATCCTAGCTCACACGTCTTTAGCCTCCTTTCTTGTTTGGGTAGGTGTTTTCGGTAAGTGCTCTATCCTGTTATTTACAAGAGGGGCCAGTTTCTTGATGTTATTAAATCCCAGTTCCTCTATTAAATCATTCCCTTAATCCCACACTGCCTTTGTGCTTATAATTGCACTTCACATTTGTCATAGAAACGTGTGGCCTCGAACTGCGACATTGTTTTGAAAAACAATGAGAAGTTTGCCACTACAGGCTCCTCCCACTCTCCACTCCCTGGCTTTCTTGTGTTTTCTTCTTTTCCTGTTGAATTCAGTATCATAGCCACTAAGTGCTTCAGCATATGAATACCAGCGACACCACCTTTTGACCGTTATCAATTTACTGAGTCTCAATTTGCCTGTCCAAAAAAGTGGGCCTATGATGATGCGTGTGCCTACCTCCCAGAATCACTGTGGGGATCAAATACATTGAAGCAGTGTGGCCCGGTATCTGGCGCATACTAACCTCACAATAAACACCGACGGTCGCTCTCATTATCTTTATTCTAGGTTCATGAATAGGTCACTGTAGTTAATAATTCCCAAGCTTTTATCAGGACCCAGAGATTCTGACTGTTCAGCATCTGTCTTCCGTATGCTTCTGTGTTACCTTCAAACTTTTCCTCTGCCCACATCTATGAAATGATTCATAATAAATGAGGCTTGTAATTATTGACATATTCATATAGATGTCCACAACTCAAATATAGGACTTTTTTGGGGGAGGGCAGGGGGTTTCATGCACCATATGTTCAATTTTTCTCCCAAATATCTACATCTTGAAAGATGCTACGCCCAAGAGGTAGGGAAGATGTAAGATCTGCGATGTGAAAGAATGTGTGGGGCAGGCCAAATGCAGTTACAGCCTAGTGACTCCTAAAAGCATCCCACCTGGCTCTTTATTGGAAGGCCAACTTGCAGGTGAGGTGGATGGAATAACAACTGGCAATGAAAACACCAATATTAAAGATGAGAGCTGGTTCTCTGTATTCTAGTCTTTACGTATCTTGTTATACGAGATCAGGGCAGAAGGGGTGGGTAGACGGAAAGTATCCGTGTACACACAGCCATGAGTGGAACCTGACCGCAAACAGCAAAGCAATAACACAGTCCTTATCTGGCCATATTTCAGACAAGGCTCAAAGGCCTGTTTTGCACAAGAGATGACTAAAAGCAACTTCCACAAATTCAGAAACATTTCTTTCATCATTCTTGTAATTGCTGGGAGTTCAGGCTGTCTAATACGGGCAAGGCTAAAGTTCCCAGGTGACTTATGTGAAAACCGAGGCTTAGTGAGGTTGAATAAATGGCCGATGATCATCCTATGAGTGTCAGAGGCAGGGTTAAGTCCAGACATGTTTGAAGCCAGAATCCTGGTTTTTGCTGCTGCAACACAAAGAAAAGTGACAGAGGGCAAGTTGTCCGGTGTGAAGAGAGGAAGAACTGTTTGAGAGAGTGGTCTGTGAGGAGATATGCTTATCTAATCAGCTCAGTCACCTTGGTATTTCACAAAGACACATCGGAACCCGGGGCTGAGAATCCCTCCATTTTCAGCAAACAAGATTATACAAAAAGACACACTTTGCATGGATCCATCCTATCCCAGGGTGCAAGGCAAAGGTGGAACATATTGTTTTCTGAGGTCCTTTTTAAAAGTTGAAATATTCAAAGAGGACTTTGATTCAGGATAAATTCACTTAGCTTTCTTCTACTTTTTACTCTATGGTGCTTGTTACATTTATTCTGTAGAGACAGTAGTACTTCCAATAAATATCTGACAAAATAATCCATCATACAATAGATCATTATAAAATTGAGAATTATATAGCTAATGCCAAAACAGAAGGAAAGAGTAGGGGCTATATCTGATTCTCAATTAGATTCTTACTAGTAATAAATTGAGATTGGTAATAACAATAAAGATGCTGACCATAGAGGGAGAAATAAGGGGGGAGGGAGGCAAAGAGAGAGAAAGAAAAGAGGCTGAAAAAGGCAAAAATGAGTGAAAGAAAGGGAAATTGCAGAGAAGTTTAGGTCAGTGGGAGCCAAAATGTATTACAAAATTGTGGAAGCTTCAAAAATATGAACGCATATGCACACTCACGCACAACCCAGGATCAAAAGTCAATCTTACTTCAATGTCTAGGTTCTTTAGCATTTTGTTCTCCTTTAAGAAAGAACCTAATCATCATTTGGTGGATAAGCCCAAATTTAAAGCAATTTGGGATCCTTGAAGAAAGACCCAGAGAGCATGGGCTAAGGTGTCATTCAGACCTGGGCTTAGCTTTTGGCCGAAACACTTCACCAGCTGTAGTGTTGGGGAGGCTATTTGTATTTTCCTGAAAAGCATCCTCATCTTCACAAGCCCTGTAGGTTTATTAGAAGAATTAAGTAATATTGGGGCGCCTGGGTGGCGCAGTCGGTTAAGCGTCCGACTTCAGCCAGGTCACGATCTCGCGGTCCGGGAGTTCGAGCCCCGCGTCGGGCTCTGGGCTGATGGCTCAGAGCCTGGAGCCTGTTTCCGGTTCTGTGTCTCCCTCTCTCTCTGCCCCTCCCCCGTTCATGCTCTGTCTCTCTCTGTCCCAAAAATAAACGTTGAAAAAAAAATTAAAAAAAAAAAAGAATTAAGTAATATTATATGATGTTTATCGTATATATGTAATATACATGTAACATATATCTGATAACATGATGTCAGACATGTTATCTATACATATGAAGTGTCTGACTTCATGTTACAAGTGGTTTGATCAATAGCCCATTCTTATGAAATCTTGGTGACCAAGTTTACGCTTTGCATTTTGTCCAACCATCACTCCCAGTACTGAGATCACACCAGTGATCGAGTTGCATTTTTTGTGACTATTTTTTGTATTTCCCAGCAAGAAGAAGAGGAAATACGTCAAAACTAGTCAGGCATGCACACTCCAAAACCACTTAAATGTTTAATAAATATACCCATCTTGCACATCCAAACATCTAAATCTCATACTAACAGTTCTTCCTTGATTATATAGTTGGACAAATTCTCAATGACACAAATGGTCATTAGCAAATATATTTTGCTAATCATTTGAAAAATTGAAAGCAATCTAAATGATCATCAACAGGAAAACTGTTTAGTAAAGTTCTGTATTCATATTATGGAATAATATGCGACTCTTAGTAGGAATAAGATAGCTCAGTGTGTTACTGACATGAGAAAAAATGTCCACAATATATTCTGAAGTTAAAAAAAGTTGTGAAGCACTATAAGTGATATGATGTCATTTGTGTCATAGAACATATATGTATTTTATAAAATATGTATATGTGTAAGTGTATCATATTTTCTGAATTTGTTATAATCTCCAGGGAGTGATAATAATAGGTCAAAATGAGAAAGGAAACATTTTTTCATAAATCAGAAGCCCAAATTTAAATTACATGTTATGTTAGCTTCCTATTGTCCTGGCAACACAGTGCACCCAGTGGCTTGGGACAACACAGGTTTATTTCTTTTTTTTTTTTTTTTTTTATGAAGTTTATTGACAAATTGGTTTCCATACAACACCCAGTGCTCATCCCAAAAGGTGCCCTCCTCAATACCCATCACCCACCCGCCCCTCCCTCCCACCCCCCATCAACCCTCAGTTCACAGGTTTATTTCTTACAGTTCTGGAGATCAGAAGTCTGAAAGGGGTTTTCGTCTAAAATCAAGGAGTAAGTTGAGCTGCATTCCTTCTGGGGCTTCCAGGGAAGAAGCCATTCCCTACCTTTTCCAGCCTCTGGAGGATGTCTGCATTCCTTGGCTCTTGGGCCTTCATTTCTCTAGTCACTGCTGTGTCACCCACACCTTTTTTCTCACTCTGACTCTCTTGCCTCCCTCTTAGAAAAGGCCTTGTGATTACATCAGGCCCACAAATGATCCAGGATAATCTCCTCATCTCAAGATCCTTTAATTTACTCATGCAAAGTCTATTTTGCCATGAAAGGTAGCTTATTCATAGGTTAGGAGGTAGATGTCTTTGGGGGACCACTCTTCTGCCTACCATGCATGCCTTTCTGTTTTGTAAAATCTGTCATCTTAAGAATTACTTAGTTGGCCACTCACTTGTTACTGATTCTCTTCCCAAGCTCTATATGGAAAGAAACATAAGTTATTTCATTTGCATAAGACATTAGCACAATGTGGAAGGAGAAAATGAAGGAAGGAATAAAGAAAGGGAGAGAGGAAGGAAGAGCATGCTCTGTATTTCTGTGCCTGAAAATAATGAGTGCTCAAAACTACTAGATATGATACATTCATTTATTCCCTAAATAATAAGTTCTAAAAATGAGCAGAACAGTCTCCAAGGCATTGCTCACATCACACACACACACACACACACACACACACAAAAAAAAAAAAAAAAGAAAAAAAAGAAAAAAGAAAAAAGGCAGGGTGGGGGAAGGGAAAAAAAGATGATCTCTGTGCCTTTTAGGAATTTATCATTCATTTGGAGGGACAATGCAGGCATATGAAAACACTAAGAATAGTGCAACATAACATCCCTATCAGTGAATCAAGATAGTTTAAAATGAGTTTTTGGAGATGGATGACAAGACCACATAGTAAAGTAATGGTCACAGGACTTAATTCAGTGATAGTTTCATGAATGGAAGATTTGAATTGGGCTTTACATGAAACAAATGAGTATGAAATGGTAAGTTGCAGAGGTCATTTACAATAAATGAAATCAGAGGGAAAGGAAATAACCAAGGAAGAATTGATGGAAAATTTTGGTTAACATTGCAACGTTACTGGGGATGAGAAGAGGAACTTGGAGGGATATGGAATGTGTGTCCAGCCGAGGAAGTGACGAGTTGAGTAGGCAAAGACTAAGATTAAAGGGGCAAACTTTGTAATGTATGAATGGCCATTGTGTATTCCCAGCAGACAAGTGAAATAATGTGACTTTTGGTCTTAATCATCTATCTAGACCTTCTTCCATTTTCCGATAAAGATATAGTAGTACTAAGTAGTCTATAATTAGTTAGGCAAATTGGCTAGTTTTTAAATTCTTTTGAAGGATATTTTAGTCAGAGTTGGAGAGTTTGAAAATCTTACTTCTCTTGAGACTGACAACGGTAATCAAGAGGAAAGAAAAACAGCAAAGAAAAGCCAATGGGGGGTTAACTGATCTCTGGATCACTGGCACCCCCTGGTGGCTAACATGAAAATCCAGGGTCAGGAGAAACCGTGGACCATCTCAACGAAGTCATTAATAAGCAATGTAAAAAACAGATACGTGTTTGATAAGTAACTTCAGGCCACTGTGGAGGAATATATTGTAGGTGGGGGATAAGTAGATACAAAAAAGACTATAGCTTTAGATCATTCATAAATGATTGGGCAATTACTTAACAAAGGTGGTGTGTTAGATTCTGAGAACAATAAAGGGAGTCAAGACACATTTAAGAGTAAAACCCAGCAGGAGTACCTCAACTTTATAAATGAGGCAATTGAAGTTCATGGAGATAAAATAAAATGCCAAAAGTCATACAACTAGTAAAGTAAGATCCAGTATTTAACTTCTAGCGTATCTGTTTCCAAAACCCTAGGCTTACCCAGCACACAACTACAACTCCACAATACGAAAGGACAAAAAAGGATAAAAAAGTCCATGTCAACTCACCTGCTCTATCTAGGCCCTGAAATTGAGAAAGAAAAAAGCAGTCTTCAGGCATTCAACATTTTTTAAAGAATAAAACACAATTTTTATAAAAATATAGTTTCTCAGAAGGTTTACAATGTGCCTTTTTTTGGAGGTCCTTCTATGTAATAAGATACCTGTTTATTTGTAGTTAGGTTTGAATGCAGAAGACCCCATTTATTTCTGCACTGGCACATGCAGCCAATTGTCAGTAAGGTAACACTTACGGAGAGCCCACTCTGGGCAGAAAATTAAACATGATGTCATTAGAATATCATTACATATTGTAGCCAATGTATGTACCTATTCTGGCAGCTTATCATCAAAAAGAATGATGGATCATAGGGAAGTTGCTGTAAAAACATATGTCAGAAACATACACAGACACACACACACACACACACACACACACACACACACACACCTGCACAGGAAATACAAACTGTAGAAATCAGTCTAGAAACCTGACTGTCCAAATGGTAGCCACTAGCTTCATGTGGCCATTGAGCCCTTATAACATTCAGTCCAAGCTGAGATGAGCCAAAACTATTAAATACTCACCAGATTTTGAACACTTAGATGTGATAAAAATGTAAAATATCTCATGAATAAATTTAATATTCCTTATGAGCCAAAATGATAATGTTTTTGATAGATCTGATGAAATAAAATATATTATTAAGATTAATTTCACCTGTTTCTTTTTACTCTTTTGTTGTGGGTACTAGAAAAACTGAAATTACTTATGTGGATTGCATTTGCAGGATCACATTATATTTCAACTGGACAGCACTGTTCTCCATTTACTTTCTAGAGGCATTTTAGAGACTGTTCCCTTGAGAGGCAGACAAATGAATGGGATGTGTCTGGATGTGTCCAAGTTTGTGTTATATCTTTTCCCTAAACATAGTCTTCTCTAGCTACTATCAAATTTCTGAGTTCAAACTCCACTGCCCAAAAGACTGTTGAGAAAGGTTACCTGTCTACAAGTCCGCATTTTTGCATTGCTATTGTTTATTTTCAATAAAGCCCTAATGCTGCCTTGAAAGGTTATGATTTGGATGTCAACTCTGCATTCATATCGCATGACATCTCATTCTTTCTGTGTCACCTCAATAAAAAAAAAAGAAATGTGCTGATACCTATTATTTAAGAACTACGTCATTACCAAAAAATATTACAAAGCACCATGTAATGCCTTGCCTTGGTCTTAAGTTATGGAAAATCATGAGATTATGGCTCTTGACCTCAAGGAGCTGAAGAGAAAAGACAAAGACAAATATAGAAGGTGAAAATGCACATTATCCTACATTGTGAGAAATGAAAATTTCACAGTGTGGTATAGAAACTAAAGATCGATGAGGTAGTTAATTCGTAGGGCTTAACTGGAAGAATTTGAATAGAAGAATGAATTGGGATTGGATACAGGAAAGCCTCATTGAGTTCACTTCTGTTACATTCCACTTACTCTGACGTCCTCAGCAAAAGATTTAACCTTCTTCGGGACTAATTTCCTTACCAGCTACCACAGCCTAATACACTGTTTGATTGCTATTCAGTAAGCTTTGTTGAACTAACACATGAATATGTCTAGAAAATGGAGGTACTAATTCATACACAGTAAAGTTTTCGTGGGCATTAAATTCAATGACTGTAAATTTTAGATCACGATAAATATTCTTGCTGTGTATTCAGTATTGAACACCTACTGAGTGCCAGGCACTATTCTAGGCTGTGCCTATTACCTGGATTTTGAAGTAAGGGTAGTGCTTAGGCAGTGAGGAGGGAGAAGTGTTCCATGTAGAAAGGGTTGGAAAGACACAAAGGGATACATCCTTTATTACTATATTTTAACTGGTTTCCTTGCTTCCAATCCTAAGCAAGGATTGTCCCTGTGAACAACTTTTGTACTTCTAGCATGTATCTTTGGGGCCCCCATGTCATGGTCCCTTGACCACTCTTGATTGCAATTGCAGTTGAGGTGGATATTTTCACAGGAGTTCATACTTGCCTTGTGATGACATCGTTCCTCAAGCACATTCCTCCTTTCTCCATGCTTTCTACCAAAGTGTCTTCTCTGATGCCACAAGAGCACAGTGGGTGCATCCACAAGTGCATCCAGAAATATAGGAGACTTAAGAACCCAGGGACATCCTTCAACCAATGGGGAACTGGACTCCATAGATAAATTCTCCTGCTCTCCATCCTTAGATGGGACAATTCAGGGTTATTCTGGACACTTCTCAGAGGTTCGAATAGAATCGAGCCTTTGTTACCTACAGCAGCAACCTCAATAATACTTTCTCATTTTACTTCTTCTCTTTCCCTGTTGCTCTTCCTTATTCCTGCTTCCTGGAATCACTGACCAAATAAACAACGTTTACCCAGGACTATGTCTCAGACACTGATTGAGAGGAGCCCTAAGAGAAAACTGCCAAGACATCACTGTTAGGAAGTGTTGCCATCTTAAAGCACAGTTCTAATCTCCCTTCAAGTCCCAAGTGAAACATCACTGCTCAATGAAGTGCTCATAGCCTGCAGCTTCCCAGACTTAACAGTTCACAATCATCCCTACTCCCTCCTACCTGGTGAATTTGAAAATATGGAATCCTTGAATAATGAGAATCATCTGTGTATATATGGCACATATACACGTTAAAACCGAGAACACAAAGCAAGAGGATTATAAACACAAAGGCTATTTGTGTTCCTCCTTAGACATGTCACACAAAGCCACTCTGTTACCAATTTCCATAAGAAATCAAATCACTACAAAATTTTAGTAATTTTACAAGTTTTTGCCAAAATATCCAGGAGGTCATATAGATGCATCACATCTGTACCACACAGTCTTTCATCAACCTGCACACTGTCCTTATCGGCTCTTCAGCTTCTTCTTAAGTCCATGCCCTCTTATTTCAGAGAGCTTAAATAATTCTCTTTTTCTTGGAGCCAGGATCTTTCTGATACACTTGGTCCGGTCAGAGTCTCAGGATCCCTGACTACCTAGGGGGCCCAGTGAACAATTTCTTTCCCCCAAAATATAGTGATCGCTTCTCAAAAGAAATCATTTCTCTTCTGCCTCATTAAATTTGTATCACTTACTATAATATTTAAAGCTGCTTTTCATCATGACTGTAACCCATTTATTGTGGGATTCTAGCATCCTACATTTCATGAGATCTGCTCCTCTCAGGATCTGCATTCTGGTATCACAAGAGATTGTATTTACAGGGTAAGCAGCTATTGAGCACCTCCCATGTTCACAACTCTGTCCTAGTTGTTGATGGGGTCATAAAGAATGTGACACGAGCCTTGCCCTTGAGCTTACTACCACCTGTTGGGGGAACATACAGAATAAAGCAATTCCACTACAAAGCAGATTTTTACCTAGAAGCAATGGTTCAGTAGCCACTAATCATGTGTGTGTGTGTGTGTGTGTGTGTACATATATATAATACGTACATATATTTATGTAAAACATAACCTTCATACAAGCGTAAGGAGTTTCTTTCTCTTGGGCTTATAACCAAAAGTAGAGTTGTCAGGTCATAAAGTATGTGAAAATTTGGCTTTGTAAGATAATGCTAAATGATTTTCCAAGTGGTTTCTAGGGGGTTACATCAATTTATATACCAATATCAATTTATTTGTCTTTAATTTTGAAATGCATTCTTCAAAGTGTTGGCTTTTTTTTTTACTTTCAAACAAATACGCTTTCCTACTTATTCAAAATCTCTGGCTATGTCGCAAAGAAATGTGAAGCAGTTTATAATACTGCCTTCAGTAAATTCAGAAAGTGAATAGCATCGTCTTACACAATAGGAAAAATTACTACTATAGCTAGTTAAATTAAAATTATGCTTAGAAAAATAAGAGAACATATAGAACCCAACATTCTGTGGAAGAATGTCAAAAGTTCCTACATAAAATGCAAAATTTGTGTTTCTATGTACATGATTTTAGGAAAACACAACTTTCCTTAAATTCTCAAACATTTCTGTGACCCAGAAGATGCTAAGAATCATGACTAAAAACTAAAACAAACAATTACTGTACCAGAATTCTGGAATAAAGTATTTGAAAAGAAAAAAAAATAGTCTTAAACTTCCTAGAAATTTCCGCAAAGGAAGGCATATGATTTGTTATATAGTTTTCACAGGATGGAAGGAAATGTACATCTTTATCTTAATAATTATTCTTTCCTCTATCATTTAGAAATCATATGAGCTTTTATGGCTCATACTGAAGTTGAACCTTGAAGGATAGTGCAAATTAAAAAAATTAGCTATTGATAATGCACCGAGTAAAACCCCTGAGTCAGCAAAATGGCAAATTACCTATAGAAAAAAGAGAGAAGCTGCAGTGAGCACAACACAGAAATTATACAATATTTCTAGCTAAGGAGTGTGAGGCAAGAATTAATACACAGCACATGTGAGAGTTTTCTCACCCCGAGTTAGCAAGAGGCAAGTAGCAAAGGAGGGCCTCATTCAACACGGACTACATGCTTTGCTAGGAAAAACAGTCACATTTGACCACCCTGGGAGAGGCTTATAAAACTCTTCTGAGCTAGTAAAGGAAAAGACCCAGACAATTAAAACAGGAACTACCAGCTGAGGAAAATCTCCACTGGTGTTCTTGCGTACACAGCCACATAATGAATAGAAGAGTGGATATGGCAAACCTCCCCAAAATCCTTCTTGGGAAGGAGTGAGCAGGTGGCCCTCATCAGGAAGTGTTTGCTGGTTTGGGTTCATGAAAACCCATCAGACCACTGAGAGGCCCTATTCTCTTAAAATAAGAATAAAAGTAAAACAAAAGTTTGGTTTTATGCCTTTGTCAACAGGATAGTGGGTATTTCCACTGGGATTTAGATGTTTGTTTTACTAGTGTCTCAGATTTTTGTGATGTATGGCTGTTAAAATCTTATACAGGAGATTTTTCTCAAATGTTCCTATCTGCTTACACGTGTGGTTGATGGAGGAGTCCCCTTAAAATATTTTCCGTTATTGAGTCATAAATACAGAGAAAACACTGGTGGTTGCCAGAGGGGAGGCAGTTGAAGGGATAGGAGAATTAGGTGAAGGGGATTATGAAGTACAAACTTCCAGTTATAAAATAAACAAGTCATGAGGATAAAAAGTACAGCATAGGGAATAGAGTCAATAATATTGTAATGACACTGTGTGGTGATAGATGGTAACTACTCACCGTGGTGAGCGAAGGGTGATGTATGGAATCGTCGAATCACTATGTTGTACACCTGAAATGAATATTACATTGTATATCAGCTATACTTCAATTAATATATGTATGTGTGTGTGTGTGTGTGTGTGTGTGTGTGTGTGTGTGTATGTATACACATACATAATCTGTTATTTCCTAGAATGTTTTAGTAGAATGTAAATTAGGTAAAACTTTAAGAAATGTGATTGTGGAGTGCCTTAATTGCTATGGAAGTATAAAGATAAAAATAATATTGAAAGGCCATAGCTCAACCTAC
Organism: Lynx rufus; assembly: GCF_022079265.1. Lineage (NCBI taxonomy): Eukaryota > Metazoa > Chordata > Mammalia > Carnivora > Felidae > Lynx > Lynx rufus. The sequence continues at coordinate 50,268,323 of NW_025814826.1, read as the reverse complement.
ACAGTCTTCTTTTTATAGAAAAAAAAGTTACAAGTTTAGCTGAGGAGAAAGAAAAATGTCCACAGTTCTGTGTCCCTTGACATTGCTAACATGCTTTGTTGCCTGTATTTTAATGTAGCTCTGGATCTTAGACCTTCAATTTTTTAACGAATTCTGTGGTCATTTGATGATCACTTTTGGATCTTACTGTGCACTGTGGTGTGGGAACTCCCACTATTAAAGAGAATTTTTCTACGCAAAAAGAGAGAAGACATCAAGTTTAATCAGGGAAGCAAGGTGTGGGACCACTCACCCCTCCACACACTCCAGGCAATCCTTATGCTAGACTCTTCAAGGACTCATACCTAAAGCCAGCAATAGCAAAAGTGTTTTTCCATTTTGTCAAGTGTTTATTTGTGATATAATTGAGATGGGGTGTCTGGGTGGTTCATTCGGTTTAGGCATCCAACTTTGGCTCAGGTCATGATCTCGCAGTTCATGGGTTCGAGCCCCATGTCAGGCTCTGTGCTGACAGACCTTGGAGCCTGCTTCGGATTCTGTGTCTCCCTGTTTCTCTGCCCCTCCCCTGCTTGTGCTCTCTCTCTCGCTCGCTCTCGCTCTCTCTGTCTCTCTCTCAGAAATCAACAAACATTTAAAAAATATACAATCAAGAAAGAAGGGCTGAGGTAAGAATAACTCCATATCAGAAGTCAGAAATAAGTTTTAGTTCTGGGGTTCCCACAAACTAGAGGTGTAATCTTGGGCTTCTGCTGCCTCACCAGCAAAATGAAGGGGTTGGGCTTAGATAAAATAGGTGTTTGAAGAAATCAAGCATGGCATTTCTCTCACCTCAATCTAATTTATAGTTATTTAAAAATAAGCACTGGGATTCAACTTTCAGTTTACCAAGACATGAACCAACCAAATGCTTATGCTATTGTCTTTTATTTTCTACTCAAAAAACAAAAAGAAATTCTACAATTGTTGAATCCCTCTACAGTTCTAATTTCTATTATTAAGTTGTTTTAAAGGTATGCTTAAAAAAGAATCCCCAGGGGGCGCCTGGGTGGCTCAGTCAGTTAAGCTTCCAACTTCAGCTCAGGTCATGATCTCATGTTCGTGGGAGCCTGGCGTCAGGCTCTGTGCTGACAGCTCAGAGCCCAGAGCCTGTTTTGGATCCTGTGTCTCTTTCTCTCTCTGCCCCTCCCTCACTCATGCTCTGCCTTTCTCTCTCAAAAATAAACATTAAAAAAAAAAAGAATCCCCAACTTTTTGAGGAGCGAAGAAGGTTCACTCGTAGTCCAGTTTGGTCAACTTAAAATGATCATTTCTTCACTGGGGAGATTGGGGAATTTGATTGTATTCAAAATGATTCATAATGTGATATCCAATCACATTTTTTTCCATACAGAGGCTGGCTTCGTCTATTCTCTAAATACAGGTATTTCACAGAAACAAGTATGCAGAATTCTTATGACATAGAGCAAACATAAAGACTGCAGGCTGCAGAGCAGAGCATGCTTTTTTACTTCCCTTTCTCCTTTATAATTTATATTTATTTTCTTGAGAAAACAAATGTTCCAAACTTTTGATGCACTATACTCTCTAGTGACAGCTTTAAACACATGACCAAAAGGCTGGACCAGCAGGCAGAACATTCTTAGGGTCCTTAGCCCACTGAAATATGTTTATTAGGTGATCCTAAAGGACCCTCTAGTTCCACGCATTCAAAATCCAGATCTAGAAGAGAAAATAAGAATATATAATTGTTAAAAGACTAATTTGGTACATAAATTGTGGTAAGACGACTTACCACCTATCATAATCAATGCTACAATGACCTCTACGTGAGTCAGTATGCCAGTTTACCAATTATCGCTAGCTTAAACCCAAGAGTACGATGAAAAAGACGTTCTATGATATATGTTAGACCATGATCTCATGGTAGGGAGGGATTTCTCAAAGTCATAAAGGAAAAATTGATACAGCAAGACACATTGAACTTAAAATCTTTTGTTCATCAGGATGCCATGAAAAGGACACCATAAGGAATGGAAAAGTAAGGAAACCCAGAGGTCTCCTCCTCTATAAAAGCAATGATTTTCAGAATCAACTTTTTAGAACTCTGGAAATTAACAAAAGACTTGTAACAATCTGAGGAGCCCTTCTTCAGAAAAAAAATGGCTGTGTCTTGGTAAGAATAGCAAACCCTGTGGTATTTTAACTTGCTACTCCAATGCTCATTTTGCAATTCCGCAAACTCTTCCAAAGCACTAGCCAGCAGCTTAGCAGTCACTAGAATGGGAAGAAAAGGCGTGAACCTCCCAACAGCAGCATTCTCAGGGAATTGCCATTATTTGACGTGTCTGGCCGTTTCCCTGAAAACCCCCCACTCAAAGAACTTTTTCTTCACTCAGAACTCATTCAGTTCAAGCGGCCTTTTCCCTGGAGGTGACTGTCAAATTGTTTAACATTGCAGCTGTGTGCATGCCCTGTGCTCATATCCACAGACCAGAGAAAGCTCTCTCCTTTCAAATAGACTCTAAAACACGGGAGGTAAAGGCTAAGCCAGAATGATAGACTGCTTGCCTCAGAATTGAAGGCATGCCCCACATGCACACAGAGCCTCTTGGTAAAGGCTGGGAGATTTATTGGTTCTAGGAATTTAAGGACATCTCTGTCCAGTCATTAGCTGACCCCTAGGTTAACTGAGCAGAGACTTCACTGTCCACTTATGACAAAGAATAAAGACTTTGTAATATTAGTTCAGGAAAGTCACTAAAAACCAATAACAGTAACAGTAAATAGCAGTGACAACAAGCCCCAAGGAGGAGTAAACTTATTTCTAGAATTGCAACATCATATTACTTAAAATGTCCAATTTTCAACAACAATCATCAGACATACAAAGAACAAAAGGTATGCCCTATACATCGTAGAAACTGTTGTTGAGGAAGCCGAGACATTGGATAGACTAAAGATTTTTAAACTTGCTATTTTAAATACATTTAAAGAACTTAAGAAAACTATGTCTAAAGAAATGAAAGAACAAATGGTAAGGGTGTCACTAAATAGAGAATATCAATAAAGAGATAGAGATTATTAACAAATAGAAATTATGGAGTTAAAAAATAAAGATTCACTAGAGGGTCTCAGTGGCAGACTGGAGCTGGAAGAATGAAGAATCAGAGACATGAAAGATGAGTCATTTAAGATCATCCACTTTAAGGAACAGAAAGAAAACCCACCCAGCATGCCAGCATATACATGTGGGACTCCCAGAAGGACATGAGAGAAATAAATGAGCAGAAAGAATATTTGGAGAAATAACGGTCAAAAACTTCCCAAACTTGAGGAAAACACATTAACCTATCCAAAGGGCACAACAAACTTCTGAGAGGGCAAACTCAAAGGGGTCCAAGCCTACACACATCATAATCAAACTGTAAAAAGTCAAAGCCAAAGAGAGGATCTTTGAAAGCAGCAAGAAGGAGACAACACATCACAGACAAGTGATCCTCAGTAAGATGGGGGCCCTGGTCTTAATACTGCAACAAGTTGGGTTCTGAAGGAAATGACAGATGCTTGAAAGGGAACCCTCAGCTCAGTGGACCCCTTGTGAGGTCCTGAGCAGAGGACACAGCTGACTCCTGCCCAGGTTCTTGCATCATGCAAACTCACTGTAAGTAAATACCTTTGTATTGTTTTAGGCTGCTATGTCTGTGGAAATTTGCTACCAGTATTAGAAAATGAATATAGTGTGCAATATGAAACGGAAGAGGAAAAGAGTTATTTATGCTGGGAAGGAATGCCCAAGGAGGGAGGGTTGGCTCCTAATGTATTGACACTATTGTTTGACTTTGGTAATTTCGATATTGGTGTTCAAAGCTATGATAATGCGTCAAAAATTTTAGGCCAACTAACCAGAAAGCCAATGCTTGCTAAGCAGAAACTGGTAATAGGTTGAAATTGACACATCACCCAGAAGAAATTTAAGAATATATACACCCAATCATCACACACACACACACACACACACACACACACACACACACACACACAAAGACGCTGATAAAACCAAAGTTCCAAAAAGGGAAAGGAAAAAAAAGTGACAATTAAGGTGAATACCTCAGTAAAGACAACCCCCCTCCAACAACTGGCAGAGATTTTCAAATACTGGTCATTTTTCAGGACTAATATTTCATCACATAATACCATTCATTCAGAAGAATGGTACTTTTTAAAATGGATGTTGGAGCAGCAGATTTTTGTCCCAGGAGCAATAAAAGATTCCAGCCTAATGCCATATAAAGATACCATATGAAATCTAGAGTTGTTGAGCCACCAAAATAAAATTGAATGGCAGGTATGTACTTCTTCCTTATTTCTGTGTCTCTACCCATGCATGGATCCCCACCATTCTCCAGTTTCCCCTGACATCTCATTACAAGAACTAGAGGTCCTTCTCCCACTCCATACCACCAATACATCAGCACAGTGGGTGACTTGGTATCCAAGTTTGAGTCAACTGAACAAACATACCATGTGCCAGGCACTGTGCTAGTACTGTGTTCAAAGATGAAACTGGGGGCACCTGGGTGGCCCAGTTGGTTAAGCATCTGACTTTGGCTCAGGTCATGATCTCACCCCTCATGAGTTCGAGCCCCGCATCAGGCTCTGTGCTGACAGCTCAGAGCCTGGAGCCTCCTTTGGAGTCTGTGTTTCCCTCTCTCTCTTCCCCTCCCCTCCCCTCTCTCAAAAAAATATTAAAAAAAAAAGATGAAACTGATATGATCCCTTCCCTGAGGTGTTGCTCTTCCAGAGAAGACAGGCAGAGTGACAGATAATTTCAATACTTATATGAAGAGCTGGAGAGATTTACTGACTAACTCACAGTTTGTTTTCATTATTAACTTGATATTTGAATACAAAAGATTATAGAATGAAACAATGTTTATTGACTCCTATTCATGCACCAGGGTGTTTTTCTGATATTATATCATTCGATTTCAAGGAATCTAAAATAGTAACTGTATCCCTGCGAGTCTTATACTTGTCTTCTCAATGATTTTTGCTTCCCTCAGATAATGTTCCTGGTCATGAATTCCCTAACGTTAACAAAGAATCCTGTTAAAGTGTTGTTGGAAATTAAGGATGTAAGGAGTCACCATGAGCTAAGGATTTATGCATATTAATGGGACATGATTAAAGCCTAAAAGATGTTTTGAAGAAATAAAATATTATTACAGTGATAGTTTGACACATATAGAGTTGATGTTTTATTTGTATTTTATTTTTTAATTTTTTTTTGAGAGAGAGAGAGAGAAGTGGGGGGGGGGAGAGGGGCAGAAGGGGAGAGAGAGAGAATCTTAAGAAGGGCCCATGCTCAGCACAGAGCCTGATATGGGGCTTGATCAGATGACCCTGGGATAATGACCTGAGCTGAAATCAAGAGTTGGATGCTCAGCCAACTGAGCCACCCAGGCGCCCTAGAGCTGATGTTTTAAACTCTACAGTTTAACAAATTGTTACCTAGCAACTACTACTTGCCTGGCACCATTCTAGGGTCTAGGCTCTTAAAGTGTTATAAATGAGTGCCTCAACATTAGGATAAAAGTGAATAGCTAGCTACAAGAGCACAGAATGAGAGGTCTTTAGCTCAGCTTGTGGATACAGAATGGAAGAAAGGAATAGAAAGCGGAGGCATTTGGGTTGAAAGACAACAAATACAGAAATATTACTTACAAAATCACTAGACTAATAGTCTATGCAGGAGTGAAGGTTCCGAATAAGGGTGGAAGTGAGGACAGAAGGCAGAGCACGGATGAGGGAGAAGCCTCGGTGATCCCTCCAACAAAGCATGGCTGAAGTCTCAAGTGGGATCGGCCTCACCCACTATGGAGTGTTCACACCTCTCATGTTTACCTCACCAGGAGGTAGAGATAGAGGGAAAAGACCTTAATAATTCCCTTTTTCTAGTTGAGCAAAGTTCATGTCACCTCACTAGTTCATTCGCACATTCCTCATTTATTGAGAACAAACTTTATGCCAGGTGCTTTCCAGATACAGAGCTTTTGAATCTTACCATACCAAGGTATCGTTTTTCTAGGTAATCAATGTCAATTTCAATTTATTTCTCTTATTCAAATTACTATCAATCTAAAATTTGCAGCTTTGGGAATTTCAAATGTTATTTAGCTGTCATGTGAGGTCACTCTCACCCTTGCAACTTAAATAAAATACGCTTCATCCCCTCTCCTAAACCCAGTGCCCTTCCCTGGATTTATGTGCCCTTGGGTCTGTTATCCCATTGACCTCTTCCTCTCTCTTTGCTTCTCACCATCCCAGGACATTTTCTTTCCCAATCTGTCCACAGTAATTCAAATGTTGACTATAACCCATTTGAATGATTTCTCCATGACATCTTTTTTTTTTTAGTTTTTCTTTTAATGTTTATTACTTTTGAGAGAGAGAGAGAGAACAAGCAGGGGAGGGGCAGAGAGAGAGAGGGTGACACAGAGTCGGAAGAGATGGGGTTCGAACTCATGAACTGGGATATCGTGACCTGAAGCAAAGTTGGATGCTCAACCGACTGAGCCACCCAGGTGCCTCAAGCTGCATCATAGTTTAAATGTACTTCTGCAACTTGTTTTTTCCCATCACGATTGTGCTTGAGATTTACCTGTGTTGAATGCACGGGACAAGGGCGAGCACCTGCCTAGGACAGCACGGGCACACCTCTGCTACCTCAGGATAGTTGTGGCATTAATACCCTCTTCTCACTCTCAAAGTCATCTAGCTGGCATAATATATGATCACTCTACACATAAACAAAAGGGACTGTTCTCAAACAATATTTACCGAAACTTTGCAAATCAATAAAAATTCTAAAAAAAATCAAAATGATAAAAAGAAAGTGGACAAAGAACACAAAACAAATAAAAATCAGCAAGAGCTTTGAAGAAGCAATTCACAGAAAAAGAAAGAACCCTAGCAGTCATAACCTTATGGAAAGGTGTCCCGCTGTATTAGTAAACAGGAAAACACAAGCTAAAATTACACCCATGCTACGGGCACCAATCTACAGTCTCAAAATGCTGAGTGTTGGGAGGATGTGGTAAAACAAGGACACCTGCGTGTGAATGTGAAAGGGCTCACCTCCTTGCAAAGCAGTGTTGGATTAGCTCATTAAAGTGGATGCCCTTTGACCAGCAACTGGACTTCTTGAAACTTTTGCCATCTCCGTAACATCTTTCAGATAAGAGAGTGGCAGACTTTGCTGACTATTTTGGTCAACAGAACAGGGTTATATCACAAAACAAAAAATGTAGACTACTACACTGATTTGATTATTCCTTGGAAATTAATAACATGCCCAAATTTAGGGACTTAAGGCAATCATTATTATTATTATTATTATTATTATTATTATTATTTTGCTGATGCTATTTTAGGCCAGGAATTGAGAAAGGGCTCAAATGAGCCGTTTAATCTCAGATCAACATGGAGTCATTTGGCAGCCGGGGATGGAAGACCTTCCAAGGTGGCTGTTTCATGCACATATCTGGCTCCTTGAGGCTTCTTGGCCTTTCTACCCATTGGGAGTCACATTCTCCAGGGCCTCTTCATAAGGCTTGAGCTTCCCATAGCAAAGTGATCTCAGGGGAGTTGTTCTTACAAAATGGTGGCTGTCTTCTGTGGGGAATCCAAACTTAATAGGCCCTTCCTGAAGAATGTCCAGGAAACTGACTACTCACAGGTGCTATGTAAGCTGTGAGGGAAAACCATAGGAGGTACCGACAAAGAATTATGAGAACACAACATTGAGGTAAGCCTGATAAACAGTTAAGAGAACCAGGATGTCAGAATAAGCTCAATGTAATAGTGATATGTAGTGTAATGTAACTAGCGATATAAATTGAGTATCTGCTGACCGTTTACTAAAACTAGGATGTGTAACAATTGTAGCTTTATTTCCACATAAATAGAGTTGAAAATCCACTACAGTTTTGCAGCTACTTGCCAGTTACCTGCTTGCATTTGGGGTATATGTTTTGCTCAATCATAAATACAATCAGTTAATTATGGGGCACCCGGGTGGCTCAGTCAGTTACGCACTTGACTCTTGATTTCAGCTCATGTCATGATCTCTTGGTTCTTGAGATGAAGCCCTGCGAGCCTCTGCACTGATCACACAGAGTCTGCTTGGGATTCTCTCTCCCTCTCTCTCTGCTCCTGTCTCTCAAAAAAATAAATAAATAAAAAATAAACATTTTTTTAAAAATAAATGAATAAAATCAGTTAATTCTACATTTATGAATTGGTATGTCCTTTTCGTCCTGACTTCTTTTTTTCCCCCCTCAATACTTCCAGGACAAGAGACAGACACTGCCAGGCCACCTCACCACTGTGCAGGAACTGGCACCTCAGTCACAGGACTGACACCATCACCTTGCTGAAGAGCAGAAAAGGGAAGAGATACTAGTACAGACATCTTAGGAAAAGCCAGTCTTCTGGGTAGGCATCCGTTCCTACAAAGTTGCCCATCACTCTTGCCTCTGAAATTCCTCACTGACTGATACTCCTGCTCAAGGTCTCACCTTCGCTGCCATCTCTCTCTTTCATTTTCCCTTTTCCCTTTGTCCTTCTCTACCTCCTTCAGTCTCAAAATTCTCACAGCTTTTTTGAACAGGTGTGTTTTATTGGCCGACTAATGATTACATCTTTATCTTTATCACTGAACCATCTCTCCCTCTCCCAGAGGCCCTGCCTTTACCCACACTTCCATTACACTGCCTTCTTAAAGACAGTGGCCTTCCTGAAAGGCATTCTGTGTTAGATATTAAAATCATAATTCTCACTCTCACATCATTTGGACCTCTTATAGTACCCACACATGCAAAATACAAAGTTTGCTTTTTTGTGTTTTATAATTTGTGTTTTATTAACATGAAATCTTTATTGAATATTATTTATTGTATTCTTTAAGTATACGGAAGACTGTATTTGATTCCTGAGAATGCAAAACCAGCTCTAAATTGCCTTTGTTTCCTTTTTTTTCTCATCTAGCCCCAAGCCTATGTCACTCAGTTCCTTCATGTCTAGGTAAAAGCCAAATCCCCCTGGGAGAACAGGCAGACTTGAAGTTTGTATACTTGGGGCAAAGCTGTTTGTTATCAGCTTCTGCTGCTTTCAATCTATAAAGCAGTTAAGAATGGGGCAATTATGCATAGTAAGTTTTCCTTTCAAAGCTAAAACACAAAAGAAGCCCTTGTCAAGAATTATTAATGTCTTAAGTAAAGTTCATCATAGCAAAAGCCATTCAAAGGAATAAATCTACCCCAAATAGGAAAGTGTGTATGTACTTGTGGAGAAGTAGTGGGGGAGGCGGAGGAGAGAAGAAGGTGAAGGACTCATTCTCTTATGAGGTAGAGAGAAAAAATGGGCATTTCATTGGATGAAAGAAAACACAGCCCCAATAATAAATAAATCCTCTTTTAAGAAAATAAGCTTAAGTAAAAAGGGAAACTGGAGGTCAAACTGGAAATCCAAGTTTAATTCAGAGAAGAAGAGCATGGAATGTTACAGAAAGAGCACTGGGCTTGGGTCAGAGCTGGGGGTTTAATGGGGCAGTGGTAGGAGGGCAGAGCATAGGGAGACTATCTGACCGGGACCACCATTCTTAAAAGGTGGTACCAATATACAATTTGGACGTTACCTGAAAATAAGTGTATACAACGAAAATATCTTCAGATTAATTTCTGTACTGTTTGGTGTTAAATGCTTCTTTTGGTTTGGGCATGGAAAATACCTATCTGTTAAATGTAAACATTCAAAATGTAGCACAGTTTTCTAACACTGGTTTGGCTTTTCGTTTCTTTCAGTTTTTAATGAGGTGGTGTCTAAAAGCATCAAAAGGAGGTCAGGTCATTTCAGACCACCGAGACTTCTTGCTGCCACTTATGAGCTGCGTAAATTTGGGAAACATATTTAGTTCCTCCGCAGTCCACTTTTATCATAAGGAGAGGAGGATAATAATACCTGCTTTACCTACTTGGGTTGTTGTGACATCTTCCACCTAAATCACAAAGCACATCAGAGAGGTAAAGGCCCTTCTTGTTTTTCACACTGCTATAAAATGTGATTGTTACAGAGAGCCACAGTTAATGTTTAAGGGTAATTTTGCAGTAATTCAAGTTGTTTGTTCAGGAAATTTGGAAGCGAGAAGGTAGATCTGAGTTTTCTATCATTGTCAGAGAGGCTCATATTTCATAGATTCTTGGCCTCAAAGTCATCCAGATTCAATGCCGATCATGGCTCTCTAGATATTTCTTTCCAACAGGCCTTTCAAGGAAGTTTTGCTGGAAATTTAATATATAAGTAATAATTTTGTATCCCAAGTGACACTGAAATAAAATTAAAGATTTACATTCTACTTGAGGGAAGAAGTGTCCCTGGACTTAAAAACACACGTGCATGACTATAAGCACATACATACATACATACATACATACACACTCTTAAAATGCAGAAGAATATAACACCAATAGACACAACAAGATCTATTAACTGATAGATCATCCTAAGCTTAAAAGAGGATATTTTAAGGCTTGGTTCCCCAGGAAGAAGACTCTTAAGGACAGGTTTACTTGCAAGGGTATTTTAAGTGCTTTGGGGATTAACACCTGTGGAGAAGTGAAGGAACCAGGATTGGGCAAAGGAAAGAGTTGAACTAGAGTCAACTTGAAGCAAAAGGCTCATCAGATCCCATGGGGAGCTCTGGAGCTGGCATGGATGGCCTTTCCAAGTTGTCTCCAAATTGGGTAAGGGGGTAGGCCCTTTATACCCCCATATCAAATGGTCCCAGATTGCTCCAGTGAAGGGGGGTGGTGGGTGACTTTGGGCAAGATGACTTTCTTTAGCTGAGGACAAGTCCCAGAGGGAGACTCAGCTTAGAACTATCAGTTGCAAACACTCCCAGGAGCTCAGGAGTTTACTTCATCAGTCTTGGAATGTGATCTGGGTGAATACTCTGGTCCATTCCTCATGCCATTCAGATCCACATATATCATATAATCACTTCTGGGAGCAGCTGCATTGCACCTGGAGGAAGCTTACAAGGAGATGGTTCATAGGATGAACTACAGGCACCACCAATGAAGAAACCAGTGTTGAAGCCATGCCTAATATTAATCATACTCCCTCTTCCCCACCCAGTCAAGATTTCCCCTCACTCTCAGCTGACACCTCTGTTAGCCTCAAAGGTTTATGGGTAGAAGGACTGAGACCCTCCTTCCTGAGGAGCTACCATGTCTTTCTCAAGCTTCAGCCACTGAACTTGTTCACTTACTATCAAAATTGGGCAAAAGAAAAGCAAGAGGTACCCAGGTGGATCACCTGAGTCCCAACTGTATTATTTACTACCTGTGTAAGAGTAGCCCTACCTCCTCTAGATAATCAGAATCACTTGCCAGTTGGTGACTCCCTTCCTGGCATGCTACTTTTGTAGTGCAAGAAGCTTAATTGTCAAAGCTTGAGCTTTAATGGGATTCTTACTGTGTTTCCTGGTGGAAACTCTCCCTCTGGTAACCAAGACCCAGAGTTGTAGGGATAAGGAACACAAATCTTCTAAGTGGGTCACTTGGAATGACAAACAGCCTACTCCTACCTTCACTGCTTAGTTCTAGGACCTACATGTTCTATCTTTAGGGGACTTAGAACCATACATGGTTCTTGTCTTAAGGTATATACAGCATTTCCCCAAATGTCCTCTCCCAACTGGTGCCTCAGCTATTTGTTCAACAGGCTGTACCATAGCTAAAATGACTTGCAGCTCCTGGGGAAGATGATATGTAGCAAGACCCATGAAAACCACGAGGATAAGCTAATACCAAACTTACTCTGCTGTGAGATAGGTCACTTGGTTTGATGTTATCTTATAAGGAAACACCTGTCAATGGATGAAATATACTATAAGTTCTCTAATTGTGGTGCTGGCTGAGACCTACTGGCAAAAAGTGCAAACTGATACCCCAAAGAGTGTGGATTTCAATTAATATGATTGTCAGCCTTTCCCAAGGTGGAAGGGGCCCTATATAATCAATTTGGCACCAAGGAGCTGGTTGGTCTCCTCATGGGATGATGTCATACCTGGGGTTCAGCTTTGCTCTCTGTTGTCAGCACACTGGAATTTGGTAATGGCAGAAGCTAGATCAGCCACAGTGAATGAAAATCCATGCGGTTTGGCCAATGGAGAGCCTCCATCCCTGACACCAGCACTGTCTGTTCATGTGCCCAATGTGCTGGTGTTAGGGTAGTTGATATCAATCGGCTGAGTCACTTGGTCTACATGGTTGCTTAGTGTCTCTTCTATGGTAGTTGTTCTCTCATGGGTATTGGTAACCAGTACAAAGTCCATCACACTTCATGCCTAACCCAGTGGATTATCCAAATGCCTCTTCCATAGACTTCCTTGTCCCCAATCTTCTACTCTTTCTTCTTCCAAGTCCCTTGACTAACCAGCCAAGCCACTTTCCACTGCCCATGTGGCTGTATTATAACCTCAGACCACTTCTCTTTTCACACGGAGTAGATGGTCAGCTATACTGCTCAAAGTTTTGGCCATTGGGATGATTTTCCCTTAAAACGTCTTTCAGTACTAGCCCTGAATGAACTGTATCGCATTTCAGTTCAATTTCAGTTTGTACCTACATACTGAGCTGGTCTGCCCACGATTTAAGTTTGATTTATCCCCTCCTCTCTCAGTTGGTCCTAAGGGAGTTCCCAACATGGCCATACCTTGAGCTAAGGGAAAGGGCTGGTACCAGAGTGGTGGGTAACATGGGGGTTTAAGTCTGGGCTATCTGCTAGTGAACTCCACCTGTGACTTCTGGCCTTATTTTTGTTTGATCCCAACTCTATCGCTTCCTTCTTACAATGGATTACTGCTGGCTTTGGCCAACTGTATGATGTGGTGAGTTTGCCTGAACTCTGCTCATGATGGGCGTTTCTGATTACACGGTGGCTTGTTGTCCCATGGTCAGGCATTATCTTTACCAGGAAAGTAGAACAATGCGAGGTGTTTTTCAGAAAGTTAATAATAATTCTTTGGCACAGATGGCATGGTCTTACTACCTAACTACCATCCTTTTAGGATTAATTGTTACCTGACACCTAGAGTGTATTTCTCAGCCTCTAGAGCTTCTATAAACACTCCTAAACAAAAGGACAAACTTAACATCTTGTTGTACAAATATTCTTCACCTCATCAAGATGGAGGAAACTCTCACTCATGGCGCAGCTAACACTCGTCAAGGCTTACAGGAGTTTGGGCTGACAGGAAACAGGAAACTTGTACAGGTTTCAATGGTACTTTTCTTCTAACCATTCTGATAACTTGAAAGGAAATGTTTACAAAGTATTATCAAAGTGCCCTCTATGGCTCATTCATATCCTAAAACTAAGGGCAATGTTTACTTCAACTAAGTCTTTAAACTTGAAGTAGGCACAAATGCACAAATTAATCAAATAATTCTGTTCAACATGAGAAAAGGTGAATGACAATGAAAATCAGGTCAAAATGAGAACATTTTACCAAAGGAAGGTACAGCCTATCTAAAACAACATTAAATATATACATATATATATATATATATATATATATATATATATACACACACACATATACATATACATATATATGTATACATATATACATATACATATACATATATATACGGGTATGTGTGTGTGTGTGTGTGTATATATATATGTGTATATATATATAAAAGAGCAGAAGCCTAAATGAATACTCGGAGGAAAAGGAGGGCATTATTTAAACACGAAGTACATATGATGCTGTATTCTAGAACCCAAGACAGAGGAGCAAAACTTTTAAAGGGAAGGGATTTTCCTGTTCTTAAGGAAACATGTATGTTATTAGAGAAGTCTGAGCCCTGCAGACTTTAGTTCTCTGTAGCAAAACGGCTCTGCGAGAGATGAAATCATCTGTATTATATTATGAGCAGTCAGGCCAGTTGAAAAGGGACATTGAGTTTGCAATGTGGTAGATATTAGCAAACACTTAAGAGAAACCACAAAAAACCTCGTGCATTGGCCTGAAGTAAGCCTTCAACATCTGCTCAGACCCTTCAGAATCTACACTGCTGAGAACATAAGTCAGTTTGTTGGTCATTCCTCTGAACTTGAAGCCAGATGAGCAAATCCAAGCCATTTTATGGTACAATCATCCAAATCATTCCAGTATGTTACAAGATTTTTTGCCTTTGCCTTGAGCTTCAAAAAGAATTAGGCGGCATTTGTAACACTTCACACATTCCGAGGAAACTATTGGATCCAATTGTGAAAGTTTTCAAGTTCTGATGAATTTCTAATGTATAATTTATGTTGAGTATCCAACTTAAAATAATACTTTGCCACAGAGTCATGGTGCTAAAGTACAGCCAGGTAGTTAGTTATTGCTTTTTTTTATCATTTTATCACATTTATTATTTTTTTATTATTCAATAAATACTTATTTTGAACTGGTGGTAAGCCTTTCACATAGGCTTCATAAAGAATAGATTCAATTGCTCTGTCTCTCTCTGTCCCAAAAATAAATAAACGTTGAAAAGAATAGATTCATTGTTCAAGTTTAAGATTGAGAAAAGGATGGATCAATGACCACACAAAAAGAGAAATTCAATTACATCAAAATTGTCAACAAATGCTTTTAAAATACGTATTTTTTAATCGATGAAGCTAAAACCAATGGCGCAGGTATTTGAGCTATTTCACTGCAGTCAAATAACATTTACTTGCTGTCCATAAAATAGATCAAGTTACAAAATCTATACCTGAGGATCCTTATGAGCACAGTAACACAAGCAGGGACCGAAGTGAGTAGCATCTTTTCACTGCAGAATTAATCACACTCTCAGAAGCAAATCCTTTAATTCGTGTGCGCCTAACAGCTTTAGTACTCCCCAGGTAGGTCAGAGTTTCCCCCGTTTCACCTATTGGATTGTTACTGCCTGGGAAGGAGTGGGAGAGAGAGAGGATGGGGCAAAGGACTTTGCAGAAATTTTAAGTTGATTTACAAAATGCTCTTTTATATTTTTCCTGACATTCTGAGACATAGAATCTAATTCTTTTCCTCTCAAAGTTAGGATAAAAACATGAGCAATGCACGGACCTGTTTCTATGTGCCAGGAAGTATGCTTAATCCCTTATTTGCATTATCTTTTTTAATAGCCACAACAACCCCATGGGACCTCCACTGCTTTCATTACCCCAATTCCCCTGTTGAGGAAACTGAGAATTACTGAAAGCAAATGACAATCTTAAGCTTGTACTCCCAAGGTATCTGCAAGATCCAAAGGTTAAAATCTAGTCAATATTAAATATTCTTGAATAAACAGCTAAAAAGAACTAAATCTCTATTATGCTTTTGAGCAGATTAAAATTTACATTCTAGGAATCAGGACACTAGATCCCAATGATACACCCTTTGGATAATTAACTGGGTTAACTCCCAGATAATTGTTTTTCTTTTTCTGGAGAAGTTTTGGCTTGGTTTGGCTGCTTTGTTTTAAGAAAAGAAAAGGTAAAGGTAGGGCCTTACCAATTTGGAGTTGACTTACGAGGTCCTTGAATCCTTTTCATGCAGCTGTAACTATTGGATGATTAGTTAGATGCGTAGAAATCACAAAGGACTTGACGTTTCCGGCTCCCAAAGAAGCAGCAAAGGAATTGCTGCTCTGCTTCTCTCTCTGCTCGAGGTGGAGCATTTTAGGATGCCAGCATTTTCTTGTGAGCCTTGCTGAGAAAGCGGCTGATTTGTATTTGCAAACCGAAGAATATTCTGTGATAACCCACTGATATCTGGAACCTACTTACTTAATGCTCTTCTGCAACACTCAGGAGACTTAGGGTCCTCAGAAAAATGTTCTATCCCTTTTTTATCCTGTACTTTATTTTCAAGTCAGTTCCTAGGACTATATAATATCATAGCTCTGAGACAACACAGAGAGCATCCAGCTCAATGTCTCCTTACCAGAGCCACTTGGGCACTTTATACAGACTTCCTAGGGAAGACTACAGACAGGCTGGTTCTAATGGAATCACATTCCAATATATCACCCTGTGCTCTTTCCTAATGTTTACCTGCCTTGACCAAGGAGACACCGAAGTCTGGGAGCTCACCTGTCCACCTCTCTTTCACAATCAGCCTTTGCCTAGCTCACAAAATAAAGGCATATCTCACCTCCATTTAAAATCTTTCTTGGGGTTCCTGGGTGGCTCAGTTAGTTAAGCATCCAACTCTTGATTTTGGCTCAGGTCATGGTCCCACTGATCTCAAGGTTTGTGAGATTGAGCCCCACATCGGGCTCCACGCTGACAGAGCAGAGCCTGCTTGGGTGGGATTCTCTCTCTCTCTGTCTCTCTCTCTCTCCCTCTCCCTCTCCCTCTCTCTCTCTGCCCCGCCCTCCCTCAAAATAAATAAATTTTAGAAAGTAAATAAAATAACAAAATCTTCTTTGGGTGCACTGCCCAGGGATGTAAAATCCTCTGGGATGCTAAACAGGCAATTTGAGGGTCCAGAGCCCGTGGGGGCAGAGTTCCAGGGGAGCGGATTGTAAGAATGTTCACAAGTGCCTCTTGTTCTCATATAAGTATGAAGAAAGTGAATGTCAGAGAAGTTAGGTTACCTGCTGATGATCACAGAGCTATAAGGGGCAAGGTTTGAGGTTTGAAACAGCACAGGTCTGCTGGCTGCAAAGCTTGCCCCTTTCTTTGTCTCATTGCCTTAAGACAAATCAAGACTTGTAAGTGTCTAGCACTCAATCATCAAAGTTCAGTATTTTTTTTCCTTATCTTACCCTGAGTATTTACATCGCAAATGGAAAAGGTCACGAAGAAGTCAGAAACTATGGTGAAATTAAAACTATAGCCATACTCCTTCAGTACAACCGATGTATGGCATTACCCTCTAGATTAATACTTCTTTCTTCCTTGGAAGTATAAAAGATAGAATTACAAAGGGTCGTATTACACATGCTCTAAGCATTAACTGCAAGTGGGAGTTTAATAGCTAGTTTTGGAGCCAATTTTTGCAATGGCAATTTTCCTCTCTTTCTGTGCTCTCTTGACCATTTCTCCAACCTAATTTGGTTTATAAGCAAATTATACCTTTAATTGCTTTCAGTTAACCTGAGCAGGTAGGTAGATGAGAGTCATTTTAAATTTATTTCCTGTTGTTTGCCTTTTGAAAGGACTTCCCAGAGCTGTGTCATGTGCCTTCCATCTCCCAAAATTGCATTCCTTCAAGAAAGCTCTGCCAAAACTAGGTAGTGAGAGATTTCCCTTAAAAACCTGGGTACCGAGCTGTAACAGTTTTCTGACTCAAGAGAAATATATCAACCCACCCCTCCTTTAGTGAGTTAGCCCATATATGGTACGATTTAAAAATGGAAGAAAGGAAGGAAGGAAAGGAGGGAGAGAGGGAGGGAGAAAGAAACTGGTACCCACCCAGTGTCTGAGTTCTGATTTAAGTTTTCCACTATCTCACTTGCGTGAGCTTAGGCAATTCTCTTCTCTCTTGTTTTCTGTTTAATATAATTTGCAAAATTGGGTTAAAAATTCTATCTTTATAAGTTTGTTGATATGAGTCAAATAAGTTAACTGCATAGTTCACTTTCTTGCACAGAGTAAATTCTCAATAAATTGGGACTTCCTGATGAGAATGTGACCCTGCAATGAAATTCTCACTTACTCAGCAAAACTGACTTAGAGAACACATTTGGCTTCTATCAGGATCTGCCAGGTGATGGGATAGTTCTTCATCCAAGAAACAGACTAACCTTCTCTTCTCTCCAACTCATACATAATTATTCCTGGAAGAATTATTATTTAGTAAAACTAGCTCAAGCTTCCATCTCCCAATGGAGGGACACTGAGAGAATGATGAGGACAGGAGAAATTAGAAGTGGACATATGGCTAAGTTAGCATCAATTTTGTGAATATTCAAATAAATGGCTACTGGACAAAATCAACCCTATATATATATATATGTGTATATATACACACATATATACACACACATATATATGTGTGTATATATACACACATATATATGTGTGTATATATACATATGTGTGTATATATATACATATACATATATATATACATATATATATACATATATATACATATATATGTATATATATATATACATATATATACATATATATATATAGAGAGAGAGAGAGAGGGAGAGAGTATATATATATATAGAGAGAATATATATATATATATATATACTATATATATATAAATACTATATATATATAAATATATTATATTTATATATATATACACAGTAGATAGGTTTGAGTTGGTTTTCAAGGACTTTATCAAGCCATCAATCTTTCATTTCAAACAGATGATAATAATGATACTTCTCAAAAAATCATTCTTTTTTATATTACATAATTTATTTGTATGAATTCATTTAATCTGTATAGCAATGCTTTGAGATTGGTAATAATATTATTCCCAATTACAGAGAAGGTTATGTGATTGACTTATTTCATGTTTCTCATAAGTAGTGGGGCCAAAATTTGGATTAGGCTATCTGGCTCCAAAGCAGCTGCCTTAACCAGTAGGGTATACTGCCTATAATTTTCAAGATATTTAGAGATGAAGGAACAAAATATTAAAAGAATGGCACATCGTTGAGTGAGCTTACCGCTGGAGCATTTTTCATTAAGATCCTTTCTAAGTGACATGTAGTGAATAAAATATTTTCATGAAAGTAAGAATCTACTGCGGTAGGAACTTCATGATCATTCCACTGAAACAGCTCATGTTAAAGACAAGGAAGAGTCAGCCTTGAAATGTCATCCCCTAACCAGTCTTCAGAGGCATTAACATACTTCAAAGGCAAATGCAGAATTCACTTGTGTATAAATAGTAATTAGAATAACAGCAATAATTACTGCCTCTGGGGGCAACAGAAGAAGTCACAGTGTTCTTATCCCACTTACAAAGTTTCCAATTTATTACCGAGTATCAAGGATGTGAAAAAAAGACTAGTCTGGTTAGGTCACCTTGTACTTGGCCAAGATGGAATTGCTCTCTATAGAATATTCCGGGAAAGTAGAGAAGAAAAGTTATCATAGCAGAATCATCTTCTAAGGAAATGTATGTACCTAGAGCCAGAGATTGGATCAGGGCCACTATTATACAGACTGAGCCTGAATCTACTAAAATCACAATATCCTCTCCCTCAAGGACTCAAATTAGAGTGTCAGACTTTGTCCATACTTTGGGGAATAAACTGAATGTGCACTGCAGCTGTTTTCATGTAATAGGTGTAGAGTGTTCTATAGATTTGTGTTTTCAACAAACAATACAAAAAAAGCAACAGATTCAACAGTTAAGAAATTAAGCCCTTACAGATCTTTCTTCCCAATTTTTGGATGTGTTTGCCCATCATTTCATTTATTTTTATGAGTTTTCCAACAATATACTATCACTCTAGGATATAATAAATTGTTGAATAAATGAAGAGACAAATTCCTGTGGCTTGGAATTATTGCTTCCTTGTTTCGGGATTTCCTAATATCTTCAGGCCAAATTTGGTGGTGAATTTGTAAAATAAATCAATTTCCAGGAAGTTCCAACCAACAAAATCCAAGAATTTCCTACCCATGGATAGAATATGAATTCAGTCTAACTCCTTATCAGCTGAGTATCTGGACAAAGACACTCAACTCCCCCAAGCCTATTTCCTCAGCTGTAAAAGAAGGATAAATTAACACCTAACTTCAGGGTTCTTAAAGATTAGGTGGAATAATGAGATAAGAAGTCAGTTCAATGCCTGACACAGAGTAAGCACTCAATATATGTACTACGTTATATCTGCTGAGTAGCTGATCCAGTTGATAATGCATTTTCTGTAGACCTACAAACCGTTGCATTCTAGGTACAAAACAATCCAAACTTCTTATACTGATATTTTGTGAATTCTTTTGACTTTTTAATGTTTATTTACTTATTTTTAATGTTTATTTATTTTTGAGAGAGAGAGAGACAGAGCATGAGCAGGGGAGGGGCAGAGAGAGGGAGACACAGAACTGGAAGCTGTCAGCACAGAGCCCATCGTGGGGCTTAAAATCAGGAACTGTGAGATCATGACCTGAGCCAAAGTCGGATGCTTAATTGACTGAGCCATTCAGTCACTTCAATGTTATTTATTTTATTTTATTTATTTATTTTTAATATGAAAATTGTTTATTTATTTTTGAGAGAGAGAGAGCGCAAGCAGGGAGGGGCAGAGAGAGAGAGAGAGAGAGAGAGAGAGAGACAGACAGACAGACAGAATCTGAAGCAGGCTCTAGACTCCAAGCTGTCAGAACAGAGCCCGATGAGGCACCCCAAACTCATTAACTGTGAGATCATGACCAAGATGAAATTGGACGTATTTAACTGACTGAGCCACCCAGGCACCCCACTTTTGATTTTTAAGAGGTGATATGCTGGTGTGAAAATATTACTGAGCTAAGGTCCAATACCTGGGCTCTAGTCACAGAGTTGTCACAGGACAGGAAATTTGAATGACTCATTTTGCTTCTCTGTGTCATTGTTTTTCTCCTATCTAGAATGAAAATCACACCCTTGCAAATATCTTTTGCAAAGAGACAGTTTAAATAAGAAAATCAAGCCCACGGTAAAAATCTCTAACCTGTCCAATGACTTACAGAGGCTCATGATCTTGGTCTACTAATGAGAGAGAATTCAGTACCCTAATTTGCACTTTCTAAGCCACTTTTTCCAGTGACCATGGACTCATGGTTAACGAGAGTTAAGTAGGCAACAAGTGGACATGGGACTTAGTGATGCTAACCGAACTCTATAAGCCACTAATCATGACCCCTGAAAACTTCCTTTGAAGTTTTCTAAACCAATGGAAACTTGGTAAGATGTACAGGAATAGACATTGCTGCAAATATTTTGACACTTCTGTCACTCAGAAAAGGAAGGGGCATGTGTCCCACTCCATCTTGATCATTATTAAAGCTATGTCAGCATATCTGGGCACCACACAATGTAATGGGTGAGCATGATATCTGGAATGCCAGGTTCAGGATTCAAGTACCACCTGTGCAGTTTTCAAGTGAGTTAAGTGCTCAGTTTCCACATTCTAGAATAGAGAAGTAATAATACTTCTTCAAGGTGTTGCTATGAAGATTAATTGGCAAAGCATGTGTAAAGAACTTAATCTAATTATAGCTCTTAAAAGATAGTTAATGTTAGTCCCTTTCCTTATATAAGCAAGCCTTCTTTGAAAACAGCCGAGTCTTACCATTCAAGTTTATGTATGGAAAAGGAAAAAAATAAAAGAACTCTGGGGTCAAAAATAAATTTTTAAATCAAATTAATTTTGTTAGTGTTAAACTTTTAGCCTGAAAACTACACATCTTTGACCCCCATGTGGTGATGGCTTATAAGCACAGAGAGGTTGTTGGTTAGTTCTACAAATGGTTAAATTTTTAAGGGATGTTATATCTGAGATCCAGATATCAGGTAATTTGGCCAGATGATCTATATATCCAGAGGCTCTATTATCTCATTTTTCCATCATTGACCTCTACTAATAAATAATTTCTTTTCCACCCCTCATTCCCTGATACCCATTCATGCTCTAACAAGACAGGTCAAATTGTCACAAGAACAACACAACTCACACACACACACACACACACACACACACACACACACCCCACACACACACACTGCCCCAAGGTATTGCTTGTGCTGTGCTTGAGGTGGAGTGGGTGAGTTTTCCTTTCATCTCCATCCATTAATTAATGCCACCCTTGTCGTATCTGCTGCGGAGACTGCCAAAATTACCCAGCTATTTTTCTGAATAGCTCATTTTATGCGTATCAGTCTTTCACAGTTGACCAAAATTTTAGTGGTATCATTTACTTGTCCAATGATCTTTTATTCCTCTTTAAATGCCATCAAAATGCTTAGCATGATACCAGGCATCTAACAGACTTAGAATAGATAACTGTTTAATTGATTTAATCATAGGCTCATTGGGATTGGAGAACTCAGGGATCATTTAATCTGATCTCTTACTTCTTGACACTTGTGTTTTAGAGCTGTGTCACCGAGTATGAAAGACACTGGCTTCATACAGCTACTAAGGACTTGAAATGTGGCTAGTGGAATTGAAGAAAAGAATCTTTAATTTTATTGCATTTTAATTCATTTTAACTTAAATTTAAAAGCTAATGCTTCTGTTACTGTAAAAGTTTCAAGCATGTCTGGAACAACACGGGTAGGAGAAGCTACTTTTCCAACTGTGAATGTTATAACATCTAAATACAGATCAGAGGGGTGCTTGGGTGGCTCAGTTGGTTAAGTGGCCAACTCTTTTTTTTTTTTTTAATTTTTTTTTTTCAACGTTTATTTATTTTTGGGACAGAGAGAGACAGAGCATGAACAGGGGAGGGGCAGAGAGAGAGGGAGACACAGAATCGGAAACAGGCTCCAGGCTCTGAGCCATCAGCCCAGAGCCCGACGCGGGGCTCGAACTCACGGACCGCGAGATCGTGACCTGGCTGAAGTCGGACGCCCAACCGACTGCGCCACCCAGGCGCCCCTAAGTGGCCAACTCTTGATTTCGACACAGGGCATGATCTCCAGGTTCATGAGATCAAGCCCCATGTCAGGCTCTGCACTGACAGCATGGAGGCTGCTTGGGATTCTCTGTGTCTCTTACCCTTTGCCTCTCCCTCCCCTGCTCTCACTCTCCCTCTCTCTTTTTCAAGTCAATAAATAAACATTTTAGGGGTGCCTGGGTGGCTCAGTCGGTTAAGTGTCCGACTTCGATCTCACAGTTCATGAGTTCGAGCCCCGCGTTGGGCTCTGTGCTGACAGCTCGGAGCCTGGAGCCTGCTTCACATTCTGTGTCTCCCTCTCTCTCTGCCCCTTCCCTGCTCATGCTGTGTCTCCCTCTGTCTCAAAAAATAAAATAAACATTAAAAATAAATAAATAAATAAATATACATTTTCAAAAGGCAAAATATACCATTAAAATACATTGATATGTTGAAATCTATAATAATTTAGAAATATTTGGCATAATAATATATTATTAAAGTTAATTTCACTTGTTTCTCTTTTACTTTTTAAAATATAGCTACTGGAAACTTTAAAATTTTATGTGGGCTTGCATTATATGTCTACTGGACAGTGCTATTTTGGGGCATCCCATGCAGAAATTCATTCAACTGGCTTCTTCTAGTGAATAGCTCAGGGATTATGTGGATAGCTCATTCCATGAAATAGCTCTAATTGTTGAAAAAAAATTTGTATTTATGGATTTGAAATCTTTTGCATTCTTCCATTCACTGGCTTCTATTTTATTTTCTGGGGGAAAAAAAATAAGGATTCTCCTTTTCCGTGAGGCAACCCTTCAGAAACTGAAGAGTTACAACAGCAATAATAAACGTAATACTAACTGAGCATTTATTGTGTACTAGGCATTGGGCTGTCTGCTTGACAGAAGTTACCTCATTCACCGTTTGAGATAAGCAATGATATCATCCCCATTTTATGGATGAGGAAACTGAGGCTGAGGGGATATAAGCAATAGCATATGAGAAGTGCTTCGCATGCTACCCGGTACACAGTACACACTTAAATGAAAGTTGGTATTATTGTCGTCACTAATACCTTTGCTGCTCCTTACAGTGATTCCGGCTACTGCAGAACTGACGGGGAGCCCCTTTCCTCTCTGGTATCAATCAGTAGGGGAAATCCCCCTGCATATCCAGGTTGCCCATATGTGTATAAGAAGACCTAATAGTATCTTGTCCCTTAGCACCGCCGCAGGAAAAAAGCTTGTGGGGCAAGTTACAGACACTAGGCAAGGTGCTGCTGAGTTTCGCTGCAAGAGTTTGGTCCAAGTCCACACTAGGTTAGGTGTCCTAGAAGTAGCTAGGGTTCAACAAGTGACCAAAAGAGAAGCGAAGCCAAAAGATCTGAGGTGGTTGTGGAATAGGTACCTGGTCCAAATGAGCAGGGATGTGTTCTGTGACCCTCAGGGGATGCTTGAAATCGCAGCTAATACTGAACCCTATATATACTATATTTTTCCCGATACATACACATGCCAAAGATAAAGTTTAATTTATGAATTAGGCACAGCAAGAGATGAACAATAACTAATAATAAAATAGAACAACTATAACAATTTACTGTAACAAAAGTTATGTGAATGTGATCCCTCTTTTTTTTTAATTAAAAAAAAATTTTTTTTTTCAACGTTTATTTATTTTTGGGACAGAGAGAGACAGAGCATGAACGGGGGAGGGGCAGAGAGAGAGGGAGACACAGAATCGGAAACAGGCTCCAGGCTCTGAGCCATCAGCCCAGAGCCCGACGCGGGGCTCGAACTCACGGACCGCGAGATCGTGACCTGGCTGAAGTCGGATGCTCAACCGACTGCGCCACCCAGGCGCCCCGATCCCTCTCTTTTTTTAAAAAAATTTTAATTTTTTTAAATTTATGTTTGAGAGAAAGAGAGAGAGAGAGAGAGGCAGAGACAGAGCATGAGCAGGGGAGGGGCAGAGAGAGAGGGAGACACAGAATCCGAACCAAGGCTCCAGGCTCTGAGATGTCAGCACAGCTATATTTCAAATACAGACTGATTGGGCTTTTGTGACATAAGCCTCAAATATGAAAGAAAGCCTCTCTCCTTGAAGAGATAGCCATGTGGATCAAATGGAGAATCACCATTAAAAACAAAACAAAACAAAACAAAACAAAACAAAACAAAACAAAACAAAACAAAACAAAACCAGGGTGCCAGTCAGTTGAGCGTCTGACTTTGGGTCAGGTCATGATCTCACATTTCATGGGTTCGAGACCCGCATCGGGCTCTGTGCTGACAGCTCAGAGCCTGGAGCCTGCTTCAAATTCTGTATCTCCCTCTCTCTCTCTCTGTCCCTTCCTTGCTCACACTGTTTCTCTCTCTCTCTCTCAAAAAAATAATAAACACTAAATTAAAAAAAAAAACCCAGAGAATAAAAGATCTCAGCACTTAATAATTTAACATATATATGGAGAAATCCAGCTATACTTTAAGTGAAGGTCCCACAAGGGTCATTCAGCATATAAGCATATGAGCTTTGTTCCACTAAATGAGCTGATTAAAATAGGAACACTAATTTATCAGAACAAATGTGGTTCAATGACAGAGAAAAAAAAAGCATGACATACTATCAGACATTATTAGAAGAAAGCATTGCATCTAAGAAGAATTATTGATAAAATAGGGACCTAAATAAGCAATATAACTTTTGGAAAATTGAGCAACTGATTATGTGGAGAGATATATGGATGTGTGTGTGTGTGTGTGTGTGTGTGTGTGTGTGCACGCACGCATGCATGTGTGTTTAATATATGAACATGTAATTACCACATATTGAACCCTTACTATGTATCAGAAACTGCTAAAGCACTTGATTTTCTTTTTAAATTTTTTTTTCATGTTTATTTATTTTTGAGAGAGACAAAGCACAAGCAGGAGAGAGGCAGACAGAGGGAGACACTGAATCCCAAGCAGGCTCCAGGCTCTGAGCCATAAGAACAGAGCCTAATGCGGAGCTCGAATTCATAGACTGGGAGATCATGACCTGAGCTGAATTTGGATGCTTAGCTGACTGAGCCACCCAGGTGCCCAAGCTCTTGATTTTCTTTAAAAAATTTAGTTTCATGACAACCCATTATGTTGGTCAGATCATTCTTCCCTACTTACAGGCAGGAAAACTGAGTCATAGAAAAATAAGTAGTTTGTGTAAGACCCGTGGCTAATTAGTGGCAAAGCCAAAGTTTGAAATTAGTCTCTCAGCCTCCAGAGTCCCTGGTCTTAAATGGACTTAAATGCCATGCACTGACTCTTTGAAATACTAAATGACACTGGCTACCATTTACTGAGCACAGAGTACCATGCGGGGTGGGAAATGTTACTTATACTGGTACTAAATCTTAGAGATAGGTTTCAAATCTCCACTTTCCAGTCAGTGGAATGAAGCCTTGGAAATATTAAAAAACGAAGACAGTCAAAGAATGGGTGGATATAAATCTTCCATCTGAACAACTTCACAGACAGAATAAATACTGCAAACATTTACAGAGGGCATGCGGAGCTGGTGAGATATTTATAGGTATCTGCTGCTGTTGGCAGGGTGAGGCCAAGAGCTACACATAACTCATCACCAGGAACCTACATCAGAGTGCATAATTCTAGTTGTAAAATATTTATATCTGTACATGTGATTACAGATAACAAGTAAACTACCAAGAAAAAGTAATCGTTCGGATGTAAAAAAAAAAAAAAAACAATAATAAAATCCCTAAAATATTTCCCATAACTTCAGGGTAATGAAATGGTTGTGCAATCACAAATGAGAACAGGAGGAGGGTTTTTTTGTTCAGAGTTGATCTCTCTGTAAATCTACTAGGATAAGTAACACATGAGTAATGGGCTGGGGCTGGTACATGTACACAATTGTTTTGAAAATGAAAAGGGAGTTTCTACTCTTCAGACATTTAGTAAATGCTTATGCTTTAAGAATTAAAGTTATAGAAAAATGGAACATTTCTGATTCAATGCTCTGGCATACTGTATTCTATTTGATTTAAACATTAGGGGAAGCATCAAACAGACATATACAAAAGCAAAATCATGTTGTAGAGCCTTGCACTGTCCCACTGATTTGGCTGTGAAATCAAATCAAATCACGCTTGCCATATATACCATAACACTGTTGCAATCACTATTTCCCAGCATTAGCAGGGTTTCAGGAATGGAAACATTGACTGTGCATTGCTTTTATAAGCCCCAGGCAGTGCCAGCATGGTCCCCAGACTGAAGGACAGAATACATTTATAGATGGTAAGTCACTTGGTAGTGCCAAGTGTATTCGTTAAGGTGGGCTCACAAAATAGACCCCAAAGTACATAATGGCTCAACAGTAAACCCTTCTTTCTCACTCATGAAACAAAACAAGACTGGTAAACAGATCAGAAGGATGTCCCTTCTCTAAACAGTAATTCAGGGACAAAGGCTGATGAGATCTGTTGTCTTCAACAAACACCTTCCAAATTCACCTTGAAGATTTAATTCATTCCTGCTGGTCAGAAGGGAAGGAGAGCATGGAGGAGAATACCCCTGAGGTGCAAGTTCAGAAGAGAAACTTTGCACTCCTGCTCCTATTCCATTGACCAGAGCTCAATCACAGGGCCACATGCAGCTATAAAGAGAGTGAAAAATGCGGTCCATCCATGTGCCCAGGAACAGATGTGGTTCCTCATGGTCCAGTAAATTATAAACTAAAAAGACCGTGTTAGCGGCACTACCTCAAACGCACACATCCAATGGACAGTAGTGGAACTAAGGCCAGAAAGCCATAATATAAATTCTTATTTGGGAAATGGGACATACAGAGATGTTCAGATGTCACTGGTTTATGTCAGTGATGGGATCCTGCTGCGTAGGCATTATGAAGCACTTCTATTCCAGGAGTAGGGAAAGTTTTTTGATTAGGCCCAGATTCCTTTCCCTGGGAGGAGCTCCTAGGATACCTGTTTCCCATGGCCTTGGCTCCCCTCAATGGGAGGTTTTTCCACAGGGTGAATTTAGTGTGTAAGGAAGCCCTGGGGAAGCACAACTGTCAGAGCATGGCTCTTACTTCTGTGGCTTAGAGGTTCAAGGTTGTTTATTTGTTTGTTTGTTTGTTGTTAATAACTAGAGGTTTTTGAGGCAATACCTATGTTTTGGCCAGTTCCAAAAGACAGTAACCAAACCCCAGGTTTCTTCCTGGATATGCTCCTAGACTTCTTTCTTCACTTTCTTGCCCACATGCCACTTTTTTCAAATTAATGATGGCTTCCCTGAAACCTATGAAACAACAGGCTTGTGAGGAGGAGTGAGCAGGTGGGGGAGGTAACACCATCAGTCTGAACTTTGCTGCAGGGGACAGATACTTTGTCTAACTGAAGTTTTAGTGGGCTTTTGGTGCTCAAAATCTTTTTTTAGTCTTACTTCTCCACACTTAGGGATCTTTCACAGTGAAATTTCCAACTCCTTAAGTATCCACATTTCTGCACTATGTTCTTCCATTTCATTGCTGTATACAAAGTGGGAAATTCTGAGCTCAACTCTTACCGATCCTTGTTTATTTTTAAAGACACTATAAACACTAAACAAAACTAATAATGTGATTTATTTTAATAATTTCACTTAGAAAGCTCAGGAGGTACTAGGTTTGCTTTTCAAGTGATTTCTGAGGAGAGCTTTTACCAAATACTTTCCCTAGTGTGATAGATAACACTATTATTCAAATATTCACTTCCTCTCCTCCAAATCTGTGGAAGGAGTATATTCTTCCCGCCCACTGATGTTAAGTATAGACACATGACTTGTGTTAGCCAGTAGGCTGTTAACAGGTATGACATAAGCAGATACTTATAATGTGCTTTGCTATTGGGCTTTCCCTCTTACACCACTACCAGCACCTTGTCAAGAGCTTCCCCTGAATAGTTGTTGCTTTCTGGTCAGGCCCCAGAATGAATCTATGTGGAATACATTCAAGTACAACCTAACTCTAAGATCTGAAGCCAGCCAGGCCTACAGATCGAAATAGAATTGCCCACCCACATCCAGTCTTGAACAGCTGTCTCTCAGATGTGGTCCACAGATGTGTGAGTGAGAACAATGATTGTTGTTGAAGCCACTGAGTTTCACAGTGACTTGTTATGCGGCAATAGCTAACTGATACATTCTGCATAAAATGGGTGTTCATCTTTATAGTCTCCAATATCTGTTTCCTTGCTATCAGTTGCCTATTGCCCTACCATTAAGACAGTGCACAAATTTTTGATAAGGTACATAAAAATTAAGATACAAATTCAGTACTACTAAGTGGGGGTTAACTGCTTTAACAACAACAAAAAGTCCCCCAACATGTATGATAGCTCACACCTATTCAATAGGATTGGTCAAGCAAGCAAGTTGAAGGTTAACATGGTTTTAAAAAGTTGTTCTTAGAGTCATCTTTATTAGATCAAGCCCAGAAATTAGGATGGAAAATGTATCAGAGGTTTTGCAATCCAGGCCTAGAAGTCATATACACAATTTCTGTTCATATTTTGTTGGCCAGAACTTATTTGTACAGCCACACCTAACTGCAATGAAGAATGGGAAATATATTCTAGTTGGGTGCCCAGGAAAAGAGTATGACGTATGTTTTTGGTGATCAGCTCACAGCTCCTCTATGAGATGAGGAAAAGAGCTGACAAGGGCAACCTTTCCTGTGTCACTCAGGGACTTTGTGCTACTAAGGTCAATATCACTATTGCTGCTGTTCCTATACCCCTTATGTATATATATCTGCTTCTATACTAGTTCCTATTTCATACTACTTCTGGTTAAGTTTTTACTGTATTCTAAGCATTTAATATGCTTATTTTAGTTAGCCCTCATATTACAGATGAAAAATTAGTGTCATAAATAAGTAGGGGAGTCAGGAAAAAAACATATGTCATATTCCACATGCTATATTATATGTCTGTATAAAATCAAGTTCATCTTAGATGATCTCAAGTGTTTAAGTAAATGAACTACAGTTCACACACACAAACACACGCATGCACACACACACACTTACCTATCTACACCAAGAAAAAGGATAAAGAAGTAGGGTGACATTAGGCTATGAGGGTTTCAAAATTCACCCAAAATAGATACTCTCATTGCACCATGAATTTGAGAGCCAATTAGTCTCTTTGTAAGGGAATGGTTTAAAGAAGACTAGCACAAAGAATGAATTGGAACAGGTAGGAGGGTATGAGAATTGGTAATACGTAAGTAGGCAGAAGACTTTAGAAGGTGTTATTAGTACATGGCTTATCACTTATTCCTGCTGGCTCATTCTGGCATCCAAATTGATCAAAAAGGAAATATGTTAATTTAAGAATGACATGGCTGTTACAGGTATTCTCTTTGAAAATAATCTTTCATGATATTTGGACGACACTAAAGGCCAAATAATGTAAGCATGTCATTTTACTTTGGCTTGAGATCTAGCCAAGAGAATAGAAGAGAAGCACGTCTTCTCTGGTCTCAGAACTCTTAAATGTAGGAACTCACAACAGCTTTCTGTACCATATGTCCTGACCACCTTTGAGTTTCTCATCACTCTTCTGGATCTAGTTCAAGTCAAGACAATTTTAAGGGTTTTTTATTTTTTCAATAAAAAGTGGAGACACCTAAACAAAATATTTGTGCAATGTCCAATAATCAATTTTATGTCCAAGACCAATTACAGTATCAGGGAAATAGTTGATATCATTTCTTTTGGGGGAATGTTTTCTATACTATCTAGGAGATGAACTCAATGATATAATTATGTTTTCACATTTAAAATTACTAGAACAATCAAGAAAAGTAAGCCAAGAAAATAAAGTTTTACTTGGAATGCTATAATTTGAGATATTTATTTTTTGAGAGTTGATGTCTCTGGCCTCACTTTAAAAATGAAGACTATTGAATAACAACTGGAGAATTAACCACACACAAAAATCTTGAGCCACGTTCCAACCCGTGTGCAGTAAAGAGAGAAGGAGGAAGGATTATAAGATAAAGGATTGGGCCTTTCCTCTACCACTTCCTATCTGGGATACCTAAGGGATTCAACCCCCTAGACATCAGATGCCCCCCTTTTACGACAAAGATAGTCACATCTTTCCAGTTCAAAGACAGAGAATTGAACCAGATGTTCTATGAAACACCCTCCAGTTCTGAAATCCAAATCTAAATTCTGGTAAAAACTTAAAGGATGCAGGTGACTCCATGACAAGTAGAAGTTAGAGCTCTGAAAGCTTCTTCTATTCCCTCTAGGTTGGATCATTAGATGTCCAGTCATAGTGGATTGTATTACTCTTGGCCAAACAGTCTAATTTTGTTGCTCCCAGTATAATTGTTATGTTATCTCTACTTTATTGAACCCAGGAGCATCCATGTGATAAACTTTGGCCAAAGAAATGTAGGCAGAAGTGGCTATGATTCCTTCATGAAAGCAGTGCTTTCTAAATAGTGAATAATGTAGGATTTCACCGTACGATGACCAACCATCCTTGTTTACCCAGGTCTGAGGGGTTTTCTAGGATGTGAGACTTTCAATGCTAAAACTCAAATGTCCCAGGATGAGTTGGTCACATTTGGTTTTCCTGATAAAAGCTCCCCAATTTACCTACGTACAATGTTGTTCCATGGCTGTCAGGGTCTCCTGACGAACTCCTTTTTAATCTGCTTTCATGCAAACTTAACAATTCTGTACCATTTCCTTCTGTGAAAGGTTTCTAGAAAACAAATCTGATAAACTAACAATTCATATAAGGTCTCCCCTTTCTGACTGCATTGTCAATTTAATAGGAGTCTACAAGAGCTAATCTCAAGGAAACACGTTAGTAGAAACATGAAAGTGAGAGGTTTTGGAGACCGCAGGAAAATGCTCAGCCATCCTCAGTCCATACCATGTACACCAGTATTTATAGTAGACAGGTCTGGATTTGCATATGTTAGGTGTAGCTTCAGGCTCTCACTCCTCTACATAGAAGTCCCTTGACCTTGGGGCACTTAATCTCTTTCAGTTTGGTTTCTCATATTTTAGAAATTGAGCAAAAATAATATGAATAGCATTTTACAAATTCTACAAAGCTACAAAACAGTGTTATTACTATGCAGTGCATTCATAAATACTGACCATATTGTTAAATCACATTCTATCCATTCACTAAAGTAATTTTTAATTTAATGATCATTTCCCTTTATCCTAGCTCACACCAATGTGTAACAAAAGAAGAATGGGCAGGTGGTATCTACCCTACACTCACAAATATAGACATGATGTCAACCTATACCAGGAAGGAATTCCAACTTGGTAAACTAAGCACTATAACTATTAGAAATGCATGTTTGGAAGTGTAGGGGGTCGGTGTAGTATTGGTGATGGTGAGGAGTGAGGGTTGTAAAAGGAAAAGCAACTTGTCATTCTGAATCTCTGTACTAGGAGGCAAAGAAAGGGAAATGCACCAGAGCTCCTAATTTCATTTTCATTTTCAAAGGGAGCAGTTAACTCCCCTGCCTTTATCCATTCATGCTGCTATTACAAAACACCATAAAATAGGTGGTTTATAACCAACAAGCATTTATTTCTCACAGTTCTGGAGGCTGGGAAGTTCAAGATCAAGGCACTGGCAGATTCAGTGTCTGGTGAGAGCCTGCTTCCTGATTTACAAATAGCCACCTTTTCTCTATGTCTTCACATGGTAGAAGGGGCAAGAGAGCTCTCTGGGGTCTTTTCTATAAAGGCATTAATCCTCTCAAGACCTGATCACCTCCCAAAGTCCTCATTCCAAATGCCATCACATTGGCGATTAGATTTCAACATATGAATACAGACATTCAGTCTACAGCATCCCCTCAAGCCGCTTTGTATTCAGTTACATTAGGACCACTTTGAAAAGTGATTCAGTTATCTTGACCATCCAAACCTACACCCCATTTTTCTCCTCCCTACTCTGAGCTCTTGTATAGATGACAGCAACGAGTATCTTTGCCATACGACTCCAAATGGGAACACTGGCAGAAATTGGAGGAAGGGAAGTGAGATAAAGGTATTCCCCTCTGATTGAACCATTTTCTTGAATGGTTGTTGAGAGGTTGACTGCATCCCTCAACTGAAACTCACAGCTCTGGTCAAGGTAACGTCTCCACGTCACTCATTCCAGGTTCCCGTAACCACTGGCTTAAGGTGATAACAGCACTTTGATGTTACTATCCCAGGGACATTATGCTATCAACTTGTGGTTTTCCTACATTCTGTTAAACTCTCTTCAAATAATCCATTTTGAGAACACCATTTGTTTCCTACCAACCCCCAAAGCATTCGAGTACTCTCTCTGTATTGGTCCTAACTATACTTGTTTAGATATATGTGTTCTGTTTGTTTTTTAAAAATATATAAGAATCATTATTTGCATTTATTTATAGTAACACTTCGTATTGATTATTATTTCATTGAGAGTACTTTTCTTGACTCTGCCTTTGTTATTCATGATAAAAAATAAATTAGCCTTACAAGGTCCAATTGCTCTATAGAATAGACTCTTGACCAACCTCTCTGGACATTGGCTTTAATGAAGGCTACCGAAAAGCTCAGAAACAGAATCCCCTTCCTTGTGCTTTTCTGCAAGATAAGTGAAGCTGATTGCTGGATAGTTTCCAAAGTGCTGTTTTTAAAGGCCTGGCTTCTCTCTCCTCTTAGACCATTTCCAACAACACATGTGAACAATCTGAGCCTTGCCAGTGTATTTCCTGGCAGACACAGCATGTGTCAGTTTTATTGCTCATTCAGACTTGGGAATTGAATTGAATGCAACAAATGCTTATTGAACCACAATTTTGTGCAAAAGCACTTTGTTAGGTGCTGTTGAGAATACAAAAATAAATTATTATTATCAGGAATGAAAAACTTGGAATTTAGGAAACACTTTTAAATGGAAACAATAACTATTAATTGTTATACAACTATTATGTTCCAAAATTTTACTAGCTACTTATTCATTATTGTATTCCATTTACATTTCAGAGAAATGTTGGAAAGGAGTAATGACTTCTATTTTTATGAATGAAAAACACAGAGACTCAGAGATGCTAAGTGTGTTACCCATGATTATACAGCTAATAAATGGGGAAATTAGGATTTGGATTCACTAATCCAGGTGTTCCTGGTGCCAAAGCCCATGCTGATCACTGTAACCCTTAAGAATGGTACCAACCTTATTCTGTATTTAAAATAGCCAAAGGAAATGATCTTCTAAAATGTGAGGTGTCCATCTAATGTTAATGCTTCTCCCTTTGAGCAGCTGCCACAACACAGGCAAAGTTAGACCACGAAATGTGTATCACCTCCTGCAAGGGGAGTCAGGAAGAAGAGGGGGAGACTGGGGTGCAAGATTCCTCGTTGGTTGAGTCAGCCCAATGGTCAATCGTTTTTACAGACTGGCTCCCATAGTGAAATGAAGAGATCTGGAGGAAATACAGCATGCCTGCATCCAAATGTAAAAGCATAGAGATCTCCCTATTGTTCAGTTTTATTGGATGCATAGTTGTCAACAGAGATTTAGAATATTGGAGTCTCCTTCTAATGTTTATGAATTAAGGCAAAACCACGATTTCTTCAGTTAAAGAATTTTTTTAATATGACTGGTCATCTGCTTCATTAATCTTATTTTACATTGTTACAAAGAAATGTTTCTTTGTCATTATCATATACTATGAGTGCTTCTTTTTCTGGTTACATACTATATTGAATGCAATTATACCCCAGAAATTTCCTGTTTAAGAAAAAGGAGCCTAAAATAGAAGGATTAAATAATTGACACTGTGATAAAGCTAGAGAGAGTTCTTTCTGTTCCAGGACAAAAGACTGCTCCTGGGAAAAACCAATTGCTAGCCCCTTCCTGCCACAGGAATCTGGTTGTGTCTGCATCATAATTCATGCGATAAGTGATCTAAATTCTTCATAGAGGAAAAAAAAATCTCAAAGGACTCTCTCTTCTGCTCCACTTTTTAAAACAGGAAACATATTTTGCTTTTTAGCCTAAATGACCACATCATTTGCATCTTGGGAAGCAAATGAAGTTTCTTCCCAAAACTAAATATTATTTCTTAAAGAAGCTCTCCATAATTAATGAGTAGAGCCAGATGTCTTTTCTCCAGGCCATCCTTTTTCAAGATGAAATTTAGCTTGAATGGCAGTCGGTGGATGGTAGAGATAACCAAATGCACACGTGATTCAGAAACAGAAGACAAGTAAACCTTTCACTTCTGTATGTTTTTGTTTTTGTCCACTTCTCTTGGAGTCAGGAAGTTGTCCCCGTGTTTCAACAGTACCACACATGGACCAAACACAACGGATGGGTACGTACTATGGAGACCAGAATCCTGCGAGCAGGGAAACTTTGGTGACGATGGTTCCATACAAGTCTTACTGTAATGCACATTCCAATCCCCCTTCTTTGGTTGTGTTAGCACTCTTCTTGCCTGACATGGTGTGAAATGAAAGGTTGGTGTGGGACGGAAGCATCCTTGTGCCTTTGGGTGAGTCATCTCCTTGAATTTTAGGTGTTTCGTTTGTAAGTTGGATGAGCTGAGATTAGACAAACCTTGTTTTTCTTAAACTCTAATATCCCATACACTAAAAAGCAAGAGCTTTCATAGAATTCTTCCTCATGGCAAAGTCATGTCTTCAGAGGAAGTTTCTGAGCTGCCAATGTAAACTTCAGAATTTCTTAGTATGGAACACACTTGCTATCAATACAATGACATCTGGGTCACTGTTGTTCTGGTCCCTGACCTCATATCTTGTTCCATGTGAGCAACAGCCAAAGTTCATACTTGGGAAGAGCTAAGATACTGATGACCACCCATGGTGCAGGTTGGCCATTGTGTCTAAAACAAAATAAGATATACCATAGTATTTGGAACACAAGAATTTAATATGAGTTCACTTTGCCAAAGGGCAGATAACACCATTTGGAAGAGATCGTAACAGAATTTGGCCTAGAATAAATAGTCTTCAATGTTAAAACTGGCCTGATGAGATATATTCTCCAAACTTTTGGTCCTACAGTTGTGATGTGCCATCATTAGACCACAGTTAAGCCACAGTTTCATGTTTCCCAAATATCAGTCACCCATATGTCACCTGCAGGAATTTTGTGAACCCACACTTTTATTTACATAGATTCGTCATTTTAATGCCATTAATTTATTTAAAGCAACTTTTTCACTATCATAAAGAGAAAACCATAAGTAGAAGTAACCATACAATAAATAAATAAAACACTGCCACTAAATTTTAAAAATTAAAATGTCAAATTTTATTTATTTATTTTTGAGAGCAAGAGTGCACATGCACACAAGTGGGAGACTGCAGAGGAAAAGGGAGAGAGAATCCCAAGCAGCCTCCATGCTCTGCTCCAAGCTCAACACATCATGCTACCGTGACTGGGAGATTATGACCTGACCCAAAATCAAGAGTTGGAAGCTTAACCGACTGAGCCATCAGGCACCCCTTAAAGATTAAAATTAATCAGGGGCACCTGGGTGGCTCAGTGGGTTAAGCATCGTACTTGGCTCAGGTCATGATCCCACAGCTCATGAACTCAAGCCTGGCATCAGGCTCTGTGCTGACAGCTTAGAGCCTGGAGCCTGCTTCGGATTCTGTGTCTCCCTCTCTCTCTGCCCCTTCCCCACCTTGCGCTCTCTCTCTCTCTCTCTCTCTCTCTCTCAATGGTGGATAAACATTACAAATAAAATAAAATTAAAATTAATCAAGGATTAATTTTAAAAATGAACAGCAAAAAACTCTTAACATAGTCTCTCTACCCATCTGCCTCTTCAGTTTTCCCAACACACACTCTTGCTTATACCACTCCTACCACAGTGAACATCTTTGAGTTTTTCATTATCCTGGCTCTTCTTCATCAGGGCTTTCACAGGCTGTTTTCCCTACAAGTAAGGCTCTTCCCTACATTTCTGTTCAACCTTCAGATTTCAGACCTCAGTTCAAGGTCACTTCCTCAGGAAAAACTTCCCTGCCTCTGTGACTGAGATAATTTTTCCTGTGTCTGAAATCATTGTATACCATTTCCTTGTATGTCTTACTCTGTGGCCATTTTATATTTGTTTTTCATTTCTTTGTTTAATATGTGTCTCCCCCAATAAACTGGAAGTTCCAGAAAGGCATGCCAAGTCACCTTCAGGGGTGGGACATGAAGTAAACTCTTATAATTCTCTATTTTTTTTTTCTGGAAAGAGAGAAGCAGTTTTCCCTTGCAAGGAAGAAATTCTTCAGGTAAGGAGACCCAAATGAGAATCATTCTGGAGTGAATTGGAGTTGAATTTTAGGGTTCTCTTTTTAAAATATAATCATTTCAACTCTGGGGATCTCATTCCCAATTCTTATTTTTACAAATAAATACCCTAGTAACTCTGTGGGCTTCTATTAAAATAGATATGGATCTATTAAGTAAATGTTCATTCGTGAACCACCAGAGATCATCTTGTATACCACCAATGGTACTTAGAACACACTTTGGGAAACCCTCTTAGAGTTAGCGTGGGGTTAATATTCCCAAAGTCCAGCTTCTCTTGCATAAATTTTCTGAACACAGCAATTTAAGCGTTTCTCCATGTCTACAAAACCAAAAAATTTGAGTAGGCTTTAGGGCCCCACCCTATCTTTCCAGCCTTATTTCCCAACATTATTGACCACTTCCCCTATGGTCCTGACAATGTGAGCATTTCCAAAACATGCCCTCTTCTGACCTCATGCTATGCTACTCCCTCTATTTGGAATGTTGTTACCCCCACTTTCTTCTCATAATATCCAAATCCTTTTTCAAAGCCTATCTTAAATATCTCTTCTTACTTAAAGTTTTCCCTAATTCTTCTAAATAAATTTAATATCTCCCTCCATTGAAAGGCACAGGACTAGAACTTTACCTAGTTTCCATCATGAAATGTATCACTTCTTACCTTGCATTGTACTACTTTATTCCCATATCATAATGTTGCCAATAAACAATCAAATAATTAAACTGTATGCTCCTTGTGAGACAGGATTTTTGCCTTGTTTTAATTTCTTACAGTGCTTGGCACAATATAGACACTCAATGAGATGTATAAACGAATCTGACATGTTCCATTTTAGAGAAACACTTAAACTTTCTGGGTCTGACTTTGAAATTTCATCCTATACATACGTGGGATACTTTGGTGTGGGCACTCTTTTTCTTCCTTCTTGTATCTCAGTTTTTCATAGAGAGTTCTAAGTCGACAGAATGGACCTCTCCCTTATCAATTTTCACAGTCAGACTGGGGTAATAATACTAGGATATGGCTTGAGAGGAGAGTCCCAACTGTGAAGATACATCAAGCTAAGGAAGATGAGGAGGTAGAAAATGCATCATAGGATCTTGGAGATCAAAAACATCCATGTTCTTTGATAAGCCATTAGTTCTGTTTGTTTGTTTAATGTTTGTTTGTTTATTTGTTTTCAATATGAAATTTATTGTCAAATTGGTTTCCATACAAAACCCAGTGCTTATTCCAACAGGTGCCCTCCTAAATGCCCATCACCCACTCTCCCCTCCCTCCCACCCCCCATCAACCCTCCGTTTGTTCTCAGTTTTTAAGAGTCTCTTATGGTTTGGCTTTCTCCCTCTCTAACTTTTTTTTTCCCTTCCCCTCCCCCATGGTCTTCTGTTAAGTTTCTCAGGATCCACATAAGAGTGAAAACACATGGTATCTGTCTTTCTCTGTATGACTTATTTCACTTAGCATAACACTCTCCAGTTCCATCCACGTTGCTACAAAAGGCCATATTTCATTTTTTCTCATTGCCACGTAGTATTCCATTGTGTATATAAACCACAATTTCTTTATCCATTCACCAGTTGATGGACATTTAGGCTCTTTCCATAATTTGGCTATTGTTGAAAGTGTTGCTATAAACATTGGGATACAAGTGCCCCTATGCATCAGCACTCCTGTACCCCTTGGGTAAATTCCTAACAGTGCTATTGCTGGGTCACAGGGTAGATCCATTTTTAATTT
Organism: Lynx rufus; assembly: GCF_022079265.1. Taxonomy (NCBI): domain Eukaryota; kingdom Metazoa; phylum Chordata; class Mammalia; order Carnivora; family Felidae; genus Lynx; species Lynx rufus. Next base: position 50,229,573 of record NW_025814826.1, on the reverse strand, counting down.
TTTTGAGGAACCTCCACACTGTTTTCCAGAGTGGCTGCACCAGTTTGCATTCCCACCAACAGTGCAAGAGGGTTCCTGTTTCTCCACATCCTCTCCAGCATCTATAGTCTCCTGATTTGTTCATTTTAGCCACTCTGACTAGCGTGAGGTGATATCTCAGTGTGGTTTTGATTTGTATTTCCCTGATGAGGAGTGACGTTGAGCATCTTTTCATGTGCCTGTTGGCCATCTGGATGTCTTCTTTAGAGAAGTGTCCATTCATGTTTTCTGCCCATTTCTTCACTGGATTATTTTTCTTTTTGGGTGTGGAGTTTGGTGAGTTCTTTATAGATTTTGGATACTAGCCCTTTGTTTGATACGTCATTTGCAAATATCTTTTCCCATTCTGTTGGTTGCCTTTTAGTTTTGTTGATTGTTTCCTTTGCAGTGCAGAAGCTTTTTATCTTCATGAGGTCCCAATAGTTCATTTTTGCTTTTAATTCTCTTGCCTTTGGAGATGTGTCAAATAAGAAATTGCTGCGGCTGAGGTCAGAGAGGTTTTTTCCTGCTTTCTCGAACCCTAGGGTTTTGATGGTTTCCTGTCTCGCATTCAGGTCCTTTATCCATTTTGAGTTTATTTTTATGAATGGTGTAAGAAAGTGGTCTAGTTTCATTCTTCTGCATGTTGCTGCCCAGTTCTCCCAGCACCATTTGTTAAAGAGACTGTCTTTTTGCCATTGGATATTCTTTCCTGCTTTGTCAGAGATTAATTGGCCATACTTTTGTGGGTCCAATTCTGGAGTCTCTATTCTATTCCATTGGTCTATGTGTCTGTTTTTGTGCCAATACCATGCTGTCTTGATGATTACAGCTTTGTAGTAGAGGCTAAAGTCTGGGATTGTGATGCCTCCCGCTTTGGTCTTCTTTTTCAATATTACTTTGGCTATTTAGGGTCTTTTGTTATTCCATACAAATTTTAAGATTGCTTGTTCTAGCTTCGAGAAGAATGCTGGTGCAATTCTGATTGGAATTGCATTGAATGTGTAGATAGCTTTGGGTAGTATTGACATTTTAGCAATATTTATTCTTCCAATTCATGAGCACGGAATGTTTTTCCATTTCTTTGTATCTTCTTCAATTTCCTTCATAACGGTAAGCCATTGTTTTTAAGTTTAGGAGAGATTCCTCAAAGTGGGATGCTCCATCTTTAGGTAAATTTTCTTTCATTTTTTATTGTTTCTTTTATGTTTTTTGCTAATATACCCCAAAAAGTAGAAATAAATAGTTGATAATGGTGATAGGAATCTGTTATTTGATAAATTAGTTATTTATGTTTCAAATCCATTCAGCTACCATAATGAATGTAATTGCTGCAAAGCTGGCCATCTTGACGGCTCTTTCTCTCATCCACAAACCATTGGTGGACTGCTCAAGGCCATCATTCTCCAGCAGCACCCTTCATACCACTTCTGCTGACAAACCTTCAACTGCTGTTTCTCTTTGCCTTATAATTTAAGATCAGTCTTCAGCTTGGCATTCAGTGTCTTCTGCCATCTGTACCAACTGACTTTAGTTTCTCATAACTCAAGTTCAGAAAAGCAAGCCTAACAGTCTCTAGGCTAGGTTGCATCTAAAATATTTTCATTAAGTTGATCCTATTGAAAATGTTCTGTGAGTTGTCAACATTTAAAAATCAGAAGGGAGCACATGAAAATCTAGATTTCTGCCCTTCTTGAAAAATTCAGAATTTCTGGAAACACTAGGTCTTCATTCCCGTGTGACAGTGTTCTCATGCATCACCAAGCAGCTGCTGTCCCCTTTGGATAGCCACACACTCTCCAGTCCTCTGCAGACTCAGTCATTCCCTATGACCCTTGCACGCACCAGCCTTGTTCATTTTCATTCTCTGTCAAACCTCTACACACATCTACATTTGAAGCCCCTATTTAGTTATACCAGGTAATTTGCTGTCAGTCTAATTGTCTTGCCCCTACTCAACTGTTTGAATTGTCCCCTCTGTATAGGTGACTCTACCACATTCTGCCTCCCATCAACAGCCAATGCCTTTATAAATACTTCTCTTTTCTGAAAAATTGTTTATGTTTTTATTTATTTTTGAGAGAGAGACAGAGAGACAGAGCGTGAGTGGGGTAGGGGAAGAGAGAGAGGGAGAGAGGGAGAGAGGGAGACCCAGAATCTGAAGCAAGCTCCAGGCTCTGAGCTGTCAGCACAGAGCCCGACGTGGGGCTCAAACCCATGAACTGTGAGACCATGATCTGAGCCGAAGTCAGACACTTAACCAACTGAGCCACCCAGGCGCCCCCATAAATACTTTTCTGATGCATTCTACTAGACATGCCCTATGTTTTTTCTCCATCTTCATAATATCTTATAATTTATTTTATGGAATTATCTTTGTCTATTTTGAATGACAGTTAATTAGAAAATGTGGTTTTTTTTAAATTCTCTTTGAATTAGCATCAGACATATGACTAAGAGCACAGACTGTTCTTAAACCAACTTGATTCAATTCTGCACTCAACCACCCACTAGCTCTGTGCTACCAAGTAAGACCTTTCATGTTTTGTTTTATTTATTTTTATTTTTTTAATGTTTATTTATTTTGAGAGAGAGAGAGAGAGAGAGGAGGAAGGGCAGAGAGAGAGGGAGACACAGAATCCAAAGCAGGCTCCTGGCTCTGAGCAGTCAGCACAGAGCCCAATGTGGGGCTCCAACTCACGAACTGTGAGATCATGACCTGAGCCAAAGTCAGACGCTTAACCCACTGAGCCACCCAGGTGCATCAAGACCTTTCATGTTTTAAAATTCTGTGGTTTCTTTTCTTTTCTTTTTTTTTTTTTATCTGCAACTAAGATTCTTACTCATTTTGGAGGGTTTTGTGAGGATTAGAGAAGACAGCACGTGAAGACAGTACAGTTCCTGGTACCTAAAAACCTGTCTCTAAATGTTAACTATATGAACTCTTATTATTAATATGACAGCATTCCTGGCTGTTATTTTCACTGTGCTTTTTTAATGTGAAGAAATTCTGCAGCTGAATAATCAAGAGGACAATGACCCAGTCTTATTTGCAACCTATGAAACAAGCAGTCACAAAAATCTTATTTCATCTCTTTTACTAGATAGTAAAAGATTAATATTTGACATTTACATAACACCTGCAGAATATAAAACAGCTGGGGTTGGTGTTTCATAAAGGAGCCCTCAAAGGGTTTACCTTCAGGACAGATCTCATTAAAATCAAAGCAATGTGACATTATCACCCTCCTTAAAGGAATGGCAGAATTATGCATTTTAACAGAGAAACTGACCATAATAGAGTATAAAAAATTATCTACTCCTTATATAAAATTCCCTCACCCTATTACTCCTTGGAATACCACATGTAGGCCAGATCAATTTCCCTTAATAAATAAATAACCAGAAATTAAATTATGAAAAACATAAAGGACCCATTGTGTGGGTCAGAATAAATAATGAGGTCCTTGCCATTTGGAAAGATGATTGAAGAAGAAAGAAGGGGAGAAGAAGGAGAAGACGTACTTAATATCCCAAAGCACGGGCTTAGTGCATGATCTCACATAATCCTAACAACCCTAAGAAGTAAGCACTAGGACACTTTCTAATTGATAGATACAAAAACTGAAGGTTGAAAAGGCTATATAATTGGCCCACTGTTACAAAGCCAGTGAGTAGTAGAAATGAGATGCCAACTGAATTCTCTTTGCTCCAAGAGCTCTATTTTGACTTACTATATTCTAAAACTGAGAGAGCTCTGTGAAAGTGTCCAAACAAGCAAACAAACAAAAATAAATCAATAAGCATTTACGATCTCCAGGACTTTCACTAAATTCCACATAACTAGAATTAAAGAAAACTTGGGATACTAAAAGAAGTAAATCAAAGGAATACACATGGAGTTTCTACTGAAAACTTCAGTTAATGATCATTACCTGCAATATAGGACATTTCTTCTAAACTTTGTTGATGTCAAAGAATAGCAAATCACCCTTAAGGAGTTTTGAGGAGGATGCGAATATTCTTGAATACCCTTAATATTTTAGTCTTGAAATTCCATGTCAAATGTTTGAAAGTCTTTTGGATAAATCTTAGATCTGATTCCCCAAATTATTTCTCTTTTTAACATGTTCTTAATAAAATGAACAATCATTGTGTCGACTGGGCACAATCACACACACTGTGACTGTCATTTAAATTTGAGACAAATCCAAGTATGATTCATTAACATGTAGATTTGAGGGGCAGAAAATAAAACCAATTTTTGGTTTTGGGGGAAAAGGAAGACTAACATAAGTATCTCCTGTATGACACTTACTTACACTATTATACTATTTAATGATCAAAGACAAACCAGTGAAGTCAGAATTATTACCCCCAGAAGCAGAAACTGAGGCAGGGCAAGAGGAAGGGATTTGCCCCAAAGCATATGACTCATCCATAATTGAGCCAATTATTCAAATTCTGGTCTCTCAAGCTGCAAAGCTAAGAATAATTTCTAAAAAAAATTTTTTTAACATTTTTACTTTACTTATTTTTGAGAGACAGAAAGACAGACTGCGAGCTGGGGAGGGGCAGAGAGAGAGGGAGACACAGAATCCCAAGCAAGCTCCAGGCTCTGAGCTGTCAGCACAGAGCCCAATGCAGGGCTAGAACCCATGACCCGTGAGATCATGACCTGAGCTGAAGTCAGATGCCCAACCAACTGAGCCACCTGGACACCCTGCTCAAAATAATTTCTAATGTCCAAGAAAATATTGATTGTTTTCTCTCCAAGTTTTTTTTTTTTTTTTAATTTTTTTTCAATGTTTATTTATTTTTGGGACAGCGAGAGACAGAGCACGAACGGGGGAGGGGCAGAGAGAGGGAGACACAGAATCGGAAACAGGCTCCAGGCTCTGAGCCATCAGCCCAGAGCCCGACGCGGGGCTCGAACTCACGGACCGCGAGATCGTGACCTGGCTGAAGTCGGACGCTTAACCGACTGCGCCACCCAGGCGCCCCTTCTCTCCAAGTTTTGAAGAATGATTTTAATGATAAAAAAGTTCCTTTTTTTCTTTCTTATATTTTCCAATTTCTAAAATCAAAGATCAAACGTTGCTATTTTTAAAACTGCTACAGTTTCTATGCTCAAGGATAGTAACAGTATTCACTGCAGGTAGTAAATTCCTGCTTGGTTTGGGGGAATGCATCAGTGGACCTTTCAGTTATGGAAACCTCATTTGGAATTGGAGGAGCAGAAGCTTAACTTCTCTATCTATGGAAGCAAATTGGTGTTTTAGTTACATGGAGATGTTCTTCTAATATTAATCGGTTTGATTTGGTTTTGTCTGCAATGAAAGTGAAGAGAGAGAGAGAGAGGGAGGGAGAATGCGAGGTAACTTAGGGGTCACTGATTTTATACTTGGGGAGAGAAAAGAGTCTGAAGTTTGAGATGAGTAGAACCACAACCATGATGACAAGCAGTGATCACTTACAAGGGAATAAGACTTAGGAAGAAAAAACGCTATCGGACTGAGGTATCCATGCTTCCACTATTCTATTCATTTCTTATGCTAGCCTCAAATTCACAAGAAAGCCTAAAACACATAGAAGCTTCATATCAGGCATGCTTCAGAAGCTCTGTTCACACGTGGATCCAGGCAGCAAGCACTAATACCTAATACTAACCGGGTGCTTACATTTGAAATGGTCACTGTCCTCATCTATTTATATGCGTCACCTCCTTCTCTTAACAAGCATAGGAAGTAAGCGCTTCCATTACGACCATTTTTTTTTTCCTGTGGAAGCTGAGGGCCAAAGATGCTACATCCCTTGGCCATGGTTGCATAGTGAATAAAAGTTGGAGCTGAGATTTTCATGTGTATCTTCACCCTTAACCACTTTCAGTGACAATGATGCAGCCATCCCCACACTTCCCTTTGTCAGAAGACATCATGTTGATAAAGTACCATGTTTTTACTTTTCTATATATTTTTTTAATTTTTTTAAAAAAAAATTTTTTTTTCAACGTTTATTTATTTTTGGGACAGAGAGAGACAGAGCATGAACGGGGGAGGGGCAGAGAGAGAGGGAGACACAGAATCGGAAACAGGCTCCAGGCTCTGAGCCATCAGCCCAGAGCCCGACGCGGGGCTCGAACTCACGGGCCGCGAGATCGTGACCTGGCTGAAGTCGGACGCTTAACCGACTGCGCCACCCAGGCGCCCCTATATTTTTTTAATTTTTAAAAAAATTTTATTTAAATACTAGTTAAGTAACATACAGTGCAATATTGGTTTCAGGAGTAGAATTCGGTGATTCATCACTTACATACCCATATTTTTAAAAGTTGAGGAGGGGTTTTCCACAATGCACATAAATGCCTGAGACTGAGTGGTAAGTGGCCACCACTGAGAGTGGAGAAGCTGTTTGTAGCTTGGATCTGACACAAAAACTCATGTCCTCAAATTGTCTATAGGAAGGAGTGGGGTGTTATTCAGAATATAGGAGCAAATGAAGCAACACTATGCTGGGGTTACAGAAGGATGGTTAAAGTATTATACCATTCTCTCATTTATTTTTCAAGACATCTTGGCTGACCTTGCATGGCAATCTCTCACTGGTCAGGCCACATGGACTTGCTTTCTGCATTTTGCCCACAGATGTCATCTCTATATATTCCAGCAGAGACTAAATTAATCAGGGATATGGAAAACAGAATCCTATTGCTAGAGATAACGCTGGAAAAGTTAGATTGTCTGAAACTTTGGCTTGAGCATTTGCCAACCTCTTATTCAACTCATCTCTGTCAATTCTTTTTACTACACTCTTCCTCTCCCATTCTTACCCGATCTGTATAAATAGTACCCTGATGCCCACTCCTAGCCCAGGAATTATGCAATTCAAGTATTTTAATTTGCTACAAAAGTAAGATATGTTCATCTTGCTACTAATGATATCTTGTGACTAAAACGCACACACACACACGCACGCACGCACACACACACACACACACATTTTAGAATGGCTTCAAAGTCATTCCTGTAATAGTGTCCTTTCTACTCACTAGCTATGGCAGTTTTCAAATCTCTGACTACAAATGGCAGACTACAAATCTCTGGTATTCTTCCTAGTGAGAAGTGAAGTCTATGTCCCCTCTCCTTGCTTCTGGGTGAACTTGTGACTACATTCACTAATGGAGTATGGCAGAAACCTTATGTGATTTCCAAAGCTAGTTCTTAAAATGTCATCTAACTTCCTCCTTACTCACTGGAACACTTTCTTTGGGAGTCCTGAACTGCCACATAAGAGGTCTGACTACCTTGAAACCACAATAATAAGGTCTTGCATATGCATTCCAACAGTTCCAGCTCATTCTCTCTGTCATACCTGCCAATACATGAGGACAGAAGCTGCCAAGTGATTGCAGGATTGAGCCATTAAAGTCACTTCCAGCCATCTGAGTCCTTACTGCTGAGGTCCCAAACATTATGGAACAGAGAGACAAGCCATCCGGGTGTGCACTCATAAAATGTTTGTTGTTTTATGATACACTTGTTTTGGGGTAGTTGTTATGTAACATCAGATAGCCAAAACACCAGCATTTTAATATGATTTCAAGAATGAGAGAGAAAAGGGTGGGATGGCAGCTGCTATTACTCTAAAACCTACATATAGAAATATGTCTCACCAAAGGTCATTATCTGTCATTGGTATTTCAACAGAGAAAAGATTGAAAACTCCTGCCTTAACATTTTTTGAGTCAACTGAAGGAAAGTCTTGCCAGTCCCCCTCTCCTACCAACACACCTCTTAAAATCATTGCATCTTGCGATGGGCAAGATGTTGAATTTCAAGTGGGAGAAACTCAATTCAAACAAGCTTAAATGCAACAGAGGGGGTTATTGGCTCATATGTCTAGGAAGAATATTAGATTAGCACAGGGAATCAAAGAGCTACATGGTATAGGCCATGGTGTCTAGAGACTCAGCTTATCAGGACTGCCTCTCTCTGACTTCATTTAAATTTAATCTCTGATGGTCTCTGCTTGACTTTGATTGAATGTCATTGAAAACGATAATTTGCAACCACCTTCTTAACCTCCAGTCTACTAATATCAGCAAAACATCACTGTCAGCGGAAGGAACATTTTTCTCAAGAGTCATTTAACAATCCTATGAAAGCATCCTGAGTTGACTTGTTTGGGTTACAGATTTACCTGCTGCACCAATTATTGTCAGGAAGAGTATCATGATTGGTCCAGCCTGAGGAAGGACATCCTTGTGCTGAGGCCTAGAGGAAATAATTGACAGCCCCAACTGGGCCACATGCAGTGTGGGAAAATATTCCAAGGTGGGTAGGTACTTTGACTAGAATAAGAAAGACTGCATTGAGAGTGCTGCTTCACCAAGACCTGGGTAGCAGTCTCTGTCTACCCTATCCCACTGTATGAGCTAGATGATACCTGTGAACCCTTTCTTCATCTATCTTTCTTCTTCAAATGATATTCTGAAGTGAACGGAAAGGTATTACTATAGTCTGAATGTTTGTGCCCCTCAAAATTCATATGCTGAAACCTAACTGCCCATGTGATTGTATTTGGAGTGGGGCCGTCAGGAGGTAAATAGGTCATGAGGGTGAAGCCCTCATGAATGGGATCGGTGCTCTGATAAAAGAGGCCCAAGAGTGACCCCTTGACCCTCTCACCAGGTGAGGACACAGTGAAATGAAAGCCATGTATAAGAAAGTGGGCTCTTTACTAGACACTAAATCTCCTGGCACCTTGACCTTAAACTTCATAGCCTCCAGAACTGTAGGAAATAATTTTCTGTTGTTTTTAAGTCACCCAGTTTATGAAATTTAATACAGCAGCCTAAATGGACTAAGACAGGTATGCAACTTTCTGTTGCATGATCATTCACTTGGGAAAAGAAGCTGTTAATGACGGTGACCTGAGACAATGCTCACTGACTTTGGAAAATTAGGAAATATTTCTTTGAGGATACAAAGAATCTGCTTCAAGGAGTGGTTGGATCATCTGAAAGAAATGAAGGTGCAGATTAGTAGGAAGCTGCTCAAGAGAGTCTTTTCTTTCTATTGAATACTCAAATCAATGACCATTAAAGATGTAGTTACTAATTTCTTTATGTAAAATAATGCATAAAGCATACAGAGAACTAAAGACAACAGAGGGCACTATGAAGACTATGTAAATTGCCCAACAGAGTGACCCAGACCAAGAGACCAAAAGGACCGATCTATAAGGAAGTGACCTATAGACAGTTACATGAAGCAGCCTTACCCAAGATCTTTGCCAGCAGGAGCATTACAAAAGAGTTATCCACAGATAGCTCTACAGGTTTGGGCTTAGAGAAGTGTGGTGGGTTCTGTGTGACCCAAGCCTTCTATGGCCTGAAAGTGACACTCACAGTGAAAATGTTGACTCATTTATGATGCCAAAGCTAACCTGGGAGGAATATGACCAATATGATCATGGGAACCTCAGTGTAGAACATCAGTCCTAGGGGCAGGGCAAGGCTAAATGAAGTACTTCCTCAGAATAGCCTGGAATAAAAATTAGCAATATGAATTGGAGGGAGATAAGACACAGGTAAAATCCAGAGAAATTTCCAGCATGAAGTCCAAGAAGTGATGGGAGGGTATCAGCAAGAATCAAGTGTTGAAAAGAGCAGATACTTACCAGGAATCAGAGTAAATTAGAATAACTGGAACGAAGTAAACCATCAGAATAGAGACAAGGGGGAAAATGTCCAGGGCCCCCCTCTCTTCAACTAAATGCAGGCTTTAAGGAATGGGAACAGGTAAACTGATCTAACGATACAAGATTTAATGAATACTTAGAGCATTTCAGACCATTTGATTCACCCATTCTGTTTTCACGAAGTTATTTTTGCACATTGTGGTCAACAGAGTTGCAGAAGAGAATTGTTCTGAGTATCTAAAAGGTGGCTCCAGATTGCAGACAACTCTACAAGGTAAATAGAGACCCTCTATGGTATGGGTTTACACCTGATGCCCCCACAACTTGATTTACGGACTGGTTAACCTATTCTTACAGCAAGATTCTTCTCTCATAGATCTGCTTAATCTGTTATCTTAACAGCATCTAGTTAGTTCCAGCTGTTCCCAATACTTAGCCACTTCATACCCTAGAAGTCTGTCCCCCTTATGCTTGAAACAGGTAGCAACTTTGGAAACACTGCCTTACGAAAACCAGAATTGGCTATTTAGGAACATTCTGGGTAGGCTGAACAACACATCCTTTCCAAGTGTCTAACACCATCTGGAAGCATTTTATTTTTCATGAAAAATGCAGGTCACCTGATTATTCTATGGTTCATTGCTCTAGAAAATGTTCCTAAATAAAAATAACTAACAAAAAAACCTCAAAAATACAGAACAGAACATTTCAATACAGTCCTTTATTAGCATGATTTCAGTGGCCAAGAATTTAGAAAGATCAGCTTCCAAATAAATCAACACAGAAATGACGTATTTGGGCCAGGGGGTATTTAAATACTAATTGACAATATGGCAAAAATTAAAAAGAGTATACTTCTAAAAAAATCATTGAAATGGATTTAATTCCCCAAAGCCACTACCATACCCAAATCTGATCATGTAAAATTCATGGTTAAAAATACTTTAAAGAAAAATGCAATAGTCATCATTTGTCTCCTTCTTTATCTCTAAACTTTCAAAAATTAATACCAAAAGAATTTTTACTCATGGATTTTGGTTTATTCTACTTAAGAGAGTAGAAACTACTCCTTTGTTTATCATTGTGTGAAGAGGATAAACATGGAGCTAGAAGGAATTTTAAAAATCGATAACCAAAGCTCCACCCAAATACAGAATTAGTTACCTGAGAGGGAAGAGATGAGTAAAGAATCATTCTAGAACAGATCTTCAAAACCCAGACTGGAAGCTAGGCTTACAAGTGTGAAATAGTAAGATGTAAGCAATGTGGAGAGGTGGAGACTTTAAATCCTGGAGAGTGTATTCTCTATCCATTGAAATTCAAAATCACACCATTTAAAACACCACGGTGGAAGCAAATCAAGGTCTTCTGTACCACGAATATCACCAGCATTTGATGAACATCGAGGGCTTGCCATTTTCCTTGTGCGGCAGTAGATAATCATTACCAGACACTGTGCAAAGTCCTCAAATACTTTCTATTCCTTACTCTTTATCTCTGAGGGAGGCATAATTATCCCCATTTCACAGAAGAGGTTGTAGTACAGGGTATAGGGTGATTGCTGGCACGTGGTAGGCACTCACTCCATAAACATTTGTTGAAAGTCTAAGTGAATGGTAAAATCTTTTCCTTCTATATTTTATGCTGTGATATGAGGTTGAGACTGAAAACTTAATTTTCCTTTGTTTGTTGAGTTCCTATTCACTTTTTTTCTTTTTCTTCTTCCTCCTCCTCCCCTCCTCCTCCTCCTCCTCCTCCTCTTCCTCCTCCTCCTCTCCCTCCTCCTTCTTCTTCTTCTTCTTCTTCTTCTTCTTCTTCTTCTTCTTTTATTTTATTTTACTGTTATTTTTTCCTACTAGGTTTTGACTGTAGGGCACACTAGAGGGGACTGAAAGGCAGGAAGAGGGCTACTTCCTTGAGCTTGCCATTCCATTCAGCATCACACCAGCAACAACCCTTCTCCACACAGCAGCAGGTGGTTCTGGTCTTTGGTTTCCTGAACATTCCCAGAACCAGCCTCACTGCACCCCCTCAGAGCCTCCAGTAGCAGCCAGACTGTACCCCCTGCTGGAAGGTCTGAGCCCCAATTCTGTGAGGCCTCTCCTCTGAGCTCTTGAGGGATCAGAATCAACCAGGTGTCACCCCCTCCTCAGAAGCCTGAGTCCTTAGCTTCTCAGGGACTCCTGTGAGCTTCTAAGTACAAGTAATACTAACCAATTAGCTTCTTTTCCTCAGAGGTTTAGATCTAGCTCTGTGAGGCCTCTTTTTTGAGGTTCTAGATCCTGAGAAACCCCAACCTCTTCCTTTTACTCCTCCAGACTAGGGATGGAAGCTGCTTCTTCGGTTACCTCAGAGTAACCGAATAGTTTTGCTATTTCAGAATTCCAAGTCCAGATTAACAAATTCCCAATATTCTTCCCATCAAAATGGCTGGTGTGATTCTGGTTTCCTGACTGGGATATGACCCATACAGGATAGCTACCTTGTAGGACTTTTTCGGAGATTAATTTATACCTGGCTCACAGTAGATTCTCACTAGCTATTATTTGATTCCTCATTTAGAGCAAACCCCAGCATTACTTCTCTCTCCCAGGTTAGTATCTTTTACATATTTGGTAAACATGCCTTCTATGCTTCCATCCAAGATAATGCCAATAATGTTGAACAGAACTAGGCTAAGGATGAAACCCTGTTTCATGTCATTAGAACCCACCTTCAAAATTGGCTTCATTCTTTTAATCAACATTCTTTGGGTATGTTACCGTCTCTCTACAATGGGCAGGTATTATTTTCATCATGAGATTATAAATGTTTACTTATTTATTTTGAGAGAGAGAGAGACAGCATGAGTGGGAGTGGGACAGAGAAAGAGAATCTCAAGCAGGCTCCACACTGCCAGCACAGAGCCTGATTCAGGGCTCAATCCCATGAACTGTGAGATCATGACCTGAGCCGAAATCAAGAGTCAGATGTCACCTGAGCCACCCAGGTGCTCCTTCATCATTACATTATAAGAGAATAAACCCATTTCCATTTTCAGAAAAAAAACAAACAGTGCTTTAGACAGGTTTTGTCTGGAACACAACAAACTGAAGAGCACTGGTGTGAGAAACATAATCTCAGCTCTTCCGGTAACTAACTAATGTGTGATGCTGGGCAGGTCACTGAACCTCTCTCCTTTCCGGGTCTCTTAAAAGTAAAATAAGGAACTTCAACTAGGCAACATGCAAGATTTCTTTAAGCTTTCTGACTCTAAGAAGTAGTGTTAAGTCTACATATTTCAGCTCACTGAGATATTTCTAACAATGAAATGATTCTCGACTGACCGTATTTCCAAGAGCAAGAAGCTGAAATTGGGAAGTAAATGGCTCCTTCTTTAAGCAGATGTCAAGCTAGTTCTATCAAACCTGGAAAAAAAAATCCAAGTGAAATTAATTTCTCAAACATGTCAGTCCTTCCATGGTCAATTCACTTTTGAGTCTAAGAGGAAGGGAAGCTAGTCTGGCCAAAATTATAATTATGAGGAAGCTACCATGGCTTCTTATCATGACAAAGCCCGTCTATAATAACAGCAGGGCTGGTGGTATGATGCGATCATAACACTATCCAATTACGTGGGAGTAGAATATGTGTCAAACTTGCCAACTAGAACATCAAGTTCAGCTAACAATTCTTTGTGGCCCCCAAATTGCCACTGTGGCATCCAGCTGTCTCCTCACCAGGGACTTCAAACAGTGTAGCTGACACCACAGGCAGCAGCTAGTTGAAGTTCCCCTCCTATGGGTTTAGAAAGAAATAACCACAACCACTAAAGCCAAAGAATTTTTGCAGCTTCACTACTGTCCAAATAAATATCCTCATTCCAGAGTAGTAAAGTGACAAGAGCCTAAAATATCTTCAGAAAGGAAAGCCCAGATAAGAAAAGACAGAAATTTCATTCCCATGATTAACTCCTGAACAAAACATTTTTTCAGAGCTCTGGGTCCTTTCTTCCCTCCCTCCAGCCCTCCCTCCCTTCTTTTGTTCCTTTTTTCCCCCCTTCTTTGTGTTCTTCCTTCATTCTTTCCTGCCTTCTTACCTTTCCTTAAAAAAAATAGATATAGCCTTTATATTTACTGGGCTATTATTGTACTAAGCACTACTTGAATACAGATGAAAAACATAGTCCCTAAATTTACATAGCTCTCAATTCAGAAAAGTAAAAATGAAATCACATGTGATACTAGAGTTGAGTAACATTTACTATAATAAAGATGGATATCATATTCTTTAAGAATGTAAAGTGTGGGAATGCAAAGGGTGGGAAGTTGGTGCCAGAAAAGGGGAGATGCTTGATATGCGCCATGAAAAATAAGTAAGAGTGATGTGGTAGGAAAAAAGGACATCTAGATGGAATGAGTACAATGTGAACAGTCACATGAGGAGAAGCCCAGCATCTCCACAGTCTACGATGCAGAGCACGGGGGCTGTAATAGAAAGTGTATAAAGGAGCAGAGGCACAGAAGTTGAAACAAACAGTAGAGACAAGATCATGGAGCAAATTTATGTGACATCAATGTTTGGGCTACATTGTACACAAAGAGAAACCTTTGAAGAGAGCTTGATATGATTGATTTACATTTTAGAAAAATTATTTGGGGGTCTTTGTGGAGAATAGATTAGAGCAGATGAAACTAGAAAAAAAAGGGGGAAGGACATTAAACACTATTACAGTGTTTCAGGGACGATCGAGGGGATTTGGGCCAAGATGGCAGCAATGGGGGTAAGCAGGAGAGCACAGACAGGAGATGCCAAAGAAGTGGAGTTGAATGACTACATACTGGAGGATGTGAATGAAAGAGAAAGAGGGGTCTAGGATGACTCCTAAGACTTTATTTTATTGCTATTTATTTTTATCTTTGCTAGGTGTCAATTATACATACTCAGAGCAGGAATTGAGTCCCACATATTGTGGAAAAAAAATCAGACTACAGTTTTCTCTCCCATCTGTATTTGTGCTACCTGAAATCCTTTCACCTTGGAGACTTATTTCTATTATTTCAAAGGTGTATTGTTCCATTAGAATTCCAAATTACCTGCACAACACTCCAGGTAAGACTAATAGCTTAAGTCCAATATTCCTAATTGTTCAGAAAAGTACACCTAAGAAAAAGAAAAGGAATATTTTTTTTCTCAGAGGATTGTCGGACATAACATTTGTCTCTTATGTTAGTGTTTATATACAAATATATTTTGGGGGGCTCAGATGATTGAGCATCCAACTTTAGCTTAGGTCATGATCTCATGGTTTGTGAGTTCGAGCTGCACATTGGGCTCGCTGCTGTCAGACTTTCAGCACAGACCCCACTTGGGATCCTCTGTGCCCCTCTTTCTGTCCCTCCCCCACTTGAAGTCTCCCCAAAATAAATAAATATTTTTTTAAAAGAGAAATATAGGGGCACTTGGGTGGCTCAGTCAGTTGAGCATCCGACTTTGGCTCAGGTCATGATCTCACAGTTTGTGAGTTCGAGCCCCGCATCAGGCTCTGTGCTGACCACTTGCTCAGAGCCTGGAGCCTGCTTCAGATTCTGTGTCTCCTTCTCTCTCTGCCCCTCCCCCACTCACGCTTTGTCTCACTCTGTTTCTCAAAAATAAATCAATGTAAAAAAGATTTAAAAAAAAAAAGAGAAATATATTTTTTAGAGAAGGAAAGGAGAGGGAGAGGGGCAGAGGGAGAGAGAGAGAATCCCAAGCAGGCTCCATGCTTAGTGCAGAGCCTGATGCAGGGATCAATCCCATGACCCTGGGACCATGACCTGAGCCAAAATCAAGAGTAGAACAACTAAACTGATTGAGCCATCAAGGTGCCCCAATATAGAAACAATATTTTAGTGACAATATTTTTCACTAGCACCTGAAAATAATTTATGTTCAATTAATATCCATCAAGGTTAGGATTTGGCTTTTTGTAGCCTCTGTACTATCACATATCCACAAGGATAAGGATTTCCCATTTGATATGCATAGCTTCAAGGGCTTCTAAGGAGAAGCTCTCCATGTTGAGGAGAATGATCTTAGCTAGATAAGCTGGATACAAATTGACTGAAAGGAGAAATATTAAATATTAGTGCTCTAGCACCAGACAATAGAGGAGAAAGGGAGAGTGAGATTAAAAAACAACAACAACAGGGGCGCCTGGGTGGCGCAGTCGGTTAAGCGTCCGACTTCAGCCAGGTCACGATCTCGCGGTCCGTGGGTTCGAGCCCCGCGTCAGGCTCTGGGCTGATGGCTCAGAGCCTGGAGCCTGTTTCCGATTCTGTGTCTCCCTCTCTCTCTGCCCCTCCCCCGTTCATGCTCTGTCTCTCTCTGTCCCAAAAATAAATAAACGTTGAAAAAAAAAATTAAAAAAACAACAACAACAACAACAACAGATATCTAATGCAAACGTCTGCTTAAAGATCTTTCTATGTTCAGCATATCCATTAAAATGCAGGAAAGAAATTAAAGCTAGAGCTGCATATCTAGGAATCATTAGAAATTGCATGAAGAGAGGAAAAAGAAATAGGCAAGAATGGAGTCCTGGGAAATTCCAACACTTAAGGCGAAAAAAATAAGACGCTTTGAACAAACACTTGAAGAATTCAGAGTTAGCAGTCTGAGCATCTGATAGAAAGCTACTCCAGGCCTAAGAAACAGCCAGTGCAAAGTCTCTGAAAAGTGCCTGGAAAGTGTGAGGGAATAGCAGAGGCTATGTGACTGGATGAGATCAACAAGACAGCAAGAGTAGATGAGAGGAGGACCAATGACTAAGCCTTGGAACCAGACGAAGACAGAGAAAGGAGGAAAACCAAGAAAATCGGAAGGCTATAGGCTGACTATACAAAGTATATGCAGCAGAGAGGTACAGTATGTGGTCAGGACATGGCCTGAAAAGAGGCAATTGGATCTTTTTTTAATTTTTATTTTTGAGAAACAGAGAGAAAGAGAGGGAGAACGAGTGGGGGGAGGGGCAGAGAGAGAGGGAGACAGAATCCGAAGCAGGCTCCAGCCTCCGAGCTGCCAGCACAGAGCCCGACATGGGGCTCAAACCCACGAACCGAGAGATCATGATGTGAACGGAAGTCTATGCCCAACTGACTGAGCCACTAAGGCGCCCCTAGGCAATTGGATTTAACAACAGGGAAGTAATTAGTGGACCTGACAAGAGAAGTTTTAATGGAATAGTGGTGATGAGAACCTGATTGGAAACAACTCTTTCAAGAAATGTTTATATAAATGGGTATGAAGAAATTGGGCAATCTTGTAGGGAAAGTATGATAAAGAGCAGTTTGTTTATATTTTAAGACTGGAGAAAAATAGCATGTTTATATACTGATGGGAATATATGAGAGATGAATGGGAGGTGGAATAGAGATAGTGATATTAGAAGATATGCATAAGGACCTTAAATCTGGAGGAAATAGAGTACTAAGAGGGTCTGCACAGAGAGTCTCAGGGGCAAGGGAAGGTTTATGAACTTTCTTGTAGGGATAAAAAAAACTAAAGGGTAGGAGAGGAAAAAGCCAGTTGAATTAAAATGGTTTAAATACAAAAGAAAAATAAATCATATATGGAACCAGTCCCAAAGGAGATGAGTGGAGAGAAGATAAGTGTGTAGATGGAGACTTGATCCATACACACAGGGATAATTCTTCCTCTGATCCAAAAGGAAGGATGATACAGATGAAATGAAAGGTTAAATAAGGAGATTAAAGTGAGGGTGTACACATTTTGTGGTGATGTAGAAGGTGAGGACATTTGAGGAATGAAGGGTAAGTCCTAAGTGCAGGAAAGAAGTGAACTCTAGACCAGGTACTAAAGATAAATGAAAGCTGAGTTAACTGGATGAAATTAATGTCCAGGTGAAGTTGAAGAATCATATATCCATATTAGCACCAATTCATATAATTCAGTGATTCTTGTCCTGCAGTTTTCCTTATAGCCTGATTGTAGGAGGTGAGAAGGTACATGGTGAGTTGACATAGGTCCTAGTTTGTGAGACAGGTGCTTTGAAATAGAAGGGAGAAAGAGCTGGTATTCAAGTATTCATGGCAATGATTAACCATGAAATCTAGCTTAGTAGTAAATTAAATGAAGCCAGGAGGTGACAGTTGGAGAAACAAATGGAAAGACAAGGAACAAAAGAAGGTTCCTAGAGGTGGAAGAGCGAGTCATTGTGAAAGCTGGAAGGAACTGGTGTAGACTAATTCCAAATGACAAGTTAAGGGTGTGAATGCATGAAGTGACATGCTGCGACAGTCAAGATGCCTTAGAGTAAGGTTGGATGGGTCATTTGCATTGAGTTTTGAGTCACTAAGGACACTGGCAGAACATGTGGAAGAGAGGAAAATTGTGACCCATATATTAAAGGCTTGTTTTTGTTTTGTTTTGTTTGACAGCTACTAGGTTGGGTCACCAATTCATTGCAGCATTCATGGAGTTTGCTAAATCCTAACTGAAGATCTACTGCTAAAAGTTTGCTGACCCCCAATATATATGTTCCCTTGGTATGTTGTAATAACTTAATTACCTTCCTAAGCACCTATCATACTACTAACGTAAGAACAGGACAGAAGAAACTGTTCCCATTAGTACTGCTCCATAACAAACTACCTCAAAACTTCTTGACTATTTTATTAAGTTCAGTCTTCTGAAAGTCAGGAATTCAGAGAGCGTTCCATGATATCTGGGCCTTGGCTAAAGAAACTCGGCATCTGGGGATGACTGGACAGTTGGGGATGGAGTTATCAGAAGGTGTCTTAATTCACATACATGGTGGTTGATGCTGACTGTCCGCTGGGACCTTAGCTGGGGCTGTCGGTTGGAGCATCTACATATGGCCTCACTTGCTTGAGCTTCCTCATATCACGGTAGCCTCAGGATAGTAGACTTTTTACATACTGTTTTGGGGCTTCAAAGATGAGTGTTCCAAGAGAACCATGTGAAAACTGCATGGCTTTTTTGGACCTAGCTTTGGGGGTTACACAGTGTCATTCTGTTACATGTATGAGTGACAAGTGAGTCACTGGAGTCAGGCCAAATTGAAAGAAAGGGGACACAGACCTCACCTCTCATTGGAGAAATATCAAATATTTGCAAACAGGTTTTAGAGCTTTTAAGTGGCATTCATGGGGATTGCTTAACTCTACTCCCAAGTCTAGTGCTAAATGTTTGCTGGGCCTTGTTAAAATTTTCCTTGATTCTAATTTTATGATGTTCTGGAAAAGGCAAATTATGGAGATGGCAAAAGAATCAGGGGTTTCCAGGGGTAGGGGAGGAAGGGATGAATAGTTGGAGCACAGAGGATTTTGGGGGCAGTGAAAATACACTGTATGATGCTACAATGGTGGATACATGTTATTATATATTTTGTTCAAACATATATATATATATATATGTACAACATATAATGTACAACATCAAGAGTGAGCTCTAATGCAAACTGTGGACTTTGGGTGATTACAATGTGTTAATGTCAGCTCAGCAATTGTAATAGATGTACCATTGTGGTTTGGAGTAATTCATAATGAGGGAGGCTACGCATATGTGGAGGTGGGGGGATATGGGAAATCTCTATACCTTCCTGTCAGTTTTTCTGTGAACCTAAAATATCTCTTAAAAAAATAAAGTCTTAAGAAAACTAAACCATGATAGAAATTGTACATAAGTTAAATTGTAAAAAGACAAAGTCTTCCTCTGATGTCTATAGTAAATTTGAGATTTCCCAATTTTCTAGCCAGTGCTTGAATGTTCTCACCCTCATAAAGTGTGTTTGGGTACATATCAGTAATTCTCTTCATAACTGAAAAACCATCAATTATATGCTGCACAGATTCATAAAAACCACCCAGCAAAACCACAGTTCTTCATAGAAAAAGTTGCTCATCCAGAGTTTATTTCAACAAAGGTGGCAGTAAACAATACAGAATCATTTTTCCCATTCTTTTTCAGCGCATGTGTCTTCTTGGCATGTTGCTAGATTATGTTATTTCAGTCGTCCTAGTAATTCCTCATGTTTGTTTAAGAATTGCCTAATGTTTATCACTAAGTATAGGTTACTGTGTTGAGTGGATACACTTTATTTTTATTCTGACATAATTTAAAAATAGAACAAGTAAGTAAAAGATAATGGTTAGAACCAAGGTCTTTTAAATGGATAATATTTGCAGTGGTATTTGCATTTTATGGGGGAACTGAATCAACTGCTAATTCATTTAGTTCATAAAAATATCCAAATAGAACATAGAATGTCCACTATATTCTGAGATTTGCAAGTGACTAGAGAGTTCAATGAAGACAATGGATTAAGAGTGTACTTACACAATAGAATCGAAGTTCTGGGCTATAGTGAGAGATGGGTTGTAATGTTAGCTGCTTCACCTTGGGTAATTACCCTGAGCCTCAGTTGTTCCCTCTGTGAAATGGAATTGTTTATATCAAGCTCACCTTTCTCCCAGAAAACAACTACAAAATATGGATAAGATACAAAAAAAAAAAAAAAACCCACCTAACTGTAGACATCAAAAAAAACCCAAGACGGTCAGTACATGAAGAGTAAAGATCATAAAGCAAAGGGAAATACATTGACCGGGGCCCCAGTTTTCTCCTGCTTTTTTTTCCTGAGGTATTTGCTCATTTGTTGGCAGTGTAGGGCCTGAATTCTAAGCAGAAAATGGCAGCTAAACATCCCAATCCTCAGTGATTGATGCAAAGATTGTGAAGACAATGCATGTAAACACTTAGCAGAGTCTGGAATGTGGTAAGTGCTCAATACATGTGTAAAAGGACGGAAATCAATATGGCAGAGGGTCTCCTGTTTTCCCACCGCCTTTTCTCTTTGCCTCCCCACCCACTTTCTTTTTTTTTTAAACAGGTGTAGAATTTTGTTTGTTTGTTTATTTATTTATCTTTGAGAAAGAGAGAGAATGAATGAGGGGCAGAGAGAGAGGGAGACAGAATCTCAAGCAGACTCCACGCCATCAGTGCAGAGCCCTATGGGGGCCTCGAACTCACAAACTGAGATCATGACCTAAGCCAAAGCTAGAGTCAGATGCTTAACCAACCGAGCCACCCAGGCACTCCGCTTCCCCACCCCACTTTCTTATATGTTTGCTATCAAATTCCCTCACCCTATAGACTTTGACTACCTGATAAACCACAAGGCTTCCAAAAAATGAGTTCTTGGAAAATACTGTTCTGGTGAGTAGTGCGATTGTACCCAGAATCATAAGGACATATGACATGGAGCATCTTTTCATATGCTATTTTACATCTCTAGATCTTCTTTGGTGAGGTGTTACGGTTTTGTTTTAATAATGACTATCTGGTAAGGGGCTCTTATGCACTGACAGTATCTTTTTATTTAAGTTTATTTTTATTTTGAAAGAGAGAGAGAGCACTCGTGCACTAGCAGGGGAGGAACAGAGAGGAGAGACAGAATCCCAAGCAGGCTCCTCACTGTCCTTGGAGAGCTCCATGTGGGGCTCAAACTCACGAACCATGAGATCATGACTTAAGCAGAGATCAAGAATTCAATGCTTAATCAACTGAGCCATCCAGGTGCCCCTGACAATATCTTTTTAAATATTTTTTGGCAATATTATATTTAGGTATTGTCATAACCTAATATTAAGACAGTTATGTATGGTTCATAGGCATGGCTTTGATGACACTTATGACTCTGGAAATGTTACTTAATCTAACATTTCAGCTTCTTCATCAAGATGAGGATAATGATAATACCTGCACCAAAGGATTTCTTCTAAGATTAAATAGGACATATGTAATGTCTACACAGGTATTAGCACATAATAAATAATCAATAAGGATTATTCTTATGATTATTGTATGTGAGATACTGAGGCTTTGCGAAGTCAATGATAATCCAATTACACACTCACTCTCTGATTCCAGGATCTGTGAACTTAATTACTATGCTGTAATTACTATATTGTAACAGATCCAGAGTTATAGGACAGAGCCACTGTCCTATACCAAATTTTGTGTAGTGGATTAAATGGTGGTTCCAAAAGATACATTCATTTTGTAATTCCCAGAACCTGTAAATACTACCTTATTTGGAAAAGAGGTCTTTATAGATACAATTAAATTAAAGATCCTGAGATGAGGCAATCATCCTGGGTTATCTGGGTATTACTAAAATCCAGTGACATGTGTCATTATAAGAATGAATCAGAGGGACACACACACACACACACACACACACACACACACACAAGAAAGCCATGTGAAAACAGAGCCAAAAACTGGAGTGATGGAGCCACTAGAACCCTGGAAGCCAAGGAACACTGACAGTCACCAGAATCTGGAAGATGCAAGGAACAGAATTTTCCCTGGAGCCTCTGGTGGGAGGATGGCCCCAGCAACATCTTGATTTCAGATTTCTAGACTCCAGAACTGAGAGAATAAATTTCTGGTACTTTGTTTTGACCTAATTTCAAGACTAATGTAACACTGATGTAAATTTAAATGTGAAAATCACTTATTACTTACCTCGAGTCCCACTTACATAATCCTAGCTAATAAATCTACTTTATATCAGCCTCATTTTCCTCCAAATTCTTTGTCAGTGTAACTAGTAGCTTAATATACATTTCCCTTGATTTTTAGCTTATATGTATCACATAATTTGGTGTTCAATTTTATTTTCTCATTCTTCATGGTTAATCTTGTCTCTCCAACTAGGATGCAGGTTCCCCTGAGCTGGAACTACCTGGCAGTTTGTTTATATTTCATTTACATCTTATCAAGAAGCTAGGTCTCATCAGCCCTCAGTAAACACCTATTTATTGATTGATTGTAACTGGTCAGATAAATGGGAGACTAAGAACTTCCATAAATATAAAAACAATAGGCTATTCAGGAAGCAGTAGAAACTTCAAAGTCAAACAGACCTGAGTTTCCATCTTGTTTCAACCATTTACTAACTTTGTGACCTGGTAGGAGTTACTGACACTGAATTGTAATTTACTAATCCATAAACAATGGTAATACTTACTCTCCAATGTGGTTGAAGGCAACTGAAACAATTCAACTGTAGATGTTGGTTGTTTTGTTCTTCCCAGAATACATTCACACCTTCTTGTGGTAACACTACCTAAATTTGCCCCATTAATTAAGGTTTCTGCATAATGAGGGTCAAGGTGCCTTCTGCTCCTGGTCAATGGATAGTCATGTGAGTCAGGACAGGCTATCAGACCTTCTTCTTGGAATCTGAATCTCAAACCAGAGACTGAAAATAAGGTTCAAGATGACTTCCTTAATGCAAGAGCCCTAAATGAATCCATCATTTCTTACGATCCAGAAGACAGAAACTTTGTAAGGGACAAGAGTTTCATTGATTCCTGTCCTTTCTGATACCTGGCTGTTTAGTTTTTTTTTCCTTCAATTGTATGATTCATTTCATAGGACTGAAATTCCTTTAATTTTTCTTTTTGCTTACAATTACCAGAGGATTCAGTTTTTGTGCTTTTAACCAAAGCTTCCTAAATGACATGTTTGTCCAGTGATGGCAGCACTGGAGGAGCCAATGCATTGTAGCAATTATTACCAGTGGTATTGAGCACACAGCCCCACGCAAAATGGACTGGCTGGTATAATTTGCAATCAGTATTTTCTTCCTCTATATCTCTACTGGGGGGTGATTTTGTGTGCCAAATGACATTTGACAATGTCTGGGCACATTTTTTAAAATAAAAAAAAATTTTTTTAAGTTTATTTATTTACTTTGAGAGAGATAGAGACAGCGTGAGTAGGGGAGGGGCAGAGTGAGAGAGAGAGAGAGAGAGAGAGAGAGAGAGAGAGAGAGAGAGAATGCCAAGCAGGCTCCACACCATCAGCACAGAGCCCAATGCAGGGCCTGAATTCACAAAACCGTGAGATCATGACCTGAGCGGAAACCAAGAGTCCGATGCTTAACCAACTGAGCCACTCAGGCGCCCCAATGTCTGGAGACATTTTGGGTTGTCACAGTGGGGGGGCTGCTACTAGGCCTCTGGTGGACAGAGACCAGGAATTCTGCTAAACCTCCTACAATGTAGGCCCCACAACAAAGAATTATCTGGTTTAAAATGTCAATAGGGCCAAGATTGAGAAACCCTGCTTTGAGAGGAAGCAGGACAGCACGTTGTAATTTCCAAGGAGTAAGTGGCACTATTTAGACTAATGAATCTTTGTGTCTAGAACCAGTTAATTTACTTCTAGAGGGAAAAAAAAATGAACCAAGACAGTGATTGCCACAAAGTTAAGAAGATTTTAAATTCTTTCACAGCAATGTACCTACCAACATCTGATCAATGCACTTAAGCCATTCGTTGTCCTAGGTCTTTGATGATTTCTTTGAAACATTGTATTTCTTAATCAGCAGTGTCCTTCCTTTTTTCCTCAGCTCTGTGTCCTCCATTTCTTTAAAGAAACCTCTCCTCCTTGAATGTGATCCCACACATCTCTAATGAGTCTCTGGCACCAATTGTTTTCTCATTGGGGATGACCTAATCAACAAAATCAGTCTATATAAAACCCCCCAAAAGGGAGGTGCGTGTTTCAGGGAAAACCAATTAGAGTCTTTGCCAACCAAATGTTCTTTTACATCCAAGTAATCTGTTCCCTATTTCCCTTTCCCTGTAACTGTATTGCCCATCAGCATTACATGGTTTTAATAATAGTGATGGTAATAAGATGAACTTCAAGACGGGTTACAAAGTGAAGAAATAATTAGAGGGAAAAAAAATAAGATCTTCACTTTGGGAGGCAGTGATTTGGCTTGTATGATAAAGGAGGTTAATTCATTCAGCTGGTGATTGGTAAGAAAGAGACCTTTATTAAAGATGAACCTCAGACACAAATCCCGGTTCTTGCCATGGAGAAAAAAGGGTTTTATATTTTGGGTCCTCCTGCTCGAGGATTTTTTTAACAATCGCTGTATTATCAGAAAGCTACAGTGATCTATAATTTCAGGATTAAGAGGTCTTTAAGGGCTTTCCCTAGTGGGTTTAACAAAATTCTGACAGTTTTAAATGATCCACTCATTAGAGAAACACTAAATGAAATGGCAGGATGAAAATAGCTTCAAATAATTTCCCAGCACCAGGGACATCTCTCATTGAATATTCTCATTACTAGGATATTTACTGCCTTGACTCTCTTTAAAGTATAACTATAAACTCATTTTAATTCCTTCAAAAAAATCCAGACTTACAAAATGTTTGGTTATTTTCTGAGCTAACTATATCCAAGTGAACATTTATTTTAACTAAAATGATCTTTCCCCTTATATTGCTCTGCTGCAAATGATGGAATGTAAGAAAACAGTCCCACATTCCCTGTCATTGTTAATGACAATGAGAAAAGAACATTTCCTGGCGATTAGAGCTCATTAGAGCTGCTTACACTGTGGTAATGTGGCGGGATTACCAACATAGTTCTCCAACCCTGTGAATAAGAAACAGCTAGATCATTTGTAGATAGTAGTCTTTGCAAAAAGGTGTGCTGGAAAGCAGAAAGTGGAAGTAGCTCATTTTCACTGCTAACTGCCACTAACTAGTTGTTTGATCTTGGGAAGTTACTAAAGCTCTCTGAACCTCAGTTTTCTAATCTCAACAATAATACAAATAATAATGCCCATCCTGTTTCAGCCTATGATTATTGGTAAGTTTGAAAAGAAACAGAATGTTTGTGAAAACACTTAAATTTTTTTAATTTTTACTTATTTTTGACAGAGAGAGAGAGAGACAGAGTGTGAGCAGGGGAGGGGCATAGAGAGAGGGAGACATAGAATCCGATGGAGACTCCAGGCTCTGAGCTGTCAGCCCAGAGCCCGACATGGGGCTCAAACCCATGAACCATGAGATCATGACCTGAGCCAAAGTTGGGAGCTTAACCAACTGAGCCACGCAGGTGCCCCTGAAAACACTTTTAAAAGCTGTACCAAGGTTGGGGCACCTGGGTGGCTTAGTCGGTTAAGCATCTGACTTCACCTCAGGTCATGATCTCATAGTTACTGAGTTCTAGCCCTGCATTAGGTTTGTGCTGACAGTGCAGAGCCTGCTTGGGATTCTCTCTCCCTCTCTCTCTGCCCCTCTCCTACTTGCACGCTCACACACACACACACACTCAAGATAAATAAATAGACTTAAAAAAATCTGTACCAAGGTAAATTGCTATAGATACTAATAGCCATGGGTGAAAAGAGAACACATATAGAGGAATGCTTAATTCATCTCTTTTCACTGAATCAGGTTTCAACTACTGTAGTCTAATTACTCTCCAATAAGAATTATATCAATTGAATCATTGTTTTGTATGTATGCAGACTGAACAACCAAATTACCACTGGCATGCTATAATTTTTAGTGGTGGCTTTCTGCTATCCCATGACTTTTGGATCCCCAAATCCTAGGGTTAGTCCTAAATCTGTCACCTACTAGAGATGGAACATGACATAAATCAATTAAGGCCTCATTTCCTCATAGGTATATGGTATATAAAACGTATAGAGTATTGCAGGAAGGATCTAATGATATAAAGAATGCAAAGTGCTAACATAATAATGAACACTGAATTCATGTTAGGGTTTTGCAGAGATATTGCCAGTATACTCAGAATTCTTTCCAATTCTGTTTTCTTCCACTTCCCAGTGCAGAGATGGTTCAAACACCACAATTTTATGAATGGACAATAATCAAATGATGAATAATGTTGAGCACAGTCTTGTGGCTACTAAAAAATATCAATCAATATATAAACTTGCTTACTAAAGTTTAATATTTGCCCTGATTGTTTTCCATTTAGAATTCCTGTCCTACTAAAATTCTGATTCTACTAGCAGAACCCACAGTTAATTGAGCCTGTAATAATAGTAAGCAAGTATAAAAAAATTATCTCTTTGGCTAGAAAAGAAATGCCACAAATGCCCACCACAGTTGAATATATCCAAGCATTGTTCCTTGATATCTTACAGAATCAGACTAAACCTAACAACTGGGGCTCAAAAAACCCACTTTCTCTGTGGAAAGCTCTATTTCGGTTGGGCTTGGGTTTCTACTGCACAATATTTGGCTTTGTTTTTCTAACCACATGCTATCTGTTGCCATCCTTTCTCTTGAGTCTTCCCACAGACATCTGAATGCTTCCCTTAACGGTCAACCACCAGCATCAATGCAAGCACACCAATAATTCCATAGCCAGCAGTGGTTCTTAGCACTATAATGAGAACAAATCTTCAAAATATAACTTTTGCACCCACAGAGTTTTAACCAACAATGTTTTGTCTACCTGGGCCACTAAAGGAAGTAGATTGAGCAAAACTCTTCCATGCACCTCTTTGTGATTGTGACCTAGTTAATTTCAAAGACCAAAAAAGTGATTTTTTTTTCATTACAGAATAGGAAGATGACACTGACATTTTGAACTTGACTACAGTGGTAACATTTGGGATTTTTTAATTTTTCAAGCGATCACAGGACAATCGTTCCCCATAATGTAGCAACACCTGGTCATGTTTACTACCCCTGACACTTAGGTACTTGCCAGGTAAGGATCCAGATCAAAGTAAAAACCAATATTGTTGTCTTTATGTGTTCCCAGCAAAAACATTTTATGCTTTTAAGGGATGTTTTAGGAAAATTTAAAAGTAAGAGTATATCTGATTTAGTACCTTTTATCTTTTTTTATTCTTTCCCAAGTGGGCATGGTTATATAATCACCATAACGTTTCTCCCAGGGTTGTAAGATAAGCAACACACGCACACGCACACACACACACATACACACACACACACACACACACACACACACACACACGCTCCTCTTCTTCTCAAAACCCAGCACAAGCCTGCATTTACTCAAACGCAATATTTCTAACATTTACGTATAATTTACATAAAGTGAATAAACAGATCTTAAAAGTACAGTTTCATCAGTTTTGGTAAATGCAGACATGCATGTATCTCAAACTTCTACCGAGATACGGAATGTTTCCATCATCCCAGAAGTCTTCCTTATGCCCGTTCCCACCCTTCCTCTCCACTCATCCTCGAAAGCAGCCACTGTTCTGGCTTCTGTCACTATGGATTAGTTTTACCTCTTCCAGGGTTTTATGTAAATGTAATCCTACAGTAACCATGAAGAAAGTGGGGACTCTTTCTGCATCTTGTTTCTTTCACTCAGCCTAATGTTCTTGAAATTCATGTTAGGTATATCAGAAGCTCTTTTTTTATTGCTAAGTAGTTTTCCACTACTTATTGTACACTTTGTCTACCTGTTTTCCTGAAGGTGGACTGATTAAGTGTTATGAATAAAGCTATGAACAGTGTTGTACCAGACTTAGTGGACATACACTTTCATTTCCTTTGGATCAATACTTAGAAATTGATTTCTGTATCAGAGTAAATATAGGTTCAACTGCTAAAGGTAAATGGTTTTATTAAGGAACTGCAAGTTTTCTGGGGCATCTGGGTGGCTCAGTCGGATAAGTGTCCAACTTCAGTTCAGGTCATTATCTCACAGTCCATGAATTTGAGCTCCGCATCAGGCTCTGTGCTGACAGCTCAGAGCCTGGAGCCTGCTTCAGATTCCGTGTCTCCCTCTCTCTCTCTCTGCCCTTCCCCCATTCTCTCCATCTCTCTCTCTCTCTCTCTCTCTGTCTCTCTCTCAAAAATAAATACACATTAAAAACTTAAAAAAAAGAGGGGCGCCTGGGTGGCTCAGTCGGTTGAGCAACCGACTTCGGCTCAGGTCATGATCTCATGGTTTGTGGGTTTGAGCCCCACATCGGGCTCTGTGCTGACAGCTCAGAACCTGGAGCCTGCTACAGACTCTGTGTCTTCCTCTCTCTCTCTGCCCCTCCCCTGCTCATGCTTTGTCTCTCTCTCTCTGTGTCTCAAAAATAAATAAATGTCAAAAAAAATTTTTTTAAAGAAAAAAACCTACCAGTTTTCCAATATATGTATATGTATATTATATTATATTATAATATATTATAATATATATTTTAATTATATAATATATATTATGTATATATTACATATAATACATACTATATGTTATATATATAAACATATATAGTGACATGTCTCTTCAAGTTATATATACTATATACTGTAAATACATATTTATATTTATTATTAAATATATATTAATATATATATATTTATAGTATATAAGACAATATATATAAATATGTATATAGTGCCATGCCTCTTTTAGTCCTCAAGTCTTCTGCCAAGTTTTATATATATTTTTTTACATATATATATTATATACAATATATATTTTATACATACAAAGTATTACATCTTTATATATGAAAAAGAGTATGCATATATACATATCACTATAAGAGATACACACAGAGGTGCGAGGTTAAAGAATCTTTATTTTAACAACTACAGCTCATATGGACTCCCACTTTGAGAAAAGCTGCTCTCAAGGTCACAAGGGGAAGCTCAAAGCATCAGAGGCCTCACTCCATTCAGCAATTTATTCCCACCCAAAACCTCTTTTGCTCCGTTGTAAAGTGAAATCCTCTCTGATCTGTGTCAAGTACAAATTACAGTCAACATGGATTATATAATACAACCACCACTGCAATAGATGTCAGAAAGAGAATTTATGCTGTGAGTATCATTAGTTAAACATTTACTATTCCTTGGCACTACACTAAACACTTCTGATGTGAAGTTATTGCTGTTTAAGACTTATAACAATCCAACCAAGTGGCTATCATGAGCACATTAAAAAAACTTTTTTTAACATTTACGTATTTTTGAGAGACAAACAGCACAAGTGGGGGAGGGTCAGAGAGAGAGGAAGACACAGAATCCGAAGCAGGCTCCAGGCCCTGAGCAGTCCGTACACAGCCTGATGCGGGGCTCAAACTCACTGACAGTGAGTTCATGACCTGAGCTGAAGTCGGACACTTAACCGACTGAGCCACCCAGTTGCCCCTATCATGATCACATTTTAGAGATGAAGAAAACAAGTTCATGGAGATTAGAGTGTTGAAAAATTTCTAGCTTCAAGATGGACCCACTCCTGCCCAGAATAACTCGTTTTTGATTCCTGGACCCAATTCCAATGTGGGAAATGGTTCCCCTTCCCCGCCCACACACACAACACCAAATAATTACCAGATACCTGCAAGATGTCTGAGAATTCAACTGAATTCTAACACTATCTACCCAGAGAATGCATCAGATTCCACAGGTTATAGGTTCAGTCCCACAAGACTGCCCCCCGAACTCTACTTCAGACACTAGTCACAAGCTCCAGACTGTTACCTGTGCTTCTGACCAACCACCTACAGACAGATGATGCCAGTGACCTCTTCCTTAGGTTCTTTTAATTGGCTACAGTGAGTGACAGAACTCAGGGGAATACTAACTTATGTTTACTAGTTTATTAAAAGATATGATAAAGGAAAGAGTCAACAGCCAGATAAAGAGACACAAAGGGTGAGGTATGGGGGAAGGGCTAGGGGCTTCTATGCCCTCTCCCAGGTGTGCCACCCTGCCCACATCTTCACATGTTCACCAACATGAACATGTTCACCATGTTCCGGAAGCTCTGAGAACCCAGTCCACTTGGGTTCTTTGGAGGATTCATAACATAGTCATGATTGACTAAATCGTTGGCCAATGGCTGATTCAACCTGCAGACCCACTCCGCTTCCCAGAGTTCATGGTCATCTGAGTGGCCAAATATATATATATATGTCTTACAAATCACAATATCACAGTGCTGCATCAACAAACGGAAACTTAGATAACTTTCCTGTCCTGGTAAATTTTCCACTTGACTAGAAAGGCAACATATCCAGTCAGCCAATCCCCAAATGCCAACCCAACTCTGGGCATTTTCATCCCAAACAAGGTTGACTACGTGGCCTCAACCAACCATATATTTTCTATTTTTCTCTTCCTTGTTCTTTATACTTTATCCTATAAAAACCTTTCTGACTTCTTTCCCATTTTGCAGTTCTCTGGAAGGAGACTGTTCACTTCATGAAGTACTAAATAAAAGTTTATTTGTATGGCCTAAATTGTCTTCTTTAATGATTTTTTTAACAGAAGTGGCTTACTTAAGTCCATTTTATAATAAGGATTTGAATCCAGATTAGTCTGCTTGCAAAGAACATGCTCTTATCCTTTGGATAAGTTGTTTCTTAAAAACATAAAGGTTTACATTCAAAATGACCAGGCCTGATTTTGCTGTTGCCTAAGATTAAACTCACTTTTGTAACAAAAATGTATTCATGATGATACCTTGGACCTGAAGCCATATTTATTCTGATTTAATCTGAAAAACAACTCTGAAAGATAGATTTGCAAGAGACATTTCTTCTTAAATTTACAAACAAGGAAATAGACTTGGAAGGGCTGAAGTATCAGCCAAACATTTACAGGCTTGCATGTGGTCAACATGGGGCTGAATTAGGTTTTCCCAGCTTGAATACCTGTTGTCTTTCAACTATACCAGCGGATATCCTAAAACTGAATTTGCGCTTCTCCATCCAGTGGCTACAACTCAACCTCTCAGAATTGCTCTCAGGATGAATACATAACATATTTGAGAGCACCTAGTTCAGGACCTGTCAGTAGAGATGCCCTCAGATTATGAGCGAAATCAGAATCTAAGTGGCTGAAGGACAAGGACAGAGTTATATTTAAACAAAATGCTCTCAAATGGAAAGTTCCAGTTTCCTATATTTCCTGATTTATTCAGGATTAACCAGAAAACCTTTTCTTCAATTTATTTTTGAAACTTTTTTTTAATTTCAAACTTATTTTTATTTAATAATAAGTCCCCTACCTTTCTGCCTTTAGTATTCAATTCTATGCATTCTTTTTCTTGAAAGCTTGAAGTTTTAGTTTGGCATTTCTGAGTATTAATAAGACTGAATTCTGTTGTCCAAAATTATATATGAAAATGTAAAAGCTTGAGTGTATGTAAACAGGCCCCAAAGTCCATCTTCTTTTTTTTTTTAAATAAATCTCTGAAATTTGTTTGCTCAGATCAACTTTCTTGCAATTAATGGTTCAGTTTGGCTGGTTTCATGTGATTAGGCAAGGCTTTACTATACTTAACAGATAGAGGACAAAAGGCAACATCTCAAGAAATGGTTCACTGACATTACATGTGTTTTAACTTGGAGGGTCCTGTTTTGAATTTTAGCATGTTCAGATTCCCACCCTTGAATTAAGTTGTTCCAAAAGCTCAGAGTAAAGATGCTTTCAGTGGCAACCCTCCCCGCCCCCTACCCCCCCCACCCCCAGAGACCATGCTGTTACTTTGACTTTGGAAAGCAAACTCATTTGGAAACTAAAACCTCAGACGTTTCAATTAGATCCATTGTATATCCATCTGAGTTCTAGGAATCTTCTACTATTGGGTCCAGAGGCCAGGAATGAATGGATACTGGTTCCTCCATACCCAAACCACACACTGGCTAGACAGCAGGAAAATGTTCTGTGGGGATTTAGTGAAAGAAAAGAAGGGAAGGAGGGGCAGAAGCAGAGAGAAAGGGAAAAAGAAAAAAAAATCATAAAGAAAAAAGTAGAAGGAAAAGAAAATATTGTTGAAAAGTTTTCTATGTATAACTTCTGATTAATACCAATTTCTACTATTTTTCAAAGGGACTCCACAAATTAGAGAAGTTTTCTTAAAGTGTAATCCCCAAACCAGCAACGTCATTGGGGAGCTTGTTAGAGAGGCACATTTTCACTTCCCATTCCAGGTGTATTGAATTAGAAACTCTAGGACTGGAGCTCAAGACTTATGTGATTTTATAAGCACTCCAGGTGATTCTGGTGCACACAACAGTTTGAGAACCACTGAACTAGATAAATTTCACATATAGTTATAAGATCACAAGGGGTGTTACATCATAGCTGTTAACTAGGACCACTGCAAGATCCTGCTTCTCATGCAGAATTTCTCCATTTATTGAGGCACAAGCAAAATGAAGTGCCTGTACTTAGGTTACTATGGAAGATGCCAAGTCTAAATGCAGTTAATGTTAGAGGTACAGTGTTACAAACTCTAATCAAAGGAAACAAAACTAGGAATCAAATGAACAACCACGAGCATAACAAGAACAAATATCTGACAAAAAGACAAGATCAGAAGCTAAGGTTGCAGGGTCACCACAGATGAATTCATCTGGGCACAAACTTGTTTCTGACAGACTTCCCATGGAGGTCTGATTCCCCACTCCACATTCTCTTCCTCACAATGATAGACAAGCTGCAACCAGTCTTGAAAACTGTGGCCCTACAACCTAAGATGTGATATTGTCACAAACCTCCCTAGAAGTGGCAGTCCTGGCTAGAAAATCAGTGGCCCTTCTCGGGAGAGTTTATGAACTGTGCACTGTGCACAAATGGACGCTTTTGACCTGCCCTGACTCAAGTCCCCCAAGGGCACTCAGTTTACATATCTGTCAAAATGACCTTGTGATCTGATTTTACCAAAGCTTCACCAAACCAGATGGCCCATATGATCACACTGTAAATAGTATCCTGTATTTCTTACCCCAATCTGCATAACATGTAACCCCAGCCACCTGAAAATTCTGTGCTACCCCTACCCAACTCTTATTGGGTATGTCTAGAAATTTACATGTATATCTGAAATGGCCATATCTTCCTCTGTTCTGCCATTCCCCTACTACAACCAAAATATATTGCCACTGTGCCATATTATGTCAATGAAAATTCTGTTTCCCAAGTCCCCAGACTTGTAACCGCCCCCCCCCCAGGTGCCTTTTGGGCAGATTTGCATTCAGGGAACATCAGTCTAAAAGTGACAAGTGATGGGGCGCCTGGGTGGCTCAGTCGGTTAAATGTCCGACTTCGGCTCAGGTCATGATCTCACGGTCTGTGAGTTCGAGCCCCGCATCGGGCTCTGTGCTGACAGCTCAGAGCCTGGAGCCCGTTTCAGATTCTGTGTCTCCCTCTCTCTCTGACCCTCCCCTGTTCATGCTCTGTCTCTCTCTGTCTCAAAAATAAATAAATGTTAAAAAAAATTTTTAAAGTGACAAGTGAAGTTCTGGAAGCCCTAGAGACAAATGAGGTGTGGGGGGTTTATAGGGGAAGGGAGGAGAGGAGAAGCAACCAAGGACAGCATCACTGGAAAGAAAGCTTGGAGAATGGAACAAAGTAAGTGAAGGGTGTAGAAACCCTAGCAGGAAGTAAAAAGAGCACAGAGTTTGAAGGACCAGGAGAAAGTTGTGTCATGAAAACTAAGGGCCAGAACAGTTTTAAGAAAGTTGAAATGGCTGGTCAATAAAAGCGATAGATTGCAGAAAATTCAAGTGGTATCACTTTTGGGAAATAAGAAGACTATCAGATTTAATGATACCAAATATGTGATTGATCTTGCAAAAGCAATTTTTGAGGAATGGTGGGATGGAGGGGGTGGTAGAAATCCGTAGAAATACAAAGGAGAGAAAGAGGAGAGAAGACAGTGAGGACAGTCTGCTGTTTCAAGGCTGGTAGTGAGGGGAGGGACGAAAAGGAAAGGCAGGGGACACGTGAATGTTAAAGATATTTAACAGTGTTTCTAGGCAAAGAAGGAAAAACTTTCAAAGGGGATGGTCAAGGAAGCAAGACAGAGACAAACATCTCTGTCCCTGGCGCACCAGAGAGGAGAGGATGGGGTGGACCTGAGCAAAAGTTCAGAGGCGTTGGGAGGGAAGCAGAGGGAGTTTGTGCCTGAAAGCCGCCATTAATTTTCTCAGCATTGTAAACATTCTCGATGATCTTGGCACCAATGCACACTGGAAGCTGGGGAGTTGGCGGAAATTATCTTTTAAGACATTAGACCAAAAAAAAAAAAAAAACTAATTGCCTGGCTTAATAAAGCCACAAGGATCTGACAAATATCAAAATGATTAAGAAAGACTGGAGAGAATGGGGAGAGAGATAGAGATGGCTGGGGCAGGGGTGAGAGGAGAGACACAAGAGAGAAAAAGAGGGAGGAAGACATACCCCCAGGGAAGAGCAGGAGGGGGCAGGGCTAGGGGAAGATGTGGAAAAGGAGTCAAGAAGAGAGAAGCTGCTGAGAGAAAGAAACAGACCGTTTCAGAACATTGAAATGTCTCATTTTGTATTTAAATTCCTAGAAAGGGGAGCCTAAACAAAGATTTAAACCCTTAAATGTTCTTGTTGACTAGCTGGCTTTCAACCAATGATAACTTCTAGGCCAGAGTTTTGGTAAAAAGTTAATGCAAACCAGGGAGAAGATTTCGATCACAGAAGTAAATACATTCCCAGGCCGGAAAGTTGTGGAGTATTTCACAGGGGAAATCATGAAAATTTTTACTTGTAGTTGCCGTGCACATTATTTATAAAGGTCAGAGGAGAAAAACATGATAAGGTATAATTTTCCTGTCTTCTGGCTACAAATAAACCCATGCACAATGACTTCGTCATTCTGAGCAGACAGGAGACAGTTGCTACACTGTAATGATTTGTTTTCCCTTTCATGTGCTTCTAGCCTAAAGCAGACCCCGAGGTGGTCCCAGCCCCGTTGACAACTGCCTTCAATTTCACACTCCATCCAAGGTGAAGATTGTTCTCCCAGTGATTGTTCAGTGCTCCTGTGGGGAACTACTTTCATTTTCCACCCTTCTTCCAGAGCCCTAGCAAGAGCTTATCTAGACAGTGATGGCAGGCCTTGAAGAATCCTGGCATGAGAATTCTCCCATATTCCTGATATTTGGGCTTCTGTTCCGTGACTTGTAAAAGTGCGGGGAGAAGTTACAAGTGTTGTTTGTATTTGCAAGATGGCCCATTTCCATGGTTTTAAATATAGGGTTACTAAAATAAGTACCTTCCTAACCATCAACATAGTCTGAACACATTATTGTGGTAAGGATTGGAGTCAGCATGGTATAGTCAAAGAATCAAACTAGATGGTTGTGGAGTCAGATATATTTAGGTTTGAACCTACTTTCTAGCTATATGGCCTTAGGCAATCTACTCAAGTTCTCTGGGCTTCAGTTTCTGACGGCTGAAAAATGTTACCAATAATAGTATCTATCTCAGAGAGTTGTGAGGATATAAACCAAATAAAGGGTTTGAGTACTATAGTGACTTGAAAAGTGCCTCCCCAAAATTCATGTCCATCTGGAAACTCCGAATGTGACCTTATACGGAAAGAGAGTCTGCATATACAACTGAGTTAAGATGAGACCATACCAGGCTAGGGTGGGCCCTAAATCCAATGACTGGCGTCCCCACAAGAAAAGGAAAGGACGCACAGACAGGAAGCGAAGAAGGGCATGTGAGGTGGAGGTGACATTTGGAATTCTGTTCCTGCAGGTCAGTCAATGCCTGGGCTACCAGGAGCTACAAAAGGCAAAGAAGGACTCTTCCCTGGAGCCTTCAGAGGGAACAGGGCCCTGCTGTGTTGACTTTGACTTCAGCCTCCAGAATAAACTTTTGTTGTCTTAAGCCTCTGATTTTGTGGTAATTTGTTACAACAGCCCCAGGAACTAGTACAAATATATAGTAAGTGCTCAGCAAAAATCAGCTCAGCCTCAAGAGGGTCTTACTCTACATTCTGGTAATTACCTTGCAGCCCTTGGATTGGTAATTCAGTTCAGTCCTCCTTTATCAGAATTGACCCCTTCAGTTCATAAATGCAGCCATTTATTCACCTTTCTTATTCTCTAGACCTCAGCTAATGGGCATCCTGCATATTCTCCTGTAAGCTCTGCCACTGGCTCCGCGTGGCCCCACTTGTGTGACCCAGACAATCCACTTATTCATCCATTCAATACAGGTTAATTGAACACTATGGACCTGTTAGTTTATAAAGAACTGGGTATAAAGTAGCGAATGAAAAAACAAAGTCCCTCTTTACATAAAATATACTTTCTGTTGAGAGGAGAAAAGACGATAAGCAAGTAGACGGATGAGTATATGTCAGATGGTGTTGAGAGCTATGAAAAAAGGCAGGCTGTGGTGTGTAGAGTGGGGGCAGGATATACATCAGTGGGACAGAGAAGGTCTCTCTGACAAGGTGGCATTTTAGTATTGACCTAAATTAAACATGAGAGGAATAAAGTCATTCTGGCACCTGCAGGGGTAAGAAGAAAGAAGAAATAGGGACTCAGTCACTTATAGCCCAAACCTGGGCTTCTGCATGGAATGATATAAGGAACCACAGGAGGACCCAGAATAGAGGAGAAAATAATCTGCCTTATATTTTTAAGGGATCCCTTTAGCTACTGTTTAAAAAACAGGTCTTAAGAGGGTAAGTTGGAAGCAAGACCAGTTAGAATGTGACTGCGATAAGTCCAGGCTAAATGTAATTTCACATTTCTTTCTTCCTCTTTCCCCAGAACAATGATAAAAGGCAGGTGGAAGTGAAAGCATTCATAAGTTACTGGAGTCTGTTTATATCTTGCAGATAAGGACACTGGATTTTTTTCTTAATGAATTGATGTGATTTCTAAGACAAAGAGAAATCAAGGAACACTCCAAGTATTTTATTGAGTGAGGACATATCAAAGGGGGAGGATGTTTGGGCATAGAGAAAGGAGGTGGATTAAATGTGCAGAATCCAGAAAGCTGTGAATGCAAAACTGGTGAATTCTCTCTCCTTCCTTGCAATCATGCCCTAGCTCTCAGCTGGTGGAACCCAAAGGTGTCAAGCAATGTTAAGGGAACTCACCCAGTTTTTACAAAGTAAAACTGGGAGGCCTAACTGTGCCTTCCTAAAGCATATTGTCTTAAATATATTCTTAATTTGCTACAATTATATTATCAGGAGGTCCTTTATAACACCACATACAAGATATTCTTCCCGAACAAAAGCACATCAGGCATCCAGAGCACCTGTGTTTTCATTGCTGTTTGCTTCCCACCTGCGTGCAGGAGCTGTGTCAAGTAATGCTGGCCAGCCATTTTCCATCATGGTGGACCTCCCAAAACCCACCAAGCCAGACTCAGGTCTATAAAGACAGCACTTGTGTAAGTGACAAGTCCAAGGTGTTGAGGATGAATCAGAGCATTTGGATTGCCCTGAATTTTTTATCTGCCACTTTGAAACAACAAGGCTAAGAAGGTCGGTCCTGTCCAGAGTGGCCAACTCCTTCCTCCTGACAAAGCAGCTCAAAATGAAGAGCATAGCAATTAAAAAGTCAAATATTACCAACTCTTTTGTGGGCCAGTGTGGGGGGGGGGCAGGGAGAGATTACAGAGCATGGTTTTTCACACCACACCAACTCTGTCTTTAGTGGATGATTCCTTCAACCACGAGAAATTCTTTGGGGAAGCAGGGCTACCAGTACAAGGTCCTAGGTGGTAACCTTTTATGACTCCCTTTGAAAAAAAAAATGTATAGAAAACTAGGGGACTGCTTAGAAACATATGTTCTTCAGGGAGTCTTGCAAGTCTTGCTCTAAACTCTGAGCCAACACAGCTGTGAGGGAGCAGAGGTCAAGACTTCACAGAAAGCCAGATGCTGCAGTGAGCACATATTGTTTTACTGACATATGTGTATGTGGATATGTGTGGTGTATAAATATATACATCGACATGTGTGTGTATACACTGGCAAACCCCCCTCCCCACTTCCCATCCTTTTAGGTAAACTGAAGGAGGAAGGGAGGATTTCCTGTGAAAACAATGTGTAACCCCTCTCATCTGGTTAATGTGTTTGGCTGGATTCAATGTGACCAAATGAAAAAGGGGGAGTAGGAAAAAAAGTCGGTGATAGACAACTTCACCGAGGGCCTTCAGTCTAATTCAGTTCAATTCATAAATACTACTTTTTGTATTGTTAGTACTATGTGGGATGTAGAAATACTTAGAAGCCTAGTCATTGATCCATTTATAAGTGGTGTGACCTTGGGACAAACACTCAACTTCTCCAGTGAGATAACGCTGAAGGGGAGCATCTGTCTACTCTACCCTCTAATACACTGGATCCTTAGCAGAGACACCCACAGTATGACTTGGGACAAAGAGAAACGGGCTGGGACTGTAGTTCTGATGCTGCCATTAGTTTGCTGATGCTGAGGCCACCTCGTCTCACCCTGCTCCTCCTTTCCCAAAATTATTCCCCGGAAAGAGACTGTTTCTTCATTATAAAAAAGGATGATTGGATTAGAAAAAGGGTCACAAAATAACTGCCCACAAAAGAACTGAATGGGTTCCATATTCCAACAGGGAGTGAGGGAGGCTACTTATACAGCTACTCTCCACCACTCTTCCACTGCTCTTTTGTGACGACATGGCCTGGTCTAACCTTTCAAGGAAGCTTGGCTATCTGTATTCTTATATGGGGCTGAACAAGTCTTAAAAAACTGTGTAAGACAAACAAAGCACATCTGGAAGCCTGATCCTTGTTCACATGCTGCCAGTTTGTAACCTTAGGACTGGATGAGTTACAACAATTCTTTTGGTTCAACAATGGGTTCAACAATGGTATGGCTCAGCTGTTCCAAGACCGTCCACCATATCTCGTGCTACTGGCAGAAATTATGTCTGTGAATCCTTGGTCCCTGAATGGGGGCCTTCCAAGGGTTACTTGATCCTTGCTCTGAAGCTATTCTGAAACTAGGCTGCCTAATTTCAAATCCAGAGGAATCTCTAGGCTGCCTCATGGCACTCGCAACTCTAAGGAAGGCAGTAACACCGCCCAGAATTTACAAGAGGTCACTTCCTGACCTGGCCCGTGAATCTGCTCTCAAAGTCTCTGACTGTATATCCACTTAAAAGAATTGAAGACTTTAGCTCTGGAGGCTAAAGTCTCTATTCGCCTCAGCAGCATAGCCCAGGAACCTATAAATGACTCAGCAGCACTCAGATCCCAGAAGATCTAAACTTTTTGTGCATGAGTATTAAAAAGTGAAGACATAGAATCTATCACTACATTCACCACACACCTGACCTGATTCAAGGAGCTTTCACATAACCCAATATAGGGAAGCCATACCCAACGTAAGTAAAAGTAAACAGAATATTGTCCCACAAGAGCATGGTTGGATACGGATATAATCATAAATATGAAAGAGGTAGATTTGCCTTTTTTCATTTAGTCCCTATTATATGCCATGCATACCTGCCTTTACACACTTAAAGTCTAGAGAGACAAACAGATATTGAAAACTGAATTATAAAAAGAAAAACAAACAAGTAATAGAACACTGGATTGCAGAGGAAAAGTTAGTTTCATGGGACCATGTAATCCAGCTTACGTATGGGGGATTCGTTTAGTACTTTCCCCTTCTTTTTGTTGGTTACTTGCTCCTAAACAAAGAAACTGGCCACCCAGAGAGACAAGAAACCAAGGCAGTTTCCAGTTACTGAGAGATGGAGAGACACATAGTGGATTCAGACAGAGAGAAGGTGGCATGAGCTAAGAATAGAGAGACAAGCATGTCTGAGACAGAGTGTGGTCTTCTAGGGGCATGTCAAGACTTTATTTGAAAGCCAATAGGAAGCCATGGAAGGTTTTAAGCAGTTTTCAGTTTGTGATTTATTCCTTTTACGCTGAGGAGACCTTCTTCAT
Organism: Lynx rufus; assembly: GCF_022079265.1. NCBI lineage: Eukaryota > Metazoa > Chordata > Mammalia > Carnivora > Felidae > Lynx > Lynx rufus. Next base: position 50,189,292 of record NW_025814826.1, on the reverse strand, counting down.
CGTCCCAGTGAGAGAAAGTGGTGGTTTGGTCAAGGATGATGACAATAAAAATGGAAAGATGTGAGTGAATTTGAGAAATATTTAGATTTGCATTTTTTATATCAGCAGAGGCCAACCCAAACCATTGCATGTGTTTTACAATGTGGGCAGTTTGGTTTTCTGTACTATCATATTCCACATTCTTCCACGTTTCCAGTAGACAATTTGCCCCCTATGGAATATTAAACACCTTGGTGGATGGCACGGTTGTGGATATTAACATCTGATGGTCTGTTCAAACTATTCTTCTATATTTAAGAACATTTTCGTCCCTTTGTTTTTTTAACTCCCCAGCTACCAATTAACTGGAACCCTTGAGGTAAAAAAGAAAAATGAAGGAAGGGAGATGTCTTTTTCTTTTTTTGTTACACTTGGTTCAACATCAACAGCTTGGGTTCAATATCCACAGAGTTTCATAATGATTTCTTTATTTTAATTTACTTATGACACTGCCAGTGGGGCCCTAAGTGAATATAATTTTGGAGAAAGTCAGGAGATAAACTGAAGAAACAGACATTTTTTTTTTTCATAATCAGAATCACCCCTCCACTGCAATGCCCACTTCTCTGTTTCAGGGTCATGCTTAGCTCTTTCCTTAGGATGAGTTGATTCCTATGAGAGCTCTCAGTTTGTCATGAATATAAGATTTTTGATAACACTGTCTCCTTTCTACTTACCTCTGATCCTTAGGGTTCATCAGGTAGCCTCAAGCTGTGTCTCTACTACTTAGTCATGTGACAATTAGAAGCCTTATCTATTTTTTTTAACACCTATGCCTAAGGAAAGACATTACATTTATATAATCCAGCTGAGTGCTGCATTTAACATTCAGTTTTATGTTGTGGGAGAAAAACTGTGAAAAACTTTGAAATGAATCAAAAAGTTTACCGAGTATACTGACTCAGTTTTCAGATTATCCCAATCTTTCATTGTCCTATAAATTATGAAGAACTGATCATATGGCAAAAGATTGTTTGCTGTCCATTGAAATTGGAATTGTGTTCAGTGATGTGTAATTGATTATTACTCTATGGATACTGAACAATTTTATCAGTTTGCATCTATTTGTAATTTTTTTGCAATATTCTGGATGTTTATATATTTGGCTGTTCTTTGGATCCATCTTTGGACTGGCTGTAACATTTTATTAATTAAAAAGTTAACTAAAATCTGTGACCTATTTTTATTTTATGTATGTGAGTCATTGTTTTTCCATTAAAAAATTATCCTTTAACGGTGACTGTCCATTTTCTCTTCTTGCTACTATCAGATAATATTTGCTTTCATTTGAACTCCAAGTGTTTTATAGTATCTGGCTAAAATCTAACAAAACTAAAAGCGGCAAAGGGCAGTATCATACATGGCAAAGAGTTCAGGGTAAATCTGTTCCAGTATATTGTTGAGTTTAGTTTTTGGGGAATTTATTTGCTACCCCTGCCTCAAATATCTAGAATAGGGGTTAGGAAAACTTTTTCTATAAAAGGCAGGCGGTAAATATATTTGGTTTTGTTGGGGTGCCTGAGTGGCTCAGTCGGTCAAGCATCCGACTTCGGCTCAGGTCATGATCTCATGGCTAGTGAGTTCGAGCCCCATGTCAGGCTCTGTGCTGACAGCTCAGAGCCTGGAGCCTGCTTTGCATTCTGTGTCTCCTTCTCTCTCTGCTCTTCCCCTGCTCATGCTCTGTCCCTCTGTCTCTCAAGAGTAAACAAACATTTTTTAAAAAAATTTAAAGAAGCCATGGACAATATGTAAAGAAATGAGCAGACCCTGGCTCAATAAAACTTCATTTACAAAACCAGTGAGCTGGGTTTGGAATAAACCTGTTCTAGGATACCTATTTCTTGAATTTCATGCTTGAAGAATAAGTTACTATTACCCTTGCAGTTGGGGAGCCTTAAATATACTTTGGAGGAGGAGAGTGCAACATTTCCAGTTTTATAAACTCCTCTAAAGAGTGTGGTGATGTAGGAATGGGAAGTAGATGACTGTGAGATGCTGTTCTTCTCTTTCTTCCTCTTCCTCTTCCTCCTCCTCCTCCTCCCCTTCTTCCTCCTCTTCCTCCTCTTTTTCTCCTCCTCCTCCTCCTCCTCCTCCTCCTTCTAGCATGGCACTTGTTCATATCACACAATCGACACTCTTGTCTTTCAACATAAAATACCCTGTTTCATGATGACCATGAATTAATAAGAGATAAAATGTAGTAAGTGTTCCCTCTTTCCTTTATTTAAACATAGACATTGACCTGCACCTAGTAATCTGTGTCACCCATACTAGAAATTGAATATTTATTAGAGAAAGGTAGAGAAAAGTAAAAGGAGGAAGAAATTCTGAATAAAGTCACCTTTGTTTTTATGCCTCAAAAATAATACGGTGAATGTTTTTTTATATATTTCTGCAGTCCTTTTTTTCCTCAGTCCATATTAAAGAAAGTCCGTGTTTATTTAAAAAATTTTTTTAATGTTTATTTATTTTTGAGAGACAGAGAGACAGCACATGAGTGGGGAAAGAGCAGAGAGAGAGGGAGACACAGAATGCAAAGCAGGCTCCAGGCTCTGAGATGTCAGCACAGAGCCCGACGCGGGGCTTGAACTCACGAACCACGAGATCGTGACCTGAGCTGAAGTCGGCGGTTAACCGACAAAGCCACCCAGGTACCCCAGTCCATGTTTCTTTAATATGGTTGTGATGATACTATACATATAACTTTTCATATATTTTTCACTAATAACTATTTCCCATATTACAAGCTTTCCATCATATAATTTTATTTTTTGGTATAATAATAAAACAAAACACAAGATATTTTATTATAAAGATAAGATACTCAAAACCATCTATTGCATAAATTAAAATGATATAATGTCCCTATAAGATGAATACACAGTTGTTTACTCACTCTTCTCCTGTTTCTGAACACTAAAGTTTTCATCAATTTTTAACTATTACAATATTGAAATGAATGTACTAGTATTCATTTTCATATTGTCTTTAATAGTTACAAGTGGAATCTCAACTGTAGAATTACCAAAACCAAGGGTATAAATATTTTATTTTATTTTATTTTATTTTATTTTATTTTATTTTATTTTATTTTATTTTATTTTATTTTATTTATTTTTATAAGGGAGTATTATTTGCTTTTATATTTATTATTTTTGAGAGGCAGAGACAGACAGAGCATGAGCAGGGGAGGGGCAGAGAGAGAAAGAGACACAGAATCTGAAGCAGACTCCAGGCTCCGAGCTGTCAGCACAGAGCCTGATGTGGGGCTTGAACCCACAAACTGTAAGATCATGACCTGAGCCAAAATCGGATGCTAATCCAACTGAGCCACCCAGGCGCCCCAGGATATAAATATCTTAAGATCATAGGAACCAGCAAAGATAAATATATGGTGCCCAATTCTGCAACAGGGAAATGTAAATTTTTTTCTACATTATAATAATATATGGATCTAGGGATAAAATTAAAGAAAAATATAAAATGAAAAGTAAAGTATTCCTCCTTCCTAACCACTGACCACAACCCAAAGATAATGAGTCTTAACAATTTGTTGGACAGCTTTACAGAAATTTTAATGTTCTGAGAAATATACATACAATCCTTTTAAAAACCCCAATGATAGGGGGGCCTGGGTGGCTCAATCGGTTGAGTACCCAACTCTTGATTTTAACTCAGGTCATGATCTCATCGTTCATGGATTTGAGCCCCACATCAGGCTCTGTGCTAACAGGGCAGAGCATATTTGGGATTCTGTCTCCCTCTCTCTTTGCCCCTCACGCACTCACTATCTCTCAAAATAAATAAATAAACATTTACAAAAAGAAAATAAGTAAAAACCCCAATAAGATAAGGTATCCACACAGTTTTTACACACTGATTAAATCATTAAGACACTCCTTTAAGTACTCTTCTATCGAAAGAAATTCAGGTGAATGCTAACTTTTTGCTCTGAGAACAATACTGCAATAAAAACCTCTGGTGACATTCCTTAGGAGATTCAACAGAATACAGCTGGACCGTAAATTCCTAGAAGTCACTTGCTTGGTCCAATTTAAGAGCAATTACCAAGTCACCCTCTACAGGGGTTGCACCGGTCTGTACCCTAGGGGAAATATCTTGAATCATTTCAACAACACAGTATTGACTGAGTCTCCCGTCTGTGCAAGTTATTTTTTGCTAGGCCAGGAAACACAAAAGATGAATATGATGTGGTCCCTTGGCTACAAATGCAGACACAGGCAAACTGTGGCCTGCAGGCCAAGTCCAGCCTGCCTCCTGTTTTTACAAAGGTTTTTATATATAGAAATAAGCACCCATGTAGGCCTTCTGACCTTCATAACATAAGATAATAAATGTCGGTGGTTTGAGCCACTAAATTTGTGCCAATAAGCCACAACAGCTATAGAAAACTAATACAGAGAATCAAGAGAAATAATGAAACAATCACAGCTAGTCCCTGTTATATCTGAGTTACATGTGTGTTAAGGGACCATATGGCCTATGCAATTATGTGAGAGGGAAAATTCTCCCAGCAAGGGATATCATGTATTGTACTTTAGCATTCAGCGAACTTGCTTTATCTTCCAAGGGAACCCTCTCCACAATGCTTGCTTGGATTGAGCTGTTTCCTTTGAAATTTAAACTGCTTCTAGGGAAAGGGGGCCTCTTCTGACACAGCCTCACTCTGTTGAAGGTTTAAAACAGTTTTCCCAGCCAAGGTACAACCAAGGAGAAATGAGAATGCCCACTATAAAATTGTTTTTGGAATGTCATCAACCCTCTTTATGAGGCTGGGTGATTTCTCTTTATTCGTAAAGCAGAACGCTGAAACTATCTGAAAAGAATATATGGGGACTATGGACAAGCAAACTTCTGGGTCTGGCTTTGGTGAAGGAACATTTCATTAACTTACAAACTGTCTGGTTTTCTTCTGGAGAGACAGAGCAGAAAGGCAATGGTTAACACCAGAATGCCTGAAACGGCTGTGAATTTGGTTGAAAAGAGAAGATAATCCCCAGCCCTTCCTCTGGCAGTTTTCAGGTTCAAGTTATTACTAACAGAATAAATGAAAGATATTTCTTACATTGTATTCCTGGAAAAATATTTATATGAAGTAACACATTGAGTACTCTTCTTTTTTTTAATTTATTAATTTATTTATTTTGAGAGAGAGAGAGCGTGTGCAAGCTGGGTGTGGGTGGGCGGGAGAACAGAGAGAGAGAGAGACAGAGAGAGACAGAAGGAATCCCAAGCAGGCTCCATCCATGCCCAGTGCAGAGCCTGACATGGGGCCTGATCTCACAAATTGTGAGATGATGACCTGAGCCAAAATGAAGAGCCAGATGCTTAACCCACTGAACCACCCAAGCACCTGAGTACTTTTCTCACTTGAGTCCAAACTCAGCCTGAGAGAGACCTCCTTCAATCCTGCCATGGGTATACACTTTATACATATACACACATTTTTCATATGCCACTTCACTTAGTGGCATTGTCTTTTGACTTAGAGTATCTGTTTTGGCTAATAAAAAATAAGAACATATTAAATGTTTTTCTTCTTGCATTCTTGCTATAAGAATGCTTGTTATCCTTGAAGCACACCTTTGGACAAGTCATAAGGTATGGGAAATAAAAGCACAAAGAATAACATTTTTCTTGCTATCCATGTAGTTTTAGCATAGATCCTTCTAGCATATCCACTATCACCACCACCACCACCACCACAACCCTTACAGGAAATTTTTTTTCACTGTCACTCTTTTCTTGAAAATATCTGCCCTAGTCCTAACACTTTCTTCAACAGCCCTATATCCTACAACTTTCCCTCCATAATATGGTCCTTCATACCTGATGTCAAGGGTTGAGGCATCCCAAATAAGAGTGGGTTCCCTAAGGCAATGTCTTAGGATTCCAGCAGCCCAATCCTCAAACTACTGAATTTGTATAATATAGGTTCACATTTGCACTCCGCCTAAGATAATTAGACATCTCCTTTGTTTAGGTTCATCAACACAGCCTATTGCAAAGGGCCCTAAATTTGCTCTGTAACTAACTTGTATAATATGGCTCTACAGGTCTCCAGATATTTCTCACCATGTCAAACACAAAGGGTTTTTTACTATTCTTTACTCATCTGCCATTTGCACAGCCCAGTGTAGAGGATAATGGGAAAGTCAGCTTCTCTTTCTACTTAAGTCCAATAACTCATTCAAACATATCACGGGTCTCAAACATTTAACTCTATAATATGTCTTAGCTGTGAGCCTTGCACATGATAGATGTGCCGTAAATGTTCTCTTTGACTATTTTATCCTATTCTGGAAATTCTGTAGAATGGAAGAAGGGAGCTTCAGTATCTTCTCCATATGACCGTTTTATTTGCTGTAAGAAATCCTCACCCAAGTGTACTGGCATAACACAAATACAATGGAGGTTCATTCCTTAATCACGTAATGGTGTATAAGTGCTTCTGGAGGGCAGGTAGTGTTGCACAAGATTCAAAGGCCCACAGTTATTCCATCTTGAGACCAAGTTATCAGCTGGGGACTCAGTCTTTTGCATTCACAAGGCAGGTGAAGAGGAGCAGGTGGAAAAAGACCATCCGCATCTCAATTAACCTAGCCTGAGTCATGGCACTTTCTTCTATTCCCTTCCATTGGCAACAACTTGGCATCACCTAGGTGCAAGGAAGACTGGAAAATCCAGTTCCTGGATGTATAGCCACTTCCTAGCAACAATACTAAGTATTAAAGTAGAGGCCCGGATCGTTGGTGATCAGTTAGTCTCTGCCATAGGATTCAACTTACATTTAATATAAGCATATTTGTATATATGCACATAAGCACGCATCTCACATAGGATCTTTGATACATTTTTCAACCACATATCGCTATGGCAAAAAAGCAATGTGTTTTATTTTACAGGCAACATATAAAACCTTGAAGCTCATCCAAATCTATAATTATCTGATAAGCCCTTTTCCTCAATTCAGGATACAAAATATGTTCACATCTGTTGTAGATTCAATTACTGGCCTTGATTCTTCATGCCTTTGCCATACAGCGTTTTCTTCCTAGGAGGAATATATTTTCCTGCTTCTTCCCTTTGAGCTCAGCCATGTACACGTAACTTCTTTGGCTAATAGGCCGTTAGAAAGTATGACACAAGCAAGGGCTTAAAATGTACATGTGCATTTGAATATTACCTGTGACAATTCTACCACCACCATTTAAAGAATATGCCACAGCTAGCCTGAGGGTCCACAGATGAAGACAGACATACACCAGAGCTGCTGGAGCGGACACAGAGTTCTGCAGTGAGAAACAGAGTGGCCTGGCTGAGATCAACCTAGATCAGCAGCACTCTAGTGAGCTCATAAGTCTGTGAGGATGCTGACTGCTAAATGCTACTGAAATGCCATGATTATTTGTTACCCAACATTATTGTGGCAATGGCTGACTGATACAGTGTGTTGCAGTTTTAAAGTTTTTGCTCAAGAGCCAATATTCCTATATGATCACAAAATCACTCTTTCCCCTTCCTGGAGGCATCCTCCATCCTGAATTTTCCAAGAACAGCCAAACTTGTGTGGCTTAAATGGTGACTGCTCAGGTGTTCTTCCAAATGTAGGTAATGGGTGAACTGAAGAGTGAGAATCAGCCCACTACCGCTATTGAGGCTTGCTGCCATTAGATGTTGCTACTGAAGATTGTCTGGCATGATCCTACAAATATTTGTGATATTATTGTTCATGTAGATTCCTGAACTAACCATAAAATTCTTGAGGTTTAAGTCAGAGTATTAATCTTTACTCATACCTACCTTCTTAGCCATTGTCCCCCAATCAGGTCAATGTGGCTATAACCTCAGCACACTGTGTTATAACTGGCATGCTTCCAAAACCTGTGTAACCATATTTGAGACCAATGAAGATTACCTATGCTCTTTTTGGGCATTTTTCCACAAGCCAAGTCCATTCCAAACCATCAGAGAGTGTCTAATAATGGGAAAAATCAAGGTAAAGGAGATGCTGCTATTCATCTCCTCAAAGTCAATGTCATCTCTGCACATTTCATCCTGCCTTCTCCAAATTCCAGCTCTGATAAGCAAACAGTATTTTGAGAATTGTATTTTTCAAGCCACAGAGGTTGTGTTATGCCCTTTCTGCAATGCATTCATATATCTGCTCCCATTCCAGTGATTGACCCACACTAATAAATCAGCTCAGGCTAATGTATTACCTCCATGAACAAAGGGCTGGCTAGTGTGGTTTATAAAATATACCCTATCTCCCATCATATTATATCTAGCTTTCTCTTTCAAATATTAGTTAAGGGAAAACCACTGGGGAGAAAGAGTCGTAACACAGGGGACTTGAGGGTTGTAGAATGTAAGGGCCTAAGGTATCATACAGCTCACATACTATCAGCCAAAGCCAGTCCTTAGCAAAGGAGCTTGAAAATAGATTTAGCTGAGCCAGTACATGTCTTTAGATAGGATATGTCTTCTTAGTTTCGAATCCCAGTCATGCCCACATGCCTTAGAGCAGACAGCTTCTCAATTTAGTAGTTTCTCCTTTCTTTTATCCATACATATTTGAAGACATTTGAATTCAGGCTCTCTGTTACAGATCATTTCACAGATGAGGAAAGTGAAGTCCAATTTGATGATGTGGCTTATTTGATGATGGGTGGAGTCAAAGGTGGAATGTCAGCCTTTGGACTCCAAGCCTTAGACCATATACTGAGATTCAGAACTCATACACATTGAAAAATGAATTGACAAGAGGTGAGCTCAGAAGCTATTATTCTCATTCCAAAGCAAAAATCAGTGCATCCAGGTGTCAGACAGGCTAGAGCACAAGGATGATGGAATAGCTATGGCCAGAATAAGGGAGGACAGGCCAATGGGAAGAGAAACAAGACTCTCTACTTCCTCCACCAGGACTGAACAGCTGCTGAGGGATGGTAAATGTTTCCTTTTTGGAGTTAACTCTGAATGAACTGAAGGTGCCAAAAATATAGATGAAAGGAAAAACATGTCAACATCAAGACTGACTCTCTTTGCCCAAGTAAAACAGATGGCTGGAAATAAGTCAAAGAAGTTGAGTTGAAAACTAAATGGGTGGTCCCAGAGGGAGGCTGAGATGTTGTCTTATTGACTAGTCCAAGCTTTAGAAAATAATCCACAATTAAACCAAATTAATTCAGACTGCCCTTCCTCTGGGCTCCTATCAGACTGGCTGAATGAGGACCAGGGAAAGAGATTGTCAGTAGAGCCTATAACTTGAAAGAAAGTAAGAAAAATAAAGAATGTGCTAAGGAAAATGAGAACAAGAAACCTAGAACAACTTATATAAGTGATTCCTGATTGATAAGAGAAAAAGGAAAACATTCCTATCAGCAGCCATGTACCAAGTGGGAAAGGGAGAGAAAAGAAGAATTAGAATTTACTCAAATCTTATAAGCTGTATGTTTATACCATGAAGTTTGGGGTCTCAATGGGAGGTAGATTGGGAGAGAGGGATAATCTGAGAATGGAGAGGAATATGGGTTAAGGAGTGATGACCACTTAAATACATCTTAGTGATTAAGGGTCAGTGAGGTATAGTCATTGATTCAAGAGTTCAGAGCTTGTAGATAAGGCGAGACCATAGAGACCTTCAGGGAGCAATAATTCTAGAGGCTGGGGTGTAGGGAGAGGGAAAGATTGAAGAAGAGCTATAGTTTGTAGTTGAGAAGAGAACGAGGGTGAGGAGACTGGGGTCTAGCCTTGAGGAGAAGGTGCTGGAGAGGGATGGTTTGGTAGTTGAGATATCAGGAATCCAGATTAGTCAGCTGGGGTAAAGATCAGGGCTCCAACTCCAAGTGAGGATTGAATTCAACAGAAGGGATTGGGACAGAAATCTAGATGCTTATTCTGACCCCAAACCATAGGGTTTGGAGCATAATTGCAAGCTTGTGGCTTCTCATGAAAACTGGCTGATACACATACTTTATTCAGATTCAAGACTTTAAAAATCTTGGGGTGCCTGAGTGGCTCAGTAAGTTAAGTGTCCAACTCTTGATTTCAGCTTAGGTCATGATCTCATGGTTCATGGGATGAAGCCCCATGTCAGGCTCTGCACTGACAGCAGGGAGCTGCTTGAGATTCTCTCTCTCCCTCTCTCTCTGCTCCTCCCCCCACTTGCACACTCTCTTTATCTCAAAATTAAAAAAAAATGAACATTAAAAAATATATGTGTGAGTTCTTTACCAACATTTCAGAATCAGGAGTTTTTCATAAAAAAATATGAACTCCTGGTTTCTGTTTAAAACTTAGAAAATTGGGGCAATTAGATGGCTCAGTTAGGTTTCTGACTCTTGATCTCAGCTCAGGTCTTGATCTCAGGGTCATGAGTTCAAGCCTCACATTGGGCTCTATGCTGTGCATGAAGCCTACCTAAATTTTTTTTAATTAAAATTTTTTCTTAATTAGAAAATCAGGCAACACTAATTACATGATTTGTGAGGACCCAATAAATCACACTCCTCATTTTTTCGTTTGAGTTTATGATAAATTTTTAAAAATGAGAGACAACAAGATTAAGCAGGTGAGGATCAAACCCTCTCATTTACCGCTGACAAAGTCTAAGATTCAAGACATGCCTTAGGCGAACAGAAATAATGGCCTTCTTATCATCACACTACAGAAAGGGTCAGGCTTATTCATTCACTAGACTAGTGCTGGACTTCTCATGTGGGGGCCTGACTCTGTAACACCACACGGAGGAGCAGACTAAGGTACGCACCTTTGCACATGGGCGAATGCCAGAGAGAAAAAGCAAGAGAAAAGCTGGGCTATGAAGTCCAGGTATACTTCTAAATATAACTAACTTGACCAGTCACGTGTCTTTGAGTAGGAGTGGAGGAGAGCATGGAGAGAGACCAGGAGGTCATTCCACCTACAGAAAGGGGAAAAGGTATTCCCTTCTGCCCCTTGCCTACATTCTGCGTGTGGCAACAATGCAGACCAAAATATGTGGTCACTGAGTGTAGGTTCCTCACTGCACTACAGGTCCAACTACTTCTTATTCATAACACAGCCAGCTTCCTTGATTCACTCACTTTACCTGCCCTGCGCCTAGTATTGGTTTGCAACCGTAATTATCAGCACATGCCGTCAATGGGAATATCGCACCACACAACTGGTTAGTAAAGCAAAATGGTGCCAGCTCCAACCTTTTGTTAGTGGGACCTAAGAACCAGGGAATAAAGCCAATAGGTTTGTGATCTTCAGCATAAGCAACTGAAATGGACTGAACTGAGCAGGGTTGTATGATGTAGCTACATTTTAAACTAAAAATCTACGCACATAAAAATGATGGACTTTTGCCAGAACTGGGGATTTCAAAACCACTGGAGAAACTCAAAAGTTTAAGCTGAAAGCAGAACACAGATGAGAAGGAGGGGAGAAACCAAACAGAAGACTCGAAGATGCACAGCCCTTTCTGTTTGCCTCCTCATGGCCTTTTACCTTACCGCATTCTAATGGTGCCCATGTTTACCTCATCTATGATTGTATACTTTGGGCCTGCATAAAAGGGCCCTCAATAAATTTTTATTAAATACCTGAACAAAGAACCAAGAAAGATATCTCAAGTAAGAGGCTGTTTAGGATAAGTGATAAGGAAACATTTTATCAATTAGAGGTTATTTTTATATAGAAAGCATAGAGATAGAAGTCAGAGGACAGCATTCTAAACAAGCTATAATTCCTTTGCAAAACTTTCCATGATCCTTCCACCATCTGAACCCAAAGCAAAACTGATCAAACTCTCATCTGTGACACTGTTGCTAACACCATATAAATATTTATAATACTATATAATTTACTACACAGGATAAATTACCTGATTATTTGCATGTTAAAAGTAGACCCCCCCCCAAAAAAAAGGAAAAAAAAAGTACACCCACTCACTTCTCTTAAAAATTTACATTCAAGAGGAGGAATACAGACAATACACGAATAAATGGATGAACACATAAAACATAGTAGATTGTTATAAATGCTTTGAGGCAGACTAAATGTAGATTTTGAATAGAGAAATAATATCCTATGACCATTCTGTATGCCCTACTGAGAGCAGATGGGGGGGGGGAGAGAGAGAGAGAGAGAGAGAGAGAGAGAGAGAGAGAGAGAGAGAGAGAAATAGAGAGACAGAGAGAGAGACAGAGACAGAGAGAGAGAGAGATATGCTGACAGACAAGTTTAGGAAAATATTATGAAAGATAGTGGTAGCTTGGACCATGTTGACAGTTAGTGGACATAGTGAGAAGTGGTTGAATATTTTTAAAATATACTTTTGTGGAAGAACAATGGGATTGGAATGTGGATGATAAGAAAGAGAGTTGTCAAGGATCCTTAGATATTTAGTCTAGGAAGATGGTCGAATGGAGTGACCAGTTATTAAGCAGCAGAAGAATGTGGCTGAAACAGGTTTGAGTGAGAGGAAACACAATTAATAATTAGCTGTTTTATTGTGTTCTTCCTGCACTCTACTGTAGAGTTCTCCAAGACAGGAGTTTTGTCTTCTTTCTCTTCATATCCGTAATACCTAGCACAATGTTTGACACAGAGGTGCTCATTCACTCTCTTAGTGTCTAAGGAATGAATGAATTGTTTGGAAACATACAGTAATATTTTTATTGCTTGAATTTCACAATATTGTAAGTTCCACTGAAGCATGGATTTTATTTTGTTACCACTGAATCCCCAGCATCTAAAACAAAGCCAACACAAAATGTTGTTGAATAAACAGATTCTTGTTCTGTTCTTCCTACTGATATTTCTCGTCCCTGTATCTGGTTTTCGTTAGTCTGAAGGAAATAAAAAAGGAAATTAATATGTGTTTGTTGGCATATATTTTATCACTTAATTAATGAAAAGTTGCTTTGGAAAAAAATTTTATATTTCTTATTACCAACTGATAGTCATTAATACTGGCAAATCTAACGGTTTCAAATATCAAAATCTCTCCCTGAACTTTTGGCCATTAAATGTCCCTTTCCCATTTTACTAGAATTTCATTTAGAAAGTCACTAGAATGTCAGGGAATGCTTCCAAGCACTCAACGTGTTCTTGTGGTTTAAAAGAACAGCTATCTGGCTCTGTATTTAAATCTTATTAAGATGCTAAACAAATTATTGAACTGATTCTAATTTTCTATAGTTTAAAAATCACTTTTAAACATCCATCTTTGTCCTGGACAGTTGCCAAAGCTAGCAAATGCATCTCAGCTGGGGAACAAGCTGCCACTTCTTCCTTCAGATCCTCTTTCAACACTGGAGATTGGCTCACACATGGCGAGGAGCTAAAAGTCAGACCTGTCCTTGAGTCTTCCTTTTGTTGTAGGGCAGATTTTCCAAATTGCCTCTTTCAGAACACCACAATCTGTGAAAATACATCGTGGAAATTGTAGTCTACTCCCTCTGCGAGATTAATAATGCATTTTAAATGCATTAAAAGAAATCCAGTGCTCTAAAATTTTAAACCAGTGCTCCTCAAGTCCACACGGCCACAGAATGCCTTGATAATGGAGCATCGTTAGTAGGTTGTGGGAAACTTGGATCACATGGTTCAGCTTGGCGGATGCTCTTCTAGAGGACGAGGTGAGACACATAGAAGACCCCCCTTTCTCATAAGCTCAAGTCTTCTGGGCTCTTCCCTTTAAGTAACTGCTGGAGAAAATGAGGACTCCAGGTTAGGCACTGGTTTCCACAACCCAGAGAATGGGAGAATAGGGGAAAAAAAAACCTTAACTTCATAGATATTTCAAGACTTTGTCACTTGCTGCTTATGTGATTTTCTTGTAGTTCTTGTATTTTATCTGAGCCTAAACTTTCACATTTTAAAGACTAGGAATAACAAGTTATACCTTACTCATCATACACGAGTGCTATGTGAACTAAGTGTTTATTACAGAAATGTATGCAGTGCTGTAGATTAAACAAATGAAAAGCATAATTGCAAAATTTCCAGAAGGGTTTTTTTTTTAATCAATGGTGTTCAATACCCACATAGTAGGAGTCAAATGTGTAATTTCACTTTTCAAATAGCTACACTTAAAAAGCAAAAGGGGTGAAATTAAGTCTAATAATATATTTTATTTAATCCAACATATATAAAATATTAGTGTAAGCTAAGCAGTATAATCCACTTAAAAATAATGAGATATTTTACATTCTGACTTTTTGTGTCAAGTCTTTGAAATCTAGTGTGTGTTTTATACTTACAGCACATCTCAATTCAGACTAGCCACATTTTAAGTGCTCAGTAACACATTTTGCTAGTGTGACAATTAGCGTGGCTCTTTACCAAATTTTTGTCTGCAGAGTAGATTCCAGAGCAACAGTTTTCCATTACTGTAATCCATTCTGGAGGCTTTATAGGAGAATCCATTTTCTCGCCCTTTACAGCTTCTAGAAGGTGCCTACATTCCTTGGCCCATGTTTCTCTTTCATCTTCAAAGCCAGCAATAATCAGTTGAGTTTTTCTCACATCACATTGACTCCAACACTGACTCTTCTTCTTCCCTCTTCCATACTTGAAGAATCTTGTAATGGCATTGAGCTCACCCGGATAATCCAGGATAACATCCCCATTTTAATGTCAGTTGATTAGCAACCTTAAGTCCATCTGCTACCTTAACTCCCCTTTGCCATGTCAGGTAACATATTCACAGACTCCAGGGGTTAGAACATGGGCATCTTTGGGAGTCCATTGTTCTATCTATCACATGACCCTTGTCAAGTTATGTGCAAATTGTTTTTCTCTGACTCTGGTGGAAATCTGAGGCAGGTCACATAGATGTTTCCAGTTCCTTAGTAATTTTGGAAAATATCCCCCAAGAATATTTTCAACATTCCTAACTGATATTCAGTTTTAACTTCTCTTATCTCACCATTTGGTCCTGCCAAAGGCCTGAAAATATGGAGTGGGTACTACCTCTTCCCCATATCAATAGTTGCTGTTTGCCACCTAGCCAAGCTCATGGAGGAGTGGCACCATTTTATACGATTGAACTCTGGCATTGGTGCTCTTTAATGCCAGATGCAATTACTGTCTCTTTGATTCACTGAGTGCTTGTGTAGGCTCCATGGAGACCCTCCACCAGGAACTTCCACCTGCAGACCCCGTGATATGATCAGTGCTTTCCTTCAGTTAGCTGTCATAACTCCCTTCACGGTCCTGGGGGTCCAGCATTCTCCCCTCTATGGGGGTCACAGGGATCCTCCAGGTAGTCAAATTGGATAACTGAGCCCAGGCTAGCTCCCTTGCTTGGTGGGAATGCAGCCTGCGCCCCATGCTGCTCTTAGAGCAATCCAGTCATAGCTTATGACACTTAGACTTTCCAAGCCTCATTCATAGGATTTAAGTTTACCAAACTCCAAGTTGTGTGAATCGCTCCTCAATTATCTCCTCAAAATTCTTTTCATTGGCTTAATGCAAGATAGAAATACACTCCCCTGTTGTGGGGATATGGGAAAAAAAGAAATATAGCACAGAAGGAACACTTTTCAAAATAGTCCCTTTTGCTTGCTTCTTCATACACAGTCTAGAGTTGGATAGTGGGATAAGGCTGAACAGAACTTGTTTTGGAATCTCTTATTATGTTATGAAGATGCAGTCAAGCATTCAAGTTTATGGGATGGCTCTCATCACCTGTTGAATTGCTCTTGGCCTTTGGTGTCTCAATGGAAAGTGAGATATATTCATATCTACATATAATAGTAAATTCTTTATCTTTTGAAAGTATAACAGGGCATTTAAACAAATTACTAGAATATAGATACTTCTAGTATAAAGAGCCCCACCCCAAGAATTTTTTTGAGTTAAGTGAAATACATAAACCTTTTGTTTTATAACCACAGAAAGAGAAAGAATTTGAATATGGGGATATGGAACACTGGAAAAAGAATAGGAGAGATAACAATAATAAGGAGGAAGAATATAGAATAGTTTGTGTCCCTATTTTAACCTCTTGTCCTATCATTCCTTCTTCCCTGGTATTTAAAAGGGTGTTGGCCAACAAACAGAAGAGATATTCTGTTGGAGACGCTCGTCAAAAATAATGTCCATCTGGGGCCAAGTTAACAAATCTTGGTACAGGTTAGAAAAACAAGATACTTTTCTTACATGTACTTAGAACCTAGAACCAATTAGACATTCTAAGAACTGATAACCTCATGAATGGGAGATAGCACCCCAGATCTGGGCACTGTTATTCCCACATGGGCATCCAAAGCACTGGATGGACAAGAAGCACACATCAAATCTGAACAAAAGAAGATTACATAGATCTTGCCTGCTGACTGCATGCTAAGGAATAAGTAAATCCTACCTGGTAAGGTAGGAAGTTTAGTGACACAGACTAAGTTAAGAACTTTTGAGTTATTAACGTGTGACTCCATTTGTGCCCCCAAATTAGAAAGGGTAGGGGCATTTGGGGTACATAGGATTTTACAGTTTACCATGGATTTACTATATTATTTAAAGCAGCTAAAGAACAGGCAGATTGTTAAGCAAGTTGGATAAAAGACAAATTATGTAACTATCATCGCTAGGCATAAAACTGTACCAAGGCTTTAAAAATTGTGCATTGAACTGACCATGCAAGATTTGTTTCTTTTGCCCATTTGGGAGCTCTTCCTGAGGACCCTATTTACATGACCCCCAACTTTCAAATAGAAAAAAAAAAGTCATTGGGTGATCCAGGTATTTTAAAAACAAGAATCACTTACAACACCAAGAAACATTTCTAGACCCAGGACTGAATTTTTCAGTTTTTGTCCAGATATGCAATACAACACAGCAAAGGTCTGTTCTGAATCATTGTGGGCGGGGATCACTGGACACAGATACACATACATCACCCACATCTTATCTTAGCCCTCCCTTTGATAATGTTTGGATCATCTGCCTACCATCCAGGAACTGAAGGGCTTGCAAGGGATCTGAGGAAGCAAAGGGAGTTTACGTGGTGTTTGAGGAATAGGAAGAAAAACAATGGGAGGAAAAAAATAAAGAGACTGGTATGTGTTCAGCATTAAATAAACGTTTTGAATGGACTAATTTCTTCTTAATTATTATTAAATATTCCTAAAGGTGTAACTGTTCACATGTTGTTTCTTTTGAAATACACACCTCTCTGGATTTCTGTGCTGTTCCTTCTGTCCACTTCCTACTCTCTGACTGCTTTCTCAGGGCTGTGGCTTGTCACCTCTTATTAAATGTAGTCATGTTTCTTTTTTTTTAAAGTTTTTATTTATTTATTTCGAAAGAGAGAGAGAGCATGCACACATGAGTTGGGGAGGGGCAGAGAGAGGAAAGAGAGAATCCCAAGTAGGCTCTCCTCTGTCAGCATAGAACCCCATGTGGGGCTTGACCCCACGAACCGTGAGATCATGACCTGAGTTGAAATCAAGAGTCAGAAGCTCAACCAACTCAGTCATTTAAGCTCCCCTTAGTCATACTTCTAGTTTCCATGCTCTATGGAGCAATATTTCTAGGCAGTGTCTCACGCCAGTGATTAACCCTTGGACGACCCATAAAGATAAACTCAGCAGGACCCACCATGTGCTCACATTTGCCATGTTGGGCCTCTCATGTCCCCATGTTCACAAATGAGCAACCTCTAACAGCTTCATCTATTTCCTCTCCCATAACCTCCACAACCAGTTAGCCAACAAATCCAATTGATTTTGCTCCTGTGTTGTTTTCTGTAGCTGTTTCTTCTTTTCCGTTACTGATACCTGCTTTACAGTACTGTACCTTCCACGAGAACTTCCTAAAGATCGCCTTCATCACCCTCCCTTTATTAATCATCTAATACCCCCTCCAGTCATCTTTGAAAAATACTGATATGGTCATATACCTACTGAGTTAAGCCTGTGATGGCTTTCCACCTTCCCTAATAAGAAAGCACAAGCACTTGGGGCACGTGGGTGCCCAGTCAGTTAAGCATCTGACTCTTGATTTTGGCTCAGGTCATGATCTCATGGTTCATGAGTTCGAGCCCCACATCAGGCTCCCTGCTGACAGTGTGGAGCCTGCATGGGATTCTCTCTCTCTCTCTGCCCCTCCCCTGCTTGTGCACCGCATTCTCTTTCTCTCTCTCTCTCCCTCAAAATAAATAATTAAAAAAAATAAACAAAAAAGCACAAGCATTTGACATAGTCTTCTTGCATTTGAAACCTAAATCAGTATTTTATTAGTACTTCTCAGTAGTACTTTTATGGGTACTCTTTATCAGATCTGCACTACTGTGCAGTTCCCACCTCAGCTCTATTCTCCTGCCTACCCACCACCCCAAGCAAAAATGTGGATAACGCCGTCACTCCTTCTGAGCATGTTATTCTCTTTCTGTGGGATACCTTATTAGCACACAATGAGTAATAATAAAAGCAATAACAACTACATTTATTGAGCAGTTACTATTAGCAGGTACTGTTCTAACAGCTTGCCATTTATTAAGTCATCGAATCCTCACTCAACCCTCTGAAGTAAGTGGTATGATATCCATTTTGTACATGAGAAAACTGAGGCACAGCACTGTTACGTACTTTATCCAAAGTCACAGGGCTGATAAATTCTTATTGAAATTCTAAGTAAGCGTTTCATTTCATTTCATTGCTTATTAAAGCAACATTATGAGGTAAGTATTATTACATAAATTTCACAGGAAATTGGGGTTTATAAAGCTCTGCCTCCAAAACCTTTGCTATTTCCATAATAAAATGCTTCCTCTCATCTAAGGGAAAAACACAAGCTTTATTGCTAAATTGAAATTTGGGGCTCTCCCACCGAATGTAGTATTATTTTCTCCATGATGCTTTCAGTGGGCTGGCCAAATGATGATGCTAAGCAGGCTTGGGTTACACATTCCATGATGTGCCAGCTGGAGCACAATGAGCCAAGGCAAATAGGTTTGTAAGAACAACTAAATTATGAATCTGTCTGTGACATCCAACTAGCATAGTTTCGATAGCATCATTGGCTGAGACACATGTTATATAATATCCAGTGTACGGACTACACAGAGAGTTCCTTGGGAAATCAATACCTGAGACATTGTTTAGAGCAACTGATTGCAGATTTCACATTTTCCTATTTTTAATATTTTCTTCTGGGTAAAACAGTATGTTTGGTTATGAACAAGGACATTTTGGCCATCATGCTAATGAGGTGCATTTTCTCCCCCAGTCATGCAGGAGATTACTCTTGCCTCTTCTAATGCGCAGCAGAGGAAATCAAACCACTGAAACACTGCACAACCACACTTCTTTTCTCCAAATTGGTTACTTTTTCTGAGTAAATAAAGGTGACATTTTGCAGCTCAGTGTCAAAGATCGAAACAAAAAAATGAAATCACTGCTTTACGTAAAATTGAAAAGCTACAAATTCACCAACAATGACCTTTTGGTCAGTGGCCAAAAATGAAATAACATATTTAGGGGGGAAAAAAGCCAATTATAAAAGTTGTCTGGGTGATTGTAGATCACTTGAAAGTTTTAGAAAGTGCCTTTTCCCAGCATTACTGTTTGAGAACGGTGTTAGTGAGGGCCAATGGGCTGTGTGCACTTCAGTAACACCCATAGTAATTGCTGGCAGATGTATCATATGATTTCTAGTCAGAATTTCAACATAGAGACATTTTGTTCAGTTCTGTGGATAATGATGAACTTGTGCAGCAACCATACCCCTAGATACGGGTTTGCATGATGAAAGGTGAAAATCCCATCAGGCCGCAACACAGACTGGAACTACCACCACACCAAGCCTTTGTTTTTAAGAAACCTTATTTCTGGTGAATGGCACGGCACCTCTCTTCTCCGGTCATTCTTCATACACATTCATCCCATTCTTATTCAGTCTCCTCTTGTGAGTTGTTCCCTCTCCCTGCTCTGGAATTAGATTGTATGTCTTAATAGCCTATTTTTTCTTTTGAAATTTTCAAAAGGTAGCTTGGCTACTTTTTGTTCACCACTGAACAAATATCTCTAGTTATTTTTGTACTGTTTTTCCATCTTTGCCACAGAATTACAACAAATATAAGGGAACTATTTTAAGGAGGAACATCTACCTCAATCTTACTATCCAAACATCTCAGTATTTTATTTCTTTTTCAAGTCCTCCCCTCACTGTAGTCCATACACATAGCTAATTGTGTCTTCATATAATCAGCATATAATCAGTTTGCACACATAGATCTGTTTTCTACTTTTTAACTAAATATTTTTATATAAAATGATAGGGAATATTAAAATAATGTTAAGCATCGCTGTATACAGTTATATGGTATATATAATTTTCATTTTTAATAATTGTGTGATATTCATGAGGTTAACACACCCTTTCTTGTTGAATTACTGTTTTATTATTGGAACATTGCATTGTTTTTGATTTTTGTTATTAAAAAAGATAGACTTCATGTTTCTTTTCAGAACTAGGTGAGAGGACAGGATTTGTGATATAAATTGCCAAAAGCATGTCATACTTTTTGCATCAATGTATGCATTTCAAGTAGTGTGTGAATAATGACCTATATTGTAAATAATAAAGAAAATAAGTCATATTTTCAGTGAAATTCTTAAGTTGTGTGTACTCTTTTTGCTTATAAATTTTTTATATTTAATCATTGAGGTCCAATTTTGTATTCTAATCCATTTGTATGAATATTTTGTGTAATGCAACCAAAGCCTTTATAATTTCATAAAATTTTTATTTTTAAGTTTATTTATTTATTTTTGAGAGACAGAGCATGCACACACGGAGGAGAGGCAGTGAGAGAGGGAGACAGGAGAGAGAGAATCCCAAGCAGGCTTTGTGCTGGCAACTCAGAGCCTAATGTAGGGCTGGAAATCACAAACTGTGAGATCATGACCTGAGCCAAAATCAAGAGTCGGATGCTTAACCAACTGAGCCACCCAGGTGTCCCATAAAATTTTTACATGGTATTATTTTTCATTCTTTGCAAGTTTAAAAATTTTATGACTAGATCAATTGATTTTTGTTTTTCTTTCACTTTATAACTTAAAATGTTACCCCACCAGGTATCTAATAACTACTCAAATTTATTTTCCATGATTTCATTTTGTTTTATAGTTAACTCTGTAATCCATTTGGAGCTTTCTTAGGGTATGTTTTGTGATCATGTTCCCCAAATACACAGAATCACATGTGGAATTTTATTTTCCTGAACAAAAATGAGCAGAACCAGTCCCTAGAGATCTACATTTAGTAGGTCTGGGACTTAAAAAAAAATACATATATTTAAGTATGTTAAATATATAGATACATATATACACACACATAGTAAATGAATTAATATATTATTTAAAGTTATAATATATTGAATATAATTAAATGCAATTAATATGATTATGATTTATTATAATACATCACCCAATTTAGAAAAGTTGCAAGTTAAGGAATAGTAAATAAATAACAAATAGAATATTTACTGGTTTGGCTCATTTTTCTCCTCGAATTAGTGATTTTTCATTTCTTAGTCAAAACATTACATAACGCATCTATTCCCCATTGTTTTTGGCTACTGCTCTTTCAGATATGAATATTTCTTATGTATAAGGGAGTCATAATTCTCTCTATTTCTAGTTGGGGTACTTATTATTCAGTACTCTTCATTTCCACCCCATACATAGCCCCTTCAGTTCCTCAGATGCATAGACCTTGAATCTTAGCAAGCAGTGTCTCCAAATATAGAAAGAGCAAGGATGAAACTGCAGAAAGCAATTGCAGAAAGCAGCTAACCTGAGCAAGTTGGGTATTGAGACACAGTGTTGCCTTGTTTCTTTATCTGTTAACCTGTCTCAGACACTCGCACAGTGCCTGCCCACAGCTGTCCTCTCCTAAATCTATAAGCCTTAGCTCTCTTGGACAGAATTTAACCTAGAGCATGGTGCCCAGAGACTGAGACTTCTAAAGATACGTGTCTCCCATCCAGAGAGCCTATTTCCTAGTCTTCTTTGCAGTTTTGTGTGGCCATATGACTAAGTATTCATCAACGGAAAGTTCCCTTCCTGAAAAGGAAATCGCTGTCCTCTTATTTCCTCTACTTCTTATTTCACTTGGGCTAGTCCATGCAAATGATGGTGAGCCAGTTCAATCATGCAGATAAGGAGAGTATCACAGAGGATGATGTAGCAGAATGAATGAAGAAATCTGAGCGCCTGGATGATCTCACAGAGCAGAGATGCTTACCTGACCCAGATACCTGCTGACATCCCGACGATCCTGTGTTGGGGTCTTTTGTTAGAATAACTTCTATAGGTGCAAACTGATACACCCATGCTCTCTACCCTTACCTGCTCTTAATCCTCCTCCTTCTTTTTGGAATATAGCCACATTTTCTTTTATACACACACACACACACACACACACACACACACACACGGAGAAATATAACCCAACACATACAAGCGAATGATGTTACTCTCAGTGACCTAGTTATGCCCCAATTCATTTTTCTGATGATGCTATTGTCAGCAGTTTCAAGATGACGCACAATTTCTCAGAGCTGATGACCCAAAGAATTATAAAATCCTCACCTCGTCTTCTAGAATTACTGCTTTCAATGATTTTCAAGGTACTTTTCTGTACTTTATTTCTCTATTGAGTAGCAATAGCCTACCCGAAAATTTATTTCCCATACCACTAGTTTACCTATTGAAAATCTTTGCTGCACATCATGGTGAAATTATTTTCCTAAAAACAATTTCTGTGTCAAAAACTTTCCACAGCACCTACTTTACCTGTAACTTACTACCTATAAATTATCTCCTATCCATCATTAAGAGTCAGAATATATGCTATTATAAAATAGTAACAGGTAAATATATATTCTGTCTAATGCTGAAAGGTACTATGGAGAAAAAAGAAACAGCTCAAGAGGAACAAGAAGTACTAGAGGGCAAGTTTTGTTGTTGAGTTAGTTAGTTAGTTAGTTAGTTAGTTAGGGTGGTCAGGGAAGACTTTATTGCAAAGATATCATTTGTGCAGAGATCAGAAGGAAGTAAGGAGCAAATCATGTAGACATGTGGCTTAAAAGTATTTTAGGCAGATTAAAAAAAAAAAAAAAACAAGTGCAAAGACCATGAAATAGAAGCAAACCTGGCATGGCTGAGGAATACCAGGGAGACCAGTATAGCTGAAGGAAAGTAATTAAAGGAAAAAACAGCAGATGAGTTTACAGCAGTGGCTATAATTCACACCATGGTGGCCTTTGGTGAGAGTTTGGAATTTCACTCTGAATAAAATGGGAACATACTGAATATCATACTGTATGTCAGGCTTGAAGATGTAACATTACATTCTTAAGAAGTTGACAATTCAATATTGGAAACAGGCATGTAGTCAAAATATTACTGTCTATGATGAAGTACTATCCTATGGCTATTTCCAGGGAGCAATTCCAAAGGTCATCTACCTCATCAGAGGAAGTGCTATCTAAACTGAGGAAGAAGCAAAAATGTAAAATCAATCTCATCTTCCTTTTCTCCTCACAGTCCTTATTGCTAATGGGTGCCAACTATTCTAATTCCTGGGTCAATCTTGGAAGAATGTCCAAAGCTTATTTCATAGAGACTTAGAAAGTTTTAGAATATATTGCTGCTACAGCACTGGTAACACCTGGTTGTTCATGTGTTCTTCCAGTTACATCATTCCTATTTTCTGAGCTTCTGCCATCTTGGAAGAATCTATTTACTTGGACTGCAATGTCTCTGATTAGCACTTCACTTTCCTATTAACTTTTGTCTCTCCCTTAATCCAGGAGCAATCTTACACAGGGACTGTCTATCAGTCAATGTTCAATCAAGGAAACTGTTATACATATTTCAGGCAGAGAAGAATTTCATACAGGGATTTATTTATAAAATATTAGAAGGGCTAAGAAATAAAGGAGGAAAGGTTAACCAGTTGTAACTACAGGGAGCCTCTGCCGTCACTACGGGCTGCAGGAGATGGCTTTGCCAACGACACTCACACGCTTGCTGCTAATCAGGAGACCATAAGTCTACACATGTGTCAATACTGGTATCAATAGTAGAAATGGCATCTACTCTTCTAGGGTCTTCTAATCCCATATAAGTGCTTACCACTAACTTAACAGAAATACAGTATCAAATAAAGTGACCAAATCATTGCCATTTGCCAAGGACCTTGCAGGGAAAATTTTAACGGGGAGAATCCTACATCCCTGGAAATCTTCAGTCCTAGACAAAGTGGGCCTATTGACACCCAATTGGCAAGGGAATCTGGGAAATGTAGTTTTCAGGCTTCGAGCCCCAGCAGTTCAAAGGGGAGTAAAGAAAAGTTGCTCTGGGGCTGAGTACCAGCAGACAACTGTCTGACATAATCCCTTTAAAGAAAATACAGACGACTCAAGACCAGTATGTCACCAATCAGTAAATGTGAGCATAACCCATTATTTGCAATTCCTGTTGCCGTCCTACTATTGGACATGCTGTTAGGAAAGACTTATTGATTCATTCATCCTGACCGTGAACTGGTCAGATTCTGAGCGTAAGATTTTTACAAAATTAAGTGAGATTATTACTACATAAGGTCCATAGCACACTGCCTACACAGAATAAGTATCCAGCAAAAAGAAGTTGTGTCTACTGCTATTACTACTACACAACTATTAACAGCAACAATAGTAACTGAGATCCGTTGTCTTACTCTTCTGTTTTTTTGTCTTACTCTTCTGATAAGGAAAAACAGGCTATGAAAAATAATGATATTGAGGCCAAGTGGAAAAAGAAAAAAAAAACAAATTCACTAGTTGACTTTTCCAGTTTCAAAGCATATGGAATATCTATTGTGACTATTGCCTACCAGAATGTAGTTCTAGACATTTCTAGCCCCTCTGAGAGGAGAAAGTAAAGCCTTCTTCCCGGAGTAACTGTGGCTGTGGGCTTGGCTTATTAGAAGAGCTAAGAGCTGCCTCTCATTCCTTTATGCAAAATAAGGCAAAGGACACTCTTACTGTCAAAACACAGGTAGACAGAGGGTCAGTATCATTTTAAACATTAAGGAATTTTATACCAGTCCTTGGTACTATGGGAATCCACTTCATGTTCACTAGGAGCATAACCCTAGCTTGGCTATGGTATAATTCTGCTTGCGTGGCTTTTTAAAACGTCACATAATGGGGCGCCTGGGTGGCGCAGTCGGTTAAGCGTCCGACTTCAGCCAGGTCACTATCTCGCGGTCCGTGAGTTCGAGCCCCGCATCGGGCTCTGGGCTGATGGCTCAGAGCCTGGAGCCTGTTTCCAATTCTGTGTCTCCCTCTCTCTCTGCCCCTCCCCCGTTCATGCTCTGTCTCTCTCTGTCCCAAAAATAAATAAAAACGTTGAAAAAGAAAAAAAAAATTTAAAACGTCACATAAAATGTATTTAGCTTCTGCTCTTTCGTTTTGTGTTACAAAGTGAACATAGGACAATTAAACTGACTGGTGATGAAACACTCTTCAGGCAGGATGGCAGAATCTAGAAAAGACTGCCTCTCACTGTAGAGCAGAAAATTCCATGCTTCTTTGGTCCTGCACAAGAAACTGTGTGGAAAAGGGCTTTCAGAACCCAACACCACTGACTCATAGGATGGAGCCCAGGGCTCGCCCCTTAACCAGAGGTTTTATCATGTGTTCTTGGTTTATAGACCCCAATTCTGGCTGCCAGACAGGGCACTCATAGCTTTTTAACCTGAACAGACAGGGACCGCATGTTTATCCATCCTGGGCCTCTGACATCTGATGCCCAGCTGCGATTACGCCAGAAGAACGGATCCCAAGGCATTGTTTGGTGACTTCTCCCAGGGAACAATCCTCAGGGAGGGACACAAATCTCTCACAGATCCCGGGGGAGGGAGGGTCCAGAGCTGAGGCTGCAAGGGAACTCAATAGGGAAATTTTTGCTGGCTGTGCACATAGGATTTGGGGTTTTAGAAAAAACTAAAGTGTTGCTAATGGACCATTTACTTCTCAGAGAAGACAATCACAGGATTGTATATTTTCTTTTTAATACATGTTACAACCACTCTCTATACTCTTATGTGGAATGCATACCTACATGTGCCCCTATGGCTCTTTTACATTAATACTCTGTTTAATTTTCTCATTCATTCATCCATTCATTCATTCCCTCATTAGTATTAAATGCCTGGATTGTGTCAGGCACCGTACTAGGGACTTGGAACACAAGAAGGAATGAAAAGTACTTCTTCAAGAGGTTCTCTGTTCCCTCTTCAGTGGTGGCAGACAACAGCAAGAAAATAATCAAAATGCATCTTGAAAAGCTCGTATAGAGGCCCAATATGTATAAAGTCTTTAGGGGAAAACTTCCATTCATCCAGACATCCAATCCTAGCATAAATATGTGCTGGTCCTTATACCATCAGAGACTAATAGATTTGCTTTTTGATAAAATGGTAAAGTAGAAGGTGGGAAAAGGCACAGATGAAACAAGGTTGTTTGACAAGAGAAAGAGTTACTTCCGAGGAGCCAGACATTTTGCTCCTATCCATGAAGGCAAAGACTCAGCTCTTTAGTACGCTGTTGGCACAGACTTAACTTGTGGTCGACCAAATCATGACCACATCCACCACCACAAGTTTTATGGAATTTTATAAAAATTGTTTGCCTACCCCTTGCACTTTCTCAACTACTTTTTTTAAAAAACTCAAATGGCGAATTTTATCATTTTTCCTATTAAATTTCACCCTATTTGTTGGATCCAATCTCCAAATATGGTGAAATCATTATGAATTTTGCTCCTGTCATCTATTATTGTAACTACTCCACCCAGCTTTATGTCATCTGAAAATTTCACACACATGTCTTCCTTCCCTTTGCCTTTGTCCAATCCATCTACCACATGGCAACCAGAATGATCTTCTAAAATAAAGACTTGATTTTCTTATTCTTCATCCACATATAATTTAAATATGGCTTCCCATCATGACAAATAGCCTAGCGTGGAATTCAAGGACACAATTGGTTCAAAATTTTCCCTTTGTTTGGTTCTTCTTTTATTCCTGACAGGCACCTTCCCTTACCCCCAAACATACTATTCAGTAGTTCTCAGAACTCAAGGTATACCCACTGCTGTCTGCCTAGCTCTGCTCTCCCTTCTAGGATCCATTTTTTTTCCTTAATCTTCTCTGATAATTACTATTCATCCTTCAAGCCCCGGCCACTTTATATGTTCTCTGGGAAGCCTTCTCTGGACAAATCCGCACCCACAGCCCCCACCTCAGGCTGGTGTTCCGATCTCTGTGCTTTCATGATAATTGACAACTTGTTTTGATCTACTTTGCTGTACCTCAGGTAAAACCAGAGAAAAGGTGCTGTCTAGGGCTCCTTCCAGGAATTGTTTTCCAGAATTTCTGAATCAAAAATGAACAGCCAAGGTTTACTTTGAATGAAGTATGGGAATTGTATTGATATCCACATGGAAAGTAGTTTCTGGTAGTTCTGTTCAAACTTTTTGAAAAAAATAATATTAGATAATGATGGGGTCAACATGTTTAAAATGTTTTGCATGTTCACATGTGTATTGGATTCTAGAAATTCAAGTACAGTAAATCATAGGGCCTAATATTAAGGAGTTCACAGCTGAGAAAGAAAATATTTAAGAGTTATATTGTTCCTGCTCAAAGCTGGACCACCAGCAGTGTCATTACCTGGGAATGTGTAGGAAATGCAGATTTTCAGATCTCACCATCTGGGAGCATGTCAATCAGGATGTACATTTTCCCAAATTCACAGGTGATATGTATGAACATTAGAGTTTGAGAAGCTCTGAGCTTTAACTAATATGAAAAGTGGCATGTTAGCATATATACAAATCAACAAGGCAAGAAAAAATTTTTTGATAAACACTGCAATTGTGCAGTAATTTAATTTTTTTGCCATAACCTAGAGACAACTGGTTAATACACTATAGGAACAAACAATGAAATAAAAATTAGGACTATCTCAATTTTTCCTGGTCAGGTTTTTAAAGAATACCTGGGCTTCCAAATCATCCTCTATCCAGCATGAAGCATAAATGACAAGACTGGTTTAAATTTATGCCCCTTTGATACTGGGCAGCTGCTGAGCTAATTTCATGAGGAAATGGCTGGCCATTGGTTTCATTTTCCCTTCCAATGGGATCCACAATATGGTGTGGTATAATGATGAGAACCATATTAATCAGGAATTTGGACTGTGCTCTTGGCTTTGATGGAGTTTAGAATTTAACAATGGGCAAATCATTAACCTCACTTCAATTTCATCCCTTGTAAGAGTCTGAGATTTATGAAGTGCCTATTATAGGGGTTTTGAGAGGAGTTTCTTTCAATTTGGTTCAGATATTTATTCAATACACAATTATTGGGTATTGCTGTGGTCTGGACTCTATATCCTCTATATCTGTTTCCTCTTTGCTCTTAAACCTATATTTCTCTACCCTTAACCTCAAAAACCCCTATGTGAAAATTTTATATATGTGTTTCTCCAATGACACCAAACAATTCAATTGTGATAGTATCTAATCGGAGATAGCATCGGATCTCACAAGTTGACAGCTGAGTCCCACAAGACTGCCCCCACCCCTGATGCCAATTTCAAATCTAGGTGTCATCTGTGATTCTGACCCATTTAGCTATGGGAACCTTCAACTTCAAGACCTAGTATGAGTTACCACGGAACTGTACATGAACCTAGTACAGGATCTGGAGAAGCTGCAGGAGGAGAGCCAAGAGGCACCAGGTGAGCTGCAGTTTTGGCTGCGGCTCCACGAGGTAAGCCAGCACACCTGCCGGCGAACCGTAACAGTGCCAGACCCAACATCCGCCTTTCAGATGTGAGCACAGACGCTTGGTACTTCAGCCTTTCGAATCTCTGCAAATTTCTCTATTGCCAAGTGCTAACTCTGAAAATGCAGGAATGGGGATTCTGGAAATTGTAGTCCCAGCTTAGCTGAATTGACACAGTACAAAGTTCCCACGATGGACTTATTGAAAAGGTGGAAAAATCAAGTGCCTGCAAGGGTCAGATAATTAAAATTAATAAATAGAAGGTTCCCATGACCTTCTCCTTGGGTTGGCTTAGTTAGTTAAAGGAGCTCACAGAATTCAGAAAAATATTTATCTATGTTTACCAGTGCATTATAAAGAGTATTATAAAGGATACAGATGAACAGCTAGATGAGTAGGGCAATGTATGTGGATAGGGGCTTGAAGCTTCTAGGCTTTCTCTGAATGTACCACTCCCTTTCACTTCCACATGTTCAACAACCCAGAAGCTCTCCCAGCCCTATCCTTTTGGGTTTTACGGAGGCTTTATTATGTATGTATGACTGAATAAATCATCAGCCATTGCCAATTGGGTCAAACTTCCAGCCCCTCTCTCCTTCCTAGAGATCAGGAAAGTGGAACTGAAACTTCCACCCACTAATCATAGGGATGGCTCCACTGTCAACCAACTCTCATCCTTAGGTGCTTTCTAAAACTAACCTCATTAACATGAACTCAAGTATTTATTTTAAATTTGTTATGAATAACAAAACACCTTTACTGCTCTCATCATTTAGGAAATTCTAAGGGTTTTAGGAGCTCTTTGCCAAATATAGGGACCAAATATATATGCTGTATTATAAATCACAATATCAGAGAAAGAGGGGACAGGCAGCAGACCAGGCCAAAGAAGGTTTGCCTGTAGTACATACATAATGGAAAGACAAGGAACCCTATCTCTTGGGTTAGTGATAACATGAAGGCCCCATATGGTTAAATTTCAACCATTTTATTACCAACATGGATAGCCTTCTCTATTTTTCTTTCTGGATTCCTTCCAGAATCTCTATCCAGTACCCCCATATGTAGCACAAGCCTATTTTGACCATAACAAAAACATTAGCCATCTCATTTGAGCTAAGGGCTAACTATTGTAAAATTTATTATAAAACTGGAAATGATGAAAGCAGCAACTATCCAAACATATATGATTCAGAGAAATTTAAAGGTTGTTGATAACCTTCCACAAATATATTTTGCATTAAGATGTAGAGAATAAATAGATGCCTACTTGTAGGTTGGTGCCTTAGAGTTTGATGGAGTAATAGCTTGAGTGTAAATCTTATGGGGCAAATTTGATGAACAACCAAAAAAGAATCTTCTGGTTTTGTATTATTTTCCAGTTTCTTAAAGGAACTAAAGATTATCTTAAGATTAACCCTTTGCTAAACAGAGCCAAAGACCCAGAGATTTTGACATTGCAACCAATCTAAAATTCCTGAAGTTCTTCATCACATGCAATGATACAAATAGAACTGATATTTAGATGGCCCACGTATTTTAAAAACCATGTCACAATAGTTAAAATTGTGAAATAATTCTATATCTTTTAGTGAAAAGCCATACCCTGAACCTCTTCTCTGTTAATAAATGTTTTGAAATTCACCCCTAAGTTGAAGCTTTGGTGTTCATGGTCACGTTGGTGCAGTGATGTAGTGAGATGATCTGGAGATCAAAGAGAGAAGTTTGAGCCTAGGCTCTACCATTAATTTGGGATGCAATATTTGACAGAGCCTTTAACATCTATTTATTTTTGTTTTTTCATTTAAAACATTAAAAATGGCAATGCAACTCCTCCCCCTACCTTGTAGAACGGAAATAATCAAACAAGGTTGTGTGAGAGCCTTTTATGTTAACCACAACAATAGATAACATGTGGGAAGATTATTATGCACCAGAAATTCTATCGGGTGTTTTACATCCTTACCTGATTTCCCCCACACAATGCTATTCAAGAGAAATGATTAAGATTCCTATTTCATAGATGAAGAAATTGAGATTGTGAAAGAGTAGATTACCCAAGGTCATATAAATGGAGTTTTGGCAGAATTAGGGCTCCACCCAAGATCACTCTGCCTCTAGGTTTCAGCTAGTCAGTAAAACATTAGAAGAAATATTAAGAATAGCAAGACTTTCCTAGTTTCGCTTTTAAGAACACACATAAGCATTTGGACAAAGGTAATCATGGGTAAGACCTTGATTGCCAAGTAATACCTCTTTAAAAGTCTGACTCTGGCAATTAAAAAAAATGTCAAAATAAAAATCCAATTTTTCTTGGTTCACAGACTGTATGCCTTATGTCAGCCACCTAAAACATATGTGAGAGCTCTTTTAACAAGACCAGGACACAGAAATGTTTTTGATCAAATTTTCCAATTTCTGTAGTCCTCTGATGACAAAACATGTTACCGCCATTTTTCCAGGACTCGGTAAGATTCTCTACGGTCAAGGTGTGCTGGAAGGAGAAGGGTTCATCTGGCAACATCTATGGACTTAATGAGAAGCAAAGCAGCCTTAAGAATTGAGCCCATATGTCTACTAGTTGGCTTGTCTCCCCATCTGGAAAAAGATTGAGGGCATGGAAAAGTCTTTGACCCTGAAATAGGGTAGGAAGCAATGAACCTCTGCTGACCACAGATTCAGACAACCATGTTGAAGCCACCCAGGAACAATGGTGAAAAGAATTCTAGGCAAAGGCTAGCCTAGTCTATATTCTACTTTTGGGAAAAAGTTTCATGATTATGACCATTTCAAGAAGGTAATGGAATCTGTTCTTAAGATTTGTTCTTTTCCTCACACTCATGGATACATGCTACTCTAGTCTTCTTCCCCTGTGGTGGGGCACTCGAGGTTCTCATACTCTTTTCCCTAGTTCTATCTAAATCTATTCTCAAGAAAGGATTTGATAAACTCATTCTGGGAGAGTATTACTTAAGCAAGTTTCATGGTGCTCTCTTTCCCAGAGAGACTTACATTTTAATGAGCAAAGCAGCCACTACTATAGAACCATCTAAGAAGTCAGCAATGTGAAAAGTAGGGTTATGGATTTCTGACTAATGGATCTGAAATCTTATTTCTGTTGTACGGCCCCAGCTAAACTATTTTACTCTCTGCTACTTCATGGAGGGTTTCTGAAGGTAAATACCAAACTTACAAAATAGAGAAAAGTATAAGAGAAGCCCTGAATACATAAAACACTTCAAAACATCTGTATTGTACTCAGTGCCTGAAATTCCCTTATTCTTTTTCCTTCCTGCTTCCCCAAAAGATGAGCCTCAAATATTGACTCACGTGAAACCTTCCCTGAACTCCACTGAAGCCTACTCTTCTGTGCTCCTGTAGTGCTGTATAAATCCATCACCTTGTAAATATTTGTTTAACAATCTGCCCATTCATCTGTTAGGTGCTAAATCAGACTTTTTCATCTCTGAAGGCCTAGTTACAAGCTCATGCCCACACATAGAAAGTACTTAACAAACACTAAGAGAATGATAAGGGATGTGCACTAGAAGTAAGCACAAAAGTTTGTATATCTTACTTAGTTTCAAAAATGGATTTGGACTAGTTGCCAATATTTAACAATTCAAACACTTCACATTAAAACCTATATTCCCTATTTTTCTTTTTTTTTTTTTCCAACGTTTATTTTTGGGACAGAGAGAGACAGAGCATGAACGGGGGAGGGGCAGAGAGAGAGGGAGACACAGAATCGGAAACAGGCTCCAGGCTCTGAGCCATCAGCCCAGAGCCCGATGCGGGGCTCGAACTCACAGACCGCGAGATCGTGACCTGGCTGAAGTCGGACGCTTAACCAACTGCGCCACCCAGGCGCCCCTCCCTGTTTTTCTTTTAAAAACTGTCTGACAATATTGTGTTCAATAAACTTCAATAAACTCAATAAATCTAATATAGCTGAAGTTTATATTATCAACTTCCTTCACCCTTTGAAGAAATGAATTTAGAATTATTATTTTTTTAATCTGGGAGTAGAGAAGTCATCCCAGGTATGACACAAAACCATAAACCATACAAGAAAATATTAATAAAGTTGACCAAAAAATCAAAACTCCTATATAAAAAAATTAGCAAAAAGAAAAACAAAAGACAAATATCACAAATAATGAGAGGAAAAAGACTGTATGCATGTGCAAGAGGTCAATTTTCCCCAAACACACAGAGTTTCCACAAAGCAAAAAGAAACACCTCGATCACTGCACTCCCCATGCCACAAATGGTCTGCCCCCTTTAGATGGGCCACGTGCTTTCTTTCTTAAATCCAACCTGCTTCATTTATTAATTTTAATTATTTGACCCTTGCAGGCACTTGATTTTCCAACTTTTGCTCTAAGTCCATCATGGGAACTTTGTACTGTGTCAATTTAGCTACGCTGGGACTACAATTTCCAGAATCCCCATTCCTGCATTTTCAGAGTTAGCACTTGGCAATAGAGAAATTTGCAGAGATTCGAAAGGCTGAAGTACCAAGCGTCTGTGCTCACATCTGAAAGGCGGATGTTGGGTCTGGCACTGTTACGGTTCGCCGGCAGGTGTGCTGGCTTACCTCGTGGAGCCGCAGCCAAAACTGCAGCTCACCTGGTGCCTCTTGGCTCTCCTCCTGCAGCTTCTCCAGATCCTGTACTAGGTTCATGTACAGTTCCGTGGTAACTCATACTAGGTCTTGAAGTTGGAGGCTGGCTGTTGGTGAGCATCCGAGGTAGGTTCTAGCCTGCCATCATAGGTTCTAGGTCATCTTCTTGGGTTTCGGGAACCATCCCCACACACCTCATAGCCATCTCCTCCATCCTCCGTCATTAACACCAGTCACCTCAGGTTGCCACCCCTGAAACAAGTAAGAGACATCCTGATACATAAACTGTTTAAACAGGTCCCATGATTGCCTAAGGCCAAGTCCGTATAATAAATCACAACTGTTCTGCTTCTCTAATAGAACCCTGATACATCTCTCATGATTCTGAATCAGAACTATTGGTCATGATAGTGAGGTCTTTGCTGACATGGGGTTGACTCCTGAACATTATCATGACCTGAGCCAAAATCAAGAGTCAGAGGCTTAACCTATGGAGCCACCCAGGTGCCCTGATCCTTGCTTTTCTAATGCAAACAGACTAATCATGATAATAGTGGGAACTAATGTTTATATATTATTTACAAAACAATTTTCACATATACTATCTCATTTAACGCACAGAAAAATCCTCCATGGCATTTCAAACTATCTCCGTTTGATAGATGAGGAAACTAAGACTTCAAAAGTCAAAGTAATTTGTCCAAACTTACACAGCTGGACTAAGCCAGGGTCAAAGCCAAACACTGAAGGCAGCTGGAAAAGTGTTACAGTCTCACATCCGAATTGAGAATTTTACAACACCTCTTTCCCAGCTGTGTGATCATGGGCAAAGAAATCTCACGAGACTGTTGTAAGAATGAAATGAAATAACACGTAAAAAATAACATGTGAAGTCATGGGGCGCCTGGGTGGCGCAGTCGGTTACGCGGCTGGTTCTTGGTTTGGGCTCAGGTCATGATCTCGTGGTTTGTGAGTTTGAGCCCTGCCTCGGGGTCCATGCTGACGGTGCTCTATGCACTGAAGATGCAGAGCCTACTTGGGGTTCTTTCTCTCTCTCTGACCACCCCCTGCTCGCACTTGTGCTCCCTGTTTCTCTCTCAAAACAAATAAATAAACTTAAAAAACACGTGAAATATTTAGAAAGGCACCTTGAATATAGTAGTGACTCAAAAATATTATCAGTTATAGCAATATTAATAATAAAAGAAGAAATCTATAATGTAAATGAATCCGTAAACACATGTTAAATAAAGACTAAAAGCAGAGAGGGGTTTACTTACTCCTTATGTCATCTTGGACAAGTTTTTAGATTTCTACAATCCCCATTTTCATGGTCTGCAAGTAGGAATGATGCCACCAGCCTGCTGACCTCACCTTCCTGGTGCGTAGCTATCCACTCCTATACTTCCCTCCCTTTTCTTCTCTCCAATCACGCTCAATACCCTTTCTCATATAGTAGTTACTGACATTCTTTTCTTTTCCTTCTGGGACCCTAAGCCACAGTCATCAGAATCATCTTTGTTATTCCCCACTCCACCCCAGGACCCTCAGTTTATCCTTTTTCCCTCACAAGATTGCTGGAGAACTTCTTTTTTCCTTTTTAGTAAACATATATTTGACATATCCTTCTCCAATCATCTAAGGAACCTCAAATCTCTATGCACCTCCAGGCTACGCTGCATTCACCAAGATGACAATAACTCTTATTGATCCATCAGACAAGACCACGAAGACAAAGCTTAGCTTGGAAAAATAGGATAAGCATTTGGCAACTTGCTTTGTCAAGTGCCTATGGTTCTGCCCATGGTGCCATTTGCTCTTAATTTCCACATTGACGCTTCAGTACTTTTGCCTTCTACTAAAATACCTCCACGTAAAATTGCCATTACTGTTAATTCTCATAACAGTGCTGATAGCAGGTCACATGGCAAAAGAACACCCCATCTACCCAGAAGTAGTTTAACCTAACCACCCTCATCTTAGCCCATCTTCAGTCCATCTTCCAGAACACAGGAATGCTTCAAACCCTACTGGAGCTCAGTACATTCTCCAGAACACCCACTGGAGCCCCATCCAGGCTCGTATCCCCCACTTCCAAATGCCGCACCTGTTGCATTGGGCCATATTTTATTTTGACATTTAGGGTTTTTTTTTCTTTTTAAATGAATTCCATTTTTGCTTTGTGTAGTATAAAGCCTTCTGTTTTCAATTGATTTTCTTTTGTTAATCATCTCTTTCAAAATACCCTCTTCAGCGTTCACTTTATTTCCTTTCATCTTCTCATTCATAAATCTCCAAAGCTGTTTTACTTTAGTTGTTTTTAAACTATCGTCCAATCCACGTCCTTTGTCAATGTATTTGCAGCAGAGCCAGCATTGGCTCCACCATTTCTTGTGATGAAGGCTTCTCTCCTCTGCACATATATACATATAGATTTCTAAGACTCTACAGAGATTTCTAAGACAGTGTTTTCTCTGTATAACTAAAATCTGTAATAGGTTGGGGAAATTTTGGGGTGGTATATGAGTTGGTTTAAAAATAGTGGAAACAGGTAATGGGCTCAAATTAGGTTAGATGACAGTTATTTTTATCCCTCTGTCTCTTATTAGGTTTATCTCATCAATAAAAATTTACTGAAAATCTGCTATATATCATGCATCATGCTGGGTACAAGTGGCTGCATGTGGAGCAAAACATATATAATCCTTCCCCTGATAGTACTTACAATCCAATGTCAGGGACCAATAATAACCAAGTGACCAAATAAATAATGAAATACATTAGTTCCTTATAGCATGGGCTGGATTCTGTCATAGGAAACAACAACAATAACATATTAGGGGTTAAAGTAACAAAGGCTTGTTTGTCACTCTTAGTGGGCTGGCTGGGGATCTGCTCTTCATCATTCTCTCTTTGGGACTCAGGCCAACAGAGCAGCCATGACTAATCTATGTTTCTTGTGTCTGTAGCAGAGGAAAAGAGAAAATAGTGACTCACACTGTGGTTCTAAATTCTTTCTCCTAAAACTGATTCACATTTCTTCTGCTCACATCTTATTCGTCAGGGCATGTCATGTGTCCACACCAAGTTACAAGGGGTGACTAGGGATAGTGAAAGAAATGCACTCTGTCCACATGCCAGAGGAGTGGCAATGGAAAGCTAATGAAGACCTCTAACAAATACTAAGAAGAGACTGTGTCTTCAACTATCTGCCAATTCGAATGCTTTGATTTTAAGTTACAGAAAACCAAACTTGATGTATCTGAAATAAGAAGGAAATTCCACAAAGAAGAAGTCTAATAATGGGACAGACTCCAGCATGGATTGATTTAATGGCTCAAATCATCCACGACCCAGGTGATTTTCATCTCTCTGATCTACAATCTTCAGTAAATTTGCTTTGCCTTCAGACTGACTCCTCTCTTAGTCTCAAAACAGATTCAGCTCGGGGCTCCTGGGTGGCTCAGTTGGTTAAGCATCAGACTCTCAAATTTCAGCTCAGGTCATGATCTCATGGTTTTGTGAGTTCCGAGCCCCGTGTCTCTCTCTCTCTCTCTACCTCTCCCCCACTCACGCTCTCTCAAAATAAACAAATAAAACTTTTTAAAAAATTTAAAAAATAGATTCAGGTAACCTATTGAGACAAGAAAACGTGTAAATGAAGAAAGTAAGAGGATGATTTCTTCCTATGTCTCCTTAAGAGAAGAAACATGTGAAACCTCAGATTTTTCCATCAAGTCCCATTGGGTCTTATGCTGGTTCCCAATCCAACTTTCGTCGAGGAGAACGAGATTGCTCTGATTGACTTCGACTAAACACTTGGAGATTAACGGGCATTGGGGAATATACCACCCTGTGAAATTCTCTATGCCTATAATACCCTTTGGCACATACCAGACCTTCATACATGCTTGTTAAAATCGTGTATACATAAGTACACAACAATAAAGGACATTTCATTTCACACCGCTTTCTACGATTCCCTGTATAACATTTAGTTTCGATGTTGTGTTCTTAATGCATAACTAAAGGGTACCGTATTAGTTTACTAGGACTGTCGTAGAAAATGCTATACACTAAGCCACGTAAACAACAAAAATGATCTAAAACAAGGTGTCAGCAGCCTTGGTTCCTTCGGTGAGTGAACAATCTATCCCAGGTCTCTCTCCTTGGCTTATAGATATTTTAGGTTCAAATGGCATTCTCCCTGTATGCAGGCCTGTGTCCAGACTTTCCCCTTTTATAAGAACACTGATGATATCAGATTAGGGCCCCACCCCCTATGACCGCTCCTTAACTAATTACATCTGCAACAACCCTGTTTCCATATAAAGTCACGTTCTGAGGTGGGTGCTGAGGGTTAGGATTTCAACATATGAATTTTGGAGGGGACATAATTTAACCCATAACAGATGCTATAACAAGCAGCCATAGGAAATTGGCAATTATTTCCTGGGTGTATGTTTTTAAGATTTTCCCTTACGACGTCTCTCAAAAATAATTTCTTTTATTTTTTTGGTGTCATTGTAAACATATATGTTTCCTCAGAAACTTGTATCTATATATTTTCATATTATTGACAATTGTGAACCTTATACCCAATTCTATGTCTCTTTTGTTGCAAAATCTTTTTTTCTATATTTCTGTATATAACATTGTCCTTCCTTTTGCTTCAACTTTTTTTATATTTATCTTGATGTCTTTATCTGTTTTTACCCGATTATTGTTTTTTAAATAACATATCATTTCAATGTGAGTAGGGAAGGAGGGAAGAAAGGAAAGAAAGATAAGAAGAAGGGAAAGAAGGGGAGAGAGGGAGAGAAAAACAGAGGAGCAGGAAGAAAAGGAAGCAGGAAGGAAAAAGCACTAATGATCAGCATTTAGAACTTCCAAAACTGTAATAGCATTTGAGAAAACATTAGCATTTTTTTCAAATTTAGCAATATTATACATATGTCTATATTTTTCCTGTTTATCTTCAATACACAGATTGAATTAAGATATAAAAATTTAAGAAAGATTCAGTAAAAGTACAATAAACTATCAATTCAGATTAATGGATAAAAGTGAAATGAAATGACATTCTAGCTATGGTGTATTCACAAAAGAAAATGGCTTTTTTCCTTTCAAATCCCTGTGCTATCGTGAAACAGGACAGCAAAGTTTTAGTAAATAGAGATTTCTTGAAGATATGTTTTAATGCGTACATAGGAATAATTGTTAGTTAAGATATGAACCTAATTTGTAAGTGAAGACTAAAGTGTTCGGAAAAATTTAGCATTTCCTTTCGATTTCAGTAACAAGAGCCACTGAAAGTTATCAAAGACTTTCTGCATGCCAGCAAATATATACTAATCACTTTACTTACTATATATAAGCCTTACAATCAGCCTATGAAATATGTGCTACTATTACTACCCTTTTACAGATAAGGATATAAGGCTCAACCAGTTAAGTTTCTTCCCAAAATCACTGAGCTAGAAACAGGCCACGTTGGGAGTAGAACCAGCCTGGCTGACCTGAAATTCATGATCTTAAAATCTTACTCCTCTCCCAAATGAAAGGTCACCCTCCTTTCAGGTTTTTACTATTCTTCAGTCTCCTTTCTAAATTATAACACATTTTGATTAAGTGCGTCTTTATTATATGGTTGGAAGCTAATAACTAAATAAACTAGAGATAATTTAGAAATGAGCTTGGTAAAAAAAAAGATCACTATATTCTCCTCATATCTAATTATTATGAGAAAAAATAAAATATTTAGGAAAATCTTAAATATTGAAGTTCTTAATACCCTCAAATAAAATATTTTTAAGTTAGCAAGTAATGAGTTTACTTCATTAATATATTTTTATAGTAGGCTTATGTGTGATATGGCATTCTGTATTTGTTTATCTATTGCTATGTAACAAATTACCTCCAAATAAGTACTTAACACAGCAAACAGTTATTATCTCCCAGTTTCTGGGGTCAGAAATCCAGGCTTAGCAAAGGTGCATATCTCTGTCTCAGATCGCTCATAAGGTTCATATCAAACTACAAACCAGGGCTACCATTTCATCTGAAGCATCGGGTAGGGAAGATTCACAGATAAGCTCACATTGTGGGGAGGATTTAGATCCTCTCAGCTTCTGGACTGAGAGGCTCAGTTCTTCAACGGCTGTTGATGGGTGGCCTTCCTCAATTATTTTCCAGGAAAACCTCTCCATAGGGCAGCCAACTTCCCTCAGAGCAAGCAAACAAGACAGCAAGAGAGGAAGACCAAGACGCAAGCCAGTCTTTTTGAGACCTAATATCAAAAATGAGATCTCATCCTGTTTGCTGTACTCTATTTCTCAGTAGTGAGTCAGGAAGTCCACTCTTATCTACTCTAGGGGAAGGGAATTCATACCAGGAGGTGAGGATCATGGGGGCCTTCTCAGAAGGCTCCTTTCACAACAGTTCTACATCATTCATGATCCGTATCTACAATCTTCTTGATAATCATCACTGACAAAAATCTTCATTCACACAGTAGGTAATAAAAAAATTTTTAATTAATTTTATCATCATTCAAAAGTTTACAACAGTTGAGAGGTGCCTGGGTGGCTCAGCCAGTTAAGTATCCAACTCTGATTTCGGCTCAGGTCATGATCTCACGATCACGAGATCAAGGCCTCTATCGGAACGGGTATGAAGCCTGCATAAGATATTCTCTCTCTCTCTCCCTCTCTCTCTCTCTCTCTCTGCCCCTCCCCTGCTCACACACGTGAATGTGCTCTCTCTTGCTCAAAAAACAAATAAATAAACTGTAAAAAAGAGTTACAACCGTTGAAATTACATTTGAAGATAGTAATAGTTGTTTCACTGACAAATGCGATGTTGAACATTTTTGTGATACTTCAAATGAACTCTGACTCCAAACCTTTTCCTCCCATTTTTTAAAACAATGAAAAATCTCAAACTTGCAAACCGTGCATGAATTGTGCAAATGAAAATGGATGCTACCAAACGGGGGCACAGCTTGAAACACTCAGCAAGAGCCAGTGTATGAGAAGGTCAATGCTTGCGGCTGCCTGAAGAAGCCCCACTCAGCAGGAACTCCTGCCTAAATTCACATTCTACTTCAGCTAGTCATGCCGTGGTCTGTGCACCAGATTCCTTAGACACTAGGACATGAAATTCCCCAGCAGCTCCAGGACCTCTCATTCATGGCGGTCAGTAGCCATTTGGCAGCTTGCTGCTGAGACAAAAAACTTACTTGAGCATACCTACACTACTTCACTGGCATACAAATCACCCAAGTATCTTGCTGATATTCAGAATCTGATGAAGTAAATCCAGCACGGCACCTGGGATTCTGCATTTCGGTGCAAGCTCCTAGGTAATGCTGATGCTGCTGAGTAGCAAGTCTCTGTGCAACCAAACTGAATACTAAAGACCGCTACTGCTCATCATTTGTTTTTATTTATTTTATTTTATTTTATTTTATTTTATTTTATTTTATTTTATTTTATTTTATTTCATTTCATTTCATTTCATTTCATTTCATTTCATTTCATTTCATTTTATTGCTGGGAACGATGAGGGAGAACTGCCAGACCCCATTCCTCAAGACTACAATCTGAGGGTGTAGTAAAGAACCTAGTTGTTCTACCTTGAAACCCTCAGATCTCTTTAAGGGTTCTGTTCCCATCCTCCAATTCCAATGGGCTTAGCTACTTAGGGCTCACATCCTGCAAACTTTATTCAGAGGATTACTCACCCACACCACCCTCACTTCCAGAGAACCAGTAGTACTCGATAGTTCATGCCCCACCCAGGGCAGCCTGTAGCTAATGACTGACCATTGCAGGAGTATGCAAGCTCAGCGTCCTTATTTCAAGGTAGGGCAAAACCCAAGGTGTACCTTATGTTCCAGAGCTCCTTGCAGAATCAGGGTGAGTCTGAGACTTCGCTAGAAGTTTCTGTCTGCTCAGCTTCTTCCCCTTCTCTATAATGCTTCCCTCACTCCCTTGCAGGTTTCTCTTGGGAATGCTTCCTTGTCAAATCACTTACATCCAAATCTTTGTCTCAGGTACATGCTGGAAGGGGACGCTTGCTGCTTAAGATGACTGACTAGGTCACCCTAGACCCTGCCTTCCTCCCCAAGGACCTAGGACGGCAATATCAATGGCACACGTATGACCAGCACACTCTTTGGGAAGCTCCGAGCTAGAGAACCAGTTTTGTGTAAATACACTGTGTGGCAAGAGCCACGGAACACACAATGGTTTACAGTCTCACTCCTGTTTGCTAATCAACGAGGCAAGGCATCCACCTGTTACTGCCATTAGAGGCCCCACGCTATTGACACGGATGTCACAGAACCACCACAGTCACATTTGTAATTGTGGAAAAGAAAAAAATGTATGACAGATGTAGAATTATCTGTAGACTCGTCCAAATCATTTTTGCCAGTGATTCCTAATTTTTTTTTAGGAATCAATTTTAGTTGGCATGTGCCCTCCAGCCTCTACAGTCTTGGCTACAGTGTGTGAACAAGGATGGTGAAGACGTTAACAACTGTCTTGAAAGTAGTTGCATTTTACTTTAAAGACAAAACAAGAAGCCCTTAATTTTGCTGACAGACTTTTGGTGTTTGAGCGCTATTTAAAGTGAAACATGGAGAAAAAAAAAAAGCCTACGCTGGGAAAGAAGCTACAAATAGCTTCGTGAGCTTTATGTAACAGACTAACATCTCATTATTCTGAGTTTGTTCCAACTAGTGGATAATTCAAAGCAACTGCTATTTCCTTTAAATGCCTTGTTATTCTTTAATAAAAATAGCTGAACCTTAGTTCATTGAGACTCACTTATTTTCATGTTTTATTTCCTGCCTCTCTGATTCATTAGGTTTTGCCACTAAGCTCAAATAGAGCTAAGAATTATGACAACTAAAAACAAGCGATAGACTGAGAACTTTGCTTAAATATAGGTATATTTTCCCTCTTTGAGAAAGCAGCTTTGGACCCACTCTGTTCTCTGCTGCAGGTTTTAATAACAGTAGTTAAGCTGGATGTTTCTT
This sequence comes from Lynx rufus, assembly GCF_022079265.1. NCBI lineage: Eukaryota > Metazoa > Chordata > Mammalia > Carnivora > Felidae > Lynx > Lynx rufus. The sequence goes on along the minus strand of NW_025814826.1, from coordinate 50,146,714 downwards.
TCTGCAGTTAATCACAACTACTCCCAACAAGACTGAACTTAGCTTTTCCACATTTAAACTGCAGCTGTTTTTCATATGGTGGTGTTCCAGGAAGGACCTGAAGTCTCCTGGCCCCAGGAGAAGGTGGGCAGAGTATGAGAAAGTTCTGTCTTCCATCATTTCCTGCCTTTTCTGTTCCTGGAGCCCTCAAAACAAAATGATAAGTAGTTTCGTCCTTAAGAAAATTCTTTCCTCCATCTTTTTTCTCTAAGCAGTTCAAGCATTCAGCAAACAAGTTTTTGGTTACTCATCCCTCTGGAGGGGGAGTGCTAAGGAATATTTTCTGTTACAGTCAAGCTTTTACTATAACAGGTGACACAGGCAGTGACAGAAAGAACTCACTTTTTGTACTCGGTGGATATTTGTCCGATGTCTATCATAGGCCTATGGAGGCAACGGAGATGAACAAGGCTAATTCCTCCACTTGACAATTCCTCCACTTGACAATCCTCATGATTTATTTGGGGTCATATACAAATAAGCCAGTATTTTAAAAACAATGAGATTAATTACTTAAAAGAAATATATGTGACTTAAGCACAGAGGTTAAGTAAGTTGCCCAAGTCACATTGTTTTTAAGTGACAAACCAACAACTTGAACCCAGTAACAACACATGTCCGAGCCCGTGATTTTCCCAGCACTATTTCGCACTGCTTTTCTATTAAGTAATTCGTCTCACTGTTTTGAAAATATTGGCTTATTTTTGAAGTGAAAGAGTTTTGGCTTTGTTCATCCCTGTCTCCTGTGTGTGTCTTAGTTTTGAAACCCGGGAAATACGGATAAGGCCATGGTACCTTGATTTTAAAGTATCATTTATTTTAAAACACCTTGTTTAATAATAGATAATAAGGGGGAGGAAAAACACGATATTAAATGTACACGTGGCTATAAAACACTACAACTGCTGAAATTAAACTGTGAAGTAATATGAATGTAAGAGGAACACAAGCAATGTCTCAGGAGATTGTGGTGAGGAGAACTGAGAGCATTTATAAAGAACCTTCCTCATCGCTTAATACATAATAGGCATCTCCCAAATGGTAGAGCTTGCTGCCATCACTGTCCCTGAACTCAATTAGGATAGCACTTGGATGTGAAAGGGCTTAACACTCTCACTCATAAGTTAAAGCTTTAGGGTAGATTAATACTTAAGCTGACTCTTCAAGACTCACTATTCAATTTGATAAGAAATGGAATTGCATTTGAAAGAAAGGGGATAACAGGTACAAAGGCATGCCGCTGTGTTGTCTTCTAGGAATCTAAAATAGATGGCTGCAGCTAGACTACCAGGCCTGCAGAGCAAACCAACAGCAGACGCAGCTGCGGCTGCAAGCAGAGCCAGGTCAGGAAGGGTCTTGACCAGGTCCTGGATGGCAGGACAGAGAATTTGGGCTCCCAAATGAAAAAAAAATAAACACGGGGCAAACAACAGTTAAAATTAAACTTCTCTACAATTTCACTTGCTGCCGTTGCAGAAGATAATTCACTTCTTTTTAAAAAATTTTTTTTAATGTTTATTTTTGAGAGAGACAGAGACACGGACAGAGACAGAGACAGAGCGCAAGTAGGGGAGGAGCAGAGAGAGAGGGGGACACAGAATCCGAGGCAGGCTACAGACTCTGAGCTGTCAGCGCAGATCCCGACTCAGGGCTTGAACCCACGAGTTGTGAGATCATGACCTGAGCCCAAGTCCGATGCTTAACGGAGCCACCCAGGTGCCCCTGAAGAAGATAATTCACTTCTTCATTTCATTGCCCAGATGGAGATATCTTAAGAGTTCTACAGTTTCAACACCTTTAACACTATGGTAATTCCGCAGCAAACTGATGTCTCTCACTTCTGGTGGGCCTGACAAGTCACAGAGCCCTTTCTTGTCAGATGATCACTCTGTACTATGGGATGGGTAGAAGAGAATATATTACCGCTTTTTTTCTGAAGACCTTGATGGTGAGTAGATGGCTAAATGATTCAGCCAAGATTCACATTCATGTGTTTGGACTTCAGAACAGAAGCCTAGCAGGCCTTTCTGGAAAGTACTCTCCTGGGTCTTTCATCATATCAGAATTGGGCTGGTCTATTCTCTCTTCCCAAACACAGTTTCCTCTGGAACTTTCCTCACACCAACTTTCCTGCCCAGAATTCCCCTTGCCCCTCTCCTCATGACTTTCTATTTATCCAAAATCTGACCACCAGAAAACTGCCCACTCAAGTTCTTCACCATGAGAAGACTTCTCTGCTCCTTCTAGCCATAGAAGACTTTTTTTGTGGCACTTCCCTATACTCTTATGTGGCAAGACCAAATTCTTATACTAATCATCTTTGAGCTTCCTTTTACTTCATTTTCTTCCTAATCCTTTCCCCCTGGTGATTCACAGGCATCAACCTCACCTTGAGTGAAATTAGAATTGTAGAACAAGAATTTTAAAAGTGCACAAAGGGCTTAATGTTTGTTCATAATTTTAGTCTAAAAAAAGTACCAAATAAAACATAGGATATAAAAATAAATTGGACATAGAATGACAAAGAACCAGATAGATAATTCATTCCTCTATTCCTACATCTGTACTCAAAGGAAACTATTGGTGGACAATGTGGAAATAAATGTCAGCAGAGCCAGCATCCTGGGATTGCCAACAAGTGAGAGGCCAGTACAAAGTTGATAGATGGACATTTTTGGTCATTCAAGTAACCTATGTCTCCCAAAAAGAGAAGCCAAATTAGAGTCACTTCATTGTAGGAGGGCATGGACCATATGTCAACTGTCCTCTTTAGTTGCTAATGCAGCATCCACAAGAAGGAAATACACAGGCCCTGGGGCTTTCCCAATCTCCATTAGAACTGACCATAGCCCTCTGTCAGTGCTCCAGGACAATATGAAAGTTGGACCCCTAGGATCTCATGTTGCTGTGGAACTGGCCCAGAAGGCAGGACTCCCTACCTTCATCCAGCTAAATAACTTTAATTCCAAGGGGATGATGTGGAGGGATGTGCAATGTAAAGTTTAGTTCTGGAAATTGGGTAGGACTGGAGAATGGTGAAACCCAATCCTATTACAGTTTTGAATTCTATACAGTTATTAAATTTTTCATATATTTATGTCTTCACTCCACAACCAGATTATGAAATACTTTTTGTCTAAGACTAGTCCTATACCTTTGTGTATCTCTAACAGCACTTATAGAAACTAGCTGTGTAAAAAATATCAATTAATTTATTAAGATGGTAACTTTTCCAAAGTTCTTTACATAGTAGTAGATGACACTGTAAAATTTTAGATTTGGGAATTCTGACCTTTTTAAAATAGTTTCTCCAAAAAACCATATTAATTCATGAAGTGAATTAAGTATCAGAAGATATTGTACATACATTTTTATATCACTGGAATTATTATAACTTTTTAAAACATTCACATGCATGTTGTCCTTACCTTTTACTCAAGTTTAGGGTTGTAGGTAAATGGGAAAATAAATAGGCTAGGAATCTTGGGAATAACGCCTTTATGAAGTCTTTCTTGAACAACCACACTCACAGGGAGGAAATGTTCTTCTTAATGCCTTCATTTTTACCATGTTGGTATTTCTATCATAGCTGCAATTATATCATAACCCTCTCCTATTTATATATTTCACTTTCTCTAGAACAGTGGTTCTCAACCAGGAGGCATTTAGCAACGAGTGGAGACATTTTTAGGTGTCACAACTGGGGTGGGGGGAGAAAAGAGTGATACTGGCCTCTACTAGGCAGAGACCAGGGATGCTACCAAAGGTCATACAGTGCACAGGACAAGCGCTCACAACAAAGAATTATCTGACCCCAAATGTCAATAACTCTGAGTTGAGACTTCACTTTAGAGTGTAAATCTCTTGAAGACATCTTAAATGCCTATGATATAGTAATTTATCAATATTGGAGTAATACACTAAATATTGTTGTAAAAAGAAGCTCTTCCCTCAGGTTGTCTCAAGGGCTGTAACTCCATCTTGGGCCAGATAAACTGTCACTTTTGTTTCTCTTTACAGAACCCAGAGTTTTATCTTTCTTCCAAGGAAAAGCAGCAATATGTATATATTAAGTGCTTAGTTATGTGCGGGCACTATTGCAGGCTAGGGATAAAGCATGCATTGAAAAAAATCCCTGTAGCTTATGGTGATACCACCCTGAACACACCCAGTCTCATCTGATCTCAGAAGCTCAGCAGGGTCAGCCCTGTTTAGTACTTGGATGGGAGAAAAAACTCCCTGCCCAACTCTTCTGCCCTGTTATCTCCAAATAAGGCCAACACACTCTTAATGATTTTTTAAAGCTTTTTAAAATTATTAATTTAAGGGGGTTTTTTCTTTTAATTATTACAGAGAAGAATAAGCATAGTTTGTTGGATACTGCCTTAGGAAAACATAAGATAGAAGAACTCAGATGTCAGTGAGGCCAGACTTCATGTAGATTGCTTCCTCAACTCTTTGGAATTCGCCTTTAACTTCCCATGTTACCTGTTTTTGTATGTGGGTGGGAAGGTTATCATGTCCATGCAGGTAAGAAGACTTCCATGAGGAAGGCTTCCATATGTGGCCATTGTGGAGCAGCAGGAGACCTTGAGGGTAAAAACACAATGGGGGCCATACTGTAAAGAACATACCAAGGGATCTAGATGTCACTCTGGTCAATGAAGAACTGTTTAAGAGCTATAGTCCATTCTGGAGCTGGCAGTCTGGTCTTTGTTCAGATGTTGGTGTAATTCTGAAATTAATTTCCCTGTGAGAAGTGTTTCACTGACTTGAGGAGCACTCTGCAGTAGAACTTTCCACAATAATGGAAATGTTCTATAATAGATCTTTTGTGGAGGGAACTGAAAAGCTACCTGGCAAAGGGTGCATATCAGGAAAAGGTTAAGAATAAGGCCCGACAATTCACTAAGGCAGCCACTAGCCACATATATGGCTATTGAGCACTTGAGACAGTGAATTTTTAATTTTATTTCATTTTATCAACTTAAATGTAAATATACTTAATGGATAATGCTTCTGGTACTAGACAATGCAAGTCTAGAAAAATCTCCACTCTAAATTAGTATTGTCTAATAGGAATATAATGAGTGTGATATATGTAAATTTAAGTTTACTAGTAGCCATATTAAAAAAGAAAAAAGGCAAAGTTATTTTCAATAACATATTTCATTTAGCCAATTTATAGAAAATAGTATTTTAATATTTAATACACATAAAGTACGATCATTTACATTATTTTATTGAACTAAATCTTCAAAATCTGGTACATACTTTACCCTTAATGGCACATCTCACTTTTGCTGTTAAATTTCCATTGGTTAACAGGGAAAATAATCCTTCAAACTCAATACAGAAATATTTTTATGCCACTTCTGTTTTTAAATTTAAAAAAATCAATTAAAAGGAAATAACATTAAAAATACCCTTGCTACCTCACACTAACCCCATTTCAAGCACCCAGTAGCTCCATGTGGCTTGTGGCTACTGTAGTGGGTAACGGAATTCTGGATAATAAAAAACAAACAAAATTTAGAGGAAATATAAAGGAGTTGATTTTGTAATGAGACCAAGATAATAAGCGTGAAGAAAAGTTGATGCTATTCAGATTTAGACACCGAGATTTCCTACCAGAACAAAAGTGGAAAATAAAACAACTTGCAGGGATGGAATCTCCCCATTTCCTGTGCGCGCTCTCATCCTCTAGCCTGTTCTTTGGGAGGCTGCAGTATTTCCAGTGTGTGAATCTGGCGTGCACTGCTCCCACATGTTCTCTCTGCCCCCACTGAGGAAAACCTCTCCATCAGTGAAGAGCTTCAGGGACTCAGCCCCGCTCGTGTTAGATCCTCACACTTCATTGTGCTTCACCGTTGTGTTCTCAGCAGAGCAGTCCCTGCCTCCACGGAGCCATCACTATCCTGGCTCATGTTACTAGTGTCTCCTTCCCTCTGGGTTAAGCAGCTGTTAAGAAGTACAAAAGAGTACTAGACACTCCGGATCCATCCTCCTCTCTCCATTCCCCGGTCCAGAAATATCAGATGTGAAAAACTGCTTATTCAAAGAGAAACAGGGCTGAAACTCGTCACCAGGTTCCTATATCCAATTTTCTCCCCCACCCTACTCTCCCAAGTATGAATGAAAAACTGTTTAAAATGTCAGAGGGGAAGACAGGATGTTACCTCTAAAAGGGTGCTCTATCCCTCAGAGTTTGAAGAAATCAGAGTCTCTAATACTTGCAGTCCACATCTTGTGAAGGTTATCCACATCCAGATGCAAAGAAGGCCCCCGAAGGATGTGGGAACTTCTATTAGAGGACCATTGCCAATTGTTGCTTGGAACATCTTTCTTTGGAAATGAGAGACTAGCCCCAAGACACTCACTATTAATCAGCCAACTGGCACATTTCAAATTTTCTATTCCGTTTATGAACAGTCTCATCTTGTCACGTGTTTCAAGGGCTTTCTGTAGGGCATTCTTTTTCTTAATAGACTTCAGGTGCAGAAGGTTGAGTTCATCATTTTCTTCAGTTCATAATATTTTATTATCTTTGGTTCTGACAAGTCCCGCTTATTTATTTATGTGTTTGCTCATTCACTTCGCTATAAACGTCCTTTTATCCCCTTTTCTCACTGCTAAATCTCCCCCCTACATAGGCAACCATTATGTGCTGTTTAAGATCTTCCCTTTTTTTCAGTGTATTATACAAGATGTGTGCTTTCTTTGTGTGTGTATTTTAAAACTATGGTGCTCATTTTATATTATTTATTCCATTCCTTAGCTTTTCACTAGCGTCTCTATGTTGAAGATCCCTCCATGTTGCTGTGTGCACAACTTCTCTGTTTCTTCTAACTGCTACAGGGAGTGCACACACTACACTTTATCAACCCCCTGTCCAATGAGGGGTACTCAAGCTGTCTCTAATCCCCATCACCACATATAATTCTGCAGTGGATTTCCTCACACCATGTTTCTTTATGTAACTACCTGAGGATTTCTTTTGGATACTGACATGGGAGAGAGGGCAAGTTTGTGTATATGGCTGGGCATTTTTACCATGACATCTTTCACTCCAGAGGCCAGAGAATCAATATAGTTCTGCAAACTGCAAATTATAGCTATCCATTTATGTACTCTGGAAGCAAGGAAATAATCATAAACTAAGCCTATGAACAGATTAGACCTACTGTGAGAGGTGCCTAGTCCCAGATTCCATTTATCATTTGGCCTCTCTATATCCTCATTCAAATAGGAAGGCTATAACGGCATTGTGGGTCCTCTGGTGGCAGTGTCAGCTGTATTTAACATCCTTCAAGTGGTCTGGGTATTGTGCTACCCCCAGGATAGAGTTACTCTGATAAATGGTTCAGGTACTTCCTAGGAAGAATGGGTGAAATATTTATTGTATATCAAAGGTTGCTTTCTGGAATTGATGGGCTCTAAGCTTGAGAACTGTCTCAAATTTAGAAACTACACGAGAAATCACAAGTTTCCATTTTAGTGGCTAACATCAGTCTCTGGTTGCCTTTTATTTTTCCAGTTACATAAGTCAGTCATTCACTCTACCCATCACCTGTCCCTAGAAACAAAAAAATTATTCACTCTTATGTGTCACCACTTTTTCCCTGATATTAAATACTATCACCTAGCCTCTATGCTTCCAGAGTCCTATCTCTCTATCTCCATTAGGGAGCTAAGTTCTGAGGCAGCATCTACATGAAAAAATCTGACTGGGAGACAGAGACAGAGAATTCTGGATTCATAGGGGATCATACTCAGATTGCAGCTTGTCTCATCTTCACGTAGTAAACATACTCAAACTTTCCCAACTCTTTGAGCTCTTTTTTTTAAGTAGGCTTCATGCCAAGCACGGAGCCCAATATGGTACTTGAACTCACGACCCTGAGATCAAGACCTGGGCTGAGATCAAGAGTCAGATGCTGAACCAACTGAGCCACCCAAATGCCCCTCTCTGAGCTGTTTGATCCCACTGCCAAAACAGTTTCAACATCTCCAACTAATTTGCTGTAAGTCTAGATTACTGCCATGTCCAACTGTTAAGGAAACAATCTAGCCAAGTATTAGTACCAGCCTTAAGATGTTAAAGCCATAGTCATGGGACAGTGTCCCTAGGCCAACAAACTTTTGCCTACCTGACCTTATGTTTCACCCACTCTGTATTAGTTTCCTAGAGCTGCTATAACCAAATACCATAAACTGGGTGGCTTAAAATAATAGAAACTTATTCTCTCACAATTCTGGAGGCTCTTAGAAATCTGAAATCAAGACATTGGCATGGCGTGTTGTCTCTGAAAGTTCTAGGAGAGGATCCTTCCTTACCTCCTCCTAGCTTCTAGAAGTTGCCAGCAATCCTGGAGCTTGTAAACACATGACTCCAATCTCTGTCTCCACTGCCATATAGCATCATCCCTGTCTCTGTGTCTTCATATCAGCTTCTTATATAAGAACATGTGTCATTGTGTGTAGAGTAATTCAGTTACGATCTCTTCATAATTCGATTACATCTGTAAAGTCCCTATGTACAAATACAGGTCCCATTCACAGGTACCAGGGTTAGAACTTCAACATATCTGTACAAGGGACACAATTCAACCTATAACACACTCTATCCCAACTTTAGTCCAACACCTTTAATACATGCTCCCTTATGTGTTCCTCTGTTTGATGTTGATGCATAATTGCTAGGTCCTATAACCTTTTTTAGTAAGAAAGTTATCTTCTTCTAGTATAGGAACTGTACTTTCCTGCTCATGCTAGATTGAGACGATTCCTAGTTATCTGTCTGCAGGCAAAGAATGGAGGCAGGGTTAGATGTTGAAAACAAGCATCATCTTGCAGGGTATTTATCCAGGTGAGACTTTTACATAAATGAAAGGCTCCCATTAGAAGGAGGAAGGGGTCACGTCTGCCATCTCCAGAGACTCAGGAGAATCTTGGAGTTCAAATATACCCAAATAGCTAAAGAAAACCATGGGCAAAGAGCTGATGTAAGTCAGGAGGACGATGTATGAAAAAATAGAGAATATGGATTCATATAAATTGTAAAAAGGAAACAAACAGAAACAGAAATTCTGAAAACTAAAATAACAGAAATTTAAAAATCACTAAAGGGTTTCAACACCAGATTTGAGCAGACAGAAAAAAAAAAAAAAGAATCACAAACTTAAAGGAAGATATGTTATAGATCATATGAACTCCAAGAAGACAAAATGCAAGTAGATTCACACTGAGACATGTTATAATCAAATTGTTGAAAACCAAACACTAACAGAGAATCTTGACATAGTCTCGAATACAGCCTCTGTTCTATGACTAGGATCTGGGTGTAGGAAAGGCGTGTCCAACCTCTTGGCTGCAGTAACCAGGAGGTTAGTCTCTTCAGCTTAGAGGTGGAAGGGATGAGGAATGCTGGCTGCTTGGTTTCCTATTGAGATTCTGTAAGCCTTGAGTGGGAGGTGATAGGATGGGGGCTCCCTGTTCATGCCTTCATCTACCCGGAGTGGAGCTTCCCTCAAGTTAAGCCCCAGAGAGGGGTGGGGGAAAGGAAGCAGATTGTGGCTTGTGTGCCACAGACTCTCACAGTTCTTATGGAGACTTAGTGGATTTTCTTCAAGAAATAGTCCTACCTTAGGACAATTTACAGAGGGCTTAAGTGGTGTGTGTTTTCCTTGTTTGTGTCTTTTGGCCGACTTTGCTCGTTTCTCTAGGGAGTGAGTCCCTGGAGCTCCTCATGCTGTCATGTAGAAGTGGAATGTACAGGTATGATACTTACTATCTATTCAAAGATCTCTTGAGGAAATCTCAGTTACCAGTCTGGAATGCTCATGTAGTAGTAGCCTTACACCACGCACACAAAAATAAGATTTCCAGTTGACTTGGTAGAATGTAACAGTATTTTTCATGACTTGTTAAATATTAATTATCCTACAGCTAGTTGATGTTGAAGCCACATTTTGCCACCACTGCTGGTGCCCTCCATAAAAACACAGATATTAGCACCAAGGCCATTGCCACTCAGATGCGACCAAACTTGTAATTTCCTGCATCCTCACTGTTCCTGGCCACCCGGTGTTTACCGAGAAGCAGGGAAACTGTCCCTGCTTTCTCACACTAGGTCACACTTTGTCACTGAAGTGGGCACTCAAGGAAAAATAGTTATGCGCCCTGTGTGACACAACACCCCTCAACGACATGCCTCTAAATCTTGTCTGATGCTCCAGTTTCCACATACATAGACCTGACTCCACAGAGCTAGACCTGGAAACCAGTCTCTGGGACAGATATCATTGGATCCTCAAAATACTAGTTCCTCCCTCTTTGCCTTTGCACACACAAAAACCGTAATAAAAATCTTTACGGAAATCTACCGTTGATGGCTTCTTGCATTAGTTTATTAACCCTGCATATTTTTGCCTATCTCCCAGTAGAAACTCAAGCTTTTCCTGAGGCAAAAGTTGCCAAATTTTGGCCTGTGAGGCAAATCTGGCCTATCATCTATTCTGGTACAACTCATGAGTTAAGAATGGTTCTTACAGATGAATATTTGTAATCAATTTGATAATAGGAAATGCTAATTTAAAATTTTTTTAATATTTATTTATTTTTGACAGAGAGAGAGAGAGAGAGAGAAAGAGACAGAGCATGAGCGGGGGAGGGGCAGAGAGAGAGGCAGACACAGAATCCAAAGCAGGATCCAGGCTCCAGGCTCTGAGCTGTCAGCACAGAGCCCGATGCAGGGCTTGAACTCACAGAACGTGAGGTCATGACCCGAGCCGAAGTCGGACGCTCAACCGACTGAGCCACCCAGGCGCCCCAGGAAATGCTAACTTTAAACCCTCTTTACGTGCAAGGTTATACCTCACCCCCTCCAAAATAATCCTATTCTTCTCCCTAATAGACATATTACCAAAACATTTGTACTTAATTATTATATTTTGAATTTTACCATTAGAAGTTCTGTAGAAATGTGCTTTCTTTCTTTGTATATAATATCATAAATACTATCCTCAATCCGTCTTGGTGCTCCTCGAAGTCTAACATATTTACTATCTGTCTCTGTATACTCTGGTTTCTCTTCAGATCGTATAAATCTTTCGCCTTTTACTAAAAATCTTTCGCCTTTTACTATCTGTCTCTGTAAAGAAAAAGCTTCCCAACTGCTACCCTAATGGATGAGCAAGAGTATCCGAGTTTGAAGAATGCTAGAGAAGAGTACAAAAGGTGTGAAAACTGGCACACTTCCGCACAGGATATAGTGTCCTGGGTCTGGGGGAAAGCCTGTGAACTAGTAACAGAGCTGTAGGCCCAACAGCACAGCCACAGATTTGCAGCAGATGTCAACTTACTCCTTTCCTGACCAGATGGAGGCTATAAAGTTGGAAGCAAGGCAACTTTCTTTGTACCAGTTCTTTACGCTGTCAACACATAAACTCCAAAAAAATGGCAGGCACCTTGCTTTCTTCAGGGCAAAACACTTTCAATGAATTTTTATTAGCCTCATTCTCACCCATAGGCATGGCTAACCCACCGTGCAAAGTTTTTTTATGCTCCAACCACCTGCACAGTAGCATGCTATATTTAGGTCAGAGGCAACAGGACACGGTAGAAGCTTTTCAAGAAATAGAAACTTAAAGAGTCATCTTTAAGATTCTTTTAAGAAAAGATTTCGTCTTTTCTATTAAGTGATTTAATCTACAGCATCCGTGTTTTTTTCCTCTATGAGATGGAAATTATGATACGTAGCTATTTCCAAGGCCGATATTCAAAACATTTAATGACCAATATAGCACAGGCATTAATCAATCAGAAAGAATGCTGGTCACGAGAAGCAAATAAGCCACAGAAGCCAGACGTATTCGTACCTTGGGACTAAATGAGAAATTGTGTGTCGCGTGCTCAGCACAGTCTAAAAGACAGTAAGTTCTTCATAATTTTCGCTATCATTAACAATTTCTTCTCTTCTTCCTTAACAATGACTTCCTATCTTATTTGTAAAAATGCACTGTATTTCCCCTACAGTGATGTATTCATCGTGCCAGATCTTCTATTTCCTTATTTTGGGATAATTTCACACAATGAAAAAATGGCTTCTTTTAAAATAAATATCTGGAAATGAATGCTTCTATTTCCTTATTTTGGGATAATTTCACACAATGAAAAAATGGCTTCTTTTTAAATAAATATCTGGAAATGAATGCTGATCTAAAAACATTTCCCATTGGCCCACAATGCTAAAAACAATAATTGGTTGTGAGAGTCTTGCCAGAAGCAAATGATACTGGAGATTCATAGTTCTTAAAGAATAGCTAAGGGGACCTGGGTGGCTCAGTCAGTTAAGTTTCCTATTCTCGATTTCAGCTCAGATCATGATCCCAGGGTTGTGGGATCGAGGGCACCACCCGCCTATCGTTGGGTTCCACACTGAGCATGGAGCCTGCTTAAGATTTTCTCTCCCTCCCTCTCTCTCTCTGCCCCTCCCCCAGGCTCTCCTGCACGTGCTCTCTCTCTCTCTCTCTCTTAAAAAAATAGAATAGCTAATTTAACAAGAAAGGCTGTGGTAAATTTAACAGGCTTTACCCAAGCCCTGACCACATAAAGAAAACCCTCAGGCAGGAAGCCTTCCATTATTTCTCCCTGGTTTTGATCTGTATACCTTAAGTGTTTTCTTGGTTGAAATCAGATATTGAACAATTCTTAGCATCAGTGATTAGGAGAAAGATCAAACAAGATCAGCAAAGTTTTATTTCTTGATTAGTTCCACCATGATAGGTAGTAGAAATGATTACTTCTTGGCAATGTATGCAACATGTTAGGCAATATTCTAACTGATTTACATACATTAATTTATATAATCCTTACAACAACTCTATCCAAATGATCAATCATCATTTCACATTCTCTTGGTCTCCCCTTTCCAGTGTTCCACTACAACCATAGCAACCAGTCCTGCCTGGATTCCTGCTAGCTTCATGTTGTATAACTGATAGCATCTAGCTTCAGGTCATCTGTCTGCGTTCTGGCTGCTATAACAAAGTACTCAAGATGGGAGAGCTTATAAACAACAGAGACTTATTTATTATAGTTCTAAAGGCTGGGAAGTCCCATCAAGGCCTTCTAGTGAGGGCCTGCTTTCTGGTTCATAGATAGCCATCTTTTTGCTGTGTCTTCACATGGGAGGAGCTAGGGATTTCTCTGGGGTCTTTGATATAAGGACACCAATCCCATTCATCTCCCAAGGCCCTACCTCCTAATACCATCACATGGGAGGGTTAGGATTTCAACATATGAATTTGAGGGAGTCACATTCAATCCATTGCACCACCTATTCCATTTGTTTTTTTTATCTCCAACCCCAAGACTTCTCTTTTGATGTCCCAAAGTAGGATGCAAGGTAGCAAGCTCAGTGCCTGCATATGCAACCCAAAAATAAAAAGGAGTTAACCCCCAGGCAAGTCTTTATTCAATGATGATAGGGAGCTGATAGATTAATTTTTCCCTCAGGATGGAAAGTCTTCAAATATTTTTCATGTGGATTCTTAGTACTGCAGAATTAAGTAACCAGTAGCATATAGCAATGGCCAACTCAATAATATATCTTTGGTTTTTAAAAAATGTTCGTTCATTTGTTTGTTTAGAGACAGCATGTGTGCACATATGAGTGGGAGAGGAGCAGAGAGAGAGGGAGAGAGAGAGAATCAGAAGCCAGTTATGAGCTGTCAGCACAGAGCCCAGTGTGGGGCTCCACCTCACAAACTGTGAGATCATGACCTGAGCCAAAATTAAGAGTCGGATGCTTAACCAGCTGAGCCACCCAGGTGCTCCTCAATAATATATCTTTGTATTGGCTCTCCCTTCTTCTCTGTTTCACTGCTCTGTCCTTTATTCTTCCTACCTGTGACCATATTCCCGAAAAATATATTCATACATTTTACTAATAAGATTTTGTCTCAGGACCAACTTTATGGGGAACTTGGTAATAATCCGGTTAGTACCAAGAATGGACCTAGACAATAGACTCTCAAGATGAAATTTTGAAGCCTAATCACTCACCAGTCACATGGCAGTAAGATCCCTATTGCTATTGGTAATTGGGGCAAGGATTACTATTGGAATTTAGTACAATTAGAATTACTAAGACTTTTACTGTTGTGGTTTTGGATAAGGTGCAGGTAGAAGGTAAGGCATTAGATTATATGGTGGCTCTAGCACATTAATGGTATATGGAGTCAATGATAATTATAATAATTGTAGAATAGACTGGTTTTCCTTGTTAGAAGTCTTGAAAAAAGCAAATAAAATCATAATAGCCAATTTCAAGTCAGGACATTCTGCAAAAAGCCTCTAGGTCCTGTATGGAAACTTGAAAAAGACCCTAATCTCCTGCAGCTGTGAGGCAGATTGTGCTAAAAATCAGGCCCCTGATCTAATTGTAAGAGGGGCAGAGCTTTAAAGGGGATTAAGTGCAATCCTCAACAGATCAGTAATGTCAAAGTCAAGGATCTGGTAGGGAAAAATGCAACCGTGTGACCTGGCAGGGAAACAGCTAGTGGATAAGCCTGAGACTCTTTTTTTTTTTTTTTTTTTTTTTGGTAAAGGCAAATTTATTGAAGTATAATTATAACTTGCATACAATGAATTTTCCCTTTTTAGTGTACAGTTTAATGAGTTTGATAAATTCATGCAACCACTGCCACACAAGGTACAAAATATTTTCATCGTCCTAACAAGTTCCCTCATGTTTCTTTGCAGTCAATACCCTCCTCCCATTCCCAGCCTCTGGCGACTTCTGATTTGGTTTCTATTTCTATAGCTTCACCTTTTCTAAAATGTCATATAAATAGAATTATATAGTATGAGAGTTTTATGTCTATATGTCTACACACTTAACACAATGCTTTCTACAATTCTTCCTTTTTTGTACATATTAATAGTATGTTCCTTTTAATTGCTGATAGCATTCCATTGCGTACATCACAATTTGTTTACGCGTTCATCAGAGCCTAAGAATCTTGGACACCCACCGTTAATCCCACCATCAAAGACTTACACAGGGAATTATACAAAATGTAGGAGTAACTGTCCCCTTTTAGCCCCATTCAATTCACCTGTCCCATTCTCTGCAAAAGCCATATAAATTATCACAGATGGTCAACTATGATAATCTTAATAAGGCAGCAGTCTCAATCTCAGCTACTGTGATAGATGTCCTTACCTGGTATGCTACTACTGATCTGGTGTGTGCATTCTTCTTGAGACCTACACGTAGGGAGGATAAAAGCAGTTTGCTTTACATAGAGAGGAAAATAATATTCATGGTTTTGCCACACTGCTATGCCAATGCTACTGTGCTCTACTGCAAAAGTTTACAGAAAACTTTATTGTCTTAAGAGTTCACAGAATATCACACTAGTGTATAAATCCCTGCTGCAACAGCTCACATTGTTGCATCTTACATGTTTTAACATTAAGAAAAATGGACCACTTTGGCTTTTTGAAGCAACATATACCACACTTGGGAATATTCTTAGACACATTCATTGCACACCCTAGAAGCCACTGACAAGTTTCAAGTGGGATCTGAATTTCAGAAGGGTTTTCTGATTTTAAAAGATCCCTGTAAACGCCCTGTGCTTCCTCTTTTATTTTCGGTACCCATCCCTTTTCTCTCTCTCTCTTTCTCTCTCTTTTCTCTCTTCCTCTTTCTCTCACACAGGCAATTTTTTTTCATATTTTGCTTTTTTTCTCAAAGAATAATTTTGTTTTCAAATCATTAATTTATGCTGTTAAATTTAATAATTCTTTTCATCTGTTTCCTTTAGTTTTACTTGCTAGTTCTTTTATTTATTTCTAAAAATGAAAGCTTAAGTCATTTGTTTAAGGTCTTAGTTTTCATTAAATGCAATAAAGGGTATTAATTTTCCTAAATATCACTTGGACTGCATCCTGTTGGTTTGTATTGCTATTCATTAATTGTTATTCCTTTCTAAATTAGTTGGTGATTTCAGTTTTAATTTCCTTCTAAACTCAAAAGTTTAGAAGAGGTTGACATGCTTTTGTTGTTAATTTCAAAGTAATTAAGTTTTATTTATT
The DNA here is from genome assembly GCF_022079265.1 of Lynx rufus. Taxonomy (NCBI): domain Eukaryota; kingdom Metazoa; phylum Chordata; class Mammalia; order Carnivora; family Felidae; genus Lynx; species Lynx rufus. The sequence goes on along the minus strand of NW_025814826.1, from coordinate 50,130,568 downwards.
TACTCATCATTTGTTAATTTTGTTGCCAATACACAATTTCATTAAATTTTTATAATGAAATATGGATTATACCATGTCATATTTTAAAAATATCTTTCTATCTTCTCTGTGGCCTCATAATGGGTAACTTTAAAACTATTTCATTGGTGTTTCAAAGCCAAATATATTCTCTTTATTGGTTGAAATAATATTAAATCAACAATCTAATATGGTTCATCCATATTTATACTTTTACATGTTCATTTTTGCCTGTTTAATGCATCGGTTTCTGAAACAAGTGTGGTAAAACTTTCCACTATAATGTGGTGTGTGTGTGTGTGTGTGTGTGTGTGTGTGTGTGTGTGTATTTTTCTATTGCTTATATTTCTAATAGATTTTTTACTATATATATTATGTGCATGTACACGCATGTGTTTCTTCTATTACTTATAATTCTAATATATATTTTTTCTAAATAAGATGTACACATGCTTCTGGTGAATTACAATTCTACCTATATAAATTGTTACCTTTTTGTGTAATATTTTTCACCTTCAATTCTATTTTGTCACATACGTCACCATTTCTTTGGTTAACATTTTCACAAAGTATGTATCACTTTACTTTTCACTTTGTATTGTATTTTTCTTTTGGAAATATCTTGTAAATAAACTACAACTGAATTCAATGGATTTACTTACCTAATACCAAAAACTTGAATTCACTAATTTATTCTTCTTCTTTATGCTATTCAACTAATCTATTAAGTTTTTTTTTTTGTTTAATTTTTTTTTTCAACGTTTATTTATTTTTGGGACAGAGAGAGACAGAGCATGAACGGGGGAGGGGCAGAGAGAGAGGGAGACACAGAATCGGAAACAGGCTCCAGGCTCTGAGCCATCAGCCCAGAGCCCGACGCGGGGCTCGAACCCGCGGGGCTCGAACCCACGGACCGCGAGATCGTGACCTGGCTGAAGTCGGACGCTTAACCGACTGCGCCACCCAGGCGCCCCTATTAAGTTTTTATTTAATTGCTTATGCTTTTAATTATGTAAACTGATGATGCCCTTTACAAGAAGCCATTTTTGTTTGCTTTTAAGAATGGGTTACTCTCTCAAGTATTTATAAGGCTATTATTTGTATCCATTTTTATACTTCCTTCCACTTTCTATGCTTAATCTATATCATGTGATAATAGTGCTTCTGTGAGGTTTACTGGTTCATTTTTATGTCTTGGTGCTCTGCAAAGATTTGGTAACTTTCATTCATCAGGATTGAGTGTTTAGTTTGTACAATATTGTAACTAGATTGTCTTTCCATGACCTAACTCAGAATCCTCCTTTTCTAGGCAGACAGTCCATAGTCTGACTGTAGGAGTCCTACGTCCAAGGATTGTACAGAATGTGAGATAATGGTATATGTCAACATGGCATGTAAAATTTAATTTCTAGTCCCATGTTCCTGTGTGAGCTCTTGGTTTCCCAGGAGTACTACTCTCACTCTGGAGGCCAACAAGCCCACTGTGGCAATCTCATATATTAGAAGTACCATTTTCATCTCTGTCCATCTTGTGTAGTTATTTCACTCTTTTCACTGACAGGCTTTTTCTGCAACATAAAAGAACAAGCCAACAATTACTAAAGTTTTACTTCCTCTGAGAGCAGTTAAACTATACTAGAACTTCTCATCTCCAAGCAGATAAAGGTTTTCATTTACCGATCTTGGATAAGGTAGCTACCATGTACCTATGACATGATTTGTAGCCAGAGAGTGAGGTTGTACTGCCATAATGGTTCCCAGAATAACCGTATAGATGAATGGGTGTAAGGGGAAAGCTGGAAGGATCCATTATCAGAGGAATTCCTTACAAATAGGAAAAAATGGTGGAGAGAAAAAAATACCAAGTACTTTGTGCGGGATAGACATTTGGTGATTGAATGAGAGAGAGAAAGGAGGTTAAAATTAGCAAAATAACAAAATGGTTACATAAACTCGAAGGAACAATGCCAAGTGGGCTTTCTCACATGGTTCAACATCTGCATAAATGTGAACCTTAAAATGCATTACAATCTAACACGTACATGATTTTTGCAGCTCCAAAAGCATCAAATGATGCCTGTTTTCCATCTGGACTGTGCAGTATTTATGTGTATATTTATAGTTTACCCTCAACCTACTTCAAAAAGTTTTTGTGTTGGCTTACCATGAAAGACAAGCACATAATCAGATTATTTAAGTGTAGAAACAGAAAACACCATTGATTCCAAGGGAAAATAAACTGATCAGAAACATAGGCTATAACTATTATTACTGAGCATTAATTCTGGATTTGGGCTTCTTGTCACCCAAGGCAAAATATACTCAGAGTCTGAATAACAGAAGATGCTGGTTCATTAAAAGAGACAAGAAACTTTCCGGGGAATGAATTCATCATATCTTTATTCAAAAGATAATAAAATGTACAGGGAAACCTTCAAACAGATGTGGGACATTTTTATATAAATATTTTCCTCTAATCCATACGTTAAAAAATCAGGGTCTAACATTGAGGCCTTATTTAGATAAGGCCTCCTTTTAGAAGCCTATCTAAGGCTTCTAAATCTTCATAAGAAGATATTTATGGTCTTCATATGTATACCCTCTTGTACTTCAATGTTATACCCACCTCCTGCATATAGTTAGTTTCTACCAATTTGTTTATATTTATTTTGGGTACTGTCTCCTTCTCAAAACTTGCCTTAATTACCTTTTTGCCTCCCAGGCTGAGTTGGGAAATAGTCCCCATATTCCACAGCACTGCTGCTTATTTCCATTGCAAGCATATGCCTGTATTATAATTTTCCCACTGCTAGAGTCAATGCTTATTTTCATGTCTATATTATTCTAACTCTAATGCCCTCAATCATGAGTCTAATAAAATCTTAAAATCAGACTAAATTTTTTGACTGGCTAACTGTAAGAAAAGCTACATGAATCGGATGTTAGATGTTTGTATTTCACAAGGAGAGTAGGACATGTCACCTCTGGAGAATCTTCAGATAGGGTCAATATTTTCCTCAAGAAGCAAATTATATGGCTATAAAGCTATCATTTATTTAGTGATTACTATCTTCAGTCATTCCCTACTTATCTGTATACCAGTAACTCCCAAATTTGTATTTCCAAGCCCAACCTACCCCCCATAAGCATTCTTTATTCATACCATTGATCATACCAACCATCTTAGAGTCATTCTTGACTCCTCCCTTTTTCTTTTTCTTTTTCTTATACCCTGAATGCATTTGCTATTACCAAATACCAAGGACTATGACTGCTGAATCACATTACAAGAGTATGTTTAGTTTGTAAGGAGCCAGGAAACTGTTTTCCAAAGGGCCTGTACCATTTTGGATTCGTACCAACAATGAATGATAGTTCCTGTTACTTCACTCCCTTGCTAGCCTTTCGTGTTGTCAGTGTTTTGGAATTCAACTATTCTAATCGGCATTTAGGAGTATCTTATTGTTTTAATTTAAATATCTTCTCATTACTTTGATCTTGTCTTTTGTAAAGCAGAAATCTTAATTTTAATAAAGTCCAGCTTATCAATCACTTCTTTCATAAATTGGCCATTGGTTTTTTCTAAAAGTCATCACCATACCCAAGAATATCTAAATTTTCTCCTATATTATTTTCTAGGGGTTTAATAGTTTTGCATTTTACATTAGGTCTATGACACATTTTGAGGCATTTTTCTGAAGGATATAAGGTCTGTGTCTAGATTCATTTTTTTTGCATGTGGATATCCATTTGTTCCAGCACCATTTGTGGAAAAAAAAAAGCCTATCTTTGCACCTTTGTATTGCTTTTGCTCCTTTTTCAAAGGTCAGTTGTTAATATTTATGTGAGTCTAGGGGCACCTGGGTGGCTTAGTCAGTTAAGGGTCCGACTTTGGCTCAGGTCATGATCTCAGTTTGTGGGTTCGAGACCCACGTCAGGCTCTGTGCTGACAGCTCAGGGCCTGGAGCCTGCTTCGGATTCTGCATCTCCCTCTCTGTTCCTCCCCTGCTCTCTCTCTCTCTCTCTCAAAAATAAATAAAGATTTAAAAAATTAAAAAAATATATTTATGTGAGTCTACTTCTGGGCTATTATGTTCCATTGACTATTTCTCTAACCTTTCACCAACACCACACTGTCTTAATTACTGTAGCTTAATAGTAAGTCTTAAAGTCAGGTAGTATCAGTCCTAAGACTTTATTCTTCTCCTTTAATAATAAGTTGGCTATTCTGGGTCTTATGCCTGTCCATATAAAATTGTAGAATGTCAACATCCCCATAATAATTTTCTGGAATTTTGATTGGATTGCATTAAATCTGTAGATCAAATTTGGAAGAACTGACACCTCAACATGACTGTGTCTTCCTATACATGAACATGGAATATATCTCCACTTATTTAATTCTTCTTTGATTTTTTTCATCAGTTCTGTAATTTTCCTCATGTAGGTCTTATACATACTGTGTTAGATTTACACCTATGTATTTCTTTTGGGAGGTGTTAAAGTAAGCAGTAATATGTTTTCAATTTCAAATCCTACATCTTTGTTGCTGGTATATGGAAAAGCCATTAACTTTTGCATATTAATCTTGTATCCTTCAACCTTATTATAATCGCTTATTAGTTCCAGGAGTTTTTTTTTTTTTTTTTTTTTTTGGTTTTGTTTCTTTTTTTTTTTTTTTTTTGTCTATCCTTTCAAATTTTCTATATAGATAATCATGTCATCTGTGAACAAAGACAGTTTTATCTCTTTCTTTCCAATCTGTATACCTTTTATTTCCTGTTCTCGTCTTATTGCATTGGCCAGAACTTCCAGTGTAATATTGAATAGGAGTGCTGAGAGGAGACATCCTTGCCTTGCTCCTGATGCCTAAAGTGTTTTTTTTTTTTTTTATTTAGAGTGGCCAGAGTAGAAAGTATTAGACCTCCGGGTTTGAAGTGAACCACTAGAGAATATCACGTTAAGTAAAAGTCCATTGCTTTAATCATTAATAGGACTCCACTAAAAAAGAGAGAGAGAGAAGGAGAGTACTAAATTTGTTAGTAAGGGTCTCCATTTAACTCTTTAATCAATGTTTAATAAAAGCAAATGCTTAATTTTTTTCACATAAAAATTTATTCTGGTAGCCATCCCAGAAGACTAAAGTCTTCCTCACAAGGTAACCACAGAACCCAAGTCCTTTCTTTCTTGTTCTCTGATTCTCTAAGGTATTATCTTTATATATGCCCATATTCCAGCTTATAAGAAAGAAAAAGTAAAATCAGAATATAAATAGTCTCTTACTAAGCTGATAATGTTAATGTTAATTCAGTTACATGGCCACATCGAATTGCAATGAAAGCTAGGAAGTATAGTTTATGGTTAGCCAGCCATGTGTCTAGTTAAAATTTGGTGGCATGGGGAAGGACCTAATACTAAAACCAAGTAAAGAATGGATTTTAGAGAATAATTATAAGACATAATACCACACAGTAGGTAGAAATAAAGAAGCAATTTTTATAACTTACAGAACCCACAACTTTATGGGTTCTTTACATTTAAGTCAGTTTTAACAAAGCATGGAAATACTGAAAGTCATTGGGAGAGGCACTGCATAACAATACAATATTTTCTCATATATTTTAAACCTAAAGTTTCCTAAATTATGGTTTGTTCTAATTAAAATAAACAAATGACAATTGTGTGAGGTCTTTGAACACCTCTATATTTCATTTTGATAGTTATCCCTTTATTTATTGGTTACCTTATTTTTATCGCAAGTTATCTCAGCTTTTCATTTACAACAGTGACATAAAATTGTTTTAAAAATGTATTTAACTGGGGGCACCTGGGTGGCTCGGTTAAGTGTCCAAATCTTGGTTTCAGCTCAGGTCATGATCTCACGGTTCGAGCCCCACATTATGCTCTGAGCTGACAGAGTGGAGCCTGCTTGGGATTCTTTCTCCCTCTTTCTCTGTTCCTCCCCCTGCCTCTCTCTAATAAAAAAATAAATAATTTTAAATATATATATTTAACCAAAAGCAGAGCATCACATTTAAAGAAAAATATCAAGTAAATTATAATATAGACATGAGATTTACATGACAAAAAGTGCTAAAGTGGTATACAAAGGACTTAATCTATAGTCCTTTAATAAATATCAAAATTTCATTCTTTATTGTTATTTCCAAATAAATTAAATATGGCTGAAAGCAAATGAATTACAGTTTAGTTCAAGTTTTTTTCATATTTTTAAACTGTTCATATATCTCCACACTCTGAGATTCTAATGTATTCTCATAATAAGATATAGTACCTCATTGAGAATCATTAAGTAGTAGAATAAACCGTGAAAAATTTTAGTGTTGAGCTCCTTTCCATAAGTTACCATATACTGGTTTATGACACTTTGAGCCTCAGTTTTGTCATCTGTAAAATGGGATACTAATACCTGACCTAACCTCTCAGATTTAAGAAGGAAATTATCCAGCCTATATAAAATATAAATGAATCTGCAAATATAAGGGATTGAGCCAGCACCAGTAATTATCATCCCAGTCTCAGTAATGCCATTTTAGTAAAAATATACCCACTCTGAATTTTCCCACTATCATGGTGAAAAGCCTATCAGCCAAGGGTGAAGAAAGGAACAACCATGAGAACTCATGGTCAAGACAGTCAGAATCTGATTCAGAAGAAGACAGTTCTTCTATACTGACACTTGTGGAAAACTTCATTGACTTCAAAGGCAAAATCAACCCTAACAATGCAAAGACATAATATTGAATATTATCCTAATAAATGTCACTTGAGGGAAATAATCTGGGGGAAATGGAGTTTTCATTGCTTTTAAGATGGCTATGCTACTCATTTATTATGCAATACAGCATTTTATAAACTACTATTCTAAACAGTGTCTGACTTTGTTGCTCTACAAACATATACATCCATACACATAATCTTTTAGGTATTTTTTTTTCTTTTATAAGACATATATCATTTTCTCTATTATAGAGAAGAGGAAAGTAACTCAGAATTCAAATGCCTTGTCTAGGGTAGATAACTCCAACAAGGCAACACTGAGAATGTTTTCCACACTTATAGATATTCGCTATATGTGTATTTGATAAATGAATGAATAAATGAATAAATTAGTTCAATATTGAGAAAACTGGGAAAGTTCAGCTCCTAAGATGAAGACCTGTTTTATGCCACTATATTGTTCTTTCATTTTCATAGAGTCATGGTTCCAGAAAGTAATAAAAAGGAACAACAACAAGAAAATGGTAGCTTATATTATATGGGCATTTGATGATGGCCCAGTTACTAGTTATATCAAATTTATAGTTTCAAAATTAGCTCATGACTGCTTTCAGCCCCAGAATGACTATTTATACCACTACAAGTTGCTCTCCATTAGAACACTGCCTACTGCAACTGCCAATATTCACATCACATTTAACCTACACACCCCTATAGGATCAAACACAGGATGTTCAAATTAAGTAACATATATGATGTAAAGGCTGTTTTATGGATTACTTAAAAGTATTCATGACTATAAATGTTTCCATCCTTTGATCTGTGACTTTATTCATAGGTTTCACTCTTAAGATCTCCAAAGTTTCTCCCAACAAGGAAGCCCAGGTCCGTGGTGATGAATAATGTGGGGGAGCTCTGTTTTTAATTCGGGTTCGTCCCTGCCACATAGCTTTCAGATCAGGTACACACTCTGAGAAAAGAGGTGATATATGGAAATACCTCAGCACCAGCTCCGTTTTCTCTATCTCAATTCACCTGGGTCATAAATTCCAGAGATAGTTGCTGTGTCCACTTGGCAGGGTTGAAATTATCAGAACAACATGGAAGATTAGAGATGGCAGTGAATTTTTCCTAAATTTAAATGACTTTCAGTGTTCTTCAAATTTTATTTCCAGATCTTAAGTATGTAGATCCTATTTGATTTCTGTTGTGCCCTACTCAGTTGGTTCTCAAAGTAGTCAGAAGATTCTTTTTTTTTTTTTTAAGAAATGTATTGTCAAATTGGTTTCCATACAACACACAGTGCTCATCCCAACAGGTGCCCTCGTAGTCAGAAGATTCTAATGCAAATATTCCTAATGCTTGGTCTGTGATGCCTAGTATTTGGTCTCTGCCTATCTTGAGGTGCATGGCAAATAAATGTGCTCCAATGACTCTTTGGAAGCTCCTGATTTGGGAACTGATTGAAAGGTCAAATTATTTCTCATATTACACAGTCCTATCAGTGATCAACTCTACTACCACCTTTCCATTAAGACTATATCTAAGAAAGAATTCAATCTTCTTTCTGAATGCCTAAAAACTAGAGACACCCAGCCCTGACAGAAAAATATATCATCAAAAGAATGAAGCACCAAGAAAAAGATGTAAAATTAAGTCAAATGGCAAGGACGTTGCTGCCTCATTTACTGCTTCCTGTAGCAGGAGTGTTATTTAATCCATTACCAATTAAGAGTGGCTTTGGGGGCGCCTGGGTGGCGCAGTCGGTTAAGCGTCCGACTTCAGCCAGGTCACGATCTCGCGGTCCGGGAGTTCTAGCCCCGCGTCAGGCTCTGGGCTGATGGCTCAGAGCCTGGAGCTTGTTTCCGATTCTGTGTCTCCCTCTCTCTCTGCCCCTCCCCCGTTCATGCTCTGTCTCTCTCTGTCCCAAAAATAAATAAACGTTGAAAAAAAAATTAAGAAAAACCTTTAAAAAAAAAAAAAAAGAGTGGCTTTGAGTGTGGATTGGGTTTTTAGAACACATTGGGTAAAGATGATGACCATGGACCAAGGCACTAAGACAAGTGTACTTGGCACGTTAATCATGAGCAATAAAAGTGCAGCTACGGCGCCATTTTTTTTTTTTTTTTGAATAACAGACACAAAACCCATCACCAAGCATTCCATTTGTATCACACGGGAAGTGTGAGATGCTTCAGATGCTTAAATTTTATCCAAACAAGTCCAAGTGGCAGTAATGATTAAAAACTGGCATGTGCTTTCCAGGGAAAGAGTAGTAAGTAGTAGCTGAAAACAGCACTCTCAGCTTACACTGCTGAGATTTAATTCTCACTTGTACCAAATTATGTGTGACTCAGTTGACTCCTGTTTGGAATGGGGATGGTGAAAGTTCCCATCTCAGACTCTTATGAGGATTAAATGTAACGAGGAATGTAAAGTGCATGGTATGCAGTCGGCACTCACTAAATGCTGGCTTTTAGTTGGGGTTCTTGGAAATATTGGAGGCTTTGCTTGCAATCGTGAATCTTGCTTTGATGTCATAGAAAAACAGTATAGTTTGTCTACCACTGCTATATTACTCCTCATCAACCATTCTCAAAATAACGTATTTAAATAAAATCTATCTCTGAAATTCCAGCATTTTCCTATGTCCTGCAAATGACTGGATGAAAGACTTGTGTCACTGTGGAGAAGTGTCTAACCTTTTCTAAATATTTTGTGTCCATCTAAAACGCTCACAGATGAGATTAGCTCATCCTCACATGTTGCTTTTAACTCATAAAATACCCTGCTTACAGATTCATTTCATGTGAGGACTTTATATTTTTTTGTAAGAGATGATCTTCATTTTTATACTTCCACAAAGCAGCATGCACTAGGTACTGCAGAGAACAGTTCAAGCCTGCCGAGCTGGGCTTGAAGACATAACTCCTGTAAATTAAACACAGTTCATAGACCCTGCTGTGATCAGTCCCATTCCTCTTGTCCCAGACAGAAAAATCTGCTCATTTTTCATTTCCTTCCCCACACACAAACATAGTCACACGGCCTAAAATCTCATTAATCAAATATTAATTTGTTACAAGTTATGTCTATTTCAATGCAACAAATTGCTAATCCCCAGATGACCAGATTCTCTCATTCTCTTTTTACCTCCTTAATATGCTGGTGCCTGGTGTTTGAAGTTAATGAAGTTTTATTGTATAAAAGCCATCTACATAAAGGGTAGTCAATTCATATCAGGGCTCATTCTGTGCAATGCAGTTTGCAATAGGCTGTTTTCAATAAGATGACTTTGATATTCCCAACCATATGTGTCCAGATGATCATGAGAATAGGATATGTGAGGAGAGCTGGAAATGTGTTTGACTTGTGAGGCCAAACTTCTAACACATCATGGTGGTCTACTCTCAAAAGTATATATAAATATAAAATGTATATATGAAAGAAAAAATCTGGACCACATTTCTTTTTTAAAAATTTTAAATGCAAAACAGAATTTGCCAAATAGTAAGAATAATAGACAAATGACCACACTAAACGGGAAACAGCTAAACATTGGTATCAGACTTCACAATTCCTAAAGTCCAGTGGGCATTTCTCATAGCTCATCTCCCATATACCTGAATCCTTACCCCCCCCCCAGAAGTCACTGTTCACTCCATCTCCAGAAACATCTTCTTCCTTCCTAAGACCTCCACACTCATACAGCCCAGGGCTTCCAGGACTAATATTAATATGGATATTCATTTTCCCGTATTATTTTAGGCAATTTGGCTCAGCATTTTCTCAAATTCCACCTCCAAAAGTATGCTTTTCTGAGCATATTTCTAAGGTAAGTTATGTAAATTACATATGTGATCAAGCTTGGTTTTTTTTTTTCTTACCTAAATTGGGTATTAATAAAGGTCACTACTTGAAAATATAAGGTCAGCAATAGTCAAATACTGTCCATGTCAAGCATTTGGCATGGTGTTTTACATTTGTGTTGCTATGTAACTAATTAACATAAACAGCCGAAGCTAAAAATATCATGCATATACTCTCTCGTAGTTTCTGGAGGTCAGAAGGCTGGGCACAGAATAAGTGGGCTTTTTGCTCTGTCCCAAAAAGCAGAAATCAGATGTGGGTCAAGTTGGGTTTTCATCTAGGGCCTGAAGTCATCTTCTCAGCTCATCAGGCTATTGGAAGACTCTAGTTCCTTTTGGCTATAAGTTTGAGACCCCCATTTTCTTGCTGGCCATCAGCTGGGAGGGTTGTTCTCTGTTCCTAGAGGTGGTTTCAGATGGTAGCCATGGGACCTTATCACAACAAGGCAGGTTACTTCTTCAAGGCCAGCAAGAGAATCTCTTTCATTTGAAATTTTTCTGACCAATTTTAAGAGCTTACCTGATTGTATCAGGCCCATCTAGGATCATCTTTTTCTTGATTAACTCAAAGCCAAGTGATTAGGGATCTTAATTACACCTGCAAATCCCTTCACCTTTGCCATATAGGGTAGCCTAATCACAGGGGTGACATCTCATCACATTCACAGACTCTGTCAACAATCTGAGAGGATTGTATACCAGAGGGCAGAATCCTTAAGGCCATCTTAGAATTCTTTCTACCACACATTCATGCCAGGGGATCCTTCAAAAAGACAAAGTTCATTTTTGCTACACCAATAAATGTATTCTAAGGTACAGACACAAAGTACTCCTTATAATTGCAAAAATTCACTGTGCTCTCCTTTTCATTCTTCCTTTAGACATGCTGTTTTGTCTTTCTAAAACAGCCTTTTCCCAAAGCCCTTGCTCCCAATTTAGCTGATTACTTCATATCCCTCAATTCCAAGTCATTCAACTTAAAAAAAAACATTAATTAAAATGTACTACGTGTCATGTTAAGCTCTGGAGACACAAACTCCTTCAAGGAGTTATATTTTAGCAGAAGATGGGGTGGGGGAGGAATTCTAGGACTTCTGATTCTAAAGTGGCAAAAGAAAGATATTTCTAAACATCATATCTTTCCACCCATTAATGCAAAACTAGAACAAGAAGAAAAACATAAATTACTTCTTTAATGTACTATTGATGGCTGAAGTTGATGGAAATGTGGTAAAGGACTTAGAAGAACAGAGAAAGGTCAGACCTAAGAGCCTATAGATGGACACACAGATAAGTCAATGTTTGTCTTCATAATCCTGGAGAATTGGGATATAAGGCACCAGGTATCTACAAAACATTTTTAAAAATCTTAATAGTCTACATAAAGGAAAATTAGACACCACAATTCTCCAGCCCCACCCCAAAGAGTTGAGTTCAATTGTTTTTGTTTTTGTTTTTTTTTTATGCTCATTTATTTATTTTGAGGGAGGAGGGGGAGGGACAGAGAGATAAGGGGAGAGAGATTCCCCAGCACAACACAGAGCCCAATGCAGGGATCCATCTCACAAACAGTGAGATCAAGATCTGACCAAGAGTCAAATTCTTAACTGACTGAACCACCCAGTTGAGTTGAGTTGACTCAACTTGAGTTGAGTCTAACTGGAAGAATATGGGAGTTATAATATGTGGAGTAATTGAACCAGAGACACCTTATACTTGGGAACACAAGGCAGAGAGGAAAGTAAGGATGTGGACTTAGATTTTTTAAGGGGAATAATAAAAGACTACATATTAAACAGTGAGACAACCAGCTCCCACCCAAATATAGTACATAGGCAATCAATGTCATTCAATCTCCCAGCTCACTGACAGAAGATTAGAGGAAGTTTCTCTAGAAAAGTTGAACCATTCCTGAAAAAAAGGACAAGAGATACCACTGTTGTTGGAGAGGGTGAGAGCAGTTCCAGAGAGAAATAGTCAAATTCACCACTGATACCCCTACCATCCAGTCATCCCTATTGACACTGGCATTTTAGTGCCTCATTCCCATGTAAGAATAGCCAGCTACAAGTTGGTATTTCCAACACTTGGAGTAGTTCATGGTATATTTGCATGCTATTATAATAGCATGAAATAGCCATTTGTTGAAAGGATGAATCGATGAATAAATGAATGGGTTGTATAGCACTGTAAAATCCTAAGTAAAAAATAATAAAACCATAAATCACAGTAACTTCTAAATCATAAAATAAAAATCACTTAAAAAAAGAAGAGTTAGCAAAGGATTCCTGAACCATAGCGAGAAGCCTTCAACATGAGAAAGAGTTAAAAAGAAGTATTAAAAGGAAGTTGAAGGAAACAAAGACAGTGCCAGGGCAGAACACTTAAAATGAGATAAGAGCATACAGTGATCCACAAGTAAGAATAGGATGTCAGAAAAAATGAATAATTATAGAATAAGAAATAACCCTACAAATTAAAAAACAAATTTTTCAAAACTTAAATCCAGAGAAAAAAAAGATAGAAGGGGACAAAAAAATTTTTCCAGAGAGAACAAAAATATTGACGCTATCCAAAACAGGAAAGAAAAGATAATTTAAGGATCAATACAGAAAGTACAACATCTGGGGCGCCTGGGTGGCGCAGTCGGTTAAGCGTCCGACTTCAGCCAGGTCACGATCTCGCGGTCCGTGAGTTCGAGCCCCGCGTCGGGCTCTGGGCTGATGGCTCAGAGCCTGGAGCCTGTTTCCGATTCTGTGTCTCCCTCTCTCTCTGCCCCTCCCCCGTTCATGCTCTGTCTCTCTCTGTCCCAAAAATAAATAAACGTTGAAAAAAAAAATTTAAAAAAAAAAGAAAAGAAAAGAAAGTACAACATCTAACTAACAAGTACTCAAGAAATGAGGTATCAAATAAATTCTGTAAGAAATTTCCCAAAAGAGAAAAAGAGTCCACCAAATATCTTGCATTATCTTGAAACTTCAAGACATCAGAACTTTTCGGAAAAAATTGTAAACAAAAGGTCACAAAGAATCAGTTATCACGATGGTGTAAGACTTCTAAAAGAAATCCTGACTAGAAGACAATTGAAAGGGAAACTTTTGATAGTCTAAAGCAAATGTGATTTTTCAACTTCAGAATTCTAAAATCAGTGAAAGTGTCATTCAAGGGTGAAATCAGAATAACATTTCTAGATATGGTCAAAAAATTGCCTCCCATAGAGCCTTTCTCAGAAAATTACTAAAGAAGTTGCTTAATAATATAAGGAAGCAAAATTGAGAAAAGGAGCAAAATGACATGTCTTATTTCCAAAATGGAATCCCACAGTTTTCCTCAAAACCAGGAGCTAATTTTCAAGCCAAAGGGGATCTACCTTATACTTCCTCACCTAAAAGCAGTTGCCTAATGGAAAAATGCACTGGCCTGCTAATCTCTCAAAAATGATGTGGACTCAGGTGCAACATCATCCAGGATGCAGGAAATACACAACCTGCTGCATCTTAGTCATTAAAATATACGGGTCTGAGAGCCAAGGGTGAAGGCAGGATTGGTCTCTCTCACTCGTGCCCATCTCCCACTTGCAGAATTTGTGCTTCCCAGTCCCACAAACCTGGACTCAACAGGATTAGAAGTCCTCATTCCTGGATCAGGGATGCAGGTTTGGAAAACTTCTTACAGCTAAGACTATCACCTGGTCACTTAGGGGTAGGAACAAGATGACTTCTTCCAGTAACCTCTTCCATTAAGGTTTTTGTAGAGAGGTGCCTGGGTGGCTCAACTGGTTGGGCGTCAGACTCTCAATTTCAGCTGAAGTCATGATCTCACAGTTCATGAATTTGAGCCCCACATTGGGCTCTGTGCTGACAAGCACCGAGCCTGCTTGGGATTCTCTCCCTCCACTCTCTCCCTGCCCTCCCCCGCACTCTAAATGAATAAATAAATAAATAAGTTTTTTATAGAGATTTCAGTCAGCTACTACCTTGAAGTCCTGTGACAGACTGAACTTAATAGAGGTTCAAGGAGTGGTCTATACTATATGTATCTTGTGCCTAGTCTTTGATTCTAGCCATTGCTGAAGCAGCTAATTTTAAGCAAAGTAACACATACTTACTGTACTTTGAACACACCTTACCTCAGCTGTACCGTGTATTTCAATTTCTTTCCCCAAGCCTATCTGAATCTCTGGTATGAGGGCTCTATCTAGCACTCATGTGTATATATTGAAGAAATGTGAGGAGACTAAAGACCAACGAGGCAAACCCCGGCCATCAAGGATCATTGAGAAACCAGTGGATACATTTTTCCTTCTCCATTCCTTTTATAAACAATTCTGGGGCACCCTGTACATGGCTCCTCAGTAGGTTTATGCAGGACAGACAACCATTCTCCACACTGTACAAACAATCACAGGTAACAAACAGTTCAGCTTGGAGCAGAAGGACTGAGAACTGCAAGATGGATGAAGCCAGAGGAAAACAGGAATTACAAGACAGGAAGGAAGGAAGGAAGGAAGGAAGGAAGGAAGGAAGGAAGGAAGGAAGGGAGGAGGAAGGAAGGAAAGGAGAGAGGGAGGAAGGGAAGGAGGGAGGGATGGAGAGAGAAAAGAAAACAGGCAATCACAGAAAAATAAAATTATTCAGGGATGTAAATATAATTATATACAGTACATGATTTAGTAGTATATTCTTTTTACTTGACCATGGTAATGAAAACTAATATATATTTAATAAAATTGTATAATAAGTATCAGGATAGAATGGAAGAGGGGCAATGGAATGTAAGAGCTAAATCTTTACATAGACTCTACATATGGAAGTCTATACATTATGTCTAAATAAATCCAGTGTGAAGAAAATGGTTAGAGACATGAAGGGTACATGTTTTTTAAGCCTGTCAGCTTGTTGGTTTTTTAAGTTGTGGTAAAAAAAAAAAAAAAGCAAACCCACAGAACATAAAATTTACTATTTTAGCCATTTCTAAATGTTCAGTAATATTAAGTGTATCTACACTCTTGTGCACCAAACTCCAGAACTTTTTCATATTGAAAAACTAAAACTAAAACTAAAACTCTATACCTTTTTATTAAACAACTCCCATTTCCCCTACTCTGAACTCTTTGCAGGCAACTACCACTCTACTTTCTGATTATATGAACTTGACTACTCCAGGTACCCCATGTTAGTGGAATCACAGTATTTATGTTTTTGTGACTGGCTTATTTCACTTTGAAAAATATCCACAAGTTTACCTATGTTGTAGTATATTTCAAAATCCCCTTCCTTTTTAAGGCTGAGTAATATTCTATTTACATATATATCACATTTTGTTTATCCATTTTTGCCATTATGATTGCCTCCATACTTTGGCTACTATAAATAGTGCTGCTGTGAACATAAAGGTGCAAATATCTCTCAGATCCTGCCTTTAATTTTTGGAATGTACATCTAGAAGTGGAACTGCTGGATTATATGGTAATTCTACTTTTAACTTTTTGAGAAACTGCCATATTATTTCTATAGTGCCTGGACTATTTCACATTCCCACCAACAGTACACAAAGATTTTAATTTCTCCACATCCCTGCAACACTTGTTATTGTCTATTTTGTTTTCTTTTGTTTTCTGGTTAATGGGTATTTGATGTTGTCTTTGTACAATCTTGATTTGTTTGCATTTGCTTAATGATCAGTGATGTTGAGCATCTTTTCATGTGTTTGTGGGCCATCTGTATAACATCTTTGGATAAATGTCTATTCAAGCCCTTTGCCCATTTTTTAATTAAGCTAGTTCTTTTTTGTTGTTGAGTTCTTTATATATTCTTGTTATTAACTCCTTATTAGATACATGATTTGTAAATATTTTCTCCTATTCTATAGGCTGCCATTTTCATTTTCCTCTGATACACAGAAGTTTTTAATTTTGATATAGTCCAATTTGTGTATTTTTACTTTTGCTGCCTGTGCTGTTTATTTCTAAAAATGCTTAATACTAATGCTTTTCTATAATTAAAAACAGTTTGTAAAATTTTGTCAATGGTGCAACATGAAAGCTTTATAAGGGACATCAAAAAGGAGGAAATGGACATTTAAATCACACTGCAAGGAACAGGTAGGTGGTCAGAGATGATTAACCCAAGGGGGCAAAAGTAAGCCATGAATTTTAAAGGATGAGTAAAATTAAATAATTATAAATAACACTAAAAGCTAACATTGAATATTATATTATAACCACTATGCTAAGAATTATATATATATATATATATAGAGAGAGAGAGAGAGAGAGAGACATAGAGAGACAGAGAGACACAGAGACAGAGAGAGAGAGAGAGAGAGAGAGAGAATTCTCCTTTAATCTTTCTAGTGACCTCATGGCCCCATAAGCACTATTATACTCAGATGAGAAAACTGAAGCTCAAAGCAGTTAAGCCATTGCCCAAATTCTCCCAGATGGTAACTAGCAGAGCTGAGAAGTGAAACAGTCTAATTGGAGGACAAAACATGACAAAACACATGCTCTTAGCTATGCTGTCTCTTTTAATAAAAGAAGTTGTATAAGGGATTCCAGGCAGAGAGAACAAGACGAGACAAGCACAGAGGTATGATACTGCATGCTCCACTGGAGAAGCTGTAGGAAGTTTAAAGAGCTGGACAGAATGTCAATGAGAGGAAATGAGGCTCAGGTCTTCACAAAGAGCCTTGTGTATGAGGAAGACCTTTAAATGTATGAGTGCAAACTATAGGCACCATTAGAGGATTTAGGAAAAGAGGAATGATCTGGTAAATTTGTCTTTAGGGAGAATCATTCTGACACCATGTAGAAAACGGACTGGAGGGGCGCCTGGGTGGCGCAGTCGGTTAAGCGTCCGACTTCAGCCAGGTCACGATCTCGCGGTCCGTGAGTTCGAGCCCCGCGTCGGGCTCTGGGCTGATGGCTCGGAGCCTGGAGCCTGTTTCCGATTCTGTGTCTCCCTCTCTCTCTGCCCCTCCCCCGTTCATGCTCTGTCTCTCGCTGTCCCAAAAATAAATAAACGTTAAAAAAAAAAAAAAAAAGAAAACGGACTGGAGGGGCTCAGTTGGTTAAGCATCCCACTTCGGCTCAGGTCATGATCTCACAATTTGTGGGTTTGAGCCCCGTGTCAGGCTCTGTGCGGACAGCTCAGAGCCTGGAACCTGCCTCAGATTCTGTGTCTCCTCTCTCTCTGCCCCTTCCCTGCTTGCACTCTGTCTCTCTCTCTCAAAAATAAATACTTAAAAATTTAAATTTAAATTAAAAAAAAATAATGGACTAGAGAGCGGACAGACTGGAACACGAGACCATGTGGTTGCAGTAACGGTTCAGAGAAAGCCTGATTTAAGGCAGAGGCTGTGGAATGGGTGGAGGATACTTATTTTTGAGAGTCTGAAGGTATTGATGAGGTAGAAACAGCAGGACTTAGTGCTCACATGTGTATGGTAACTGAGTCAGAAAGAAGGGATGAGAGCAGTGGTGTGGGGGTAAATCTTTAACAACTTGCTTTCCAGAGGAATAACACTAGTACCCTTGTTTGTAGCTTTGTCAATATCCACGATATAAATGCTGAATATGCAGCAATGCCATCTTACCAATACAATAGAAGTAAATTACCTAAAAAGCATAGAAAATAGCAAAATGTAGTAGAATAATTAGAGAGTGATGAATTTATTATTACCTTTGTTTTGGATACAGCTGATTCAGTTGTGAGTCTGTATGATTTGATTTTTTAATAATGGCTGTGTTTAGCAACTAGCTTACAAAATTCCTGAAAATTTCACCATGAGCTCGTGTGAGCTAATTCCAGCACACAACTGGAAGACACCGAAGGTTCTGGCTGAGCTGCCATCTCCTCTAGGGAGCCTCCTTTAGTCCCACCAGAGTGAGAGGAGAGAAATCCATCTTTGGACTCCCATGGCATCTTGTGAAGAGTTTTGCCGTTGCTTATTTCATACCAAATTTTAATAGCGTATTTGTTTTTTTTTTTTTCAACGTTTATTTATTTTTGGGACAGAGAGAGACAGAGCATGAACGGGGGAGGGGCAGAGAGAGAGGGAGACACAGAATCGGAAACAGGCTCCAGGCTCTGAGCCGTCAGCACAGAGCCCGACGCGGGGCTCGAACTCACGGACCGTGAGATCGTGACCTGGCTGAAGTCGGACGCTTAACCGACTGCGCCACCCAGGCGCCCCTTAATAGCGTATTTGATGGAGTCTTATCTTCTCCCTAGTGACCTTCTAGTGCTTAGGAAATCAGAGCCAACTTTTTCCAAAATATTTCTATGCCAGACAGAGTTTGGCCCTGAAGTACAATGATAAATAAGAGAGTCCTTATCTTCAAGAAGCTCATCATTCAGGAAGAGAGGCAGACAATAAATATTACTAGAACCCATTGTATTAAGAATTATGATGGAGGGAAAGATGAGGTACAAAGAAGGCACAGATGGAAGCCAGCTGATCAAACCAATCGTCAGTCAGTGGGGACAAGGACCCTGGGAGTACTGACATCCGATGCTCATGATTATCTTTACATTTTCCATTTTAAACTTTAACCAGAAAAGGAAAACAAAAAACAAACAGAACTTTGATTATGAACATCAGCCCAAAAGCATTAAAGCTAAAGCATTAAAGCCAATTTGAGAGTTAATGGAGAGAGAGCCCTCTGAATATTTTTTCACTCCTAAGATTCAATATATTTAAAACAGTACAGATTTCCAGGTATAATTGCATAATCCCTTCATCTTTCAAAAGGAAGTCCTGGCTTGAGTCGGGAAGAGGCTTCTGAATTCTCTAAATACAGGAGTAAAGGGACAGATGGTTAAATCTTCTCCCTTGTCTCAGTACCCAAAATCAGGCCCTAACAGAAGCAAATGTGAGGGAAATTCTCTTAAAAATCTAAGTTTTCTTTACCTCCTTCCACAGTTAGAGAGAGGAGGCAGCTAGAGCCCTATCTTGTGCAGGGATCCTTTGGAGTAATTGAGTCATTACTGTCACTGCTCCTAGACAGTCTCAGCAAACATTCAGTTGCTGGTGGCCTTGGCAGGATTCTCATGCCAGGGGCTGGTCTGCAAAAGCTCAGCACCAAAGTGAGATGCCACTGATCCTTGAGAGGGAGAGCTCCTTGGGGATTGTGGACCCTGCGTCACTGTCCTTCCAAAATACCCATTTTGAAGTGTTCAAAAAATATTTACTGCTACTGATTTTTTGCATATGTGTGTTTTATCAGTATGAATAGGGACCATCTTTCCAGAAAGGTTGTGAAGTCCAAAGCACAGTGTAGGTGGGATATCATTGTTACCAAATAAGTCAATTTTCTGGCTTTTGAAACTACAAAAGTCTAGTTTAAGTTTCTCAACTAGGTTTAAGCTCAAGGATGCCATCTAACCAGTTATCTAAACTTTAAAAAATGTCTTTTGAGGGGCGCCTGGGTGGCGCAGTCGGTTACGCGTCCGACTTCAGCCAGGTCACGATCTCGCGGTCCGGGAGTTCGAGCCCCGCGTCAGGCTCTGGGCTGATGGCTCAGAGCCTGGAGCCTGTTTCCGATTCTGTGTCTCCCTCTCTCTCTGCCCCTCCCCCGTTCATGCTCTGTCTCTCGCTGTCCCAAAAATAAATAAACGTTGAAAAAAAAATTAAAAAAAAAAAATGTCTTTTGAGAGAGAAACACACAAACCAAGAAACAAACTCTTAACTATAGAAAAACTGATAGTTACCAGAGGGGGGAGAGGGCAAAATAGGTGATGGGGATTAAGGAGTACATTTGTAGTGATGAGCACCAGGTGATTAAAATAAAAAATGTAAAAAAAAAATTTTTTTACGTCTTTAAAATTTTTTGACTCTGTTTCTTTATTAACTTGGAATCTCTGCTTACAAGACTTTTGTAAAAATTAAATGAAATAATGTTGAAGAGTAAGGAACTAGTATTTGCTAAACTAGAAAACACAATGTAGACATAATGTGTTATGTTCACTAATATTAATGCTGATAAGTGGTAATCATTTAAATATCTGTTTATAAAAGATTTCATACAATGATAAATTAAATTGGGATGTTGATACAAAAGCCAGAAAACATAAAAAGAATGATAGCCTGTATATTATCAAATATATTAATAAAAATAATAAAAATATTAAAAATCATAAATGGAGCCAACAGATAAATAACCATCTGAGAAATTGTATAGGATAAGTGTATATATATATATACATATATATATAATTGTATTTCTGTATGTACAATAATATAAATAAACATACAGTTCAGTATATACAAATAGAAGTAAAATCTGTTAATAAACAAAAATACTCAAGTTTTTTTGTAATCAGAGAAATGATGACATAGTGAAATATGTAGTTTTATCATTTTAGAAAAAATTTAAAAACTGATTAATACACTATGCTACAAGTGTGGGGAGGAAAGATACTCTCAAACCCTGTTCATAGGGATTAATTAGTACAGCTTTCCTCAAGGGAAATTTGGTAAAATACATAGCAAAATTTAAATGTGCATATCCTGGGACACATCAAGTCAATTTCTAGAAATTATCTTGTTTTTATCCTTTAAATGTGTCACTTTATTTATTTTTTAAATACTTAAATTCCAGTTAGTGGGGCACCTGGGTGGGTCAGTCGGTTAAGTGCCTGACTTCGGCTCAGGTCATGATCTCATGGTTTGTGAGTTCGAGACCCATGTTGGGCTCCATGCTGACAGCTCAGAGCCTGGAGCCTGCTTCAGATTCTGTGTCTCCCTTTCTCTCTGCCCCTCCCTCCCCGCTCCCATCTCAAAAATAAGTAAACATTAAAAACTTTTTTAATTCCAGTTAATATATCATGTGATATTAGTTTCAGGTGTACAATATAGTGATTTAACACTACCATACATCACCTGGTGCTCATCACAACACGTGCACTCCTTAGTCCCCATCATCCATTTCACCCACCACTCCAACCACCTACCCTCTGGTAACCATCAGTTTGTTCTCTACAGTTAAGCATCAGTTTCTTGGTTTGTCTTTCTCTCTCTCTCTCTCCTTTGTTCCTTTGTTTTGTTTCTTAAATTCCACATATGAGTGAAATCATATAGTATTTGTCTTTCTCTGACTGACTTATGTTACTTAGCATAATACTATCCACATCGTAGCAAATGGCAAATCCATCAACTGATGAATGGCTAAAGAATATGTGGCATAGGTAGATAGATATATAATGGAATATTACTCAGCCCTAAAAAAGAATTTCTAGACATTATCTTAAGGAAACAATTAGACAAGTTAAAATATACACAAGATGTGCATTATAGTGTTTAAAATACTAAAAAATTAGAGCACTAGTTATATAAATTATAATATAGTTTATAGTTTATTTAATAAAATATGCAGCTATTACAAATATCCATATGCTTCTAAATTTATTGGCATTTGTGATATTAAGATGTCCCTGGTATATTATGGGATATTTGTGACATATTAACAAAAATTGTTTGAAACTGTGTGCAGAATTTAATTAAGTTTTTATAATTTGGCATGATAGACAATAAGATGCTAACCTTGGTAAGAATAATACTGAATGTTATTAAATTATTTTTTAATAAGTTGTATTATTTTATTATAATAAAGGATTTTTTTATTTCAAAGGTGCAGTTTTTTTCTTATATCTGTTCTTTACCCAACTGAAATAGACATTTTATTTTTATGATAAATTACCTTTTTCTCTCCTGCTCCTATATTTTCTCTGGCTGACTATTGCATCAATTTTGCAGTGATATTATGATTCAGTGTTGTCACAATTGGTCTTCATCATAGGACCTGTGACATCACAAAGTCAAGACTACTCTGAGTTAAGGTCATAGTGACCCTAAAAGAGAAATACCTGTATCAAATACTTTCTTTTTAACCAATTTATGAAAAAAAAAATGAAGGTGGAGGAAAGAAGGAGGATAACTAAAAGGAGAAAAATATAAAGCTGCTTGCATGAAAACTGATGGAATGTTGTTTTATTTCATTAATCAAAATGGCCAGTAGTGTGTGTAGATGAGATCAGTGCATGCATATGTCCCCATGTAATGTGTATTTGTATCTTAAGGAAAAGCACATTTGAAAAACAAGACAATTTTCCTGAAATGGGAGCATCCTATTGGTCATCAATTAGGGACTCACCTGATTACTTGCTTTAGGAACACAGACTAGATTAACCCATAACTATAAGCTCAAGTGGCCCATTGAGATAGATGAAAGAAAGGTGAATATACGTTCATATACTAAGCAGAGAAAGAATGTGTAGTGAAAAGGAGGGACATGAGGTAGTTCTAATTGCTTTCATTGATGTGTTCTAGAAATCCATTTTTCAGCTTTCTTTTTCATGTTTACATCGTACCTTGGGTACTTTATTTCTTGTTGCTTCAATTCTTAGCTAAGAAACAGGCTTACACACAATTACCAATAACAAATCCATTTCAATACATGTAGTAAGAACAAAGGAGCTCCAAGGAGAAAGAGATTGTGTCTGATGGTGGAGTCCAAGAAGGAGTAATGTTGCCGAGTGCTCAAAAACAGGAAGAATTTCCAAGACATGGTCATAAATGGGGAAGGTATTACAAATGTGTAAGGGCCAGAAACACATGAAAAGTTAAAGAAGAAAACACTGAAAAAGTTAAAAGAAACCCAGTAAACTAGTTTTACTGATATAAAAACTACATGTTCTAACATAGGAGGAGATGATGCCAGAACGATAAACTAGGGCTGGATTTATGGGAGTCTTGAATGTCAGTTAAGAATCTGAGACAATAAAAACATAAACCACTATAATCATAATATCATATTGATATTTTCCTGCCTGTTCCCTGCTTGCATTTCCCCTTGGTTTGATCGTATGATTGTTTCTAATATTGTTCTTGCATAAGATGGTGATTATTATATTTTCTGAAAAGTGAAAAAATAAAAACCCATCATTAATTCAACCAAAAAAGTGCTGTCACTTTTAATCTCCTTAATTACACAGGTTGAAAGCCATTATGGGAAGATTTGGCAACATTTGGAAAAACGACCACTCAAAGTTAGAGAAATAAGTCCAAGTGATACATGATTTTCAGGGAAATTTCCTAAATCTTTCCAACAAGAATGGACATGGCCCATTCTTCATCCAGGCATGTTGACTATTAATGTCACAATTCATTTGCAATGGAAGTAAATGTTCAGGGCTAGAACAGATTGCTAGTGAAAGCTTAATGACCAGAGGTCTCAGAAAACTTGGCAACCAAATGCTAAGTATGCTTACTCAGTCTAGAGAAGAAAAACTTTAATTAGTGGTCATCAAAGCCCAAAACAAAGGGTCAGCACACCTACTTAGCCAATGTCTCTTTGAAGTAAAAACTATTATTGGGCTGCTGATTCCCCACACATCCCTGCAAACAGGTGCCCCTGCTTCCCATGCTCATTTGCACTCCTTTTTCCCCTCTGTGTATGAATAGTCTGCCAAGTAAAAGGAGATCTGCCAAGATACTGAGCTTGAACCTGGACACACACTCCTCAAAACGTTTATGGCTTAAAGTACCCACTCCAACAGTGTGCTGATCCTAAACCAATCTGACTCTGTGTTGAAATAGGCCAGACTTGTTCCTACATTCTACCTTTAAATTGCTGCCATTCTTTTGAGGCTCAAGGAATTTTATTTCATTTAATTTAACTTCTAGCCCATGGAGATATGGCTAGATAAGCTATTCCTTGCCAAATAGGCAACCCATCAGTGAGATGGGAGTAGGAGTGAAAGTATCTGTAGGAGAAATAGATTGGTCACATACTCTGCTAGTAGGACTGGCTAATTCTCCTTGTTCCCAATCATCTTCTCCAACATCTTGAAATTTCATCATTAGAAATTGAGTTACTTGAGAAAGTTCATCATTAGAAATTAAGTTACTTGAGTCTTAAAGTTTTCCATTCTTTAGGATACCCCTCTAAAATGCAAATACCTCTGAAAGCACTAGCAACCCAGGCTTTATTAACTGGTCCCTTCAGGGGAATGGAATGCAGGCTCTGTAAGTGGTTTGGAGCAGGGAGATAACAGTAGTAAAGACAGAGATATTAAAAGGAGTAGTAGAGACAAAGGCACTATTTTCCTCCCGACCATTTTGTGAGAGAATGAAAGGAAGGCACCACTGTTTCTAACTTAATCTTTTCTACCTCAGTAATTCAGACTTCTGACATTCCTTGAATTTTAATAACCCAGCCTCACCTGAAAAGAACATTATAATGGTGGGAAGAAAATCAGGACATATTTGAAGCACATTTAGGTTGGAGTCATAATTGGAAACGTTCACGTAATTTTCTTGGAGTGAAGTTAGAGCCGGGAGTACAGGAAAGCAAGAGATGCCATGTGTGATCACTACAGGCACTAGTTTTTCTGGAAACATAGGTTTTAATTTTTCTGGGATAAATGCCCAGGAGTTCAATTGCTGAGCGGTAAGTGTTGGTTTAGTTTTTTTTTAAAGAAAACAGCCATGGTATTTTCCCCAATTCTGGTACCATTTTACATTCCCACTAGCAACAAATGAGAGCTCCAGTTTCTCTGCATCTCAGGCAGAATTTGGGGTTGTCATTATTTTCTATTTTAGCTGTTCTAATGGGTACTTAGTGATATCTCATCATCATGGTTTTAATTCCCATTTCCCTAGTGGCTCATGATGGTGAATGTGCTTATTTGCCACCTATACCTCCACCATAGTGAAATGTCTCTCCATGTCTTTTGCCCATTTTCTTAGATTTTTTAATGTTCAGTTTTGAGAATTCTCTTTATATTATGGAGATAAGTTCTTTGTCAGACATGTGGTTTGCAAATATTTTCTCTAGGTCTGTAGCTTGTCTTTTTATCTTATCAATAGGGTCTTAGAACAAGAAAAAAATAATTTTGATGAAGCCCATTTGATTTTTTTTCATTTATGCATAATGCATTAGACATTTATATCTAAAAGCTCTTCACCAAGTTTCAGATCCCAAATATTTTCCTTATGTTGTCTTCTAAAAATTTTATAATTTTATATTTAAGTGTAATTATATTTGAGTAAAATTTTGCATCAGAGAGGAGGTGTAGGTGAGGTTCATTTTTCTTTTCCCTATGGATACCCATTTAGTCCAGTGAAACCATCCTGGGCTTGAGATTTCTATTCTGGGAAGTTTTAAATTGTGAACTCAATTTCCTTAATAGTTATAGGATTACTCAAATAATCTATTTCATATTGAATTAGTTGTTATAGTTTGTACTTTTCAGAGAATTGGTCTATTTCATTGAAGTTGTCAAATTTATGTGCATGGAGTTGTGCATACTTTTCCCTTACCATACTTCTGATGCCTGAAAGATCTGTAGTGATAGCTCCTACTGTACTCCATATTTATGTCTTTTTTTTTTCTTTGTTAGTCTTGCTAGAAGAATCTTATTGATCTTATCAAAGAACCAGCTTTCATTTCTTTGATTTTTTTCTTTTGTCTCCCTATTTTCAATTTCATGGTTTTCTGCTTTTGTATTTATTTCCTTCCTTTGGATTTATTTTATTCCTTTCCCCCTGGTTTCTTGAGGTGGGAACTTAAAGTATTGACTTAAGTCTTCCTGTTCTCACATGTTAGGATTTAGTATTATAAATTTTTCTCTCAGCCCTGCATTGGCTGTGTCCTAAAAACTGGAATATGCTTTATTTTTATCTTAATTCACTATAACATATATTTTAAATTTCCCTCAACACTTTCTCTTTGATCCATAAATTATTTTTAAATGTGCTATTTAGTTTCCAAGTACTTGTAGATTACCTGATAACCTTTTTGTTATTGTTTCTTACTTTGATTCCATTGTGGTCATAGAACACACTCAATATGATTTAAATTATTTTAAATTTGTTGAAATATTTTTATGGCCCAGGGAGTAGGCTGGGGTACATCCTTACCTCTTGGCAAAGAAAGAAGTCTAGGCTCTTCACTTGACCTTCACTAGCGGGATGGGTTGGAGGCAGTTTTTTCCATGTGTTTGGCTAGAATAGAGTGGTTATTATCTATAGACTATTGTCAGTTTTTTGTCTTTCTAGGCCATCTCTTTCCTGGTTCATTGACGAAAGAGAACAGGTTTCTATTAGGAGTTTGTTTTTTGTTTGTTTTTTGTCTGTGTCTATTGGCATTTCTGGGCTGTAGCTTCCATAGTATGTAGTGTCTGGATATATGAAAGAGAAAGAAAGCCAAGGAAACTTACCACCATGTTGTTTCTTGGGTCCTAAGGTCCCTCACTGGTCAGACTTCTCTTGAATTTTTAGCCTTCTTGTGTATGTTTTATACATAATGGCCAGAGTTTTCAGTTGTACTTAGTGGGAGGAATATGAAAAATACTCCATCTTTATAAAATTAGGCATCTAATTGTTATTTATAAATGTATGAAAAAATATTTTTATGTTTTTCTGTCTAAATTTCTAATTTGGTAAACATCAATAAATATAACCCACATAAATAAAGGTTTGTGAGGTCCTCAAAAATTTTTTAAGTGGCAAGTGATCCTGAAATTAGGGAACCACTATATTATAAATAAATATATTTTTTCAGTTTATACTGAAACATGTAGTTCTTTAACTACATATAACTCATTGGGGTGCATGAAGGGACTAGTCTCCATGGAGATATGGAAGAAAAAGCCAAATCTAATACTTCCCATCCCAACGCAATGAGAACAATCTGTGATACATATGTCACCATATGTCCTGCTTCGCCTGGGAAAGTCTATGTTTACACCTGTTTTCCAGTCATAATTATCAATAATAATCCCTTGCATTCTCAGAAGTATCCTGCTTTGTGTGGTAAATTATACTGTTGCCCAGATGATACTGATCAAGGCTGTGCCGCCATTCCTCTCCACTCTCTGTCTCAGGAACAAAAAACACCTAAACCTCAAATTTTCAAGTACCTAAGTACTTGAGTATACAAAGTATACTACAAAGTATAAATACAATATTTAATTTTTAAACCACATGTTGATGCCACCACTTCTGCCAGGCAAGCTGAGACTTGCAATACCTGTTTTCCCTCATTATCACTGCCACATAATCACCCTCCCTAAGTTTAAGTCTTGACTGTGTCAAGATATCTCTTCTACAAGTGTTAAGATCGCCGTAAAATTTAAGCTAAGTATGTCCCCTTAGGTTTACATCTAGGACCAACCCTGAAAGCATATCTTGAAGAACTTCTCAGACCCCTGGCACTGTTTCAGCCATATTTTCTCACTGCTTCTGCCGGCTCATCTTTTCTGTTATGGGACTCAAGAAATTAAAAATCTCAGCTATGATGGAAATACTAGGAAAAGTTCCAACATTTGGATGGCTAACCCTAGTGACAAAGCCAATTTGTTCTTTATCTATTGATTTAAAAAAAAACATTGGAAACTTACTATATTATATAATTCTCTTGAATTACATAATCACAGAGAATGGCATATAAAATAAATTATACTAAGCGAAATAAGTCAGTCAGAGAAAGACAAATACATGATTTCACTCATATGTGGAATTTAAGAAAGAAAACAGATGAACATAGGGGAAGGGAAGGAAAAAGAAGATAGAACCAGAGAAGGAGGCACACCATGAGACTCTTAAACATGGAGAACAAACTGAGGGTTGCTGGAGAGTAGGCGAGTGGGGGATGGGCTAAATGGGTGATGGGCATTAAGAAAGGCACTTGTTGGGATGAGTACTGGGTATTGTATGTAAGTGATGAATCACTGGGTTCTACTCTGAGACCAATACTACAATGTATGCTAACTAACTTGAATTTAAATAAATGAATAATGTACTCTAGAAAAAACTGAACAGTACTCACCTCCTTCAAAATATTCCTTCAACTGTTTCAACTGTTTCAACAGTCCTTCGACTGTTTAGAAGAAGAAACCAAGCATGTAATTCTCCATCCCAACATCTCCTAGAATATCTTCTGTACACCAATTTCACTCTGAACAAACCGTATTTTAAAAGAACAAAAGAAAAACCTCATATATGTGTTAAGAATCCGTGTGGCAATCACTTTGAAAAGTTATGTCAGAGGGAAACATGTTCCTATGAAAATATGAATTTGAAAATGATCTCATCATTGCATAGATTCTTATTAAACACCTAGACCTTGAGTTACTGAACCAAATATCAGACAGTATCATTAATCAGGATTTCCTCCTCAGTGAATTTGAACTCAAAAGAGAAAGTGGGAGTCTCATTTTCAGAATTTAACAAAGGAATGATGTCACTAAGTTTATGCCTGTTTGAAAGAGAAATCTCTTATTTCAGAGACCTAAAAATAGCACAAGCCCTGAAAAACAGATGAATTGCAAATGGCGCTGTCTCCCACCCCACATCCCATGCACAACATACCAATGTTAGGCAGTGCCATGCTAGAAGTCCCGCCTGAGTGACATGGAGGGGGAGGAGAAGGCACTTACCAACAAAGGATATTAGCCACAAGAGAAGAAGAACACGATCTGAGTGGCAATACTGACCGTACTATCAACAAATACCACCAATGTTAGAAATATGTTTGTCAGTTTAGGCAAAATAGTAAAATAAAAGAAGTTTTTCTCTGTCACATGGTTAACTTAGCTTTCCTCTTTATGAACCATCTTTTTCTTTCCCTGGATGCCTGCAATTTGCTCTATTTGCAGGGAACTTGTTTACGGTTGTCACTCAATTCCTAGAAATTACTGAGAGTTATATGTGACCAAGAAGCCAACATTCATCCTTCTACAGCCCAAGTTTGACATCACAGAATACTTTTCCACAGGGCCCAGACTTCGCCTCAGAATCATCCACAACACAGTATTCAAGACATGCTCTATCAGTTGCTCTGGGTTGACACAAGAACCCTATTTTCTATCACTGCCCTAAGGTATGAGTTTAACAACATAAAAATATTCACACTTCCAGCGTATATCTCCTTAACTACTCATAGTCATATGTGATGAGGTTTTTGGGGTGATAGTGGGGTTCATGGGGTCCAGAGTCAACAGGCAAGAAAGAATTCTTTAAGACATCTTTGGTGCAAAAAGGTGACTTTATTAAAGCACGGGGACAGAACCCATGGGCAAGAAGAGCTGCCCGGAGACCATGAAGAGACACCGGTTATATACTATGGAGTTGGGGGGGGGGGGGTAAAGTCCAGGGGAAGTTTCCAGTGAGATGTTCACATGCTAAAGACTCATAGGATATTGGAGGCCTAGCTATTGTCAAGCTAGGGTTGTTTTTCTCTCTAGCAAAGTATTAACATTAAGACAGTAGGGATTTCCTAGAGAACATTTTACTCCGTCAGTCTCAAGTATTTGTCAATGGGCTGTGGGTTATAAGGAAATCTAGTTCTATCTACCGTTTCCTTCTGCCTTTGTTTCCCACATCACTATGGAGGGGTGATAGAGACTTAGGTCCTGCAGGACTATGAGCTCTATCAGTTAACCATTTGTTCTTCCCCTTTACTTTGTTCTTGGGCAGCCAGGAGTGCCTGAGGAATATCACATATGCCACCTGGGGGTGGAGTGGGGGGGGGTGTTTGTGGCCTGTCATCTTGCCTTATGCTCCCTCATCAATGTGCTCTATTACTATCTCACTTCCTTTCCTTCTCTCACTTCCTCTTTCTCTCTCATTCTCTTCTTCCACCTCCTCCTTCCCTCATCCTCTTTCTATCTTGTCTCAAGATATTTCTCCTTCAATAAAGTCTACCAGTTTCTCCTGACCAGTTTCAAAACCTACCACCTCCACAGAGGCTTCCCAGATATTCTAATCAAAGAAATGCAGGATCCTGGATTTATTATCACTGAAGCACAAGTTTGCAAAAATTTGCCTTTCAGTATTATACTCAAACATGCACATTCTCATTAGCCAAATGGAGATGATAAAATGTGACCTGGTGGATAAATACACATAAACGTATGAATAATATCAGTATAACACACACTCTTAACAACAAATGAAACATTCTGCACAAGTACGGTGAAATTTTTGTATCATTTGACAGCTTACTTGTACAGTTCCAGAGAAGGAGAAATGGCAGATTATTGAAGTAACCCACATAAAAGTAGTAAAGATGACAGGACCTAAAGAATATGGAGCAAAGGCAGCACTTATAATATGAACCAGGGGCACTTGGGTGGCTCAGTCATTTAAGAGTCAGACTCTTTATTTCAGCTCAGGTCATGATCTCATGGTTCATGAGATCAAGCCCTATATTGGACTCTGCACTGACAGTGCAGAGCCTACTTGTGATTCTCTCTTTCACTCTCTCAAAAGAAATAAATAAACTTAAAAAAAATATATGTGAACCAAAACATAAAAACGCTTAAGAAAATATTAAGAAAATATGCAGAGCCTATAATAATATCCCTAAAATTTTAATGAAGTCATAAAAGAACAAAAGAATTAGAAACATTTCTTATCATTTCTTATATTAAGACATTCCATGTTCCTTGATAATCAGCTTGCAATAAAGATGTCACCTCTTTCAAAATCAGTTTGTGATCTTAACAAAATTCTGAACAAACTACCGATGAAGTTTTTTGGGAATGAGTAAGTAGTTTAGTGAAATAATTTTAAAGTTAATCTAGAAGAGTAAGTTCATGTGACTCTGAAAAAAAATGGAAAAAAATAATAATACAATGTTTATTAATAAAAATATATTACTTCCAGGGCACCTGGGTGGCATCACTCAGTTGAGCATCCAACTCTTGATTTTGGTTCGGGTCACGATCCCAGGGCTGTGGGACTGAGCCCCACATCTGGTTTCACACTAAGCATGGAGCCTGCTTAAGATTCTCTCTCTTTCTACCCCTCTCCCCCACTTCTGAACTCTTGCTCTCTCTCAAATAAAATAAAATAAATAGTAAATAATAAAAATAGATTACTTCTATTACTGAAAACATTAAGATAATAATAATAGTGCATAATAATGTTAATAATAGTTATTGAGGGACTATAAATTGGCAGGCTTTAGAGTAAACCCTTACAACATCATTTAATTTCTACACAATCCTCTGTTGAAGACAATATTGTTCCCGTCTTACAAACGGCTAGGTTAAGCCACTGGCCAGAGTTCACATGTGGAGGTAGAACAGACTGTTGGACAGAAGGATAGGCTCCGAAATCAAAGAGGTCTGTATTGCATTCCTAAATGGATCCCATGCTAGCTATGGGACTTTGAGCTTGTGACTTAACTTCTTGAAGCTTCAATTCCTAAACTGCACATTAAAGGATAATAATAGCCGTTCTATACGAGTAGTATATGATGAAACACTGTAAATATGCTTGACAGAGTTTCTGTCATGTAGTTGCTGTTCGATAAATGCAAACTTAAAAGTGCAAAAGCACCAAAACCAAAACCAACAAAACAAAAACAAAAATCAAAAAATCATGATGGGACAGTACTGAAATTCAATAATAATAGGTAACACTTAATGAGCACTTTGCATTGTTCTGGGTACTGTTTTTAGTATTTTCCATGCATAAATTCTAATATTAGAGTCAGTCACTCTTATTACATCCATTTTAGAGATTATGAAACAGAGGGACAGAGAGATTATGCCAAGGGCATACAGCTAAGCTGAGGCAGAGCTATGATTAGGTGTTTTAGCCACCACAATCTACAGCATTTCCCCACCTGTGATCACACTGATAAGAGTCATAGAGGGCACAGGATGCAGCGGGAAAGCCTGAACACGGGCTGTGGTTAGGATCCCATTAAATAGCCTAGGCTTGAGTCATAAAAACATGGACAAGAACAGAAACAAGAGACTTAAAAAGGAGAGAACTAGTATGGCACCTTTATTTGTGGGGCGGGGGCAGTATCAGGATTGAAAAAAGCAACCAGTTGTAGATGAGAGGAGTCCAATTTCCAAGTTGGAAAAATGGGAGAGAGATGATGTTCTTGGTCAAGATAGTTGGAAGACAGAAGAAAAAGCAGCCTTAAAAGAACCTTGTCCAAATTGGCCAAGCTGTACACTCTACAAAAAAATCAATAGCAATATTTTATTTAACATTTACTATGGGTCATGGGCAACTTAATAGCAATAAAATCCCCTCGGTTGACACGTGATAAATAAAGGCAAGTTTCACATGAAAGCATGTTGAACACGGATGGTAAAACAATGTGTTATGGAGACTTCTTGGTTTAGTTTATCCAAGCCAAAGTCTTATTTTGCCATAACTTGCAATCAGACAAGTTTTGCAAGTCTTTGGGAAAATTAGGGGAAACCCAAATATAATTGCTTAAATTTTTAAAGAGCCAATTCTTAACAAATTACACTCAGAGTTTTGTCAAATTTAGGCTATTTTAAAAGCTTTAAAGTTCGCAGTAACCTAGGGTTATTTTAATGATTAAGACACTGTATAAAATGTCTGGGAATATTGTGGGGTAACAGCTTTCCCTGGTATATTACATTAACTGGAAAGTTTCCTGTATAGGCATCATTATGAAAGTCATCCTTAAAATCCCAAATGACCCTTTCCCCAATCCTTCTCGTCTATTCTCCTACTTCTTTGTGAATTTCTGAGAGTGAAAAAGATGTCTCCTCCTTCTCACAAAATCTCATACCCAAAGTAGAAGCTGGTTTTACCAGCTTCTTGTCCTGAGAATTCCAATCCTAACTTCTCCAAAGAGAAGAGGCCATGATTTATAAAGGCATTCCAGTGTTCCAAGCAGAGGAAGAGGCTGTGTTGGCTATCAACTGCCAGCTGGTGCTTTAAAAAAAAATCACATCAGAACAGAACACAAAATCAACTTTCGCCAGCTTTATCCCCATCAATACTACCATCATCAACAAGGCAGTGTCCCACACAGCCCTCAGACTACCCTGAGAGTTCTTGAATTCTGGTCCACAGCAAAGTTGTCTTTAAAAGACAACAGACACAACACTGGGGGGAAATCTCATGGTTTGGGAAAAAAAGTGACTCACCATTCTCAACTTCTGAGCCCTGGTTTACCTGAACAAGCCACATAAACTCTCTGAGATTCAATTACCCCATCTACAAAACAGAGAACTAGATGAAGAGGCTCTAAAACTAAGTACAATGATAACATTTACTCGACTGCTCTTCTACTCAATGTGGGTTAAAACATTTTAGATGTTTTAATATAAACATTTTAATTAAAACATTTTACTCAGAAAGTAAGCTCTGACTGGACTTTAAGGCTGACCCTGGACCTTAGGACTTTCTCAGAGTGACCTTACCCCCAGTGAAAGTTATCATAATACACAATCGCTCACCACCATTGTTGCTGCTGCTATTTTTCTGGTATATTTCAACATTCTGAACTTTTTTTATCTTCTCTTCTCTTTCTCTCTCTCTGTCCCTGTCTCCATCTGTCTTTCCCTTCTTTCTTTAAATATGTCTTCAGCATCCAATATGAGCGATCACAATTTCAGCCACTAGGACAGAGTGGGGCATAAAATACACACAGAATTAGCCACATGGAACCTAGGATCTAGGACCAGTTGCTTCCTCCAAGCATAGCATGAGATCATCATCATACCATAATAGAACTAATGTTCAAGGATGCAGATTTGAGGGGGAATTCTCACCAAAATCCATAGACTTAGAGATCTATAGAGACTGGAAAGGAGTTTTAGACTTCAGTTATCCTAACCTCATGTAAACACATTAGAACCCCTGATAGATGGTTACTCAGCTTCTCTTTCAGCACTTCCAGTGACATGGCACTAACTCTTCATAGAACAATCCGTTCCACATCATCAGCACCAAAAATATATGACTCATGATGTCCCTTTTCTCCAAGAAATACAGGACAATCCTTTTTAAAGCGGCCAGTATGCCCCTGGGAGGATATTTTGTAATGCCTCCCCAAGTGATTATTTTGGGAGGTCATTTAATCATCCTGATAATTAAGAACATATAGCTTGACCTGATAAATATCTTGTATAGGCACAGTAAACAGTTCAAGCATAGCAAATATCTTCAGGAAGAACTTTCTTTGTAGTTATGTAGCAGTTCAGGTTTAGCGTTTGTTGTCTGAAGAAAGAGAAGGAAGATAGGATTTAAATGCTTTGTTTTCATTGTACTGATTGAAAAAGAGTGCATTAAAAATATGTATGTATGGTGGGCTTCCAGGAAAAGATGGAAAGTTGAATATATTTATCTACTTTTGGTCTTTTTTAAAACCCCATTAAAATGACAATAAAAGATTTTGTAATGTATAAATGCACAAAGATGAGGAAATGATGAGAAGAAAAATAACAAAATATTATAAAATGCAAAGCAGATAGACTGGTATTAAATGCCTTAGTAAATCCAAGAAAATTAAATCTTAATGTAGAACTGAGAAAAACCATGTCCAACTTAATTTTCCCTGAATTCCCTAAAGTATAGGAGCTGCTAGCAGTTTTGAAAGTAGAAATAAAGGGGGTGGCATAATAATAAGAGTTGACAGAAAGTCATTTGAGGAACAGATATCCAGACCTTGCCCCAAATTGCCCACAGCTGGGGACTGGTCAAACTTCCGCAGTTTATTCTCAAGAAAAGATAAGGAGTCTTTACGTGAAAAGCTTCAGGTACATGTATCAGCAAGGGTATCATTTTCAAAAAAGGAAGAATAAGTGGACCCCATCAAACAAGGCTTATTAGAGAGATCCAGAGATTCACCCAATAAACAAATGGGCTTTTCTAATCTTGGAATCAACACTGTGAGCCTAAAGATGGTTCAGATACATATCCTGGAGTAGCCAACTTAGGGATAAAGGATAAGTCAAGATGAGTCATCATTACAGATTAAAGTTGATCCAACACAAGAAGAAAGGAATCCTCTGAGAGATAGTGCAAAAATTAGGCTGAGGGACCACCAGTCTAGACGGGAGCAGAAAGAATGCTCTGGGAAATTTTCCATCAAGACTAGAAATTCGTAGAACACCTAGTACTTAATTTTGGGTTGCATTGTGCTGAATACATAAACTAAACAAACAAAAACTTCAGGAAGACCAAAGTTTTCCAGAGGGGGGAAAAAGTTGCCAGCAGATTATGCCTTCATATCTCACCTCAGGTGGTTCCTAAAATTATCTACATATTATGAGACACACAGAGGATATCAAACCTAAGTTCAGTGTGACTATTTTTTTTCATGTCATAAAAGGCAAATATTAACTATTAAACTGACTAAAATAAAACATATTAAGAGGCAGGTAGATGGGAAGGCAGAGGAAGTAAACGTATAATAAAGAATGCAAGGGAATGGAGCACCTGGGTGGCTCATTGGGTTGAGTATCTGACTTCGGCTTAGGTCATGATCTCAGGGTTCGTGAGTTTGAGCTCCGCTTCAGGCTCTGTGCTGACAGCTCAGAGCCTGGGGCCTGCTTTGGATTGTGTGTCTCCCTCTCTCTCTGCCCCTCCCTCACTTGTGCTCTGTATCTCTCTCAAAAATAAATAAACATTAAAAAAAATTAAAAACAAAAAAGAATGTAGGAGGAAGAAATAAAACTAAATCCTCATTTTCTCTGGTAGGAAACCAAGTGACAATTTTTAAAACTAAAACATCAAGAAGTAACATAAACAAATTATTTAGAGATATGGAGGTAAATACAAAAAAAAAATCAGTGAAAATATTTGAAAGATGTTGTCTCTGAAGAAGACAAAATGGGGAGAGAGGCAGAATAGGAATACTGATCGTCTGGCCAATGAGTACTCTTTCTTGGGACCAAATTGACTTTTTTTTTTTTTTTTGATGTTTGTTTTATTTTGAGAGAGAGAGAGCAAATGTGTGTGTTTACATGTGCAAGCGGGCAAAGGGCAGAGAGAGGGAGAGAGAAAATCCCAAGCAGGCTCTGTGCTATCGGCGTATGGTCCGGCATGGGGCTTGATCTCACAACCATGAATTCATCACTTGAATCAAAATCGAGAGTCCGACAACTGACTGAGCCGCCTGGGTGCCCCCAATTTAACTTTTTAAACTGTGTAAATGTATGCACTGTATAAATGAGATATTAAAACAAGAAAAATTAACGGGTTCTTTAAAAACTCCAGAGTATCTGTTGATAGCCAGAAGAACCAGAAAAAAAGTGCTTTTCCTGGACTAAAACTCGGAACTGACTCAACAAAAGCTTGCATTCTAGTCCAGCTGGCAGAGCCCATACTCACCAGGCTGGAAACAGACGACACGACATCTGTGTTGCAAACACCGAATCCACATTTTGTCTCCTTCCTACCTGCTATGTCAAATACCTAGAGGCTATAAATGCACTGTGCTGTGGATTGAACTTGATTGTCTGTTTTTATTTCTAGCATATGTAGGCAGAAACCAGAATTTAACACAAAGAAGAAACGTGTATCAATATTTTGCTTTGGAAATCCCTAAAATACTATAGAGTCTATAGTTATATCAGATTCAGGTTAAATGGCTGACAGGGGGCATTAAATTAAGGCCACTGATGTCCAGCTAAATAATCTAAGTATCCCCAGAGACTGACCAGCTGTCAATCTGTCTTCAAAATGTCATGGGGTTCTCTCTGTCTCCCTCAGTCTCTTGAATACTCACACAAACACACACAGACACACGCGTAGCTGAGATCGACCACAGATTTTTTTTTCTTAATATAATTTAGTTGGCTTTGTCTGATCCCACTGATACCAATCAAAAGGAATCCCATCTATGAAAACAGTATGAACATTCCTCAAAAAAATTAAAAATAGACCTACCATATGATCCAGCAATCCCACTTTCGGACATTTATCCAGAGGGAAATAAAAAGCACTGTGTTAAAGAGACACCTGAATTTCCACACTCACTGCACTGTGACATTATTCACAATAGCCAAGATATGGAAACAATCTACGTGTCCATTGATAGGTGGATTTTTAAAAATGCAAACATATATTTATATCAATTGATAGAGAAAAATCTATCTATGTACATAGATAATCATATACTCAAGCAATGGAACAATATTCAGTCTTTAAAAAGAAGGGAATTCTATTTTTAAAATCACAGATAAACACAGAGGGCATTATGCTAACTCAAATAAACCAGATGAAGGCAAATACTGTATGGTATCACTTATATGGGTAATTTTTTTAAAAAGTCAAACTCACAGAAAGGGAGAGTAGAACGGTGGTTTCCAGGGGCTGGGATGTGACAGAAATGGGGAAAGGATGGTCAAAGAGTACAAACATTCAGTTCTAAGGCGAGTAAGTTGTGAGAATCTAATGTACAACATGGTGACTACTGATAATGCTGTATTATATACTTGAAATTTGCTGAAAGCAGATCTTATGTGTTCCCACCAAAATAAGTAAACAAACACACAAATAAATAAGTGGTTAACTATGTGAAGTAATGGTGTGTTAATTAACATGGTTGTGGGAATTATTTCACAGTGTATACATATTCAAAAAAAATTTTTTTTAATGTTTATTCATTTTTTGAGAGACAGAGAAGACAGAGCTTGAGCGGGGGAGGGGCGGAGAGAGAAGGAGACACAGAATCCGAAGCAGGCTCCAGGCTCTGAACTGACAGCACGGAGCCCGACGTGGGCCTTGAATTCACAAACCGTGAGATCATGACCTGAGCCAAAGTCGGGACCTTTAACTGACAGAGCCACCCAGGCGCCCCTATACATATTCAAATTGCCACCTTGTAAACTTTAAGTGTATTATAATTTACCCAATTATATCTCAGTAAATCTGGGAAGGGGGGGGAAGAATCCCCACCAATTCATTCCCTCCCAGGCTCAGAAAGGTCCAAGTGATATGCTTGGATCAACAGGCAGATGATAAACCATAACTGGGCTTGAAAGGGAATTTCAACTGACTCCAGCAACGCAGCCAATTAAGAAGTAAAGAGCACCAACCAAGCTTGTTCACAGGCCTTTTTAATGTTGTTTCCTGCCTCTTGAGTTCTACTTTGGGCTGCAGGGTCAGGCAACTTAGAGGAAGCTAATCCTTTCCTGGAGGCATTTCTACCTGACTGAGAACAGACATTAAATAGGGTCCCCAGGACTCCATTTTCTATTAAATCACCATAAGCCCAAGTAAGTGATTGTGCAATAGCATCTGTATGCAGGATAATTCACTCATCTCTGCCAACACTGGCTCACTAAGTTTCAACTTGAACAAAGCAGGAGTCCCAGACTCCAGACCACTGCCAAATGGTGTGCTTCTCTAAAGCAGCATTAGGTGAGACCATGAGAGTGTAGCTATGGTTCTGAGACCATATTTTTATCCTGTAGTGCCTCCCAAAAGTAGGATGGATTTGCACATTCTGTTCTTTGTATGGATTATAATTTTTAAGTAAAATATAAAGATTTATCTTAATGTTTGCCTCTCTATTTTTAGTTTCTTGTTTATCCAGAGTATGGGAATTTCAGCCATTAGCATGGGTTCAAAAGTCTCCCACCAGTTGAATTAGACCTTAACCAGGCAGAGTCTACAATGGATCACTCCATTTTATATTATTTTTAAATTTAGATTTGAAATGTATTATAAAATAAGAATACATATATACAACTTGTATATCCAAATTTAATGCTTGGGAAC
Source organism: Lynx rufus (assembly GCF_022079265.1). Lineage (NCBI taxonomy): Eukaryota > Metazoa > Chordata > Mammalia > Carnivora > Felidae > Lynx > Lynx rufus. The sequence goes on along the minus strand of NW_025814826.1, from coordinate 50,091,422 downwards.
TGGTCTCTTAGATCAGATAAAACTGATTTCATATTTTTGTTCTTCACCTCCTAGCTATATGACCTAGGTCAAACTTTAGCTTCCTCATTGAAAATGCAGTTGAAATGAAATTAAAGACAGTATCTGGAACAGTAAACACCCAGGAGATGTTAGCTATTATAATTACATTATTTTTAGTAGTAACATTTCTATGTAGCTCCACTTGGACATAATTTATTTTTCAAATGATACCAGATTTCTCAACAAGTTTGACATTGTTTAGCAACCCTTCTGAATAATTTTCCAAGGCTTGTGAGAATCAGATTGATATTTTTTGTGACATTATATATTGGTATTGAGTACAGGCACTAGTTTCTTTTTTTTTCAGAGAGATCCTGATACATATTTTCTTAAATAAATTAACCCTCCTAATCTCAATTGATTTTTTTAGCAAGAAAAATTTAACATGCCCAAACAAGTAGAGAAGTAAAAAGTCAGTATTAAAAAGTTGATAGGGGCTCCTGGGTGGCTCGGTCAGTTGAGCATACAACTCTTGGTTTTGGCTCAGGTCATGATCTCACAGTTCTGTGAGCCCACATATGGGGCTCCGCACTGACAGTCGCTGACACTGACATTGACACAGTGTCGCTGACTGTCACTGCAGAGCCTGCTTGGGATTCTCTCTCCCCCTCACTGTTTCTCTTTCTCTCAAAGTAAATAAATACACTTTAAAAATAAAATAAAAATTAAAAGTTGACAAATGTGGTAGATTATATTATTTTTCATTTATTCACTGCCTTCTGTATAAAAGGAGTGTATGTTTCTGCCTCATGACTTGGTCATTTTACTTACTTTGGGAAAAGGAACATGAAAAGAACAGAAGATACAATTAGGCAAAAACTTTAAGAGCCATCAGGTGATGTCATCATTGCTCTTTTTCTACCTCCTCAAAATGAGCCTGGAATTTCCCCTTCAATTCGGTAAGTCCAAGGGAAACACTCATGGGGCATAAGTTCAGTCAATCCACAAGTGACAATAGCAGAGATACAGGCAACCCAAAGTACTTTTGATAAATGCAGGAAATAAATCTTTGTTGTGTTCAACCACTGATACTTGGGGATTATTTGTTACAACATAACCTAGAAAATGCTGGCTAATGAAGAGATAGTCTGGAGTAAGGTATTGCCATGATAGGAAAGCTAAAAAGGGCATTGATTTAAGCGATGAATGAAAAAAAAAAAAAGAACTTACTGAATACTGAAAAAATGAAAAAATTATTATGCAGTGACAAAGTGTTACCTCCAACAAGTTGGAAGATAATGTATCAAATGTCCTGTGGCTTGAAAAGAGATTGAGAAACAGAATGCTACGGTTTACTTAATTGCTTTAGTTGCATTTGATAAGGTACTACTGAAAAAAAAAATGAAATCAGAAACAACTGGAAATGTTGGCAAGCAGAGTTACAATATAAAACCGTTTCCCTCTCCTACTAGCCTAAGATCAATCTGAGAAATACGTTGAAAAACAAAGTCCAATGGAGACTCAACCTCATGCCAATGTCCAATCCAAGGCAGAGAAAAGCATGTCTATATTTGTAACCTCTCAATTCATTAAGGTAGTGTTTACTAAGATATTTCAGGTGACAAAATGGCTCAGAAAAAAAGAGATGAAAGCCATGGCTGTCTCATGGAAACACAAGAAGCTGGAGACACCTGTAAGCAAATCTCGAGAAGTATAAAGATCTGTTTCAAAAAGAATTTTTTTGTGTGTGGCTTCCTGGAATCAAATTAAACTAGTTGTAATTCTAAAAAAGCCAACAACCCTTTGAGGCTTAAACTGAGCTCTGCTGCTTCTACCTTCTGTACACAAAAGCAGAAGTGAAAAATCTGTCTCACAGAGTGAGAAATCTGTCACGACCTCAAGTAAGGCATTTCTCTAATGCCTCTGTCAGATTGTGCAATAGCATCTGTAAAAGAAAGACCATAGAAAAGGAGGAAACTCCCAATAAAATGAAGCCGGAGTCAATGAGAACAATGGACTAAGGAGTTAATTTCAAGGAGCAGAATCTGGATCTTAAAAGATGGGTTTTTTTCCCTAATATTCTTTCACAGGAGGCCTTCTGATTATCCACCTAGAGGGTATTATGCTAAGTGAAGTCAGTCAGACAGAGAAAGACAAATACCATCTGATTTCACTTATATGTGGAAGCTAAAAACCAAATGATGGTCTACCAGATATGATTTCAGAACTGCTATGAAACAATGGCTCCTGTATACCTCCCATGTATTCCCTTCCCAAAGGGAAGAGCCTTGTCTGCCTTTATATGTAGCCCACACATCTGGGACGAGATTTTTGTTGTTATTGATGAGTCTCCAGGAAATTCACATCAAAATCCAAGATACAGATTACCACAATAATCTAGATTGGACCACTTGCTATGCTTGGATGCAAATTTGGTGGGTATTCCTTAGAGACTAGATCAGTATTTTATAAGTAAGCCTGGAAACTACTATTTGAGGTATGAAGGAGAATTGAAATAGTTTATTATTATTGTCATTTATTCACTGTCCCTTCTAAAAGAATATTTTTCTTTCCTGCCCAAATGGCATACGGCTTAACAATTTCACTTTGTTTTGACCAGTGAAATTATTAGCGATGTATGCCATATTCAAGCAAAAGCTTTCAGAGTGATTATGTGGTTCTGTTGTTATTGCTATTATTTGGTTTAGTTCCTGCCCCTCTTTCCCCTCTTCTATGGAAACAGCATGTCCTAGATACTGGCAGCTCCTTAGCCTGGATATCAAACAATGAGGAAAACATGCGAAACACAATTACACCCATCGCAAAGTGAACTGTAATAAAATTGCAGATAACCCCACAAAGATGATGTAACGTGAAAGAGAAAGAAAACTTGGTTGTTTTAAGACACTGAGATTTGGGGGTTATTTTTATCACAGTCTAACATAACAAAAACTGATTAATAATATATAGCAGAAGTACTGCATTTAATAAGGTATGCACAGAAAAGCCAATCTGATATTCCCAAGAGTGGAAAAGAACACTGTCTAACAATGATCTATTCTGGTATATGTAGATATATCTTACTTGTCAATTGCTAGTATACAATAATATTTCCTAATAGTTTAATAACACATAATAGTATTATATATTTTGAATAGCCTCCCTATATTTTGTCATTTCCCACATTATGAATCCTGCTTTTCTGGAGTAGAATTCAAGAAACATCCTTTCAATGCAAATGTAAACATATGACTTACACCCTTCTCATCTTACATAACCACATGAAACTTGAATCTGGAATGAAGCAATGATCTATGGAAGCTTCATTCAGGGAAACTGATCTTTAGCAAATTTGGGACAGAAACATCTAGTTCTTCAGAAATGGCATTTGGTGGAATGTCCTGCATTCTGCCCTGAGTGTAAAGAACTGGGCAACAGCAACTGTGAAACAATCCTGCCACTTTGCTCTACATCGTGCCTGCTTTCATGGCTTCAGGGTCCATGTCTCTTTGCCATGTAAATGGCCATTAAGAAATTACAGTTAAAATTAAACTAGCAAGAGATGACTCTTGTCTGTTGTTTGCAAGCAGGTCTCCAAACAAATACATGTGTAAACAGAGAAATATTGCATTTTGCTATAATTTGTACATGAGGAGAGAACAATTCATATTTCCAGAATAAACCATTTCTCCTGGATCATGACATCCTCTACCATTGTCATAGGTGGAGGTTCAAGGACAGGAACTTCATTATGGAAGTGGATAGTCCAAACATCTTCTCATGCTTCCCGTACTTCAGCTACATGATACTTCTGGAAAGTGTCCACTGTGCCATCTTATACCTGAATACCTTTGTTCAGCTCACCACCAGATCAATGCCTCCTATGCTTGCATGTACAGAAAACTGGAAGGAATAAAAAAGAAACTCTATTATCTTACATAAGAAACTAAATACTACCTGCGTAAGAAGCTTTTCTGATCCCCGTGGGGGAGTTTATCACTGAAAAGCACTGTGTACCACTCTTAGAATGTTTATTTCTATTTGTTTGCATTGTTTAATTTCTTTGCAGGTCTCCATATACATACTACATTCTAAGTTCTTATAGGGTCATAACTGAATCATTTCTGTAAATCCCGAGCAACAGTAATATCTTTGTTCCTTTTAATTACTTCAAGAAGTGTACAGATAGAAAAAAGTAAAATAGCTCTGTGTCGAGTAGAACAGATGATGCAAAACAGGATATCCATTTCCTCAAAGTTTAAACTTATCTGCCTTGGCCACAAAGGCAGCAATGAATTTTGTTCCAACATGGCAGAGGAGTCTATAGAAAGTGATGAATCAAAAATGTTTTCAAAAAAGATTAGATCACTGTGATACCTTTAGGGGAGAAAAGATTCAATTTTGATGCTCGACTGTAGATCATCAAATGACCCGAAATGTTTGGAAACAGGAAAGGAGCAAAGTCCAGCTTCCTCTTTAAGTGTGGTTCCATCAATGTTTGATTACGGATTTAGCTATCAGCATCATCTTAAATGCCTGAGCAAGAGTATGTTCAGGCCAGCATTTCTTTGAACAGGGAGAAAACGTTGTATGTAATGGATTCTAGTTGCTCAGTGAATCTGGACCATGTGAGGACAGCCCTATGAGCCCAGATGGAGCAAGGTAGGTTACAGTGTGATTCCACACTTGACATCTTTGTTCCAGATGACAGAATTCCCCTGCCCTCTTCAAATAAAATCAATTTGTTTGAAACTAAAAATTCAGGTATAAATTATTTGATTTAAAACTACTAATTCCAGTGGTTAGCAAAAGGTGTAGAACATAATACATGTTCAGTAAAAAGTTACTGAATTGTACTGAATTGCAAATTAATTAATGCCTCTTCTTCTCACCACACCACAAAAGAAAAAAAAAAAAACAAAACTTACTGCTGTCTATATAAATGTAATCATCTTGAACTATCTCCTTACAACTCAAGTTAAACTTTATGTTTTTATGATGCCAAAATATTTATTTTAGCCAATCAGTCCATCATCCAGTTTGACTCAAAGTATTAACTACATTGACTATATTTTACTGACATAAAGGTATGATCCATGTTTCCTTTTGTTGACCTTCTCTCTCTTTCTTTTTTTATCTCTTCAAATTTGGCTTCCTAGTCAGATGAGGATGTATATCCTTAATGTATTTTGAGCTCTTTCTTTACAAATCAATCAGCTTATGAGTTCTTAACTCCTGTAGTGCCAAAGTATAAGGATTAAAAACCCCTTAATTTAAACTAAAACCTAACTGTCTAGAAACAAGAACAAACTGGTGGAGGCTTCAGAGTCTTATAATGCAAGCTATTATTCCTTATTAAAACTAAATGAAATATAAAAGAAGCAATCTCAGACACCCACAAGGGGGAAGGGGTATTAATTGGTGTGTCTCAATCTGAAATAAAGTAATATTCTTTGGGGGACAATAGTTTTTTTGGTGAACTTCATTTGTAATTTGTCAGCTTAGCCAAATCAAAACGTAATATATGGGAGTAGTCAAATAAGAAGGTTACATGCTTTTGGAAAATAAAAGGAAATACTAAAAAAAGCCATGATTAATACAGTAGGTGATTGAGAAAAAAGCAATTTAATGAAACAGCTACTCTTTTTTTTTTTTGGCCTATTCTGGATGTAAATACGAAAGTATATACTCCTGCAAAACAGAGTTTTTGCTTTCCCTAAAGAATCTTCCTATGTTTATAGTTACACAAAAATAACAAGTAGCAATTCATGTGCTATCATTCAGTTTTAGATCATGAAAGAGATTAATTGTCATGAAAATATTCATCCCTTAGTAATATTATGAAAAACAGACCCAGATATAATGGATATGGAAAAAAAAGCTCCAAGTATTCTTCATAAATATTTATGAATATTAATTTTGCCAGTCTGCATAAAATAGGATTCTACTTTAGCTGACCATCAACTGAGTCGTGTTGTGCTTAATTCAGCTGACCAAAAAAATGTGATTCAGTGGGAACAACAACCAACAGGTTGAGAAAAAATAGGTTTATTATGCTCAACTCCTCACTTCTCTGCTGAAGACTTCACTGCATTTTTGTTGGTAATGACTAAGCAACACAGCACTTAGAAAAAGTACTTATTCCTATATCTGCACTATATAGAAATGCATGGAATATTTTTTGAAAATGAATCTGTTGGAAAGGTATCACTAAATCATGAGTCAAAAGCCAATTTTGACAATTTTTAAAAAATATCTTTGGCCCGAATATCTCTTCTGTATAATAAAATACAAGGCCTTTTTATTTAAGTTGCGGAGGGAAGAAGAGTAGGAGGGAGGAAGTTAACTTTTATCAAGTTCCTTCTGTTTGCTAGAGACTGTGCTTGGTGTTTTCACGTATATTATTTATCTATTCATCACTAGGAATATATTATCCCAAAATTATAAATAAGGAAAATAGGAGCATTTGAGTGGCTCAGTCAGTTAAGCATCCAACTCTTGATTTCAGCTCAGGTCATGATCTCACAGTTTGTGAGTTCGAGTCCCACTTTAGGCTCTGCAATGACAGTGCAGAGCCTGCTTGGGATTCTATCTCTCCCTCTCTCTCTGCCCCTCCCCCGCTCACTCCCCCCACTCTCTCTTTCTCTCAAAATATATAAACATTTTAAATAAATAAATAACTGAGAAGAAGAGATTACGAACATATCAAATGCTTTATAAGTAGCATAATAGAATAATATCATTGAAGTTTTTTTAAGTCTATTTATTTTCAGAGAGAAAGAGAGCATGCGTGCAAGGTGTAGAGGGAGAGAGAAAATCCCCAGCAGGCTCCACACTGTCAGAAGAGCCTGATGGGGTTCGAACCTATGAACCATGAGATCATGCCCTGAGCCAAAATCAAGAGTCAGACACTTAACCTACTGAGTCACCCGGTGCCCTTTATCATTGAAGTTGCAATGGAGACACCAAGATAAACAGATACAGTATTCTAAAGTGTCAGACCAAAATAGAAACTTTCAATATTAGTGTTCTAGACTGTTTTCCCAAACCAAATTGAGTATATAAAAGGTTGAGAGAGTGGAGAGAGAGAGAGAGAGAGAGAGAGAGAGAGAGAGAGGATTTAAACAGACTTCTGCCATCTCTGAGTCACGTGGAGGCCACAATTTCACCTTTGGTCTAGCAAGAGAACCTTCACCAGGTCTCCATGTAGAGCTTCAGATGAGTTTGGTAGGCATGGTGGGCTGAGATCTGACTCTTGCCTAGAAGGCCAGAGGAAAGGATAGGTGGGTGAGCAAGCTACACTGCCAACTAAGCTTTGGTCAGGTGCACCTGGAAAGAAATTGCACTTTCCTTTGGGAGGTGGTACAAAAGTGTCTGGTGCATGTTTCCCATGGACCAGTTTTGTAACCTTGAGGGAGAGAAAACTAGCTTAGAGCCTTTTTTTAACTTCTGCCCAAGAGAGTCTTCTAAAATGAATATTGGTTTTCCAAAAGTGAAGTACCTATAGAGAGATCCCCTAAAGGACCAAGGACTGTGAGAAAGCAACCAAAGGATGGGCAATGCCTTCAGAAGGGAGGAGCCACAGCTAGAAATCTTCAGGAGGAATGGCACATACGAGCCCACAAAAGCACAAAGAGAGAGAAAGTGAGCTCCACACATCTGTGAGGCCAGAGAGGGGACAAAGTTATATTCTGACAGCACTATTTAAGAATAAATTCTGTTCCTTCTCTCTTCTCCATTCCTATATTTCTTATTTAGGTGGGCAAGAGTAGGAGCTAGTGAGTAGGGTGAAGCTCCAAAAACAGAGCATGACCACACCCCTACGCGCAAAGCAAACTGCCAGACACAAGTGGGCTCCAGCTGGGAGGGCAAAAAACCCCCAAAACCCTAACATAAATGAACTTCCATACTTTGATGATTTTCTGGGCTTAAAAATTCAAATGAGTTTGTAATTTGAAGTAATATTAACATCTTCTAGGTGACTTGCAAGAGATGAATTTTCTTTTCCTTCTCTGGATTCAGAAGCAATGTTATGGGGCACCTGAGTGGCTCAGTTGGTTGAGCGTCCAACTCTGGATTTTGGCTCAGGTCATGATCTCATGGTTCGTGAGACTGAGCCCCACATCAGACTCTGTGCTGACGGTGCGGAGCCTGCTTGGGATTCTCTCTCTTCTCTCTCTCTGCCCCTCCTCTGCTCACATGTGCACATGCATGCTTTCTCTCTCTCTCTCTGAATAAATAAATAAACTTAAAAAAAAAAAGAAGCAGAGTTATGACTTCTTCCCTGCTTCTCACATCGTTGGCACTATATGGACTGACTGATGCCACAGCCATAAATACCAGAATATTTCAGACACCCCCCCCCACCAGCAGCCACCCAAATAAACCTTAATACAGCTTGGCTCCCACCAATTTCTGATTATTTGACATAATGTGGAAAGATAGAGGAAGGCTGAGGAACAAAGCCAGTGCCTGAGGGAAGAATGGAGCTGATATAAGGTAAGGTGCTATGTATGGTAAAAAAAAAACAACACCACTCCCTGAGAAACGGGGAAAGGAAATAAAAGTGCATGTCTTCACCAGAAAAGGAAGTGCCCAGGGTACAAATGCCCCACACTAGGGTCAGACCCAGGATGCCTCTCGGCTTGAGCATAAAGAAAAAAACTCTAAGAAGTCCATATGCATGGAAAATATTTTAGTAGCAAACTTGCTTCAGTATTGACATACTTGAAAAAGAAATAGTGTGGTCTTACTCGGTTACCTTAGTAAAAACTATTACTTTGGTACTTCTCTAAACCAACAGGCTGGAGGTATGCCAAGGGGTAACTTGAGAGAGTATCGTGTGTCTGATACATAGTAAATATTCCACATTTGCCGAATGAATGAACGTGAATCTAAATCTGTCAATGACCATAAGAATATTAACTTGCATCATAATATAAATATAGCCTCTGGATTTCTGTTCGAGTGTTTGTTGTTGTTTCGTTGTTGCTTGATGGTTCCTGTTCTTGTTTTTCATAGCTTAAAGGAAAAAGGAACACACTTACCATGGCCTTAAAATTCTCAGGCTTAAAACAAAAGAAGCAAATGCAATGCCAACAATGGCCTGGGAAATAAGGAAACAGCTGAACATGGGAAAATTAAACTGCCAGAATCCCTATCAAACTTTCCTTACAAACAATTAGCAGTGGCAGAACCAGACAGCTATGAGGATACCCTTCTCAGATTCCAGACTGAGGGGAGCCAATGAACTAAGTGGCCCAGAAGCAAAGTTTCGGAAGTGTATCCGAAGCCTCCCACAAGCTGCTCCCAGCCTTGGCTGGGAGCAGGGATCGATCCCCTTTACTGGGAGACATGGGACTTTGGGCTGGGTGAATTTCTAAGACTTCCCATTAGGCTTGCTGAACGTTCTGAGAATGGCACTGTTGTCCTAGGCTCGTCCTCCCAACCAGAATTTCTTCCCTCCCTCCTTCCTTCAAAGGATCAGATCAGACAATCTCTCAAGGGATTGAGGGATCTGACACTCGTACAGCTTCTCACAGCTCTCTCCCTTCTCCCCTCTGGGTTCCTGAAAGTCTGATCTGAACTACCAACTCCTGAGAAGCCTGAGCGCCAGGACAGCACGAGCCCTTCTACTCTCCAGCAGCACAGCAAGAGCTCGTGGTAGCTCTGCAAGATTGAAAACTAGAGTTGCAAAATATTCCTGGAGAAAATCCACGTTTTCTTTATGTCAAAGTCAGAATTTTTAAATATTGGTTCCAATTGCTCTCACAAATCATATGCGAGCCAAACAATATATCCACCACCTAGATTTCGCCACAGCGAGCCGGTGTGTAGCTTACCCTGGAGAGTGTAAGTCTCCATCGGTGTAATTTTTTGTCTGCCTCTCCTAGGATTTGCTTTATTTCGCACTTCACTATTCTAGTTTCCCTGCTGAGGCGAGAGGATTCTAGCAGTTCAAACAAAGGCAGTTATTACAAAGCCTTGAGCTGAGTACCTCTCAATACTTCTAAACACACTTGAGACATAGAGATGCTTGCAGGAACCGGCTGTCTTTCCAGCAGTGGAAACAGAGTGAGCACCCATCTCTTCCCTGAGTTCAAAGACAGCACAGACAGCCCCACCTCCATCAGGGGCTGCTTCTGACCTAGCATTTCAATGTGCCTTCAAATGGACTTTGAAATTTGAGAAGGCAGTATAGTTCCCTTGCTATAAAGTCTTTGCTTAGTCTGAAAGAATGTCTTTAATGGCAGGCTAATATCCTTTGGACAGCTACTGTAAGCCTTCTCAGTAAATCACTACTGCTTGTGGGCTTAAATTCTATTATGGTCCAGTTTTCCTCAGTCCTAGAAGGTCTGATTTATTTAGTTTTCAAATTCAAAGTTTCTGTCTTGTTAGAAGACAAAATCAGTACTTTATTTGCCCTCTGCACAATGTTAGTAATTGGAGGTCCCCAAATGCACATTCATCTTTGTTGTGCAGAGAGAGCTACAGAATAGTGTTAAAATGGTTTCCTAGACCACATTCATGGTAAGACTGCAGTGACAGACCTGAGTCAATGAAATTCCCTCTCACTCTCCAAGCTCTGAAACATCCCGTAGCTTCCCCTGTGTGTTACTCCGAGAGAATTCAGCCTTAGGGACTATAAACACAGACCATGCCATTGTAATCAGTAACAAATGAGTTTCACATTATCTGGTTCTTTTCTGCTTTATTCAAGGGTGCTGTTAAATGTCATTTGAATGTGCATCTCTAAATTTCAGAGTGTATGGACAAGATTTCTGGGACTTTCTGGCCAGGGTAAGAATTGGCAGAATCCTAAAGTGAGTCCCTCCCTCATTTGTAGCCACTTTGACGAATGCTTTTCTCTAAGAAATCCATTCACAACTGCTCACATTTCTTCTGCACAATCTCTCTGTCTATAGACTTCTAGTCTAGAGTTCAGTTCTACAATACTGCTTTCTCAGCTAAAATTCTAGGTGCAGATTTATTCAGAGAGAAAGCATAAATTATTCTATCCAAAGATTAACCATGACAGATTTAACTCACCACCCAGGAGCCTGGATTGTTATTACAATCCTGTCCTTAGTAGTGGAGTCCAAGAAGAAAGAAATTATCTCCAGACCTGTGTTTTCACATATAGAATAAGAGTGTTATACCAAATACTATGTATGGCCAGGGACAAATCTAGATTTTATGAGGCTTTATGTGTATACAATTTAGGGGTCCTTCGTAAGAAAAGCAAACTCAAAATTATGAAAGGTAGATATGAAGGGAAGTTAGAGATAAAAAGATACATTTACAGTAAGAAATAACAAATTATTAATTTTAAAAGAATAACCAATACCACACACATCACAAAATAGGGAAAAATGAAAAAAATATTTTTATTAATTAACTGCTTGACTCATATCTATAATATTATTTGCCTACGTATTTTGGCTACATAGTTTTGATTGACTCTTCATTTTATAACACTTTTATAATATCATTGTCTACTGAGAGAAGAGAAACACATTCAGTATTTCCTCTAGCAAGGCTAATCAAAATCTGTACTATTTATAGTTTGCTTATTGTTTAGAAAAATTTCTTCCAGTTTCAACATCCATTATCAGTAACCTCATGTAAACACTTAATAGGTTATCAAATTTGAGGAAACCTCTATCCAATATCTTTGTATGTGAGAGACCAGCTTCTGGTTCTCTATTTTTGAAACTTTCTATCTTCTATGCTATCCACATACTCTTAACCAGATGCCAAAGACACATTTAAAATGCAATGTTATTTCTGACACCTTTAAGACATGACCCTGAGTGAATGAGTGAGTCAGAAAAATGTTTGGTAGGAATAATCCTGAAAGCCATTTCTATAATGAGATGGCTAGCCATAATGTAACAATACCTGGAAGAGACCACAAATCACATAAATATAGCCCATTAAACTCAACTACAGTTAAATATATCTTACAGTTTTCAAATTTTATAGAAAATATATAACCATGTGAAAATATTGCCAGGATCCTCCCAGGATATAAGTGAGGAGCCCTAGAGCTTACGCTTAAGTATCTCCATGGTAAATCCATTTTACAAATGGACCTTCCTAATTCCAAAAATTCTGAGAAATTAATGTAGCTAAAATTCAGTGCAATGTGTTTGGCTTAGGGAAAAAAAAGAGGAAGAATAAAGAAGTAAAGGATAATCAATAGTAAATGCACAGGCATACGGTTTTAATTATTTTGAAATTATGCATTGATTTCAAGCACTTCTAGCCCATTTCTATTTACCATGAACAAACAAGAATTGGTTGTAAAGTCCTCTTGTTAACTAAACTAGGTAAGGTGTAATCTGTCTTATATTATTTAAGAACTGAATAGACCCTAATCTGAATATAGCGTGGACATAGCTTACATTTAGTAATTTAATATTATTCACTGGAGTTATTACTTTTAATTCTAATACAGATCAGGTGTAAAACTAGGCATTTGTCTGACATAAACAGTGTCAGAGATTTTTTATTTTTTTTTCAACGTTTATTTATTTTTGGGACAGAGAGAGACAGAGCATGAACGGGGGAGGGTCAGAGAGAGAGGGAGACACGGAATCAGAAACAGGCTCCAGGCTCTGAGCCATCAGCCCAGAGCCTGACGCGGGACTCGAACTCCCGGACCGCGAGATCGTGACCTGGCTGAAGTCGGACGCTTAACCGACTGCGCCACCCAGGCGCCCCAACAGTGTCAGAGATTTTATTGTTATTTGTTTCTTTAGAGTTTTTTGTTTGTTTCTTGGTCATTATGGAAACTTAAAATACAAGTTTTTTTTTAAATATGAAATTTATTGTCAAATTGGTTTCCATACAACACCCAGTGCTCATCCCAAAAGGTGCCCTCCTCAATACCCATCACCCACCCACCCCTCCCTCCCATCCCCCATCAACCCTCAGTTTGTTCTCAGTTTTTAAGAGTCTCTTATGCTTTGGCTCTCTCCCACTCTAACCTCTTTTTTTTTTTTTTCCTTCCCCTCCCCCATGGTCTTCTGTTAAGTTTCTCAGGATCCACATAAGAGTGAAAACATACGGTATCTGTCTTTCTCTGTATGGCTTATTTCACTTAGCATAACACTCTCCAGTTCCACGCACTTTGCTACAAAGGGCCATATTTCATTCTTTCTCATTGCCACGTAGTACTCCATTATGTATATAAACCACAATTTCTTTATCCATTCATCACTTGATGGACATTTAGGCTCTTTCCATAATTTGGCTATTGTTGAAAGTGCTGCTATAAACACTGGGGCACAAGTGCCCCTATGCATCAGCACTCCTGTATCCCTTGGGTAAATTCCTAACAGTGCTCTAGCTGGGTCATAGGGTAGATCTATTTTTAATTTTTTGAGGAACCTCCACACTGTTTTCCAGAGTGGCTGCACCAGTTTGCATTCCCACCAACAGTGCAAGAGGGTTCCCATTTCTCCACATCCTCTCCAGCATCTAGAGTCTCCTGATTTGTTCATTTTAGCCACTCTAACTGGCGTGAGGTGGTATCTGAGTGTGGTTTTGATTTGTTTAAAATACAAGATTTATAGTAATCTCTGAATTGATCCTAGATCTAAAATTAAAAACACAATTATAAACTGAAATGCTTGTCTTTTAGGAAATTATATTAATTAATGGGAAAAGCCCTAGACTCTTATCCATTCATTTAACACACTTTTATTAATACTTAGAAATAATAGGGGGCAGGCACTGTGCTAGGCAGATGCATGGACATTATTTGTGACTCTTAAGAGTCATTTACCAGTTCTATGGGCATGTTGATTCCAAGTTCTGAGATAGTTGGGTGGGGGGGAACTAAAGTGATGATGCTTCCTACTCTCATGTGATCTTCTTTCCATTGTATTGTAACAGATACAAAATGTTACAACCTAGAGTCAAAAATCTGGCTTTAAAATGTCTTCCCTGTTTCCTACTACCTGTGTGGGTTAGGCTGGTGGTCTTCCAAACGTTTTATATGCTCCCTAAAAGGCACAAAATTTGGGCTGAGGCCTCAAATTTCTGAAATCGAAGGTTTAAGTAGGGACAATGTCTATGATTTGGGATATGTTATAAATATTAATATTTTAAAATAAAATGGTTATATCACCCTTTTAAATGTGTCCAGTAAATCTAAATAACTATAACGATAGATACTTGCCATCATATATTGAAAAAAGATATAAACAAGATCTTTCTTAATAGTTAGGAATTTTATCTCATTTCTTTTTTCCCTTGTACCTATTTCCCATTGTACTTCACACACACACACACACACACACACACACACACACACACAGTATCCTAGCACAATATATTTTTATATTTAAAAGGGTATCTTATCATACTTACTGAACTTATACTCTACAACAAAAATACTTATGTAAATTTAAAACAAAGATTTTAGACTTTAAGTATTAAGAAATTTCATCTGGATTCTGTCATGAGTATCAGTAGTCCATGATTAAACAAAAGAACAAATATATTAAGATTTTAAAACTCACAAAATAAAAAATGAATTTTTAGAAGTTTATACCTTAAAGAGATTGTTGTTTTGAAATGAACTACTGTGTCCATGGATGAGTACAACCCATCAATAAGATTAGACAGTTTTCAGGATCACATCTATTCTTACTTTTCATTTTTATAGATATAAATTCTGAAAAAAAAATTGTACTTACAAATTTTACCATAAGCTGACTGGGATATAAGAACTTTTCTATTGTAATATCATCCATTTCTTTGAATTTCCTCCAAGTTACATGGCAAAATTCATGTAGTGATCTATCATCTAAAATTATTTTTAATAGTCTCTCAACTGACAACTTAGTTATTTCCTCCTTCAGTTTTGTTGAAAGCCAAGAACTGGAAAGTACCTGACCCGTGCAATGATTTGTTATCCAGTCATGAAAGTCATTCACTTTCTTAGTTTCTGGGAAATATACCAAAGAGGTTTTAGTGAGTCTTATTAAATACTCTTGGCCTTTTATACAGTGGCATCTCATTTAACCCAATAACCTCAGAAAGGTTTGAAAATAGCAAAATATTGCTGTTGTCAATACATTTTGGCAATACTAATTTTTTGAAGTTTTTTTTTGAGAGAGAGAGAGAGCATGCATGTGCACATGAGCAGGGAGGGGCAGAGAGAGAGAGGGAGAGAGAGAATTCCAAGCAGGAAGCAGGCTCCACCCTGTCAGCACAGAACCCAACGACAAGGACTCAGTCTCACTAACCGTGAGATCATGACCTGAGCCAAAACCAAGAATCTGAAACCTCAACCAACTGACCCACCCAGACACCCCAAAACTAATTTTTAATAAAATAATTTTGCCTTATCATGTAGCTTAAATATATTTCCCCCCAAACCTTGGTGCTACAATTGAACCTGTGCAGTTTTTCCACTATATAAGCTAACTGGCAAAGTCAGCCCATATTGTCTAACCAATGTATTAATCCAAGACATATTGTCTGTAAAAAAAATGTTTCACCTTAGTTATCAGCTTAAATACATTAAATTGTGTCCCTATGATTAGCAGCTAACTTGTAAAGTATATTCCTAAAACAAATACACATACAAACCATGGCCCTTTGCCATAGTTTTCCTTTTTAATAACGTTCTTTTTGCTTTGTGCTCATGAAATTCTCCCTCAAGAATAATGAATACTTGACAGTAACCAGACACAAGGTAGACTAACAAAAATTAGAACACTGACTAATGTGAAGGGATGATGGGGACATAAAAGTCCTTGAGCCATGCTGGTGTAACTGAAAGAGTAGTGCAGCCGTTCTGAATGGAAGCTGGCATAGCTTAGTCAAATTACACAGACATTACCCCATGAGTCAGAATTTCCATTCTCAGATCCGTATCCCAAAAACATTGTCACCTAAGTAGGACTGCTTATGAGGATGATCACTGTGGCATTGTGGTGGAGGCAAGATGCTGGGGGCTATCAGCTAGTCATTGGGAGAACAGATAGGTATAATGTGGGAAAGGGTCACTGTCTAACAGATGGATCTTAATATCATTGTACTGGTGGCAAAAAAGGAAGAAAAAGAGAGATCAAGAAAGAGGAAGAGAGAGGGTGGGAGAGTGGAAGGAAGAGAGAAAAAGAAAAGAGAGAAGAAAAAAGCAGAATAGATATATTTTATAATATTTATGTAAATTTAAAATACTTACACATTAAACTATGCATATTTGCAGGAACATTAGAAATCTTGTTGTATTATAATTGATTGAATGCTGGCAGATTGATATTTTATATAGTTCGTAAATATATAAGATATGTCATCATTAACATTCTGCCTTCAGATACTGTTCCACCTGAAATACGACCAGCATCTATACTTCAGGAAATTCTTTTGTTCTTCCTTGAGCCTTTCCAGGCAGGATGACTGAGGAAAAAATATTTCCAGGTAAAATAAATTATCCAAGGGGAAGAAAAAGTCAGCCTTTAAAGGAATGAATATGATCTTAGAAGAAAAGAGGGAAGTTAAAGAGAGGAAATCTGGTGCTTGATGAATGAAAGGGGAAAGACTAAGACATGAGCCAGGGAATTTCCCTTCCTCCTTCTCTCCCATCCCCTGATCCCCCCTCATAGCTTCTTTTTCTTTCCTTTCATACATTCCCACATCATGAGGACTTAACCTGGGACCTTTGAGGTAAATTGAAAGAGAAGCCATTAACCTCGTTATGGACGGAATCTCTGCTCCCCTCCACCCCTGCCAATTCATATGTTGACACTCTAACTTCCACTGTGGCTGTACTTGAAGATGGGAGACTCTACGGAAGTAATTAAGGTTAAATGAGGGCATAAGGATGGGGCCCTGATCCTAAAGGATCAGTGTCCTTAAAGAAGAGACCCCAGAGAGCTAGCTCTCTGCCTCTACATTTCCCCTCCACACCCCTCCTCACCCCACGCGTGCGTACACACACACACACACACACCAAGTAAAGGCCAGAAGGCAGACAGTCATCTGCAGGCCAGGAAGAGAGATTTCACTAGAAGCTGAATCAGCTGAAACTTGGATGTTGGACTTCTTTAGACTTCAGAACTGTGAAAAATATACCTCTGTTGTTTAAGCCACCAAGTCTGTGCTATTTTGCTGTGGCAGCCTAAGTAAACTAATGCAAACCTCAAGTGTATTAATGGCAATGGAAATTAAAACAATACTTATATACTTTGAAAAGCTTTAAATCAGAGAGGGGTATGAGTCAGAGTGCTTTTAAAAAAAGTAGATGATATATTCATAGATCATTTGATTCAAAATTTCAATTCAACATACAACTCTAGTTGTATCTCAACATATAAATGATTCAGCACATAGATTTTTTTTAATTTATTTATTTATTTTGAGAGAGACAGAGACAGCATGAGTCAGGGAGGGGCAGAGAGAGAGGGAGACGGAGAATCCCAAGCAGGCTCTGCACTGTCAGCATAGAATTCTGATGTGGGGCTCAAACCCATGAAACCGTGAGACCATGACCTGAGTCAGATACTTAACTGACTGAGCCACCCAGGCATCCCAGCATATATATTTTTAAGAATAAAAATAATGATGTAACAACAACAAAAATACCAGCATTTGGGTCACCTAGGTGGCTCAGTCAGTTAAGTGTCCGACTTCGTCTCAGGTCGTAATCTCAAGGCTTGTGAGTTCAAGGTCTACAAGAGCTCTGTGCTGACAGCTCATAGCCTGGAGCCTGCTTTGGATTCTGTGTCTCCCTCTATCTCTGTCTCTCTCTCAAAATTAAATAAACATTTTAAAAAATACCAGTATTTAGTTATTTTAAAATAGTCCATTATGTCAGTAGACTGTTGAAAACATAGAGGCAATATGGCAATATTATGAGCCCTCATGACTTTAAAATATGATATGGAACTTTCCCATCATGGTGAGTAGAAACTGGAGGTGAAACAATCAAATCTCCATCAGTCATTAGTGCCAATGAAAGACTGAACTCTTCTATCAAAAGTAGAGGGGCAAATGGGCAAAAGGTCTGAACAACTGTTTCACAAAGTGAGATACATGAATGGACAATAGGCATAAGAAAAATTGCTCAACATCATTAGTCATCAGGGAATTCAAATTTAAAGGAAAAATTAGAAGGGCGCACGGTGGCTAAGTCAGTTAAGCATCCAATTTCAGCTCAGGTCATGATTACGGTTGGTGAGTTCAAGCCTGTTTTGGGCTCTGTGCTGACAGCGTGGAGCCTGGAGCCTGCTTCAGATTCTGTGTCTCCCTCTCTCTCTGCCCCTCCCCTGCTCATGCCTTGTCTCTCTCTCTCTCTCTCTCAAAAATAAACATTACAAAAAAAAAATGTTTTAATTAAAGGAAAAATTAGATACACAATACACCCACCAGAATGGCCAAAATTAAAAAGACTGACAACACCAATGTTGGGAAGGATGGGAAGCAACCTAAATTCTCCAATATCAAATAATAGAGCCACTTTAGAAAAATATCTGCATGGGGCGCCTGGGTGGCGCAGTCGGTTAAGCGTCCGACTTCAGCCAGGTCACGATCTCGCGGTCCGTGAGTTCGAGCCCCGCGTCGGGCTCTGGGCTGATGGCTCAGAGCCTGGAGCCTGTTTCCGATTCTGTGTCTCCCTCTCTCTCTGCCCCTCCCCCGTTCATGCTCTGTCTCTCTCTGTCCCAAAAATAAATAAACGTTGAAAAAAAAAAATTAAAAAAAAAAAAAGAAAAATATCTGCAAATTCTTTGAAAATGGAACATACAACTTCTTCTGTCACTTCTGGGTATTTACCCAAGAGAAATGAAAGCATACATTCTACGAAAATCCTAAGATCTATTCAAAATGGCCAAGAACCGCATTAACAAGAAAATAGGTCAATAAATTGTAGTGCATTCAAAAAATGGAATGTTACTCAGCAACAAGAAGTGAATTACTGATACAGGCAACAATATAGTTGAATCTCAGAAATGTTACACTTTGTAAAGGAAACCTGAAACAAGAGTAAACACTGTTTGATTCCATTTATATGAAATTCTAGAATAGCCAAATAAAAATCTGCTACAGTGAAAATTAAGAATAACAATGGCCTCTTGGGTGAATGAGGATGAAGATTGGCTATGAGGGGGTACAAAGGCATGTCCTGGGGTGATAGCATATTGGGTATAGTTTTTTTATGTGTTGATCAAAATTCACTGGCTAATATACTGACAATTTGTGCATTTCACTATATTTAAGCCTTATGTCAGAAAAACAATTATAAACAAATATCTAAATTTAGTAATTATTTGTGAAAGTTTTTAGTGATGACATATACTGATGTCTTAAACTTACTTTGAAATGCATTTTCAAAAGTGGTAAAGTGAGGGATGTATACAGGTATGGAGAGGTAAACAGATACTTGCTAAAGCAGATATAGCAATAGGTTAAGATATGGGGGAAGGATCTAGAGCAAATATGACACAGTATCAAGTCTGAATGGTAGGCACCAGATGGTGTCATATGTCATTTTCTTGTATGCTTATATTTTTCTATATGCTATTATTTTATAATTGCTAATATATTCATATGAAACATGCGTTACTTCCGTAGTATACAGAAAATATTTATGCCAACATGGTATCAGAAATCCTTCGTAACAGCTGTGCAGACTTCAGGACACATCCCTGAAAGTCCCAAGGTGATTTTGGAAATTACATTAATCCTTCTGAATCCTGCTATTAACTTTCTAGGTGTGTTGATAAGTATATATGTTTAATAAATTATAAGACCAGAGTGGAAAATGTATAAACATATCCATTCTTGGTGGACTGTATTTTTATTCCTAATCATTCCCACCCTCCTCTGTCAGTGGATCACATCTCCACCCATTATCATGCGACTTCCTCTGGCCACTGGCATTTGAGTAGATGTGTGATCTATGCTAGATCCAAGGACAAACTATTAGAGTATTATGGGCTATACTGTATTTCCTAAAAATTGAGCTCTTCTCCCCAGTTCCTCAGAATGTGACTGTATTTGAAGACAGGGCCTAGAAAGAGGTAATTAAGTTAAAACGAGCCCCTGAGGACGGATTCTATCTAATCCGACCAGTGTCTTGTAAGAAAAGGAAAGGTAGACACATAAAGAGACAGTAGGGGCATGTGCTCAGAAAAGAGACCATGTGAGGACACAGTGAGGAGGTGAACATCTATGTGCCAAGAAGAGAGGACTCAGAAACAAATCAAACCTCCCAACATCTTGATACTGGACTACTGTCTTCAGATGCAGGATACACAAGTATCTGCCCATCCCACCTCAGAGCTCCTGTTCAACCAGGGTCCCAGAATTGCAAGCTATGTGGAGCCACATCAGCTAACATGGTAAACCAACATATACCACGAGAGTCAATGCTTATTGTTGCAAGACAAACACACACACACACACACACACACACACACACACACACAGTAGAGATATGTGAAATACACTTTTTGGTTAAGTGCCAAAGGGCCAAGAGTTAAAATCAGTACTAGACCACAGACTAGCAACAGCTGTATCACCATCATGGAAGGAAACTTTGGAATACAGAAATAAATCTGAAATTTTCTTTACATTTATTATTGTCATTATTATTATTATTTGATCATTACAAATTGTAGTTGTGGCCACATTTGATGGCTTGCGCATTGTAGTATAGGAACAATGATTTCTCAGCCGTTCCAGCTGCCTAATTGCACTCATGGTTACTGAATTGCATGTCAACAATACAAAATAGAAACTCAGTTTCAGTTGCCTTGGTAAGGGAGTAATTTGGCTGCGGTGTGGTACACAGTGCTGCTAATGGTAAATTGCCACAGAGTTATTAAGCTTTCTTCCCCTCCATCATAACCAAAATAAAACCTCCGTAGACTCAAAACAATAAGGAATTTTCTTCTAAAAGCATTCTTGTAAAGCCTGTTGTTTTGAAGACTGAACAAAATGTGTTTTGGTGTGTGTTTTCTTGAACCCATTTCCTCTAACATTGGCAGGTTTTATAATAATGAATATACACTTATGTTTCAACGGACCATTAGAATTTCAAGAAATAAAGAACTTTTTTCTTCCTGCCCTCAAAATTTTTATTATGTTCGGATCAAAGGTGTATATCCTAGATGTATTCGGAATGAGTTGAGGTCTTTCTGACTCTTAAAATTTTGAGATAGCTAAGTTGATATCCATTTTTATTTCTGAATAATTCTCAGATATTCTTTTTCATTAAAAAATCCATACATAATGAAGTAACCAAAAATTAAGTGAAGTTCTCAGTAGATAATTGTTTAGCATTAAGAACATTAATACACCTGATAATTTTATGAAGTTTGAATTAAGAAATAATATAATGTATCATTTAGTTGTGTGTTATTTATTTTTTTAAGTTAATTTATTTTGAGAGAGAGAGAGCGAGCATGAGCATGGGAGAGGCAGAGAGAGAGAGAGAGAGAGAGAGAGAGAGAGAGAGAATGAATCCCAAGCGGGCTCTGCACTGTCAGCAAATGCCCAATGTGGGGTTCTCACTCACGAACCACAAGATCATGACCTGAGCCGAAACCAAGTGTCAGATGCTCAACCAACTGAGCCACCCAGGCACCCCTAGAAGGGTGTTATTTAAATTTTACATGCAGTTTTGATACAAAAATAATATTTTTCCAAGTTATTCAGCCAAAATACTCCCAGTGCTTATATTAAATGTCAGTATATTTTATTTTTAATTATTTTAAATTTCTTAATTTTTTAACACAAAATTAACATGCTTCAAAATCATCATGGTTTATTCACAGCATTTTTACTTTTGCAATGATGAATATACATTATATTTCAGTGGACTTTTAAAATTTCAACAAGTAGAACACCCAAGAAGACTTTTCACTACAAGTTATATCTAGATTGATAATTTATTATTTGGTTAAAACATTACCTATTTAGATATTAATGTTTAGAATATTTAGATAGTGACAACAAATTCAAATGTCAGTGTTGATACTCCATCCAAATGCCATAAACATTCATACTCCAAGGAAGGCCAACTGTAAGTTTTCCAAACAGGAGCCATGGAACTCTTCCCCTGAAGGCTTTCTCTAATCACTGGAGCCCACTCAGCCTGTGCCCAAGGTAGAAGAGTGCTGAGGCATGAAGACACCCTTCGTACTCCCAGAATCCCTCTAACAGTAAATGATGGGATTTGATGAATAAATCCCTCAGTTACCCACCTCTCAGAATAACTGAGGTATGATAATAACAACCTGGTATAACTCTGAGGTATGATCTACTCTATCCACCAGAGTTCTGCAGCAGAGTTGAGTCCTCGCTGTCCAGTAATACCAAGTTCCATAATATGCCTTTCTTGGTTTCCTTCCTTCCCTGTATCATTTACCACTCACCCACAAGAGCTTTACGGACTCACCTCTCAAATGAACAACTCACACTCACATCCTTTTCTCAGGTTCATCTTCTAGAGGAACCCAACGTAAGAGGTACACAATCCTGAAACCACACACCTGTCAGGAATGCTGGGAAGGACACTGATAAGCCACTAGTTTCAGGTGTACAGTGGTGGACTCTCCCATTTTTATCCGAAAATTTTCAAACCTGTATCAGCTGTCAACTGCTGTGTAACAAATTACCCCACCCTCGGCGACTTGAAATGACAACGATGCATCATTTATCACACTTCTGTCCATTGGTTGTGCTCATTTTACCTGGCTCATTCCTGCAGTTATCCTCAGGAGGAGAGTCAGGTGGGCCTGAAGGTCCAAGTTGGCCTCACTCCTGTAAGACAACTGACGCTCCTACTTGGCTGGAATGACTTGATTTTTCTGTGCATGGCCTCTCATCATCCAGGAGACCAGAGCTAGCTTCTTTACATGGAAGTCTCAAGACAGCATTTTAAGAAGACAGAGACAGAAGCTGCAAGGCCTCTAGAAGACTAGGCTAGAGAACTAGCAAGTCCCACTTCAACCACTTCTGTTGGTAAAGGCAAGACACCAAAGCTAGAATGGGCTGAAAGAGTGGAGTTATAGCCTTCATCGCCTCACATAAAGAGCTGGAAATATTATTGCTATATTTTCAATCTACCATAAAGCCAACTGTCTTTGTGGAAGAAACCAGCTAGATGTTCACCAGGACTACTTCCACTTTCTGGACATGAAACAGTTCTACACTTCTCAGTCTCCCTGTAGGTAGGTTGGATCCAAATGCTTACATCATGGCATTTCCAGCTACAGCATATACCTATGATCTGCTTCCCTTGCCCCAGAAATAGCATGTGCTGAAGATGGCAACGTCACAAAATGGAAGGAGGATGACCTCCTCAGGTTTTGTTTTGCGATTTTTTTTGAAGGAAAACCACCTGATTTCCATTGAACTTTGACAGGAGCAAGAAATAAATTTCTACTGCATTAAGTTACTGAGATTTACCCATAGTATAATCTAACATACCCTAACTAATAAAGCCTTTGAGAACTAAAAGAATGAACTCAAATAATGGAATGTAGGACATGGCAGAAGTCTGGTGATCATGATTTTTTGTTGTTGCTGTTTTTTGGGGCATTGAGAGAGCTCCTCCTCATTTTAGAACATGTTAGCAGTCTTCTGTCTACTTACTAGACCATCTTCTCTGATGATATCTACTAGTCCCTTGGTATCTGTTAGTTCCAAGGCAAGTACAGATGAACATACTTCCTACTATGGCAGAGATTTCTCTTGCGTGGTAGAGAATTCACTCTCACAATGAAACTACTGTTATTCATAGGGGAAAGGTGGCACCTAGGAATATATGCAAACATCTGAGAGGTGAGTGTATGGCTCACTCAAAAAGACACTACCTTTAATGATGGTGTCCAAAATTCTTCTTTTTTCCTACCTTTGCAGTATCCTTATCTCTCATCTCACCTCTTAGATATAGTCCTTTCTATTGGAATGACATTTATAGAATTTCACTCTGAAAGACCTTGCTAGCTCTTTAAGATGTTAGTTTTTCCTTTGGTTCAAAACTGAGGTGACTGTCATATGATAAAGGATCAAGTGGGTCACTGGGAAATTTTTATCCACTTTCTGGAGCAAAAACTCTTCCAAGTGTTTTAAAGATGTAAACCTGTGCCTTTTCATGTCTGGCAATGATACTGATGATGAGAAAAACCTTCCCAGGCCAGGATGATCTATCCAAGATCTATTTATTTTTCCATAATCCCTCTGTTTATGTGTTCTCAAATGACTAATGAGGCCAATCTGGAACTGGCAGATTTTGCCACAATTTAGACAGATGGTTTCAGTATATGTGCATAAAGAAAGTAATGCTGGAAATGTGAAAATAAAGATATATTTTGTACTATTTGAGGTTTTTTTAAGAGAACAAAGATAAAATGACCAGGGGGCATGGAAAGGTTTCAGTGTTGCTAAACCACACAATGTGATCCTCTTACCTTAGAAACCTCTGAAATAACTACTGAGAATCATTGCACTAACATACAGATGACTTTTTTTTTAGCCCAAACACTCGGGAAAGTCTAAACATATGCTCTAGTCATTGCTTTAGAAAGTTTGTATAAGCAATATTAAGTGAACTGTTGCTGATAAAAATGTGACCTCACCCCAAACCTGAGCCCTTCCTAGAACTGAAGCAAAACCAAATATTTCTGGGCAATTTGAAACATAAACAAGGCTGACCATTTTTCAGGTCTTTGCATAGATGACACATTTCTGAACCTTCTACTCTAATCCAGTTATCCAAATTTTTGTATGGTCTCTCTTAGATGAGAAAACCTAGAAGCCTTGGTACATTTCCAATTTACTGAACAGAGCCTAGCAATATGAAGACACATTCATTTACTCCATATTCTCAACTAATACTCACTGAACACTTACTTTGTGTTAAGACAAGATCATTGATGCTGCAAAATTCTGATATGCATATACCCATAAGCCCAATCTTCAAGAAATACAGATTGTAAACAAATTATAACATTGTATGATAAGTTTATCTAGCTCCTTAGAGAATAAATGCTTTTTTTTTTTTTTTTTTTTTTGCTGATGATGGCTACAGTGGAAACAGCAACAAAGGGGAAGGAGAATGGAGGAAGTAGAAGGAGGAAGAACCCAAGTATAATAGGTTGCCCTGAGACATACCACCCAGAAATGTGTGCTGCACCAGCACCATTAGTGGTAAGCCGCTAAGCCTTTAAGCTGGTTTGTGGTGGTGGCAGAGACGAGGGCTGGGTACAGATCCTGGATGTAGGAGTAGAATATCTACATGCTACAAGGCCTTTTGATGTAAGAAAGAAATGACTAGAAAGCAAATACAGATGTGCAATGGATCATAGGTTGACTACCCATGTCCTGCCATAGCAAAACTTCCAATGAATTTTAAGATTCTAAATTTTAACTTGGATATGCAGCTCATCACAAAGATACAGTTTTAAAGGTAGCTAGCAGGGTGCCTGGGTGACTCAGTTGGGTAAGCGCTAACTTTGGCTCAGGCCATGATCTTGCGGTTTGTGAGTTCGAGCCCTGTGTTGGGCTCTGTGCTGACAGCTCATTGCCTGGAGCCTGCTTCAGATTCTCTGTCTCCCTCTCTCTCTGTCCCTTCCCCACTCACACTCTGTCTCTCTCTCTCTCTCTCTCTCTCAAAAATAAATAAACATTAAAAAAAATTAAAGGTAGGATAGAAAAAGTATTATTTAATATTTTATTAGTTACACATGTAATTTTTAAATGGCATGCATAATAAGTACTTTTATTTCTACACTAACCCTAACCCCTTGCCACAGGCTGTGCATATTTGGGAGCCTAGTTATCAAAGAGACACAGGCCCCTGCAGGCCAGGCTTCTGGTTTCTTTAGTAGTGATATTCTCTCATAATCTTTGTGGACATTTGACTTGTTTTCAGTTAGTTCCTTACAAGTAACCACAGCCAAAAGTTTTCTTCCCATCCTTCTTTCTCTCAATTTCATTGTATTTACCTTGAGATAATTTGAAACATTAGGTTTAAATGGGTAGGCAACCCTGTTTATCTGATCTTTGGAACTAGGTAGTCTCCTAATTTCGGAATAACATATAACAGGAGGGAGGTGTTAATGGCTTAAGTCCTCACCCTTGTAAAAATGGTTTCATCAGCACTACTCCTAATAATAGCTTGATTAACTAACTCTCTTATAGAATTTTGCTAAATATAGCAAAAAGAAGCCAGAACACATTAATTGTGTAACTTTTTTTCAAACAAATTTGGCTAGATATGGACTTCTGTTGGCATATGACCTGCTTTCCAAGGTATTGCAGATGGCCCAATTCTAAGTATCAATTTCTATATTAATTATACAAAACAAATTCAACTGCATGAGACCCAAAATACAGTGCGTAAGCAAGACTCAAGTTCATGTCTCTCTCCAGGGAATGAAGGGCAGTTTTGACATTTTCATTGTGCAACTTTCATTTCTAGATCTAAAAGTGACTATTCCACTTCTCATCATGTCCCAAGTGATGGAAAGTAGGAAAGGGGCAAAAGCAGCACAGATGCATTCATTGTAATGATAAAACATAGAAAGAGAACATATACTTTCTATGTCCATCCAACTGGACAGAACTTCTTTACATGGCCACACCAGGATGCAAAGATACCTGGGAAATGTAGTCCCTACATGTGCAGCCATGTTTACAGCTAAAATGGGGGCATTCTATTATTAAAGAAGAAGAGGGAAGGTATAGGGATGAATAATCAGCAGTCCCTACTACAATGACCCATAGGTCAGAATAGGAGCCAGGAGAGAAGGGAGCAAAAAATTTACAGAGAAGAACAGTGGAAATGATGTGGTAGGGGCCTTACCCTGAGCTGGTTTTAAGTCTGACTCCCTGAAGCTGTCAGTTCCTTAGAAGAGTTCCCTCTACACCAAGTCTCCCCTTTTATCTGCTAAGAGGATGTCTCTCCAAATTATACAGAAACCCATCTGCCACTTGGAGGTGTCAATGATTAGTCTCATTCTCCATTGTCTTGTTAGACACATTCACCACAAGTCAGGAGGCTTTCCTGTGAATGTACAGTAGGAGCTCAGAGGAGCCCAGAGAAGGGGGACAGACAACTAACATAATCTGGAATTTTTCTACAAAAGAGGTAGGACTTCAGTGACTGCAAAAGGAGTAAAGAGGGGCAGAAGAAGGGAGTTGGGCTTTTGTGAGGATTGATCAGAGGATCTGTCCCTGCTACTCGGACTTTACAGGTCTGCATGACCTCAGAGGATGACTCAGTGCCCAGTGGATTAGAAGGACTGGAGTCCACAATAAAAGTCCCAAGTTGGGGCGCCTGGGTGGCTTGGTCGGTTAAGTGTCCGACTTCGGCTCAGATCATGATCTCACGGTCCGTGAGTTCGAGCCCCGCGTCAGGCTCTGTGCTGACAGCTCAGAGCCTGGAGCCTGTTTCAGATTCTGTGTCTCCCTCTCTCTCTGCCCCTCCCCTGTTCATGCTCTGTCTCTCTCTGTCTCAAAAATAAATAAACGTTAAAAAATTTTTTTTAAATCCCAAGTTGAACCCCAACTAGTTACTTAACCTCTCTGTTCCTCAGTTTTCTCATCTTTAAAATGTAGACAACATTTACCACATAGGGTTGTTTTGAAGATTTCAATGAGAGGATGTATACAAAGTTCTAAGGCACTGTGCTCTGCAAATGGTGAATATTTAATAAATATTTCCTAAAAAACACGTATCTGGGTGCTCTTATTTAAATCATAACAGACAGAGGACAGAAAAGATATTTTTATCCATAGTAATATTTTCACTGCCTCTAACATTGTGCCTAGAACACAGCAATCATTCAATAAATGAATGAATGAGTAAATGAGAACATTGTGAAACCCATTAAAGTAACCACCCTACACAAGGTTTCCCTGGCTTCTCAAGTTTCTTGGTGGTTCTTAAATAGTGGCTCAAAAATGAAGAATTTATGTTAGAAATGTGAGCCAATGTACATAATTCCATCTGAACAAAGAAAGTCAGAAGTGCTTATTAATTTACAGTGAAGCCTTCATGTCAGTCTGGGAAAACAAAACATACAGCAGCACTGAAAATTTCTAGAACACACACACACACACACACACAAAGAATCCTTGTTTCTTTAGGAAAACGGAGCCATCTACAGGCCAAATCAATTTACTATCAAACTCATTCCTTGACTTCATAATCATAGAAAAGGAGAGTTTTTCCCTTTAATATCTTACTACTCCTATTTTTATTTCTTGTTACTCTTCATCCTTCTTCTTCCAAATACAGAGCTGTAGTTCTGAAGCATATCCACAATGGCACCTGCTTATGTCACCATCATTTTTCCTGAATCAATGCAATAATCTAACTAGTCCCCTGCTTCTGCCTTTGACCCATTACAGTCCATGTACAACAGAGTCAGAGGAATCCTTGCAAAGAAAATCACTCAAGTGTCTGTCCACTGAATTTAAAAATTAATGACTGGCCCCCATAAATCATACAAAATTCAAAGCACTGGTGATAAAGTGCTCACAAAGACATGGTGCCTGTTTTGCAAAGAAGACAGAAAAGCTTATGGGAAAATCATTATATCCACTATAATAAACACAAGAGCAGGATGAATGATGAGGAGTGATACAACTAACTCCCTTAAAGTGAGAGAGCGTTTAAGCTGGTTCCTGAAGGAGAAGTAGACTGACATGTTATCTTTGGTCTTTCCATTCAAATAGGAATAACACAATAGCTGCCATTTGTGAAGGATTGACTACTTACAAGATACAGTGCTAAGTGCTTACATATAAGACCTCGCTTCATCCTTACAATCACCCAAATAATTAGACATGGAACCCCATTTTGTCCAGGCAGAAACTGAGAGTTACAGAGGTTAAGTAATATGCCTAAAGACATACTTCTAGTCAACAAAGGATCTGAGAGCTGCATCCAGCCTATTAGGTGAGCCTGCTCTCTTAAGGACTGGGCAATACTCCCCTCTGTGAAAGGCAGAGACAGAGATCCTGGTGACAAAGCTACAGCAAGAGCAAGAAGTTTCTTGGTATCTATTCTGCAGGCCTTTCACTGGCATAGTCCTGGAGCTTTAAGACGACTGTGATTATTTAAGTGAGTGCCCTGCCAATCCTTGCCTCAACATAAATTTTTGACATTGCAAACACACATAAACACACACAGATATAGCTGCTGCATGAGACTGAAATTACAAGCTTAGAACCAGTGCATGAGCCCTATATGGGCAGGCACTATGTCTTGTCACCATTCTGTCACCAGCATATAGTGGACGCTAATAAATGAACAGATGAACTGAGACTCTAACTTCATTTTAAATATCCATTTAAAATTGAAGGTAAAAAGTACCATCAGAGGGGCGCCTGGACGGCTCAGTAGGTTAAGCGTCTGACATTGACTCAGGTCACGATCTCACGGTCCGTGAGTTCGAGCCCCGCGTCGGGCTCTGTGCTGACGGCTCAGAGCCTGGAGCCTGTTTCGGATTCTGTGTCTCCCTCTCTCTCTGCCCCTCCCCCATTCATGCTCTGTCTCTCTCTGTCTCAAAAATAAATAAAACGTTAAAAAAAAAGTACCATCAGAGAACAGGTTGCAGAACAGATTGTACAGGATGCCCAACAGTTGGTTGCTTTTATTTTAAAGGATTTGAGCCTTAAACAGACAATTGGGTCAGAATTTGGAATCAGCCAAATTGGGTTATAGTCCAGGTAGGTCTTTTCATTTTAAGTCTAATTGTATGACTAGCTATCACCAACTTCGGTCAGGGACCCGCATACTAAATGCATACTCTGCTGGTAATCCTTCAAGCAGAGCTCTTTCACCCACAGAGCCAGTGGCTACCACACCAGGGGCCACTGCACAGCAACAGCAGCAGGCCTCAATTTCCAAAAATTGTGGTGACCAGAACAAAGGCCCTGAAATGAGAGGAAATGAGGCGTCTCAGAGTTCATGAAGACCAGCCTGCCGGATTGGAGTCCCATCAGGACTCATTCAGTTTCAAGTAATAGCAATCCTTCTCAAACGGTCTGAAACAATGACTGCCGCCTGTAATTGATACATTGAAGAGACATGGCCAACTAAGGAACCACTAGGCCCAGTGCCTCAAGAAAATGTCATCAAGACACTGCTGGTCTCTCCAGCTCCTGCCTCAGCATTTCTCTGCATTTGGCTGCATCTCAGATTCCCCATTGAGCCAACAGAAGTGGTTTCCAGCAGCTTCACACTTACATCTATTCACTTATCAAGCCAGTGGATAAAGGGGCCTCATTTCCAATCATTTTGGCTGATAAATCCTCAGATTCCCTCTGATTGGTCTCACTTGTGTCACCTGCCCATCCCTGAACCAATCACTGCGGCCAAGATCATGCAGCCATGTCTCTGGTTCATCAGGACTGAGACATGTACTCATGGCTGGAGTCCAGGAATGGAGTCACTTCTGCCAAAATGATATAGACCCAGAGTGGAGGAGAACTGATTCTCTAAGTAAAACTTGAGGTTTCTTTTACTAGAACAAGGGATGCTGGGGAGCAGGTGGGGTGGGGGACAGAGAGCAATAGACAAAAGGTGCTGAAAATGTGTGAAAGTATGTTGAATGTGACCTGACCATGACTGGCCCCTTAACTGAACTGGCTAGGGAGTGGAGAATGGAAGAGGAAAAGGGGATATTACACCTATTAAACCACAAAGCAGTTAGTAGGCACTGCATGAAGGAGGAAGTTTGAGTAACTTGCAACTGAGTGACAATGCCTCAAAAGCACATCATTCGTTCATTTATGTGCATGAAAGAAGGAATAGACAAATGCAGAACAAATAGACAAATGCAGAACAACTTTTTAAGGTGGACATCTTTTATCCCACTTAACAAGGAAAATGAGGTACAGGGGCTGAATGGCTTAGTCAAGTTCTCCTAAGTCAGCAACTAGGAATTTTAGCAAAGAGCTCAACCTCTAGGTCACCATTCCTATGTGCTCCAAAAAAAAAAGGGTGCATTAAAATAGAGGCTTTTTATTGTGAATAATTCTCTTTTTTAAACGTTTTTTAATGTTTATTTGAGAGAGAGAGAGAGAGAGAGAGAGAGAATAGCATCAGTGGGGGAGGGGCAGAGAGAAAGAAGGGAGAGAATCCCAAGCAGGCTCTGTGCTGACAGCACAGAGCCCAACCTGGGGCTCAATTTCACAAACCATAGATCCTGACCTGAACCAGAATCAAGAGTTGGACACTTAACCAACTAAGCCACCCAGGTACCCCAGTTGTAAATAATTTTAATCCTAAAATTAAAAACAGTGGCAGGGATTTTATAATAAAAGTATAATTTAAATCTGGACTCTGTCCTTTACTAGCCAAGGATTCCTGGGCAAACTAGTTCATCTCTCTTGGCCTCTGTTTCCCCATCTGTAAAATACTGCTAATCACCTTTATTATGGAGATTAAATGAGATAACCTATGGAAAAGCACCTAGATAATACAGGTACCATTAAGTAAGTTATATAATAACTAATTAAATGAATGTGAGATTCTTTTTTATAAATAAAATAGAAACCATGGTCTGTACTTAAAAATTAAACAAAAGAACACCAAAACAACGACATTGACAAACACCTTAGTCTGGCTTTCACTCAATCCCAATTCTAAATCATCCCCATGCTGTTACTTAAGTTAATATATTTATGCACAAGGCAAGGAAGAGGCATTTCCTAAGCATGTAACGCATAAAAACATGGCCCCAGCAAACTCATTGGATCCTGAAAGCAATTTAGGTTTCTTTTTACACCATCTGCAACCTCTCAGACTTCAGAAGCCTTGAATCAGCACTGCACCACCTTGCCGTAGATTGGACACAAATATAAAAAGAAAAATCAAACCATAACCCTGGACTCCATCCAGGGTCTTGTCTTGAGGTTAAAGTCTTAGAAAATGTCTCTCTCCTGTGAAATAAAAAAGTAATCATATCCTTGCCCATGTCAGACCCCTACATTTTTTTACTGTTTTCCTGTTCTAGTGTAAACTCCCAGACCCCAAGCCATGACCTGTCTAGTCTTTGAGAGGGCTTCACAAATACGTCCTTACTCCCTTCAGTCAGCCACTTCCCTCACTTCCCCTTTCCTTCCATCACCCATCAACAGCCATAGCTGCCTCACGCATGTCTACTTCCCACCACACACAACAGGACAAATAAACACTAGTCAAGGGAAATCTTGATAAATTGAACTTAGTAAAATTAAGAGTTTCTGTTGTTCATCAAAAGATACCACTAAGGGTGAAAAAAAACTGTGAGGATATATTTGCAATGTATAAATCTGACAAAGAACGTGTATCCAGAATTTTTAAAAAATCTTTTTTACGCTAATAAGAAAGGACAACCCAATTTTTTAAAAATAGGTGAAAGACTTCAATAGATATTTCACGAAAGAGGAAATCTAAATGGCAACCAGCACATGAAAAGGTGCTCAACCTTACAAGACATTAAAGAGCTGCTCATTTTCCAACAATAGTGAAAACATTTTACATACCCATAAAACTGGCTACAATATAAAAATAACAACTGAACAGATCAGTGTCGGTGTGCCAAAAACTGGAACTCTCATATCTTGCTGATGGGACTGAAAATTGGTACAACTACTTTAGAAACTACTTGACACTATTTACTGAACCTGAATATGTATCTATGACCCACTGATTCCTCCTCTCCTAGGTATATCCCCAACAGAAATGCACTATATACATTTAAGTGCAAAAGGTATATTTAAGGATATTCAATGCAGCATTATTGCCGTAATCAAAAACAACATATAACACACAAGTCCGTGAAGAGTGGAAAATAAAATTGTGGTGGTCTATGATAGATTATCAAACATTAAGACAGAACAAACTGCTGCTATACACGATGGTATGAACGAATTTCAAAGACATAATGTTGAGCAAAAATACATGTTCGAAGATCCCTTTTATATAAAATTCAAGGAGGGGAAAAAACTAACGTAGGGTAATAGGAGCTAACACAGTGGTTACTTTTGGTGGCGGAAGGGGTTGACTGGGAGAGACATGAACAGGGATAATGTGGTGCCAGCAATGTTCTATTTTTATCTGAAGCATCACTGGCTGTTACACAAGTCTGTTCATTTTGTAAAAGCTTATTGAGTTGTAGCTCGAGATCTGGTCAGTTCACCAAATGTAGGTTACACATCCATAAAAAGTGTACTAAGAAATCCACATCCTTCTTGATGCCTCTAATTAAGGTTCACGAGTTCCATACAGCCAATTCTGTGACTTCAGAATAAACTTATAAATATGACTGGAATTCACCCATCTACACAAAACATTTCCATACCCACAAAACCACCTTTTAAAAAATACATATATTTTATTGTTGGCAATTCTGCTTTCTCTGAGCAATGATTTGTGGGAAGCATCATGTACAGAATTAGGAAGCAAGAAGCCAAGAGCTCCGAAAACAGTCAACATAATAGTAGCAAATATATATGGATTACTTACTACACAATGAGCAATGTTGCTAAGGACATATTTTATTTAACCTTCACAATAAACATTTGAAATAAGTACTGTCAGTATCCCCATTTTACAAAGAAACTGAGATCCAGAGATGTTAAGTATCTTGTCTAGGTCCATATAACTGACAAGTGGCTAGAATTAATGAGGATTTAAACCCAAATAAGTTAATAAACACTAACCTCTGACCTCCTCCTTGGGAGGCAAAGAGATGGAAGATGTGGGAGATACAGCCTCTCTTCCCTCTCTCCCAGGGAAGAACTTCACAGTTAGGGGATAGGTAGAAAATAGCATAGACATTTCATTTCCAGAGCTCCATTTTGACAGAAGCACACAACCCCTGATGGGAGGGCGTCCTCCACGTGGGAGGCACCTCTGCATGTTGCAATGAAGAAAGAACACACAGGCTTTGGTGCCTGAGAGATCTCACAGCTCTCCCTCCGGTATGCCCTTGAACAAACCTGTTTCTTTATCTATAAAATGAAGATGAACAATCTTTTTCATAAAGCTATCGAGTAAATTCAAATGTCGGATGCATTAACTACTGCAATTTGGGAAGGTTTTCTCTTCTTCTGGTTGGTGTTTTTTTGCTGTTTTGTTGTTTATTTTGCTTGCTTGGCCACAGTGGAGCACAGCCTCTGTTGTCTCACATACTCCCCTTTCCCTTCTAATCGTCCAACAGTCCTGGGACACACCACAGAGAGGTGACTGATTTAAAAGTTCAAGCAGTTTTGAAGTTAAGCATCCTATGGTATGAACTGCCCTAAATTCCTTCTTGTGTGACTTAGTCTAGACAATTTGGAGGAACATTCAAGTGTCTTTATTTCTCTCCTTTTAAACTTAGAACCAATGCTCAGATGCTAAATTTCTGCTTCTTTTGTTCTAGATCTTACCCTGACACTTTTTGCAATTGAGAACCAAATGATTATAGTTAGCACTTACACAGCACCTTCTTTGTGCCATGTCTCCATTTTCAATACTCTTTGTCCAAAACCTTGTTGCTCTTTGCCTTCTTTTTTTGTGTAATTTGCTGCCCTCATGCACCCAGTTCCTACAACCATACTCTCAAAGTCATCTGTGGTTGTCTTCTCCCCTTCAACCCATAAAATCATTGCTTCAAGACAGATTGTGAGTTCAGCCCGCCACCTCAAAGCTTCCCTATGACCAGAAGTTTGGGACATCTGGATCTTTTCATCCTTTAATTGTGTGTACGTCACATCTTCCCAACCGGCCCCTCTGCTTCCACCTCACCTCTCTCCATGTTGAGAGATTGCTTGCCTGCATCCTTATATACTCCAAACTCCTGAGATGGCAAATTAAGGCCTACCCTTTCTATACTTCTCTCTCCAAGTGCGTCTGGCACTCCTGTCTTATGATACTCCACATTTCTGCCATCCTGACATTACCCACCATCCGTTTCATGACCCTTTGTGCAAGCTGCTCAATGGTCCTCCTCCCAACCCCACCCCATCTGGTAATCCAGCAATCTCTTACACATCCTTCAAAATGCTGCTGAATGTAACTTCCTCTGCAAAAGCTCTTCTTCCCCATTTCCGGCAACCTAATTGGCTCATTTCTACTCTGAGTTCCAATAGTACTTACTATGTTGATTTGTGATATCTATTTTTGAATTCCTGCCATTCCTCAGTGCTAAGCGCTGGGGTATACAGCTGTTGGGGTTAGAAAAGATGTCAGAAAGGAAAGTATATGTAGGATGAATGAATGAATGAATGAATGAATGAATGAATGAATGAATGGTTTTACAAATCTGAGCAAAACATCCAACTTGAAAAGATAACATAGAACATAAAAATGTAAAAGCTGCATAGGAGAATGAGAACCTGATTTATAGAAAGAGCACCTGATTAAGAATCCATACACCTGCGATCTTATTCCATCCATGCACTCACTAGCCACTTGGGTAGAAAGGTGTAATTTTACCCTCAAGACTCTTAGATTGGATGATGGCTGACATCCTTTCCAACTCTAAGATACTAAAAGGCTTCAAAAGAACAAGAAGCTAACAATGACCTAAGTCTTTCTCCGCACTGGTAAGAGTTCATTCACACACTAATGAAGGTCTGTCATACACAAATCCCTTTCCTGAGGCCAGGAGGAGACAGCCACAGCATTTCTAAGCAGAAGTTTTAGGGACATAAGAAAAAGGAATATTGGCTCAGAAGCAAAATAAAAAGGACACTCTCTGGATATGAGACAAACCACATGAAGTAATAGGAAATGCCTTTTTTCACGAGAAGATTCAAGCCAACCCCCCCAAAACAAAACAACGAACGAACAAACAAACAAACCGGTACAAATTAAAAGTCCATTCCAATGCAAAGAAGTTTATTTAGGGGAAGGCAAATAGTGTAAAGGTCTTGCTGAGCTAGACCTAGAAGCTCCACATGCAGAACAGACAGGAATTTTAACTTTGCATGTGTGGTTTTGCTATTGCCAATTACTGATATTTGTAATTAGCCTTCGTTGTCCTCTCTGGCCTGTGTTAGAACATTTTTTGGTTTTAAGAACAGGAATCCTCTAGTTCATGTTTTAAAATGAGGGAGGGGTGACACTGAAAGAATGCGTACAAGGAAGGCTGATAAGGGCAATATCTGTGCTATCAGCTTTTGGGAGAGCAAGGGATAGTGAAAGTCAAGTTTCATGGGAAGCCCCAAACAACTAGCAACTTAGCAATATCTCTAGTAGTCAAGTAAACTGCCTGTATCTTTGGCAGCCCAAGTTTGTTAACCTATACCCTATTGTCCTCTGTCAGCATGACTCAGTTATCTCCCCTGCCCCTTTTTCCGCGTGACTTTCAACTTCAGCAAATTCATATGTTGTCTCCTTAGGTCTCTTGATGTTTTCCAGAGGGAGGATCTGAACGCTCTAATGTTGACGTGTTCCCTGAATGTCAGAGCACTTACACAATACCAATAAGTAAGTTGCTCACACTTACTGTGGATTTCCCACACTTAAGTCTCCCTGGTTCTATCAGCTTTGGGCAAAGTAGAATGGTCAAATGAATCAACACTGATACTTACAAAATAAACCCCTTCAAAGGATACTGTGGGTGAGCAGGCACTCTTAAGACTTGGCCTCTTTAGGACATAACCACAAGGCCCACTTGGATAGCAAGGGACAGCTTTCCTCACTTTAAATTGGAAGAAGCAATTTAAACAGCAACTCTAGACATCACTGAACGTATCTTCGGTGTTCAGCAGTCCCCCGGATGACCCAGTGACTTATGCCAACAGAAGGCCACTTTTCAATGTATTTTCTGCATCAGTCGGCGGTATTGGTTAAATTTCCGTATCAGTTGGCTAAGTTGTCCTATAATGACAATGTTCCCCAAAATGTTAGTGGCTTACAGAGGGTGATTTCTCTCTCATGTGTACCCCTTATGGGTTGGCTCTGGTTCTGTTCCATGTCATCTTTTCTCCAGGAACCACGCTGACAAGGCAGCCTCTATCTGGACTGTACATTCCCATTTATCCAACACAGTCCTAGCCATGCCTGTTGTCCCAGAGAAATGATTAATAGCCTATCTTTTCACTTTCAGGAGTGTACCCCTTTACTTTCAAATATTCCTGTTTTGGACAATAAATTACATGCCATTTTTATTATCTGCGTTATGGATGATATCCTGGCAAAGGAAAAAAAGAGAAGCGGCAAAAACACACACTGGTTCTTAAACGTTTCTGCTCGGAAATGACTCAAGTCACTTCTGCCCACATTTCATTGGCTAAAGCAAGTCACATGTCTGCTCCTGAGTTCAGCACAGTGAGAACATATAATTGACCCTGAGGAGGGCAGCAAACACTTTGAACAAAATACATCCTACCACAGTGAAGAACGGAAAACATAACGACAAAATGAAATGATATAAAGAGCTTGCCCAAGGCATGTGTGCGGAAGTGGTGAAAGGGTAGAGTTAGAGTCACTGCAGCTCAGGGCTTCTACAATTTTATCCGTTTTCTGCGCTTGTCCAATCCCCTTATCATGTAAGATGAAAAAAAACTGGAGCCTAGAGAGGGAGATAACTTGCCCAAGTTCCCAGAAGTCTGTAGACCAGTGTATGACCTGCTAGTGTGGGAATTTAGGAGTATGATGGAAAGAAAAAAATTTTGGTGATAACATAAACCACAAATGTCTAAATCTAAAGCAATCCCAAGCCACTCAACCTTCATAGAATTGACAGAGGTCAAATTGGTGTGGCACAAAACACAGAAATGAGAGAGCTCCCAATAACATGAGAAACTTTGAAAGAACTCAAAAATAACGCAACTCCTCTTTCATGAGGGATAATTTCAGAGAATGTTCTTACCTTATATTGAGACATTTATGACATATGAGTCTCACCTCCTTCTTGTCATTAGGGGACCTGCTTCCCTTCTTCAGCTTCAGGGCCCAGATTCATGAAGATCAGTAGTTCTCAACCTTGGCTAAAACCCCCCTGCCACATCTCCACCTCTCCCCAAATAACTCTGATTCAGTTGCTGGGAGAAGAGGTGCTGATAATTAGTACTATTCAAAAGCCTGCATGTTATTCAGCTTTATATCCAGGGCTGAGAATCACTAATGTAGGAATTTTTTCAATATTCCATGGACCAGGGTGATGGATTTTTGGTTTAGCAAACCACTTTGGTAAGGCGATTCATGTGTACTTTGTTATGAACTGAACATTTATCTTCTCCCAAAATCCATATATTGTACCCCTAACTCCCAATGTGATGGTATTTGCAGGTTGGGTCTTTGGACAGTAATTAGGGTTAAATGAGGTAATTGGGGTGGCCCCTGCATGACAGGATTAGTTCCCTTATAAGAAAAGACAACAGAGGGGTGCCTGGGTGGCTCAGTCGGTTAAGCGGCCGACTTCGGCTCAGTTCACGATCTTGCGGTCCGTGGGTTCGAGCCCTGCGTCCGGCTCTGTGCTGACCGCTCAGAGCCTGGAGCCTGTTTCAGATTCTGTGTCTCCCTCTCTCTCTGCCCCTCCCCCGTTCATGCTCTGTCTCTCTCTGTCTCAAAAATAAATAAATGTTAAAAAAAATTTTTTTTAAAAAAGAAAAGACAACAGAGACCTTGCTTTCTATGTCCATATTCACACAAAGAAGAGGTCAGGTGAGCACAGAGCAAGATGGTGACAGCCTACCAGCCAGAAGAAGAAGCCTCAGAATTCAACTATCTTGCTGGCACCTTGACCTTGGATTTCCAGACTCCAGAACTGTGAGAAATAAATGGCTGTTGTTTAAGGCCACTGTATGTATTTTGCTATAGTAGCCCAAGCTGGCTGCTATCTATCATTTGTCTCCCAAACTCCCCACTTCTATTTCTCACTGCCAGAACTACATGTGCACGCACACACACACACACACACACACACACACACACATTTGGTTTGTGTGTTTTATTTGTTTGCCTGGAATGCATTTAAAAAATTTTTTAAGTTTATTTATTTCTTTTGAGAGAGAGGGAGACAGAGAGCGAGTGGGGAAAGGGCAGAGAGAAAGGGAGAGAGAATTCTAAGTAGGCTCCACACTGTCAGCACAGAGCCCAATGTGGGGCTCAAACTCACAAAACACAAGTTTCACATGACCTGAGCCGAAACCGAGAGTTGGATGCTTAACCAACTGAGACACCCAGGTGCCCTCCTGGAATGCATTTTGAAATACAAGGTAACCTAGATCATCCAAACCACTTTATAAGATATGCTATTTGTTCCACAAGAGTCTTTGGTATTTTTAGTTGAAGATTCAACGTCTCTCTAATGAGTATAAGGCTAGAGACTAGAAAACCTTTGGTATACAGCTGGTTCTGCTGTTTAACTGGCCATTGGATATTGGCTTGGTCATCTCTCCGGATATCACTTTCCATCATAAAGGAGAGAATCAAAACAAATGCTTTTTATAAGGTCTTTCTTCTGGGGCAGGAGTCACACAACACCCACAAGCCAGAAGTTATGACCCTCTTTATAAAATATATTAAGCTTTCCAAAAAGGCAAGGCCCAGAACTCTCTTCTCCCCAATCCCAAATTGGTTCATTGGTCCAGGGCAGGTGAGGCGATTGTATTGATCTTTTAAAAAATCTCTCCAGGAGATTCCAATGAGCAGGCAGAATTGGAAACTATGAGCTATTTACACATGTTTACCAATGAAAATATAGACTCAGGTGAAGTCATTTGCTCAAGAGCACTTAGCTTTCCAGTGGCAAAGCCAGAAGACAAACTGGTTGTCCAGCTGCAAAACTCCTTCCACTGTATGTGGTAGAAGAGCTCCTGGCACATTATCGGCTGCCTGATGCTATTACCAGAGCTTTGGTTGCTCCTATTTGAAAGTGTGTTTGGCTGACCAATCAGCCACACTCACCTATCAGCTGCTGCAGGGGTCACGGGCGGAAACTTTGGCTTCATTGTGGAGCTGGGGTTGGGATATTTTTCCATCTGTGTCCAGTAAGATGCACTGGTCTTCCATATCTGAGGTTGAAAGGATAAGATGCACAGAGACTAATTGTGAATTATAAATAGGAATGTTTACAGATCTTTCTGGCTTGCGTTTCCAGATAGAACTATTTTCTGGTGCACTACATTGGCATTTTGATTAACGTTACGTTCTTGGCTTGTTCTTTAGTTGCAGCAACACACAGATTTCTGTCTACATGTACTATTAACTGTCATCTGAGCTTCCCATGCAATGCAGCTGATAATTACATATTCTGGAAGCCGAGTGTCACAATCAATTAACTTGACAGGCTCCACTGATTCAGATAGAAATGGAGGCTGTACAAATCTGTTTTGGAGTGTCTCAGTATAAATAGAGAAGTGATTAAGTGAAAGGACTACAATAAATAATACTGGCTCAAACCCAGGTACATAAGGAGTGAGTAGAAAGATTTTGAGCGTTGGGACCATTGAGACCAAAGTTCAAATCGCCATCCTGCCACTTTCTAGTTGAATGGCCTCACACAAGTTACTTAGACCTACTTTTATTTTTAATTGTATATTTACCCAAAAGGTGCTTTTAAAAATGTGTGCACCTCTTAAATAATGAATATCTTTATGTTTAACAGACCAGCTTAAGAAATAGAACTGACCAGGACTCAAAGCTCCTGGAACTTAGTGGTTCTCATACCCCCTTTTTCCCCAGAGGTAACTCTGAACCTCTCCTAATCATCCCCTCTCTGTCTTCTATAGTTTCCCCACCTGTATATGTATCCCTAAATATATTCAAATTCTGCTTACTTGTTCTGTGCCTTACAACCTGTGCCTTACTCCAGTTGTTCCACATTTGTCTAGGATTAATGGACACTCATGGATGTGGCTAGAGATCATTTCCTTTTTTTTTCAATATATGAAATTTATTGTCAAATTGGTTTCCATACAACACCCAGTGCTCATCCCAAAAGGTGTCCTCTTTTTTTTTTTTATATGAAGTTTATTGACAAATTGGTTTCCATACAACACCCAGTGCTCATCCCAAAAGGTGCCCTCCTCAATACCCATCACCCACCCGCCCCTCCCTCCCACCCCCCATCAACCCCCAAAAGGTGTCCTCAATACCCATCACCCACCCTCCCCTCCCTCCCACCCCCCATCAACCCTCAGTTTGTTCTCAGTTTTTAACAGTCTCTTATGCTTTGGCTCTCTCCCACTCTAACCTCTTTTTTTTTTTCCTTCCCCTCCCCAATGGGTTTCTGTTAAGTTTCTCAGGATCCACATAAGAGTGAAAACATGTGGTATCTGTCTTTCTCTGTATGGCTTATTTCACTTAGCATCACACTCTCCAGTTCCATCCACGTTGCTACAAAGGGCCACATTTCGTTCTTTAGAGATCATTTCTTGTCACTATTATATAGCACTCAACTAACTGAATATAGAACAATGTATGCAACCATTCTACTGGTGATGGCCATTTCAGATCCTTAGTGTTATAAACAATAATAAAAGAAGCATTTCTGTACAATTTCTCCCAGTGTAGCATTGTTTTTTCTAGAGCAGAAGTTGACAAACTATAGACCAAGGGCCAAATCCAGTTTGTTACTCGTTTTTGCAAATAAAGTTTTATTGGAAAATACAACCACTCGTTTACGTGTTGCTTATGGCTGCTTTCCCACTACTACACACAAGATCCCATTTGCTCTCCTGAATGGCTCCTCCTTTCCTCAGTCCTCAACACAAAAACCCTATACCCCTCCATTCAAAAAAGTCTAGTTTTCTTTTTTTCTTTTTTAAAAAGTCTCTGTAGTCCCTTAAAGAACAAGCCTAAATTACTAGCAACTGCTTTTAAAAAATAACTTCCTTCTCTTCAAAGCAAGAATATTAAATTTCAAACACTCCAAAAGGTAAAAGGAAATCATTGTGTTCATCCTGGGGGTAGTAGTTTAGGCATGACCAAAGGGACAAGAGTAAAGAATGCTGTTTGGAAATAAAAACATTGTTGTTTTTACAGATTTCTGCATCCTATTTCCTATACTTCATGCTTGTTCTTACTTAGAGGCAATCATTCCTCGAAATAATCCCATTCCCTCTCACTGGAGCAATTTGGTCTAGAAACCACCAAAAGATGATTCCTTAGGAGATCAGATAAGTGGGCTAGTCTGACCAGATGCGTGGCTACTACAAGAAGAATGCCAAGAATCTCACATCCTGTGAGATTTGGGAAGGGAATTTGCTACCTCCTATCTTTACAAAAGATTCCAATGCCATGCCTCAGAGCATCACTGGGCAGTCCCAGAGGTAGCTTCATCTTGAAGCCTGTTATTTGCTTCTGGAAGAACTATGTTGCTTCCCAGTAAGTAGTAAGTGTGGTTTGCGGAAAATCCTTAGAACTTAATGCCAGAGAGACTAGACCTTGGGAAATCTTCTATCCCTTGATACCCAGACTTCTCAGATAGGTTCAATGTCTCTTTCCTGCTGGGATATGTTTTAATTAAGCCACTTACTTACTCATTTCCATCATTTTTTCAACACATACATTAAAATACGTAGAAATTAGGTGAAAGACATAGTGCTGGTATAGGTAAAGATGAATCTGAAATAGTCCCTGTCCTTAAAAACAGCATCACCTGTTTTTCAGGGCCACCTGTTTGAAAATTCTTAAGATTTTTCAAAATGATGACAGGTGATAGCATAGCATTCAACCAACTATAAAGCCCTTCTAAATATGGGCACCATGCAACTCATTCCCATGAAGCAGCCCTCATAATCTATTCCATGAGACAGATACACAAAAGTAGCTACATTATAAAGCAAGAAAGAATGACAGTAATGTTAAATGTCTACACACATAAGGTGTTATAGTCATGTATTTCTAAAGGAGAATCAGGGTAGGCAACCCACAGTAGGAGGTATTTAAACTGGACCTTTAAAAAGTGAAGAAATTTTTATAGGTAGAGAGTGTGGCCAAACGCATTCTTGGCTGGGAAACATTAAAAGAAAAATTTTGTGATGTGAGAATGTTCGCTTTGACAGAGTAAGTACAAAGGCCACAAGGGTTAAAATGGAGAGTGCTGTGTAGGTGATGTGGTAATGGTGAATATGGGAAGGCCACTTGAGGTCAAGTACTAGGGAGTCCTGGGACCCTTATTTCTTTAAATTTGGACTTTATCTTGAACTTTATATGCTGAAACTTCCAGGATGTTTAAGTAGGAGAATGATATGATCAGTTCTAGACTTCCAGAAAGAAAAATTAACTCCAGTTGTAATACAGCAAATGGATCAGAGAAGAAAGGGACCAGAGGTAGAAAACTATCAGGAAATAGTAACATCCAGGGCAAGACGATGATGCTCTGTGATATAGATGAGAAGGAGAAGGATGGTCACACTGCAGGGGCCCTTCCTTCCTTGAAAAAGAAAAGGAGGGGGACTTCCAGGGAAGATGGCAGAGTATGAGGATCCTAACCTCACCTCGTCGTCCATGGATACAACTAGATACACACACATCAGTGTATATAACCCAAAAATGACCCAAAGCCTGACAGAACAGGCTCTTCACAGCTAAATGTAGAGAAGTGGCCACACTGAAGAGGGTACGAAGAGCGCAGAGACATGGTAAGGAGAGAAACAGACCCATGGGACTATCCTCAGAATGGAGGGACACTATGGGCTCAGAGAGGGGAGAGGACCAGACCCCACACCAAGGACCCGAGGCATGGGGGACCCACATGGGGAAGATGAATCCCTGTCACATTTGGCTTTGAAAACCAGAGAGGCCTAACAATCAGTGGAACTTAACAGCTGGAACTTTAAAAATCAGCAGCTCAGCTCTGGGAGAAACAGAAGGAGGGAGTACCCACCCTTAAAGAGACAGCACAACAAATAGCCCTGCTGAGATACAGCAAAGAAGCAGCAGTTTAAAAAGTGTCTGGGGTATATAGGAAGGAGATTTCTTTGCTAATTTCAGAGCATGTGCTGGAGGAGCAGAGATCCTTGGGAGACTTCTCCAAGAACAAAAGAGCTGGCAGGTGCTATTTCCCTTCCCAATCCCCCAGCCTAGATACACAGACATTTGTAGCAAACAGCATAGCTTGCTAACCATCTGCCCTACCCCCACACTCTTCTGTGGACATAACCCCTCCATCCCAGCTTGGTCTTGGCAGGGGTATTCCTGGGTGGCAACAGGTCCACTCCCAGGGCAAACCAGCATGGACCTTGCTGGCACTGCACACCCCACCCCTGCATTCTCCTGAAAACCTGACCCCTCTAATATACCCTTGACTGGAGCCACTTGACTGAGAAGTGCCACAAGCCTGGCAGCATGCAAGCAGCCCCAACAGGGACCAGCACTACTCCAAGGTGACTGTTGTCCAAGCAAAGGGAAAAAATAGC
The DNA here is from genome assembly GCF_022079265.1 of Lynx rufus. Taxonomy (NCBI): domain Eukaryota; kingdom Metazoa; phylum Chordata; class Mammalia; order Carnivora; family Felidae; genus Lynx; species Lynx rufus. The sequence continues at coordinate 50,047,097 of NW_025814826.1, read as the reverse complement.
CACACACCAATCCAAGTGTGGCCCTAGCAGTGGGATGGGGGCAGACATCAGATCTGACTACAGGCTGTGACCACCAGTGAAAGCTTGTCAGGGGATAACACAGGTAAAGTGCCTGCAGTTTGGTGCTACTGCATCTCTGGCAAATGCCTGGTCTCACTCAACTCAAGCCCAAAGCAGGTGCAGACTAGCCCGCTAACAACACAGGGTCCAGACCCATCCCACAACAGGCAAAGAAAAACTCTGCAGACAACTGGACTTAAGGCAAATGTGGTTCAGCCACAACAGTAGGGCTCACACAACACACATAAGAGACACCCCTGAAGCTCCAGGTTCTGGCAAACAGGGGCATTGCACTGCAGGGCACTACAGGACCTCTTCTTCATATAGCCACTACTTTCAAGAAGAGGAGATGTAGCTGACTTTCCTGACACATGGAAACAGATGCAAATAAATGATGAGACAGAGGAACATGTCCCAAATGAAAGAACAGAAAAAAGATCACAGCAAGAGAGCTAAACGAGGCAGGACAGTAATATGCCTATTGGAGAATATAAAGTAATGGTCATAAAGATATTCACTGGACTTAAGAAAAGAGTGAAAGACCTCAGTGAAACCCTCAACAAAGAGACAGATAACATAAAAAAAAGAACCAATCAGAGAGAAGAACTCAATTACTGAAATTAAAAATAGACTTAATGGAGTAAATAGTAGACTAGAGGAAGCAGAATAATTGATCAGTGACCTGGAGGGCAGAGTAATGGAAAGAAATCAAGCTTAACAGGAGAGAGAGAAAAAATAAGAATAAATGAAAACAGACTTAGGGAAACCAACAACACCATCAAGCATAACAGCACTCACCTCATAGTGATCCTGGAAGGGGAAAAAGAGAAACAAGGGGGAAGGAAATTTATTTGAAGCAATCACAGTTGACAACTTCCCAAATCTGGGAACAAAAGAGAAATCCAGAGCCAGGAGGCACAGAGTCTCTAAAAAATCAACCCAACAAGGTCCACACCAACTTACATAGTAATTAACATGTAAAAAAGTAGTGATAAAGAGAGAATTTTTAAAGTCACCACAGAAAAGAAAACAGCTGCATCCAAAGGGAACCCCATAAGGCTATCAGCTTAGTTTTCAGCAGAAACTTTGTAGGCCAGAAGGCAGTGGCATGGCATATTCAAAGTTCTGGAAGAAAATAAACCTGAAGCCAAGAACACTCTATCTAGCAAGACTGCCATTCAGAACAGAAGGCAAGAAATGTTCTTGCCTACAATGTCCTACAAGAAATGTTCAAGGGGACTCTTTGAATGGAAAGGAAAGACCATAGGTAGGAGTAAGAAATGTAGGATGCACAAAAGCAGTAAAATTAAGTGTATCTATAAAAATCAGTCAAGGGATTCACAAAATCAAAGGATGTAAAGTATGACACCATATACCTAAAACATGGACAAGAAAGGAGTAAAGAATGAATTCAAACTTAAACAACCATCAACTTAATATAGACTGTTAGATGCATAACATGTTATATATAAACCTAATGGTGGGGCGCCTGGGTGGCGCAGTCAGTTAGGCGTCCGACATCAGCCAGGTCACGATCTCCCGGTCCGTGAGTTCGAGCCCCGAGTCAGGCTCTGGGCTGATGGCTCGGAGCCTGGAGCCTGTTTCCGATTCTGTGTCTCCCTCTCTCTCTGCCTCTCCCCCGTTCATGCTCTGTCTCTCTCTGTCCCAAAAATAAATAAAAAACGTTGAAAAAAAAATTAAAAAAAAAAAAACCTAATGGTAACCAAAAATCAAACACTGGTAATATATATGCAAAAAAATAAAGAGAAAGGAATCCAAGTATATCAGTAAATAAAGCCAGCAAATTGTGAGAGAACAGAGCAAGAGAAGAAAGGAACAGAGAAGAACTACAAAAATAACCATAAAACAAGTAAGAAAATGGCAATAAGTACATACCTATCAATAATTACTTCAAATGTAAATGTAATAAAAAATATATGGTGATGGGATGGAAAAAAAGCAAGACCCATCTATATGCTGCCTACTAGAGATTCATTACAGATCTAAATCGCAGATTAAAAGTGAAGGGATGGAAAAGAATTTACCACGCAAATGGAAGTGAAAGGAAAGACAGACAGACTTTAAAACAAAAATTGTAACAAGAGACAAAGAAGGACACTATATAATCATGAAGGGAATAATCCAACAAGAAGATATAACAATTGTAAATATTTATGCACTCAACATGAAAGCACCCAAATACAGAAAGCAGCCAATAGCAAACACAAAGGAAGTAACAGATAGTAATACGATAACAGTAGGGGACTTTAACACCCCACTTACATCAATGGATACATCATCCAAACAGAAAATCAACAAAGAAACAGTGGCTTTGAATGACACATTGGACCAGATGGATCTAACAGATATATTCAGAACATTCCATCTGAAAACAGTAGAATACACATTTCTTTCAAGTGTACGTGGAACATTTTCAAGATTAGGTCACATATTGGGACATAAAACAAGCCTCAACAAATTTAAAAAGACTGAATTCATACCATGCATCTTTTCCTACTCTAACTTTGTGAAACTAGAAATCAACCGTAAGAAAAAATCTGGAAAGGAACACAAATACATGGAGGTTAAATAACATGCTACCAAACAATGAATGAGTCAACAAAGAAATAAAAAAAATAGGAAATAAAAAAATACACGGAGGCAAATGAAAGTGAAAACACAACAGTTCAAAATCTTTGAGATGCAGCAAAAACTACTGTAAGAGGAAAGCTTATAGCAATACAGGTCTAATTCGAGAAGCAAGAAAAATCTCAAGTAAACAACATAAACTTATACCTAAAGGAGCTAGAAAAAGAAGAACAAACAAAACCCCAAACCAGCAGAAGGAAGGAAATAATAAAGATAAGAACAGGGGCGCCTGGGTGGCGCAGTTGGTTAAGCGTCCGACTTCAGCCAGGTCACGATCTCGCGGTCCGGGAGTTCAAGCCCCGCGTCGGGCTCTGGGCTGATGGCTCAGAGCCTGGAGCCTGTTTCCGATTCTGTGTCTCCCTCTCTCTCTGCCCCTCCCCCGTTCATGCTCTGTCTCTCTCTGTCCGAAAAATAAATAAACGTTGAAAAAAAAAATTAAAAAAAAAAAATAAAGATAAGAACAGAAATAAATGAAGTAGAAACCTAAAAGGCAATAGAACAGATCAATGAAACCAGGGCCTCATTATTTGAAAAGATGAACAAAACTGATAAACTTTCAGAGAGAGAGAGAGAGAGAGAGAGAACTCAAATAAACAAAATCATAAATGAAAGAGGATAAATAATAACTGACACCACAGAAATACAAAGGATTATAAGAGAAAATTATGAAAAATTACATGCCAATAAATTGGACAACCTAGAAGAAATGGATAAAATCCTAGAAACATATAACCTCCCAAAACTGAATCAGGAAGAAATACAATTACCAGCAATGAAATTGAATCAGTAATAAAAAAAAAAACTCTCAACAGACAAAAGTCCAGGACCAGACAGCTTCAGAAGTGAATTCTACCAAACGTTTCAAGAAGAGTTAATACCTTCTTCTTAAACTATTCAAAAAAATTGAAGGGAAGGAATGCTTCTGCTTTCTATGAGGCCAGCATTACCCTGACACCAAAACCAGATAAAGACACTAGGAAAAAAGACAACTACAGCTCAATATCTCTGGGGAACATAAATGCAAAAATTCTTAACAAAATATTAGCAAACCAAATCTAAAAATACATTTAAAAAATCATTCACCGCAATCAAGTGGGATTTATTCCTAAGATGCAAGAGTGGCTCAATATTTGCAAATCAGGGGCACCTGGGTGGCCCAGTCGGTTAAGCATCCGACTCCTGGTTTCAGCTCAGGTCATGATGTCATGATCTCATGATTCATGAGTTTGGGCCCTGCATCAGGCTCTGCACTGACAGTACAGAGCCTGCTTGGTATTCTCTCTCTCCTCCTCTCTCTCTGCCCTTCCCCTGCTCATGCTTTCTCTCTCTCTCCCTCTTTCTCTCTCAAAATAAATAAATAAAGTTTTTTTTAATTAAAAAAATATTTTCAATGTGCTACATCATATCAACAAGAGAAAAGATAAAACCATATGATCATTTCAATAGATGAAAAAAAAAGGCATCTGAAAAAGTACAACACTGATTCATGATAAAAACCCTCAACAAAGTAGGTTTAGAGGGAACATAATTCAACATAATAAAGGCCATATAATGAAAAGCCCACAGCTAGCATCACACTCAATGGGGAAAAACTGATAGCTTTTCCCCTAAGATGAGGAACAAGGTAAGGGTGTCTACTCTCATCACTTTTATTCAACATAATACTAGAAGTCCTAACCAAAGCAATCAGACAAGAAAAATAAATATAAAAGGCATCAAATTAGTAAGGAAGTAAGATTTTAACTATTTACAGATGACATAATACTGTATATATAGAAAACCCTAAAGATGCCACCAAGAAACTACTAGAACAGATTAATGCATTCAGTAAGGTCACAGGATATGAAATCAATATACGGAAACCCATTGCATTTCTATACACTAATAATGAAGTAGCAGAAAGAGAAATTAAGAAAACAATCCCACTTATAATTGTACCAAAAATAATAAAATACCTAAGAATACATTTAACCAAGGAGGCAAAAGATTTGTACTCTAAAAACTATAAAATATTGATGAAGACATTGAAGATGACACAAACAAATGGAAAGACATATGCTCATGGACATCCCATACTACTGGGGCAATGTACAGATTCAATGCAATCCCTTCAAAATACTAATAGCAATTTTCACAAAGCTACAATAAATAATCTTAAAATCTGTATTGAACTACCAAAGACCCCAAATAGCCAAAGCAATCTTGAAAAAGAAGAACAAAACTGAAGGTATCACAATCCCAGATATTAAGATATACTACAAAGCTGTAATACTCAAAACAGTATGGTACTGTCACAAAAACAGACACATAGATCAATGAAACAGAGTGGAGAGCTCAGAAATAAACCCATGATTATATGGTCAATTATCTTTGACAAAGGAAGCAATAATATGCAATTGGAAAAAGGCAGTCTCTTCAACAAATGGTGTTGAGAAAACTGGACAGTTACATGCAAAAGAATAAAACTGGACCACATTCTTTCACTGTACACAAAAATAAACTAAGAATGGATTAAGGAACTAAATGTGAGACCTGAAACCATAAAAATCGTAGAAGAAAGCACCGGCAGTAATTTCTCTGACATCAGCCATAGCAACATTTTTATACACATGTCTCCTGAGGCAAGGGAAACAAAGCAAAAATAGATTATTGAGACTATATCAAAATAAAAGGCTTCTTCTGCACAGCAAAGGAAACCATCAGCAAAACTAAAATACAACCTACTAAATGGGAAAAGATATTTGCAAATGACATATCCAATAAAGGGTTAGTATCCAAAATACATAAAGAACTTATGTAGCTCAACACCAAAAAGCCCAACTAATCCAATTACAAAAAGAGGAGAAAGACATGAACAGATATTTCCCCAAAGACATACAGACAGTCAACAGACACATGAAAAGATGCTCAACATCACTCATCATCAGGAAAATGCAAATCAAAATCGCAATGAGATATCACCTCACACCTGTCAGAATGGCTAAAATCAAAAACATGAGAAACAACAAGTGTTGATGGGGAAACAGAGAAAAAGGAACCCCCGTGTACCATTGGTGCATCCACTGTGGAAAACAGTATGGAGGTGATCAAAAAGTTAAAAATAGAATTGCCATATGATCCAGTAATTCCACTACTGGGTATTAACCAAAGAATATGAAAATATTAATTCAAAAAGATATATTCACCTCTATGTTTATCACAGCATTATTTACAATAGCCAAATTACGAAAGTAACCCAAGTGTCCATCAATAAATGAATGGATAAAGAAGATGTGGTCTACATATTATGGAATGGAATATTACTCAGCCACAAGGAATGAAATCTTGCCATCTGCAACAACAAGGTTGGATCTAGAGGTTATCATGCAAAGTGAAATAAGCCAGTTCAGTGAAAGATAAATGCCATATGATTTCATTCATATGTGGAATTTAAGAAAAAAAACAAATGAACAAAGAAAAAAGAGACTAACCACAACACAGAACCTTAACTATAGAGAACAAAGTGATGGTTACCACAGGGGAGGTAGGTTGGGGGATGAGTGAAATAGGTGAATGGGATTAAGAATACATTTATTGTAATAAGCCCTGAGTAATGGATAGGATATTGAATCAATATATTGTACATCTGAAGCTAATATAACACTGCACATTAACTATACTATATATAGAATAGGAAAGAAAATCAAAGAAAAGAAAACCAAAGAAAACCCAAGAAAAGCAAAAGAGAACTGTTGGGAATTTATGCACTTTTTTTCTTAAACTGCTGAGGTATGATTGACATGTAAAGAGCTGTGCATATTTAATGCATTTGACTTGATGCGTTTGGGGATAAGTATACACCCATAAAACCATCACTATTATCAAGACTATACACATATCCATCACCTCCCAAAATCTCCTCCTGCCTCTCCTTGCCACTTTTATTTTGTGTGTATGCATGTGGTAAGTACACTTAACATAACATTTACCCTCTTAGGAAATTTTAAGTATACAATACAGTTATTGTTAGCTACAGGCGCTATACTGTATAGTAGATCTCCAGGATTTACTTATCTTGCATAACTGAAACTTAATACCCTTTGACCATCACTTCCCCCATCACCCCACCCACCAGCCCCTGGCAACCACCATTCAACTCTGCGTTGACTATTTTAGATTCCACATCTAAGTGACGGGTAGATGAGTTATAAATATTCATGCAGCACTCACTCTTGGAGCATTCAATGCCAAGCTTAGTAAGATTGTTTTTGCACCTTGCCAAGCAATGAACAAGCACAGACCCCCATTAACACACTCTAGGCAGGGGAGCTGTCAGCAAGGTACACTCGCAGATGTCATCGTAGGAAATGGAAGGACCTACCCTGAGCTACCCATGTCACTGTATGTTTGTTCCAGTCAAACTGCTGGGCTGTTGAGGTGTAGGTGGGTCTGAAAATGTAATCCTTGCCAAGAGCTGAGCAAGCTCACCCAGAAACTTGCCCAGCTCTTGGCAAGAATTTTCAGGTAAACTTACCCAGAAAATCTTTTTAAGTATTTTCCATAAAATACTCAGGAAAGCATCCATTTTTAAACTGACAGATGGGTAGGAACCAGAAAATTATTTTTTAACAAAATTCCCACATAGCATATGTTTAAATACCCAAAGGATCACTTTGGGAGACATTTCACAAAGTGTAATGTTTTTGACACAAAAATAGAGGACAAACATTAAAAGATTGGTTTGTGGCCATAATTCAAATCAAGATGAACTGCAGTGTATTAGAGTTTTGCAAATAACTAATGATCTGATTTGAGACAAGTAATTTCGCTTCTCTTGTCTTTCATCTTGAAGATGAACTATTTGCTTTGCAAACTTCCAAGATTATTATATAGGGCAGAAGATGAACAGGTACACAACTATCATTGAGGAGCCTCAAAGCACTCTAGAAATCTAAGATCTTATTAGCAGTTCCTACAAACCTCAGTGGTCTGGAATTTTTTAATCCAAAGTTTTAACTTACTTCCTTTTAGGAAATACACTTCCAAGAAAATATGGAATAGAAACCACTTAAGATGTTGTGTGTGTGTTGTTGGTGGTGGTGTTTTTGGACACGTGTATAACAAATATTCACATCAGAAGAGACTGCATAACATAAGAAGTAAATAGGAAGATCTGCCAGAACCTTCAGTATGTAACTGAGAAAATATAGTCCATGTATGTTGTCTTCTGAGCATATGGGAAATGTTAAAATAAGTGAACCCAACAAATACTTGTAAATCACATTTGTTTCTCACACCTCCTCACCCCCAACAAAAAACACTCATAAATCATCCATTTTCTATATAAGCACAGTTGTTACCTCCTACTTGGCTGCTTTTGACTGTGTAAACCGGCCATGTTAAGCCCAACTGTTCCTGGCATAAAGAATTCAGCTGGCTCTTGCTCCAAAATGTCTTAGGTTCACTAAGTTTATGTATCCCCATCTCCCACTAGAAAGAAAAGGCCTTGAGGGCAGGGACCGACTCTCGGTTGTATCCTTAGCTCCAGTCCAGTGCCTGACACACAGCTGGTGCTCAAACAATGGTGAAGGAATGAACAAGGAGTGATGAGTTCCTGCTGCAGCAGCGTGCACTGCCAGGTGTTCTCCACATGACTATCAAATTTGCAAGAGTAGACTTTTCCTCTGCTGTGGGTATTTTTCCAAAGACAAGACTAAGGCATTCTTTCGTGCGTTTTGATAACACAACTCCACTTAATGTGGCATTTGTACAATTTCAATCTTTACATGGCTGTGATGATTATTAAACGGGTTTACCACCGGTAAAGAGTTTAGCAATTACATGATATGTCCTCAGTAAGCTAAAAAGTACATTATTTGTGAGGCACCCGGGCGGCTCAGTCAGTTAAGTATCCCACTCTTGGTTTGGGCTCAGGTCATGATCTCATGGTTCATGAGATCAAGCCCTGCATTGGGCTCTGCACTGACAGCATGGAGCCTACTTGGGATTCTCTCTCTCCCTCTCTCTCTGCCTCACATGTGCTCTCTCTCTCTCTCTCGCTCAAAATAAATACATTTTTTAAAAAGTAAATTATTTGTTTATTTATGAGAAGAATAATAGTGACTCTGAAGCCAGATCACCTAGAATCATATTCCAATTCTGCTACTATTGCTACGCGATCTCAGGCATGTAACTTACCTCTCAGTGCCTCATTGTATTAGCTCTATGATGGGGAAATAATACTGCTTCACTTCATAGCACTGCTGTGAGACTCGCATGAGACCCTGTGTTTGAAGGTAATGCAAGAAGATGGCATATGTACATGGTGTTGGGAACACAGGGAGTACTCAATAAATACTAGAAAAATAAAGGAAACCCAAGAAACATTTGTTACTCACCTGCTACATACAAGAAAGTCAGCTAGTTGCTCTGGTGGAGAAGAAACAAGACCCAATCCCAACCCTCATGGAGTTGAGATTCTAGGCAGAAAAGATCTCAATCTGGGGAATAACTGAAAACAGGGATAGTTAGAAACTCCCTCTACTGTTCTCCCAGAGCTTTGGACCAGAACATAATTGGGAGAAAAGGGATTTTTACAGGAGCCACGTAAGTGGACTGTTAAATGCCTCCAAACACGTCAGCTCTTGCATGTAAGTTGGATATAAATAATAATAGCAATAATAATAACAATAACCACCTGACTTACTGAAAATTGTATGTTTGATCCTGTTTAATCCTTACAAGAAAATTTCAAAATAAGTATGGTTACCCTCATTTCACAGATTGAAGTTCAGAGAAGACAAATAATTGCCCGAGGTCACACATTGGTCCCACAGCTGCACAAACCATGCCTCCATACTTTCCCCAGCCTTTTCCCAGAACTTGCCAGCTGTATCAATAAGCTTGCAGGGTATCCTCTGTCATGGTGAACGCATCCTAAACAGAGGGCTGGCCCACTGGCTGCGGTTGTCGTAGCTGTGCTTTTGCTTTCCGCTGTATTAGGGGTGGGACGGTTCAGGGCGTTGCCTCCATCTCACTGTCAACCACAGTATCCTCCTCTGCAGCTCTCCTCACTTTCCCAGGGACCCACCTTTCAGCCTCCATCGGGCTCTGTCACAAATGCTCAGACCTTAGCTTTGCAAACTGGTGCACTAGGTTCTCCCACTTACCCCCTGCACTCCCACCTTGTCTGCCAGCTCTGAAGCCAGCAGAGCAGCGGACACCTGCATGTCTTTCTCTAACCTCAGTTCTTCTTCCCACTTTCTAACTGCAAACTCTGGCCCTGGTGTCCCGCTGAACTGCCCACAGTAGATAGAGGGCAGCCCACCGTGCAGCCACGGTTTCCATTTGCTGAGCACGCTCTGTGCAGTTCCTCCAGCAAGCCCATTGGAGCAGCCACATTTACCCATATGTAGTTGAGTACTCATACCCGGTCCACAATCACCTAAAATATGGGGCACCTCTCCTCACAGAGAGATTGTCAAAGAACCCAGGATTTCCTGCAGATCCTTCTCCCCCAAGACCCATTTCTCTGTCTCCTGACTGGCTCCTCATTATTGGTTTGCAGCTTTAGCAACTTCCCAGGGAAATGTGAAACTGTCCCCCCACTGTCAACATGGAGGACAAGTGGAGACTGAAGAAAGACCACCCCAGATTGGTAGGTGGCAGTGTTAATAAGCAAGGGAACTTACATGTGATGCTTATCTTTGGTAGCCACAAGATAAGTAGGTCTCCACACCCACCTGCCAGTATCCTAGAAGTTTAAATGGAGACCTTAAAGGGATTCAGTCACATATACCAACCAAAGAGTCTCAACTGTCCCCAGGCTGTGTTCTTGAAATGGCTCAGCTCATGGGAATGGTGGGTGGATTGTACATTTCAAGGACTGGAGAGGGTGAAGAGCCTCTGACTGCCCCAGGGCCAGCTTGTGGGTCAAATGGCTATATCCTCTCTATGGCTTCCTTTGATGTCAAGCATAACTGCTCTAACAAACCCAAAATTGTGCAATGGCACAGACACAACAGAAGTTTATTTCTTGCTATGCAACAATGCGGGGTTGGTGAACAGAAGGGAGAGATCCGGGTGGATGCTCGGTCAACATGGATATTCTAATAAAATAGGGAGGAGCAAGAGGACGGAGGACAGGACACGGGAGGCTTAGTGGGCCAGGCCTGGAAGCAGTGTGTCCCACATCTGCTAAGTGCCCATAATCTAGAATTCAGTCAGATGACCTCCCTTAACTCCAGGGAGATGGCAAATGTAGACCCCGCGGGGCAGCTACTCTAGATAAAAACATAAGTGCCAAATCCACATTCCTACCCGGGTCTACAGGCCACCAAAGTCCATGCTTCTAAACTGGTAATTATAAGGGGCATCTACAGGCCCAGGATTTCCCCTAAGTGACTGTACATGTTTCAAATCCTTCAAAACAACTCTATGAAGTGAGTTGTTTTATCTGACACACACACACACACACACACACACACACACACACACACAAAGCAAGCATGATCCAGAATCAAACAGTTCTTTCATGACAACTGGGTGATAGAGCCTGTGCTTAATGAGAGCCTGTACCACCTCAGCCTGACCTGGACAACTTCCCAGTGCCCGTCCAGCTCCATGGGCAACCCCTTAAAGCCAGGTTCTGAGATCACCTCAAAGCATATCTTCTCCCAGTTACCCCAGGAACAGAATTGAGCTGTGTCCCTCAGGATGCCACCAAAGGCCCCAAGACCTTCTGTGGGCTGCTATTTTGGCCTGTGTGATGCCATCACTGGATTATCCCACTTTCCAGATAATCCTTGCTGTGGCTTCTCCAGGAATTCCACAATAAAACACTGAAAGAAGAAAGTTTTGGCTTTTGACACAAAGATCTAATGTACTTACAGCTTTTGGAACACAACACTTCTCCCAAAAACTTTACCATAAAATGGTGACATTTGTCAAGACTAAAAAGCTATAATTCTATTCACAGTCTTCTTTGAAGCTGAAAACTAAAATGGCATTTACTGGACATAGATTTAGAAACGTCTATTTTCAAAGTAACCACAGACCAATTTTTACAGTGGAGTCTTATATCAGAGGAAATTTTATAGTGGTTCTCCTTCTGAAGGAATTTCACAGCATTATGCTTATGAGCTCAGGCTTTGGAACCAGCTGCGTTTATTTAAATCCCAGCTCTGTCACTTACCCATCTGTGTGCCCCAGTATTTCCCAATCTGTAAAATGGGGACAAACCCAGTGCCTATTTTTTTTAACACACAGCGTTTTATTAGTTTAGTTGAATCCAGTGATTCAACACTGCCACACATCATCTGGTGCTTATCACAGCCAGTGCCTACTTTACAGTGTTTCTCTGAAGACTGAAGGGCTCAATGTGTCAGACGTGATCACTCAGCGTGACGCTTGATCCATCGTGAGCAGTCACCAGATTGTTTAAGGTGATATGGCATTTTATTCTCTTCAATTTAGAACCCTCACGGTGATCAAACAGAAATCTCCCCCTTCTAACACCCCAAGCCCATCATTCAATACAGTATTAATGATCAACCTATGGGTGGAGTCTGACTCTCATCCTGTATCAGAGGGTACCCCATGGCTCCAGAATATGCATTCCCTCAACTAGATGTACATGGCATACCCAGGACATGATTAACATGATGCTCCATAACTGAAAGGGTGAAAAGGGCTTTATAGTACAGTTATTAAAAGCCCAGCTTTAGGGCCAGATAGACACATATTAAGAGTCTCACATTCTGTGTGGCCTTTTCTACTCCAGACATTCATTTTATATATATATATATATATATATATATATATGAAATTTATTGACAAATTGGTTTCCATACAACACTCAGTGCTCATCCCAAAAGGTGCCCTCCTCAATACCCATCACCCACCCGCCCCTCCCTCCCACCCCCCATCAACCCTCAGTTTGTTCTCAGTTTTTAACAGTCTCTTATGCTTTGGCTCTCTCCCACTCTAACCTCTTTTTTTTTTTTTTTCCTTCCCCTCCCCCATGGGTTCCTGTTAAGTTTCTCAGGATCCACATAAGAGTGAAACCATATGGTATCTGTCTTTCTCTGTATGGCTTATTTCACTTAGCATCACACTCTCCAGTTCCATCCACGTTGCTACAAAAGGCCATATTTCATTTTTTCTCATTGCCACGTAGTATTCCATTGTGTATATATACCACAATTTCTTTATCCATTCATCAGTTGATGGACATTTAGGTTCTTTCCATAATTTGGCTATTGTTGAGAGTGCTGCTATGAACATTGGGGTACAAGTGCCCCTATGCATCAGTACTCCTGTATCCCTTGGATAAATTCCTAGCAGTGTTATTGCTGGGTCATAGGGTAGGTCTATTTTTAATTTTCTGAGGAACCTCCACACTGCTTTCCAGAGCGGCTGCACCAATTTGCATTCCCACCAACAGTGCAAGAGGGTTCCCGTTTCTCCACATCCTCTCCAGCATCTATAGTCTCCTGATTTGTTCATTTTGGCCACTCTGACTGGCCATATTTTTTTTTAATTTTTTAAATTTCATTTTTTGAGAGAGAGAGAGAGCATGAATGGGGGACAGGGGCAGAGATAGAGAATCTTAAAGCAGGCTCCATGCTCAGTGCAGACAGTGATGCGGGGCTCAATCCCAAGTCCCATGACCCTGGGATCATGACGTGAGCTGAAATCAAGAGTTGGAGTGTCAACCAACTGAGCCACCAGGCACCCCCAGCTTTCATATTCTTAAATGGGCTTTATAATAATCATCTTCATAGGCTTACTATGAAGATTAAGTCTGATGTCACAGACACTGTGCTAAACACTTGATAAACACACAATGTCTTCAATGAAGACATAAATCTGTCAAGGCTTCCAATGGATTCTCACTTTTTCTTTAAATAAAAACATGGTCAGTGTAACTGTAAAATGGTGTGGTCACTATGGAAGTTCCTTAAAAAATTAAATATAGGAATACTGTGTGATCCAGCAATTCTATTTCTAGGGATATAGCCCCCAAAATGAAAACATATGTCCACACAAAAACATGTACACCAATGTTTGTAACAGCTTGAGTCGTAATATCCAAAACGTGAAAACAACCCAAACATCCATCGCCTGATGAATGGATAAACGCAATAAGCAGTAAAAATAAATGAAGTACTAATACATTCTCCCAACAGAGACCTCAGAAACTTTACGCTAAGTGAAAGAAACCAGACACAAAGACCACATGTTGTATGACTGTGTTTGAAAGAAATATCTAGAATAGGCAGGTCTATATTGACTGGCAGTAGATTCGTGGTTAACCTAGGGCTGGCAGGGAAGAGATGAGATATGGGTTGGTATGGGGTTTTGTTGGGTGATGAAAATATTGTAAAAGTGATGATAACTGCATAAGTCAGTAAAAACACTAAACACCATTGATTCGTACACTTAAGACAGGTGAATTCTATATTATGTAGATTATATCTGAATAAAGCAATTTACAAAGAATACATATGATGGTGACGATATCTACTCTACGTTCTTAGTTGGAATGTCCAACACTGCCTTGTGTGTTATAAATATTCCAAACGTAGCTATCAAATGAAGAGCAAAATAGGGAAGCCTAACTTGTCCTCTGAAATGTTCTGCCGTTGCCAGAATCTTCACTCTCTTCCTAACCAGAAACCAGGTTGAATCAAGCTCCAAAACAAACCTAGAGAAGCTGGAAGTGGCGAAGTGGGTTCCTGCAGCAAGGTATTGGTACATAGCCAGACCCCATGCTCCATGGTTCTTCAGTCTAAAAGATCGTAATTTCTTACCTGTAAATACATCCTCTTTCATATGCAAACAGTTTGAAGATCAACTATGTTTTAACAAGGCCACCAGACTAAAAGAGTTTACTGAGTTGGTCAAACCGTTATTCAAATGAAATTTTCCTCTACATTTATGGGTTGTTTCAGGAAAGTAACCTAATTTATTCATTCAATTAACATTTATAGATCAGCTACTCTGTGCCAAGAACTACTCCAGATAGTTGTTAGATATGCTCAAATCATCTATTTGGGCATCATTAAACAAAATGATTTCATTTTCTCAAGATGCCCCATGTATTCTTATGGAGGCCACATAGGAATATAAATTTAATAAGTTAAGGTTTAGTCAGCCATCCAGAAAATGTAAAAAGGGTACTTTAATCTCCTAAGATTTTAAAGCAAAGTATGGCGACACATCACTGTCCACTGAGAAACCATTTCTTGTAACCCTGGTCCTATGCCTTCTGCACAGATTAAAGTAGTATTGATCTAAAAAGAAGGTTGAAAAGCATTATTTCCAGTGAATAACCTGATTCTCTGAACACGGACTGCAACCACAGCTTCCAACACAACACAAAGGGAGAAGCGGTGCAGGAGACAGCGGGATCCACTAAGGCACAAAGCTTGAGTCGTCCAGCCTCCTCTGTGCACCAAGCTTTACCTTGGCTGTTCCCTTTGGCCTTCAACTGGCTTCAATTACCTCTAGATTTAGCTTCAGCAAACAACAAAGTATTGAAAACTCAATTTTCCATTCTTCAAAGTGCATTACTAGAAAAAGTGAAACGCAAGGCAACAAAGAACACTGAATCATTACGATCTTGCCCCTTGCTGCGGTGAAACCGCACAGCCTGGCCCACTTCCAAGGCTAGAATTAATGAATGAGCAAGATTCTCAGGGAAAGCCTTTAACTACAGCCTGCTTCACCCACAGAGCCTGCCCCGTTATTGCTCTTGGCAGGTCTGCCTGTGTTTCTAACGGATCACCTTCCCTCAGGAACATGCACAGAGAGAAAGGTACAGCTTATGAATTCATGTTTCCATTTCTTGTCTTTAGAAACAGACTTAAGGAGATTTAATTACACTCAAGCAGAAAAGTCTTGAGTCTTAAGACGAAGAATTCGTGTTCCTCCTTTGCTTTTTCTCAGCTGTGGCGAATTGTGTGCTTGCTTGTGGCCATGGTCCTGAGCTACAGTATCTTTTTTTTTTTTAACATTTATTTATTTTTGAGAGATAGGGAGAGAGCATGAGCGGGGGAGGAACACAGAGAGAGGGAGACACAGAATCTGAAGCAGGCTCCAGGTTCTGAGCTGTCAGCACAGAGCCCCATGCGGGGCTCAAACCCACAAACCGCGAGATCGTGACCTGAGCCGAAGTCGGATGCTTAACCGACTGAGCATCAGCACCATAGATCTCTCTACTTACCTCTGCCCTTCTTTAAGACGGGACTGTTCTTGAGTCAGGGACAAGGGCCATGCTGATTACGTCCTAGAGGCTGGGACTTTGTTAGACAAGCCGAAAGAACGGCTTTTTGGCTTTTATCCCGAGTCCTCTCCTGACTGCTTCTTTCTGCCGGGCTCCCCTAACGCTGGAGCCAGAAACAAACCTGATGTGACTTTGGGACATTTGCTGTGTGTAGACCCCCCCCAACAGTCACGTCTCTGTTTTTCTATGAATGTCACTCCAAGTCCCTTTTGGGAAATTCCCTCTGCACTCTCCAGACACAGCCTGACAGCTGTCAGTGGATCACCCTACGCATCTCTAACCAACAGGGCAAGCACATGACATAAGCTGGGGTCACAAAAGTTCCTCCTCCAAATTCAAGTCTTCAATGATAAAAAATGATAAAATGATGAAATGTATCACATATATCACAATGATAAAAAAGAAAAAGAAAAAGAAAAAGAAAAAAGAAAAAACCAAACCAAAACTGAACACAGAACTTTCTCTCAGGGAAAGGAGTGTTGAGGGGAACATGTTTAATCAGTTCCTGCCCTTCCCCTCCCATTGCCCCCAACGCACACAGCTGCTGCTCACCCTCTGCTCTTCGGGCTCCCTTCTGTTCCGTGAGCAACACCATATCCTTCCAATAAATTCCCTCTTTGCACAAGTTAACCAGAGTCCGTTTCTGTTACTTGAAAGCAAGCAGCTGCATAATAGGTTGAATTTTTCTCAGTTTAATAAAGCCAAGTCAAGGATATAACTAAGAACCCGGTCTCTAAAGATGATCTATGCTTCCAGTACTTTTGGGAAATCTTTAAAAATGTACTTTATATTTGCGCAGCGCTTTATAGCCTTTAAAGCACTCTCCTTTCCTCTCTCTGTCCCCCCCCACACATATATATTACCTGAGTACATGTTCACTTATATATACATACACGAAAAGAGAGACAAACAGGGAAAGAAAGAACTAGGAAACACAGACTCATTCTCAGTTGAGCCTAAAACCCAAACAACTCTGTGACATAAGAAACCATCGCTTATAGTAATTATAACTGAGGGGCACCTGAGTGGCTCAGTTGATTAAGTATCGGACTCTTGATCTCGGCTCAGGTCATGATCTCACAGTTCGTGGGACTGAGCCCCGCGTCGGGCTCTGCGCTGACAGTGAGGAGCCTGTCTGAGATTCTCTCTCTCACCCCAGTCCTCTGCTTCTTTTCTCTCTCTCTCTCTCAATAAATAAATAAACGTGTTTTAAAAAAGAAATTACAACCGAAACACACACAAAAAGTAAAGTGAGTTGCTCAGAAAATCAGCAGGGTGGTAAAGTCCTCTCATTTTCTGGGTCCAATCCAGAATGCTCTCAAGCAAACAATACACAAAAGGATACAACTAACGTTTTAACCCTTACAAATGATGCACTACAGATGCCTTATCTCATTTAATCCTCTTTCATAGCCCTCTAAGATACTAGTAGGCCATTTTAACCCCACAGTGTAACTGAGCATGTTAAGTAAAGTGTCCTAATTCTCATCGAGCAAATTACAAAGGTGCAAAAGACCACGTAATCCCCTGGGGCGCGGGGTGTGACTATAAAGGCTGTGTCCTTCACCCTACATCATAGCAATTCTCTGCAATGGAGGGAAATAAACCATTACTGGATTTAAATCAGAATAAATTTTCAGTAAATGTTACTTGGTAACTGGTTTAACTGCGAGGGGAGTTGACCCCGACTACTGAACATGAATCAGTATTAGTCCCATGTAGATTAAAGAGTTCGATCTTTAAAAATAAAACAATAAACCAAGTAGAATAAAATATGGACACGATTTTTCAGCTCTCAGAATGAGGAAAGCCTTTCTAAGCAGAAAAACAAAGCATCTCAAAAGAAATTATTGATATGTTTGACTGCCTACCAATTAAAAACATCTGTAGCACAAAAAGTACTATAAGTTGAATTCAAACAGGAAAAATACTTCCAAAATACGTAATGTAAGATGAACAGGCTTAGTATATAAATATTTCTTCTAAAACGAAAATAAACGCTTCAACTTTTTAAAATATGCAACAGTCTAAAATAGATCAGAGAAGAGGTCATATAGATAGGGCAGAACACATCTAATAAAAATGTAGTTTCTCTAATAATAAAATAAATACAAATGAGGGACATTACAATCTTCTATTTCTCACTCACCATACCGAGATAAAAAAGTTTCTGTAGTGGTATCAGTTCTATTACCACATTGTAAGCAGCCAACGGCACACAGACAGTGTTAATAGGTCTAACTTCTTTAGAGGACACTTCAGCAGTATTAACACACGTCTTAAGTAGTGTCTGTATACAATGTATCTCAATGGGGCAGAGTTTTAACATACATTTATATGATAAAATGTGATGACAGGATGGGTGATCCTGGAAGATTTTTGTCTTCTTCTTTTATATATGTCTAGATTTTCCAAGCTCTGACAAAGAATATCTCCAGGAAAATGTGTGGGCACACATATGTACATACACGTTGCTACATATATATGTATGTGTATACACATAACACGATTTCTAAAATATCTGCACATCTAAGTTGCTATATATTTAAGTATATGTGGTTGTGTGGCAATTGAGAAGTTCAAACTCAGTGGGGTATAAACACGAAAGCATTCCATTCCCATCCTACTCTGTGAAATCTCCCTCTTCCCTCCCATGTTGACACCCTAGGCATATTCCACAATTTCTGGACACTTCCAGTTATTTGAAAACTCGATCCTATCGTTTTAAAACAGAGTTTCTTTTCTGATTCAGTGTTTTCCCTTGATTCAACACGAGACAGTGTCCTAGCTGAGGGTCCTCAGGTGGAGAGGGGGCCACGGTCCGCACTTTCTCTAACTTGGGGTGGGGTGGAGCATGTTTGGCTTGGCCTCTGGGGCACTTACCTGCTCTCCCTCTTTTGGACCTAGCTCTTCTTTGGGGGACAAAGAGATGATAGATAGATAGATAGATAGATAGATAGATAGATAGATAGATAAGAGAGGGGGAGGGAGGGAGGAAGGGACAGAGGGAGGGAGGGAAGAAAGGATGGAAGGGAGGAAGGAAGGGAGGGAAGGAAGAAGGAAAGGAAGGGAGGGAGGGAGGAAGGGAGGAAGGAAGGGAAGGAGGAAGGAGGGAAGAGAGGAAAGAAGGAAGGGATGGAGGGAAGGAAGGAAGGGATGGAGGGGAAGAAGGGAAGGAGGAAGGGAGAAAGGAAGGAGCGAAGGAGGAAAGAACTGAAACTAGCAGTTCCGAGTCTCTCTTGTGGGCTGTCCAGGCTCTTCTGCTGGAGCCCCGTGTGGGGTACACTGCAGAGTCCCCTTCACTGAGCTCCCTGATTTGCAAGATCTGGCTGTGCACCCACTTCTTCCACACCCCTTATCTCGCCCATCACTCTGATGTTCCCCCAGGGCCCTTTGTCGCAGGGGCTTCTATCGGGGCAGCTAAGTGACTCTGGAAAGAAGCCCCGCGGCTTACCCAATGTGGGAGCTGAGCAAGGGAGTCTGAATAAAGAGAATGCAAGCAAACGCCTCTTAACCCATCAGCTTCTCTTAATTCCTGTCTCATGAGCTTCTCCCCTCCAATTCTTTGCCTCCAGCTCCCTCCATCCATTCTCTGCCCTGCAGCCAGAGGATTCCTTCTAAAACCCACAGCCTACGCTTCAAAACTTTCCTGTGACTTCCCTCACCCTTTGGATGAACTCCAAACCTATGAACAGAGGATAGGAGGTTGGCATCTGGCCTCTCCTTACCACCGAGCGACACCTCGCCCTCATCGCCTCTCCCGTCCTGGCCAGGTTGAATGTTCACCCAGCTCCAGGGAGCCCCACTTCTTCCACTTGGTCTTCACAGGTGCACCTCCTGGCTCTTCACACTCTCCACCATCCCCACTGGCCTCCATCCTTCACCTGATCAATGCCTGCTCATTCTTTCTATTTCAATTTAAGCCCCACTCCGTCAGGGAGGCCCCCATCCCGAGACAAGAAAAGGTCCCCTGGTACTCTTCCATCCCCTGTCACACACCCATTACACATTTGACAATCCTTGGCTTAATTTCTGTGCTCTCACTGAGAGCTGGGGCTGCATGTCTCGGGGGTTTACACCCCCAGACCGGGCACCGAGTCATCCGCCCGTAATAAACACTTAAATATGAGTGAATTCATAAACTCTGCCTGAAGGCTGTTTAAGGGCATCTGCCGGGTTCTCCGTAGGACACAAGCTGAATAATCAAACCAGGTTGAATAAGGGGAGTATTTTCAAGGCAGTGGGCACAGCTTCAAGGGGGGCACGTCTGAGGAACGTGCGGGAGGGCATGAACCCCACTAGGGCATAAAGGGGAAGGGGAGGGAGGCTCAGTCAGGGTCTGCTCAGAGGAAAGGCCATATGGAGACATGGAGAGGGATGCCTGAGCAGACGCCTGCCCCTCAGGAGGGAGCCAGGGAGTAAGTACCCCAAGTCCTCTCTCCTGCCCACCCCCATCTCCAGCCTGTGTCTCACATTGCCCGACCCAATCCGAAGCCACAGGGCACGGAACCACAGTGATGTGGTCTGTCTCCGCCAGGCTTCCAGGGCACAGCGCAGGGTGGGAAAGAAGGGAGGGCAGAACTGGAGGGAGGCCAGCCCCAGCAGGGCACATCTTCCCTCCGAGTTTCTCTGCATCCCCTCCGCGCCCGGCACATGGACAGCGGCCCATAAACACCTGTGCACACGGACTACATTCAATTGAATGAACTAGCACTGAAATGACTTGCTTCTAACCACACTGCTGAATAGCTTCTAGGTCACGAGTTGTCTCATCTTCAGGTTATCATCACGGATATCACAGACCTGAGCTCCAACAGGCACTCTAAGCCTCCTGCTTTAGCAGACTTGGGAATGTACCGTATCCCCCACTGTGAGCAGTCCCCGTGAAGCCTGCAGGTCACTATCTCATAAGCTTTCCTAGGACTGGATGTTCTTTGATTACCGGGTCCTACCTCCCCTGCTACGTTTGCAAATCATAATAATTTGGGCAAAGAAATATGGCTTCCATTTGGGGTTTCAAACCCTAAGAGGTAATAAACTGTTAAAGGTTCATATGCTGGTATTTAAAAAAAGAAAAGTGCAACTTTTATGTGGGATTTCCGACACTTTGCAGCAGCATCTGTGCGGGCCTCCAGGTGCTGGTATTGGCTTGCACACAGCCGCGCCTCGTGAACATGCAGCTGGCTGGTCGCTGAGGGCGGCTTCTTGGAGCACAGAGCCACCAGAAGAGCGGCTAACGCTAGGGCAGGTGACGTGCCCCCCTGGCATCCCCTCAGGAGGGCAGTTAATAGAGTGCTGGAGTCAGAAGAGTCACTCGGGCCAAATCAGGCCCACTCTAAGACAGCCTGGCCCCAATTCAGTCATTTTAGTGGAAAAAATCGCCAAACTTTTCATTCCAAGTAACAGCCAGATGATTGGATTGTCCCCTGCTTACCCAGTCATGTTATTTTAGCTTAGGCCCAATCTTAAAAAAACAAAACAAAACAAAACAAAAACATGTAAGCCCAGTAATTAAACACAATGCAAACAGCTAGACTAGAGGGTCCTTCATGACTCCAGTAATGAAAACAGAACCCAAACTATCTGCTATAGGAGAACTACCCCCTTGTCAGACTTTTGGTGTCATAATGAAAATCATAATAATGATCTCACCCAGTTCAAGTATTCTGTGCAATTAAATCGTGCTGTAATGGGATTACAGTGGCTCTATATAAGCTAAAAAAATCACCTACCTTGATGTCAAATTTCTCTAAGTCTGTACCCATAGGACAAAGAACTACCCCCCCCCCCCACCCTGACACACACACACAGAATTCGTGTTTGATCAGTCAGTAGCACAGTGATCTCATCAACTGTGTAATGCGGAAACTCAAAAAAAAAAAAAAAAAAAAAAGTACATTGTTCACTAAACCCTAGCTGGGGCGCTCATTGCAACAGAAGGATAGAAAGAGAGATGAAAATAGAAAGCAAAAATCCCAAGAAAAAGGCAGAGGCAGAGACAATCGCAATCAATTTAAAAAGACAAACCAAGAAAAACACAGGTCACAAAAACAAGCTGGGGGGGGGGGGGAAATACAAGCAACCAACTTCTATAGGGTCGGAACGCCATCTTGTGGACTGTAAGGATAGTGCAGCCGAGGATTTCTGATGTCTTGTTCTGTTCTCAGCTAGGCAGTAATTGCACACATTAACATCCCTTTCTTGGTACCTCTGCAGTGAACTGAATGAAATTAAATAGAGGGAAAGTCCCTATGTGTGGACTGATGTACCTTCATTCTTCTTAGGAGAAAAAATGGCTCATAGACTATTCCCAACATGAAATATTAAAAAGATGGACACATGCAAAAATTTTGAAAACAAATCTAAAGATAATGAGGCTTGTAAGTAAACTTTTGTTAATGTTAAGCTTCCTATAACTTATTTCTGTTTAGTTTACCTCAATTAATTGATTTATTCATTCGGCAATGGATATTTGTGGAGCATATATTATGTGCCCAGGATGCCACTTGGGGTGAGGGGAACACAGCAGTGAACAATGCCAAGGTACTGCTGTATGGGGGCCTTTGTTTCAGTGGGAGATAAGCAATAAACAAGTAAACACAAAGTATAAATGGTATTCGGTGCTATGCCGATAACTAAAGCAGACAGGCAGACAGGAAGTGTGGGGTGAGAGAGGGACTGCTGTTTCACACGGGGCAGATGAAGTGAAAATTGAACAGAGTTAAAAATAACTGAGGGAGGGAGTCGTGTAGGTACTTCGGGGAAACAGAGCCAAAGCTGACTAACAGGCAGGGGCACATGGGCTCTGGAGTCAGAGCCCCAGCTCACCAACCTCATTTACCAACTCTGTTCCTAGATCTCTCTCAGCTTCTGTTTCTTCAGCTACCAAATGGGATTAAGGATGCTTCCTTTGTTACACTATGGGAAGAGCAAATGGGGATTATTTGTTGTAAAGGTTAAATGCATATAAAGTACTTTGCCCAGAGCCAGGCATATAGCAAATACACAATAAATACTAGCTAACAGCTCTGTTTGTTTTGACCATGTGAAATAACACAGATATTTGAAAATACCTTCTTGATTCTGACATGCTTCATGGGACTTTTCAATAATAATAGCTAATATTTACTGAGTGCTTACTCTATTCACCTTATATTAAATTGTCACGATATGTCAAAAAGGGATATTATTTCCATGCTGAGACCCAAGGAAATGAAATAGCTCACCATGGCCAGTGTGAGCCAGAATTCAGACCCACGGGGTCTAACTACAGAATCTGTGCTCTTAGCCACAACTTGAAACTAGCCAGCAACAGGCAACTGCGCATGCAATGGCAAGTGATTGAAGCCAAAATGCGAACTCAGATGTCTCATTTCTTCTCCCTTCATGTTAATTCTCAAATCACTGAATCCAGTTGTTTTTCACATTAGGGAAAAGAGACAGCAGCTCATTAGGAAGTTGTGAAATTGATTTGGTCAACTGCAACCGACTTCTTTTTAAAAATGCAATAGGGGCGCCTGGGTGGCGCAGTCGGTTAAGCGTCCGACTTCAGCCAGGTCACGATCTCGCGGTCCGGGAGTTCGAGCCCCGCGTCGGGCTCTGGGCTGATGGCTCAGAGCCTGGAGCCTGTTTCCGATTCTGTGTCTCCCTCTCTCTGACCCTTCCCCGTTCATGCTCTGTCTCTCTCTGTCCCAAAAATAAATAAAAACGTTGAAAAAAAAATAAAAAATAAATGCAATAAATAGGGTGCCTGGGTGGCTCAGTCGGTTGAGCGTCCGACTTCGGCTCAGGTCATGATCTCATGGTCCGTGGGTTCGAGCCCCACGTCAGGCTCTGTGCTGACAGCTCAGAGCCTGGAGCCTGCTTCGGATTCTGTGTCTCCCTATCTCTCTGCCCCTCCCCCACTCGCACACGTGCACACACACTTTCTCTCTCTCTCTCTCTCTCTCAAAAATAAATAAAAATTAAAAATAATTATGAATAAATGAAAAATGGAATAAACAAAATGTAAGACACCACATATAGCTACACATAGTAAGGATAAGTATTTTTTTTTTCAACGTTTATTTATTTTTGGGACAGAGAGAGACAGAGCATGAACGGGGGAGGCGCAGAGAGAGAGGGAGACACAGAATCGGAAGCAGGCTCCAGGCTCTGAGCCATCAGCCCAGAGCCTGACACGGGGCTCGAACTCACGGACCGCGAGATCGTGACCTGGCTGAAGTCGGACGCTTAACCGACTGCGCCACCCAGGCGCCCCAGGATAAGTATTTTTAAGTAAACCTTTATTTCAGGGGGGGTGTATGCAACACGTGCACATACATATATAAGTATTTAGTCTTCTCTGTATCATGATGTAAAGTGCATTTCTTACAGTGGCTCTCAACCTAAATTACCTTGAAAAACACTACTAGGTGATACTCATTGATCCCCTCAAAGAAATTATGGGTTATCCAATGATGCTTTTTGCTTTCCAATCTACCCTGTTGAAATCAGGTATGAACATCGTAAGATAAATCACCAAGACGGAGCTTTCATTCTTTATTCAGACAGGTTGCTGCTATAGACAAGGCAACCAAGTCTTTACTGATATATTTTCAGGAAACCTGGAACAACAGAAAAACTTTCCCTCTTTTACAGGTTATTATCCTCTCCAAACACCTGTCAGATTTCTTTTCTTTCATTGAGCAGACAAGTCATTTTAGTATCAAACACATACTGCCTCATTTTGCTAATTATGAAACTTCTGTCACACACTTAAAAAAAATTACAGGCCTTAAAGAGACAGGCTGGGTTTTCAACCAGTAGGTGAGTTTATAGACCATATGTTCAGCCGTCCTCAGGCATTTTTCAAAGTTGGAAATGTCAGGCATTTATATGGTTTATTTGTAAAGCACTAACAATAATTGGAACATTATGGTCTGATTATTTGCTAAAGTAATCTTTCAAGCAATTCAAGTGGTTGAAATTTAAGGGTGCAAAAAATATCATGTGACACCAAATAAAATTTTATTACTGTTTTTGCACTTACATAATTTAGAAACACCTATTAAAAATAAAAAATAAATAGCTTCCTCCCTTACAACAAAGTTTAATCTCAACTCACACTTTTAGAGACACAACATAGGGCAAAATACGGTTTTGATAACTTTAGAATTTTCTGCACAAATTATGATTTGGAGACAAAAATATTAATACTCCAGGATAACCAATAATCAAAAACATCTATCAGTTCTGGTAGTATGGACATCAGGGTCAAAAAACCAACAAATGGAAAAGCTTAAATGTGCCTGATATTTTAGTTTTGCGGTTGGCCTTTCTTGGTGTCCTTCAATCAGTATCAGAGAAATTTCTGGAACAAAAGAACAGAGAGTTTCAGAGCTCCTTCTCCACTCACCCCTTCCATATCACCATCATCTTTAATCCTACCACTTTCACCATTACCATGCCTCCAGTGTATAGAACCTTCTGTGGGCAAAGCAATGAGGACCCTAAAGCTTGCCAGCAGCCCCATCAGCCTCCATGGGGGGATCATTTCCTTCCCTCATGCCTTCTGTGTCTCCATAATTCTATCCACAAACCACAAAAAATTGACTTCCAAGAAAAGATTTACCATTTCTATGGCCCTGATTTTCCTGATAATTTATGATCTCCAATATTGTGTCCTGTAATCCTGAGAGACAAGGTTAAAATTGTACCATACCTCTACACCATGGAGCTTCTGTGACAGGTACCAGTTACCAGTCTTTCTTGCTGGGCCCAGACACAGCTTCAGAATACTCCTCAACACCGCATCCTGGGTACCCACTACCCGCTGAATAGAGTGGACATGAGATTAAACATATTTGCCCTTCCAATCATTAGCCATTATAGTGTCTAAATTCAACATTTGGGGATTCAAACTCTATTATTTCAGACTGTTGCTGGCACTTGAAAGAGGAACAAAAATCAATGTGTTTGGCTTTACGTTTGGATGAGAGGGTCATAACATATTGCATAAAAAGGAACAAATAACTTCTCTGGAACATAATGGCCTCATTTCAAGAGTTTTGTCCCATTGATCAACTGAAACGCAAACCTTTTGTCAAATCAAAAGATGTTAACTTTTAGATCTAAACAAAATTGACACTATAGCTATGACACTGCATTCTTTTTCCTGAAGATATTTGTAGTCTAAGCCACATCTCAAAGGGGAACCAATGGATTTCACTTCAAAAGGATTTGACTTAAAAGAATTTCAGCTAGGAGGAAACAGGAAATGTTCAGATATGACAAGATAATATATGCAATATATTAATTTGTATTTAATATTAGACTAAGCTAAAGCACTTATCCCTCTCTGTACTCAAAAAGGAGCCAAGGGGTGCCTAGATGCCTCATCAGTTAAGTGTCCAATTCTTGGTGTCAGCTCAGATCATGTTATGGTTCATGAAATTAAGCCCCACATTGGACTCCACTCTGACAGTGTGGAGCCTGCTTGGGATTCTCTCTCTCCCTCTCTCTCTCTCTCCCTCTCTCTCAAAATAAACTTTAAAAATATATTTTAAAAAAAGGAGCCAAGCTTTCATGTTTTATTACATGGAAAGTCGGCAAAAGCCCCACAAAAGATACAGAATATCACCTGGAGAAAATATCTGCTCTACCCCAACATCAGCATTACGCTGAAAGAAAACATTATCTGAGTTTCTCTTAGAAGAGATAGGCTTAATTTAAATGTACATTGGGTTAATTGGACGGGTAAAGCAATTGGATCCCCCTCTCCCGATTAATGGCACTAAATGCAGGAAACTGACAGGAGCCTCCTAAAATAAACATACCCGAGTTAACAGCTCTCAACTTACATGCTGTGTGTTCGTAGTCAATGCATTTAGCCTGTCTGCATTTTAGAGTCTTCATATTAAAATGGGAAAAAGTTGTTTTGAATATTAGGAATAACGTACACAAAGTCACTAGCACATAGTAGGTGCTCATGTAATGGCAGCTTAGTAAAATAGTCATAGTTGTGGGGGGGGGGAGGGGGGTAGAGCCAACACTGTTTTGTTAGGTCTGCTGCACTGAACAATCCAAGGGGGCTCCAGTGACATCCTGATCCAGGTGACTGGTATCCCATGGAGCCACACCATTTCACCTTCATGCCTGCATGTGACATTCTACTGTCTGACACACAGAGCTAGTGTTGTCTCAAAAAAAAAAAAAAAAAAAAAAAAAGGGTTAGCTCCCAAACCAAACATTGAGAATGAAGAAGATACAGGTGGTTTTACCTGGGATGAAAGATGGCAAACACAGTTAGGGGGCTGATTCTATAGGTCGCAGAACCCCTCTTCCCTGATACTCCTAGCCCCAAAATGACACGCCCTCTTCTAGAGCAGCTGAAGGATGTTAGAGCATGGACCAGTCAGAGCCACAGCCAGGAGTTATCTGGGAGTCATCACATTCAAGAGACCTCATGAGCCTAGACAGGGCTAAACTCAGGACAGTCCTTTCCAAGTCTTCTGCACTGAGAGCCTCTGGAGTACTTTCCTAACCTTGGAGTAGAAAAAGACCAAATCCTGAAGTTCTATTCCCTAGTGGCCAGGCTAGGCCACAAAAGTGGAGTTGCCTGAATGGTTCATATTGGATTTGGAGAAATAAATACAAGTGACATTTCTTACCCTTGAGTGTTGAGGAGTAAAATTTATACCATTATGTGAGGTCCGGAGACCAAATCTGCGTTCCTGAATTCTCCTCACGTAGCCAAGGACTCTAGACGACTCTAGTGCAGTAGCTGGCATATTGCAGGTCCCAATAAACATTTGCTGATGGTATAAACGAATGAATCAGCAAGTCCCAATCTGGTGGGAACAGATTGCATTATGTCTGCCTCCCAAAGAATTCAAATCTAACCACAAGTTATTCTGAGCCCCTCTGTTTACAATTGCTCAAATTTGAGATGTCAGAGACATTATAGTCTATGGTCCTATAACTTTTGCTAAGCATTCTGTATGCTTTAGCAAAATGGCCTGCTATAATTCTCTGCCAATACCCTGGAATTATTCTCTGTCTCCCACTGCAAGATGTATGGGGATCTGCAGACCCCACACCACAGTCAAAAGATAACAACTTCCAGGTGTAATCCAGAAGCTTCATTCCCTTTAATGCCAACAAAAATATTACTCTCTGATTAGTTCCTTTCTTGTAAAATTAAATACTTCCTTCCTAGCCCCACTTTCCCCACCACCTCAGGAGCCTAGATTTCATGGTTCTCCTATTGGCATATATTAGATTCCTTTACAGATGTACAGCCAAGATGATTTTTATTTCTGAATCGACCGCCTGTGTTGTCATCATTTTATATTCTGTAATGACCTGCTCCAATTCTAACCATCACACTTTTCTGTTCTTAGTTTCTCCTTGACTTTGTCTTCCTTAATCTGCTTTTGTTCCATAACCTTTTTTGATGCTAAGAACCATAACTTAATGCAAACTATTCACGGCTCATTCACTTCCCCCAACACTATTCTATGGAAAAGAGGCCCCTGTATATCTCTCTGGGTCCAAAACAAAACAAAACACTGTCATTGTCCAGCAGTAATCATGGTCTTTCAATACAAAAGGCAAAACCACATTCCTTGGGGATATGGCAAAGGAATTCCTGTGATGAGGATTAAGCTATTCATGTAGGATTGTAAGGTTAGTTCCAAACAGTTAAAGCCGGGCCTCAATATACATACAGTAATTAAGCCGAAATCATCAGAAACTGCCAGGAAAATGCCTCTATGCTTGTCATTGGTGAGATTCTGCAGTAAGAGTCTATGGGGAATTCCTACTGACACTGGTAAGAAATCTGCCACAGGCACCTTGTCTGGTTGCATTTATAGATATTGAGTATTAATGACATACCTGACCCACATTTATTCTGGGATGAAAACAACGTGAGCTTGGCAACCAGGGCTTCTGTTTCAAAAATAAACCATATAGACCCAAAAGAGATCATTGGTAATGTTGGTTCAAGCCAACACATGAGAATTCTCCTTTGGTTCAGGAGATTACTTCAACAGAAAATTATGAAAAGCTTCTCAGGACAGTTTTAACACACCAAAGTGAATAGGAAAAAGAAGAGCCACACCAATGAGCAAAAATAAAATTCACAAAGAGTTTTAGAAGAAGGAAATCTGGGGACGAGCAAGAGCCAGAACAGGGCAAAGGGAAAGGCCAGGGTCAGAATAAAATTACTCCCACTTCTCCTCCTAGTAATAGCATTTATTACGCACTAAATACGTGCTAAGCACTGTCCCACAGATTCCTCATGTATTTAATCCTCACATCAATCCTATAAGAAATATTTTACTCTCATTTTATAGATAAAGGAAAGAGACAAAGAAAGGCAAAGTCACTTGCCCAAGGTTACCTAGATGGTTGTGAAAGAGACATGATACACACACGCCACGCAAATTTATCTCTGGGTCAGTCCCATGATAGAAAGTTGACTCACTCTAAGCTCTGGTCAGGGCAGAGAACTGGCCATTTCTTAAGCTTATGTGACAGAAAAATTCCCACCGCCTATAAAGGAACCTAGATGTAGAACCAGACAACTGGAGTGCTGGTGCTGTCTCTGATTTATCAGCTGTATGACTGGAGCATCACTTTACAATCCTTTAGACTAAGTCCTTGTTTGTAAAACGGAGATAGTAACTCCAGTTTTCAGTTCCACGTGTAAGGATACTGGAAGTCACCACTCCAGCCTGACAAATACAAAGTTTAAACAGGCTGAGAAGTCAACAACTCTCCTCGGATCGGTAGGAGAAGATAGGACACTGGGCAAACCACTCCCCCGGGGTTGGAGGGACAGGTGAGTGCAGGGAGTCACAACAGAGACTCACAAGCAGAAGCCACTGGGAACTGGTGCTGGTAGGAGACTTGACCTGGGATTAACAAATTGCTGGAACCTCAACTCAACACAGACAAGTCTGAGAGTCAAAACCTCCAGGGGGACCCAATCATAGGGAAGCCCCCCAACAACTTTGTGAAATTTACCTGTAGGAGCTCAATCAGGTTCTCACAGAAAAGTATCAGAGAAAAATTCCCTCCAGCTTCTGGCAGTGGGAGGGGAAAGGGACCATCTGAAATACCCCAAAGTTCCCAGCTCTTCTGAACAAAGCCTGCCCTCACGGGAACTAGTTAACTGAAGCCCAAATGCCAGGATATTATCTGAGCCTCACCGACCTGACAAAAGGACATTTCCAACTCCAATGCCTCTAGCCATCTTCTCTCACCTGAGGGATTGGAGGAGAGAAAGCTGAGAAACACTTGTGAAGTTCACAGTCCGAGGCAAAGACTCACCCAAGTGGAGGTAATAAATCCTGCCCATAGTGAGCACTCCAAGTCAAAGTCTGATGAATACACAGCTGGGTAACTTTACTTCCCTTCTAGTTCTGAGAAGACAGGACACCAGAGAAGACAGGACACAAAAGATGTGCTTAGAAAATCTGAGCATAATGCAATTCACAGTGTTCGTTATTGTTGCCATAGCAATAAATACCTCTTTTTGGACTTTTAATTTGCTCAATTTGTCCTTTTTTTTTTTTTTGCCAAATTATTGCCCATTCCCAAAACAGCTTGAAAGAAGTTTCTACTAAATGTATGTATAGTTCCCCACAATATTTATAGTCAAACTCCACCAAACGTCTTGGTAAAACTGAACATTATAATCAACTATTCACATATTCCCACATATTAAAAACTGCCAGAATCATGCTTACTTGGTAGAATCTAGAAAATTAACTTTTAAAAAAAAATGTTAAATGTTTTATTATTCTTTTTGAGAGAGAGAGAGAGAGAGAGAGAGAGAGAGAGAGAGAGAGAAACAGAGCATGAGTGGGGGAGGGACACACAGAATCTGAAGTAGGTTCCAGGCTCTGAGCTGTCAGCACAGATGTGGGGCTTGAACTCATGAACTGTGAGATCATGACCTGAACCAAAGTCGAACACTTAACCAACTGAGCCACCCAGGTGCCCCAGAGCAAATTAACTTTTGAATTTTGCCTTCATGCATTTCTAATCAATATATCTCAAGAGATTTTTTTTTTACATCTTCATGTTTATAAAATACAATTTTTCAGTGGAAAACACTTCCATCAATAAAAGAATAAATACATAATGAATTAGAAATTCACTTGAGGTCACACGGAACAACTTATGCATACACATATATACAACCATATGTACCATATTTAACGTATTTTGTATATAGATATATAGATACTGCATGTATATTTCACACACATACCTATATATATATATGTAATTCACACATACACACGTAATCACACATCCAGCACTTGCTGTTACAAATACATTATTGAATAAAGTAAACTTTCAACTTCTACAATGATATGGAAATCATAATTCTTCAAGGCTTGGAGTAGACAATCAGCTTGGAATGCTAAGCAAGAAAATGGCTACTGTGAAAATTCTGTTAGCAAAATTTAGAGGAGGGGGATGTGGGAGAATGCTTTTATTACGCTAAGAGAACAAACTTTTTGAGATATATTAGGTTCTATTTGAGCACAAGCTGTTTTCACTTGCACATATGGAGTAAAAGTACTTAATAAGGTGTTTAGCAAAATAACATTAAAAAATTGTTTAGTGGTTCTAATGCATTCATAAATACTGGGCAAAGGGCACATATAAATAATGAAATATTTTGGAGGAAATGATGGTAAGATAGAACAGGTTGGTTATTATTTATATTTGCATACACATTCCAGCATTTTAACCTCGGGCATTTTTTTCTTGCTAACCAGTGCATCTGGGCCATTGATCCTTTTTTTCTCATGAGGGAGCCAAGGGGATATAAACTCATTTCCAAAAAATTTTTCTTAATGTTTATTTACTTTTGAGAGAGACACAGAGCACAAGCAGGGGAGGAGCAGAGAGAGAGGGAGACACGGACTTTGAAGCAGGCTCCAGGCTCGGAGCTGTCAGCACAAAGCCTGACCCAGGACTCAAACTCCAGAGCTGTGAGATCATGACCTGAGCCGAAGTCGGACGCCCAACCAACTGAGCCACCCAGGCACCCCAGATGTAAACTCATTTTTTTTTTAACGTTCATTTATTTTTGAGACAGAGAGAGACAGAGCATGAACGGGGGAGGGGCAGAGAGAAAGGGAGACACAGAATTGGAAGTAGGCTCCAGGCTCTGAGCCATCAGCCCAGAGCCCGACACGGGGCTCGAACTCACGGACCGCAAGATCGTGACCTGAGCTGAGGTCGGATGCTCAACCGACTGAGCCACCGAGGCGCCCCAACTCATTTTTATACGTACCCAAGAAAATAATTATTAAATGGAAATCTCCCCTATCCAAATCATATAACACATTCCAAAAGCAATTATCAAAGATCTAGGTATTGTCTGCTATTTTCAATTAAATGCCCCATTACCTTCTTCCACTATTATGCATTACTGAAAGCAGGTAGTTTCACACTAATTTAGAACTGTTCACAATATATAATACCAGACACAGCCATTCTTACTTGTGGCCTGAGGAATGTAATTCGTTGACATTTTTGCAGATGGGAACAACTTCTATGATTAATGATACTGTGGTTTGCAATCTTGCTCAAGATCCCCACAAGAGGCACAGAACACCATCTGAACAAGATATCTGCTCTACCCCAAAATCAGCATTGCTCGACGAGAGAACTTTCTTTGAGTTTCTGTTTAGAAGAAGGGATAGGTTTAAAGAATATAAGGTGCGGTTAGTTGTTGTTGTTTTTGTTTTGGGTGAGGAGGGTAATCAGGTCTCCCACAATTAATGACACTAAATGCAGGGAACTGAGAAGATCCCCTAGCAGAATAAATATACTTGAGTTAAATAACAGCACTGCAACTTTCACACCATGTTGT
Source organism: Lynx rufus (assembly GCF_022079265.1). Classification (NCBI taxonomy): domain Eukaryota; kingdom Metazoa; phylum Chordata; class Mammalia; order Carnivora; family Felidae; genus Lynx; species Lynx rufus. The sequence continues at coordinate 50,014,236 of NW_025814826.1, read as the reverse complement.
GCATTCTTGACCAGTGTATTTAACCTGAGTTTTAATGTCTCTGTAATAAAATGAAATAAAAGTTGTTTTGAGGACTAGAGACAATGTACATAAAGTCCCTAGCACATGGTAGGTGTTCATGAAATAGCAGCTTAGTAAAATGGTCGTTGGCTAATCCATACAGGCTCTTCCAATTTGGGGTGAAAATACATAGGACGAGAGAGAAGAAAGATTTCCTCCTTCACCAAACTTTTTAGCATTTCTCAGAACACGTTTGATACTCTGGATTCCCATTGATGAGTATTGCTGAATGGATGAAGAATATATTGCAAGGTCTTTTTCCAAAACTTACCACATTCATATGTACTCAAACTCAGAATCATGGAATCTGCTCCTCTAAATCGCAAGGATGGCACACCTACCCTGCCCTTTCCCCTAGTAAAGCACCATATAATCAGGATAATGTCCCTGGCTTTCAGCCTTAAATGTAGTGAGGAAGTATCTCAATAGAACAGTAAAGGAACATGGATACATTATTGTTTAAATCCTTTGATCAATATCCACAACCTTAGCTCTCTCTATTGCCAACCAAGACTGCAATGTCAGTAGATAATCCCAAACTTCTGATACTGCTAAAGTCCCACCAAAATCTGCTCACTCACCACCTCTGTACTTGATGTTTTTAGGGAAATGACTATAAGACTTTCCCTGCCCAAGAGTAAAAAAAAAAAAAAAAAAAAAAAAAAAGGCCAAGATCATTTTCGATGGTTATTCCTAATTCTACAACTGTCTTATCCAAGAAGTGCAGCATCTGCATGTCCCCTCACCAACAGAGCACCCACGCCTGATGACTTCACCATTGGCCAGGGTTTGGATGCCAGCTCCACATCAGCTCTATAGCAACATCAGAGGAGGACTTGCCCAGGGATGCTCTGAGACCACTGAGGCTGCTGGTGTCTTACCTCTTATAGGTAGTGCCCCTGTTGTCACAAGTACCATTTAAACTAAAAACAGGAATGCTCTCCATGATACTACTGTTTGCAACAAATACACATGGCATGAAATGGAGGTAATGCTTCAAATTCTAAATCTAGGAACTAATTACTTAGCAACTAGATAAAAGCTGAAGAGATAGATGGCACACTTTTGAACAGACATTAGTCTATAGATTCCCAAAGGAATACACTGTATCAGTCAACAATTTCTTAACCACAACGATATCCAAGGTTCCTAGAATAGTACTTCAGAACATACTGATTATTTAACAAGCATTTGCTATAGTGGTGCCTGGGTGGCTCGGTCAGGACTTCAGGTCAGGTCATGATCTCACAGTTCATAGGTTCAAGCCCCCTGTTGGGTTCTGTGAGGACAGCTCAGAACCTGGAGTCTACTTCAGATTCTGTGTCTTCCTCTCTCTCTGCCCCTGCCCCACTCATACTCTGTCTCTCTGTCTCTGTCAGTCTGTCTCTCTCTCAAAAAGAAATAAACATTAAAAATTTCTTAAAAATAAGTATTTGCTATAATTATTAAAATGGAGGGCAGAAGAAACAAATTTATTAAGCTCTGTTATTAAGGTTGCTTCCGAACAGGAAAATTAAATCATGTGTCTGAGTCAATTTATAGAATAATTCAGCTATTTTTTTTTTAATTTTTTTTTTTTTACGTTTATTTATTTTTGAGACAGAGAGAGACAGAGCATGAACGGGGGAGGGGCAGAGAGAGAGGGAGACACAGAATCGGAAGCAGGCTCCAGGCTCCGAGCTGTCAGCACAGAGCCCGACGCGGGGCTCGAACTCACGGACCGCGAGATCGTGACCTGAGCTGAAGTCAGACGCTCAACCGACTGAGCCACCCAGGCGCCCCTAATTCAGCTATTTCAACACCGCAGCTAAAATATTCTCCAAATAAAAACTGCCATGTAGCTACTTAAAAATAAAACACGAGGAAAATACGCAAAATTCCTAATTTATTTTTGGAGCACAGAATTGATTATTCCTATTTAACCATGGTAATAAATAGTCTTTAATCTAATCACTGTTGCTCTGCAAAGTCTCTCACTCCTACCAGGAAATCCTTGTTGCCAGCTAATGGGCAAAGTAATGAAATGAGGTATGTCAGAGGGCTCTGAAAATAAAGGTATTATTCAGAAGAATGTTATCTATATTCAGCAATTTTTGCATCCCTAAATGACCATCACTGCCGTTTTTCACATCAGACTCTCACTGTACTTACCAGTGCGGATGGAGGGGCGCTTGGGTGGCTCAGTTGGTTGAGCGTCTGACTTTGGTCCAGGTCATGATCTCACAGTTCATAGGTTCAAGCCCCACATTTGGCTTTACACTGCCAGTGCAGAGCCTGCTTGGGATTCTCTGTCTCCCTCCCCCTGCCCCTCTCCCGCTCACACACATGCTCTCTCTCTCTCAAAAATAAATAAACATTTAAAAAAAAGTGTGGATGCAGTCAGGAATGGAACTTTTAAGAATTCAGAGTTCACAGAATAATACAACAAACTCCCACTGCTCACCACCCAGAAATGAATTATTGTCAGATGTTCACATTTTTTTAAACATAATATTATGGATATTGTTGAAGTCTCCTCTGCCCACATCCACAGGTCCAACCCCTTTCCTTTCTCCCCGCCCTGGTACGTATTTTCCCCATGTTTCTTTCTACTTTTTCATACGTGTATCAGTGAAAAATACAAAGTTAATATATAAACAGAATAACTATATTCGTCAGGTTCCAGGCAGAAAACAGAGACATACCAAATTGAGTAATTTCAGGAGAATTTAGTAAAGGTATTACTTACAAAGTTGTGGACAGGGTTTAAAAGGCATCATACAGAATCTTAAGGCTAGCAAAAGCCAGAAACTGTCACCAACTGTGGCCTGAGAATGTGGAACATAGGTATGTGGAGAGGAAGCTTTGATTTGGGCAGAGGAATGCAATTTGCCTGTGTGCCCTGGTGAGAGGGAGCTGTGGAAGTAAGTAATCTAATATCACTCTGCTCCTGCCTTTTGGTGTCCTGCTAACGTCTCCCCCTCTCCAGCAACTAGAAGATGGAGGGTGGGTCCCCTGGTGGAAGGAAGTCCATTCAGGTTCCGTGAAGGGCCCAGTATGTACACAGCACAAGATAGGTAAGGACGGAGAATGGGTTGAGCTCAAATTGAGAGCTGGGTGAGTTCCTTTTATTAGTTAAAGGAAGTTCCCTTTTTTAACTAGTTGACTAGAAAAATTTCGGGGCGCCTGGGTGGCTCAGTCGGTTAAGCGTCTGACTTCCGCTCAGGTCATGATCTCGCGGTCCGTGGGTTCGAGCCCCGCGTCGGGCTCTGTGCTGACAGCTCAGAGCCTGGAGCCTGTTTCAGATTCTGTGTCTCCCTCTCTCTGACCCTCCCCCGTTCATGCTCTGTCTCTCTCTGTCTCAAAAATAAATAAACATTAAAAAAAAAAGGAAAAAAAAGAAAAAGAAAAATTTCTTAATGATGAATGAAGTTTAAATTTTATCAAGTGATTATTTTTCTGTATGTTTTCATATTATCCTATAGCTTTAATCTGCCAACTGCTAAATTATAACAGGAGATTTACATATGCTAAGCCATCCTTGAATTCCTATAATAAATCCTGCTTTGTCACAATACATTTTTAAATATGATTATATTTGATTATCAATATTTTACTTAGGTATTCTACATCTCTAAGGTAGGTGGGCTTAAACACTTCCTCTTTCTTTTCTTTTTTAAAATGTTTTTAATGTTCATTTATTTTTAAGAGACAGAGAGAGACACAGCATGAGCTGGGGAGGGGCAGAGAGAGGGAGGCACAGAATCCAAAGCAGGCTCCAGGCTCTGAGCTGTCAGCACAGAGCCCGACGTGGGGCTCGAACTCACAAACCGCCAGATCATGACCTGAGCTAAAGTCCTCACCTCAACCAAATGAGCAAGGTGCCTCTTAAACCTTCCTTTTACAACTGTCCTTGTCCTACATTTGCATCAAATTTACAACAGCCTTATAAAAGATTCTGAGTAAAATTTACCTAAAGACTTCTCTGCACTTAGCGGCACCTGGGTGGCTCAGGCATCTGACTCTTAATTTCGGCTCAGGTCATGATCTCACAGTTCATGAGACAGAACCCGCGCCACCCCCCCCATCTGCACCGACAGCACAGAGCCTGCTTCGGTTTCTCTCATTCTCTTTCTACCCCTACCCCACTCGCATATGCTCTCTCTCTCTCAAAATAAATACGTAAACTTAAAAAAAAAAAGAGTTCTCTGCATTTAAAACTATGTTAGAACCCACGTGCAGTACCATGGGAAGTGGTAGCTTTGAGATCTGTGACTGCAAATTTTATTTAAATTGATGTTTCAGGATTTTCATTGATTTTTTGGCAATATATGGTTATTTGTACTTTTTTCACAAAATTATCCATTTTAATCTAAGGTTTAAAAGTCATTTTATGACCTTGTTTATAGCTGCAGATTTTTTAAGTCTCTATCGTAACTACCCTTACATCCTCTTTTTTCATTTTGCCTTTAGCTTGCTTTCCATAGGATTTGGTGTGTAATGACTTAATGATCATTATGTTCTAATGATTTTAGTAATTTTCGTTTTAATTTCAAATTTTTAATCAATTGTTTAGAAATACATGTTCTTACTATCCAAAACTATAAGGCTTGGAGACTCTTTTGATTTGTGTGCTCTAGTGTGTGTGTGTGTGTGTGTGTGTGTGTGTGTGAGTTCCAATTTCTTAAATTGTGGTCAGAGACTGTAATCTAGATGATACTAATTATTTGAAATTTATGGAACCTCTTTTATAACTTGTTATGTGACGAATTTTTGGGAACTTTTCATATGTGCTTGAAAAGTATTAGATCGAGTATATTAATGATTTTGTTCAAATTTCTCACTGTCTTTTAAATTATTGGTCTGCTTTGTAAGTTTTTGAAAGAAATGTGTTAAAATCACCCACTATGTAGATTTATCAATATTTCCTTGATGTTATATTGGATTTTTTGTTTCATTATTTCAAGGTTACATTGTTAAATGCATAGATATTCTTGAGTACTGTATCACCTTGGTATGTTAGCTTTAATCAATATAAAATATTTTTATTTGTCTAGTTCATTGTTTGAAATATATTTTGTCTAATATTAATAATGCTAAATCTTTTTGACCTTTGTCTTTAATTTTCCTGGTACATCTTTACTCAAAACTTTTTTTAAACTAAATTTAGTGAGTTTTTGTGTTTTGGATATATATTTTTTCTAAAGAGCACCTTACTGGACACTTTTCCTCTAATCCAAGACTACCTCTTAATAAGTCAGCTTAATTTTGCTTTATAACTTACAGGATTGCAATTGTTTCAGTGGTTATCTGTAATCTTTTAACACACATACAAATTTACCTTTATATTTTAGTTAAAATTTGTAGATTTAATCAGTAATTCTATCTTTATCTAGAAATTGACCAGAACTTAAATACTTAACTTTTCTCTGAAATCTCCTTCTCCATCATCCTTGTTACTATCTAGAATTTGTAGTTCTACTTTGTTTTCAAACATAAAAACTTAATAATTACTAATTTTTTTGCACTAAACAACAAATTGTTTATAATTTCTTCACAAATTCCACTTCTTACTTCTAAGTTATTTTGTTTTTATTGATAATAGTTATTTTATGGAGAATCCCCCCATTTTAGTTAGATGTTTTTGATTTATTAAGACATAATTTGTTCGTTTATTTATTCCACAAACAGTAACCGAGTGACAACCGTGACCAAGTGTGGTGCTGGAAGCAGGATAAAGGAAGATGAAGAAATTAACCAGTAGTTGGAACTCATAGAAACAGAGGGTAGAGTGGTTGCCAAGGGATTCTGGTCACAGGGTACAAACTTCCATCTATAAGATGAGAATTCTGGAGATCTGATACACAGCATGGTGACTATAGCTATCCATACTTCATTGTATACTTGAAAGTAGTTTTAAAAAAAAAGAAAAGAAAGTAAAGAAAGTAGTTAAGACTTGAAAGTTGAGATCTTAAATGCCATCACTACACAAAAAAAGGTACAATTATATGACAGATGGAGGTGTTAACTAACCTTATTGTGATAGTCATTTTGTAATAAATACACGTATCAAATCACTACTTTGTACACCTTAAATTCACATATGGCAATAATATCTCAATAAAGCTAAAACAAAAAGATGAACGGTTTACGCCCTGACAAAATGACTTTATGCATGCATTCATTCACATCCATCACAATGATCTCAAAGGAATATCAGTCATAATCACGGTAATAATTCTGAAGAACAATGTTAGTAAATGCATCAAGATTTTTTCCCCTTTGAACCTGAGCTCAGGGCAGCTGCCATAGTTGTCCCTCAAAACCTATCCACACCCTATAATTGTATCTAGGGGTTTCTCCCTGCACGTCTTCCTGTAAGGAACAAGACAATAGTCATTATTCACTTTTACTGTCCTGTAAGTCCAGTTGCCCCAACAGGTATCTTCACGAATACAAAGACCACTGCACAAGAGAAGTCCCTGTGGCTTTACCATTTACCAGCCATAATAATGATCATAATTGAGTGCTCATCTGTCATTTTCAAGAATGAAAGTGAGGCTGCCTGGGTGGCTCAGTCAGTTAAGCATCCGACTTCAGCTCAGGTCATGATCTCACAGTCCATGAGTTTAAGCCCTGTGTGGGGCTCTGTGCTGACAGCTCAGACCCTGGAACCTGCTTCAGATTCTATGTTTCCCTTTCTCTCTGCTCCTCCTCCAGTCATGTTTTGTCTCTCTCTGTCTCTGAAAAATGAATAAACCTTACTTTAAAAAAAAAAAAAAGAATGAAAGTGTGTGATTGGTTGCCCTACTGGATAAATTCTGATGGTGGTAGTGAGCGGGAGAGAAGAAACAAAAGAATAATAGAGTAGGAGGTGATAACCAGGAAGGTGAGCCCAGATTATCTATGCCCAGGGCTTTAGCACACTGGAGAAAGAAGTTGTCAGTCAGAATGGAAGAACAAAATTCGATCAGTATAGACTAGAAGAGAAACCCATAAACAAGATATGTGAGAATCATCAAGGAGTAACACTCCTCCTACCTCTGGTTCCAGAGGATGTATTTCTCTAATTCCTTTTTTTTTTATTAATTATTTTTTTCTTTTTTTTAATACTCCACCTTTCTCTTTTGGAGACTATCCAGTTATTCCTCTTTCTTAGTAATCAAAGGCTATGTGTCAAGAACTGAGATCGGTGATGAGCACAGCATGAAGTACAGACTTGTCAAATCACTATGTTATACACCTGAAACTGACACAACATTTTGTGTCAACTATAATTCGGGAAAGAAGAAAAGAACTGAACTCTGAAACTCAGACTGACAACATCAGGAAATGTACCAGAGACCTGGCACCCCGGGTGACATACACATGATCTATAGTCTCCAACTGACCCTTTCTCCTAAAGTTTATCTATCAAAGTTCAGGGGAGTGTCAACCAGTTTGAATAGGTGGCAATTCTCTCTCTCTCTTTTTAATGTTTAGAGACAGAGTGTGAGCTGGGGAGTAACAGAGAGAGAGGGAGATACAGAATCCAAAGCAGGCTCCAGGCTCCAAGCTGTCAGCACAGAGCCCGACACATGGCTCGAACCCACGAACCTTGAGATCATGACCTGAGCCAAAGCTAAACACTAAACCGACTGAGCCACCCAGGTGCCCTGACAGTATTGTCTCTTAACAACAAAACCAGTTGTCTCTGAAAGTCTTTTTCAGGTAAAATATATTCTAATTTAAACCCATCTGTTCATTCACAGATTCAGTCCAGCATCTATGGTCATTAGCAAGTAATAAATGCCCCTCCCCACACACCACCCCCTAACTTACATGTCATATTGCTTTAGTCAGTAAGGTGTTCAAATACTGCCTGACCAAGAGTTCCCAAAGACGGCCAGAAGTGATAAAGGAGGAAATTAAATGTTTGCAGCAAATAAATAGAAAAGAAAAAAAAAATGTATTGGTGACATGCAGGATTGTTGAGGTTGTTTCTTCAAGAATGGGTGTGTAATGATCCTACCCTAGTGCCTGCCATTAAAGAAACTTACTTTCTTCAGCTGATATGAGCACCCAGCGGATATGTTGGAATCACACTAATACAGAGTTTATCCTTCTCAAAGATAATGGGCTCAAAATGCAAAGCTAAGAAATAAAAGCCCAATGCTGACCTTTCATGCACCAATCAGTGAGTACAAATGGTGTTTGAGAGACGTTCCAGCTTTCCTATCACCTTTGAAGTCACATCATATGATCAGTCATCTCCTCCTCTTAGGGTAAGTCTAATCTACCTGCATTCCTGGAAACAGAAAATCAGCCCGTGTTCACTTGTCCTGTGTTACCATAAAGCACCATTAGATGGCAGCAGTGGAAAATAGTCCAGGCTGGAATTTTTTTTTTTTTTTTTTTTTTTTTTTTTTTTTTTTTTTTTTTTTTTTTTAAGGCAGAGAGCGATACTTTGGAAAGTAAAGCAGTTTGTGCGGTGAAAGGTGAGTAAATATCCTGAAGTAATCTTTCAGTGGGCTTACATTTTTCATTTTCCTCCATTGTTCCCCATCTGACAGGCTGTTTGGAAAAAAAACACCTCTGGGTATTCAGTATGTAAGGATTCCAGAGAACAAGAGAACAGCATCCCCTGAAGAGCAGAAGGCTGCAGAAGTGTTCCATCGCGATCACACAGGCCTTTGACTACTCAAATGATATTGGGATATTGGAGGTATATATTTTTAAAAATACTAATGCAAACCTAGTCTTGCAGTAAGTAGATCACTGAAGAACTAAGAAGAGGCAAGTAGTAACTTTTGACACATTGCCGACTTCATTTGGTGAAAACATTTCACCTAAGGAAAACTCTGACAGGAATAGCTTCTCGAACAGGACTTAAGTTTGCTGCCCTCGCCTGGAACCAAGGATAATGTCACAATAGGAGGAGGGAGGCATTTTCAAAAGTAAAACTTGAACTAAATAAATTAAGGTCCCCTGGGAGAAGAGAAACAGCTGGTGGGGGTGGGGGCAGGAAGATTTATCTGAAAGAGCATAACTGGTGACTGCCACTTCACTTCTGAGTTCTCTTAGCCAACATGCTGTCCTACTTGATCACAATTGTCCCTCTGAGAAAGAAAGGAGCATGCAAATAAAGCCTCTGTGGAAACAACCTAACTATGCAACCCAACTATGGGACCCCAGCTCCTATGGTCTTTGAAGGAACTAAGAGATCCACAAGTTGTTTCTGGCCTTGGGGAAAGCTCTCCACACATTCCATGTGTTAAGCACTTGAATTACAGCATCCCACCTAGTATTCCCAAGAAGCATTTATGATCCGCATTCCATAGAAGAGGAACTGAGGCTCAGAGACATGAAATAACCTGTGCAGAGCTCCACAACTACTAAGGAGTGAAGGGCTGCAGGTTGCAAGACCAAGACTTCTCTGGGGTGGCAAAAAGGGCAAAGCAGGAAGGGACTCTGGGCCACAGACAGAGGGCTCTGAATTCAGCCCAGACCCCTGCCCCTACCCGCCCATGGGTGGCTCTCCAAACTTTTTAGCTGATGGAAAGAATCAAAAGAGTGGTAGGTGGAGAAACAGGGGTCCTACTGGATGCCAAACTCAGACCACAAGTCTGCAACTGCCCCCCGCCCCCCCCCCCCACCACCCACACCAATTGGGCAGCTACTGTCTATGTTTACAATGGAGAAATCCATTCTGGTCCTACTCCCTTGTCTGTAGTCATGGTTAAACTGCCTGCTGTTTGTTTTGTTTTGAGCTGCTTCCATTGTAAAGTTTCTCATTAGTTTTCACTTAATGGTTTTGGCACTGATGATGGTTACCTAGACCCTTATTTCATCAGAGTTAGCAGAATGGATGTTTCCTTCCCAGCTTTATTGAGATATATTGACATACAACATTGTGGAAGTTTAAGGTGTACCGCATGTTGATTTGATGCATTTATATATTGCAAAATGATTACCGTGAAGAATGGAGGTTTTTTAATCTTATCATTCCTCCTGCATTCATTAGCTAGAACTCCGCACTAAAGAATTTTCCTTCAACAATTGGCCATTTCTCCAAGAAGCCTTGGTTCCTTTATAATGGAAATGGTACTCAGATAGTAATTTGGGTACCTGGAGTGATCATCAAACTGAGTCGGTCACACTTCTAAACTTTTTCAGTGGACAGAACTAAGAAATTTATAGTTTTTAGAAAGAGAAAAATCCTAATTCAAATTGATATTCCTTTTTTTATGTTTATTTATTTTTGAGAGAGAAAACACTAGCAGGGAAGGGGCAGAGAGAGAGGGACAGAGGATCTGAAGCAGACCCTACCCTGACAGCAGGGAGCCCAATGCGGGGCTCAAATTCAGAACTATGGGATCATAACCTGAGCCGAAGTCGAACACTCAACCTACTGTGCCAGCCAGGTGCCCCTCAAATTGGAATTTCTAGTTCAAATCAAAGATTGTAGGATTTTTACTTCAATATTTTATTTTAAATTTGTCCTTTTCTCACTCTGAAAGTTTTATCTCCCAAGGATATTAACTTAATCAGTTGGTTGCTTTATTGTGTTTTATGTAATAATATTCAAAATAATAATGTAAATATCACCACTAGAAACTAGCCAAAAGAATTCAGCCTAAGATATCTTTATACTTTTTTTCATCCTTAGGATATATCCCCCTAGGGATGTACAATCCAAATATGTGTTTTAAAGTCACTTGAAATCGGGTGCCTGGGTGGTTCTTGTGGCAGTCACTCTTGTCAAGACACAGACACCTTCCTTATTCCTCTCCACAGCTACACACTATGGCCTAGTGTGAATGCCCCATTTAACTGGTCTCCCTTTGATAGGGCTTTGGGTTGTTTCTAGCCTTTTGCTAATTAATTCTCTACCTTCATCTTATTGAGCCCTCCCCAGAGTCCAATCGGTTTGGCTTACTTTTATTTTACAGAAGAATAAACTACTACCGAAGCAGTTAAGGACTTGACCAAAGTTCCAGAGTTAGGTAAGGGTGGGGAGAGACAGGACTCTCCTGCTGCCATAATTTCTGTTCCCTGTATAAGTCTACATGGTTCGTGCCGCAGCGTACGTATCTGCTAACATCTTTATTTTAGAGTTGGGGGATGGAGTGAGAAGCACGTGCTTTGGGGTAGACTGTGGAGGAATATTTAGCCTTAAGTTCAAGGCTGGAATTTCAGGTCTCAGCCAGCCTGTGGGAAGAGTATCTGAGGGAACAGCTGGCCTTTCTGGCATTGTCCCCAGTCAAAGGAATGCCAGACATCCACAAGCAGGTGGGTCTATTTTTGGCAAAAGGACCTTCTCAGTGCCTGCTAAAATCACATCACGTCCCCTTCTCTCACAGTGCACTTTGCTTCCAGGGTAAATGCACTGAAGTACAATCCATTCTTGACCCTTCTCTCATCAGTGGCTCCCCACTTCTTCCAGATCAGTGAAAAGTTACACATACTAAACCAAACACAGCAAGCACAGCTCCAAGTAAAAATTATTTTATGATCTTTTAGGAGGAGAAATTAAGCTGAGATTTGAAGGAAACCTTAAGACTTTGGCCAGAATCTTTCATTAATTTTCCCTTTTTCCATCACTCTATTTTAAGAGCAAAAGTCAATTCTGAGGGATAATAAGTCCATACCATTATGTTATTTTAAAATGAGTTTCTCAAAAAAAAAAAAAAAATGAGTTTCTCAAGCCAGGGCCTTGTCTCAGAATGCTTTTAGCTCAATCTCCTCCCACATTCTCCTCCCCAAAATAATCATGTTTAGGATAAAGGCTGAAAACACTGAAAGATATGAGGAACATCAGCTTTTCAATTTCAAGACACAAATCATATTCACTGCAGAGTCCTTACCAAGGCAGAACGGACAGCCACTGCGTTTTATAGACATTTTCCAAAAGAATTTGAACAAACGAGCTTTCTTTTCCGCCTCAGTAGTTGGAATACACCGTTCCCTTGACTAGTCCTGTTAATAAAGGTTTTATTGTGCCATTGCTAAGCTTCTGAAACCGAACAGCTCACACAAATTAGCCGTAATAGCATCGTACTCTGGGCTGAGCGGCAGTGGTTAACCATGTGCGTCTGATCTCACTGTGAAGCTGACTGGCTTCTCAAGCTAGCCTGGCGCAGGACACCCCGGGTTCTGGTGTGTGGTCCTACTCGAATAAAGCCAGAACTTCGTGACCCCATTCTCCATCTTGTCAGGACACAAACTTTGACATGTGAGTCAATGCCCGAAGGTTCACTCACTTACCACATATGAATTTACTTTCTTCAACGTGATGGGGATGGGAAGACATTTGTGAGCAAGACACACACACCCTCTACTGTCTGGGAGCCATAGGGAGAAACATAACTATAGCAAAACAATTCTCTAAAAGTTAAGTGTTGTATTTATGAGCTTGGGCATATTTTTGAGCTCTTTGAGCATTATTCGTCCACTTGTAAAGAAGGATGATAACAAAAGCAACTAAACCACGAGGTTGTTGGAAAGAATAAAACGCCTGGAATATGTCTTGCACATGGAATGTGCTCCCTAAATATTAGATGTAACTAATTATTAAGTATCCTGCCCTATCGAAAAGAATGAAATCTTGCCATTTGCAACTACGTGGATGGCACTAGAGGGTATTATGCTAAGCGAAATTAGCAGTCAGGGAAAAAAAAAATCATATGACTTCACCCACATGAGGAATATAAGATACTAAACAGATGAACATAACGGAAGGACAGCAAAAATAATATAAAAATAGAGAGGGGGACAAAACATAAGAGACTCTTAAATATGGAGAACAAACAGAGGGTTACTGGAGGGGTTGTGGGAGGGGGGATGGGCTAAATGGGGAAGGGGCACTGAGGAATCTACTCCTGAAATCTACTCCTGCACTATATGCTAACTAACTTGGATGTAAATTAATTAACTAATTAAAAAAATAAAAAATAAAAATTTATATTGAAGTGCAAAAATAAAAGTATCACTGCCCTGAATCTAAAGTTAGATTTTTTCCTTATCCTTCCTAAAGTGTGTCTTCCAATGTTTCATTTAATTAACTCAACAAACCTGTAATATTGATGTTACCCACATTTGTAAAAGTTGAGGCCACAGAGTTGAATGGACTTATCCAAGTCATACATTTCACACAGAGATGGGAGCTAGATCAATTCACATTAGTTCAGCCATTGTCTTTCCCTCCTGACTTGTTCCTTATCGTCCAAATCTCAAATATCACCTCCTCAGAGAGATTTCCCTAAACACGCCATCTAAAATAGAAGCCCATTCTTCCCCCTCCCACTGACACTGTTATTCTCTATCACTTCTCACTGTTTCATTCCTTTAAGGCACTCATCAGGTCTGTCATTTTTAACTTATGTATTTATTGATTGGATCCCCATTGGAATGTCAAACTCCAAGAATATTGGGGATTTTGTCTATATCGTTCTATATGTTATCCTGGGCTTATAGAAGTTCACAGCATATTTATTAAAAGGACAGAAGAGAGGAAGGGAAGGAAGGTTCACTGCATTTTTTCCAGAAACATAAGATTGAGCAGGTGAATGTGTAAGGAAAGTAAGGAGGCAATTCATGGCAGAAGGAACAGCTTGAATCCAAATTTTGAGACACATGAGTTCAAGATTTGTTTAAAGAAGTGTATTAATGTGCCCATAAAGAAGCTCTATAGGGAAATTAGTCTCATCAGCCAGTTTACAAATACCTGTCAAATGCCTATGGCATCAAAGATACTGTGCTAGATATTCCATTATATATCGCCACATTACAGATTGCCCCAAAACTTAATGGCTTGAAGCAATCACTTATATTCTTCACAAATCTGCAATTTGAGCACGGCTCAGCAGGGACAGCCCATCTCTGATCCATGTGACATTGGTTTGGGAGACACCAATGTCTCCCAAAGGGCTGGAAGATCCATTTCCAAGATGGTTCATTCACATGGCTAGTTAGCACTGGCTGTTGTCTAGGAGCTCAGTTCCACCTGTGAGCTGGGGCCCTTCCTTTCCCTCCAGGTGAGCATTTCTACAGACTGCTTGGGTTCCTTCACAGCACAGTGGCTGGACTCAAAGAACAAGGGTCTGAAGAGAGAGCAGCAGACATGAATGGCATTTTTATGATTTACCCTTGGAAATAACATAGCATCCTTTCAGCTCTACTCCATTGTTTGAGATAGTCACAAAGTTCCACTCAGGTTCAAAGGGAGGATACCTAGAGTCTGGGTAAGTAGCAGGGTTTCTAGAAGAGTACTTGAAATAGAAGATATTGTTGCACCCATAGTTGTGAAATACAATCGACTACATAGGGAAATAGCAGTATACTGAGGAGTTACAGTACCTGCCCTCTTGAAGTTCAGACCATAATGAAGACAGACCCACACGTTTTTTAAAGTGTCAAATTCAATAATAGGAGGGGGGAAAGTGTTAGGCTGAGACCAAATTATCTATCACTGCACTAAGAATTTAGCAGATTAAAATAACAATCAATTGTTTTCTCATGGTTTCAATGGATTAGTAATTTGGGAGTGATTTAGGTTGTTCTGGTTTAGAATCTCTCATGGGGTTGCAGGAAACACATCAGCCTGGACTGCAGTCATTTAAATTCTTCACTGGGGCTGGAGAATCTGCTTCCAAGATGGTTGTTAGAAGGAGACTTCAGTTGTTTGCTACATGGACACCTCCATGGTACTGCTTGGATGTTCTCACAGAATGGCACTGGCCTCCCCTAGGGTGGGGGATCCAAGAAAGAACAAGGACGAAGCCATAATACCTCTTATAACCTAGTCATGGAAGTCACACATCATTATTCCTGTTATATTCTTTTCATTGAGCCCATGCTCAAGAACAGGGAATTAAGCTCCACCTCTTAGAGAAAGACATATTGAAGAATTTGTGAACATATTTTAAAACCACCACAGACCTTACCCATTATGCAACAGAAAGCGATTTAGGAAGAAGTAATGACCTGGTCAGATGTAGTTTAGATGGATCACCCTGGTGGTGATATGCTGAATAGATCTGAGAAAGATTAAGACTGAAGGTGGGGAGACAAATAGGGAGAATCCTGAAATAGCCCAAGGAGGGATCAAGCAATTGTAAGTCAGTGTACTGGGCTGTGACAACAGAGGAAAAGATGGGTTTGAAAAATAGTAAGGAGGCAAAGCTGTGTTACAAGAGAAAGGAAGTAATTCGAAGATTAAATGTTTTATATTAGACTTGAATGTCTGAGTGGAGTGATGGTTATCAATCAAGACGGAAAATCCATGAGATAAAGCAGATTGAGGAACGAGAGTAAGTTCAAAATTGGAGGAAGATTTTGAGTTTGAACTTCCAGGTTTAGTGGATAGTTGGTTTTGTTTTGTTTTACCACTGCAGCATTTATTCTTGCCTTATTTTGATAACAGTATCCTTTTTTAAGGGTATTCCTACCCTCAGCTACTCTACTTAAACAGGGCTGTACCCAGTGGTGTGCTGGTAAACCAGGTCTCCAAAATAAATACACAAATAAAGCCCTAATTTGTGGTGTGAATACCCTTACCTATTCCAGTTTAATGCCACCAACAGTTTAATAACCATCTCAGAAAATCACTGACTTTTTGTAATCAACTGGCTCCGGAATACCACGGCAATATCTCTGGCTTAGTAATGAATCACATGACCCAGACCCAAGCTGGTTAGCACACTGAATTCCTTCTGGTCATGGCCTTTGGTTCAGAGGTGAACATTTCAGCCAATAAGAGCCAATGAGAGGCAGTGAGGCGACTGCTATGAATCCTGAGAAAAGACTTCTTACTTTTCCCTGATAAACGCAATTAAGAGATGATACAACAGCACTACTGCACCACGTGAAGTCACACACTGGAGCCAACCCTGTACAAAGCAGAACTGAGAGCCAGAAGGAAAGTAAATCTGGATGACATTATTTGAGTCATAAATCTAGTTATAGCTAAAACTACCTCTACTTACAGACTTTTCAATTAAGTGGGCCAATAAATTCTTTTTTACTTTTTTCGTTTTCTTCTTTTCTTTCCCTTTTTGTATGTGTGTGGGTGTGTGGGTGGGTGGGTGGGTGTGTGTAGGTACATTTCGTTTTGTCTTTCTTCTATGTTCAGAGAATCTCAACCAATAGACTGTGTGACATCCAGATACTTGGTTACATAAATCTGAAGCCAGTAGATAAGTCCAGGACTGCCAGAATTCTGTGAATATTTAATCCATGAGAAAGAACAAGCTCACCAAGGGAGAGAACCATCCTGATAATCATAATTTTCTTAAAATATTACAGAATCAGAAATATGTGAGCAACAATAGAGATAATCAAATGCAACTCCTTCACTTAAAAATTATGAAAACTGTGTCCCTAGAAGTTTCAGCTCTTGGTCCAAGGTTATTTCATGACATAGCCAGAACTAAAACCCTGATTCCCTGACTCTTATGTATCCCTTTTCCAACTCATTGCAAATTCTGGGTAGGTGGGATCTAATTTAACTCAACAAATATATATTACTTTTATATTATGAAGAATGAAATGAATAATTTTCCAGTTTAATGGAGAGCACTTTATTATTTCAAAGCATCTTGTATAATCTAATCTTCTTGCCAACCCTGTAAGGTGTGTGGGACAAATATTTTGGAGATTAAAAAACGTGGGCTTGCAGTGCTGGGGTGATTTTTCCAACGTCAAAGAGCCGGTCAAGAGTAAAGCCAATACTAGAATTTAGGACACATGATTCCTTCTTCCAGTGCTCTTCCCCTTCTGCTTCTCCTTCAACTTAATGATGTTTCACTGCAAGTGCTTAAGGTACAAATCAGATAGCACAATTGCCCAGGATTTGGGATGACTCTTCATTAACTTCAGAAAAACACATTCTAAGAAGTTTTCTCTTTGCACTATTTCTGTAATTCTTCAGGCAGCTAGGACTCAATCTGCTTAGTAGTCAAGGTTGTCAGCATAGATGGTTTCATAGGAGATGTATGAATTTCCGAGTCTATCATATCAAATACTACAACCTTGTTGCCTTGCAACAATGGAGATTTATTCTCTCACAGTGGTGGAAGACAGAAGTCTACAACCAGTAATGCACTCCCTACAAAGGCTCTAAGGGAAAAGCCTGTTCCATGTCTCTTCCAGCTTACCATGGTTACTGGCTTCCTTGGCTTGTGGCCACATCACACCAACCTCATATAGACTTCTCATTATGTCTGTCCTCTGTAGATCTCTTATAAGGACACTTGGCATTGGATTTAGGATCCACCTAGAAAATCCAGGATGATCTCCTCATCTCAAATACCTTAATCACATCTACAAAGACCCCTTTCCAAATAAGGAAACATTCACAGGTTCTGGGGATTAGGGTATGGATATCTGTTTAGGGAGGGTTCCCATTCAGTCCACTATGAAAGGCAAAGGAAAAGGAACTGTTACTTATTATTTTTTTTTTTAGGAGAAGAGTTATTTATCCAAAGGTCAGAAATTTTACAAGTGGAGTGAATCAAAGATCTGCACCACCAGTGATGATAAAACATTCTTTTCCAAAGCTGGTCTTAAACTCATTTACAAATTTTGAAAAGATCCAAGTGGTCTATAGTACATTCTCTGAAAAGATGCCCTGCTGTCACCTTCATCAATTAGCTGTAGGTGATGGGCTAGAGGGTGAAAATGTATTCAACAACTAGCAACTTGCCTACATGCTTGGGCATGTGCTTTATTTATATGACACCCTCTGCCAGAGTCAGTTTCATGCCAAGAGGCAAACTTGAAAAGCCACTGTTGAAACAAGAGCTCCTGTTTATTTCTGACCAACATAGCAAGTTCTCTGCTTCACTCACTGTCATGGAGCGTCAGCCACTAGACCAGCTGTGCTTTTCCTGCTGTCCTTTAAACAAAGACTGATATGTGTCCATTTCCAACTCCAGACCTATGTCTGTGATGTGTCACAATCTATAGAACGCACTTTTAAGACACAGTCTTTCAGAGACTAGTAGTACCTCTATAGTATGCTTATTCTTCCATGGGAAAGATACTCTCTTATCCATGCTACTGGGAAGGAAAAAAGAATGAAAATAACACTTACTGAGCATGATGGATATGTTCACTAAACTCCCAGATCCACTCCCCACCCTTCTTCACAGCTTACTTCCTGTGACCTTAGTGGACTCTCTTACCAAATGGCTTCAAGTTGGGTTTGGCCAATAGAGGACTCTGGAGAAAGTGGAGAGAGAAAAGGAGGGAGGGAAGGAAGCCCCATGATTCATTTCCCAGTCCCCCTGTCCCTGTGGCTGCTAAGGGCTGACCACAAGTCTCTGTGAGTCTCAGTACCTCTGTGATAGCTCCCTCTACACACCCTTTGCTGTCTCCAGGTCCCAGGAAACACCATTTCTACTCAGACCTTCAGGCATGAAGGTGATAGCCCCAGAGGTATTGCACTATCTTTTGTGGTTTTCTTACACCTCGTGTACACATTTAAAAAATATATTTGTATGGCACTGTCCTCAAATTTTCCTAATTTGAACGGACCATCTGTTTCCTAAAGGGACTCAGACTAATAAAGTCCAATCCTTTCAAGATCTTTGCTAGATGTCCCTTTATTTCAGTGATCACAGTCCTGTAGGGTAGGTTGTCTCAACCACATATGATAGACAAGAAAACTGGAGCTTATAGAAGTGACATGACTCACCCTAGAAGACATTGCTAGCAAGTGAGCAGTTAGGATTTAAACCCAGAACTGTCTAACTTCAAAGCCCTTAGATTTCCAGCTATTTCTTCCCAACACTAAAGAAATATCTTAAAAGGTGCCTAGAGAAACAGGGAGATTTCAGGTGCAAAGATGCCAGAATGTCTTAAATGTTTTATTCAAAGTTAAACTTTAGAAAGCCATGCTGAGGCTCCAATTTTCCCTAGTATCACGTGCAGGAAGAAACAGAAAAAAAAAAAATCTACCCAGCAGCCACAATAATTGGAATGTAATTTGCATCTTTACTATATTCTTCTAGAAGTCCGGGAGTAAATTACCTTTATAATGCAGAGCCAAGCCACCTAAAAGCCTCTTTCTTTCATTCATCATTTTCTCTCCATATCTCATACATAGCTGCTACCCACAAAATCTTTTTCCAACCCACCTCCAAGCTCTCAAGATCTCTCTCAGGAGGCTCTCTTGTCTTCTAGCTCCCTCATCCTTTCTGGATTTCTTTTTTCCCCTCCTTCCAATAACTCTCTGCCTTTTACAGTGAAACTTCCTCTCATCTCTTTCAGGCTTTTCCAGATTTCCTTTTGGCATTTTTTCCAATTAGCACAACTAAAGAGCTAGACTGATAGCTACCAGAGCAATACAAGCATCTTCTGGGGAGAGTGGGAGTCTTGTTAATAAAAAAATAAAAAAAAATTTTTTCTGCCACATAACATAGATTTATTCAGTTTTCAAGGGGGAAAGATTTTGGTACCTTACCTGAAATCTATACTAAAGATGAAATATAGATTATTAGTACCTGGAGCATGGGAAGGGAAGTGGGGGGAGAGTGAAGGGGAGGGTGATATGATATCATATCATGTTCCTTTCCTCAACTTCCCAATTGGCTGTACATAGTACCAATATTGTTTCAATTTAATTTTTTGGAACTCTAGATATTTTATCTGAGAAACAGCATTATAGACTACATTTTTTATCCATTATAAACTGTGTTTACACATAAAATTGTAATTATTAATTGAGAATGATAGGGATTAAAAAGTACACTTATCACAATTAGCACTGAATAACATAAAGAATTGTTGAATCACTATATTGTATACTTGAAACTAATATAATACTGTATGTTAACTATACTGGAATTAAATAAAACACTTAACAAATAGTAAAAAAGAAGAAGGAGGAGGAGGAAGAGGAGAATTTATTTCCCTATCAATAAATCCACCATTTTTTCTATGTCCCAGTCTTTAACAAGGCAACCACACAGTCATCCTAACAGCACCCCAAAAACCAAGCTCTACCTCCTGGACAGTGATTATAATTCATAGCTTTTTAAAAACACCTTAACTGGTGAAAACTGAAGAAAAGGTAGAATAAATCTGCAGTCAAGCAAGCTATTTACCGTCGTCTTTGTAAAAACACTTATGGGTTGAAAGTAGCTCATCTGGAAGTATTCTCTTTGGCAAGGCCAAATGGAGAGAAAAAAAAGAGGTTAATTAGCTCTGGGATTTAAAAGACCCCCACAGGAGCATTAGACAATAAGCCAATTCATCCTGAATCTACCTACAGTTTATAAGGATCACGAGGATCTTCATTTTTGTGGTCCCAATAAAGGCATCAACCGAAACTGGAAGTAGACAGTTTCTTTAAGGGGCTGGTGGGGTAGGAAGTAGAGAAGGCAAGAAAACTATTATTTGCTGGACCCTTGTTATGTATGAGGCACACTAGAGTAAGTTAATAACTTATCCTAAGTCACAAAAGTAGAAAATACAAAGGCCAGGATTTTAAGAATATTGGTATGTTTGTCTGGCCCCTCAACCTCCACTGTCTTACTATGTTGTAAGTCTATGGGAGCAAGTAGCTGGTCAGTCTATTGTTGAAATCCCAGAGCCTAATCTAAAAGGAGCTCAATGAAAGGATGGTGAATAAATGAACAAATGAATAAATTCTTTCTGACTTCGAAGCTCAGGGTTATTGTACTCTACTCATGGATAGAAAAATAAAACTCAAACAGTAGTTACTCTTAGATTTTGAGATGTCTCCTCTGCAGTGTATTGGTATCAGGATAGAGTTTCTCCCTTTATAAACCAAATCTCCCCCCGTAGAAGTTATCACTGATGTCTATACAGTGCCATCAAATTGGAAATGAGAACCCAATTCCTATTAGCAAACAAACACATTACCCTTAATGATGATATGACCACTTAACTCCGACCTCCACAGTTAACTTGGGAGCAAACTGGAAACCATAAAGAAAGTTTAGCAGAAGCAATGACATTATAATGAAAATTCCCATGAACATCTCATGCTGTTTTAGGTTTACTTTGGCTGTGTTTGCAGCCAAAACCCAGTCAATCAACCAATTGTTCACCCTACACTACGGCAAATGAGTAGTTTGTCTGATGTTTTTTTTTTTTTTTTTTTTTTTTTTCATTGAATTGATGAATTGCTTTGGCATCAGGTAACCAGGTTTTATCTTGGGAAATAATCATCTTCTACTGGGAGAGCTATTCAACTGTGTGGTAGTGCTTCATCACCAGCCATGCATAAGTGGTGCTGTTTGCAATTTGATAAATGTGTACAGAGGCTCAGAGGTCCCCAAACACAAGTCTGATATGTAAACACAATCAAATCATGCTCTTAACCAAGGGAATAGATTTCGATTGCTCATCCTTCTCTGTCTTTTTCAACTCCTTGGCAAAATTTCCTCATACCTCATTCTGCACAAGCAAAGTGAGGGGCACTTTGCAGACTTGGGTGGCACTAGAATGAGTGTCAAATATCTTCCACCTGCTATAAACTGAATTTTTGATTGGAGAAAACCACATCGTAACAATTTTCATAAGAAACTGGAGGACTCTCAACAGCTTTTAAGCTCATGTCAAAATACTTGGGAGTACCTAAGGAATGCACAAAAATAACTCAATCTTTCAGGTTCTATCAAAGCCATGGGAATCAGAAGTTCAGGTCAGACGTATACACACACACACACACACACACACACACACACACACAACACACACACCCTCTCTAGATAACTAAGGACTAAAGTTAATTATTTAAGTTCATTCTTGCCAACAATTGGGCAGTAGACATTATTATGTCCATTTTAAAGATCATTAAAGTGAAGCAGTAAAATGAAGCAATTTGCTACATGACCTATATTTTTGGGAAGTGCTGAAATAGGAACTCCGCTCCATCTCTTAACTACTACACTGCCACACTGCACCTCTTCGTCTCTGTCTCTATAATATTCCTGCCGATCTAGACTTGAATTACTTGTTTGATCATGAACTCAGCCCATCGAATGAACCCTCAGATATTTCTATTCGAGTTGTCTGCTTTGTGTAATGAATTTAAAGTTGCCTTTCTACAATTCCTGGTTGCTGATCCTAGATCTGGCCTGGGGCCTTACTGAATAAGTGCAATCCCTCTTCCAAGTGACAGGCTTTTGAATATTTAAAGCTGGCAATCATGTCACCTGAAGCCTTCTTTCTTATGGGCAAATATTCCCAGATCCTTTAACCATCTCTCTTAGAACATGGTCTTACTTTCTTGATTGCTTCCTATTTTATGTGTTCCTCTTAAAATGTGACATTAAAGATTCAGCTGTCATCTGGCCCCACATAGAAGACCAGAAATCTCACCATCCTCAATCAATTAATGCAGCAAAGGTTAAAATCTCCATACCAACCCCATGTTTTGAGACCTACACCTTATGGGCACCCAACATTGTGTCAAAGTCACCCAACCCTCACACACAGTGCCAAATCTGTAACAAGGCTCTCCTAAAAACGTGAAGCAAATCCTATAGAAATTAATCAGAGCACCCAATGGGACTCTATAGTTTGAAACTTAATCTATTTAAATGTCCTGCCTCTCTCCTCAAAGCTTCATGGCCCAAGGTTACCCTATCTCTAAGGGGTTCATAAATCCTTAAGTGCCTGCCACACACCCAGTCACTCTTCCAGGAAAGTGGTCCCAAGTGGCTTTTCTTGCCAGACTTGTCATTACTGTTAATAAGGTACAATCACCCATCACCCTCGCCATCGCTGAGGAGATCATCGAGGGAGAGGTGCTTGAGCTCAAGTGCTCTATGGTCTGGTTACCTGTGAAGCAGCTATTGTGAACTACAGCAAAAAGCCCATGTTCCTTATCAAATAATGCTGAAACTACCTCACCATATATTTTCTTTGGAAAAGATTTAAGAATGTTAGTCTCCAAGCACCTATCTATGAGAAATATGTTTGTTTTCATTTCCGAACTTTATTTCTACTGCCAGTCTCCATATTCCTGGAGGTTTAATCTTAAGCATTGAGGGGTCCCTCTCCTTTGGAAGGGGTCACCTCTAATTTGGGGCAGTTTTATGGGTGTTCAGGCATTGCTGGGGAGAGGACATCAGGTCTGGGTTGTTAACCTCACAGGAATCTGTTAAACTCTCTCTCTGCTTAGGTCCCTCCTGGTCTCCAAGCACTGATTCACTTGCCTTTGGGATATGTCATCTCCATCTCAGGCCACAGGCTTTCTCCTGGCTAACTTCCGAAGCACTTGGGGTCATTCTTTGTACCTGTGCCACAGAGAACTACAGGGAACTCAGGAGAGCTGTTTATATCTCTTTCCTTATTCGTGTTCTCCCCAAAAGATCTGGGATAGTCTGTTCACACACACCCTCTCAGATTCCCTCTGAATGCCTATGGTTTTGAAATACAAAAATCAAGGAAAGACTTTCTCTTTCTGATGGACCATCATTTTCTTGAGACATTAAGCTCAGCCTCTCCTTTCCATTACATAATAAAAGAAAGAAATGCTGGGGGGGGGGTGGATTTAATTGCTATTGCAAAAAGCAGTAGTCTTCTGCAGTTATAAATTGAGGGCACACAGGAAGTTGAGAAGAGCAATCAAACTCAATGGCTGCCTCAAGTGAGAATGGAAGCAGTCTTCTGGTTACTATTACTAACCTTGTTTCATAGGTGATCAAACTGAGGTGTGCTCAAATTCACATACTTACTAAATAGGAGAGCCAGGAAATGAATTCCATAAATGTGACCCCAGAGCAGAGTTTTTAAGCACTTTTGTGACAAGGAAAGGCTTCAGGAAGAAAAGACATAATGAAGGGCCCTAGGGAACTGTTATGAAGAAACAGAAAATGTGTAGTGCCACAAGAGTGTATAATGACTGAGGAGGGAAGAATGACAGGGCTCTGATCTAATTAAAAGCATAAGAAGAGATCTCTCTGAAGAAGTCATATTTGAGCTGAGATCTGAAAAATTATATAAGAGCTAATTACTCACAGGAAGCAAGAATTGCACATGCAAAGGCCCTGAGGCAATACCGATCACTGCCTCATGTGAGAGAACACCAAAATGCCCAGAAGGGAGCGAGTACGAGGGAGATTGGTGAACGATAAGGCTAGAAATAGAAGCAGAAGTCACTTCTAGTTAAGTCTTCCAAACTATGTTACTGGTTGTTACTGGAAATGGCCATCCCACAGAAAGGGCCTCAGTTCTGAGCACACATTGTCTCTTCAAGCATTATTCATGTAGATGAATTAACAAGATTTCAAACTCACAAGGTATAGAAAATGTTTGGCCCAATTTGGCCTAGGTATCCCCTGTTATCCAATCAGCAGAGTCACAGGGTGGCTAAGTCAACCAGTATGAGGAAGATGGTGAGGTCTACTATAAACAAATGCCTGTATCAGACTAGACTCCTGCCTTGACCAGCATCTCTGAAACAACAGGATTCCCAGACAAACTTAGGTTTACCTTAGTCAGTGGGTTTTATTGTAAAGATAAACTGGGACATCAAGAAAAACCTGACATTCATTCAGAAAACATTAGCTTCAGTGAGCCACTGAACACAGCAGAAGTCATGCGATCTGTAGCAGCAGGCATCCAATTTGGATGCTCTGCCATTAAGGCCTTGCTTTCTCTTTCTCTCTTTTCTTTTCTTTTCTTTTCTTTCTTCCTTTCTTTTCTTTCTTTTCTTTCTTTTTCTTTCTTTCTTTCTTTCTTTCTTTCTTTCTTTCTTTCTTTCTTTCTTTCTTTTCTTTCTTTCTTTTTCTCCTTCCTTCCTTCCTTCCTTCCTTCCTTCCTTCCTTCCTTCCTTCTTTGTGTATTTATTTGGGGAGACAGTGTGCCAGCAAAGTTAGAGGGGCAGAGGGAGAGAAAGAATCCCAAGCAGGCTCCACACTGTCAGCACAGAGCCCAGCGCAGGGCTGGAACTCACAAATTGTGAGATCATGACCTGAGCTGAAATCAAGAGCCAGACACTTAACCGACTGAGCCACCCAGGCTCATTAAGGTTTCTTAGCAAGTCTCAGGCTCTGCTTCTTCTCCTACTATTATGACTTAATGCATTTTGTATCTTCTGTTCCAATTCCCCAGGAACAAGGACCTGATTGAGTTGAACAGTCCCCTCCTAGTATACGGCTGGCAACTCTGTTGAAGAGGAAGCTTCCCCGAGGCATCGCATTTCCAGGGATTACCTAAAAGGGATGCCATCTCCAGTGCCATTTCTTCTGCAATCGGCTTAGGGTGGCACAGTGCCACGGGTGATGTACAAAACCTTTGTGTAAGGTAGTTACTGCCACAAAGAGGCTGCAACCAGCCACACATATGTTCGGTTTAATTTGCACAACACTGGTTCCCAGAGGTGTTTTGTTTTTGTTTTTGTTTTTGTTCTTTAACTTAACATCCAACCAACATTTTTGAATAAGAGTTCATGTGAAAATACAGATTTCCAATTTCCTTTGAAAAGTTGGAATATCAGTAAACAGTGGCCACAGCCAACAGATACTGAGTAGTGATGGGCCTATTTATTTATTTATTTATTTATTTATTTATTTATTTATTTTTGAGAGAGAGTAAGCATGTGTGCATGTGAACAGGGGAGGGGCAGAAGGAGAGACAGAATCTTAAGTAGGCCCTATGAAGGACTCGATTCACGACCCTGGGATCACAACCTGGGCTGAAATCAAGTGTGAGATGCTCAACTGACTGAGCCACCCCAGGTACCCTGTGACTGACCCCTTTAAAAGGCCCCTGGGTGGTCTAGTTCAGCATAGCCCCAGAGTCTCTCTACTTCAACTAGCTTCACTCATTCACTTACATGTCTGATTCCTGTAGGCATTGGAGTTAGCAAACACTAAAGTAAGTGGTTAGGGGCACCTTGGTGGCTCAGTTGGTTAAGCATCCAACTCTTGATTTCAGCTTGGGTCATGATCACAGCATTCATGAGTTGGAACCCCACAGTGGGCTCTGTGCTGACAGTGTGGAACCTTCTTGGAATTCTCTCTCTCCTTCTCTGCCCTTACATTGTCTGTTTGTATGCTCTCTCTGTATCTCCCTCAAAAATAAATTTAAAAAAAAAAAGAGTCACTGACTCTAGAACTGTCATAATCTCAAGTTCAGAAACTATGCCTAGTAAAATTCCATTGCTTTGGGTGGCCCCTGGAACAACTTTGAGATAGTCTCTGAACACACTTAGCCAGTGTCCCTGCAAGCTACTGCCTTTATGCAAGGGATCCTTTACCATAATAGCCTAACTGGACTTAGCCTAAGCATGTAAAAGAGGGATAAGGATACAGGAATGGTTCCTAGGCATTGGACCCATCCTATCCCACATCTTAGGTCATTCTTCTCTGCCCTAATAATGCCAGTTACAAAACACAGTAGTAATAGGCTCTCCTTGCCAACCTACATGTTCCTTCTGGTTATCAGATAACCCAGAGGGGTGGATGCCTCATGCTGGTAAAATGGGCACTTGTACTCTAAACTAGCACGTGCATGCTTTGGTCTTGAGATGCTACATCTTGTGATAAAAACACATTTTACAGGCCAACTGGTGTCCACCTTCCTGGCAACTATGTGACCTTGGGCGAATTACTTAATCTTTTTCAGCTTCAATTTCTTCATCCACATACTTATGCCCCAATAAATATTCTGAGGATTAAATGCAACATAAGACTTCACTTCCTTCTTCATCCATTTAGGGTACAAAATAACTTCAACTACAGTAAAACCTTGGACTGCGAGTAACTTGTTCTGGGAGTGTTCTGCCAGACAAGCAAACACTTATAATACATTTTAACTTGATAAACGAGTGATGTCTTGCAATATGAGTAGCAGGTGACACTGAACGTCACATGCTCACAACTGAGCCAGTGGTTCTTGAAATTTGCTTTGATATACGAGTGCTTTGGATTACAAGCATGTTTCCAGGATGAATTGTGCTCGCAAACCAAGGTTTTACTGTATTTGAATATTCAAATTAAATTAGCCTGTCTAGTTCCAGCTCTCACCTTTTCCTTGTAAGTTTCTTCTAGGTCCCCGCTCCTCTGCGGGCCTCCCCCAGTCACAGTATTTAGCTCTGGTTTTGCAAAGAGAAGCTATTCAGTCTTACAGGGGGCTGGATAATTTCAACGCGGCTGCAGCTGTCACTGTTTCAGGGTGAATTCCATCTGGCCTCCTTGGCGGATTCACTACCAAAGCATCCCACTGTGCTGCCACATGCCTCTGACCACCAGACCCATGAGCCCGGGAGGGGCCCAGCTCAATGCAGCTGCTGTGGTCAGCAGGCATGTGCCATCGGTGCAAAAAAAAAAAAAAAACTTTTGTGAGGACAGGAGGTCCCTCTCCCCTGGAAGTGTGTGCTGCTAAGGAAGCTTCATCTGCCTACCCTACCTCTTACATCAGCTCCCATGTTACAGACCGTTACCAGCTGCTTCTGCAGACACACACTGTCAGCCACTCTCTCAAAGCATACCTCCAACCTAGCATGGCCGAGTTAGAGCTCAGCAGCACACTGTGACAGAGCCTTTCTCTTCCATGACTTCTTAAAGTCCCGGAGGTACCTGAAACTAAAGAAAGAGACCCTCCCTCTCATGTGCTCAAGTCTATCTCCTACAACCAGATGAGTTTGTATCATCCATGGGAAAACCACACAAACACATAAAGACCATGGCACAGCGTGGATGCTCCTCTTTGCCTCTCCTTATGATCACAGACACTTTGTGCCCCTCTTAGTGCTACACATTTTACAACACCACATGACTGAGGGGACAGGCTAAAACAGCGGCTGTATGACTGCTCAAGTTCATGTTTCATGGCAATTATTTAGGAGAGGTGTTGCTATGGCGTCCTGCCCTAAGGAAATGGTGACACAGGGGAAGTAAGTATACCAGAGGTGGAGCAGAGGAGTCGTGGTTAACAGCATAAATGCAGGGGACAGATCAGCTAAGGCTGAGTCCCACTTGTGCTGCTCCTTGGACCCTGTGACTCTGGGCAAGTCCTTAATCTCCCTATGCTTCAGTTTCCTCATCTGTAAAAAGACACTGTCATGAAGACTGAATAAATGCATATATGTAAAACACTTAGAACCATCCTTAATATCTAAAAAGTGCTAAATAAGTTACTAGTTTTTAAATTTGGAGGCCTCTTGCCATCCCACTTCTTCCAGCCCTAGCTCCCATATAGTTCCATTGAGAAGTACGAACATGGTACCTTTGAAAGTTAGAAGGAGGGGGCTTCAGATTCTGTCACCAGCTGGGAAGACATGGCTCCCCAGATTGTATGTAGGCACTCCTCATTTTTACTTTCCACCAAAGACATAAATAAGCTGTTGTTCATTTTCATATCTGTCTATATTTTTTAAATGTCTTTGCTGCTTGTTAATAAGAAGGGATGTTTTATGATTGTTGAAGGTGAAGAGGCCCCAAATAGTATCACCCTTCTTTCTGATCTAAGGTGAGAATCCACTGAAAGTCAGAGAAAAATCAGGTAAATGAAGGAAAAAAATGCTAGATTTAATACGGATAAAGCTGGTGCTGAAATGTTAGGTATGCAGAGACACAGAATTTCCTTACACTAAACCCCAGAATTAGACAGACCCAGTCACAGGCAGCTCTGGGACAGGGCCTTTGCTGCTAAGATGACATCATGGCCCAAAAGAGATAAGAAAATTGTGATTTTTTTTTTCCAGCAATCAGTTCCCAAAGACAAGAAAGCTATGCAATGCTCAGTTTCTCTTCCATAACCACCAATAAAATGTCACCCCTCCATCCCCAAGTGGAGTGTCTAAGGGACATAAAAAAAAAGACACTAATTGATGCCCTTCTGTGTGGAAACATGAACAGGAAATAATGTTCCTCCTAATGATGACATTTATGTATGACTCCAACCATGGGAGTTCAGCCAGATTATTGAATCTTGCTGAATTTCATGACACTTTTCATGACACAAACAGCTTCCAGGTTGCTGCTTGTTTGTGAGAACATTTCCCCTCTGAATCAGTCAGAGGCTTCCCAGTTTTCACAAACCCTCTTGAAGGCCAGAGTTGCCCAAGCCCTTGCCTTTGGCCCTCTTCTGACTCTAGGTAGACTTTTTAGATGGCCTTAAAATTGTGAGTGGTTTCAACTAAGCATTTTTTTTGTCAACGTTTATTTATTTTTGGGACAGAGAGAGACAGAGCATGAATGGGGGAGGGGCAGAGAGAGAGGGAGACACAGAATCGGAAACAGGCTCCAGGCTCCGAGCCATCAGCCCAGAGCCTGACGCGGGGCTCGAACTCACCGACCGCAAGATCGTGACCTGGCTGAAGTCGGACGCTTAACCAACTGCGCCACCCAGGCGCCCCTCAACTAAACATTTTTATTTCTTGTCCCCAAATTTCTTTCTGCTAGGTGCCAGACTCATAGAACCTGCATCCTAGAATCTCATCTTCCTACCCTCTCTGCTTCTCAACAGAGGCTGCCCCTTTATCTCTGCATCTCCAGGCGTCAAGACATTGACACATAGTAGACACTCAAAAAAGAAAGAACAGAGACAGGTGATTGAGAGAAAGGGAGCAATAAAGAAAGAAAGGAGGGATGCAGAGAGGAGAAAAAGGTAGGAGACTGAAAAAGGAAGCAAGGAACTTCAAAGACCATTATTTTCACTGGTAATGTAAATCTGTATATTTAGGCTTGTTTCTAATATGCAATAGCTTTCTGAACTTGGGACAGTTCCTTGAACTATCTTAACTTCTATTTTCTCATTATAAAAATGGGATTATTCAATATATTGTTATTTCAATGTATTGGTTTGAGAATTAATCATGCTAGCACCTGGGTCTAGTCCATGTAATAAACACTCAAGAAATGTCAGTTAAATGTAGGTGTAAGGTATGAATTTTAAATCACCAATGTTTGGCCACCTGGTTAAGGTTTTTACAGGGTCCACCGGACTTTACCTCAATCTTGAAAACCCTGAAATTAACTAAGATACATGGATTAGGTCCATAACAGTGGCCACAGAGAGGTATTTTCCTTAGGGTTTCCTATAAAACCGCATCAAATACATGAGTGTGGGCTGGCTCCAATCTCTCCAAGTGGTGGGGCAGCCACTCACTCGCTACACAGTCAATTGAGTACTGGAGCAGCACAACACTTATCTGAAATTTTGGTAATTATAAAAGGAGACATGCCGTCTTAAATTGCTTCTGGAAACACAGCAGCACAACACAGGATGATAGAGTTTGCCTCAAAATAGCTGCCCAAACAATTTCCCTTTCAGGGTTGGAAAAAAAAAATTAACTTCCTGACCTGAATTCCTCATTAAAATTCTTTGCAATTGAATGAGTTCCAGAATCTGTTCCATTACTGTGAATCTTGGATGCCAAGACCTGGAGTTTGGATTGGAGAGAGGGAAGGATATAACTAGCATCAAGCATCCAGGCTCCTGCGTTGGCTTCTTGGCCTAGAAACCAGCTTGGTGGGGAGTGAGAGGCCCTAAGTAGTGTATGTTACCTTCAAAATAGCCAAAGGTGTAACTCCCAGAAGTCACTTTAAAGAGAATATTAGCTCTTGCAGGACAAGACTGTCTTTAGTATTTTTGAATCCTCATTTAATACCAACACTCGTTCCTGACTTCCTGACACATCATAGGTGAAAGGGCTCATTGTCTGATAAAAGCATGAAAGAAAACTCAAGTGAAGTGAACTGTGAGGAAACAAGTGAATGAACAGCTGACTGAATTAATAAATGATGAGAGAATCAAGAGAATTCGATAAAATTGCTTCTCAAAGTGCCTGAAGACAGAGACGCGTCTAGGCCTTGGGTTTACAAATTCAGGAACTACACGTACCTGGAGTAAAGAGTTGATGAGGTTCTCAGAGTTTTAACCCATTTAATCTGATCCATAAATCAGCAACTAATTCATCAGAGTGTCAAACTGCTGATTTATGAGAAATCTTAACATAAAAAAGTGCTTAGCCCAATTTCTGACTCACAGTAGGCACACAACATTGTATGTTGTATAACAACATGTATAACAGTCAATTCAACAAACACTTAATGAGTACACAGTGTGAGCCAGGCGCTCGACTTAGCATGGGGAGACAGTGAGCAAATGTATCATGTGGTGTCATCATCAATGGGAAAGTTTGTGTGGGGAAACTTTACAAAAATGGAAAAGGTTGCATACAGAATCAGAGAAAATAGAATTTGATGATCTTAATGGACAGTTTCACCTAACTATGATGGGTTTAAATTTACACTTTCTTACTCTTTTTGATCTAGTATGTCACTTTAAGGAGACCTGGCATCAGGTACTTGGATCATGAATATAATATTTCATCCTGAGTTTGCTTTTTTTCCGGGAATCTCTTTAGCTTCAAACAGAGTGATACACATATTCTCCTTATTTTTTTAATGTCTGCATCCTCCAAAACATTGCACAGTTCTTGGCATTTACTGGACATCCAGCAGTTTATGAAAAAATGACAAAAAAGTGGCCATATAATCAGGGCCAGAGTAATCCATACACTCATATGTGTGGAAGGATTTATAAGGCTAACAGCACTGTTGAAATCTCAACTGTTATTAAACTGGAGAAAAATCAGGCATAGAGTTACTGAAACCAGACAAAGGCAAAGAGGGACTAGAATGAGTTGTGACTAAGAAATGAAATAGTAAATAAGACAATATATATGCCCCTCTATGTATATCGATACCAGTTTCCACATGTGTACTAGTTTGCTAGGGCTGCTCGAACCACATAGTTCAACCTGGGAGACTTACACAACAGAAAGTTATTGTCTCACAGCTCCAGAGGCTAGAAATTGAAAATCAAGGTGACAGCAGGGCTGGTTCCTTCTGAGGGTTGTGTGGGCAGAACTGTTCCATGCCTCTCCCCAGCTTCTGGGGGTTCGATGGCAGTCTCTGGTGTTCTGTGGCTTGTAGAAGAAGCACCCCAATCTCTGGCTTCATCTTCACATGGTATTCTCCCTATGTGTCTGTTTCTGACTCCAATTTCCCAATCCCACCCCCCACCTTTTTTTTAGAGCAAGCAAGTGCTAGAGCAGGGAGAAGGATAAAGGGAGGGAGAGAGGAGAGGGAGGGAGGGAGGGAGGGAGGGAGACAGAGAGAAAGAGAGAGAGAGAGAGAGAGAGAGAGAGAGAGAGAGAGAATCCCAAGCAGTCTCCATGCTCAGCACGGAGCCTGATGCAGAGCTCCATCCCATGACTCTGGGATCACAACCTGAGCCGAAATCAAGAGTCAGACCCTCAACCGACTGAGCCACCTAGGCACCTCCCAATTTCCTCTTTTCATAAGGACACTAGTCACATTGGATTAGGACCCACTTTAATGACTTCATTTTAACTTGATTCACTCTGTAAAGATTGATTTTCCAAAATAAGGTCACATTCCAAAGCACTGGGGGGATTGGGACCTCAAGATACCTTTTTTCAGAGGATACAATTCAACCCATAACAGTATATCAGTCATTCATAGAATAGTTCTGTACAAGTACTCAAGAAATTGTTAACAGTGATAACCCCTAAGGAGTTAGACTATGAGATCAGGGGATTTTTAGTTTTTGCTTTCTACCCTTCAATACTATTTGAAAATTTAGTCATGAACATATACTCTTTTCCTGATTAAAATTTAAAGTACTATTGAGGCATCTAGCTGGCTCAGCCAGCAGAGCATGTGACTCTTGATCTTGGGATTGTGACTTCAAGCCCTAAGTTGAGTATAGACATTGCTTTAAAAAAATAATAATTTGATTTGATTTATTTAAAAAAATCATTAATGCCTAATTGAGGCTTTCTTCATTCTGTTATTGGAAATAGGCAACAGAGCATTTAAGAGGAAATATATAGCTATCCCAAGCATTTTATGTTTTAAATAAATACTTCAGGATTTGGACAAGTGGAAGGAAATCTAGATTCTGTTTCCAGTGAACACAGTGCTTTACTAAGCCGTATATAATCAAGCTTGTGCACTATCTGGACCTGGACTCATTTAATCCCATTTTGGACACAATGCCCAGTATGTTTTTGGCGTTCAACCTGGGCAAAAGGCAATATCTGTGACCCATTTTTGAGTCACTACAGCTTATTGGCTAATACCAAACAACATCTCTTCTGTTCTTAAAAAGTGGATTAATGTGGAATTTGCTGTCTCTGCTCTGATCCCTTAAAAGGGCTATGATTACAGAGCCAAGCAAGGCCATCTGAGGCGGAGGCTCATTCCTGCTGCATGTACACTTGGCAGTTTTCTCTGAGTGGTTCCCCTGTGCCATGCCTCTAAGGCCACAAGTGTGCATCCCGTGGGGCCTGGCCAAGGAACCCGAGCGCTTGCCTTTCATCAGTGCATTCAAGGCCAACACCACACAAAATTTATTTCAGCTGCCTCACAGCTCAGCTCTTGCTTCTACAGAGAGAAGAACTGGCTAATGGAAAACTTTGATTTCAGTGTCAGTACGAGACTGTTCTGAAAGAGGAGGCTTTCTAATGTAAAATTAGAATCTATTTAATTCATTGGTCAGTCGGTAACTTTTATTTTCTTTAATATTTCGTTGAATGGGGTGTCTGGGTGGCTCAGTTGGCTGAGTGTCCGACTTCAGCTCAGGTCATCATCTCACAGTCTGTGGGTTCAAGCTCCGTGTCGGTCTCTGTGCTGACAGCTCAGAGCCTAGAGCCTGCTTGGGATTCTGTGTCTCCCTCTCTCTCTGCCCCTCCCCTGCTCATGCTCTGTCTCTCTCTCTTTCTCTCAAAAATAAGCAAACCTTAAAAAAATTAAAAAATATATATTTTTCTGAGCATCTGGCATTGGAGCAGCATGTAAGTGCAGTGATTATTAACATGGGCCTCAGAATCAGAAAGGATTGGTCTGAGTACTGACTCTGTCAGATATTTAAGGTTGAACCACATGATTCAGTCACCCTGAAATATAAGTCAAGGTAGTAAGTGGGCACATTCTCTCTAGCATAGCAAAACCAGATTATTAGTTCATAAGAAATGGGTTCAGTGGTATGTTAATAGGAATAAAACTAATTTCTCATGAAGAATGATAAAAATTTTTCTAAATGCAAATTTTGCTCACCAAATGTTGTCAAGGACCAGGCTTTTTCTATCCTCTTATCCCACCATCCATATCACATGATTTTCATCTTCGTGGTGACAAGATCTGCTGCACCTCCAGCTATCACACCTAGTTCCAAGCAGAAAGGAGGGCCAATGGCCTTCTACCTAACAGAAGCCCTTCCCCTCAAATTTAAACTTATATATCATTGGTCAGAACAGTATCACATCACCATTGCCTGGCTAGATTGTAGTTAGGAAAATTGAATACTTAGTCCTCTAGTCTCTGTACTGAAGGAAAGCAAAAGAGAGGTATTTGAGAATCAGTATTGAGTGAGCCAATCCTTAACCAAGGCAGGGATAGGGAAAGATAACACTAGTTAATGAGCTATTTATTTATAAGGTATTATTATTTCCACAGGAAGATGAGCAAATTGGATTCAGGGAAGCTACAACAATTGCCCAAAATGTTGAGGCAGGATTCAAGCCTGAATCATTCTGTCTCCAAAGTTTTTGTTCTTGGTAAGAACTTTGCTTGTTTTAGACATGAATCTGGAGTTTTCCTTTAAGCATCTTGGGCCAGAACAATGTTCTCTATTAAGATGTAGAAGTAACAATCATGTCTGCAATTGGCAAGATACCTCCTTGCCTGGCACTAGGACACAGTAGAATTGGCAATTTTGTTGACTGTTCAAGGTAGGGGCTTGCAGATCCTACCAGCCATTCTAGCTACCGCTTTCTCAACATGGTGCGCAAAACTACGTCTATTGTGTAGACAACGACAAGGTGTCCAACTTGATTTAAGTACCAGCACTGGTCTCCAAACTCTTATAATGGATTCTATTAACATGCTAGTAGGACTTTTGCATTCATTTTATTTTAATCTATAAGCAGAAGGGTGTTTAAACCATTATCTCAGAATGCAGAAAGATCTGTGTCTCAGAACTTCTACAAAAAGGTGATCAACGGGCACTTAGAAACTGTGGGTGATAAAGAAGTTAGTGATGAGCCAGGTGAGAAGGATTTGAGTTGGCTTCCTAATTATCATGTGATTTGGGGCACCTGGTGGCTCAGTCGGTTAAGCATCCAACTTCGGCTCAGGTCATGATCTCTCAGTCTGTGAGTTCGAGTCCCACGTCGGGCTCTGTGCTGACAGCTTGGAGCCTGGAGCCTGTTTTGGATTCTGTGTCTCCCTCTCTCTCTGCCCCTCCCCCACTGACACCTCTGTGTCTGTCTCTCTCTCTCTCTCAAAAAAAAATTAAATAAACATTAAAATTTTTTTAATAAATAAACTGAGTAAACTAGGGCACAAAGAATATGAGGAGCAGACTGTCAGATAAAAAATAAAGCACAAGTGCAAGCATCTGCATGTCGTTCAGGAGACAAGGTCTGCTTTTGCCAGCGCCTGGCGATTTAGATGGAAAGTTTATCTTCACACTGTGTTGCCTAATAGTTAGGACTAGGCTCCATGGAATGTAGAGGCGCATCATTTTAAGAAAACACCTACCTTCAGAAGTCTCGACGTCACCACACAAGGTGAGCCATGGACAAAAGCACAGCACGGGTCCTTGGAAAAGGAAACCAGACTGCACGGCATGTAGAAGAAGGTGTGTAGCTGCAGTCCTGGGAATGCAAGTAACAGAATCAGAGCACTGGCTTTGGAAATTGACCTGTAGTACATGATTCATTCCTTTTACACACTTGATGGATCGCCTACTGAGTTAATCATTGTAACCTACTTGGAATAACTCGATCACAGACTAAGGGAGACAGTGGCCTGCTTTAGAATGAGGGTCCATTTGGGACAGCTGGATGGCTCAGTGGGTTAAACATCACTGACTCTCGGTTTAGCCTCAGGTCACGATTTTGTGCTTAGTGAGACTGAGCCCTCCACTGGGCTCCACGCTCAGAGTGTGGAGCCTGCTTGGAATTCTCTCCCTCTCTCTTGTCTCTCACTGCACCTCCCCCACTCATGCTCTCTCTTTCTCTCTCTCAAAATAAATAAGTAAACTTAAAAAAAAAGGATGAGGGTCCATTTAAATTAGCCACTATCTCACTTGTTGAGAGCAAATCTGTCTTATCACCCTTCCTAGGAATAAGAAGAAAATGAGCCCATTATGACTGTACATGAAAAACTACCTCCAACTATGACTTCAAAGGTTTTGAAGTCTTAACAGGCAAGAACCTTTTGTTAAATAATCAAACAATTAAGAGATACCTGAGAATTACACAGGGCTTATCCCAAAATAAGCAAAAAGCTATTAGTCAGCTATGTAGTTATCCAATTATTTATTCAACATGGTCTGTAAAGTAACCGAATGTGTACAAAATGAACTTTTGGAGACACCAGTGGTTACGGGGCATGAACTGGTAACCAATTTCCCTTATCACTTTTCTGTATTGAGCATTTATGTGAACCCGGCACCGACTGCAGCTGCACACCTTCCTCCACACGACTTCTTGTGCCCCAGCACTCATCTTCCCTAGTAGCAAGTTTTGTATTATATATAAATAGTTTCCCACACTGCATTCTATGTTCTCTGAGGGCTGAGATTGTTTCCGATTCACCTGTGTATACTCAGAAGTTAACACCAAGCCTGGCATATAGTAGATTCTCAATTCACTTTTGAATACATGAATATATAAGCTCATTTCTCTATTGAAGGTAAAATTCATAACTGGTTAGGAAAAGAACATATCAGAGATATATAACTCTTCTTAAATTGCTTTAATAAAAATACAAAACAAGTGGGTGAATCATTTTACTTGAAACCTTCTGCCCTATTCTTCTTGGAAAAAACAACAGTAAGAGCCTTTCGTGTATTTGCATGACGATGAAAACAGGGTCTTATGGTCAATCCATGTTGCTATAAACGAAGAGTGGGTGGTTTAAAGCACATTTTACTTCCCACAGTTCTAGAGGCTGGAAGGTTTGAGATCAAGGTGTCAACAGATCCAGGGTCTGGTGAAGGCAGTCTTCTTGGTTCGCAGACAGACATCTTCCCACTGTGCCCTCACACAGCAGAGAGCAGGAAGGGGGATACAAGCTCTCTTGTGCCTTCTTATCAGGGCGTTAATCCCATTCACCATAGGGCTCCATTCTCATCATGTAATTATCTCCTAAAATCGTCACTTCCTAATGCCATCATATTGGAGGTTAGGATTTCAACATATACATTGTGGGTGGACACAATCAGTCCACAGCAAGTTGTTTTCTAAGGTGAAGTCTTGAATAGTAGCTTTGTTCCTAAGTGTCAACAACTCTCACAATGTATGGGACCAAGTCCGTGATATCGTGTTCCATCATTTTACTGCCTACTTGTTAGGTTTATATGCATGTTAGACATGCAGGCACTGAGAGCTAGTAATTTGG
This sequence comes from Lynx rufus, assembly GCF_022079265.1. Taxonomy (NCBI): domain Eukaryota; kingdom Metazoa; phylum Chordata; class Mammalia; order Carnivora; family Felidae; genus Lynx; species Lynx rufus. The sequence goes on along the minus strand of NW_025814826.1, from coordinate 49,976,794 downwards.
TGTTATTTCAAATGAGTGTTCAATACTTATTTAGTTGGGCAGGGAGAAACAAATTTTTCTCTAAATAAAATTTATACTAAAATAGATTCACTTACTAGTTCAAATTCACTTTCCAGAGCATTGAAATAATTTGGCAAAATTATTTTCTTTTCTCTGAAGTTCTTGTTTCTCTTCTATTTTCTTGTGATACTTAATAAACAAGAAATCTTCTTGGGAGGCATATTTATGTGTGCAAAATTTAGATAATAAAACAAATTCTGGAACACAGCATTATATCATGCATTATTCATTTTTCGAATTTTAACAGACTTTCAGCTGTGCCTGGACATGTGAGTCACAACACTCAACAGAGACGGGTGGGTGATAACGAGGAGGACTCTTTTCTTTTCCACTTGAGGAAGCTCTCTGCTTTGGCAAGAGAAGGACTAATTAAACCTCACAAGTCATGTGTGGTAGAAACCTAAGACACTATAACAGTGACTTATTCTAAGCATGCTTTACCTTCCCTGACCCCTAGCCCCCGAATAGACTCTAAGATGCTGCTTTTTGAGCATGCCCCTTTAAATTAATTAAGACCTCAGAGAGATCTAAGGCAGCCCCACTTAATAAAACACTAGGGCCTCAAAGGTATTTAAGAATGTCATCCCGCAGCAGTGTCAAGCAGAGCCTAAAGGAAAGAAGATGTTACAAAGACATCTGTAGATGCAGCTTTTGTCCAATGAGCTGAACCCCAACAAGATTCCCAGGAGATTCACAGAGTTTTTAAGAATAATGAATTGGCAGAAATAGCACCAGTTTGGAGTGAAAGAAGCAGACATAGACAAAATGAAAAGAGGTCTTTAGAAACCCTGAGGACATTACAAACCTAGAAACATGACCACCTCTCACGAGCAAAAGAAAGATAACTCAGAGAGTAGAAACAAGGCCTAGAAAGTGGAGCCAAGAGGCACGAAGGATTGTTCTCAAGTTTTTAGTCCTATTCAAGGAACTACCACATTGTGCTGGCTGAATTTCACAACTGCTGCGAGTTTACGACTCCTCTATACCTCCTATTCATTACTCCTTGTTTGGAACAGAAGCATTTATAGCAACTATCCTATGGGAGTCCCATCACTGAATGTTGGGTGTGTGTGGAGAAGATAACTTGTCTCACTTCATAGATCTTCAGCTTCAGAGGAACTGTATTCAAAGAAATGCTCTTAAGGAACACCCTAAAAGCCACATTAACACCTGGACCATCTAAGATAAGCTCTAGACTCTGAGCTGACCCTATAATAGGATGAGACTTTTTGAGGCCCCCAAAAATAGGTGAGTATATTTTGCATGAGTGAGGGTTATGAGTCACTGGAAACCAGAGGGAAGACTAGTTGTCAAGCTTCAACAAATGATTCTTACCTTCTGGTATTCATGAAGTTATGTAAGGCTGGCTTATAACCGGCCAATAACCAGTTCTTTCTTAATTCACTCATTTTTTTCATTGTACATGGAGCACACACATAGTTCAGAGGATACACTATATGTTAGGCCACAAAACAAATCTCAATGGACTTTAGTTGTTTTGTTTTGTTTTTTTAATTTGAGAGAGAGCGAGAGAGAGAGCACACGAGTGGGGGAGAAAGGCAGAGGGAGTGAAAGAGAATCTTCATGCTAAGCATGCAGCCCAACGCAGGACTCCATCTCACTACCCTGGGATCATGACCTGAGCGGAAATAAAGAGTCAGATGCTCAACTGACTGAGCCACCCGGCACTCCAAATCTCAATAAACTTTAAAAGATTGAAATAGTATGAAGTATCTTTTCATTGACAGTGAATAAAATCATAAATTAATAACAGAAGGAAATCTGAAAAATTAACACATATGTGGAAATTAAACAACATGTTCTTAAGCAACCAAAGATTCAAAGGAAAAATGAAAGGTAAATAAGAAAACACTTTCAGATGTAAGAAAATGAAAACACAACATACCAAAACTTATGGGATACAGTGAAAGCAGTGCTCAAAAGGAAATTTATAGTTATAAATGACTACATTAAAAAAGAAGATCTAAAATCAACAACCTAACCTTCTACCTTAAGGAACTAGAAAAAAATAGCAAAGTGAAGACAAGGCAAGTAGAAGGAAGGAAATAATAAAGAATAGAGAAAAACAAAATAGAGAATCAACAAAACCAGAATTCAGTTTTTTCACAAAATCAACAAGATTGATTAACCTCAACCCAGGACTAGAAGGGAACTCCCTCAACCTGACAAAGGGTGTCTATGAAAAATTCACAGCTATCATACTAAACATTAGAAACTTTACACCTAAAATCAGAAACAAGATAAGGATGTCCACTTTTCCCCACTTCTATTAAATATTTTACTAGAACTTTGAGCCAAGAAAATTGTGGAAAGGAGGAAGGAAGGAAAAAAGGAACAGAGTTAAAGAGTACCGAAGTTGGAAAGGAAGTAAAACTATCTTTAGATGACATGATCTTATATATAGAAAACCCAAAGACTTCACAAGGAAGCTATTAGTTACTCATAAACCAGTTCAAGAAAGTTGCAAGACATGTCAACATACAAAATCCATTTTATTTCTACACATTAGAAAATGAACAGCCCAAAAATTAAAGAAAATAATTCTAGCATCAAAATCAATAAAATACTTAGGCCTAAATGTAACTAAGGAGGTGTAAAAGGTATTCCTTGGAAACTCACTCCAAAACATTGTTGAAAGAAGTTTAAAAACACCTAAATAAATGGAAAGATGTTCTGTGTTCATGGATTGGAAAACTTGGTATTGTTAAGATATTAACACCATCAAAAGTGATCAAAGAGTCAATGGAATTCCTACCAAAATTCCAACTGTCTTTTTGCAGAAATTAACAAGCTGAATCTAAAATTCATATGGTAATGTGAGGGACCTTGAATAGCCAAAAGAAACTTGAAAAAAGAAGCAAAGTTGAAAGACTCAAATTTCCCAGTTTCAACATTTACTTCAAAGCTATGGTAGTCCAAACAGTGTGTTACTGGTATCAGAATAGACATAGAGATCAAGGGAAAAGAATTAAGAGTCCAGGAATAAACCCATACATCTGTAGTCCACTGATTTTTTTTTTGACAGGGACACCAAGACATTCAATAGGAAAATAATAGTCTTTTCAACAAACAATGCTCAGACAACCCGATAGCCACGGGCCCCAGGAATGAAGTGGGACCTCTACCACATACCACATATAAAACTTAACTCAAAGTAGACTAAAGACCTAAATTTAAGAGCTAAAACTCTTAGAGGAAACATAAGGTTAAATATTTATGATCTTAGATTAAATATGACACCCAAAGCATAAGCAACAAAAGAAAAAAACAGATAAAATTTTTAACAGGGGTGTTTAGACTGCTTTGCTGTGATTTTAGCATTTTAAATGCCATTTGTTTTTCTAGAATTGCCAGACTTCATCATGAAAAAGTATATCAGGTATGCTAACACTAATACATTGGAAGCATAAACATGCTACTTAGTAGTTTGTAACATTGCCTTAGGTTTGTGCCCTATACATACAGGAATTATGATAAATTCTGTTTTGCCTTATTTCTCATTTTTTTAAATGTTTATTTGTTTATTTAAGTAGAGAACAGGAGAGAGAGCTTGCACGTGCAAGCAGGGGAGGGGCAGAGAGAAGGGGAGAGAGAGAATCCCCAGCAGGCTCTGCGCTGTCAGCACAGAGCCCAACGTGGGGCTCCATCCTACAAACCGTGACATCACGACCTGAGCCAAAACCAAGAGTCTGACGCTTAACCGCCTGAGCCACCCAGGTACCCCTGCCTTGTTTCTCATTTAACAACTATATTAGCTGGGGGGGGGGGGGAATCAATAGGGAAGGAAGGAATTATTTAGACCAGCATTCCATAGGAACAAGAGCTGAAAAAGAATATTAACCTATTCAGTGCCTCTAAAGAGAACAGGATTGAAAGATGAAAACATAGAACATATGCCCTCAAGATTCCCTAATAGGAAAATGAACAAATAAAGGAATAGGGTGCTGATACTGCACATGGGGGCTGTAAGAAGTTTTACTGGACCAGAGTGCCTCCTTAGCTAGGGAGAAAGTTGAAGGGAGACAGAGATTAGAGGAGCCTCCACAGAGGAGGTGATACCAGAGCTTAATTTTGAGAGATGACCTGGATTTCTCTGAACGCAATAGACGTTGTAAGAATACCACAGACAGAAGAATACATGGGCAACACATACAGTGAAAGGAAACAAGATGTCAAATTCTTGGAAGTGTGGCAAGTTCAGAGGGACTGGAGTGCATACAGTAGAGAGCTGAGCCGTGGAAGTACAGAAGCAGAAAGAGGCCATATAAAGCTCATTGCATTTTTTTTTTGTTCCAGGAATAATGAGATCCATAAATTCATTAGGAAGAGGCCTAAATATATATTCACCCTTTTATCCAATTATCCCATTTCTGACCCTTTATTCCACAAAAAATAATCCAAAACAAAGACACTGTGTGCATGAAAATGTTTATTTTGCCTTTAATGATAAATGCAAAAAAAAAAAAAAGCAAACAAACACCTATAATCAACTTAAAAGCCTAGGGAGAGGCAGAGTTACTTAAAAAGTACGCCAATGCAATTATATGTAACTATTTAAAAAGTGAGAGAGAGAGGACTGTAGAATGTAGAAAATATAACACAATGTTAAATGGAAGAAAGCAGGTGCAACAGTATATATAGTATGATTGTAAATATGTAAAAATGCCTCTGTCCCAGATATGGTAGGTTTAACAGACAACAGTGGCCAGTTTCAAAATCGGCCAAGCAGCCTCATGAAAAAAGTGATACCTGTGCCTACTTATGTGTAATTAGTAATGCAATTAATAATATGCACCATCACTCATCACCCCTTCCATTCTCAAGAAGGTCCCAGAAAGCACATGAACTATATATATGGTCATCCTCTTCATGGAAGAAACTTTACCCTGAGGAAAGAGAGGATGAAGGGCCCATTAGCTCTGACAACAATCATGACTGATTAGAGCAGGGAAATGGTAATTTTGAGCACAGAGAAGGTAAACTTCTCAAATTCCTTTGGTCTTACAACTCACTCCATCCCTCAAATGGTTGAGGCTATTACACAAAATAAATTAAAAATTAAAGAGTAAAAATGTCTCTAATAAATTAAGATCACAAGGAAAGTTATGCTGTAGCTATAACAGAGCATAATACAAGACCATGCAAGGAATATTTCCCCCATTCCTGCAAAGAATACTGGAGCAAGGAACAGGGATGCCCAAGGCTACCTCACCTGAATCGGAAAACCAGCACAGAACATCTGAGATCAGATTACAAGAGAGGTGAAGGAGTCGGGGCAAAAGCAAATTGATGCTCAGGGATGCACAAGTTTTTGTTTGCACTTGTGTCTTTGTTTTAATGTGGATCTGTGGAAAAGGACAAGAAAGTGATGCAGTCACCTTAAAAAGCAGTTGTTTTAAGGTAAGGGGATCATAAGTGTGCTTTTTACCTTTATCTAAAAATCCTCAGAGTTAATAATTTGTGACTTTCTGATAACAATACTTTTACATGAGATATTACTGGTTGTATCAGGGCACAATCAGAGAAGTAGAACCACCAGGGTATATAATAAACAGGAGTGCTTCTGCACATGTGTATACACACACACATACATATATACGTACACATTTGTTATAAGAATCTGACCTGGGGCGCCTGGGTGGCGCAGTCGGTTAAGCGTCCGACTTCAGCCAGGTCACGATCTCGCGGTCCGTGAGTTCGAGCCCCGCGTCAGGCTCTGGGCTGATGGCTCGGAGCCTGGAGCCTGCTTCCGATTCTGTGTCTCCCTCTCTCTCTCTGCCCCTCCCCCGTTCATGCTCTGTCTCTTTCTGTCCCAAAAATAAATAAACGTTGAAAAAAAAAAAAAGAATCTGACCTTACACAATTGTGGGAGCTGGTTAAGCAGTCACTGTAGGGCTGTTGTCTTCATGTCTAATGCTGGAGTTTGACATCCACAGGGCAGCCAATGAGGAAGAGAAGATGAATGCAAGGTAGGGTCAAGCAGGATCAGGTTGGAACCCACAAGCCTCAGATGGAACCCAGGAGGGCAGACTGAAATTCATGTCAGTTTTTGTCCACATGCGTGTTGTATAGCAGCTGAGGCCCTTCCTCAGAGTTAAACAGGAACTGCGGACCCGAGTGTTGGAGAAATTGAAGGAAGATCCGGGGGAAGGGGGAATCCTTACAGCATCGCTCCTGCCTCATGCCAAACAGGTGAGCCAGCAGTCAGCGACAATATGCATGAGCTACAAAATGGCAGCTGCGAAATTCCATCACAGTGGTCCCTAAACCTATCGCCATAGCCCTTTTCCTTGAATAAAGCCTTTCTTACAATGACTTTTGAGTATTTTTTTCTTTAACAGGAATTGATGATGTAAAGACATTGAAACCATAGAAAACGAGGCTTGAGTGCAGAAATCAAGAGAACAATGCCCATAATTACGGCACAGAACCAGTTCAGAGAGGAAATTACAGTTGCTGCTTCTACACTCTACCCACTGTAGGGGTGCCCAGGTGGCTCAGTCAGTTGAGCGACTGACTTCGGCTCAGGTCATGATCTCGCGGTCCGTGAGTTCGAGCCCCGTGTCGGGCTCTGTGCTGACAGCTCAGAGCCTGGAGCCTGCTTCAGATTCGGTGTCTCCCTCTCTCTGCTCCTCCTCTGCTCACACACTCTCTCTCAAAAATAAATAAAGATTAAAAAAAAAATTTACTACTACCCACTGTACTCTGCACTGCTAACACCACTGACCCCTGACACTGGAACCCTCCCAATAGTTCTCCTGTCTCTACTGTTCAGGGATAGTCTTGCTTCCACTGCTGCTGAAAAACAGCTTCCCTGTGATACCCATTTTTTCAGGTCACTAACTTTCATTGCAAGTCTTCCAAGAATGCATGTGATCAGAGAAGACGTCTATGCCCACTCACCTCTTAGCTGCAGAAGAGGCCGGGGAAATGATTATCTAGTATCCTTCTGAGTCTCATAAGTCAGAATGCATACATAGGGTGGATTTCTGAAGATGGGCAGACCAAAAGAATGACAACACCCACTAGATGTATCAAGCCAATTGGTCTGAGGATTGTCGCTGACAGTGAATGTGTAGAGCTTTGCAAATACCTGGCTATAACTACGGAGCATCTGCGGCTTGCCTAGCAGGATGTTAAGTCCTTTGTTGGGTCAAAAGAAGCCAGGGTCCCTCTGCTCCAAGAAATTACATTCCACCTCCAAAATGGTCAAGAACTGACCTTCCCAAGAGGCCAATCCTTTTATCGCTGCCCAGTGTCAGGGAGAGCAAACTCTGCCTTTGGTTTCAGAAGACCTCATTACTGTTATTGAAAAGAACATTTTAGACAGAGATAAACAAAGGAATGTTTCCACTTTCTTGTTTGGAAAGCTATTTAGGGAAGAGAGTGAGCAAGGGTTGATGGTGGTGTGATGGATGACAAAAGCTTCTCTCCATGCTGCAATGGCCCAGAAAAGGCAACAGCCACACACGTCATGCTCGTTACTGCTAATGGGAGTTGGGCCTGGCATCCAGAGAAGAACATGCCCTTGGAGCTGTACTTCCCTCTGTGGACAAATTGACATTGAGAGAACCTTTGTCATAAATAATCCCTGCCATTCAAAAGAACATTTAGCCCATTTCTGCACAGGGAAGACAAAAGAGTCACTGAAGTTTCACAGACTCTGGGAGCTCTCTCTTCAGGAAGACTAACAAAGGCACAATGGGCTTCTGAACTGCAATGATGGATAAGAAGGGGTTCTGCATTGCTGGGGCTTGGAATGGCCGTAGAATATACATAATGCCCAATATCTAGGTGCAAAATTCAATTACTGTTCCCAGAAACTGTACTCTACTGCTTTGTGTAGCATTTCTTAAAATTCAGACAAGTAAAATAAATAAAAAAGAAAAGAATAAAAAACAAGACACTGTCCCAGTCCATTCAACCAAGGACCCTCTCCCTGGAAGAGTATTTAAAAGTATATCGTGAATAGCAATGTTGGCCCATGTTACATAAATAATAAATGAGTGAAGGAAGGAAGATTAATTAATTATTAGACTCAACAGCCAGCTTTATTGAACTTCTGTGCCTGTCACCCATTTCTAAGAATCAGGGGAGTTCGGTTTACATTCTGAAAGACTTGAATATCAGTTACCTAAACTCTCCTTAAGCCTCAACATCCAGCTTCATTGAACTTCATTGAACTAAGTATTCGGTTTTGAGGGAAAATTGCATGAAACTGATAAGTATGATAGAGAGTTATTTCACAAAACCTTACGTAAATGCAGTATGGTTTTATCAGAAGATTCAGCTTAACAATCTGGACTGATCCTTTCACATCCTCGTGTCCCACACTCCCCCATGCTCATTATGCTCTGACCACATTGAGCTTTTCTCCACTCCCTAAATAGATGCAGCTCCTGTCTGTCTCGGGGACTTTGAACATCCTTTTTCCTCTGGCTATGCTTCAACCCCACCACCGCTCAGCCTTTCAGTCCCTCACTAACAAGAAGATCAACTCCGGTCTCATCAGAAGCATTACCAACCGCTGACAAGACTCTTCTGATCACTCCATCCGCAGTAGACCTTCTCCCTTAGCTCAGTCCTTTGTCTTTTCATAGCACTTCTGATCATTCGTATTGACAGGGTTCAGAACGTACCACCCCAAAGTATGCCACTTTGGGTTATTTTGAGCTAAAGATATCAGGTTCGGCAAATACAGGAAAAGTTCTTTACCTCTCTCCCTTACCTGCCTAAAATGAAGTATGTATTTCCATCTTTGGTAAAGAAAATTTACATTTATAAAGGAAATTTTCATCATATTTATACTAGGAAGATACCTGCTCACAGAGACACATCTTTTTTCACCCAAGAGACTCTTACCTGCATAACAAGCAAACTTTAACATATATTTCCTCCCTGACCCTCCCCTGATTTGCTCCCCACAACCAAGCACTGAACCCTTATTTCTTTCTGTAGCTCAGGATAGTATATAAGTCTCAATCATCTGGCCACTTTCTTGAGTCTCATATTTTTTTCTTTCCAGAGAGAAAGAGAGACAGAGAGGGAGAGAGAGGGAGAGCAGCAGGAGGAGCGGGGGGGGGGGGGAGAGAGAGAGAGGGAGAGAGGGAGAGAGAGAGAGGGAGAGAGAGAGAGGGAGAGAGAGAGAGACGGAGAGAGAGAGAGGGAGAGAGGGAGACAGAGAGAGACAGAGAGAGAGGGAATCTGAAGGAGGTTCCACGCCCAGCACAGAGCCCGACACGGGCCCTATCTCATGATCCTGAGATCATGACCTGAGCTGAAATCAAGAGCTGGAAGCCCAACCAACTGAGCCACCCAGGCACCTTGAGACTCATACTTTTGTAAAACTCCATAATTACAATTACTTTTTTACTCTCCTGTTACCCTGCCTTATGTCAATTCTTAGACCAGCCTTAGAAGCTAGAAGGGTAGAAGGAATCCTTTTTCTCCCCTGTCAATAACTTTATTTATTTGCATATGCTTTTTCTTTTTCTTTTCTTCACACTATAGTTCAAGTTCCATGAAGGCAAAAGGTAGACTGCTGTCCACCAGGCTCCTTATTTTATCCTCAGGACTAGTAGTAGAGTAACTCTCACATGATATGAAATAAACAAATAAATGTTATATAAACAAAGGAATGTATTCCCATCACTCTTACTACAATTTTAAGAAAATGAAGAGGAAAAAAAGAAAACAAGTTTATATTAATAGATACAGTTAAAGCAAATATTTTCAGGGTATATCCTGTGTGCAATAAATATTCACCCTAACTATTATGTCTTCTATATTTATAAACAAACGTTAAACAAGAATAGCTCATTCAACTAGTAAATCTTGAAAGGTAGTAAGGGAACTAACATGTATTTATCTCTCAGATATTACAGGATTGGTATCATTTCTTGTCATTGCTCCAATAATACTGGGTTAAATAAAATTAGAAGAACGTATCTTATTATTTTATTGTCTTTCCTCATCTGTAAATGTGAGGCATTTAAACAACAAAAATAAATAGCATGTGTGGATATACGTCAGGAAAATTGAAATCAGTATGGATTCGAATGGTTGGAAGTGGTTTCAAAGGAAATGTGGCATTTACGCTGAGTCTGGAGAATAAGGGACACCCAAAGCAGAAAGGAGAAAGAAGGTCCATCCATGCAGATAGCAGAACACGAATAAAGTACAACCAGTGAAGGAATCAGCACAAAGATTTGGAAAAAAAAAATGGTGGACATAACAAAATGGCCCGTACCAGGAAGAAGTTAGACTGATTCTATCTGCATTCTGGAACTCCTTAAATTCTAAGCTGAGGAAACCAGATTTTAGGCTCCATGTAAAAACAAACTGTAAAAAGTTTGGTTATGAAAATCACCTCTGAGGAAAATGAATTCCTTCATGAATCGGTGAAACGTCTTAAAGAGAAGCCAGAAAAGGGGATGATTCTTAACAGCTGATGTTCTTATCCAGATGTTGGTGCTGGAAGTAGAAACAGTGTAATTCCATTGTATCAATCAGGGCCTATTCGCATAAACAGAAACCATGGTAAATACTTTAAGCAGAGGGAATTTAATGCAGAGAACTGGCTACCCAGATGACACAAAAGCTGAGAAGTAACACAGGAGACAGTGAGACAAATCAGGAATTAACACCAAGAAGCTGTTACCACCCTCAAGGTTGTTGCGACAATGAGAAGAAGGGCATTTATTACTAGAGTCTAGAATCTGGAACTATGTCTTAGAAACAAAGAAACAAAGAAATACTGTCAGAATGTAGAAGTTGTTTATCAAAACCTGGAACCATGGAGAAGCCCTCACTGCTGCTGGAGATGCTACCCAGAGAAAGAAAGCAGAAGGAAGAAAATCCATGAATTCTCCCTCCACCAATTTCCCCCACTGGTGATTCTCTGGCTGAACCTAGACAGAAGGCAACTAGCAAAGTATCTTGGAGAATAACGTTCCTTGCAAGTCAAAGCCGAAGAGGAGGTTGGGAAATGAATCTGAGAGTTAAAAGGCAAAAGACCAGCACATCAATCAAAGACAAGAAAAGCTAGGACTTTATAACTACTAGTTAATAAACAGTAAAGAAGAAAATGTGCCCAGGGATATGCTTCAGTCATGCTGTTAAAAGAAAACGGGGAGGGGGGGGGGGCGCCTGGGTGGCTCAGTCGGTTGAGCGGCCGACTTCAGCTCAGGTCACGATCTCGTGGCCCGTGAGTTCGAGCCCCACGTCGGGCTCTGTGCTGACAGCTCGGAGCCTGGAGCCTGTTTCAGATTCTGTGTTTCCTCTCTCTGACCCTCCCCCGTTCATGCTCTGTCTCTGTCTCAAAAATAAATAAAAAAACATTAAAAAAAAAAAAAGAAAACAGGGGCACCTGGGTGGCTCAGTCAGTTAAGCGTCCAACTCTTGATTTCAGCTCAGGTCACGATCTCACGGTTTGTGAGTTCGAGCCTCGAGTCAGGCTCGATGCTGATAGTGTGGAACCTGCTTGGAATTCTCTGTCTTCCTCTCTCTCTACCCCTCCCCCATGCTCTCCCCCCCCCAAAAAATAAATAAACTTAAAAAATAAAGAAATCAGGAGAAAAGGTTCACAAGGAAGAGTATCTGTATTAGTTCTACAGAGAAACAGAATCATCTGGGGGTCAGCGGGGAGAGTGGGGGGAGATGAAAAGGAATTGGCTCGTGTGATTATGCACACTAAGTCCCAAGATCTGCTGGGTAAGCTGACAAACTGAGGTCCCAGGAGGGTCCACGGTATAGTTCCACTATAAGACTGGCAGGCTCAAGACCCAGGAAAAGCCAACGTTTCAGTTTGAGTCTGGTGACAGGAAAAAGCTGATGTCTCAGTTTGAAGGCAGTAAAGCAGGAAGAATTCTCTCTTATTCAGGGGGAGAAACAGCCTTTTCTGTTCTAGGCTTTCAGCTGATTAGATGAGGCCCACCTATATTAAGAAGAGCAATCTGCTTTACTCAATCTACTGATTTAAATTTTTTTTTAAGGTTTATTTATGTAAGTAATCTCTACACTGAAAGTGGGGCTCAAACTCACAACCCTGAGATCACAAGTCTCATGCTCTTCTGACTGAGCTAGCCAGGTGCTCCCTGATTTAAATGTTAATCTCATCCAAAAACAGCCTCACAGAAATACTCAGAATTATGTTTGGCCAAATATCTGGACACCCCATGGCCCAGTCAAATTGACACATAAAATTAGCCATCACAGCATCTAAGCTGAGTCTGAGTTAAGAGCAGCCTATGTGGAAATTCAATAAAAAAGTGTAGAGCTGGGGCGCCTGGGTGGCTCAGTTGATTAAGCGCCCAACTTCGGCTCAGGTCATGATCTGACAGTTTGTGAGTTCGAGCCCCGCATCGGGCTCTGGGCTGACAGCTCAGAGCCTGGAGCCTGCTTCCGATTCTGTGTCTCATTCTCTCTCTGCTCTTCCCCCACTTGTGCTCTGTCTCTCAAAAATAAATTTAAAAAAATGTAAAAAAAAAAATTATTAAAAAAAGAAAAGTGTAGAGCTCAGGGCACCTGGGTGGCTCAGTCAGCTGAGCGTCTGGCTTTGGCTCAGGTCATGATCTCACAGTCCATGGGTTCAAGTCCCACGTTGGGCTCTGGGCTGACGCTCAGAGCCTGGAGCCTGCTTCCGATTCTATGTCTCATTGTCTCTCTGCCCCTCCCCTGCTCACGCTCTGTCTCTCCCTCTCACTCAAAAATAAATAAACGTTAAAAAAATTTTTTTAAAAAGTGTAGAGCTCAAAGAAGTGGTCAAGATTGGAAAAATAGGGGCGCCTGGGTGGCGCAGTCGGTTAAGCGTCCGACTTCAGCCAGGTCACGATCTCGCGGTCCGTGAGTTCGAGCCCCGCGTCAGGCTCTGGGCTGATGGCTCAGAGCCTGGAGCCTGTTTCCGATTCTGTGTCTCCCTCTCTCTCTGCCCCTCCCCCGTTCATGCTCTGTCTCTCTCTGTCCCAAAAATAAATAAACGTTGAAAAAAAAATTTAAAAAAAAAGATTGGAAAAATAAATTTAGGAGTTGTGCAATATATAGAGAACAAACTGAGCCATGGACAGGAGTCAGAAAAGATGATAATTAGAATCATAACCTAGAGGCACTGTAAGTGTCTCCCTCTAGAAACATTAAACAGTATTAGGTATATTACTATTACTAAAACAGATGAGTCTAAGATAGTTTAAATAGATTTTTACCCACACAGTTAACCAAAACATTCTACTCACCAGGGCAGCTAAGCCCTAAGGATAATGAAATCTTGGTATATTGCCTTTTATTTATAACTAAGCCATCTAGTTCAATGCCCAACTTTGTATCCTTGATTCTGAGATTTGGTGAGCATGTCTGCACTCATCATGTTCACACCCTAATAGTTTTATAATCATTGATTTGTATTGCTTAGAACAGTCCAACTATTGTAACATTAACCACAAAATCTCAGTGGCTTAAGATAATGAAACCTTATTCCTTCGCATGTCATTCTCTGATAGGGCTAGTGGTGATGGGCTCTGCTCCTCACAGCCATTCAGGGACCCACATTCTTTCCACCTCTTCCAGTGGCCTTTGGAATCCTTCACTGGATCCTCACTATCCAAACAGTAGACGAAGAAAAAGCATGAACATGGTAGACGCAGTGGGAGGTTTATGGGCCAGGCCTACAGATGAGGTGGATGATATGCTCTCCCATCTCACTGGCAAGTACTCATTCATAGGGCCACACTTTTGTGGGGGAAGCCAGGAGCATAATCTAGATAGGTGCCCAGAAACAAAAGGGAAATGGTTTGGTGAGCAGCTATGGATGTTCAGCCATGTTGATCTGGTCCTTCTCAAACTATTTTCCAATTTGAAGAATCCTCTACTTTGGAGCTTTAATTCCCTTGATTGTATGACCACCCTCCCCTGCAAATTCTCCAGTTCAATTATGCTTCTCATGATCTGAGACATCAGAACTACGCAGAAAACTAGAAGAGATAAATGATGAGGAGGTAGGGGCACCTGGGTGGCTCAGTCAGTTGAGCGTCCGACTTTGGCTCAGGTCATGATCTCATGGTTCGCGAGTTCAAGCCCTGCGTCAGGCTCTGTGCTGACAGCTCAGAGCTTGGAGCCCACTTTGGATTCTGTGTCCCCCTCTCTCTCTGCCCTTCCCCTGATCACGTTCTGTCTCTCTCTCTCAAAAATAAACATTAACAAAAATTAAAAAAAAAAAAAAAAGAGGAGGAGGTAAAAGGAGAGCACCAAGCTTCTGACTTGAAAGGACCTGAGGAGTAATATATCTCAAACACCTTACTGCACAGAAGAAGACACTGAATGCCAGAGAGAAGTGACTTGCCCAAGGCCACACACCCTTAAATGGAAAACCGGGACTTCAACCCAGCTCTCTTAATTTTGTGCTCCAGATTCATATCAATATACGATTATTTCAAATGTGTGCATGCTAAAATTTAGTACAAAGATATAATAATAACATTTCCGTGAGTTTTTAATATTCTGAGGCTATATAATAATGATAGACATTTTGCTGGTAGTTTTCGTCTGGGAAGTACATATTTGATAAGCATTCCTAGAATCTAAACTAACAACCCAGAGCCCTTCATTTGAACTATTATTGTTAAAATTATTTTTTACAAAAAAAATATTTTTTACAAAGTATTCAGCAGGATGCATGTATGCCCTAAGTAGGCTTCTGAAAAGAAGACAGGTTTTTATTTCTGTTTTTAATTTCCCGTCTACTTGTTATATTAGAACTCTTTCATTTGCTAACAATGGAAAACAACTTAAACTAGCTTTTGGGTTTTTTTTTTTTAAAAGGAACTTATTGAGCAGGATTCAGGGATGCAACCAGTGTCATCAGAGCTCTGTCAGCCCATCACTCATATCTACTAATTTTTAATTCTCTTTCTAGGCTGGCCTGATTTCCTCTTCTTGCAGACAGGCTATTTCCACATGTTGAAAATGATGGCCGCTAGCAACATCAGCCCTACAAATTTTGACATGAGGTCCAGAGAGAACAGAGAGTCTTTCCTTACAGCAACAATAAAAAAGCCTGAGTTGACTCTGGCCCATCCTCAGTCACCTACCTTTTAATGAATGGGTATGGGTGGGGGTGCAGAGAGAGAGAGAGAGAGAGAGAGCAAACACTAGGATTGACATCCCACCAAGCCTGGCAGGAGTGGTGAAGGATTTCCCCCAGAAACCAGAAAAGGAGTTTGAGAAAACCCCTGAGCAAAAAAAAATATATTGGCTATCCCATTCCATTCTGCTTGCTGATTAGGAAAAGGATATTAAAGATAGAAAAAGTAGAATCCATTCCTAATATACAACTAGACACATAATATAGTAAGTATATACTTCCATTCTATCAAATAGCCAACATGCACATTCAGGACACTTTCCCCTCCTCTCTTTTAAATTAAAAACTCAGAACAATAGGCAGCACAAGATAGAGTCTCTCTGTCAAATGCCTCTTGTAATTTACAGGTGTTCAATGACAAATACCAGATTTATAGTTAATTTAGTTATTTATGCAAACATTAATCATTAAGAAAGTCTCCCACCTTAAAACAAAAAGTAGAGCTAAATATTGGGTTTGGAAAAGGCCTATAAAATTGTCTAGTGCATCTTTTTCATTTTGCAGATTATGGAATTGAAGACCAGAGAGGTGAAGATAACCTGGCTCAGTTATGCAGCTTTTTCTTGAATGAATCCTGGGTTTAAACTCAAGTTTCCCTCCAGGAAGTGCAGTACTCTTCCCATTGTACATCGTGGTTCAAATTCTGTACATGTTCCTCATGTGGTAAAAGGTGTAGATGCAAACAGACAATTGTCAACTGAAAAGAGAATTTATTGGTTCTGTCAATCATTCAAAAAAATTTTAATTTTTATGCAACAAGTTTTAACAGAAATTCTCCTCTAGCCATATTTTTGAATACACAATTCTGTCATATCTGGAAAAAATGGTGGCTTCTATGAACTGAGGTTCAAACTGTGTGCTAAATGCTTGTAAAAATAATTACCACATGAAATTAAAGTGACATGTATCGTGAGGAATGCTTTTGCTACTTGGCTTCAGAGTTTTGTTTGCTTTTTTTTCCTAAAAAGTTTATCTCCTGCTGTGTCTTTATGCAATTATACACAGCATGATTAGATAGAAAAAAGGTTCCCTAAATACCAGGAACAGCTAAAATACAGTTCTAATCAATTCACTTGATTTTAAATTGTTTCAAAATATATCCTGGGTACTAACATTCTTAGCTTTTCTTATTTTAGTAGAAATTGACTTCTGTTTTCCTTGACCAATACACTTCTGCTCAAGATAAAATACTAAGATCCTTAAAATCCTATTCAGAAAATGCAAATTAAAATGAGATACTATCTTTTGCCTTCCAGGTTGGTAAAGAATAAGAATGAAAGTGTCTAGTTTAGCAAGAATGGGGGTAAAGAGCAATCGTATATACTTCTAGGACAAGTGTAACCACTACACTTTATGATAAGTATAGGTGTTGTTCTCCTTTTGTAGGCCAACTTGGCAAGATATATTTAGGACCATTAAGAAATAGGCATGCCTTGGGGCACCTGGGTGGCTCAGTCTGTTAAGCATCTGACTCTTGATTTCGGCTCAGGTCATGATCGTTGTGAGATCACGCCCCGTGATGGGCTCCAAGCTGCTAACAGAGGCTGATGAAGGCTCTCTCCTTCTCTGCCCCTCTCCCCAGTTCACATTCTCTCTCTCTCAAGAAATAAAAATAAAAATACATAAGAAATAGTCATGCCCTTTAATCCAGTGTTCCACTTTTAAGTAGTTTGCCCTAAGGAAATTATCAAACACAAACAAAAATGTTCATCACCAATTGAATAGCTTTATATATATATATATATATATATATATATACACACACACACACACACACAAAAGGAAGAAAGTGGCTGGAGTGCCTGGGTGGCTCAGTCAGTTAAGCATCTGACTCTTGGCTTTGGTTCAGGTCATGATCTCACAGTTCATGAGTTCAAGCCCTGTGTCAGGCTCTGCACTGTCAGCACAGAACCTGCTTGGGATTCTCTCTCTCCCTCTCTCTGTCCCTCCTCAGCTCATGTTCTCTCTTTCTTGCACTCTCAAAATAAATAAACTTTTAAAAAAAGGTGTGGCTAAATAAATCAGTTGATTTATGTTTACTACACGGATGTTGACTACAGTACAGTATTAATAAACTCTTGTTGTATACTGTATTTAATGTAACTGGCAATAAGGCAGCAGATGAAAGGGTCTGTATCGCAGGTAGCCTGACCTAGAATGCAGCAAATCATTCCTAAGCTTACTATTGTATGGAAAAGCAAAGAACTGTCCATTGGTGCCTTGAAGTGACAAAAAATACACTAGTGCTAGTTGTGGGCACCTTCCAACGTTCTGAAAAATCAGATTTCTGCTACACACTGTGGCCTAACACCGAGCATCCAAGCATGGGAGACAATCACCCACAATCTTGCAGCGAGAGAGAGAGAGAGAGAGAGAGGGAGGGAGAGAGAGAGAGAGAACCATTGGCTCAGTTGTGATCATGTGACATTTGATCATGTGATCACATACTACTCGTACTGCAAGACATCGCTCGTTTATAAAAGTTAAAATTTATTGGAAATGTTTGCTTGTCCTACAGAACATTTGCAGAACAAGTTACTTGCAATCCAAGGTTTCTGTACTTTAGAAGTATATGTACCAAGGGCGCCTAGGTGGCTCAGTCGGTTAAGAATCTGACTTTGGCTCAGGTTGCACGGGTTTGAGCTCCACATCAGGCTCTGTGCTGATAGCGCAAAGTTGGCTTGGGATTCTCACCCCCCCGCCCCTCCCCCACACAGCTTCCTCTCTCTCTCCTTCTCTCTCTCTCTCTCAAAGTAAATAAACTTAAAAAAACAAAGAAGTATATGCTCCAAAAATATTCATAGAGGTTATCTCTACCTGGAGATAATATCTACTTCAAAATATTAATGTCAGGATTCAATTACACACACACATACATACATTATATGTAATATAGATATATAGTAAAACAAATATATAAATACATAAAATATTATACATACACATATATAATTAATGTATACATAACTATAGATTATTTATTATATATTTTTATATTTTATATTTTCATTTATAATATTATGTGTATATATGTGTGTGTGTGTGTGTGTGTGTGTGTGTATAATCTCCCCATCAGAGGACCTGGGAAATAGTAGACCTTCAAAGAATAATAATCAGCTTTTTGCCTTTACAACGATTCCTTATGTGACATCCACTCCACACTCTTCTACATCTAACATGATTTGGCTCCAAGAACACAATCAGGGAAAGAGAGGCATCTCAAGAGGGGAAATAAATAAGGCAGAAAACTAATAAGGTTCTGAAGTTCTTTGCAGTGTTTCTGCACATAGCCTGTCAAGCCAAAGCTTTAATCTGATGTCGGTTTTCAAATGATAGAGGATGACACGGCTTCACACCCCAGTGTGTGATCTGAAAGTCTACCTTACTGATGAAGATAGACGAAGGATAACCTTGTTTCAGAAAGCATTCTTATTACCTTTTAAGAGCATGAATCAGACCCTGGAAAAGATGAGGCTCATTACTTTAAAATAACCACGTGAAGGAACCCATAGCCACATATCCAAGCCTAATGGATTTTGCCCTCCAAAAGAGGCATAATTTTGGATTCGCCTTCTAGGTCCCTGTTGGGTTTCCATGGGAACAAATGTCTCAGGGTCAACTCTACTCATCTCGGGGTTGGGGAGCTATATGAATGAGTAAGAGAGACAAAATCTGTCTTCTTTGGGAGCTGATTCAGTCTAACTATAGGCATATATTTGGCCATAACAGAGGAGTGGAAGGGTCCGATGTGATATGAGGTTTTAACACCAAAGCCGCGAAAGCTTAACTGAAGGATGACATAATTTTTACCCCCCTGAAATTGCTACCTGTTCCCTGGCCACCTTTAGTCTGCATTCCCTTTCGTTCAAAGAAAGGGTAGATGGTATCTTTTCAGGCTATTTAACACAAAGGAGAAAAGGACTCTCACACCTCCTCCTGCAATCTGATTTGTGGAAATAAAAAGTCAAACTGAATGGAACAAGGAGGTGTTAGTTACTTCACTGTGAAATACATTAAACCTAAAAACATGCAATGACCTTAACCACTGGTTAACTCGTTGTTGCAAACGCATATCCCAATAGGGACTTCCATTCACCCTCCAAGAAATCGCATTAGAATGCTAAAGGAGGCTTGGACCACAATGAGTGGAGAATGCAAACTCCAGAGTAATTCTTTTAGCCAAAGTAGCAGATGTTGCACTCAACCTCTAATTTCAGGAAAATATTTAAAACATGAATGGAAATGCTCAACATAGGTGAGAGAGGAGGCACTTCAAGACAGGCCAAGTTCCACTCAGAACTTTCTAGTGAATGCCAGTAAAAAGTGTGTCTGAATCAAATCCTAATCATACTGAATACTTACCATTACCATATGCCTACTCTTTTTATACTGACCCAATATTTATCAATTCTTATCACTGTGACATACAACCTCTCAGGAAGAAGGTATTTGGACAAGTATGGCTTTTCTTCAACAATTTAGTCTATGAAAAGATCTTTGGGGTCTATAATCAAGGTTCAGGATAACACATTCTCCTCACGCACACACAAAAAACACCTTTTGTTAGTATATGTATCTATCAGTAGTACTAAGTGTAACCTTTATAACCTTGAAGTCTCCAAAAATGAGAAAAGCAAACCTCTGGCTAGTTTGCATTTTAGGGAAAGAAAAAAAGAAAGGACGGGTTTGGCATGTGAAGCTATACCCTTAAAGACTTGAGCAAGTGTAGTCACTGTGGCCAAGCCTTTCCTCTTCCAAATTCCAATAGCATTTACTGTTCCCATCTCTCATTTTCATTCATTCAACAGGAATTCATGTGCGAGGGGAATGGGTCAAAGCTGAATGCTGCTACTTAGTTACTGACCGGTAACATCTCCTGCTCTGTCTTATAACTGACCCACTGGCATGTCTCCTCTCTCTCAACAGGATCTGGGTTTCTTGAGGACTAGAACCATGGCATATGTTTGCCTAGAGGGTAACGATCTGACTCACACTCCTCCATGAATTGGCAACCACCGGTCTGCCCAGCATCATCCCCTTTACCTTTCATAGCCTCTGTATGCCAAACAACCCAGGTTATTTTCCATTACCAAATGGATTCTGTACTTCTCTGTTAAAATATACTGACTTGGGGTGATGGTTCCACACAAATGCCCTTGCTCAAACTCTTTCTTTTAATATTGTGCCCGTTCTCTGGTGTCCTTCCCAGCCAATATCTTTGTCTATGAAACCCCTGAAGGCCTCTAGAACCAGAATCACTCTTTTCTTCCCCTATGCTCCCATGGCACTGTTGTTTCAATTATCATTTCTGGAACTTACCACATTATGCCTTTATTTACAGCGAGTAGTGCTATTTCCTCTTAACTTAGAAGCTTATTATTGGGGCGCCTGGGTGACTCAATCGGTTAAGCATCCGACTTCGGCTTGGGTCATGATCTCACGGTTCGCAGGTTCGAACCCCACATCCGGCTCTGTGCTGACAGCTCAGAGCCTGGAGCCTGTTTCAGATTCTGTGTCTCCCTCTCTCTCTGCCCCTTCCCCACTCGTGCTCTGTTTCCCTCTGTCTCAAAAATAAACAAACATTAAAAAAAATTTTTTTTAAATGAAGCTTATTATTTAGTCATGTTGTGCTTCTCAGTGTATACATCATGTTGCACATAGCAGACACTTAACAAGCATTTTTGAATAAGTTTATCGATACTAGCCATGACAATGACTGATCATGTCTCGGGAAGCTCAAACTAATTATCCAATAGCAAAGCATTGCTTAAGTAATTATTTTCATGTCCACAAAACAGAATACTCTGCAGTCATTAAAAATGAATTAGAAGAGATTTCCAATGTAACTAGAGTGTATTATGATAAGGGAAGTAAGTCAGAGAGACAAAAGACAAATGTCATATGACTTCACTCAACTGTGGAATTAAAGAAACAAAACAGATGGAACATAGGGGAAGGGAAGCAAAAATAAGATAAAAACAGAGAGGGAGACCAGCCATAAAAGACTCTCAAATATAGAGAAAAAAATGAGGATTGATGGAGGGGTTGTGGGAGTGGGGATGGGCTAAATGGATGATGGGCATTAAGGAGGGTGCTTATTGGGATGAGCACTGGGTGTCCTACGTAAGTGATGAATCACTGAATGCTATTCCTGAAATCATTATTACGCTATATGTTAACTAACTTGGATTTAAATTAAAAAAAAAATATTTCCAAGTCATCAGTCTTTTCTTTTCTCCCTAGTAGTTCTGTCAAACTACTTATATTATATGAAACTCCCAAACTCCCCATCTCTCTTCATATTCAGCAAGATAAATTTATCTCCTTATTCATGGAGAAAATAAAACAATTAGATATTTTCAAGCTTTTTCACCAAACACGCAAACTCACCTGCATGCTGATCTACCCTGTCCTTCCATGCGGTTACACTGAGATTTTCATTCATCTTGTTTTAAGACTAACTTCCCCATATGCGTGCACAATGGTACTGCCCACTGTATTTCCCGTTTCTTGCTCTTTTTATTATCCCTTCAGATTTCTTTATCTTCAGGCTTGCTCACTGTCTCTCCCTCTGTCTCCTCCTCCTCTCTCCCTTTCTTCCTTCCCAATGGCATTTTAAAATGGTCAGATATTTGTGGTTAAGAAAATCATCACCTCATGCTACTCCGCTTCCTGTTCATAGAAAAACTTTTTAATGGAATCAGTTCTCTCCTGTTTCCTGAATTTACCTACTGTGCCCTTCCCCTCACAATGAGAATTAGATCCCTTCTCCTCCACTAAAAAGACAAACAACTAACCAAACAAAAAACCAAACCAAAACCTCATTAAAATCATTGCTTATCTCCTTATCACTAGAACTCTTTATGACTTTGACCTTTAAGCAGTCCATGATAATTTGGACAGCTCCTTCTTGTAACACACTTTGCTCCAGTTGTTGTCAAACCATACTTTACAAGGTTTTGCGCCTGCCTTTGTTAATTCCCCATTGGGGAATCCCCTTCCTCTGACACCCCTTAAATCTACTTAATTCTGAGGGTGTTCATAGAGATCTGCTTCTCTTCCTACTCTACACATTACCCACAAGCATACTAATCCAATCACCATCTCTGTGCTGTCAGAGATGGAGTCTACACATTCTGCCCAGATCACTCTTTTCAGCTCCAAAATCTTACATCCAACTGCCCCATAGACATCTCCACTAGGCTGCCCCTATCAGCAGCATTTCCAAACATTTCCCATACTAAAGCCATAATGCCCCACTCTACCACACCCAGCATGCTCCTCCTTAGCTCCCTTTCTCAATGGGCAGCCTCACCACCATCCAGGTAAGAGACTCAGACAGAATCCTTGGTTCCCCCTTCTTCTCACTCTCAATATCCATTCAATCACCATGGCATATAGCATCCACCTCCTCAATATTTCTTACGTCCATCAGCATCTCTCTACCCCACTAAGAGTAGCCTATTTCAGGCCACCATTATTTCTTTCCAGGATTCCTAAAACTGTCTCACAACCAATTTTCCTGCCCCAGTTATGTCACATTCCAGTCTTCTCCCAACAACCATAGCATTTCCTTTTTTTTTAATCTTTTTTTTTTTTTTTAAGTTTATTTATTTTGAGAGGGAGAGTGTATGCAAGCATGGTAGGGGCAGAGAGAGAGGGAGAAAAGGAGAATCCCAAGCAGGCCCTGCACTATCAGTGCAGAGCCTGATGCAGGGCTTGAACTCACGAACTGTGAGATCATGACCTGAGCTGAAACCAAGAGTTGGATGCTTAGCCAACTGAGCCACCGAGGCACTCCCAACCATGGTGTTTCTAAAATGTAGGTTATGTCCCTACTGAAAACCCTTTCAGTGCCATCCCATCGCCTTCAGAATAAGCTTCAAAACCCTTATTATGGTCTCTGGGTTCCATATTAGTATGATACCTACTTACCTGTATGAGTTTCATCTTTCAAATGCTACCTTTCTTTCCTCTCCATGTTCTTGACATCCTGAAAACCTTTAAGTTCAAGTGATCCACTCTGTCTCACAGCATGTGACCTTTGCTCATTTTGTTCACTTTGCCTATAATATTCCTTTTTTCCAAGACCACTCTCCCATACCTATTAACTGCACCTGGCTAACTGCTACTCATACTTCTTATCCAAGATTCCATGCTGCTTCTTTCAGGTATCCTTGTGCCTACAAGCCCAGTTGGGAGGCCTCTTCTTTGCTCCCACAGCATCTAGAAACTCTATCATAATACCTAACCCAAGACATAATAATTTCTGTTATCTGTCTACATCCTGTTTTATAAAATTCTTGAGAACATATATTGTGTCTATATCCACCACTCATTGATTCAACAAGTAGTATGATAGTACTGGTTCTAGAATTACAATCAATAGAAAGCAAAACCAGATGTGTGAGTTCATGTCTCTTACAGCCTACTGAGGGAAACAGACATTGATCAAATGGTCACACAGAAAATTGAACTCTGGCAAATACTACAAAGGAAAATTAGGTTTGATGAAGCCTCTAATGAGAAGATTGACCTATTCAAGATGCCCAGGGCAAGGAAGACCTCCTTGATTCTGAAGGATATGATGACTAAGGTGAAGTCTGAGATTGAGAGGTAATTAATGGACAGAGAGGAAGTACTCCATTTTAGGGAACAGCATGTGTCAAGGCCTCAGAGTCAGATTCAAGGAACTGAAAGAAATTCAGTGTGATTGGAGCACTAAGAGAAAAAAAATCAGCTTAGTTGAAGACTGGAAAGTAAAAGTCTAAATATTCATATTTGCATACTTGCCCTATAGTCATTGGAGGATTTCACACAGAGGTATGATGGGATCAGACTTTCTGTCTGAAAGATCAGTCTGACTATAGAATAGAGGACAGAGTAGATGGATCCAGGAACAGATGTCAGGATGTCTATTAGGATTCTGGCTATTGCCATAACCTAGATGGCAGATAAAGGAGGCATGGATTACATTGGTGGTGTTGGACAAGCAAAGAAAGGGAAGACTTGAGAGATATTTGGGAAGTGAAATTAGTAGAACTTGGTGATGGATTAGATGTGAGAATTAGAGAGAAGACATTCCCTAGAGTGGTACCTGGCATAGAGTAGCATCACAAGTATCTATCCAAGAAATATTTACATAAAGCTCTTGATCATTATGTAGTGTATATTTTTTACTTTTAAAAATATTGCACGGTGCCTGGGTGGCTCAGTTGGTTAAGCATCTGACTTCAGCTCAGGTCATGATCTTGCGGTTCATGAGTTGGAGCCCTGTGTGGGGCTCTGCGTGGAGCCTGCTTCAGATTCTGTCTCCTCTCTCTCTGCCCCTCCTCTGCTTGCACTCTGTCTCTCTCTCAGAAATAAATAAAAAACATTAAAAAAAATTTTTAATATATACATATGACCTAAATACAAATTCCAGTTCTTTCACTTATTGAATAACTTTGATCAAATCACTTAACTTCTTTTTTTAATTTAAAAAAATGTTTTATTTACCTTTTAAAATATTAAGCACCTTCTATTTTTTTAAGTTTATTTATTTTGAGAGAGAGCAAGAGTGAGAGTGAGCAGGGGAGGGACAGAGAGAGAAGGAGAGAGATAATCCCAAGCAGGCCCCGTTCTGCCAGCACAGAGCCTGATGTGGGGCTTAAACTCACAAACCACGAGAACGTGACCCGAGCGGAAACCAAGAGAGACAGAGAGACAGGGCATGAGTGGGGGAGGGGCAGAGAGAGAGGGAGACACAGAATCTGAAGCAGGCTCCAGGCTCTGAGCTGTCAGCCCAGAGCCCAATTCAGGGCTGAAAACCAAGAACTGTGAGATCATGACCTGAGGCTAAGTCAGATGCTCAACTGACTGAGATACCCAGGCGCTCCTCCTTTTTTTTTTTTTTTTTAAAGAGAGAGAGCAGTGGGAGAGAGGAGCAGAGAGAGAGAGAGAGAGAGAGAGAGAGAGAGAATCTCAAGCAGGCTCCACGCTCATCACAGAGCCTGACACAGGGCTTGATATCACGACCATGAGATCATGAAATGAGCCAAAATCAAGAGTCAGATGCTCAACCAACTGAGCCACCCGGGCACCCTGAAATCATTTAACTTCTATGTGCCTAAAATTTTTTCATCCATATAATGGGGGGAAATATGGTAAAAAAAAATGTATAGGGCATTTTCATCAGAATGAAATACGAAAATTCACATTAACCACTGATATCAATCTTTAATATTTACTAAATGTTCAATATATTTAAGTTTTAAAAATAGGTGTATAACTGCTACATAGTTTTATCATATAAATATGGACAAAAAATTCATTAAGGGTGTAGATCAGGTTTTTAAAAAGGATTATTTTGGTGGGTATATGAAGAAAGCAAAGAAGAGGGAACCAAAAAGGCAAAAACTACACTAGAAAAATAATAGATACAATAGGACCACATTTGTGAATTGTAAAATATGTGTCTATATATACATTTTGAGACAATGTTGAATGTTTTCAATAAAAAGAAATGTCTTATTTATGTTTTTCTTCTTTATGTATAAATATTTTAAGATCTTTTCTGCAATAAGTATATGTTGCTTATAACAAGAAAAAATAATTAATTTGAAACTACATCTTTGATTTCACCTTCTGCAAGTATTAAGAGCCCTGGAGTGTCCATTTTTATATTCAGTGATTCTGAAATTTTATTCTCCTACAGCCTAATCTAGTCATTGGTATCATCTAGTAACTCAGAGTTAATTTCCCTAGATTGGAGGGCACTAAATTTTCCCTTCATTTTGCCTGCATTTCCATTTTAAACATTCAAGAGCTGAAATGCAAAATAACTTCAAATATGTATATATCCAATGATAATGAAAGGAATATAGTATTACTGAAGACAATAGCAGGGAAAATGAACAAAATAAAGCAGACCTTTGTATTTAAGCAGTGTGAACTCACAATCAATGACAGATAATAGCCCCCAAAACTGAGGTAATTAAATAAGAAAAAAAATAGTCTGTAATAATTACCCCTCTTTGTTAGTCAAAAGTACTCAAACAAACTCCCCCAGAACACAGTGGAAGTTTGCTTGAATACTGCATTTTGCAATCAAATGGACAAGCAAAGGAAGGACAAAATTAGGAAATACATGTTGAACACTTTATGTTATTTCCCAAAGGAGAGAAATCTTAGGTTTATAAAGGCATATCTAAAAATTATGAGTGCAAGCAAGCAATGTGATTACAGAAGCTATTGAGAAGAAAGAAAACTGTAGAATATAACCAAAACTAAATGAAGGTCAAGATAGAATAGAATAAAATCATCAGGGTTTTGAGTTCAAAGATTTTTTGAATAGAAACCATATTCAAGGTACTGTGCCAAGTACATTGCAAATGATATCTCACTCAATTTGCACAAACAACACTTTGAATTACTCTATAAGGAATCCAGACACAGAGAAAGGTTGACATGTGAGTTAATCCAAGTCCTTGAACTTTCTCTTTGTTCCCATGGTGTGAGGGTTGGAGAAGAGGAACAAAATTTCAGATTTCACTTGAGAAAATCTATACTGAATGTAAAGGCTGAATTATAAAGTGGCACTTGGAAGTGTCCACCCATCCTTGAAGACCAGATGACTTTTGTATGTTTTTTTTTAAAAGAAGAAATTCGGATGATGGTTCCAGCGTGATAAAGCTTGAACTCTCACTGATATTTGAGCATGTTTGTTGTATCAGTCAAAGGCCAGCCAGGCTCAAAGAGCTTAACTGAAAAGAATTTAATGAAGAGGCTATTTCCAGAGGTGAGGGAGGGTTAAAGGAAACCAAGAAATTATGGTAAGGAGCCCAATGCTAGCAGTACCTCAACCTTGGGTGGGGTCCCAACGAGCAGCCTGTTAAGAGCGGGTAATGGATCTATGGGAATGGAACATAACAAAGCATTAGGGATACCTTCACTGCAAATTGTTTAAGGGCTAGAAACATTGTCTGAAAGAGAATGACATGGGACAGCCTCCAAAAAGGACACAACATTTAAAGCAGAAATGCCAAGGGTATCCCCCTCGGGTCTGGTAGATTCTGGTATGTTAACAATGACTTTATCACGGAAAGATGGTATCTACTATTAACTTCAAATAGTTATTGGGAAAGTGCGATACAAGTACAATCTATCTGTGTTTGGAATAATTGTGAAGCAACACCTCAGAGACTGGATCACCTGAAGATGTTAAAGAAATAGAAGCAAAGCCCAAGAGATACTGAACTGGGACCTTTCTGAGCTGAAATAACCACAATTTCTCATTTTAGGAACAAATAAAGGCCAAGAGCAGCGATGCTAAGGCAAACCTAAGTACACATTTATAAGTACTGATTATGCAGGATGACATATAGCTATAAGAGGGCTGGCCCCCACCCCAATAGCCTTAAACCATTCTGTCCTTACTTCCTGGTGTCATTTTTGCATGGTTTAGGAAATAATATAATATTATGTAGAATCATTTTAATTGTTTCCAAATATGAATATTATAATAAATAAGAACTTGATCCATAGATCTGTAGCCCTTATGTGTTGCCTTCACCCTTATTCCAAACTACCAGAAAAGTGGACTACTAATAAAACACTAATAAAAATACAAAACAAAAAGATGTATCTAATAAGTCAATGGATGGAAATATGATAAAAATCATGTAAAATAATTTTTAGGCAAGAAAAGATGTAAAAAACAACAAAGAAAAGATGGGGCAGAGAAAAAACAAATAGTAGCACAGTAGATTTAAATCCAACTATCTCAATAATCACATGAAACATAAATACTGTCCCTCTCTAAAAAGAAAAGATGGTCAGATTGTATTTTTAAAAAGCATGATCCTTAATGCCTGGGTGGTTCAGTAAGTTAAGTGTCCGACTTCATCTCAGGTCATGTGAGTTCGATTTGTGAGTTCAAACCCTGCATCAGGCTCTGTGCTGACAGCTCAGAGCCTGGAGCCTGCTTCAGATTCTGTCTCCCCCTCTCTCTTCCCCTCCCCTACTCATGCTCTGTCTCTCTGTCTCAAAAATAAATAAACATTTAAAAAAACTTTGAAAAAACAAGCATGATCCAATCCTATGTTGTCTATAAGAAACCTTTAAACATAAACATAGATAGGTAAAAAGAATAAAAGGATGTAAAAAGATATGTCACACAAACACTAATCTGGGAAGCTGAAACAACTATATTAAAAATTACTATATTAATATTTCAGAACAAGGAATAATATTAGTAATATAAAGGGACATTATCTAATGATACATGAACCAATTTGTCAAGAGGGCATAATAATTCTAAATGTGTATATACCTAATAACAGTCTCAATGTACATTAAAGACAAACCGTTATACAGAAAGCATAAACAAACAAATCCACAATTATAGGTGGAGATTTTATCATCTTTTTCAATGTTTGATAGAAGAAGTACACAAAATCAAAAGGCTGTAGAAGACTCAACAGTATACTGGTCTTAACAGGGAGTTATTCACACTCCAACCAACAAAACCATAGTACACATGCTGTGCAAGTAAACATGGAACACTGACGAATATAGACCATATGATGGACCCAAATAGAAGTCTCAACAGCTTTGTCACTATTGAAGCCATATAAATTGCATTCCCCAAGCACAACAAATTAAACTGGAAATCAATAACTGACTGATATCTGAAAAATTCCCAAATATTTGGAAATCAAACATCACACTTCTTTTTTTTTTAATTTGTTTAATGTTTATTGTTTATTTTGAGAGAGAGGGAGACACACACACAGACAGCATGAAGGGGGAGGTGCAGAGACAGAGAGAGGGAGACACAGAATCTGAGGCAGGCTCCAGGCTCTGAGCTATCAGCAGAGCCTGACGTCGGGCTCTAACCCACAAACCATGAGATCATGACCTAAGCCGAAGTCGGAGGCTTAACTGACTGAACTACCCAGGCATCCCCAAACATCACACTTGTAAACAACCCATGAGCCAAAGAAGAATTCAAAAGGAAAATTAGAAAGAATTTTGAACTGAGAATAAAAATACAGCATATCAATATATGTGCATGCTGTTAACACAGTGCTCAGGGGAAAATTTACACTTCAAATGCTAAAAGAGGAAGAAAAAAGGCCTCAAATCAATGATCTAAGTTTCCACCTTAATAATTAGGAAGAAAAAGAACTAATTAATCCCAAATTTAGTGGAGCAGAAAATAATTAAGGGCATTTTAAAAAACTCAGTGAAAAAGATAATATAAAAACAATAGAGACCATCAAAGAACTCAAAATTGGATCAGTGAAATTGATAAACCTTTAGCCAGATTGACCAAGAAAAAAGAAAGGACACAAATTGCCAATATCAGTAATAAAAATAAGAATATCCCTAAAGACCCAACACATATTAAAAGTAATAATATTGATGCAAACATTCCTTAAAATTTTTTTAACAAACCAAATTCATCAGTACATCAGTATGACCAAATATTTCTTCCAGGAATGCAAAACTGATTTAACATTTGAAAATTAATGTAATTCATCCTATCAGTAAATGAAAGGAAAACATCTCAATACATGCAAAAAAAGCATTTGACAAAATTCAACTCTTATTCGTGACTAAAAAAAATTAAACTCTCAGCAAACTATGAATAGAAGGAAAATTCCCTAAAATAATAAAAAACCTACAACTAACATCATCTTTCATGCTTTACCCTGAAGACTGGAACAAGGCAAAAATACCTTCCCTCACTACATCTATTCAACATTGTACTGCTCATGCTAGCTTATGTAGTAAAGCAAGAAACAAAAACAGAATTCCTAGAGATTCGAAAGGAAAAAGGGAAATTTTCCTTATTCGCAGGGCACATAATTGTCTATATATAATATACCAAAAAAAAGATATTAAGTGAGTATGGCAAGATGATAGATAATAAGGTCAACACAGAAAATCAATTATATATCTTATATCCTATTATAATTGAAACTTTTATAATAAACCATTTACAAAACCACAAAAATAGGAAAAAAATAGAACTCAATTTATGAAAAAATATGAAAAACTTGGCTCAGTCAGTTAAGCACCCAACTCTTGGGTTTCAGCTCAGATCATGATCTCACAGTTCATGGGTTCAAGCCCTGCATTGGGCTCTGTGCTGGCAGCACAGAGCCTGCTTGGGATTCTCTCTCTCCCTCTCTCTGCCCCTCCCCCACTCGTCTTCTCTCTCTCTCTCTCTCTCTCTCTCTCTCTCTCAAAATAAACAAATAAACAAAAAAATTGCTTAATAAAAAAAGAAAAAATATGCAAGACTTGTAAGCTAAAAGTGACAAAATATTGCTGAGAGAAATTAAAGATCTAAATAAATGGAGAGACAGACCATAGATTAGAAGACTAATTAAGATGTCAATTCTCCCCAATCTATAAATTCAATGCAATTGCATTCAAAATTCCAGTAGTCACTTTTGTAAAAACCAGAAAACCTATTCTAAATGAAATGACAAAGGAACCAGTATAACCCAAAATTCTGACAAAGAACAAAGTGAGGATTTGCACAACCTGACTTTAAAGCTCACATCCAAGGTACAGTAATCAAAGCAGAGTGGTGTTGGTGTAAAGATGGATATATCGATCAATAGCATCTAATACAGACCCCAGAAATAAAACCATGCATCTATATGGTAAATTAATTTTAAGAAAGATACCAAGGCAATTCAATGTGGAAAGATAATATTGTCAAGACATAATGTTTGAACAATTGAATATCCAAATGCTAAAAGCAAATAAATGAACCTCAACGCTTGAATTATACCACATGTGCAAATTTACTCTAATGAATCACAGACTTAAATGTAAAAGCTAAAACTATCAAGCTTTAAGAAAAAAGCAATAAAAGCTTAGCAACCCCGAATTCAGCAAAAACTAAATAGATTTAATAAATAGGACCCAACAACATGGGATATAAAAGAAAAAATTAACAAGTTTGACTTCATTGAAATTTAAACTTTTGCTCTTTAAAATACACTGTTACCGAAAAAGAATTCTTACAATACAATAATGAGAAGACAGATAACCTGACTCAAAAATATAGAGACAAAAGAGGGAGGGTGGGTGATGGGTATTCAAGAGGGCATCTTTTGGGATGAGCACTGGGTGTTGTATGGAAACCAATTTGACAAACTTCATATATTAAAATAAAAAAAAAAAGACTACAGCGTACCAAAATAAAGCATGCAAACGGCAAATGAGCCTATGAACATACGCTTATCATACATCATTACAGAAATGCTAACTAAACCACAATGAGATATCATTACACACTCAATAGAATGGCCAGAATTAAAAATATTGACAATACCAATTACTGACAAGTATATAGAACAATGGGAGCTCTCCTACCTTGTTCCTGAGAATGCATACAGAAAAACAGCAACAGTTCCTTTAAAAGTTATACATATCCTTACCAGAGTCCCAGAGATTCCATTCGTAGGTATTTTCCCAAAAAATATGGGAACATTAAGTTTACACCTGTACTCAAAAGCCAATTTATTCATAACACTCCCAAACTGGAAAGAATCTAAATTTTCATCAATATTTGAAAAACCACACGAATTGTGATATAAGTATGTCCCGCTTTTCAAAAATTTGCATTATAACACTTTGTTTTTACGAACCCCCTGCATTATTACCTGATTTCGCTAACTGAAAGAAATCCAAAGCTGTTCGCTTTTACGACAAAAGGCGAAAAGCGAAAACAGCGTTCGGTGTTGGTTTTGCGGCAGCCAGATGGAGCCGCGGCATCTCGACTTCAAGCCACCTGAGCTCTGACCTGTGTCAGGTGAGCATCTGTGCTTAATCTCGGTTTATTTCGTGCATCCATTAGCAAGATGTGTCCTAAGGTATCGGAAAAGTCTGAGAGATGATTTTTTGGATCTGAGAATTATCAATTTTGTTTTTTGTTTTGTTTTCCATATAGATTAATGGTAATTCCTTCTCTGCTTTGTGCCATTTGGGTTTACAGAAGTTCTCATAGAAATGCTCTGCTTCTAGATAGTGGTAGAAACCTGTATATACGTATAATGAAATACAACTCAGCAATAAAAAGGAATGAATTGCTGATAGAAGCAATAACAAGAATAAATCTCAAGAACATTTTGCTAAAAGCATCCAGACAAAAAATACTACATACTACAAAATTTCACTCATGTAAAATTATAGAAAACCCAAAATTATAGTAGAAGAAAGCAGATCAATTGTTACCAAGAACCAGGAGTCAGGAAGAAGAGATTGACTTTGAAGGTCATAGAGGAACTTTTTAGGGTGATGAAAATATCCTGATTACCATAGAGGTTACACAACTATTATCAAAACTCAACAATTCTTACATATAAATTACTGAATTTTATTGTGTGTGAATTACACTTCAATCATGTTGATTTTTTTTAAAGTGCAGAAATAAAGCACCCACAGTGGTAGTGATTTATCAATAGAAAATTTTTGTTGAAATTTAATTGTCAATGGAATTGTCTTGACTATGAAAAATGTAATCCTTGGCTAATTAACAAGTTACAAATAATGACACATGGTATGATAATTAAACCGTATTCAAAATATAGAATATTTGGGGCACCTGGGTGGCTCAGTCGGTTGAGCGTCCTGACCTCGTCTTGGGTCATGATCTCACGGTTTGTGGGTTAGAGCCCCGCGTCAGGCTCTGTGCAGACAGCTCAGAGCCTAGAGCCTGCTTCAGGTTCTTTGCCTCCCTCTCTCTCTCTGCCCCTCCTCCACTCACACTCTCTCTAAAATGAATAAATGTTAAAAAAAATACAGATTATTCTTAAGAGTCAAGGTAACAATACCAAGTGTCATTGAGGATACAGAGCAACTATAACTCTCAAACACTCCTGTGG
Source organism: Lynx rufus (assembly GCF_022079265.1). NCBI lineage: Eukaryota > Metazoa > Chordata > Mammalia > Carnivora > Felidae > Lynx > Lynx rufus. The sequence goes on along the minus strand of NW_025814826.1, from coordinate 49,943,692 downwards.
GAATTGTACCAAATTGGCACAATGGCTTTGGAAAATTCTTTAAAAACACCTATTAACCTTGAAGATAAACATACCTGATGACCCTGTGGTTTCATGTGTAAGTTTGTATGTCATAAAAATAAGCTCTTCTGTCCATCAAATAAAATACATAAGAATCTCATAGATGCTTTATTCATAATATCCCCAAACAAGAAATTCATGAAATGTCTAAAAACAAATATGGAGTGGGGTGCCAGGTGTCTTAGTTGAGCGTCCGACTCTGGCTCAGGTCATGATCTCGTGGTTAGTGACTTCCAGCCCCATGTCAGGCTCTGTGCTGACAGCTCAGAGCCTGGAGACTGATTTGGATTCTGTGTCTCCCTCTCTCTCTGCCCCTCCCCCACTTGTGTTCTGTCTCTCTCTCTCTCTCAAAAATAACTAAACATTAAAAAAAATTTTTAAAAATAGAGAGAAATTATAGTGTACCCACAAAATGAAATACTATTTATCAATAAAAAATGACTGCTACTCACAACAATATAAATAAACGTCATAAACAATGTTGAACAAAAAAAAAGTCAGACCCTAAATTCCATTCAAAAGTGAGTTAAAAATAGGCAAAATGGGTGTAAGTTGGTAGAAGCCAGAATGGTGCTATCTTTGGTGGAGAATATTGTTTGGAAGGGATTACAAGAGAGCCTTCTGGAGTGCTGAAAATATTCTTTCTTGATCTGGGTGCTAGTAATATGGCTATGTACCCATGTCAAAATCCTTTGAATTGCACACCTAAAATTGGTGTACTTCTTTGTCTGAATTATACCCTAAGGTAAACATTTTTGAAAGTTTAAGTCATGATTTTAAAATATAGGAAAAAGAGAAAAAAAATCATGATATATCATAGCCTTAGACTGCTAAATACTATTCTTGTTCTGTGGATAAGGAGCTGAAGGGAGAATGCTTTTGGAACATTCTCTTTGTAAAAATCCCTCTGGAGGGTTTTAGGGAACTCCCAGCATCAGATAAACTGAGCCTGCAAGCCATAGGAGAAAAAAAGCAAGCTTGTCTTTTATTAAATTAAAATGTCAACACTTTTCTTATTTCTCCAGTGGTTGTTTCTTTTTAAAAAGTTTCCCACAAGGGTTGACAGTGGATATTTGTGGACTTGGCCTGACTGGGAATCAGCAGGTTATGCTTTAAGCCCCCTCTACTTCTGAGTAGTGAGGTACATTTGGAGGAGTCAGTTAACCTCTCTGTGATTTCAGATTACCAATTGATAAAAATAATATTACTAGCAATAATGAGAACAGCCCTGTCTAGTAGCTCTTGAATATTTGTTATGAGCTGGCCACTTTGCACACAGTATCTCCAACCTTGTACAGTAGGTCATATTATTGAGAGGCAACATAGTATGTTCTCTGGAGTCAGATTCCCTGAGTTAAAAACCTGGTTCTGCTTCTTTTCAAATGTGTAAACTTGGGCTCTGGTCTCATCATCTGTAAAATGGGAATAAAAAAAAAAACAACAAAAACTTTCCTCCCAAGATTGTTGCTAGGATTAAACGATTTATATTAAAGCATTGAGAATATGCCGGGCACATACTAAGGGCTATAAATATATTTGCTAAGTAAAATGACAAAAATAACTTTAAAGATGAGAAAACGCAAGTTCACAGTGACAATGACATACCCCAGGGGTGAGGCAGTGAGAGCTGCAGGGGCAGGCAATGAGAGGGCTCATTGTATGTGGGCTTTTTTTTTTCCTTTTCTTTTAGAAGATAAGTAAGACTTTTTGTTATCATCATGCCCTGGCAATTTAAAACTATGTCACAGATAAAATACTCTCCCACTGTTCCCGTACCCCATCCACTCTGGACATCCCTGCATCGAGGTTTATGAAAAGCCTAAAGTGTCACAAGCCCATATTCATCAAATTTCAAAGTCTGTACTCACTGAACCTCCTCTAAGGGCCATTTTTGTTCTTAGAATACATTTCCTGAAACCCCTGTCTGCTGTGTGTAGTATCCACGTCTTCTCCTTTGAAACAATTTTCATTCAAGAAACAAATGGTAGTACCTACCATGTACTAGGTTCTGCGTTCTATCTTAGCCACTGGACATACAACGTGAACAAGACAATGTCCTTTCTCTCTTAGAGCTTACATTCTAACAGGGTGAGACAGAAAGTAAACAAATGCATTATTTTCAGATGACAGTAAGTAAATGAGGAAATAAACCATTTCCTGAGCCTGAGCCACTCTGCTCAATGCAGTAACCCTTAGCCACATATGGCTATTGAGTTTTTAAAATATGATTAGCACAGAGGTGCCTGGGTGGCTCAGTCGGTTGAATATCCGACTTCAGTTCAGATCATGATCTCACAGCTTTTGAGCCCCAAGTTGGGGTCTGTGCTGACAGCTCAGAGCCTGGAGCCTGCTTCGGATTCTGTGTCTCCCTCTCTGCCTGTCCCTCCCCCACTCACATTCTGTCTCTGTCTCTCTCTATATATACAAAACTAAATAAGCATTAAAAAATGTGATTAACACAAATTGAATTGCGATGTAAATTCAAAACACACATGGATTTCAAAGACGTAGTATTGAAGAAAGAGTGGTATATCTCATTAGTAACTTTTATGTATTTATTCATGTTGTTAAGACCAAGAGTTTTTTATGTATATTTACCATGTCCGGTGTTCTTTAATATATTTTTTTTAAATATGGAACGCTTCACGAATTTGTGTGTCACCCTTGTGCAGGGGCCATGCTAATCTTCTCTGTATCGTTCCAATTTTAGTATATGTGCTGCCGAAGCGAGCACTCTTTAATATTTTCTATAGCACAGATTTTCTAATGATGAATTCTCTCAGACTATGTTCATCTGAAAAAGTCTTTATTTCTTTTTTTAAAAAAGGATTTTAAGTAGGGGCGCCTGGGTGGCTCAGTTGGTTAGACAACCAACTTCAGCTCAGGTCATGATCTCATACTTTGTGAGTTCTAGCCCCACGTTGGGCTCTGTGCTGACAGCTCAGAACCTGGAGCCTGCTTCGGATTCTGTGTCCCCCCCTCTCTCTGCCCCCTCTCCTGCTCACACTCTGTGTCTGTCTCTCAATAATAAATAAACGTTAAAAAAAATTAAAAAAAAAATAAAGATTTTAAGTAGTCCTCTACACCTAACACGGGACTCAAACTTACATCCCAAAATCAAAAGTCATATGCTCCACTGACTAAGCCTGCCAGGTGCCTTTCTTTTATTTTTAAAGTTATTTTACTGAATAGAGAATTCAGGGTTGATGGCTTTTGTTCTTTTAGCACTTTGAAGATGTCATTCTATTGTCTTCTGGCCTACATTGTTTCTGATTAGAAATCCACAGATTCTTATCTTTTACTCTGTATGTAATGTGTATTTCTTTTCTCTGGCTGCTTTTAAGATTTACTTTTTATCCCAGGTTTTCAAAACTTTTATTATGTTTGAGGTTTTCCTTGCTCTACCTGCTTGGGGTTCTGTTGAGCATCTTGAATACATGGATTGACATTTTTCCTCAAATTTGCAAAGAATGTTGCCGGGGGTGGGAGGGGTTCAAGTAATTTCCTTTTTTTCTTCTCCCCTTTTTATAAAACTCTATTTGTACGTATCTTGACACTTCATATTGTCCCCTGGACACTAAAGCTCTGTTCATTTGGTCTTTTTACCCTCTATGCTTCAGTCGACATTGTTCCCATTGCTGTGCTTTCAAATTCAGTGTTGTTGCTCTCGTTGTTGTTTCCTTCTTTGTGTCTAATCAGTCGTTAATCCTCCCAGTGAAATTTTGGATATTGTTTCATTTCTAGAAATTCCATTTTTTAAATCCTTCATTTTTTTCCTCATTAGGCTTGTGTTTCCCTTTAAATCCTTGAAGGTATTTATATTTGCTGTTTTCAGATCCTTGTCTACTAATGTCATTACCTTTGTCATTGCTTATCTTGTTTATGGTGATTGCTGTTTCTCCTTGGAGTCAGTTGCATTTTTTTCTACTTCTTCATATGTCCAGTATTTTTTCTTTCATTAGATCCTGGACATTGTGCATTTTACAATGTTGAGTGCTGGACATTTTTTAAAAATATATGTTCCTTTAAAAAGTATTGGATTTTATTTGGGCAGGCACTTAAATTACTTGTTATTCAGCCTGAGCTTTTCAAAGTTTTCTTAGGAGCTTTTTTTAGGGCAGGTTTTGAGTGTCCTTGACTAGTTTATTTTCTCTTGTAAGGCATGACCCTCCACTGTCACCACTGAATCCTATGGGGCTTCAATAAGGACTCTTTACTCTGGTTGACCAAACCTCAGACATCTCCCAGCCTTGTGTGTGTTCCAGGAACTCCTCAATTTACAGTTGTGTGGTTGTTCTTTGCCCAGTCAGACTCACGGACTCTCACCCGTCACATCTGTGGTTTAGAATTCAACACCATACTCAAGGGGACCTTTATGCAGATTTTGGAGCTCTTTCTCTGCACAGTTCCCTCCTGTCTGGTACTCTGACCCTCAAATCCCAGACGCCTCGCTCTTCCAAAATTCCAGCCTCTGTCTCCTTCCTTCACTGCAGTCTGAAAAGTGCCTCCAGACAGAAAGTCCAGATGCACAGAAAGTCCACCTTGTTTATTTCCTTTCTCTTGTGAATCACGGTCCTGCACCGCCTATTGTCTAATGTGCAGAAACAGTTACCCCGTACATTTCATCCAGATTTCTCATTGTTTTCTGTCAGAGGGTGCTCCCATCCCAGTGACCCCATCATAGCCAGAGGCAGAAGGAAGCATGTATGAAATTAGACATTTTATAAAAATAAATGTTTTATTTTAAGATAGTGTTTTTTAGAAATATTAAAAATATTTATTTATTTTTGAGGGGGGGAAGAGAGAGAGAGAGAGAGAGAGAGAGAAAGCAAGCAAGCATGAGAGGGGGAGGGGCAGAGAGAGAGAGGGACAGAGGATCTAAATTGGGCTCCATTGTGACAGCAGAGGTCCAATGAGGGGCTTGAACTCCCAAACCTGGAGATCATGATCTGAGCCAAAATCAAGAGTCAGACTCTTAACCTACTGAGCTACCCAGGCACCCCCAAAATGTTGTATTTTTTTTTTAAGTTTTAAATCTTTTATTTTTAAAAACTAAATGGATTCCAAGGGCACCTCATCATAAGAAACATCTAATCTCGTACACTGGTTTTCAAACTTGGCTGCAACTTAGAATAACCTGGAGTATCACTCTCAGAGTTTCTGATTTAAATCGTTTGGCGGGGCGCCTGGGTGGCTCAGTTGGTTAAGCGTCCGACTTCAGCTCAGGTCATGATCTCACGGTCCGTGAGTTCGAGCCCCGCGTCGGGCTCTGGGCTGATGATGGCCCAGAGCCTGGAGCCTGCTTCCGCTTCTGTGTCTCCCTCTCTCTCTGACCCTCCCCCGTTCATGCTCTGCCTCCCTCTGTCTCAAAAATAAATAAACATTAAAAAAAATTTTTTTTAAATCGTTTGGGATGTCACTTAAGCATTAGAAATGTTTAAAGCCTCCTTGGGGCACCTGGGTGGCTCACTTGGTTAAGCATCTGACTTCGGCTCAGGTCATGATCTCAAGTTCATGATTTTGAGCCCCAGGTTGGGCTCTGTGCTGACAGCTCAGAGCCTGGAGCCTGGTTTGGATTCTGTGTCTCCCTCTCTCTCTCTGCTCCTCCCCACTCATGCTCTTTCTGTCTCTCAAAAATAAATAACCTTTAAAAAAATTAAGAAATGTTTAAAGCCCCCTTGGTGAGTCTACTTTGCAGCCAAGCTGACTTGAACCACTGACTTGGTATACTGAAGTATTTAGTGACTGACGCTACACTATGGAGGGGTGGATGTAGTGTGTGTGTAGGGGTGTTTGGGTGCACACACAACAGAGTGTACATGTATACATGCAGTATACCCCCCACCTACCTCTCCAGATCAGTGGCTCTCAAACATTATTGTTGGAGAAACCCTGCTCAAGATGAATGCCTAGCAAAACTTTTCCAGCTCAGGATGTGCCTTGCAAAGCCTAAGAGTACAGGATGTTACTCAAGTGGTGAAGGGCCACTAGGAGAAGCTGTTTATAAATGAGTAAGGGCCTATATTTCACGGACCAATCATTTGACCATGTGTTCATTAACATGAGGCAAGGTGGCTACACCAGAATATGACCAGAGAAGGCGTATGTTTGCCTGCCGGGGCTCAGAGTAGAGCTCATGTCTGTCTTCTCTGCCCTCCAATTGCTTCAGTTGTTCAGACCAAAGCCACACGTAAAGGAGTATTCATGGTTAATTTATCTCTACTGAATCAGAGATGAAATGGAAAAACTTCACACCCTAAACTGAATTTTCCTCTCTGGATGTACTCAAAAAGAATGAAAATATGAAGGACATGTACATGCATTTATAGCCAGGTATTTCCTATGTGCCATCTGAGTAATAGCACCAGCCGTCTTACGGAATTCGACAGCCTCATTGTAAAGAAGAAACCAAGGAAAGCTTCCGAACCTTCTCTCTCAGGATTTCATTCAGTGAGCACAGAGGAAAACTAGAGCCGATGAAAGTATATCTGCCCTCCATGAAGCACACAAGACTGCCTAAGGCCAGCCTAGTGTCTGTTCCTCATGGAATCTCAGAGGCTTCTGTGAGGAACTGCTAGGGCTCCAGTGAGCACAGCATGAAAACTATTTACAGATAAGGACCATTCCAGGTTTAATGTCCTGTGATCCTGTCGTTACAGCATCTTGCCCAGGTTAGGCAGCCAATTAACTGTTTATAGAATATGACTTTTTCTTTCTTCATCTCACAGTGGGGATCCCTCCCCACTAAAGATACTAGTCCCTTAATTTTTCCCATGAATACTCAAACAGACTGGCGTCATGCGAAGGACATAGGCAGTGGACAGAGCTGACTTCAAATCTCACAGCCAGCTATTTCTAGCTGTGTGACTATGGGCACATTACATAAAAATCTAAAATTCATTTATCCCATTTACGAAAGGAGAATGAAAACAGAGTGTATGGGTCACTCAGGGTAATAGCAGGATACGGATGACATCCCAAATTTGGTAATTGATGAGAATTAAAAAAAATTTTTTTTGTTTATTTAAAAAATTTTTTTAATGTTTATTTATTTTTGAGACAGAGAGAGACAGAGCATGAATGGGGGAGGGTCAGAGAGAGAGGGAGACACAGAATCTGAAACAGGCTCTAGGCTCTGAGCGGTCAGCACAGAGCCCGACATGGGGCTCGAACCCACAGACCGGGAGATCATGACCTGAGCCGAAGCCAGACGCTTAACCAACTGAGCCATCCAGGTGCCCCTTATTGTTTATTTTAGAAAGAGTGAGAACACAAGCCTGGGAGGGGCAAAGAACAAGGGAGACAAAGAATCCAAAGCAGGCTCTTCACTGTCAGCTCAGAGCCCAACGTAGGCCTTGGACCCATGAACCATGAGATCGTGACCTGAGCCAAAGTCAGAAGCTCAACCAACTGAGCCACCCAGGTGCCCCTGATGCAAATTTCATACAAGAACTATTCACAAAGGTATGGGCAGCATTTAGGGGAATCTGCAGCGTGGAGCAATTATGACACTCAGCCTGAAGGGAGGGCAGCGTTCTGGGGCACTAGCTGTGTGCAGAAGAGTGCCTAACAGAAGCTGCATGTCTTGGGAGAGGGGTGCAGCCAACCCAGAGTGACCCAGAGGAGTAAATACCCTGACCTCACTCTCCTCTCATCTTCCACTCGCATGTCACTGCCTTGCATGAACCCAACCCAGGGGGCAGCTAGAGGACTGAGGAGAAGGGGAGAGAAGGACGGGGGGAGAACTTGGGATGGAAGCACATAAGTAGCACAATGCCTACATAACATACTTTGAGGATTAAACGCAATAGCCAGGTTGCAGTAGATGCTCAGTGTGTGGCCGCCCATCTCTCTTTCCTCTGGCACTTAGCTCCTTCTGCTTAGGCTGTGTCTCCTGGCCTCCTCGTCTGAATCCATTCCCCATCTAATTCTTCCCCGAGGCCTGGCTCCAGCCCCGAGCACCCAGCCTTTACTAACTCCATCTGTCCTTGACATACTTGCCATTCTTGAAGAACTGTAGTATCACATTCGCTTATCTGGACAGCAGTCTGTCTCTGGCTAAAACGCTTCCCCCTCTACCCTGAAAACATCCACAATTGAAGTAAATGGGAAAAGGGGTGGGCTCAGGCAACAAAGAGTAAATAGCACCCTTATTAAAACTTGTACTTTACTACGTGGACACAAGACCTTTGCCACAGTTTTAACTTGTTCGCTTATTTGGCGTTTTAGGCCAGAAAGATTAGCACCAGCAGACAGAAAAGAAAATTAAAAAACAAGAAAGAGAAGAGAAAGAAAGGATCTCAAAACATGGTGGAAGTAATGATTGAGATTTAGACTAAGAGGAAAGAGACAAAGAAACAACAGAAGTCCCAAGGACATTCATGAGCAAAATCAAGATGTTCCATCCCTTGAACAAAGGTAAATTAGGTTCAAAGTTATCTGGTTAAAAATGCAGAAAATAATATGATGTTATACCATATGGTTTCTCTCAAAAGATGGTGAAAGTCAAAATTGTACTGAACCTTGAAAAATATTGCCTAGATTACCTGGAAAATTCACTCACGTGGCATGCTTCATTTTAAAAATAATTAAGGAGTTACAATACTGTCTTACATTGGTCATTATTATTTCTGTCCTGTCTCCTCTGCTCTTTGAGTGTAGAGTCCAAAGATTGACACTTATTGGGTCCCTCTGAGGTGGATACATGGTAAATCTTCATAGCAGAAGAATGAACAGATATTGAATCAGGCAGACTTGAGTTCAAATCCCAAGCACTAAATGGTATCAGTTAAGTCTGAATATGATTATTTGCATATTGGTGCAAACCCAAGGACAGGATGAGGGAGCAAAGAAAATAAAAGCTTCTTCAAAACATGCCTTCACATAATGCACAAGTTACCCCCACCATACACGGACTTATTTGAGAAACCATTGTTGGAAGTCTGTTTCCAGTAGGGCATCACTAGCATTTAGAAAGGTTTCTGGCACATATTAGGCACTCAAGTGTTTAAGTACTGGAGGTTGAAAGACAAATATGGGTCACTGCTACCTAAAAGTCTTTGGAAAGCAATGAGAAAGTCTTTGGAGAACCTCCATCCTTTTCTTCGCCCCGAGTCCTAAATATCTCCTCATCTCTCCTTGCATAAGCATAGGCTAAGTGTGGGTCCAAATGGTCTGAGACCCCTCGTCTGAGGAACCTTTGGGAGGCTTGGCTATTTTTCAGCATCATTCAAGGGTTAATATGTGCTGAGTTACTTTCTATCACTGTAAGTTGTGTGATCATAGTCAAACCTCATGAGATAATATTATGCCATGAGAGACAATATTATTCCTAACTTTACTGATCAGAAAACTAAGGCTCATAGGGGTTAAATAATTTTTCAAAAGTCACATAACTAGAAATAAGGGGACAAAGATTCCAACCTAACATCTGCCTTTCAGATATTCTAATTTTCATATCATAGACAAAACAGAACAAATCAACTAGCTTCCCAGAGAACCTCTAAACTTGGGGTCCAGGCATGACCCCTAGGGTCTTAGACCAGGCCTCGAAAACTTATTCATTTTGTTCTAGTCCAGATGCCAAACAAAGTGACTAAGAGTTGTGGCCAGGGCAGAGTTTACAAAGGTATTTGCATCCAATCAAATCTCAAGGGTGGGAGTCTGCTGTAATGGAAAGTGGAGTTCAGACACCTGGTTTTTAGACCCAACTGTATCAATTAACGTTAAATGGTGGTACAACTGTTACTTATTTTGGGAAGCTCACATGAGATAATGTAGAAAGAAATCACAATAACCACATAATTAATTCCTTTATTTAAAAGAAGAAGAAAATGTGACAGCAGCTTAAAGAAGGTGTTGTTTAGCCTTTCAGGAAAACATTTGGTGGAAGCAGTATTTTAGACCATTGATTACAGTGAGACTTTTCATCTATCTTTCGTTTTCATTTGTTCTGGCCTTTTTTTCCCCCTATCACTCATTAACATGAATCATTGAGGTCTACTTGAAGGCCCTGCACAAACTTGTATATTCAGTATGGTCACAACTATGTTAAAAAATATATAAATGATTCATTAAAAAAATAGTTGGAAGGAAATACATTCAAATGATAACATTGATTATCACTGGGTGATCTTTTTTTTTCATAAGAGTGTTCTTTTCATAATTAGCACATATTATTTTCTGAGTGGAAAATAATACCTGCTCATTTGAAGTGCTATTAGTACTCACCCAAATGTGCCCCTTGAAACAAACAATGAAGGAATTGAACAAGTAAAGAGTGTCTCAAAAAATTCTTATCCATAAACATGATCTACTTAGAAATAAATCAAAAATGAAAGAGAAAAGATCATTCTACAAAATGTAGCCATAATTTTTATAACTATGACTTTATCTCTGTGGTGGTACTGATCCTTGAATGTGAAGGCAGAGCTTTCTCCATTCATCAGGATACTTCAATGTTGTAAAATGCCTCAAATGACTACCCACCCAGAATTGTGGCCATCAGCACAAGCTATGAGCTACTCAGTGGAAACATCTGACAATATCTACCTTAGCCTGGGTTTTCTTATGGGTGGGTGTTCATCGACCTGAGCATAAAGTTAGAAGAGCACATGTTTGAAAGCTCCACGGATATATTCCATTTTCTTGGAATACAGGAAAGTATCCACACTCCAATCTTGTGGACCAAGCCACCTCCCTGTATATACACACTGTTACTTTAAATACTCAACATAAATTGAAGGCACCTGGGTGGCTCAGTTGGTTAAGTGCCTAACTCTTGGTTTCGGCTAAGGTCATGATCATGCAGTTTCATGGGTTCAAGCCCTGCATCAGGCTCTGCACTAGCAGCACGGAGTCTGGTTGGGATTCTCTCTCTCTCTCTCTCTCTCTCTCTCTCTCTCTCTCTCTCTCTCTCTGTCCCTCCTCCATGTGCACTGTCTCTGTCCCTCTCAACATAAATAAATAAACTTAAATATATATATACATTTTCAATACTCAACATCAATTGATTCCCCATCTTGTGGAAGGCTGGCGGACATTCTTCATCTACTCACTACTCCTCCATTAACTTCAAATATTTGTTCAGTTGCTACCTACCAGTTTATGCCATTTTTCCAGGAGGGAAGAAAACCGCATTTGTACTTAAACCTTATTGTCAAATGTTCTGCATGTTGCAATGGCCTGAATGAAGTAAACCCAAAACATGGATAGTCACAGGTGACTGGGGACATGTTTCAGTGATGCCACCGTATCTGTAGACAACTCACCATTCAACTGGGAATTAGTGCCAACTCATCATTGCTTCGTGAGACATAAAAAAGCTGTATAATCACTTGCCATTTTTTGTGGTTTGGCAGTCGGTTTATTACTTTCCCCCTGACTCTGTTGTGTTTTTCCTGATTGAATATCTTTTCTCAGCAACTATTTTGAACAAAGCACTGTCATCTGTTGTGGCAAAGAGATGAATTAAGGCTAATCTGTTGGCACTTTTATCTTTGCTTCAACCTCCTGAGGGAATGTGAAGCACATGTGATTCCTCTTTAGAACATTTGCTTTATGTGCTATTGCTACAGTCTACTTCTGTCATTCCTTAATAATGACAATATCAATTTTTTTAAATATCTCCCATAATTTTCTCATGTAATAGCCATAGGATTATTACTGGTTATGTTTTATGAATGTAGTAATATTATAGATACCCATATCAGGTCTACATTTTTTAATTCATACTACAAACATGAAATACTGGGGAGTTAAATGCCTAGAGGGTGAGCCTTGCCCAATGAAATATATAGGAGATAAGAAGGAACCTTGTCAATTCCAGTTCAAGATAGTGACATAGGAAGGTGCTGAACTCATCTCTTCCAACAGACACACTGAATCTATAGCTATGTATGGGATAAGTTCCTCTAGGGGGGGAAAAACTAACCTAGTAGAGCAACCCATTTACATCAGGCAAATGAGAGAAAATCCACATTGAAGTGGGTACGTAAGACTGAGACACAAGGAAACAAGAGAAAAGAGAAAAAGGAGAAACAACAACAACAAAAAAGACGGCACTTGTTTCCTTTTTTTTCTTTTTTGTCTTTATTCCTTTGTTGTTGTTGTTGTTGTTGTTGTTGTCGTTTTCTGGCAAGTGCCTGTCCTCCCTCTCTGCCGTTCTCCAGCCAGTGGGCACCATCTTTTCACACCCCCTGTGCCATGCTATGGAGCACCACTGTCTCCCAGAGGAGGGTCCTACACAGCAGACTTTGGTGCCCTGGTTTTTACATATGGTGACCTTGTTTTTGCAGCTGCCACCCAGGAAACACCCCTGCCCACCTGCTCTGGAGGCCAGGAGATCAGGCCAGGCTTGTACACCTGAGTCCCATGGGACTTTAACAACTGGAGACACAGTTCTGGGTAGATGACTACTTCCAAGGCACTGGGAACATAAAGCCTAGAAATAAACTTAACCAAGGAGGCGAAAGCTCTATACACAATAAACCATAAAACATTGATAAAAGGGGCACCTGGGTGGCTCAGTTGATGAAACATCCAACTTTGGCTCAGGTCATGATCTCGTAGTTCGTTAGTTCGAGCCCGGCATCCTGCTCTGTGCTGACAGCTCAGAGCCTGGAGCCTGCTTCGGATTGTGTGTCTCCCTCTCTGTCTCTCTGCCCTTCCCCTGCTTGCACTCTGTCTCTCTATCCCTCTCAAAAATAATAAACATTTTAAAAAAGACATTGATAAAAGAAATTGAAGAAGATATAAATAAATAGATATTCTGTGCTCATGGATTGGAAGAATTAATGTGTCAAAATACCCATACAGCCCAAAGCAATCTACAGATTCAGTGCAATCCCTATCAAAATTTCAATGGCTTTTTTTTTAAACAGAACTAGAACAAACAATTCTAAAATTTGTATGGAACAGATTGGTGGTTACCAAAAGCAGGGGATGGGAGATGGGCAAAATGGGTGAAGGGACTTAAAAGGTACAAATTTCGAGTTATAAAATAAATAAGTCATGGGGATATAATGTACAGCATGGAGACCATAGTTAGTAATACTACCTTGTATTTTTAAAGTTGCTAAGAGTAAATCTTAAAACTTCTCATTGCAAGAAAAAGAAATCTGTCACTATGTATGGTGACGAATGTTAACTAGACTCATTGGGTGATCATTGCACAGTGTATACAAAAATTAAAGCATTATGTTGTACATCTGAAACCAACATATGTCAATTATACATCAATTAAAAAAAAAAGAAAGGAGTCTTCTCTAAATTCATTCCACAAACATGTAATGAGCACCTAATATATTTCAGGCACTGTACTTGCTTAATATTACATGGACCTTTGACATAGGCCAGATACTCCTGTTTCTTTTTATGGTGAAAGAAAGACTTTTTTCTGCTTTATCCTAGAAGCTACTTGAAAACTGAATTCAATGGGAATAAAATAAATGGACTTGCATGCACAATATCTTTCCAAAACAGCCATTTCTCTTAGTGATAGCAAGTCTTGGAAATCTTGCTGGAAGCTACATGACTCTTTTAAAGTACACAAGATCTAGGGGCGCCTGGGTGGCGCAGTCGGTTAAGCGTCCGACTTCAGCCAGGTCACGATCTCGCGGTCCGGGAGTTCGAGCCCCGCGTCAGGCTCTCGGCTGATGGCTCAGAACCTGGAGCCTGTTTCCAATTCTGTGTCTCCCTCTCTCTCTGCTCCTCCCCCGTTCATGCTCTGTCTCTCTCTGTCCCAAAAATAAATAAACGTTGGAAAAAAAAAATTAAAGTACACAAGATCTCATCTTCTCATAATGATAATATCAGGTGAAGAAGAAATCTTAGCGATCAAGAGGATTACAAGGGTCAGGACATTTTTAAAAACTAAGAACCAACACAGAGATGCCAGGTTTCCAATTTTTTGTTTTCAATGAGAGCATTCAAAAGTAAACTCAAACTACTATTACATAATTTCACAATATAAAGAAAATTTTAACCCCATAGGAAAGAAATTATCTCAGAATTCTAGAATTCTGTTATAATCTTAACATCTTGAAAAACTGATTAAATATTCTTTTCTAATTGCACTCCCACTCTGCTTAAGGCCTTTCAGGAAGGCCTTAATCATGAGTTTTGTCATAGACTCTGTTTTCTAAGGAACTTTTGCTTAGGCTGTGCTATTCTTTTATCCTCATTTTAGAGATTAAGACAAATGAGATTCAAGGAAGTTTGTCCATGGTTACATAGCCAGTAAACTGTATAACTGGGATTCAACTCCCAACTGGCCCAATATGTCTGATTAGTCTGCTATTCTTCAATGTCCCAGTTTATTTGTGCTGATAATTTGGAATCATTTAATTTAAAACAATGACTTACAAATACTTATTTCTTTGGTGATTAGGAATTTTGAGAGAAGTATCAAACATATCTGGTATATCTGTGTTAAAATAAAATCAAATGTGTTAGGATAAAAATAAGAAAAATAATCACAGATACCTACCCAATATTTAGTTTATCCTTCTTTAGTAAAAGAGCCATGAAGTATTTGGTTTGGGATAACTACATATTTTTCAGCTTCCTTTACAGCTAAAGGTGTAAAGCTATGTGACACAGTAGTGACCGAGGAGATGTCATTGGAAATCACTAGGAAAGGATTCTGGGAATGGTCTTAAAAGGAAACTCACTCACCCAAAATGTGCTACTTGCCCATCACCTTTTTCCTTCATTCTACCTAGATTGTGAACTTGATGATGGAAAATGAGTATTCATCTTGCAATGCTAGACAACATTTTGAATGAAAACCACATGTCAAGCAAGTCTCTGTGGAAACACAGAAGAAGCCTGGGTTGTTGGTAGTGTCATTCAGTTGCCAAATTAGGTCTGGACTTTTTGTTAAGTGAAAAAAAGTAGGTCCTCTCCTTGTTAAATAATCTTTTTTTTTTCCAGATTCTTATTACATGTCGGAGAACTCAATCATTAACTGATCAATGATACAGACGTGCCTTTTAAAAAATAATAATAAAAGGATTGAATATGTGGATGCACATTTAGGAACTATGAGGGTATCAAGTGAAGAATCTGGATGCTTAAATATAGGCACTGGGAATTGTCAAGAGACATGAATAGAATGACTTCCAAGGTGGAAAAATGGAGTGAGGGAGGAAGAAAAGAAAATTGTGCATTTGAGTGAAGAAAGGTCAAGAGGTGGACCAAATGGTAGATATTAAAGGCTTTACAGAACCTCCATCAATGTCTAGACTGAATTAACATGGGCTTCTGAGTCCACGGGCAGATAGAGGCTTCCACCCAACCTACACCTAATGGGACAGCACGAACTCAACTCACTATTGTCTTCAACTGTATATAATACTCCTTCTGCTCACACTGCTGTAAAGGAAGTTTGAACTAAATCTTCTGGTTGAAGCTGGCATGAAATGTAAAGACAAAGTCCAAAGTTACCAATGAAGATAATAGAGACCGGGTGGGATCCAAAGCCGACAGGACTCAGGGCTCCTTCAGGCTTCCTGCAGTAGTTCAATTTTTAGTTGATTCTTCACTCATTTATTCAACAAACCTGCACTGAGAGTCTGCTATGTTCTAGGTATTGCCAGCAAAATATGGAGATTCCTAAATACTGTCAAATCATAATTTTCAAAAAGTTAAAAACATGACTCCCATGATCAATGTGTTTAACTCACTTAATATAGAATGATCGATTTATTAACTAACATAGAATGGTCAATTTATTTGACTAATTTAAGAGGGAATCAGCAGAGGCATAATCGAAGAGCAGATGAGGAACTGAGAATTTATAAGGATTAAAGAAAGAATATTCAGGGTGCCCGGCTGGCTCAGCAGTTGGAGCATGCAACACTTGATCTCAGGGTTGTGAGTTTGAGCCCCACTCTGGGTGTGGAGATTACTTCAAAATAAAATCTTAAAAAAAAAAAAAAAGAATATTGAAGCAAAAATTGCTAGATATAAAATGTTAGATATAAAATGGATAAACTGTCCTCTGCAGTTAATTTTCTACTACGCAGAAATTTGCGTCTCTATTTGACAAAAAAAAAAAAAAAAATCCTCAAGTTACAATGTAATGTCACAGAGTTAGGGCCCTGATCCACAAAAACTAGAATTATCCCATACAGCCAATCTCTCCTCATTTATTAAGTAGTCCTTGGGTAGGTCCAGAACAACACAAAAAGGACAGGCAGGACTCTTTGCCTTGTTTCCTGAGTATCAAATAATTTTGAAAACACGAAGCAGATTCTTAGGGCTGGTCTATTACAATTATACTTCCAAACTTCAGGAAAGGGAGAAAGGGGGACTAAAAAGATTTAAGTCTTCAGTATAAATATACATCTGGAACTTACATATGACACTTCATTTAATTCACACCCAACTGAATAAAGTGGTTATTATTAAGGAAACTTTAAAAATGAAAAAAAAAAAAAAAGAGATGGGAGGCATTGAGATCACACAATAAGAGGAGCCACTAGTTTCAAATCCATACAGGTCTATTGGAACCTTCAGGTTCTGTCCACGGGGTCACAAAGCCACTCGTGAAATTCACCAACTCGTGGAGCCAGTCACACATTGGCTAACCCGACTCAGCAATGAACTAAATATATAGGTTCTCTACTCACTGAGTCTCCGTCTCACACAGCTCACAATCTAAGGGGCTTGAGACCTTCATTTTAGCCAGCTGTCACCACAAGCATTTCCAACTGACATATTTAAAAAAAAAAGGGGGGGTGTCAGTAATTAAAGTGCTTTCTTTTTCTTTTTAGAAGCATGTTCCTCCTGCCGTGCCAGCCTGCAGATGCCTGCCCCTTTTATGCAGCGGCCTCTGCTGCTCGCTCCCTCTGGCCTTCTCCTTCCCAAGCCATTTCATTCCTGAGCTCAGAGCTACAGAGCAGAGCTTTCCTGGTAAGTCACACGGACACCTCACACGCTCGATTCAAAGGTTTCAGACGCCTAAATGACTAGCAGCTGCTGTCCGGAAACCGGAGCCAGGAGCCCTTTCAAGCAGCCGCTCTACGGATGCCCCTTCTCTCCGGTGCCGGTGCATACTAGGCCAGGGCTGGACTGAAAGTCAGCCCAGGCTAGAGCTCGGCTTTCACTTAGGACACATGTCAGAGAAAGCTGTTCCTCATTACAAAATGCCACGGCTACGTGTCGCGTAGGAGCATAACTCAGGCCGCTCTCTGGGTGGTCATCTGCCGTGGATTGCATCACTGGCAACACAGAGCCCAAAGGCAGGTTCCCCAGTGGTCCAGGTGTAGAAGCATTCAGCAAGAATGCAAAACAGCCAGAGCACAGGTACCTTTACAACTCATGCAGACTTCCCTTAATTCCTGGGAAACTGGTAAAATGCATTTCCTGCTTTTGAACTGCAGTGATGTGATTGTGCAATGCTTAAGCCACGGGCCATGAAATTTTAGACCTGTAAGAACCATTACAAAAAAAAAAAAAGGGCAGGGGCTCTTGGGTGGCTCAGTCTGTTAAATGTCAGGACTCTTGGTTTCAACTCAGGTCAGATCTCCTGGTTTGTGAGATCCAGCCCCATGTTGGGCTTTGCTCAGAGCATGGAACCTGCTTGGGATTGTATCTCTCCCTCTCCCTCTGCTCCCTTCCTCAAAAAAGGATAGAAGGAAAGGAAGGAAGGAAGGAAGGGAGGGAGGGAGGGAGGGAGGGAGGGAGGAAGGAAGGAAGGAAGGAAGGAAGGAAGGAAGGAGAAAGAAGAAAAAAGAAAAAAAAGGGAGAGAAAGAAAAGTAAAGCGAATGGTAACTGCTGAGGTGATGGCTGTGTTAGTTTCATTATTTAATCATCAAGTTGTACACCTTAAATATTTAAAATTGTCATTTGTCAGTTATACCTCCCACCTTCTCCCTCAATGAGCCATTCCAAGGTTTAAGGATATTTGCTGCCATACTTTTGTTTTTGTTTTTGTTTTTTCTGGGGCATAAAGTGAAATCTCCAAACCACAACTTAATAGTTCCTCGGTCCTCTTGTTCTGTGTTTGTGGAGATGACGTGAGACTGGTCAGTGTCCACTGAAGTATAACCCACTGCACATATTTGAATTTTTTTTTAATGCTTATTTATTTCTGAGACAGAGAGAGACAGAGCATGAGTGGGGGGGGTAGGGTCAGAGAGAGAGGGAGACACAGAATCCGAAGCAGGCTCCAGGCTCCGAGCTGTCAGCCCAGAGCCCGATGCGGGGCTCGAACTCACAAACCGTGAGATCATGACCTGAGCTGAAGTCGGTCGCTCAACCGACTGAGCCACCCAGGCGCCCCCCACTGCACACATGTGAACACATTCTTCTCTTCTGTAAATATCCTCAGCCCTCAAGTGTCTGGAATTGTGTGGCTGTTTTAGGTGAGCCATGAAGTTGGATGAGAATCCAGTCTTAATACACTCCCTGTGGGTCTATAAGAAGAGGCTCTAACTAACCTATGAAAAAAGGACTGACAAGACCAAGTCTACTCTTACAATCCCTAGACCGAAGGCTAGGAGACAAAAGGAAGCCCACATGCCATGTATCAATATATTTTGAAGTATAAATCAAGCTATCAAACTTTGTCGAGATATGTTCTATCTTCCTTCTTTGAAAAGTATACCTTCATAATGCAAAATTGAAAGATTTTTATAAAACCATTTATTTTTAAATGACTGAAAGTCAACATAACATCAAAGATAAACTAATTTAATTCAAGTGGGGATGTTGTGTTGCTAAGCTGTCAGTGTTAGAATGAATTCTAGTAAAGACATTCAATTCAGAATTTTTTTTTTTATAAAAGTATTTTCTGCCTTTATTTCGGCACATCACTAATTACATTGTTAAAGATTCCTCAAAAAAAAAAAAAAAAGATTTCTCACATAATTTGGGTTCTACTGACAGCAAAGCCAAATTAAGACAAGCTTTCTTGAGTCATTGTAGTTCTTACTTTTTTTTTTTTTTTTGTTCAATTAATTTCAGTTTAGAGAAGTTTTTCTCTTCTGGGGCTATAGCGATTAGAATTGTCAACAAATTAAGCAATACTTAGATTTAGAAATTATAATTTTACATATCATGTTAGAACTAATTTTATGTGGTCACATATAATAAATTATCATTACAAAAATGTCATGAAATATCTTAATTTTATCACATAAGGTACAATTGCTTTGTAATTTTATCATCTCTTTATGAAATATTCAAATTCATAAAATCTGTTTCATTTAGCTATTCTAATGAATCTCGTGTGTTATCTAAATTTAATACAGTTGCTTTAACAGTGTTTAGTCATTGTTCTCAGCCTGTGTCTGAGAGTAGTTATGACATTAGTCCTGATATGTATTTCATCAAGATGTCTCTCCTTTGACTAGATCCAGAAAACATTACATATAATCTCTGAATTGTTCACAATGTCGTTACTATGAGAATTGTGGAAACCATTATCCTAATAACAAATTCCAATTACGTACCTTACAAGGGACACAAAACGTTTCTGTGTCTTGGCCAATGTTCTACTTTGCACACTTTTCCCCTTGCCAACCAAGTTTTGCCGTTATCCTACACCTTTCCTCAGTAATCTTTTAATTACTTAAATAAGCTGAATATGGTTTTTTATTTGTTAAATTGTATTAAATATTTTTATAAAAATGAAACTCTTTGCAATCCTAGCTTCAGTAGCAATCTAACTGCCAATGTGAAGA
The DNA here is from genome assembly GCF_022079265.1 of Lynx rufus. NCBI lineage: Eukaryota > Metazoa > Chordata > Mammalia > Carnivora > Felidae > Lynx > Lynx rufus. Next base: position 49,923,940 of record NW_025814826.1, on the reverse strand, counting down.
ATCAATATTATGCTCCATATTTGTTAAATCTAAGTCAGGCTATCCACCAGAATTTTCTGCAATCATGGCGATGTTCTATATCTGAACTGTCCAATATGGCAGTCACACTGCATGAGTGGCTATTGAGCACTTGAAATGTAGTAAGTGCGACCAAGAACCTACATTTTTAATTTTGTTTAATTTCAGTTTAATTAAATAGCCACATGAGACTACCATATTAGCATGGATCTTGACCTACAAAAAAACATATTTAAAAGTAATATTGGGGCACCTGGGTGGCTCAGTCAATTGGACATCTGACTCTTGATTTCAGCTCAAGTCATATTGCCAAGGTCATGGGATAGAGCCTTACATTGGTCTCTGTGCTGAGCATGGAGCCTGCTTGGGATTCTCTCTCTCTGTCTCTCTCTCTCTCTCTCTCTCTGTCTCTCTCTCTCTCTTTCTCCCTCTACTCCTCTGCCCCTCTTGTGCTCTCTCTCTCTCAAATCAAAAAAAGAAGAAAAAAGAAAAGTAATATGAATTTTTCATATTGCAAAATATTTCTCAGTTGCCAATACTGTGCTAATTATGAATGCCTCTTTGTCCCTCCTTGGAAACCTACTTTCGTTATGCAAAGTCTGTTGACTTCACTGCTATCAGAGAGGAAGGATTATTAATTAATTTATCTTTTTCTTACTTAAGAGTTCTGCCACTCAAATTATTCCCATGCTGTGATATAATATCCATCTCCACTGTATTGTCCCACCCAGGAGAGAGATGTGGAGTATTGTTTTGCTGGGGCCTGAACTGCTTTTGTGCTACATGAGACCTTCTAAAATGAAGTCCTTGGTCAAAGGCTCCTCTTGCCTAAATCTAGGGTGAGGCATGTGGGTAAAAGGGAAGATGCTGACAGGAAAAGAAGGTGAGGAGTAGGCACAGAGATTGGCTTATCCTGTCCTCCCCTTACTTCCTCTACTCTGAATGCCCAATTGTGGAAATAAATGGTAGTTGGTAACTTCCTAACCACAACTTTCTTTCCATGAAAGTGTTCCCTATTCTGAAGGAGAAGGCTAGGATTTTGCCGTCAATACTCAATGAGTAATAGTTGATTAAGTAAATGAAAAAGCCTACATCCATACCACCTCCATCAACACTAAGAGGGACTTTGCAATCAGCCACTCTTTGTGGTCCAATAATTGGACACATTTAGCTATAGTCCTGGGAGCCCCGGGATTCAGTTTTATCTGTAAATCAAGAAGATTGCATACTGGAAAAAAGAACCCATCTTGATCTTCACTTAGGTGTTATAATGTTCACTGTTGGGATTTCCTACTAGAATTGTTGGATCTGTCACATGAGAGGACTACAAAAAAGGTACATAGAGGAATTCCTCACTATAGGAACACCATTTCAGGTACACTGTATTTGTTTGCCAGGGCTGTCATTGTCAGTAGGGCCATGCTCCCTCTGAAAGCATTAAGGAAGCATGTGTTTCAGGCCTCTTTCCTGGCTTCTGGTAGTTCCTTGGCTTTGTGGCAACAGAATTCCAATCTTCACGTGACATTCTCCTAATACATGTGTATGTCTGTGTCCAAATTTCCCCTTTGTGTGAGGACACCAATCATATTGAATTATGGGGCCCACTCTATTCCACTTATGATTTTATCTTAAACAATTACAGCTGAAACAACTCTCTTTCTAGATAAGGTTGTATTCTGAAGTTCTGGGAGTTAGGACTTCAACATATGAATCTGGGAGGGACAGAATTCAACCCATACCACACACACTCCGGACTCCTCTATTTTTAAATATAGTGCTATGTTGCATTCACCTAGTACTTTCTCCTTTTCTAAAAATTTCATATATTTTCCAAATAGATCAAGTATCATTTCCATTTTATACATATGAGGTAAGGAGCATAAAGTAGGAAAGTGACATTCCTAAATTCACACAATTGTTTCCAACACTAGTTTCCAAGTGTTCTGATTTCTAGGCCAGTGATTTAACCCTAAGATTAGATTAGATTGCTTCTTCTCCATACATAATTTATTTTTTTAAAGCTGCCTTTATTGCTATTGCTCTAATTCCCATCCAAACTGAATGTTCAAAAACCACTTAGTCTTGCCATTTTCTAAGCCCATAAAAATTCCAGCTTGATCTTTTGTTTTCGTATTTGGTCTGAGAACAAGATAAAAATTTTCAGAGATTGATACTGAGTTCTAAGTCTTCCTGGAAGCAAATCAAATGGTTTGTGACTGTGAACCCAAGGCAAGCCTTGGTTCCTCAGTCATGGGAGTATTCCTGGGCATCTGGTGGATGCCCTTAGTTCCTTAGGGGCAAACCACAGAGAAGGTAGCAAAACCCAAAAGTCTGAAGTCAGACAGGACCAGGCTAAAGTTCTACTATGACAACAAACTGGCTGTAAGTAATATCTCAGGCTTAATATAATTTCAGTATATGATGGGACTCATCAAAATCCATAAAAGAGCATTTTATAAATCATATAGCCTTATACATATGCTAGCTCTTCATATAATAGTAAACATACTCCACTACTGTCCCACTGAGCATTTGAGCTAGTTGTTTTGACCCTAACATCGTCTCCAGCCATCTAGGCATTCAGAATACTCCCCTCTCTTCCTGAGCATCCTGACCGTGGAAAGTGTGTTGTCTACACAGGGTGCGTCAGGGAAGGACTAAGCAAATCTGAGACACAATTGGGTACCATACCTGCTAATGACCAGCACATGATAGGCTGTGGATGGGGAGACCTGTCCAGGGTAGATGGTCTGGGGATAATGACTTGGCCCCATGCTGCTTTCTGCCCCTAGCTCCAGATGTTCCTTATACAGGACTGGCATTGGAACTCTATCTTATCCACATAGTCTTTCCCTTTTCTCTTTCCCCTATATCAGGCGGTCTTCACCTATTCTAAAGTAGGGACATTTTCAGTATGGTCTGGAGGAGTTCTACTGGATCAGATATGCTTCCAGTTCTTTCTGAAAATTTCAAAGCTGGAAAGTCAAGGGTTTGACTATTCTCTGATTCTCTCTGTTGACCTTCTTCACACTAACAGATGATACATATTTAGATATCTGGTGATAGGAAGGGCTTCGGACCTCAGAAGGAAAATGGACTGTGTGAAATATATATATCACCTCTAATGTATATAATGATTCAAAAATCTAGTCAATACATAATTCATAGTGGAGACTCCCTGCCCCATTATAAGACAAAATCAGAGAGTCAGATTCACTCTATGAAGGTCATTTAATGTAAATGTAGTAATGAGGCTTCCAATGCAGACAGGAACCGAGATACCGTCTTTCTTTGCTAGTGTCAGCTATGGGATCTGGGCTGGTCCCTGAACACCTGCAGGTCAACTGCATAATGGTTCCCAAAGACACTGGATCCTAACCTTGCGAACCTATAAATGTTACCTTATATGGTAAAAGGATCACTACAAATGTGATTAAGCTAAAGATCTCTAGATGAGGAGATTATCCTGAATTATTTGGGTGGACTCTAAATTCTATCACAAGTATCTTTATAAGAGATAGGCAGAGGGGGATTTCAGATACATTGAGGGGAGATGTGAAGAGCAGACAGAAGTTTTAAAAGGCTGCACTGCCACTTTGAATATGGAGGAAGGGCTCATCATTAGCCAGTGAATAGAAGGAGTGGCCACAGACAACAGAAACTGGAAAAAGCAAGGAAAAGGATCCTGCCCTAGAGCCTCCAGAGGGAGCACAACTCTGCCACCACCTTGATTTTGGCTCAATGATACTGATTTCAAACTTCTGGGCTCCAGAACTCTGTGAGAATAAATTTCTACTGTTTTAAACCATGAGGTTTGTGGTAATTTATTACATCAGCGATAAGAAACTAATACAAAAGGTCTGAACCCAAGTTTCTCATCTGTTGAATTGGGATTGGCATGCAGAATAGGTCAGTGGTTCTGAACTCTGGCTACACATTAGATACCGCAAGAGAGATTTTAAATTCTGATGTGGTCCTGGCTCCAGAGATTCTGTTTAATAGTTTGGGGCAAGACCTGAGTATCAGTATTTATAAAAGCCGATGGGTCATTACAAAGTACAGGAAGGTATGGAGCCAGTGGACTAGACGGTTCTTCCCCAAATTAACATGCCTTGGTTCTATGTGTGTGCACTTTAAATCAGTGAACTGCAGTATTTGTATGTGAAATAAGAGATCCCTGGGGAGGACAAGGGGAAAGAAAACCTCCAGGAGAAACCAAGACAAGAACTGAGTGGTATGAAAGAGAGCCAGAGGGACATCACAGCAAATTCTAGCATGTCCCTTTAATGTTCAGCAGCCTTGCTCTCCTGGGAAGAGTGAGTGAAATCACCCCTAACAGTGAAGAAACACTGTAGAAGTAGGTGACTTTCAGAAAGGCTACATCAAATGGCAAGCTAATTTACTTCTGTGCTCTGCCAGAATAAAAATCAAAGGACCAGCAGGAATTCAAAGGACTCCCTTTCTTAATGATTCATTCATCCATTTATGAAATATTTATTAGAGTGCCTTCTTGTATGCCATTCAACCTTCAGTCACTCAACAAATACTACAGGGGGCACACTGTGTATCACATACTGTTCTAGGAACTTGAGATCCAGACAAAATCCAGAAAGATCCTATCTTTGATGAGGTACTGTGGGGGGAAAAAACATGCTATCATGAAAAATTAATCAAGGAGGAGGAGTAGGAAGTGGGGTGGAAGGTAGTCCTCATGGTTGAACAGGGAAGGGCTCACTGGAGATACATTTAAGCAAAGCCCTGAAGTGGGTGAAGGCAAGAGCCTTGGGCATTTACTTCAAGAGCTTTTCCAGCAGAGGGAGTGGCAAGAAATGATGGCTATTGTTTTCAATAAATCTAGAGAATCATCTCTCCTCAGAACTTGATTACTTGATTTAAAAATCAATGTATTCTCTTCTGCTTTGCCTTATCTCAAAATTATTTGGAAATGGAAAAATAAGAGAATCTGTTAAAGTCTAAGTAAAGCTCAAGTGTGGGGTTACTACATTGGTGAAGAATTGGTTCTATCAATAATTTTTCACTTTTTTTTTAGAAATAAAGAAAGCAAAAGGGACCTTTGCAGGCAAATATCCCCAAAGCTAAAGTTGAGCCACTGTCGGGCTTCAGTCTCCAAAGGCCAAACTCCTTGACAAGAAGCTGAAGGGAAGCACAGTAACCAGGGCGGCAGAAACCACTAAGCTCCACGCTGATTTTCAGCACTGTGATGTGATTTCCCTTTTATCGTTTTTGGACCAGTCCCCCTTTCCAATTAGGGATCACAGCTGCTAAGAATAAAGTGGTGTCTGTTTAACTGGCAGAAGGCACAATGGCCCACTCACGCCATCAATGGGAGTCATTGTTCGGGAAATATTACCACTGAGATTTTTTAAAATGCTAATGGAATTAATTTCTCTTTCAATGCTGATTGTCACCCAGTTCCTTTTTCTTTCTTTCTTTCTTTCTTTCTTTCTTTCTTTCTTTCTTTCTTTCTTTCTTTCTTTCAATGAAGGAGGGTTTGTGTTTTTTTTTTCATTGTAATGGATTAAAAACATTTCCTATGAAAATACAGATTCAGAATTCTTAAACTTCCAGGAATCTCTGATATTATGTGTTTAACCAACTCATTCTTAGAGGAGAATGCAACTCAGAAAGGCTGAGGAACTTGGTGAAAGCAACATTGCTACTTATTGATGGACTTGGAACTAGGAACTAGGGAACCAGCCCATCTCTCTTTATCTGGCGTTCTGTTTACTCTAGCAGGCTGCGCAGTCAAGAAATCAGTTTGTTGGAGAGATCTCTAATTTACCATTAAATTCTCTTTGCCATAAGTAAGTGCCAAATAAGTGTCTTCTCCCAGTAATCTTTTCTTGGTCCTCAAATATGAAGTCCAGTCAAATTGCACATGGACTTCCTATTGGATCACTGTTACCTTTCCCACTCAGGAAAAAATGTCCTTGTGTACCAGACAGCCTTGGGAAATCAGAAGAATGTGTTGCTCTTTCAGACACAGGCATGTTTCCTAACACAGCATGTTCTGTGGCTTCTGTGGACTTTGGATACCAAGGGTTTATCCTCTTCAAGATACCTATCAGCATATTGTTGCGGGTAAATCATTCTTTCCAGATAGCTGAGGGTGCTTCAGCCCTTTGAATGCAGTGCCCTGAAGATTGTGTTCTCAATGAGACTCGTTTGAAAGGGGATCCCTCTAACATTATGGAAAATGCAAGTGTGATTCAGTTCACATTAACATTAAGCACACTTTACTTTACCTGCATGTCCATAATTCTGCTGTCATTAATAAAAAACTGGACCCTGATTTAGACATGCAGGTGTAGCACAATAAAAATAGCAATGAACTTAGAGTTTGGAGAATTTTTGCTTCAGGTACTTCATTCAATTATTTATTTGGCAAAAATGTCATTAAGGCCTACAGAGAGCCAAGCTCTGTAGTAGCTGTTAAGGAAAAAATTATTCGTAACAATTGTTAAGTATGGAAGGCTGACTTCATTCAAAGGGGGACTGTGGACATAGGTATGGGAACAACTATAAGGAGCTCTAGCAGTGGGGAAGAGATTGGGCTCAACTCCCAATACAGCCTGGGCAAGTGGGAATTCATAGACAAGGAGCAGATTGGGGATACTGCAATGGATAGAAAATGGCACAGTGGATAGAAAATTACCAAGAGAAAACATCAGGAGTTGGGAAGGGGAAGGGATTCTTGCTAAACCAACCTAACAGAATTCTTGCTGAAGTCAGGCCAGGACGATCAGGCATCACTTGGGGGATGGCGGGAGATGAGGAACCCAATTAGATACCAAGGGTGATCAGGTCATTGAGGATGGGGGATTCTGGCTAAACTTACCTGAGAGGATTCTTGCTAAAATTGGACAAGACGGAAACAAACATGGAGATCCAAAAGTTGAGCCTAGTTGAAAAAGAACTCAGGAGTACCTGAGTAGAGTTTGGTCAAGAAGAGAATCTTTGTTAGAGACAACAAGGGGTATTATTGATCTAAGACATATTTTCTGCTCTGCCAAGATTTGCAATGTCACTTTTGAAAAATCCATTTTATATTTCTTAGCCTGGGTTTTCTCTTTTCTTTCCTTTTTCTTTCTTTTTTTCTTCCTTCCTTCCTTCCTTCCTTCCTTCCTTCCTTCCTTCCTTTTTCTTTCTTTCCTTCTTTCCTTCTTTCCTTCTTTCCTTCTTTCTTTCCTTTCAGAGAGAGCACCAGCAGGAGAGGGGCAGAGGGGGAGGGAGAGAAAGAATCCTAAGCAGGCTGTATGCCTAGTGCAGAGCCCTACACAGAGCTCAGTCTCCTGACCATGAGATCATGACCTGAGCCAAAGTCAAGAGTCAGACACTTAACCTGTCTGACTCCAAGGTGCCCCATCTTATCTTTAAAATGGAATGTTTTAGAGGGGAGGATGAGTGATGGGTATTGAGGAGGGCACCTTTTGGGATGAGCACTGGGTGTTGTATGGAAACCAATTTGACAATGAACTTCATATATTGAAAAAAATGGGATGTTTTAGTACTTGCCTTGAGATATTCATACACAAAATATCAATACCTTATAAGCTGTGAATCATGTTTCACATGCAACAGAGATTTTAAATACAGCCCTTTTGGGGATGCTAGTTGATAACAGTAATATGCCAGGCACAGTACTGGGCTAACTGAATCATCCCAAATGTCCTGACAGGTAGGCAGCACTATTTCCTCACCACCAGCAGTAACTGAGGCTCAGTGAGGTGAAGTATTTGTCCATGTTCCCAAGACTAGGAGAGAGAGCATCTAGGATTCAAACCACATCTGTGACGTGCAAGGCTCTGAAGTGAAGGCTGTGCATATGTGACTTCTACAAAACAGGTTCGCCTTCAACTTAGCAAAAAAAAAAAAAAAACAACCCTTAAGTGACTGTAAAACTCTTAGAGTAAACTAACCAAACTGGTTTGGAAAATTTCATGCACTTACGATGATGTACATCCCCTCTCCCCAGCAATAGAAATTGTCTCCTACAGCCAAACATCTTATCTCTTGATACAAATTCCAGAACCATCAAAAACTATAATTGAAATCATATCTCTAGGTCAATCAGTCTACAAATTTGACAGCTTAATCAACAGATGTGTGGTCTCCACAATCAAAAGATTTTGTGTGTATGTGCAGGCCCAAGCAATTTCAGTATGATAAACTCAGATAAATAAAGTTTACCTGGGGCTCATATAAAGATTTCCAGGAACTGACCTTTGCGGGCTGAGACACTTTTTTTTTTTTTTTAAACCACAAGTGAAAAATCAAACTCAAAACAGAACAAAGAAGCCTGAAAAACCAACAACAAAAATTTCTACTTCAATAGCTGTTTTTTAGAATATTAAACATCCAAGAGGAATCATCAGGAAACAAAACTGTCTGTGAGTTTGCACTCATCTTTCTTTTTTTTTCCTTTTTTATAGTTTTCAGCTTTTTATTGAGGTATGATTGACGTATAATGTATTACTTTTAGGTATACAACATACTGATTTAGTATTTGTATGTACTAAGAAATGATCACAAGTCTAGTTAATATCCATCATCATACAGTTACAATTTTTTTTCTTGTGGTGAGAACTTTTCTTTTAAATATGCAATCCAACATTATTAACTATATGCACTGTGCAGTACATTGCATATATATTCATATATGCAAAACAAATTCTTTATCGATCCATCAGCGGACAGTTAGGTGTTTCCATGTCTTGCTTATTGTAAATAATGCTACAGTGAACATGAGGTACATGTATATTTTTGAGTTAGTGTTTTCATTTTCTTCAGATAAATACCCAGAAGTGGAATTGCTGGGTCATATGGTAGTTCTATTCTTAATTTTTTGTGTAACTTCCCCATAGCATTTTGCATAGTGGCTGTATGAATTTATATCCCCGCCAAGAGTGCACAAGTGTTCCTTTTCTCCACATCTTCACCAATACTTGTTAATTCTTGTCTTTTTGATAATAGCCATTTTGACAGGTATAAAGTGGTATCTCGCTGTGGTTTTGATTTACATTTCCCTGATGATCAGTGATGTTGAGCATCTGTTCAGGTACCTGTTGGCCATCTGGATGTCTTCTTCGCAAAAATGCCTATTCAGCGCCTCTGCCTACTTCTTAATCAGATGGGATTTTTTTGCTATTGTGTTGTATGAATTTTTTTAGATATTTTGGATATTAACCCCTTATCAGATATATAAAAATATATTCTCCCATTCAGTAGGTTGCCTTTTCATTTTGTTGATGGTTTCGTTTGCTGTGCAGAAGCTTTTTATTTTGACATAGTCCCACATATTAATTTTTATTACACCTTCTTTGGGGATTTAATTGAGCAAGGGGTGGAGTCAGAGAGAGCAGCTCAGCATTTTTCATTCCTACAACCTCTCTGTTTTCTGCTGTGGCCTGTAGGGAGTAACTTTCACTAATAAACTCTTCATAGTTATGAAGATTATAAATTAGCATGTGGATTATTTTTTGAGACAGGGCTTTAAATAATTGAACAACTTTTTAAAAATCTGGTCAATAGATTAAACAGGTAGTGTTAATATTTTCGCTGTGGTAAACCCTATTTTTTAAATTTTTTTATTTTTTAAAATTTACATCCGAATGAGTTAGCATATAGTGCAACAATTATTTCAGGAGTAGATTCCTTAATGCCCCTTACCCATTTAGCCCATCCTCCCTCCCACAACCCCTCCCATAACCCTCAGTTTGTTCTCCATATTTATGAGTCTCTTCTGTTTTGTCCCCCTCCCTGTTTTTATATTATTTGTGTTTCCCTTCCCTTATGTTCATCTGTTTTGTCTCTTAGAGTCCGCATATGAGTGAAGTCATATGATTTTTGTCTTTCTCTAAATGACTAATTTCACTTAGCATAATACCCTCCAGTTCCATCCACATAGTTGCAAATGGCAAGATTTCATTCTTCTTGATTGCTGAGTAATACTCCATTGTATATATATATATACCACGTCTTCTTTATCCATTCATCCATCAATGGACATTTGGGCTCTTTCCATACTTTGGCTATTGTGGATAGTGCTGCTATAAACATGGGGTGCATATGTCCCTTCGAAACAGCACACCTGTATCCTGTGGATAAATGCCTAGTAGTGCAATTGCTGGGTCGTAGGGTAGTTCTATTTTTAGTTTTTTGAGGAACCTCCGTCCTATTTTCCAGAGTTGGCTGCACCAGCTTGCATTCCCATGCACTCATCTTTTTGTAAGGTGTCACCAATGGTGCTACTTATGAAAGCAGACAAATAAACCTCATAAGCAGCCTTGATTCAAGTCAGGAAGGCATTTAGTCTCATCATTGCCTGGCAAATTTGCAACCACACTCTTGCTCCTAAGGAATAAACCAAATCCTAGCTTGTGGCAACCTTGAAGTGTTAATTCTAGTATGTCTTAGGTAGAAGAGGTGTGCAGAGAAATCACTTCATCAAATGTGATTATCTGGCAACCTCGGCTTTCTCTGAGAGGCTGAAACAGACCCGTCAGGTTAGGAACACACGAAATGCAAAGAAAAGATAGCAACTAAAGATCAAAGCTGAGAGCCAAGGCCAAAGAGAATAGTTGGACTCAGTTCCAAATACCCATCCTGAACCCGTATTAACATTGCTATTTCTCAATTCTGTAAGTGACTTTTATTTAATCCATTAAAACAATTCAATCATACTATTTTTTAAGTTCCTATTTTTAATATTTTTTTCTCGGTGCTTTGTGTAGTCCATCCATCTGCCAGATTGCAGAGTGCTCACTTAGGCACAAATTCTCACTTGGCCCATACATATGCCACACGTGTGTTATATTTATCATGCCACATAGCCCAAATTTAGATATAAATGTGTTCATTATTATGTTCTGAAATATATAAAGACATCTGTATTGTGTTTCCCTCCTAGCAAACCCCTTACAGGTTCTGCCTCTTTTGGTTCAGCCTTTAAAAAATCCTGCAAAGTAGCTAAATAAGGTACCATCACTTCCATTTTACAGATGAGAACACAAAGACTCCAAGAGGTTAAATGACTTGTCTTATGAAGGCTCATAGATTCAATGTCCTGCTGTAGGAAGAACATGGACCCTGGAGCTGAGAAGGCTTACCGCATATACTTACACCTGTTTTTCCTTCCTCTCTTCCTCTATCCCTTCTCTCCTAGTCAGTAACTATTGAACTCTTTGGATTGAATGTGGTTCAGGCATTGATTGGCAAATCTGTGACAGCGCCCCTATGCCAATAATCCAAAAACAATAATGCCAAACTTGACCTGTGCCAGCCTTGAAATTTTGGCTCCATGATGTCTTCTAAAACCTGATCTTACCTTATGTGTCTTAGCTGTTTTAAGTATTTTTATTGACTAATACGGATAAACATGGACACTGTTTAATGGTGCACATAATTTCACCACAACTATGTTGTGATTATATAAGTATGCTTTTGTCTCCAAGTATTCTTGAGAACAATGATTTAAGACCACAAAGTTTGAGATAATAAACTGGGCTGACTTCCATCTGTGAGAAACTCCGTTGTTTCACCTCTGTCTCCAGTAGGACCCCATTCTTTTTTAACACCCTCACAATGCAGCTATTTTTTGTTTTCAGCAATAATGCAGTCATTGCTCTGGTTCTTAATCACATGACCCCAGGCAAGCTTCTGACCCCACTACCTTTCATTCGTGCAGTGAAGATGCATATCAATTACTTCATTGTATAGTCTGAATGAGACTCTCTAAAGGCAATCAGCATTGTTTTTATGATTAATATCAATAGCAGGGAGATAGAGACAGAAAGAAGAAAAAAGAAAGAAGAAGCAGTAACATGGGAAAACTACAAAATTCTACTTGTAAGTCAATTACGGATTTCTACATTTAGTTCCTCTGTGAAGGGAGAAAAATTAGTCTTTCCCAGAGTGTGTGTAAAGACATGATACTGCACAGGTTTTACCACAAATGGGGAGGAGGGGGAGGGGGCGGGAAGTCTTATAGTCAATACCAGGCTAAACAACATTTGAAGTTTTCTATATTTATAAACTATAATATGTAAATGAAAATTGTAAGACAAGTTGAGTACAGAATATGTCGGATTTACCAAATTTATGTGATTGTGGAAATATTTTCTCACAGTCTGTGTCACAGAATGTTCTGTGAAACATGCTTTGTTCAGTTATAACTGTAAAAAAAAAAAAAAGAAAAAGAAAAAAAAGAGATAAGAACACCAGATAAAATATAGTTAAATTTCTCACTTTCACAAAGCAATTTATATTTCATCAAATACTTAACTGACATAATCTCAATATATGATATTCTGATCTCACTGCCCTCTCAAATTTCACCCAACTCCACATGGCACAATTAAACCACCTCATGGCCCATGCAAAGCAACAGCAGAATTCTTTCCCATCTCCCTCCAATTTCTCCCATTCTTTTTATTCTTATGATCTCTCCTTTTTCTGTAAATACTGGAAACAGGGCCAACAGGAAAGATACCTTCTTCCTCCTGGACCCCAGGTCCAGTACTTTCTTTTTTGGTAGGATCCTAAAGAGAAGGGGAGTCCTGGGAGTGCAGCTAATTATTAGCCCAACTGATATTAGTTGCTGATGTTGAGGGAGCACCATGCTCCTGACACCTGGAAATACCGGGGCGAAATAACAACAAAAGAGGACTATCTATGCAGAAAGGTAAATTCAAATTAGATTCATATCCCAGCTTCATTGCTGCTGTTAGACAAGAGAAGGAGACAAAGGAAGAGTTGTTCTCTGGCACTTTACATTATAGACATTGCCATTCTCTGGATAGGGCAGGTAAAAATATTCTATCTAGTAAACCCTGCATCGTTTTTACTAGCATGGCATCTATAGGAGACAGTTGGTACCTTTTTATGTGTGTCTCTTGCCACATCTCTTTGTTTTGGAGAATCATGCCTTTTCCAACCTCTGGACCCATATGGTATGGAAAGGAGGATTCCATCCCCTTGATCCAGCAGAGAAACACATGCTGAACAACCCCCTCCTTTGTTCAAAGGGATCAATTGAGAGATGGACACATGATGTCAGCAGGTCAATTAGCGTTAACCCTCAGGACTTTTGCAGAAACTCTCAGGAAATAGGAGTTCTTTGTTCTCTATGATCGCCAACTATGAAGATGATGTAAGACTAGAAATTCTGGTGACCGTGTTAACCACCACCATTAGATTAATTTCATAGGAATGACTCCTAAACTGAGGAAGGAGGGGCCAAAACAGAGATAGAACAAGGCAATTTACTGATGGCATTATTTGAACTACTGGATCCAGACCTCTTGAAGCCAGAAACATTTGTGAAGTTCTAGTTTTATGAGCCAATAAATCCTTTTATCTAGAAGTTTGATATGAAATTGCAACTTAATGGATTTTGATCAATGCACTTTAGAATTCTAAATAAAAGGAAAAATATATCATTTTAGCATTTTGCCAAAGATGATTGGAAGGAGAAAACTAAATGTTCACCTTCTTTAGAAACTTAATATGTAGTGGTATTTTAATGATTTTACTACATTTTATTTTAAATTAAAAATGTTAATGAAATAATTAGCTTGGGAAAATAATTTCACTGTAATTTTAGAAATTGTCCATTTTCTCTAATTTTTAAAAAGTATTGGTATAAAAATATTCATTATAATTTATTTTTAAAAACTCTGCTGAGTATACTTATTTCCAATTCTCTTTTTATCCATTTATGAATATTTGTGTATTTGTGTATTCTTTCTTTTTTATTCTTTATCAATTGCTTCCTGTGTTTGTCTATGTTATTACTCTTTACATTGAGTCATTTTGGGGGTAATTGATCCTCTTTATATTTTTTTATTTCTTATTTCATTTATTTCTGCTTTAAAATTTATTATTTATTTGCCTCTACTTTGTGTAAATTGCTGTTTTTTCCCCTAACACTACACATTTCCCTGTAGTACTATTTTAGATTTTTGATATGTAAAAAGTTCACGTTTTCCATTTTAAGTATTTTCTGAACTCCATAATGACTACTTTTTAATCAGTGGGTAATTAGGAAGTTTCATTTTTTAAAAATGTTTTGCTTTCCAATCGCATCTGGTAAGTTTTTAGTTTTATTTTTGTTTTTGTTTTCTAATTATGTTGTGGTTATAGAAAGGAGTTAGTATATTACTACTGAAACTTTGGTTTTTCACTGAGATATGCTTCAGAGGCAGATACATAACTGGTTTTGGCAAATGATCAATATATTTTTTTTTAATTTTTTTTTACATTTATTTATCTTTTGAGAGACATAGACAGAGCACAAGTTGGGGAGGGGCAGAGAGAGGAGACACAGAATCCAAAGCTGGCTCCAGGCTCTGAGCTGTCAGCACAGGGCCCGACGCGGGGCTTGAACTCACAAACCGTGAGATCATGACCTGAGGCAAAGTCGGACGCTTAACCGACTGAGCCACCCAGGTGCCCCATGATCAATATATTTTCACACAAAAATGTGTATTTGCTAATTGTTAAGTACAGAGTTTGATATAAGTCCATTAGGTCAAGCTTGTTAGTTGTGTTTTTTAAAATTTTTCTATAGTTCTCCTTGTTTCTATTTTGGCTTCATTCATTCATTCATTCATGCATTTGCTGACTCAAGAAATGTTTATTAAATAGCTGCTACTGGCCTGGCTAATGCCAAGCACTACTTTAGAACCTTAAGATACAGTGAAAACAACAATAAAAATAAAAGTTCTTGGCATCATGAAGGTTACTTTCCAATGGGGGAAAACTAAGATATTTAGTATCTTGATATGTGGGGAAGAAGGGAAAGAAAGATTGAAGTATATAGAATTTAGATGTTGATAAGAATAATGGAAAAATAAAGAAGAAAGATAAGGAGTGCTAGGATGGGAAAGGGAAGAAGTCTGGATTTTGAGTAGGATTGACAAGAAAGGGCTCACTGAGAGAACCACACTTGAATAAAAACTCAAGAAAGTGATAGTGTGAGCCATGTGGCTATCTGAAGTAAGGGGAAATAGTAAGTAGGAGATTCTTAGTATGCTCAACAAACACCAGGGAGTCAGTGAAGCTAGGTAGAATAAGTAAGGGAGAAAGGAGGGAACGAAGGAGTTCAGCTGGAAAGGCACTGGGTAGGGAGTGGGAGGGAGATTATGTGGGGACATTTAGCTATTTTCAGATCTTTGGCTTTTATGCTGAGACAGAAAGGTTTGTGTTGTTGTTGTTTTTGGTTTGTTTCTGCTTTTGTTTTTTAGATGGAAAGTTATTGCAGGGATGCAGAGTGATAAATATGAATATGATTACAACCAGGTCACTCAGAGGCAGAGTGATAAATATGAATATTATCACAACCAGGTCACTTGGATCCTTTTTTTTTATTTTGTGGGGCTAAGGGATGGGGTGTATGGAAAGGGCAAAGGGCAGAACCAGGGAGAACAGTTGGAAGGTAATTGAAATGTACATGCAGAAAAGTACTGTGGCCTGGGCTAAGATGGTATCAGTGGAGGCAGTAAGATGAGCCTGTCCTGAGTGTGGCCTGAAGATGTAGCTGGAAAGACTTGCTAACAGGTTAGACTTGGAGTATGAGAGGAGTAAAAAATGAGTCCAAAGGAAGTTAATCTCTTCCCTCCCTCCATAACACCAAAAAGACTTTGAAAACTTTCACTTTTACCATACCTTTTCTTTTTATATGTTTGTTTTCCAGTATTTTACTTCCATCTTGCTTTACACCCTCCAAATGAATTATATCTGTACTGTTTTGTATACAGCCATTGCCACTTAGATTTGCCCACAATATTATCTGTTGGGTTTGTTTTTTTTTTTTTTTTTTGACTCGCCTAACTTCTTTTTTTTTTTTTAATTTTTTTTTTTTTCAACGTTTATTTATTTTTGGGACAGAGAGAGACAGAGCATGAACGGGGGAGGGGCAGAGAGAGAGGGAGACACAGAATCGGAAACAGGCTCCAGGCTCCGAGCCATCAGCCCAGAGCCCGACGCGGGGCTCGAACTCACGGACCGCGAGATCGTGACCTGGCTGAAGTCGGACGCTTAACCGACTGCGCCACCCAGGCGCCCCATTGACTCGCCTAACTTCTTAATCACACTCCTTCCTTCTGTGTTCTACTTCCTTTTATCTTAAGTTTATTATGTCAGCTATCAGTTTATTGCTTTTCAGATCCGAATTCTCCCTTCAATATTTGCTTTGTGATAATGAAAGAAATTCCCTTAGGCACTGCTTTACAGTCAAGTGTGATATTAGGCTTTCCAGTAGAGGGCAAGGAGGGGTACTACAATAGGAAGGAGTTCTGCTGTTTCTGGATGCCCTGTCAGTCAGTGATGTGGATATGAGGACATTCGGTGGGGCCTTGCCCTAACCACATATCCAAAACACATGGCCCCTTGGCAATCTTTTTTTTTTTTTTAATTTTTTTTTCAACGTTTATTTATTTTTGGGACAGAGAGAGACAGAGCATGAACGGGGGAGGGGCAGAGAGAGAGGGAGACACAGAATCGGAAACAGGCTCCAGGCTCTGAGCCATCAGCCCAGAGCCCGACGCGGGGCTCCAACTCACGGACCGCGAGATCGTGACCTGGCTGAAGTCGGACGCTTAACCGACTGCGCCACCCAGGCGCCCCGGCCCCTTGGCAATCTTGTAGTTGTAGCCTGGTCAGGTGATCATTTCTCCTGGTCCTCTTAGTAGGCACACTGAACGCTGCCCACACTGGCACCCCAACTCCCTCTGCATATCTCACCCAGAGGTTTGTCTCCCATGATACTATGGCCTGTGTTCCAGGCTTCCCACACACTCTGGATTCCTGACTCCTTCTGGAGCTCCTTCCAGAGCTTGTTCCTGCCCTGGAAGGCTTGTTTTTTGCAATCTTCCTGTTGCTAACAGCCCTCCCGACAGGAATGACACACGGTGTACTTCAGACCTCTTGTTCACACGAGTGCCCCCACTTGCCCTGCAAATCTGCGTGCTTGGTCACCACCTGCAGGATGCAGTGGTTTGCTCTGCACTCTGGAGTGTTTAGAGGGTATCCTGTCATTTTCATTCTAGCTGCTTTTAAGATAATCTCTGCCCACGGGATTCTGCACTTTGCCAGAGATGTATCTAACCCTGCTCCACCCCATTACATTCTTCTTGAAGTTCCATATATGAGAATCCATGACATTAATCAAATATAGAATATTTTCACCCATGTTCTCTTTAAACATTACCTCTTCCTAATTCTCCCCACCTTTCTCCTGCACCCCTGTTAAACATATGTTAGGTCTGTTTGTTCTAACCGGCATCTCTTTAATCTCTCTTCCATATTGTGTATTTACCCCTTGGTGCTGATAATATCCTCAGATATACTGTCTACTTTCCCTAATTCTCTCTTCCCATGTATCTAATCTGGAATTTATTCCATCCATTGAGTTCCTAAATACATGACTGTAGTTTGCATTTCCAGAAGTTCTATTTGATCTATTTTCAGCTTTTCCTGTTTTTTTTTCATAGTTTTTTTAATCTTTTATTAAAGTCCTTTTGTAGTTCTGTGATCATTTTACATGCACATATTCTACAGTTTCTGTACAACTCCGTCATTTGAAATTCTTATTTGTTGTGTCTGCTGATTCTCATGGTGAGTTTTTTTCTCAATTGCTTTGAAATTTTTCATTGCAAGTTTTTCTTCAGAAAGGATTTCTCTACAAAAATCCAATGTGTCATAATTGAGAGTACATCCTTCAGAAGAAAAATTTGACCTTCTGAAAAATGTCAGAACCATTTTTATGTTAATTTGTCACCATGGAATTCTCAAACCATGCAGACGGTAAAAAGTACAATCTCTTATCCAAGTGAGAACATACCCGTGGTTAAATATATCAGAAAAAAACTATTCCCACTCAGAGTGCAAGCTGACAGGCAAGGTTCCGTGTTATCTCGCTGTGCCAATGGGCCATTTGTGTCTAGTCTACCCTTTCTCTAAAATGATAGCCCTTGAAGAGTTAGACCTAACACAGTGACCTCAGTTACAATCCTTTTTCTCATGTGGGCTCATTTCTCTCTTGTCCCAGGGTACACACCTAACACCCTAGGTTACTAAAACTAACACTTACTCACTGCAGGATGTCCACAGCTCCATGATATCAACGCACTTTTTAATAGTTCTCTTGGTGTCCTGTGTTTTCCATTACTTATTGATAATCTAAGCTCTCTATACCTTCAAAAGAATTTTGTCTATCTTAACTGGTATTTTGAAGTGTTTTTGTTAGGAGAGTCTCAAGTTATCAGTTCTACCATGCTTACCAAATACAAAAGTGTGACTATTATTACAAAATATGTTTCCCATAGTAAAATGTAGGTTGTCCTCATTCTGACACAAACAGTTGTAAAAAAGCTGTAATACAGCTAGGCAAAGGAGAAATATAATTTCCCTATTGATTATTCTTTGTTTCCCAAAGTGCTAAAAGTTTAAGGACATAGAACATATTTTTATTTGAGTCTTCTGAGTCATATTAATTAGTCAATGTTTTCAAAGTGCTTTTTGAGATGAACCATTATTCATGAGCAAACCCAAGATTTTTGTTATCCTAATGATGGCTCCTTTTAAAGATGCTAATTGGCCCACCTGCCATGAAAGAACAATTTCACCTTTGCATTAATGACTGAAAACAACATACCTAGGTATCCTACTTATGAATTCATAAGTGAAAACTTCATAGGCAAAATCTGTATGATTTACTCTTACAAGAGCAATGAAAATTCACAGTTATGAAAGCGAACATTTTGGCAATGCTGTATACTTCCTGAAAATAGAATGTTGCTCGTGTGGGAGCAACAAGAGAAAAACCATTCTTCTCATTGTTTCCATATCATTGTTTCTATATATATATGAGAAATATTTCCATTTTTGTCAGCAGACTAGACCTTATTGAAGTAGTCCATTCTTAACACCTGCTCTATGAATATTGTTTTATGTTTTTTCTATTCTGTTTCTATAGAGGAGAAACAACTATTAAAAGATATCTTCAGAGTTTACATGAAAATAACAATAATGAATAACTAAACAGTTACAAGAAGAAGCTTTCTCTCAGATTCTTTCCTAACACGGAAAGACAGAATGTTATGCTCTATATAATGTTATCCAAATATTCTTTAGCATTTCTTTTTAAAGTTACATTTTTATCCACCCTGTATTTCATCGGATATCATATCAAATGTTTAATATGGCATTTGAACTGACTTAATTGTTTTCCCAAGGGCTAAAATGATTTTTTATAAACCTTCTCCACAGAACCAAAACTATTTGGAAGGCAACATTAATAGCCCTCTCATCTGAGAAAAGTGAGAGGGCTATAAAAATCTAGCGTACACAGCCAAGTACACTGCAGCTCTTGTAAACCTTAAATCTAAAAATAAACTTTTTCATGACACTTGTTTGAAAAAAGAGTTGTTCTAAGAGAATATTCTAGAAATAAATTTAATCCAAATGTCTCACTTAAAAAAATTAGTTTTGAAGCCTTTGTTCCATAATAAAACAGCCTAGTATATGAGCAATTCACTAGTTGTCAGGTAGGCATTTGGGGCTCGCAGGTTAACTCTTTCTTGGACCCATGTGTCCTGGAATATAATGACATACTCATTTCTTAAAATGGCACCCTAAGGTCAGAAGAGCTAAGGGAGCACTGAAATTATGGTCAGCAACCAGATTCTATCCCATGTGCTCTATGTGCCCAGAGAGCCTGCTTGACTCATATATAAATCCAACTGAATTCAGGGAATCCAACTGAAATTTTTGAAAATCTGATGATATATAATGTTGAGAATCTGGCTTCTAAACAAAATTTTTTTTTCTTAATTTCAGAAATTGATCAGACTGGTTTATGAGTTTTCATACTATATAAGCTACAGTGTCTAAATAAGGAATTTCAAGTAGCTGGGCAAAGAAACTCTCTGCCATCAAGGAAGTTAATTAGATGAATTTGGGGGAGATGCAAATATGTCTATAATTTAAGATTTGGATGTTTACTTTAACATTTTGTGTTAGGTGTTGCATACATAAGAGGTGAATATAACATAGCCTCTGCTGCCAATAGTTCCAAGTTGAGAAGGAAAGCAGACATCTAAATCTGCGGTTGTAAAACATTGTGATAAGTAGAATGACAAAACATACTTCAAAGTGCCTTGATGGCAGAAAGGAGTGATCAATTCTACTTGAGAAGCTCAGAGATTTCCATAGGAAGTATTTGCACTAAGATTGAAAGCAAAGGATGAATTCTCTGGGTAGACAAACAGAACAAGAGGCATCCCAGCAGAGGTGTGAAACAGTCAGTTTGGAGAATTGTTAAGTACAGTATGATTGGAGCATAAAGTATATCCAGGAGAACAGTGGGAATTGAGGTTCCAAAGACACACACCTACATCTATTTACACTTTAATATTTCAACCATTTTTTAAAAAGTACCTAAGTATCAGATTATGTTAACAAGGATATATTTTGTCATAGTGACAAAAACAACACACATTTATTATCTCACAGTTTTACGTAGGTCAAGAGTCCAGGCATGGCTTAGCTGGGTCCTCTGCTCAAGGTCTCAAAAGGATACAGTCAAGATGTCTATTGACTGTATTCTCACCTGGAAGCTTATGTGAGGAAAAATTCACTTCCAAGTTCTTTCAGATTGTTGGTAGAACACATTTCACTGTGATCGTAAGTGTGCCAGCTCTTTGCTTGCTGGCATAGCTAGAGGTCACCCACACATCCTACAGGCTGCCCACAATATGTGGCTTTCTCCTTCAGCAGTATACAATATGGCGGTATGATTTTTTTCAAGGTCAGTAAGAGAGTCTCTCTCTCCAGTCTGCTAATATAAAGTCTTACATAGCATAGCCTAATCAAGGGAATGGTATCCCATCGCCATTACCATATTCTACTGGTTTCAAGGAAGCTACTAGTTTTTCCTACAGTCAAAGAAAGAAAAGTCTAGAAGAGTGTGACTCATTGAGGGGTCACCATAGGGTGTGTCTGACTCAAAGGGCTTGATGGAATCTTTCAGTGGAATCAAACAGCAGCTGAGTATCTAAACTGTTTATTATTTTTCAATTCCTAATTTTCCAATGACTTGTGTTATAAAATTGGAGGTAAATTCCTTTGGAAAATGATTGGTCCTAAAATATAACATGACACATAGAAACGTAGAAAATATTCTCAAATCAAAATAAAGACTTGATGAACTAATAGTGCTCAAAAGAAGTCATAAAAATTCACACACTAGAAATGGTGTTAATGCTGCATTGTCTGATGTAGCAAACTAAATATCTAAAGGAAAGCAAAAATGGCAATGTCTCCTTAGATTCCATCATCACACCCACTCCTGTGGTCCACAGTGGAGTCTCCAGCACTTTGTGCAAACTATTTGGCTCCCAGGAATGTTCAGGAGTAAGTGAGGTATGAAGTAAAGCAAGAAAAGTAGCAATTCCAAATGCAACAAGTGAGTATATAGGGTGACTTCTTTACTGAAACTAGAAGAAAAACTTAAATATTCCATTTATTCACTCAGCAAATATTGACACTTCCTACAAGCCAGGCACTGCGAAAGGCACTGAGGATATGATGCCAATCAAGGCAGACTTAGTCTATGTCCTCAGAGAGTTAATGACCTCATAATGTGCAGGTACAAAGTGAGCTCCTCCTGACTTGCTCTGCCCTTACAGTAGCCACTGACCACATGGCTATCAGAATTGTGGTCTAGTCAGAATTGAGATACATGTGTAAGATATTCACTAGACTTCACAAATTTGCTATGTACTCATGTCTTGAAATGGCACCCTAGGTCAGAAAAGCTAAGAGAGCACTGAAATTATTGCCAACGACCAGATTCTACCCCATGATAATCTATCTGATTCATATACAAAATTTATATGTATGAGTATAAACTATCCTATTAGTAATTTGTATGTCAATTGCATCAAAATAATATTTCTGATGCATTGAGTTAAATATGTAGAATATATTATTAAAATTAATTGGATCTGTTTCTTTTCACATGGCTCACATTTGTGGCTTGCATTATATTTTTATATCTTTTTATTAGACAGCCCTCTAAACTGTGGGCTTCTCATTTCTGTATCTTTTGTGTCTAAGATGGTGCCTGTCCCAAATTTATTCCATACTTGTCAGGAAGCATAGAGGAAAGAGAAAGGCCATGTGGAAGTGTCTAATACAGTAAAGGACAGTTGTTGTCAAACTATTTTCCTCTAAGCACTGGTGTTCTTAGAACTAGATAGTGGTGATCCACCAGACAAACGTAACAATGGTCTCTTCTCAGTTTTCAGGGTTGGAGGGAGTCAATTGAAATAATTATCTTTCTGTTTTTCTTTGTTTGTTTGAGAGAGAGAGAGAGAGCCTGTGCAAGTGCAAGTGGGGGAGGGACAGAGAGGGAGGGAGAGAAAGGATCTTAAGCAGACTCCATATTCTGCATGGAGCCCAACTTGGGACTTGATCTCACAACTGTGAGATCATGACCTGAGCTGAAACCAAGAGTCAGATCTTAGCTGACTGAGCCACCCAGGCACCTCGGAAGTAATTTTCTTAACCTAGTACTTTTTGCTCCTCAATTTTTTTAAACCTTTGTTACCACTTACTGCTTTTGTGCTATAAAATAAGTAAATACGAAGTTAATATGATCAGTGAAAAAACTGGAAACAGCCCCCATCCACCAAACACTGAGAGCTTCCCTGGAAAACAGTTTTCCTGATCCCTCTGCAACTTATTTCCAGACTTCTTCCATTTCAGTCCAGTTTGCTCTTGGTTTCTGACCTTTAGTCTCATGTCTTGTTTCAGATCCTCTTCTGCCCTTTGGACAGAAGTCAATATTTGGCTTTGCTAGCTTTAATGTCTGATGCTGTAGATGTTGGTTCTGTCTTCATCTTCTGGCCTTGGGCAGGGAGAATCCTATTCCAGTTTTGGTCTCTTAGTCTTCCCAGTTAATTCTGAATTGTACTCACAGAAACATGAGGTGTTGGACTAAGCAGACATTATTTCTTTTAGCTCTATGCCTTTGGCAGTATGAATCATTCCTAAGCATCTAAGAAAAGAGTGTTTTCTCCCATAGTCACTTGATACCACAGATAACATTGTCATACTCCCTACAAGGAGATAGAAAACTTTCTCCCCAGAAATCCATGGTGGTTAGACACTTTGGGAAGTTATTGAGAATCTATTAAGTTATCTGTTCTTCAGGTTACCTGTCAGGAGAGTGGGATGCTGAGAAAAAGATTTACACTATACAGAACACAAACTAAGAACTTTAAGAAATATTACTTCCTTTCTTTTCTTTAATTCACCTTAATTCTGATTCTCTACCCCATCATACCAGGCTGGCAGAATATCTGATCTCAAGCATTATTGGAGTCCCCTCTCTGTCCCAGGTTTGCACCAGAATATAGGATATAAAAGTAACATCTAAACACACACACACACACACACACACACACACACACACACACACACAGACTGACAGGCAGACAGGAGAAATGGGGAGAAAGAGAGAGAGAAAGAGGTTTTTCAAATCTCCAGTCTATATGAGGACCACTGATGTCTCAGATTCCAAGCCCATAGTAGCCCCCCTGGCCTCTGATGGTTGTCGACTTCTATGTCACTAGTGGGGTCTGGAAACTCCTCCTAAACTGAAAACTTTCACAATATAGGTCCCACCCCCCTAGGCATTCATCACAGTTTTAGTTTAAATTCATGTCTCCTCTTCAGGGGCAGCCACAGAGCAGGATATAGTATACAAATCCTTCCCAGTCTGGGCACACACAAATCTCTCCCCTTTACCCCCATTCAGGAGAATCCCTCTCCATGCCCTTGTCCTTAAAAATCTTCTCCCTTTAATCTCTTCCTCTGGGATATGATCTTTTTAAATACCTGCAGGATTTTTATAAGAGACAGAAAGAGTTATTGACTTCAAGTTGCTTTTACTGAGGCTCTGGCTCCTACGTGGGACAAACACTGTGAAACCACAGATTTAGACAATGGCTTCTTTGCTTGTTAATATGTCTCTAGTAACTCGTGTAGTACTTGGTTTAATAAATAAAGATTCTATAAAAGAACGAATGAATGAACGGATGAAAAGTATTCGACAAGATGTATATAGATTCCAACCTTTCCTGAGGTCTGCCAAATTTAAACTATCTTCCTCACTTTCTCAGGCTGCCTACATAAATTGGTGTATCAATTTGGCAACCATCTCTAAGCAAAGAAACAGACCTTATAGTCATGGTGTGAACCTTCAACAGTGCACACACTAGACAAGCAGAACATAATCCAGGACATTGCAAACATGTTTTTATCAAGCAAAGAATCTGTGGGCCTATTTTCATTTCACTTTTGTATGAGGAACTTTGATGGCAAGACTGCTAAGTCCTCTTCCAGTTCTGATATAGAAAGAGCTTACAAATTACCTCTAGACCAACGGTCCTTGCAAAGTCAGCTTCAACTTAAAGACGAGTAAGTGAAAGGATAAGACAAAGTGTGGGAGAGGCTCTAGTCCCCTCAACATGCCTCCGGGTTCACAGAGCTCTTTTTTTTTTTTTTTTTTTTTTTGCTTCACCCACTAAAAGAAGATCTATATCCATTACTCTCCTTTTCTCCTTTGATCTTCCTCAGTATGAGAAATATGTTTCCCCTCTTTTTGAAAACAAGTGCCTCTAACTATGCTTGGGATATGTAGCAGGTGACTGTCTACAGGGCATCATTGGTTTTCACGTGGTGAACATGACAAAACTCAAGAGCACAGTAAAGACAGTGAGATAACATAGAGCGCCATCACATGGGAGGCATGCCTTTGGCTCTTAGATAAGAGCAGCCAGTTGATAAGGGGCAACGTTATTTACATGGCTTCATGTTTCCACAGAGAGATAACCCCACTATAGTAAGGGTCCTGGCCTCCTTCCCCACCTTCTTACTCACTCCTCTCCATGAGAGAAGTGATTTCTCTGCTAAGGAGTTTGGGAGAAGGGATAAGACAACCCCATTCCATAACAGCTATTGGGCCAGGTCTACCTTTGTGAGGAGTAGGAGGGTGCCTTGGACCAACAGACTCTGTGATTGAGTAGGTAGGTCTGCCGGATCCTAGAGTTCAGTGTTAGGAAGTGACATCCTCCAACACAAATTCAGGATCTCTTACAACTCCCAACATGTCATGTTCACTGTAATAGCCGTTGGAAATACAAATACCAATAAGTCATGATCTATTTATTCAAACAACTCATGGGTCGTAGGGACATAAACATAATTACAACACAATGTGGTAAGAAATGACTGAGATGAGTACCAGATAATGTGAGAACACAGAAGAAAGATATCTAATCCAACTTGAGGGGTTCAAAGAAAGCTCAAGAAACAAGCTGAGTCATTTTTTTTTTTTTTTTTTTTTTTTTTTTTTTGCAGTTTAAGGCTTTATTGGGAACTAAGGTTCCGGGCGAGGTTCCGTGACTCAAGGAGGGAGTCAGGGAAGTCGTCTAGCTGAGTCATTTTTTAAAAGAATTTTGTTGTTTATTTTAGAGAGAGAGAGTACATATGAGCAGGGGCGAGGGGCAGAAGGAGAGAATCTTAAACAGGCTCCACACCAAATGGATGCAGGGCTGCATCCCACAATCCTGGGATCATGATCTGAGTCAAAATCAAGAGTAGGACGTTCAACTGACTGAGCCACTCAGGGGCCTCGAAGCAAACTGAGTCTTAAATGAGAAGTAAAATTTACCCATCAAAACAATAAATAACAAAACACCTACCATTTATTGACAATGTGCCATGTTCTAGGTAAGTGCTGTACATGAACTATTTAACTTAATGCTGATAACAGTCTATGAAGTCGATTGTCAATACTCCCATCTGAACAATGAAGATGTTGAGACTCAAAAAGCAAGTTTTTTGAGCTCATACAATGTGTAAGTGGTGAGGATGGAGGCACACATTTTTTTGGTACTTTAAATCAGGAGTCGGTGAGCTTTTTCTATAAAGGGACAGATGTCACCACTACTCTCGACTCTGTTATTGTAGTGTGAAGACAGCTATAGACCATGCATAAATCAATGAGCATGTTTGTGTTCCATTTAAACTTCGTGGACACTGAAATTAGTTTTCTTATATCTCTAAGGATTTTTCTTCTCCTGGTTTTTTTCAATATTTAAAAAAGCAAAAGCCATTGTCAGCTAAGTACAAACAGGCCCTATTCAAAGAGATTGCATCAGATTTGGCCATGATTACCAATGTCTTGAGCTAAATCATTTTATACGCAAATTCTTCTCTGTTTCTTGCTTGCAGTTTCCCCCCTCTTTGTGATGGCTGGGACTTCAGTTGGTTTTATTTTGTCTTTATTGGTGTGAGTTACTGTATTTTCTTTGATGTTTTCTAAGGTGTAAAATAATTTCTCGCCTTCCCAAAGTACCACTTAATTGAAATTAAGGAAGTTACAGCTTGTGCAAGTGCCCTTTAGGACCTATTACAGTCTGTCTGCACCACTAGGGCTCTAAAATAGTCGGCAGAACTTTACTATGTGTTCTTTTGGCTCATCTTGTTTTTTTCTCACTGTTCTCGGGCACATCCCTCTGAGTTAAGATGTTCATTCCTTTATAAGTCCAGACAGGGAGGTGATAATAAGCAGATTGGCAACTTCAGAAAGTGACCTGTCAGCTTTTACTACATGGAGGTGTTGGGTGAACCTTAGAATATTCCTTCTATTTTCCGAAAATGTGAAGTTAAAGGCTCTCATACACTGTGATGTGGAAACTTTCTTGTAGGAAAGGCCAAGTAAGGTAAAACTGTCACAGTTCAAATCTGGCTGTTATAAAAAATTGTGAAGGGGTAGAACTTACTTTCTGAGCCCCTCCACCCTTTCTTAGAGTTTGTTATGCCTGTTTAGCATTTGCCTACCTACCTGTACCCTGAGCTTCCCAGTATCCTCAAAATGTCCCTGGGTCAGCTCCTCAGATCAGTCATACATAGAACGTCTTTTAGTATTTTGAAACTATTAGATGTGAACCCTTCCAGACAACCAGGAATGGATCATTTTTAGCAGAACTGCTATTTGCTTCCATTGTCCATTTCTTACTTAGTAATAGAACCCTAAATTGTTACCTAAGTAACTGACTGTCTAGAAATAAAGACTAATTTTCCTAGCTTCCTTACAGCCAGCTGTGAACAAATGGCTGTATTCTGAACAATGATATATAAGGAGAATTGACGTTCAGCAGCTTTCGCGAAGCACACTTAGCTATCTAGTAGGCACCACTATTTTCTCTTCTTTTTGTCCCTTTGTCCTGGAAATAGGAATGCTATGGCTGAAGCTCCAGCAGCCACCTGGACCATGAGTATGAAGGTCATATACAAGGGATGGCAAGTAAAGAGCTGACAGGTGCATTCCTGATCCCTAATTTACTGCAGTCCACCAAATTCGTTCTGAATTACCTCTGGATTTCTTATATATGGGAAAAAGTTAATCTCTATCTTATTTAAGCAATCACTTTATTGGGTTCCTACCATATACAGCTCCCCTAACTCTAACTGATCCAATAATCAAGTTAGCCAAACTCATATGGACAAGAATATTGTCTCTCTGGCTTTTTGAGTCAGTTTAACTCATATATCACCAGATACCCAGTGGCTGGGAAAGGTGATCAGGGACACCTCCAAGACAGTTACAGAAATTTCTTGGCTCCTACTTGTCAGTTCCAGATCAGTCCTCAGCTCAGCTTTGAACTTGGATGTTTACCTACAGACACAGGGTAGGATAGACGCCAAGAGCAGAAACTCAAGACTTCTCTTGCCCATACCTGCCCAACCACTTACTCCCTACTTGTCCTGGGGTAAGTTAACCTCTTGATGCCTCAGTTCCTCATCACGAAAATGGTGACATGAATAATAACTACCTCATAAGATTATCATAAGTCTGAAATGAGATAATGTATGCAATGTGCTTAAGACAGCGCCTAGCACAAAGAAGGACTAAGTTGGTATTTTTGACTACTATTATTGCTGTTAGTGTATTTGATGCTTTGGACTTATGTTGATAGCACTTTATCTTCCTAGTATAGATTTTTTTTTCCATTTCATTCCTTTATAAGTTCATTTGACATATGTGTCCGAAACTGCCCATCCAATCCTCTCTCACATCTACTTAGAACAAGGCATTTGAAGTCAGGACTTCAATGCCAACTGAGTGGCTCATGTCAGAAATCAGAGGGGACTGAATTATAGCAGGGGTTCCTATGTGAGGTGGCTCAGGCACAGAAAGCCACAGTCCTCAAAGAAACAGCAAGATTCATATACTAGAAGGACATAAACAAAAGACATCCCGTGGAAAAACAAATAAAACAGATGATAAATTTCCAAAAAGCTTCTCAGCCTCACTCAGAATACAAATTAAAACAATAAAGAATCATTTGTCATCTCTCAGGTTGATAAAGATTTAAGAAGTTTGATAATACCCAATCTTAAAGATAGTGTAGGGACATAGTGAATATGAGTTCTGTCTCCCCTGTGATCAGGGGATCCCCTGTGATCTTTTTTTTTTTTTAATTTTTTTAATGTTTTGTTTATTTTTGACAGAGAGAGAGAGACAGAGCATGAGTGGAGGGAGGGTCAGAGAGAGAGGGAGACACAGAATCCAAAGCAGGCTCCAGGCCCTGAGCCGTCAGCACAGAGCCCGACGCGAGGCTCGAACTCACAGACCGTGAGATCATGACCTGAGCCGAAGTTGGATGCTCAACCGACTGAGCCACCCAGGCGCCCCTCCCCTGTGATCTTAAAGCAAACAGAGACATATGTAGAGAAAGAGTGAGAGAGACCTATATAGATACACAGTTCCTTTTGTTGTTTTATTTGAAAGAAGTGCATCCTGTATCTACTATTTTATTATTTGCTGCTTTAACTTAGTATTATTGTCTTTAAATTGAGATATAATCAACATGTAACATTGTATTAGTTTTAGGTGTACAACATAACGATCTGATATTTGTATGTATTGTGAAAGGATCACCACACTAAGTTTGGTTAACACCCATTATGTCACATAGATGCAGTTTTTCTTCATGTGATGATAACTTTTAAGATCTACTCTCTTAGCAACTTTCAAAGTTCCAACGTAGTATTAACTGTAGTCAGTCACCATGCAGTACATTATATCATCCCCAGGACTTACTTATCTTATAACTGGAAGTCTGTACCTTTTGACCTAACATTATTTTGACATCTTAAAATGGTTTGTATAGTATTTCCTAATTGTCGACTTCTAAAATGTTTCCAATTATGTACTACTATGAAAATTGGGGGGTCCCTGGGTGGCTCAGTCAGTTGAGCGACCGACTTTGGCTCAGGTCATGATCTCACAGTTTGTGAGTCCGAGCCCCGGGTCAGGCTCTGCGCTGACAACTCAGAGCCTGGAGCCTGTTTCGGATTCTGTGTCTCCCTCTCTCTCTCTACCCCTCCCCCACTCATGCTCTGTCTCTCTCTGTCTCAGAACTAAATAAACATTAAAAAAAAAATTTTTTTTAAGAAAAAAAAGAAAATTGGTGCGCGTGCCTGGGTGGCTCAGTCGGTTGAGCGTCCAACTCTTGATTTCAGCTCAGGTCATGATCCCAAGATTGTGGGATCGAGCCCTGCACTGAGCTCTGCACTGAGTGTGGAGCCTGCTTAAGATTCTCTCTCACTCTGCCCCTCTTCCAGCTTGCATGAACTCTTTCTCTTTCTTAAAAAAAAAAAAATGCTGCTGTGAACTTCCTTGCATGGTACCTTTGTGCACTCGTATGAGGATATATGTCAAAAATTCCCACAAACAGAATCGTTGAGTTCAAAGCATATGTGAATCATAGTGCTGAAAGCTCTCTAAAAAGTTTGTTTTATTGCTGTTTCTTCAAGGTTTCTGGCTTTCTGTGCCTTAACCACTTCACATGCGGACCCCTGCTGTAATTCAGTCTTCTTCTGGATGCTGACATTAGCCATTCAGTTGACATCCGGGCCTGAATGTCCTGGCTTCAAATGCCTTTGTTCTAAGTAGATGGAGAGGGACTGGATAGGCAGATTTAGACACAATCATCTAGGAGGCTTAGGTGACAGAATGAAAAACCGTAGAGCTTCTTTTCCTAAGTCATGCCTCCTTCATGAGGAAGAGGGATAGGTTATATAGCCCTCAGACTCTCCAAGCTGATGTGAGTCTATGTGGCCTCATGAGAAGCCCTTACTCTGTAGTGAGGACTATGCAGAAAGCCCAACAATGAGAGCTGAATCCCTTTGGGAATGTTGGGGAAGAACAGCGATCTCCAGGCAATAAGGTCTCCCCAGCCTGGGGCCATTTAGAGCCCACAGAGTTAACACTGGCTGATACATTTCCAAGAGCTCTTGGCATCACCTCAGAGCACCAACTGCAGCAGAGGAGATAATAGAGAAAGTAGAGTCCAGAAAACCTGTTCCAGCTTTTCAAACGATGCAGATCAAGTAAAATACATCTGTGGGCCATAGTTTTGGTAGGTACAAAATTTGAATCACTTTTTTAAGAACTTGCACAAAGTCCTGTGTTGTGAAATAAGTATGTATATCACAGCCTCCGGAGGGCCTCTTAAACCCCCTTCACCGTCCCCTAAGAAAAGGCATGGCTCAGTCCAATCTTCCTTGCTTAGGGGAGCCCCTTCCCTCTTCTCCCGTGGATATTGCAAAATCTTGTTTTTCATCTATTCCTGGGAGTACCTGAACTCAGGAAGCTAAGGCACTTGGCAAAAGCAACAAATTCTCCTTCAGAACAAAGAGGCACAGTTATAAACCCAGCTCTAGGAACACACGGTGCTAACCTATAGCTCTCTAGCCAGATAAGCCACCTGAGCTCTGAGAGTGATTGCAACACACAACTTAACCAATCACCCAGCCATCACTCATGCTTTTCCAATGAACCTGTGCCTCCCTCCCCACCACCTGGTCTGCACCAATCCATGCTCACCAATTTCTTTCAAGTTCCAACTCGACACCCACCGCCCTGTCCTTTTCTGAGGATGCCCACCTTCCACATTTTCCTGGACACTGAAGTATTTAGTCCCCACCACAGTGGGCTCCTTTATGTGTTCAGAAAGTCAGAATGACACAATGAAACTTTCCAGGACTTTGACATCTGGCAGACGTGTGGTTGAATTCTAGCCCTGGCAGTAGCTAGCTATGACCTTGGGCAAGTTACTTAATAGTTTCCTCCACTGTCAGATGGATAACCACAGTTGCCTTGGAGAGTTGTTTCAAAGATGACATCAGATAGTACATGTAAAGTACTGAGCTCTGTCCTTGACTCATGCTATCAGACCTATTATTCTTAGTTTTGCCTCTATTTCTCTAATTTTTAACTTCATATAATTATTTTTTAATTCACATTGTCCATTCCTTGAAACAGAAACCAAGTCCTGTGTTTTTAATCCCATAAAATTGTCTAGCACAGGCCATTTATAGATTAGTCAATAATTACTTCTGAAATTATTGGAATAGTTAAATAATATTGAGGTCAAAGTTAAGAGGGACACATGAATCAGGTTTAAAAGTTGAGGACCCTTAAAAACTGAGAATAAACTGAGGGTTGATGGGGGGTGGGAGGGAGGGGAGGGTGGGTGATGGGCATTGAGGAAGGCACCTGTTGGGATGAGCACCGGGTGTTGTATGGAAATAAATTTGACAATGAATTTCATATTTAAAAAAATAAAAATAAAAGTTGAGGACCTCAACAGAATAAGCACATATTGTATAGAGCTATAATTCTCTGGAGACTGAAGAAAAATGCTCAAGCTAACTCAGAAAACCTGACTAACAGTAACCTTGGTAAAGTCTCACAACCTTGCTAGGCTTTTGTGTCCTCATCAGGAAATGATGCTTAACAATATCTGATCTGTCTACCTTTCCAGGTGTTTTGAGGACCCATTGCCATCATCCATATGAAAACATTTTCAAACAGTAAT
This sequence comes from Lynx rufus, assembly GCF_022079265.1. NCBI lineage: Eukaryota > Metazoa > Chordata > Mammalia > Carnivora > Felidae > Lynx > Lynx rufus. Next base: position 49,891,940 of record NW_025814826.1, on the reverse strand, counting down.
ATAGTATAAAAATGAAAGACCCGAGAATGGTTGGGTAAATTACATTTGTTATGATTGTCTAGGAAAGAAAAAAAAAAAGGTAGGCTGTTTCTCCCGGAAAGCACTAGACCTCTGAGCATGGTTAGAATCTGTAGCCTTGAAATGTGTGCCTCCCTGGATGATGGAAGGTCAGGCTGTACTTTCCAAGACTGATCACAACCACCTCTGCTTGCTCTTTAAACTCTGCCCCCGTGCCTGCATTAAGCCTGTGGTGTGACTAAAGCTAATTTCTAAAATATTAGGGGCATTTAAAGGGAGCAAAGTCCAGGTACTGACCCAGAAATGTTCTCTGGGTTGACTACGTTTACCAAGAATACAAAGTGCAGAGAATACTGGAACTTCGATAGAGTCAAATAAACCCAAACTTCACCTCTATGCAAGTCCCATTTTTCACACCCTTTAGTTCACGTTGTTTGGGTTTCTTTTCATTTGCTTTTGCTGCAAGCATTTGGAAGTGTTTGCTTCCTGACAACTGGGATTTTGAAAAGAGGTGGAAAATTACTATCAGATAGCTGTTGCACACTTTTTTTTTTTTTTTTTTTTGTCAGCACCTAATATAAAAGCATCTAGTCTGGTGTTGAACCATAGAGTAGAAAGCAAAACGTCTGCCATCTTATTTCTGTTAGTAGTTTGGGCACTGGTATGGGTTGAAGGAATACACCATGAAGCAGAAGAAAGGCCAGCTGGCTAGTTGCCAAAAAACTTACCTTGTAAGCATTCCACTTATTGTATGAACAGGGATGAGTAGACCTTGGAGCTCAGAGATATGATTCTGTGAGAACATGAGACTGTATCCGAGCTCTGAGGAACAGAATTGCCATATATTAACTTCCCAGACAGATCTAGAAATGCAGACCCTTAGTTCAGTTCCCTTCATTGGGAGATACAGACAGAATCATGATCTAAAGATCAACACCAGACTGTATATGTCTTTGGTTTGCTTGTCTTTTTTCTTTGCTTTTCTTTGCATTTTCTTTTCTTGTCTTTTCTTTTTTAGAGAGAGAGTGTGCACATGCACACCGGAGCGGAGGAGGGGCAGAAAGAGAGGGAGAGAGCATCCCAAGCAGGCTCCATGCTGTCAGTGCAGAGCCTGATTCGGGGCTCTGTCCCACAGTGAGATTATCACCTGAGCTGAAAATCAAGAGTCAGCCACTTAACAGACTGAGCCAGCCAGGCGTCCCTGCTTGTCCTTTTCATTTGTGGGGCCAAATTACATTCAACACGTTTTTAAGACAAAATTTTTGCAGCTTAACTGAGATAAAGTTGACATATGACATTGTGTATGTTTAAGGTGTACAACATGATGATTTGATATACATCCATATTGTGAAATGATTAACACAGTAAGGTTACTTAATGTATCCAGCCCTTACATAGTTACCTTTTTTTTACTTTGTGGTGAGAACTTTTAAGACCTACTGTCTTAGCAACTTTCAGGTGTACAATAGGGTACTGGTAACTATAGTCGCCATTTTGTACATTGAATCCCCAGAAGTCATTCCTTTTGTAACTGGAAGTTTGTACCTTCTGATCACCCATTTCCCTCACTGCGCCCCCCCCACCCCTAGCAACCCCAATGCACTCTGTTCCTATGTGTTCATTCTTTTAGATTCCACGTATAAGAGAAATCATACAGTATTTGTTTTTTCCCTGTCTGACATATTTTACTTAGCATAATGCTCTCAGGTTTCATCCATGTTGTCATAAATGACAGGAATTTATTCTTTTTATGGCTGAATAATACTCTACTGTATTTATAGTTGCCCTATTTCTTTATCTACAATAAACACGGGAATAGAGGTATCTCTTCAAGATCATGATTTTGTTTCCTTCAGATATACACTCAGAAGCAGGATTGCTGGGTCATATGATTGTTCTATTTGTAATTTCTTGAAGAACCTCCAGACTGCATTCCGTAGTGGCTGCACCAATTTACATTCCCACCAAGAGCGCACAGGGGTTTCCTTTTCTCCATATTCTCACCAGAATTTGTTAGCTCTCATCTTTTCGATAATAGCCATTCTAATAGGTTGAGCCAAATTTCAAGAATCATTTAAAAGTAGATCTCTTGATCATCCTGGAGAACCAGAAGATGTGGCCCCTATGCCTTTCCAAATGGCAACAATTCCTGGCTGTTGCTGAGTGCTGGTGCCATTTACAGGAAGTTTGTGCCATCTAGATTTGCACAGATCTTATTACTGATAGTTACTGATAGTTTACCACAGCACTTGCATGGCTTTCTTGTAATAGAGAAATACCTCTTCTATAACTTATGTCTCTATCAAAGTTTGGAAAGTTGAATAAAAAGTTAGAGGGCAGAGTAATTCAAGAAAATTGAAAGAGGGGCCCCTGGGTGGCTCAGGTGGTTGAGTATCCGACTCTCGATTTTGGCTCAGGTCATGGTCTCATAGTTTGTGAGTTTGAGCTCCGTGTTGGGCTCTGCGCTGACAGCATGGAGCCTGCTTGGGATTCTCTGCCCCTCCTTCTTTCTGTGTCTCTCAAAAAAATTAAAAAGAAAATTGAAGGAGGGAGTTTTTCCTTTTGGAGGTGAAGAATAACATAAACAAGAATAAATATAATAAGGTAACATAATAATGTAAATATATATATTATTTGCCTACTGTCACAAGCCTCTCCATCCCTAACATAGGGTTGCAATAACTTTAGCCTCGAAAGAAGTTCAGATCTCATTGATTATATAGGACTTTTTGTGATAGAATCTAAGTTCACTTGAAGTAGATTCAATTGGGAAAAACAAAATTCTCTTTTTGAGAAAAAAAAAAAAAAAGAAGAAGAAATAAAGAAAGAAAAAAAGAAATCCTCAATAACCCCCAAACAAATTTTCAGCTGCTTGGCTTTCTGGGGGGAAAAATGTCAATAAAATTGTGTTGCATTTGTGCAAAAATAGGACTCCCTTGTCCTGCCTTTTATATAAAGCTACTTTTACTGGGAGCATTGATGTTGGTGACTCCAAAAGGAACAACGGTAGTTTCTTAATCTTTCAGAAACCCTGTGGGACAGAGTTTAAAACACAGCAATGTTAGGGTTGCCAAAGACTCACCCTTTGGAAGAGAGGCTGATCCTCTTGAGGGCTCCCCTTTAAAAATGATTTAAAGGCCCTTGCTCAGAGGACCACAGATGTAAAATCAGAGCTTCAGTCAACTGAAGCCCACAATGTGGCAAAGGGGCAGGGTGACCCAGAGGAAGGGGATGTGATGTGGAGTTTGTCAAACTGAAATCTGAATTCCAGTCCTTCCACCCCAAACAGATGTAACCTTGAGTGTAACCTGGAGTAACAGAGCTGATGTGAATATTGCACGAGAAAACATGAACTGACCCTTTGTAAGCACTTTCCAAAGCTGGTTCTGATTCTCTTTTGTGTTTCTTTATATATAATAATGATAGCTATCATGGATTGGAATGCCCACTATTTGCCAGACCAGTGTCCCTTAACCTGAGTTCCAGATTCCCCTGCTTTTAAAGTTGCTTCAGAATGGGGCACCTGGGTGGCTCAGTTAGTTAAGCATCTGACTTCTGCTCAGGTCATGATCTCACTGTTCGTGGGTTTGAGCCCCACATTGGGCTCTGTGCTGACAGCTCAGAGCCTGGAGCCTGCTTTGGATTCTGTGTCTCCTCTCTTTGCCCCTTCCCTGCTTTCTCTCTCTCTCTCAATCTCTCTCAAAAATAAATAAACATTTAAAAAATGTAAAAAGTAAAAGTTGCTTCAGGTCAACATTCTAATGCACTAGACCAGTGGTCATTCCTTTTCTGCAAAGGACCAGATTAGAACTATTTTTATATTTTTGACGATCTCTACAGTCAAGGGGCTCAAGGTCAGAGGCTTCTACAGTCTCTGACATTATTACTCAACTTTGCCTGCCACTGACTATGAAAGCAGCCATAGACAACATGTAAACAAATGGGCATGGCTGTGTTCCAATAAAACTTAATTTACAAAAACAAGCAGCTGGCCCATAGTTTGCCAGCCCTTACACTTGATTATGAATCTTTGCATCCCACATACAGTTCTTGCTATCCCAATGCATAGTTAAAATTTTCAGTTTGTTTTAGGAATGAGGAAGGGAGGCAAAAGAAGGGGACAGAAGAAAGAGCAAGAGACCTCAAAGCGAATTTATATACGATACACTTATATTTAACTATACAGAAGATTCTTCTTCCTCTTGTCTTAAGCTATACGCCTTAACTAGAATGTTTACCATTTACTAGCTCTGTCTGATCTCTGTCATGACTAGTTAACATTACTCCAATCACTTTTTCTGACTTTATGTGGGCCTGTGCCAAGTGCCTTATATACACTATTTAATCTTTTTTTTTTTTTAATTTTTTTTTTCCAACGTTTTTATTTTTATTTTTGGGACAGAGAGGGACAGAGCATGAACGGGGGAGGGGCAGAGAGAGAGGGAGACACAGAATCGGAAACAGGCTCCAGGCTCCGAGCCATCAGCCCAGAGCCTGACGCGGGGCTCGAACTCACGGACCGCGAGATCGTGACCTGGCTGAAGTCGGACGCTTAACCGACTGCGCCACCCAGGCGCCCCTATACACTATTTAATCTTTACAATAATGCCGTGAGATAAAAAAAAATTTTAACACAAATTTTACAGGTGAGTAAAAGGAAGCTTAGAAGAATTAAATACTTTCCCTAGTGTCATAGAGCCAGTAAATTAGAGGGCTGGGACTTAAATCTAGACAGTTTGACCTCACAATTGCTTACTCTCTTAGCCATGGTTTCTCCATACATAAAAAATGGATTATCCATTTACACCCTGCTGGGTTCTTTGAAAGATTGCAGTATTGAAAGTATCTGAAAGTGCCTGGGTCAAAATCAGGGAGCATGAAATCAGTTCCTTTTTCTTTGTCCACCCTACCATTCAGGATTACCCACAATTACTAAATATTTATGGAGTACCCAATATATTCTCAGGTTTGAATGATCTAGAGCCACCGATTCCTGGGAGAAGGAAGATTTGGTCATGGCTTTGCTTCCAAGGATGTGTGACCTTTTGGAGTCTTTGACCTTAGGTTCCCACATCTGTAAAATAACACATGTCTGCTCAGCCTTTTCAAGAATGCTAACTTATCTGCATTAGAAATCCCTTGAAAAACATGTACATTTCCAGACCCTATATAAGACATCAGAATCCTTTGGGCTGAAGCTTAGGTTTCTTCATTACTATCTCCAACTCTATTTTGAAAACAAAAAACAAAAAACAGTATTGACTCCATTAAAAAGTTGAAAGAATAACGAACCCCCATTTATCTTTCACTAGATTCACTTATTGTTAATTTCGCCATATTTGCTTCGTAGATCTTTTGCTCTTGCTCTCTTTTTCTGTCTCTTCTATTTGGAAGGCAGTTGATGGTTTGCCACATTTTCTGGGTAATTCCTCTCTTCCCACTTGAAAGTCAGTTAAGGACATCATTTCACACCTAAACACATTAGTGCATATCTTCTAAGAATGAAGACATTCTCTAATGATAATGCCATTATCACACCCAAGTAATTTGGTTAACAGTGATACAGTTATATTATCAAATATATAATGTCTTTGAATGCCACCAAAACAATGTCCTTGTATTTTTTCTTTGATGATCTAATCTAAGATTTTGCATTTTATTTGGTTTTCATGTCTCTTTAGCTTCCTTTCATTTAGAAAATTCTACCATGTTTTTTGTCTTCCATGACTTGACATTTCTGGGAAATCCAGGACACTTGTTTTGTAGAATGTCCCCCTCCCCCCAGTCTGGGTCTGCCTGTTTTCCCATATCTAGATATTTAGCTGGTAAATTGGATCAAACATCTATATGGTACTTTGTGCACCTTTATTGGAATACATTCTAAAGACAAACGAATTGCAAACCAATTTTTAACTTACTAGGTTGGTTTGTTGTTGGTATTGCTATTGGAATAGTGATCATAACTGAAATACTTTCTATATTTTAGGACACAGCAAGATGAATAAATACGTTGACATTTTTGGAAACCAGATTCTCATGTATTGGAAGACAAAAATACGGAAAAGAGAAAGTAAGAAAGTACCTTACATGTTGGATTTGAATTGGAGATATGAATACGAACTCAACATACCTACCTTCATAGTAGAAATAAGCACATCTAGTCTCCAGATCATGGTTTTTAAATAACATTTCATACTAAAAGGAACTAGAGGTCCTTAAGGAATGGCTGATCCCAGGGCTAGGCAGATAAAATACAAGTTGATCCTGGAATAGCTTGTTATGGCAGAAAACAAAAAGAAAAAAAAATATGCTTAAAGACAATGGGGACCTATCAAAAGTACATAGGAGTCAGCTTGAGGAGTTTCATGCTGACCAAATTTGGTATATGTAAGCAGAAAACAGAATAATAATACTAATGGGGTAGAGCACATTAGATAAGAATGTACATCATAGTGAAATTAAGAAACAACAGGCACAAAAATGACTGTACTTGGAAGAAAGATCCTCATTTCAGTAGTATGTCTGCTAATAAATGTAGAAGGAATTACTGAATTCAATATCTGCTTTTTAACATGCTCCCCAGGTGGTTCTAATTCCCTCCAAAGTTTGGGAACAATTGCTAGATGTTTCCTTGAAGCTCTTTAATTCTACAACAGCTATAAAATGTTAAGCATAGCCCCTGCCCTGGAGAAAATAATACTTAATAGAAATGTATGAAAAATAGAAATTCTAGTCAGCCTGTTGACAATTTGTTTTCGTCTTTAAAGTACTTATGAAAGTATTTTTTCCTCACTGTTTAATATGCCAGTCATTCTGGCTACTCCTGACTCTTGCCATTTTATTCCAGCACTGTCCTAGGAGAACTCCTTCCTGTTACTCCCACCACAAACCCCTTCCCCTGTGGTATGAAATATTGCCATCCATGGAAATGGGAAAAGGAAGCAGCTACCTGGGATTGTCTCCAGGCTCTGCCTTTTGCTTACTCTAATTTTCTTTGTTCCTTCACCAGGCAGACCAGAGCTTTCAGGCATCAGTGCATCCTTGGAGTTTAGTTTGGTGGACCCTGTATGTAAATTCAGTGTCTTGTGACACCTCAGAGGGCTTGAATTTCCATTCCAGAAGTAGGACAGTAACCCTTTGCTTTTAAACATGTCTTCTGCCTCAGGGCTTCCAAATTTTGCAGTTAATTGGGCCTATTTTTGTATAGTTCTAGTATGATTATGCAGAGAAGCAATTCAAAAGCTAGCATATACTTATGGATTTCCCTCCCCATAATCAATCTCTTTTCCTTTGCTCCCCACATCCAAATCGACTGCCAGACCCCATTAACTCTGCTTTTAACATTTTTTAAGCATCATCCTTTGACTTTCTATTTTCTTGCTGTCATTACCAAAGAGCCACTGCTGTCTTCTCTGTGAAGTTTCTCCCTTGATCGTATTAGACTCTAGTCTAAGCAAATGATACCAAAATGCCCATATCCAGGCCCTTGACTTCAATGCCTACTTGTTGATTGTTCTACTGTGCCCTCAAATTCAACAAATCTAAAAGAAACTCGTACCACCTCTTGACTAGTTCTGCCCTCTCCTTCCTGGCCACCTAAGCTCATACCTAGTATATTGTAACAATTAAAAAGCACGAGTTTGGAATCAAACAGAACCAATTAGGACAAGACTTAAATCCCAACTCAAACACTTAGAGGCAGTGTGACCTTGTTGAACTCAACATTCTCATCTGTAATATGGCGATAACATTACCTACATTAAATGGTTGCTGTCTGGAATCAACAACATGTGTTTTGTACATACATACAGTGCCTACCAGAGCGTAAAGATTGAATAAAAATGACTTCTTATTTCACAGCTTCTCCTCTTCCTAATTCTCTATACGGTAAATTATCACAATCTGTTTAATAGTTTTTTAAACGATCTCTTCTATTTATGCACAAATGCAGCTTCTTGGTTATCCCTGCTTAGGCTATTGAATAATCTTTCTAGGTTGTTTTCTTGTCTTCAGTAGCCCCAAAGACTTGTGTTCCTTATGTGTGCAAGAAATCATGCTAAGACACTTCAGTCTTTCCAACTAACCCATTACTCATTCTGTCAACAGATTAATCTTCCCCTGGATCTGTTTTTATTACACTTCTCCCTTGATTAGGAAGAATCATTGGCTTCCCAGTACCTTTAGGATAAATTCCACAGATAGGGTAAATAGGCTCCAGCTTATCTGTAGTGGGGAATTATAATTTGGTCTGGCCCAGGCCTCTTTTCCTGCCTTATTCTAGTAAATGTATCCATTTATTTTGGTGAATTGCTTATCATCCCCATTCCAGCCACGGGGCTGTATTGGGAGCTGTCAATCATGGTATCTATCTTCAGCCACCAAAGAAGATATGTGATCCAAGCTGAACCAACTTTCTCCCTTTGGATACTTTTCTAGTTGAGACCAGGGGAAAAGAGGCCTTTCCTTGTTGGAAGCTGAGCTGGGTACTATAAACCTTGGCAGTGCCAGTGGCCACCGTTTGGCCTTGTGCAATCTGAAAGAATGAGGTGCACTGGTATCAGTTCCAGCCGTACTCAAGGCTGGCCTTTCTCTTGCCCTTAGCAAATTGGCTATGTGAGCTCATGCATTTCCCATTCGGTGTTTAGCATTGGTTAAGATCCTATCATTTGGAGCCAAGCATTCTGACTAATAATACTATCTTTTTACCAGATCTCTGCCTTACTTTGTTCCCAAACCATTCTAAGCTGATCAACCCATGGCTCAGTGAAGATAATCCGTTCATTCTTCTCTTCCTGCCTTTGACCAAGTTGTTCCCACTGCTAGGAATGTTTGTTCTCTCTTATCTCATTCTCCAAAGTCTGTGCTTCCGTAAGACCAAGGCAAAACCTTTATCTTCGTGAAGCTCGGTTTGTTCTCCGCGAGCTTGAGGGAGTGTTCCCTTAGCTTAATATGTAGGCTTTAGATTCCAAAACCTAAATGTCATCTGATGTTTAGTTACTTATTGGGTCATTAATCCTTGCTATTTCCTACCTTTCTACCAAGTCAGAATAAAATTCCTAAGCTCAACTAAGGTCTAGAAGTAAAGGAACTAGTTCCAAACCATAAACACAACATGGGGCAGAATACATTGAAGTTTCCCTAAAAATACTCATGTCTGGCTGCTGAAGGTAGAGAAATGCATTTAAAAAGGAAAAACATGAACCAGGAGCTTAAATTACCCAAACACATCTAGATTGTTAGGGGCTGGGGGAAAAGACAGAGCATAATTTAAATTTTTTTTTTTTCAACGTTTATTTATTTTTGGGACAGAGAGAGACAGAGCATGAACGGGGGAGGGGCAGAGAGAGAAGGAGACACAGAATCGGAAACAGGCTCCAGGCTCTGAGCCATCAGCCCAGAGCCCGACGCGGGGCTCGAACTCACAGACCGCGAGATCGTGACCTGGCTGAAGTCGGACGCTTAACCGACTGCGCCACCCAGGCGCCCCAAGACAGAGCATAATTTAAAGAAAGTGCTAGAGTTTACTAAATGATGAGAAATGGAAGACCATAAACATTTCATGATCTACAGGTATTACCAGGCATCAAAAATGTTGTTGTAATGTTTGAGAGACCCAGAGCCGTCAAAGAACGTGAGGTTCTTGCCAGAGAAGGCAGAAAGGTAGGAGATGTGGTGTTTGGGAACTAGCTCAGGTTCCAATTGGAGTCAGGGAATAGAAGGAATGGGTGAGAATTCAATCTAGGATAAAAAAGGATCTGCACATAGCCATGCGATAGACTAAGAGTGCAGTACAAGGAGCTAACAGGGAGATTATCTAAGAGAACCCTGCTACAATGGGAGGGAATAAATTGGGTGATGAAGAAAAATGGGCTATCAGGTTGTGACGTAGAATATGAGACGAACTTTCTCACGGGTCAAGGGAGAATCTTGGGGGGCGGGGGGTGATTCCATAAAGTAAATGGAGACAGTGTGGAAAAAAGTGAGTTTCCCTCATATATAGACCTCTTGAGCTTGAAGGTTCTCAAAGTAATTTAATAACCAATCTGTTTTGGAGCCTAAGAAACAAGACTGTGAGATAGTTATTTGAAATGTCATGTCCATTTCATTTCATATTATTCGAAAGATGTGTATGGAGGAAACTTTGATTCCTTATTCCTCCTCACCCTCAGACCAGACATGTTTATGCCTACTTAGGCTAACTTGCTAAAGTTCCCAATATGCAGAGGGTTATCTTTCTTTCTGGGATTTCAAAGAGCCATTTTGTCCCAACGTGCCTTTAACCTAAGTTCTAACCAATCACTCACAATTTTAAAAAGGCTCAAATGTACAATCCCTTAGAAAAGTGACTTAAATTTATAGGATGAATATAAATATTAAGACTTACGTAGATATTAAGGCTGGTATCAGGTTTGTTTCAACAGCAGGTTGTTAAGGAAGGGAAGTAACAGGAGTAGAACCCAGTCAGAGAAGCTGGAAGACAACATCTAAGTACTTTCAGTTCTGCCTTGGGCCAGCCCTGCTCCCGGAAAAGTCCCCCAAGCAGCACCCCCATGGTGAGCAGTCAGATAACTCTCACCTGACTGACTGGCTGGGTGACAGTCTGGGTGGTGGTCCATCTAGTTTACCAAGGACCCGCCCAGAGAAAAGCCAAGCACATGCAATAGAGGGTGTTTGCCAACCCTTTTTAAAATTGATGATGTACCTGTTAGCCAACCGGGGTGTACCAGAGAAGAAAGAACCTGCCGGTGCTGTCCCCCAGTCTCGGTGTTTGATCTCTGAGGTGAGAATCTATAAGCCAGCATTTTGCTTTAGCCACTGATTTCACACTCAGCATTGCAGCCGGCTCAGGCCCCCGTGTACTCTGTGTTCATGTCTGTCTTCCTGTAGGAAATTCTCTTTGCATACTAGGGTGGGCCTCCTGCAACGCCCTCAGTTCTTCACCAGAGTAGGGACTCCCTAAGCGTTTAGCCTATGGTATTGACATCCCTAGGCCTCACCTCCGGGGTTTTGCATTTCAAGTACCCTTCCTGTGAGCATCCCCCTTCTCTCTTGTTCTGTTCTCTAATTGCCCCCTAGATATCAAAAAGCTCTTTGTTTCCTCTTCACTATTCACCTTATAGCCACTGTCCACCCTGTGTATTGGATAAATCTCCCTAAGGATGCTCAGCCTACTCTTCATGAAACGGCGCCCCAAATACAGTGATGATATTTTCCAAACCCAAACACTGGATCCTGTGTTCCACCCAGTAGAAGTTTACTCAGTAGGTAATAGTAAGCAATGCTTGAAATCGACACTGTCTTCGACAATCCAAAATGTTTGGCTCTTGCAGCTCAAGAGGACAAGGAGGACAGGTATGTTGCAATCTTCCGAGGCCCTACCTTGTGATCTGGTCCAGCCTACCTCTCTGATCTTGCCTCTACCTCTCTCTTCCTCCCACAGGCTGCACCAGCCACACCGACCTCTTTCTGATCCTGTGAACCAGACAGGCCGGGTTCTGTCTCAGGTGCATTGTACTGGCACATCCTTCTTCCTGAGACCGTCTTCCCTAGATCTTTGTAAGACTCCCCTCGTCTTACCATCCACCTCTCTCACAAAGGTTGTCCTTAATAGCACCACTCCTGGCAATTGCCTGTCCTGGTTACTCTTGACCCTATCACACTGCTGTATGTTCTTCCCAGCATTTACTTCTGGAAGAAAATATCTTGTGTGTTTGTAGTCTTTCTCTACCTCCACTCTACCACCAGCTACAGTGTAAGCTTCATAAAGCATGCCTTTGTCAGTGTGTCTGTTCCCACATCACAACACCTAGAACACTGCCTAGGATGTAGTGGTTGCACAACCAAACTGTGTGGGGGCTACTGATTGGATGAACACTGTTCCTTCCACCACACGCTGCGCTGTGAAACTGAGGATCACATGACCTGCTCTTGCAAGTCTAAGTTCACACAAACCTCTGTAGGAAAACGCACATCCCGCAGGGAAGGGACACACAGAGGAGGACCCCAGTCCTAGCTGGGTGAGAAATGAAAATCAAAAGTTTAGGACAGAAGTAGAAAACACAATAGGAGACCTAGCTAAGCAAAAGAAATCTAGTTTAAGGAAAAAGGGGGTTGGGGAGCTTCAGATATAATTTCTGGAACACTGAGTTGGACCGGTAGCCATGACAGCCCAAGTGCAGCTTTGCCACACGTTGTGGCCTTGGGTCCGTCATTGCTCTACTCTGAGCTTCAAATGCCACGCTTCTAAAATGAGGAAGCTGGAAGTCTTGTCAGTGCTTTCTAGGACCATTCTTTAAAAAAAAAAAAAAAGGAGACCTGGGAAGGGGTGATGTGTCCTAACTGCAAGGATTAAGGGGCTACAGTGCACTAGTTCCAAGTCCCGCCACGAACTAAGAAATGAGGTAAACAAGGTTTACTCTTAAGAATCAGCATTACTAGTCAGAGGCCAGAGATGCAAAGCTCTTTGAGGGGTGAGATAGGACTTCTCGGCCTGTACAACCACAACAGTCACCAGTTTCAACATATTAACACGTCTAAAATAATAATTTAAAAAAGCGTCAATTAGCGGAGGCCAGAGTGCTCTCTAACCTAGGAAAGAGGGACAGGCCAGAGGCAGGGGCTGGCTCTCCCCTTCTACAACCAGGGCGTCTGGGGGCTCCCTCCCAGGGGAAAGGCTGGTCTCACTGCAGGGTGCACCCTGTCTCTAGCAGGCTCCAAGGACCTTCAGGAGAGTGTGGGACAAGGGTTAAGAGTCCAGACTCATCCTATCTGGCTTCAAATCCTGACTGCCATTTACTAGCTACATGCCCCCGGCAAGTTATTAAACCTGTATCTCTACTTTTTCACCTACGAAGTGGGAGTGATGATAATAGTATGGATCCCCGAGAATTGGTGGGAGGATTAAGTTAATATGTGTAAAGCATGTAGAATAGGGGCTGTTGTTACAATTCCACCAACAGAGCCACCTGCATGTCTGAGGCCTAATGACATTAAATATTGGTCACCCCTCCTTCAAATGCCACTTTAAGCGAGGTACCTACTTCTTTCCCATGTAGGTTTGCTTACACAGAAACAATGTGCTTGTCACAGAGACTCTGAGAAATTGCCATTCCAGACCCTGTGGTATCTTATGGCAAATCAATGAGTTACTTCTAGTTCTGCCTGGGCCTCCCACCTTGCCTGACCACAGAGGCAAGACGCAGGCATCATGGAAATGGAGGATTTTGGTCTGGGGGCAGATCAGTTTTGATTTCTAAATCATCACGCTGGTGTTCTGGTGCCTATTTCCTCCTAGGTATTTTGGGTTACTGCATAGACACTCAGGCTCTGATTTCTCTGAAGAGTGATATGAGTGAATCCTCAGCTCTGAAGCAGAGGGCAGTCCCAGCTGCTTTTCCCACCCCACAGTGGTAGACCCGAATGGGCTTCCTATCTGATGCTGGGGCTGCTCTCCCTGCTATGGTACCTTTACATGAAAGAACACAGATCTTGTAGAAAACTGGTGGATTAAAAATGTAGGAAAGGAGGGAGCTTCAAGAGGAAGCATTAAGCCAGGGGCCCCCGCTGACCTGCTTGCAGTGACTTCTCCAAAGAAGTCCAAATGTTTTCATTTCATTCCGGGACACTGCCTGGAACTACAGCTACCCTTTAGGGATTGTCTGGGTTTTAAAGCATTGTCAACTAATAGTGTGGGTCGTTCTGGAAGGGTTAGAGCATGTTCGATAATGTCAACGGTGATGCACATCAATGGGAATGTGTTTGATAAGATTTCTTTCCTCCTGACATCTTGCGGGGTTGGGTTTACCTTTAAGAACAGCAGATTTGTGAGTTTTGTTTTATTTTGATTTTGGACAGAGGGGTGAGGTAGGAAGGGGGAAGGGATACACGAGAGACTTAAAACTCTTGGGGAGGTCCATGGCACCTGATTATGGTTGAGGGGGAGAACCTGAGAGGTTCAAAGAACAGGAGGGCTCAGTGAGGTTAAGCTATGACACGGGTTATGTTGGCATTCCCGGATTGGCCTGGGACAACAATTGTAACCTTCCCCTGGAAAAACGCAGCCTGAGCTCCAAATAAGCAACTAGTAAAGGAACTTTTCGGATACTGCCCATTGAAATTGAGTTCTCAAACAATTAACTTCCCATAGTGGATCTTGGGGAGAAAGAGAAAGTCCCAGGAAGCACTTGGGACGGCACTGGGGGAGAAAAGATGGGTCAGAAGCACAGAGCATATTCGGTGTTAAAGGTGGGAAGGCATTTGTTTCCGGGGTCTGGGGCAGGCAGTGACCTGCTGAAAATCCCCGCCAGCACAGGCACCTCTCCAGAGATCTGGGAGAAAGACGTCCTGCATTTCAAGTGAGGAAGTTTCGGACACTCGGGTTATGCTGACGGCTCATTCTGAGTTCTTGGGACAGCCTTCCCTCTTAACTTTGCGAGAACCTGGGGCCTCCGTCTGAGTCCACCTGAGAGTCCGTGCGCAAGGGACAGACAGGTAAGAACTGGGCAGGAGAAGCCAAGCCCCGGTTGGAGGAAGCCCGAGTGAGGAGGCGTGGATGGAGATACAGCTGGGGGTCAGGACTGAGGGACGATGCAGCGGGACGTAGGGAAGGGAGGGGGCAGGAGCGTCGCGTGCGGGGACCTCGGCAGCACGCGCGGTCCCAGCAGAGGTGCGGCGCGGGCGCCCGCGGAAAGGGGAGGGTGGAGAGGCGCGGGCTGGGCGGGGTCGGGGAGCCGGCGCGGGGAAGCTGTCCCTGAGGCGCCCGGCGCTCGGCCGAGCGAGGCGGCGGGGGTCTGAGCCCGCGAGCCGCGCGAGAGCGCCGAGGCCGCGGCGGCTGGAACAGGTGAGCGTCCGCGGGGCGGCGGGTCCCCGCCCTTCCCCGCGGGCGCGCCTCCTCCCAGCCAGCCTCCCGGCGCCGAGCTGCTCCGCGGCTCCCCTGGGTTTGGGCTTTTGCGCCTGGCAGCTGGCTTTTTTCCCCTCCCCTGTTTCTGCCTCTCCTTCTTCTTTTAGGTCGCTCCACCCCGCCCAGGATCCGGCGAAGGGGAACGGGCCGGGCTGCGGCTGCCAACTAGCGCCGGGTGCGTGTGTGCGAACTCCCGGAGCGGCGTCCCGCGCCCTGCCTCCGCCCTGCGCGGCGCGCGCTCCTCGCTCCCCGGGCCCGCGGCCTCCCCCGCAGCCCTTCCCCACTTTTCCCCCCTTTGGCAATCACATGGCATTTTAAGAATGCCGGAAAGATGGCGGTAGCGGCGGCGGCGGCGGCGGCGGCGGGGCCGAGCGGCGGGGGAGGCGGCCGGGCGCAGCGGAGCGGGCTGCTGGAAGTTTTGGTGCGGGATCGCTGGCACAAAGTTCTGGTGAACTTGAGCGAGGACGCCCTGGTTCTGAGCTGCGAGGAGGGCGCCGCGGCGTACAACGGCATCGGGACCGCCACCAATGGCTCGTTCTGCAGGGGCGCCGGCGGCGCGCAGCCCCCGGACTCGCCCGCCGGGGTCCGCACCGCCTTCACCGACCTGCCCGAGCAGGTGCCCGAGTCCATCTCCAACCAGAAGCGCGGCGTGAAGGTGCTGAAGCAGGAGCTGGGCGGGCTGGGCATCAGCATCAAGGGGGGCAAGGAGAACAAGATGCCCATCCTCATCAGCAAGATCTTCAAGGGGCTGGCGGCGGACCAGACCCAAGCCCTGTACGTGGGCGACGCCATCCTGTCCGTGAACGGAGCGGATCTGCGGGACGCCACCCACGACGAGGCGGTGCAGGCGCTGAAGCGCGCCGGCAAGGAGGTGCTGCTGGAAGGTAAGGGGTTAACGCCGCGCGGGCCGCGCACACACCCCCTCACCCTCCCGCCGCACCCTCACTCTCGCCCACGTGCGGACACAGCCCGGGGTTCCGGCGAGTGGGGGCGGCGGGGAGTTTGGACAACTTTACCCCACCTGGGGGCAACTTGTCCCCACGCTAGTCTTTGCCGGCTTGGACGCGGCAGGGGTGTGTGAAAGGGCTTGGCCAGCAGGGCTTCTTGGGCTACGTGGCAGGCACAGGGTCTTAGTGCCTAGTGCCCGGTGTCTCATTTTTACCCGCGGATAATCCAAGTGGAGCGTACCTAGGGGTAGGACGTGGAGCTGGAAAGGAGGGGCAGCCGTCCACGCTCCGGTGAGAGCCCACTGAACAGTAGCGACTCCCGAGAGTTCTGCTTTGGCACAGTTTTCCTCAGGAGCCTGGGCAATCCGGTGAAGAGGGTTCCGTCCCAAAGAGGACAGAGAGGAGGGGCAGTGTTTGAATGCTAAAACCCCATCACCCTTCCGGACTTCCCTCTTTCAGATTGGAAGCCGGTCTCACGCCGGGGACTTGTGCCAAGGGTTGGGTAGTGTGTTGCGTCTTTGTGCACAAGTTCCCTTCTGGTGCCAGGTGTTCGGCCGGTCAGTCTGGATTCCAGGCTGCTCCTCTGGGTGGAGGGTTGGGGAGGCAGTTTTTCTGCTTGCATTTTCCCGGGATTTTTCCCGAGTAGTGTGCAAACAGTTTTGCATTTTGAAACAGTTTCTCCTGAGTGTGAGGCGTCTTAGAGACGACTCTCTTGAGATCCTATGAGCCCAATCCCCTAGTTTTTCAAGTGAACGGAATAAGTAGCCGCATTACTGTGCCCTTTTGCTGTTAGAAGGGGCAGAAGGGCAATAGGGTATTAAGTGGGTAATCATTGTCCTTTCCCACTACGTCTGTATTTACTTGGCAATTGCCTCTCTGCCCCATAGCTTCCTTTGTACATACCTCCGTTAACACAAATATTATGCAATTATTTTTATCTATTTACCCAGCTTTCTGTAGATCTCGCTGTAGATTGAGTTGTCTTGGGTCTTTTATTTAGTTATGGGTCACCTCCCTTGAGTTTAGGTGCTCAATGATCTGCAAGCTGAGTGAATAAGTAAACGAACCCATAGCCACAGAAACAAGAGTGTTTCAACCCAGACCTTGTAAACTGGTGGTTGATTTAAATCCTAAATTAAGGACTTAAGTCAATTTCCTGCTCACCAGATGTGGTGCTGGGGTGTGAAACTGCGAAAGTTCAAAGTTGAGAAGCCAGCCTTGTTAACATGTGACGGCTGATGCAACTGTCTGGTACATGACAGTCCCACCTCCTGCCTAGAATCCAGAGGCTTCCCCCACCCCCACCATTATTTATCTAGAGGATTTGTGATGTCTTCATGTTTAATTGCTACCCTGGATCCAGAAAAGTGGAAGGCTATTTGCTTTGGTTTGATGATTAACACAAGTAAGCAGAAAAAAAGTTTTCTTGACTCAAGTGTGTTGGTTTGTGTGACAACGGGCAGGTGGGATCTGGGACAAGTGTGGTTTGGACTGTAAACCACTGCACACCTGCTCAGCTTGCAATATTTATCAGGGGGGACAAAAGGCAGGTCATTTCTGTTTCAAAGCACTGCCCTTCGTTACGACTCTTCTTCTCCTTGGTTTCCACTTAAAGAATAATGACTTAGCAATAGATTAAAAAAAAAAAAAAAAACCTCTCACCCAGAAAGAGGAAGGAAAGGTGACTCCCTGCAGTTGAAAATAAACTTAAAGAAAAAGAATCAAGCAGTTGTGTGACTTTCTGGATGCAGCAACTGAAGAGTGAGTTTTGTAAAAACCTCTAATGTGACATTCTTGCAACATGCCCTCCTGTGTTGCAGGTAGGACCTCTGAGGGAAGGCCTGTGGGCCTCCTAGACAGGAACCACCTGGGCTTTGGGCCACAACCTTCTTCCCAGCCTGAGTTTTTAGAGATCGGCGGCAATAAGAGAAGCAAGTAGAGGCCCCGCTCAAAACAATGTGTCTTGTTCTGAGTCAGTGTTGGTCCTAAGTGCAGGAGGTGTGATACTATACCATCAAAGCAAATATCACACACATATCCCTTCTTTTTTAGCTTGGACTAGTACATGGGTGACCAGCTGAAGGGGCAATCAGAGCCACCAGAAAGGCTTCTGAAATCACATATCTAGTTGCCCGTATCCTGAAATGCAATCTTGATTGCAGAATTTCTACAGAGGAATGGCTTCGTAGATGTAATCTGCTTGGACGAGAGGCTTAGGGAGATGTTTCAAAGATATGTTTATGTGGAAAATGCACAGTTTTTTACTTAGGTTGCTTTTTTTTTTCCCCTGGCCTGCCGATGGAGATTAGTCCTTTAACCACAGCCAATACGCACCCCATTACACGACGTGCGCCCCCTAGTGGAAAGTCGCTGCCGCTGCTAGTGAAACGCTCTGAAATGAAACGCTGAACCCCAAGTTTCAATCCCTGCCTTCCAGTTGTAGAATCTACCACAGAATTAACCTCCTTGAGCCTCAGTGTCTTCTGAAAAAAAAGGGAATAAAGAAACTCGGCTAGACCTTCTTACTTTACAGGGCTGTTGCATGGAGAGAAATCTGAGAATAAAAGAAAAACAAGACATGTATTAAATGACTGCTGTGATTAGTTATGTTGCCATTACATGAAATGAAGGTGAAATTGTCCTAAGGGATAGTCCTTTCCTCACACTGTACTAGACTTTATATTTCTTACTTTTAGTCTCCCTTTAGTGTTTTTATTATGAAACTGTAATGATAGGAGACCATTCCTCTGCGGGAAGGGAGTCATTACAATCGCTAACATTTGGTGAGCACTTATATGTTACAGGCTTTACTTGGATTTGTTCGTTACACTTTTAGTAACTCTGTGAGGCTAGTACTTGTTCCCTGTGGGCTATTTGCTTCAAATAAAATAGCTAGGAGGTTTCCAGGTCTGTCTCACTTAAAAGCTCATACAAGGGCATCTGGGTAGCTCAGTCGGTTACATGTCCGACTTCAGCTCAGGTCATGATCTCACAGCTTGTGGGTTCGAGCCCCACATCGGACTCTGTGCTGACAGCTCAGAGCCTGGAACCTGCTTCTGATTCTGTCTCTTTCTCTGCCCCTCCCCTGCTTGTACTCTGTGTATCTCTCCTTCTCTCAAAAGTAAACAAACAAATAAAAGCTCATACTTGTAACTTCTAGAGGAAATTGATACTCTGCGTTTCTCCTTCAACTATATACTTAAGTTGGTTGAAGTTCCTCAGTTATTAGGCTCAAGATGTTCTTCCTCACTCCTCAAATATGCTGAAGTGCTTGGGACAGCCTTGAGCAGGAAAAGCCATTGTGTGGGCTACTCAAAAGGGAGGGACAGAAAAGAGGATTGAGTCTAAAAACCTTAATGCACTAAGTGTATGGCTCAACTTCACAACAAGGCAGGGCCTCTATCATTGAACACATGGCCAACAAGGAGACTAAATTGTAATTCAAACTGAAAATAAAGAGTGAATAGACAGGGCCAGCTAAGTCAGTGTTTAGCCAAATATTCATCAAAGTTAAGGTCAGGTATCTTCACATTATGAACTCATTTCCTATTTTAGGGGGTAAGATCAGGGACCCTACATTCAGCCACGCAAATATTGAACCCCATAATGCCAGGGGACGCCATGTACATGGTGTACAATGAGAATGGCACCCTGTGGAGTTGGGCAGGGTACAGCTGCATGAATATCCTTGGTAGTTCTGGGTCAGGGGAGGGGTGAATTTTTTGCCCTGAGATTGGTAGCAAAATAGTAATTTGGAATCTATCGACCTTTTTGTGACTGAAACTAATAAAATTAGTTTCTCCATAACTTTGTCCAGATTGAGGAGTACAGAATGTTCTGGAAGACACATATTGGGGTATGGAAGGTAGGGGTGGGGGGATGAACAGAATCATATCCGGGGCCAAAAGGTATCCTCCAGAACTGATCCAGAAGAGATGGAAACTCAGAGAAGGTCAGAGACTGTTGTTGACATGAACCTTGTCCGTCAAAGCTCCTCCCCCAGTACTGCTCCCAGGAATGCTTGGCTATTGAGATCATCTAAAATGTCACTTGCACAGTCACTTCCCTTAGTGGTGGAAGTGGGAATGGCAGGGCAGGGAGATGGGGCACAAGGTAGAGGCAGTGGTTTTGTTGCCATGAAATTTCAGAATTGGATGAGAATTTGAACTTTAAAGAATCTTACTTTATTTAGGATGTACAGATCCTTAAAGATTACCCAACCTCTGGAATTAAGAGTCTTGAAACTTGGGCTCTTATATTGTAACTAATAGTTACTCTTTTCACAAGATGCTTTAACTTGTTAGGCCTGGACTTTCTTCACTGGGAAGCTAAGGAGCTAGGTTAAGGTATCCCTAAACATTATTTCACCTCACATTCTATAAATTAAGACCCAACACACTTTTAATAAGAAACCTTTCTAACACCGCTTTTATTTTTACGAAATGAATTTCATAAATAATAAAATCTGACTGTAGTTTACATTTAAAAATCAGCATAATGCCCTATTAACATTAATAAAATGGAGAAATGAGTAAATCTTTTTAAGTTTATTTATTTGTTTTGAGACAGAGAGAAAGAAAGAGTGGGGGGGGGGGCAGAGAGAGAGTACTCTGCTGACAGCAGAGAGCCCGAAGTGACGCTAAAACTCACGAACCGAGAGATCATGTGACCTGAGCCGAAGTTGTACATTTAACTGACTGGGCCTCATGGATAAATTATTTTGAAAAAAGTTTCAACTGATAAATGCGTAGTACAACTACACCAGAGGTCTGCATGAGTGAGGTAGATACAAGTACCTGAATGTAAAATCACCATCAATGAATAGCTACAACTGAAGGTGGCTAGGGGTGTGTGGTGTCATTTGGGATCTGGAAGAATCTTGCACTGTGAAGGGCTGCCTCAGATGTTGCAAGATGTCTAGCTTCCCTGGCTCCTATCACTAAATGCTAGGAATATGCCACTGCCACTCCCCTGGACCCCCAAAATGCCTCCATAAATATCTGAACTGCTACTGAGAAGGGCTATTTTGACCCTCCAGCCTCTTGAGAACATTCGATAAGAATACTGATTCTGGGGGCGCCTGTGTGGGTCAGTGGCTTAAGCGTCCGACTTCAGCTCAGGTCATGATTTTGCCATTCATGAGTTCGGGGCCCCGCGTCGGGTTCTGGGCTGACAGCACAGAGCCTGGAGCCTGGTTTGGATTCTGTGTCTCCCTCTCTTTCTGTCCCTTCCCTGCTCACACTCTGTCTCTCTCAATAAATATGTAAAAAATAAATAAATAAATAAATAAATAAATAAACAAACAAACAAACATAAAAAAAAGAATACCGGTTCTGCTTTACCACTTTATACAGTAGTCCCCTTATCCTGGGTGTTGCTTTCCACGGTTTCAGTTTCGCAAGGTTCACCACGGCCTGGAAGAAGATGATCTTCCTCTGACATAGTGTCAGAGGGTCAGTAGTAGCCTAACGCTCTGTCACAATGCATGCATCCTTCACCTCACTTCATCCCATCACGTAGGCATGCTATCATTTCCCGTCATCACAGGAAGGGCAAGTACAGGACAGTAAGATATGTTGAGAGAGAGAAAGACCACATTCACATAGCTTTTATGGTAGTGATTGATATAATTGTTCTATTTTATTATTAGGTATTGTTGTTAATCTCTTACTGTGCCTAATTTATCAATTAAGCTTTATCATAGGTGTGTATGTATAGGAGAAAAACACAGTCTATATAAGGTTCAGTACAGTCTGTGGTTTCAGGCGTCCACAGGGGGTCTTGGAACATATCCTCTGCCGGGCACAGCAGTACCTAACCTTTTGCAAACTCTTTACAGATGTAATAAGAGCTAACATTTATATAATATTTACATCATGCCAGATGCTGTTCTAAGCACTTCACATGGACTAAATCATTGGGGTCTCCCAGTAACCCAATATGATTAGAATGTCTGCTTTATAGATGAGAAAACTGAGGCACAGATCATTTAAGTCACTTGCCACTGAAACAGTGAATAAATGCTGCTGCTGAGATGTAGACACAGGCCTTATCGCTTTGGATCTTCATAAACAGACTCAGGCGATGAGCAGATTAGGGGTGCTTAACCTCAGTTTATTGATTAGGAGAGTGAAGCTCCTTGGTGGCTCAGTTGGTTAAGTGTCAGACTCTGGATTTTGGCTCCGGTCATAATCTCAGGTCATGATCTCACAGTTGTGAGATTGAGCCCTGTGTGGGGCTCTGCATGGAGTGTAGAGCCTGCCTAAGACGCTCTCCTTCCCTCTCCCTCTGCCCCTCCCCTGCTTGCGTGCATGGTGTGATCTCTCTGTCTCTCACAAATAGATAGATAGGTAGATAGATAGATAGATAGATAGATAGATAGATAGATAGATAGATAGAAAAAAATAAAAAGGAGAGTAAAGCTCCAACAGGTCCCATGATTTGTCCTGTTTAGGTCTTCTACTTTCTTGTCTGGTGTATTAGTTTTCTATTGCTGCTCTAACAAATTTCCCAAAACCTTAGTAAATTAAAAGACAAATTTATTATCTTGTGTTTTGTTTTTTTTTTAAGTCAGAAGTCTGATGCAGATCTCAATGAGCCAAAATCAGGGTATCCACAGTGCTGAATTCCTTTCTGGAGACCCTAAAAGAGAATCTGTCCCCTTTCTTTTTCCAGAAGCTTCTAGAGACTACTCAAATGCTTTAGCTCATGGCTCCCTTACATTTTTTAAGCCTGGTAGCAACTTGGATCTTTCTCAAACTGAAACAGTCCAACCTCCATTCTGCCTTCTCCTTGCATTTTTAAGGATTTGTGATTACCATGGTCACCCTAAAATAATCCAGGACAATTTCCCTATTTTAAATATATTTTAAATTAGAATTTCCCTGATTAGCAACCTTAATTCACCTTGCAACCCTAATTCCTCTTTGCCATGCAAGGTAACATATGGTTGGGATCTGGAGACTAGGATGTGGGCATCTTGGGAGTGGGGGTAGGGGACATTTTTTCTGCCTGGTACATCTGGTTTGGTGAAGTTATAATGGTACAGAGTTCCCAGGTAGCACTTCAAGAATATCCTCAACCGTGTAAAGGATCATGTCCTGTCACACTGCAAAGGAGTTCCTCACTTATTCATTTATTTACCCATCTAACAGGTAACTTACGGAGTATCTTCCATGGGATACCACTAGGGCATTGCCCTCAAGGAACAATATTATGGTGACAGATGCCAATAAGCACCATGCAGGCAGGTACAGGATGGAGCAAAAAGTGCTGTAGCAAGGTCATCATGGGATGCTGTGTGCTGTGGTAGCCTATGGGAAGGGCATCTGGCCCGTTCTTGGACAGGTCTACGGAAGGCAAAAGTCTCAAGGCAGCCCAACAAAGAGCATGGCTATCAGCTGTCGCTCAATGTCAGTAGGTGGGAGGAATGTGACCTTCAGACCTTGTTAAGGGGCAGGAAGGAAAAAAGACCAGAGAATTGAGCAGGAATCAAGGCTTCTAGGCCTTATGATAGGGTTGGATTTCATTCTCAGGGTGAAGTGTTGTAAGTAGGAAAATGTCATGCTGGGTTTCACATTTCAAGAAGATAATTCGCCCGAGCCATGCGTCTATTGTAAGGTGGGCAGGGCTCTAGTGACGTGACCCAGCTTCGTGTGCTCACCTGGCAGCACCAGTGTTCAGACACTTCACCCTGAGTTATGCTTAGGGGCACCTTCCCCAGCAAGGCTTAGGTTTATAAGGTGACTTCACTCACATCATGATGTTATCACTAGGTCAACCCTGTGTGGATCATTGGACTACTGGTCTAAGGATCCTTTTCTGTATAGGAGGAAATGGAGGTGCTAGAGATGAGGTGACTGGCCTGCGGTTACCTTGTAGATGAGGGAGCTGGACATCAGATTATCTAATACCCATCCAGTTCTTCCTACTGCATACTACACAAAGTCAAGACATTGTACAGTGGACACAATGAAGTCTTAGAGGTATAAGGCATGGCCTCTGATTTCAGGGAGTTGACAGTTATTAAGGAAGTAGGGCATTTGAGGATGATTGTAAAGTTTTTGAGATTAGTCGTACAAATTGTGTGATCTATAGCATCTATAGCATAGTACCTGGCACACCTTAGGCTGATTTTAAAATGTCTTGGGGCGCCTGGGTGGCGCAGTCGGTTAAGCGTCCGACTTCAGCTCAGGTCACGATCTCGCGGTCCGTGAGTTCGAGCCCCATGTCGGGCTCTGGGCTGATGGCTCAGAGCCTGAAGCCTGTTTCCGATTCTGTGTCTCCCTCTCTCTCTGCCCCTCCCCCGTTCATGCTCTGTCTGTCTCTGTCTCAAAAATAAATAAATGTTAAAAAAAAAAATTTAAATGTCTTAGGAAGCAAAAAATAGGACAGACAGAAGGGAGGAAGAAGGGAAGGAGAGAGTGAGTGGGGGAATCAGGGAGTGAGAAGGGAAGGACAGACAGCAAGGTAGGAAGGGAGGGGGGAGGGAAAGTAATTTGGGGACTTAGTGACTTTCTCTGATGACTCCCCTCCTCCAGCACTCATGCTACTGGACGTGGTGATGATACACATTTGGCATCCGACAATGAAGACTATGCCTTGGTCTGTAGAGCAGAATTATGGAAGTCACTTTATAGAGTTGGGAGGCACGTACTTAACATAGACCGGTCTTGAAAGACAGAAGAGGAGCCAGACATGATTTTAAAAGTTATTGGGAAATGTAATTATCCTTCTAATGTTATAACCACCTTTCCTTTGCCCCCCTGTAGCTCAGGGACCTACAAGTCTGAATATGTTAAGAACACTTTCTACCTGGAGAGATGAAAACTGTCTGCTTAGATATTTTAATTGTTTCTTTTTTAAAGCTTACGCATCAGTGTGAGAATTCAGACTGTATTCTTTATCAGGAAGCCAGTCAGAATGGTCTTTCAATTCTGTATTCCTGTATTCCTGCCGTGGTGGGGAATGCTCTTCATGTCCCTTGATGCTTGTAGCACTCACCCCATGGAGTGCCAATCAAAAATAACTCACCGCACAGGGCTCCGCATTTGTGAAAGGCATCTAGCCGAAGCTACCATTGGTCTGTTTGGTGATGGGAAATTCTTCTCTGGCAGCTAGAATTCTCTGGCCTACTGAGACTTCTGTTTCAAACGATGCATTTCAAAGCAGATAATGTTAAAGAAAAGACAGAATTTCCCCCTGCATTTATACTGAGAGTTTTATATACCATACCTCATTACCTACTTCAGTGGCTTTGATCTATAATAATAGCTTGCCTTTAGCTCTGGCCCGCAGATCCAGACTTAAGAGAAAGTATGAAACACACACCACGAAGTAAATGTCCTAACAGACCCATGCAAATGAGCCCCACTCCCAAAGTGGGGTAGAGAAGATGGAATAGTGGTTATAATGGGAATTAAAATGATGCCCCATACTTTAGCTCAGTGCTTTTGAAACTACTTCTTCCTGTGATTTGAAGCATCATTCTCAGCTTGTTGAGAAGTGTGGGAAGCTCCACCTCAAACTCGACTGGTTGCTCAGTGTGTCTGCAGCTAACCTACCCAGTTCATGTGCTTGCTGTTCAAACTGGCCTTGTTTCTTCTCACTGCAGTTTCTTTCCCAGAGGAGTAGAATGCAGTGGTTTAGAGGGAGGGTCTTGGAGTTACCCAGCGTGGGCTTACATTCTTGTTCTATCTCTTTCTCACTGTGTGAGCTTGAGCAAGTTACTTAACAACAAGCCTCAATTTCTTAATCAGTAGGTTTATTGTGAGGGCTAGAGTAATTATGTATGTAAAGTGGTTAGCTCATTGCCTGGAATATAGTAAGCACTAAATATTTTCCAACTGTATAACATGTCACATTGCATGCTTAGCTAAGTACTATTTGCACACAGAGGTCTTAAGCATACAAGTGAAATGATGGGTTCAATCATATGTTACATAAAGACTTTGGGGGGGGGGACACAAAGGACAGTTTGGGATTTGCTATGGTAGGGAACTGAAGGATGCAACTGATGGCCTAGGAGAGTTGGTTTGCCTTGTAGGGGTGAATTATGATCCCACAAGGGTGTATTTCATTGATGATTTTTAGTAGCATCAGATGTTTTCCATCAAACAGATCACAGTGTAGGCTGCTGTGGTTTTTGGTGGGCAAATGTGAACTTTGTCTTAAAATGCTGGTATGCAGGAACATGCAAAAAAGTGTTTTGTAAAGGGAAAGTGGGCAAGTAAGGATTTAACTTACACAGCAAAATTCAAAATTCTTTGAAAATTTGTCTAGTGCTTATAGGGGTGTGGAGCTCTTACTGGCCAAAAGAAACCCAAAAGTTTCTTTTGTTAAAATGTGGGGGGTGCCTGGGTGGCTTAGTCGGTTGAAGTCCAACTCTTGATTTCAGCTCAGGTCATGGTCTCAGGGTCGTGGGATCCAGCCCCTCTGTGCTGAGTGTGGAGCCTGCTTAAGATTCTCTCTCTCTCTCTCTCTCTCTCTCTCTCTCTCTCTCTCTCTCCCTCCCCCCCTCCCCCTCTCCCCCCCTCCCTCCCTCCCTCACTCTCGGCCCCTCTTCCTCGCTCACACATGCACTCTTTCTCTCTCAAATTAAAAAAAAAAAAAAAAGAGGTGAAATATTTATATAGGTGTTACTAAGCCAGCATTATACTTTAGTTTTTTATGGTTTTAATTTAATGCTGTATTTCATGGAATCTAAGAGACAATCCAGTGGAATTGTATCTGTACCCTCAAAAAAATATAATGTTTAAGATGGGGTGTCTAATGGGATACCTGCTTAAAGTTTTGATGTAAGGGACTATCTCTTCAATGCAGGGATAAGTGAAAAATAAACCCATCACACAGAAAGGGACAACAAAGAAACTCACACATATCAGATTTAGCCCTGGTAGAAGGCAGAAAAAATATATCTGCTAAGATTTTGAATGGCAAGTCGGTTCTACTAAATATGTAGGTCTGAATGTAGTGTCAGTGTGAGTTAAAAAAAACAAAAAACAAAAAACAAAACTTAGGCAGATAATTTAAAGTGGTTTCAGATTGGGAGGGCCCCTGATGAATGATAGGAGTGGTTGTAAATTCTGTCTACAAGAATTCAGCTTCCATCTGGGCCTCCAGCGATTTTAAGGCACATTCCCCAAATCAGAAATGATAAAATGTGAAAAAAAAATGGGCAGTTTAGATTGATGAGAGTTGGGGTATTATAGTCACATAACTAGTTATTAAAATAATTTTTCTGCTAATGTTTGTAAGGTGAGGACCTTGTCAGTAGATTGAAGGAAAAATCTATAGAGGGATGAGATGAAATTCCTTTTCTTCTGAAATAGAACAGTCCAGAGAGAGACAGGTGTGGAGTAATAAATTACATTTACATATATTACAAGTATATTCTATAATAATAATAATAATAATAATTTATATTTATAAGTAATATAAACGCTGTAGCGGAACTTGTGGAATATCTGAAGGTACTAAGGATACCTGGAGTGGAAAAGAATGCTTCACAGAAGAGGTAACTTGTACAGTAGGGTGATCTAAGCAAAGTGAAGTTTAAAGTGTAGGTAATTACTTGGCTGTTTGCGACCCTGCATTTCAAATACTTTCATCTGAAAGCTTTTAATCTGCAATAAAAATCAAAGTTAATGATTTTTCTCTTTTGCTTCCAATATCCATATATTGTCCTCTGTTCTCTACTTCACGTTTAGAATTTATCTAAACCAGGGGCGCCTGGGTGGCTCAGTCAGTTAAGCATTGGACTCTTGACTTCAGCTCAGGCCATGAACTCATGGTTCATGAGTTCAAGCCCCACATCAGGCTCTGCTCTGGCAGCACAGAGCCTGCTTGGGATGCTCTTGTCCTCACTCTCTGCCCCTCCCCGACTCACTGTCTTTCTCTCTCTCTCAAAAGAAATAAGAATAAACTAAAAAAAAAAAAGAATTTGTCTAAATCAAAATAATATATGCAAAAAAATAATATGTGTTTATAACCTTCCTTTGTGCACCCTACCCCATACCTTCTGTGTTGTCCCCCAGAATATTAGAATACATATTTTAATTAATAACTTAATGATTTTTATTAAAAATATTTTAATAGAAGTATAGGTATATTATACTTATAATATTAGAATATATTTCTAATCCTAATATATATAGAAATATATAGTCTAATACTCCAAATAATATGCCTATACTGCTACTTCTTCATATATCAGTTTTAGCCACTATTGACAGAATTAGTGATCATGTCAATATTGTTCCATTTTGTAGCCATGTAATAGTCAATGATCAGGTTTCTTGCAGTTACTCACAGCTTTTCTTTTTTTTCCATTTGCTTCATTTTCTTCATTTTCTTTTCTTTTTATTTTTTATTTAAAAAATCTTTTCGGGGAGCACCTGGGTGGCTCAGTCGGTTAAATGTCCGACTTCGGCTCAGGTCATGATCTCATAGTTCGTGAGTTCGAGCCTCACATCAGGCTCTGTGCTGACAGTTTAGACCCTGGAGTCTACTTTGGATTCTGTGTCTCCCTCTCTCTTTCTGCCCCTCCCCTGCTCATGCTCTGTCTCTGTCTCAAAAATAAATAAAAACATTAAAATTAAATAAATGAAAAATAAAAAAAAAATTAACGTTTATGTATTATTGAAAGACAGAGAGAGTCAGAGCATGAGCAGGGGAGAGGCAGAGGGAGAGGGAGACACAGAATCCGAAGCAACCTCCAAGCTCTGAGCTGTCAGCACAGAGCCTGATGCAGGGCTTGAATTCATAAGCTGTGAGATCATGACCTGAGCCAAAGTTGGATGCCTAACTGAGTAAGCCCCCCAGGAGCCTCCCCTTTTTTTTAAAGAGAGAGAGAGAGTGCATGGGCAGAGGGAGAAGGAGAGAGAGAATCTTATGTAGGTTCCACGCCCAGCGTGGAGCCGGACATGGGGCTTGATGTCATGAACTGTGAGATCGAGACCTGAGCTGAAACCAAGAGTCAGACACTTAACCAACTGAGCCACCCAGTCACCCCTTGCTTCATTTTCTTATACCTGTCTGTACATTTTTTTCCCCTGAAGCAGCACTATGTTTATCAAATATCTAGGAAATTTGTTCTTTTTCAAATGCTCATATATGTTGAATCCCGCACACATTCTGTTTATTTTCCCACCCTGCTGCTGTGGACTGGTTCTCTCTTGGTCTGGCGCATGGCCGTCTTCCTCAAGCCATCCTGGGCTTTCTTTTCTGTCACCTTCACTTGTGGTTTACTCCCTAGTTTTGCTGGACAACATTCATCAGTAGCTTCCTGAGAAAGAACGTGTGGGAGGCAAATAGTTGAAAATATCTTTAATCTGTTCTCTCACTGGACTGATACTTTGGGTGTGATAGGCTGAGTGAGCATTTTTCCCTTGGTAGTTTTCAGAGTGTGCGAGAAGCCTTTCTGCTATGAGAAGTCTCACTCTTCTTTACATGTGACCTGTTTTTTTCTTTTGTTCTGGAAACTTCTAATTTTTCTTTTTATCACTGATATTCTGAGTTATAAGTAGCGATTGGCCTTGGTGTGGAAGTTTTGTTAATCAATTTTCTAAGACCTTGATAGGTACAGGTAGGCTAAAGCTGTGGTTCCCAAACTATGTGCCAAGGTGTTGTAGGTCGCCCGAGTGAACTCACAAGAGTGCCAGGGAATATTCTGAAATTTTGAGGAAAACATAGCAACATCTGTTGGCCACTAGGCGAACCATTAACTGGAGACTTAATATTAGATTGCTACATTCCTTCCATGATGTCAATATCTTTGCAGAACTGGGTTTTCTGCAGTTGCCATGATTTCAAAACACACACACACACACACACACACACACACACACACAAACAAAAACAAGTACCACACAAATCAAAACATACTTTGGAACAGGAAATGAGGGTGGCAGTATTCAATATGATTTCTAGGTTTGAGAAGTTGTATAGTGCCCAGAAGTTACTAAGTTTTTAGGACATAAAGAGTCCTTTAAGTAGTTTGGATTTAACTACTTAAAACACTGAATTGGAAGGTATCTCTTTGGGCCTAGGCGTGTCATGAAAAAGTTACTGAGACATTACGTGTGTCATTTAATGAGTAGACTGGGACCTGTATTCTGAAGAATCTTACACTTCAGTTCTGGAACATTTTCTTGTTTGATTTCTTTGATCATTCCTCTCCTCCATTTTCTTTGCTTCCTGTGCATAGAAATTCTTTTGGTTGGGTGTTGGACCCTCTGTATTGACACATCAAGCTGATTTGTGTCGTCTTGTTGGTTTTTCTCCAGTTTTCCTTCTCTGTTTACTTTTGTTCTTTTTCATGGAGAATTACTAGATTTTTATCTGCAATGCTTGTATTGATTTTTTTTCATCCATCATATCACTAAGGTCCAAGAATATTTTCTTATTCTCACTGTTCATTTTTTAAATAGCATCCTCTTGTATTGTGGATGCGACGACATCTTTGCTGATCTCTCTGAGCGTATTAATAGTTTTTTGAAGGGTTTTTTTTCACTAGTATTGACTCATGTCTCCAAGTTCCTTTCTCTGTGCTTCAATTTTCAGTGTGTTATGCATAGCTAATAGTTTCATCTATTTTGAGATTTGTTCCATTTTTGTATTCCCCTAGAGGCAGAACCTGAGCTGAGGATCTCAGGGCAAGAAGTTGATTTGGGATACAAGCCCAAGAAGCACTGGTGGTGGAGTAGGAACACGAGATAGTAAAGGGAATGAGCCCATAAAGGCCCCGCTGTGGACCACTCAGTCACTGTGGCACTTAGCGTATTTTCACCTGACATGGGAGGAAGCAGATAAAACTTACTCAGCAACTCTCCACCCATCGTTTTGTTAAGGGCTACTGTTGGGGGCGTTACCTCTCTGGTACTTCTGTTTGGCATCTCTATGAGGGCACAAGGCTCCTCTGCCAAAAAAATGGCCCTGGGCAGAGAAGTGCGGGTAATCACTGGAAGCAACCTTCTGCGCGTAGACTTGACTACAGAGGAGACATGGTCTAACTTAGGCTCCAGCAGAGCCACATGGCCTAATTTAAAAGTGTTCAGAGGAAATCCTAGTGGAAGATGGACTGCACTCAGTTCTAGACACATTTCCATCACAAGTCTTTTCTGAAGGCTGGTTCAGGCATGATCAAGATTGAGTATACTGTCCTCGGAAAGCTTTGCAAAGCAAAATGTTGGCTACCTATACCTGACTTTTAATTTCTTTAAGTGTATGGTTGGTAGAGAGTCTTGCAGATCCAGTGAGTTGATTGCAGTTTCTGTGAGTAGATGATGCACGAGTTAGATTAATTGAGCCAAAGGGGAGTATTGTGTTTCTCAACCTCAGTCCTATTGACATTTTGAACCAGATAAGTCCGGCCATGAGTGACGTAGACAAACTACCTGGGCAATAGCCTCACCTGCCTAGAACTCCGTTTTCTCATTGATAACATGGGGGTGACAACAGTACTTTCATTATAGGCCTGAGGGGGGAGTTTAAAAAGTTAATACAGAACTCAATACAGGATCCAGCACAAAGAGTTCAAAGTGTGGTGGCTATTCGTATGCTATTTTTGTCTATTTGTCTTTCTCCACTAGACTGTATGACTCCAGGAGAAGGGATCAGATCTTTTCCATCTTAAAACTTGAGCGAACTGAAGACAATTGACCCGTTGGCAGTTGTCTGTTGGTCATTAGCCATGGCAGGATTTGGGCAAAAGTAAGAAATAAACAGCTTCAGTTGGTGAGATTTATTGACTGTAAAATAATGTACATGGCCTTGGGTCAACAGCTACTCAAGAATGTCTTCAGGCAATAGGCCTTTCTTATATCAATCCCCAGTTGAAAGAGGGGCTAAGTTAACAAAGCCAGGTGATTCTGTCTTTTAAAACTTGAAAAATCGAATATTGCAATGGATTTGATAGTTTTCAAATATTTTAAAATTTTTAACATTTTTATATGGGTACATTTTATTTTGAGTTTATAATTCATGTCACAGAATCATTATTTCTCATTTTTCCAGAAAATGTACTCTCCACAAATTTGCCTCAGTAATAATGAAATGACAGGAGACCATGTTCCTAGGATGGTATGCGTATCAATCTGTATCTGTCAGGGAAAAGTAATTAATGTAACTTGATAACCGCTCCAAGAGCTCAGTTAAGTTGTGTATTCTTTGAAAAGCCCATAAAGCCTGGAAGAATTATCTGAAAGAAGAAACCTTTTAAAGAAGGGATCTCAGAGTCTGATTTGTAACATTCCACTCTCAGTTACTTTATCGTTGCTGGATGTGTTCATATTTATATATGTGTGTGCATATAATATAAAATACACACAAAAATATTCTTTGGGAAAATCGAAAGCTTCCCCGATATAGTTGTAGAGACAGAACTTGCATAGAAAAGACATATGAGAGCTTTGCTAAAGGAATGATATAGGTAGTAAATGCTATACATATAATGAGGGAGGGTTCTGAAAGTGGGAGACAGCCAGGAATGATTCTGCAGAGCCAGGACAGGACCTGAACTGGACCTGGAATAAGTCTTTCTAGTCTGCCGTCTGCCGCTGCCTGCTTCCAGGCTGTGTGAGAACAGCATGCTTGCCATGCAGACCAACTTTTACCTGTCCACTCGCCAGCCCTTCCCACCGGTGTGGAATGGACAGATCCTTGAGGCAGGACCCAGGCCCTGGGAGCTTCCCCTGTCAAACACCCTGCCTGTCAGTTTTCACATACAGACCTGTGTTGTTGGGTTTTGGATTCCCTCTCCAGTCTTTCTAACACCTGTACAGATTCACCCCCATTACATGTTGAACATGTCCCCTCCAAATTCATATGTTGAAGTGCTTACCCCCTAGTACCTTAGAATGTGGCATCTGGAAATAGGGTCATTGCGGATGTGATTGGTTCAGGTGAGGTGACACTGGAGTAGGGTGAGCTGCCAGTCCAATATGACTTCTATCCTTATAAAGAGGGGAAATTTGGACACAGACATCACACACAGAGAACAACATATGAACATGAAGGCGGAGATTGGCATGATGAATCTATAAGCCAAGACACTCTAAAGATTGCCAGGAAACCATCTCAAGTTGGAGGAGGCCTGGAGGAGACTCGCCTTCACAGCAGGAACCGATCTGCCGACACTTTGCCTTCCGACTCCTGGCCTTCAGAACTGGGAGAGAAGGCTTCTATGGTTTAAGCCACCCAGTTTGTGGCACTTTGTTATAGCAGCCCGAGCAAAATATTACACCTCCTATGGAAGGCTTTGGATACATTTCATAAAAATTTGGCAAGGAGTTTGGGGAGTGAGCAAATAGTAATTGAAATTTAGCACATTTTTTTTTCTTTTTGTCAAATGTCTAATGAGACCATCTGTCTTTACTGAGTGACTGAATGTTCAGATGCATTTCTCTAGGTGTATGAGTCAGCCCTGAAAGGGCTAGGTTGTTACAGGTTATTGTGGTGCATACAGCACTGCTAAATTTTGTTCTCATGCATGTCTGCCTCGCCATAGGACTGTTCCTTGGGAGCAGTTTCTCTGATTTTTGTGTGAGTCAAAACTTGATATCCATGCTCCTAAAATCAATCTAGTTTCCAAAATCTTCACATGTTGGCTTACTGGATAAAAGACAGTTATTTGATATAAATAATTTTTCTAAGTATAAATATGTCCTAAATATATCCAGGGATGTACTTAGGCTAAAAAAAATATTTGTCAAATTTAACTGGGCATCCTACATTTTTAGGTGCTTGAGCTGGTAACCATATTTACATGTTTTTCAAAACTGTAGCCTTGTAGCCAGCCAGTGACAAAACCATGAGTCAGTAGAGACAGACTAATCAGAGGGTGGATCATTGAAAATGGTTTTGTAAAGATAAAAGTAAACCAAGAAGATGCTCCGAAGGTGTAGCTGAGGCCACTGAAGGAAGGTGTGATTTCTTCTTTGAAGACTTTGTTCCTCATCCCCAATTTTAGAAGGACCAGAGTTTGGAACAGCAGCTAAGAAATGGGGGCAAGGGACAGGAATAAGATGACAGTAAATCTAGAATCAGCATGGACTGAATTACTAATAAAAAATAATATTACCAACAGGACCCGAAGCAGTTATCATCTGAAAATTAAAGAATTTGCATCTTGATGCTACACCTATAAAACTAATTAACAAGGTTGTTATTGACAAGAGCCCTTTTATATTTTTACTCTTTCTTTCTAGTGCCACAAAGTACATATTTTTATATACTCCCATATATATAACATATACTATAGTATACTATACATAGATATATACAACATAGACTGTACTGTATGTGGTTTATTGGTTTCTTGTCTGTCTCCTTCATTCACAGCTATATTCCCAATGCTTAGAGGATTACATGGAACTCACTGGACACTCAATAAATACTAGTTGAAAAGGAGTGCCTGTGTGGTGCAGTCGGTTAAGTGTCCGACTCTTGAACTTGGCTCAGGTCATGACCTTACAGTTCATGAATTCAAGCCCTGCATTGGGTTCTGTGCTGATGGCTCAGAGCCTGCTTGGGATTCTGTCTCTCCTTCTCTCTCCCTGTCCCCTGCTTGTGCTCTCTCTCTCTCTCTCAAAATAAATAAATAACCTTAAAAAAAAATACTAGTTGAATGGATGTACCAACCAATAGCTTTCTTTAACTTAAGGCTTTACAGATTACCTCCAGTTAATTTGAAAGAAAGGGTTTACCTACCAGCTTTCTATGGGAAGGTCTGAGAAAGTTCTTCTATTGTGAATAACTTGGAGCCTGAGAGCCATGGTAAGAGAAGTTTAGATGGGGCGAGATCCTCTTTTCAGAAATTTCCAGCATTCCATTGGAAATTATTGAATCACATCAGGCTTCAGGACATTGTATGGTGTAAAGGACTTCTTGAAGTCTTTACAGCTTGCTCACTGGTGGTGAAGTTGACCTTCTTCATACTGAATTCACCAGCTGTTTACTCACTCTTCTGGTTTGATTCACGAAGGGAAAAAGAGGCATGTGAAAAGACAGTTGCATTTCCTGGATCTTAACCTATTATCGTAAGAACTATACCCAGTTGCAGGGGTTTTTTTCTTTCCACACCTTAAATTTTTTTTTTATTATGCTTGACCTATATTAAAAGTAAGTTGAAGCACATATTTATCATTGCGAAATACAGTGTGAGCTAGTCACACTTACAAAAGTTCTTTCATGTGGTGCAAATAACAAATACATGGAGATGAAAAAAAACTTTTTTTTTCATTGTTGTTCTTTGGCAACAGCATTAAAATTCAGATTAAATCTTTGATTGTTAATGTGTTCTAGAATCTTGTAAATAGGATTGTTTTTAATCACCTTAGAAAAATCGGTATTTGACTAGTTAAAACAATGTAGGGTTTGAAGTTAAATAGCTGATTTGCACAATAACTTGGATCCTGACTACCCAAATCTTTATAACTCCAATTGTCAGAAGCCTAGGATTGGGGTGGGGAGAGAAAAAGAAGTTTTTGAACCAGAGGTGGTCCCTCGAGTGGAACACTTGATAGATTGTGTGCTGATAGGTTACATTTGGGGACAGCATTGGTTCATGGGCAGCCTATGTCCTCTGTCTCAGATCCCAACCTGCCTTATCTTTTTAGCAGCATGATTAGAAGTGGTTGCTGCAATTGCTATGGAAAAATACACCAGGAGGTTATCATATTTAATGTTTCAGAAAACTTCCTTCTGAAGGCGATAACAGTATTTCTTAATCACTGTGCCGTTGGGCAAGCACAGGTGTGTTGCATACCGTTAAATCACTCTATCCTTAGGACATAATGTTGTTCTTTGAAAGTATTTGCCTCTCCTTCTACCTTTTTCCTCCAACCCCCTCTTTATGCCAAAGAAAGCACATTTCCCAGACTTATTCTCCACACCCAGCAAGGTATTCTTTAGAAATCCTGAGTGATTTTTTTTTTTTTAACTCATTCCACCCCAGTGACATCTCCAAGCTCAGGATGCATGTTTCTTACTCATTTTTGGTCCGCACATATTTAAAACAAATTTTTTTTTTAATGTTTACTTATTTTTGAGAGACAGAGTGCAAGTGGGGGAGGGGCAGAGAGAGAGAGGGAGACACAGAATTTGAAGCAGGCTCCAGGCTCTGAGCTGTCAGCGCAGAGCCTGACATGGGGCTCGACCTCGTGAACTGTGAGATCCTGACCTGACCCAAAGTCCATTGCTTAACCGGCTGAGCCACCCAAGCGCCCCTTGGTCTGCACATATTGACTGAGCATCTCCTATGTTCTGCGTATTAAAGCAGATTCCAGAGATAGAAGCATATTAACAAAGCACCTCCCCTTTGTCAAGGTGCTTACAAGACATTGGGGAAGGTGCTTTGTAGAGAGGCCACGTTCTTCTCTTTTCTTCCATTTGAGTTTGCATTGCACTGAATCAGGGAGAACCATGGTAGGAGAAATCATTTAACCCTAGTAATAAAAAAGGTGGGTTGGAATTCTATTTCAGTCAGTTTTGGTTAAATTCAAGGTAGGAGTCTTAAAAGGCAAGTGATAAAAAGTAGAGGACTTCTCTCATGAGCCAGGTCAGAAACATTTTGTAATGCCAGCTTCCTTTTCATTTTAACTGCAGCATAAAACACAAATCTTTGGTCTGCCATCTGAACCTGCTACAATTTTAGCCTCAACCTACTTTCTGCATTTCCAGGTAAACACTATGCCGTGGCTAAATTATCCTACTTCTTACCTCCTGGAAACACTGTACAATATAGGACCCGCCTCAGTGCTTGGCTGGCAGCAGGCGATTAGTAAGGATTTGGAGGATGAATGAATGAATATGAATGTATATATTTCGTCTTCCATCCTGTTCTTTAACATCATTTTTCACAGCATTTTGTGCGTAGAGCATTCCAATTACAAATTTCTGACAGAGAAGGAATCTGATTGGTGTGACCTGGGTCAGGTGTCCCTCCTTTGTCCAGATAGCTGTGTCCAGTAAATCAGACCACATGGCCAGGTACTCACTCAGTGGGGATTCTAAGCACATTCTCTGGGAAGGGTGTCATGAGTATGACTTACCACACCTCTAAATAGCTTAAGGGGCAGAATTCATTGAGAGATTATAGTGGTTCAAATACCTGGAAGGGGCTGTAGGAAACAAGGAGTTTGCTAACTTTTCTTCCTTCCCTGTGAAGGTGAACACAGGTCGAAGGAGTGACCAGAACAGGAAGGAGTTAACAAAGGAAGTGGTATTTTCAGGGCAAAGCCAGGCTTCCGTCAGGGTAAGTAGAAGGAGGAGGAGGAAGTGTTCGAAAAAAAGATTAAAGATAAGGAGAAAGAATTTTTTTCATGATAAAGCACAAATCATTTCATTTTATTCTTTAATTCCAAGTATTGACATATTTTTTCTTATTATCTCATTATGATTGTATAGGCATTTACTGAATACACAATCAAATGTGTAATATTGCTTTTATTTTAAACAATGCATTCCAGTTCTAAACAGTAATGTCTATACATTTGAGGAAAGGAACCCACTTTTAGGTTAGAATTTGCCAATAATTTTTGAATGATTCTGTGAAAAGTGAGCAAATGAATGGAGTCAGTGAAAACCGACTAAGCGTGAGAAATAGGTACATTTGGAAAATGATCAGTTTTATAGCATTTACTCTCATGAGAAATATTTGCTCGTCTCAAGTTTGCTGCCAGCACTTGTTTTCAAAGTTAGCCCAGATCAGTTATATATACAATTGCTTATTTTAGGAGAACAATTGATAAGACAGATCAAATACGAGGAAAATTTTTCCCTTTTAAGTTTCCTGTGATGTGTCCTTGCTGTGAAGCCCCTCAGTAGATTTGACTAGAAATCAAAAGGAACTTGTTATCCTGATTTTTCTTTCTCAGTGAAAAGCAAACGGTAAATATCATGGTTGAATGAAAAAATAAATTGGATTTTAAAATTTTATGTGTGTGTTTCCCCAGTTTAAGCTTCCCCAGCTTTATTCAGCTGGATGGTTATAATTGACAAGGCCCCTTAAAATGTGACATATGCATCTGAGGGTTAAACCTTTTAATGTAGTTATTAGGTGAACTCTTTTACCTTACTGGATGATGACTTTGTTGTATAACATTTGTTATGTTTATGATAATAACATTGTGTGTATGTGTGTAAATGTATACATAATTATTTATAATTTATTATCACTTTGATCCTAAAACATCCTAGAGTATATATTCACTTAGAGGAGATAATATTATGGTGAGCATTCTCCATTTTATTTAGTGGAGGATTCAAAAATAGGTCATGTAAAATGAATTTCTAACCAGTAAATCTTGTTTTCCAATTGATTTTAAGTTTTAATGGGATATATTCCCTGAAAAAAAATATTTAGTAAACTTTATAAATGTTTGGGGAAAGGCCTCAGTGATTTGATCATCTCTATAAATGTTTGGGGAAAGGCTTCAGTGACTTGATCATCTCCTAGTGTTAGGGGTTAAGTTATGCCCACCCATTCATATGTTTAAGTCCTAACCCCATGGTACCTTAGAAGATGCCCTTATTTGCAAACTGAGCTGTTGCAGATGTAATCAGTTAAGATGAGGTCATAGTGAACTAGGGTGAGCCCATAATCCAATATCACTTATAAAATTCTTCTAGAAAGGGAAATTTGGACATGCAGCCATGCACAGACCACACTAAGGGACTCAGAGCGAAGTTGGTTATCTACCAGTCATCGAGAGAGTCCAAGAACACAGCCCTCAGTGGAAACCAACCCTGTAGAATCCATGATTTTGGACTTCTGGGCTCCAGAACTGGAAGACGATACATGTCTGTTGCTAAAGCCACCCAGTTTGTGATATTTTGTTACAGGAGCTCCAGCAGATTGATACACTTGGCCAGGTAGAGGTGGTCTTACCGGGTGCCCCCAACCCCCCCAACCCCCCCCCCCCCCACTGCCATGGGTCCTCCTTCCCTAGAAGCTGACTTTTTGGAAACCAATTCCATATTCCAGCCTCTGGAGTTTTGTTTCTTCTTTGTAACATTTATAATGTTTAATAAGGCTGAGCTGTGATAGAATAATTGTCCAGGAGGGCCCATAGCATAGTCTGCAAATTCCTGAATAAGAATAAAACCATTCCCTATTTTGTGAAATTCATAAAAAGAGGCAGGTTGGGAGTCCGTGGATCAAAAAGACTTAGGAGAGCGGCTGAATTCTTGCTTTGGCCGTACATTTTCTGGCCTTAGGTACACGCTTAACTTGTCTGGATCTGAGTCTTTTTATCTGTGTAATAGAAGATAATCTCTTTTTGCTTTGTGCATGTAAATCCAAAACTCTATATTACACAAGATGAAGTAAGCATACATGTAATAATAACATTTAAATGCTTTTTCTCACTTTCCTGTTATCCAAATAAAGATGCTATTCGTTAAAGAAAAAAAAAGTGCAAAGTACAGAATGTCTTATAACGAAAAACACAGTCTCCCCAGCCACCCCCACTCTCCCCGGCTCCCGGCCCACTTCCCAGGGGAAACCACGTTTAACAGTTTCCATATTTAGCTCTTTCAGTGGTTACCATCCTAACTGTAATAATATGCTTATGCTACATTTCCTTGATGATCAACTCTAGACATTATCTCTTCACTCCCCACCACTTACTAGTTTTCAAGTGAAGAATCACTGATTCAGCAGACATTCCTGATAGCCTGTAGGTCAACAGGCCTCTTTAGGGCTCTCACTCTCTGTGGATCTAATTTGAGAAAAGAACGTTAGCTTCACAGTCAGAGGGAAACTGGGGATGTGATGATTTCCACGGGGCATAACACAAAGACAGCAAGAGTTTGATTTAATTACTCAAGCTCAAATTGGGCCTGTGTTGTTATGTTTTTGCTCTTTTTATATTTTTCTGTCTGCATATATTTATTTTAAATAAAATAAAACACAAACTGAACTTAGAATATCCTATGTCACGTTTATAAAAAGAAAAACGTCTATCCTAATAGCTTATAATCCAGTACCTTGAAAAAACTAAGAGATGTTTGACAGATAAGAAGCTTTTTCTTCAGTCTTAAGTACTAACCGAACTGCTGTTGAGAGTGCCAGTAGATGGTCATTTGTGGCACCAGCTTGATTTGGTTTTTCAGTTCACCCCTTCCAGAAAATTGCGGTTGGTTATCCAAAGAGTAAGACACGGAGCTGACAAAACCATTACTGTTTCTTGGAAACACAGCATCTCTGCCGTTCAGATCTTTCTGGAAATGCTGTTAAGGAAATGACTTTGACTTATAATTTACAAACCTCTTTGTTATCCATGATGACAGTAAGATACACCACACAGGGTTTTCATGTTCACTGCTTGGGGTTCCTTTGAGCCCGTTTCAAATAATCTGACACACGTCTGCTGCCTCCTCTCTGGCCCTTGATCAGATTGGATGTCTTCCCAGCACTGATGTTAATGGAGTCTCGGACTTAACTATTACACTTACTATGGCCACAGATCAATGTCTGCAAATGGGACAAATCAATTTGGTGATGGGGTGAAAGACATGTAGAAGGAGTTGTGTGTCAATGCTTTTTGCTCTTTACCAGCCCTCTTCCTCCCTCTTGCCTTGTTGACTTCATAATAGCAGTGTTTCCTCATTCTCCTGCTCTGCCACTTACCTTTTTTCACCAGGTCATTGTCTGCCATGTGCCTCAACTAGGCTTTGGGAAGGATCTGTCTGTATCTGCTTCTTTTCTACTTCCATGGTTTCACCTGTCACTTATCTGCACACAACTCTGAAATCCCTTTCTCGAGCTGATGCCTCTATCCTGAACTTCAGGAAGGCCCACTGGACACTCTTACGTGAATGAAGTTTCTCAAATATGGTATGCCCGCACACGGTCCTCTTTCACTTTCCTGCTCAAACGTACCTCCTCCAATGCCCCTTAACTGGGCAACAGACTCCCACTTTTCCCCACTGACCCAAACCAGGAAACTGAGGCTCAGGTGCTTGTTCCTGCCTGTCTCTCAGAGTTCTGTTCACTGTCCCCATGCAGGTAGCAAATCTTATGCTTCTGTCTGTGCCCACTGCTCTTGTCCTCATCGGGACTTTCCATCCTGTTTCTCGACTGTAGCAATGTCTTCATAGTTGCCTTGTCACTCATCAGCCTCTCTAATCCTCCATTTTCAAATTTTATTTTCGGCCACAACTCTTTCACTTATTAGAAGTTGTGATCATGTCATTTTCCTGTTCAGAAATCCTTGGCTGTGTCCCTAGTGACATCACGATATAAGTGAAACTTTATAGCCTGACATCTACCACTTTTTCGTCTGTCCCCACTGGGCTTCATTCAATATAATGCATCCAGGGCCCCTTGTGGAGCCTGGTGCATAGTAGAGGCCTGAAGAATACATGAATAATGAATAAAGGGAAGATTGAGTGAATAAATGAAAGAATGACTCAACAGATATTGAGCCTGCCAAACATACCTGTCTCCTGCTGCCAGGAAAACTAGTTCCCTCCTTCTAAAAGGAGTGAAATTCTATTCAATATGTCATTTTGTGAAGTTTTTCATGGCGATCTAGTCTCAGTTTCCTCCCAGTTTGTGATTTGGGGGCATTTTTTTCATGCCACAGTCATAGCGGTTCATATATGTCATGGCTATGTGTGTGCTGAGTGTTCACAGAGACTGGGACCCTTTTATGGCAACAAA
This sequence comes from Lynx rufus, assembly GCF_022079265.1. Lineage (NCBI taxonomy): Eukaryota > Metazoa > Chordata > Mammalia > Carnivora > Felidae > Lynx > Lynx rufus. The sequence continues at coordinate 49,850,410 of NW_025814826.1, read as the reverse complement.
GACTCAGCCCCTAACACAAAGCCTGACACACACAGGAAATCAGTCCACGTTTGAATTCCCACCACCACCAGTTTCTTTTTGGAGTCTCATTATATTTTCCTCCTGACGTTCCACAGTGTTTTCCCCACCTCTGTTCTCTCATCCTGAAATCGCCTCTTCATAGCCCTACTAGATTGATTCTTTTGTGCTGAGAATTAAAAAGTTTGCAGAAATGCTAGAACGCTGACAAAATGAAGGGTCAGGACTCCTGACTTGGAGATTCTTGTCTTCTTAAAAGCACCTGACATTTTACCTTTTCAGGTGTCTCTGACCATTCCAGAGTTTTAGGGATGCTACGTAGCGATATAAACAGCACATCATTTTGCAGAGTGCAGAAGATCTTTGAAGAAATTTTAGCTGCTTAACCCCTTCACAGGATTTGTGCTTTGAGAGTTCATAGAGTTAGTTAGGAGGCAGTGTTCCAGGAAGGAGACATAGTTAAGCCCAAAATGAACTTACTGACTCTTGTGTTTTCCCTGCTTATGGGAGTCTTGGAAACCACCTGAGTTGTATCCAATACAGCTATTGCCGTCTGACTAGATTGTGTGCATGTGCACGTGAAGTCTGGTTGTGGCCGAAGCAAATGACCATGCGTTGTTAACAGAGCTGTAGTTTGCAAAACAGCCAAATAAGTTTTAGATTTGAGAAAGGACAGAGTTCAGGGAAACATCAGTCTAACCAAAGTGTTTCTGCTGCTGTTGCAAATGCCACTGTTAATTGGAATTGTTTATTATTTCGGTTACTTTCAATAGTGCTTTGGGGAGTACCGTTGCCTTCATATTGTGTAAATATGTCCCTGCCACCAGTGACTGGACAACATAGGGCGTTTTTACAGGCAGCCTATTACCTGAGAGTAGGCATCCAGTTTCCTGTATTAGGAGACATTTCTCCTGGGATTTTACCTTCTGTTCACAGCCCGAACCATTTTGGTAGGAAAAATGTGGTCCTAGTAATGTCTGTCGGTCACCTGTGGCTTGCAAAGTACTTAATGCTTATTAACTCATTAATCCTCTCCATGAACTCTGTGAGGAAGGTAGATGTCAAGTCGTGTTTTCGTCCTTCCAAGGGCTATGAATTGGAAGCACAGATTTGCACAGGCTGTTTGGGAACACCCATGGGAAATCCTGAGACCTGACCCTACCATTTTGAGGTGTCTGAAACCAACATTTGGCAGCTGATTCTCTCTCTCTCTCTCTTTTTTTTCTTCTTCCTCTAACTCCAGATGGCTCTCTACTCTTTAGCCACCAATCAGAAATCCTCACTGGGTATATCTAGCAGGAGACCTTGGCTGAAAAATAAAACTTTGAGAACAATAGCAATTGTTCATTTGGGCGAGGAATAGATACTTGTGACATCAAGACCTTGCTACATGATTTTGGGATTTATCCAAATCCAACACTTTGGTCAATCTTTGAGTGTCCTGTTTATCCATGGGGTAAGGGTTTGCTTAACCAACTGTTTTCTCCTAATCCCTTCAAAAACGTTTATGCATAAAACCTTGACAAGTGCTCTTTCAAGGGACCTAGTCTCTGGCTTCTGGAGAGTTCTGTCCTTTTTTGTCGTCCATCTGAATGTTAGAAATATATCCGAGTTGAAGATTGGTATTGGAAACTTAGAGCTAAAACTGGGATATTGTTCTTACTTGTAGGTAAGAGTCTTATTTCCATCCCTTAGATCTATAGATTAAAGGTGATTTCTGGGGATCTACCCAGTTCTAGGGCTTGACTATAATCAAAATGCTTCTCAGAAACCATATTGTCATTCCATTATTTCCCTAATGAAGTATGCAGAGCGCAAGGACATGCACACTGTTTACTCATCCATGTGTGCATTTTTCATCTAGCAAGTACTTCTTTATTATCCACCATGTGACAGCGATGTGCTCAGCTCCTGGTGGTACCGAAATGACCAGATTTATGAGAGAAGAGCAGGTGGGCCATTTAGCCGCAGGCCGCAGATTCATAAAAGGTCTCAAATTGAGACTCTTGACATTGTTCCCAGATGAAGTTCTGTTTGCGTTGTAAATAAGAGTAACTTGTGAAATAGAAGCATTTGAGAATATACGAGAGTTTCGTTAATCCTGTTTTGGCATTTCTTAATCTCATAGCATATGGGGAGTTTAAAAAGTGCAAAGGCCTGGACCCCTTACCGCCTCTGAGAGTTCTTCGAAATGGCTCAGACATCCTCCCTGTGTCTCATTACCCCATAGGAGATCAGGTAGCCTTTCCCCCACCCCCAAGAAAGAAAGAAGGTAGTATGCCAGGATAAAAGAGCATCTCCAGAGAGCAGCCATGAAATATAAATGTGAGACAGCTGGAGGGGCCTAGAGACAGCCTCTGGTTAATAGCCAGAAAAGGTGCAGGGCGGCCTAATACCCCACGGGCAGTTTATGGCGAAGTGAGACTAGAATGAAGGTTTCCTGATCCGATGTGCTCTGCTCTTTCCTCCGTAGACGGGGACCTCAACAAAAGATACTGTGTCTATGTAGCTGGGTACGCCTCTACGTCACTCCTTGGATCATGGGCTGGCTTCACTTACTTTATTCTCTTTCCTTCCGTCCTTCCTTCCTTCTCTCTCTCAGTCTCCTCTCTGTCTCTGTCTCCTTTAATTGAGTACATTCTGGTTCATACTTCTTGCCAGTGTGTCCTTTTTCTACATTACCCCATTGTTCCTACCAACAATAGAGGTTAGGCGACATCAAAAGCAGAAAGTTTGGTTTTAATCCGAATGATATTTATGTTGTGTGCTTTGATCTTGACTCTCCTGCCTCAGGCCAGAGTAGGACGTCACCACAACAGTGAACTCGAGGCTGCCTGTTCTCTCTGGAGCTGGGATCACCAGGATGCGGTTAGCTTGTTGCAGAATGAATATCATTTGGACCAACAGCCTGCAACCGGTTTTTCTCAGTAAATCCCAACTGTATGAAGAAGAGGTAGAGGAGAAAAACCCCTCACAAACAACCCCATCCTCCCTGCAAAACATACAGGAGACAAACTAGGCGAGAGTGACTATTTACCTGCCTTGTCTATTCTTGCTGTCTCCTTTTCTTTGGGTTTTAGACAAATGCAATGTGACAGAAGTTCAACTCCATGACTTTTATCAAGTCTTCCCTGAAGTTTCATAATTGTCTTTGAGCTGCCTCATGGGTAGCACCCCTCAATGTGCCGAAGGCTTTTCAAACTCAACATGCCAGGACTGAACGTACCACTTTCCCCTAGAAATCTGCTCTTCCTCCTTAGTTTTTGTAATCTGCCACCGGGCTCCCAAGCTAGAAGCTTTGGATTCATCCTACTCTCTTTCTCTCACTCACCATGTTCTGTCAATTTAACTACCTGAATGTCTGCAAATCCAATTACTGCATCCTCTCCACATACCACACGGCTGCCAAGGAGATGTGTCTAAAATGCAAATCTGATTGTGCCTTTCTCCTTCTTCAAAAGTTCTGAGGATTCCCCAAACTCAGAATCCCATCCGTACCCTCACACACGGGATCACCAAGTGGTCCCGCACAGCCCGGCTCAGCTGACTAAGCCGTCGTGTCCTAACTCGCTCTGCGGCCACACTGAACGTCCGCCTATGTTCTCGTGGGGCGTGCTCATAAGTGCCTCTGGGTCTTTGCTCCTGTCAGTCACATCACCTGGAATATTCTTTTATGGCTGGTCACATCCTGCTCTTCCAGATTCAACTCAACTCTCTTCACTTTTATCAAGTTTTCCAAGACCTCCCAATCAGTTGGTGACTTTATCATTTTACCCTGAGTGGTTTACTAGAAAGAACATGAGCTTTGGAGTTAGACCAAACAGATGTTGAGAACCTGTGCCACCCTGAACCTCAGTTGTCTCATCCATGACCATGGACACAGTGCCAGTGTCATAGAGCCATTGATAGGAGTAAGCAGAATATTGTTTCCTCCCCACAGCAAACTGTACAGAGATATAGCATAGTAGTTAAAAACATATGGCCTTGAATCCAGGACATGTGGCTTTAAAGCCCAGCCCCACCACTTATATCCGTGGCCTTGAATGGATTGCTTAGGCAAATGACTCTCCTTTCGGTGCCTTCAGCTGCATGGTCCTAGTTCCAACTTTGTAGGGTTATCGGGAATATTACATGAGATAAATGTAAAGTTACCATGTTTGGCACGTAGTAATCACATAGGGGATGTTGGACGTAATATTTTTTTTCCTGCACTTGCCATACCGGATCATAATTATTTCTTTACGTGGTTCTTTTCCCATCAACTGGAGGATTCCTGAAGGGACCAGACTGTGTGACTGTATCTTACTTTTACTTTTGTTATCCTCAGCTACTACCAGGAAACATGGAATAAGCATTCAGAAGCTGTTTCTTCAAATGGGTAGAGCCAGGAGCATTTCATCTGAAGTTTTAGTTCTGTAATGTGGTTAACAACACATTCTGGGCTTCTTCCGGGCCACAGGTGCATTCTCATATCCATGCCAGTCGTGCTTTGAGACTCATTCAAAATGGGGTCCTCTAAGAAGCTTTCCCCTGTGTTAGCCCAAGTCCATTCAGCTCTCTCCTTTAGACCTCAGTTCCTTTTGCTTTATTGGTTTTTTTCTAAGTTTATTTATTTTGAGAGAGAGAAAGAGAAAGAACAAGTGGGGGAGGGGCAAAGAGAGAGAATTCCAAGCAGGTCTTGCACTGTCAGCTCAGAGCCTGATGCAGGGCTCAATCCCACAAACCATGAGATCATGACCTGAGCCGAAATTAAGAGTTGAATGTTTAACTGACTGAGCCACCCAGGCACCGCTGCCTCATTGGCTTTTAAAGAAAGTATTATTATTTTGCTTGTGTGTCTTCTGTAGGACTGTGGACTTGTAAGTGGCAAGGACGGTCTCCTTCCTTGGGGTGTGAGTGATGTGGTGTCACCAACTGTGGCACACTTGTGGGTACTTTTAACGAAAAGTATTACTTATCAGGCTGCCTCTATGGCAGAATCTTTTTTTTCCATCCCCTTCTTTTCCTCTCATCCCATTCCCTCCAGGGACCCCTCCAGCCTTGAATGAATGTTGTTTCCTGAGTACACTAGAGAATTTCCATTCCTGTTCTGGACCCCAGAGTCCATCAATTTAAGTTCTTTTCTCCCCTCTGTCTTCTCTGTGGCAGGTAGACACTAATTCTGTTGTTCCCCACCCTCCTCACTTCAGTTTGATTGACTCCAATGGTATTGGATACAGGGAGACATTTTTCTGCCTCCTTTGTTATAATATATATTTAAAGAAAATGTGTGTCCCTAACCTCATATCTGAGGCAGGCCAGAGAGTTCTTGACAGAACAGGTACAGGACACAGATAAAACATGTATTGTCACAGTGTTACCCAACAGAATTCCTGAGAGCAGCGTATCTTAGAAGGTCTCTGCTAGGAGGGCAAAATTCTGTTATAATAAAGATGCTTAGAGAACTTGATTAAAGCTTTATGTTTGAGGTTAAGTGTCAGAGAAAAGAAAGCATGGTTTCATTTTGTTTTAAGCATGTTTTTCCGTTATTTGCAAGTAAGACCCTTGAACCGAACATGAGTCGTGACTGGGAAGAAGACAGAAACCAATAAAAGCCTTCTCTAGTCCAAACTGATTGACCAGTAGAAAATAATGAGAGAATTTATATAATCTTAATTGTATTCAGTTTGTAGCAAAGAAATTTAAACACTTATGATCTAATGGAATAGAAATTACTTCTACATTTTCCCCTAAATCCTTTTTTTTTTTAATTTTTTTGAAGATTTATTTATTTTTGAGAGATAGAAGAGACAGTGTGCGAGCAGGGGAGGGGCAGAGAGAGAGGGAGACACAGAATCCGAAGCAGCTCCAGGCTCTGAGCTGTCAGCACAGAGCCCAACGCAGGGCTTGAACCCACAGACTGTGAGATCATGACCTGAGCCAAAGCCAGTTGCTTAACTGACGGAGCCACCCAGGTGCCCCTAAAATTTTTTTTAATGTTTATTTATTTTTGAGAGCGACAGAGACAGAATGTGAGTGGGTTGGGGCAGAGAGAGAGGGAGGCACAGAATCTGAAGCAGGTTCCAGGCTCCGAGCTGTCAGCACAGAGCCTGACGTGGGGCTCGAACTCACGAGCTGTGAGATCATGACCTGAGCCAAAGTGGGACGCTCAACTGGACTGAGCCACAGAGGCGCCCCCAATCCTTTTCTTTATATTTGTATAAAAACACATTTTTTCAGGTGCTTTTTCCTGAAGAACAATTGTTTTTCTACTCTTCAGGTAACAGAAATAATAGAGACTAAAAGGGAATACCACCCAGGGTTTCCATAAATTTCAATTCCATCATCTCATTCTCTAGGTTCTGAGATTCTAATTTTTCACTGGGTCTCTGGACCTTTCTCTTTTCCCAAAACCTTGTTCACCTCCCTCTGGGATAGAGCAGTTTCCTTTCTTGGGGACATGGGGCTGCTGGCTCCATTCTGTCCCAACCACAAATCCAGTGTCATTGCTGCTGTCAGATCTGCCCAACTTCCTCCAGAATAACTTCTCTCCGCCTGCCACTGAGTGGACAGTCTGGAAATAGACAATCCCCTGTGATTCTTCCTGCTAGAATTCCAGGACCATGACTCCTCTGGACTTACGCTGTCTTTCCCATTCCCTAGCCAAATTAAAACATAGGTAAAAGTTGGTATCAGAAATACACTGCTTAAGAAAATAAGCATGGTCTGCTTAGATTAGATGATTCCATAGTTAAGAGTCTGTATTTTAAGAGGAACATCTTGCACACAAGATTTATATACTCCTGTTTAATATTGAAGGTGAAATTGTTTTAAGGTCCAATTTTTTTCAGCAAGCACTTGAAATCAGGCGGAGAATGCCTTGTTATTAGGCACGGCTCCTATCATAAAGGCAGAGATGGATGTAGGGAATGAGGCGAAGAAAGTTACGGAAAAGATCCACATTGACCTCGCTTTTGGCTTTGTGCTTGAATGGTGCTTGTTTTTTTTGTCTCTTTGTATTAATCCCTCCATGAGGATCAATATTTGCTGGGGAGAAAAGACATCTGGCAATATGGGAATAACAAGAGAAAGCATCCCCAAGAGTGATTTTTGTAGAGTCAGACATCGAAATAGTTAGAGGGGCATCTTGGTGGCTCAGTCGGTTGAGCATCCTACTTCGGCTCAGGTCATGATCTCACGGTTCGTGAGTTCGAGCCTTGCATCGGGCTCACTGTTGTCAGCCTGTCAGCGCGGAGCCCCTTCAGATCCTCTGAATAGAGGACATAGAATAGAGACATAAACTGGGAGGAAGAGCTGCATTTCATGGCAGGAAAGACACCCAGGGCTTGTAGAAATGTCTTCCACGAAAAAATACATCGGCTGATTATCACTAACTGCTCACTGATGAGTAAGAACAGCCAGTTGTAGGAGAGAGAGCAGTGGGCAAGAAACGCAGCCCTGCCTGTGTTCTGGGCCCTGCCCGACAGCAGATGAGCTGTGTGCGTTGGGTAAATCACATAATCATAGCAACGTCACCTAGTAGGAATATAGCGAGCATTCTGGTAGGCGATCTATAGGTGCTAGTTGTTTGTTGTTGTACGGCACACCATCCAGAGCTTCCTCACAGCGAGGCGGGCTCAGGTGCACACAGACTCCTTACGTGGCTGCTGGGATCCCCCAGAGCGAGCACCCCAAGAGACAGGAGGTGGAAGCTGCCAGCCCCTCGGGTCTGGATCCAGAAACCGGCACCACGCGTCGTCGCGGCCGTGTGCTGTCCGAGTCAAAGCAGCACCCGAGCCCGCCCAGGTGAGAGCAGGGGAAGAAGGCAGCCCCACCTCCCAAGGGTATCGCCAAAGAAGGCTGCGGGCTGCCACGTGGCCCCAGGGTGCTGGCATGTGGCCAAGGGGCTGGGGATGGGTGCTGTTCCGCCAGCCCTGGAACGGCATGAGGACTCCGTGTCCCACGGGAGACCGTGGTGCGAACACGTGCACGTGCATCCCCAGGTCAGCGACCCCACTTCCTGGCTTTGCCGCTGTTTCTATGGCAAGTCGCACACGCAGGACCAACTGCTTTTCTTTCCAGCAGAGCACTCAGATCGTCAGCATGATTGTCTGGCTCTGGGGAGGATCAGCAAGCCGATCGAATGCGGGTGCAGTGAAATAGTCCAGGCTCCAGGAAGGTTCTGCTGTTTGGCTGGATTGTCACCACCTTCTCGAGAGGGATTCCAGCAGGACTCTTGGCAGGGAGGAACAAGAAGTAGCATTTCTCCTCTCATTCTTCACAGTCTTTTACAATTTACCAGGAATGAGGGAGGTTAGTGTTGAAAAGTACAGAAAGATAAACTGCACTTCCTAATGTGTTAATAATCAGGCCACTGTGTTCAAGAAACAACAGAGCTTACGAAAAGCCTAGGAATAGACGAGACTTTTGGTGAGGCGTCCTGTAAGGGCTTTGTGTGTTTTATCACGCTGAAGGCTCAGAACAACCTTCCGAGGAACTGTTCTCCCCGCTTCACCCAGGATGACGCACAGAGATACTAAGTGATTTGTCCAAGGTCACACAGTAATAAGAGTCAGAGCCCAGGTCTGAACCAACATAGTCTAGCTGTAGAGCCTGTTCTAAACAACCGTACCATTAGATCTTTCTAGTGCCTTTTTTGTTTGTGGTGATTGGCATTTTCAAGGCCTCGTGAGTATATGAGCAAGTCAAGGAATCCATCTAAACAGGAAGCTTTTTGTATTATTGAGATACCTAAGCCTGGTGTGTGTATAAACACTTTACGTACACCATATACAGTTACAAAGTACATTGGAGTGGGAAGAGATTTTAGAAGCAGTCTGTTCTAGCTTCCCACCCACTACAGGGATCCCCAGAGAATCCTCATTCAGCTTTTGCTTGAACTTTAAGGTCAGGCGAATAAAAATACTAATGGCCAGCCTAAGAACTGATGCTAATAATTGCCGTAACTATGGAAACAAACTAGATAGAAAGGACAAAAAAAGGTTTTTGAAAGAGAATTAAACACACATGCACACACACACACCAGTGCACATGCAAGGTAATGACTAGGTTTGGGAACCCAAACAAATTAATTAAAGGCTAGATTTTGGAGGAGAGTAGGGGAGAAAGTGCTAATACAGCACTACATTTCAGGTAATCTATAAAACACTGTCTGACACTTTTTTGTGAATTTGTTTTGATTAGATACGTAAGATTTTTTTGTGTGTTTGTGGAAAAAAATCTCTGTGATAACCATCTTATAACTGAAAATAGGATGCTTGTCTTCGAAGAGGATATAGGATAAAAAACGTAGCTTATACAGGAAGAAAATAGTGGAAAAGTAAAAGTAAGGAGACAAAAGAACAACGGTAACCCCCCAAGTGCATGCATTATGGTAAACACATAGGTTTACATTTTTCTAGTAAAACCTAAAATATTTCCGAGTGAATTAAAAAGCAATAGGCGGCAATTTGCATCCATTGCCAATTGAATAAGAACTGTGTGGTCTATCACAGTGTACAGTGTTTTGCTAGTTAATATCTTCTTCAGTTCCCTTGAAGGCGGACTTTATTCGTTTTGGTGTCCCCAGTGTAGAGTTGGTATATGTTTGGTGCTCAAATGTGTGTGAAATGATTTAATAATAAAAAAGGTAAGTGGATACCAATGAGAAAAATAGCATTTAATCAAAAGTGTTGTACACAATGGTTCCACCTTGATAAATGGTATAATCATTGGTGGAGATATAATAGATTGAAAACTCCATGTGCCAAAGAGCGTCGCTATAAAATATATGGAGCGAAACATGTTAGGAATACAAAGATAAATTGGAGGTAAGAGGCTGGGCTTGGTAATCAGTCACACCTGGGTCTGAATCACCGCTTGGCTATTTATTAGCTTGGGCCATTTATTTATCTTTCCTGAGCCTCATTTTCATCATCTACAAAAACAGAAATAACCTCATTGTTGTGAGGATTAAGGAAGGGAATATAGGTAAAATACTGCCTACCATAGCCAGCCTTTCCTCACCACCAGGCCCTTTAACTTTTGAAATAGGAAGGAAGGAAGGAAGGAAGGAAGGAAGGAAGGAAGGAAGGAAGGAAGGAAGGGAAGGAGGGAGGGAGGGAGGGAGGAAATCTTCCCATTTTTATATTAGCCCATTACATTGTGCTATCAAACTTTTTGATCTTTGCTCATCTAATCAGTGAAAAAAAACAGCCTTGTAGGTTTGATTTGCATTCCCTTACTTTGAGTGAGGTTGAGTTTCACATTGTAGATTTTTTTTTAATTAGGTTGATTTACTCTTGTAGGTGTTCTTTGTAGTTTACGGAAATTAGCCTCTCATTAGTTGCAAATTATGTTTCCTATTTGTTTTTCGTCTTTGTTTAATGGTATTTTTTTTCTATTCAGTAATTAAAAAAATTTTAGGGGCATCTGGGTGGCTCAGTCGGTTAAGCATCCAACTCTTGGTTTTGGCTCAGGTCATGATCTCGTAGTTTCCTGAGTCCAAGCCCCGAATCGGGCTCTGCGCTGGCAGCATGGAGCCTGCTTGGGATTCTCTCTCTGTCTCTGTCTCTGTCTCTGTCTCTCTCTCTCTCTCTCTCTCTGCCCTTCCCCCACTCACACTATCTCTGTCTCTCTAAAAATAAACTTAAAACTTTTTAAAAATTTTATATAGTCTTATTTACTAATCTTTTTTTAAATGGTATTCAGGTTTTGTGTCATATGTAGAAAGGGCTACCTCATCTTAAGATAGTTTTTTCTTTTTTTAAAGAGAGAGCGAGAGAACACGTGTGTGCTAGTGGGAGGGGCAGGGAGAGAGAGGATCCCAGGCAGGCTCCGTGCTGTGAGCGTGGAGCCCTATGTGGGGCTCCATCTCTTGAACCCTGGGATCATGACTTGAACCGAAACCGAGAGTCAGACGTTTAACCGACTGAGCCACCCAGGTGCCCCAAGATAATTTTAAAAGGTCATTTTTCTTCTAATACTCATGGTTCCTTTATTTGAGTTTATATCTTGGTCCATCTGCAATTTATTTTGTTGAAGGTAAAATGTCCTATAAACTTTATCTACTAAAAAACAAGTTGTGCTGTTTATTAATACTATTCGGTGTCTAAAATAAATGTGGGAAGACCAGGCAACTGGCTCCAGATATCAGCCAGGTGGTTGTGAGAAAGGAGGAGTATGTCAGTTCTATTAGGACAAAGACCAGCGTAACTGTGAGTTGCAAGGTGGCCAAGTTCAGCTCCTCCAGGAAGAAAGAACATTTTAACAATCACAGAATTCAACAATAGAATCAGCTTCTTCTATTAAAGTTCTCTTTATGGCATAGTAAGCCAGCCATTATTTCCGAGTATTCCAGGAAGCCTGCATTTCTTATTACTATAGTCCTCTGTCTGATTTTCAAGAAGAGCTTTGCCTTTTACAATGGGCATCGTTACCAAGCAGAAGCAGTTCTTGGGAAAAGGAGATCTGTAGGACTCATAAGGTTTAAATATCAAAAGAAATTTCATGGGAATTATGTACATGCTGGAAGTAGAAGTTTCTGAAATGGTTCGGTGTGGTGGTCAGAGACTGGGTTCAGGCCCAACTGTGTACCTCTGAGCCTCAGTTTCCTTTTCTAAAAAATAGGGATGTCAGTACTATCTACCACAAGGTATTGTTGCCAGGCACTCAGGAAAGGTTAAATGCTCAATAAATATTAGCTATGTTTTATTTATTTTTATCTTGTTAGGGCAGATTTCTGTTGCCCGGAATTTCTGTCTTTCAGCAAGCATTTATTAGGTACCCATTGTGTACTAAACGATATATTGGATTCTGGGGCATAGACCGAGAAGATTTAACGAGGAACCTGTTCCTGAAAACCACAGCCTTAGGTTTTACAGAGGTATAGGGACAACGTGTTAATAAAATCCACTGTTAGATTCAATAAGGCCAAAAACACTGTGGGATACAATCTAAACTGGAGAATGGATGGGACATACGGCGGAGTAACACGTTGGCAGCAAGCCTTTGGATGAATAGCAGCTCGACTGGAAAATCGGGGGGACGCTTTCACCCGCCCTCCAAACCCCAACAATCCCCTTCTTTCAGGCAGGTAACAAGAGATGACAGCACAGGGATCAGACCCTAATTCACAGCCTTTCATGAACCCCGTCCCTCTTTTCATCCTGATTAGGGGATAAAGGAGATGGGTTTCCTGGCTGGTCTCATCCTGGTAAACATTCTGCCTGTTTTGCAGAACCTCCATCCTAGTTAAAGTGCAATTTGCTGGACCTGCAGTTGGTTGGAAACAGCAGATTCTTTGTCAGTGAAAAGAGCCGTAGCGACTGGGTGGACGTTTATAAAAACGCTGGCATGTCTCATGCTCCCTGCCAGCTGGTGCCTTTGGTGCTCTTTTATGGGACTCTTAACATTCCCAATACTCAGCCCTTAAGGTACAGCCAGGGCATAATGAGTAATGAGATGCGGGTCTCTGGGGTGCATAGTAGTGGTGGCTTCTAAACGTGGGTATTGTCCCACTGAAACTGGAAAACTTCTGTGAAGTTGAGAAAAACAGGTTGTTCTCGAAAAGGTGTCTGAGATATTTTTGTAAAGAATTGTTTGGGTTCTTTTCCAGTGGTTTTATTTTCATTGAGGACCAGCAATCCGTGAGTTGAAGGTCATGTGTCGTCTGTCCCAGTTACTATAACAAAATACCACAGACTAGGTACCTTACAAATAACAGACATCTATTTTTCTCACAGCTCTAGAGGATGGAAGTCCAAGAGCAGGGAGCAGATGGGTGGGACGAGGGTCCCCTTCCGGAATGCAGGGTTGTAGACTTGTCACTGTATCCTCACATACTGGAAACAGGGACGAGTGTTCCTTCTGGGGTCTCTTTTTAAGGCACCCTCATGACCTAAGCACCTCCGCAAAGCCCCCTCTCTGAACTCCATCACCTTGGGCATTTGGATCTCAATATATGAATTCTAGGGATCACAGTCAGAACACAGCAACATGGATAGCTGGACCCCAGCCTTTATGTGAACCCTGTGTTACAGTCTGAGTCCTCCTATTATAAAAAGAAACCCTTCCCCTGGGCTGCTCTATGGAATGTCATATAGCTATTCAAAATTGTAAGTAAAAAGATTGTACAGCGGTGTGGAGAATGTCTATGAAGTGATGATTTGAAAAAGCCAGCTCCGGCTGCATCTACCGTAGGATTGCCACTATACATATGGAGAAGGTCTCGAAGAGATCTCTTCAGTTAAAAACATTTGACGTGTCCAGGGAATGGAATGTGTTCAAAGGTTTCTCTTTTCCTCTTAAAATTTTATGTGCTGTAAAAAATGACAAACTAAAAGAACTGTGTCTGGGTAAGTCTGTAGGCCACCATTCATTCTCCCCTCGTGAGCATGGTCTAGACCAATTTTCACATATGGGCCTGAGCTTCCTATCTGCTACTACAGAGAGTGGCATGGAATGCTTGGAATTCCTTAGAGGTTAGCATAGGGGTGCAGTAACTATGGCCTCTGGGCCAATTCTGGTCTACCACCTCTTTTTTCGTGTATCTGCCTGGGAGTTAGGCTGTGTTTACTGTTTGCTGTGGCTACAGGTGTCAGAAGCTAAATTTTCTCTCATGTCCTTGTTTTTGCCTTCCCCCTCGTCTTGGGTTTCCCTAGAGACTCCTTCATAAATAGGATCTGAGCCTTCCATTTCTTACCAGTTATCATCCCCTGTTATTGTACAGGAGCCTTATTGGTGTGGTGGTGAGACATGGGCAAGGGGGAATGCTCTGTTATCTCCTGATTACGTCTCAGTCCTCAGTAAGTTTCTTATCATTGCAGATTTAAGAACCTTTTAATTTCTTTTCCTGTTTATATTTTGGCCCATTTTTCCTGTTGTGTTGATTAACTTTTGTGGGTGTTCTTTATAGTTTTAGGAAATTTGCCTCCTATTAGTTGCAGATATGTTTCTCATTTGTCTTTTGGCTTTGTTTATGGTTTTTTTTTCCATGCAAAGAATGAAAAAGAGATTAATAAATTTGATTGTATAAAATTCTTCACAAGTGCTTCTCACAAGTTGTTGTTTTTTTTTTTTTTTTTTTTTTGTTTTTTTTTTTTTTTACCCCTTGGGTGAGACAGGAAACCAGAAGGGGCTTAAATTGGGTATTTCCCTTCTCCCACATCAGTTAGGCTCTGATGAAACCCCAGTTAGTGGTTTAGGCTCTGGTAAAATAGTTTCCATTGAGGCCATGTGTTGTTAAGGAGAACAGAACATTTTGGGTATAATTCAAAATGGTTACTTTTCCTTCCCCTCTGCTGCAAGCATGATGAGAATTTCCACCAATCTTTACAGAGAGAAACTTATGGGGTTCCTAAAGATAAAACGCAGGCAATTGTGGGGTCCCGTCAAGGCCAGGCTCCAGGAGTTTTTAATTTCTCAAGCTGGGCCAACCTCAGTGCCCAGTAATTAATAATTAAAGGATAGTTATCCAGGGGCACCTGGGTGGCTCAAACAGCTGACTCTTGATTTTGGCTCACGTTAGCGTTTCAAGGTTCTTCAGTTTGAGCCCTGCATGAGACTCTGTGCTGACAGCATGGACCCTACTTGGGAGTCTGTCTCTCTCTCTCCTCCCCCATCTCTCTCTGTCTCTCTCAAAATAAATAAATAAAAAGAAAAACTTAAAGAAAAAAAAGATAGTTAGCCAGGTGCCTATTAAGTACTCCCACCCAGTGCTGGCTCCAGTAGGGTTTCTGTTCCAGGTAAGATATGATTCTCCATATCTGCCCATCTATTCTGTTTTGAGGGTGTTGATTTGCTTCGTGATCTCAGTTCTCTAAGGGACCTAAGAAGAGTTGCTGATTTTCAGTTTTTCAACTTTTTTCTTGTTGTGAGGATGGGGATTATCAAACTTCTGAGCTCTTTCCATGTCAAATCAGAAACTTAAGTTCACCATCCTTTTTTTTTTTTTTTTTGTATAGCCTGTGCTAAGAATTATTTCTATATTATTAAATGGTTGAAAAAAATAATATTCCGTGACATGTAAAAATTATATCACATTCACATTTCAGCATCCAGAAATAATATTCTACTGGGACATAGGCACCTCTCATTCATTTATATATTTTCTATGGCAGAATTGAGTAGTTGTGACAGAGACTATATGGCCAGCAAAGCCTAAAACACTTACCGTCTGATACTGTACAGGAAAAGTTTGGGGAGCCTTGGGTTAGCACCCTCTGGGCACAGGTCCTGGGTAAGTTCAAATTCTTTGGCGTTGTGCTTGAGTTGAAAATCAACAGTTACCGAGCACCTATGAAGTGCTGGAGAAAAGCATTTACATTTGGAGATAAGTGGAGACATAGACCTGCCCCCAAGGAGCTTATAGGCTTGTAGGGTATTTCGGAGGGCCGACCAAATAAGCTCTTATTGGACTGGTTCAAGATGAAAGACATTGAAGTTGCTCTTGGACCAGAGAAAGTCATTGGAGCCCAGCCTATTCAGTAGAACAGGAAGTATCTGAGGACAGGCAAAGGGCTGAATCTTCTTAGAGTGCCAAGGTCACTGCTGCAGTTTCTGACAGAGCAATGATTGTTAACAGTGACGGCTGTGGACCCCTCAGTATTGTAGTGCCACTTCCGAATATGTACAACTAAGTTCAATCCGATTTTCAATTCTTAAGTTACCAAGCAGTATACCACTTTGGGGAGGGAGTGGGCTCATTTGTGGGGGGAGGGGGGGAAGGATTCAAAGCGGACCACCAATCTTATCTTAAGAAATAATGACCAATGACCAGGGAGAATTTCCTAAACATTTATAAATAGGTAAAAATGCTTGAATATTTTTAGGTAGGTGTTGGTAGTATTTGCCACTCTGTCCTCTGAAGCCTGTTTTGGGTTTCATGTAGAAAAGAAGCTAAGCCACAAACTGTTGTGCTTGTGTGTATCATGTAATACAGGGCAAATCTATTATGATCTCCACAGAGAACAGGAACTTTAGAGCTCTTGGCCGTGACCTGTGGTAAACTCCTTCAGTCCTTATTGTTACGTACGACAGCCGTAAGATACCAGAAACACTTCCTTGCCTTACGTGGGTTGATGCTGAGCAGGGTCTGTGCCAAGCTTCTAGAAGAAGATGGATGTAGGCAACAAGTAGATACACAATCTGGATTTCCTTATTCATTAAAGACAACTTCCCTGAGGAAAGTGAGGTGACCACACCAGCCTCTTGAGCCCCCTTTGGAGACTGTAGCATTAATGCTCATGATTGAATAGTCTCTTTGAGTCTCTCTGGCTCTGCCCTCAAACTGGAACCCTGATAGCACGCTGTGCTATGGTTTGGTATGGAAGCAAAGGTGAGTTCTGTTGCTTTCCTCTTACATTTTTTTTTTTTTTTATCATGGTGATTGTGGAATCTCCCCAGGAGGTCTTGTAGTGGGCCATTGCCAGATTACATTGGACGTTCATGGGGTTGGAGATAATGAAGCAAATAACCCATGCAGAAGTGACAGAGGCACAAATAAAGAGCATATTCTTGACCATCTTGCTGCTCTCCTAGAATCTAGTTTTAAGAGGACCTCCAAATCAATATGCAAAGATCACCTTAATGAGAAGTGTGTCTTATTATTATCACCATGCAAGCCTTTCTCAAATAGGTCCAGAGGTGGGGAACTCCTCACTCAACCCCAGTGCATTGGGGTCACTAATGACTATGCTTATGTTCTTCTGGTTGCAAGTGGCAGAATCCAACTCAAACTAGTTAAAAAAAAATCATTTTTTTTTAGCTCTCTGGACAAAACTTGGGAAGGGTAGGTTTCAGGGGTGAGTATCATGTAGGTTTGAATACTAGAAATCAGCCAATTTTGATTCCTCCTTCCCTCTCCCTGCCTCCATTACAATCCTCCTCTCCTCTTTCCATCTGTGATTTTCTCTGCTCTTCTCCTTCATTCTTTCTGATTGGCTTTCTCTATGTAGTGGAAAACTCAGCAACTAAGTAACTTCCCAAGCTCACACACACATCCTGCTTCATAATTATAAAGGGTTTGGTATTTGTTTGTAATGTTTCCTTTGTACCCTGTGTGGAGGGGGGGTGGGAGGGGGGGCAGGGGGAGAGATCGTCCATCTGGTATCTATACCTTTGTGGTCACAGTGGCCAGGAAGGAAGGACACCCCTATGTTATGGTTGGAATACAGGAAAGTTTTTCACAGAAGGGAAGAGTGTTAGGCCAAGGAAACTAGGTATGGACATTAGAAGCATCATGGGGCTTGGGAATGCTTTAATAAATTAAAACTGAATGCTGTACTTCCTAATTTTGCCTTCTCTTGAAACACAAAATGAATTAGTTCTTTCTTCTTTGTGACCTTCCAGATACTTGAATACAGCTGCCACGTCTGGCCACTTGGTCTGTTACGGCAATCCCCTGGTCCAGGTCTCCTGTCTCTGAGTTACTACCATTCACTCTTTCGTTCAGCTCCAACAAGACCCTCTTGGACTCCCCCCTGCTTACTCTTTTTCTTCAGCCCCCTTAATCACCCTGCCATTGCGGGGTCCCCGCCATTGTTTCAGTCCCCAGAAGTCCTCTTAATCATTGCTCAGCTGGCCGTGGCAGCCAAGGACCTATCACCTGGTATCATGTAGAAATACAGTCCTTTCAGTAGAAACAGGTTTGGGAACTGGAAAGATCTGTTTTGATTCTCTCTCTCTCACTGAGTAAAAATGTGACCTTGAGAAACTGAAAATTACCATTGTGCAATGTTGTTAAAGGATTATGGACTAACACCTATCACCTAGTCCCTGGCATGTGAGTAAGCACCAATAAACTGTGGTTGTGGCTATTGTTATCATTATTGTTATCTCAGTTCCTGACATCTCATAGGAAAGGGACATGTGGGTAGAGACTCTATGTTCCATCCTGTGCCCATGGGGAAAAAGATGAGATGCCCTCTATCCTGGAAAAGACAATCTGGAGATATGACTTGACTATGTAGGCAGGCAAAAATTGGATCTTGGGGCTTAAATTTCTTTCTCCCACAGGCCTCAGATTTTAATCTCAGTGCCATGGGGAATGTAGCAATTGATTTTCTCTTGTATTCTATCTCAGGTCTTACGCCAGCTGTCTTGAGGAAAATAAAAGCCCCATTACCCCAAGCTAGGGAATTGGACAGAATGTAATTTTCATCTAGGTCAAGCTACTAGATCTGTCCATCCATTGAATAAATTAATGTTTGTTCTATCCCAGCACGAGAGATGCAGATATGAATAACAAGTTCCTGGCCTCATGCAGTTTACATTCTTGTGAAAGAAACAGAGAACAAACACACAGATACTTTAATGCCAGGTGTGTTAAGTATTGTGTTGAAAACTAAAGCAAAGTAATAAAAATAGAAAATGATGTTGAGTCTGGGAAGAGGAGGGGAATGATTATGTTAAATAAGCTTATTGTTTATCTTAATGATTTGGAGGATTGGGAAGTGGAAGGTCATCTAGCCCAGAATACCTCCTAATTTAGGGATCTCTTTGACCGCATCTCTGAAATATGTTGAGCCGTAGAGACAATGCACCATTGTTCTTAAGAGCACAGGCCATGGGGCGCCTGGTTGGCTCAGTCGGTTGAGCGACTGACTTTGGCTCAGGTCATCATCTCACAGCTCGTGAGTTGGAGCCCCGCGTTGGGCTCTGTGCTGACAGCTTGGAGCCTGGAACCTGCTTTGGTCTCCCTGTCTCTCTGGCCCTAACCCACTTGCATTCTGTCTCTGTCTCTCTCAAAAATAAATAAACGTTAAAAAAAATTTTGAAAAAAAAAAGAGCATAGGCCTTGGAATTGGATCAACCTGGGTCTGAATTCCAGCTCAACTACTTGTTAAACTTTCTTCCATCTCAGAGATGTGATTTTTAAATTATATATATGTATTAATATCAACTAATTATATATTTAATATTTATTTGAAATTATATATAACACATATATACATCTGTGTTTGTTTGCTTATTGTTAATCCCGGTGTTTCTGGGAACTTTAACTTAGCCAGGTTGCCTGGCCTGAGATCAAATTGGATTTTTCATTACCTTTTTGTCTAATGAACCAAATAAACCTGCCCTTCTACTCGGCTTGGCTTTTGTTAATTATCTCTTTAAATTTGATGTTCTTTTTTTCTTACTCTGCATGTCATTTTTAATGAGACAAATACATGAGACAGTGTTTGGGGAGGTTTATAGTCGAGGAGAAATGAGACTGTCACCAACAACAGGTAGCAGGTTGTAATGCCAACATTCCCTAAAACACTTTAAGGGTGTGCTGACAGGCTAACTGCTTTAAGCTAGAACAGGACGAATAAAAGAATGGGTGAGAAGAGCCACCGGATCATAACAGCTGACATTTATTGGGCACCCATTGTGTACAGACGCTGTACTCGACTCTCACCTGATATTTCTTTTAATCCTCCTACTTTTATTCTCCCCATGTTACAGAAAAGGGAATGGAAGCTTACAGAATTTAAGTAAGTAGCTCAGGATGATATAGCTAAGAACTGATGGAGCTGCTGGGTTGAGAACATGTTTTTATTTTTAATAGTCCCTGGGTACACAAGGGAATAAAGCTTTAATCATGAGCCAAATGCAGAAGGGAAAAGGAAAATTGGGGCCAGCTGTAAGACCAGACATTTCTTCCGGTGCCAACAACAATATTGCCACCTCTGCAGGTGGAGACACGATCATGGGGACAGACCTCTTGCACATAAACCATAGCTTTTAAGATGTCACTTGTATGGGTGTCTGAAAGGGTTGCATGAAAAAGAAGTGGAAATAAATACCTATAAGGAGTCACTTTAGGGGTCTCTTTCCCAGTTACCTCCTTTGCCCACGTGTCATGTCTGGAATTCTTTCGTTAGTGACTAATATCCTTGCATAATTTTTCTAGGGGTCACATTAATGTGGGCAATACATTCATAGCCCGTCAGATCATCAAAATTCAGTTTGTCTTTGCACAATCATTTCCCACTGTTCCCTATCCTGAGATAACTCAGGGTCCTCACTTGACCTTTTGCTTATACCTTGTCTCTCTTCACTTCCCCCTCCCCTGCAGGGGAACATCGCCATTCTGTGACTCTGTCCCCAACTCTTTAGGTTCTCTAAAGCTGCAGTAGGTGATAATGGGTCCGTCCTTAGGCGGAATCCATTCACCATAGATTATGATGCCTCTCCGTAGAAAACACTGCTGTAATGTTGAAGGAGCTGGCTGATTCTGTGAGTTTTCAGCATTGTAATTGTCATATATTAGGTTGGAGGGATGGCTGAAGGAAGGGGGCAAGTTTCTTTCAAATTCACCAGAAGCCTTTCCACGGTCTTAAATGACAGCTCCCTTTGCTTATGCATCAAGCTGGTTCTCCTTGTAAAATAGAAGCCAGCCCTTTGTTTTCTACCTGACACCTCATGACAGATGGAAATGTCCCTTTTGCTTCTCATTCTTATCTCTCAGCATCCTTCTTCTCTGAACAAATGAGCATTCGTGACCCTTAGTGAATCAATTCTGTTTAAACAGAAGGCCAGATACACCCTGGCGTATTCAATTATTTTATAATCAATTCCCTTTTCTGCAGCATCTTTCTTCCAAGGGTCAGAGAGCACTTTACAAACACTATGTATTGCAACATTATCACAAGTCAGAGCACAGGGCCTGGCATCTGAGGACTGTGATTTAGGAGGGAGCAAACATGAAAAGGTGGATTTGCTTTTGGTCAAGGAATGATAAGCACTTTGTGGGTTACCTGCAGAAGGTGACATCGAGAGAAACTAGATCAACAAATCACTAATGAAGGATTTGCAGGCAAGTGGGTTGGTGTTGGGGGCAGTTGGGAGCCCAGCAAGTCATTTCTTGTTGTGGACACTAAGCAAGTCTCTATGGAGTGACTAACTGTATGAACGCATTAATTAGCAGTATGTGTTCAGGTCCCTCCATGCACCAGACACTGGGTCCAGCCCTGGGCATACAGAGGCTTGGGATGCTGCTGTAGGATGCAGTTGTGAGTGAATATACCACACTGCTTGCCTTCAAGAAGCTTCTATGAAGACCCATGAGATGGGTAAACATGATAAAGATGATTAGAAGAGATGAGAAAAAGAAGCAAAATGAAGATGAGATCTGAACAGCAGACGTTGCAAACTGGTGTATTTATAATGGCCTCCTCAGGGCTTAAAAAGTGAATGTTCTTTTAAGTCGTTATTGAAAGATTGAGAGATCACACACACACACAGACACCCCCACGCATGTATGTTTGTACATGCTCACTCTCACACAACCCCACACACCCCTCAGATTTTGAGCTTCTTTTTTTTTAGGAGCTCAAATCTGCTAACAGTCTGAATTCCCACTGTAATGACTGGCTGAAGCCGAGTAGCCTTTAGACAGGGCAGTCTGCCTCCGATGAGCCACAGCTTCCCCACCCCCACCCCGTGCACAATCCAGATACGTTCATTTATGTACAGGTGACCCTCTTTTGCAGATATGCCTCCTTGTCAACGCTAGCATTTAAGTTGAAAGTTTGCTGCTATGGGTTCAGTGGGGAACAAAAAAGGGAGGTGTCAGTCCTATTTTGAGAGGTGTCAGAGAGGAAGTGACTCTTGAGTGTTGTTAGAAGCTGAAATGTTAATTAGGTGGAAAATAGTGGATGGACTTTCTGTGCAGAGGGGATTAGAAAAGGAAAGGCAGGCAAATGCCTGGGAACTGTGAGCTTTTTGCCTGAAGCATAGTGTTGGGGAAAGGATGGGAGAGAGAAGGAAAGGTCAGACCATTGAGGGGCGTTGCTTGGCAAGCTAAGGAATTGGTTTCCAGTTTCTTTCTCTCTGCAACATCCTCTCTCCAAAGGCACTAATATAGTGAATTAAAATTTCTAAAAATGAGTTAAAGATAAAGGCCATTTAGTTACCAAGGCCGGAATCCTGAGACCGTCCTTGAGTCTTCTGTCTCTACCCCTTCGTGAATGTGTTTATCAAGTCCTGTCCATTCCACCTTCTAAATATAACTCCATTTCCACTTCTTGCCATCTTCGTTCTGTCTTGTTCTCTGCATTCCTTCGAAGCCCCTCCATGGTTCTCAAGTGTGTTTCTTCTCACCTGCCAGCTTCCTCCATGCTGTCTCCCTGCCCAGATCTTAATTTCCCTTTGACGAGCTCTTGCCCGTGCTTTAGGTTACAGCTTAATTGTCACTAACTCAGGGTATCTTGCCCTGACCTGGACCTATTCTCTGTTTCTTTTTTCACAAGATTAAGTCTCCCTATACATGTTTTCAGAACATCCTTGGGCATCTCCACTGTGGAACATCCAAAGGTTTTATTGCTTGTGTAACTATATGCTCAGTTGTTCTCACCAAATCAACTGTAAGCTCTAGGAAAATGAGGATAAGTTGCATTTGTCTTGCCCATTGCCTCACCTGCCCCAGCCCCAAGCAGGTAGGGCGGCCACTGCCACATTGTATCAGTGGCTTTATCACTGTGGAGTTATAGTTATAAAATAATTATCAAAAACAAGGCTCTGCATGGTAATAATACTGTGGTGTAGTAATATTACTGCCATGTTATTACTGGGGAGTAATGGCAGTGTGGCTATGTAAACAAAGGGACCTTATTTATTTTCTCACTCAAACAGTATCTAATGAGGCCCTGTTTTGTTTTAAGAGCTAGGGAAAGAGCAGTCTCTGACTTTGTGGGATGCATCTTGATGAATACATAAATGAAGGAAGCAAGAAATGATGGATGGATGGATGGATGGATGGATGGGAGGAAGGAAGGAAGGAAGGAAGGAAGGAAGGAAGGAAGGAAGGAAGAGAGGAAGGGAGGGGAAAAAAGATGGAAAGAAGGAAGGAGGAATTATTACCCTAAGTAATGGAATAATTTGTCTCCGGTAGAGAAGACCGGCCTTGAAACATCACATGAGATTTCTTAATACTTCTTAATAATGAAAGAAAATCATCATGTATATGATTGATCTATCAAAAAATTCAAAGTGGAAATTTCTGTTCACATTCTGTGATTGCTAGAGATTTATAAAGTAAAAACTTTAAAATTTAGAAAGAACCATTTAATGACTTTGATACAAAGGCTTGGGCTGTCTGTTCACCCAAGGAGGAAACAGAGTCTAGACAAATGAGGAGTTAGGTAAGTTCACAGACAGGCATGTAGCCGACAGGAACCCCAAGGCCAGCACAGACCTTTCCATACTGGTTCAAGCCAACCAAGTGTTGTAGTTGCTGAGCTGCTTTCAGTGGAAATACAAAGACAAGAAAGGTGTTTGGTTCCTAACTTCCCCTAAGTCTGTTTTAGTTTTCTTCTCTGCAAACCTTTATCAACATATTTTCACAAGACTTTCAGAATAACCAAAACACTCAGCAGTCAACCACAAGAGAGGGCCTTCTCACAGCTCACAGACAACCACAAGATTCTACCAGAGAAACAGAATAAAATGTACTTGGTAGATACGAGAGATTGTAGTGGTTCATGTAGAGTATATTGATCCAACTTTTGACATGGAAAAATCAATAAATTTAAGTAGTCTTTAAAAAAAATTTTGGCTTCCCAGTTAGCAGTCTGGTCAACTAATAGCATATAATGAAGGGAATAATTTAAGACTTAGCCTCCATTGCAACTAGATTCTGCAAACGTGCATGGAATAAAGAAAATGCTTATCCTTTCTCTCTTACTTCCTCCTGCAACCACAGGCTGTTAAAGATTTGCCCTGACAGTTACTTTACAAAGTTGGGGAGTACAGGTCATTGGGAGAACTAGCTAGAAATGGGCTCTGACCCATACCTCCTTGACTAATCCCTGGAAAGTTGTTCTCTATTTTTTTTTTTTTTTCAGGAATTCCCCTGATTCAGAGTTTTAAAAAATCAGGCAAACTAGAAGGTTAGATTAGAACCAGTGTTAGAAATAATAATATTTTTCTTATATTTATTGGTAAAGTAGCCAGCCTTTACTAATTTCTTTTTGGGTGCCCACTACATATATAATTACTAACAATCACAAAGCCAGTACAAGTTTGGCAGTATTATTTATTTTTAGAAAGAGAAACTGAGGCCCAGAGAGATGCAAATGACTCACTCTAAGGCCTGCAGCTGTGAAGTTAGAGGCTGGGGACTCCGATCCCTGAGGCCGTGTGGCTCAGAACCTGGGCTGTTTCCCTGCACCAGGCTCGATGAAACCAGAACCCTGCCTTACGCAGGGAAACAGATATGTCAATAGCGCCATTCTAGTCTTTTGCTGGGCACTGAAGGAGCAAGAACATTACCCCTAGAAGAAATTTTCATACTTTATTTTTCTTTGGAATTCTCTGCCTTGAGGTTACACAGCAAATTCAAGCAACCAACATGTTTCGCCTTCTCTGGGCAGTAGTTCTAAAGTGGTGGTGTGGCCCTCCCGCTGCAGAAATTTGGCTTTCTCAGACAGCAAATCACTTCACCATCCCCCTTCCCCTGTGGTCCTTAGGATTCCTGCCTGTGCCAGATGCTTCAGAAAACAAACCCTTTGTGCTTCATTTCCAGACCACAGTTCCCAGACCACCGGAAGGATGAGGACCAAATTTTTTGTATTCCGTCATCTTTATTTTTGTGGATATATTTTTAGAGCAAGTTAGAAAGGAGGGGGAGGAAAAACCCACTCCCAAACAAACAACTCCCTGATCTAACACAGAGAATGCAAGAGTCTTCACGTTCCGGAGAATGGGACAGGATGTCAGCTGTTGCTACAACATAGCTTGTTTGAATAGAGTCAGAGCGTAACTTATCTGCTAGAACGCCTGATTGCCTGATTGCCAAGGAGAAGGGGGGTGCACAGTTTGGGTTACTTAGCGAAGCCAACCGTTAGCCTTTTGCAGGCATCGGATAGTTAAAACTCTGGCAAACAAGTCCCTTCACAACATCCCATCCAACAGAATATGACTAGTAATGTGTAAAGTGTATTTCTTGTGGGGATAAAACAGAAGGAAGAGAAAGGAAAAAGAATCACTTTTTATCTCTCCACCCAGAGACAACTGTGTTTAAAAATTGGTACGTTGTCTCTCTCTAAATGAATAAATAAACTTAAAAAAATTTTTTTTTTAAAGAGGGTCATCTGGGTGGTTCATTCAGTTAAGCATCCGACTCTTGGTTTCCATTTAGGTCATGATCTCACAGTTCCTGAGGTCGAGCCCCACGTGGGCTCTGCACGGACAGTGCGGAGTCAGCTTGGGATTCTCTCTCTTCCTCCTCTCTGCCCCTCCCTTCCTCATGTGCTCTTTCTCTCTCTCAAAAAATATAAACTTTAAAAAAGTGGTATGTTGTTCTAGATTATTTTGTTTGTATAAGCACATATGGGAGCATTGGCATACTTATATATATTTTTAAACAAAAGTAGGGCCATAATATATGTTCTGTATTTTCACCTGTCTTTTTGCTTTAAAATACACCATGGAAATCTTTATTGGATAAAGAAAAAGGAGGAGGAGCAGGGGGAGGAGGAAGGGGAAGAGGTGGAGGGGGAGGAGGAGAAGGGGAAAGAAGGTAGGGGAGAGGGAGATGGAGAGAAGGGAAAAGAGAAAAGGAAAAAAAATACATGATTATTTTTCATTGCTTTAGAGTATTCCTTGAATGAAAATACAATAGTTGTTGGCTATATATGTTGCTTTCTACTTATCTATTACAAAGTATCCGTGTTGACATACTAAATCTTTATTCAATACTTACTAATTTTCTTAGGATAAATTACTAAGAGTGGAGTTAATGGGCTAAAAGCTTTGCACATAGTCAAGATTATATGACCCTTACTCCCATGCTTTGGTTTTAAGAGACTGAAATGTGCCCCAAATTAATCTCTGTGTAGCAACCATTCAAAGTTTCTTTTGTCCAGGAAAAACTACCAATGTTGAAAAAAAATAAGAAGATATTAAAATAAAAGGCAAAAGTTAAGCCCGTTGAGTCCTCTGTAATTACAGCAACACGTTCTATTCGCTGGTAAACAATGGAGTTCATGCCACATCAAACATCTTAAGAGTAACTGAAAAGTTTAGTTTTGTTTCTGAATGAGTGAGATCCAGAAAAGTCAGCCTGAGGGCTGTTAGACAGACTAAGAAAGTGACAGTTCATAATCATCTTATTGTGTAGCTCCAGGAACCCGTACATCTTTCTAGTTCAGGGAATTGCATTAACATTGATCTTTGCCTAAACGGATCTGTCTGCTTTTAGAAGGAGGTGAGAGGTACTAGCTAATTTTTAGTGTAAGAGAAGTAGGTGTACCTCCTTTCAAGGCTGATTTAGTCAGCTTCTCTTCCTAATAAAACTGGAAATAAATGGAGGCAAAGATATACATTTCCCCAGCACATTAGTTTTTTGTAGGAGGGATTTCCTGACCAAAAAAAAAAAGTCCAGTGTTCCTTTCCTTGGGCCCTATGGTATAACAGTGCTGTGCTCTCTGCTCTAGTCTGACACACACAAGTTAAGAAAAAGATGTGAGCTCTTTCAGTACCACCTGCCAACACAGTAACCATGACGCCCATAAAAGGCCTGCCCCTCTGAATGTACCTCAGTTGCTAGACTACTCACTGTTAATTTTATGTTGTGTTCAGAGATTACAAGAGGTCTCACTTTATCAGGAGATGGAGAATGACTACTTGTACTTTGGCTGCAAATCAGACTCCATTAGAAAGAAGTTTGACTTCCTTTGCTGATGCTCAGCCCCTTAAACACAGACCTGTGTGTGACGCGTCACTCAGGTTTCTGTTAATATAGTCTGATTACTCTTGCTTGCATTCACAGCTATCAGTTTACCAGAGTGATGCTGGCCAGGTATCAGGAACGTCAATCAAGAAGCCAAGGGAAGAGTGTCAAACGTGTTTTTGTAATTACCTCTGTGTTACATGCAGTTTCCAGACTCTGAGTGATAATGAAACACAGTCAGACACTCGGTGTGTTTTTAAGATCTGTGTCCTTTGAAGATTAAGCTTCATTGGGATTGTCCTCATGTACTTTGCTCCTACTAATCAGAGGTTTCCTTGCAGTACAACTGAACAGAAAGATCCAGAAAGAAGAGTTTCTGCTTCCATAGTGCAGTCACTGACTGGGAACCCAAAGGTGCCAGACCAAGTTGCCAACTCCATTCCTTCTGTGGTACTCATAAGAGAAAATCAAATCTATTAATTTGTGTTTTGGGTTAATGTTAATGAAATGACCAAAAACCCAGCAGGCAAGTAAGAACACTTTAGACTCTACCTGTCTTCCACAAACAGCTAGAGTTTTGATAGTTATCTCAAAGGAAGAATGGCTCTATTGTCCAAATATCTGCTTGTAGAACTTTTTGACCTTTTCTTTAGGAGTTCTGTTGTTCTAAGGACTTGAACTGGCATAAAATTTATATTAGAAGTTTGCACACGTAATGCCATGTAGGAAACATTGAGCAATTCCTTTTTTTTTTTTTTTAAGTTTGTTTTTATTTATTTTGAGACACAGAAACAGAGCATGTGTGTGGGGAAGGATGGAGCAAGAGGGGAAGAGAACTGTAGGCAGGCCCTGCACTGTCAGTGCAGACCCTGACTGGGGGATCATTCTTACGAACTATGAGATCATGACCTGAGCTGAACCCAAAAGCCGGACATTTAACTGGCTGAGCCACCCAGGTGCCCGAACATCGAGAAATTTCTCATCCTTTAGGATTTTTGCCTTGCATTTTATTTTTTTTATTTTTTATTTTTTTAATTTTTTTTTTCAACGTTTATTTATTTCTGGGACAGAGAGAGACAGAGCATGAACGGGCGAGGGGCAGAGAGAGAGGGAGACACAGAATCGGAAGCAGGCTCCAGGCTCTGAGCCATCAGCCCAGAGCCCGACGCGGGGCTCGAACTCACAGACCGCAAGATCGTGACCTGGCTGAAGTCGGCCGCTCAACCGACTGTGCCACCCAGGCGCCCCTTGCCTTGCATTTTAGAACCAAATGCCAGTCCTGCCTCCCCACCATCGTTGGTGTGCAATGACCTTTCACTCTTGTTCAGCACAGTAATTCTGTAACATGGCTGTGCATACACTTGAGGGTCACCGGGATCCTGATAAGGAACTATTGATTGCTCTCTTGGTCTGTTCAACCTGCTATAACAAAAACCTATAAACTGGGTGGCTTCTAAACGATAAATATTTGGAGCCCCTGGGTGGCTCAGGAGGTTAAGCATCTGACTCTTGTTTTTGGCCCAGGTCATGATCTCACTGTTGTGAAATCAAGCCCCAAGTCAGGGTCTGCACTGATTCTCTCTCTCTCTCTCCCTCTACCCCTCTCTCTCAAAATAAATAAATAAAATTAAAGAAAAATATTTATTTCTTACAGTGGCTGGAAAGTCCAAGATCAAAATGCTGGCACATTCTAATGTTTGATGAGAGCCCACGTCCTGGTTCACACACAGCCATGTTTTCACTGTGTCCTCACATGGCAAAATGGACAAGGGAGCTTTCCCGGGCCTCTTTTAATTTTCCATTTTGTTATTTTTAAAAATTTTAATTCCACTATAATTAATATACAGTGTTAAATTAGTTTCAGGTGTGCAGTATAGTGATTCTATATCTTGGGCCTCTTTTATTAGAGCACTAATCTCATTTATGAAGAAGAAGCACCTCCCAAAGGCCCCACCTCCTAATATCACCCTGGGGATTAAGATTCCAATGTATGGGGGCACCTGGGTGGCTCAGACAGTTGAGCATCTGACTCTTGATTCCTGCTCAGGTTACGATCTCAGGGTCGTGGGATCGAGCCCCGTGTCAGTCTCTGCGCCAAACATGGAACCTGCTTAAGATCCTCTCTCTCTCTCTCTCTCTCTCTCTCTCCCCCCCCCCGACACTACCCCACTTGCGTGCACACACTCTCTGTCTCTAAAATAAAAAAATAAAGTTTTCAACATTCGAATTTGGGGGGGACACAAATATTTAGTCCATAGCAGTTGTGAAAACAAACAAAAGGCTTTTTAATCATTTCACTTTAAACCACTTTAGTTACAGTATTTAATAACACTTCATAGGTATAATGTCAGTGATGGGGGACAAAAAACCCCAAAGCAGACTATTTACTATGCAGACTTTTTTGCCCATGTTGGATGGTGTCATTAGGATACTGCACCCTTGCTTCCTCCGTGCTTTTCTGTGACCACAAGGATGGTTCAACATCCTTTTTCTGGAGGTGCATCTTTCTCTAAATGCATTGTTTTGCATTCACCTTCAGGGAAGAGGCAGCCCTTCTGATGACCCTCTGCAGGGTCTCAAGGAAGCTTCCAGTAGTTTACCCTCACCTCACTTTGCATTTCTTTGGAACGTCTTATTTTTGCACCCTTGGAAACCTCTATACTTTCTTCCCAATCATTAAAAGTCTGAATTCAGACTTGGGGGCTCCTGGGTGGCTTAGTCGGTTAAGCATCCAGCTCTTGATTTCCACACAGGTCATGATCTCACAGTTCTTGGGTTTGAGCCCTGCATCGGGCTTTGCACTGACAGCGCGGAGCCTACTTGGGATTCTGTCTCCCTCTCTCTCTGTCTCTTCCCTGCTCACTGTCTATCTCTCAAAATAAATAAATAAACCTAAAAAAAAAAAATCTGAATTGAGGCTTGGCATAGGTCTGATCACTGGGATCACTATTGGTTTTATTTGTCTCCATACCCCCTGCAAGACTTGAGTTGATCTGTCTTCCTTCTCCACTTTTGCAAGAGCCACAGGAGAGCCCTGGCTTAGTTTTGAGAAACTCATGCTGTGTTTGGGGACTTCTCTGATGTTTATGTGGGGTTCCCCATTGGGAAAAAAAAGCCTATCAGTCTTGATAACTTCCAGAAAAAGGAAGGAAATGTGTTACTCTGAGAGCAAATCCATGATTCTAGTCTACTTGGATCATTTAAAGCTCCCAAATGGAACAACCAAATGAAATGCCACCCATATGGCTTGAAATAGTTTACCAATGTCCAAAAGAGGGAGACCTTCTACCCCTGCTGTAGGAGGAAGCTCCTACTACTGGGGCAGGATGC
Organism: Lynx rufus; assembly: GCF_022079265.1. Classification (NCBI taxonomy): domain Eukaryota; kingdom Metazoa; phylum Chordata; class Mammalia; order Carnivora; family Felidae; genus Lynx; species Lynx rufus. The sequence continues at coordinate 49,820,424 of NW_025814826.1, read as the reverse complement.
TTAGGGGCCACCCCACCAATGAAGCCCTCTGCCTTCTGTAGGAAAATAAATGGCCTCAGATGAACGTGATGCTTTCAGTTGGAAACATCCTCTAGGTCAGGTGAGCCAGTCATCATTCTCAGTAATTCATCCCTTACTCAGTAATCGTGCATTGGTACACTTTTCCTTATATCTCATCAAAAGCCTTTTTAACCCTTTTCAAACCAATGCAATAATGCCCGGGAGAGGCAGGAAAAAGTTATTTAAAGGTACAGCTTTCAGGGGCGCCTGGGTGGCGCAGTCGGTTAAGCGTCCGACTTCAGCCAGGTCACGATCTCGCGGTCCGTGAGTTCGAGCCCCGCGTCGGGCTTTGGGCTGATGGCTCAGAGCCTGGAGCCTGTTTCCGATTCTGTGTCTCCCTCTTTCTCTGCCCCTCCCCCGTTCATGCTCTGTCTCTCTCTGTCCCAAAAATAAATAAACGTTGAAAAAAAAAAAAAAAAAGGTACAGCTTTCAGGGGTGCCTGAGTGGCTCAGTCGGTTAAGCGTCCGACTTCAGCTCAGGTCATGATCTCGCGGTCTGTGGGTTCAAGCCCCGCGTCGGGCTCTGGGCTGATGGCTCAGAGCCTGGAGCCTGCTTCGGATTCTGTGTCTCCCTCTCTCTCTGCCCCTCCCCCGTTCATGCTCTGTCTCTCTCTGTCTCAAAAATAAATAAAAAAACGTTAAAAAAATTTTTAAAAAAAATACAGCTTTCAGGGGCACCTGGGTGGCTCAGTCTGTTAAGTGTCCGACTTCGGCTCAGGTCATGATCTTGCAGTCTGTGAGGTCAAGCCCTGCATTGGGCTCTGTGCTGACAACTTGGAGCCTGGAGCCTGCTTTGGATTCTGTGTCTCCCTTTTTCTCTGTCCCTCCCTCCTTGTGCTCTCTCTCTCAAAACTAAATAAACTTTAAAAAAATTTTTGAATGTCCTTGATTTTGTTCTCTTCTTTGCACCGACTTGTTATTTCTTATTGTTGTTGTTGTTGTTTTTGTCCAGCCCATTGTAATGCACATTCTACCTGCCAAGCCCCTATGAGTATTTGGGTTTGTGACTCTTGTTTTAAATTCTTACTTTCTCAACATTCTTTATACAAGGCTGTCTTTATATGGTCACCTCTGTAACTCCTACACATACCCAACTTTAATCCTGACCCTTGCATAGTACTAGAGAATTAGGACTTACTATGATGTATTTTTCTCCCATATAGTTAGGTAAAATGTGGCAGTGTTTGCCAATCTCCATGGTGTAAATACTGTGACCATGGTTGATGCAAAGTAGCAAAGTCATTGAATGCTGACTTGGGAAGAGGTGCACATGATCCACTGTGCAAGCCAGCTCCAGCACACCACTAATTATTGCCACTGCCATACCTATGATTTCTTTTTTATTTATTTCCTCAGATATGGGCTAATCGGATGAAGAGGACATCTGATTATGGCAATGGACAGAACAAAATGCCCCGAGAAAAAAGGAAATACATTTCTCTTTTTCTTTTTAAATGTTTATTTATTTTGAAAGAGAGAGTGAAAATGCATGCATGAGCGGGGAGGGGCAGAGAGAGAGGGAGAGAGAGAATCCCAAGCAGGCTCTATGCTGTCAGCACTGAGCCCGACTTGGGGCTTGATCCCACAACTGTGAGATCATGACCTGAGCCAAAATCAAGAGTCATTCTCAACCGACTGAGCCACCCATGTACTAGCCTAGGAAATACATTTCTCTGGTAAACTTTAGAAATTATATAAAATATGACATCAGCAATTTATTTTTCTATAAAGAGCCAAAGAGTAAATATTGTAGGCTCTGTAGGTCACATAGGCTCTTTATCACACACTTGTCCTTCGCCCTTCCCTTTTTTTCTTCTACTCCTTCTTTCCCTCCTCCTTCTCCTCTCCCTCCCTCTTTTCTATTTTACAACCTTTGAAAACATTTTTTAAAAAGCTGTATTTTTAGCATGCAGGGCACACAAATACAAGCCAAGAGCCAGATTGGCTCATGGGCTATAGCTTGTAGACCCTTGATAGAGAAAAGGAAAAATGGGGAAGATGCTCAGATTCGTACTATTAAAAATCAGCAGGGGATAAAATACCATATTGTATGGTTAAAATTTTAACTGTACCAATGCAGAAAACATGATTCAAAGTTACCTAGAGATTTTTTAATTCAAAGAAATAAAATCATTGAATAGTTGCCATCAAGACTTGGTAGACTTTGACATACATCTGGAATATGATCATGAAAAGATAATGTTTCATCTTAAAGGAAAAGAGCTATAAGAAGTGGAGGTTGATAGGGGTGTCTGGGTGGCTCAGTTGGTTAAGCATCCAGCTTTGACTCAGGTCATGATCTCACGGTTCATGAGTTGAGCCCTGCATTGGGTTCTGTGCTGATGGCTCAGAGCCTGGAGCCTGCTTCAGATTCTGTGTCTCCCTCTCAATCTTCCCCTCCCCGCTCTCTCTCTCTCGCTCTCTCTCTCAAAAATAAATAAACATTAAACAAAAGAAAAAGAAGAAGAAGTGGAGGTGGATGCATTGCACACCAGGAAGATGCATCCCTGTGTGCAAATTCACAGTCTGACATAAGGGTATGGACAGAAGGCTGATAGAATGTTACTGTGCATAAGCAATCAAGAGCTTGAGCTGTGGAGTCAAGTCCTTGCTCTGCTGCTGACTAGGTGTGGTGTAATCAGTCTTAAACTCTCTGGGCCTCTGTTTCCACATCTATAAAATGGTAGTAATAATTGTAACCACCTCATAATGTTGCTGTGAAGATTGAGTAAATAGATTCAAAGCGCCGATAATATATCTGGCACCTGGTGAATGAATGCTCTATAACCATTAGTCATTGTAATCATTTGACTACAAAATCCAATAAAGGAAATGGATTATGTCTTCTTGAAAGATCACTCTATAGAAGAAAGATGTGGAGATGATGGAGAATCTGAACTTGGATGCTTTACTGTGTAAAATAAAAAACATAGCATGTGCCATGCTCTTGACACAACAGCTCCATGGCTCAGCACGTAGAGAGCGTGATCAGGGCTGTGGCCGCTATGGACTTCACCTTGTCTTTGGCCATATTTATAAGTGGTACATCACTTCCCTTCCCTTCCAGCTCTTTTCATGTCACTAAAATTAAAGAATAAAAAAAAAAAAGAATCCAATCTAATGTCTTCCCTATGATGAACATACATCATAGACTTTTTCTTTATAGAAAGGAAGCAGGCAACTGCTTTCTTGTTGAATTTCTTTTAGGCCCATTAGCTGATTTCCCCTAGGTTTGGATTGGTGACTGTACGAATATGGGTTCATGCCTGAACTGCATCAGTTTTACTCATGTCAGCCCCAAGTCTTCCATTAACCTTACCATTTTGAGTAAGTCAGTTGGCATTTATGACTCCCTCACCCACTTCCTAACCAATAAAATAGAAGTAATAGTGACACTCCCCTATCTGTGAGGAAGGCAATAATTGGAAGAAAAATTAGGAAGTGCTCTACAAGCCCAAGTGCTTTGTAAATATTTAATACCTAATAGTTGAGGTAAATGTCAGGAGAGTGTGGAACTGAACGTTAATCTTTTTGTAACGACAGCCCTTGAGATATGTTTAATTCCCTAATCCAAACATTGGGGACCCTGAACTTCTCTGACCCTTTCTTCTTTTCCTTCTTCCATGATGCCCAAATATTTCCTACCCAACATCAAATAACAGTTCATTCTGATTCCTCTGCAGAATGTAATTTTAGTTCATTAGGAGCCCTGATGGGCTGCTTTCCATCTTGAGTTCCTAAATACTTGCACAGAAGGACTTAGGCTTCCTGGGAAATTCCCTTTTTGACAGAAATGCTCCTTTGTGTTTGAACCCAGACTGAATGCCTTTGTCCCAGAACAACCGCCATGGTTGGAATTCCTCTCTTCTCCTTAGGCTAGCTTATTTCCTTGGATAGGCTGGAGTCATTTCCCTTCAACTTCACAACCCTGCTGGGTCCTGGTAACTAATGAGACCCTGCGTCTGCTACTGTCCACAAGGCTCGCTGATTGAAGATTCAGGGGGTGTAGGTAAATTGGGGAGGGAGAAGGATTATTTTAAAACTAATTTCAATAATGCATGGGCCTCTCTCCAAATTAACTCTTGTTCTTTCTCTTAAAATTACAAGAGCTTTTTAGTAAACACTGCTCTGGACACAGTTTCACAGGGGAAATTTGTTCCACTCTGAGGATGGCTTTGGCTTCTATTGTTCACTGTTATGCCCATGACACACCCACTGCAGCTGCCAGACAGAAGAACAATTCTTATGAACCATGATTTGCTTTGCAATTTTAGCTTATTCCTAAATTGCAGAAATGGTTGATGAGTGAAGTCTTCTGGTTCCTTTTCATTGGAACAGAATGGAGGACAGATTCGGGAATTCTTGGAGCTGCCATGTGTTTGGTGAAAACAGAAACAAAAACAAAAAAAGAGAAAAGAAAGAAATGAAAGAAAGAAAGAAGGAAGGAAAGAAAGAAAGAAAGACCAACAATAAAAACTTTGTTGTTTTTGTTTAAAAAAAAAAGAACACAGTGGTGATGTGTGCAGTTATCTGAAGCTAGATTATTCATATTTGTTTTGAGTTTTACAACTTACATAGGGCTTTTATGTACCTGCTGTTCTCAGCTTTAAAGTGTTGTTTTTGAGGATTTTGGTTGATGATATGCAGTGACAGATTTTAAGAACAGAGCTAGGAAGAATGTGGAATTGTGGGGAGGAACATTTCTGTTATATTTAGGAAGGAAGGAAGAGATGTATACAGGGAGGGCAGGAGGGAAGAAATCAGCCTCTCCAAGACTTGCTTCCCTTATTTGAAAATAATAATCTTTATCCTATGTATCGCACAAGACCTTGGATTGTCTGCAGTAGACTCTGCATGAAAGTTCTACTTCATCCAAGACATGCTTTACAAGTTCTGGTGGGTGTTTTTGCTCATGTTATGATGATGCATGAAAAGTAGGTCTAACCTGAAATTCTTTCATTCAGTGGCCTGACACACTGTCAGGCTCCCCCTTTCCGGGGTAGCACTGATCAACATTTCAACCAGACTGGTTTAGCCACTTCTATGTTGTTTTCTAGGGGGAGCTAGTAGGTCTGAAAAATGGGATTATACGTTATGACAGATGACAGTGGGTTGAGAAAAGTTCTGATTTGGAGAATCACAAGGAGCAAATGAGGCCTACATTACAAGTGTAGGTGGAGATGTGCTGAAGCCACATTTCATGAAGCTAGACCTTGACACGGCTGGCCCTGGATCTGCCCTCAGCCGTAAAAGTGGCAACAGCTGCCTGTTCCCCGAAACGACTTTGGAACCCAGTGTGTCCCCCAGTCTCTGGATAGTGCTTGCAGTTAGGTTTTTCTGAGCTTTTGTTTTCATTTCTTTATCAAAACTTCCTACTTTATAGGAGATGATGTCAAGTTTAGATATAAATGGCCTTTCTTTCCCCTCTTAGAAAGCACCAACAGAAGCATCCACTATATAAATCATGAGATTTGTTTAAACAGAACAAATTGATAGCTAATTAACATTTCTTTGGTGCTTTGTAGTTGACAAAGTATTTTTCATATGTCCTATAATTTATTTAGAGCATTGACTCTGTGGAGTAGGCATCCCAAATATTTTCGGGGAAATGGAGGTAATAATACATACTTGTCTCAAAAGAGTGAGAGGATTAAATGGAACAACAATTTGTAAAGAACTTTTTATACCCTCATGGTGTATAAAAAACACTTATTTCTAATGCCTCTATTCTATGAGTGAAGAAACAAATTCAGAGAGATGATGTGACATGTTGAAGGTCACAGGACAAGTTGAAGGTGGATCCATGACTTAGGCTGCCACCCTACCATGCTAACGTGTCACTGAACAAGCAAACCATTTGACGTTTGAGTTTCACTCCATGTTACAAACTGTTGAGAAAGAGAGAGAGGAGAAAGAGAAGAAAGGGAGGTGTGGATATATCTATATCGATAAAAAGAAGACAGCAGAGAAAGGGTGCTATGGTCCGAATGCTTGTGTGCCCCCCCCCCCCAAATTCATACGTTGAAATCCTAATGCTCAATGTGATGGTATTAGTAGGGTGGGACTTTCGGGAGGTTCTTAGGTCATGAGGACAGATTCCTGATGAACAGGGTGAGCACCCTTATGAAAGAGACCTCACAGAGTTCCCTCACCCCTCCCACCATGTAAAGCTGCTGGACCCCAAAAGAAGGCCCTCACCTGCCCATGCTGGCATCCCGATCTCAGACTTCTGCTTCCAAAGCTGTGGGAAACAATTTTCTGTTGTTTACCAGCCACCTAGTCTGTATTTTGTTACAGCAGCCCAAACAGACTAAGACAGACAGTGTGGAAAATGTTAACATGTTAAGACACAGGTGAGAGCTAATGAGCACTTCACCCAGGTGTGATTTGGGAGAAAAAATTATGTGCGCCTGTGGCTCCCATATGGTAATGTAATCAGAGGGCTTATGGGAATGAAGTGCCTTTAATTTTCCTCCAGCTTCTGGCTTCCAAGGCTTCCAAGGCTTCCATGCTCTAGCCCTGCCACATCAGCCCTTGCATATTAATAGATGGTTGGCATGGCAATCCCGGGGGGCCCCACGGGGAGGAAGAGGCCCTCTAATAAAATCCAAGCTGGTTCACTTGGAGGTGTTTGTGAAGGCTTTTTATATTTCCTTTGCTTCTTTGACATCCCCACATACATCATGGGAAATCATGGAAATGTTATTTCCAGTCACGGAAGTTTTGGTCTCCAGTGAAAGTAGCCCTTGATAGAATTTGGAGTGAGCAGATTCATGTGCCTTGGCTCGTGGCCTTTCTTTACGTGCGTCTCTGCCACCACCATACTTTCTGCCGACATCTGCCTGCTGCAAAGCCTTGGACTTCCCTAAGGTCTTTTCCGAATATCCTGAACCTGAACTATTTTGTCTCTAATTCCCCATGATCCGCTAGTCTAAGGGTTACCTTCAGAAGAGCAGAGTTAACAATAAAAATGCTTGGGGGGATAATAGAGAAGCAACATTGATTCTGCTTGTCCTTCCTCTTCCTGGTTTTTCCTCCTTCCTGAGAGAATCCCAGACTGACTCATGTTTAGCCCTATGTCTGAGTGTGCTGGGGGCTGCCATAACAATATGCCAGACAGAGACTGGTAAATCCTACTGTGGGCCCTAGAATTGCCATCTGCTCGTTTGGTAACCTAAGGAGTATTATTTCCCAAAGGTCCGAGCACCTTCATCTATAGTGATCTTAAGGTTGCTGTCAGGCATGAGATGAGGCAGCATACAGCCTGGCCCATGGTAAGTCCTCAATCAATATTAGCTCTCATGACTATTATGCAAACAACACTTAGCGCCAGTCTTGAACTTCTCAAGTTATAATCTTCTTTCTTCTTTGTGTGTCTCTATTATTTTTAGTCAACAAAATATTTATTGAATATCTGCTGTGTTCTAAGCACTGTGCTGAGGACTTTACTTTCATTGGCCTTATTTAATTCTTCATGATAAGCCTTCAGGTTGATATTGTTAGTAACAGAACTTTATAATTTTAGGGTGATAGCCTTGAACAAGACACGTATCGTACCCTCCTAGCAGAGCTTGCAGTATAGTGGGAAAGTCTGGTGTTAACTAGTAATTACAACAAAGTAATCACAGCAGCTACTTCTCCTTGAGGCATTACCTACTTCTCCATAGTGATTACTGGATGCTGACATTTAAATAGAGTTTACCTTACTAAGTGCCGGGTTTTGTGAAATTTATCACCAACCTCTTGTGTCCCTTAAGGATCTTATCAATGAAAGCCATGAAAGCTTAGAAATGACAGAGAAGGGAAAGGACGTGGTTGTTTGTACGTGGAGGTTAGAGCTGATTATTTGTCATTACCTAGTAAACTAGAGATACAGATCCATGCTTCATTCCTTCTTTCAGAGGGACCGAAGAGCTTGGAATTCCCAGCCAGCATCCTTAGGGAAGGCAGTTGAAGAAAGAGAAAGATTACTTGGTTGGCTAAATGGGAATTTCAGACAGACCTATTGCTTGGAGATCTAGAGTCATTGAGCCTGCCCCCTGCAACTCCATGAGCAATAAATACACTGACCATAGAACCGATTTTTTAGGAAGAAAAATGAAACAGACACCTCTGCCTAAACCACCAATCACCAGCCATGGACACTCTTCCTACACCTCGATTTAAAACCACGGCCAGATTTTTAACACAGATCGACATTCTTATCCATGCAGAACGATCCTCAGTTATGATGACTCATTCCAGGAAAAGGAAAGGAACAGAACACCGAATGATTCTGAGATAAACTATTGTGTGTGTGTTTTTTAACCACTTTGTGGGCACCTCTTAGAGATGATATTTGACTACCCCATACTCTGCATACATACAAGTTTACTTCCAGGTAGGGCCTATTAGGCAGAATTCGTTTTCTCTGTCACTTCCCTGTGATGTTCGTCACATGCACCAGCACTCTTGATATTGCTAATAGTCGTGGTTCGAATTGCCCCTTGAAATGAGTATGTTTTATCCCCACGTGTAAACTCCCGAAAGCAAAAGCAGATGGAGTTGACCTGTGCCCATTATGTAAGCAGCCATGCCCTTCCATTCGGCGGCATGCAGGTGTCTCAAAGAAATGCACGTGCTCCCTATTCATAGAATATTCCTTTGTTTCAAAATAAAAATGATCAACTCTGAACTGAAGTAAGTGGCATAATGATTTGAAAGCAAAAGAAGAACTTTTCACGTGCAAGAACCCAGAACCCACATCCTGAGAGCGAGGTTTCTGCTTTTCTTGTTAAACACAAGGAGTGACTGGAAAAGTCTCCTTTATTTATTTATTTTTAATTTTTTTTTAACCTTTATTTATTTTTGAGACAGAGAGAGACAGAGCATGAACGGGGGAGGGTCAGAGAGAGGGAGACACAGAATCTGAAACAGGCTCCAGGCTCCAAGCCATCAGCACAGAGCCCGACGCGGGGCTCGAACTCACGGACTGCAAGTTCACGACCTGAGCCGAAGTCGAACACTTAACTGACTGAACCACCCAGGTGCCCCAGGAAAAGTCTCCTTTAAATGTGAGCTCTGCTAGAGACAGCAGACATCATTTTGGGTCGTAGCTTTTGTTTTTCTTTTTTAAATCATAAACTGTAATGCTGTCTTTCCCTCAGTGGCTCAAGCTTGCAGAAATGAGTAAACAGACAAATTGTAGGGATTTATTTGATAACCAAAGGGGACTTGAACAAAGTAGCTGATTTACTAAGTCATATGAGCCCTTGGAAGAAAAGAATGCAGCCCGCCATATTCTATTGAAAGTGTCCGTAGTAAAACTCGTTATAAAGGTTTTTGAGCTTTCCAACTTTTAATTTTCATCCCCTCATGGAGAGATAAGCATCTTGAAAAGAGCCAAATTGCTTCATGCGGCTGTCAGAGAGAACTCCAGTTTTGAATCACTGTTCACTTGCTTATACAGTCCCCCATTTTCATGAAATAACATCGCCATAGCAGTCGCCTTTGTAGAAATTATATGGAATTTGGGAATGCTGAGTGTTTTCAGTTGAAGTTTGTTTCAGGGGGAAGTTAAAAATTTAACAAGTCATAATCATTTCCCAGAATTAAACCCATGGTATCTTGTAACAGCTGGGCTGCTGAATGATAGAGGGGAAGGTTCTGCCTCGGGCATCTGCAAGACTTGGCTTCTGGTGCTGGCTTTGGCACTGGCTCTCTGAGCAATTCAGGGCAAGCATCCGCTTGGCGGGCCTCAGTTTCCTTCCTTGAGATGTGAGACTGATGTCTGTGTGCTCACCCAGACCCTGTTCTGCACTGACATCTTATGGCTCCTGGAAAGGGCAGGGAGCTAAGCTTTTCTAATGAAACATTAAATAGTCTAAGATGTCTCAGAAGTCAACCCTTCCTAACCTGGTCCATCTGGGATTTCCTAAACTGGCCAGTGAGATGATATTGATCCTATTGATTCATTCCCAATAACCATCTTTCATTCTTTCTGGATCTGGAAGGAAGGAGCTGCTACCTCATTTTAGGGAAACTGTAGTTCTTAATACTGCAGTCATATGGTGTCTTTAACTGGTGAAAAGAAAAAAAAAAAAAAACAGGGGCACCTGGGTGGCTCAGTCAGTTGAGCGTCCGACTTCAGCTCAGGTCATGATCTCGCGGTCTGTGAGTTTGAGCCCCGCGTCAGGCTCTGTGCTGACGGCTCAGAGCCTGGATCCTGCTTTGGATTCTGTGTCTCCCTCTCTCTCTGCCCCGCTCATGCTCTGTCTCTCTGTCAAAAATAAATAAACATTAAAAAAAATTTTTTAAAAGAAAAAAAACAAAAGAGTTAATTATTCCCCCCCCAGTCCTCCTCCCTCACCCCCCCGACTTAAGCAATCTAAAATAGACAAAGTATAAGTTGACTGGATTTATAAATCTGCAGTTCACTCATTTAACTGAAAATACCTGTACTTTTTCTTCGTAGCTATATTTATCAAGCAACCCTATGGCAGGCACGGTGCTATGCTCTCTTTAGATATATACTATTTAAGATCTTTGGATCACCATGAAAAGATAGATGTCATTATTCCTACTCGGTAGAAGATGAAACTAAAATGCAGATATATTAAGTCACTTGCCCACAGTCACTCCGTTTGTGATGGAGCTGAGATTCCAATAAGCCAGTGCCTCTGACTGCAGTGTAGTGCGCATAGCAATTATGTGTGTAAGTACAAAACGTATATTGAAGAGGCATAAGTGAGGGTCATACTACCATTTGCAAAACAGTTTGTGGCAAAATGGAACTCATTTTGAAGGCCCTTTTAGGCTCGCCATTGGAAGATTTAGAATTCATTAGAACAGGCCCTGGTATATAGTCGGTTCTCAATTTGAACAGATACTTGGATTTATAACCATGGGATTTATGCATGGAACATCACTCTGGGGTTGCCGATGGAATTGGCAGTGTATCTGTCGTATGTCGAGTTGAGATGGTTGTTTTACAGTTTCCATGTTTGCACTTGACCTGACAGACGGTCCTTGGCATAGTGGCCCGTGAGGGAAGCAGCCATCATGTTCAGAGTCCTGGAACACTAACCCACACTCTCTGCTTAAAGATATGTTAGATGGAGGGGTGCCTGGGTGGCTCAGTTGAGCGTCCGACTTCAGCTCAGGTCATGATCTCAGGATTCCTGAGTTTGAGCCCCACATTGGATTTTCTGCTGTCAGTGTGGAGCCCACTTTGGATCCTCTGTTGCCTCTCTCTTTGCCCCTCCCTGGTTCACATGCTCTCTCTCTCAAAAATAAATAAACATTTAAAGAAAGTGTTCAGCACATAGACGTCAGTTAATAAATATTTTGTTCAACAAATAATTTGCAAGGGTGACGGGCAAGAGGGAGGGAGTGGAGAAAGGATATTTGCATGGCAGTACCATTCTACAGTCAGGCTCACAAAGAGTTGCCCGGGAAGCTGCCTGCTAACCTGTACGATATAAGCTATGAGATGTAGCTAAAAGACCACGGGGATTGGATGCACCCTCACACAGAATTTGTTAGCCGTTTATTTGCCCAGTGGTCAGCAAACTGAGAATTCTCATAGGAAACCACCCAGGCCAGTGTAGGCACCTGGCGGATTTTACAGAGGAACGATAGAACCTTCTGTTCTGTCATGAATCTCCTCTACAGTATTTTGGCTCTGAGTCTTGTCACAGTGTTCTACCTACTGTGAGAAAAAGTCTGGCATTAGTTTTCCTCGTGTCTAAAGGCAGTGGCCATGAGTATTACTTAGTGAGTAATCCTCTGTACCGGGTGCCACGATCACGCTGAAGGCTCCCAGCAACCCTACAGGGTAGTGGTGGTCATTACCATTATTTTTCAGAGCAGAACCTGAGCAGGAAAAGAAAATACTGTTCTCACAGTCACCCCTCAGGTAAATGGCAGGTACAGCACTTGAACCCTGATCTGCCTGAAACAACACACAGGCTCTTATCACCACTCACCCGCCCCTTATCTGGGTTAGATGGTTTCACACTCTGTAGACGATAGTCGTTGGACAGCAAAGGGAAGAAATGAACTTTCCGTGTCAGCCTGGTTCTCAGCACACGTCTCTGAAGTTTTAGGCAGGTTTATGGGGCTTTTTAAGTTGTTGCAAATGCAGATAACGAGATGAGGCACGCTTGGCACCCGCCTGTCATCGACCCCATACTGTTCTTCCCTGTGTTGGTCAGCAGGTGAGGGCTTGTACTGAGATGCGTTTTTCTGATCTCTCCTGCTCCCGCCTTCCAGCTCCCTATCCAGGAGAACCCTGGTGACTCTTCCTCTCTTGATCCCAGCAGGATCCATAAAATTCCTGCAACTTGATGCAAAAAGAGAGGGAGACAAGCGTTGACTGACAATTCTGGCAAACATTATTTAAGCTGAAGAGGAGCACTGCAGATCGTCTACTAGACTATTAGTGCTGATAATGGCAGGATGCTTTCTTGTCAGCATTCCATTTTCAGATGTTCATGACTGTTTAATTACCTCCACCATCCCACAGTGCCAGGATGTGCCTCTTCCAAACACTACTGGAAGGTCACTGTCAATTACAACCAGCTACATGCACTCTCTACGTTGTGGATCTTGAATAGCTTTTTTCATTCCGAGGACCGTCACAAATAGTCCATATAACAGCTCTAATTTTCCCTCTTAGAATTCAGATTTTTTTCCATTTGTACCATGAGAAGCAAAAAGAAAATCTGATGGAACTGCTTTCTTTCTGCTGAAGTGTGTTTTTTCTCTGTAATGATTATTTGTTTATTTTTATTTTTTTTAACATTTATTCATTTTTGAGAGAGAGAGAGGACAGAGCACAAGCAGGGAAGGGGCAGAGAGAGAGGGAGACACAGAACCTGAAGCAGACTCCAGGCTCTGAGCTGTCAGGACAGAGCCCAACACGGGGCTTGAACTCACGAACTGTGAGATCATGACCTGAGCCAAAGTCGGACACTCAACCAACTGAGCCACCCAGGCGCCCCTCTCTGTAATGATTATTTAAATAGGAGTCTATTTCAAAATGCCCACCCTCATCTTACATGTTATCTGAAATTTACTCGTAAATTTGTTTAGCTATTTGAATAATTCTGGGAGTTACATATTTGATATCAATGTTGAAAGAGAAGTTTAATCCACGGAGGGTGATTTTATCAAGAAAATAGCTTTGCTATGAAAAATATATGGTTCTTTTTTTTTACAGAGTAACAAAATGAATTCTTATCCAATAAAATTTAAACCAGTGATACAAACTTTGTGTCAGTATCTCTGAGAACATCTAAGAAGGTAGAGAGAGTCTGAGAGCTAAAATAAGAAATACTCAGGTTCTTAAGTGATAGCTAATGATTTTTTAATTTAAGTATTAAAATATAGATTTTCAAATCTGAGCACAGTGTTTTTAAATCAGAGTGAGCAAAGTCATTTTGCTTATGCTGTACCAGTAAGCAGGGGAGACTTCAGCACCTGCTGAATATGTGGTAAAAACAGAAGCCCTTGTTGAGATGGGAAAGGAGGTAGTTGTTTCAGTATAGTGAGCCCTGAACTCACACACTGACCTTCCACATGATCATCAGTCACACTGATCAGATTGGGTTATAACAAGGCAATAGTAATATCTTTCTTTAGGCTTTTGGTGCTAGTGGTCTAATTCATAATCAGTGCTAATGATAACTCTTAACTTCAAAGAGTTTGTGAATGGTATCGAGGAATTTTCACATAGCAACTTTTAAGAAAGGCTCTCCTGTCTGAGATGGTGAAGTGACTTCCTTAAGGTAGTGTCTTGAGATTCCTTTCAGGCCTAGTTACTGTGATTAGTATTGTGTATTGTAGGACCTGCATGGGCGTATCTTGTGTTCTTTCTCTCTGTGGCCACTGCTGCCACCAACTTCCTTCCCTCCATCCTCTTTTAGTTCGGGGTCCTCTGAAAGCAGAGTCTGAGACAAGGACTTACTTGGGAGGTGACCTCTAGACGCTGGAGTGAGGGCCGAGAGATTGGTTGAGGGAAGAATGGAAAGTCTATGAAGAGTGGAATATTGAAATATTGAGCTGGTTACCACTTTGGGCAACTGGGGACTCAACCTCATTGGCGACCGTTGGAGGAAGTGTTCTGAGTGCACCTACAGTAACGTCCCCCACCCCCCACCAGAGGTTTGAAGGCTGGAGCATTATCCACCAGCTCCTCACCCCACCCTTGCTCCCTCTCCTTACCTCCTGCTTCTCTGCCTCACATTAACTCCTCCACACTTGGCTGAGTGGGCTCTGCGGCTTTGGAGAAAGTTCTGAAGCAGAGGAGCTGGGCAGCCTCAAGATGGCAGCCTCAAGATGGCAGCAAACTGATGGTTGCCAGAGAGGAGGTGGTAGGGGATGGGCAAAATGGGTAAGGGGAGCGGGAGATACAGGCTTCCAGTTACAGAAGGAATAAGTCCATGGGAATGACAGGCACAGCATAAGGAATATAGTCAGTGATGTTGTAATAGCATTGTATGGTATGGCAATAGATGGTAGCGATCTCCCTGGTGGTGAGCACAGCATAATGTATAAACTTGTGGAATCACTATGTTGTACACTTGAAACTAATGTAACGTTGTGTGTTAACTCTACTCAAAAAAAAACACAAAACCAAAACCAAAAAGATGGGATATTCTCAGTGTCTAAAGGAATGGCTGGCCAGAGCTGGAGCTGAACTCAGATGTGGTTCAAGTCAGAGGTGGCTGAAGGGATGTGGCATGGAACCCCATTGGCAGATGCCATGATGTTCCAACCTCTATTCCTGACCCTCCTTCTCCATCTTCCAGCTTGCTTCCCTCCCATTCCCGCTCTGCCTCCTACATTCCCTCCTACCACCTCCAGTGCTTCCTGCTTACCCCTCCTTGCTTTCCACCTCACCCCCATCCCCACCCTCCTGCTGGATTCCTAACTCAGCTGTGCGGTTCCACCACCTCTGCTCTAACCCCTCTCCAGCTGTTGTCATCCTCCCCCGCCCCTCCTCGTTTGGGGGCCTTTTTCTCTTACCAGCTTTCTATTTCATCAAAACAATAAAAGACTACAAGGAAAATGGCTTCCAGAGCTCAAATCTTACATTGGGTTCGAGATCGTACAAGATATTGTGAGCTAACTTGCCGCGGGATCTTTAAAATCTCATGCCTCCTTTCCAACAAATTATTCAGACCTCTTCCCTACTCCATGCTCCTTAGAAGGGAATCGCTACTGAAAATAGCATTCAGAGTTTGAAAGCTGGAATGCAGTGTGGGTTGACGAGTTCAGCTTGTTGCGGGGAGAACTCTATTCTGAGAGTTGCAGTTGTAGGAGACACACACCCCTGCCGAGCAGGTGACACAGGATGATGGGACTCCATGTTCTACCACAGCAGCAAAGAACGCACGCCAACCAGAACTAGTAAAGTAGGCAGACCTGGGCCCACAGCTGTCCCTCTGAGCCCAAACCTTGCCAGGGTGTCCAAGAGCTTTGACAGCCAAATTACCCATGCACATGTTGTTCAGTGTCCCCTGGTACAGGGCACCTTTGCAGGGTACCCGGGCTGAAAGGCTGACATCCAAGGCCCTTATGCTCTTTGCTGATTCCCCTGGGTTTCCTTTCCAGCTTTCAGGGACCCAAAAGATTTGGCAGAGCCTGAAGTAATCTTTTTCCTTCATGGTGAATGCGCAAGAAGTTCAGACTCTCTGGCTTGAACTTCATCAGGCCGGCCTGCTGAGTTCCAAATACATTGTTCATGCTTCCGTAGCAGTGACGACGGGGTTGTAGTGTGCTTTCTCTGTTCACATGTCTGCTGCCTTCCCCACTAGACTCGAAGCACCTTGTGGCCGGAGGAAGCACACCCTCGTACTGAGATTTGCTGCCATTTATTGGACATTCTAAGGCTGTGAGCATATTTCACTTTCTTTACAATAGTCCTGCCAGGTAGGTATCACTGTTTTCACTTTGTAGATGAGAAGATTGAGGCTGAGAGAGGTCAAGTGTGCCTGAGGATAGACAGCTTTTCAGAACAGAATTGGAACTTGGACCCAGTTGTCTGTATGTCTAAACCAGTGCTCACGCCACTGCCCTGTCTGGCCTCACTGCTTACGTATGTGTGTCTCTTTTCCAAAACACTGGGAGCGAATGAAGGAATAAATAGACTGTACTTAGCAAACCCCAGGCTCATCTCACACATTTATTTGCTTGCTGCATTTGGACACACATGCCAATGTCACCTATCGTTCTACATTGAGAAATGTTATGTTTCTTTGCTTTGCTTTCTAAAAATAATTCTAATTGGCTTTTTGTACAGTGTATGACATTGGCATATACATTTGAAATCTTTTCCAAGCATATCTAATATGTAGTGTACATGTGTGTATATGTGTGTGTATATATAAAAAATATGCCACATAGGGCTCATTTGAACCTCTTGTTTATTTAACAACAACGTACCACCATGAATATTCTTCCATATTCAAATCCCATTCCTCTGATGTACTTGGAGCAAGTGATACAATAAAATAATCAGATCGGGGTGGACTATTTGAAGTTACTACCCACCTTTATCTAAACCAATGGTCAATGATCTCAAACCAATTTTTTTAAGTTTATTTATTTATTTATTTATTTATTTTATTTTTAAATATTTTTTTTTATTTTTTTCAACATTTTTATTTATTTTTGGGACAGAGAGAGACAGAGCATGAATGGGGGAGGGGCAGAGAGAGAGGGAGACACAGAATCGGAAACAGGCTCCAGGCTCTGAGCCATCAGCCCAGAGCCCGACGCGGGGCTCGAACTCACGGACCGCGAGATCGTGACCTGGCTGAAGTCGGACGCTTAACCGACTGCGCCACCCAGGCGCCCCTTATTTATTTATTTTTGAGAGAGAGAGTAAGGAGGGCTGGGGAGGGAGGGAGAGAGAGAGATGAGTAGAGACAGAGGGAGACAGAGAGAGAGAGAGGATCCAAGGATCCAAGGCAGGGCTTGAACCCACAAACCATGAGTTCTTGACCTGAGCTGAAACCAAGAATTGGATGCTTAACCGACTGAACCACCCAGGCGCCCAGTCTCAAACTAATTTTTAACCATGACTCATTCTTTTTCCAAATAAGTAGCATCAATAAAAATGGCTCCAAATACATAGGATAAATAAAAGTGGTGTTAGGGTTGTAGTCGGATGAATTTATAGGTGCAGCTTTTCACATTTGCAGATTAAGGAGCCAGACAGAGTAATAAAGCTGCTTCAATTAGATGCTCTTTGTAATTGGAAGTGGGGCACGCCGGTTGCAGTTTTGAGTATGCCTGAGCATCTTATTTTGACCGAGTACCGATGGGAGGATCGTGGCAGCACAGGTCGGTATGAGAAAGCGGTCATCCTTACATAACAGATGCTGCTGCAATTAGCTGAGGACGTGCTGCAGGAGAAGCTTGATTTCAGGGTTTGCGCACAAGTGAATTAGCCCCATAGCAACAGTCCAGACCTTGTGTCCTCCAACATGTCAGAGGTCCATGCAAGACACATTTGATACACGAGCACTCCTTTTTAGTACCACTTTTTAAACAGCCAAAAGTGAATTTTTATTAAAAAATGAAATCTTAACCAAATATTTGTGTAACCCTTTAAAGCATGTCTTATAAAAATGAGGGATTCCATGACATCCAAGAGGTTTCTGGAAGTCAGCTAAGAAACCATCAATTTAGCATCCCCCAATAGTCTAACAAATTTATAAAAGCTGGAAAACAGGGAGGCGATGTAGGACCACCCCAGGAATAACCCAAATATTTAAATCCTCTAATATGGTCAGAAAATCTTTCTTCATGCCTGATTCAAGTTCCTTAAGCTGCTGTCTAAGCTTAATATATAGAAGACTTTTAGAAAATATTTGACTAATAGACCGAGGCGTCTATGGAGGGATAAGGTAATCGGTCACTCTCCTCACCAGATAACTCTGATACGTTCTCTCACCCACTCCTGCCTTGGCATTGACTACCCATGATTAGACAGCATTATTTTATGATTAGCCCAACGTCCTGCCAAAGCGGTAATGACTTCTGCAAGTCACCTCTGCATAAAAGATACTTGATTCACTGTATTTTCAGAGTGTGGGTGTGTAAAACGTCCTGACAGAGGCCCTTACAGCACCCGTGTGTGTCTCTGATTCACCTTGTCATAACTCACTCTGGAATAGTGGTGAGTACAGTGGGTCAGGCGGAAAGGGAAAGCCAGTAATTTGATCTGGCCACTTGAACCAACTCATCGTTTGGGAAGTTGGATTCACTCACAGCAGATAAGGATAGGAGGTGGTAGGCAGATCTGAGGAATAAGGAGAAGAGCCAGTTGTCAGAATGGGGTCACAAGGTCAGAGGAGACTTGATAACTGCTGGCCATATGTTGTACGGAGGGTACGAAATCAATCCTTTCTGGCTCGTGTCAGGCTTGTGTGCTGGAGCCTCGGATGGGGCACCAAGTGGGGAGCCAGGGAAGAGCAGAGCTTCAGAGCATGGGTGCCAGGCAAGGTCTAATATGCTTGGCATTGGGCTATCCCAAAGGGCGTATGGGGATTTGCCCCCACAGTCTTACAGTCTTGGACAGGGCATGCCAGGAGGTGATCTAAATTATTTAGTGAGCTCTTGCTTGTATTGCTGTCAGCCCCTTTGCCCAAGCCCATATCCTTTTTTAAAAAAAATATTTTTTAACATTTATTTATTTTTTTTTGCGGGGGGGAGGTTGCAGAGAGAGGGAGACAGAGGATCTGAAGCAGGCTCTGCCCTGTGAGCCCAGAGCCCAATGTGGGGCTCAAACTCACAAACCATGAGATTGTGGCCTGAGCCAAAATCAAGAGTCAGCCTCCTAACCAACTGGGCCGTTCAGGTGCCCTTTAAAAAAAAAAAAAAATTATTTTGCCCTTGCCCATATATTTACTGCATCACCTATCACCAGAAGGTAGGGTCGTAGCCCAGAATTCAAAGAGAATTTGCAGCTATGTTCTAGTCCTGGTAGTGAGTATACAGTTTTTATTAACATATGTGGATAGTTTGAAATTGTTTTACACCAGGAGGCAAGAACTTTTGGCTTTCTGTGCATCAGCCACTACTCACGTAATTGGATTCCTACATGAGAGAGGGGGAAAGAGAAGTCAGGCATGTCCCACCACATAGGTGGAACGATGTGAGCAAAGGTGGAAGCTGGGCGGATGAGTTTAGGCCCCAGCACACCATATTGCCTTATCCCCTTCCCTGTCTCTCTCTTCCCACGTCCTCACTTGTGCTTCTTGGAATCACCTCCTAAATAAGCCACCTGCCCCCAAGTCCTTGTTTCAGTCTCTGCTTTTGGGGGAGGAAGTCAAACAAAGACCGTGAGTCCAACAGTGAGGCCATCTTCTTACACTGGTTGTGCCACAGCTTGGGGAGAGTGTCCCGTGGAACAATGCCACGGGGCAGGAACATCAGCCCATTGGCCCTCCCAGCCTGAGCGAACTGGAGAGAGACCCAGCCCAGCCAGTCATCCCTGTGTCCACAAAACAGGGGTGTGCGGGGAGTGGGAACTTGTGCAGGGTGCAGTAAGGGACGTTGGGGGTGGTTGCTTGGAACCAGCTGTGGAAAGCGGATTACTGCGTAAGTGTGTTACTTCTCTGTTCAGTCTCTCCAGTGTGACGCACGCCTTTCTCTCACTCTGCTCTTTGCTTCTGAGATGGTGAGAGAATTGGGGTTTGAAGCAGACCCAAGTCAGTGCCTTTTGTTGCTCTTTCCTAGTCTTGGTATCAAAGGAATTCTGGAACCAGAAAAATCAAGGCAGAAGAGAGTTATTCTTTCTTCCTTTCTTAAATGGAATTGACATTCTTGCCTGAGTGCTTGTAACATCAGGAGTTTACAGGGAACCACAGACTTCCCTGTGCTCTGTTTTGCTTTGCGTGATTTGACTTTTCCTCCACTTCTCCATTGGCTCTGGTAGCTCTGTAGCACCTCCCACCTCCCTGCCAGCACCCTCACTTCCCACCTCCCAAATAATGCTTAGTCTTTCTTGTCCTTTCCCTCCCAGAAGCAGTTAGTGGGCAGGTGGGGGGCAGGGCGGGCATGAGGACCAGGCTCTAGTATCTTCGGAGCTCTGGGTGTGAGTACAAATGGAGGCTCACGTACTATTTTAACGATATCAACCAAACTTACAAACATTAGATAAAATCTATCTGGCCGCCTCCAGTGCTGGGCTCCATTGAGAATCTCAGATACTTTGTGGTTCTACTACAGGAAGTAACGGAGGGAAAGCTGGCCGGGGACCAAGGGAGGAGAAGTGGGCCTGAGCTGAAGCCGGCATCCTCTTCTCTTCCACCCTGGCTCCAAAGCTCTTGGCTCACATGTGTGGACACCCCAGCCCACACAGGCTCTGTCCACACCCTGCCCCTGCAAAAAGCATGTGTCCCTTTTGCCCCTCTTGAGCCTAGAAGTTGGCACGCTGTGGCTCCGAGACCCTCAGGAGAACGCACAAGGAAGAGAGATTACCGCATGCTCTGGATCCAGCTTGGAGCCATTTGGATAGGAAATTCCAGGGTCCCGAAGGGGCCCACAGTCTCCAAGTGGATGCACCCCTTTGGCATGGAGGACTCCTCTGCCCTTGAGGAGGAGTGTGGTTGGAGAAGGACCAGAGCAGATCCCTCTAAGAGCAGAGCTCAGGGCAGTGGCCTCTCTTGTATGGTTCAGAGGGCAGGACTGCTCTGGGCTGATGGACAGACACATCCAGCACCTCTTTTCTTCTACCTTAAGCCTGTTCTCAGGCATCATGGAAGTGCTCTCTTCTTTGAGCCACTTGAGGACAGAGGGTTCTGTTTCCCGTTTCATTTTTGTTTTCTCTAAAATGCCCTCAAGATCTCTCTGTCTCTCAAAGTGTGGGGATTGAATAATCAGCTTCTGACTTTGGACCTATTTCTGTTTTAAGCAAAACAGTAGACAGTCCGCCTTGAGCTCCCTTCGACCCTGCACGTCATACTTGGCCATTTATCATCTGGGCCGCGGGAAGGACCCATCTGACAATGTAAGTCAACTCCATAGACTCCTGTCCAGCCTCTGCAGCCCTGGAGGGGCAACCTCAGCGCCCTGGAGGCTTAGCATTATCCGCTAGCTGAGAATCTCTATCAGTAAAACTGAAATCAGAGAGAGTGTGTTGTGGCAAAGTTAGAACCAAAAAAAAGCAGCTGATGAGCAGGAGTTTTAGTCACATTCCCTGGGCCACTGGAGTCATCCGAGCATTTCTTTGGCCGGGGCGGCCCTTCCGCAAGGGCTCAGTGTCTTAGCTCCCGACTCATGTGGTGGGAGAGCAGTCTTAATATAGAGCCGGTCCGTTCGCGTGGGGTTCAGTGGACTGCGTCTCGGGCTCTGTGATAGATAGCAGGTGATATTTCATATCGTCTAGGCAGAACTAAAAGGAACATTAAACTGCATTTCCATTATCAGTGAGGTCCTTAGTGGCCCGAGGATCAGAATCAGAACATTCTAATCAGTCTGCCTAATGTTTTCCTGCACAGCTTGCTACAGGCCTGAGATTAGTTTGCAAGGAAGGCTGAACCACCTTTCACAGGGGAAAAAGTGATCTACAGGAAAAGCCTAAAGAGTGTTGAGCCAGGGGAAGACTCGGTGACAAGTTGGAGGGCCTTGCACTATGAACAAAAGGGGTCACTTCTGGGGAAACCTAAGGATGTGTGCAGAGAGGACTGGCTTCCTTGGCTAGAATATTAAAGTTCATGAAAATTCCCACGAGGGGATCAGTAAGGAAATTGCTGTTCAGAGAAGCCCAGGCTTTGGGCCCTCTTGGTCTTTGCCCTCATGGCAGGCCCTAAAACTACTTCATAGTACTTGCAAAAACTTCTGCTTGCAGTGCTAAAGCATGAAGTTTTAGGATTTCAGGTTGAAGAGAAGGTCAAGGGCATCCAAACTGAAATGTGATGTTCAGTTCCTCTCCAAGGTGCTGCTCAGCAGGCTTCCGGCCTCCTCCAGAAACCTCCAATGGGAGGAAACTCGCCGCATGTAGCTGTGGGCATTTCTCGTTGCTAAACGTTCTTCTTATTACCTGTCAAAATCCTAAGCATCAACTGTCCAAAACAGAGACCTATATCTTAACCTTTAGCATCCTCCCCAAGGGAGGGAGGACCTATATTTGTAAAATCAGATGCTGGAATAGATGATTAACTACAAATACTGGCTTTCACAGGGTAGGATGGTTTGCCTAGAATGTTGGCTAAGGAATCTTTTTTTGTTCTTGTCTGTGTGATATGTGAAGAAAATAACATTATATTATGTGAATAGCTTAAATAGGGATACAAATCTAAGGTTACTAATATGTACAAACCCTTTGAAGTATATTTAGAATGAAAAGAGTCAATAATAATAATAGAATTCTGCACAGAGTATGTTCTGTACCCTCAGGCAGTCAGTCTATGGCAAATGTGCTTGAGGTAGGAAAATGTATTCTTTTATTCACTCATTCATTTATTCATATATTCATCAAACATTTATTGGGCACCAACTATGAGCTCAGCCCTAAAACAACAGGGATGAAAGACCTGAGTTCATTTTCCCCTTATGAAGGAGCCCAGGGTCCAGCAGAAGAGATGATTTAAACCACTCATCATAACTCCCCAAGAAGATTCCCAGGGTTCTAGCAGGACCGAGGGATTGAACTTAGATTAAGTTAGAAGGAATTTCCCAAGATAAATAGGACCATTACAGATTATTATAAGGTGGTTCTTTTCATTGCTTTCTCCAGAAACCCTAGCTCCTTGATGAGTTCGAGAACAGGTTTTTGATTAGTCCAGATTCTTGATTAGTTTCTCAAAATATTTCCTCCACTGCTGTGCAAGCAGGACAGGATCTGGAATGCAGGGAGTACTTCAGAGATACGAGATGAGGAAGAGAAGACACAGGGGAGAAGCAGCGCCCCCTCTCTTACTTGTCATTTCAGCCTCTGGTAATGCGACTCTCTGGTCTGTGCCAAGTCGCGGTGCTCAGTGCTCGACATCACATGAAATCTTGCATAGAGATTTCATCAAGTCCTGTCCAGGTTCCTAGGTTTTTGTACCTTCCAGGCATCTTTTGTTTATTAGTCTTTTAAATGGGGACATCTTTAAATCATAAAACCCAAGTCTGGTTTTTTTTTTCTTTTTTAACTTTTTCCCCCCAGATGCACAACTCATATGATGCAGACTAATTTGCTGTTTTCTGGCCTCTGTTGAGTAACTGCCAGCCTCACATTTTGATGAGAATCAAGACACTTGAACATTGGATAAAAATAAAATGTAAACCCCACTTAAATATAACCAATTTATCCTTCATCAACAGTTAGGATAATGAACCAAATTCCCTGTTTCTCCCATAAGGATATTGTGAGCTTAATGAGACCAAACATATGGTTTCACTTTCCTGCATTTAATCTAAATGTGTTTCGGAGAAGTGAATGGGTTAAGTCACAACTGAATGACCTTGAGTGTACCTTAGTAAAGGAAACAGAGCTATACACGTAGAGGAACATAAAGAGAAAGTTCTAAGGTAAAGGTTGGATGTATTTTCTACAACTTGCACAGTTGTGTATGGAAAGAGAATTTGATTGTATTGGGGATTTATGTCTTTTGGGTACATGAAATTTCTCCATTTTGTGCTATTATGTAGCTCATCTTTTCACAGAAATCAAACTGCTGACAGATCAAGAGGTTGAACATTTCAGATGCTTTCAGCATTCAGCCAATGCAATAAATATCAGAGGTGGCTTGTGTTGAATGTAAGAACAGATGTTGTTTCTGCAGGAAGCAGGATAGAAACTTCCACCCACAGGCTTGCAGGAACTTTGAGGAGATTTCTTCTATACCTTGCTCGAAATGTGACTTCATATTTCAATAAATTTTGTATACCTTCATGTGTCCCTCTAGGGCATTCTTCTTGCCCAAGTTACCACCCGAACAAGGGGTCATTTCCAAGACTCGTGTGGCTTCTGAACTTTTTGCTTGGAATTGGAGTATGAATATTTATACCTCACCCTCTAGGACTGATTGTTAGGCAAGACCTTTGGGAATGATACCTGCTTCTTATTTAGACTATGCTTCTAGTGAAGAATGCCTCCGCCATGAAGAAAGGACTTAAGATATGCATCTCTATGATTCCGTTTCCTTCTAGAGTGTGGATTTATTTATTGTGGCCAGATCGCCTTCTGTGAAATGCAGCATTGGTTTTGTGCTCGTGAGGACCAGACTCCTGCTCCCTTTGGAAAAATTGAATTACACAGCTGGCCAGAATTGACCCCATAAACTTTGGCCCTTGCTGAAGGCTAGTGTTAACGCATGGCTTTTCACATGCTGGCCTCTCACATGTAATCTTCTGAGTAAAGGGACCTCCACCTCTGTGGTGGGCAAATGGGATATTTCAGAAATACACTGGGAAGGTACGGGATCAAAATTGTCTCTGCATGGCAGAAAATTAAGTTCTTGTCTGGTAGGCTAAATTCAATCCAGTTGTACCCAAAACACCAAATGTAAGTGTCTCTGGCATCAATGTTCTTAAACATATAAAGAATGTTATATAAGAGCCACTAATAATGAACCCCTTTCTCCAAATCTATTCCAGCCTGCGATAGATTTAGATTTTTCTCCCCTTCTATTCCTAGGTTTTCTCTTTTGAATAATAACTGTTTTGGAGGAGAGCCTTTAATTGGTAATAGTGTACATTATCTCTTTGAATACTTGTATCAAATTGCTATTATTAGGAATGGACAATTATTACACACTACAACATGGGTGAATCTCAAAAATATTTTGCCAAGTGGAAGCAGCCAAAGACACACAGATAACTACATACTGTGTAATTGCATTATAGAAAATTCTAGGGTAAGCAAATCAGGTTGCTTTTCTGTAGAATGGGGTGAGGGATGGTTGACTGAAAAGGAACATGAGGGAAATTTCCAGGCTGATGGAAATGTACTGTGTCTTAATATGCATTCATGAAAACTAACTGAGTGATACACTTAAGATCTGAGCACTTCACTCTGTATAAATTATGCCTAAATTTTAAAAAGTATAATTTCTGTTGGTTTGCATTGATGAGGAGGCTGAGCTTTAGGAAGATTAAATGAGTAGCCCATCATTATGCAGCTGAAGAAAGAGCTGGGCTTCAACACAGGGATCCTAACTCTCAAGTCCAGTGTTTTCCACTCTAGAACAATTTCCACGAATAATGATATTTATATTATTCGACTCTGGGGTCAGTGCATTTTCAGATGCTTTTAATCCTGGGAGTAGGGATGGGTGTCTGAAAGCACATGCTGGATGCTGGAAAGAGGAAAGAGAAGGGGAC
Organism: Lynx rufus; assembly: GCF_022079265.1. NCBI lineage: Eukaryota > Metazoa > Chordata > Mammalia > Carnivora > Felidae > Lynx > Lynx rufus. The sequence continues at coordinate 49,795,059 of NW_025814826.1, read as the reverse complement.
CAGTGTCTCAGATGCACAGCCTATACGATGGTTAGTGGCTAGAGCTGGAGTCATAAAGTGGGTTCGGATTCCCACCCTGCTACATGTGATGCATGTAATGGTGGGCAAGTAAACCTGTCTGAACTTCAGCTTATTCATATGTAAAATGGGCTGTTGTGAGACATAAATGTGGTCATTTATAGATAGTTCATAAGTATCTATTCACAGTTTTGGTTAAGGGAAGAATACATGCTCCTGTGGTGTTAATGGGTTTACCATTATTATGTGTCTTATAATGTGAAATCTTTGTGCTGTACCTTTCCAAGTGGCCCATAATTAATTTTTCATCACATCAGAGAAATGCATCTATAGCTAAGATTTAGTAGTTCCAATGCTTCTTTCCCTACCTCTTTGTTTTGGCAACAGGCATCGTTGAACCATTTAGAATTGGATGTACTTTGTTCACTGTATGAATAATGCCATGTATTTCTAAGTTCTGGCAGAAAATTCATTCCAAGTATAATTCACTTGTAAGCCCATGATTCCATGAACTCTGGGTATGATTCAATGAAATATATCTTAATGTTTGTAAATGATTGTTGAACTAGAAGGAACCATTTCTGGGAAGTAATTAGTATAGTATATAGTTTAATGTGGGTGTATTTTCTTAAAGCAGAATGTCCATTTAAAAAATATTTGGGCCTTACCCAAGGATAGAAGAGAAAAAAAAGTCTTTTTTTTTTTTTTTTAATACATGACAAACAGAATGCACTGTTGTAATGGTAAAAGTTTGTTATCTGGGTTCTTCTTCTGTTATTACAGATAACATATTAGACTGTAAGTATTTGATTACTTTATATCAGAGCCTTCTTGAGCCTGCTCAGGTCACAAATCCTATGTGACTTGTAGGCTGATCCTAAAAGGTATTTATATTTTAGATAAGCATTAAGTTGAACAAAAAAGGAAAAGGAGTGAAAAGTTTGGAGCCTAATAGAGAGTAAAGCATTTATATTTTTCCATGCAAAATACTTTGGATTCTTTGGTTCAAGATATCTGGCTACATCTACAGTGGTTTCCATGGATGTTTGTATGAGGGAAACCTGGATGGCCGTGTCAATGGACAGTGAGAGTGTTCAGTCTGTAATTCACAACCAGGATTTCCTATTTCACAATACTAATCTATTGGAGTTATGTGTATTAAACCAGATACTATATTTATAGTGTCTTATTTAAAAAGTTGTACCATAAATGGTAGTTTCCTTTGTCATTTCCAACTAAGGCAGACCTTCCAGAAACAAAGAGAACAGGGACAGATCTGTAAGACCCTAGAATCATTTTAGGGGTTGCAACCTTAATGATATTTTCTTATGTTCCAAGTTATCCATAGCTCCACCACCTTCTTTCTCCTCACCCTCCCTTCTTTGCAGACAGCCCAGGGCCAAGCAAAGGACAAAAGGTAAATAAAGATGAAAGCTCAAAAGGGAAGTAGCCATTGAATTGAACAGATGACTTAAACCCTTCCTTCTGTCTAAAACATTATCTCTGTTCTGAGATCTAATCTAGGAACAGCAAAGATGAGCGAGGAGGTTGTGGGTGTTGTGAATGGAAAGCTCAAACTAAACAGGAAGGTTTTTGGGTTACTCAAGAACCAGTGTGGTTTAGCTAAAGGATTACAGGCTTCCACTCAGACCAATCTGGCTTATGCTTCTGACTCCTCCACAAATGGCTGTATGGAACATTTCCTGACATTCCTAAGCCTTAGTATCTGTAACTGTTAAATGGGGCTAATGACACATAACTCATATATTTGCTATAAATATTCAGCTGGATAATATCTAGCACATATTCAGAAGTGTTCTAAAAGGCCGCTTTACCTAGGTACCAATATGCACCTCAAAATAATTGTCAGAGAATATTTTAAGGCATATCCGCCTGCCCAATGAGAAGAATCTAAACCAGAAATCTTTTTGGCTTGTGCAAGGGGAAAACCATTATTTGTGATAGAACAATGGAACCCAGATATTCACTGGCAGAGACTAAAACCAGATTTTTAATAAGCCTGGGGCATGCAGACTAAAAAGTATCTCCAATCAGTTTTGTAATTCATGATATTGTTTCTAGACACGTACTAAAATCATGATGTGGTTTGCTGACTCTAGGTATTAAATTCAATAGTTTTCTATAGGCTGGAAGAGTACTTGAAATATAATGTAAATAACACCTTTAATACTGCATAATTTGAAAAAATCATATAAAAATTTTTACATACTTTAAATTTTGTTGCCCTAAGGCAAACAATGCTTCCAAAAATGCTTCTAAAGCAAATTCCTAAAGATCCCCCAGACCAAACCTGTACTGTCTTCTCTATACATTATTGGACTTGGTTTGCTAATATTTTGTTTAGAATTTTTACACTTATATTTGTGAATGAAATGGGTTTGCACTTTCCCTTTCTGAAATTTTCTTTGTCTGGTTTCATTATTAACATTTTATTAGCTTCATAAATTAAATTGGGGGAGACTCTGTCTTTGTTTTCTGAAATAGTTTGAGTGATGTATCTTTTAAAATTTGGTAGAATTCACTGCTAATATCTGGTTCTGGTGTTTTCTTTGTGGTAAGGATATTAACCAGAGTGTTTCCATTTTGAGTGTTATAGGACTAGCCATGCTTCCTATTTCTACTGAGGTCAGTTTGAGTAAGTTTATTTTTTTCTAGGAATTCATTTCTTTAGCTCTTCAAATTTATTATCCTAAATCTATAGAAAGTGTTATTTTTATTATCTTTTTAATCTTTTTTGTATCTGTTATTTCCCCCTTCTATGTAGAATGCTGATTTTTGTTACATTTTTTATTTCATGAAATACTCCAGGGGGTGTCTATTTTTTTGATCTTGCCTATGCTACCTTTAGATTTTTCCATTATGACAGATGCGGAATATTTTGATAATTTGAATTCTGATATGACCATTAGAGAATGTTTATTAATGTAACCCCCTCATACCCAGAGATATTCCCAGGTTTCATAGCAATTCATTACTCATTAGGCACAATAATCTAGCCTATGTCTGCATGATACTAAACCAGTTGTATTGTTACAGCTGTGGTTATTAGCTTTATTAGATTGGATATTAGATTTAGAACATGAGGGCTCAAATTCTAGGGCTTCTGCTTACTGGAAGTAAGATATTTAAACTCTCTGAACCTCAGTTTTCTCACCTCTTTTGTTGTTAAATTTTCCTGTGGGTCTATTTATTATAAAAAAACTGTATCTGTTCTCTGATGCTCACCATCATCCCCTCCTGACCTCTTTAAAAAGCAAAACTGGGGCACCTGGGTGGCTCAGTCGATTAAGCATCTGACTTCAGCTCAGGTCATGGTCTCGTGGTTAGTGAGTTTGAGCCCCGCATCAGGCTCTGTGCTGACAGCTCAGACCCTGGACCCTGCTTTGGATTCTGTGTCTTCCTTTCTCTCTGCCCCTCCCCCACACGTGCTCTGTCTCTCTCTCTCTCAAAAATAAACATTAACAAAAAATAAAAATATAAAGCAAAACAAACAACAAAAACAAGCCCGTCTATCTTGACTGTTTAGAGTCCAGTCAAGAGGTTTAGAGGAAAAACATGTTAAGTTTTATTCTCCTGGCTCTCACAGGCATATCCAAGAAGTTTGCCTGCTTAGGCCTCTCTTATGTCATCCTGATCGACTTCTTGTAGTTTTTGGAGAGTTGCAAACAAGGCCAAGCTACATTTGGCCTTTAGGAGAAAATCCAGAACATGAGGTGAGTTCTGTAGGCATTCGTTCTGTTGAGCAAGATGTGTTTGGGTGTATGTAGTATGTGTAATGTGCAGGGGGTAGAATTTGGTGGGGAAAGTTGCTAGGCTCTTACCTCTTGAGCCATGGAAGTCTCAAGCAAATAAATGCATAGTCAGATTCTTGTAGGACTTCTAGTTCATGCGTAGTTCTGTGAAGATGACAGTAAGGATGAAATGAAAGTGTGCACATGGGAGTGTTTTAAAGTGTAATGCACTTTTGAAACAGCAGGTGTTCATAACCTTGTCTAGTTTGAGAAACCTGATGTTTCAGAGCCCCCCTCCCCCTCCCTTTCCTCCATATGCCTGTATGATTACTTTGGGTCTGCAGCATATCTGGGCTAGGGTTAAAAAAAAAAAAAAGAAAAAGGAAAATAGACCTGGCCTGGGTCTGCCCTTGGCAATGATGTTTTGTTTATTTAACGTAGTGTCCTTTATGCTCTGGGCTTCTGCCACTGAAAAGTAGCTGCAAATTTACTGAGTCCGAGTTTGATTTGCAGGATGTTTTCACCAAGCTCCACCTGGAATAATAGAGGTTTATTTTCCAGAGCTGCCTGTAAGGAGGGAGTGAGAGCAGGGCTTCCTGTCTTGTGACGTAAAGTCCTATTCACATAGGATCTTCTGTCTAGGAAAGAGCAAAAACAATTATTAGGTCTTGAGTATTCAGACATTCTTTCAGCCCGTTACTCACTTCCTGTCTTCAGATGTTAAGGGATAGCTGTTAAAATAGTTACCGTATTTTCCCAAGGAGGAGAATTTATGATTGTTTGCAGTGGTGAGGAGCCCGCAGCAAATTGTTGATGGGTCGAGCCTGTAGACGTCAGAATCCATGCCCTCTCAACTTGGTTATACCTGACGATATAGGCTATTTGTGTGTGTACCGAATTATTTTCTATAGCAATTCCCAGGTTTTAGGCTTGTGTGCCTTTTCTCGTTGGCACGATCATAAAATCCTCAGAAGCAAGAACTTGTAAGTCTGAGCGATTATCCATCTTGCAGTGTCTAGTCCCACTGAGCACAGAGTAGGGGCTTACTTTATATGTAGTGAATAAATAGTGAAATAATACTTTCAAGCACTGATGATTTTGACAGCTCCTCGAGTTAGAAAAGAAATCGGTGGCCCTGCAATGCATTTTCTCATTTAAATCTCAGAACAACAGCAACAACATGTTAGTAATAGTTAAATGGGAGATCCGAGTATGTGCCAGGCACTGTTCTAAGAGCTTTGTATACATTTTAAAAAATTATTTAATCCTCATAAAAATTCTTTGAGATAGGTACTATTATTATCAGGTGAGGAAACTGAGAGAGAGGTTGCATACCTTGTTCTGAGAAGCCCAGCTTGTAAATAGGTTTGGATTTAAACCCATATCCTTTGACTATGGAGCTCATTTTTTTAATGTTTACTTTTGAGAGAGAGAGCACAAGTGGGGGAAGTACAGAAAGTGGGGGGTGAGGACAGAGGATCTGAGGTGGGCTCCACGCTGACAGCAGAGAGCCTGAGGCGGGGCTTGAACTCACGAACCGCGAGATCATGACCTGAGCCGAAGTTGGACACTCAGCCGACTGAGCCACCCAGACGCCCCTGGAGCTCATTTATTAAACTACTACATTGTATGGCTTCTCTTAGGAATGCATCGTGTTCCTTATTTTACAGATGAGGATTCTAAGACTGAGCTTGACTAACTGTCCCTGTGTCATATAACTGATATGTAGGTAATAAGCATATAAGAATAAAGGAATGGACAGCATGGTTTTATGTGGTATACAACCATGACCTGCCCTCACTGTATTGGAGTCTCTGGAGTAGGCATCTTAACCACCCAAATTCCAGAAAGAAGATAGAACTTGACAGCCTGAAGGGATTTAAGAAACAATCTGTTCTTCCACAAAGTAGACAGATCTTTTCTGCAACATGGGACATACCTCACCTGGTTTCTGCTTCTATGTCATTGGCAATAAGGAACCCCCTACCTCACAGTGTGTTTTCTTACATTGAGCCCAAATTTTGCCCCTATAATTTGTATTCACTAACTGTGGCTCTATTCCCCAGAGATACACAGAGTGAGTTTAGCCCAATCCACCACTTTTTAGGTTCCCTAAATCTTCTCTTTCACAGGCTAACTCCCAATAATGGCAACTGACCCTTATGATGTTTATTATGTCAAGTTTCCTAAACATTTATTTTTTTTCCTTATATTAACTCACGTAATCCTCACAACAATTCTATGAGATCGGTGAAAGAATTAACATATGGGGAAACTAAGTAATTTGCTTAAGTCCACAGAGCTTAGCTATAGGAGAGCGAGGAATTAGACCCCAGCAGTCAGACTCCAGACTCCTCCCTTCTGTGCTTTAAGGTCTCCCATTTAATTTATGGTTTCTTTATTTCTTGAACCTTTCAACAACACGGTCATCCTTCTTACCCTCATTTAAACATCGACCAACCTGTTTCAGGTATGGGCCGATCAGTGGTAAAGAGGGAAACTGTCCTCTCCTGTGATCACCATACTTCTATCGGTGGAGCCTAATGTCATATTATGGCAGCCATAGCTATGGAAATCCCTAGAACTTTCCTTCACATTAACTATAATACACTTCTTCCTATCTTACTTGTTACAATGATGCTTATTTTGAACACACAATGACAAAATATTCCATCTTATCCGTATTATATTTCTTTTTGTTTGGGCCTTTGTGAAACTCTGAAAATCTTAGTTTTGTCATCTGAGGGATTGGGTGTCTCTTCCAGCTTTATCTAGGAGCCTAAGTAGTAAAAGCAACATCTGTGATGCCTGTCACACACTAAGTTCATCCATTAACACCTTTAGGCTCTGAGAGAATGTGGATCCGGAGCCCTATAACAACTTCCGGATGCGAAGTGAGCAAGGTACCAGTTGGGCAGTCTCCTCTGAATCTGGCTTATCTTTGTCTTCATAGAAAGCCAAACACTTATGTATTATTAGTTTACATGAGGCTCAAGATGCTTTGTGTATCTCTGCAGAGTAGAGCCATGATCAGTGAATACAAATTACAGGAGTAAGATTTGGGTTCAAGACAAGAAAAGGAATATACAGAAGACATTTCAGACAAAATGGTGTTGTAAAGGCATGATTTCTAAAATTTACATGGTTGAGCAAACAGGACTTGGGCATGAACATCTGGCCACATGTGGAGACAGCGTCCAGCGTGCAAGGAAAGAGCTCATTCCCTTTCTAGTGATCAGGACTGGGTGCTTTGGAGGGGGACTGCTTCATTCCAGACTCCAGCTCTGCCCATCTCTGTTCTGTGACCTTGGGCAAGTCACTTCAACTCTCTGTGAAACGCTCTCCTTGCTTGTAAGGCGGGTGTAACGATATCCCTACTTCATAGAGTCTCTTTGAAATAAGCTAGTATACCTCAGACATTTTGAGCGGGGCCCAATGCATAGTAAATAGTCAATAATTGCTAGTTATTGTTACTTGTCTAAAGCTCCATGGTCGAATGAAGGCCACTGCCTGTTTTTGTAAAAAAAAAAAAAATATATATATATATATGTATATATATGTATATATGTGTATATATATGTATATATATGTATATATGTGTGTATATATATGTATATATGTATATATGTGTATATACATATATGTATATGTGTGTGTGTATATATGTGTATATATATATATATATATATATATATATATATATATAGTCACTGGAATGCAACCAGACTTATTTGTTTACACATTGTCTGTGGCTCTTTCATGCTAGAATGGAACAGTTGTGACAAAGATTTGAAGGTGCCCAAGCCCCCCAAATTTTCTGTCTTGCCTGTTACATAAAAAGCTTGCCAACCTCCATTCTACAGGACAGAAGAAATGGATTTCTGACCTTCCTCTGTTCCCTCTTTGTCTTGAAACTTTCAACAAGTGACAGATACTCTCTGGCCTCTGCTGTTCATTTATAAGACTCTTCCTCCTCAAGAACAAATCTTTGAAAATTTCTATCTTGGAGATCCTAAGTAACATTGTTATTCATTTGCTCAACAATTTTACAGATGGGCATTGTGTTAATTGCTTGGATATAGATATGAATATCAAGTTTCCCTTTGTTCTAACGCTAATGAACACTTACCATGTGCCAGACCCAGTTCTGAGCCCTTGGTGTATATTAGTTCATTTGCTCCTCCAGCAGCTCTCCGAGGTAGGCACTACTACTTATCCCCATTTTACAGACGCAAAAGTGGAGGCATTGAAAGATTAAGGAAACTTAACCTCCCAGTTAACTGACTGCTGTAAGTGGCAGAGGCAAGATTTGAAATTATGCATTGTGGCTCCAGAGTCGAGAGGTTTAACTTCTACTGTAAAGTAGTTACTCAACTTTGAGGACCTTATGATTCCACCAGAGAGACCTATGTACAAACAAATAATTGCATGTGATGTGCAAGTGCTTCAATGTTTGTAAGAAGAGGAGCATGGTACCTTGCATGGCATAAGCTATTCTCATAATGTTTATGTCCTGATGCTGCTGATATCAGTGGAGGTCACAAAGCATGGTTGGAGCCTAAGGAAGGCATATCTGGACGATTTAAGAAGGAGGTTTTTTGGGAATGCAAACTGGTGCAGCCACTCTGGAAAACAGTATGGAGGTTCCTCAAAAAGTTAAGAATAGAACTACCCTACGACCCAGCAATTGCACTACTAGGTATTTATCCAAGGGATACGGGTGTGCTGTTTCGAAGGGGCACATGCACCCCAGTGTTTATAGCAGCACTATCGACAATAGCCATTGTCGATATGGAAATCGACATATGGAAAGAGCTCAAATGGCCATCAACAGATGAATGGATAAAGAAGATGTGGTATACATTCATGTATACACAATGGAGTATTACTTGGCAATCAAAGAGAATGAGATCTTGCCACTTGCAACAACGTGGATGGAACTGGAGGGTATTATGCTAAGCGAAATAAGTCAGTCAGAGAAAGACAAATATCATATGACTTCACTCATATGTGGAAGTTAAGATACAAAACAGACGAACATAAGGGAAGGGAAGCAAAAATAATATAAAAGCAGGGAGGGGGACAAAACATAAGAGACTCTTAAGTAAAGATGACAAGCTGATGGTTGCTGGAGGGGTTGTGGGTGGGTGGATGGGCTAAATGGACAAGGGGCATTAAGGAGGACACTTGTTGGGATGAGCACTGGATGTTATCCATAGGGAATGAATCACTGGAATCTACTCCTGAAATCATTATTGCACTATATGCTAACTAACTGGGATATAAATTAAAAAGAAAAAAAAAAGAGGTTTTTACTTGAACTAGACTTACAGGTTGTAGAGAGAAAAGGTTTCCATGCAGAAGAAACCACATTTGCCAAGAACAGAGGCAGGAGAGAGCATGGCATGTTCAGAGGATTAAAAAGAATTTCTCTCTGGCTGACGTATGAACTGTGGAGACCAAGAGGTAGTCAGCTGAGATGACAACAAGAGGTGGGCAGAGGCCAGCTTTTGAGTGGCTCTATGTGAATTGGGACAGACCCCAGTCCTCTTGTGTGTGTTTCTCTCCGAGCAATGCTCTGGAGCGTTTATCTATTGGTCTAATGTCTCCTACCCACCCCCCCAGCATGCACACTTACACCTCAATGCAATCACCTCAAGGGCAGGCACCCAGTCTGTCTTGTTGACCGGAATAACTCCAACACTCGGGGCCCTGAGCCCATAGCAGGAGCTCAGTAAACGTTTGTTGAATTAATGGATAACCAAACCTGTCAGTGTGCTTTTAGGTGGTTCTAGCAGTCATGGAATAGGATAGTCTCCACAGGTCTCTGGAGGCATCCCTGGGGGCAAGGATTTTGCTTCGTTGAAGAATCAAGGCAGATCACATCGAATAACTGTACTATCTAAAATAGGATAATTTCAAGATAGACTTTTAATTGTAGGGCAATAATTATTCAGCAAATGCACAACAAATCTATTTTATTCCTGATGCCACGTATTAAAACTCAGCAGCAGGATGCCTGGGTGGCTCAGTCGGTTAAGCAGCTGACTCTTGATTTCGGCTCAAGTCACGATCTCACAGTTCATGAGTCGGGCTCCATGCTGACCTTGAAGAGCCTGCTTAGGATTCTCTCTTTCTTCCTCTCTGCCCCTACCCTGCTCATGCTCTTTCTTCCTCTCAAAACAAATTAGTTAATTAATTAATCTTAAAAGCAAAAACAAAAACAAAACTCATCACCTTCACCCAGAATGTCCTTATGACTTCATGATAGCCTTTGGACCATCCTTCAAATGTCTCTTAAAATCCTACCTTCAAGGACCACCCTCCCCACCCCAGCATGATGGAAGAGAAATGAATGTTGGTAAACGAATGAAAGCAATGATTCTTCTAGACAACTCCGCCAAACCAAAGGAAAAGTAACTTGAGTACTTAATCTCAACACAGACTTATTGTCACATTTGTTGGAAGCCTGTAGAGTTTGGTAGGAAGTCAGAAGATACGTCTACCTAAGGACTAAAAATGTGGCACATATTTTAACAGGGCTATTTGCTGGTGGAGACACAACAGCAAGATGAGGTAAGAAAAAAAAAATTCTTTTATGTTGTCAGAAGAGTTAACTTCCTAAGGAATTATAGAATGTTTGAAGGTGAAGAAAATGAGGTCCAGCAGGGGAAGTGACTCTCCCACTTGCCCAGGGCTAGACAGCTAGTTAGGGGCAGAGCTCGTCCCCAACTCCCACGTCCACCTCACCACTCCACCTCCCGAGAGCTTAGCTGTACCCTCCAAGAAGCTTGTGTTACTTCTTTCCCCGTTTCTTGGCTTTTCTGGAAATATTGATGATCTCCCTCTGCTTCTTTCCTAAGATGACCTAGGAAAATGCCATTAAGGAAAAGTCTTATATTGCATTTTGTCAGCAAATCCCACTGTCACTAACCTGGCCCCAACCTGAAAGTTTCACTCGTGGCCCTAACACCCAGATTTCTTGCCTCCAGCTGGTCCCCTTTCCCCTTAACCACATTAGAAAAATGCACGTTTTGTGTTCACGGCCCTCAGACTAATGAAATATTTCTTTTCCTTCCTGTAATCTGGAAATTTTTTTTTTTTTTTTTGGTTTTTGTTGTTATTTTTAAGAAGGCGAGTTGCACATATCAGAGGGATTTGCTGGCTCCTCAGAAACCAGCCTAGTAGGAGAGCTGATTGGATTTGCCTAGAGCATTTCCTCATTAGTAGCCTGTGTGTGCTTTTCCTTTCAAATGTCATCTGGCCGCCTCAACAAAGATGTAATTGTGGCAACTTGGGGCCTTCGCAAACTTGGGCTTCACGGAAGGTTCTTTTGAAATCTTCACAACTGCTCGTCCTTGAGATGACAAACCAGAAACATATTGAAAGTGACTTGGTGGATTATTGGTTCGAAGACCACTCCTTCCTGCTCTCCTCCCCTTTTTTCACAAGTGAAGATTGGAATTTTAATTGCTCAACCATAGTTTTTAATTCATGATGCCCAGAACGGGCAGGTTTATTAATTAGTTCTGATTATGAGGCACCCCAAACTGGGGCCTGGCTGCTTCTTGATCGGTTTCAACAGCTCTTTGCCTGAAATTACTGTCTTGTAAGCACATGGAGGTGTAATTATGCAGACACTAGCTGTTCAGTTCTGCCAGGTTAAACCCTCTATTATGCATACATATTACAGTGTCTTAAAAGGCATTTATTGAAATGCCATAGTTTAATAGTTTAGGCTTACAAAATCAAGCTCTCTTATGTTACAGGCAATAGCCACTTAATTGGATGTTTTCTCCCAGTGCATAAAAATGTTGGCTTAAATACACACACATTCAATTAATAATAAAAAAAAAAGTGTGAGAAACAGTAATACTTTGTAGTTAAAAGCAAGAACTGTGGAGCCAGGCTGCTTGGATTTGACTCATGCTTCTGCCTTTTCCAGCACTATAATTTGGGGATATGACTTAACCCTTTTCCATCACTGCATCTTTGGTAAAATGAGGATGTTCGAACAGCTTGTATCATAGAATGGTTGTGAGGTTCTAACGAGTTAGTACACAAAAAACACTTCGCAGAGTTCATGAGATCTAGTCATTGTGATTTTTAGTGCTCTCTCCAACCCATTTATTTGTACTTCTGTGTTATAAAACCTAGTTGTGATGAGCTGACAGAATTAGGGATAGCTTTGTGTGGTAGAAACTGAAAGTTTCCCTTCGTATCTATTCTCTTCTTCTTCCACAATAATGGCCTCTCCTCCTCACTTTTTAACTGGATGGGCACCAAGTTACCCAGAGTTAAGAGTAAAATTTCTTTTCCCTCTAGAAATGGCCATGTGGCTAAATTCTGGTAGATGGTTTGTAAGCAGATATAATGAATTGACCTCTGAAAAGTGTTCTTAAAGGAGGAAGCATGGTGTGTCCTCTTCTTCTTTCTTCCTGCTGATGGAAATTTGGTTCATACGACTGGAACTCAAGCAGCCATATTGGATTAACAGATGACAGGCTAGAGATGCAGAAGAGGAAGGGGGCATAGGACTGAGCCCCTCACAACTCCAGGGAGCAAAGCCGCCCTGGCAGCCCTTTTCTTTTGCTGTGGATTTTTAGTAAAAGAAAAACAGACCTCTATATCATTCAGTACGCTATAATTTGGAACACCTGTTGCAGTCAGATATAGTCTTTGGGAAACACTTCACCCTCCTGAATTAGACCACTCTCTCATTATTTTGACTGCAATGTGTAGAAATCTCAGGAGGCCAAGGCACAAAAAAAACATGAAAAGGTTTCACATACACTTTCTTTTCTGTTAGAGGCACTCTTTTACCACACCCAGGCATGGCCACGTCGTTCTTACTGTCTGCTTGAGGAGAGAAGGGACTTAGCCTCAGGCCTCAATTGGTGATTGGAGGGGAACTGCTTGACAGTAGAATTATGCACACAACTGATGACCAAGTCTTGTAGCAAGAAGGGATATTCTGATACTTTTACTACTCCTTCTGGACCAAAAATTGTGGGCCCTTGGAGAAATACAGTGGCAATTTTCTGTTGCTTTCTTTGTTATATACAGAAACAAGTTTCTCCATTTTCTCTTTTCTACACATATCAACAAGAAGCAAGATTCATGAACAAAGGGGCTTTACTCAGGGAGGCGTTGATGTTACCTGTTCTTTCTCAGGACAGATGTGGAAACAGTTCAGTGATTTCAGTATACCTTGTTCAGGAACAGTGATGATAATCTGTTTTCATTTTGTTTTGTTTTGTTTTTTTCCCCCTTGAAATTGAAAACTTGTTTTCTGATGGTTCCAGAGATCTCTGGACTCATTTAGGGATTCTACTGAGCTCTCCTCCCAAAACTAGTGAAAAGGGGAGGTGATATCTAAGGCTTTCAGAAGAAACATAGTGTGCCTGAGGTAGAAAGCAGGAGGATCCTTTATTTCTGTTTCGCTTCACTGGGGAAGAGCCCTGGTGTTGTTCATCAAAACTAAGTCAGGTTTCTTGCAGTCATGGATTGCCGTCTTTCCTTCAGGAAAATCCTTAGCCTCTGCCACATTCTGTCTACCCTTTCCTTCTGGGGCTCCAGTTAGACATACATTAGACCTTCTCACTTCATCTTCCACTTCTCTATTCCATGTTTTCCATTTTTTAAATACCTTTGTGCTACATTCTGTATGACTTCTTCTGATTTACAAGTCACTCACTAATTCCTTCTTTTGATATGTCTACCTATTGAAGTTTTAATTCTGGTTTATTATTATAATTATGAATTATGTAGCAATAATTATTATTACCGATACTGCGACTACTAGATATTTCTTTTGGTTATTTTACCAACTGTTAGGTCACTTTTTAAATTTTTTTTTTTTTACATTTTATTTATTTTTGATAGAGAGAGAGAGAGAGAGAGAGAGAGAGAGAGAGAGCATGAATGGGGGACGGGCAGAGAGAGAGGGAGACAGAATCTGAAGCAGGCTCCAGGCTCCGAGCTCTTAACACAGAGCCTGACGCAGGGCTTGAACCCACAAACTGCGAGATCATGACCTGAGCCGAAGTCGGACGCTCAACTGACTGAGCCACCCAGGCGCCCCTGTTAGGTCACTTTTTAAAAATACTCTCTGGAAGATTCTCTCGGGCTTTTCATTTGCTTCTATACACACGGTAAACATATCTGTTGCTTTGTCTTCTGTGTTGGGACTGTCACTGCTGTCAGTTATTTTTACTAGTTCTTGCTCATGCTACCTTGTTTCCCTATGTGTAAGTTTTCTTAGATTTTATGCTGTTCATTGCCCTTGAAAGTGATTCACAGGGATTCCTCAAAGCCTAGGATGAAATTGCCTTCCTCCAGAAAGGATTTGCCATTGATTTTGCCAGTTCCCTAGAGACTTGTCTAGCTTGGGACCTACTTAGACCAGGTTTAAGATTTAACACAAGAATTCATGTCATCTACTCAATTCTTTGCTTCCCCCTTTTCTAGGCTTACATTTCTTTTAAATAGGGACACTTTTTTTTAAATAATCACTCATGGACAGTATAGTCCTCAGCACATAATAAATCACTGATGCATTTTGGCTGAATGAATAAGTTATCATACCTACTTTCTTAATTTCTCTGTCTTTATTTTCAGCTGGTCAGTTAAAAGGATTACTGTTTTGGGATATCATTTGCAATGGGGTGTCATTTCGTCAAGATGTTGGTTGCTATGTCTTCTCTCCGTCATAAATTCCTCAAGCTCTGTGCTGCACAGGAAGTGGTTACTTGGTAAATATTTGCTTCTGGGCTAAGACTTGCCATACTCCCCGTGCTTCTGCCCGTGAGTGAATCAAACCACAAATTTCTGAGACTCCTTGCACTTTCCATGGATATTTTGAGTATTGCTCAGGATATCTCTGGCAGCAACTCCCTATGGCTCTGTAATTAGTCGATCTACCTCTGATTTCTTTTCTCTTTAGTACACCTGATCATCCTTTGCTGTCTGTAGCTAACTTCTGATTCTGTCATTCCCTCACTCATAGACCAATACCACCATGGCTATCACCACTGCCTATGGAATGAAGTCCAAACCTAGTAGCTTGTCATTTTGCCTTTTTTGTCTAGGTGGGGTAGCCAGATTCCATGAAAGAATGTGATCTCTGGGAAGTCAAACTCCAGCTCCACTACTTACCAGCCACATAAGTGAAACTTCCATGCATTGTCGTGCTGATGTATAAAATAATATTAGCCTTGTAAGGGATAACATATGTAAAGTTCCTAGTGTCCATCAGAATAAGAATAGTTCTACAGAACATTTCTTTCTAGTAGGGTCTGAAAAGAATAGCAATTTATTTTCTTATTGCTTATGGATACATGGACACTCAAACAATGAAAGACCCCTTGCCCATTTTTTCTCTGGATCTTGGTTACCTTATAAATAGGGTGGTGCCTTGGGGCACCTGGGTGGCTCAGTCAGTTAAGCTTCCAACTTCGGCTCAGGTCATGATCTCATGATTCATGAGTTCGGGCCCCATGTTGGGCTCTGTTGATAGCTCGGAGCCTGGAGCCTGCTTCGGATTCTGTCTCCCTCTCTCTCTCTGCCCCCTCCCCCACTTGTACTCTGTCTCTGTCTGTCTCTCTCTCTCAAAAATAAGTAAACCTTTAAAAAATTTTTAAAAGTAAATAAGGTTGTGCTTAAAGGCAGGAAGGTATATAAAACATCTGGTTCCATACTTAGCACATCTTTAGGTATAGAATAAGTGTTCTTTCTTTATTCCCCTTCAAACTGAGGCAACTTTCCTTTCCTATGTGATTTAAATACAAAGTGTAAGTCAGAGTGCACTATGTAAAAGAAGGATTGTTATTCCTGTCTCCACTCTCTGAAGTCCTATCTTCCCTTTAAAGCCAAGTTCAGTTGACATCTATTCCATGAAGCATCTCTGGATTCTCACTTCTACAACACTCATTTCCTACTCCAGCCAGAAGCATAATAATGCAACCAAAGGAGAACCTTCAAACCATCTCAGCTATATTTGAATTTCCTGTTTATCAACAAGTATGATTCTATACAAAGCTAAGCTGTGTTCTAGCTCCTACCAAAACATTTTTAGAGATTAAAAAAAATTCAGTGTCTTCAAAACCGGTCTGTTCATTCTGGCTTTGGACAGCTTAAATCTGTCCCCTTAGATTTTCTGCATTTGTACTTAGTTATGTTTGTGTTCCCTTTTAAGTATATTGCCCACAAATAAACAATATGCCTTAAAATACACTGTCCATGAATGCCCTTTCTTCTTCTGTGACTGCAGCCTGTGCTACCAGATTTGTGGTGACCGTGGAGCTGTTTTCTCCTAACTGCACTTATATTCAGTGAAAACCCTGAAATCTCCTTTTCAAATATGTGTTGGTATTAAATGACATCTCTGTCTTGAATTAGTATGGCTATTTTTGATACCTATGACTGAGTTCCCCAATCCCTGCCCATATTGCATGCACCTCGGTGTGTTTGGCCTGCTTATTAAATTGCTATGAACCTAACTTGTCACTCATGCTCCTAGATGCAGTTTCCTTGTGAGTTTTTTCAACATACTTTATTCCTGTTCTAACACTCAGCTCATTCTGTTTTGTGTGCCATTTATGCACTTGTGTTGTATCACTGTCTTGGGTGGGGCTCCTGAGAAGCAGAGCCTCAGTCTGGGGGATGAGGCAGCAACTTTGTAGCTTCCCAGACTTGGTGGCTTCTGTTGGTTTAACAGCTGTTTTCCAGAGCAGGCCGGCAGCTAAGAGTTGTTCTCAACGAACTCAGGCAGCTAGGAAATACATGCTCAGACTGGTGGAAAGGATCTGATGGGACCCAGCAGCATCCACTATAGTCACCTATGGTTTTAAACTCTTTAGTAGGAAACTGTCTATTGTTTATTTTTGCAGTCTCTGTAAACCTGGCCCCATGTCTTGCATGGTAAAGGCATTAGTTTGTGGACTTGAATCATCAACGATCTGGAGTAAATATCCTCTAGTTTGTACCCATTCCAGTCCATTACCATTTGTAAAATCAGATACCGGTAAGGAACTTCGCCAATCCCGCCCTCCCCGCCACAGAGGAGCACAGAAGCAGACTGTGCGAGTGATAGAGGGAAAGATATGGATGTTTATGTTGCATTGTTCCAAGAAGCTAGCTGCCCTGTCAATTCAGAAGCTGTATATGGACCAAATGTTTAAATTCGGAATAGGCAAAAAAAAAAACCTTCTTTTTTTAAAAATATTTTTTTTTATTTTGGGAGAGAGAGAGAGAGCGTGAGCATGAGCAGGGGAGAGGCTGGGAGAGAGGAAGAGAGAGAATCCCAAGCAGACTCTGTGCCTTCAGTGCAGACCCCAGTGTGGAGCTCGAACTCACAAACCACGAGATCATGACCTGAGCAGAAATCAAGAGTCAGACCTTAACCAGCTGAGCCACCCAGACACCTTGGCAAATAGCTTATTAAGACCAAGGAAACACATCGAAGCGCAGGATTTCAGTCTATTCCACTCAGCTTTTGAACTATTTATGTTTTTTTTTTATAATTTCACAAAAGTAATATGTACATATTGGCTAAACATAAAAATGGTATAAAAGAGTGATAAATGAATAGTAAAGTCTACTCTTCGTCAGCTTGGCTTTTATTTCCACTCCCAAGAGCTAACTGCTGTTAACATTTTCTTATGTTTCTATCCAGAAATAGTTATATATATATAACTTATATATATATATGCCTATGTATTTACGATTTTTATGCAAAAGATTAAAGTATATGTACTTCTGTCTAACATTTTTTAAACTAATAATAGATCTTATAGATCTTTCTACAACACATCTATAGCTATATCTCATTATATATCTCATTAAAATGACTGTACAACTGTCTTACAGTTTATTATTTTTCTTATAGACATTTAGGTTGGTCCTAGTTTTCAGCTCCTTCAGAAGGTATTTTTGCTCTTACAAATTTTTTTTCAATTGCAAAATAAGTATCCTTTTATGTAAGATTTTTTTTTTTTTTTGCATACTGTATGTGCTTAGTGGTATTAAATTGAAAATCCTATTCTTGCTTCTGCACAGAAAAATGATGCCGTGGATAGAGAATGTGGCTACCAAATTCCCAACTTCTATATTGAACAGTCATGTGCCTTTAAGCCTAAGTTATGCTTTCTCCTTCTCTGCCCATTTGTCTTTCAGCCTCTTCCCCAGAATGCAACTTATAATCAGAAAAGATAAAAGTTGTCATAGTTGAAAAAAGCTGAAAGTAATTCTCAAGTTCAGGTCGTCGTAATAGCAAGTTCTAAAAACCACTTTGGTATAGAATTTAAATAACAGAAAAACTATTTTGAGAAGCCCAGAAGTTGTGGATCTTGCTTAGAGTTTAAGAGGTTCAGTATTAAGACCTCATCTAATGCAAGTTTTGAAAAACTCAATCAGACCTTCCAGAAATCCAGCCTGATGTACTTAAAAACTCTGTTGTCTTTTTTTTTTTTTTTTTGCAGTGAAGTACATGCGAGAAGCCACACCCTATGTGAAGAAAGGCTCCCCAGTATCTGAGATCGGCTGGGAAACACCTCCACCAGAATCGCCTCGGTTAGGGGGCGGCTCCTCAGACCCTCTGTCCTCGCAGCCCTTCTCCTTCCACAGAGATCGGAAAAGCATCCCCCTCAAGATGTGTTATGTCACTCGGAGTATGGCCTCGGCTGACCCTGAGAACAGGTAAAGAGGGCCAGGGATCTCCTCTGACATTGCTAGGCCTGTGTCTGTGTTCTGAAAACACTCAAAGGTTTCCAAAGAATAGCCTGAAAGGGCCCCACAGAGATAATGTTGTGTGTTCAAGCCAGGGCTCCCTCATTCCCTTCCTTTCTTTTATCTTCGTGAGAAATCTGTGTACTGAGCTTTGGTTCTGGAAAGAGTTGAATTGGAGTCAAGATCCTAAGTGTCTTTTCTGGGCCTCCCATTGCTAGTTTATGTGACTTTGGGCAAGTTTCTTAAACCAATAAATCTCAGTTTTGTCATCTGCAAAATGGGAATAATTGAAATAGATACCTCGCTGAGTTGGAAATCTACATGAAGTGCTTACGGCAGGAAAACCTTCCTGAATATAAGCTATAATAATATTTATTATTATTTAAAATTTTCTTTAAGTTTATATATTTTTGAGAAAGAGGGAGCATGAGTGGGGAAGGGGCAGAGAGAGAGACACACACAGAATCTGAAGCAGGCTCCAGGGTCTGCGCTGTCAGCATAGAACCCAACACAGGGCTTGAACTCATGAACCGTGAGATCATGACCTGAGCCAAAGTCGGACATTTAACCAACTGATCCACCCAGGCGCCCCGATAATGATATTCATTATAATGTCAGGTAGTAGCAAGCACATCAGCCCCCTCTGGGCCTCAGTGTCCTCAACTGTGTACTTGGAAGTTTCGATGGGAGGATCCTTAATGCAATTTTCTGCTCTAAACTTCTCTTTATGCTTAAGAGACAAAAAGGGAGTGGCTTTGATACAACCCTGGAGTGCTATTTCTCAAAGTCTGTACACGATTTCTCAGGCCTCGGGATAGATATATCACCCAATCCATGGAAATTATAAGGAGTCCAGGAAGACCAGCAAATATGGGGGTCCCTGTTCCCCCAGACATCTTACTTTAACTCATCTGAACAGACAACATCTACCTGGGAGGAAAATAACAGACATGTAGAGGAGAGGGAGAGGAATGGAGCCAGTCAACGGGGAATCTTGGTGACCTTGGCAGACACATCCAAATGCTAAAAATAGGGACAGCTCTAGTGGCCCTTGTGTGTAACATGTGTGGGACAGCTGCCGCCTACGTGAGTGGGATGTATTTGGCTAGGCTCTGAGTTGCTGATGGGGAAGAGCCAAAGGGAATAGGGATAGGGAGGAAGTTGCCTCCTCAGCTTAGAGCTCAAAGCTTTTTTCGTTCCCTTCCTAATAAGCTCACTCTAAAGAAGCTGCTAGCCTCTCTCACTCCAGCAGCTGGAGGATCCACCCTGCTCCCCCCACTCCTCCCATGCCGGTTCTGTCTGCCCAGGGATCAGAGCAGCGGTTGTAGGAGAGAGTGGGAAGTATCAGCCAAAGAGGAGTTGGAGCAGGCAGACTGGCAAGGAGGCAGAATTCTTCCATTCCTCCATGAGCCGCTCTAACCTGTTCTGTTTTGTCCCCTTCAATTTCTGCTGCTTTCCCTGGGCCTTCAGTTGATGCCCTGGTTACTCTGCGTTTGATCTTTCCTGGTCTCTTAGCTACCAAATCAGACGGACAAGTCCTTTCTGCCAGGAGTCTGATGTCTAAGGTGTTAGATCCGGTGAACTCATAGTTTATGGAGTGCCTATCTTGTGCTGGGCGTTACGCTAATTTACTTCAGACCAGAGACTGCAAAGTCGCAGCCTCTAGGCGTACCCAGACGACAAATATGATCCGTCTAGTGTGTTCAAGAAATCCGAACTACTTCCCACGTTGAATCATTGGGAAATTTCACATTGAAAAGCCAGATCTCTGCTTTCCTAGAAAAATGGATAGATCTGGGGAAATTATTAGGCCCACGTTGCTGCAGGCAGGTTTCCAATCTGCGGGAGCCTGGGTGAGGCTTCTCCTTGTATAAGGGAATGAATTCCCCTCAGCACTCCTATTGCCACACACTTGGGGGATTCCATTAGTTATCTGCCTGGTACTTAAAACTGTAACCCTCCTTAGTCCTCTAAATAGCCCTCTGAGTTTCTCTCATTGTCCTCATCCTGTAGATGAAAACTGAGGCTCAGTTCTTATAGAAGTTCCAGGCATCATATGGCTAATACACAGTTTTGCTGGGTTTTGAATGCAAGCCTACAGTGTGGGTGACAGTGTCAGATTGCCGTTACCAGAAAAATGCAGAGACGAGAAAATGTGGAATATCGTAGGAGGGATTCATGCCTGGGGAGAGAGCTTAAGTAGATGATTTCTAGGGTTCATTCCAGCTGTGGTCTATATACTGTAACTTCCTCCTAAGGCACCAAATTCTATTGTAAAGAATATTTTGGGACACATCGGGCCTTAGTTCAAACACTGGAGACTTCATATGTCAAGCCAGAAGAGGGAATACATCTTTAAACTTTTATATCAGTGGTCTTCAATCCACCATTGGTGAGGTGGTGTGGGAGAGCCTATCCTGCTAGGGTATGAGAACCACAGGGCAGGACTGAAAATGAGAATCCAGCTAAGCCAGAGGGTCCAGGAGGAGACTTCGTCCAGACAGACCCAGAACTGCTAATAATGAGATTGACCTTTCACAATGTATATGTATATCAAATCACCGTGCTACACACTTTAAATACCTTAAAATTTTGTCAGTTATACCTCAACAAAGCTGGGGGGAGAAAGATTATGGTTTTAGGTGAATCTTGACCCTGGTAGAGGAAGAGAAGAAAAGAAAAAGGAAAAAATATTTAATGGAACTCTGGTTACATGCTGGGCAGAGTATAATGTACTAGTCAGAAATGTAGACTCAACTCCGTGCTGAACACAAGACACACCTAACACGAAGTGATTTTAAAAGGCAAAAAGCAAAGAGGTGGGTAAAGCGTACAAGGCAAATATAAACTAACAGCAATGACAGCAAAAAGTACCACTTTTGATCTTGATATATGACAGGGTAAGATGCAGACTGAAAACACAAAACAGGACAAAGAACTGGTTGAGGCTGAAGACCGGGGTTCACAAGGAACATTCAACAGTTGTGGATGCACCCCAAATAACACAGCAGTGGCCTCTGTAGAAGATGCAAGAAGAAATCGAAATGTACTATTAGGTAATTCAACATGCCACTCTCGGTCCAAGATAGGGCAAGTAGACAAAAGATCAGTAAAGATCTAAAAGACCCAAACAACGTCATTAACAAGGGAGATCTGGATACATCACAAACTTTGTACACTGATAACAAAGAACACACTTCCCTTTGCTAAATGTAGAAAATCCCATTTTCTAAATGCAGATAGAACATTGACAAAATTAACTATAGATTAGCTCACAAAAAGTGCAATAAACTCCTTGAGGTAGGAATATTCTAAACGACATTCTCTGATGTCAGTGGAGTAAAAGTGGAAAACAAATTGCAAAATCGAAGTGCAGAAAACCTTTCTTCTTGGATTTTTAAAAGCTGTGAAGTAACTCCTGGGTGAAAGGGGAAATAGGAACTGAGATGGTAGCCTTTCTGAGAAAATGAAAATAATGCATATGTTAAACATAAAAGAGAAAGGGAGAGTCTAGTTCAACCTTGGAATGTGTGGATTTCAGCAAGTATCTCATTCAATCTAATAACAACTCTCAGTAGTAGGTCCTCTAATCTCTATTTCGTAAACAGTGAAATGTAGTTCAGAAGTGAGAGTTGAAGCAAACCGTAGATCTGAGGTTCCAACACGAAGCCCAGCTTCTTAATCACGATAACCCATTGCCTGTGACTCCAGCACCTGGCAGAACAGCTCACTTGAACTGTACGTGCAATGGCCAGGACTCAATGGGCTCCTGGATGCTGAGGCTTGAGAACTGATGACAGGTGCCACAGCAGCTTGGGACTAATCCCCTTGGTTGGTGATGCACAGCTACTTATAGTTTGCATTAAAAACTCTAATGTTCAATTTCTCAAATAGAAAAAGCCGTAGAACAGCAGGCAGGATTGCTGCTCTTTCTGTGGAAAAGGTCACCCAGCAGGCACTGAATCCACAAGAATATGTCACTGCTAGTGGTTGTCAATGATTACAACATTTTTTTAAAAATTTCACTTCATAAATAACTCGTTCGTAAGCTCTTCGCTGCCCTCGTCCAGAGCTACATCCCCAGTCCTCCAGACTATTTGGACATATTCTCTACCGGGTGCTTTGTTTCCAGCTTGCTCCTTCGCTATCCTCCACCATCTACCCTACACCCAGCTAGCCAAGAGAATATGAAACACCCAAAATGTATCCATTTGCTCAAGGTGGCTCCCTGTCACCTTCGCTGATACCAAAACTACTCAGTATTACATAAAAACCTTATGAGGTTCTGGATCTTCCCTAAGTGTCCAGCTCTTCCCATCTCATCCTTTATGCCCCAGCCACCCTTAAATAATTTACTTCCCTGACAACTTCCTAGTCACCTTCTAACACTCAGCACAGGTGAGACACTGGTCCCACTATACCCTGTGCGTAGATCTGTCCATGATGACAGCTTTCATAATGACTTGAGATTTTTTTCTTATGTGCTTACCCAGTTCATAAAGTTATTAAGACCCCTTGAGGTCTGGAACATCCCGTGTTGTCATTTTAATATCCCATCTTTCGAGAACATTGCTTGATACAAAGCAGGCATTCAAAAATATGTGCTATGTATGATAAATGGCATATTCATCTGTCCATTTTTGGTATTCTTTACCTTCTCAAACTTTAAAAAAAAAAAAGCAAACATCTTCCACTAAATAGGCTTGGGAATAAGAGAACAAATAAAAACATGGTTCTATCTTGACAGGCACAGCAAACTTAAATAAACCATAACAACCCATTAACAAAGCCTGTTACTGGGTTGAAAGCAGATGGACCCTTATGGATGGTGTATGAAGCTTTTGTCATGACTATGTGCTCCAGTAATAGACTCCACTGTAGATATTCATGGTTAAATTATGAAGCAATGCATACAGCTTTTTGAAAAACAGTGTGCATTTCTATTTACAGTATACAAGTGAAAAATCCACAGAAGATGCCATTGTAATTTCAAATAGAAGTGCTCCACTCAGCACACAGTGATTCAGAGGGGTATGATCCAATAAGTCCTATAGTAGATGCAGATATATTCTCACAAAGTGCCCTCAGTGATGTTACCACAATCCAGCACCCAAGTTGCAGCCACAGAGGATCAGAAACCTGATTAGTGGCATAGTGACACTGGATCCATCTCCAAGGAGTGGGCTAATATTAACCAAAACAAATGCAATTGTCAAGCAGAAGTAAACACTGAAGTAGGACAGTATGTATGTCCTCCCATTACATACAGGTGGTCTGTATTAGAAGACAAGTATAGAAATAAACAGAGTATCAGAACACCAAGTAACAAAAACAATATGGACTTTCAAGGCAGCCTAAGCAATGCATTCTATGTGAGGAATTCAGTTGTCACCAAGGTTATCAATACAAGAGATGCTAGCAGACCTTAAGGTGTACATTTTAGACAAGGAAGCTGGAAGCCACCCCTTCCGGGATTAGGAGAGCTTTGCCAGAATAGCCATTATGTTAGTTACTGCCTTACTGAGAGCCCCCATGTCCTTTGGGCTGTGCATAAATACTCGGGGCTCCCCTAAGTGGATGCCCCACTCCTCTTCTGTTCACCCAGTCTTATTCCTGATGGGGACCAGAGCAGTGGACTTTGTTTTTGCTTGTTAAATTAAATCAAATTCTAGTCCTGGCTCTCCAAAGTGGCTCCCATATCCCTTTGTTGTGAGTTTTAGGTGATCCCAAGTACTTTAGTTACACATTTGGAAACACAAGTTCTTTTGGTGACCACCAGACAAGAGTAACCATTTTACTAGTTGAGCCTGATTTCCTACTTTTTCCAGTGTTTGGGGGCACACGATAGCCCCCCTCACCCAAAGCTTATGTAGAGTTCTCAACCATACTCTTCAAACTTGGAATCCTATTGAAAAGGCTCCTCCATTAGGTCAACCAGAGTGAAGATTCATGAGGTTCTACTACCCATCCTGTCTCTATAGTAAATCCTGGCTTGTGAAAAGAGCTTCTCCTCTTAAGAGGCTCATAATATGTGTATTTTCTTGGTTCTGTTTTCTCCACTTTGGTTGGATACACGATGGTGGCCTCATAACAGAAAGTATTGCTAGCACACCACAATTGACAATGCATTTTGGAAACAAAGGGGAAAATGTGAAATAAAGTTACAGTGGCACTATAGTAAGTGGACACATTTTCAAATTAGGCCCAAAAAAGGCCCAAATTAACCACCTGCTAATATCAGTGAGTAAAACTCTGGAGTTGAGGTTAGAAAATGGGAGTTTGGATCTCAGTTCTGTCACTTAGGCCCTTTCATTTTAGATAAATTGCCTAATCTCTCTGATTCCGAGCTTCCTTGTCTATAAAATGTGCTTGCTGACACTGACCACGTATAACTGTTGTAAGGATTTGATACCCCTGTAAGCATCCCCTAATTCCTGGTAGCATAACTGTGCCATAAATGCAGCTTTCAATCAAAATATCCTCGGTCCTGAGCTCCAAGGGAGGGAGGAGTTTTCTTCCCAGCAGAAAGAAATTTCCAGGTCATCTCCTCAGACTGTTGGGGAGAGATTATTTTGTAAGGCATTCTTTCACAGAGGTTTTTAGCCTTCTGGGACTTCTGGCTCTCTGTAGGAAACTCATTCCAGTTTCCCAAGTCATGGGCCCACAGAACCTTAACTATCATGTATATATCAAACTCCCAAGTTTTCAGCACACCCCCCCCCCGCCACTACTGACCTACCTGCCACAACCCCAATACTCACCACTGTTGTTTTCAATGCCTTCCCATCCTTTTTTTTTTTTAATATGGGAGTTTCCTTTTCTTTTTTGCAAGCTCAGTAGTACATTAAAGCCCAAAAAGCAAGCTTTTCTTATTATATCTTATATAATATATCAAGGTTTTCATAGCAGAAGTGTTTCTGAATTTGTATAGACCACCGTGGATCTAGAAACCTCCTCACGTGGCTAAGTTAAACTTTTACCATCATGTATAAAACTAAAGTCAAACAAACAAATAAACCAACAAAAAAACATGAGTATTATCTTTTGGATGATCTACCAGTTTCATTTGAAAGTGTGGACTTCCCTCTACCACCAAGAGCACCATTTTGGTCATGTTTATTCATCTGTCTGTATCTATCTGTTACCTTTGTCTATCTATCTGTCTATCTATTACCTCTATCTACTATAGCCTCTATCACATTATCTATCTATCTATCCATCCATCCATCCATCCATCCATCCATCCATCTATCCTTGCTTTTTACCTAGATAACCCCTACTGAAATATTGTTACTCTGGAAGGGTATGGACAAAAAGAGAGATGACCTTGGTGTTTTTCAACAGTGCTCACATTCTGCTTTTGAGAAATACAGGAAGCGAAACAGATATAGTAATGTTTCAACAGTTTGTTTAAAGGTGGTTGGGAAGGGAAAGTTCAGGGAGGTTGGACTGAATTAGTCAGAGATCTGAAATAGGAAATAAAGTCCTAAACAGTTATGTTATTTTTTTTTTAACGTTTATTTATTTTTGAGACAGAGAGAGACAGAGCATGAACGGGGGAGGGGCAGAGAGAGAGGGAGACACAGAATCGGAAGCAGGCTCCAGGCTCTGAGCCATCAGCCCAGAGCCCGACGCAGGGCTCGAACTCACGGACCGCGAGATCGTGACCTGAGCTCAAGTCGGCCGCTTAACCGACTGAGCCACCCAGGCGCCCCAAGTTATGTTATTTTTTAAGTGTACATAGTTAGGCAAAGCAAGAAGGCTTGCCTTTAGCATCCACAACAGACCTAAGAAAACAGGTAAGACACTCCTTTTTAAAAGTTATTTTAATGAAAGCTTAAATGTTATCAAAATAATAAAAGCAGATAGTTTTCAAAGATTTATTATTAAAAAGCAATGGGTGTTTATCATTCATTTTGAAGCCTATTTGTAAACCATGAGAGAGACTCATGTCTGAGATCTGGGAAATTTTCTCACATTATGTATTTGGTAATGTCCTTCTCCATTTTCTTTGTTCTCTGTCTCTCTGGATCCCCTGTTGGAAAGATGACCTCATAGATTGGTTTTCTAAGTCTGTTTTTTTTTTCTCTATTACTTCAGTCACACTTCTTAAAGTTTATTTCTGTGACCCTTCTCATGAATATATTGTGTTTAAATTTTAGCTATTATATTTTAGCTCTTTATTCTCTGAATGTTCCTTTTTAGTGGAATTTTGTTCTTGTTTTATGGATGCTATATTTTGTCTTAATTCCTGGAGACTGTTAATTAGGTTTGTTTACTTTTCTTTGTGCTCTTTGTTTTTTCTGTTATTTATTTTTTTTTTTTCCGCTTGTTTGTACGGATCTTCATCTAACTTGCTGGAGTTTTCCTCAGATGTTTGGTGATCCTTTGGTATCTGCTCATTTTTTACACTGAGAGACAAAGAAACCTATTGGAACCTTTGTGTGGGGAGGGGGTTTATCAGTTGGTGAGAATTCATGTATGGTTATTATTTGGTGAGTCGGCCTTACTGAGAGATCCCTTCCAGTTCTGCAGATGTTGATGTTTGGAAGTTTCCTCTGGGTCCATTAAGTTACTTAGGACAATTTGCCAGTCCTTGGGTGTGGGTGGTGGTGGGAACACCCAGTTTTCAGCTTTCTGAGAGCCCCACTACTCAGCTTGCACACCTCACATAGGACCCTGTTTCCAGCCCTGCATCACCCCTGCCTCTGTCTCTGATGCTCCCAGCCCCTGCAGGGTATGCAGAGGCAAGGAGCTCACGCTTCTTTGGGATTCTCTCTGTAGCCCATCAGGTTGTAGCATTCTTGGCTCATTCTTTATGTGCAGTCGATTACTGAGTTTCATTGCTGTCTGTCCTTCAGACACATATTGAGCTCTTGCCTCTCATTTTCTGGTGGGCTTATACATATTTTACTGTTTTTCCTTACTGGGATATTTTAAGGGAGAGGAGATGAACATGAATGGCCAAGCCACTGTTTTCCACCCAAAAAACCTTGCATAATTTGCATCTTTGTATACAACAGAGTGCACAAAAGGTTCATTTTAATGAGCTTAAATAACATTTTCATAGCCTTGTTATTTTTAAGAAAATCTGTTTCCTCCATAGATAAACTTGAGTGTTCATCCTAATTATCATATATTTTTAATCTGTTGGAGATGAATTAGTAAGGTTTCCCTGGCAATGGTAAGCTAGTGAAAAAAAGGGAATTTAACTATTTTTGGATAGCCTTGAGGAAAGGAGTTGAGGAGAGTGTTCACCAAGCATGGTTCCATGATTCATCAATACACAATAAGATGAGTTCATTTTAGTTCATTCCTGTACCTCTAAGCACCATTCCAGGAAAAATCTCAGTTTCCCCTCTTCAAAGAGCATTTCAAAAGGTTGAACTTGACCATCTGGGTGCTGAGAGACTTTTGCTAATGTTGACTCTCAATATTTAGGTCTTGATCCTTGGCTCTCAATACATTAATTGAACTCCATTTGGTTTGCAAAAAGCTGCCCCAGGATTTTCCAGCTGAGATAATGAGCCTCTGAAAATAACCCCGTGCTAGAATGCAGGCATCCTCTATTCAAGTGGGCATCACCTGCTGTGGGGATGGGAGAAGGGGGAGAGAGGAGGATTCACAGAGCAGCCCTGCCCTTCTTCCTGAACACATGCATGGACTTTTACTCTCCTCAGTGGAGGATGGTTTCATGGCACGGAGAGCTGCAGATACATTTAGACAACACCTACTTGGACATCCAGGTCCCGTGTCTGTTGACAGGTACTTTCTTTGTTCCAAAACAAAACTAGAACAGGAATTTTCACATTGGTGGTCCATTCGACCTGGTTGAGATGTCTTTCTTTTTCTTATATTTCAATGTTTTAGCAAATAGTTCTGACCATCCAGGGTTTTTGCTAGGTCCTGATCTGCAGCGGTTGCAGGGTTCTTGTCTTGACACAGCTTCTGGTCAGGTAGGGAATGTGTACAAGTAACTGGGCATTCCAAAACAGAACTCTAAAAGGTGATGCAGGTGAGGGGCACCTGGGTGCCTCAGTCGGTTGGGAGTCCGACTTCGGCTCAGGTCATGATCTCACCGCTCATGGGTTTGAACCCTGTGTTGGGCTCTTTGTCTCCCTCTCTGTCTGCTCCTCCCCTGCTCACACTCTGTCTGTCTCTCTCTCTCAAGGATAAATAAACATTAAAAAAATATTTTTTTTAAGATGATGCAGGTGGAAAGGATGCTCCGGTAGCTCCTTTGCAGGAATACTACCCAATCCAAAGTTCTGATTTTTGGAAGGGGGTGGATGGTGACAACGGGGAATGATTGTCAGAAGAAGTGATGTCTGTGCTGAGACACGAATAATAAACTAGAAGTTAGCCAGGTCAAAGTTTGGGGAAGGGAGACAAATCGGGTATTCTTGGCAAAAGAGATAGTATGAGTCTAGGCACCGAGGCAAGAAAAAACATAGTTCTGTTAAAGAATTGGAAGAAGTTCAGTCTCTTTGGAGTACTCTCTAAGAAGAATGTGTCAAGAGTCTACAGAGGTGGTCACATTCAGAGCTAAGCCCCTTTATGTTTGGGACTTTATTCTAGGTGGGGTCTATAGCAGGGGATTGACATCACAAAGACCCCTCTGGCTTCATAGTCAAGCATGGACTGGCTGGGGGAGCAGTCAGAGGGTTACTGCAGAAATTGAGGTGAGAAATCATCTTGGCCTCTGCTAGAGTAGGACAGAAGCCCTAAAGAGAAGTTGGATGAATTGGAGAGACGTAAGGGCCAGAATCTGCAGGAGTTCCTGAGAAAGTGGGTTTGAAGGCCTGAGCTAAAAGAAGGAGTCCAGAACAAGTTTTGCTCTGTCATCCTTGGACGTGGAGCCACCGTCAGTCATACATCTGGCCCCTATCACTAGGTGGTTACACTGGCCCTCGGTGAATGGAACCGAGGAAAGTCATGCTTGGCTGAAGGGTGGGAGTAAGCAGAAGCATAGGACAGGTTTAGGCCTTTGATGATACGGGCTTGATTGACAGTCAGAGTGACTGTCTTTTGACAGTCTGATGTCCTTTACCTGGACTTGCAGGCATGGTGAGAAACCGCAGCACGTCTTGCATTTCTTTTGCATTTGCCCTAATTCTTGGAACAGCATGGGGAAATCGCTCACTGTGTCCAGAATGGCAATTGCACAGATGCTGGTCGTGTCACTCTTGAAGCCTTAACTGAAGAATGTTGAATGAAGGAACCATTTACAGAAGAGCAGGCTGTGTTAGAAGAACCAGCAATGGATGGAGAAGCACCCAGGTCTTAGCAACTGGGAAGCTGTTTCCACCCCAGGGACCGAGGAGAAGAGAAAGTTTCTGTGAGCTGGTGAAGACGGGAGCCCTGGGAGACAGACCGAGGCCCAGGGAGGGTTGGGAATAGGTCAGCATCCCTAATCTTCCTCTGTCCCGCCCTAAGGTCTCCTTTTCTTACTTCTGAGTGGTTGCTGACAACTGGAAGGCAGAGTCTAGGGAGCCTGAGTGATGTGCTTAGTACATGGAGTTTTACTCTTGGAGCACAGAGCAAGGCAGAGAAGGGCAGAGAATGAATCTGGAGAAAGCAGAGACAAAAAATAAAATCGCAAAAAGTGTACTTACGTTCTGTCTTTTCGAAAATAGGTCTGATGTATATACAAGTGAGAACTATACGAAAAACATGGCTACCTCGAACACCTCGTTAGTGACTGAACCTATATTTATACGGCCCTGCTTAATAAAAGGTGCTGTAGGGGCACCTGGGTGGCTCAGTCGGTTAAGTGTCTGACTCTTGGTTTCGGTTCGGGTCACGATCTTGCAGTTCTGGGGTTCAAGCCCCGCGTCAGACTGTGCACTGACGGCACAGAGCCTGCTTGGGATTCTCCTCTCTGTCTCTCCCTCTCTCTCTCTCTCTGCCCCTCCCCTGCTCTCTCTCTCTCAAAAATAAATAAATTTTATAAATAAATAAATAAATAAATAAATAAATAAATGGTGCCATGCCTCTTCTAGAATTTTGATCAAGATTTCTTTTAGCCTCGGTGATGCCCAGAGGAAAAGACCCTTTATTTGTCTCAAGCTGGAGGTGCGGAAGGGAAGTGCAGCAGGGAGTGGCCAGGGTGGCTGAGCTGAGAAACGGCTTTCACGCTTTCACGATGGACTGTTGTCCTCTCCTCAGAGAGCAGGGGCCAGGGGGTGTGTCCTCTTCCAGTACGACAAAGCTGGGGAGTCAGGCAGGAGTGCTGCCGTCACCCTGCCCCAACCTGATTCTAACAGTGACATAGCCAGAGACAGACGAAGATGTGAAGAGAGGAAGGGGTATGTTTGAGCAGTAACCATTCATCAGTGGAATCAAAACTGCAAAAGCTTTTTAATGTTGTCTCATCTAAAATGCCAACTCACTTACCCTTAATAGACACACTTGAAGTTGTAACGTGGTGCCTTTTTTCCCTCTAGGAGAAAGCGCTCTCCTCCACCTCTGTTAGGAAACACACAGTAAAGGCCAAGTACTGCAATTTGTTTTCGTTTCCTGTGCTATTAAATATTCAGGCAGTCAGGAAATGTTTCCTCATGTTACCTGGAAACAAAACACTAGATCCAGAAGTTCCAATTCTTGGAGCTAGTTTCTCAAGCTCTCTGGCAATATTTTTTATTAGAGGTGTTATGCAATCTTGAAAAGATGATTGATTTTCAGGCCAGTCCAATCTGGGTTTCATTATTAGCTTTTCTACTCATGATCTGGGTGACTTCAATTTACTAATCTTCATTGAATTTTTTAAATATATAAAATTAGGGTGATAGTATTTTTATGTATGCATATAGAATTTTAAGAATTAAATAAGTTGAGGGTGCCTGGGTGGCTCAGTTGGTTAAGCATCTGACTTCGGCTAAGGTCAGGTCATGATCTCACTGTTTGTGACTTCGAGCCCCGTGTCGGGCTCTGTGCTGACACCTTGGATCCCGGAGCCTGCTTCAGATTCTGGGTCTCCCTGTCTCTCTGCTCCTCCCCTGCTCGTGCTCTGTCTCTCAAAAATAAAGAAACATTAAAAAAATTTTTTTTAAAGAATTAAATAAGTTGATATGTGCCTAATGCCTTACACCTAAGTAGGCACTTAGCAAAGACAGTCTCCTCCCATTTACCTCTTTTTTTCTGTTCTAGAAATATCTATCTCTCAAGATCAGCAAAGGATTCTTTCAGTGGCATGACGATGCATTAAGAATTTTTTAATAGTTTTATTAAGTGCTGGGAAAGCCCTGGGTAAAATATTGAGTTGAGAAGGTGTAACACAGCTGTTTGGACAGATGAAAATCACACTGTGACTTTTATATGTTTCTGTCTGATGCTGGAGCTACAGTAGCTGACAGTTTGAAGAACTGGGTCAACGTGCAAGTAGTATCTTTAGATTAATTTCTCCAGGAAAGACGGAGAAGGGCTTGAATCACTAAGGGGGTAGAATCCTACCACAGCCACATACAGTTTTATAGAAATGTTCCAGTAAGTCTTGATGGCAGGATTCTCTAGCCTGCTGTCAGATATGCAGGCAAGGAGAGTGACAGATAAAACAGCGTGCATGAGCCAGAGAAGGAATTTGAACCGACATATTTCTGCTGATGCCATAGTCATCCCAGGATCCTATTGACTTCAATTTGTATTAGGTTTCCAGGCTTCACAAATCCATTATCATCATGTTTGTGTACACGTTGTTCATGGGTGGCCCACGATATAGAATGTGTGTTGTAGTCAATTTTTTTTCTAGTTCTACAGATTTTTCTACTGTGTTCCTTCCATCTTTTCTTGGACAATCCTTCATAAAATGAGAAGTGTACCATTTGGAGGCAGATGCTTACAGCTTTTGGTGTCATGGAGGAGAGAAGAACTAACTAGTAATATCAGCATTGAGCTAAGCAAAGTAACCAAACCTCTGTTACAAACTAGTGTTCAGAGCAGCTGAGAACTAATGAGATGTAGTCTTGGAAGTCTGTGTGTTGGGGCTCCTGGGCGGCTCAGTCAGTTAAGGGTCCGACTTCAGCTCAGGTCATGATCTCTCAGTTTGTGAGTTTGAGCCCCACGTCAGGCTCTGTGCTGACACCTCAGAGCCTAGAGCCTGCCTCAGATTCTGTATCTCCCTCTCTCTATCCCTCCCCCACTCATGCTCGCTCTCGCTCTCTCTCTCTCTCTCTCTCTCTCTCTCTCTCTCTCAAAAACAAATAAACATTTAAAAAAATAAAAAAAGAAGTCTGTGTGTTGTAGTGGAAAGAAATTGTGGCTTTGAAAATAGACAGACCTAGGTTTAAACCCCAGCTCTTTGTGATCTTGGGCACCTAAGTTTACCCCTCTAAGCCCCAGTTAATCCATCTGTAAATAATAAAATACTGAAAGCATCATGAGAGCCACCTTTCAGAATTTTTACACAAATTAAATGTCTCTCAAGGTGACGTGTGTATACCTTCGTGGATAAGGTTGGTTTTATCAAGGAATATATAAAGCCACTGAATGAAAAGGTATACCTTAGGGGAACATCAATTTTGCTCTGCATTTGGGGAGAATAGAATTTATTGTAGAGTTCGTTCACATGAATTTTAAAGCTAAAACATGAAATTTAAAACAAATTTATGCTTGCAGTTATTTTAGCTCAAACTTAGATTCCCTAAAAGTACAAGTTGACTCATTTCAACAGTTAAGAGTTCTCAGAAAGTTGTTAGAGGAACTTATGCATATAGCGATATTTGGTAAATGTTATCAGTCAAGTCACAGTGAAAGAAACAGAAGTCAGTCTAGGTAACTTAAGCAGAAAGGTATTTAAGGAATTAGTTGTCTACCAAAAATGGGAAGACCTTTTTGATCGAGTCTCCATTAATGACCCTCAGGAGTCTTTAAAACTGATTTAATCAGGAAAAAGTAGAGAACCAGGAGGTTGCCATTGGAATTACCAAAATTGTGCAGGACCTGAGGGGTGATCCAGGAATGAGGGAACTGGCACCTTGCAACTGCCTCTTGACACCCAGGAGGCTGGGTGAATGGACACTGGCTGTCCCAGCCAGCTGCCATCGCTTCTTGCCTTTGACCCTGACAGCCTTGCTTACCAGCAGTGGCAGTCAAAACTGCCACCTTCCTAAGCAAGGGAAGACATAAGTGTATGTCTGGCAGAACCTAGCATATTTCCAAAACCCTACCTGTAAGGGACTCTGGGAAGATGGAATTTTTTTTTTTTTTTTTTTTTTTTAGCATTCTACGTTGTAAAGAGGGTGCAGTGAG
Organism: Lynx rufus; assembly: GCF_022079265.1. Taxonomy (NCBI): domain Eukaryota; kingdom Metazoa; phylum Chordata; class Mammalia; order Carnivora; family Felidae; genus Lynx; species Lynx rufus. The sequence goes on along the minus strand of NW_025814826.1, from coordinate 49,761,316 downwards.
CTTGAGTTAGCCAACTCACAGTATCCATCACACAATGTTGGCTAGATGATAGGAGCTCAAGAAATGCTAATTCTCTTCCCTGTGCCTGTAAAGACTCAAAATAAGAGCTTACAGGAAACTCTGAGCCTTGATAAGGTTGGGGGAATTGTGATTAAACTAGTCCCTCCCCTACAGCATCAGTTTTGATGAGTTTTGGAAATAGGTTGTAGTGGCAGACAGTAGGCTCACCAAATAGTCCATTTGTCCCCCCGAATCTCTAAGTCTTATAGTTGTGTTGGGCCTTGTGACTAATTCTGGCTAATGAAATATGAGAAGAGGTGATGTGTGTGCTTCTGAGCTGAGGCAGTGATTGGCAAGTGTGTTCTTGGAGGTGCACCTTTAAAATGGTGGAGTTTCCTTAAGACTGGCTTCCTGAGTGACCTGGTGGAGCAGATCCCCACCCCACCCACCTCAGGCCCTTTGGGGAACATAACATGTTATTTTCACAAACTTTAGTTATGCTCGGTAACTGAAATTTCAGGATAATTTAACGGCACAGCATAAACCAATCTTATTGTGACCAATATGATCATCATGGAAATGTCCTAACAGTGCATTCAAGCTGAGTAATATTTCCTGGGAGATAACAGTCATTCTCAAAGAGCTAGGCATCTTGAGTAAATGCAGTTTTTTCCCTCTCTTTCCCAGTTTTTATAGATTTTTAAAAAAATTTTTAATGTTTATTTATTTTTGAGACAGAGAAAGACAGAGCATGAACAGGAGAGGGTCAGAGAGAGAGGGAGACATGGAATCCAAAGCAGGCTCCAGTCTCTGAGCTGTCAGCACAGAGCCTGATGCGGGGCTCAAACTTGTGAGCTGTGACATCCTGACCTAAGCCGAAGTTGGACGCTTAACCAACTGAGCCACCCAGGCGCCCCCCACTTTATATAGTTTTTAATGTAGAGTCTAAAAGCAATCATATGGCTTCTTTTTTAGTTGGCATTATCCAAGTGAACGAGCATGACGTAAAGGTACCTGATAAAGGACCTTTTCACATTCAGAACATGTGAAAAGCATCCTTTGTTATTGTAGTTATAAGGTTGCTTTGGAAACTGTTTTAATATTTGTGATTAATGCTCTTTCCTGTGGGTCTAGAGGACACCTTTGTCCAAAAGGAAATCTCGCCTCCGTTTGCTTCGGCAAAAGCAGATATAACTACAGTGTAACCAGATTCTGCCCCAGCTAAAAGGCTAGAATTTGTGTGTTTGTTTGTGGCCTTTCTAAATTATAATTACTTACGTTTAAAGACCAGACCACCAATTTTTGGTAAATGAAGAACAAACACGTGAAAATACTTTACTCTTACATGTCCTCACCTTTACTATTCTCTCATACTCTCATCTGTATTAGCTCCCACTGCAATAATTCTCAACCTTCTTTTTTAAAATCTTGTCATCGCAGCATTGGAATAAAAGTAAAGTGATACAATGTACGTTCAAGTATTTCATAAGCTATGAAGCTAAAGAATGGAAGAGAAAAACATAGCTCACTAAAGAAGTCCACACCTCATCACCACTTCACTGGGGCCCAGAAGAAACCCAGACTCAGCTTGAGTCCCCCGTGTGTCCCCCTTTGTAGTTCTTACCGTGTGGTGTTTTTACGTTTATCTGCGTCTTTATCTGACTGACATCTGACTGTCTCACTAACTCCATGAGTGCAGTGGCCTGGTTTGCCTTAGTTTGTCATGTTATCTCCAGCACCCAGCCCAGGTAGTGACTGGTTCAGGGCGGGCACTGAATAAATGTTCACTGGACAGAGGTGTGTTTAAATGAATGGACCGATGAGGGGATGAGGGAACACAAGGAAGACCCAGGAGATAGGGCAGAGCTCCTCAGCTTTTCCTCTCAGCATTCCTACAGCCTGCATGTTACCACTGACGGGGCCAAACAGATGTTTAGAATTTCTTCAGCTATGACCTTTATGGTACCTTGGAAGTTCCCCAAGATACTCCTGGTCCCCAGATGGAAAATTCTTCTTTACAGTGATTGCCTCAGTCAGTATATTAGATTGCAAAACCGTGAGGCACCATTTCGGAGAGGAAAACTACCCTACACGGTATAGCATTCGTGTTTCTCAAGGAACCAGAACCGTGACCTCTGAACTTATTTGTAAGAGTTGGATGGCTTGGGGCGCCTGGGTGGCGCAGCCGGTTAAGCGTCCGACTTCAGCCAGGTCACGATCTCGCGGTCCGTGAGTTCGAGCCCCGCGTCAGGCTCTGGGCTGATGGCTCAGAGCCTGGAGCCTGTTTCCGATTCTGTGTCTCCCTCTCTCTCTGCCCCCTCCCCCATTCATGCTCTGTCTCTCTCTGTCCCAAAAATAAATAAACGTTGAAAAAAAAAAAAATTTAAAAAAAAAAAAAGAGTTGGATGGCTTTAATATTTTGATGAGCTCCAAGGAGCTTCCCTGCTTCTATGTGACCAGTGTTCTGATGGCACTCGCAGCCCTTCAGCTTAGAATTGCTTATGAACTCAAGCCCAGAGGGGCTGGTGGGGAGAAGGGGGAGCCTTGGGGTTGGCCTTGGGAAGGTCAGCGTCCATCCCCTGTGTTGGTCCCGGGCCCTGGAGCTCACCAGTCATCACGGGGCTGGAGGGCCCCAGCTGCAGGCCCTTCTGGAAATCTGACAGTTTGTTCTGCACCAGGTTATCCAGAGTCCCTGCGCTGACCTGCCTAGCCCAAGCAGAGAAGCTGGCTTGCAGCCACAGGAAATCAAAAACCCAGGCAGCAAAAGCATTTCAGTCCGGGTCCAACCAGGAAAACAGACTACGCTGGGCACTTTATTTTATTTTGTTCTATTGGGGGGGTGGGGAGACATTTTAAACAGAGGGAAATGAAAGCAGCAAATCGGTTATGATGGTGAAAGAAGAGCTGAGAAGCCAGCATGGGTTTACCCTCCCTCCTCCCCTCCGGTCTCCCCCGGTGCGTCCTGTGTGCACAAGCCACACGACACAGAAGCCTCAAGTAATCATCCCCTCGTAACACTGAGCAAAGTCTCGGAAAGCGCAAGGAGTGGATTTGAGGACAGACAGTCCTAGGACAGGCCCAGGAAGGCACCTGATACATCTCTATCCTTCTGGTGCCTTGCACACAGTAAATGCCCAGTAAATGTTACATTGAACAGAACGAATGATCACGTGGCTCTGACACTCAACTCTGGCTGTCACACAGAGCAAGTCATTTTCTCTCTTTGAGTGTGTTCTTGAACATAAAGTAGAGATGATGTGGGTTCCCCATTTTCGTCCTAACTAGAGGATTCTGATCTTCAGTGTCTTGCTGGACCTCACCTTCACGAGCTTCTGTTCTCATAGTACGAGACTCTCTGATCAGTAGCTTAAATCACCCTGACCCCAGGACTGACTCTGGAAGTCATTCTTTTGAATGAGCCCTTCGTATCAAATGGCTTTAATATGATTTATTTTTTTTGATGGAGTGCAAGAAACCAATACATTCCTGATTCATGGCTCTGGTCCCAAATATGCTGCTCTAGGATATCATGTAAGAATATTTAATGATTTATGTCATTATTTGTTCCTTTATTTTTTTTAATAGATAATACATACACATGGTTGACCATGCACAAAAGGACGCACAAAGAAAAATAAGTCCCCCTTTTTTAACTCCCCTGTCCAAACCACCTGGTTCTCCTCTCCAGAAGCAACCACTGTTATCAGCTTTCCATGTTAAAATGTCAGTTTAAGGGGTGCCTGGGTGGCTCAGTCAGTTAAGTGTCTACTTCGGCTGAGATCACAATCTCGTGGTCTGTGAGTTTGAACCCTGCTTTGGGCTCTGTGCTGACAGCTCGGAGCCTGGAGCCTGTTTTGGATTCTGTGTCTCCCTCCCTCTCTCTCTCGGCCCCTCCCCTGCTCTCACTCTGTCTCTCTCTCTGTCTCTCTCTCAAAAATAAACATTACATTTTCTTTAATTAAAAAAAAATGCCAGCTTAAGACAGTTATTTCCCTGAAGTTCTAGAAGGCGAATGTATTAGTTTCGTATGGCTGCAATAACAAATTACTACAAACTGACAGAAATTTATTCTCTCACAGTTCGGGAGAGATTCATTCTGCTCTCCCCAAAGGATCTAGGTAAGAATCCTTCCTAGCTTCTTACAGTTTCTAGGAGTTCGCAGCAAGCCTTGGATGTGCTTGGCTTACAGCTAGTTGTAGCATCCCAACCTTTCTCTCTGTCTTCACTGGCTTCCTATCTGTGTGTGTGTTTGTATCTCTGTATCCTCTTCTTGTAAGAATACCAGTCATTGGTCACCTAATCCAGGCATGACCACCCTACTCCAGAATGACTTCATTTTAACTAATTACATCTGTAAGGACCCAATTTCAAGTTAGGGGCCACCTTGAGGTCCTCAGTATACATGAATTTGGGGGGGACATTATTCAACCCACTACAACAGGTAATGATGCTTCTCAAATTTCCCCAAAGGTAATACTTATATGGTGGCAGGGGTGAGGGTGGGGGCAGTCACTGATTAAAAATACAGATTCTTGGGGCACCTGGGTGGCTCAGTTGGTTAAGTGTCCAACTTCGGCTCCGGTCATGATCTCACAGTTCGTGAGTTCGAGCCCCACGTCGGGCTCTGTGCTGACAGCTCAGAGCCTGGAGCCTGCTTCAGATTCCATGTCTCCCTCTCTCTCTGCCCCTCTCCTGTTCATGTTCTGTCTTTCTCTGTCTCAAAAATAAATAAACATTAAAATTTTTTAAAAATACAGATTCTTGGCTCCATCTCAGACTTACAGAACTAGAATCTCTACAGAAGGAGCTTAGAAATCTAGTTTTGACAAGTTTTTTCATTAGGTCTAGTCGTTGGGTAAGTATAGAAAATCCTCTTTTGAAATAATCAAACAAAAGCCAAAATCCCAAAGTTTATAAAACTTGATCCAGTAGACTTGAGGTCAAATACTGGCTCACTCAGTATTTACTAGTTAATAACCTTGAGCATTTTATCTAATCCTTTTGGGCCTCAGTCTCCTATCTGTAGAATGGCAGTGATGACAATGACAGCTGCGTTGTAGAGTTGCTGGAAGTGGAAAGAACATATGTACATGAATTCCAGATGTTGTAGAGCTTCTAGGAGGAAGATCTGAGGCTTGAGCCTAGAACTTCCGAGTCCATGGTCATTGTGCACTTACTGTTGAAGCCTGTCTTCCTTTTGACTTCACAGGGGAATTGTACATAGGAGTCCTTTAAAGAGCTAGTTTTCCTCAAAGAATATTAAATTTGATTATATTAACAATCCCATAATATATTCATATGTACCAGAAAGTACTTAGTGAACAGAGCAGTGTGTTGTTTGACAGCTTGGTGACATCTTCCACCTAGAACCATCCATTTACCTTGCTACCTGCTATCCCCTAACAGATCTATTTCTCAAGCTCCCACTCATCCTCAGTCATCACACAGATATCATCTACTCTGGGCAGTCTTTTCTTTCTCCCTCCTTCCAGATAGAATCATGCTATTATTATTTGAGAAACCTCAACCATCTTTTTTTTTTTTTTTTTTTTTTTTTTTTTTTTTTTTTTTTTTTTTTTTTTGGCACTTGGTATACTAAGACCACAGCAGTAAAGTGACAGAACTGGGCTTTGAGCCCAGCTCCTTCTGACTCCAAAGCTCATGTGGCACAGAACTATCACTATACTGTCTCTCTCCCTCTTCAAACCCCTCCCAGAGTTACCCTAGCCATTCTGCGTGGAGCGAGGGAAGGGAAGCCTGTTTCTCCCATTAAACCGTGACTCCTGGTCATCCATCCCAAAGCCAAGCCCTATTTCATTCATTTGAGTGTCTTGAGGTCTAAAACAGTGTTTCTCAAAGTGCGACCCCAGACCACAAGCATCAGCATCACCTGGAAATTTGTTAGAAATGAAAATTCTCAGAGGTCTGTGGGTGGGATCCGGTGATCTGTAGTTTAACAAGCCCAGCAGGTGACTCTGGCGCACACTCAAGTCTGAGAACCACTGCAGGATGGCATCCCCTCGTACATGCTTTCCAAAACACAGATTCTCAGACCTCTGTGTCCTCTTAACAGCCATCACTTAAGCAGCTTCATAGCATGCATGGCATCATGTTATCATTGCTTGCTTCTCCCTCTGAATTGATTTCTTCATGCAGGGGTTTGATGTAGCATGTACTTAATCAGCCAGTACCTCATTCAGTACCTGACACATAATAGGAGCTCAGTACATGTCTGCTGATAGAACGCGTAAATTCGCTAGTACAGGGAAGCTGGACCTATACTTTTGGGAACGTGATACATTTTTAGGATCCGGAAGGAACCTTAGAGAATATTTTATATTAGAGTAAACTGAAGCTCAATTGAGAAGGTTCCCTGGTTACTGCAGTGACTTAGTGGAATAATGAAACGTGAATGAGGTCTTAATGTCTTTTAGCTCCTTGCTACTCAAAGTGTGCCACACAGGCCCCAGCCACAACGCATCACCTGAGTGTTTATGAGAAATACTGAATCTCGGGCCCCACTCCAGGCCTGTTGAGCCAGAATCTGCATTTTAATATGATTCACCTCATTACAGTTTGAGAGGCATTTTCATTTTGACTAGATCACTGGGCTTTCACCAAACTAATCTCTCATCCTTTAGTTGAATGTCCTTTTTTTGTTTTCTAGAGATGAAATTCAATTTCCTAGTGAATCCACGTGTGTGAGGAATTTATTAAGGAGGGGATGGTGGTGGTGAAATTAATTAAATTCACTCAGTGCCTTGGAAATAAAGCTTTAACAAATGATCAGAAAAAGTTCCCTCAGTGCAGATGGGACGACTGATTTCTCGTTTAGAATAGCACACACCCTGGCTCAGATCCAGGCAAAATGTCAGCTGCTCCAGCTCATGAAAGGTCAACATATTGCTTTGAACAACTTTCATGAAATGCTCATCTCAAAATTGGAGGCACCGTGGAGATGGTTGTATGTAATCCAACTCATCAACGTCGTCAACTTTGTACCCTTACCCCAGCCTGCTTTGCTCCTTCACGTTCCAAGGTGGAGGCATTTAGGGCTTTATTTTCTTTTAGCTGAAGTAGAGCCAGCTTTCTATTCTGGTTATGGGAGCAGAGTAATAGCATGAAATAGAGAAGTCAACATCTCATCAGCATAAAGTATTTCCCTCTAGAGTTTCAACTTCTGCCCCTAAGTCTAAGCCTAAGGGATGCTTAAAATTAGTAAAATCATGTGACTCAAGTTTCTTATTTCCTCCAGCTGTCCTTTATGCATAATTAGTGATGGTGTTGGCAGGCACCGTTAAAAAAGAGGGAGTGTTAAAAGCATGGATAATATACAAGCCCTATAATCGGTTCCTTCCAAAGTTGTTTGCTATATCTGTAAACTGATGAAGGCAGAGCCCCTTTTGGGGTGGTTCATCTTTGTAAACAGTTGCTACCTAATAAATGCCTTTGAACGGACATGAAGTGAATACAATCTAATCTGTCACTTAATACATCAATGATGGCAAATGCCATAATGCCTTCATTATAAAAGACTATCATGCTGGAAAAAAAGACTGTATCTTAAAGACTTCTATTAATAGGCTTGGACTGCCACTCCAAGCAAGATGGAGTAACAGGAACTAGATTGACCCTTCTACCTGAAACAACCAGAAGACAGGTGAAATATGTGCTCAAGACCTTGGACATGAGGCAGTGATTCCTGAGAGATGGGAGACAAGACAATCCCTGAGACTGCCCTAGCTTTCTGCCTTGAGAGAGTTTTCAGGCCATGGCTCCAGGGACAGAGAACCCCAGTGGGACCCGAAAGACCCTCTCAGTTGGGAAGACAGGGAGGGGAGTCTGGGAAGACCAACACATCTAGCACCCCAAGGCAGGTAGGAGAGAGGAGAGAGCTGCACAGAGAGAAATCTGGAGCTTCGAAGTGGGTCTCCTCAAGGCCAGCTGAGTACCGATCAGCACGGGTGTGAGGAAACTGCAAAAGACCAAGGGAAAAACTACCCGCAAAGATTAGAGGTAACATTGCTCAGCACTCACATAAGACCAGGAGGCACACCTGTCCTGAAGTTGGACTGGAAAATGTCATGATTCACAGGAGTACACAGAGGACAGAGTGCACAGAGGGCCTCCCCTCAATAGAGGGACAGAATTCATCCTAGATGGAACACCATCCCAGTTGTACCAAACAAACCATCAAAACAACACCTAAAGGGCACCTGGGTGGCTCAGTCGGTTAAGTATCCCACTCTTGATTTCAGCTCAGGTCATGATCTTGTCTGTAGGATCGAGCCCCATGATGGGCTATGTGCTGACAGTGCGAAGCCTGCTTTGGGATTCTTTCTGTCCCTGCCCCACTCGCACACACATGCACACACACACACGCTGTCTCTCTCTCTCTCAAAATAAATAAATAAAACTTAAAAAAAAACAACAACAACAACACAACATCTAAAAATACCTAATGGTTTCCAAGAAACTTAACTGTGTCTTGGAAAAAACAAACAAAAAAAACACTGAAGAATATTTTTAGGAATATAAACATGTGCAGCACTCAACAAGGTAAGATTCACAGTGTCTGGCATCTACTATAACATTGCAGCCATGCAAAGGTGTAGGAAAATATTCCCAATGAAGAGGAAAGCCAGTCAATTGAAGCTGATCCAGAACTAACCCAGATATTAGGGTTAGCCAACAAGGACATTAAAACAGTTCATGTAACTGTATTCCATATATTCAAAAAATTAAAGACATGGAAGATACAAAAAGATCCATATTGGGTAGCTCAGTTGGTTAAGCGACCGACTCTTGCTTTTGGCTCAGGTCGTGAGCTCATGGTTTGTGAGTTCGAGCCCCTGTCAGCGAGGAGCCTGCTTGGGATTCTCTCTCTTTCCCTCACTCTCTGCCCCTCCCAACTTGCGCTGTCTCTGTCTCTCTCAAAGTAAATAAATAAACTTAAAAAAAAAAAAAAAAGATCCAAGTCCAGTTCTTGGAGGTGAAAACTACATTGTATGAAATGAAAAACACATTGGATGGTATTAATTAACAGAAATACCTAGTAATAGAAACTATCCACAGTGAAACACAGATAGAAATGATTTTTAAAATTTTTTAAAAAAATAATTTTTTTAAAGACAATGAACAATTAGTGAGCTATGGTATAAATTTAAGCAGCTTAATATACCTATAGTTGGGTCCTCAGAGGGGGCAAAGGAGGAAAGACATTTGAAGAAATAGTGGCTGAAAACTGTCCTAATTTGATAAAAACTATAAACTCACAGATACATAGAAGCTCAATAAACTCTATATACAAGAAACATGCAGAAAGTGACAGTAGGTCATATTATTATCAAATTGCAAGGTACCAGTGGTAAAAAGAAAAGCTTAAAAACTGCCAAGGAAAAAAGACGCATTACATAGAGAAGAACAAAAAAAGGCAGCTGCTATGGATAAATGTTTATGTCCCTGTCCCCCCAAATTCATATGTTGAAATCTAATCGCCCGTGTGATGATGTTAGGAGGTGGAGCTTCTGGGAGGCGTTCAGGTCATGAGGGTGGAGCCCTCATGATGGGATTTCTGTTCTTTTAAAGAGATCCTAGAAAGTTCTTGCCCCTTCCACCAGTGAGGACAAAGAGAAGATGACCCTTTACAAATCAGAAGGTGCCACCTCATCAGACACTGAATCTCCTGGAGCCTTGATCTTGGACCTTCCAGGATGCAGAAGTGTGAGGAATAAATTTGTGTTTATAAGTCACCCAGTCCGTGGTATTCTAGGATAGCAGCATGAGCAGATGAAGACAGCATCTTATGTCTCATTAGAAGTAATACAAATGAGAAGACAGTCCAGTGAGATCTTTCCGTGTACTGAAAAAAAAGAAAAACCTGTCAAAACTATTATCTAGTGAAAATACCTTTCAAAATTAAGGTGAAATGAAGACTTCTTCCAACATTTTACAAAGGCTGAAAACTCGTCACCTGAAAGAACTGTTTCTGTACAACAACAAGAAATGCTCAAGAAGGTCCTTCATTCAGAAAGAAAATGATATGAAATAGAAATATGGGTATACAGGAAAGAATGGCTCTGTCCTGTTAAGATGAGAACCCTCCCATCCTTGATGTCTAGATACAATGCCATACTAATCAAAATTTCAGCAGGTTTTTCTATACAAATTGAAGAATGGATTTAAAAATTCATATGGAAATGCGAATAGAATATGCATGGAGAAATAGCCAAACGGTTTTGAAAACAAAGTTGGACGATTAACACCACCTCATTCAAGACTTTTTATAAAGTCTTTAGAACCTGCATCCGCTGCTGAAGGGGAACGAAAAATGGTACAACCACTTTGATAACACAGTTTGGCAATTCTTTAAAATGTTAAACACACACCTACCGTATGAATTAGCAATTTTACTCCAAGCTGTTTACCCAAGAGAAATGAAAGCATGTGTCCACTAAAAACAAAACAAAACGAAACCAAAACAAAACACAGATGTTCATAGCACCATTATTTGTAATAACCTAAAACTAGAAAGGACCTACGTGTCTGTCAGAAGGTGCATGGGTAAGCAAACAGTGGTGTATCCATACAGTGGTTACCACTTGGTCATAAAAGGGAGTGAACTATTGACACAGCTACGACATGTATGAATCTCAAAGTAATTACACTGTGTAGAAGATAGAAAGGAATATGTACTAAATGATTCCATTTGCTAAAATTCTAGATAATGCAAACTAAGCTATAGAAAGAGAAATAGAGAGAAGCAGTGTCATCATGGTGGATATACATCTGTCCAAACTTACTGCACACTTAAAGTACGGTTGATTGTATGTCAATTGTATCTCAGCAACACTGTTAAAAAATAAATGCAGTTATAGTTTTCCAGAAAAGCTGGACTATTTTCTATTCTTGAACACCTCAGTATTTGTGAGTCTCTGCCCCTGGTCATGGATGGTCCCCACAGCCTGGAATGCCCTCTCTTCATTCCCCAGCTGTCAAATCCTCTTATTCTGTAAGCCCCATCTAACATGCCTTTCTCTTCCTGAAGGATTTCCTGATCCTTACACTCCAGCATGCCTTCCTTGGATACTCCATGCTTCCTTAATGGCACACCTGTTCTGCCATGTATTAGAATTATTTTGGTACCATCCCCCTCATTAAGCTGTAAATGGCTTGGACTACATCCAGCTTATCTTTGTATCCCATTGCCCACCCACCCCCCATGCCTAGCCGACTCCTGTACTCATGCAAGGGTATTTTTAATTCAATATTTGGAGGACACATTTTCCCAAAGATACAAGTATTAATTCATAAATCAAATGGTCACAATAGAATGCTCTTCTTACTCTGCTATAGTTTGACCTTCCTTTAATATCTAAAGTGTCCTTCCCCTTGCATTTCTCCTGCAGCCACCTCTGTCACTGCAGAGATGTCCCAGTCTTGCCTCCAGTCTCTCTCCCCTCCAATCCCATCTCCCCGGCACCATCTCACTAAAATACAGCTTGATCGCATCACTTGCTTTAATGAAATTCTGTCTGTGGGTCCCCTTTGGACTCTCCCGTTTGTGATCCCACTTCCTCGTCCACCTCTCCCCTAAACTTTGTCCAGGCCATTAAAGAACTACACACAGTTTCCATAATGTGCAATACAGTTTTCCCCTTCTGTCCTCTGTTCAGCTGTCCCTCTCCCTGAGATACTCCCCTTGGCTACTACTACTCCTTTTTGATTTAGCCAACTGATTCTCTTCCTTCAAAAGTGAGCTTCAGGATCATCACTGTTCCAAGGATTGCATTTGTGATAATTCAGCCCACTCCTGTTTGTAGTTGAGGAAACTGAAATGGAGAGAGGTTGAGTCCTTCACTCAAGGATGTTCAGCTCGTAGCCAGTGCATAGACCAAGACTGACTGACTCCATTAACGAAATTCTAACCCCCGTACCATTTGGCCTGTCCTGGAGGGCAAGCATGGGGTTCTTGTTTGCCAGCACCTTCCTTCAGCACTGTGGACATGGCTATGCTGTTGGACTCAGTATCCCTAATACCTAGCAGACTGCCTGGCAGAGAGCAAGCATTCAATAAACATTTTTGCGTGAGTGATTCATGCCCCATCTCAATAACTGGTTGCTTTGGGTTTTTTGTTTTGTTTTGTTGTGTTTTATTTTGGAAGACTTATATTGAAATCTTGGTAAAAGCAGTCCAGGCTAATTGAGAAACAGTCCTCATGCAGATTGCCCAAGGGTACAAAGCTGAAAATAGAAAGTTTAATCAATTGACTTGCACATCTGGAGGGAACAAGTGTTTTGAATGTTATAGGCAGAGGCAGGCATCTGACCAGCTGAGGAGCTCAGCTCTCCCTGGTAGCAACCCCAGAATCTGGGCATTCTTCTCTCCCCTCCATGGCCTGCCCTTCTCCTGACTCCTCCTCCCCATGCACCTCTCTGTCAAGAAGTAGAAATCTTCAAATAAATTTCCTTCATGTGTAATAACTTTCCAGTTCTATTTTAATGCCTATTTTCTTAAAAAAAAAAAAACTAATGAAGTCAAAATAAAATTAAACAAATCTAACCCATAGCTTGCCTGCTTCACAAAGAGATTGACTCTCTTCCCAACTTGTTTGGCACCTTGGCATTTACTGTAAGAATGAGGAAGATTGAATTTCATGTAGTGTGACCTTTTGAAACTTGGGATGATCATTAGCATTATTCTGATTTTCACTCTCTCTTGCAACCAGTGCAGAATTGCATGACAATTTAAAACTTGTCTAGATAGTTCAGATACAGATTTTTTAAAAATAGCAATTTTGTGGGTAGCTGATTTGTTTGTGCTTGTTTAAATCCTTCAAGTAATGAAATGATTATTGCTATCTACAAAAGAGGTGAATGTGTCTTTGAGCAAAGGCTTCACAGAGAAAATAATTATGAAGCTGTCATGTCCATAAATACTTTGACAATGAAATATCTATGAAGTATTACAGTAACTGTTTCAAATGCAGAAAGAGGTATCAGCCCCAAATTCAGGACCAGCCCTCTGGAAAATTATAAAGAAAGTTAAGTTGGCCTCAGCACATCATGAGCTCTCTGTGCCTAGTCTCTGAACTTGGATAAACATGGTTGGTAAGAAGTCTGGATTCTAGGTTCAATAATACTACTACCTGTCGGTGTGACCTTGGATAAATAAATCATGTCTTCCCAGAAGTTAGATTTTTCATCTTTGAAATGAGTGCTTGAGTTAAATGACCTCTGAATTCTTTCTAGATTGCTAAATCTCACTTTGATCATTCATTTATTCATACATTAAATTAGGATAATTTTAGTTTCTGCTTCTCCGCTTTATCTAGTTCTCCCATACTAACTAAAATTGCCTGTGGTCTTTTTCACTTTCTGAACCCCAATTCCCTGGCTACTCTAGTCCCTTCATGTGATAGAGGAATCCTTCTCGTCTCATCCAACTTTGGCCTCATTTTCACCATTCTCCTGGGGACCTCTTCTCTGCTGGGTAGTGGCTACTAATAATCCTTGTTGAAGGAATGTTAACAGCTCAATGGCCTTCTCCTGGTAACACATCTTCTCCTGGAGATACAGTGGTTCTGCCCTTCTCCCCTTTTCTTCTCCTCCCTCCTTTAAAAAAAAGGAAAAAAAAAGACATAGTAGAAATTAAAACAGAATGGATGAGTGATATTTTCGGTTTGGTGGAGTACTGTTACTGTTGTATAAGAAGCTGCCAACTTCACGGTGGTAAGTTATTGCTTAGTTTATTAAGAGCTGAATAAAAGGTTGTCTGCTCCTAAAATAGATACATATTGGGAATTAGGAATTTTTCATGTTACATGAAAACTTAAGAAAGTGTGTGCTTGTCCAAGATTGCTGGACTGTAATCTCAAGGAACACAGAAACCATATCTGTGTTGAGTCCCATTCCCCTCATGTGCCCAATGCCAGGTCTAGGTACTAGGCACTCAAAAATAATTGTAAGCTAATGAATAAAAAGGCCTCTTGCAATTTTGTACATGAGTGAGACAAATATATCTCATTGTTTTACATGCAACTCTGACATAAATGAGTTAGATGGCATCCACTTCTGTTCTTACCTTTAAGATATAAGTTCATCCTTTGAATTAATATTCCTTGCTGTTTTAATTTTGTATCATCTTTTAACCTTGATTTACATATTTACAAGGCTGTCTGCTTTTACATCCAAACTGGATAAAGTTCACAAGACCACAAATTGATTATTTTAAGCCCAAGAAAATCATGTATGACAAATTATCTGATAAACAAAATACTATAAAATAAAATAAACATTTTGGAGTTGACTGCTATTACACATTATCCATGGAAACGATTCTCATGGGACATTAAAACATGTTTGACTTTTTAAAAATATATTAAAGAAATGATTTAGAACTGAAGTACCTTTTACATTAGCATTAAATTCACCATTCAAGACTGAAAGGGTTAACGTCTAGTAAGGGAGAAACAAAACATACAGGGAGGCAGTTATAGAACTTTCTCAAGAGGTTGGAAAGGGAGCCACCATAGAGTCTGGACAAAACTTTTAGTAATAGAGCCATCCATTCACCTAGCCTAGGAGATACTTATGGGTTACCCATCTGTGTGTCAGGCAATGGGGGGATATTAACATATATCATATATATATGATATATAATATATGATATATAATATATATCATAACATAATGTATAAACTATAAAGGGATAAGTCTTGAAAGAGAAATTTTGAGATGACCAAAAGCCACAACTCTCTCTAAGCTTGGGGCAATCACGAGCTACATATCAGAGCCACATTTCAAAATGCTTTCTAGAAATATTGAATAGACAACATAAGTACTCCCAATTCCTACTCCCATGTCCATGGCAGACGTCAATATATGATGATGCTACTTTTCTAGTTGAGTCTAGAAGGAGACCTCAGCCTCTTTTAAAATTTTATTTCAGGCAACCATTACCATTTGATCGAAGTTGCCCTGCAAAGTAAAACTTCTATTCCATCCTAGACAACTGATTGCCCTAGCTCCACTGAGAAAACTTGGTAATTTACAATCTGGTTAGCTCTTTGAAAGGGAGATACAACCAAGATAAAACTTATAAACCTTGGAGACTGAATGGGTACCAGGAGAAGAGAACAGGAGGCACAAGAATGATTGGCTTATCCAAACTGGATTATTGGGAAGATGTTGATTCCATTAAAACAAAATAACCATAGAACAGACCGACTCTTCGGGAGTAGCCGGTAGATGTATACCCTACAAGTTTGAAGTTATTAGAAGATATCTAAATGAAGACGGAGATATTTACCCAAACTTGTGTTTCTTTCCAAATCTGAACCATTTCAACTTTTTATCTTATTAATAGACATTGTCATTCATTCAGCTGTCTAAGCCAGAAACCTCCTTGACACTTCTCTCTTCCCCATCTCTCATAGCTGATCCATCATAAAGTCCTATCAGTTTTATTTTCTGTACTTTACTTTTTTAAAAAATTTTTTAACGTTTATTTATTTTTGAGAGAGAGAGAGAGACAGAGTGGGGAGGGGAGGGGCAGTGAGAGAGGGAGACGCAGAATCTGAAGCAGGCTGCAGTCCCTGAGCTGTCAGCACAGAACCCGATGGGGGGCTTGAACCCACGAGCAGTGAGATCATGACCTGAGCCAAAGTCGGACGCCCAACCGACTGAGCCACCCAGGCGCCCCTTCTGTACACTTTCTAATCCATGTTCTTTATACCATTTCTACTACTAGGTATTGTGCAAGACGTATTTTACACACACACACACACACACACACACACAAATCTCTTTGTTGTTTATTTGAAATTCAAATTTAACTGGACATCCTATATTTTTATTTGCTAATTCTGGTCCAAAATAATCTAATTCAAAAGAAGCAAAATAGATGTCCAGGCTCCAGACACTGTGCTCTGGACTGGACTCTGGGATGGACTGTTAATTCTGTCAGTGTATAATATTAAGAATCTAGAGACAAATGTACATTTATTTGACCTGCATAGCACATTGCATATTTAGATGGCTTTAAAAAAATCAGTTGAGCAAGGTCAAATCACAGAGTATTCTGTGAGGTACAGATGAAGTACGTAGCAGAAAAAACAAAATGTTTTCTCTGGTTTGACATTAGCTGACTCCTCTTCTAAAACTTTGATAACAATATCATTCCCCTAGGAAAGTTGAAGTGCTGAAATTCTTCACATATTTTGTAAATTTATGTGTTACTGAAAAGCTGAAACCCAGCCAATAGGAGAGATATCGTCAGGCTCCCTCAGAGCCTAGCAGAATACGATGTCGTGCGTGACCTGTTTTTGAAATGGGATATTGTGAAAAACAGCAGAACACCTTTCTGGCTTCTTTTCTATTAACTGCTCACACTTGACATATTCCTTAGGTGATCTCATTAGCTCCCATCGTGGCAACCAGATTCCTAAATCTACATGCTTAGCGGGGGATTGTAGTTTCAGGCAATAGAAGCAACTCTAGCTGAGGATATTAGCGGGCTCACATATTTTACAAAGAGCTCAGAGAGACAGGCCAGGCTCCGCACCCATTCACATTGTGAAGGCTGTTCTAGAAAAGACACCACTGTTGCCACCACTTAACAACCATGTCTCAGCTCCCACAACTGCCTCAGCTTGCACCAGTGACAACTGGGGACTGGCCAAGCTCTGCCACTGGTGCCATTTAGATCTGGATGCCTCCACCGCCATCCTTGCCAGAAGATGGATTCCATACACAACTACTTTCTCACGGTGCATCCTTGCCGTGTTGAGTGCATGGCTCTGAGTCCCGACAGCAAGAAAGACTGGGGGCTTGAATCCTGGCTTCTACCATGGGGAAGCTCAACTCATAATTTAGAAAACTTTCCAAATACGCAGCAAGGGTATCTGAAAGATGTTGAGCAGCAACCAAGGTGAAAAATGTTCTCTTTTTAGCAAAAAACCATGTTTTATAAACATCCTACTCAATGGAACAGAACGATGAAGACAGGCCTTATAGTCAGATGCACTAGGGATCCAGTTCCGGCTTTGCCTCTTACTAACTGGAAGGCCCAACACACCAGCCTCTCTGAGGTGCCGTCTTCTCCTCTGTGAGGTAAACACACTAAAACCATGCACCTCATAGATGGTGGGAGGGATGAAATGAGGAGAGGGAACATGTTTGGTGGTGAAGTTTTCACCCCCACAGGACAAGGTCCTCTCCTCATGATGAATATTGTGAATACAGATCGTTCTATCTCTTTCTTTTGAAGTCTTTTAGTTCCAACCAACTTCAGGATTTTAAAAAAGAATCTAAGTTTTTCTGTAGTGTATTCTTGTTCACATAGGAATATTTTTCCTAGTGAAAAGGTGTGCAGACATTCCTTTCCTTCAAGAAACTTTTCTTCTCGGGGCGCCTGGGTGGCGCAGTCGGTTAAGCGTCCGACTTCAGCCAGGTCACGATCTCGCGGTCCGGGAGTTTGAGCCCCGCGTCGGGCTCTGGGCTGATGGCTCAGAGCCTGGAGCCTGTTTCCGATTCTGTGTCTCCCTCTCTCTCTGCCCCTCCCCCGTTCATGCTCTGTCTCTCTCTGTCCCAAAAATAAATAAAAACGTTGAAAAAAAAATTTAAAAAAAAAAAAAAAAAAAAAAGAAACTTTTCTTCTCATATTTGTGTGATGGCATTTCAAGAAAATATTAGACATTAAAGAAAAGCAGACAACTGGAGATAGAAGAACACCTCAAAGTTCACCTGTGTAGAGACAGCCACTGTTAATGGTGCCATGTATTTGTCGGTTGGGAAATATTTTCTATCAGCCATGGGAATCCCAGATTCACGGACTGGAAGCAATCGTAATGACAATGACCATGTAGTTTGAGTCCTCCTCAGTTCCCAGTGGCTGCTGCAAGGCCGCAGGCCTTATGCTTCTGGCTACCTTCATCCGTGTTTCCTCCAGCCTCACGTTGGAGGGGAAAGGTCACGTGAAACTTTTGTTGCCTGGCCGCCAGTTTTATTTATTAAGTTCGTGTCAGGAGGCTTCAAGTTCTATGTGTTGGCCTCGTGTTTCTGAACAGGGGAAGCAGAGAACTCTGGGAAATATTAATCGTCTCCGTGGGAGTCTTTGAAAGAGTAAGAGGGTAAGAAAATTACTCTTTTATTGTGAGGTTTGCCAAATGATCTCTGAGAAGCTGTGATATCATTCATAGGCTGTGCCAAGCTGGATGGAAACTGCTCATCTTGGCAGACATCTAGAGCGAGCGTGTAATTCCTCGGGGTTGGGACGGGCCTTTATCAGAAATAGTTCCATAGGCAGTATTTACATAACTGTGGTGGAGTGTGAGAATAAACACAGCTGTGGCATTGCCCTAAATATTTCTATTCAGCAGGGAATTAAAAGAGAACTTTATCGCTGAACTACAGATAAACACAATTCATCAAGCAGTGGTCAGTTCAACTGGGGAACAAAATAGGAGTTATAAAAGACCAGGCTGCTGAAAATAGCTCCAATCAGCCATCCTGACTTTATTGCTCCTTCACTCCCTCCCTCCCTCCTCTTTCCCGCTTCCAGAAATGTAGGACTCATCAGCTAGCGAGGAGGTTGTCCAGATTTTTTTTTTCTTTTTTTTAGTGCCAGGAGGGAGGTAGAAGGCACTCTGATTTACTGACGATGGCCTACTATGGCCCTGCATGCTTCTGCGTGTTTTATATATACCCCTCATTCCTTTCTCTTTCGGCATCTAGAATTGAATGTTGGTGGGGGTAAGGTTTTTTTGTCTGTTTTTTTTTTTTTTTTGGAGGGGGTGTTTTTTTTGTTTTTGTTTTTTGCCAAAGAGAAGACTTTTTAACGCCAATATGTGTTGAAGTGGAAGCATGATTGCCATAGTTCTAAGCGATCTGCATCTTACAAATTACTTTAAGCATCTGTGTGTTTTACACATTAACGCAGTTCTCATTCAACTACCCGCAAGAAGATAGTTACATGGTGTGTTAGTTTTCTAGGACTGCCGTAACAAAGTGGGCACAAACTGGAAAACTTAAAACGACAGAAATTTATTCTCTCTCGGTTTTGGAGGCCAGACGTGTGAAATCAAAGAGTTGGAAGGGCTGGTTCCCTCCAGAGGCTTTGAGGGAGAAACCATCCCACGCCTCTCTCCCAGCTTCCAGTAGTTGCCGATGTTTGGCATTCCTTGGCTGTGGATACATCCCTCCAATCTCTGTGTCCATCTTCATATTGCCTTCTTCTCTGTGTGTCTTTTCTGTCTCTTACAATGGCACCCCCTTGGATTTAGGACCCACTCTAATTCAGTGGGTAGTTAATGGGAAAAGGACGTCAGCACCAGCCTTACATGAATTACTTCTGCAAAGGTTGTATTTCTAAATCAGTCACATTCTGAGGGTCTGGGTAGAAATGAATTTGCAGCAACATTATTCATCCTACTATACATGGTGAGCTTCTTGGGGACAGGGACCATGTACTCTCCATGCCTCTGTGGCCCCCAACACGTGCTAAGAAATTCTTGTATTAAGAAATCACCACATGTTTCCATGTCTATTTTGTAACTCAAGAGATGTACTAGGATTTACATGCCTGTCTCTTTATTTATGGTGCAGCTAGGAAAGAGAGAACTTGCTTATATGTGCCTGTATGTGCAGATAGTTCACAAGCATTGTATTCACTAATACAGTTCCTTTTCCCAGTTTCCGAGCCAACAAAAGAGTCTTAAAATGCCAAAAGCGTAAATGACAACTGCTAACATCAGGATTTACAAGTTCACAGAGCACTTTCACAATCACTATCTCATTTGATGCTCTAGTAACCTCTGACGGTTTTATTATAAGTATCTCCATTATAATCATCATTATCACTTCATCATCATTCTCATCATAACCACCACCACTCCTATTTTATAGGGGAGACTCAAGGCTCATTGAAATCATGTGATCTGTTTGTGGTCAGTGAATGAGTCAGGATTTTTAGTTGTATTTGACAACCCAACTCAAATTAAGCAGAAAGGGGAACATAGGAGAGAAGTACAAAGATATGCTGTGTGTCAGGTATGGCTGGATCCAGGACTCTCAGCTCTGCTTTCCTCAATGTTGGCTTTGTTTGCAGGCAGACCCTCTGATCCATGATGTTATTTGATCCCTTTGTATATATGATGAGGAAAAAACAAAAACAACAAAAAAAACCCATCTCCTTAACAGTTATTCCTCCAGGAATCCTGGGCCTGAATCTCCATGACTTAAATTATATCACACCTACAACCCTCACACCATTGAGCCCCCAAACCAATAAAGCTGAGAATGGGGGTGTAAAGCCTGGTGCCAGAAAGGGGAAATAGAGATTGGGCAGACGGAACCACAGATAGTCGTAAGAGAGTATAGTTCATAAATGACAGAACTTGGACTTGAGACAAGGTTGTGTTAACCTACAGGCCAATCTACCTGCTTTTCCTCTCCTCCCCCTTCGCTGCCATTCCAACACAGTGAGTACACACAATGGATACGTGGAACAAAATTCAGAAGACAGAAAGTGAGACAGTGAAATCTCCTTTCCAGTCTTTTCCTCTTGTCACACTTTCCCTGCTCATTGAACCCACCTGGATACATTTCCCAGCACAGTCTCCACCTTTACAAGCATTTATATACATCATTTTTAAATCAGTGGCATGACACGAGTCTCGCTGTTCTTCCCCGTGTTTTTGCACCTCCATTGTGTCATGTGGATTTGGTTCCCTGACTTTAATGACTTCAGCTACCCGGCCACTGTAGCATTTTCACACACCTTAATTTTCCCACCCTTGAGTTTTTCCTATTTTCCTTTTCTTTCTCTCCCACCCCCTCCTTCCCCTATTTTTACTTTATGTCTTCATATTTAGTTCCTGTGCGCTTGCAAATTGATGAAGTAGTTATTGGAGTTGAAATTGCTTTAAAAAAATGGGTGTTATGAAATATTTGAAAGTGGTTCTTTTGGGGTATGCTGTCAGCAAAATATTCCAGAAAGGTAAAACAATTTCCCATCTCCTTTCATCCTCGTGGTTGCTTAGTTTAGGTAGTTGAGAAAACACAGGAGGCATCAACAAACGTTTGTAGCTCTAATGATGGCTGCAAATCTTAGCAATTTACGCTCTTAAACATGAGCCTGGTGTGGCTGTTTTGGGTAGAACAGAGGTAGATGGGATAATAGGGGATGTATTATCAGGTTTGCTCCAAATCATCCAAGATCTCGCAGAAGACTCATGCCGCTCTTCCCAAAGTTCTCCTTTTTCCATTCCAGGATGTTAGAGATAGTCCTTGTATGACTTTTTCATTTTTCCTGGGACTAGACTTTGCTCCAAGTCCAAATACTCTGAAAAAGAGTTGAACCAAAGCCCACCTGGGAGGACTCTTCCTGCTACATGGGGCCCCTACGTTTGGGAAGACTATTCATGGCAAACTAGACCTGATCAGACCAGCTTGGCATTTTGACATCTCACGCACGCATTATCTCAGTTGGTCTTCCCAATAACCTTAAGAGGCAAGTGTATTGAGCCATTTTACAGATAAGGAAATTGAGGCTTAGGGAAGTTAAGTAACTTGCCTAGTGCTTCACAGCCATCAGATTTTAGAGCCAGCCTGAACCCAAACTCTAGGTGCTTCACAGCTACTGTCCAGCACAGGTACTTTAAATTGGTGGGAAAATGGGCTGCTGAAGGAACGTAGCCAGCCCAGGAATGGAACTTCTTTCTGTGTCCCTTCGTGCTGTAAAACATGCAGTGCATGGGGTCACATTTTGGCAAAATGAGCTTCAGTGACAAATTAGGCTAACGGGCATGTATTTGAGGTTCATGCTAGTTATATATATATGTATTTATATATATATGTGTGTGTGTGTGTGTGTATATATATATATGTATATATATATATATATATATATACACATATATATATATATATATGTATTTACGACCCGGTCTCCACCCGGTGCTCTACATATAATAACAGAGGCTGGGTGGTAAAATAAATAGCAGTTCCTTCTTGCTGTCTGGGGGAAACCAGCTACCATGTCATGAAGATACTTAGTAGCGTCTGCAAAAGCCCATGTTGCAAGGAACTGAGGCCTCCTGTAGACAGCCAGACAGCCAGATGAGTGCACCATCCAAAAAGTGGAGCCCCAGTCAAGCCTTCAGGTGCCAAAGCCACCGCTGACATCCTGACTGCAAATACACGAGAGCCCTTGAACCAGAGACACCCCACTAAGCCACTCTCAAATCCATGCACCTCAGAAACTGAAATAACAAACGTTTGGGGTTGTCAGCCACTTAATCACGGGGGTAGTTGTGACACAGCCGTGGACAGCTAATGCACTGCCCGGGAGCCCTCTGCTGTGCTGCCTTCTGATGACACTCAGCTCTGCAGAGGGCTTGAACTTGGGCTGAGAGAGGCCTGCCATGGTCCTTAATCCATATAATTTATGGAACATTTAAAGCATATACTCAGGCGTCAACCTCTGGAAATTCCTAGGTCTGGGATGGGGTCCAAGCATCTGTATTTAGTTAAATGATTCAAAACAAAAACCAAAACCTGTTCAGGGGTGTCTGAAGAATATTTTCGATTGAGAGCTTTTTCTGCCCCCCCCCCTTTTTTTTGGACTATAAAAAGCCACAGGCCTATGGTGTCCTCTGTGTTCTTTCTTTGAGACTTTGAGGCTGCTTGGAGGAGTTCGATCCCCTTTTGGCGTGTCCTCCTCAGCCACTGGGAGCCCTGGCAACCAACCAAGCTCAGGGCTTCTTATGAACCCATAGAGCAGCACTTCCTCAAACTTGAATTGCATCGGATATACCTGGAGGGTGATTCCTGAGCCCCACCCCCAGAATTCCTAACTCTGTGGCTCCAGGGTGGGAACTGAGAATTTGCTTTTCTAGTAAGTTCCCCCGCTGCTGCTGCTGCTGCTGCTGCTGCTGCTGCTGCTGCTGCTTGATCTGCCGCACTTTGAGAACCACCACGAGAAAAGCACAGGACCTGCTACTTTGCCCCAGAAATAGTCCAAGATCCTCCCTGTACTTCAGGCAACGACAACAATTGAAGACAAACAAAAACTCCTAGGTTTTGCCTGAGATAAAAGTAATCCACGGTGATAGATATCCGGATAGTGGTGATATTGGGGGGGGGGGGACAATCATTGGAAAGGGAGCACCTTGTAATGTTCTGTTTCTTGATCTGAGTGGCGGTTACACAAAGGCATTCCCTCTACAAAGGTACTTTTGAGCCGTGCACTGCAATTTGTACACATTTCTGTCTACATTATACTTAAAAAGTTTACTTAAAAATTAATGATGATAAATGCTGTCAAAGCCTGGGGAAAACAGACCTCCGCATCATTAGCCTGTACCTTTGTTTACAAGTCAGCTTTCCTCTGGGGGCATGCCGACAACCCAACAAAGAAGATATTCTTGGTTTCCTTTCTTTTTCGCTGGCATCATTTGTATATGTGTGTGTGACACCTGGGGAGTGGCGGCTTCCCAAGCCATCATTTGTTTAAAAACAAATCCAGGTCTTCAAAAGGAAATACTGCAAATGAAATACTGGCAGGTTTTAAATTTAGAGAATAACAGATCATGTTGGAATAATTTGCAAAGCACATTGAGGGGCACCCTGGCTGGCTTAGCTGCTGGAGCGTGTGACTCTTGATCTCAGGGTTTTGGGTTTGAGCCCCACATTGGGTGTAGAGATTATGTAGAAATAAAATCTTTAAGGGGCACCTTGGTAGCGCAGTCAGTCGAGTGTCCGACTCTTGATTTCCATTCAGGTCATGATCCCAGGGTCATGGGATCAAGCCCGACATCAGGCTCCTCACTGACTGTGGAGCCTGCTTAAGATTCTCTCTCTTCCTCTACTCCCCTCCCTTGCTCACTCACTCTCTGTATATGTAAAATTAAAAAATAAAGTAAAAAATAAAATCTTTAAAATAAGGAAAAAACAAGCAAAAGTGCCTTGAACTCTCATTAATGCTTTCTGAGAACCCTGGTTGGTATTTGGTTATGTAACTATACTGAACAGTAAGAACTTTGGGCAAGATTTATCTCTCGTTTCTTTGAAAAGTGCCCAAGAGGCATGAGATTTTTTTTTTTTTTCTTCTGAGTGAGGACAAATGTCACCTAAAGAATTCCCTGTGTTATCACAGGAAACCTTTGGAGTCTTAGCGAAGAGTCTTGTTTTGCACATTTTTTACCAAAAAAAAAAAAAAAATGCTAATTATTGCTAAAACTCCCCCAGAGACATTCCACTTTCGAAATCATTCCTTTTCTCTAATTTAAGTTTATGAGTAAAAAGGTCTACTCTCTCTAAAAGTTTGGTTTTGAATGTAAAGGAGGCCAGGTTGCATTGGGACTTATTTTCAGGTGATTTGCAAAATTGTTAGTTTGAAACTCAGGAACTAAGGGTACTATTGAGCATAAGAATAGACTCGAGACAGCTGTGGAAGACAAGGGTGCTCCCCTACTGAATGTTGTCCAGTCTTGAGGAGAGACACTGTAACGCAGTATCTAAACTCATGGGCTTTTGAGCCTAACCAACATAGGTTTGAATCCTAGAACCATTGTGTGGCCTTGAGTAAATTCTTCCTCTCTCTGAACAAACTTCAGGTTTTTTTTCTTCTGTTACATAGGATTAATAGTATCAGTCCTGGGAATATTAGGAGAAATATATTTATAAATAGTAAATATTTGGGGTGCCTGGGTGGCTCAGTCGGCTAAATGTTCTTCTTTTGGTTTGGGCTCAGGTCATGATCTGACAGTTTCACGAGTTCGAGCCCCACCTCAGGCTCTGCACTGGCAGCGAGGAGCCTGCTTGGGATTCTCTTTCTCCCTGTCTCTCTGCAGCCCCCCACCCACTTACACTGTCTCTCTCTCTCTCAAAATGAATAAACTTAAAAAATTAAAAAACTTAAAAATAGTAAATATTCAGTGAATTGTAGCATAATAATGAAGGGACAAAATAATAAATGGGTCATTTTTATTCAGTTTGAATTTCCCAATCCCTACATCTTTCTGATACAAACACGAATGTAAAAGTATTTATTTGCATGTATACATGAATGAATAAATGTGGGTTTTTTTTCTCCCTATAATAAAAATTACCTGTCTTAAAGATTATAGGTGTGAAGGACAGGTTAATGGTTGCCAGAAATTTGGGATGGCAGTGGAGAGGGGAGCATTGTAACAACTGGGCATAGCTGGAGGGAGGGCTTTTTGGTGATGGAATAGTCCTGTCCTCTCCTCTCCTCTCTCTGCTTTCTCTCCTTACCTTCTGTCTTTTCCTTCTTTCCTCTGTTTTTTCCTTTCTCTCCTTCCTTCCTTCCTTCCTTCCTTCCTTCCTTCCTTCCTTCCTTTCCTTTCCTTTCCTTTCCTTTCCTTTCCTTTTCTTTCCTCCCTCCCTTCCTTCCTTCCTTCCTTCCTTCCTTCCTTCCTTCCTTCCTTCCTTCCCTGTTTGACTTTAAATAGAACAACTGTTAGTGCATCTCTCTGCCCAGTGTTACCCCTTCCTAGGCCAATTCACTTCTTCAACACACATGTCTAAGGGTAAGTAGTAGGTAAATGTGCCACAGACAGGATTCCTAAGGAGTACAAAGTTTGGTCATCTATGATTCTTCAATATTCCCAATTAATACTGAGCAGTAGGATTAAGAGTGTGGCTAGATATTTCAGTATACTTCCTACAGGAGCAGCAAGGATGTGAGCATACTATTACAATCCTCTGTGGATTGAGAGGTAAAACAAATTAACATCAGCTCATAGTTTGGAAGTTTTGATATGATACTATTGATAAGCCAGTCAGCCGAATAACAGGAAATCTAAATAGCCTTAATTCAGTTGATGTCCCCAGGTTCTAGAACAATGCCTAGGCACTCAGTAGATGTTTGTGGTTGAACAAATGAGTGAAGGAATGAATGATGGGAGCATTAAGACAAACCACATGAAACTGACAGAGTACAAAAGTAAAAGTAAAGAATTCATTCACCTTTTGTGGCCCAGACTTGACAAAGTATGATCTGCCAGGAAACATTCTAACCCTTCTCTCTTTGCTTCTCTAGGCAGCTTGAAATTCACTCTCCAGATGCTAAGCACACAGTGATTCTAAGGAGCAAGGACTCAGCCACTGCCCAGGCCTGGTTCAGTGCCATCCATTCCAATGTTAGTGACCTGCTGACCCAAGTGATTGCTGAGGTCAGAGAGCAGCTGGGGAAAACAGGCATTGCTGGGAGCCGAGAGATCAGGCATCTGGGCTGGCTTGCAGATAAGGTAAGGAAAATGCTCCCCTGGTAATAGTCATTTTCCCCAGCGATTCCCCAGCACCTGTTGCAGCCATGAAGTCAGTTACCTCGTGCCACACGCTGGGTCCCTCATTCACAGGCTGCTCGGGTTTCTTGGCCATTTCCACCAGGTTTGCTTTCGTGTTATACATGGGGGCTGTGTCTTCATCAGCTCTGGCTCCCCCAGATATAGTCCAATACATTGCAGATTGCAGGTGGCCACAGATTGTTGAATGGATGAATGAGTTAAGTGAGCGGATGGGTATTGACTCTCACACATAGGAAGGTTGGGGAAAATAAACTCAAAATGGAGCTTTTGCCTTCTGAGGTAAGGAAGTTGCAAATGTTGCTTTAAAAGGGGGGTTTCTGGGGGCATCTGGGTGGCTCAGTCAGTTGGGGGTCCGAACTTCAACTCAGGTCATGATCTCACAGCTCGTGAGTTCGAGCCCCGCGTCAGGCTCTGTGCTGACAGCTCGGAGCCTGGAGCCTGCCTCGGATTCTGTGTCTCCGTTTTTCTCTCTGCCCCTCCCTGGCTCGTGCTCTGTCTCTCAAAAATAAATAAAAATTTAAAAAAAGGGGGTGGGGAGGGTTCTGTGTGTTTTCATGAACCTGCTTATTAACACAGATAGATACATTTACAAATAATAGCAATAATAATAACAAGGAGTCCTTAGCAACTACCAGCAACTCTTTTGACATATTATTTTATATTTTATCTGTATTCTTAAGTCAGCAGGCCCTAAATGCCATCGTTTGTGGGCACTGATGTTGTGCAAGGCATGGCGCTAGGCAGGAGTAGAGGGAAGTGTATAAGGATGAATGAAGATTTAACCTTTGTTCTTGGGGAGGACAGCTACGGTGGGAAGGACCTGGGGTCATGTTAACACTGTTCACTCTGATTTCTTTTCCCAAGTTACATGATATGTTGAAAATAGTAAAACTCACTTTGCGACAATCTCCTGGGAATTAACCCTTCTCTTCATTTCAAAGGATTGAGCCTTTGCCATTATCCCTATACCTGATTGCTGTCCCTTGAACTTGACCTTGAGTGCTCAGGAACACTGGGCTTTTGGAATGGTCTGACCTCCCAGTGACTCACATTGTAATAGGAGGTAAATGGGAATAATGATTGTTGCAATAAACAGCCTCCCTGCCAGTGAACCGTGTCATCTGAGAAGGTCCAGTCAAACAGCACTTGAAAATAATACTTGAGCACAGCATTCGGCTGTTTTCCACCATTGTTCTTTGTTTGCACCAGTTCATGCCTGAGTCTGAGCCACAAAATTCAACACAGAGTGGGTTGTTTGATTTGGTGTCGTCCCATCTCTCACAGATTTCAGAGGATGAAAGGGGCAATGCAGGTGTTGGTAGCCCCCAGGGCATGATAAACAAAACCCACAGGTAGCTTCTGGAAACCTTATGGGCTGGGGTTCTCAGTGAAAACAATACTGCAAATCTGGATGACATCGTTTTAGAAGTCACAGTCTCTAACACTCTTTACTTTTTCCTTTCTCCAAATGTGTGGGGGAATCTTTCCATAGCAAGCAACAGAAAGCTCAACTCAGCTGAGCAAAAAAGTGCTGTACCACTTTTTTTTAATTTTTATTTTTTATTTTTTATTTTTTACCACTTTTGAAAACTACAGTGTCCAAGGATCAACTTCAGGCATGGTGGGATCCAGGGATCCAAATAATGATATTAGACCTGCTTCTCCATCTTTTTGCACCCTGCCCACTTCATTGGTTTACACTTAGGCAAGCCCTCGACCTTGGCCCAACAGTTCCAGGCTTGTGATGCCCCTTACAGGTACCTGTCTCACTGAATAAAGACCTCTTTGCCTCCCACAGAAGATTGGAACTGAGATTCCTGAGATTAAGCCTAACTGACCTGACTTAGATCAGATGTTCAGCCCTGGGTTGTACTGAGATCAGCCTCATCCAAGCCACGTGCACTGACAGATGGGGACAGGCGGTTCTCTAATGCAAAGTCTGGCTGCTGTGCTAGGAGAAGTTGAATGGGTTGTGGAGAAGCCAGAGCAACAGACATTCACTCTAGAAGGAGAAGATGAGGATGAAAGATGTCCTCCCTTGGTTAAGGGTCTGGGTAGACTGGCAGATATTCTGCAGATTTCAGGGTCCTGGCAGGAGGTGGAAGGCAAACCTAAAAGTGATGGTTGGAAAGGATTTAATGCAGCAGTAATTTGAAAGGTGTGGCCAAGGTAAGGAAAACCAAGAAGAGATGGAGAAGTACTCCAGAGGCACCAATGGCACGAGGCCACTACCATCCCTTAATCTGCAATAACAAGGAAAAGGAGCGGTTACCTGAAGCTAGCGGGACTTGCAGCTCTAGAAAAGGGCCACCACCAAGAGCTGAGGCCTTTGAGAGGGAAGCACATCCGTACAAGTCCTGCCCGCTGATCTGCCAGTGTCTCCCATTGGCTGAGGCTGACTGGAAGCCAGAGGCAAGGGAGCCCCACTGATGCACTCCGACAAGGTCTGTCTCCCAAGGCACAAGCAGGGTGGAAAAGGGTAGAGACTGGACCCGGAGGGGCAAAGAGAGCTGTCCAGCATACACATCTCTCCGCCTTCCAAGTAACTGAGATGCTGTCCACTCCTGGAGTTTCTTTTTTCCATCTCTTTCAACATGAACTTCCCTACCATTTAGATGGTTGGAAAACAGAATTGTGTCGTTATTAATGATGTTGAAAGTTTTTCCAAAGATTCCATTTTCTCACTTAAAAGTTGTCTGCTTATCCCAGATTATCAGTAGACACATTATTAGGCATTCCCATGGAGCAGTAATAAAGGCTCCTAAAAAGCTCTTTTTGTTTTCAGAATAGTATTGTTCTTATGATATAATTTCAGATAACCACTACAGATGTTTCTTCAAATTGCGTTGTGTACTGTGTTCCTAAGAACAGTAATGACTTACCGTGGACAATTATCAGAAGAATGTCTTTTATTGCCTTCAGCTTCAAAACTTTTCAAAGATTACCATGGATCAAGTCCTAGGGAAAAAAAAATCCAAGCCGGAATCTTTTTTGATTAAATATTTAATACTGAATCCTAGTGTGGAGGCATACAAACGGTTTTCAGCAAAATGTTACAATGAATGGCAAATCCTTAATACTGTGGCCTTCTTATATTATCACAAATATCAGAGAATTCACTTGGTATTTGTAAAGATATAAAGTGTGATCCTATATATATTCAGCTGTACTCTACCTTAAATTGATGTCCTTTGTCTTTTCCTATACTGTTAATCTTTAATTTTGTGATTAATGATGGCAGCTCTGGGACAAGATTTGTACATTTTAATTTAATTTCAAGTTCTTAGAACTGCATTTACCTGAACTAAAATAATACAGAACAACAACTTCCCTTTAAAAGATTTTTTTTATGTTTATTTATTTTTGAGAGGCAGAGACAGACAGAGACCTGAGCTGAAGTCAGATACTTAATTGATTCATCCACCCAAGCACCCCAGTAACTTCCCTTTTAAAATCCTCTCTGTGTTAATCCTAAAACCTCCTTTGTACTACACAGGAGGAAAACTTTGTATTAATATTATCATTCCCTGCAATATGGTCTGAGGACTGGAAGAATGACTCCCACAAAATGGCTAGTTCTTGAGGCAATGGAGAGAGTTGAGTGCACTCCAAGAGAAGAGGATGAATATGGGGGAAAAAAAGTGGTAATGGATTAATACAACTTGTAGAGAGGACACGCCAGAGACTGGTCTAAAGGGAGGTGAGGGTTCATCCAGGAGGAAGCTGACAAGCAATTCTGATGCCTTGGATGGCACCCCATTATGGAAGATCTTGAAAGCTGGGCAGATAAGTTGACTTTGATTTGGTGGGTAGTATTGTATATGTATCTTCATATACAATATCAGAGAGCAGGGACCCAGAAGTAATTGCTAGGGACTGAGTGTTTATGTCCCCCCAAATACGTATGTTGGAGGCTGGGCATTCGGGAGGTAATTAGGCTTAGATGAGGTCAGAGCATAGAGTGCCATGATGGGATTGGTGCTTTTTGAGGGGATGAAGAGAGAAACCAGAGCCCTCTCTCTCTACCGTGTGAGGGTATGGCAAGAAGGTAGCTTTCCAGGGCCAGGAAGAGGGCCCTCAATGAGAACCCCATGTTGGCACCCTGATCTTGCACTTCCAGCCTCCAGAACCATGAGAAATAAATGTTTGTTGTTTAAGCCACCCAATCTATGATATTCTAACAGCCTGAACTATGACATTGATCTAAACCAACCTCTTCTTTGTACAGATGAGGAATCTGGGACCCAGAAAATGCAAAGTGTTTTATCTAAAGTCACAGTCTAAATCAAGACACAGGAATAATTAGAGAGTGGGACAAGGTGATGACATCCTTATTTTTTACTTTAATTTTTAAAAGAATCCACTGCAGCTCATCCATTGCAATTGATTTTATTCTTTCCTTAAACTCCGTAGCCATTCTCTGGACTCCCTACAGTGTCAAAGTCAGCACTGGGCCAATAGTCTTTGAACTGGGGCCTTTTTTTTTTTTTTTTTTTTTTTTTTTTTTGGTCTCCTTCACTTCAGGGTCCTCGGAACTATGACAGTAACAGTGACAGTCCCTGTGCTGCTTTCCCTATAAGCACCCGCACCTGTAGATGGGTCAGATGTACCAATATGGTCTTTCCCTTGTTCTTATTAGTCTCAAACCTTTACACTCCTTACAAGCCCCAGTCTATCTCAAAAGGGCCTATAAATGCTAATCCTCACCCTGAACTGTAAAATGCAGTATGTCCCAAACACACTCTTCAGTCATTGTTCTTTAATCTTTTTGCAGTTGTTACTGAGCTGTTTTCAATGATCAGATTTCAGACAAGAGAAAAAGGAACTGAGCTCAGACTCTCCTGCTACTTAGAAAAACACTCATCAACAGGGAACATGGCAGAATTGCTGAATTCTGTTTTGTGCTGGGTTCATCAGGTGTTGCCTTTGCTCTATCTTGTCATCTTAGTTTGCAAACCATTTCTTGTCAGATTAAAAACACAAAAACACAACACAACAAAACAAACAAACAAAAAACCCAGCTGGGAGTTCTGAGTTGCAAA
This sequence comes from Lynx rufus, assembly GCF_022079265.1. Classification (NCBI taxonomy): domain Eukaryota; kingdom Metazoa; phylum Chordata; class Mammalia; order Carnivora; family Felidae; genus Lynx; species Lynx rufus. Next base: position 49,729,941 of record NW_025814826.1, on the reverse strand, counting down.
TTCAATTCTCAGCTTTCGTCATTTCCACTTCTGATTTTTAAATGGGAACATTTATATAGCTGTGCCTCCCCAGGGTGTTCCTAAAGGAAAGGAAGTTGGTAATTAGTATTTATTATGTGCCTAGTCTGTCTCAAGCTATGTGCCTTAAAGAATTCCTATCCTATGAGGCCAGCTTAGAGAAGTTGAGTAATTTCACCCATCTCGTAAGTGGCAGAGACAGAGCATGAGCCCTTCTTTCTAATTCCAATGTCCAGAATTTTCCACTAAGCTGAGCTAATAAAGGGATCCAGGGAACATGGGTCCATATATGTGAGACTGCCAGAATCCAGTGTCAGAGCGATATTACATACAAAAAGCCAGGTTTCAGAACTAAGAGACTTAATCAAAAGAACTCCTGTCCTTTATTTGTCTTTGTGAAAATAAAGGGTGTCTTCATCAGTTCAGGCTGCTGTAACAGTGCGATAGACTGGGTGGCTTATAAACAGAAATTTGTTTCTCACAGCTCTGGAGACTGGAAGTCTGAGATCAGGGTGCCAGCATAGTTGAGTACTGGTGAAACCCTCTTTCTGATTTGTAGACAGCCCTCTCATTGTCTCCTCACTTGGCAGAAAGAAAGTAACTCTCTTCTTACAAGGGCGCTAATCCCGTCATGGGGGATCCACCCTCCATGAGTGGAGCCTCCCAAAGGCTCCACTGCAAATACCGTCACACTAGGAGGGGTTTGACATATACGAATTTGGAGGTGGGGGTTGGAGGACACATTCGGTCTATAGCAGGGGGCGCTCACAAAACAGGACGGTGCAACGCTTACTAAAATCTTTTCTCTCCTGTTGACTTCCATCCTAATCTTGAACTACTTTCATTCCTTCCATAACCCTAAAAGAAGAAAACCCTTGAGAAGAAGAGATTCTCTCTTCTGTGTTCTTCCTGTATTCTTGACTATGTCAGTCAATTACACCTCTCTGGCTAGTCCCTGCCTTTATATTTCACACAATAATCCTCTGCCCTTCTTCTGTTTCTTCCTCTTTTGTACTACAGAAGCCCAGAGAACAGGTCCAACAAAGGCTGAAATTGTATTTGATAGGACAAGTTAGGCGAAGACTAAGATACACACACATTTGCTTTGAGTGTTTCCAGTATCTATGAATTTCAGTTATCATGGTTCAAGTCAGTATCCCCAGTCTCAACAGCATAGTTCAAATTTCAGTGACTATGCCATATTACCTGCAAGTAATTTCATAAAGTACAAACTTTGCTGGCAGCTTTTCATTCAAAAAAATCCCTGTGTGAATAGCTGACGTGCAGATTGTGACTAATCACATGCCTTCTCTCACAATCCGTGGGCCATCGGTCACCGCATATCTGTTCATTCACACATAGACTGCAAAGTGGGTAGTTGTGTTTCTGCCTTATCTCCTAGTAATAAATCTATGACATTTTATAAGAATGGGTAAGAGAAAGGGGGAGATGTCCAAAAAGGGTGAAAGTGCAGTAAAATGAAAAGTGACAATTCTGGAAGTGAGCTTCCCCCCAAATATAAATGGAATTATAGAAGAACTAGCTGACCATGGGGATGTAAATGCTGGTACCATTCAAGAGACTCCTTACGTGCAGCCCGAAGTCAGTGATGTACCCCAGAAGTGAGATGCTTCACAACAGGGGAACTTTCAGAGACATTTTGCATCCCTGAAAGTAGAAAGGATAAAATGTTGCTGGCTGATCCAGACTTAGAAAGGAGTAGGATGGCTTGTCAAGGCAGAGAGAAGATGCTCACTCCGAATTCCGAGTCACATGACGAGAAGGCAAGAAGCCCCGTTCACACTTCTCTCAAGTTTTTGACAAAGAAATAACACATTTTCATTCTTGATCTTTCTAATGTTTTAAATGATAGATTACTAAGTAAATATGTTTTATATTTACTATTTTTTCATTTCCCTGTATATTCACAACCGAGAGTAAGACAGTTTTTAATGTTTTAATACAACATGTTGCATATCTAGAGACCAATCCTGATTTTTCCAAGTGACTGAGATCATTTAGCGTGGTTTCAGTTTACACAGTCTTTTTTATTGTTCAGCGCTGCTGTGCGAAGTCAGAACTGTCTGTCTCTCTCGGTCTATCCATCTCTTCCTATCTTCCTATATCTGTTTATCCACCCATTCATCTAGCCTGTCTATCTGTCCTTATCCATCCATCTCTCTCTCTCTCTCTCTCTCTCTCTCTCTCTCTCTCCTCTCTCCATCCATCTGCCTCTCTCTATATTCACCTCTACCTATCCATCCATGTTCTATCTATCTCTACCTATCAACATACTTTTCCATATATTTTCACATAATTCACTAGACCATCACTAATTTTCAGTTCCAATGATAGCAATTTATTCATCCCCTAAAATTCCCTATGAATATAAGCAACCAAGGAATTTCATTCTGTAGCTGCATTGCCCAGCTATCTAAGAGAGGAATCTCAAATGCAAATGTAAAAGAGCCCTGGCCTGAGTAACACAGGCTGCCGGTAATCAAGATCTTGACAGTGTAATTAAGGGAACGATATTTCTGGAGCCTCTAAATATATCAGCTCCACCATCTGCCTAAAAATCACCTACGTGGGAATTTCCCACCACTTCTTCCAGGGAGAAAATAGTCTCTGACCTGAGGGAACTCCCATCTGATAAATAGAAATAGAAATACTGTCCAGGCTACCCCTGACTTGCATCATCCCTAAATCAAGACTGTTTGTTATGCTAGGAAACACAGACTGTTAATGCAATTAAGTGCTAATGGGTCTGTTGTGCTGCTTTATAAGGCAGTCATCCAGTTCCTGAGTGAATCACCTCTGTGATGGAACAAGACCGAGGAAAACCGGCAACAGCTTGGTTATTTTCCTGTTAGTCTTGCACTACAAGTGTTTAAAGTGTAGGTGCCAGTGTGAATGGAATTCAGGTGGCCCCCATCTTCCATTCTCTCAAAAATCAGGGATCTAAAACTGGGGTGGGTGAGTAGCAGGGAGGCCGCCATAACGGAATTATGAAAATACGCCCACTTCTCTGCATCACTTGACAGTGCAATTTAGTAACGGGAGTCCTTGTCACCAAGGTGGAGACATCAGTGCTGCCCACGTAGAAGACATGGGGCATGTACATTCTGTCCTTGTAGGCTGATTCCCACAAATTCATATGAGCTCTACTTGATATCCTTGGAGACGTGTGTAGAACTCAAGATTGAAAGCTCCCTGTGCTCGGTCATATGGCCAGCAGACTCTGATACTTTATTTTATCTTATTGGTTGTTACAGATCACCCTTTCTTTATGAAATAGATCTCTTCCAGAAGAACTCCCTCTCTTTAGTTAAAAAAAAAATAGATTTTACTATTGATTTCCATTATTTAATTATTCCGATCACCTGTTGACCCCCTTGGTGAGGAAGAGACACCCCCCTCTCCCCCCCAAGTAGGAGATGGCAGAACCCATGACACGAGCACTGGACAGAGGAGCCTGGCAGCGGCTCACTAGTCGCATTTACTCAGGGCCCAGGAGGATGCTGCAAGCACTGCAGGGCCACATAGGTTTGCTCGGGGACAGAGGGAAGCGGCAGGGACTGTGGGAGAGGCCTTGTAGTAAGAAGCAGGTGACGTGCTCTCTGTTTCCCATTGGAGTATGGGATTGGCTTGTTTGAATCATTCTGCAGGCTGTCAGGGAAGGAAAACCCATTAGGGTAAGGACGAGGGGGAGTACAGGGAACTGGGTGGTGGGTGTATCAGATGAGAGCAGGAGCCCTGTGAGGCTCAGAGATGCTAAGGCAGCACATGAAATTTCAGGCCTTACAATACATTGATCAGTGTCTTAGAACTCTTCAGAAGTCAAGTCGGAGATGGAGATTCCCTGGGGAGGCATTTACTGAGGGAGGACACTTAGGAGAAACCTGTAAAGCAATGAGTGAAACAAGATAGGTGAGGGGGGTGGGGCGGGGAGGGAAGCCAAATAAAGATGTGGTATCAGCTAGAACTTAGCTTCATCCAGATCCCACAGGGGGTTCTGGAGCCTGAAGGGCAGCACAGAGCACAGCCCCCCCCCCCCCCCCGCCCTGCCCACCTTAAGCTGAAGAGTTGGGGTTTTATACCCCTGTTTAAGTCAGCTGCTGGCTGTGGGCTACTTGGTAGGTAAGGAGAGGCCACTCCCATCTGCCTGGGGCAGTTGTGTAAGAGGAAGAGAAGGTTTAAGCTGTGGGCAGGGATTCTTCACATCAGGTGAGGGCTGAATGCTCCACCTAGAAAAGGGTATTTTGGCAGAGGACCAACCATATCCACGGTAATCACTCGTGTGTTCGCAGGGGGAAAAACAGTCCAGCCCATGTACACAGGATCTTCAAGTGGCAAAGAGATACAGATAGTAGCCGACACACAGATGATTATAGCCACCACCTGGCAGTTTAATTTTATTTACAACTATATTCAAGTTCTAGTAACTCACCCTGGCATTTACTCATGACGTCCTTCCTCACACCATAGAAGAATTGTTTTTTAATGCTTTGACATTCTCAGTATCATTTTCAGAGTCACTTCGCACCCTTACATTTTTGGCTTGGGCTTTTTATTACTTCAAATAGGACTAGGCTGCAATATTGCCAAAGCAATGCAAATTAATGTGCTTTGTTTTTCATCCTGAAACTCTTTCAAATTGGTATGTTCAGGTTTCATAAGCTAAATCAAAGCGATTAAGTTTGAAGCCTTTTATTTTATTTTAATTTTTTTTAATGTTTATTTATTTTTGAGACAGAGAGAGACACAGCATGAGCAGGGAAGGGGCAGAGAGAGAGGGAGACACAGAATGTGAAGCAGGCTCCAGGCTCTGAGCTGTCAGCACAGAGCCCAACGCGGGGCTCGAACTCACGAACTGTGAGATCATGACCTGAGTCAAAGTCGGACGCTTAACCGACTGAGCCACCCATTTGCCCCTATTTTATTTAGAATTAGGAATAGAAAAAGATGGATCTAGAATTCTAGAGTCCGATTTAAGAACATCCACATCGGCGTATGACCTGAGTCAGGATGGAAAGAGGGTCTTTGTGGAGGCTTAGAGGTCAAGAGAGACTCTCAGAATTATTCTCACTCATTTCCCTTTCACGATTCAGGGAGAGACCCTGTAATAGTCCTTGATCTGTTTTTTGCCCTGCAGGTTACAACCTTACAGAGAAAAGAGGCAATTTCTTATGTAGGCTTGTTGCTCCAGTGCCTAGACAGGGTCCGGAAAATAACAGGTTGTCAGTCTATGTTTGCCGAATGAGTGAGTCTTAGCCAGAACGTGTGGTCCCTGCTACCTGCAGGCACTGCAACAGATTTCTCTGGGAATGCAGTACGATCTCACGTTGTATGTTCAACATGGCTTTGTTGGAAGAGGAGAGGAGTGACCCAGTCACCTCACCCTCATTTCTGTGTTCTCAACAATCATCTTTGCACAGGAGAATTCTCAGACCATACGCTCCGTGTAACTTAGGGATTTCCTTACTTCAACGCGTCAAGCCTGTCAATTTTGAGTGAGATGCAGGTGTGATGGTCTTCGAGTGGCTGTTCTTTATGTTTTACGAATTTATCTTCCTTCATAGTGGAAAGAACACTGGATTAGTAGTCAGAAAATGAGGACCCTAGGCTCAGCTAGCTCATTGCTGTGTTGTCCCTGGTAAATAACACAAGTCAGATGCATGCCTTACTTATTCCATGGGTTCTGAGAATCAGATTCTTACAGTGCTTTAGAGCTAGGAGGGACAGAAAAAATAACAGAATATGAATTGGCAATGGTATGTGACTTGGCCATAATCATGCAGCTAGTTTGCTTGACGGGTGAGACTAAAATTCATGTCTCTCTGATTTTCAGTCTAGGGCATAATTTGCTCCATCCCGTGCACCTCACCATCCGTGTAGTGTTGTAAAAACAATTCAGAATTATACAAATACACCATCGTTTTATTGCTATTTTGCCATTGGGGATTGTGGGGGTCTACTGGTCTAGAACTTTGGTGAGATCAGAGGTGGGGAAAGAGACTGGGAATACCTTCTAGAGAGGAAGATCAAAGGGTGGAAGAAATCTCTTGGAAAATAAGAACAAAAGAGTGAAAACTTGGGGATCATAAGGAGGAGAAGACTAGGCAAGAGTTGGTTTCTGGTCATGATGACCCGTTGGCCAAAGCCTCTCCTGCCCTGATTAGAATTGACAGTTTCCTCTTGTCCTGAAAGACTTCTAGAATAGCACTAGCAATGATTATTTGCTTGTCTGTCAAATGACTTTATTTTGGCTCACAAAATATGTGGCCGTGTAGTTCACTTACCTTTCCAGCCTCCCTCTCCTACCCCCTCCTCACCATTCCTCACCCCTTCTCTGTTCTGTGGAAAGATGGTTGTGTGAACTATACTCTGTCTGATTCTTGTCAGTTGCTGGTTCCCTAAACTCCTTCCTATACCTCCTTTTCCCTAGTTAACTGTCTACCTAAGGGCCGCTTTCTGGTCATTAGCAGTAATGGGTTTGGAAGGGAGAAATGCAAATCAACCCAATCTTTATCAGAGGCAATGGAAAACAATGTGTCTGGGGACTCCATCAGTGAAGACAGAGCATGTAGGCATGTCTGGGTTTCACAAAAACTTCATTGTGAACATTTTGTTTCGTATACCAAATCTCCCAACACAGACACGCAGCACAAAGACAACCTGAAGTCAATAGTGTCGGTGCTCAGAACACAGAAGTCCCTTGTGTGTGTGTGTGTGTGTGTGTGTGTGTGTGTGTGTGTATACACAGTGGATGCTGTAATTGTATAGATCTTAACTGTTGAATTCAAGAACCAAGCATTTTGGCTAAGGTGGGTTTGGGGAACCTAGAAATAAGGCTGGAATCAAATAAATCCAATAAGAACCAACTGAATGAATGTATAGGAGGCAAGGAAGGCTGGCAGGGTTGCGATGCAGCAGGATATAGAAGTGAGAGCAGGGCTTTGGATGGGGACCTACCTGGATTTAATCCCTGCTTTGTTACTTACTGGTTGAGTGACTTTAGACAACTTTTTAAAAGTCTTCGATCTTTTGTGTCTATAAAAAAGACATTAATACTTACCTCAAAAGAGAATTTATATGACTTAAATGAAATATTGTATGTCAGTGTCTGCCACAGGGCCTGGCACATAGCAGCCAGTAAGTTGAAAGCAGTATATGAAGGTCGTCAGCGTTCCGGCTTGCAAATTTTATTGGAAATGTAGCTCTCCCTTCTAATCAGTAGTTTTGAAGTGGGATTTATACAGAGGCCTTTAGAAATCCTCAAACCTGTGAATGCTACCAAACCGTATGTATATATTTTCTTTTATTAAATGCAGTAAAAAGGATTTGCACTGGTCGTTTCTCCAAAATGCTGACTTACCTGTGGGGCTCAGAGCTACCAAATCAGCATTCTGTTGTTTAATTTATCTCTAACTTCTGTTTTCTGGCAGAAAACTATCCCTTTCATAACCGGTACTATCATTTGGCTCTTTAGGCCATTTTCCAAAAAGAAACAAGAGTAGAATGTACGCATATGGGGTGTGTGTCGTTAATGACGTCAAGCGAGGGAACCGAGGGCCACACGGAATGATAGGCCTGTGGAGGGCAGTCAGCCCGCGCTTGCACAACTGGTCCCCTCGCAAAATTACAAATGACTGCAAGGCACCAGCATTCAGGGTCACGCACAGTGACGACTATTAAATCCATGAAGGCCAAAGATCTACCGTATGTGGTAGAGTAAAACCTGAGTGAAAATATATACCCGGCGATAGTGCTGCCACAATTAGGAAGGGAGAAAGCACAGTAGAAATTGTGGTTTCTAGATGGGAAAAGTCAGATTGGAGTTGGTCCCTAAAGAGTGAAACGATTTTGGGGCGCCTGTGTGGCTCAGTTGGGTGAGCCTCTGACTTCAGCCTCAGGTCATGATCTCACAGCTTGTGGCCCTAGAACCTGCTTGGGATTCTGTGTCCCCCTCTCTCTCTGCCCTTCCCCCACTCACACTCTGTCTCTCACTCTCTCTCAAAATAAATAAACATAATAAAAAACATTTTTTTAAGTGAGAAGATTTGTATTTGGCCTATTTCTTACTTTCACAAAGAAACTCCTAAAATAAAGGAGCTTAGTATGTGATGTCATAAGTATAATTGATTGATTGTAAATCAATCTCAGTTTCCCTGTAAATAGAATGTAGAATTCATATGTAAGTATAATTTTAACTAAGACCATATTATCAAGCTTATAGAGGTAATTCCATATTTAACCAACTAGAAGTTACAAAAACACCTTTCTTTTTTTTTTTAATTTTTTTAAATGTTTATTTATTGTTGAGAGACAGAGATAGAGCATGATCTGGGGAGTGGCAGAGACAGAGGGAGACCTAGAATCCAAAGCAGGCTCCAGGCTCTGAACTGTCAACACAAAGCCGGACGTGGGGCTCAAACCCACGAACTGTGAGATATGACCTGAGCCGAACTCGGACGCTTAACTGACTGAGCCACCCAGGAGCTCCATAAAAACACCTTTCTAAGGTTTATGTAAACTTGATTAAATAAAGCAATTGTAACCGAATGTATAAAAATGAATTTCAAGCAAAGGCATAAAATAATGTATTCATAATTCCCGTTTTTTCTTTTCCTTAGAAGAGATGAGAAGTTGAAGGAACAAGTATCTGTAGGAAGTTTAGGTTCTTAATGACTTTTGCAGAAACTAATCTATGAATTTGTATTTTGTTGTTTCCTCCACTCTGTATTTAAACTTTTCTGGTGGCAAACGAGGACTTTAAAAACAACTGCTAATCATTCAAGTTTCTGGAAACCTCACTCTGTACCTTTATCTTACTCTGAGAAAGCAGACCTTAGAGCTGGAGGAGCCAACTTCTTCTGGCCTTTGGTTTTCCACCATTGGGCCCTTTGGCATGTTGTTTTTCTTCCATTTCAAGCTTTAAGGCTTTGGCGTGAATAATAACTGGGTTGGAAGATAATTTGATCTAGAATCCAACAGCTGTAAGTCCAGAATGGAACTGTCACAGGAATCTGTTTTTACTTCATCTCTTAGAGGTTGGACATCTTTTAAATCATAAATAATTTAGTGATTTTTAAAAACAAATGTAGGGTTAGTTATATGCTCATTTACTTGATAAACATTATTTAGTACCTATAATTCATTCATTCAGTAAATAACTGTTGAGTACATACAATCTGTAAGCAGGTTTAAGTACTGGGAGTGGAACAGTGAGCAAGTCAGACAAATTCCTTCTGCTCTGGAGCTTGCATTTCAGCAGACCAGATGGATAATACACAGGAAAACAAACAATTGGATATAAGTGCTATAAAGGGAATGAGGAATGTAAATGTAAGGGGCTAGAGGAGTTATTCTAGATAATTGTTTATAATGGGCAAGGCCCTGGGCTGGAAATACCAAGAAGTTCTCAAGGAGCTCACTGACAGATGGGAAAGATAGGCATGGAAACGAAGAATTTCAAATGTACAAATTCTAAATTTCTGTGTTGAATCTGTGAGGGCTCCTAGAAAAGAATGTGCTAATTTGGCCTAGGAGCATAAGGAAGGTATCAAACAGAGTCTTAAAGATCAGGTAGAGGAGGACTTTCTGGGCAGAAGGAGTAGCACGGGAAAAGGCTTCAAGGTGCACAATGTGTGGCCTCGTTTAAGAATAGCCATTAATCTTGGGTGGCTGGAGCACTGGATGTAGATATTCAGGTGATGCTGCCTTTCTTAGCAACGCCCTCAGGCAGTTGTACTTTCACTCCTGTGCTGCTGTATTGCATTTTTAGAATTCTTCCTTGGAATTGCCTGCAAAGATGATTTCTTAGCAATGTATGTCTCTATTTTTCACTTTCACCCTGCTTGGTTCAGCTCAGCCCCCTCCACCCCTTTAGACAATGGTTCCTCCCTCCCAGAGCTGGGTACCTGGAGGTGAGTTTTGAGCCTCCGAATATAGTCCGGCATGCTGCTGTGCTGACCACCAGGGATGCCGCACCCAAAACGCATGAGGAAGCCAAATGCCATAAAATTCTTCAGGAAAATAATTTAACAGCATTTGTAAGTGTCTACCACTGAGCCGGGTGCTCTGTTCTACCTTGCTACTAATTCTTTTGAGGTTTACATATTAATTCCATCTTCACCCAGTAATGTAAATCTGCAAGCTCACGACTATCTTTCTTTTAAAAAGAACTGTAGCATATTGCTTCTTATGAAATACAGTCTAGGGCCTTGTGTATTGTACCCAAATAGATTTAGACGTGAACACTTCAGTGTCTCTCCCACAAAGATGTTCTTCCTTGATCTCTTAGAACTACAGAAGTTATAAGAAACAATTATCTTGATCTGTTTGGGTTGCTATAACAAAATACCATACCATAGACTGGGTAGCTTATCAATAACATAACTGTATTTCTCACAGTTCCGGAGGCCGGAAGTCTAAGGTCAGAGAGCCAGCATAGTCAGGCAAGTGCTGTCTTCCAGACTATAGATGTCTGATCACATCCTCACAGGGGGAAGAGGAAGGGGAGAGAGAAGCTCTGGGGAGTCTCTTCTTTAAGGGCACTAATTCCCTTCACATAGGTTTCACACCTTCAGGACCTCATCACTTCCTGAAGGCCCCCACCTCCCAGTACTGGCACCTTGGGCGTTCAGTTTTTAACATACGAGTTTTGGGGAGACACACACCTCCAGACCGTAACAGCAATTCACTGTTTGCGTTAGTGCTTTATGGAGTGACTTCGTGTTTGTTTCCTTCGGCACTCGTGACAACTCACTGATTCTACACCATGTAAGCACCAGAGCACAAGTGAGTTCTTTCTCTTGATGAGTGAGCTCATGCCTGCTTGCAGGTGTGCCCGGCTTAGAGGTGTGGGCCTCCTGGCTCTGCAGGAGCCATGTTCCCTTTCACAGGACACAGACACCATCCAAGATGTTGTGCATACCTCGTGCTTGTCATGGTTCGACGTGCTTTTTGGGATTCTGCCAAACATTGGTGTGATCATTGAGAATAAAATCTCTCTGAATCATGTTGACAAGAAAATGGATTCTCAGTGTTGGAATGATCAGTTTGACCTTTCTTTTTTTTTTTCTTTTTAATTTTTTAAGAAATGTTTATTTATTTTTGAGAGAGACAAAGACGGAGCACGAGCAGGGGAGGGGCAGAGAGAGAGGGAGACACAGAATCTAAAGTAGGCTCCATCCTCTGAGCTGTCAGCGCAGAGCCTGATGCGGGGCTCAAACCCCCAAACAGGGAGATTGTGCCCTGAGCTGAAGTCGGACACTTAGCCAACTGAGCCACCCAGGCACTCCTTGACCCCCTGTGAGGATGTGATCATTTTTAAGTGGATTTATGAAAATGTGAGCCCTGCACGCCCTGTAATTTTAAACATGGAGTTGTTGTTGTTGCTGTGGTTTCCTTTTCTTTTCCAAACCATGCCTGCGAAACTCAAGCTAATCTTAAACACTCCTGTTGGGTCAGGTAATCATCTCCAAAATCACCAGCTGCTGGTGGTACCTGTTCAGTGTTCTACCCTTGAAGAAAAGGGAATCTGTTAGTAAAAGGATGACTGTCCTACCCAGAAGGTCCTATTAAGTCATTACTTAGAAACATGACCGGCATGGAGATCTGAGGAAGCCTTTCCTTCCTAATGTAACTTTTCCACTCCTACTAAGGTTGGTTGTCCTCCAAGAGGAGATGATAGGAAGTGTGGGAGCAGTATTTGTGTGCCAAGTGATGCTTCACAGGGGGTGATTTGAGAGGCCCCGCTCTGGGAAGAACAGATAGTTTTTTAAAGAGCTCTTTATTATTAGCTCCTTTGTAAGAGCTAAAGGAAGAAATTGATAGGAAGGAAAGAAGAAAAGAGAAAGAAAAGGAAGGAAGGAAGAGAGGCGGTGAGGGAGGAAATAAATCAGAAAGGAGAAACACATGCTGTGATCATTTTACCTCCATTAGACTTAAACCAGTTTATGTCATTCAAAGTATAAAAATAACATCGGATTTCAAGACATGTTCTAAATCTTTTAACCCTGACCTTGGGGCTCCTTGCTCGGATTCCTAATGAACTGGCATTTGATTCTTGGAAATGTGATAATGCCACTTTTGTGTGTGTGTGTGTGTGTGTGTGTGTGTGTGTGTGATAAACCCGATACATTTCTCATGTGAGCAGAGAGGCACATCGATAACCGTGAAGGTCCGTGGGTCCTGCAAAGGGATTTTTCCTCCCCTCGACTTTTAATGAAGCTTCATATTTGTCGTCTTCCCCAATGGCTACTTTGAGCACAACGCGCTCAGTGTATGCTGTAGAGCCGATGCCAAGCTGCTGACCTCTGCATTTGATGAGTCCTCAGCTGAGACTCTGACCCAAGCCCCGACATATTGTTGGATCCATCACATTGATTCTTGGCTCTGATACTAACATACAGCTAATGAGTTGCATGGTGTGCATATTAACCCGGGCTCTGGCAGTGCTAAAGCCGGACGCACAATGAGATGGAGTCAGGAGGGCAGCAAGATGCCCAGTGCACTGGCATCTTAACAGACGTGAGCAATTAGAAAAGCTGTGTTGCAGGATCACCATTTCATAGCTTATGGGAAGTAATAAGCAATCAAGAGGTGGAAAAAATATGCTATCTTGTATCTCCTCTTAAATAAAAAATCCCTCCACATCTGAGAGGTGCTTTATGAACTGTGAAATAGGGAGGAAAGTTGAACTGTTTAAAGAGTCAGGTAATAGCTTTTATTATCAAAGGGAAGCTGACTTCCAGCCCTGCTGTTGAGTAACAGTAGATTTAAGACCTTCAGGCATGGCCATGTGGCACTGACCACAAGGACACTGGTGATATTTCAAGGCAGTGCTGTGTTGTCTATTTTTTTTTTTTTTTTCCAGGAGCTGGCAGGCCAAAGCCAGGGCACAAAAGGGCACGCTAGTCTGGCCTGGGAAGCAATTTTTCGAAAGGCAGTTGCACACAACATTTTCTACCGGCACATTTTGGAAGACATAATATTGTGTCAGAGAAGGATTCATGCCTCTTTTATTGCACCCAGAGTTCCTGGCACAGTTACTGGCTCCCAGTTCAAGACAAATCTGTTGGACTCCTTAAGGAGTTATGAAAATTGATTGTAAAAGTCATGCTGCTAAAGATAGCTATTTGACTTTGGGTGAGGTACTTCTTTAAATTTGTTCCAAATGCCTCATTTTACAGATGAGAAAACTGAGGCGAAGAGAGAAATAGCCTTGCACTATATTGCATTGCTTCCCCTAAGCACTAGGTTATATGCGAAAGGAAAGTACTCACCTGGTGCCCTGGATAAACAGTGGATACGGAGCCCAAGGGCCCAGTTCGGATGCTCACTCTGCTTTATGAGCTCTTTCTTCTTAGGTGAACCATTGCTAGTCTCTCTGAGCTCCTGTATCCACCCCTGGAAATGGTAATGATAATAACGCATGTGAAGGAACTTTATAAACTGTAGAGCCCCATATAAATGTAAGCTATTATTATTAATTTTCCAAGACACTATTCTCCAAATTCTGTTGTTACAGTTGATTTTTTTTTTAATGTTTATTTTTGAGCACAAGCAGGGGAAGGACAGGGAGAGAGAGAGAGAGAGAGAGAGAGAGAGAGAGAGAGAGAGAGAGAGAATCCAAAGCAGGCTCCAGCCTCCGAGCTTTCAGCACAGAGTCTGACACAGGGCTCAAACCCACGAACTGTGAGATCATGACCTGAGTCGAAGTCGGACGCTTAACCGACTGAGCCACCCAGGCACCCCAGTTGCAGTTTAAAGGGGGTCAGGTAAGAGTTAAATGAAGGAATAGAATCCATGACCAAATGACTTTGAAGCAAATATTGTATTTTACCATTAATATTTTGCTTATGTTAAAGGCTCTGAGAAGCCCTGATATAAAGAAATCCCTGTGAACGTGTTTAACATCATGCTTCCTAAATCAGTCTCACCATTGACATTTTCCATCTTTACCCGCGTAGAGACAGACGTGAAGAATGTCACATGCTTAATCTGTATGAATGTCGATAAATGTTATATTCATCCATTCCCCATCAGTGATCGAGCCTCTGGTGAGGAAGCACTGTGGGGGAGTATGGAGCTCCGTCAGAGAGACGATGCCCAGAGAGACAATGGTGCAAGGTAGAAATGTAGCTCTCCCGGTCCTACCCCAAACCTACTGAATCAGAATTGGCCCGTGGGTGGGGTCTGAGAATATGAATTTTCAGTCGGTCGCCGGAGACCCTGACATGCACTGAGTCTTGATAACCACCTCTATATTATACTGTGGTAAAGAAGAACTTAGTTACTCTGGTTTTATGAGTTACTAGCTGTGTGACCCGGGCAGGCTACTATCATGTTCCTAAATTCCATTTTAAGAAGAGTGAAAAGGGGTATACCGCTTCATAAAGGTTTTGTGAAGATGAAATGCTATAATGTATGCAAAGTGCTAATTACATCCGTCTTCGTCCTTTTGGGCTGCTCTGCTAAAATAACACAGACGGGGTGGCTTGTAAACAACAGAAATGCATCTCTCACAGCTCTGGAGGCTGGGCGTCCAAGATCAGGGTTCCAGGTTGGTAGGGTGAGGGCTCTCTTCTGGGTGGCAAACGCCTCCTTGTATCCCACATCGGGGAAGGGGAGAGTGATCTGTGGGATCTCTTTCTTATAAGAGGGCTAATCTCACTCCTAAGGCCTCTGCTCTCATGGCGTTCTCCCCTCCAAAGTCCCCACCTCCTAATACCATCACGTTGGGGATTAAGATATCAACACATGAATTTTGAGGGGACACAAACATTCAGACCATAGCAACATCTGATATAATGAGATCTCATTAATGGTGATAGTTGCTGTTGCTGTTATTATTATCGTTATTATTCCCAGGAATAACATTGTACAGGTGGAGACAAAAAATAAATTCCAGTGCTCTGTCCAGCCCTGCAGTTACATTTTAGCAGTCAGCTATAGACACCCATGACCTGTGCTGCAAGGGGTGAAATCTAATGGAAAGCCAGGCATTCACTGTTTGGAAAGACTCATGGAAGGCTGTATGAAGAAGATATATGAGCTAATCTTGAAGGAGGTATCTTTAGGTAAAAACCAACCAACCCCACTAATAAACAGAAGAGAAAGCAGTCCTAGGTGTTTTCCAAGAACCTGAAGGAACATTGCCACATATCACATATCTGCCATAGTTGGTTTCCCATCACTTCATGTCTCCGAGGTGATTTTTCTTTCTCTGATTTAATTTTCCTCTCAGATTGTCATAGGGAACATTAAAAAAAAAAAAAAACCCTCTGCAAATATTCAAAAATAGTTTAAAATAATGGTTCTAGTTTCTTTGTCGACTTTTTTCCCCCTGGAGCTTCTAATTGCTGTTTGATAACTTTTGATTTTGCTGTTTAACCACTCTTTGTTAACTGGCCAGTCAGTGGCTAAAAGTGACCATGAAGAAAGATGTAATTGATTCCAAGCTTAGTGGTAGATGAACTGATAACAACTGGCATTAATTTCATAAGTGCTCTGTTTAGCATTATGAGGAAAATTCAGCAAATTTTCTGTGATTGCTTGCTATAGGAACAGTCTTGCTCAAGGGTGTTAGTGGGCTGTAAATGTAAAACATAGCCCTTGTCCTCAAGTAGCTGATTTATAAGTTGATTAATGAAGGAAACAACAAAATGAGAAGTTTCAAAATCAAGTAGTGATCCACAGAGAAAATGTGCAAGGCAAAACACAATCCTGTTCAATTAAAGAACTGTATAAGTCTTTCTGTGATTAGTTAGTTACAGGTGAGATCAGGTGGTTAAGCACATTGGTCCAGCCTCATAGAGTATTACAAAAGAAAAGATTTGGGCGGGAAATATGAATTAAGTCTCACTTCTTGTACCCTTAGGGATGCTTACTTTCTCATGAGGCAGCAGATGTGTGCTATGATTCCAGGGAGTATGGAGCCAGTTTTTCAAGTATTTTCTACAAAGCTTGAGGACCCTCAGGCAGAACAGTGACCCAGAAGTACTGGAATATCCATGTATACAGACATGGAATATGACATAAATTGAGACACATCTCCCTTTCCTCCCTCCCAAGCAGAAGAGGAGGAAGAGTAAATGAGAGGATTGATCTGGGTTTTTTTTTAATTTTTTAATGTTTATTTTTAAGAGAGAGAGAAATGGAGAGAGAGGGGCAGAACGTGAGTGGGGAAGGGGCAGAGAGAAAGGAAGACCCAGAATCTGAAGCAGGCTGCAGGCTCTGAGCTGTCAGTACAGAGCCCCATGCAGGGCTTAAACTCACAAACCACGTGATCATGACCTGCACTGAAGTCGGTCACTCAACTGACTGAGCTACCCAGGTGCCCCTGATCTGGTTTGTTTTTTATTCATGTTGGTGATTAAAAAAAAAAAAATTCTTTTTAAAAATCAATGTGTGCTCATTGTGAACACTATTTTCCATTCAGTTTTCTTTTTTTGTATTTTTTATTTTAGAGAGAGAGTGGGGCAGAGGAAGAGAGAGAGGGAGAGAGAATCTTAAGCAGGCTCTGTGCTGAGCGTGGAGCTCACAAATGTGAGATCATGACCTGAGCCAAAATCAAGAGTCAGACATTTAACCGACTGAGCCACCCAGGCGCCTCTCCATTCATTTTTCAATGTGATTATGGATTTTGCAAGAGTGGTTCCCGTGACGATGGGAGGCAGGCTGGGTTGGACTTGCAAACCTAAGCAGCAGCAGTGTCTTCTGATGGCTAAGGGCATCCCGCTCCAGCCTGATGATACGGGTGGCGGGATGATAGCTGGCAGGTGGTCCCTTGGTGACCCCACAGGACTTTGGGGAGAGAAATGCTTTAGCACAGGGCTGTATGCCTGGGCTGCCCCATCGTTTCCCTCAGTTTAAGGAACATGAAGCATGACTGCTCAAGAAAGAAGCAGGCAGTTTTACACTGAGTTCTTCCTATGTTAGGATCTTTGCTTTTTGTTTGTTCTTTTCTTGACTGCTTCTTATTTTTATTTGGTTCTTGTGTCTGTTTTGTTTTTGTTTTTATTTCGTTTCGTGTTTTATGTTGTTTATTTTATTTTGCTTCTTATTTTTCCTTTCTACTTATTTGGGAAATTATACAGTCTTTGTTCGTTTCACAGTTAACCCTTTAATTTTTGATGCACATGTATGGCTTAAAATCCAAACAACGTTAATGTCTGTAGCCCATTCCCATCAAATACAAGGATCTTAGGAAGCTTTTGGTCCACTCCTGTCTTCCATGTTATTTTGTTCAGTCTTATGTACCACTTCATTTTACACTCCCCAGACCAGTCATTACTTTTGTTATCCAGCAATGGAACCTGCTTGGGTCTGCATGTAAGTTGACTGGTTTCTTTGCTCTCCATTATTCTTTACTCCCACTTCTTCCTTGGGGATTCAGCTTATTTTTTCATGAAGCACTTCTTTAGTGTTTGGTTTTTCAGTAAGAGTCCTTGTCTTATTCTATGCGTATGACCTCTAATACTTTAGACAGACTTCTGTTACATGTCTGTCCTTTCTTGTATTATAGTGCATTGTATTTGTTTACCGGGGCTGCCAAAACAACGTACCACAGCCTTAGTAGCTTAAACAACAGAAACTTATTCTCTTACGCTTCTGGAGGTGAGAAGTTTGAGATAGGTGTCAGTAGTGTTAGTTTCTTCTGAGACCTCTCTTTGGCTTGTGGATGGACACTGGTCTTCTCCTAGTGTCTTCACATGTTCTTCTCCCTGTATGTGTCTGTCTCCTAATCTACTCTTCTCATAAAGATGACAGTCCTGTTGGATTTAGCCCCACCCTAATGACCTCACTGTAAGTTAATTGGGTCTTTAAAGAACTCCTGTCTCCAAATACAATCACATTCTTAGATACGTAGAAGGTGAGACCTCAACATATACACTTAGGGGTGAGCGGAGACACAATTTAGCCGATAATGTAAGTTCTTAATGGTCTAAGAACCCAAACTGATGTGTCTGTTAACTCTTTCTCATGGAGTTTCATCACAGGTGCTTTGAAATTTTCGACTGTGAGCTCATCTCTGTTGGGTGTTTAACTGTGGGAATACCACCTGTGGGGGTTAAAGGTGTGTCCCTACAGAGCAGCTTTATCCGGAATCATCTGCCAGGTGCTTCCAGAGTTTCAAAGGCTCTGGCCAATGTTTTTGGTAATTAACCCTGCTTGGGGTTTCCTGGATCATGTAGGCTATAGAAAAATCAACTCCAGACTCTCATGAGTCCTCAGGCTATGGTTTAATCAGAGGAGAACTTTTATCATATTCAAATGATAGGATGCTGTGAAGATAGTTTTTTTCTGTCTACTCTTTCACTGGCTGTGAAGCCCTTAACAGGTTCAGATTTATGCATAGACATCAATTACAACCTCTCACCTTGTAGACAAGGCCACCCGTGGAGTTGCAAGGTAGCTGATCCCAAGGAGCTACAAAACCTGTTTTGGGTTATGGAGACCAACTACCTCTCCTTCATTCTTTCCCAGCCTTTCTATTCCAGCCTGTCCATAGCACCAGCTCATTGCTCCACATCACTTCCCTCTTTTATATTTGCACCTGAGGCTTTCACGTATTTGTTCATGTCAGATTTTGCCCAACATGTTTAGGTGTTTGGAACACAAGGATTTTCAAGATATTAGTGCCTTTAAGTTTATAGATGAATTAGGGGAGGAGTGACATCTTTATGACAATGAATATTCCCTTCCAAGAACTGGATATTTGTTTAGATTTTCTTTGTAGCCTTCCATTAGGTTTTTAAAATGTTCTTTATGTGATTTTGTACTTCTTTTTATTTCTTATTTCCCTTTAGCTGTTATACACAGGATCTTTTTTTAATTTTAACTTTCACTAACTTTGCATATATGAAGGCCATGATTTCCACATGTTAATTTTGTTCCTAGCCAACTTGTTGAATTCTTCTGTTGTTTATATCATTTTTCCAGTTGCCAGCCTTGGGTTTTTCTGATATGCAATCATCTCAGCCCTAAAATATGATACTTTCACCTCTGTCCTCCAATTTTTTTTATGTCCCTATTTTATTCCTTTTCCTAGACTGATAGTGCTTTTGTACCAGTGTTACATAATAGGGAGAATAGAAAGCATTCTTCCATTTTCCCTAATTGAAACAGGAATGCTGCTGTTGGCTTCTTGTTAAGCTTGGCCCTGGCTAACTAGCCCATTAAAGTGACTGGCATTTATGGGAGTCTCCAGAATTTAAAAGCACTTTCTTGTGCATTGTCATGTTGACTTCTTGCCACCACCTGACTTTACGACATACAGAAAATACTCAATTTGATCAATTTTCTTTTAAAGACAACTCATGGAGGGGTGTCTGGGTGGCTCAGTGGAATAAGCATTTCCACTTAGGTCATGATCTCCCAGTTTGTGGGTTTGAACCTCACCTCAGGCTTTGCAATGACAACACCAAACCTACTTCAGATTCTCTCTCTCAAAATAATAAACAATAAATAAACTTAAAAAAAAAAGACAACTTATTGAAAATTTTACCTGAATGGCCAGAGACCTTCAATTGTACTGGCAGGTGGAAGTTTAGCCACTTTGGGTTACCAGACCTAGTCACAAACATCTTATTGTCTATTTCTTGTTGAAGACCCAAATCTGGTCTTCTCTTTAACTAAAAAGCAACCAGGAAAAATAAAAAAGCAATGTAATGTTTTAGACGGAAATATGTATGTCTCAGTGTAAACTTTTAAAGTAGTAGTTATTGCTTTAAAGCGCATAAAAAGCGCACTGCAAAGCCTTGGTCTGCTCTGTTTGTATTTATGCAACTGGTATTCACTAAGAACTGCTGTGTAAGGTTGTACAGTTTGTACACTCTGCAAAGGTGCCCAGAAGTGGGGGCTATTAGGGGGAAAATCCAACTGACATTCTATTTGCCAAGCCTCCTGTTATGGATGGTGGCAGGAGCCTGACCCCACCAAAGGAAAGGGCTTTTTTTAGAGGCAGTCTGTGCCTGCAGGGCTACTTCTGCCCAGAAGAGGGCGCCTTTTTCTAATTGTCTCAAAGAGTCCTTAAGGCTTATATCACATGGGTTAAATTCACTCTTGTACAGCATAATTCCATACACAGTCCATGCAGCCTCACATTAGAGCGGTACCAGGTTTTTTCTCATCTGGACTTTGATTAACAAATAAGAATCTTTTTAGAAGGGTCCCTTTTATAATTCAGTTTTGAAACATGATGCCATCTTCATCACCTTCAGTAAACATCTACAGGGCATCCTCTAAGCAGGGACCCCTAAAAAGCACTGGATAGAAAAGGAGTTGAACACACAACAAGCACTAGCCAAGGTTACATGTCACAGATTGTCTTGTGAACGTACATTACTCTTATCTGAAGTGAAAGTTCTGAAGAGGCATAATCAGACATCGGAAGGGTCGCTGGGAACTACATATTCCCATCTATTAGTCTTGTGCCTACTTCCTGCAAGTTTGTCTACTTCCTGCAAGTACTTCTTCGTGGAAGATGGAGTGAGTGAAATCTCCTTCCAGAGCAAGTTATGAAGGGTGGGGAGCATACTGACTCCTGAAAGCAGATGGAGGCCGTGTGCATTTGTCCAGTGCAGAGGACTCAACCTCTTGCTGCTCCGCCAAGGTTTAGAGACAAGGAACTGCTGAGTCAACACCGATGAGTCTAGTAAATATAGAGGTGGAAGGAATTTTATACATCGCCCACTCTATACTTCTCAAATATGAGGAATGTTGGTTCAGGAGTATTCTGTACCAATCCAAGATTGCATCCTTGTTAATGGGAAAGTAGAGATGACAATGCAGTATGGACCTCATCTTTGGGATTCAAGATGTCACTTCTTGTGAGGTTTCAAGCACTTTCACTCTTTGAAGAACAACTTATGGCATGCATAGTATGTGTATTCATAGTCTCTGGAATAGTGATGGCTTGAATAAAGAAGCACACCTTACTGGAAACAAGCGCCTGCCTTTGAATCCTGATTTCTATGTGTCTTACCCCGAAATAGTTACTGTTGTTCAGTCTTCAGATCTGATGCCTCTGTTTGTGGAATTGTAGAGTGTATGAATATAAGACACAAAAGCTGTAAGCTTACGATCTGTAGGCTAATCAGTGGCCTATGACACGACCACATGAGAAAAGAAGAGTTGACATTTGGAAAGACTGGAGAGTGGGCCACATAGCTGTGGAAGGCTAACTGACAGGTGATGGAGACTCAGTACTGAGAGCTCCTCCATGAGCCTTGAAAAAGCAAGGGACGCCATATGCAAAGTCAGATAAATGCAAAGATGGGAGAGCACATCTGCTGGTTTTCCCCTTTTCAGAAGGGGAAATTCTCCTCATGGTCTTTGGTCTTTGCGCAGCTTTCCTCATGGTCTTTGGGTTCCATGAGGCCTCTGCATCCTCATCTTCTACTCCCCTCTTCATTCTGGCCCATATGCGTCATTTTTCCTTTTTCGCAGAGTGTCTGGACCAAAGCAACCTGCCCCTTGCAGACTGTTGGATACAGAACCTCCAGGAGGAGCAGGATTCCTTTCCCCCAAAACCCTAGCCTGACGATGCTCTTAGTCCCTGTGGAGAAGAGTGGGAACACCTCTTCTTCAGCATCCATGGTCAAAACCCGCCACCGGGGAAATAGGAACTTCAAGCAACCATTTCCTAATTCTGTTAGGACAAGCCCTTCCTCCAAGGGATTAGTGAATTAATCACCAAACTGAATCTTAGGTCTAAACATGTCAAGGTGATTTCTGAATGAAACTTGAATCCCATAGGACCTCAGGGCAACATGGCGCTCAGCAGATGCCCCTTGTCATCTGGGAGCACAGAGCACATGGGCACAAAGCCTCCTGCTCTCAGGTCATGTTCTAGAGGACAGTGGTTCTTAAACTTTCCCACGTGCTAGAATCACCCGGAATGTTTCTTGAATCACCACCTACATGGCTGGGCTCTACCCCGAGGTTTCTGATTCAGGAGGTCTGGGTTGAGGGTCCAAGAATTTACATTTTTAACAAGTTCACAGACAACTCTAATGGTGCTGGTTTTGAATCACACTTCGAGAAACACTGCTTTAGAACAGTGCTTTTCAGAAAACAAGTGATAACTAGAGAATGACTATGCTAAGGCTTCTTTTGAGGAGAATAGAAATATTCTAAAATTAGATTAAGGTGATGGCTGCACAAGGCTATACATACAATGAGAATCGTTGAATTATACACTTCAAATGGGTAAAGGTTGTGGTATGTAAATCACATGATAATAAAGCTGGTTTTTAAAAGCCATAACTTATTACAGTGGATTGCAAACAACATTTTTCTTTCAATTAATTAGAATGAAATAGAAAATATCATGTGTTTGGGGTGCCTGGGTGGCTCAGTCGGTTGAGCCCCTGAGTTTGGTTCATGAGTTCAAGTCCCGCATGAAGCTCGCTGTTGTCAGCGTAGAGCCTATTTCGGACCCTCTGTCCCCCTCTCTCTCTGCCCTTCCCCTTTTCATGCCCTCTCTCTCAAAAAAAACATTAAAAAAATAAATAAAAAATATCATGTGTTTTACATAGTGTATGACGATTCTCCAGAGAAACAATTAATAGGATATATATACACATACACACACATACAGAGAGAGAGAGAGAGAGAATGAGAGAGACCAAAATCTTCACGGCAGGCTGGCAAGCTGGCAGGATTTTACAGCTGCGTTCTTTTTTTATTATTATTATTATTTTATTTTTTTAAGTGTTTTATTTATTTTTGAGACAGAGAGAGACAGAGCCTGAGCAGGGGAGGGGCAGAGAGAGAGTGAAACACAGAATCGGAAGCAGGCTCCAGGCTCTGAGCCATCAGCACAGAGCCCGACGCGGGACTCGAACTCACAAACCGCGAGATCATGACTTGAACCGAAGTCGGACGCTCAACCTACTGAGCCATCCAGGCGCCCCTTATTATTATTGTTTTTCATGTTTATTTATTTTTGAGAGAGAGATAGAGCACAAGTGGAGGAGGGGCAGGGAGAGGGAGACACAGAATCTGAAGCAGGCTCCAGGGTCCGAGCTGTCAGCACAGAGCCTGACGTGGGGCTCCAGTTCACAAACCGTGAGATCATGACCTGAGCCAAAGTCGGAAGCTCAACAACCTGAGTTATAGCTGCATTCTTGAGTCCAAAGGCAACCTAAAGACAGAATCTTTCCTCTTTGTGGGACCTCATCTTTTCTTTTTTAGGTCTTCAGCTGATTGAATTAGCCCCACCCACATTATGGAGGCTAATCTCCGTTACTCAAAGTGTACTGATTTAATGGTTAATCACATTAAAAAAAATACTTTCATGGCAACACCTAGACTGTTTGGATCAAGCAACTGTCACCAGAGTCTGGTCAGACTCACATATCAAATTCACCATCAGTAGAAATACTGTTTTGTGAAAACGGTCATTTCCATTTTCACGCACACATGCACGCCTATGGGCGAACCGGCTTGTGGTTTAAAAGGTCTTCATTACTGTGAGTCGCAGATTAAAAAACACAAAAGCCTCTGCTTTAGGACGCTTCTTCCTAAAACAGACAAAATGAACAACCAACCAAAAAATCTGCTTTACTGCTTTTGGTGAAAGCACACTAAGTGGAATTTAATGAAGTCTTTTTGTGCCTCAAGCCTGAAGACCCAGTGGAAAGAAAGTCGTCCCCAGATTCTGGGAGCCTTATCTGGCTATCACCTTTATTACTCGAGACAGCCATATGCTTGTGACTGTCTGAAGGCTCGTACTGCCAAGCCTGGGATGATTGAACCAAGTGGAAAACACGTGTAGGCCGGCAGGCACATCTTGTAGACAGATCAAATGATTAGGCAGAGCTTCTCTGTGCCATTAACATGTGACCAAAGCAGTTCATTTTGAGGAGGCTGTTTTGCTGTGGCAGCTTCAAAAGGTAACAACACTGTCATTTCTTAACCAGTTGTGTGCATAGCTGATGATCCTGACCACCCACTGCAACCCCAGGCAGGGCTCACAATAAGAGTTGTGGATGGGGGGGGGAGACACAGGAAATGGAAAAAGTTGTTTGTTCTACACATTACTTTGTACTTTTTGTTTTGTAAAGGGCTTTAGAATGAGGGGTCTTTGCTTTTTAACATGAGGACTGTGGTGAGGTTGGAGATGGCGTCATCCTCAGCATGACCTAAGGATGTCTGTGAGGTATTGTTGGTAACACACTTATAATTGACATGGGTTGGGTTTTGTTTTTTTTTTTTTTTTTAAGGTTATTTAAGATTGTCTCATCCAAGCAAGATGTCTTAGGATATCAGATATTTTCATCCTCATTTGACTAGTGAAATCTAAATTCTAACATTTAAGTTCACCATTGGGTATGTAATGCACCCCCTCCATGCTGGCCACCCCCTCCCACCTGAGACCACTCTAATGATGATAGCAGGAGCTGGCCCCATTCTTCACCAAGATTTCAGATCATTCCCCAAGTGAGAGTGCAGTACTGGGAGACCCCACCCAGCCTAACTGCTATGCCCCTCCTCCTTTGTCTGTGTCCCTGGGACACCAAGCTCTTTCCCTCGCATGAGTGTGGGGACGTGGAGGCATGTTTTACCCTGTACCTGAACTGTTTACTTTTCCTTCCAGCTTCAGTTTACCAATTCCCCATTCTCAGGCTGAACCAGACTGGGCATGGCTGTGTTGGGCTCACATTCGGTCTTCCTCTCCAGTCAGATTTCCCAGGATGGCCCTGCTCTGTGGCTTTTACTTCTGCTTCCTTCACTCCACAAGCTAGTAGCGATGGTCCATCCCACTTCCTGACGCCCAGCCCAGTTTTCTCCCATCTCATGGCCAGCCCAAAACTGTAGTGATAATACACCATGCTGACCAAGACAGTTTGTAGGTAAATTAAATGATAAATTTGTAAATAGAACAAGGTACAAGTAGAGAATTTCAGCTATTTATTGCTCAGTAATTTCTATACCTATTGAATGATTTTTAATTGGGGTAGTGGTTTAAAACAGCCATTCTGTTATCTCCACCATTCTGTGTGCTGACTGGATTTAGCTAGAAAGTACTTGTGCCCCATGTGCTATCAGCTGGGGCAGCAGTCATCTGGGGACTTGACTGAGTTACCCCATTCAAGATGGCGCACACATAGGGCAGGGAGTCGGTCCTGGTTGTCCGCCGGCACCTCAGCTGGGATTGTCAACTGGAGCACGCTGGTGTTATGCCCAGAATTCGTGATCCCCAAAGACCACTAGGGAGCCGAGTCCGATGCAAAAGCAAAGAGCCTTTATTCGAGCTAGCTCGAGCTCAATCCCCTACCTGCACCGACGCAGCGGTGAGATACCAGGGAGAGAGAGCGAGTTTCAAAAGGACAAAGGTTTTATTGGGGCCTAGGGGCAGTTGGTGAGGTAATGGCTAGGGCCTCAGCCGATTGGCTGGGGAAGGGTCCTGGGGAAGGGTCCGAGTCCTGTTAGGCAGGTGGGGGGGGGTTACTCAAGGGGAGGAGGTGTGGTCAAGGTGAAGGACATAGAACAAGATGGAGTCGGCCAGGTAGGCCCACCCTTTCACTGGTTCTCTGTGTGCCGTCTCCGTATGATTTGGACTGCTTGCAGGATCCCAGGAGGGAGTGTTCCAAGTATACAAAAGCAGAAGTGGCGAACCTCTAAAACCCAACCTTCAAAGTTCTAAAGCATCATGTCTGCTGCATGCTGGTAGTCAAAACTAGTCGCAGGGCCAGCCTGGAGAAAGGAAAGATTCCATCTAGTGATGGGTTTGTGGCCATCTTCAGTCTGTCACATAGAGACAGATAAATGGATGGATAAAGAATGGGTGAATTGAAATGTTCCAACTAAAATTTTCGGGAAATAATGGTGGTTTTTATGTACTTCTTGTTGCTTTACTGCATTTTCTGATTTTTCCAGCAATAAATGAATTGCTATCTTTTAATTTTAGTAAGTATCATACATGCATATGTACGTATGTTATCAGTACAACTTGATGAATTTTAACAAAGTGAACATGGTCATGTAACTTGAATCTAGATCAAGAAAGAGAACATTATCAGCACTCCAAACATCTTCTTCAATAGCTATTACTTTTGCTAAGACAAGAAAAGCATTTAATATTTAAAGAGAAGCATCTATTATTAAAAAAGAAAAGAAACAACAGTTCTTACCTATCTTGTATTTTTTACTAGTAAAACACATCTTTGACATTTGCAAAATAACCACAAACCCTTAACAATTCTTTAAATTATAGATGTCAAGGCTCAATTGGCTAATATCCAATAATTTGGAACAAATGAATAGAAGTGGATTTTCCTGACAGTTGAATGGCTACTCTGAATGTTTAGTGAATTGACCAATGGTCTATCTATATCCTTATCAAGGCTTTTATCATTGTCAAAATTGTTATTTAATTCTTCAAACTTGTTTTGAAGTGAGGCATACATAAATAGAGAATCAGGGTTTTTAGCAAAAGCATCAACCAGCAATTAGCTTCAGAAGCATACAAAAAACAAATCTGCATATGCACATATTGTCATTTGGTCCACCTGACCATTTCAAAGGGTAATAAGCTAGATTCTCCTGAGATGGAAATGACACAGTTCTGCGGCTCACCATTATTATAAATTATTTACATAGAATTCTGATTAACTTTTTAAATGCACATTTATATTTTGAGATGGACACTGATGAAAAATCAAAGACCAAGACTTGTTCTCATTCTTTAATTCTTTTTTTTTTTTTTTTTTTTAAATTTTTTTTTTTCAGCGTTTATTTATTTTTGGGACAGAGAGAGACAGAGCATGAACGGGGGAGGGGCAGAGAGAGAGGGAGACACAGAATTGGAAACAGGCTCCAGGCTCTGAGCCATCAGCCCAGAGCCCGACGCGGGGCTCGAACTCACGCACCGCGAGATCGTGACCTGGCTGAAGTCGGACGCTTAACCGACTGCGCCACCCAGGCGCCCCTCATTCTTTAATTCTTGACTTAAAGTTCCCTCATGGCATTCACCTTCCCTGGCCACCTCATTTAGAGGCAGTGCCCTGTCTTCCCATCCTGCTTGTTTTCTGCAGAGGCTCTGTGATAACCTGAGTAATGGCCTCCAGGTAGAGCCAGGTCTTAAACCCTGGAACCTGTGAACGTTATCTTCTGTGAAAAAAGGGGTCTTTGAATCTGTAATCACAGAATAAGCGATTAAGGATCATGCTGTGAGGTAGTCCTAGATTATCCTGGTGGGCCCTCCGTATAATCACAATCCCTCTTACCTTTATAAGAGGGAGGCAGAGAGAAACTTCACACAGAAGCAGGGGAAAGCATTCAGGGAGAGAAGATGCTGTGTTCTCTGGCTTTGAAGTTGGAGGAAGGGGACCCTTGAGCCAAGGAATGCAACAACAACAACAACGACGACAACAAATACAGCTGTGGATACAGCTTTGCCTAGAAAGGCAAAGAAAAAGTTCTCCTCTAGAGCCTCTGGAAGGAGTCGAGATCTGTGGGCACCTTGACTTTGGCCAATGTCACTAGTTTCAGACTTGTAGCCTCCAGAGCTGTAAGAAAATGGATTTCTGTTGTTTTAAGCCACCAAGTCGTGGTAACCTGTTACAGTAGCCATAGGAAACTAATATAGTACCTATCACAATTTGAATTATTTGTCGACTTTTTAAAAAAATTTTTTTAACGTTTATTTATTTTTGAGAGAGAGAGAGAGAGAGAGAGAGAGAGCGTGAGTGGGGAAGGGACAGAGAGAGAGGGAGACACAATCCAAAGCAGGCTCCAGGCTCTGAGCTGTCAGCACAGAGCCTGATGCAGGGCTCGAACCTCGAGATCGTGACCTGAGCCGCAGTCGGATGCTTAACTGACTGAGCCACCCAGGTGCCCCTGTCAACTTCCCTTTTTTATTCTTATCTCCCTCACTGGACACTAAGCTCCTGGAGGTAGGGACCTGCTTTGTCTTCACTGTTGTATCCACTGTACCCAGTTGGGTCCTTGGCAGAGAGTAAATGCATACCAAGTGATTCTGCAGCTAATGACAAGCAGACAGGGGTATTTTAGAGGAGGTGCACGGACATTAAGGGGTGGGTAAAAGCTTGGTGCAGCAAAAATTGGAGGAGAGCATTACAGATGGGGGTTCTGTTATGAGCAAACATGAAAAGGTGAGAATGGAGAATTAACCTGGGGTTTGAGAAAGCCAATGAGAAGAATGGACAGATAAGCCTGGAGAATCAGGGAGACTCTCCCCTGGAAGGATGACATAAGGCCATGAGAAGCAGAGAGGAGTGGAAAGGCACATGGTACAAGCTGGTGGTTTTAGGCTGTGTGCAGACAGCTTACCCAGTGGGCAGTTATAAGCACCGGCAAAGTAGTGCTCTCCTAAAGAGAGAAAGGTTTAGCTTTGAGGAATTAATGAAGAATTTTACAGTTGGGAAATCTACCAAGAGACTCTTTTTACTTCAGCATACTATATATATTCTGTTCTGAAGTGAAGTCTTGAGTTTAGTTTGAACCATATGTAAATAAGCAGAACCACAGCCGTTTTTAGGACTTCAGTCCTCTGCAGATCGTAGGCCTTTGAGACTGCAGGATGGGATCATCCCTGTGTCCTCTGTCTACACATACGGCACGATGATAGTGGACCATTTCCAGTCTGTGGACATGAGCAAATTAACTGCCTCTGCTTCCTTCTTGGTGGTGCTCCCAAACTCTTGCTTTGCATAATTAGCTGATCATTTACATCCTCATTAAGAGCTTACCAGTCAAAATGGTGATCAGGGGCGCCTGGGTGGCTCAGTCAAACATCCAACTCAACTCAGGTCATGATCTCGCAGTTCGTGAGATCAGGTGAATTCAAGCCCTCTGTTGGGGTCTGTGCTGACAGCTCAGAGTGTGGAGCTTGCTTCAGATTCTGTGTCTCCTTGGGACACCTGGGTGCCTCAGTCAGTTAAGCGTCTGTCTTCGGCTCAGGCCATGATCTTATGGTTTGTGAGTTGAAACCCCACGTCTGGCTCTGTGCTGACAGCTGAGCCTGGAGCCTGCTTTAGATTCTGTGTCTCACTCTCTCTCTGCGCTTACCCCACTTGCACTCTGTTTCTCTCTCTTTCTCAAAAATAAACAATAAAAAATTAATTTAAAAAAAGACTATGTGTCTCTTCCCCTCCCCCACTCATGCTCTGTCTCTCTCTCGAAAATAAATAAACATTAAAAAAAAGTAATAAAGACTCATTAAAAACTCAAACAATACAGAATTGAGTACAATTAACATTGAAAGAACTTCCTTCCTTCCTGCTTGATCCTATCCTAAGAGGGAACCTCTGGAACAGTTCAGTATTTCCCCCCTTCTAGACAAGGACTTTTTTGTATTTGTGAATTTCGGCCAGCTTTAAAAATAGGCTCCCCGGATGGTTTCCCAGATGAGGCGATTTATGGGATTAGGAAAAACCCCTGTCCAATGTGCCATCTCTCCAAATAATTTTCTCATTATGCCATTTTATGGCTGAAATCCCATCATTAATGATTCACTTCTTTGGCTTAGTGGTTTGTCCCTTCTTAAGATGCAAATACCTCATACAAGACTTACCCTTTAAGTCCTAATAGTCCTTGTGAGAATGAGTTTATTTAAATGAAGTCATTCCGGGGGCGCCTGTGTGGCTCAGTCGGTTGAGCGTCCGACTTCGGCTCAGGTCATGATCTCACGGTTTGTGAGTTCAAGCTCCGCGTCGGGCTTGGTGCTGATAGCTCTGAGCCTGGAGCCTGCTTCGGATTCTGTGTCTCCTTCTCTCTCTGCCCATCTCCTGCTTGTGCTCTGTCTCTCTCTGTCTCTCAAAGATAAATAAATGTTAAAAAAAAAAATGAAGTCATTCCCTCACTCTGCTCTTTTATATCATCCGCTTTGTTCATGATCACAATTTGCAATCATTTGTTTGACCACTGACTCAAGTTCCATTGAACTTGAAGACAAGTTCATCCATGAAGACAAGGATGGCTTGTGTCTTCTTACCTACCCACTTCCTGGGGCTCAGTGACACAGGATGTGCTCAATAAACGTTTGATTGGCTGGAAGACCTTGTTATACTGCAATCAGTCATGAGACCTAAGGGTGCTGGAACGTGATGGAGGGCCAAAAAAGTGCCATGGGAGAGGGCAAGGCTGCCTCCCAGGCCCGGTCCTAGGCTGGTGCACACTGCTTGGGACCGACAGCTTGCTTCCCATGGCTCCCGCTTCGATGGGTGGCTGTGCGGTTGTTAAATCATTTGAATGTCATTCCTGGGGCCACAACAGAACTTTGCTGAACCTCATCGGTCCCGTCAGTCGCTATCCACCCTGTGAATGAAAACTCTCTGGACTGATTTTTTAAAGCCTGAGAAAGTAGAAAATCAAAGCAGGATAGGAGTTATCTGTTTTGGTTGGATTCTCTGTTTTGTTTTGTTTTGTTGTTTTGTTTTGTTTTGTTTGAGTGAGTCCCAAAAGCTGTTTCTCCCCCCCACCACTTTTTTCTTTTTAACAGCTGTATAAACATCCCCTCCCCCAAAAAAGTCATGGGAACAGGGTGTGGGTGAAGGATCATATTTGTAGGGATCTGCTGTTTGCAAAAATACATCCAGAAAGCTGGCAACATCCGTGCACCTTTTATTCCAGGTGTGCCCATCAAATTCATTGACCATGTTAACACTTGCTCTAATGGCAGTCAGTGCAAAGGGAATTTCAGAATTAAGAATAGGAAAGCTTCGTAAATGTAAAACTAATACAACATTGCATGTCAACTATTGAAGTAAAAATTAAAAACAAAACAAAACAGGAGAATAGCAAAGCTTCCAGAGTAGGAAAAAGTGGACTTGACTTAGTAGAACTTCTATGTAAGCCTCTTAGTGGCAGCATTTATCACCATTTATAATTGTATATTTATTGTTCGTTTGATGGTTTGTGTAGCATCTATCCCCCCTTCCAGTCTATAAGCTCCCTCTGGGGAATGCTGTCTGGTTCTGCTTGTCACGACGTGCCCAGTTCCTAACACGGTGCTTGGCATAGAGCATGTGCTCAGAGACATCTGTCCCATGAATGAATACATGGCACCTCATTCAGTTGGGATGTCCTGTTCCAATGTGAATGGATTTTTCAAAATTGCTTAGCTTCTTAGTCTGACATAGGACAGTTTCTATTTTTTGTCTGAGTAGCCTTCTAGCAAAGCTTTCAGCCTTTTTTTCTCACTTAAAAAAAAAATCTGTGTTATAGGGGACTTAGTTTTTTCTTATGAATGGGGTCAACTATAGATAATTAGTGACTGTTGTAATAGAAGCAGTAGGAAGAGATTGTGCCATAATATTCTCTTAATGAGAAAATAGTAAAACTAAACTCAAGTGGTCTATGGGTATTTTTTTTTTTACTTGTATCACCATCATTGTCATCATCGTCGTCGTCAAGAGGATGATCCCTTTTTCAATTTTAATTTAATGAGAATGGATCTTTGCAGCCACTGAGACCACATGTTTACTTATTAAGGAAACCACTTCCTTTAACCTAAGTCACACCTGTTTGCACGCCATGCAGATGTAAAGAGAACTGAGTTCCTGTGGGGGTGGGAGAGAAAAGAGTGCAGACAGGACTGTGTAGGACACTCAGGGGGATGAGGCTGGAGAGGACTCCAGAATTTGTTGGAGGCGAGGCTTGTATGAGGAGGCAAAAGAGGTCAGGATGAGTGTATTTACAGACTCCTAAAACAGAGCAATTGTTGATACCAGCTGCAATACATCTACAGCCCTTCGTGTTGTCATGGTTAATGTGTTTTCTACCCAAAACCGTACACTCCCCACATTGTGAGTATAAAGCCAGAGTTATTCTTAGACATTCCTTCCTGGCAGAGAGCAAGGAGGTCCCGGAGTTGCTATGCCTCTCTGGCAAATCTATCTAGAATAGCATGTATGCCTTTGATCCTCAGGGCTTAAGATGGATAGAGGGGAAAAGTGAGTATAATGAAAAAGGTCACCGATTCTCTAAGGTGGAGATGCAACGGACTAAATCCAACAGCGTTTGGCAAATGAAAAGCACATAAGAAGATGCTGTAAGGAATAAACTGTGGGAAGCGAATGATGAAAAGACAAGAAGGATGTTCTTAAGTTTGGACTGGCTAATTTTCAAAACTTACTGATGATCCAGAGACCCAGGAAAATCCTAGACAGAAGTGTGTTTCAGACTCCATGATGTTGAGTGTCGGGCTGTTTATGGTGTACCTTCTGTGTGATACTCTCCTCTGCAGATGCTTCCTGTAAGGAAGTAGAATGCCTCACAGACAACCCATTCCAGGGAATCGGAAGTGCTGTCATGTGCAGTTGAAACACATGATTAGACAGGGGTAGCAGGGATCAGACTTGGCTAAGGATATGCTGCTATGGCAGTGATATCATTTCATAGCTGATGAGCCCTGCAGGGCCAGCAGAGGATCCCGCGTTATTCTTAGACATTCCTTCCTGGCAGAGAGCAAGGAGGTCCCAGAGTTGCTACACCTCTCTGGAAAGTCTATCTAGAATAGCATGTATGTCTTTTTTTTTTTTTTAATTTTTTTTTTTAACGTTTATTTATTTTTGAGACAGAGAGAGACAGAGCATGAACGGGGGAGGGGCAGAGAGAGAGGGAGACACAGAACTGGAAGCAGGCTCCAGGCTCTGAGCCATCAGCCCAGAGCCCGACGCGGGGCTCGAACTCACGGACTGTGAGATCGTGACCTGAGCTGGTCGGACGCTTAACCGACTGAGCCACCCAGGTGCCCCTGGAATAGCATGTATGTCTTTGATCCTCAGGTCTTAATATGGATAGAGAGAAAAAATGAGTACACTGTTAATAACAGTGTGCACTTCACCGCATGTACTCCTATTAATACTGTATGTAGTGCTAACCAAGCTTCCTCCTTTTCATATGATGCTTCATTTGATTCTCAGTCTTCCTGTAGATACTGTTATCTACTTAAATTAGAACAATGTGAGGCATAGGTAGAAATTGGAGGGCGGGAACATGGAATAGCCAAGGTATTTCTTCTTTGGATAACCGTCTCCCGGAGTAGCTGTTCCTCATCTGGTTCTAGCTCCTACTTGCCAGTCCCTTCTTCCATTGGCCAAGCTCCCTATTGTCCTACCACGGTTCTGCTTCCTGTTCTGGTCCTCAGAAGCTCCCCACTCCTGAGCTCTGCTGTCATCACTACCCTCTCTTGGTCCCGTCACCTGTACAACCAAAGAGCTTCAAACGACTGCTGCCCCAGGGTTGATTCCTCATTCCCACTTTGGCTGTCCAGCTATTCCAAAGACTTTGTTACCAGCTCCATATATTCAGTCCTCTCTGAACTACCAGGTATTGCTTGACCCTGAGTGATATATAGTAAACTGATTTTATTATGTTCAAGGTAGATACTATTTTTCCAGATGATTTTGGAAGGAGTATCACAGAGAACAGCTGTTTACTCTATTCCTGAAGCCAGCGGCTGGAGGGTGGGGGTGGGGTAGAGAGAGAGATTGATTTAGTTCAAGGAACTGACTTATGTGATTGTGGGAGCTGGCAAATCTGAAACCAATAAGACAGACCACTGAGAAGGACAGGCTGGACCACTGAGAGAGTTGCAGGCAGGACCTGAAGCTGCACTCCACGGGTGGACCTCTTCTTCCTCTGAGAAACTTCAGTCTTGCTGATAAGGCCTTTCAACTGATTGGATGGGGCCCACCCAGACTGTCAAGGATAATCTCCTTTTTTCCCATCATGGGGAACACTCGCAGGCTAGGCCTAGTGGGTGTAGTGTGGGGTTTCCCAGGAAGGAAAGCAGGGCATACTGGAGCCCTCAGGGTGTGCTTCGTGGTTTTGGGCGTGTTGGCGAGAGTAAGGTCGGTCCACCTGGAGGGGCGGGGGGGAAGATGGGTTGCGATGTGCTGAGCATCAGAGGCATCTCAGAGGACAGTACTGATTATAGACCTAAACCACTTCTACAAATACTTTCACAGCAGCACGTTGATGAGTGTTTAATTGAGTAGGTGGATAGCATAACCTTGCTGTGTTGACACATAAAACTAACCATCACAGCAGAGAAGAGCAAGAAGTGGGACAGAAAGCAAACAGACAGACAAGTGATTCACTGTGTGGTGAACACACACACACGGGTACAAATAAGCAATATGAGTACAAGTATGTGACTCATGGTGGTGAGGGCAGTTTCAACCACTTGGTAGAGTCCAGACCCTGTCTGCAACAGCTACAGGGATCTACCTCTCAGGTCACTCCCTTTGAGACCAATGCCCTGCTGTCTAATAGTCTTGGTAAAAGCCGAGGACTCTTGTCTGGTTCCTTAAACATTCTAGACTCTCCCACCTTCAATCCAATATGAACTTCCTACCAAAAATGTGGACTCTCTTGAGTAACTCATTGGCTTCTGCTTCAGTCCAATCTTTCATTAAATTAAAGACACTCACATACACACACACACACACACACACACACACGCGCATGCGCACACACACACACACACACACACAGAGTAGTCCCCCCTTTTCCATGGGGGGATCTGTTCCACAACCCCCACTAAGATGCCTGAAACTACAGATAGTACCAAACCCTATAGAAACTGTTTTTTCCTATAAACACATACCTATGATAACATTTAATTTAAAAATTAGGCACAGTTTCTCAAGTTCCACATGAGTGAAAACATGATATCTGGGGCATTGAGAAGGGCACCTGTTGGGATGAGCACTGGGTGTTGTATGTAAGCGATGAATCACAGGACTCTAACCCCAAAACCAAGAGCACGCTGTATACACTGTATGTTAGCTAACTTGATAATAAATTATATTAAAAAATAAAAATAAAAAAATGTAGGCATAGTAAGGGATTAACAACAACTAATAATAAAATAGAACAATTATAACAATATTCTGGAACAAAAGTTCTGTGAATATGGTTTCTGTCTCTCTCAAAATACCATATTGTCCTGTACTCTTATTGTCTGGTACTATGTCCCTCTTCTTGTGACGTGAGATGAGAAAATGCCCATGTGATGAGCTGAAGCAAGGGGCATGACGCGGGCACTGTGACCTAGTGTCAGACTATTATTATTTGACCTCTGACGACACTTCAGAAGGAGAGCCAGCTGCCTCTGGACTGCAGTTGATCACAGGCAACTGATGCCACAGAGAGCGAAACTGCAAAGAAGGGGGGACTACTGGATACACAAACACACACAAAGCACCTGCTCTGTGCCAGACTTGTCCTGGGTGCTAGGGCTACAACAGTGAACGAAACAGACGGTGGCTGTGTTTATGGAGCTTACAGAGTGGTCAGGACTGGCCACACAATTTCTGAAACCTACCGCCAAGTAAAACCGTGGGGCCCCTCGTGCAAAAATTATTAAGAATTTCAAGACAGCATTAGAAAGCATGTAAACCAAGCATGAGGCCCTTCTAAACACAGGCCTCTTGCCCCTGAAGCTGGCCTAGAGTCCAGTGATCTGGTCTTGAGCAACTACTCAGCAGCAATATGAGCTTCCTGGTCCTCTGCTTCCAATGGGGAAGAACATAGAGGGAAACTATTCTCTAACTGTGGTCTTCTTCCAGGGAGGGATTTTCCTGTTGTAATATATTACCACTTGGTCTTTCCTAGACCACACTAAGCATTCTAAGTGTTGGGGATCCAGCTTCCTTTGTGTGTCCACCAGTAGCAAACGAGAGGATTGTGGCATAACAAACACTGAAGTATAGTTGTGTAAACTGGGTATGGGACTCAAGATCTCTGACTTTTTTTTTTTTAATTTTTTAAAATGATTTTTTATTTATTTTTGAGACAGAGAGAGACAGAACATGAGCAGGGGAGGGGCAGAGAGAGAGGGAGACACAGAATCCAAAGCAGGCTCCAGACTCCGAGCTGTCAGCACAGAGCCTGATGTGGGGCTCGAATTCACAGACTGTGAGATCATGACCTGAGCTGAAGTCGGATGCTCAACCGACTGAGCCACCTAGGTGCCCCTCAAGATCTCTGACTTTTATAGTGAGGATAGGAATTGTGTACCTCACAGGATTGTTTAAGGATTTAATAAGATAATGCTTATAAAGTAACACCTGGTGTTTGGTAAATACTTACAAATGTAAATATCCTTATTATTAAGGCAACTTAAACGCACTGAAGTTATAAGAAACCATAGCCTCAATTGCAAAATACATACTCAGATCACCAAGGAGATAATGTACCATACGTTTAAATTAAAATTCAAAGAAATTCTTACAAAGAAAACTCTTTATATCTAGTGCTGGAATACTCATTCAATAAAATGTGGGTGTTACCACAGAGCGAAGTTGGAGCTACAGGAGAAGAGTTAAATGAAAACATACAGCTCATTCCAGTAGGAATAATGCTGAGGCGGGCATGAGCGTCTAAAATTCTTTTTTAATGTTTATTTATTTTTGAGAGAGGGAGACAGACCGCAAGCAGGGAAAGGGCAGAAAGAGAGGAATACACAGAATCTGAAGCAGGCTCCAGGCTCTGAGCTGTCAACACAGAGCCCGATGCGGGGCTTGAACCCTCACACTGAGGGCTCATGACCTGATGCTTAACTGACTAAGCCACACAGGCGCCTCTAGGCATGAGGGTTTAATTTGAGGGTCAGTGCTAGGACCAGTCTATAAAAAACAATCTTTATCTATGAGGCCAAGAAAAGCAAAAGGGAATGAGCTTCAAGTTTGGGGGACACACAAAAGTCCAGGTTGTTGCCTGAGTGGGAAGCACTGGCTAAACATGGGAAGCATTAGTGAAAAGTAGCTAATGGGGTAGAGCTAGCGCCATGAGCTCCGCCTTGGAAAGAAGTAAGGGATTCCTGCTACAAGTTGAGAAAGGCACACAGAAGAGAGTGGGATGTGAGGGATCAGAAGGGAGAGAAGCGAGAACAATGTAGATCAGATTCTTGCCACAGGGCCAGCATCTCTGTCAGCATCACAGCCAGTTCTGTGGATTGCCGGATGCCTTCCCCACCTTTCTTCTGCCAGCCTTCTTCTTCAGCCACCCCACATGGCCAAAAAAAAAAAAAAAAAATCAAGGGCTCAGATAAAGTCATGGGACACAACCCTATAAAGGGCATGAATTCATGACCTTGTGACAGAAAACATTTACGGTGGTTCCTGGATGCACGTGCAGTACAACCAGGACACGGAACCTAAAACAGGAGGTAATGGAGATACAGAAACAGTTCTAATGAGGCCAGGTCTACTGTGCGGGATCGAAGGGGTTATTTTGTTCCCTGGTTCAGCTGTTGGCCTAGTCTTTGCGGTCCAGGCACAGGAGAGACAACTCTCACCAAAAGTCTTCTGAGGACCAATGACTGTATGACTGCCTGGCTTAAGAGGAGAGACCCTGGACCATGGGTGTGATGTAAGCATAGCATGTAGGTTTCAGGAAGTCGTGTTTTGTAAAAAAACTGTTAGTGGTTTCATACACCTCGGTGTGGGGATTAAAGGATGGCCACACATCGCTGCTGTTCTTTCCTGTGATGTCTGTTTTCCTCTTCAACCAACACACTTGCCCCATAGAGCTGGCAAACATTCTCTGGATGTATTATTTCCGTTCCTAAGCTTTGCCCGTGCCACTACTTTCCTCTTGTACCTTCCTCCTCCTCTTCTGTGACTAAGAGAGTCCCAGCTGCCACTCCAGGACAAATGACCTCTCCTCCATCACAACCCTCCTTTTAGGAGGCAGCATCAGTGTCTCCCTCCTTGGAACTCCCAGAACATTTCCTCTTCCAGCACTTCCAGTCACCTACTCTTATGTGATTGAGATTATGAATCCCTCAGATGTAAGAGTGAAGTCTTAATCATTTTGTAGTCCCTGAAGCCTGACGCCGGCAGGAATTGGGTAAGCGTTTCTTATGTAGTTGAATGAATGGATGGATAACCATCCATCCATTAAAAGAATTACCAGGGGCGCCTGGGTGGCTCAGTCGGTTAAGCGTCCGACTTCAGCTCAGGTCACGATCTCACGGTCCGTGAGTTCGAGCCCCGCGTCGGGCTCTGTGCTGACAGCTCAGAGCCTGGAGCCTGTTTCCGATTCTGTGTCTCCCTCTCTCTCTGCCCCTCCCCCGTTCATGCTCTGTCTCTCTCTGTCTCAAAAATAAACTTAAGAAAAAAAAAATTAAAAAAAAAAAAAAAAAGAATTACCATATTATTTTGCAGATTCCAAGTTTTAAAAATATTTGGTAGACTCCAAGCTTGCTGAATACATATTTTCAAAGACTGTAGATGATTAAATCCAAGTAAATACAGTCCTTTAAAACTTTTTATCGCAGGCTCACTTTGGCAGCACATATACTGAAGCAATACAGAGAATATTAGTGTGGCCCTTGCGCAAGGATGACCTGCAAATTCGTGAAGCATTCCATATTTTTATGAATGGATAAAGAAATTGTGGTTTATATACACAATGGAATACTATGTGGCAATGAGAAACAATGAAATATGGCCTTTTGTAGCAACGTGGATGGAACTGGAGAGTGTTGTGCTAAGTGAAATAAGTCATACAGAGAGACAGATACCATATGTTTCCACTCTTAGGTGGATCCTGAGAAACTTAACAAAAGACCATGGGGGAGGGGAAGGAAAAAAAAAGTTAGGGAGGGAGCCAAATCATAAGAGACTCTTAAAAACTGAGAATAAACTGAGGGTTGATGGGGGGTGGGAGGGAGAGGAGGGTGGGTGATGGGCATTGAGGAGAGCACCTGTTGGGATGAGCACTGGGTGTTGTATGGAAACCAATTTGACAATAAATTTCATAAAAGATAAATAAATAAAATAAAAAAATAAATAAACATTAAAAATACCTTTTTATCCCTATTTTAGAAACATTAAGTAAATGCTTAGTACTTTTGCAAGTGACCCTAATGGATAATTAATATTGTGGAAACCAAAATTTAGATTAAAAAAAATTCTCCACAGAGCTAGAACATTGAACTGTCAGAGGACAGCAATTGAACTGTTCCTAATTTCTGTTACATTTCATAGCATATTTAAATCATATTAACCTATTTTGTTTCTTTATAAGACTTGCCAAAGTTACTTTTTTATATTTGCTGCTTATTTATTCTTCCTTTCCTGACTTGTCTGGGTTTTACTACCATTAAATAGCACCGAGGCACTGAGCACAGTACCCAGCACACAAGTTACACTAAATAAATGTTTATTGAACAAATGAATGTGTTCTGAAAGCAGGACAGAAAAAAAAAATGGCAAAAAATTTTTTTCAGAAAGCCACTTTTTTTTTTTTTAGGTTCTTAATAGTCTACTATATTTACCGTTTTATATATCTGAAGTTAGATCTCCTACTTAATTAGTATATAGGTAATTTTGTATAAGTAAAAGCCTTTGTAAAAGGTCCAAGATCTCCTGAAAATGTTCATACCTGGAAGGATTTCAACACTAGACATGGCACTACATTCGAAACACTGCCTCCTTATGTCTCATTTAGTTCTGCTGGGCTTTCGTAGAACATTCAGATGGCTTTGGAATTTTCCTTGTGGTTCTTTTACTCCAGAAAGGAGCATGTTGGCCACAAATATATTGTGCATTGCAGAAGGGAAATCTGAGGAAGAAAACAGAAGACTGGAAAGAGAAGGGAAAAC
This sequence comes from Lynx rufus, assembly GCF_022079265.1. Classification (NCBI taxonomy): domain Eukaryota; kingdom Metazoa; phylum Chordata; class Mammalia; order Carnivora; family Felidae; genus Lynx; species Lynx rufus. The sequence continues at coordinate 49,690,319 of NW_025814826.1, read as the reverse complement.
ATGTCACCCTGTTTTCACGGTTACGTTTCTGCTCAGAAATAACATTTATATTGTCTCCTGTTGGACAGCTACAAAGAGCACACCAGCAGACCTGAAAGAGACCTGTTCAGTGCAGGACATGTCTGTATATGCCATCCAACCAAATGAGTGTCAAGTTGAATATGTAAATAAGCCTAATGGGTGAAGGCAGGTGACATGTCTATGTTGGGATCGTTGGGGGGGGGGGGGCGGTGGGTGGGGCGGGGATGACATGAAGGATAATGTGGGTCTCAGAAATAGAATTTTGTAACTGGACACGTTGTCACTCCTAATAATTATGGAGTCCTCTTACTTAAAAGAAAAAGAATAGATATCGGATGAGCGGCTAGCAGTCAATCCCATAAAAGTACAAGTGGAACCAACGAAATTCATGAAAATGGCACATGGGTGACTAAAGTTTGGACAAACTATCCAGGAAGCACATATTCATGGATGTCACATTAGGAAGAAATGAGGAGAGATAATCCCTGAGCAGAGCCCCTCATAGCTCAGAGGTATACTTGGGCAGACACACCTGTCTTCGGGTCAGCCGATTTCTACAACCAACATTTATCATAGACACTGGCTAAATGGTTAAAAAATAAAGGGCTTTGAGCCAGTCAGAATGAGTTGTGTGGGCCAGCGAATCCCGCAGCAGGCTGTGTATCAGAGTCTCCAGAGAAGTTGCAAAAATAGAGATGTGTAGTCTCAATCTCTAGATACCGGGATTCAGTGGATTTGGGATTTAAGAATCTGTATTTTTACCGAGTGCCACAGTGATATCGAGGCAGGGAACCCAAGGGTAGTGGTCTTTAGAAATCACTAGTGGAGAACGAGTGCTGTATACTTGATGGTATCATGGCGATGGTAATTAACACCCATTGTAGTTGTTCTGTAGCAATAGTACACGTAAGACTTATTTGGGGTCCTTGCTCTAAGTGCAGGTTCCTGCTGCCACCCCTAGCACTTTTGAATAACTGGGTCTTAGAGCTAGCAGCCCAGCTGATTCTGATGCAGGTTACATGCAGACCAAATTTTGAGAAACCCTCATTTTGAAAACTTGATCTTTGCTGGGCACAGTACTGTAAGCCATTTATACACATTATCTGATTCCATCTTCCTAATGGTCTTACGGGAGAGGGACTTTTATTACCCCCATTTTACAGATGAGGAAATTGAAGCATGGGGAAGATAAGTAACTCATTCAAGATCACACTGTGAGTAGCTGAGCTGACATGCAGACCAGAACTGTTTGGCAGCAAGATTTATGTTCTTAATACTACATTGCCTCTTTGCTTCCAGGAGGTCAGAAGAAAAAAAAAAAAATCTTCCTAGTTGGGGCAGTTACGAAGGCATTTAAACTAAAGTAGGATAAGTAGGTTTTGGAATTTGTCACTTGGTCCTTGGTCACACAAATGTTGAGATATCTCCAAAATAAATTCATTTTTGCTTTTGTTTGTTTAGTCTTGAAAATTTGATAAATCCAACTGAAAGCAAACATGTTGATATTTCTTTCATAAAGTAAATAGAGTTATGGAGTCTGACATTATTGAATAGCTGTTAGAACCAGGGCATGACTTTAGATAATGCTGACATGGTGTTGAAGCCAGATACTCCCTATGTTTTAACAGTCTTCCTCCTTCAAAGCACTCTTGGCTTTCTCCTTTGAAGGAAAAATAAATGAGAAAATCAACAAAGGAACCCACAGACACACCCTGGGAAAACAAAATGGAAGATGCTGAAGCAGATCCTTTTTTTTTTTTCTTTTAAGAACTTGCTCCTTTTGGATTTAATGATAATGTCAACTGCCTTTCAAAAGATAACTTTTTTACCAAATTATGAAATTTCTGCAGCACATCAGCATCCCTTTAAAGGGCATATTTCCTAGGCATTAGAGAAGTAAAGGCTGTAAGTCAAAGATAACTTGTTTACCAAACAGGGACTGTAATTGAAATGGCCCTTTGGAGTTAATGAAAATATAAAATAGCTTTCCCCACCAGACTGAGAAGAGTCTAATTTAATTATCTGTGAGTGTCACAGATTAGAAGCAGCCTTTCATCCATTTCTGGAAGCTGAATCTGGACAGCTCCCTCCTTGTGAAAGGAACAGGGAATTGGAGCCCTGGGTGGATGAAGAAAGTCCATGAGAGACACATAGATCATGGGTGTCTGGGCTCTTTAAACCATGCTGGATAGTGACAGTTTATAGTGTTTATCTGGGTATGGCTCCAGTCATTGAGAGTTCATCCAGAGTCTATGGAACACCCATTATATCCCAGGCATTATGTGGATACCCTGGATACATAGATAAAATATGGAACCATAAGCCCCTCAGGACAGTCATCCCACACAAGATCAGAATTTGCAGAGGGTGATTTTTCAAAAGTTAGGGGGAATAAGTAAGGGGAAGAAATAGGTAGCATGTTAGAGGCAGAGGATTATTATGGAGACCTTTGTCATTTGTGAGAGCTGTGTTTCAGAAACATTGAAAGTCCCAAAATCTTGAAGCCCAGTGTATAAAAATTTCTCCAGTAAACTTCAGCTTTCCAAGAGAGATCACTAGCTTATGTCTTTCCTTGACCCTTCACTTAATCACCTGCACTAGATGCCCACTTTTTTTTTTCTTGGTATACACCTTTCCTATAGAGACAAAGATGGTATTTCTTCAAGAGAGCCACCAGCTAGGGAACGATGAGTAAACACACACACACACACACACACACACACACACACACACGTTTTGAGGATGGAATGGAGGTTGCTCTTAGCCAGTGTGTCTCAACAGCTTATACTCCCTGTTATACTCCAGCCTTCAGTTAATTCAGGTCACATTTACACATCAGCAGAATGTTGGGGCCCTTGAGGAGCACAAGGCATGTGTGGAACCTGCATGTGAGTTCTGTGAATCCATTTTCAGGCATTGTGTCCTTGTGTATTTCTCAAGTAGGTGCTCATTATGTGACAGCAGGCTGGCAGTCTGGGGCCATGCCTAGCTCGCTTGCAGGTGTATTTTCTCAGTCTCCATATTGCTTAGTTTTTAAAATTTTTATTAGAGGAATTTAATTTTTTGCCATAGAAATAGTGAAAAACAACAATGAACCTCCAGGTGCACATAACCCAATTTTTATCATTGTCCATCTTGTTTTGTCTGTTTACCCATTTTGAGGGTTGGGCAGGGGGAAAAAGACATGCTGGGGATTTTTAAAGAAGTGCCAAACTTCGTATCACTTCACTCCGTATGTTATTTTTCTAACTTGAATCAATTGCCAACTGAGGTAAGCAGAATAATGGCCTCCCAACGATGTTCATATCCTAATTCTCCAAACCTATAGACATGTTGTCTTAAGTGGATGGGAAAAAGGACCTTGCAGATGTAATTAAGAATCTCAAGATGGCAAATTATCCTGGATCATCTGGAGAGGAGGCAGTTTAACCACATGGGTCCTTCTGAGATGGAGAGAGGAGGGTGAGACTCAAGAGGAGGTGATGCTCTGACAGAAACACAGGGGGGAAAAGCAATGTGATGGGGGGCCATGAATGGAGGAATTAGGGAAGCTTCTAGAAGCTGGAAAAGGCAAGGAAATGGATTCTCCCCCTAGAGCCTCCAGAAGGCAGGAGCCATGCCAACACCTTGATTTAGGACTTCTGATTTCCAGACTGTATGAGAATAAATACCAGCTTTGTGGTAATTTCTTAGGGAAGTGATAAGAAACTAATACACTAACTTTAAGAAAAATAGGGAGAATTTATATTTAAAAAATACAACTTGGGGCGTCCAGGTGGCTCAGTTGGTTAAGTGTCCTACTTTGGCTCAGGCTGTGATCTCGCGGCCCGTGAGTTCAAGCCCTGCGCTGAGCTCTGTACTGACAGATCAGAGCCTGGAGCCTGCTTCAGATTCTGTGTCTCCTTCTCTCTCTTCTCCACCCCCTGCTCGTGCTCTCTCTCTCTCTCAAAAATAAGTAAACGTTAAAAAAATTTTTTTAATACAAACTGATGGGTTCTTTTGAAATGTTTCTTTTGGCCATGCCATGCCTACCATCTTTTCTGGTAATGATAGGCTAATGCTAAAAACAAGCTCCCCAAAGAGTGGGATATGGGTTGTTGTTGTTGTTGTTGTTGTTGTTGTTGTTTTCTTACATCTGGTCCTCTGTAGTCTCCAAATTTGTGACTCCTTGTCTAGAAGATTTTATTGTTAATGCAGCGATTATTTGTTTGAATCTAGTGTTTTCTAGGCCGTGAGCTGGAAGGGTCAGGAACCACTTCCTAATGTTTCAAATATCCAGGAAAGTTTGATAGTTACAGATATCCGGATGCTAATTTTTAGCCTACTGTACTCTGTTATATGTTGCTGAACACAGGATACATGGTTGATTTAAAACTGCACAGCACATTAAGTTGGACTTAGAACTGTCAGATATTTGTGCTGGAGTGAGCACCATCAGCGAAGAATAGAGTTTGCTAAAATAACAAAAACATGCAAATTAAATTTATGGTGTAATGGAATATTTTGCTGCCTTTAGAAACCAAACCCTGTTTCACTTACTAGCCCTTCAATTGTGCAATGAAGAGTAACACAGGAGACTAATTTTGTCCCAGCTACTCATTATAAATAGAAATATCCCTTAGTGGAAAGACATATTAAGGGTTATGAGTCATTTACAACTTAGTCTTGAATTATTTTAATCAGATGTGAGACTTGGGGAATAAAGAGCTTTGATTACTCAGAGGAGCTTGCCCTGAACCGATGTCTGGCCTGAGTGAAGGCCCCGTGCCAGGAGGTGGGAAAGAAAGGCGAGAAGTAAGTTGCCCAGTGGGCAACCTAGTCAGCTGCAGAGTTGCACATAGCTGGACACTGTGCACCTCAGTCCACAGGAGACATTACAGCTGAGTTCCCAGCTGTCTGTCCTCCCACCTTTGCCCTCATGCCCCCACATCATCCCCCTTTTCCTTTCTTATGAGCGGCAGCTTTGTGATCTGAAAATATCACAGCTTTGAGGTCAGGAAGGCACATAAGTGGCTTTATAACTATCATTATGTAACATTGGCTAGTGCCTGGCCTCTCTGAACCACAGTTTCTTCTTCTGTAAAATGGAGATGATAATAAATGCCTCAAAGTGTCAAAAGGATTAAGGGAGGTGAAACTAGCATGGTGCTTGTAGTATTTCTTAAGGCTCCAGTAACAAACTACAACAAACTGGGTGGATTAGACAACAGCAGTGTATTGTCTCATGGTTCCAGATGCTAGAAACTCAAAATCAGCACCAGGGTTCCTTGCTTCTGAGGGCTGTGAGGGAGAATCTGCTTTATGCCTTTCTCCTCGCTTCTGGTGGTTTGCTGGCAATCTTTGGCATTCTGGGGTTTGTAAATACATCACCCCTAGCTTGGCCTTCATGTTCATGTCACTTTCTCCCTGTGTGTGTGTGCCTGTGGCCAAATTTCCCCTTTTATAAGCACACCAGCCGTATTGGCTTAAGGTCTGTTGTATTCCAGTATGACTTTATCTCAACTAACTACATCTGCAATGACCATATTTCCCAAAATGGTCACGTTCTGTGATATTGGAGGTTAGGGCTGAGTCACCTGAATTTGGAGGAGGGGGAGACACAATGGAATCCACAGTCCTTCTTATCAGAGAGTAAGCTCTCAATACATGTTTACTCCTTCAGCATAGCCTCCCTTAATAAGGGAGCATTCTTTCCTGTCATGTAGATTTTTAAACTGTCAGATTTAAAAAGCTCAAAATCTACCATGTCACGTTCCCTCTAAACCTTGCTCTTCTAAGTGCTCCTTCTAACTTACTACTGGTTTTGAGACCCAAAGATAGAGTAAATCCCAAACAATTTCAACCTTACTCAATTATAATTGTATAATTCAGACAAGGCATGGAGTTGAAATTCACTTTTGGACTTTTCTCAGAAGAGGTTGAGCTGAGCACACAAGTAAATAAGACAAAAGGGAATGTTTACAGGTTCAAAAGAACGAACCCATATGAAGCACTGTAAGTAATTTATTTTCATACAAACAAGAGGTCTCCACTTCAAACAGCTGGTGTTAGGAAGTGTCCAATAGAAGTCGCATGTCCTGGGGGGAAACCTAGGGTGTTTTCAGTTGAGCCAAGGCACTGAGGAAGGAGACAAATAAATCTTCTGACTCTACACAGAATGGTTGGCAAGATAGACTCCCTAATGAGATAAGGGATTGACAGGTTAGGCTAGTCTGAATCCAGGTAGTTGTGAGAGAGGTGAGACTAGTCAATGGTCATGGGGCCAGGGCCTCTCTGGAAGGAAGAAGAGAATAAACTGTCTAGTAATAAAAACTAATGCAGGCAGGGAAAAATAACAAGCAGAATTATTCAAAATGGACACAAGGGGACACATAGCAGAATCCAGTTTGGGGGCCCAAGTTCATGGCCTGGTTTTCTCCCAGAATGCTGAGTATTAGATAGTTCAGAGTAGGACTTGGATAGTGTAACTACTATGCACCCCTTCTCCTTTCTGGGGTTCCCAACTGAGAGTGAGAGGGAATGATGTACTCGTGGAAAACAAAAACAAAAAACCCCACCATATTTATTAATAGTTACATAAATACCCAATAAGCCCTAATTAATGCCAAACCCAGATAAATGGGGCATAATATAGAACATAGTCAGAGTGATGTGTCTTGTCTCCTTTGGCCTCTTTTGAAGCTAGGGTGCTTGCGTATTGAAATGTGTTAATGGTGTGGACCAAAATGGCCAGTCTGCTCTAGGACTGGTCCAGTGTACATGTTTCTACCATGTAGATACGGTGATAACGCAATGAGTGGGTAGTGACCACAGACACCTACTTGTGATGAACGTGACAATGCCTGCTATTAAAGAGACCCAGTGACAGCCCTAGATCTGAACAATTAGAGTCACAGCACCTCTTTCTTTGGAGGGGGAGTTCATTAGATTGACATAGGCAATGGGCAGAAATGGGGTGGTGCTCCTCCTTCCTGTAGTTGGGTTCTCCAGTAAGGTTGTCATTCTGCTTTTCAAAGGCAGAGAAGGGCGTAGGGTAGAAAATCATCCTAAACTTGAATAGACACAGGCTTGGGTAGCTGGATCTGGTTCTTCCAGCTTATTAGTCCAACTTGATTATACGTAGCCTGAACTGAAAGTGACATTGAGATACAGAGTAATCCAAGTAGAATCCAGCAATCTTTATCGAGCAAGAAGAGATCTTGGAATCACTTCCTGGAATGTATCATACTTAGAATGTTGTCATTTTGAAGAGCTGTCTCATTAGCAGTAAGCAAATGAAGCAAAACAATTGAAAGGCCACGTTCATGTGGTTGAAATGCTCTGTGCCTTGATGGGGACTAGACCTTCATGGGCTTTCTGCCTCATCTTTCCATGATGCTGTATGATGAAAGGAGATTTAAAACCTTAGCTCTGCACTTATCTCTTTGGATACATGTGATCTGCCCTAAGGTTGACTTCATTATGAAGTCCTAGAGACCGAGGCATTACTTTTAATAGAGTCATCAAAGGGTTCTGTTAGAGTACATTAGCATCTGACCTTCTGCATGCTCAGTAAATAAGATAACTTTCAAAAAAAAATTCACTCCATGTTTGCAAATGTTCAAAGAGAAAAAAAAAACCCTGGAAAACTAACTGAAAATATAGTGGGTTCTTGCCATTTTCTTATGATTAGTTTCTTGTCTTTACTCCACACTCCCCTGACCCCAATTCATGTCCATTTGGGACCTCAGAAGGTGACCTGATTTGGAAATATGGTCTTTGCAGATGTAATTAGTTGAGTTCATACTGGAATTGGGTGGGCTCTAAATTCGGTGGCAGGTGTCCCAATGACAAGGCCACATAAAGACGTGTAGAAAGAAGTCTGTGTGACAATGGAAGCAGAGATTGGACTAACACAGCTTCTAGGAATACTGGTGGCTACCAGAACTTGTAAAAGGCAGGGGAGGATTCTTCCCTAGAACCTGTATAGGGAGCATGGTCCTGCCGACCCCCGAGGTGATTTCTCTATAACCCAAGCACCAAAGTCCCACCAGGCTAACTTGTACGTTGACTCTGGTGAGACTTCTAATCATGAACCCTGAGTCTGGGGCTTTATTATATATGGCTTATAGAATTCCAGAGCCAGTTTCAGAATTTGGCAGGAGGGAGCAAATTTGAAATTGGGGACCGCGGCTATTGGGAATGTCGACATATAAAAATGATACCCTCCCTACATGTCCCGCAGTCAAACCATATTTCTCTTTCCTTATTTTCCTTCAGCGTGCTCTAACACTCTTCATCATTGTCTTGACATCCACCAAACAGGGTGGATCATTCAGTCTGCTCCCCCACTTTAAGCCACCCATGAATTCGCCACGTGATCCGGGTGCCAGACAATTTGGGAGTTGCGTGAGAGGAGAGCAGCGAGTCCAGGGGAGCTAAGGCTCCTGCAGAGCTCTGTTTCTGAACTTGCCTTCTAGTCCTCTTTCCCATTCTCTGTCTTCTCTTCCTTTCCATCCTGCTCTGCATCCAGGTGTGGGTGTCCCGCCAGGTTCCCGATTGCTGGGTCCTGGGGTTGTTCAGGGCCAGCCAGAAGAAGGCTGCAGGTTGTGACTTTGTACCGTGTTCCCTGTGTTCCCATGGCTGCATTGAAACTTGTTCCTCTCCTTTTGGTGAACTGGCGGGGATCCTTATCTGCCTCTCTGAGAGTTGGTGCAGGGATTAATTACCTAATGTTTGTAAAGCATTTGGAAGTTGATAACTGCTAATTATTATTACCCTGGTATCTGGTCCTTTGTTCTAAGTTCCTAGCAATCTGAAGTGAAAAGGCTTAAAGTAAAAAGTTGCCGAGATAGCCATGATCTCCAAAACAAAAGTTGTGCTTGACCTTCTTCCTCTGTGAACTTGATTTATCCTATTTGTCACTCACCTTGTCTCCAGACCTTCCTCCCTAGCAGGGTAGCTGTGTGAGGTGTGTGATGGGGCTGGTTTAACATTTCCAGTATCTGCCATATGGGAAGTGCTTTATATATGTTCTCTCATTTAATCCTCATAAAATATGCACAGGAGGCCACGATCGGCATGTTACACATCAGTGAACAAATGCTTATAGCAGTTCAAATCCCTCAGCTGAGAAGTGGCAAAGCCAGATTTTGAAGACATTGCCGTTTGGCTCCAAAGCCTCTGAGCTGTCCCTGCCACCCCTGTGTTCAAGTAGGAGTTAGAAAATAAGCATGTTAGGAAGAGTGACTTGGCATAAGCAGAGAAAAAAAGACCCATACATTGTTTGTTGCCCCTGTGAACAGAGCCCGCGGAACAAAGGAGATGTATAAAGCAAGGGTCCTAGTAACTAAAGCGGTCCCAGCCTAGTAGCCAGGAATTTTGAACCGAAAAAGATGATCTGATTTTCAAGTTGGAGGGGCTGTTAGCAATAACTTTGTCTTAGCCGATTCTCCCACCAGGGAGGACGTTAGACCCGTGAAGGCAAGGAATTCTTGCCCAAGTTTACTTACATCTTTTGTTTGATATTCGTTTATTCTTACTTGATGTGGCGATCAGAATATCTGATATTCTCTTTTAATCAATGTATAGTGGACATACAATATTATATTACTTTTAGGTGTAGAACATAGTGATTCAACAATTATATAAATTACTAAACGATCACCATGGTGAGTGTAGTTACCGTCAGTCACCATACAAAGGTATTACAATATTATTGGCTATATTCCCTATGCTGTACTTGAATCCCTGTGACTTGTTTATGTTATAGCTGCAAGTTTTTCCCTTTGACTCCCCTCTACCTATTTCACCCATCCTCCCATCCCCCTCTTATCTGACAACCACCAGTCTGTATTTGAATGTTTCTATTCTTTGATGAGTTTTGTCATATTAGATTCCACATATCAGTGAACTCTTATATTATTTGTCTTTCTCCATATCACTTATTTCACTTATCATATTATGCTCTTCAGGTCCATCCATGTTGTCACCAATGACAAGATCCCATCCGTTTCTATGGCTGAGTAATATTCCATTGTGTAAACACACTACATCTTCTGTATCCATTCATCTGTCAGTGGACACCTAGGTTGCTTCCATATCTTGTATGTTGTAAATAATACTGCAGTAAACATGGGGTGCATGTATTTCTTGGAATTAGAATAGCTAATATTTTTAAAGGTTTGCTTGCTTACTGTATGTAAGACACTTTTCTGAGCACTCAATATGCATTCATTAATTTCATCATTACAGCTTTGCCTAAGCAACAGTATTATTATTTCTTCTGGAAATACCTGCAAAAAAGGCACTTCATGAAAGGTTTTGGTCAAACTGTCTCTTTGAAAATAATCTTCAGATTTTAGATATTTTAGAGGAAACACGGTCAGCAGTTTTCAAACTGTTTCCCAGTGGTTGCTAGGAACCTCACTCAAAGGTGTGGGTGATGGAAGGATAAAGACATAAAGTCTCAGATCTCAGCCACGCTGGAACCCCATCCAGAACCCCATTTTGTTCCATGACTTGTGATGTGATCACAATGAATGAATGATGTGATGTGTCCAATGAATTTTAAAAGTTTGAAAGTTCCTCCTGACCTCAATGACGTAGGAAACCTGTCTCCAACAGAGGATTCAGTCACTGTTCTTCCCTCAGGTGTTTTTGATTGAGGTAGAATTGACATGGATCATTGCCTAAGTTTAAGATATACAACATGTTCATTTCATACATTTATTTCTACTTCCCTCAGTTGTTAGCAGAGACTTCTTTCCACTCTCTCAAATTCTTCTTGCCATTTTGTCAACCTTTTCTCTCATGCTCCACAGAAGTCACCATGGGGACAGGATTCAGTTCACCACAGATGTGCTTCCGAGTAATTTCGGGATTGTGTGTCTGTTTCCGTTTCTTCCCCTTTGCCTTCTTCATGAGAAACACGATCAGTTCTTGAGACACTGACTGCTGCCGCATCTCATGGCAGGAAGCCGGGATCGAGATGGAAGTTGTCACATCTGTTTCAGGAGCCACATTTTAATAAAATGTAGACGCGTCCCAGAACTGTTGCATTAATGCTGGGGAAACTTTGGGTGCCAGGAAATTTGGATTTATAATGGAAGTTGTCACTGAACAACAGCACGAATACTCCAGCCTGAAGAAAAGTGTTCTTGAAAGGCTTTGCAAATGCGAAGCTCACGTGCCATAAAGTATGGTTTTAGAAACCTGTATTCAACATAACATTTTTCTCCTTGGAAGTCTGTTGTCCTCATGGGCCGATTTCTAGCTTCAAGCATTCAGATAGCATTAAAATGAAAGCTCTGCGCACAGGAACAGTGGAAAACGTCCACTCTGAGTATTCTCACGGCACAGTTAACAAATCCATGAAGCACTCTTTAATAAACCATTTTGTGTTTCAGGGCTTTAGAATTATTCATACATATATATACCATTTGACATGTGGGTGAGTTTGTGACTCCACCATTAGAAATTTCTGTATTTTACTGTTGGCATTCACTGGTAAGGTTTATTTTTGCAAACTTAATATTGTTCTTGAAGAATGATGCTTAGTTGTATTCACGTTTAAATGGTTCCAGTCAAAGTTAATGGATCAGATCTGACTAGGTAAGGAAGATAGGCACTTTGGGGAGGATCATTTGTAGCTTTTCCAGTCCTATTTAATGAACTGGAAAAGTAATTTGCTAAGTTTAATGTAGAGGCTGGAAAAAATTTACTCCAAACTCCCAAACACTTTATGCTTTGAGGTTATAGCGTGGTCACCTTGCGGGTTACTAATACCTTGTTTTCTGTATCAGTTCATTTTGATCTCTTAAAGATGCTATTGTTCTGTTGGAAAAAGCAATAGGCTAACCCTGGATATTTTTTTTTTATATATGTATGAAGTGCATAATGGGAGAAATATGCCAGGTAGTCATTCACATTCTAGTCTAAATAGCTTTTTGAGGATTTCTTCCTTCTTGAAAGGGAGATTTTATTTGGAATTGCTGTAAGGGGTGCATGATCATTTTGTAATGAATTCTTCCTGGGACAACTTTGGAATGGATGGGAAAAGAATGAATTGAAATTGTTAACACCAAGGATATTCTTGGCTTGCCTTATAATTTTTTTCAAGGAAAACCAGTACTTTGTCATACTGTTGCCTTTCCAATGAATACCTTTTTGACAAGTTTAGAATTCAGTGAGTCTGCTACAATTTTCCCACCCTAAATTTCACTGGAGGGTCTTACCATCTGCCAGATATTATGCTAAGCACATTATGTACACTGTCTCATTTATCTTAAAAAAATTCTTTTAAAGTAGGTTCCTCGCCCAATTTGGGGTTTGAATTTACAATTCTGGGACTAAGACTTGCATGCTCTACTGACTGAACCAGCGAGGTGCCCCGTGCACAGTCTCATTTAGTCTCCACTGTAGCATTATGAGGTATATGCCACTTAACAGGCTCTAAATGATGCTTATGGTGCACTGTGATCAGCATTTTAGACATTTTAACCCAATCTTCACAATAATCCTCTGGTATAGGTCCTATTATTTCCCCATTTTACAGATACAGAAACAGATACAAAGAGATTTGCTGACTTGCCCAAGATCCCACAGCTGGTGAATTGAGGAGCTGTGATTTATGTTCAGGCACTCTAGCTCCAGAGAAAACACTCTTAACCATTGTCTGTGCAATTTTATCAGTGAGGAAATAGACGCATAGGGAATAATAACTTGCCCAAAGTCACAGGGGCAATAAATAATGGAGCAGGGACTCAGAGTCAAGCAGCCCATAAAAGTACATGACCTACAAAGCTCACCCCTTCCACAATCCTGCCCACCTTCTCTACTGTGATCATTCAATCTTAAAGCCACTTCAATACAGATGTCATTGTGGCACTTACGAAAAGGTAACGATACAAATAGAAAGGGAAGAAATTAGTTTTATCATTTATTTATCTTACTGCCTCATTTAATTTTGAATAGATTTTGGATTATGGTTTATTATGAAAGGGTTGAATCTTCACTGAATTACCAGTGTCAAAGAAAACCTTAACCTCATCTAGAGCACTGGTTCTTAATCCTTAATGAGCATACATGTCACCCGAAGATCTTGTTAAAATGCAGATTTTGATTCTGTTGGTCTAAGATGAGCCTGGAACTCTGCATTTCTTGCGAGCTCCCATGTGATGCTGATGCTACTGGAACATGATCCATGCTTTGAGTACCAAGGCTAGCACATTGAGTTGTTCCAAACTGAGCATCAAGATGTATCCCAAGACCCAACGTTCAAATTGGAAGGGGGGAATTTTCACAGATGAAAGAACACATGCAGAATCGGGAATGATCAACACATCATCATATCACACATCAGCACATCAGAGTTTGGGCAGAAAGGGGTGGCTCGTGAGATAAGACCTGAGCTAACTGACTCTCGGGATTGGAAGGGACCTTAAGGGTCACCTGGTCCAAACATCCAACTGATGTTTTAATCCTCTCGTATCCCTGCCAGGTCATTTCATCCCTCTGGGTTAAGGAACTTTCTGTGCTGAGTGGAACTAAGAGAATTTTAAGATGGTGCCCGAATCACAGAAACAGTCAAAGCGAAAGGCTGTGATGTCTCCTACCTCTCCAGACAGACATTTGCCTCCATAATACATTTTCAGAGCCTTTGGATATTCTTCAAAAGCTTTCAAACCTTACCATCTTGTAATAAAAACAATGTACTCTACCAGAGAGCCATCTGGGCGTGCTTATTCCCCCAAGCATCTGCATGCCACTATGAAATAATGATTTCAGTGCTGACTGGCAGGTGAGAAACAGAGACAGATGTCTGACAGTTGGGCTGCTTCTTGGCTGTACTGACGACACATACCGGGGCCCTTGAGAAACACAGTTTCAAGGATCAAGAGTCCTGCGGCCGTGAATGGTTTCTTCTCATTTGGATTTCACAACCTGAACTAAGGACTCCTACCGTTGGGTCTTCTGATTGGGGGGATGCCAGCTTCTCCTTTCTAGTCACTGTTCCTTCACCTGTTGTTTGACGATGCCCTGCTTTCCATTTCAGGTGCCCGGGGAGAGTGAGAAACAGTGGAAGCCTGCCCTGGTCGTACTGACCGAGAAGGATCTTTTAATCTATGACAGCATGCCACGGAGGAAGGAAGCCTGGTTCAGCCCAGTTCACACGTACCCTCTTCTTGCCACCAGGTAGCCATGACCTTGTCTTTGAATCTGATGTGTTTGCAGCTTGAAGCTTTTCTAGTCAATTACAATGATTTCAACACGTTGTATTCCTGCTTCCTGTTGCATCAGGAACTGAGGGCTCCTGCAGAGTAGAGCCACACGTTTTTATCCAGTAGATTGATTATCGTTTATGGCCAAACCGGGGGCAACACAGAGACAAAGAACAAACTGCTTTATCCATCCTGAAGGAGCAGTGACATCTGTGAGAAGGTCCCAGCCTAGTCACCTTCCTGGGGGGTCTCCACCCCATTCTTTTTGAGGTGAACTGTGCACATGTGTTTACAATCTTGAAGTTTAGGGAGAATCATCCTTCACTCGGTGGCACAGAGATTGTCATGGGATGTCCTGTTGTGCTTTTTAAAGTTTTCTCGGCACGACAGACCCCATAGCAAGTTCTTCCTCAGTAGTATGGTGCTTCCTATGCATGTGGGGCTGCTAGGCGTGTGTCTGTCTCTTAGGACCTTCCGTGCACAGCTATTGTTCGTGTGACCTTTTTTTTACGTTTATTTTTTATTATTTTTGAGAGACAAAGACAGAGCATGAGCAAGGGAGGGGCAAAGAGAAAGGGAGACACAGAATCTGAAGCAGGCTCCAGGCTCTGAGCTGTCAGCGCAGAGCCTGATGCGGGGCTCGAACCCATGAACAGCTAGATCGTGACCTGATGAAGTCAGATGCTTAACCGACTGAGCCACCCAGGTGCCCCAATGTGACATTTTTTTAAAGTTTATTTATTTTTTTTATAGTTCACCACCTAAGAATGGTTTTTACATTTTTAAATGGTTCTTTAAAAGCAAAAGAACAAAAATATTCCATGACATGTGAAAACTATGTAAAATTCAAGTTTCCAAGTCCATAAATACGGTGGTACTGGAACACACAGAAAAAAAAATTTTTTAATAAAGTTTATTTATTTATTTTTGCGCACAGGAGGGGCAGAGAGAGAGGGAGAGAGAGAATTGCAGGCAGGCTCCACGCTGTCCGTGCAGAGCCCAACACAGGGCTTGATCTCATCAACCATGAGATCGTGACTTCAGCTGAAAGTAAGAGACGAACACTTAACTGACTAAGCCACCAGGCGCCCCTGTCCATGTGACATATTATCTTAATGCATCAGGTGTTTATCCCCTTGTTGAAAGTCTGTATCCTGAGCACAAAAGCACATCAAACCTGAGTCTTGCCTTCAAGTAGTTGACAACTTCCAGACCTGGCGCCCGTTGCCAGCTCTTTCTGTATGTGCTTTGTGATAATGGACACAGTTTTCATCACTCCTATACCTCTCTTTCTTTATCTAGAAGGTAAGTATGTTAACACAATGTTTACGGCTTCCCTGGTATAGTGCCTGGGCAATATTGGGCCGTAAAATGTCTGCTGAATGAATTATTCAACAAGGTGGGACAAATTCTGAAAAGAGTTTGGTCCAACAGACAAAGAGCATAGTGGACTGAGGTTTTAGGAGCATCTGTTCTGAGCAAGAGATACATACAAGATGGGTTCTCCATTCTCAAGGGACTAAGGTGCCAAACAGGTTATAGCCCAGGCTCAGGTGCAAGGAAGAGAAGGAGACCCAGGGGCAGAACAAGAGGGGACAGAAGATTAAAATGGCATTGGTGAATGGGGCTGAAACTCCTTAAAAACCCTTTTTCTTCCACTTATGGTGATTATGGAGAACAGCAGGTATGGCCTGAAGAAGGTGATTATCGGCCCCAGAGGTGAATAGAGGAGGCCTTCGTGGACCAGGGACCAAGCCTAGATCACTTAGATATTAATAAATAAAATAAAATAGTAATTTAATTTTTGAGTATCCTAAGCCTCAAAATCTTTGGTAGGATAGCTATTAAAGTATTATTGATATTTACAAAAAACCTCAATAATCAGAACCCAAACATCCTAAAATGTTCCTGTTCCAATGGAGATTTCAGGCTGTGTCTTGGGATCCGTTTAAATTCACTTTTCCACAGTTTACATCCTCAGACCTCACCCATGGGCACTGATGTTCAGATTCTGAGGCATTCTCACAACTAGAACCAAAGAAAGATTAGACGATAGTCTCTGTATTCCAGATACTAAGAAGAGAAGTTGGATTCATCCTCTTAGAATGATTTTCAGGAAAGGGACGGCTGGGTAGCTCAGTGGGTTAATAACGAGTTTGACCCTTGATTTTAGCTCAGGCCATGATCTCACAGTTTGGGAGATCCAGCCCCGCATTGGGCTCTGCACTGGCAGTGCTGAGCCTGCTTGGGATTCTCTCTCTTCCTCTCTCTCTGCCCCTCCCCTCCCATCTCTCAAAATAAATAAACTAAAAAAAATAATGATTTTCAGGAACAAAAGTTTAAGTAAAATTTCTAGGTAACTCTCAGGCAAATTGGAAGTAAAACTTGCCCTAATTCATAGCTTTCTTCTCATAGTTTGAAGGCATTCTGATTAATGGAGGCTGCTTTTTTTTATTGTTTATTTTTTAAAGATTTTTTAAATGTTTATTTATTATTTTTGAGAGAGAGAGAGAGAAAGAGCATGAGTGGGGGAGGGGCAGAGAGAGAGGGAGACACAGAATCTGAAGCAGGCTCCAGGCTCTGAGCTGTCAGCACAGAGCCTGATGAGGGACTCAAACTCACGGACTGCAAGATCATGACCTGAGCCGAAGTCAGACACTTAATCAACTGAGGCACCCAGGCGCCCCCGGAGGCCGCTTTTTTATTCATGCATGCGTGCATTCAGGATTTTAAAAATTCAGTTCCTCAGTCACACTAATACATTTCAGGCCCTCAGCAGTTGTGGCTGGTGGCTACTATTTTGGACAGCACAAATTAACATCTCCGTCATTATAGAAAGTTGTATTGGACAGCACCGCCCTAGAGCATAAATGACCAGCTCAGAATCTGTCCCTGTTCGGGCAAGTGACTGGACTGGCACACACCCAACGGCAGTGCGTCAAAAGCACAGGCTGCCCCACGGGAGGTCATCTTGCAGGCTCTTCAGGCCACCAGCGGCTCAGGGGGCTGGGTGCACAGGCACAGGGACTGGCATCTGGGTAGGTTTGGGTGGGGCCCCAGGAATACCCATTACAGGCTCATAAGCCACGTCTGGGTTGTGAGCAACGTGCATGCGTGGCCTGCATCCGCTACGGAAATCAAAAATGGAAACCCTTTCAGTGCAAACTGTGCTCATTTAGAACAGAAGACGCAGCATCGCAACCTCAGCGCCTACCATGTAAACATAAAAGAGAGCAGTGGCAATGGTTGACCTCCCAGTTAACTGCCTCCTCTTTCCCAAATTACCCAGCCTCACTACTGACCTGCTGAAGAAAAGTGTGTTATCGCATGTGCGTATTAGCCCTAGGAGCAATGATCAAATTAGGCTCATAATCATGCCCTTGGTCTCCAGCTGGTAGTCTGTTTGGCAGAGGATGTTCAAGATGTGAAGGCAGGCCTGGCTGTTCATTCTTAGCTCATCCCCTCAAGCTAGAGTTTCCGTCTTAGTTTTCCTCCTGCCGGAAGAGTGCTTCGCCTGGGCTAATCATGTCCCCTCCCTCTTTGAGAGTCCTCTCATCTGTTAAATGCATCTGTTAAATGCTGCTGTCTCTCCAAAGCCTAGCAGAGATAGACTTTGAGAAAATAGGTTTCTAACGGACCCTTTGGCTGGTGCGGCAGCAGCCATGGTTTGCGTGCCTTGGATAGGATCGTCTTCCCTCCGCAGCCCTGTGGATGTTCCTAGAGAAGGACTTTTGGAAAGCAGACAGAAACAAAAACAAAACAAACAAACAAACAAAACACAAGGAAAACGACCTGTCCCATCCCTGGAATCACGTGATCACACTGAGGGGTCGCAGCCCTTGAGTGGCTCCAGGCTATGGAGCAGGGTTTACCTCAGCTGAAGACAGAAACCATTCTATCCTTGCAGACCGAGCTGGCTCTTGGAGATGGGAGGCTGGGCTGGCAGGGAAATCACTGCCGGAAGAGGTAGAAGTCAAAGGGAAACTCTGGATCCTTCCGTTACAGAAGTTACCCCAGTGCTTCCATTAGCTGCTTCCCTAGCCACATAGCTAAGCTCATAAAGTGACGTATTTACTTTCTGTTTATTCCATAGTCACATATGACAGCGTGTCCCTTCTTTTTTATTGAATTCTTTTAATGTTTATTTGTTTTTGAGAGAGAGAGGCAGAGTGTGAGTGGGGGAGGGTCAGGGAGAGAGGGAGACACAGAATCTGGAGCAGGCTCCGGGCTCCCAGCCGTCAGCACAGAGTGGGACTCACAGACCAGTAGATCATGACCTGAGCCGAAGCTGGACGCTTAACCAGCTGACCCACCCAGCGCCCCCACGGTGTGTCCTTTATATATGAGCGTTTGGGCACGTAGCCTATCTAGTAGCATTACTTATCTCTGAGTGCAGTTTTCTGAAGGAGACTCCTGCCTTCTTAAAACCTTTTATTACGGTGTGATTTATAAGCAGTATGTACACAAATCTTAAATGTGCAGTTCAATTAATTTTTATTTAT
Source organism: Lynx rufus (assembly GCF_022079265.1). Lineage (NCBI taxonomy): Eukaryota > Metazoa > Chordata > Mammalia > Carnivora > Felidae > Lynx > Lynx rufus. The sequence goes on along the minus strand of NW_025814826.1, from coordinate 49,671,595 downwards.
GAATACAGAGCCACAGTGTCTAAAGTTTTACTATAGGGCGTCTACTAATGAATCATCTTTGTGTCTTTTTTTTCGAACGAATCATCTTGAGTGATATTATCAAGAAGGCCAAGGTAGGACTATTTGCACATAGACCCAGGCAGTAATCAACTGGTGGCTGAGCTTTGTGGAAGGAGCGTATATCAAGGCCAGGTGTTTACATGGATTTTATCCTATTTGGCAAAACTTCCAGTTTGAGAATCACCTGGCTGTTTGGAGGTGATTCTTAACAGAGGCCAGTCCTGAGGACGCTGCCCTGGAGATTCTAGGTTCCTGAGTCAGGAGTATGTGTTTTCAACAAGCATCTGGCAGGTGTGGTCCTCAGGATGACCACATTTAACCCCCACAACCCTGGAAGGGTTAGACCTTATTCCTGTTTCACAGATAAGTAAACGGAGGAACTAAGAGGTTAAGGAGCTCACCCTCAGTCATACAGCCAGTAAGAGATACACCTGGGATTCTGATTCTGCCTGCACCTTTTTAACCCCTGTTCTCTGCACACTCCCCGAAAAAGCACGTTCCTATTCCCTGGAGTTTTAGTGGCTCTTTGTGCCAAGCACGTCACATAAATCTTTCCTTAGCTTTCCTGACAACTCAATCGCGCTATAGGTAGCCACTCAGATCACACGACAGAGTGAGGACAGGGCTCTGTATGCCATCAGAGACCTAAAGTTTCTACCCGTGGCTTAGACTGGGGGTTCTCAGAATGGGGTCCTCAGACCAGCAGCATGAGCACACCCTGGGAACTTAGACACGCGGACTCTCCACCCCACTCCAGACCGATGGAATCAGACACTGGAGGTAGGGTCCCCAGCCCGTCTTTGAGTTAACCAGCCAGCCCCCCAGGGGCTTCTGATGCAGGCTACAGTTGGAGAACCTCTGATTTGGAAGACCGTGCTCTGGTGCCTCTCATACTCCCAGGGTTCACAATCAGAGGGACACTTCACGGCAGGGACGTGCATCTTTCTTCCCGGTGGTTCGTCAGAAGTCTTATGTTGCCTTATGTTGTGGTGACCACCAAAGAATTAGTTCGAAGGCTGTCCTGGGTCTAGTGCTCACAGAGTCATCAGAAGCTCCCAAAATGTACTGTGTGGTGCCCTGCTTTTTCACTTAACATGGTCCCATAGGCATTTTCCACTGAGACTTTGCACTCTACCTTAGCTTCAACGTAGTGACTACATAGTGTTCCATTGCATGGATGCTCTGGGGAATCCCCTGGGGCAGGTCTGGGGCACAGATTCTGGAAACTTATGGCGCGCCTCCAAATCCCAGCTACTTACCAGCTTTGGAAACTTGGGCAAGTTTTGTGATCTCTTAGTGCCTCTTGTCCCACATCTGTAATGTGGATAGTATCTCTACCTACCTGATAAGGAGACATGGTAAGTGCTAAATAAATTCGGTTATTATTACTTATTTACCTTTTCTCTATTTTGGAGTTTAATAAGTATATTTGCCGCATTTTAAAAGCAGCTTCAGGGCGCCTGGGTGGCATCCAACTCTTGATTTTGGCTCAGGTCACGGTCTCACGGTTTGTGGAATCGAGCCCCACAACGGGCTCTGCTCGGAGAGCATGGAGACTACTTAGCATTCTCTCTCTCTCTCTCTCTCTCTCTCTCTCTCTCTCTCTGCCTCTCTCTCCAGAATAAATAAATAAACTTAAAAAAAAAAACAAAATTTCATCACACTGGAAATCCATAGGTCATCATTATAGAACCATCTACGAAATCTTTTCAAACCCATCCTGTTAGCAAAAAAATAAAAATAAAAATAAAGCAAACAAAAAGCCTGAAAAACCATCTCCTTAAAAAATAAAAACAACAATGTACTCCTGAAATCATTGTTGCACTAAATGCTAACTAATTTGGATATAAATTTTTTAAAAATTAAGTTAAATTAAAAAAATAAAAATAAATAAATAAATAAATAAATCTCAAAAAAAAAAAACAACAAAAGAAAGAACTTGGGGGAGTTGACAACTAGGGGGTTCTGTTTTGGTCTTAAAAGTAGGAGGCAAAGTCGTCTGGCTGCAAATTGGGTGGGCAGGATGCTTGAAGACAGCAAGGCATTACTTCTATTCAAAACATCGTGTATGAGATTCCAAAGACTCTCTGATGAAGATTTTAATCGGAGTTGGAAATAGTAGGGAATATATCCTCATAGCTCCTCCTTCTCTTTTGCAAAAAACATGAACCCAGACTCTCTAGATGGATCCCTACCTTAGATTTTGGGTATGGGGTTTCCTCTGTGGAGGGGAATGAGAAAAGGTGGTATATAGAGGAGTAAAGGATGAGAGCAAAATCATGAATGGGTGTTGAATTCTGTTTTTTCAGGTACATACTGAGATGATTATGCAGTTTTGAATTACATTAATAAAGTTTCTCATGTGGAACCAAAAATAAATAAATAAATAAATAAATTAATTAATTAATTAAAAACAACAACTTTATTTAGTGGTGGAGAGGAAAGATCACAGTATTGGATTTGACACCCGGGTTCATACTCTGGGTTTGCCCAGTCAGGCCCCAGTTTACAGGCTGTGTGATCTTAAGCAAATCATGTCACCTCTCTGATCCTGTTTCCTCCCCCTGAACACTAGGATCCTAATGTCTGCTGCAGAGTGATTATGAAAATGAAAGTATGACAGTGGCAGTCAGCTGGGGCTGCCGCAACAAAATACCACTGCCTGGATAACAGATAATTACCTTCTCACAGTTCCAGAGGCTGGAAGTCAAAGACAGTGTCAGTGTGGTTGGTTTCTGGTGAGAGCCCTCTGCTTGGTCTGTGGGTGGCTGCCATCTTGCTGTGTGCTCATGTGACCTCTTTGAGTGCCTGCCGGGGGAGAGAACGCTGGAGCCGCCTGGTGTCAAACCGCCAGAGCAGGGCCACAGCCTTAGGACCTCATTTAACCTCAATGTCCTCCTCCTTGGCCCTGTCTCTACATATAGGTGGCATTGAGGGTTAGGTCTTCAACATATGAATTGAGGGGGTGAGGGTGGGGCAGGAGTCAATCTTGAGCCTTGACAGGACAGCCTCATTTAAGCAGAACACTGGCCCACAGCAACTGGGCAACTGGGCAACTGGGCAATGGCCCGTGCCCCTCCCTTTGCCTTAGCCTTGCAAGGCAGTACTATTCAGAATGTCAGAGACAGTCTTTTCTCTTGCACAAGAACTGGCCAGGGCCAGAGCCAGTAGGAAACAGGGTTCTTTTAAAATCGAGTTACTTCCTCAGACAGTTCATAGTTGATTTGTTGATTTGTTTAGGGTTATTTTTTGTTACTTTTTTGTCGCTTCTTTCTTTCCCTTTTTCTTTCTTTCTTTCTTTCTTTCTTTCTTTCTTTCTTTCTTTCTTTCTTTCTTTCTTTCTCTTTCTTCTTTTCTTTCTTTCTTTCTTTCTTTCTTTCTTTCTTTCTTTCTTTCTTCCTAACTTCCCTCCTTCCTTCCTTCCTTCCTTCCTTCCTTCCTTCCTCCCTTTTTTTTTGGAGTCCCGGGCACATTTAATTTATATTTTCCTGGAAGATGAAAATTTGATTGTGTTTCATAGCAGTGGCATCAGAAATGTTCACAGCATGTTCTTGGTGTCGACCACCATGCAGGGAAGTTTACAAGCCGTTGCTTCTCCTGCTGACAAACGTCGATGGTGCCTACGTGCATCCGCGTTGCAATTTATGCGGTGCACTCAGGAACTTTTCAAACACGTTGTAATGTTAGCTGTTCTCATCCCTCAGCTTTTATGAGTCCTTGGGAAAACTTTTTTTTTTTTTTTTTTTTTGCTTAGCCAAAGCTTACTTGATGTCGCTGAACATGAAGAAAAAAAGGTACTCTTGCCCATATGGAGGATGTATGTTGTTTTTTTCTTTTTTTATCACTGTCATCATAATTGGCAAGTGTGACAGGCCTACAGGGAGAGAGGATTAAGGTGGCAGTATTTCTGGAATTCTAGAGATTTAACCCAGAAATTCTGCATGCCCAGTTCCAGTGGTTGGCAAAAGATTGGGAAGCACAGAGCTTGCAAAAGTAATGAGGCTCTGAGCCCAGCTGTCCCACCTGTGGGCCCGAGAGAAGGGGAGGGGTCTCTGGGGAAGAGGAACTGATGAATTGCACTTTGCTCCCCTGATGCCACTTGGGAGCCAAAGGCACTGGCACTTGTATTAAACATGTTGGGTAATCCTTGGTGTCTAAGGAACTAACCTGTTTGCTCAGTGCTAAAAGGAATTGCTGCCCCAGGCCAGCCTCAGAAATTTTAGGAATGCTTTCCACTGGGGAAGTTTGGCCAGTCGCGTTTGTCAAACATTCAACTACAATCAGCTTGTGGTTTTCACACTAAGCGTGGGAGGCTTCTTCACTCTTAGGGAATGCGAGCCTGTGCCATAGGCATTCCCTAGGGCAGCATAAGAGGATCTGCATGCCCATGGAACCACACTCTGTCAGCCTGAGAAGAGTGGAGTTGGCCTTCACACCCATTCTTCCCATTTGTGTGAACCATACCTGGTGTTCACACTAATGGCCAGCCTCCTTCCTGCCCTCCTTCCTGTTAATCCAGAAGCTCCTCAGAGTTGTGTGGGAGATAAGCAGAGTGAGGGGGTCCAAGGACTTTGGAGTCAGACAAGGAGTTGACCCCGAGACCTCTACTTGCCATGTGATCTTGGGCAAAATATCAATTTCTCCGAATCCAAGCCTCATCTCTGTGAAGGGCAGTAGTATCTTCTGCTTCATTCAGCTATTGATAGGAACTATTAAGACAGTAAATGTAAGTGTTTAACATATGACTGAGACATAATAAGTGATTGATAAATGTTAGCAATTGTTAATATTGAAAAGATTAATTGAAATTGATGTATGAATAACTGATAAGTAAGTAGACATATTTGATTCCACATGTAATACTGCATTTATCAGGGACTCATAGCGTCTTAGATCAAAGTTGTTGAGATATAAGGACTGGGCTAAGAGTTTGTTGCTTTAATTTGTAGGGAGGGGGAAGTGAGAGATGGAACGGGGAGACTGGAACCCCTCAACTCACACCAGAAAGCTAGTCCTTTTTTTTTTTTTTTTTTTTGGAGAGAGAGAAAGAATGAGCGGAGAAGAAGCAGAGAGGGAGAGAGAATCCCAAGCAGGAGCATCTCCACAACCTGAGATCTCACAACCTGAGATCATGACCTCAGTCCAAATCAAAAGCTGGACACTTAACTGACTGAGGCACCCAAGTGCAACACTGCAGGAAGGTAGCCTATTGATGGCTTCTTCCTTGGGGCAAGAATGTCCAGTTCAGTTTAAGAAATGTTTCACAGTCTCCTGTTAGTGGCCAACATTGTACCAAGGGCTGATGGTTGGGGAATTATAAAAAAGGAAGGAAGGAAGGAAGGAAGGAAGGAAGGAAGGAAGGAAGGAAGGAAGGAAGGAAGGGAGGAAGGGAGGAAGGAAGGAAGGAAGGAAGAAAAATATGAGAGATAAAAGCCAAGTGTTATAAAAGCTAATTTTTCAGGTTATTCACTCATGGTTTTATTTTCCCAGCAAAATAGGACAGATTTTAATTGTCATTACTTTCCATGGAGAAGTTCTTGAAGATCTTTTTAGTATACCTATTGTATACATATTGTGATATATGTTGAACTAATTAAAACACAGATGGGATAAGGGAATGTGGAAGAGATAACCAGAAAACTCAAAGAATATATTTAAAAATTAAAGTTCTAATATTGCTAAGGGTTAAGAAAAAAAGAAAGACTATGAACTTGAAAGGAAGACTTTCCAAGACATTAGGCTATCATATGTGAGAGTATTCATCAGACTGTAAGCCTTGTTCATCTCTGGAGATGGCAAGTGCGTGGGGGTGAATTAAATCTGTGGGTGACCTGAAGAGTTCATTATTCTCTCTCTCTCTCTCTCTTTTAAATATAATTTATTGTCAATTTGGCTAACATACAGTGTATACAGTATGCGCTTGGTTTTGGGGGGTGTATTCCCGTGAGTCATCACTTGTATACGACACCCAGTGCTCATCCCAATAAGTCCCCTCCTCAATGCCCATCACCCATTTTCTCCTCTCCCCTCTGTGCCTCCCCATCAACCCTCAGTTTGTTCTTTGTATTTAAAAGTCTCTTATGGTTTGCCTCCCTCTCTTTAATTTCCTTTCTATCTACAGTTGACACGCTGGAGTTTGGCCCCTTTTCCTGGTATAGTGGAAAGTTTATAGACTTTATAGTCATGTGGGTTCCTATTCTGGACACTCACCTGGCCAGCTACCACTTTAGCACACGGAACCATGGATTCCTTGTTGGTAAAGTGGAGCTTGTGATACGCTTTCCGGGGCATCGTGGAGACCCAGGGAGATAGTGCGTCAGTGCAATGAGTCACAGAACAGGCATCGGTTTTCCTCCCTCCACATTACTGCTAGCAGCTGGCTGTGGGAGGTCACGAGACCAGGGAGAACATGTGTCTGGGTCTCTGGAAATCCAGCTGGATTCACTAAAAGTCAAAAATTGGCTCTTTTGCTGCTCATTCTCCTATATCACCTTGGTCTTTGCTTACAGTCAGTATCCCTCAGTGGTATCTTTTGGAGAGATGGGACCTTGCCTAACCTTTCAAAAAAAAATTTTTTTTAATGTTTATTTACTTTTGAGACAGAGCATGAATGGGGGAGGGTCAGAGAGAGAGGGAGACACAGAATCCGAAGCAGGCCCCAGGCTCTGAGCTGTCAGTACAGAGCCCGACACGGGGCTCGAACTCACAGACCGCGAGATCATGACCTGAGCCAAAGTCGGACGCTTAACCGACTGAGCCACCCAGGCACCCCTTTGCCTAACCTTTCAGCACCGTGTTCAGATGAAAGTTTAGGAGGTAGAAAGGAGGCAGTTGTGAGCTCTTCTTGGCTGAGGGGCAGCATGCTGGTTTCTGAGCAGCCCTTCCGCCCTGACAGTCCGGAGCTTACTAATGACTTTTCCCCTCACTTCCTTCCTAGTCAGCCCGTTGACTGCTGGGCTCCGGTGACTAGTGGATGGAAGTAATCAAGTGCACCAGAACCATTTAAGAGATCTGAACAGTTGTTTTTCTTTCTTTCTTTCTTTCTTTTTTTTTTTTTTTTTGGCTTGCATTGTGGCATATGCTGGGAGATGCTAATTACAGCAATTAAGCAAGAATGTAATATTGCTTAGCAACCCAGTTACCTAATATGTAATTTTACTAATTTGGCTGAATCTGTGTGCTGTAACTGTTTTTGTTTTAATTAAGGATATTAATAATAATGTTTTTGTGTGGGACATTTTATGCAGCATTTTCTAACACCTATATCCGGAATTAAACTAGTGCATAAGCATCCTTTGTGAGACAGGTTTTTTTGTTTTTGTTTTTCTCAAAACCAGGCATGCAAAGGGATGTGAGGATCCAGAAACTGTGTGCAGCCTAGTACCTCAGTAGAGACACCTTTTGCTTGACCTTCTTTGGACATGAAGGAATTTCTACCGCCAGGTTCCCCCAAAGATTGAACAAAGAACTTGACCTTCAAGTGGGTTTATCCCACAGCCGCATGGAGCCTTGTGGGGTCCACCTTGTGCGCCACTTTGGGCAGTGAAGTCATTTAAAAACACTTCACCCTTAGGGCGCCTGGGTGGTGCAGTCAGTTGAGTGTCCAACTTCGGCTTAGCTCATGATCTCACAGTTTGTGGGCCGTGGGTTTGAGCCCCGCATCGGGCTCTCTGCTGTCAGCTCAGCGCCTGCTTTGGATCCTCTGTCCCGCTCTCTCTCTGCCCCTTCCCTGCTCATTCTCTCTCTCTTTCAAAAATAAGTAGACATTATAAAAATAAAAACATTTCACCCTTTCTTTTTCTGGGTTAGGGACCCATTTATATATGAATCTTTAAATTTACGTACACCGGACCCATGCTAGCCATGAATGTGAAATCTTACTGACTTACTTCGTTGGTAAAATGGTACCTTCCACTCTCAGACCAGAAAAGGTTAACTCTGACTCCCTAAACAAGTCACTGCTAAAAACACCAGTTGCTAGAGATGGATTTGAAGGAAGAAACAGGAGATGGATGTTAGGCTAATCCCATAGAGTATCTCATCCCAATTACCTTTCAAGATCACTTTTTTGCCAGGATTGAGTTAATCTGGAAATGAGCATTTAGCAGATGTAAACTCAAGTTCTTTGGATCTAGCATGAGCTACGGTTTCATGATGGGACACTGAGGGTGGGAGAGAAATCACAGTATCTCATAACAGTCATTAATCACAAACTTCTTAGAAAATAATCCTCCTTGTATTCTAGCTATTCATTCAACAAATATTTGCTGAGCGCTTGCCACGTGCCTGGAATTGTGCTAGGTTGTACACATACAGTTGGGAACAATCAGATAAAAAGTCCCGCCCTGATTGACCTAATGAGAATAGTGGCTATTCCTACATATTCTGTTCCAGGCGCTGTTCCACACAGCATTCATATAACTCATTTCATCCTTAGCAACAATACAATGAGGTAGGCATATTGCTACCCCCAGTTTGCATTTGAGGCATCTGAGGCGTGGAGAGTGTTTGAGACTTGCTGAGGTCGCACAGTTGGCAAATAGCCCAGTTGGGCTATCTGACTCTCTCCTCTGTCCCCTCATCTCTGTGGCTTCACTCTCCAGGCCCACTCGGTTTATATGGGCCTTTCATTTGTTCCCTTATTCATACTTCCAGATAATAGGAAATGTCACATCTTGCTGGAGTTGGTGGAGTTTGCTTCCAACCATGGGCATGTGTATTTGACTTCCGTAACCAGAGAACAAAGCATGTCCTTGGGTTTCTCACACAGTTTCAGATAAAACTTAGAAACTGGGTGTGAATTACAGCTTGAAAGCCTGTCCCAGGGTGCCGGTATTTTTCCCTGACTGGGTAAGAGAGTTATCTTCTCTTGAGAGACAGCATTTCCTTGGTTGCTATAGTTTAGTCCCTGCCACAGATAAGAGACAGATGGTCATATTTTTAAGGATACACAAATAGCTTAAAATGTAAAATAATTGAAATATAAATAATAGCTATTTCAGAGTCCCCCTTGAGACTGCAGATCAGAAAATATCCTTGGGAAGAATCTTGGGAGGCATGCAAAGAGGCTGTTCTGCAAGAATAGGACAAACTCTGGGGCGCCTGGGTGGCTCAGTCGGTTAAGTGTCCAACTTCAGCTCAAGTTGTGATCTCATGGTTAATAGGTTTGAGCCCCGCGTCAAGCTCTGTGCTGACAGCTCAGAGCCTGGAGCCTGCTTTGGATTCTGGGTCTCTTTCTCTCTCTGTCCCGCTTCCCCACTTGTGCTCTGTCTCTCAAAAATAAATTTAAAAACTTAAAAAAAAAAATAGAATAGGACAAACTCCAAACTCTAGCAGACACATTCTATTCCTTAAGCCCTACCTTTCTAAATGTGCACGTGATGACTTTTAAAAATCTTAATGTCCAGCTGACATTTACTTGCTACTTAGTGTCCAGAATCTGGCTATGGTAATGTGTTCCTAAGCGTGGTCTGCAAGTGAAGAGCCCATTAGGGGGCCTTTTCACTGCCGCACGTTTCATAGCATTTCAGAATAGGTCAGGCGTGTGTGTGTGTGTGTGTGTGTGTGTGTGTGTGTGTGTGTGTGCTTTCCTTTGCAAAATTGAACTCACATTTTTTAAACATTTTGGAAAACTTGTATTCATGCAGTTGTTCAGCCAACAGGTAGTGAATCCCACGTGTCAGGTAGAACGCCAGGCACCACAGAATCAAGGAGAGATGCTCCTACCCTGAAGAGCATCTGAATCTAGCAAGGGAGAGGAGATGGTGATCGTAAATGCTGTGTAGGGACGTGGAAGAGGGGCACCTACCTTAAGGAGACCATACTGCGTTTGGTCTGGAGCTCCAGAAGATTGCTGTGCTGTCCACAGCAAGTTTGTTTCCTCCCACATATTTTTACCCTGGACCTGTCAACTTCAACACAAGAGCAACAAACCCCACAGAGTGGTGTCCAAGGACCCCTGCTGGCTGCCATGGAGGCTGTCTCAGTCTTCCTGGAAGACCTCCTACCTCACCCTGCATCCCTGGAAGCAAATCGTCTGCTCCAAAGGTGGCTCTTCCTGGATGGGCCAAGGTTCAGGGATGGCTTTGATCTGACTATAGACTCTCAAGGCGAGAAGTGTCTCTACTGTCCCCAGGAAGTCCCTGTCCAGCCTGTGCTTGAGCACTTCCACAGACATCGTGGACACTTATGCCTGCCCCTCCCTCCCTCCATTCCTCACACAATGTCTTCTCTTTGCCAGACAGGATATATCCAAACGATGTTCTTTCTGAAGCAGTTTTGGGTACTCTGCTGTTTTGATCATTGTCTTCAGCATTAGGAGTCTTGCGTGGAACTGTATTTCGGTATCACTGCTTTCCTTTGTAATTCTGTTTACTTTATGATTTATACACATTGTTCAGAATAACGGTCCACAGGGCTTGGTGCCTAGGACCGAATGCTGCGTTTTAGGCATGGTCTGACCAGCATAGGGCCACACAGGGCCAGCACCTGCTCTCATTCTGTTAATTGAGTTTAAATTCACGTTAGTGCTGTTGGTAGCTCTGAGTCAACTAATTTCCAGTGGTGCTTCTACATCAAGTCTCTCCCATTCTAATTTTGTCGTTGTCATTGTTTTGGGCTCGAACTACAGTGCTTAGCAGTCTTCCGTCTTGATTCTATATTTCGTCTTCTTACCAGTTTTGGATCATCTGCTGACTTGAGGTGCATGCCCTCTTCATACAAGTCACTGATAAAAATGTTTAACAGGACAGGACTAAGGCCATAGCTCTGCCTCCATTCCTAATTAAATTGACTCGTGATGTCTATGACCCCTTAACAAAGTAATCTTCCAGCTGATAAGCTTTGTACCCAAAACTTATTCCTTTTAAGTCCAAATGAACATTAAAGGAAACTGTCAGTACATTTTTTTTTCTGAATACTTACTTCATCTATTACTTTTCTAATAATCTGCTTTCTGGATAAAACAGTTGGTGTAAGGAAGACATATAGGCCCTCATGGACTCCTATTTCCTATTTTCCAAAGTCAAAAAAAGAAGGAAAGAAAGAAAGAAAGATTGCTTTTAAAAATCCATTACTGGGGTGCCTGGGTGGCTTTGTCAGCTGAATGTCTGACTCTTGATCTCATGGATTGTGAGATAGAGCCCCGCATCAGGCTGTGTGCTGAGAGCACAGAGTCTGCTTGGGATTCTCTCTCTGCCCCTCTCTCTTCCCCTCCCCCATTCACTCGCTCTAATTCTCTCTCTCAAAATAAAGAAACATTTTTTTAAAAATCCATTACTGAATTTTGCCTGGGAACAGGGCCAAAGAATCTATTTTATTCCATGTTTTGAAAACCAAGATATAATTTTCACTTTTCCAGTTCACTTTTTTAGAATAGTCTGACTTGTTCTCCCTGATTTCCCAAAGGTCCCTGCAGAGTTTCAATTATGAAGCATCTAAGCCCTTCCGGTAGGTTGGTGTGTAATCTTCCCAGGAAGGACTTGAGTTCATTTGAAGCATCAGGGTGCTCTCTTCCAAATGCCACTCCCTTCTTGGCTTCCACTGCCCCTTTCTTAGGCTCACATCTCAAAAACGTTATTTTCATAAAGCAGCAAAGCAAGAATTCACAAGTTATATTTTCTTTCAGCCACTCGTCAATAACACTGTTTGCCTGGAGATACAGAGCTGCCTAGTCCTTGTCTTTGTACACCATAGACATCTAAAAATAGCCCCTCGTGTTGTATTTGCCATTGTTAGGAAACCTTCCCTCATAAGGACCCTCGATTGCCCATCTAAAGGTTTCTTTTGAATAGTGGTTTGACTCCCAGGGAAAACATCCTGTCCTTTGCAGTGGACATGGCCCTTGTGGGTCCTGGTGTTACTTAATTTAGAGCCTAGGTATAAGGGGGGCACCTGGGTGGCTCAGTTGGTTAAGCATCTTACTCTCAATCTCAGCTCAGGTCATGGTCTCATTGTTCATAGGATCGAGCCCCACGTCGGACTCCATGCTGACAGCACAGAGCCTGCTTGGGATTCTCTCTGTCACCCTCTCTCTCTAACCCCCTCAAAGTAAATAAATAAACTTAAAAAAAAAAAAAAGAACCCAAGTATTGGATTCCTAAGATCTTAAGGACCTTATACAATATTGCTTTAACTTCTGTTGATCTGAGGTACCTGTGAGCCCTCTGAGATGCTCAGTGAACAATCAGACAGTACATTATCCAGTAGTTTATATCCAATATTATTTTATTGGTTGGAGCTGGAAATATACAAGTTCACCTCAAGAGAATGATTTCACAGAACATTTATAAATGTAATCGTTCCACTATTTTTCTCTATCTCTTCCTTGTAGCTGCCACTCCTATCACTGTGGCAGCCCACATAATAAAAAGAGGTAAGAGGGGGGCGCCTGGGTGGCGCAGTCGGTTAAGCGTCCTACTTCGGCCAGGTCACGATCTCGCGGTCTGTGAGTTCGAGCCCCGCGTCAGGCTCTGGGCTGATGGCTCAGAGCCTGGAGCCTGTTTCCGATTCTGTGTCTCCTTCTCTCTCTGCCCCTCCCCCGTTCATGCTCTGTCTCTCTCTGTCCCAAAAATAAATAAACGTTAAAAAAAAAAAAAATTAAAAAAAAAAAAAAAGAGGTAAGAGGAAGGATCTTGGTCCTACCCTGTCCAGTGGCCTTGTCTCATTTTTGCAATGCCATGATTTGTAAACTAACCAACTCTGTTTGGACTTCTCAAGATGGCATAGTGGCGCATGTCCACATCTCTACATGTTGTCATCCACTTATTACTGTTGGCCACAAAAAGCAATTCATTGGGGATGATATTAAGAACAAGGAAATCTATTATTTCTGATATCTTGGTAGGGATGAAATGACAATTATGTTGATAAATGTAGGGTTTCTTTGTTCTTGTGCCAGAATCCACTGCTGTCTTTCCTATGATGGGACAGCTTTCTCTTGAGGTTCCAGTTCACCCTCTGAAGGAAGATCTTCTTAATAATCAGATTGCCCCAATGAAGAGGAATAATTCTCCATCTGTCCACTTGACTCTGGCTCATCTCTTCCACTTGTCATCTGCCAGAGGCTGGTTCTGACTTTCTTTTATATTCCAGGAGTGATCCTCTAAGAACTGGGGCAGAACCTGAAGTGAACTTCATCTCCTCCAACCTTGGGCCACATCTGTTGTACTCACACCATGCCTAGCCTTGGGTCTGCATAGAGTAGGTGCATTTATGAGTTGGCTATGGCTGCCATAACAAAATACTACAAAGCAGGTGACATAAGCAACAGAAATTTATTTTCTCATGGTTTTGAAGGATAAAAGTCCAAGATCAATGTGCCATCAGGGTTGGTTTCTGGTGAGGGTTTTCTTCCTGGCTTATAGACAGCTGCCTTCTTGCTCTGTCCACACTTGGTCCTTGCTCTTTGTGTGTGTGTGTGTGTGTGTGTGTGTGTGTGTGTGTGTGTAGGGAGGGAGATCTCTGGCATCTCTTTTCCTGTAAGGGCAGCATCCTATTGGTTAAGGGCCCACACTTATGCCCTTACTTAACCTTATATAGTCTATATTTCCAAATACAGCCACATGGGCAAGGGCTTCAACATAGGAATTTTAGGGGGACACAGTTCAGTCCGTAACAGGGAAGTATTCCATAAATGTTTGTAGGATGTATCAGTTGTCGAATGGCGATATCTTGATTGATTGATTGATTGATTGATTGAATGAATGAACTTCGTGACTTTTTTGGTGATCATTTGGAAGTAGAGAAGAGACCTGAACAGAGCAGGAAGCTCCTCTAAGGCCCCTTGGAGCACCCTGAATCAAAAAAGATTCTGTAACTTCAACTGGCAGGTCTCAGGGTCTCTTCTGTCTCATTTGCCAGAGGCCAGTTGGTTTGTGCAAGGGATTAATGAGGCCACAGGTGTAGGTTCCATCCCACGCGGCTCAGTTAACTCCATGTTGAGAAAGGCTCTTCCATGGCAGGTGTTAAGTCTGAAGAGCGAGGCATGGACAGTTTAGAATAACCTAGACATATGGACATGTAGGGCCACAGAGAGGAGCTCATCCGCTGTTCCAACACTGAATTGACACTAATGTTATACAAACAACAAACAAAGCATGTTTGTCGCTCTGAGTCAGAATGCATGTATTTTTCAGTGGAATACAAGCTCTGGTCCTAAAAATTAAAGTGAAAGATCTGACTTCATTCCAGCCTCATAGCCTTCTAAAGTGAATCTTTAAATTGTAAAGTATCTGTTGCTAAGTGGAGATTTCAAGATTTAAAAAAAAATACCATAAGAAGAAATGAAATCACCCATAAAATGACTCAGCATTTTAATGGATTTGTTTCCAGGTTTTTCTCTTACATGGTTGAATTGTGTATCTAGAGACTTTTGGTACATACATACACATTTCCCCATATTTGCCATCCGTGTTTATAAAATAACTTTCAAGGTCTGTGTAATACTTTACGCAGAGAAGTACATGTACCTATATGCATCGTGTGGATATTGGGATGTAGCTCGCTTGATTTAAAATTTTTTTTATGTTTATTCACTGAAAGAGAGAGACAGAGCACAAGCAGGGGTGGGGCAGAGAGAAAGGGGGACACAGAATCTGAAGCAGGCTCCAGGCTCTGAACTGTCAGTCCAGAACCCGATACAGGGTTGGAACTCAGGAACTGCGAGATCATGACCTGAGCCGAAGTCGGATGCTCAACCGACTGAGCCACCCACGCGCCCCAATTCACTTGTTTTTAATCTGGAAGATGTTTTTGTTACCAGTATGCACATGAGGTAGCGGAAAAGAAATTTGCTTTATCTGATTGTTTACCTACAGCTTGGCACATTTCATTAACCAATATTGGTGTACTCAAAAGAATACATTATTCAGCATGTCTGCTATTTTTCAGAAAGCAAATCAACTTGTTCTTTAATATAGATATTAGATAATTCACACTTGATCAGTGGAAAAATCAATTTCTTCTCTTCCCTTTTCTTTTCAGTGAATGAAATTTGGCGAGGAGACGAATAACAAATATAGAAGTGGTGCTCCCTCTTAACTCACTGGGTTTCCCCATCAAGGACGCTCTGTGCATAGTGTTGGTCCGCTAGATACAGGCCTTTCTCATACCTTGTTAGAGTCAGTTAGTAATTTCATTCCCTATACCCAGACCTACCAAGTGCAAATTTTCCAACAAATTAAATTTCCAGTTATTATTGGCTTCGATTTTATAGTCTCTCTGGAGAAAAATTAATATTGGTAGGAAATTCATAAAAAAGTGACATTCTCTGTGAGGGTGGTACATCTTCTTCTCCCTTCACTTGTGCCTCAGTGTTACATTTGCACTGGCCCTGATTGTGACAGCGCTGCTGCCCCCTCGGTGGACATTTAGGGTATAACAAATGAGAACATGTCCGGCTAGGGAAGGCGTAAGGGAACTAACGTTTACTGGATGCTTCTGATGATCACTAAATACTGAATTAAGTGCTTTTCTTTTGTACTTTATTATAAAGAATCCCAAGCATGGGAGGCAGGAGTTGTATTTTTAAAATAAGGAAACCGAGAGGTGCCTGGCTGGCTCAGTTGGTAGACCGTGTGACTCTTGATCTCTCAAGGTTGTGAGTTCAAGTCCCACATTGAGCATGGAGCCTACTAAAAGAAAAATTTATCTTGCTTATATTAAAATAAGGGAAATGAGGGTAGGGGCACTAAGGGATAGGGTAAGGGTATGGAAATAATACTGAGTACAAACCGTATGCTGGGTCTGTGCTAGGTGTGGACAGATTAGAATATTATTATTTTATGGATTTCACAGATTATTTCAGTTGATCTTTAAAACACTACCTTATGAAGTAGGGATTCCTAGAACATTTGACACATGGCAGAATAGGGGTCTCATGAGGGCTTTTATGCCCCCCAAACCTTGTTATCTCTCTTCAGTTTACAGTGCAGCTGGCCAGCTGTAAAAAAAAATGCCAATTTTTTTTTAAGTTATATTTATTTAAGGAATCTCTACATACCATGTGGGGCTCGAACTCAGGATCCAGGATCTGGCTGAGCCAGCCAGATGCCCCCAACCTATACAGATTTTTAAGAGTTTTAAAAAGGAAAAGCTAGATGTATTTCCTCAAGTAACTAAAACTTAAACACCATCAAGTATAAAAAACATATTTACGCAACTAAGAAAACAATATAAATCCTTGTTTTTTATAAGTACGTTTCTTTTTTTTTTAGTTTGACATTTTTTTAATGTTTATCTTATTTATTCTTTTGAAGAGAAAGAGAAAGTGTGTGTGTGCATGTGCACACAAGCATGTGTGCACAGGCATGTGCAAGAACAGGAGAGTGGCAGAGGGAGAAGGGTGTGAGAATCTTAAGTACTCTCACAATCGTGAGATTATGATCTGAGCCAAAACCAGGAATCAGACGCTTAACCAACTGAGCCACCCAGGCACCCTGACAGTTTGACTTTTGAACAAAAGAATACATTTTTTAAAAATAGGATGGAATAAATTCAAAAATCCATATTTGTACCTTATCTTAATGAATTTTTACCTGGCTCTCAATCCCTTTATAACCCATGTTAGGCTTTTGAGAAATGCTTTCTTTTTTCTTTAGCCTCACCAAGATTTTGAAACCCATGTCAATAGACAGTTCCCTTCACACTGTCCCAGATTCTTTTCTCAATGAGATTCATGGAACTTCTCTTTTATTATTACTTTCTATTAAGGTATAATTGACAAATAAAGCCTAATGTGCACAATGTATATATGGTGAGATGATCACCACAATCAAGTTAATTAATACATCTATATCCTCAATATAGTTACTTTGGTGTGTGTATGGAGGGAATAGCCTAAGGTCTATTCTCTTAGTAAATTTCAAGTATACAATACAGTATTATTAAGTATAGTGATCATGGTGTACATTAGATCCTCAGGGCTTATTCATCTTATGACTAAAAGTTTGTACCCTTTGACCAACATCTCCCTGTTTCTCCCACCTTGTAGCCCTGGAAACCATCATTCTACTCTGTTTCTATGAGTTTGACTTTTTTTCAGATTCCACATATGAATGATACCACCATTTGTCTTTTTCTGCCTGGCTTATTTTACTTAGCCATAGTGCCCTCCATGTTCACCCATGCTCTTGCAAATGGCAGGGTTTCCTTCTTTCTTAAGGCTGAGTAATATTCCAGTGTGTGTGTGTGTGTGTGTGTGTGTGTGTGTGTGTGTGTGTACCACATTTTTAAAATCCATTTATCCATCGATGGACATTTAGGTTGTTTTTATATCTTAACTATTGTGAATATGCTGTAACAAATTTGGGGTTGCAGATACCTCTCTGAGATACTGAGTGCACTTTCTTCAGACATATTCCCAGAATTGAATTGCTGGATCTTATGGTAGTTCTAATTTCAGTTTTTTTGCAGAACCTCCATACTATTTTCCATGGTGGCTGCACCAATTTGCATTCCCACCAACAGTGCGCAGGGGGTCCCTTTCCTCCACATTCTTGCCAGCCTTCATTATCTCTTGGAATCTTCTCTATCTTCAAAGAATTTTACGATCAAAAAGCTTGTCAACAAACCTTTTTCTTCAAGGCGGCATTGCAAACCACCCCCGCCACCAATTCCAGCTTTGTGAGTAAAAGAAAGCTTTTCGGAGTTGTACAAGAAGCTTGTTGCTAGAAATCCAACAGGGTACTGTGTTTGATTTCACCGGTAATTTTGCTCTGCAATATCTAAGCTTACAAGAGGAGATGAGCTTTTGGATTTCTTTGTGCATTTTTTAATCTAGGGGTAACAAGCCCCTTGCCTAAAAAAGTCAGTCTCCCATCTCCCGTCCACTGAGTGAATAGACACCTGGAATTTCTCTGGCAAATGGTAGTGTTTCTTTCTGTACCAAAAGATAAGACTGAAAATGCAAATATCCTGGGGAGAAGTCACATTTACTAAATTATACTCGTGCTATCCTGCAAATGATTGATACGGGCGTCTCTTCCCAAAGAAGGTTGAGATATCAGACATCGAGGAGCAGGAGAGATCCAGGGGTTTAAAGGGGAGGCGTGAGAAGGAGGAGCCAGTGCCTGCTCAGGGGGTAGGGCTCAGAGACTTTGATTCCTCACGGTTTCTGTCTGGCCTTTCAGAAAATATTTACGATGGGAGTCACATTTTATGCTTTAAAGTGTGCGCTTTAAAGTCAGTGTGCAAACTGTGGCAAAAAGCACTCTTGGAAATCCCTTAAATCTTCCAGTAAGTGCCATTCTTTCCATTTCCCAGGAAGCCCAGCATCGCCAGTTATTCCTAGGCGTTACCACTGC
Organism: Lynx rufus; assembly: GCF_022079265.1. Taxonomy (NCBI): domain Eukaryota; kingdom Metazoa; phylum Chordata; class Mammalia; order Carnivora; family Felidae; genus Lynx; species Lynx rufus. The sequence goes on along the minus strand of NW_025814826.1, from coordinate 49,653,233 downwards.
TGCTTCTTTAGCGGAGTCCCGTGGTGGTTTGCTTGTGTTTGGAGGCTGTGTGCTTAAAAAACGCATTCGGTACACCCAGATGAGCCAAACTACAAGACATGCAGGGGGACGGAGGCTAAGCCAGGAAACAGTGTTGTGCTCGCACCGGGACATACTCATGCCCGGGAATGGAATGGGGAGGACTATACACACCATTTAAGTTGTTCTCGCTCTCACTTTCTCAATTCTCTTTTTGGCCCAGTGGGTATCGTGGAACTTGTCTCGTGGGAGTTAAAGGCATGCGATTCAACTCCTCTGCACATTCAGCCGGATACGGCTCCCCGGGCACTTTCTAAATCTCACCGTAGCCCTGGAGAGGGACTGGCAGAGCAGAAGGCAGAAAACCACGGGGGACACTGGGGTTAAGCTGGACCCTTTGGTCCTAGGTCAGAAAAACGAGAGCAAATCAATGTGGAAGCTTTGATCAGATGACAGGTCAGGTGAACACAGTGGTTTACAGTTTGATGGAGATTTGTCTCTCTTTCTCGACAGGCTGGTCCATTCAGGTCCGGGCAAAGGATCGCCCCAGGCTGGTGTGGATCTGTCCTTTGCTACTCGAACAGGCACCAGGCAGGGGATCGAGACACATGTCTTCAGGGCCGAGACCGGCAGGGACCTCTCCCATTGGACGCGGAGCATCGTACAGGGATGTCACAACTCGGCAGAACTCGTCACCGAGGTCACCACAGGTGAGCACTGCTGGCTGACACAGGACCAGCACGCCCTCTCCTCTGCCCTGGCCTCAAAGTAGTTTCCACTATTGGCCTTTTTGGCTGTGGAGAATTCCAGAAGTACACTTAAATTCTTCCAAATTAAGGCACTGTATGCCCTACTGAAAAGCAAGCCTTTCTCCTCCTTCATTCAAGAAAAGTTGGTAACTTGGAGAGTCAGATGTCATTTTCCTACTTGTGTAACCCTGGGTGGCTTCCTGGAGGCATGTACTTTGGAGGCCCAAACTGGTAGGATTCTTGTTATCAACAACAGAGACTGACTCTGAATAGCTTATCACAGAATACAACAGAGTTGTTTACAAAACTGGGGAACCAGTTGGTGAAAAAGAGCGGGAAACAGACGTGTCTAGCTGGGGTGAAACAGCAAAGGGGAAACCACCAGTGACCCCTGCCCCTGGTATGGATGGAGAAGCCGAGGCTGGATGGAAGGAACACACAGTCAGTGCAGCCATGTTCCTGCAGAGCTCTACGACAGGGCCGGTTAGTGGGGAAAGTGGGATTTGTATAAAGAAGGAAGAACCTTCTATACTGTACTATTTATTGAGTGCTCACCACGTGCCAGGCATCTCATCTACTGCCTCTCAGTGTTTTTCTTTTTCTTTTTTTTTTAAGTTTATTTATTTATTTTGAGAGAGCGAGAAAGAGAGCGTGTGAGCATGGGGGAGCGGCAGGGAGAGAGGAGAGAGCGCATCCCAAGCAGGTTCCTCGCTGTCAGCTCAGAGTCTGATGCAGGGCTCGAACTCACAAACCGCGCAATCATGATCTGAGCTGAAACTCAAGAGTCGGATGCTTAACCGACTGAGCTACCCAGGCACCCCTCAGTGTTTTTCATACTATGAGAAACAACCCTACTAGGGGTCCAGAAATCAATGAATTGAGGCCAGACCAACATTTAAAAAATTAAATGGAATAGGAAAATCAGTGTAAATATTGTTTAGGTTTGTAGAACTTTTGATTCCGGGGTGTGTGTATGACTAGGGTCATAATACTTTGCCTCACCTTGTCTAATGCACACAATTCCCTTGCCAACCTGATTTTACAAATCTGGAAGCAAATCCTTAAGAAAGGGTAAGTAATCAGGGCGCCTGGGTGGCTCAGTCGGTTAGGCGTCCAACTCCAGCTCAGGTCATGATCTCGCGGTCCGTGAGTTCGAGCCCCGCGTCGGGCTCTGTGCTGACAGCTCAGAGCCTGGAGCCTGTTTCGGATTCTGTGTCTCCCTCTCTCTGACCCTCCCCCATTCATGCTCTGTCTCTCTTGGTCTCAAAGATAAAGAAACGTTAAAATAAAAAAAATTAAAAAAAAAAAAGAAAGGTTAAGTAACTTATCCAAGATCACACAACTCATAAATGACAAAACTGTAACACTAGGTTGTGTCATTCTAAAGACTCTTTCTCATTGACTATAGTGTCTACAAGGACATAGATCTCACCGCTATACCACTGGTCCGAAAACAGGCTGCTGTGATCAATAATTTTCATGCCACTCTCCAAATCAGATGGATAGATAGGTGACCGATAGACGATTGACAGATAGCTAGATGATAGATAGAAATGCATGCACATATAAATATACAGATATAGATAATCTAATTTTTTACTGGGCAAAGATAAAATTAGAGACTAGGAAGCAGTAGGAATCTAAAGTCACATGAATGAACAAAGTACGTGCTGTAAAATCTTGTACATTTGCTAAGGTGGATTCCATACTAGCCCAGTGATTTTCAGCAGCCAGCACAATGTACAGTTAACAGTGTCCGTAATGCTGTTGTTCCTGATTCTGAGATGTAAGGCAGACTGTTTCTAGCTCTGAGATCTAGGACCAACCTCTCTTCCAGGTGTCCTGCGGTCACTCATAAAAAGGGCATGTGTGACAGAGTGGCTAGTATCCTCAACAACAGTCTTCCAGGAAATCCAACATTGAGTCCCATAAGGCTGCTTCTCTGTTCACCCCTTTCTATCATGTTTTCCTGCCTGTTCCTTCATTTCTCTGTGTCTCTGAGCATCCAGTATAAGGTGGTAGCCACAGTGTGGGATTTAAGTCAGAAAGGCCTGGATTCAAATTCCAGTCCTGTTTCTTTCCTAATCTCTTACTCTTACTTGCCTCGCTTGTTTCCATTATCCGTAAAAAGAAGAAAATAACGGTACCTACCTCCTAGGATTGTTGTCGAGAATTATGAGAAATAATCCATGTAAAGCTCCTAGAACAGTGCTTGACACATAGTAAGTGCTCACTCAGAGTTATTAGTCACTACTCTTGTAATGACTTCTCCAGACCTGTGTGATCCAGTATGCTGGCTTCTGGTCATATGTGGCTATTTAAATATTATTATTTGTTTTTCTACGTTTATTTATTTTTGGGACAGAGAGAGACAGAGCATGAATGGGGGAGGGGCAGAGAGAGAGGGAGACACAGAATCGGAAACAGGCTCCAGGCTCCGAGCCATCATCCCAGAGCCTGACGCGGGGCTCGAACTCACGGACCGCGAGATCGTGACCTGGCTGAAGTCGGATGCCACCCAGGCGCCCCAATATTATTGAATTAAAATTAAATTACTCCCTCAGTCACACCAGCCACATTTCCAGGGCTCAGTCACTATATGTGCCTAATGGCTACCACGTTGGACAGTGCAGATCTAGAACCTTTCCATCACGGCTGAAAGTCCTACTGTACAGCTTTGCTCTAGGGGAACAGGATTGCCCACAAGACATCCTAGGTACAGCATTTCCAAACTTTAGCCACACTAAAAAGAACAGAAATAAAAGTTTTTGTTGTTGTTGTTGTTTTATTCTCAGAAGCCTGATTGCTGACCTCTACCCCCAGAGATTCTGAGTCAGCAGCTTGGGGATGGGGCCTGAGAATCTGCACCTAATAAATAGCAGGTGGTGCTGATGCTGCTGGGCCCTGGACCACTTTGGGAGCACTACCGCGCTAGGCAGCAGCTTCCCCCGGGACTCAGGAATATTCTGAAAGATGGGACACGTATCTTTCAGATGTGTAGTACGGTTTCTCCACATTTCCTCTACTCATGCAAACGTGAAAAAACAGATGTTTTGTAGAATTTCCACTGCAGCAACACCAACAAAATCCGTGTCTTTTAGTAGTTACCCTGAAACTGTTGGGTGCCCCGACTATTTTTCATCATTGTTGGACACCTTTCTGGAGCGTTGCTGAAACTTTTTTTTATGCTGAATCTGTATGGCAAGAAAAACTAGAGTTTTGGAGCTGAGATTTGGAAAACCTGAAAACTAAACTTAAGTTATATGTGTAAATACCGGAAAGATCCGTGCTCCTTGCAATAAATTCAGGAGTGTTCTAGGAAAGAATGGAGATAGCCAAAGGGATTTGGTTTAGTTTGCATTCCACAGATTTTGTAAAATCTTTCTCAATAAGTTGAACTCTACTTGGACAGGAAAATAATGAGGCTGGTGGTAGACCAGCCAAAGGAAATAAACAATGAATTGTGTGGATGGAGCTAGCCGGGTGGTGGGAGAGGAGAAATTACGGAAATGATCAAAGGTGCAACCCAGTTACAAATTGAAAGATGCCTGCAGGGAGTAGGGGAACGGGGCTTATGTTTTAATCAGAGCTTCAATTAACTTGCTAATGTGTTCGGTTTACCCTGTGTGGATTGAGAACATCTTGAGATAACCAATTCCATTATATGAAGGCCACGGATACCATTTGAGGTCGACTAGAATTGAAAGTAACCACAATCAGTTAATTCGGAATATCTGATGGCATAGCTTTTAAGTTCAAATATAGAGGAAGGAAGAAGAAAAGCATGTTTAAAGCTCATTTGCCCACCTATTTTGCAGGTAATAGAAGTAAAGAGTGTCAAAAACAAGGATTCAAGATGGGAAGCCATAACTACACCCATGCCACTGTCTTTGGTTATCCTAGGACTGTGGGGGTGCTAGAGGCCTACGGACCTTCTGAGAGTATGAGATTTACTGAGGGGCTCTGCCCAGGACTCAGAAATCTATTAGAGATTGTAGCGCACCTTTGGGAAATATCAGCTCTTAGTTACAAATTGAAAGATGCCTGTGGGAAGTCAGAAGGAGGGGTATGGGTTTTAAGCAGAGCTTCAATTAAAAGCCGCCTCATTCTGTGAGTCCCCTGTGTCTTCCCCCAAACTCTAAAGGCCCCCTGACCATACAGTCATTACTCTGCCTCTTTGCCAAGGTCCCTCTCCACATCCCTCTATATCCTGACTTCCAGAGAAGGAGAAAGAGACGTGGCATGGAGTGGAAAGAACTTGAATTTTGAATTCTAAACCACCTAAGTTGGGACACATTTCACCTGTCTGGGCGTCACTTTTTTTCACCTATAATATTAAGCTAAGGTCCTGCTTCAGAAGTTTGTGGTAAGGTGAAATTCAGTTTGGTTTATAAAGCCAAGCTGAGCTAATGTTGATATAGGGCAATCATAATGCCCATCCTCTTCCTCTTCCCAATCCCCATCCCCAGCAAAGAAAATATCCTGGTTTCCCTAAAGAGCTTTCAGATGTGTATGAAGGGCTGAGCCAATTTACTTGTCAGGGTCTGTCAATTGTGGTGTTCTGTGAAGCAAAAAAAATCCAATCTGATACTTAATAACCTTTTTCAGAACTCTTTGATCAGGGGTGTAAACATTCACAAGTCTTCCTAAACAGGAAGTAGGATTCTGGGGCAAGGCTGCATCCCACTCATAAGCTTAGAGTGCTGGTCACTTTTCCTGAACACAGTGAGGACCACGCACAAAAGCTGGCACCTGTTGTCATCAAGGGATTTTAATTTTGTTCCTTTGGATCACACAGCACCTTGTGAACACTCCCTGGGGCTCCTGAATGCCACACTGGGCAGAGAGGAAACAGCATTCACCACGGAAGATACCACATCTGGTATCTATCCTACTACACAGCTTTTCTAGAACCCAAGATCATCAGATCATCAGAGAAAACATTTAAAACCCTCATTTCTGTTTAAAAAATGAGCTTTGTTGGACTTTTTAAAAATTAGAAATGAGGTGGTTTTTAGGCTACTTGCTCTTGACCTCTTAGGTGTGCTAACTTTGGTAATGTCACGGAGGAAAGCTTGTTTCTTTCACCAGCTGGTAGACACATGGCATTGGGGCGTGTGCGTGCGTGCGTGTGTGTGTGTGTGTGTGTGTGTGTGTGTGTGGTGATGTTGATGATGGCCAATCAGAGGTAGCTTACCCTACATCAAATGTCAGGTTTTTTCCGGCTTTGGACAAGGCCAGTGGCAGGCAAGTATACCTGTCCACGTGTGTGCTATCAGAGGGTCAGAGAAGGGCGAGAGCCCAGATAAAAGTCAGCAAATCCCAGCAAAAGGAATTCTTTCAGCTTCTTTCCCTTGGGTTCATGGGGCAAGTTAAGATACATTATCAAAATCCATCCAAGGAGAATATTTTCATGAGCAGTGATTGATTTTTCAACTTGAGAAATGTGTGGCTGGCCCTGGGATTGAGGAGACTTGTAAGTTAAGTGCCTGGGAAAATGGACCGACCTCGCTTCTCACACCGCTGTGTCTCCTGTCTCCCCCTCAGCCTGCACCTACAAAAACCAGGCATGCTGCCTGACCATACATTACGAGAATGGATTTTCTATTACCACGGAACCACAGGAGGGTGCCTTTCCCAAGACCATCTTACAGTCTCCCTATGAGAAGCTGAAAATGTCTTCAGATGATGGAATCAGGATGCTGTATTTGGATTTTGGAGGCAAAGATGGAGAGATCGTAAGTGTATTTCTGTAGACAGTGCGATTTCATGTTTTGCTGGGCGGCACATCTGTGATGGCTTGCAAACGTAACGCTGCCTTATGTTTATTTAGCAGTTGACTATTTACAAAGTACCTGCAGGCTCATGTCTTGTTTGATCCTAGAAAAACTATGATTAGATCCAAGTATCTCAAAGTTCCTAACTTTTGTCTCATTTTCCACTAGCAAATCAATATTTGAATCAAAGAATCTTTTACAAAGTCAGCATTAAATTCTCATTAAATGGGGTCCCACCAGCTTCAAAATGCACCATTCATCCTTAAAAAGTCTCAAGCGTCTAATCTAACCTGGGCATCCGTGCTGGTGTGGGGGGTGCGGGGGCGTGACATGCGCAATGCCCGCCATCCGGGAGGTCTACAAGGAGCACAGCACAGAGGCAGAGGGTCTGGACGAGGGGCAGAGTAGAAGGGATGGTGGGGAACAAAGAAATGTGGTCAATACCTGCATGGAGGGAGAGCCAGACAAGAGCCCAGAAGTTTCGGGCTAATGGCAAATGTCTAACAAAATTAGCAAATTTGTCGGAGTAACTTTTAGACGTAGATCAATGCAAACAGCCAGTGTATTGAAATTCACAATTTGCTGTGATCATTACTGCCTGTTACAACAATAACAGTGTACTTCTTCAGTTCTATGAAAGGGTGGGAATTTGCATGTTCTTTCTAGAAAGCAAGTATAGTTCTTGACATTCTCCGGAAGACATAGGACCTCGTTTAAGCTGTTAGCATAAGGCCTTCATTTCAAAGTCAGGAGCACTGCTGTTCCGGGTCCCGAGACACCACTGGCCCCACATAACCCAGCACTTCTCACTGTGGGTATCACCTGCGGCCGTGAGGAATCCAACACCCTATGCCTGGCTGCTCATCTGAACTCACTTTCTGAGAACAGTTTCCAGCCAGTCATTTCCCTAACCTTTAAAATGGACCCACAGGATTTTATAGGATTTGTGTGTTTCAGTCAGTAGGTTCAGCCTGAAGCACCAGTTTGGAAATAAGTGACTAGAAAGTCCCTTTCGCTAAGAATACTTGTAGTTCAGTTGCTGCTCTTATCAATCACTCAACTGTGTGCTTTTTCCTAAAGGGGACCGCTCCCTAGCAAAAAAAAAAAAAAAAAGTCTCTTGCTTCCTTGGCTTGAAAAATCAAGGCTATTTTTGCCCATGAGGAAAATCACTTAGGTCTAAATTTCAGCCTTCCTGAAGCCTGTAATTATAACCTGACTCGGGAGATTTAGGAAGGACTGAGTTTTTGCTGCCAGTCCATTCAGCTGGTGAGTGCAAGTTCACACATAGCTCCCCCAGGTCAAGTCAGCAACCCCAGGAGGCAGGCACCACCCAGCCTTTCCTCTCCTTTTCCAGGGAAGGGAGCAGAGATGTGCTATTGAGATGGAGTTGAGGGTCAAGACACCCATGTTCTGAGTCTGTAACTAAGTCACCAGTTGTCTTGGGCAAGTCCTTGTATTTCTTTGGATCTGAGTCTCTCTGTCCATAAAATACAGTGACTGAAGTGGGTAATCGTTAAGATTACTTCCAAAAGTTGCATTCTGTCTTAGTGAAAACAGAATCCCCCCGACTCTGGCATCAGAGAAGCCTGCATCTGAGTCCGTATGTACCCTTCCCAGTAAGATCCGTGAGCTCAGAAAGTTTTAGAACTTCTTTAAGTCTTAGTTTCCCATATAAAACATGGAGATAATAGCAATAACTACCTCATGGGATTTTGTAGGAATTACATAAGACGGTGTAGAGCTAATATTTAGCACAGTGCCTAGTTCACGTTTAGCACAGTGCCTGGTTCGTGATAAATACAACCCTAACTTCGCTAGATACTATTATACATTCCGGTTGTTGATTCCCCAGTAGTGTCATCATCAGAACAGAACTGGAAACACCTCCAGTTTTCCTGAATTAGGTCCAGTGATAAAAATTCAACCTGACTCTTATGCTCTGGTCATGGGTGGAGACACATGTAGGCACACACGGAGCAGGGGACTTAACAGACATGTGACCCACATGCTTACAATTCAAGAGCACAGGACCCTGGGGACACAGCTGCTTAGCCCTAGGGCTTCTGCATTCCGTATTCTCTTTTTCTGTTATTTATTTTGAGAGAGAGACAGACAGCTCAGGGGAAAGGCAGAGAGAGAGGGAGAGAGAGAGAATCCCAAGCAGGCTCCACACTGTCAGCGCAGAGCCCCATGCGGGGCTCGAACCCATAAACCATGAGATCACGACTTGAGCCGAAACTAAGAGTCAGACAGATGTTTAACCAAGTGAGCCACCCAGTTGCCCCTGTATTCTGGATTTCACATACAGTATCTCATTTAATACTCTATTTACCCTGTAAATTAGGTAAGACTAAGAAAAATTTCAAGTGACTTGTCCCAGATTATATATCTAAAAAGTGTTAAAAGGAAAAAAAAAGTGTTAAAACCAGGACTCAAATTTAATCTTCAGATGTGAAATTTAGTGCTCCTCCAAGCTGGACCTAATCCAACATAAATAATATCACTATTGTGATACCAAAAATAAATGGTTTAGACAGTCAAGAAAGGCAACATCAATATGGATGCTACTGGTATATATAAATTTCACAGAACCTATTTCAGAAAAAAAAAGATATATGAGATGTAAAGAATAAGTTCAAAGAGTTAGCTTTTAAATCTCACTGAGGGGGTGGGGGGGCAAGGATTTACAGCCATAATTGATTCAGTTCCCATTTAAAAGCAGGAAGTGCTCAGATCCATTTGATGTGCAAATCGCTATTCTGTATCAAGCATTGATTGAAAATCTCTCACGCTCTCTTCTTTTTAAATTTCAGCAACTGGACCTTCACTCCTGCCCCAAGCCGATCGTGTTCATCATTCACTCCTTCCTGTCAGCGAAGATCACAAGACTGGGCTTGGTGGCCTGAGCAGGGGGATGGCTTGCCTTGGATAGAAGGAGGGCTGCTGTGGGACGTCAGATCGGCTGCTCGGCGAGCGGGGAGATGTAGCATAGCAGGTCTGCCGCAGTCAGCTTTAGATCCCCGAGTCCTCAGCTGCCCCAGACTTCTCCATCAGCTTCACCAACTACAAGGGGGTGCCCCAAGAAAATACCGCAAGGAATATCAGGAGAAAAATGGCTTTTTAGAACGGTAGAAGGGTAAAGAAGTGAGGGCGAATGGGAATACATAAGCATAGCTTTGAAATCACGACAATCAAGTACATGAACATTAGAACAGCGTGTGCAGATCTTAATCATACCAGTGTCTAGGCAACTGGTTCACCCAGGTAAGCAAGGGCTGACCAGATGAGAAATGGACACATTGACCTCCCCCACCCCCGATAACAATGATCCCTTGTTTTAGTGTGATTGATTGCCTACTTCTAATTGAGTTGACTTTTGCTGGTAAGGAAAGAGAAGTGCTTCAAATTGGAAACCCACCTTTTACTTAAGTATGAAGCAGCTGTAATTTTTTTCTTAATGAATTATCTTTAAGTGATGTACAATGAGTCTGAAGTATTCTCATTAGCATATGCCGAGCAGGAATTAAATAAAGCGTCAGATACTGATCTGAGCTCTGAGCTGGTGGAATCTGAGCCAAAGTAGACTGTTTATAGTGCAGAGCTTTGCAGAAGAGTCGTGTGCTTGAAAGATGATTAATCTGGAGACTGCACTCACACCAAGGTGTGTTATCTTAGAGCCAAGACGGATAGCTTTACTTATAGAAAGCAAATTATGGGTATTTTTTTAAAAGATTGTCATTTGAGATATATATAAACATACGTATATCTCCTATATATATAACATACATACATCTATATAAAACAGCTCACATGAGATTAACTAATTATCCCCATTTCGTGGTTTTCAGTGGAAATACTGAGCAATTTATTGACCCTTGTGCCTGCCTGTGCTCGTATGCATGCATTTTCGAACCAATCATAGAGCAGCGCATATAATTCTGGACGATGATGGGCTTTACGCATACACCCAGAGTGGTAATCAAATCTGTTGACAGCATCCGCAGCTCTTAGGAATTCCAGGGAAATAATATAATGACCTGATATTTTTCTACAAGAATATTTTCAGACAACATAGAGCATATTTCTGATTTAATGCCTTTATTTTTACCTTTCAATACAAATTCAGTAGAAAGACACCAGTATCATTTGATTTTGGAGTCCCTTTCCTCAAACCTTAAAAATTAGCTCTAGAGGTTCCGTAAGCATTTGTAACCCTTCTTCCCCCTGTAATGTACATAAAGAAATGTTCTGGATTGGACCTATGCGTTTTTGCAGAACTTTTAGCAAATACCTATGCAAAGAGCTTTTAAAAGTGAAACGGTCTTAAAGGAATGTAATTTTGCCCACCAGATGTTTATTGAGTTACAAAGCTGGTTTTAGATTTGTGTTTCCCAAAGTGTCTGTCATGTAACCCTAGTTCCAAAGGGCGTCGACAGATGTGTTTTGTTGGGGGAGAATAAGAGGTTTGTGTGTTAAAGTGTGTTAAACACCAAGGTAAGAAATGTTAAACAGATTTCATGATTGTGGGCCCCCTCAAGGGCTTTAATGTATACACTGAGATTCTTCAAGGGGGGACCCGTGTACTATTCAAACATTTCTAGAACTTTCTGTCAGGGCATCTTGTTGAAACTGGTGTTTAAAAAAAACAAAATAAAACAAAACAAAACAAAAAACACTTTGGAAACAGCTTTAGGACACTGATTTTTCTTTTTTCTTTCTTCTCTTTTCTTTTCTTTCTTTTTGGTTTCTTATTTTAAAATGCTGAGGAGTGAAGTCCCACCCTGAATACTACAGGAAAGCTTTGATGCATTTGTAAATTATACCGAACTCTTTCATGACATATTTTCGAAGTCACTGGAATGTTGTTATACAAGAGAATTATACTTATGCATTGTAAATAACATTGAAATACATACATTAATGCCAATAGTTCAACAATGTAATCTAAGGTGCTCATGACTACATGAAGTATGAGTTAATTGCTCATAATTAAATTGCAAAGATCCTATTATATATTTATAGACAAATTAAAATGATAATTACAAATATTTCTTCATCACATTAAGTTTTAGACTGATTAATATCTGGGTGGGGGTCAACAAACTACATTCTCTGCATTTACAAAAACTTAATTTAAATATTTATATTTTAGAAAATATACATTTGAATAAATTTATGCATTTTCTGAATAAAAATGTGTTATTAGCAAGAAATAGACAATTTTACTAAGAGAATTGTGTATACGAATCATTTTTTTTTTCCTTCACAGTTAAAGTGTATCATATCTGAGTGGCTATGATGAATCAATTTCAAGTACTCATTTTTCCTCGTTCTGAATTCAGCAAATTACAATGATTTTATACTGTAGATTTTAATCTTGGCTTGATGTGTGTTATGGATGTTGTGAAAGACACAAAGTCCTATGTCTGGATACAGTCACTGCGTCATTTTGGGGAATTTGTTTTTGTCCAATCTGCTTTGTGCTCAGTCCGTTTCTTATTTGAATCAATGAATTATTAAATTCACATTTGTCCCTTTAAGGGTAAATCAATACAAATGACTGATGTTTTAACTGTACTTACTGGGAAGCTACCCATTTTGCTGGTAGATGTGGTTAGGTGATCCCTAAGCATCCCAGGGATTTGAAGAAGGCCAACAGGAATATAGAAAGCAATCTCTTTCCTGACTTGAACTAAGTAGAAGAAAAAAATCATAAACGTCTTAAAAACATCCACGTGGAGGCGTTTAATTAATTCTATCAATTTATGGAATTAAAATGCTGAAAAATGCATTCTCCTACAATTAATGAGCAGGGCCTTTCGGGCCCTTGTTTTACAAATATTAGTCCATCTTGAGGGGAGTGGGCTGGGATGAGGGGGTAATATTTGAATGTACCTTGAGTTAAAAAAAAAATGTGCCTATGTTTATAGCACCATGGATATCATGTAAACTTTACATATGAATTAAATAAATATTCACCTCTGAATATGGTGGACTGGTTGGTGGTTTCATGATAGCCACGGACGGAATGTGAAGACACATCCCACTATTCTCTTCCTCCAAGACTGGCCTTGGAAGGTGCTAATGGGTAACGGAGATGCCACTAGAAAGTTTGGTGTGTGGGGGTTTTGTGTATAATTTCAGGATGGGTCTTCATCTGGAGCTTAGGGATCTTGGCTCTTATTTTAAACTAAAAATACATGGGATTTGACCTGTATACCAAGCTCCAAATACTCAAATCTTATGTAGTACTGCAACTTGGTTTGTTTTTAATTGCTTATAATGGCTTAGTCTATGGCTGGGAAGTCTTTTTACTATTTGAAAATTTAGTAGTATTGAGATTACATTTAAACTGTAGAATCTCACTTTTGAAGAGAATTTAGAGGTCATCAAGCACATTATTGCCAAAAGTTTATTTATAATTTTAACACCACCACCTTAGTGTATCTTAGGGTATATTTGCTAGAAATATAGCAACATAGTATATACATATAAAAATGAATACACACCAATTAAATTCTTTAAAAAGTTTGTACCACCTGAAGTCATACCATATACACTACTGGTCCAAGTGCTACATTTTGGGAAACACCAACCGTGCATAATATTCCACTAAACTCAGGTGACTCTTCCTGAACATCCCTTGCAGTGTTCATTCTGCCTGAAATTGGAAGTGTTCAGCTATGGGATGGGGGCTCCCGCTCTCCTGAGGCAGGTCATTCCACTGCTGGATGACTAGAGTTGTTGGAAAGTCCTTTCATTTTTAGAGCCAAAACTTAGGTCCGCCTGACTTTCAGTCATGAATCTGTTATACCCTAGAAAACACTGAAGTCCGATCTCTTTTCCACATGAATGTCCTATATATAGTAAAAAGACAAATCAAGGCTGGGGGGTTGCTAGGCAATATAAAATTATCTGAAAATGGCTTTAAATAGGACACTTAAATGCCTTGTTTTTATCCCTAAAGAATCAATTGGCCAAGATTAAAACTCTCCATAATAACCTAGTGGTGGAGAGTGATGGGAAAACGGGTATTTATAAGCCCATTAGTAGGTGTACATTTGGCAGTAATTTGGAAGGCATTTGGCAAAATCTATAAAAATTTTAAAATACACATACCTTTTGATTTTAAGATTTATTCTAGAGATGTAAGTAGACTAACATGGATCATCTTTGCAGCATGTTTGGAACAAGAAGCTAAAAAGGTCAATGAATAAGCTAAATAAATCTTGGCACACTGATGTATTAGAAGACTGATCTGTCTCTAAGTGCTAACGTGGACAAAATGGCTAAATGCAAGTTCTGCAAAATGTAGATAAAACCACAGATACATAGATATACAGTCCATCCTTTTTTTTTAAGTGTTTCTCAGGAAGAGTGGCACCTGCCAGGGCATTTTGGAAATCTGTGCTGGTGTGGTTTTGTCATCACAACGATGCAGGGGTGGGGGATGGGGGGACACAGTATTTACTGAACAAGAACGGTGGCTGGTAGACTTCCTGCCAGGTGATGACAGTCCCCACATCCAGTGGAATTGTTTTGTCCTCTGAGATGTTCATGTAGGTGAAAAACATAATTATCTGAGCCTAGACCCTGACTACATTTTACATACAAGAACACTTTTTGACTGGTTCAATATATTCTGAATTTTCTAGGTGTGCAGCTACCATGCACATGGAAGGAAGACTGTGTTTTTGTTTGGTTCAGGGTATTTTATAAAATGTTTTATAAAAACAACTCACCCTTAGCCAAGTGCGTACGTACATGGGACTAGAATCATCAACACAGAACACCTGGCTACTTGGATGTGCCTCATTCACACTGAATCTAGGCAAAAATAGTCAACTACTTTTATCTTTTAGTGGAGTTGTACCCCAGCATCTCCATATTGAAATGCATTATTATCTTACTATCATTATTGTCCTTTTCTAAAACTTCTTTACCTTACAGTTAGGGGATCTCAATCTTTTTTTTTTTTTTTAAGTTTACTTATTTATTTTGAGAGAGAGAGAGGCACCAGTCGAGAGTGAGAGGGAGCGTGCGTGCAAGTGGGGGAGGGGCAGAGAGAGAGGGGGAGACAGAGAATCCCAAGCAGGCTCCGCACTGCCAGCGCAGAGCCCAGTGCGAGGCTTGATCTCACAAACCATGAGATCATGACCTGAGCCCAAGTCAGATGCTTAGCTGACGGTGCCACCCAGGCGCCGCTAGGGGATATCAACTTTAAAAAAATCCTGGGGCGCCTGGGCGGCTCCATCGGTTAAGCATCTGACTTCAACTCAGGTCATGATCTCACAGCTCATGAGGTTCAGTCCCGAGTCGGGTTCCGTGCTGATGGCTCAGAGCCTGGAGTGCGCTTCAGATTTTGGGTCTCCCTTTCTCTCTGCCCCTCCCCTGCTCACACTTGCACTCTCTCTCTCTCTCAAAAATAAACATTAAAAAAAATTTTTTTTTAAACAATCCTGAGTGCATGTAGGTTATGTTACTGCGGTAGACACATCCTATTCATCTCCTCAAATTCCCTCGATGCCATCATTCGGTGGCCTAGACTCTCAGCTGCTTGCTTAACCATAGGCACCACCACAGCCAAGCTAAGGAGATGCATCCTGGAGTTCCCGAGTTTTGTCATCAATTCCAGACTTGGGTGAAAGGCCACACACTGTAGGGGATAAAAACTGGTGTCCTGGGGTGCCTGGGCGGCTCAGTCAGTTACGCATCCGACTTCGGCTCATGTCATGATCTTGCAGTTCAAGAGTTTGAGCCCTGCGCCGGGCTCTGTGCTGACAGCTCAGAGGCTGGAGCCTGCTTTGGATTCTGTCTCTCTCTCTCTCTCTCTCTCTGCCCCTCCCCTGCTCTCACTCTGTCTCTCTCTCTCAAAAATAAACATTAAAACAATTAAAAACAAAAACAAAAAAACTGTGTCCTGAGCAGCCACTAATGACCTGAGCAATCCAGAACTGTACAGGATTTAAATCTTTGTGGGGCCAAACAGGAGATAGTAATAGGAAGGAGCCAAGCAGAAAAAGAATCCTCTTCCTTTTTCTTGGGTACATCCTTGTGACAGGGTTTCTCCACACACCTTATATCCTAAGACAATCCCTGTGACTGAGAAGACACCTGCTGGGGGACTGGATGTGTTTCTTTGGGCCTCATGAAGCAGTGGCCACTGAATAATGTATCACCTGCTTTGCTCTCCTGCCTTCCCCACCTCTTTTCCCCTTTCTTCTTTACTCTCACAGCCCTGGAATTGAACATTCCAAATACGGCATCAGCACCTAATCATATCCCACACAAAAATTAACTCAAAATAGATCACAGACCTAAATATAAGAAATAAAACTATAAAGCAAAAGATAACCCACAGAATGGGAGAAAATATCCGTAAGTCACGTATCTGATAAGGGGCTAGAATCCAGAATATATAAAGACCTCTTACAACTCAACAATAACAGGACAAACAATCCAATTAAAAGCGGTCAAAGGATCTGAGTGGACAGATCCAAAGATCTGTAAATGGGCAACAGGCACATGAAAAAATGCTGAACATCAGTAGTCATCTGGAAAATGCAAATCAGAACTGCAATGAGATACCACCTCATACTTCACATCACTCGTCAAGAAGGCAAATAATTACAAGTATTGGGAAGGATGTTGAGAATTTGGAACGCTACTACATTATTGGCTGGTGGAATGCCAGAGGGTACAGCTGCTTTGGAAAACAGTTAAAACAAAAAAGTTAAAACGTGGAGTTACCATATAGTCGAGCAATTCTACTCATAAGCATATGCCCAAGATAATGGAAAACTTATGTCTATGCAAAAAACTTGCACACAAACGTCCACAGCAGCATTATTCATGACAGCCAAAACGTGCAACCAGCCCAAATGTCCAATAATTAATGATAAAACATTCGGCTATAAAAAAGAATGAAATACTGACACGTTACAACATGGGATGAACCCTGAAAACCTCATGCTAAGAAAAAGAAGCCAGACACAAAAAGCCATAAACTGTTATGAGTCAACGTACACAAAATGTCCAGAAGAGGCAAATCCATAGAGACAGAAAGTAGATTACTGTTTGCCAGGGGCTGGGAGGAGGGAGAATACAAAATGACTGCTTGTAGATAATGGCGTTTCTGTTTGGGGTGATGGAAATGTTCTGGAATTAGGTAGTGGTGCTGACTGCACAACTTTGTGAATGTACTAAACCCACTGTATTATACACTTTATAGGGTGACTTTTATGATATGTGAATTATGTCTCAAAAATATATGTTGTGGGCGTGGTTTACCAAGTTCTCGTCTAGCCGTTAGATGATGGTCACACTCACCATTCTCTTCAGGACATGTCTCTCCTCACTTTCGTGTCTGAGTCCCTGGGGGACAACACCCTTAAGATTCTTAAAAACCCTTTTGTCTAGCTGACAGGGTCTACTTTTAAATCATTCACCCTAAATATTTCTAAGGTCTTAATAAAGGATCATATAACCACACCTTAGGTTTGATCTTTTTCCTTGGAGAATCTTTTGCCATTGGAAATAACTGGAAGTGAGAAACCATTTCACTTCTCTGACTCACAATGTCCTAAGACTTCAGCATCTCCTCGAAATGCTGGAAAACCACACGGTTCCTCCTTTGGCTCATCTATCTTTTCCTGCATCTTACCAGATGCAGCTAAATTAACAAATGGCTTACTGACACTTTTTTTTTTTTTTTTTTAACATTCTGCCTAGAAATAACCCAAATACTCCATGAGTGCATCAGGCACAACTCTTTTCCAGGTTCCGCAGGCAACAGTTTTGCCAAATGTACCATCTCTACGTAACACAGTGAGCTGGTCGGGCCCCGTGTCTCCCTCTTTCCCTCATACAGGGGCCCTGTCATTTGTCATTTTAAAGAGGGTGAGCTTTCAGCATTTTTCCCAGCATGGGTAAATAACTCTCCAGAACAGCTGACATCTTAAGCTCAGTCCCTGCACTCTTGCCCATATACCTTTGAAGGGCCCTGTCATGCTTACCCTATATAAAGGCAGAGCACCTGCTTGGCTGGGTTCCTCCCAGGGAGCATAGCTCCAAAGTGTGTGCATCTGTACTTCAGCCCTGCCACCTCTCCTTCCGTGAGTGGTAGTTTACACGAAGTGCTATTTGCCAGAAGTTCCTTGCTCGATGCCCTTGGAGGAGCAGACGCTGACCTGAAGTTTCTGGGCCTTTTAGGTCTCTCCTTTGTGCCTGCTTTTATCTTTAACCACTTTTTACTTGAGAATCCAGCCTCTGAGGTAGACAACGTGGAATGAGCTTTGGAATCCCAGTAAGGCATCTAAAAATTTAGGAACCAATTTCTTTGGCCAGTTGAATTGACTGAAAGAGTTCTCCAAGTCATTATTATTGGTTCACTTTGGAGATATAACTTCAACAAAACAAAACCTACAAAACACATGGAGTTACTGTGTTCCCTTGGCAAGGATATATCCAGTCTCCCCTCCCTCTCTCCGCACAGCCTGACCTAACCCCACCACCCAGTCACCTCCCAAGGCTCACTGGCCTCATGCGGCAAACAAGGATGCAGCAAAGGTGCAGTGTTTTTGGAAACTGTATTTGATGACTCTTTCTGGGGCAAACAAGGTTGGGTATCAGTTTCATATAGTTCAATTGAATACAACAGAGAATGTACAAATTTAATCAAGCAGATTGGATCTGGACTTTCTCTATCAACTATCTGGGAATATGAACACAGTGGAGACTTTGATAGGACAATGGGCTTTTAGAAGGAAATCAAGACAGAGTGATTTGCCTAAGTACCTAGGTGAACACTCTAGTACCCATGTTACGCAGCATGCAACAATTCCAAGTATACGGTTTGATGAGTTTTGAGAAATGTGCAGCCAGTGTACCTACCATCACAACCATGACATAGAACATTTATATTACCACAAAGTTTCCTCGTGTCACTTTCCGGTCACTCCAACATCTGACCCCAGGAAACCATTTTTGCTTTCTGTGACTCTGTATTTCCTCTTCTAGAATTTCATATTTCTGCCATTTTCTTCTGAGCGCGTTTTGAGAGTCATCCATATGTTGCTGCATATTTTTAGTTTGTTCTATTATATTGATAAGTAGTATTTCATTATGTGGATATTTTATTTTATTATTATTTTTGGTGGAGGGAAGGAGGGGCAGAGGGAGAGGGAGAGAGTGAATCTTAAGCAGGCTCCATGCTCAGTGCAGAGCCGGACATGGGGCTCGATCTCACAATTGTGAGATAATGATCTGAGCTGAAATCAAGAGTCGGATGCTCAACCAACTGAGCCACCCAGGCGCCCCATGGTTATTTTATGATTTGCTTATCCATTCACTTATTGATGGACATCTTGGTTGTTTCTAGTTTGGTGCTACAAAGCATTAAGTGGCTATGAGTATTTAGTACAATCTTTTGCACAACACAGGCTTTTATTTACCTTGGGTAAACACGGGGATGGCTGAGTCATATGCGGAGTGTAAACTGAATTTTATAAGAAACTCAAATATTTTCCAAAATGATTATTGCATTTTCCATTCCCAACATCAGTGCAGGAGATTTCCAAATGCTCCACATAGTCACCAAGACATGGTGTCATCAGTTTTAAAGTTTTACACATTCTAGTTGGTGTTTAGAGGCATCTCATTAATTTATATCCTCTTGACGAGTGAGGACACTGAACATCTTTTCATGTGTTTATTGCCATTCCTATATCTTCTTTTGTAATATCTTCTTGTAATATCTTTCATGTGTTTATTGCCATTCCTATATCTTCTTTTGTAACATTTTGTGGAATGTTTTTTCAACTCCTTGCCTATTAAAAAAAACCCTCTAGGTTATGTCTTATTAAGCTGTAAGGGTTCTTTGGTTCTTTATATACTGTAAATAAAATGCTCACCCTCATTATTTTTAGTCACCAAAAAAGGAAACAGGGACTCTGCTGGTGGGTATGCAAACTGATTTCTCAGAAAGGCAATTTGGAAATATTACCATCAGTCTTAAGACTCACAAATTCCACTCCTAAAAAGTTATACAGAGAAAATAATCAGTGATGCATTAGGAAGATTCATTACAGTTTTATTTATAATAGGGAAAAATTGAGCCTATTATGTCTAACAATGGGGACTGGTTAAACAAATTGTGGTTCCTTGATATTACACAGTTATTAAAATTTTATATATATATATATATATATATTTCACGATATGTTAAGTGGAAAACAGGCAATTAAATTAATACACAGACACAGATGAACACACATACACACATATACACACATGTATGGCCCCAACTTTTAAAATATTTTAAAAATAATTACATATATATTTTAAAAATATTACCAGTGTTTACCTAGAGATAGTGGGGCAATGTTGGAATTTTTTTTACTCTGTTTTGTATTTTCTGCATTTTCCAGATTTTCTACCATGAGAAAAGATCTTGTTTTCTGGGAGTCTCTACTTAGTCATTTTCACTATATCTTATTTTCACAATTTCTGCCCTTTCTTCATTTCTAATCCCAAATAAACATGAATAGCTCCAACAGCGCTGGCCCCGAGGCAGGGCTAAGGGAAGACAGCTACCTGTGTAAATGTTTTTACCAATATTTTCTAAACCAGGAACTTCCCAATAAAGTATGCTGTTGGGTCACATGAGAAAAGCCACTGGCAATGTCTTACTTGAGATTCAGTCATTTTATCTGGCCTAACAACAAAGACATTTACCAAGAAGAAAAGAAGTAACTTTTTCTATTTATTGAAATAAATAACCAAGAGTAAAGATTTAAAAACATATCTTAAAATATTAACCTTAAAAATTAAAATATAGTGAAACTGTAAAATAAGTATACAATTAAAAAAGCACATTAATTGAGCATCCTCAAAACTATATAAATATTGGATACTTATAAAATTATTTAGAGACAAAACATCTATTCTATGAATAAAGTTTGAAATTTGCTTATAATTTTCAAACTAAAGAAACAAATAGGAAATAACAGCTCTGGCCAATTTATAACTGTCCAAAGAGAAAGATTCTGTGTTATTTCTTGCTTGTCTTTTCTAATACCCATTCAATCACCTAGGAGGAGAAAAAATGTGATTACTGTTTGTTTCTACTGAAAACACAAGGGATAGCAAAAGATAAAGTTCAAACAGTATCATAGAAATTTGAAATTAGAAGTAGCACGTCAAAATCTTAAAACGCATTTTATCTTAAAAGCACATTTTATTTTCTAACTGAAGGAAAAAAAAACTGAAGGTAGATTTCGACTGCAGAGTACAGGAATTGTCCTCACTGAACACAATAAAGATTCTGCTCTATTTTTCACCTTTTTAAAAAAACGTTTTCAAAGGGTCACTGGAAAGAAATTAAACCAAACTCTGAAAACAACTAATCAAAATGGATTAATTTTTCCAGCTCTTTGGATTTAAAAATATTTTTCTTTCTTAACATCATTTCTAGAAACTCTTTTGTTAGTAGAGCAACCTATTAAATACTTCAAAATGCTCTGTTTGCATTAGCTATTATTATTTTAAAGAGAATTCTTACAGCATATATAACAGCATCGTAGCTACCCTAAAATAAAATAGCAATTTAATTGAATGTAGTTTCTTGGGAATAAGCTATTTACCTGCACAGCATTGTTGTTTGCTGTTTTCTTCATTTCTTCAAATAAACCCCTTGAAGTTTTAAGATCCTAAATATAACAAAATAGAGCATTTCATGATTTGTACATTAAATTACAGAGAACAAGTCATTATTAATCAAATAAACTTGAGATTATCTTAAAACATTGTACAAGTATCAGTGGGACTCAGGAAATATTACAAAAAAAAAAAAAATCAAAGTAAAAGATTATAATTAGCTCTACCCTGAAGTATCAAGATACTTTAACATCTGTAACAACAGGAAAATACATATAAATATATATAAGTGTACTATATATATATTATATATGTATATAAATCTATGTCATTCTAACCTCATATTCGCAGCAGCACTGACCAAATCTAAGCATCATCTTTGACTATGAGTATCCACTAATGCTTTGGTACTCAGGAAATGAATACACAGCATTTGTATTTATTTTTTAGATAAAATCTCTTTTTTCTCTTCTTTTCGTTTATTTCATTCTACAAAAAAGAGGGAATGACTCTTTGTTGACAGGAAAGGAAACTGAAATCTCTTGACTTTAAAAAAATGGGATTATATCAAATTAGATTACAAAGTAAAAAAAAAAAATGTATTAAAAAAAAAAAAAGCAGTCCTCTGCTGTACCTCTAAGTTATGCTTCCCAGAAGACAGATGGCCACTTTCAGTTCTTTTAGCTGTTTCTCTTATTTATACCTTCAGGTTTCTGAATAACATGCTCATGCTGCTACTTTTTGATTTAGGAATTAGAGGCAATGAACACTGTTATGGGTTCAAGTAGTGGGTTCAGGTGTCTGAATCCTGCCAGCCCCTCCCCTTCCTCTCAATAACTGTTGGGCCACATTTTTTATTAATAAATAGTGTGTTTGCATTATTATACCTCCGTAAATACAGTTCGGTCTTGAGCTAAGTATGTATTATAATTATCCTCTCATGTAGCATTTTGTCTATCCTGTAGTTAAATTACATTTGCTTAGTTTGCCATGTGTGTAAATCTAGGTACCCCCCCCCCCCCGCCGCCCCGCCAAATGCTGCAATAGACTGATTCAATGTACAAACAGCAAAGTTGTTTCAAATACTCAAATACACTGGATAATCTCTCAGTTAAGGTTTTATAAAAATCTGATTTTTATTCTTATTCTTATTTTTTCACCTGGCAATCTTTCTCCCAAAATCTGCTCTGATTTGGTCTAACTGCTCCTTAGGTCAGCTCTTGGTTTTTGACTCAGTCCCTTCTTCTGCTAAACTTCATCCTCTTTGCAGATGCTTTGAAGCACCTTCTGCTCCCCTATGTTCATCTGTTGAGTTCCTCAAAGTCCATATATCAGTGAAAGCATATATTTGTCTTCCTCTGACTGACTTATTTCACTTAGCATAATACCCTCTAGTTCCATCCACATTGTTGCAAATGGCAAGATTTCATTCCTTTTCATTGTCTAGTAGTATTCCATTATATATACACACCCCATCTTCTTTACCCATTCATCAGTCAGTGGACATTTGGGTTCTTTACATAATTTAGCTACTGTTGATGGTGCTGCTATAAACATTGGGGTACATGTGCCCCTTCAAATCAGCATTTTTGTATCCTTTGGATAAATTCCTAGTAGTGCAACGGCTGGGGTGTAGAGTAGTTCTATTTTTAGTTTTTTGAGGAACCTCCCATATTCTTATCCTATGTTTCCTGATTTTATCATTTGATTCTAATTTCTGGTAAATTTCTTCATCTCAACTGTTCAGCCTTTCTGTTGGATTGATTTTATCACATTTTTAATTTCAAGAAGCTTTCATGTTCTATACAGTTTCTGGAAACAGCATCCTGTTCTAGTTTTACGGATGCAATTATCTTCTCTCTGAGAGAATTTTAGTTTTTATGAAGTTTTCTACAGCTTTCTGCTCCTTACGAGTTCCCTTCATTCCTTTACATTTTGGTATCTCTTTACTGGAAAACCCTCAAAAGTCTGCTAATCCTTGGAGGCCCAATCATATTTAAAAATGAGACATAAAATTATATTGGAAGCTCTGTCTGGAGGCGTTACAAAGTAGGGTTATTAGGAGGCCAGCTGGTTTTTTCCTTGTGGCCTTTAAATCTTTTTTCTCCAGAGACTACTGTCTGCACTGTCACAGAGATGGGGGGGAGAGTACATGCAGTGTACCGTGAAGTTACCCTTGTGGCAGAAGGACCTGTAGAGCAAGGTTCCCCAGTTCCCTTTGTAGATCTTTATTCAATCCCCTTATCTTCCGCCTGGCACCACGCTCCTTTCCTCCATGATACTCGGTGTCTTCAAACCTTGAGTACCTCGGAGACCTGTTACATGAAGTGGTTTGTTCCTCACTGGTGCTCCGCGGGGCACGGGCTTCTCCATGATACCATGCTTCTGTGGGCTCTGTCTTGTTCAACAACGTACTAACCATACTTCTACACTTTTTTTCTCTCTTTGTTTCTTTGTTTTTGTACTTTAATACCATCTTTCTTGAGAGATTTTAAAAAGAAGGCGAATTAAATGCACATGGTCAATCTGTAGTTTTAACCAGGAACTCACGCACAACTCTGATTTGAGTCCGAAACTCTAAAAACTGGAGATAATCCAACAGCATCCAAGTTTTACAGAAGCATCATCTGCGTGGCTGATCTGTCCAATGTCTTACAACTAGCTGACAGTGGATCCAAAATTAGGAACAGGGTGTTCTGACACTCATCCCAGTTGCCTTTTTCACTCTATACTAAAATTACTAATTAAACATGTTTTAAAGCTTTAAAGTCAAAGACTTGTTAGGGAGATACTGAGGATACCAGTTAAAATGTAGTTTTCTATATATGAAGACAAAACTCAATATAAAATATTTTGGCTGCAATTTTTCTCTCTCTCTTTTTTTTTTAAAGAGAGAGAGGAGAGGGGCAGAGGGAGAGAGACAGGGTCTTAAGTAGGCTCCAAGCTCAGTGTGGAGCCCAACATGAGGCTCGATCCCACAACCATGAGATCATGACCTGAGCCAAAATCAAGAGTTGATGCTCAGTGGACTGAGCCACCCAGGCACCCACTGGCTCCAGTTTTTCTATCTCCACTTAAAAAAAAAAAAAAAAAAAAAAAAAAAATCTGGTAACAAGTTATAAGCTAAAATGTACTTTGTCAAATAGGAATATCAGGACCTCAATTTTGCTGTTATGAAAGACACTGTACCTTCAGATAGAACTTGGAGATCTCAAAGAGACGTTGGCTGCATGCAGTGAAACATCCATGAGCTTCAGTAATGCTGTGTTTCTTCAGGGTTTCCGTAACTACTTCTTTCAGTATCTTGAATAGAACATAACATATGACTAACATTTCTTGGAAAAGGTACAAATGTATTGCTTCTTTAGATTTGTGTGAATTACACACTCCTGTAACTCTGTGAAAGATAAGTTTATCAAGACAAAACAACTGAGGAAAAAAAAGAGGTCTGTAATATTTATATGGTCACACATATCATAAGATATCTGTCAGGAATAAACGACTGGAGTATATTAAGAGGAATTCATATCATGAATTCTCAAACAAAATCTGAGTGTAAAGGCTACATACAGTAGAGATGTACATAAGTGTATTTATTTTTTATTATGGAACATTTCAAACACTGAAAAGTAGAACATTTTATAATGAATCCTTATTTCAATATATCAGTTTCAATAAGGATCAATTTGTGGCTAATTTCATTTATACCTCTGCCCACTTATCCATTATCTTTCTTATGTTGGATTATTTTAAAGTACATTACAGATACCATGTTATTCCATTCATAAAGTTTTTAGACATACATTTTAAATGAACTAAGTACAGGAATTTCTTCCCATGTAGAACTAAGAGACAGGAGAGAAATCTTTACCCGTGTGTGTTTCTGTGATCTTGATTCCTTAATTTGCCTTGATGTTTTTGATCCATGCACACTTTTTTGACCAGAACTGGCTTTTGTAGTGACTTTTGAAGTTTCATTGCTAAGAACTGGAACAGATGGACAGGTCACAGATAATGATCGCTCTGCTCGTGGTTTTCTGGACGTCACTGCATGATGATGAGGATTAGTGCTGCCACTTGTCTGAGAAAGAAGAGAATCTGAACTTTCAGACTTCACAAGTCTATTGTGGAGAAATATATCAAAAACACAAATGAAGTGAATCAACAATGAGGCCCGTTTTCTGTCCTAAATGTGACAACTATATCCACTGAAACATAAACCTAAGAAAAGCAAACAAGATTTCTTGCTGCTACTGCCTTAAGTAACTGACAACTATACAGTTGCTCTCTTAGTTCTTCAAATGAGTGACTAAAACATACAAAGCAAGGAACAACAAACGAGAATTTCAGCTAGGAGGAAAAGCAACGAGGAGTATGCTGTTGCCAGCCCTGTCAATTTACAACTTCTCACCTCAATCAGCTCTGGAACTCCAGGTGATGATATTTGTAAATTTAATAATCAGCATAAGTACTTATGCTTTTCTATAAAGATAATTTTGACAAAGAAACCATAACCTATACTTATTGTACCCATGCAATTACCTGGGCAAAATAAGTGTTAAATACAAATGAAACTAAAATTGGATCATGGTTCCATCTCTCTAAAATGTTTAAATTTCCTTTTACAAGATAGGGTCTCATATCCTTCAATTCTGCTAACCCACAGACCACAGTGTTCTTTCTTTTCCAGAACACATATCTTATTATTAGTCTCAAGTCAGAATAAAAAACATCGCTACAAAATACAGTATAGGAAATGTTAACAGATTTGCTTTTTAGGTTTATCATGTATAAAAAGTACCATGAATTTATAAAGTCCTCATAAAAATAATTTAGTTATTACATGGGCATCTGAGTGGCTCAGTTGGTTAAGCATCTGACTTCAGTTCAGGTCATGATCTCAAGGTTCGTGGGTTCCAGCCCCACATCGTATTCTGTGCTGACAGCTCAGAGCCTGGAGCCTGCTTCAGATTTTGTGTGTGTGTCTCTCTCTCTCTGCCCCTCCCCCTCTCATGCTCTGTCTCTCTCTCAAAAATAAATAACATTAGAAAAAATTTTTTAATTAAAAAAATGATAATTTGGTTATTCCATATCAGGGAAATAGTATTCTAATATTTCTAACTGCTGCAAAAAAAAAGGATCTGAAAGTCTCACTTTAACATATTTCCTAATTTTTGAAAGATTTACATACATACGATAAAAATTTAAAGCTTGCTGTAGATGCCAAAGACCTAAATTTGACAAAGGTACTAAAGATCTACGAATCCAACAGAATTCAGAGTGTTTACGAAAACTTCTGTTCCAGTATTTGGACATTTTCCTTAGCTAGCAAAAAAAGGGTCTGGAAAAGTTTCGTATAATATTATGCAGTGTTTTAAGCTATATTTTACGTGAAACAATGGAAGTCCCTGTTGAAGGGGCCGGGGCAGGCAGAAAGCAGTGGGAGGAGGCAGGCAGTCAGTAGGAAAGCTGCCATCCCCAAACCCCCTCTTCCACAAAGCAGTTCTGCTGCTTCTGGGTAAGCTCTCGAGTGTTGCATGGCTTGACCACTTTAGGGTCCATCATGCTAACAGACTGTATATTAGCATAGAAAGCAAGAAATTCCAAGTCAAGTCTTTTTATAACTTACAAGCGTAAATACAACTGCTCACGATGAAAACAAAATTCCTGATATGAAGGAATTAATCTAAGATCTATGCAGAAAGCTACTTAAAAATAGGAAGGACTAATATGGCTCAGTCAGTTGAGCATCCAACTCTTCGGTTCAGGTCATGATCCTGGAGCTGCGGGATGGAGCTGAGCCCTGTGTCTGGCTCCACACTGAGTATGGAACTTGCTTGGGATCCTCTCTCTCTCTCTCTCTCCCCCCCCCTCTCTCCCCCCCCTGCCCCCCTTCTCCGCTCACACTCTTGCTCTCTCTCTGTCAAAAAAATTTTTAAAAATAAAAGTCAAATAAATAAATAAATAAAAGAGTACTCTAGGCACTAACACTTTCTGTCAAGAGACTATTTTTATGTACTTAACATATCACCTTTTGGGGGGATAAAGGCAATTTAGATCTTTTGATCTCCTTTTCAATCGAGACACTTCAGTTCGGAGCTCACTTTGTGGAGCTTCTCCGTCAGGGATGCTTCCAGGCTCTGACAAGACTGCAGGTGATGGAAGAGGGCTCAACACCGTGGGCACCGGAAAACCCTCTCTGGTGCAGGTGGTCTGGGTTTCATAACGAATAAGACGAGACTGAAGTTCAGAAAATCCCCCGTCTCTTTCTAGTGCTTTTCGGTCATCCAAACAATATCTGAACAAGAGAAAGACCATTAAAACCACAGTCTCCAGGACGGCAACGGCCTTCCCCTGCCAATTAGGAAACGGCAGAACATTCACTTGAAAACCTCTTACTTTAAATTCCTAACAATTGTTGAGCAAACGGCTGACTTCCCTCACAAGTTCAGTTTTTTCAAGTCTGCTAGATGACGTGGCAAAAGATTAAAAATTTTGAAGTACGATCTGATTCCTCTTTGACTATTTCTGGGCAACAGATTAAGCTAATCCTCTGGCTTATTTTCAAAATAATAGAGTTGCTGTCTTAATACTCTTTAAATCTCTACCAACCTCTGATTCCTCAGTATGGTTGATATGTAACAACACGAAATGCTGACTTTTGTTAGAAAGGGCAAGTTTATTTTCAACACAAAGATGAAAAGGGTATGAAGGTATTCTAACTGGCTCACCAAACACAGCTCAGAACATTTAAAATTTTTCTTTGAAACTCACTTCCCCCCTTTACTGCTGATTGACAGATTTTTCTTCAAACAACTTCAACTGTCCCTGTGCATCTGGTTTTTAGCCAAATCTGATTCAAGGAATCAATGAGAAGTTAGCTCAGTGAATGCTTCTGGACATAAAGAAATTACATGTTGTTAAGTACAACAAATGAGCATATCAGGAAAGTCACCTATGAGGTATGCGGCCTTGGAATACTCTTTCTTCCCTTTCTCCCCTGCTACAGCTGCATCAGGGAAACACAAATGGCTTCACATACATAATGGGTGGACCATAAAAATTAAAACCTTTCTTTACAATCTGTCCTCTTGGCTTATAAAATTCTAAGACGTTCCCTAAAATCAGAACTTTGGGTCCATAAGCTTTTAGTTCAACTCCCAGGGAGTATATCATTACCCTAACATCTGATTGCCTGACAGAGGCTTTAAGGACTTTTTCTATCCCTTGTGACACTTTCATATTTGATTTTGAAGAGCCGGACTCCCTGGATTTATTTAAATCTGGCTCCACCACTGATTAGCTGTTTGGACTTGGCCAAATTGCTTAACTTTTATCTATGCTTCTGCTGCCTCATTTGCAAAATGAGATTGACACCAGTCATCTCCAAGAGCCACTGTGAGGATTCCTTGAACAGGAACATGTAAGCACTCAGAATCAGTGCCTAGAACATGCAAGCAAAGCAGTGAATAAATGTAGGCTGCTCTTGCTCCTATCATCGTCATCAGAAGCAGCAGCAGCAGCAGCAGCAGGTTTACTTTCTACCACAGCAAACCTTACAGTGTGCTGATAATATGCAGCCTCGCCAGGATTTCAGACCCCGGTTGGTGAGTTCAGAACCTGACTTTAACCAATTTAGTGTAGTATCTTATGTAAGTTGGAAGAATCATCACGCCTGGGGATCGGCCAATCCATGGCTGACCATTAAAATCACCAGAAGAGCTTTTACGAGATAGATACCAGATCTACATGCCCAGGTTTCTGATTTAACTGGTCTGGGGTGAAACCCAGTCATGTGCGTTTTTTCAAAAGCCGTCCTGGTGACTGTAAGGCATAGCTAGGACCGAAAATCTCTGATCTAACCCAGTAGTTTGCTTTCACAGGGGAGAACACTGAGCTCCCAAGTCAGAATGTGAAGTTGGGGGCCCAACGGGTCTCTCGGTTCTGTAACATCTTTCTCCAGTCTCTTGTTTAATAAAACACATTTCATTAAAAATCAGCAGTAACCCTAATGATCGCTGATGAGTCCTATTTCTATTCTGGGCAACCAACAGAATCTAGAACAAAATTAAGAACCATGAGTGTTAAGAAAGGTTGTAGGCAAGAGGTAATGTAATGCCTGATGAGCCCAGAGAAAATTTTTGAGAAAAAAGATACAAATGAGTATTTTTTTCTACTCTGAGATTTTAATTCTAACATGCAGATATTTTCCTTCCAGTTTTAACATCTCTTGATCACAGCTGTTCATAATGTCATTCCTTCAACTGAATTATGTGTACTGTGCCTGTGGACTGTGCCATTTAAAATGTCTTCAAATGATTATACAATGATCCGGTACTGAAACAAAAAGTACTTTGTAAATAAGAAAGGAACAGAAACAGAATAGCAGGGTGCACATTTGATATTAGTGAAGTGAATATTCAGAGTTGGATGAATGACTTACACTTCTAATATTTTCTTGCAAAACCATAACCAAATGCTTTTATGCATCCAAAGAAAGAAAAATACCTCCAAGAAGACGAGGCTATTTTTGTTTGGTAACTACATAACAGGCAAGGTACTGCCTAGCACACACCAAGCAATGTCAATGAAGGCAGGAGAAACTGCCAGATCTCTTGGGGTAGATGAAAGAAATCTGAAAGCAACAGGAGGCTGGTGTGGCCAACTGTCACAGTTTGACAGCAGAGTTTAATTTGTTGTTAAAGAAAACAGTGCATCTTACAATCAGTGGTACCTAACGCTCCAGGATAAAATAGGTGAAAAAGCAGACAAATGAGCCAACAGAGGATAGATTTCATTTTGCCTTAAGAAAACATTGATTTGTACTTGAACAGTTTATATGCATTTTTTCCAAATATTCCTTATGTCTCGGTATAGAAGAGCTCAAGGAGTCTAGAAGTTTATAGCAACATGTGAAAGAGAGAACTCTCCTTTCAGCTTCATGTTTACGTTAAAATTCCACTGGAATTTTGTTCCAAGCAGATACATTACCCATGTTGAACATAATAGGCCCCCCACACTATATACCCAAATCTTCTGGATTCATTGTGCCCACCTCCTACAACAACTTCATTAGTGTGATCTCCACGTCCTCAGATTAAGGACCACAAATGTAAAGGAAACTGAGTCACAGAAAGATTTGTTTGTTTATGGGAGTGGGTAGCTCCCTATTGCTCGTTTTAAAGTCCTCAACTTCTTACTTCAACTGTTTTTCCACACACAGACAAAAGTGCAATGTTATTGCATGTAACAGCATGTTGTTTTTGTAGTATTGCTTTCCATACATACACCAGCTTTTTTATCCATTGTACTGCCCTACCCCTAGGCTGTTTCCAATCTGGGGCCATTACGGATAAAACTGCTCTGTACCATCTTGTTCAAGTCTTCCTGTGGAGTTGTGATTTCTTTCTCTTAGGAAAATGCCTAGTGTTGGAACTGCTGAGCCATAGGATCTGAGTATGTTTAGTTTTATAACGAACCTGCCAGATCCTTCTCTGGAGTAGATCCATCATTTCATACCCCCACCAGCAACGTATGACAGTTCTGATTGTTCCATATAGTTGTCAATATTCATCAGTCTTCTTTAATGTTAGCCACTTTGGTGGCTGCACAGAATTTTATTTTATGGATATACTATAATGTATTGGACCAAGCCCCTACAGTTAGACATTTCCAATGTTTCTTGTTTTAAGTAACCTTGTGGAAAATACCCTTGCATAACAACTTTCAGTGTACATCACTTTTTTTTCCATTAGGCTAAATGAATCAACCTGATGTTATAAACATTTGCGTGGGTTTTGCTAAATTACTGAGCAGCCCTCCACACAGGGTGTAACAATTACACTTCTAGAAGCCGGCTTACTCCTTCCTGTTCCTTAACTACTACCGGGACTTTGTAAGTGAAAAGCACCCTCCCCGTTGTTTCTATTTACATTAAGGATGTCAATTGAAAAGCAAATAAAAGAAGAGTTGATAAAAACAATTTGCCATGTGTATCAGTCATTTGTATTTCCTCTTTGATAAACACATAGCTCAAGATTTTGCCAGCTTTTCCACAGGGGCATTTATTTTATTTTCTCACTGGTTTGAAAGCATTCTGTAACCACAAAAGAAAATACCTTCTCATTTATGTTCAACAATATTTTCCTCAGTTTAATCCTTACTTTAAGGATTTCTTTTGTTTCTGTTGATTACTGACACCACTGTTTTAAAATTCGGAGACATCATTCTTTTCTTTTTTAGAAGAATGAATAAAAAAGTCTTCCCTGTATTTAGGACAGATGTTCCCCTACATTTTATGCTAGTTCTTTCCTTTCACAATTTTTCACTTTTAATTCTGAATACATCTGGGATTTATTTTGATATTTGGTGTGAATTAAGAATCATTTTAAATTAATTTATTTTTATTTGTGTATTTAATCATGTTCTCACTATTATCTACTGAATATTTCACTTTTTGCTCTCTGATTTGAAATTCTTCCTCTATTAGATCAAATTCCAATGTGTACTTGCTTTTTTCCTTGGACTTCCTATTTAGGTCTAGCTTTACAATAAAATTTTCTGGTTATATGATAAAATGTATCTCATTCTTTAAATTTTTTTTTTTTCAATGTTTATTTATTTTTGGGACAGAGAGAGACAGAGCATGAACGGGGGAGGGGCAGAGAGAGAGGGAGACACAGAAGCGGAAACAGGCTCCAGGCTCTGAGCCATCAGCCCAGAGCCTGACGCGGGGCTCGAACTCACGGACCGCGAGATCGTGACCTGGCTGAAGTCGGACGCTTAACCGACTGCGCCACCCAGGCGCCCCGTATCTCATTCTTTAAATAAAAGGGAGGAAGCTTACCAGATAAATTAAAGAATTATTTCATCCAAAGGTTCAAGGTTAAGAATTATATTAAATATTTACATGTATTCCAGAAGAACTGATGCCTTTAGAATATGGAATCTGTGCATAGGGAAACAAGGATGTTTCCCCTAAGTAATCAACGTTGCTTTTAGGTCCCCTAATATAGAGTATTTGCAATTTTTTCCATTCTATATGTCTTGCAAAAATACTTCTAATATTTATGGTTTTATTTGCTATTTTGAATGAGATCTTTTTTTGGAGTGTTTAAAATGGGAAATGGTTGGTTGAGAGGTAAACTAGACTTGTAAATGTTTCATCACTGGCCACTTTTCAAATTCTATCACTTCTAATAATTTTTCAGGTCTCTTCTCTGTCAAACAAAAAACAAAAACAAAAACTTCTTATGGTCTCCTTTCCAATACATACAACTTCTTTAACCTTCCTTGTTTTCCTTATTTTAATTGATTGGCCCAAACAATGATTAAAACAGAAACATTCAGAACAATGGTTGACACAGGAAAAAAAAAAAAAAACCAGTGAGGGCGGTATCTTTTTCTGGCACCTGACTTTAATGGGGAGTTTAATTTTGATGCTTGAAAATAACTGGATATTTTGCCTCTAGTGTCAAACTTACATACGTACTCTTTAAATGAAATAAATCTTATTCAAATATAGCATGGAACCTAAATATGCCTAGAATGACGTGTTGGGTAACCATCTGTATTTTCTCAGTTGCACCAACATCCTTCCAGTGTGTCTAAGCTAGAAACCCTAAAGAAATTCTTGTTATCTCCTTCCTTCTCATCCCCACCATCTACTTGGCCTAAAGTTCTTTAGAGAGCTTTAAGTTTGTAAATCTCCTTTCTATTTTCACTGCCTGGATAGTATTTTAGTCCTTCAACATCTCCTGCTTGAAATACTTCAACTCAATTTATCAAAAGCCAGTGAGATTTCTTCCAATGGCACAAACCCAAGCATATAACCTCATGCTTTAAAAATAAAAATAAAGGTTTTTTACTCCTCAAAAGTAAAGATCAACTTTCCTCCCATGTCACTAGTGACCTTCAGACGTCATGATTTGGTCTCATTACAGAACAATATGTTTATCTCTCTTAGTCAGAAACAAAAATGTGGTTTCACTTCCTAGAATCTGTACCTCTGCACTTTGCTGCTACCCAGACATTGCCTCTTTTGTCAGGTAATCTCCTATTCATTCTTTAAAATTTAGTTCAGATTTCCTCTTTGAAATACTCTCAAATACTTCCTGCCATTTATTTCTTCCATCCACTCAGCAGACATCTGTATTTTAACACTACTTATATTCTACTAACCTTACGTGTTTTTTTTCTTTCTCCTCTACAGAGTATATGCTTCTTAGGGAAATAATTATCTTTTGTATCTTTAGCCCCTGAGTGAATGACCTTCAGAAAAGTATTTTTAAAGTTTATGTGAAATAAACATTAAGTTTACAAGCCAGGGCACCTGGCTGGCTTAGTCGGGTAAGCGTCCAACTTTGGCTCAGGTCATGATCTTCCGGTTCGTGGGTTCGAGCCCTACATAGCTTGCATTGGGCTCTGCTGACAGCTCAGAGTCTGGAGCCTCTTTCGGTTTCCCTGCCTCCCTCTTTCTCTGCCCCTCTCCCACTCACTTGTCTCTCCCTTGCTCTCACACAAACATTGAAAGAAAAATAAAAAAAAAAGTTTAGAAGCCAATCAAAATAGCATGCTTCAGGTGATCACTGATAAAGTTGCTTCTTAAACGTTAAGGTAGGGACGCCTGGGTGGCGCAGTCGGTTAAGCGTCCGACTTCAGCCAGGTCACGATCTCGCGGTCCGTGAGTTCGAGCCCCGCGTCGGGCTCTGGGCTGATGGCCTGGAGCCTGTTTCCGATTCTGTGTCTCCCTCTCTCTCTGCCCCTCCCCCGTTCATGCTCTGTCTCTCTCTGTCCCAAAAATAAATAAACGTTGAAAAAAAAAAAATTAAAATAAAAATAAAAATAAAAAAAAAAACGTTAAGGTAAAATCAAGTCCTTATTCACTTATGGAAAACCAATAGAAAATAAGTTTTGCTTTATGCACGTAAAATATTTTGCAAAATGAATCATCAAGGCTTGAAAATTTATCATAAAATATTTTATCATCATTATTCCAGTTCTTGTTCTTGTGAAAATGGTAGATGTGCACATTAGCTCAGAAACTTTTAATACCTTTATGCAAAAGAATCCTTTGAAATTTTATTCGGACTGGTCAATTAAAATACTATAAAAATTTATACACAATTAATGTGTTACAAATGGGAACACATTTCATCTAATAGTTACTGAGCAATTACAATGTAATTAGCGAACAGGGAATATTAATGTGACCACTAGTATAAATACACATTTATAACACAGGGACCACAATAATTTTGATTAAAATATCTGGTAATTAATAACAGAATGTTTAAATGCTATAAAAACTGATTAATCATCACACATAACTTTTTTTTTTTTTACAATCGAAGACAATTTCTTAATTTGTGTATGCACTGTTTTGCTTTATAACGCTTTTTGATAGACTTTCTCTTTGACTCTGTATCTCAATTTATACCATTTTGGTACAGATACCTTTTACACTCACATAAGAAAAGCTTCATCAGCAACACACAGAAGAGTAAGGTGTAAATAAAAACTTACTCAATTCCATGATAATGACATACTGAGGCTTTTTCAAAAGGTAAACCCTGAAGTTTCCGAGGACTAAGTTCCGGTGTCAGAACAAAAGTCTTTTCCCTAAAACAAAAAGTTTTTCATTTGTATTTAACGTTTATTTAGTGACAAAGAGAAAGTTCAAGAAGGTACCTAAAGGAAGAAATCTGACTTCCTTCTCCATAATTGAATCTTCTATGGGATAAAGTGTAAGCAACATCAGAAAGCTTAAGAAGGAAATCAAACAAAGTTAAGCCTTAAGTGGGTTTGTCACTTGCATTTTCTGTGCCTCAAGTTTCTGAAGTCATGATGTTCTTTATTATTTACTTCACAAAACTATTTTGAGAAATGGATAAATCAAGAATGAAAAATGATTTATAGTGGAAATTTGAGAAGCTGCATTATTTCTGAAGGATTTTTTTTCCTGGTGTAGTCACCTAATGTTTATGCATTTAGTTAAATTCTTTTCTGTGGAGGAATAAAGTTAATTTGAAATTTTTGGTAACAAAGTATTTACTTCCTACTATAAGGGATCCAGATTTTTCTTTGCCTGGAAATGCAGTCATCTTGACACCTACGTTAAGAGTTAGCATCCTGTTAAATACCAGAGGATACAGAGACTGCTGACTTCAATTCTGCTTCTGAAGTAGTTTTTCAATCAGCAGGTAGGTGAGAACTAATCATATGGTGAGCTTACATAAAATATTCATGCTCAACCCCATCCACATGCAGACCTGCAGGGGTGTATCAAAATCTCAGGAAGAAAAAGGTCACTGCAATTAGGTTAAGCTCTTCTGATTATTCTGGTAGATGCCCACTCCCACCAACCCCTGCTTCTCTGCCTGAGCTGAGAGGCACTGTTCCAATGCTCAGGATCATGTTCCTGATGGAGAATAGGTTATATGGGAATGGGAGAACAATGCAGTGGTGGCCTTTACATAGTCAATAGAATGAAAACTTGGAAATGGCACATAGAAAGGCAAGCAGGTTGTACAGTACCATAAATACTTGTGCTCTCTCACATTTCCCCCCCTATGGCTTTAGTAATAAAAACTGCCCGCTTGCCACTGAAAATTACCTAGGTTGCTATTAATAAGCATTTGAAATTATTACATTAAAATGTAAGGCATATGCTAAGTAATGAGCCCTAAAAACAGAATTATATTCTAACGCGTCCATTTAAAGTGTTCCACAAAAAGTAACACTAATTAGTAACACTAATTTAATGACCCCAGTATTTTGATGACTCATTATTAAACGAATGACTTCTTGATATAAAACAATTCAGGCACCTAGCATTTCACTTCTTCCCTTTACCCATGTGTCTCATTTCTTATTTCAACCCTCTTAGCAACTTTATGTGTTTTTCTTTAATTTTACTCAGAACTTGTTCTTTCTAAAAGAAATGTTTCAATAAATATGTATTTTGTCAGTGTTTAATATTTCTTTGGTATACACACAGGAGTCATGCCTATACTTTAACATTTCAACAGCTCCTTGCATACGCAGACATTTTAGTAAGAATCCACAGGTTCTTGATTCATTGTTATGAAAGCTCATGGTTCGACTTTAACATTAATAGAAGATATATTGGATAATGATGTCATTCTAACACTAAGGAACCACATCAAATTTTCCTAAGTAAATTGCCCGAAAATTACCAAAAAAAAAAAAAAAAAAAAAAGTATATCTCCACTACGAGTATATCCTCCATCAGTGCATTTAGAAAGACATTCTGTTCAAAAGAGCAAAATCTATATAATTCAGTTTTGGCAAATCCATCTGACTTTGTCAATTCACATTTAATGATCCGGAAGGACAATAATCCAATAGCTAAATAAATGAAAATGTGTATATAATTCTTCACTTTCTTGATTCCCATGAAAAAGATTATCAATCTCTCAAAGTTATGAGGAAGGAAAAATCACACAATTTTTACGTCACTAAGATCATTAAGTCATTAAGACCCAGAATTATTAAGATCCTCAAGTTTTCAAAGTTGTTCCTTTTCTCTCTCCCTCTCTCTCCCTCCCTGCCTCCCTCTCATGAACATGCACATAAAGGCAATGAGCTCCGGGATTATTTGTGAAATATAACTACCTTGAAAGAAATGCCTTCCAAAATTTACCTTTAAAATCAATATTTGCCAAAACAAGTTTTGTAAAAGTGATTAAAGTGATCTATAATTTTTAAGGTCCTCTGGGAGGTTTTCAAAATAATGGATTAACATTAAAAAGAAATCAGGATGGTGAACAAATGATTCACATCTCATGAGTAACCGATGTCACAATTTTACCTATTCATTAAGTCAACTTTAGCAACATCCAGTATTATATTAGCTAGTAACTTAATGGAAGTTGTCTTGGAAGTCAAATCAGTTATAAACTATTCATATAGACACTGAGTTCTTAGTAATATTAGTTTCAAAAGCATTTTTATTGTACTTTTCCATTCTCTTCAGTTGAAAGGCTGTGCTTTTTGCTAATATTGGGCATGACTGACAGTGTCATGACAGGTAATGGCAAAATCAAAACCAAAGAATAACGCAGATAAAAGAATTAAAACTTTTTTACAAGTCAAATTATAATTCTTTCTAAATAAGCATTGTCCTTTGTATACAAAGTAGAAGCTACTGACTTCTACAGGGAGTAAACAGAGGTTGCTTTCTTGTTTTCCCTATATCCAATACCACAAAACAGTAGCATATTGGCTAAGGTAAAATGTGAGGAACACTGGGATCATCCTTGAGAATTTTGCCTAAGCAGCAGAGGGCATCAACTGACTAAAGAAATGAGATGCAATGTGCTTTACAAATGATTTTTAAGAAGTTAACTGGCAATTACAAGTTTATAACTTACCCCTTTTGAATCTGTAAAGGTTGAAGATCTCCAACTGGTAATCCATCTGAAGTAAAGAATTTCAGCAATTCCTTAGCATCCAATAAGGTGACTGAATCCCGTGGACCCTCTTTGTGGCCCAGCAACTGTTCAGATGAACGAGGTAATGAACCAGTTCTGAGAAATAGTGTTATGTAGATTAATTAAAAATGGATTAGAATTCACTGTAGTCAGGAAAAGGTGATGTGAGCAGAAACGAGAACAACAGACAAAGAAAACTACAGAATTATTATTTAGGAAAGAAAATAATGTAAAATCTTTGTGAATCATTTAGTATACAAGTATATTTTTAAAAACCTGTAGGTCACGGTGAAACTTGCAATTACCACAGCAATAATGCCACTACTTAACTAATATAAACATAATTCTATTCTTTATAAGTGATGGCATGATTATTCAGGAGTGTGAAGTTATCAATTCTATAAAACTTAAATCTAAACTTTTTTGTACGTTCGGAAACCCCATAATCTCGTAAATTTTGACAGTAGGGACTAAATGTTCCAATTTTCTATGAATTTGAAAGATTACCTGAGGCACAACCATGAAATGAGACAGTAATCAGAAATCTCCCCAAGGTTTCTCTTAGCCATGATTATAACATTATGAATAAGCACTGAATCATTATTACAGTTGAAATATATACAAGAGTTTATACTTCTCAAACTACTTTACATACAATATGTTCTTAATCCTCACAAATTTCCTTAACAAAGACAGAATAGTTCTTCTCTCAAAATGAAGTTACCACCTGAAATAAGTACTTTCTAAAGTGAAAGTCAGCATACCAAGCCCAGAAAACAATCATTATTACTAATTTTCAGATAAAGATACTAACACACATTGGTTTGCATTACAAGCCATAAGTCCAGGGTGACACAGCCATTTAAAATGACAGTCAGGGGGCACCTGGGTGGCTCAGTCAGTTAAGCGTCCGACTTCGGCTCAGGTCATGATCTCGCGGTCCGTGGGTTCGAGCCCCACGTCAGGCTCTGTGCTGACTGCTCAGAGCCTGGAG
Source organism: Lynx rufus (assembly GCF_022079265.1). Taxonomy (NCBI): domain Eukaryota; kingdom Metazoa; phylum Chordata; class Mammalia; order Carnivora; family Felidae; genus Lynx; species Lynx rufus. Next base: position 49,614,585 of record NW_025814826.1, on the reverse strand, counting down.
CCTGTTTCAGATTCTGTGTCTCCCTCTCTCTCTGCCCCTCCCCCGTTCATGCTCTGTCTCTCTCTGTCTCAAAAATAAACGTTAAAAAAAATAAAAAATAAAATAAAATGACAGTCAGAACTAGAGTGACTCTGATTAGGTACTTTTTCTACTCTACCACTCTGCGAAGGACCCAAAAACTCACAGAAGTTTAAAAACTAGAAAAAGGAAAATACTGTAGTTTCAGAGAATGCTAACGGTTTTATCAAGCACTATCACAGATCATGCTACTGCTCTGTCACCAAAGTGCAAATCTTTCAATACCTGCACAGAAAATTAATTTCCTGACTTCATAGTAATTCACCTATTCCCTGATTATTTTATTACTCCAATCCAGCATTTTTAGTGGCGATTATATGATTAAAATGTTGACATTATGGTTTTAGACTCCTATTTCTATACATTAAAGATCAATAATCTACCAACAGTGCCCCTCTCCCCCTCCTATCCCCTTTATTTTTAAATTGAAAATATAAATCTAATAAAAAGAGTGAAACAAGAAAATACACAAATATTTTCTCTAAACTTCATTCCCTAGGAGGGCAGGAAATACATTATGAGTTTAATTTAATTTCTACATAGCTATTCTCTAACAGTGACTCACAAAGGTTTCTTAATGAATATAACTCCCAGTCATCTTATAGGCTAGATGCAATGGGGATGTGTATAATTTGCATTTACATAGAACCCTGGACACAAGGATATCAAAGCAATATTTTAAATTTTTTTTAAGTTTTTTTTTTTTGAGAGATAGAGCATGCATGCATACGCACACACACACACACACACACACACACACATACATGAGCAAGGAAGGGGCAGAGAGAGAGAGGGAGAGAGAGAGAATCGCAAGCAGGCTCCATGCTGTCAGCACAGAGCCCTATGGGGAGCTCAATACCCTGGACCACGAGGTCATGACCTGAGCCAAAATCAGGAGCCAAATGCTCAACCAAATGAACTGTTCAGGTGCCTCCCAAAGCAATTTAAAAGTCCAGTTTATGATAAATTACACCACCAAGATATAGCTAAAATATACACAGGATAGGACTTAGGTTAAAATAACTAAATAAATAAATTAAATAATAGCACTTTATTTTGTTCAGTGTTTTCAAGGTTACAAAGTATTTTTTCATACATTATCTCATTAAACACTGACAACTTTGAAGCAGAACTGGGATTGTTATTCTTATCTTAAAGATGAGGCAACAAAGTCACACAACAGGTGAGTTTGTCCAAAGCCAAATTCTTATGACTTCTGAATTTCACTACGGGATATTCCTTAATGATCCAGTTAAGCCTGTTTTAACAAAATACAAATCTGAATATCTGCAACATAACTTTTGTTCCTAACCAAGAATTCGATGATATCTACCCATATGGTGATACACTCATAAGTATTTGAGCAATGACTTTGTAAATATCATCGTGAGATACTAAAAAGAGTTCACTGATGATAATGTATAGACTCATAATTACTGCCTGTAATTTAGTATACAGGTATGCCTTGAGTAGGAGGAAGGAGGTGAGGGCAGTGAAAGAGACAGATACACCAATGCATAATGAGGTATAAAAAGTACAATAAAACAAGTTTCATGAAGGAAGTAATGATATAGTCCTTGGGTGCTTAATGAAGAAAGAGAACACTGAGTTGCAACATTTATGAACGACTTAAGAGAAAGGTGCTATTTGATCTAGATCTTGAATGACAAACAAGCTTCTAGTTCAAGATGATGGTGCATTAAACATACATGTTAACCTCCCCACTCAAAACAAATGGAAATCACAATGATGAAGTGCCAGTCACTAAATTCATAAGAAGGTTAAGAAATGAAAGGTGAAAAAATGGTGGGCCAAACAAAAGGAATAAACTAGAGCAAGCATGTAAATGAGAGCTAGAGAGAAGTCTACAAAAAAACGTAGAATCTGTCTTCCTCCCATCCCACAAAGCCATGGTGAGACTACACTTGGGCTGAGTGGCAACGGGCAGAAATCAGGCAATGTATTTTAAGAACCCTACTAGAACAGTTGTTCAAGTACCACCCTCTCACACCTCCCTTTACCCTTGCAATTTTATCTCCAAGTGAAAAACAGAGAGACTGTTCTCTTCGAAGATCCAGAACTGTGTCTGTCCCAGTCTCAGTGTCAATGCCCCTAGAATAAAGCCCTGTTATTGCAGTGTTGAGTGAAGGACCAAGGCTGCCTCCCTTTTGGAACCCTCACAGGTGCCCTCCAGTGAAGTCTACCAGGGATGCTCCACCCTGCATCTCCCCACCCCCAACATTCAGGTGACAGCAGGCAGGCAACAGGTCTACACTTAGAGAAAATAAACACCAACTACCTATATAAAGCAGCTTGGTACTCGATTCCAAGCTAGAAACAATCAAGGACCACCAGACAGGCACTGGAGGAAAGATACACATAAGAGAAAAACACCAGAGGAACAAACAGAACGGATCCAAAGGATAAAGAGATATCCAAGGAGCAGATATAACAAATTAAAAGAAGATTCCAATTAATATCCTGTTAGTATCACCTGAATTCTCATTATTAATAAAAGAAGAGGTTGCTAATGAAAAAAATGGGAGCTGAGAACAAAAAAGAATTATTAGGAATTTAAAACAGGGCTATCAAAACAAAAACAACAACAACAACAAAAAAGATGAAAGCAAAGGTCAAGAAAGTATCCCAGATGTAGGAGTTCTGAGAATACTGACCCATCTTTGGCTCCATCTATTCATGCGACGACTTCTCTCGTGTTTCAAGCCTCTCAGAGGTTAACGTATGCCCCGACCAGAATGTGAAAAGGCTTGTTCTGATCTTCCCTAAAGTTGTTCAGACAACTAGTAGAGATAGCAGAGTTTCTTCCCCTCTCTCGACCTCTGGCACACAGATGGCTCCATGAGGTCTGCTAAATGTTGAACACTTTGACCTCTCACAATGACCTCTGCCTATCCCCTCACTCTACAAAATCTGTGGATTAAGGTCCAGACTTTGTGGAGAATAGCTAAGCACTGGATTGTCATCAGCCTGAAACCCTGTCAGTGAGTTACGCTGAACAAAACTGTGTAGAAGGTATGGAGTGGCTTGCTTTGTTTTTCCATCTCAAAGTGCCTTCTCAGTTTAGGGGATACTTTACTGTCTCTAGTCTACTTTCTAACACCCATATGGTCTGGAAAGGCATCCACTAAAATGTTAACTATGATTATGTACATCCAGAAGATACAAGTAGAAGGTCAGGAAGAACAGTTACTTTCTCAACATTCTACTCTGTAAATACTCTATCTACTGCTTATAGGATGCATAGATTTCCTTCTTTTTTTTTTTTAATTTTTTAAACATTTTTATTCACTTTTTGAGAGACAGAGAGAGACAGAGGGTGTGAGCAGGGGAGAGAGGCAGAGAGAGAGACACACACAAAATCCAAAGCAGGCTTTAGGCTCTGAGCTGTCAGCACAGAACCTGACACAGGGCTTGAGCCCACAAACTGTGACATCATGACCTGAGTTGGTCAGATGTTTAACCGACTGAGCCACCCAGGCGCCCCTGCATATATTTCCTTTTAATAAAACTAGAAACTACCTGTATTTCATAAACACTAAACTTAAGGATTAAGAAAAAAAAATGTTCATTTAAAAATACTGAGCTATTTAAATATTACCTCATTTTTTGTTTAGCTTTTTCAAAACTTTCCAAATTTTGAAGAACATGCCTTTCTGGCCATTCCAGGGGATTGGTTTCCATTAGACTTGAAGAACCAGGTTCCACTGAACTGATGTCTAAAGCAAAAGAAACATACATAAGTACTGAAAGTGATTAACATATTAAATTTTGTTATATAAAAATGCATACATGTAGATCCATCCATCCATCCATGTGCATGTGTACATGTATGTATATAAAGCCATGTTGGGCTAATTGCATAGTACTTATCTCAGGCATTCATTAAGGATATCTCTGATGGCCCAAGCAAAATGCCATTGAAAAGTTTTTGGGGGGCGCCTGGGTGGCTCAGTCGGTTAAACGTACTACTTCAGCTCAGGTCATGATCTTACAGTTCATGAGTTCAAGCCCCGCATCCAGTTCTGTGCTGACAGCTCAGAGCCTGGAGCCTGTTTGCATTCTGTGTCTCCCTCTCTCTGCACCTCCCCCCCCCACTTCCTGTTTGTCTCTCAAAAATAAAATAAACATTAAAAAAAAAGTTTTTTGGAAATGAAAAAAAAAAACCCACTGTTAAGCTTTGCCTACTTTACTGTTTCCTCATAAGAAAAGTTATGCACTAGGGGGACCTGGGTGGCTCAGTCGGTTGACATCGACTCTTGGTTTCATCTCAGGTCATGATCTCACAGATCCCTGGGTTTGACATCAGGCTCTGCAATAGCAGTGCAAAGCCTACTTGGGATTCTCTGTCTCCCTCTCACTGTGTCCCTTCCCCACTCACCCATGTCTCTGTCTCTCCCAAAATAAATAAACTTACGAAAGAAAGAAAGAAAGAAAGAAAGAAAGAAAGAAAGAAAGAAAGAAAAAAGTTATGCCCTAGAATTCAGAAAACGAATTAGCACTATGAGGACTCCTGTGAATAAAAGCGTAACTTTGTTATTTTTTTGTGAAACTAAATGAAAAGGAGGCAACTGTATGGAGAATATACTGGATATACTATGTGATTTTCATTCCAGGAACAGGAATTAATAGCATTATTTGGAAAATTTCATATCTTGAAAAGAGATTACTTCATTCTCAAAAGTATGATAATATAGTAAATAACATATGATGTTCTCAGATAAAGGTTACCTTAGAAAGAATTCTCACTTATCCATTAACGTAAGATGCCTTAACATATACATCTTCAAGTAAATCGCTAACATTAAGTGTTATTTCACCGCTAGTAAAATATTTTATGTAAGAGTGTGCTTATCTTTCTAGTTACTATGTTACAATGAACCAACACAGAGATTGCTAAAACATCACAATTCTCATCAAAAACCTAAAGAGACAGCTTCCATTCAAATGATAAATTATTAGTACATCGAAACTATTTAACACTGGAAAAATTACTAACTGTTCTACTTTTGGGATTCCAAAACTATCTTATTTTTAAATTTTTTTTTGAACTATTACACACTGTTCTAATAAATTAACTGAAAATTAATGGACATCAGTTGTTTGACTAACCATCAGCTCTGACAAAAATACCCATTTTATACTTTGGGGGTCTTACAAAATGATGATTTAGTAAAGGAGTTTTTACATACGAGAAAGAAAAAAAAAAACATAAATGAAAATAGAAGCCAATTACATGTTCTTTTCCCTTTATTTATTAAGCTATTTAACCTTGAACATTTCAAAATATCTTTAATTACTACAGTGGATGGTTCCCAGCAAACACCATCCAAAAATACCACTTCTCATTTCTTAAGGGTACTGAAATATTTTATACAGCAGTAGCTTTATAATGAAATAATCTACTTTTTAATGTTGACATGGCTTTCCACTAAAAGTATAAAGAAAATATCATTAGCAGATCTGAACATTTACATGCTGAGTTCACAAAAGAATACAAGAATGTTAAATAAAAGTAAACATTATTGTTCCTAAATATTACAAAATAATTAATTGTTCACTCCAGCTACACAATTTACATAAATATAAATGACAGAGGCTAAACAAACATTCAGATGCACTTTTGGGGAATAATCTAATTGAATTCTTACAGTAAAATAAGACACACATTTTATCTTTGTGGTAGTCAGGACACCAGGACATGCTGACAACCAAAAAGCACAAAAAGGGCCTCCGAGAAACCAAGAACATTGCTTCTTTAAAAAAAAAAGTGTTTTACTTTACAGGAGAAACAAAGAAATAAAAGCGATTCTATAGGGAAATAGGGATTCAAAACCTTCCCTACACAAATCACAGCAAACAAAAAGGAAGTAATACTGCAGATGATAATATGTGGATAGTAATATAGGCCATTATAAGCTGACATACATAAATATGAATAGATCACAAAGAAAAGGTTATATTGTAATTGGCATATTCTGTTTAATAAAGCAAGAATTATAAACACATACTAGGAGATTCTTACTAAAATATTTGAAATAATAAAACTGTGATCTTATAAAATTACCTAGAAAACCCATTTATACAGTGTGTTTATGTCCCCAGTGGTCTGAGGTGAAGGAGACAGTTACTGCATTTTGGAGTTCAGATATCACATTTGGCACTGGAAGTTTTTAGCAACTCTGTGGCAATGATTATATAAAATGGTTAGATCAAGACATTTTCTCCATGCTGATTTTTATTTGTTATATATGCTAGAGATTTTATAAAAAAAAAAAAAAGAAAGCAAGAAAGAAGAAAGAAAAAGAAAGCAGATCAATAACTCTAACGATTGTCAATAATTCCTAATGAGCGTGGTTGTTAAACAATGGGTCACAATATGAAACATGATTGACCTTATTGCTTCCTTTGCTGTATAATTCACATATAGATGTATTTACTGAAACAAAAGCTACAAAGAATGTTAAAAATCAAAACTTCATTCTTAGAGGAGTCATGTTCAAATATATAACCTGTCAAATTTCAGTTCGGGCTCCAAAAAAAAAAAAAAACAAAACAAAACAAAAAAACAAACTTCAAGGTTTCTTTCATTTGATCAACATTATTTGGGGAGAAATGAATTCCTATGTGCCAGGTACTGTACTAAGCTCTAGGGTATTGGAGACAGTAAGCAGGCACACTTCTTATTCTCAAAGAACATATGGTTCAGAATAAAGATACACAATTAATAAAAAATTACATACATAGTATATAATTTAAAATGTAAAAAATAATTCAAAGAAAGATACAGAAAATGAGTACAAAAGGAATCAACTTAAAGTGAGGAAGGTCTGGGAAAACCTTTTTCAGGAAGTTAACATTTAAGTCAAAGTCTGAAGAATGACTGTCAGTTCATCAGGAAAAGACTGGGAGAAAAGTATTCCAGAAAGAGGATACTGCATGTATATAGTTCCCGAGATGGAAAGGGATGTGATGTGCTAAAGGAACGGAAAGACTCTCTGTGGTACTAAGGAAACAGAAATGTGACACAGGAGGAAGCTAGAATTCTAGAAGCTAGTATGAGGGCAGACATCATGTAGGGCTTTTGTAAGCCATGTTAAGGATGACACATTCTATGTATAATGGAAAGTAATGGCAAAGTTTGAGCAAAGGAGTGATATAATCTGATTTACATTTTAAGATGAGCACCCCATAACTCAGTGTGTTAATAGTGTCCTAGAACATGACTTTGTATGGGTAACTAGAAGATACATATCCTTACTTACAAAAAAACAATTATTTCAGCCCTTCCTACCTTCCAACTGTTATCTCCTGTACAAATCCTCTGATTAGGCCAACTTCTCTCTTGGTCTCAGTTTGCCCTTTCTTACCTCCATGACTCTGGGTATATTACTTCTTCTCCCTGGAAAATCCAATCTTCTCCGCTCTCTCTAGAGCCCATGAATCACTCAAGACCTACATCAGAGTCCCTTGGCTCCTAACAAAGTGTTCTGTGACTATCCTACCCTTGTTATATTCCTTTCCTCTAAACTCACATTCATTAACTTAAAAACTAATATATGGCACTTCATACCAGGCAACTTTCTTTTTTTTTTTTTTGCCTATTTTTTTATTTTTTTCAATATATGAAATGTATTGACAAATTGGTTTCCATACAACACCCAGTGCTCATCCCAAAAGGTGCCCTCCTCAATACCCATCACCCACCCTCCCCTCCCTCCCACCCCCTATCAACCCTCAGTTTGTTCTCAGTTTTTAAGAGTCTCTTATGCTTTGGCTCTCTTCCACTCTAACCTCTTTTTTTTTTTTTCCCTTCCCCTCCCCCATGGGTTTCTGTTAAGTTTCTCAGGATCCACATAAGAGTGAAAATATATGCATACCAGGCAACTTTCTAAGCAATTTATAAATAATTCATTTAATCCTCATAACAACCTTTGTCATTTCCAATTTATTTTTTTTTAATTTTTTTTAATGTTTATTTATTTTTGAGACAGAGAGAGACAGAGCATGAATGAGGGAGGGGCAGAGAGAGAGGGAGACACAGAATCTGAAACGGGCTCCGGGCTCTGAGCTGTCAGCACAGAGCCCGACGCGGGGCTCGAACTCACGGAACGCGAGATCATGACCTGAGCCAAAGTCAGCTGCTCAACCGACTGAGCCACCCAGGCGCCCCTGTCATTTCCAATTTAAATATTAAAAATAACTTGAAGCTCAGAGAGGTTAGAAAACTTGCCCAAAGTCATATAGCAAGTAAGCTGCAGAGCGGCTTCCACCTTGTTAGTCTGGTTCCAGAGTCCATGATGCAACCAAGAAGCTATGTCTCTTTATTGAACATATCCCCCATTTACAAGGAACCTTACACTGTCTCCAACATCTTTGACATTACTCTGCATTGCTATTGAACTTTGTTACTGATACGTAATGATGATGATAATGATAATACAAATAACAGCTCACAGGTTTTTGGCATCCATTGTGCTGCTTATGCATCAACTCGTCTACTCCTCACAATAACCCTAGTAAGTGGGTGATATTAATCCCATTTCAAACATGAGGAAACCGAAGCAGGAGGAGGCAGAAAAACTGCCCAAAGACATTCAGCTAACAAGCGACAAAACTCAGATTTGAGCCCTGGCACTCTAGCTCCAGGGCCTGGGCTCTTGAAATGTCACAGCATGCTGTATTTGCATTTTGCTTTCAAAACAGATCATAAGCCATAAAGTTTTTGTGTACCTTTATGGTGTCAAAAACAGAAAACTCATTCAACAAACATTACGGTTAACTTGATTCTTTGGTCATTTTCTTATTAACCTATGGAATAAAAAAGGATTCTCATGGAATAAAAACAAAAAATTATCCTGGACTTTTAAAAGGCTAGGCAATCACCAAATGCTTTCTTGTTAGATCCTGTAAAGCTTCACTCCATTCAAATTCATCACAAGAATAGGAACCAGGAAAATAGGAAAAAAATGCAAATGAATACAGAAATGATATCCTGCTCCTTCAGTGAAGTCTGGTGACTGTTCCTGCTACAATGAATGGCAAATGTAGAGCATCTTACTGTATATAGTTTTAACTATAGTAAATTTACTGCGTAGGTCCTACTATTCTTATCTTATAAAAACGTAACTTAATAGAAATCCACCCTTTCTAGTCGCTTCGTAAAAGCAGTAAGAGGAACCACCTTAAAATGCTTCTCCCTCTGCTCAAAAACCTCCTTAAAGAAAGGAGTGACTGGGATGCCTGGGTGGCTCAGTCAGTTAAGTATCTGACTCTTAACTCAGCTCAGGTCATGATCTCACCATTTGTGAGATCAAGCCCCGTGTCGGGCTCAGTGCTGACGGCATGGAGCCTGCTTGGGATTTTCTCTCTCTCCCTCTCTCTGCTCCTCCCCTGCTCGCCACACACACACATGCATGAGCTCTTTCTCTCTCAAACAAACTTAGAAAAAAAAAAAAGGAGTGATCAGAAACTTTTTAATATTCAAATGATGAGAAGTAGTTCATCATATATACACACCATACTTGACTAGGCAAATATATATCACTAATTAAATTTATAAGATACATCTTGATTTAACCAACATTTTATTAGTTTTAATGATAAATCACTATAATAAATGCCAAACATACAAAAAGAACCAATATTTAAACCAACAAAAAACTTACCATTTGACCTATCGGAGGTTTTAATTTTGTCTGTCTTTATTGAAATTGTTTTAGGAAGAAAAGCATCAAAATGATCTACAAAGTGTTCCCTTGTGAGTACTAACAGATTTTTGAGTTCATCAACAGAAACTACTTCAGGCTGCTTTGCCAACTTTCTCCTTTCTGTAAGACAACAAAACAATATAATTAACCATATGCCTATTATTTTAAAGCCTCTCTAGAAGTACATCCACTACTCTTTCATGGGAAATGTTTTCAAAAGTAAAACAGTTGAATTTCTCCAGCAAATCAACATGCCTATTTTCCTTTTAATCCCATTTGTAGGTAATGACAGAATTTCCAGTTATGTGAGATAAACAAAACTAGAATAATCTTACCAACAAGTGATAAATGGTAAATATACAGTTTACAAGTTTTCAGAATATATTGCAGACCACTAAGGACGTTGGTGTTTATGTGAAAATAAAACCTGTAAGACTCTCAGTTACATGTGGTCACTTGACCAATTCCATCTATTTCTTCTCCTTCCTAAAACCTAAATCTACAACAAAGGAATAAAAAAAGGTCAACAAAAGCAGAAACAATTAATAATGACAGTTTTTGACATTTTAGAAGAAGAGACGATGGTGGAACAGTAACTGAGTTGGGACAGGACAGGAAGGGTCCACTGGGTGCCTGCAAAAGCACTATTATGTGGTATTAGAAGACGACGGTGAGATCCAGGTTAAACTAGGACTGGACGCATGGATGTTTAGAAAAGGAGGAGACAACTAAATAAAGGTCTTCACCCCACCCTCCGCCCCTCACAGCCAGGAGGCTGTTCTCATTTTGGGGGGAGGAAGCTGAAAAAGAGTCCCAGCCTACTGGTGTCATCAGGCACACCGAAAGGTAGCACTGAAGCTGGGGCTAAAACTGGGGGATTAAATAGAGGTCTATATACTGAAAGGTCCAACTCCAAGTGCTGTAGCCAGAAAGCTAGGAGGTATAAATGCTTCCCAAGAAAGATGAAAGGATTCCGCTTTTGAAAAACTGAATGCCCCCAGAGAAAAGAGCTTGGTCCTGATATTGAGGCAGAGGTAGGGACAGGAGCTCACAAGCAAAATGTTGACTTGTCACCCCACCACTTTACAAGTACAGCTTGCCAGACAGTATATTAGACTAAAGTCCACAAAGCTTCCCATTTAAAACAGGATATACAGAAACGAGTAACCAGACATTTAAGAAAAGGTGTTGAGGAGAGCAGGGACTCTGCATTTCCACGGTCTTATGTTTACACATGTAAGACTTTAATTCAGTAACACCTGTAGCTCCCTTCTCCCAGCTGTCACTCTTTGAGCTAGTCTGGAGAAGAAACAAGGCATTTGTTGATCAGATCCTTCTCCCCAACCTTCCTCTGAGCTGGCAGGTTCTCAGAATTTATGCTCTCTGCAATGTGATAAGGGCCCTGCCCCAACAGGGCCTAGCTTTTCAGTTGCCTAGCTCTTCATTCAAGAGGGGGAAATTCAATTCTGGGTTATGTATCAGAAAACTCACCTGGCCATAGATCTAAAAAGTCATATCCTTCAATCAAGCTTTTACCTGTTATTTATTTCCATCTGTGTGTTTTTACGTTTATTTCTCAACTGGGTGGGTAAGGAGGTTTATTTATTGCAACCCTCAAAATAGGAAAAAATCTAAGATGAAAAGAAAGACTAACGCAAGCAAAGAGGAAAAAAGAGCCCAGCAGGAAAAAACAAACAAACAAAAAACAAAAAACAAAAAAACATTGCAGAGAACAAAAGAAAGCTTGCTGTCATTAATATTCTCATAGAAATAATCAATGCTTTGATAAAGGAACAAGTGATGAACAAGAAAAAGACTTTTTAAAATTAAGTACATGAGAACTCAAATTTTAAACATACCATAAAAGGGCTTAAAATAAAATGCCAGATATTGTCCAGAAACTAGAACAAAAAACAATATGGAAATAGGAAAGAAAATTGGGTATTCTGTCCAGAAAAACCAATATATAATTAATAAAAGTTCTAGAAAGAGAAAAAAAGAGAAAGGGAAAGAAATTCTTAAAGAGATAAAAATTTTCAGATGTAAGAATGTGAATCTTATATTGAAATGGCTCATTGAATGGACAACTTAAAAAACTGGGGGCAGAGGGAGAGAACAGCAAATACATACACACTATGATTCAGAGTAAAGCTTCTGGAGATAAAGATTCCAGAACAGAGTAAAATCAAATAAACCAAAAAGAAAGCACTACAAAGGATAAAAATAGGCATCAGATTTCTCAATAGGAACACGACCATGTAGAAGATAATAAAGTAACATCTTCAAAATTCCGAAGGTAGTTAGTTTTCAACCTAGAAGTATTTATGACTTGTCAATCAAGTAAAGATATTTTCAGGTAAGCAAGAACTCAAAAAAAATTATGACCCATGAACTTTTATTCAAGTAGTTACTAAAAGATAGTCACCAACCAAACAAGGGAGTAATCCAAGAAGGAAGACAAGGGGTCTGGATAAAAGGAGACTCCAAAAGAAGAAAAGAAGAAAAGAGAAGTCTCTAAGAAGTCAAGAGGTCTAAGAAGCAACCTGAACACAACAGAGAAAAATAGTAAACACTCTGGAAAAAAAAATGAAGAGAAATAAAAAGGAACTGTGTTTGAACATATAATGAACTTATTAAGTAGGTAGAAAAATGTTGGAGCCTCTGGAAAAGTAACAATATTTTGCCTGTACAAAAGAATGGGCAAATAAAAATGATCATCCACATCATAAGAAAAACAAAGATTATACAAGAGAGGTAATTATCATCATATATTGCAAGACTCAGTGGTAAACTTATTTATATAGTGATAATAATGTTAAAACTAAACACTGACCAAAATTCATGACTTCACTGTAAAGGGTGGAAAGAGAAAGCGAAGGTGATAGAAGAAAGCTAAGTCTTTATCTTCTGTGTTAGATGCCAAGATAATGTCTGAAACTGGCAAATCAAAAAATAGCATACACACATTACTTAAAAAACTAGAGGAAATGTTAGGAAAACCAGTTGGCAGAGTTGAGGGCAGCTGTCTACAGACAAAGACTGAAAGATGGGGAGGAAAAGGGAGAGTATTGCTGGTTTCTACATGAAGTTTTCAATACCATTTGCATTTTAAACGATACCCATGTATTACGTTTGTCAAAACATTACATTTTTTTAAGGTTTATTTCTTTTGAGAGAGAGAGGGTGAGTGGGGAAAGGGCACAGAAAGAGGGAGAGAGAGAATCTCAAGCAGACTCCGTGCTATCAATTCAGAGCCCAATGAAGGGCTCGGTCTCCTGAACCATGAGATCACGACCTGAGCCAAAATAAGAGTTGGACACTTAACTGACTGAGCCACTCAGGCGCACCCAAAATATTACATTTTTAAAACACTTCTGAACTAATAGCATTTTCTTCTATAATAGTAAATTGTAAATTCATAGAATTCAACTCAACATTTATGGAGTTTGTTGTCTACAAAGCACTGTGCTGTGCTCTTGGACACAGAGGATTAAAGTCCAGAACATTATCACATGAGGTCGACACATAAATAATGTAAGAGAGTAGGCTGAGAAGAAAGTAGCCGGTCTAGAGATTCTACTTGAGAACATCAGCTTTACAACAATGTCTCTGCAAAATACCACCCTACCAACGTGGATATTGCTAGGATCATTCCAGTTGTGATCCAAGGTGGTTCCTGCACTGAAGAACATTAGTAATGGTAAAGTAAGATTATAAAATATGCTGCTGTTATTACAACTTCTTAGTGAGAAATAAAAAGCTTCATTTCTTTTTATTTTTTGCACAATCTGCTGGGAGTCATTCTAAAATTAAAAGTTATCAGTGGTTTGTTTGCACATGAAAGATGCACAATAGGAAATATGCTTCAGAATTTAGCTCTACATTTTTATTGACATTAAAAATAAACTTAAATCATGAACCTGACCCATGCTTATTAAAACAGTCAATTACGTTACAACATTGGGCTATCTTGAGAGCAGGGTAGAACTCCTTCTGGCCTTGAGGACTGAGAAATAGAAAGAGGGAACAGATGAAATTTAACAGGATTATGAGCAGCATAATTTACCTATACAAAAAACCTCTGCATAAATGAGTTTGCACACAAGTGTCAAAAGTTTAGGGAGAAAAACATTGGACTGAAGCCTAAAAATGAATCAGCAAAAGAATGCTATTCATAAAAAAAGATAGCAATAACTTAGTATTTACTAAAGAAAAAATATAGACCAGAATATTCAAAAGTACCAGAGACTGAGTGTTAATCAGGTTTCTACTAGGTTCTATAAATTTAAAAAAGAAGTGGGAAACTCAAAGTAATGGCTACAGTACTGGAGCAAAATGACAAGACTGTTGCTGTTTTGGCATTTGTCTTGTATCATACTGAACAATCTTATTTAAAAATTGTCCAGCATTCCTAAATTGCTTCTTTAAAAATCAGTGAAATAAGATATTTAATACTTCCCAATGCAAGAAGCTATAAGTTACAAAAAATCAAGTAAACATGAATTATAAAATTGTAAGTATTCTAATAGTATTAAGTATAATTTTAAAAATAAATAAAATTACTGAAGTAATTATTAAAAAACTAAACCAAAACAGAAATTTTATTTGACTTTTGTGTTATTGTAAAAAACAAAGTGTCTCAATTAATGCATGTGTATTTTTATGTAAACTCTTCCAGTTACCCTCTCTGATTCAGTACTAATCAAAGAACCACTGGGGATATTATAAGTCTACTCTATGACTTGTTGATAATTTAGAAAAAATCTTCCAGAACAACTTTTTGTTTTTCAGCAAAGGCTATAATCTCTGTATTGATACTGAATTGTTGATTTTTTCCCAAAGAAAGCTGCTCCTATTACGTTAGTTTTCACCATGTGTAAATTAATTAACTATACTACTTTACTTTTATATTTATATTTCACTTCTTTGAAAGTCACTGAAATACACTCAGACATTTTACATTAGAAACTTTGTTTTGCTGTCATTTTCTTGTCTTTAGAGATACAGGAGTTCTGAAAAGATGCAACTTTACCCCAAATTTTTAATCCAGTATTGACTCTGGGTACAGGAGAGATTGGTTCAGCAAGTATTTCCATCATAAATTAACTGGATCATTAATATTCATCGATTTCATGCTTTGGATTGCAAATTGGTCATTTCCTGGATATGCTCTGAGCTGGTTTCTCTAGCAGCTACTAGCTATATGGCTTCCTTCAGCTTCAGGCTCCCCACCATCCTCGCGCTTCACCCAAAGCTGTGGCATCTTTACAGCTATGGCTGGCAGGGCTCAGCTGCCCGTGGCCCTTCTACATTTTCAGCATTTATTCCGTACTTCTGTCTGCTCTTCCCCCCACCCCCACCCAGAGCTTCCAATCACACCTGCAGGCAGCAGTCTAGGTATAGCTTTTAGTATTTCCCTTCTGGCCCAAACAGGGGGGTTAACTCTTCCTACCCAAAGGAGAAATGCATCAGCTTCAGAGAGCTGCCTATTCCACTCTGGCAATCTTTCTGGTTGGAAGGGTAAGGAAGAGACGCAACGATGGAGAGGGGAGATATGGAGGGAAAAGAATTTTAAAGAGCTGCAGAAGGCCCATGGTAAGAAAGTAGGGCCTGAAGAGGGATTTAGCAGGGGCAGAACAAAGTTAAGAAGTGAGTAATACTGTAGGCTGATGTTTGAAATAGGGGTTTTCCAGCCACAACAATACTATTCCAGTATTTTTTTTCCCTTGGTTGTAACATGTACTACTTTTTATTGAAACTGATTTGCCTTTCTAACTATATTTTCCTTGAGCTAATATCATTTATACAATTAAAAAAATAAATCAGTGGTTGGAGTTTAAGACTACAGAATTACCCTGATTTGTCGAACTGAAAAAGTAGGTAACTCTTACAGAATAATTGAGACGAAGTATTCTAAAATTAATTTTCATTGAATAAAACAGCCTACTGAATTCAAGATGTTTTTTAAATGCTTTTAAAGAAAAGAATGGATACTTTTTATTTTATACTATATCCACTTAATCCTAATATCACATTTTTTCTATATGCAACTAATGAGGCCTCACAATTTGAGTCAACTTCTTAAAAATTCTTTATTAATTAGTTTAAAATAAGTTCCTTTAGGTACTAATGAATAAGACTGATAGATGACTAATGAATATTAACACTGATATTAAGTTAACATTTATTAATAGAAGTAAAACCTTAAACTATAACCATTGGAAAAAGTGTTACTTTCCTGAATAAGAAAAATCCATAAAGCTAACTTCACTCAGTATATGAAATGAATTTTTATTAACAGTCATGGTTAAAGTCTCAATGGTTAAAGAATCAATGCTCAAGATAACAGTAATTTCTCTGTAGTTGCATTTCTTTCTATTTGCAGTCTCTATCCTCCTGTTACAACCAAAAATATATAACAAGAAATTTTATAAAAAGGTCTAGAGACAAAAGTTAAAGTTAGGTAAGATGGCAGAGCAGCATGGAAGTTCTGTTTCTCTCATCCCTGAAATGCAGCCAAATCATCACGAAACCATTTTGCACACCTAGAAAATTGATCTGAGGATTAACACAACAATCTGCATTAACTTGAGCCACAGAACTCGGCAGGAATTTACCCAAAACAAAGAACAGGAAGAAATGACAGCCAGGGACTTAATCAACACAGATATAAGAAAGATGTCTGAACCTGAATTTAGAATCACGATAATAAGAATACCAGCTGGGGTTGAAAAAGCATAGAATCATATGTCCCTTTCTGGACATAAAAGAAGTAAAATCTAGTCAGGACAAAATTTAAAATGCGATACTGAGGTGCAATCTTGAATGGTTGCCACAGCAGCAAGGATGGATGAAGCAGAGCATCAAATCAGCGATATAGAAGACAAACTTATGGAGAACAGTGAAACAGAAAAAAACAGGGAAATTAAGGCAACAGAGCACGATATGAGAATTAGAAAACTCAGTGACTCATTAAAAAGGAATAACATCTGGGGCGCCTGGGTGGCGCAGTTGGTTAAGCGTCCGACTTCAGCCAGGTCACGATCTCGCGGTCCGTGAGTTCGAGCCCCGCGTCAGGCTCGGAGCCTGGAGCCTGTTTCCGATTCTGTGTCTCCCTCTCTCTCTGCCCCTCCCCCGTTCATGCTCTGTCTCTCTCTGTCCCAAAAATAAAAAAAAAACGTTGAAAAAAAAAATTTAAAAAGGAATAACATCTGAATCATAGAGGTCCTGGAGGGATGAAGAGAGAGAAAAAGGGGTAGAAGTTTTATGTGGGCAAATCATAGCAGAAAAGTTCCCTAACACGGAGAAAGACACGGACATCAAAATCAACAAAAAACGACCATCAGCAAGGGATATCAGTCAAATTCACAAAATACACAGACAAGGAAAGAATTATGAAAGTAGCAAGGGAAAAAAGTCCTTAACCTGTAAGGTAAGACAGATCAGGTTCACAGCAGACCTATCCACAGAAACTTGGCAGGCCAGAAAGGAGTGGCAGAATATATTCAACGTGCTAAACCAGAAAAATATGCAGGCAAGAATTCTTTATCTAGCAAGGCTGTCATTCAAAATAGAAGGAGAGATAAAGGGTTTCCCAGACAAACAAAAACTAAAGGAGTTGGTAACCAGTAAACCAGACCTGCAAGAAGTTTTAACGGGGATTCTCTGAGGGAAAAGACGAAAGAAAACAAAAAAGACCAAAAGCAACAACGACTAGAAAGTACCAGAAAACACCACCAGAAATTCCTAACTCTATAGGAGTGCCTAACACAATGGCAAGAAGTTCAAATCTTTCAGTACTCACTCTAAATGTCAATGGACTAAAAACTCCAATCAAACACTTCAATCAAAAGATACAGGGTAACAGAATTGATAAGAAAACAAGATCCATCTATATGCTGTTTACAAGAGACCCATTTTAGATCTAACGACGCCTTCAGAATGAAAACAAGAGGATGAAGAGCCATCTATCATGCTACTGGTTGCCAAAAGAAAGCTGGAGTAACCATCCTTATACCAGAAAACCTAGATTTTAAAATAAAGACTGTAACAAGAGATGAAGAAGGGCATTATATCATAATTAAGGGGTCTATCCACCAAGAAGATCTAACAATTGTAAACATTTGTGTTCCCAATTTGGAACACCCAAATATATAAATCAATTAATCAGAAACATAAAGAAACTCATTGACAAGAATATCATAATAGTAGGGGACCTCAACACCCCACTTATAACAATGGACAGATCATCTAAGCAGAAAATCAATAAGGAAACAATGGCTTTGAATGACACACTGGACCAGATGGACTTAACAGATATATTCAGAATATTTCATTCTAAAGCAGCAGAATACACATTCTTTTCCAGTGCACATGGAATATTCTCCAGAATAGATCACATACCAGGACACAAATCAGCCCTCAGCAAGTACAAAAAGATCAAGATCATAGCATGCATATTTACAGACCACAATGCTATAAAACTTGAAGTCAACCACAAGAAAAACTTTAGAAAGACAACAAATACTTGAAGAATAAAGAATATTGTACTAAAGAATAAAGAATGGGTTAACCAAGAAGTTAAAGAGGAAATTAAAAAGTACATGGAAGCCAATGAAAATGATAACACCACAGCCCAAAACCTCTGGGACGCAACAAAGGCATCAAAAGAGGGAAGTATATAATAATCCATGCCTTCCTAAAGAAGGAAAAAAGGTCTCAGATACACAACCTAAGCTTACACCTTAAAGGGCTGGAAAAAGAACAGCAAATAAAACCCAAGCCAGCAGAAGACAGGAGACAATAAAGATTAGAGCAGAAATCAATGCTATCAAAACCAAAAAAACAGTACAACAGATCAATGAAACCAGAAGCTGATTCTTTGAAAGAATTAACAAAATTGATAAACCCCTAGCCAGTCTGATCAAAAAAAAAAAAAAAAAAAAGGAAAATAAATTAATAAATAAAATCAAGAACAAAAGAGAAGAGACCACAACCAACACTGCAGAAATACAAACAATAATAAGAGAATATTATGAGCAATTATATGCCAATAAATTGGGCAATCTGGAAGAAATGGACAAATTCCTAGAAACATATAAACTACTAAAACTGAAACAGGAAGAAACAGAAAATTTGAACAGACCCATAACAAGTAAAGAAATTGAATTAGTAATAAAAAATCTCCCCAAAACAAGAATCCAATTAACACTCTTCTGAAGCTGTTCCAAAAAATAGAAATGGAAGGAAAACCTCGAAAATCATTCTATGAGGCCAGCATTACCTTGATTCCAAAACCAGACAAAGACCCCATTAAAAAGGAGAACTACAGACCAATTTCCCTGATGAACATGGATGCAAAAATTCTCAACAAGATATTAGCCAACCGGATCCAATAATATATTAAAAGCATTATTCACCATGGTACCTGGGATGCAGGGCTGGTTCAATATCCACAAGTCAATCAATGTGATACATCACATCAATAAAAGAAAGGACAAGAACCATATGATCCTCTCAATAGATGCAAAGAAAGCATTTGACAAAATACAACACCCTTTCTTGATAAAAGCCCTCAAGAAAGTAGGGATAGAAGGGTACCTCAAGATCATAAAAGCCATATACAAAAGACCCACTGCTAATATCATCCTCAATGATGAACAACTGAGAGCTTTCTACCTAAGGTCAAGAACATGACACAGATGTCCACTCTCGCCACCAATATTCAACATAGTATTGGAAGTCCTAGCCTCTGCAATCAGACAACATAAAGGAATAAAAGACATCCAAATTGGCCAGGAGGAGGTCAAACTTTTACTCTTCACAGATGACACGATACTTTATATGTAAAACCCAAAAGATTCCACCAAAAAACTGCTAGAACTGATCCATGAATTCAGCAAAGTTGCAGGATATAAAATCAACGCACAGAAATCAGCTGCATTTCTATACACCAATAGTGAAGCAACAGAAAGAGAAATCAAGGAATGGATCCCATTTATAATTGCACCAAACCATAAAAATACCTAGGAATAAACCTAACCAAAGAGGAGAAGAATCTATACACTGAAAACGATAGAAAGCTTAAGAAAGAAATTGAAGAAGACACACAAAAAAATGGAAAAATACTTCATGCTCACAGACTAGAAGAACAAATATTGTTAAAATGTCGATAGTACCCAAAGCAGTCTACATATTGAATGGAATCCCTATCAAAATAATACCTGCATTCTTCATAAGGCTAGAACAAACAATCCTAAAATTTGTATGGAACCAGAAAAGACCCTAAATAGCCAAAGCAATACTGCAAAAGAAAAGCAAAGCTGGAGGCAATCTCGGACTTCAAGATGTATTACAAAGCTGTAATCATCAAGACAGTATGGTACTGGCACAAAAATAGATACTTAGATCAATGAAACAGAATAGAGAATCCAGAAATGGACCCACAAACGTATGGCCAACTAATCTTTGACAACATAGGAAAGAATATCCAGTGTAATAAAGACAGTCTCTTCAGCAAATGATGTTGGGAAAACTGGATAGCGACATGCAGAAGAATGAACCTGGACCACTTTCTTACACCATACACAAAAATAAACTCAAAATGGATGAAAAACCTAAATGTAAGACAGAAAGCCATCAAAATCCTGGAGGAGAAAGCAGGCAAAAACCTCTTTGACCTCGGCCACAGCAAGTTCTTACTCAACATGTCTCTGGAGGCAAGGAAAAGAAAAGCAAAAACAAACTACTGGGACCTAATTAAGATAGAAAGTTTCTGCACAGTGAAGGAAACAATTAGCAAAACTAAAAGGCAACCGAAGGAACAGGAGAAGATATCTGCAAATGACATATCAGATAAAGGGTAGGTATCCAAAATCTATAAAGAACTTATCAAAATCAACACCCAAAAAACAAATAATCCAGTGAAGAAATGGGCAAAAGACATGAAGAGACACTTTTCAAAAGAAGACATCAAGATGGCTAATAGATACATGAAAAAATGCTCAACATCACTCATCGTCAGGGAAATACAAATCAAAACCACAATGATACCACCTCACACCTGTCAGAATGGCTAACATTAACAACTCAGGCAACAACAGATGTTGGCGAGGATGCAGAGAAAGAGGATCTCTTTTGCGTTGCTGGAGGGAATGCAAACTGGTGCAGCCACTCTGGAAAACAGTATGGAGGTTCCTCAAAAAATTAAAACTAAAACTATCCTATGACCCAGCAGTTACATTATTGGGTATTTATCCAAAGGATACAGGTGTGCTGTTTTGAAGGGATACATGCACCCCAATGTTTATAGCAGTGCTATTGACAATAGCCAAATTATGGAAAGAGCCCAAATGTCCATTGACAGCTGAATGGATAAAGATGTAGTCTGTGTGTGTGTATGTGTGTGTGTGTGTGTGTGTGTGTATACATACAGTATTACTCGGCAATCAAAAAGAATGAAATCTTGCCATTTGCAACTATGTGGATGGAACTAGAGGCTATTATGCTCAGCGAAAGTAGTCAGAGAAAGACAAATATCATATAACTTCACTTATATGTGGTACTTAAGATACCATGCAGATGAATATAAGGGAAGGGAGGCAAAAATAATATAAAAACAGGGAGGGGGACAAAACATAACAGACTCTTAAATATAGAGAACAGAGGGTTGCTGGAGGGGTTGTGGGTGTGGGGATGGGCTAAATGGGCAAGGGGCATGAGGGAAGACACTTGTTGGGATGAGCACTGGGTGTTATATGTAGGGGACGAATCACCAGATTCTATTCCTGAAATCAGTATTGCACTATATGCTAACTAACTTGGATGTAAAATAAAAATGAAGGTCTATAGCAATCAGGATAAAAGTTAGGTATCTTTTCCAATATATAGCTAAAGGGAATGAGATACAAAATTTTCCTCAAGAAACGTTTTTATGAATGTTAACAGAGATGTACGAATAAAATACAAAGATTCGAAGTCTGGTGGGAAAAAAGTTGCAGACCATTTCTACTCTGCATTACCCTACCAAGAGTAGTTCTACAAATGAGCATTATACCTAAAAGGCAAAGAATGTGAGAAAAAGTGTGAAGGGTGCCGGGGGGCCCAGTTGGTTAAGTGTCCGACTCTTGGTTTTGGCTGAAGTCATGATCTCACGGCTTCATGGGTGCAAGCCCCGCATCAGGCTGTGTGCTGACAGTGCAGAGATACTTGGGATTCTCTCTCTCCCTCCCTCCCGCAGTCGTGCTGTCTCTAACTCTCTCAAGATAAATAAATTAAATAAACTTTAAAAATGAAATTAAAAAAAAGTACAGCAATAACAATGCATTATTTCTGAACAAGTAAACATTTAATGAAATGTACAAACCATTACTTACTCAGACATTCTTTCAAAGCCAAAGCCTGGACATTAGCTAACTGTTTCTCTCTCTGTATAAGTTGCTCCCCAGAAAAATGTGGAAGTGACAAGAAGTCAAAAGGAAAGCCTGAGAAATAAAAAAAAGTCAGTATTAGAGATGTTCTATGACAATAATAATATTGAGTTCCCAGGAAAGTGTTATTACATCATTTTAAAAAACAAGTCAATTACTCATCTCTGTCTTGCTTATTTCAAAATAAATAATAATTAAGATGCAGAAATTAAGCATACTAAATTATTTTACATTTTAAACTCTAACCAACCTCTTAAATTGAGGAATTTAGGTAGCAGAATAGAATTTCTTCCATCACATTTTCTTTTACAGGTCAGCTACTCAAGCCAGCCAGTCTCTAAAGATGCTCCCAACAAACTACTCCTGTTTATCTGCTGTGTAACAGCAGTGATTTCCACAGTGAATCCAGGCCAACCCTATGAAATCAGTAAGGTACTATGGTAAAAGGGACAGTGAATGACTTCTAGGCTAGGTCAAAAAACCCTGAGGCTTCTTAGAACAACTGCTCTAAGAAAAGTTGGCAACCATGTAAGAAATCAGACTACCCTGAGACTAAGGTGTCGTGAGGAAGCTCACTGGCTATGAGAAAAGGGCCTGTGAAGAGAACGTCATCCTAACCCATCTCATCTGCTCTCCATCATCCTAATCCAGGAGCCAAACGTGTGGCTGAAGAAGCTGTCTTATACAACAAGCTGCACAAAGTCTTCAAGTGGATGGAGTCTCAGCTCTAAGTGGGACTTCAAAATAGAACCATCTGGCTGTGCCCAGTCAACCCACAGGACTACAAAACATAATAATAAATAGGCATTTTGAAGCTACACTTGGAGTGGTTTGTCATACAGGGATGGATAATCGAAATGTAGAAAATGAAAAGAAAAAAAAAAGATGGGCAATAAAACAGACTAAGATTCTTGAGAGGAAGTAAAAATGAAGTATAAATTGTAGAAAAATAATGTGTGTAAAGTGGAAAACACTGAAAATTTCCTATTTAGCACTGAGGTCTGACCTACTAAATTTTACTAGGTAGAATGAAAAGGGGCTTAATTTAGAGTACAGACTCTAAATTGTTCAAATATTCTATTGTATGTTTGAAATAAAAGGTAAATTGAGAGCAAAATGGAGTTTGGGGAAAATAAGTTCATTAAAAACCACATAAGGTTTTTTTTTGTTTAAAAAAAAAAATTTTTTTTTTTAACTTTTATTTATTTTTGAGACAGAGAGAGACAGAGCATGAAAGGGGGGAGGGGCAGAGAGAGAGGGAGACACAGAACCTAAAGCAGGCTCCAGGCTCCAAGCCATCAGCCCAGAGCCCGACGCGGGGCTCGAACTCACGGACGGCGAGATCGTGACCTGGCTGAAGTTGGACGCTTAACCGACTGAGCCACCCAGGCGCCCCCTAAAAACCACATAAGGTTTAACTACATATACAAACAAATATAAAACGTTTTCCACCTGAAATCAACACTTACTCAGTTTGGCTTCTTCTGTCTTTGCTTTCATCTTTCCATGAATGAAACGGAGTGCAAATGAGCCATTGATCTGGTTGGCTGAGTGAATCAAGGTGGCTTTACATTTTCTCTTGCCAGCACCTTGTAACAGGAGATAATAGCTGGAGCACTCACCTTTCACTTCAACATCTGGAACTAAGCAAAAACAACCATCTTGTGAAGTATGTGAAAATTCAGCATGCAACACCACAGAAGCATACATTTGACCCATAGGGTATAATGACTTTCTATGTTATTTGAAAACAAGCCGTTATGCGATACATTTCGGGTAGCACTTGCCCATTTAACTCAGAAAAATGAAAGCAGAGGATCGTAACAAAAAGGATGCAAAGCATAAACACTGTACTTTAAATTAAACTCTGTACTCATTCATTAGCTTTTGATATGGCCTACTAGAGTTCCATGGTATGTTTCTTCTATGACCCCACTATAATGTATCAACTACTATTTCCAGCTTCTATTTCTTTAAAATGGAATAAACTGACCCCTGCGAGCACACACAATTCAGGTGGTGGGAGCAGAAGTGCACAGATACACTTCAGGGTAGCTTTTTGCTCCTTGCAGTGGGCATCCATAATGTATTTTACAGAGGGAATGGAGAGCATTCATTAATCTGGCCCGCCAGTTATGTGAAGGTCAGTTAAGACAGCTTCTTGTATATTTTAAAAACAAATCAAGTGAGGGTTATAGCGAAGGTCAAAGAAAAACTGCAAAGCCTTTGAGATTAAAAATAGAAGTAGAGTCCCTTTTTGTTGAAGATGGTGAATTAGAAATAAGCATTTATTTTCACCGTCTCCTGAAATTCCACAAAATGAGAATAAAGAGATTTTTTAAATAGCACAAATCTACAAGGACTAATATCTGATAGAAGAGACAACAACTGATTTTAAAAGCAGGAAAGCAGATGAATAATTGGTAACAGACTACTGAGGAAGCTGAGAAAAGATAAACAGTGGAGAAAGCTTAGAAGCAACATAATTTATACCACAAACCCTGACAAGACTCTGGGATGATGGTCCCAGATGGCACTGGAAGCAACGTGAAGGTGAAATAGGAAAACAGGTCGAAGTCTGTGAGAAGCAGTTTGGCATCCTGACCACTCTGTACTCTATTGAGGCACATGACTGTCCTGTCCCCAGCCCAGAAGTCTAGTGGTTTACTCCCTGGAGAAAGTAACACAAGCTGCCTCTGGCCTGAGAGCTACTGGACAGAGAGTATGGTTAGAGTTAATTATCAGTGCATTAAGTAAGTACTTGTATACTGAATATTGAGACCTTTTACCCTTCTCTATCTACCTGACTTCTAGAATTTTGGAAGCTAGATAACAGAATTGAGCTTTCTTTTGGAAATATGGTCAGTCCTAGAGGAAAGACTAAAGAATGCCAATGTTGGTGTCAGCTAGGTTCCCAGTTGAGATCACCCTAAAATGAAGATCACAGTCAACAAGCTACAGCCATGCATCCAAATTTTCCCATTAGTTTTCTGGTACTATCTCTTAAATGTGAGCAGGCAGCCAACATCATAGGACCTCAAGGAAAGTTGTTAGTATGAAAACCAGATGCCAAAATAAACAGAAAACAAGTGACTTGCAGGAAACAAAGAATATGCAGTAAAAAGAAACCATACACACACACACACACACACACACACACACACACACACACACCCCTAAACCAAACATCCAATCAGGTCACTAGAATCCTCAGAATAGATACTGTATCCATTAAATAAGAACAGAAAATTGTAAGAACATTAAATAATAAAGAGCTTGTGGAAATGAAAAATAAGAAAGCACAGACCTATATTTCACCTAAAAGGCTAGAAGAAAAAGTTCAGTGAATCTACAGAATGTAGAGTAAAAAGACAAAGAAATGGAAAATAGTAGAGGAAGAGAAAAAGAGACAGACACACAAACCAGGAATAACATCTAAACAAGAGTAACAGAGTGAGAAAAAAAAAAAAACAGAGGAAAGGAAATTATCAACAAAATAATTTTAAGAACATTTTCCCCAGTAAAAAGACAAGCTTCCAGGCATGCTGAGAGCCCAAAAAAGAACAAAAACAGACCCACTAAAGTGCATCATCATGAAAATTCAGAAGACTAAGAACAAGTAGGTTCTACAAAATTCCAGTGAAAATATGGGCTTCCTGTTAAAAAAAAAAATCAAGAATGAGAACAGCACTAGAATTCTAAACAACAGCACTAAAAGCTGGAACATAATGGAGCAATACCTTCAAAATTTCAGGAAGATTTTAGAAAATATGCTCCACCAAAATGGGGGAGAAAAGAAAGAAACAGGAAGATTAAAGGATCCAGGCACCAAAAAAGAAAGGGCAAAAGAAATTTCTATGATGATGAAAAAATAGTCTTTTAAACCCAAACCTATGGAATAAATCCAGAGAGTAAAACCAACCAATCTGGATTAGGCAGGTTATATAGATCTGGAAGAGATTTCTTACATATACATGATTGATGGGATACTTAATGTGCTCAAAGGTACTGAACTCAGTTTTACCACTGGAGGAAGGCTTTGTGACTGGGTAGAAAAAAAAGAATCATTGACTCTAGGTAAAACAGAATAATGCACAGGACAGGAAAATAAGATATATTACATGGCTCAACTGTGAAGAGTGATTACATACTCATAATAATTAAAACTATGAATATTAATTTACAATTACTGGGAGGATAGGGAAGTGAGAAGAATGTGAGTGTGTGGTAGGGGTGAAGAAACTTAGAGGAATCATACTTCCCTGTTTGAAAACTTACTACAAAGCTACAGTACAGAAGACACTGAGGCACTGGTATAAGGACAGACATACAGATTAACAGAATTCAGAGGCCAGAAATATACTCTCACATTTAGAGTCAAATGATTTTTATTTATTTATTTTTGAGAGAGAGAGAGAGAGAGAGAGAGAAAGTGCGAGAGGGGGAGGGGCAGAGAGAGGGAGAATCCCGAACAGGCTCCACAATGTCAGTGCAGAGCCAGATGCAGGGCTGGAACCCACTAACTGAGATCCTAACCTGAGCCAAAGCTGGACGTTTAACCAACTGAGCCACCCAGGCGAATGATTTTCAACAAAGGTGCCAAAACAAGTTGAAGGAGAAGGAACAGTCTTTTCAACAAATGCTCTTGGAACACATGAACGTCCAATATGCAAAAGAACAAAGTTGAACTCCTACCCATCCACCTCTCAGTGGATTAATTAATATACAAAAAATTATACAAAAATTAATTCAAAATGGATCATAGATATACATTTAAGAGCTAAATTTTAAAACTCTTACCATAAAAAAAGGCATCAATCTTCACGACCTTGGATTAGGCAATGGTTTGTTAAACAAGAGACCCAAAGCACAAAAAACAAAAGAAAAAAAAATAAAAAGTTGAATTTCACTAAAATTAAGAACTTTTGTGCTTCAAAGTACATCATCAAGATAATGAAGAGTCAAGCCACTATGGACCTGGGATAATAATGATATGTCAATGCAGGCTTGTCATTTGTAACAAATGTACAATTGGGGTGGAACATTGGAAACAGGGGAGGTTACATGTTTGTGAGGTCATGGGCTATATGGAAACTGTACTTTCTGCTTAATTTTGTGGAGTATTGAAAACTGCTCTAAAAAAATAAAGATTATTAATTTAAAAAAGAAGTACTCATATGGCAAGGCTGCTGTGAAGATGATTAAATGCGAGATGCTATGTGGAAAGTGCTTAGATCATTGACATATCCTAATTATTCAGTAAATATTACTAATTAATAAAAAAAGTCAATCTGCAGAATAGAAGAAAGTATTTGTAAATCATATATCTTATAAGGGATTTATATCTAGAATATATAAATAGCTCCACAACTACAATAATAAAAAGACAACTAACTCAATTAAAAACCGAGTAAAGGATCTGCATAGACATTCCTCCAAAGATATATACAAATGGCCAATAAGCACATAAAGATGTTCAACGCCATTAACCAACAAGGTCCTGTAAATCAAAACCACAAAGAGATACCACTTTACCTCCCTTGGATGAATATAACAAAAAATATAGACAATACCAGGTATTGATAAGGATGCAGAGAAAATGGAACTCTTATAGACTGCTGGTGGGAATATAAAATGGTACAGCTACTTTAAAAGTTAGGCAATTCCTCAAAAGCTAAACATATAATTAACACATAACTCAGCAATTCCACTCTCAGGTTTATATCCAAAATAATTTTAAACATATGTGTTCACGCAAAAACATGTACACAAATATTCATGGCAGCATTATTTACAAGAGCTCAAAAGAATCAACAGCTAAAGTGTCCGTCAACTGATGTGTGAATAAATAATGAGTGATACATCCAAATGACAGAGTAGTAATCAGCAATAAAAGGGAATGAAGTATTGGTATGAAGTACAACAAAGATAAACCTTAAAAATATTATGCTATATGTGTGTACACACACACACACAGGAAAAAGAAATTTGTGTAATTAAAAAAAAATTTTTTAGGTTTTATTTGTTTTGTGAGAGAGTGAGAGAGAGCTTGAGCAGGGGAGGGGCAGAGAGAGAGAAAGAGAGATTCCCCAGCAGGCTCTGTGATGTCAGCACGGAGCATGACTCGTGAGACCATGACCTGAGACGAAATCAATAATGGATGCTTAACCAACTGAGCCACCCATGTGCTCCAAAACTACTGTAATTTTATTACAACAGTTCATTTCACAGATGAACATACTGTGGCTTAAAGCTTATCCTCCAAAACATGCAGGAAGTACAAAAATAAATTTATGCAATTAGTGTGCAACACAGACATTAATACCATTCATAAACATCAATTTTAGAAAAGAAATTTAAATAAAGGTTATTAGAAAGATAAAACACTTGTTACCAGTTGCATTTGAAACTAAGATTTGCCAAGAGTTATAGTGACTTTTTTTTTATAGTGACTTTTAATTCATTTACCAACTCAGCACTTTGCCAATTCAAGTTATGTGTATCTCTTCAACCCATGACATCCTTTCCACATTGATTGTAAATTCCATCACCTTTATTAGCATTTTAATCACAGAGGCCTGTAATTACAACAATCTTATTTTCCTCAAAAGAAAAATATTTATTTTAAAGAACTCCCCTGACCATGATTATGCAGTCATTTAAAAAATGTTGTTCCAGATTTGGTAGGTGTTAATTGAAGGCTTATTAAATAACTTTTATGTAAAGACCACAGAGAGTAACAGATTTACAATTAGCTTTGTTATTCAATTCCCATAGCTCTTCCTAAAGAAATAAGGGGAAATGATTACAACAGAAAATTTCTGTTTTCATCAGTTACTTTTACACTATTAACTCTGAAGAGATTGATTGGCTTGCATGCCCTCTCTCCACAAAAACAAACATCCATTTTGGATCTATTATACAGGGAAAATGAAAGAGGCCAAAACTACAAGTGCCCTTTAATTGTATCAAAGTTTACAGGTAACATACACACTTTAACGAAGAGATATATTGATTTCTTTAGCAAACAAAATTCTAGTAAAATAAAAATCAAGTCATATTTTGTATCAGTAAGTTTCTCAGTGGTTCTTAAAATCCTGTAAACAGTTTAACAGGGGCGCCTGAGTGGCTCAGTGGGTTAAGCATCCAACTTCAGCTCAGGTCATGATCTCACAGTTTGTGGGTTTGAGCCCTGCATTAGGCTCTGCTGCCGGCTGGGAGCCTGCTTCTGATTCTGTGTCTCCCTCTCTCTGTCTGCCCCTCCACCACTCATGCTCTGTCTCTCTCTCTCTCTCTCTCAAAAATAAACATTAAAAAAATTAAAAATAAAAATAAAATAAAACAGTTTAACAATATAAAATACAAAATCATATGAATGTAAAGAGGAAATAATATTCCACTTGATATAATGAAAAATATCTCAGGATGATTAGGGTAGTAAGATACTCTGGTTAAGTAAATCTTCTAACTTAATGACAAGTATATATATGTGTGTATATATGTATATATGTGTGTGTATATATATGTATATATATGTATATATGTGTATATATGTATGTATATAAGAAAAATAAAATACCCATTATATGATAGTCACACTAAAAATTAAACAATAAAATAAAAATCTAGTCTTTAATAGGCATTTTGCAAGGCTACACACTTTCCAACAGAGATATCATTGTTCAAACAATTCTAAATTCTGGTTAAGTAAATCTTCTAACTTAATGACAAGTATATATATATATATATATATATATATACACACACATATATACACACACACATATATATGTGTGTATATATGTATATATGTGTGTATATATATATGTATATATGTATATATGTGTATATATGTATGTATATAAGAAAAATAAAATACCCATTATATGATAGTCACACTAAAAATTAAACAATAAAATAAAAATCTAGTCTTCAATAGGCATTTTGCAAGGCTACACACTTTCCAACAGAGATATCATTGTTCAAACAATTCTAAAGCCTAAAATAGTGTTTCTCCCCTCCACACACATTTTTCTTTTTTTTTTTTTTTTTTTTTTTGCTTCAGAGCATCTGAAGGACTTTCTGTTTAGCAACAGTCGTTCTCTAGCCTAGGGCTGAGAAGAACACATCTAGGGCAGAAGTTCTTAATACTGGATGCACTTGAAACACTTGGGTGCTTTAATAATTTTTTTTAATGTTTATTTATTTTGAGAGGGAGAGAGAGAGAGAGAGAGAGAGAAAACAAGTGGGGGATGGGCAGAGAGAGGGGAGACACAGAATCCGAAGCAGGCTCCAGGCTCTGCGCTATCAGCCCAGACCCTGATGCAGGGCTCGAACCCAGAAGAGGTGAGATTATGCACTGAGTCGAAGTTGGACACCTAACCGACTGAGCCATTGGGTGCTATTACAAACTACTGGGGTCCTGGCCTGGTCTCTTCCCCAGAGATTTGTATTTAATTGTTCTCAGGTAGGGCCCCATTTGGCTTTCTTCCTTTTTGACTTTCTTTCCTTCCTTCCTTCCTTCTCTCTGTCACAAAAAGGTATATGTGAGGTATAATTTACACATACTTATATACATATATCAGAGTAAAAATGTGATTAACTTAAGAATTAATACAATTATGCATCCATCACTAGAATCCAGTTTGAGAAAACTTCCATTATCTCTCTGCAGTCAATCTCCTCTCCTATTCCTGGCCTCAGGCAACCACTGATCTGCTTTCTAGTCCTTTAGCTTTTTATAGAAATTCCATATAAATGAAATCATGTAATGAATAGTCTTTTAAATCTGGCTTTATAAACATACCATATTTAGGTACACCCAAAACTTCTCATGCCTCAATATGTTGAGCACTATTCCACTGTATGGACAAAACAAACTGTGTTTATCCATTCACTGGCTGATGGATGTTTGCACAGTTTCCAATTCTTAGCTGCTATAAATATGGCTTTTATTAACAGTTCCTTGCAAGTGTTTGTGTGAACATATGTTCTCATTTCTCCTGGATATATACTTAGGAATGGAAATACTGGATTGCAGTTAAGTGTAAGTCTAACTGCCCAACTGTTTTCCAGAGTATCTACGCCATTTTATACTAATACCACCAATGTGTGAGATTTAGTTTCTTCACATTCTCATCAACATTTGATAGTCACTGTTTTTCTTTTTTAAGTTTTTATTTATATATCCGGAGTGAGAGAGAGTGGGGGAGAGTGGCTCACAAACTGAGCTGTGAGGTCATGACCTGAGCCGAAGTTGGACGCTCAACTGACAGCCACCCAGGCACCCCTGATAGTCACTATTTTAATAACAGCAATTCTAGTATATTAAAACATTGTGGTTTTAATTTGCATTTCCCAAAAGACTAATGATGTTGAGCATCTTTCACGTGCTTTATTAGCTATTCATGTATCTTTAATGAAATGTCTATTGAAGTCTCTTACCTACTTATTAATTGGGTTGTCTCCTTACTATTGAGCTGTAAGAATTTTTTTATATATATTTCTCCATTGTTAGACATGATTGGAAATGTTTTCTCTTAGTAGCCTTTAAAATTTTTTTCTAGTGTTCTCAAAAAGTGGCCATTTTTTTTTTTAATTTTTTTCAACGTTTATTTATTTTTGGGACAGAGAGAGACAGAGCATGAATGGGGGAGGGGGCAGAGAGAGAGGGAGACACAGAATCGGAAACAGGCTCCAGGCTCTGAGCCATCAGCCCAGAGCCTGACGCGGGGCTCAAACTCGCGGACCGCGAGATCGTGACCTGGCTGAAGTCGGACGCTTAACCGACTGCGCCACCCAGGTGCCCCAAAAAGTGGCCATTTTTAAATCTGGTGAATTTATAGATTTGTTTTCTTTCTATAGATCTTTAAAAAAAAATTTTTTTTTAATATTTATTTTTGACACAGAGACAGACAGAGCATGAGCGGGGGAGGGGCAGAGAGAGAGGGAGACACAGAATCCGAAGCAGGACCCAGGCTCTGAGCTGTCAGCACAGAGCCCGACGCGGGGCTCGAACTCACAGACCGCGAGATCATGACCTGAGCTGAAGTTGGACACTCAACCGACTGAGCCACCCAGGCGCCCCTTTATAGATCCTCTTTTTGGTAAATATATTTTCTTACAGAGGTGTTATAGTTTTAGTGCTTACATTAAGTATATAATTAAGTATATAATCTATTTTGAATTAATTTGTATTAAATTTTATATAATTTTTATATAATTTTTGTATAATCCATATTTTACATATGGATATCCAGTTCTTCCAGCACTGTGTTAAAGAGACTATCTTCGAAACCAATTTGTCAATAAATTTCATATATATAAAAAAAATAAATAAATAAATGAATCATGTAAGCTGCAAAAAAAAAAAAAAAAAGAGACTATCTTTTCTATTGGCATCTTGTCTCTATTTTGTTCCACCGATACATGTATATTCTTAATCTAACACTACATTGTCTTGAATACTGTGGCTTTATAGTTGTGAAGTTGTGAATCAGATAGTGTAAGTTCTCAAAAGTTGTTTTGCCTTTTCAAAATTGTTTTGGCCATTCTAGGGCCTTTACAATCCCATATAAATTCAGTATCAGTTTGTCAATTTCTATGAAAAGTCCTCTTGGGATTTTGTTAGAGACTGAATTAAATCTATGAGTCAATTTGGAGGTAAGTGCCATCTTAATAGTACTGAGTGTTCCAATCTACAAACATGGTGTATCTCTCCATTTACTTATATTGTCTTTAATTACTCTCAGTAAGTTTTATAGTTCTCTGTGTATAGGTCTTGCACTTCCTTTGTTAGATGGGAGTCCTCAGTATTTTATTCACTGACTTTTGGTCTAGTTCCTAATTCTTTTCTTCTACTTAACTTGGATTTAGTCTTCTAGCTTCTTGAGATTATAATTTGATTACTGATTTTAGATATTTCTTCCATGATAAGATAAGCATTTACAAACCTCTTAGTACTGCCTTAACTGCTTTCCATAAATTTGATGTGTTTTGATTTTATTTATAGTTAAAAACCTTTTCTAATTTCCCCTTTGATTTTGTCTTTGACCTGTGGGTTACTTAAAAAGTTATTTAACCTGTGGGTTATTTAATCTCCAAATATTTAAAGTATTCCTCACATTTGTGCTGTTGACTTCTAACTTAATTTTACTGTAACTGAAGAACATACTGAGTGTTATTTCTACCCTTTTAAATTTATTAGGCTCATTTAATGGCCTAACACATATATGGTCTATCCTGAAGAATGTTCCATATGCACTTGAAGAGAACAAGTAGGCTAGTGAATGGTGTATTCAATAAAAGTTAGTAAAGACGGTTGATAGTGTTCACTACTGAATTCCTACCACCTAGAATAATGCCCTGAACCCAAAAGGCACATAATAAATTAGTTGCTGATTGAAAGATTACTTTGTCTTCGCCACTGAAGTCTCTTTCAAAATCTTTAACTGCATCCTTCACCTTTTCTCAAGACAGAAATTATCTATAGATCAGTTACATGGTGTCATTTTAACCTTATTAGTTTCAGCTCACTATTTTGAAACATATTTATCACATGGATTTGAGAATCAAGAAGGCACATGCTTCATCAATTCAAAACATTTCATAAGTCATTATTAATCTAGTCCCTTAAAAATATTTCTATTAGAGGGGCACCTGGGTGGCTCAGTCTGTTAAGCAACTGACCTCGGCTAAGGTCATGATCTCGCTGTTTGTGAGTTCGAGCCCGCTGTGCTGGCAACTCAGTGCTTCGGATTCTGTGTCTCCCTCTCTCTCTCTCTGCCCCTCCCCTGCTTGCGCTCTCTCTTTCTCAAAAAATGAATTAACATTAAAAAAATTACAAAAATATTTTTATTAGAAGATTTGTCTGTCAACAATAACCTCTTTTCAAGAGTACCTTTAAAAGTACCTTTCAAAAGAATTCCAATTTAAAAAAATGAGGCCACAATAGAACTCAAGATTGTAAACTTATGGATGGTCTGTAGATATGTTCAGACTTTGGTGAAAATTCTGATTTCACTCTGTGATATTAGACAAGTTTCTTGATTTTCCTACACTTTAGCTTATTCATTTGTAATGTACAGTTAGGCAATGATCAACATCCAGTTTTTTTTTTTTTTTTTTTTTTTTTTTTTTTTTTTTTTTTTTAAATTTTTTTTTTTCAACGTTTATTTATTTTTGGGACAGAGAGAGACAGAGCATGAACGGGGGAGGGGCAGAGAGAGAGGGAGACACAGAATCGGAAACAGGCTCCAGGCTCTGAGCCATCAGCCCAGAGCCCGACGCGGGGCTCGAACTCGTGGACCGCGAGATCGTGACCTGGCTGAAGTCGGACGCCCAACCGACTGCGCCACCCAGGCGCCCCTCAACATCCAGTTTTTTGACAATTTCATAAAACTTCTCTGCGAACATATGGTAAGCGAGGCACTTTTCATTATACAACTGGCTTTTCAATACAAGTTTTAAATACAGAGCATTCAGAGTAACTGGGTTTAGCTCAGTTGTATTTGTTCACATAGTTCTTTTGCATTTTTCCTAGTATCATAATATTTTCTGGGTATTTCACTAAAAATCACTTTTAAAAATCATTCTTTGGCTACACTTAATTTAAGCATAATTCAAATGGGACACTGTTTTTCTATTTTAGGTCAAACCATATGAAACTCCTGATACTTAACAATTTTCTGATATACAAAGACAGCAATACCATATGGTTCAAACTAATACATATGTATGTATTTTATTTCATCAGAGATGATTTGTTAAGCCTAAGGAACTGATAAAAACTGTGGCACAAATTTTGATTCACTGCATGAATGGAATCCATTCAAAGTCTTCTTTATTTTTCCAGACAAGTTACTACTACCTGGAAATATATATTTCACGTATTATTTAAAAGATACTTTTGAGTACCTAATAAGTATCAGGCACTCTTCCAGGCACTGAAAATAAAGCAATGAATAAAAGTAAAAAATTCCATCTTATCTCCTCTCACTTCAAGTGAGAGAAAAAGACACACACTTACTATATTAGATAGTGATAAGTACTAAGGAGAAAAAATAAAGCTGGGGAAATGGATATAATGTCAGGTGAAGAGTGTACGTGCAATTTTAGATGGGATGGCAAATTAGGTCCTGAATGAGAAAATGACTGGACTAAAGGACCCTCAAAACTGAGAGACCTAGCCACATAGGTATCTGGGGTAAAATCTAAACTTGTTACCTCCACTGTCATAAGCTCCCTGAGGACAAGGACTTTGTTCTAAATTATTGTACTGCCAGTCCAGCATGTATAATGGTTCCTATTGTATTGTGGACACTCAACAGAATATCTGCTGAAAAGCTAGTTAATGCAAAACTTGTATTTATATTTATATAAACAAATACATATAAGTGCTTAAACACACACACTCCAAATTGTTTTTACCACAACTGATAACCAATAGCCTTTCCACATCTGTTTTCATGTACTATCTCTTGTGGATTATTCATAGTTGGTTGCCACTGAATGTAGTTATAATTAAGTAAGACTTATAATAACTTCTCAATATCTATTTTCTGTTACAGTTTAAATTCTAGGAGACTAGGAGCCAAGTCTGTCTTGCTCATCACCAATCTCCAGATTACACCCTGCCTGATACATAATATTCTGTCAATCTTCAAAAAAGGAATGAATGAATGAATGAATGAATGAATGAATAACAAAGGTCATAAAGGATTAAAATCAGAGAATAACTTAAGGAAACAGTATAAAGTTTAGCTTGGAGGACAGGGGACATGCCTGGCAACAGCAGAGAACAGTTGGGCATAATGCAATAAGTTATGGTGAAACAGAACATTGACTTAAGAGGCTGATCTGTTAGTTGATATCTTATTTGGAATAGTGAGAGGGGCTACTGGGATATGAATGGCATATGATGTTTTCCTAAGTAAGAGCTATTAAAATTTTCCACTAGCCAAAACTTGGCTCCTCTTTTATTACAAAAGGAGTTCTGTCAATGAGATAATTTCTCCTACAGAAAGGGTTATGGGTAGAATAGAACTTAATAATCAACTATTCAATTTGACTGTTTGTACTTCTAAGATAAAAAAAATACTGCAGAGTATCAGCTTAATCAGCACTTACTGATATAGCTTAATCAGTAATCAACAATCTGGCCTTGAAGACTGCCATGTGATATATGTTTTATTATTCAGAAGTTATCAATATTGATCTCTAAATTTCAAAAGATGATTAACTTTAAAGAAATCAGATCAAGTCACATGATAAGGTATTTCCTTAAAGTTGCAATAAAAATCATGAAAAACCCACTTAAGAATAAATTCTAAATCAATAAATTACCTTAGAAAAAGTTACAAAGAAAAAATAAATAATGGGTTGCGCAGAATATACTCAAGTTTAGTTAGGATATATTAATATTCAACTCATACTAATAAGCCTTTAAACATATGCAATGTTGAGAAATGGGTAAGTATCATCCTACGATTTAATGAATAAGTGAAATTGATTTTACTGCCACCTGGCAAATCTATTTCCGATTTTGTTTTAGCATCTGAAAAAATCACCACGTATACATATCTATTCTCTGTGAGGAGTTGAGAAGGGTCAAATCTACACTTCTTTATGTGCTAGTACAGTGCAGCAAACTATATTAACAATGTCTCTTCCTCCAGGGAGTCTTTCTGATTCCTACGACTATGTTGTCATACACTCTGGACATATCCTCCACTTCACCTTCACACTGTTGACTAAACAGATTTATAATGATTTTTCAAAGTGCCTTCATCACTTGACTATAAATTTCATGAAGAAAAGGGCCATGCAACTATTTCCTCAAGTGTTAAGGGCCCAGTTTGACTCCCTTTATTTCCCACACCGGTATCATGCAATAAATGGTATTTTCATGTTGACATTAATGATTATAGCTCTCTAGGGTCTTCCAACTACCATTTACTAAATCTCTTCCCAACTCTTCTTCTACTTTTACCTTAAATTCAGGTATTTCTAAAGATCCTAGCCTACGCTCTCTTCTCTAGTCATGCTGTCTATGTGGTTTTGTTCAATCACTCCTAAGGCTACAACTATTACCTGTAGCTAGCCATGGTAGGCTTTTACACTGGAGGCTTTTCAGTATTCATACCCTTGTCTAGTTACCTCCCTTTTGAATTTAGACCATTCTTGGGAGAAGCTTTAAATAAAAGAATACAGCAGAAGTGACACTGAGCCAGTTCTGGACTAAACATTAAGAGTCCTGGCAGATTTGATTTTTGTATGTTTTGTTGGAGTCTTGGGCCACCACATAAAAATTCTTGCTAACCTGCTAGAGAGATCACATAAAGAAACCGTGGAGCAAGGAAAAGGCTCTGAGACTACATGGAGAAAGATAGCTGTCCCTGCATCCCAGGCTAAGCCCAACTTCTGAACAACCCACAAGCTCAGTGCGGCCACATCAATGGCCACCAGTGAAACCAATAGAAGAACCACCTGGATGAACCTAGTTCAAGTTGCAGAACTATGAGTAATTAAAGCATTTGCTCTTTGAAGCCACTTAGTTTTAGGCTGGTATGTCATAAAATAGATAAAACAGCTAGTAAATTCAAAATCTAATCTCTAGCCCTGACCACTCTCTAGAGATAACAGACCTAATTTCAAACTCTAAATTTAAATTTCCATATAGATATCAACTGCATTTCAAATTCAACATTTGCTAAAATGGATTTCAGTATCTCACCTATTTCCTATCTAATACTGTGTAGGCTGCTGATTTTAAGTTTGTATTCCTCAGGATTCTTTGGCTCTGGAGTATCTCTACAGATTTCTTCTATAACAACCCAGATGGATATGTTCCAATTCCATTTCTTAGTCTCATCATATCATGGGTCACAAAAACTAACTGTAACCTCAGAAATAATTTAACCAAATTATTGTCCAATAAAAAAAAAAAACACCTACATATAAGCAAAGTACAAAGAGACAGTCTTTATCTATATGACTTTGGGCAAATAACATTTTGAACGACAATTACCTCATGATATAGAAGAGTTTGGATATAAATGATCTGATTTTACAACAGAAATTAAGATTTCATTTTTATAATGACATTTTGAATGTAGTAAATTACTAGAGGCAACACAGTGCAGTGGTTAAGAGCACAGAGCCTGGGTTCAAATCCTTGGAGAAGTTATAGAGCTATTACTGTCAGAACCAGGATTTGAACCAAGATTCTGCCAATTAATAGCTCTGTAACTTTTCCAAGCCTCAATTTCCTAATCTGTTAAATGGATATAAAAATAAGTTTATAGGGCTATTATAAGAATTAAATGAGCCAATATTTCTAAATTACATAGAATACTGTAGAACATATAATTTTTAAATACTTCTGGTTTCTTCAGAAAACTGTAATCACATGTTTTTTTAATGTACCATATAATAGACTAATCACTTTATTTTCATAAATGTCATTCCTGAAATGTCTCTAAGATACCAACATGCAATATAATTGGTTTCTACTTAACCAAAATTCCTGCCTTTAGATCACTGATATTTTTTTAATAAGGTAGTATATACTTTGTGATACAGTAGATTATTAGATATAATAAGAAATCTTAAATGATGTGGGTTTGTCTTAATCAGGAGTAATAAATATTATTTTCTCATAAAGAATGTTATATCCATTTCATAAAACAACTTAAAAAAGATTTACTACTTACCACTGATTGTCTTAGGCTTTTTAGCTATATATTCTCTCCATTTTCTTGAACTGAGTTGGCTGGGAGGTGGAATAAGTATGTTACTAATAGTACATGGCAATACAAAAAGAGCACCAACCTGGATAAAACATAACATATTATTAGTGCCTGCACAATGACATTAATTCTTAAATAGTGTCATCTGATAAATTTCCACTCTAATTTCACCGATATAGCATGTACTCTGTAATGCTCTCTCACAACTCCACTAAAAAAACTAGAAGAACAAAAACAATGCCCAAACTGTTTTTTAAAAAAAAGTCAAAAACCAGACAAAGGTAGTCAAACATAGGCTCCCTTACCACTCAGTTATATATCTCTGAAACCTTGTTATTCACAATATTTGCTTCAAGTTCAGGTTGTCGTGTCATTTCTTTGTGTATCTGCAAACCCGTGAGAGGCTGGGAATTGAATTCTATCATCAAAAGATTTTTGTCATACTTGGCCATAATTTTACAACCTTTTGACTGGATGGATTATTGTTCTGGTTTCAAAATTACAATATATCTGTAGGTAATTTCAAAACTTTTGATCCGAGAAATCAGAAATTTAATGCTAATAGGGTATAAAATGCAAAGAAACCCCAAATCATATGCCAGAAAACATACAGCAGCTTCTGTCTGATTTATGAGAAAACTCAGCTTATTCATCTTTGTATTCCCAGGGCTGAGCATACAGATGTTTATTAAATATTTGTTCCCCCCAAACCAACTTGTTATATTTAGGTAAATTCTCAATTTGATTAAGTACTGAATAAAACAAACTGCAACTCTGAAAGCTACATTTTGCCCATTATTCTAGAAATATAAGCTACAACAATCAGTATATCCCAATAAATATGTTTTGTTTTGTTTTGTTTTTAACTCTGGGGAAATCTAAGCAAGACATTTGCCATAGATCTCAAATCTAATGAAAAGTCACTTTTAACTGTCCTTTGTAGATGGATGAATCAGATGACATGTGATACTAAGTGAATACTTTTATGTATTAGTTTCTTTACTATTTATTATCTTTAGTTATGTATTCTTAGATATACAAATAAGTATATTAGGAGCAATTAAGAAAGAAAAAATTAAATGTTTATTTTTGTTATTACAGACAAATCTTTTTTTATTCTAAGTCAAATGTATTTCACATAATTAAGTATTAGACACTAAAAATGAAAATATTACCAATAGAAAATAATCATTAAGTATAAAAGATGTATATTTAACTTTTGAAACACTAAATCCTAGTTCTTCATACTTACATAAATAAATAAGATTAGATAGCCCAAAACTGGCCCAAAAGATAGACAAAGTTGTAACTTGAGTATGCTAGAGCAGAGCCCAGTTAACACCTTCATTATTTAATATTATAGTTATAGCTTAATAAATTAGAGATGTTAAATGTGTTTCAATGTACAACTTAAATACCGTATTATATATTTTATATTATTATATGTCCCAGCCAAAGT
The DNA here is from genome assembly GCF_022079265.1 of Lynx rufus. Classification (NCBI taxonomy): domain Eukaryota; kingdom Metazoa; phylum Chordata; class Mammalia; order Carnivora; family Felidae; genus Lynx; species Lynx rufus. The sequence continues at coordinate 49,574,144 of NW_025814826.1, read as the reverse complement.
AGCCCTATGTTTGAAACAGCTTATTCTTGAATACACATTCATTACAAATATGAAAATAAATATTTCTAAATCCCATAAACTATAATTTGCTACAAAATACATGTATGTCAATTGCTTATACTGTGTCCATAACAAACCTGGATTCTGATAACCCGTTCTCACTCATGCACTAATCATTAGATATGCTCTGAGACCAGAGGATGGTGCTTCTAGGTTAACATTCTATCTCCAGAATTTAAAAACCAAATAACATTTCAAACCTGTGTCTCAAAACCATGATTCAGTCTTTTCAGTAGGCATCCCCTGAACAAACAGGCACTATGGCAATCCTGTTTTTAACCTTGAAAAATTCTCCTCTTAAAAAAAAGATTTCCTGCCTATGTGATTAGTAGATATCATGGTTCCCTAACAATCCTCGTATCTTTTACTAATCTAATAACATTAGCTTTACTATAAAAGGTTTTTATTTTTATTCTGGAGCTAATCTAACATTTTTTTTTTTTTTTTAAGTCAGAAGTTGACTTAAGATCATATAAATCACTATGCGGTGCCTCAGTGGCTTGGTTAAGCGTCGACTCTTGGTTTCAGCTCAGGCCATGATCTCAAGGCTTCATGGGTTTGAGTCCCACATCAGGCTCTGCGCTGGCAGTGCGGAACCTGCTTAGGATCCGATCTCTCTCCCTCTCTCTCTCTGCCCCTCCCACCACCAATGTGCTGTCTTGGTCTCTCTCAAAATAAATAAACTTAAAAAATTTTTAAGATCATATAAATCACTAGAATTTAAGTACGATGAATGCTTCCTAAGGAGGGGCTTTGTCCATTTTATTCTCTCCAGTACCTGAAACAAGCAGCCGGCACACAGCAGGCAGTCTCTCCCCAGCCCCCACATGCAAATTGTTGAATAAACAAATGAAAACCAAGTTATGAAGCAAAAGAATTATTTCAAAGAATGAGCATGCAAATGAAAACTAATTTTTTCAAAAATGTAAAAGACCCAATATAAAAGGAAAATACAGTGCTTCACATTTAGAGGTATGTCAGCTAAATTATGTTTCAAAAAAATATCCCTTTTGCTGCATTAAAGTAGGAACATATATACAAAGTTCCATCATTTATTTGTCCCTTACTGATAAAGAATATTTCACAGTCGTTGTCCAAGAAGCAATAAAAATGACAATCTAATATACCAAATTTAGAAAATTGAAAACACGATATAAATATCAATAGTTTCTTTTGCTTATAGTATTAGTGTTGTCTATCTTCAATAACTTGATGGATTAAGGATTATTTTATACCTGTGTTAAATTACAGGTCTGTGTCTGATCTTGACTTGAAAAATTATCTATAAAACTAATTCCTAAAAGTTTCATCTTATCTTCAAAACATCTAGAGGATATTTGGTGCTTTATATCCTTTTCAGGAAAATATTTCATATATGCCTGTCTGTCTTTTCGGCCAGATAAACTTCAAAGACCATAAAAATTGGGGCACCTAGGTGGCTCGGTCGGTTAAGTGTCCGACTTCAGCTCAGGTCGTGATCTCGGGGTCTGTGGATTCGAGCTGTGCTGACAGCTCAGAGCCTGGAGCCTGCTTCCGATTCTGTGTCTCCCTCTCTCTGCCCCTCCCCCACTCACATCTCTGTCTCTCAAAAAGTAAATAAACATTAAAAAAATTTTTTTAAAAAGACATAAAAATTAGCAACCATCATTTATGTCATACTTCACAGCTTATAAAATATCTTCCAATTTGGTTTTCATTACAACTTTTGAAATAGGTAAAACAGGGATTATTATTTACAGTTTGCAATTTTAAAAGCTATAAGCCAGAGAGTGGCAGAGCTAGGACTTAAACCCAAGTTTTCTAAAAGTACATACTCTTTCACTTGAGACTTTCTACCCTACCATGGTCTTCCCCTCCCTTATTCAGTAACAGGTGAGATTATTAATGATAAATGATATTCTCATTTCCTAGAATGAAGAGCCCCCCCCCCAAATTAGATGAACTAGATAAGGTTACACAGAGAACTATTTAGTTACTTGGGTTAAAACAAAAACAAAATGGGGTGCCTGCCTGGGTGGCTCAGTTGGTTCAGCATCTGACTCTCACTTTTGGCTCAAGTCATGATCCCAGGGCTGTGGGATGGAGCCCTATGCTGGGCTCCACACTGAGCTCAGAGCCTGCTTAAGGTGGTCTCTCTTTCCCTCTGCCCCTGCCCCACCCCACCCCACCCACCCCTGCTCACACTCTCTCTGTTAAAAAAAAGAAAAGAAAAAAAAAGGAAGATTTTTTTTTTTATTCTTCATGCTTTCTTCTTTTTTCTTTCTTTCTTTTCTACTATGCCACTTCACAAGACTTCTGTGTGCATATTTTTGTAAAGATGTTTAAAGTAGGTCCTCCACCCTATTACTCTAATTGCAGTCGGCTTATTTTCTTCATAATTCTTATTATTTGTTTTCTGTTTTTCCCACCAAAATGTAAATTCCTGAGGAGAGTCTTCATCTGTGCAATCCATCACTAGATCCCTAATATCTACCACAGCGTCTAGCACATAATAGGATACATGTTGGATAAATAAGAAAAGATAAGTTTTAAAATTTCAAATTTTAGCATATTAGGTATTCTTTAGAGGATGAAAACACAGGCTAATATCACACTTCAGGCTGTTCCTTCAAAGGCTACTTCATCTAACAAATACTTTGGGGCACTACTCAAAATTTTAATTTCCTGGAAAAAGAGGCTGCAAGTCAAAATTTGAAATTACTGTACAGTCAAGCATCTTAAGGCCAAAATCATATTTCTGTTACCATATCAATTTTCTAAGGGAACTATAACCAATATTTGATTATAGTGCTATAGGGAAACTATAATTATAATTTTTCTCCATGCAACTCTGTTTGAAATACTTCATTGTTAAAACAGTTAATGTTATATAAATATTGCCAATGAATATTCTGTGAATCAAAAATTGTTTTCAAAGAAACACAGTAGTGAAACAAATAACCAGAAAGAAAAGCAAACTTCTGGTTTTTCCCATTAAACACTGTAGTTGACTTTAAATAGATGAGTTTAATATACACGTGTATCTAAATAACTATAAATTATTAATAACTACATTATATAAATAACTACAAAATAGCCACAAATCTTATAACCATCACTAGAATTAAGAAAGAAAAACTGAAAATTTACAAATGATAATTCAGTGAGGCTTTAGAAACTTTTCTCACTTCCACCCACCTGTCCTACCATGAAAAAGACAATGCAAGCATATGAGTATCTCCTCACCTAACTAAAATCACATGTTGAAGGATTAGATTGTTGAAGTAGATTATCAATAATATAATATGGTCTCAAATTTTAAAAGTAACAAAATCACCAGTCATGAAGCTTATCTTTGAAAATCTAAAAACACAACATCATTTCCTATCTGCAGAGGACTTTGGTATTATTATGGGAAGTCCAAAATATTTTAATATCTGTTAGGACCAAAATCATGTTATGTTCAAGAAGCAAAATCATTATGCAAAAACAGATTAACAAACTACATTCTCTTTTATTCTTTCTTTTTTTTTTTTTAAATATATTTTAGAGAGAGAGAGAGAAAGCGAGCGAGCAAGCAGGGGATAGGGGCAGAGGGAGAGAAGGAGAGAAAGAGAGAAAGAGAGAGAGAGAGAGAGAGAGACACCCAAGCAGGCTCCATGATCAGCACAGGGCCCAACATGGGACTCGATCCCATGACACTGGTATCATGACCCGAGCCAAAACCAAGAGTCATACACTCAACCGACTGAGCCACTCAGGGGCCCTATATTTCCTTTTCCAGCACATCCTTAAAACAAAACAAAACAAAACACCACCATACCTTGCCACGCAGAGAAGAAATCTGCTCCCATAGCAACATGGAATTTTGTTTGGTATTGTTTTGTGTCAACCCTCTGCATTAAAGTTAAAGAAATGATACAATGGTAACTGAGAAATAATTCAACTCCCTAAAACAAGTTTGATTCTCTAATTCACAAGGTGCTTAAATTATTAAAAATTTTAACGGTAAGAATTCACAATTACTCCTTTCCTTAAGGAAAATTATTTTTATAATACTGAAAATATACCAAGAAATAATGCTTCTATGAAAAGCATTCCCATACACTATGAGAAAAAGAGATTTGTAAAAATTATGTTTCTGCACAAAAATTTAAGAACACCATGCTAATGTTCCATTTCCAGGCAACAATTTCTTTTTATACAAAATGTTCTGTTCTTAGGTATATTTCTAAAAACTCTTTTCTTAAAAGAGAGTCTAAGATATGTTGAATATTTGCAGGTATGTGAGATGGCATTTATATTTACCTTAGTATGCATACAAAGATACAGTGGACTGGTGCTTATATACCCCTCCTGCCGAAGGCGAGAGACACATCTGAACATTTCAGGAGTATGTAAGTTACTCTGTTTTTCTCCACAGATTCCTAACATTTCTCCATTCTCCCTAGCCCATTAATGATGAGTAGCAATACCAGAAAGTCTTTTGCCTATTCTAGACGCATAAATCTAGTACTTGAAGGAAGATTTTTTTGTTTTTGGAAGTTGCAGAATATCTCTTAAAACAATGGCAATGAAAAATATACTGAATATTATTAAAGAAAAAAAATCCATCATGGTCCAATACCTAAAAGTGAAGGAAACATTCTACGTGACACAGCAAATATAATCTAAAATGAATACGTAAATAAAAGGATACAATTCAAATTCAATGTCCGACATATAGCAGGAGGGCAGATCTGATAATTTTATTATCTGCACAAATTCTAAAGCAGAGCCATAATAATGGAAAACCTAGGAAAGAAATAAGATTATGTAATACTTTAAATTCTATAAATAAAATAAAAGTAAATAAATTAGCAATTAGGGCTTAACACTAAAATGGATATTTAAAAGCAAGTATTTACACATTATGCAAGCCAAACATTAGATCCTCTATAGCAGACAAGAGTTTCTTCCATTCTAATTTTACCTTTCAGAGTAGAGACAGACATAGAGATTTCTTAGTAACTGAAGAGTTTTAACAGAGGGAAAATGAGTCTAGAAAGAGGCAAGCAATAGAAGACAGGAGTTCTCAACTTTTCGTGTTTATTTTCAGTAAGACAGACAGATGACCCAAGAGGCTAGGATGTTGAAGAAACAAATTTAGAGGGTCTGCAAGACTGAGAGAGAGAAAGAGAAGATTCTCTGGTATGAACTTAGATTGAGTGGTATGTTGAGATTAATAAAATAAAATAAAAATAAAAATAAAATAAGATTCTTCAAAGAAATGCTGAAGAAATTAAGAGAACCAGTGAAGCCATTAGTCCTAATTAGCAAAGATAGCTCCACTTGGAAAAATAAACTTGCAGTATTTCTTTGGGCAGAACCTAACAGTGAAGGAGGACAGGTATTTTAAGAGTTGGGATGAGAGTATGTCACTGGAAGGACAAAGAAAAGCAAACATATCTTGAGGAGACTACACAAAGTTTTAAACTTGCAGAAAGCTGAGTAATTTCACCATATACAATTATGCATATATATACACATAAAGACACACATATACTTACAGAGTATATGTGTATGTGTGCATATATACACATGTATAGAGAGAGAGAGAGAAACAGAGACATTTATTAAAGAGGTTTTACCCTAAGATTTCCATCGATAGCAGCAAAATTTAAATACATTATTCATATTTGAATAATGAATGAATGAATAATGAATACAATATTCATAATATTAAAAAAAAAATTTAACAGTCCTGTGAAAGATGGCCATGGTAGTTTACTTAAAGTAACCATTCTGAACAAATATTAGGAAATGTGTTCACATCAGAAATATGCCCCTTTTATACTACCCTTTGATCAGAAAATATTACCCATCAATCTGACATCATTGTAACTTCATGACTGTTGTTTTGTACATTCTTGAATTCGGTCTTTCAAAGTGAATTTCTAAAATGTTTCTACATAAACACATCTTATGTTATTTTTCTAATATAAAAAAAAGGTCAACTAAACCCTTTTAAAATTGTTTTACTTTATAATTACCTGCATTTTAAGAATAAATCTATGGAGATATGGGACACAAACTAACACGTCTTAAACCGTGAAAGAAGCAAACGTATGGTACTGGAATCCCTTACCTCATTTAAACTTTGTAATAACTTTGTAAGGTAAGTGTGTTTTGTCTCCATTTCACAAATGAATTAATCAATCTACCCAGGTTACCACAACTTACAGGTAACAGAGCCAGGTTTCAAACCCCGGTCTACCCAACATCAAGGCCTGTTCTTTTTCCAGTGTATCACATTCCCCCCGAACTGAGTCTTAAAGGTCTCATAGCAAAGTCCTAACCAAAGGAAGTTTCAGGCCTATATTGATCTAAGGTTAGGATCATTCCATTTTAAAAATAACTTAAAGTAGTGATTCTTTTGCTAATAACATAGTGTAATTTAAGCACTTAGTTACAGTTATAATAAAAATTATGCAAGTGAGCACATTTAAGCACATATACTAGGAATGTTAATTTCAAGATTCAAAGATATCTTATAAGAACAAAAATATGCCTGAATGGATGATTGGAAAATGAATTAAATATAGATTACCTTTGGTAAAATATTCTTATCCTTCGATGGTAATGTCTTTTTGGCAAGAATGCAAGGATTTAAAGTAGATGTACTAAAATTCGTAGGAGTGACTCCCTTTAAACAAAATTCAGGAAAAATAATTTCAGATCCAAACTGAAAAGAAACCAAGAGAACACAGTTACAAATATCATGAATAAAGTTACAAAGATCAATACATCTTAATGCAATGGAAAAGTTAAGAAAACCACATGTAAATATATTTTTGATTCCTCAGCTCAAAATGTGATTCCTCCATTTATGAACACATCCTTCCTGTTTCAACTTACACATGGATCTTTTTATGAAAAGCTCTCATTGGCCCTACAGCAGCCCACAAGAGTCTATTAAGGCCATTCCATGCAACCACAGAACCAAACAACCTCCTTTACATATACTTGTTCAATATCTGGCTTCCTACCAGTCTGTAAGCTCTGCTAAACACAAGCCTGTCTGTCTTATTCACCACAAATCCTTAGGACAACGCCTCACACATAGTTTGCTTTCAAAATAAGTTGACGAAAAGACCAATTCCTACAGAAGTAGTAATAGTAGAGGTGTTAATAGTAACGGTAACAATGAGAGCTAATATTTAATGAGTGGTTACTTTGTACTTTACATAATTTAACCTTTACAAAAATCTATGAGGTAGGAACTATTATTACACTTATCTTACAGATGAAGACAACTGTGGCACCAAATGGCTAAATATTGCCCTGTAGGTCACACAAAATTAGCAAGAAATAGAGTAGGGATTTGAATGCTGACGATCTAACTCTAGAATCTATGTCTTTGATCATTACCATGCACCTACATTAAAAGCTATTCTCCACCAAAGCAAGTGATTTCAAGTTGTAAATGCATCCTGTGGGGTATGAACATTTAATTTCCTATTCATAAAACAATAGAAGAATTGCATGAAAAGAACCCTGCCATTATTTGTCTGTATGCAAACATGCAGTTTCAAAAAATGTATACAAAACCAATTCTCATCGTTAATTTTATCTTACACTCTTCCAGCTTACTGTGTGGCTTGTTTATGTTAAAATCATTTGCAGAGGTTTGCCTGTAGGTTTAACTTTCCAAGGTAAGGATGAGGCAGCATGAAAATCAGCAAGAAGGACCCAATCACATTAATTCCTATTTTCTCAGCACAAGTTTTACTAAGCCATAATTAAGGGTGAATTGAAAAGGAAAAAAAAAATCTACTAATTAGTGCAATAAATCTTCATAGAAATGCAAGGCCCAACTCATGCTCCCATGTCACCGTGAACATTAAGAAACTTTCTTTGGTTTTGCCTATCTTCAAAAATGTATACAATACTAGAAATATATTTATTTTAACATGGACATAATTTACAAAAGCCACCAAACATATTCATTCATTGTAAGAGATAGCAAAATAAAATTGGAGCCTCACAGAAAGTTAAGATTAGTGGGGCTGAACTAATCAGTTTCATCTTGTAGTTGAGAAATCTGGGATCTTGTAAGGTTACAAAAAAGTGCTCAAATTAGAGAGCTGGCAAAGTAATCTTGAAAGAGAAAACCAAAGCAGGAGGCATCACAATCCTGGACTTCAAGCTGTATTACAAAGCTGTAATCATCAAGACAGTATGGTACTGGCACAATAACAGACACTCAGATCAATGGAAAAGAATAGAGAACCCAGAATGGACCCACAAACGTATGGTCAACTAATCTTTGACAAAGCAGGAAAGAATATCCAATGGAATAGAGTCCTTCAGCAAATGGTGCTGGGGAAACTGGACAGCGACAAGCAGAAAAATGAACTTTCTTACACCATACACAAAAATAAACTCAAAATAGATGAAAGAAAGACCTAAATGTAAGACAGGAAGCCATCAAAATCCTCAAGGAGAAAGCAGGCAAAAACCTCTTTGATCTTTCCAGCAGCAATTTCTTACTCAATACGTCTCTAGAGGCAAGGAAAACAAAAGCAAAAATGAACTACTGGGACCTCATCAAAATAAAAAGCTTCTGCACAGTAAAGGAAACAATCAGCAAAACTAAAAGGCAACCAACAGAATGGGAGAAGATATTTGAAAACAACATATCAGGGGCGCCTGGGTGGCGCAGTCTGTTAAGCGTCCGACTTCAGCCAGGTCACGATCTCGCGGTCCGTGAGTTCGAGCCCCGCGTCAGGCTCTGGGCTGATGGCTCAGAGCCTGGAGCCTGTTTCCGATTCTGTGTCTCCCTCTCTCTCTGCCCCTCCCCCGTTCATGCTCTGTCTCTCTCTGTCCCAAAAATAAATAAAAACGTTGAAAAAAAAAATTAAAAAAAAAAAAGAAAACAACATATCAGATAATGGGTTAATATCCAAAATCTATAAAGAATTCATCAAACTCAACACCCAAAAAACAAATAATCCAGTGAAGAAATGGGCAAAAGACATGAATAGACGCTTCACCAAAGAAGAAATCCAGATGGCCAACCAACACATGAAAAAATGCCCAACATCACTCATCATCAGGGAAATACAAATCAAAACTAAAATGAGATACCACTTTACACCTGTCAGAATGGCTAACAACAATTCAGACACAACAGATGTTGGTGAGGATGCAGAGAAAAAGGATCTCTTTTGCACTGCTGGTGGGAATGCAAGCTGGTGCAGCCACTCTGGAAAACAGGATGGAGGTTCCTCAAAAAACTAATAATAGAACTATCCTACGACCCAGCAAATACACTCCTAGGTATTTATCCAAGGGATACAGGTGTGCCATTTCAAAGGGGCACATGCACCCCAGTGTTTATAGCAGCACTATCAACAATAGCCAAAGTATGGAAAGAGCCCAAATGTCCATCAATGGATGAATGGATGAAGAAGATGTGGTATGTATGTACACACATGCACATATATGTATGTGTGTGCATGTACATGTGTGCACATATATGTGTATGTGTGCATATGTGTGTACACATATGTACATATATGTATACATACAATGGAGTATTACCCGACAATCAAAAAGAATGAAATCTTGCCATTTGCAACTACATGGGAACTAGAGGGTATTATGCTAAGTGAAATTAGTCAGAGAGACAAATATCATTATGACTTCACTCATATGGGGACTTTTAAGATACAAAACAGATGAACATAAGGGAAGGGAAGTAAAAATAATATAAAAATAGGGAGGGGGACAAAACATAAGAGACTCTTAAATATGGAGAACAAACAGAGGGTTGCTGGAGGGGTTGTAGGAGGGGGGATGGGCTAAATGGGTAAGGGGCATTAAGGAATCTACTCCTAAAATCATTGTTGCACTATATGCTAACTAACTTGGATGTAAATTAAAAAGATAAATAAAAAAAAATTAGAGAGCTGGTTAGTAGAGAGCAGTGATCATGTAAAGTGGTATAGGTAAAAGAATATGGTCTAAGCAGTTTTCCAGTGGTTTATACATGCATTGAAATAAAGCAGCTTGGGGGCGCCTGGGTGGCGCAGTCGGTTAAGCGTCCGACTTCAGCCAGGTCACGATCTCCCGGTCCGTGAGTTCGAGCCCCGCGTCAGGCTCTGGGCTGATGGCTCAGAGCCTGGAGCCTGTTTCCGATTCTGTGTCTCCCTCTCTCTCTGCCCCTCCCCCATTCATGCTCTGTCTCTCTCTGTCCCAAAAATAAAATAAACGTTGAAAAAAAAAGAAAAAAAAAAAAAAAAAAGAAAAAAAAAAAGAAATAAAGCAGCTTGGATATCGCTTCTCGGCCTTTTGGCTAAGATCAAGTGAAATAAAGCAGCTTGGATAAACAACATGAACTCAACTAATGTCAAATTCTGTTTTTAAAAGAACGTTAGATTCTAGAACTGTAGTGTCCAAAACATAACCATGCTGACTATTTAAATTAAAATAAAGTTAAAAATTCAATTTTTTGGTTGAAGTAGTCATGTATAAAGTGCTCATAGCAACATAAGGCTAGTGGCTACTGCATTAACACAGGAAGAATATTTCTATTACTAAAGAAAATTCTTCTCAGATGTTGCTATTCTAGAACATCTTTATAAGGTACATTTTCATTCAGATTCATTTAAACTATCTGCGTTGTAAATAAAGTTGAAAGCCCTGCTTTGCAAATGGTGATAACTGAGAAATCCACTTACCTTTCTTTCCCATATCTGAATCTTTCCCCTCCATAATTCCTTTGAGTCAATAGCATTTTTGAGATCTTCTAAAGATATGACATTAGCAGAAAGGTATTCTGCAATTTTCTGATAATTTCTATAAATAAAGGATTATGATAGTTAAATACAGGGTTTCATATCCTACTTAGATTTAATGGTTATGGTTAACTACAATCCTAACAGGCAAAAATGCAAAGTTTCTACCGCTGCTTTTATGTACTAATATTGTAGAACGTTCCTTAAGTCACTCTCTGAGGGAGTCTCTATCACATGTCCATTTAATATTGGCTTAAGTGTGTCAGATAGATACATACATGTATATACACATACACAGATTTAATATTAGTCCTTTATGTTCAAAGGGAGAACTGCTCTCCTAATTTTTCCCCATACATCTTGTATGGAATCCATAATAGTACTTATCACAGACTATCATAACTATCAGCATTCCTATTTCTCCCTGTATTTCAATGAACAAGATCAAATGGCACCTTCTTAACTCAATAGCATCTATCGCTGTGCTTGGCATAAAGTCAGTACTCAATACACACTTGTTAAATGAAGAAAATCACAAAGTTAATAAATCCAATGGAATACTTAAGGATCAAAACAGTAATATACAATTGATCCTTACTAAAATATAAATCACAACAATATATATCTATTTCTACATTGCACATAAAACAAAAAAACAAATACAACATCACAAATCCAGTGTATCCACGGTATTCATCATGGTGCTCAATGGACAATACAAACCTATTTAAGAGCACACAGTGTGTTTAGATAATTAATGCTCAATAATGATTATAAAACTGCATTGATGACACTTACTAAACACTTAAATATCTCAGAAATATTAAATATGAAATAAGAAAAATCCAGATTTTCTCAATAAACCTGTAATAACAGTATGACATAAAACTATCTTATCACATTAAAAAAGTCATCAGGATGCCTGAGTGGCTCAGTTGGTTGGTTGTCCAACTTCGGCTCAGATCATGATCTCACGGTTCGTGAGTTTGAGACCCGCATTGGGCTCTGTGCTGACAGCTCAGAGCCTGGAGCCTGCTTCAGATTCTGTGTCTCCCTCTCTCTCTGCCCCTCCCCCACTCATGCTCGCTTGCTCTCTCTCTCTCTCTCTCTCTCTCTCTCTCTCTAAAAAATAAACATTAAACAAAATCTTCAAGTGATAAGTTATTAAAATTAGGATGGCATGTTAATTGTGAAAACAGATTACACAGACAGCAACCAAATATGAACAAAGAAGCTTACATTACACAATTATTTCCTGCTATAGTTATTTTTGCTGAATACCATTCCTTTAAATGTTTTAATGCTCCTATAGTAGGTAAACAGTCTTTCAACTTGGGAGGATCTTTGTCAGAAGGCAACAGTATTACATCTATCATTGCTCTACCTAGAAAGAGAATAAGGCATTTTCATAATTAAAAAAATACACATTTAGACGTTCAAAATTTCTAAATGTTCATCATTTGATTTAAAGCCATGTTATCTTGAAATAGCTAACATAACAGAAAACAATGAACTCTATCATAATTACTTGCCAGTTATGTACCAATGCTTAATTATACACATTGCTCTTGAGATCATCAATGCTATTGTTGTACTGAACAGAGAAACAGAGAAAAAAAATCTGTGCAATTTCAGTATATTTTTCTATACTTAATTTATACAAAAAGGAATGAATTAATATAAAATTGTAATGGTCAAATAAATTATTTCTTTTTATAGGACAATAAAACACTCAGAAAACTCAATTATATTGACAATATCATTGGTTCCTGAGAAAAAAGTATAACTTCATGAAACTTCACATTTTATAAATTTATAAATGTACCAAAAAACCTAGAAAATGTTAAAACTGAACCAAACAGAAATTTGATAATGAAAGCTTTCTATTTTGCTAAAACAGCAATTGCATATTTCAACGCATATTCTGAATTTGACACATTTTATTTAAAAAATTGGTATGTTTATTTATCTATGTATTCAGTTATTTCCCACATAGAATCTTTTATACTAAGATAGGATTTTGAATATAAGGATCAAACTGTGAGCTTTCAAGTCCCTCATGGTAATCACATTTGCTTTACTCATCATTACATACTCAGCTCCTAGTACAATACATGATCTATGATAGATGCAACAAATGTGTGCTTAATAAATGACTTTCAATAATGAAAAATATTCAAGAAAAGCTCTTCAAAAGTATTTACAGATGCCAAATTGTACCAGGTTTTAGATGCCAGCTACTTGATTGACACAAGGAAAGATAAATTTCAGAGAGGCTACAGCGTTAAGAATAGCATGATACAGTATTTCATAAAATATACTTGTCATTATTGTAAAAAAAAAAAAAGGGGGTGGGGGGCTCTGTAAACAAATGCTGAGTGAAGGGCTTCTTTTACCGTAGAATTTTCTATTTGATAAAGTATACAGTGACCCCACACCTTAAAAGATGTTGCCAAAATGATCTAGGTTAAAGAACTTGTTTTTCCAGGAATTGTTATAGGACTCATGTTCTACAGAATGTACTATGTAAAACAATGGTATATAGTGGAAAGATTCTTCAGTAATAACTAAATAAGGAAATGGAGACTGGTATTTAATTTTCTAAGTTTTAATTTTTTTCTAACTAAATAAAAAGAGAACTTTAGTGTCTCAGTAATATACTTTATTAAAGCAGTGAAGTATGTTTGATATCAACTTCAATTAAGAAATTATTTTTCATTTTGAGTTTCAAAATTAGAAGTGAGAACATAAGCATAAAGGTTGAATTCATCACTCATTCATAGGAAGTATAAGATAAGACATATTCCCAAAAGTAGTCATAAAATATTACCAGGAGCAGGAAGTTTGTCAGACAATTGATGCAAATTTTCTGCAGATTCTTCATACAGGCTAAAACAAAAGGGTAAGTTAGAAAACACACACATACACATACACATTACATGTAATCATAACAGTTAATATTAACTAAATGAATCTATGTGCCAGATACTATGAAGTATGTTAGATACATTATCTTGATCTTCAGGACAACCCACGAGGCACTACTATAATATTATTATCCTTACTTTAAATAATTTGCCTACAGTCACATAACTAGCAGGTGTAGAAAGTAGGATTCAGAGTCCAAGTTATTAGCCACATCCCCAAAAAACAAACAATAAAAAGGGAAAAAAACTCCCTAAATTATATCTAGTACATTAAATATAAATCATAACTAATAAACCAAACATTTTTCTGAACCCTAAAAGTACAGTATTGCTAAGTGTTTAAAAAAGAAGGATACTGCTTTTCTCTGAATGGCATACAATAGCCATGACTGGAAAATAGGATGATGTCCTCCAATTCTTCAAAATCTTTTCATTTTATCCAAATGATGAATTTTTCTTTTTCAAAAATCTATTGTATAACATAAAATTACTTAAACCCTTTATTAGAAACCTGCCATTATCTAGAAAACTTAAGGCATCTTATGATAAAGCATAGTTTTCAAGCTCCCTCTTGTGGAAATAACTATTAGGTCACTTACTAGAAATAATTACTTTTACGCTCCTTATCTTTTAATAATGGTGGGAAAACACGGATGCTAAGAACTCTAAGGCTAGAAGGCACCTTAAAAATCACCTAAAAGGATCTCAACACTGTATAGACAAGATAATAAAGGACCAGAGAAATGAAGTGACTGGTCCACAATCAAGTAACTAGAAACTACCTCTACTGAGCCCTGGGTTTATACCCTTTCCTTGGTTCTACAATGTATCCTTTCATTAATCAGTACAAACAAATATAAATAAAAAACAGGAAAACAGAATTTTTAAAGTCTGCAGTAATTTATAGAAGTATTATAATATATGATTACTACAGTAAACAAAAGTAGTTTTTGTAATGAAATATTATGGAAGACTAAAATAAAAGGTATTAATTATGAGTTGAAGAAGGGATATTTCATGAAGAGAAAAATAATCACAACTTATATCACCTGGACCAACTTATATATTATACCACAATTCAAAAAACCTAAAAGTGAAGCCAATCATCTATATAATCCGCAGAAACTCTATGCTCAAGATATACATAAATTGAATAAATCATATATATCAACCTCAAATAGCAAAATGATAATCATAATTTGAGTTTGAATGCCAGTTATTAACCTCAAATTCAAGTTTATTTTTTTAAAAGTGTATTTATTTTGAGGAGAGAGAGAGAGAGAGATAGAATCAAGATCATGCCAACACCTACAAATGAGTTGTTTTCCCTCTCTTTTCATCTCTGAAAGAATTTATCTAAAATGGATGCTAGTCCTTAAATATTTGGGAGAATAATTTGGTGAAGTCATACTGGCCTAGAGTTTGATAGTGGGAAAATTTTTTAACAATTCAATTACTTTATTATTTTTTTTAATGTTTATTTATTATTTTATTTTGAAAGCGAGCGAGCAAGCCTGAGTGGGGGGCAGAGAGGGACAGGGAGGAAGAGAAAGAATCCCAAGCAGGCTCTGTGCTATCAGGGCTCAAACTCAGGAACTGTGAGATCAGGACCTGAGCCCAAACCAACAGTTGGACGTTTAACCAACTGAGCCACCCAGGCGCTCCATTACATTCAAGTTTCTCTTCAAGCTCTTAAAATTCATAATCAGACAGAATTCATCTTCAAGAAAGTGACATATTGGGGTGCCTGGGTGGCTCAGTCGGTTGAGCGTCCGACTTCAGCTCAGGTCACAATCTCACGGTCCGTGAGTTTGAGCCCCTCGTCGGGCTCTGGGCTGATGGCTCAGAGCCTGGAGCCTGCTTCCGATTCTGTGTCTCCCTCTCTCTCTGCCCCTCCCCCGTTCATGCTCTGTCTCTCTCTGTCTCAAAAATAAATAAACGTTAAAAAAATTTTTAAAAAAAAGTGACATATTAGTTAGAATGTCACTTTTTATGATTAATGCAATTGTGTAAGCTTAAGAAGCTAGATATTTTGAGATACCAATTTTTCCATTTTACAGTTTTATTCAAATAACAGGCCCAAATTGCCCATCTCCCAAAATAGAGTTGAAAATTTCAATAACTAAAATTTCCTTCCTATGGCTGCTAAAAAAATCTCATTTTCACTCTTGTGGCTGAAATACTGTGTACTGTTAAAATATTTTAAAGATATTATAGAAAGCATATAAGCATACTCAGCCAAGGATAATGATTCTCTGCTATTACTATCTTCTTCCTCAAAACACTCAGCGCTCAAACATTCTTCAATATTTGTTTGAAGAACATCTTCAATTTCATCTTTTTCTGTACCAAAATGTATCTCTTCCCAGTGAGAACTGCAAAACTAATATATCAAAAGATTGCATTAAATAATGGGTTTCTGAAATTACTTACATTGGCAAAGACATTCACTAATGCCTATTTTTTTCATTTCTATTACCTGATAAAATCCACATATTGCCTGCACTGCAAAGAACCACTTCTTGGGAGAAGGTATGCCGCCTACCGAACAGGCTTGAAAACAAAATCGTGCTTATTAGAAGAAAGGCGTATCACAAATAAGCAGATGCTACAGTATCTATACTTAGAGAATTATATAGTTTTTATTACAGTATATAGTTCTTCAAGATATACGTGTGTATATGCATATACATATATATTACATGGATCTTTTTAAAATCTCTAAAAATTTAAATAGAACAATCTGCCCAAAGAGCAAAATTATTCACTCACAATGAATACTTTTATTTTGTCACAACTCAAAATCCATACTATTTTAATCGTCATTTCAAACACTAAAACCTACCAAGAAAAAAACCCCAACACCCACTTAATTACTACTGAGTCATGCATAACTGCATAAGTGATGGTAAGAGATCTAGTTCCCTCTTCAAAGACAACGAAGGTCTGGTTCAGCCTGGCCAGAAAGAGAGAGAGGAGATAAAACAATAGCCTCATGACATTTTCTACTCCCCTCTAAAGCCATTTCAAAATGTTGTTGTGTATCCAACATGCAACTGTAACTGATGGGGGAGTGTGGGGCAAGTTGAGGGCAAAATACAGGTGGGTACCCTCCCTCCCTCGGCCCAGTGGAATATTGTTTGGACACTCCTGGCTACCCAAGAACAAAGGAAAGGGGTTTAAGTACTTGCCATGGTAATGTGGGAAACTAAGGCAAATGAAAAATTAAATCCCCTTCCTGCCTATAGCCCAATGACAAGTCCTTGAAACCAGCAGAGTGACCTCCCTCTAGGAGCTCAGCTGCCTGGAGGATGACACTTTGCTAGGGGCAAAAGAGAATCTTAGCTTAACATTATCCCAACTTCGAGGATCCTGTAAATCTACTTCCATTATCTCAACTGCCCCAAGATATATGCTAGCAATCATACTCCAAGCTTATGGCCCTGATATACAACTGAAGTGTATCCAGACTGAGGTTTTATTAAACGGTAATAAATGATGTTTCCCTAGCAACAGGTAGCCCCTAAAGGTCCTGAAAACCTTGCTTCCAAAATTCCTTGGAGACTTACTCTATCCCTGACCCCCTCCCAACCTGAGGGTATATAATGAGTTTACCTGTCATGACCCCATGCAGCTCTCCCTACCCCCGGGTCCTGTCTCCATGCTTTAATAAAATCACCTTTTCGCACCAAAGAGGTCTTCAAGAATTCTTTCTTGGCCTTCGGCTCCAGACCACCCCAGCATCACCCCAAAACTTCATCATAACTACATTCATTAAAGGCACCAATAACTAACGTTATAAAATCTGATAGCTCTTACCACTGTTGTTACTTGACCTCTCAACATAAGAATAAGAAAGGAATGAAAGATGACACAGTTGACTACTTTCTCCTTAAAACACTTGATTTCTGTGGAACCTATCTTTCCAGCTACTCCTCATGCCTTTAAAAACTGGTGTTCAGGGGCGCCTGGGTGGCTCAGTCGGTTAAGCGTCCGACTTTGGCTCAGGTCATGATCTCGCAGTCCATGAGTTCGAGCCCCGCGTCGGGCTCTGTGCTGACGGCTTGGAGCCTGGAGCCTGTTTCAGATTCTGTGTCTCCCTCTCTCTGACCCTCCCCCGTTCATGCTCTGTCTCTCTCTGTCTCAAAAATAAATAAACGTTAAAAAAAACAAAAACTGGTGTTCAGTTCCTTTAAATATTGGGATTCAGTTCAAGATTTTCTGCTCTTCTCACTATCCATAAACAATCCCATCCTTTCTCATAGTTTGGACTGACATCTACATATTGATGATTCTATTATCTGTATCTCCAGCCTTACTTTGCCTTTTGAGTTCTGGACACACGTATCCAACTTTTGCAAAACATTTTCAATTTGACATCTTACGGGGCAACTAAATACATGTTCCGAATTGAACATGTCATTTGATGAGGTCTTGGGGTGATAGTGGGGTTCAGAGCTGACAGCCAAGAAAGAATTCCTGAAGATGTCCTTTGGTGCAAAAAGATGATTTTATTAAAGCAAGGAGACAGGACCTGTGGGCAGAAAGAGCAGCACTGGGGTTGTGAACAGTGACTACTTATATACCAAGGAGTTGGGGGAGATAAAGTCAAGAGGGAGTTTCTTGAAGAGATTTCCATATGCTAAAGAGGACTCACAGATTACTGGAGGCCTAGCTATTATCAAGCTAAGGTTGTTTTTCCCTCTAACAAAGCATTAGCATTAAGATGGTAGGGAGTTCCTGGAGATTAGGCTATTAATAAGATTGTTTTTTCTTGTAATATTACTAAGATATTTGTAAACTAATGGAGACTCTATCAGTTTAACCATTTGTTTTCTGTCCTTTCCTTTGTTCTTGGGCAGCCAGGAGTGCCTGAGAAATATTACACATATTCCACCGGGGCGGGGCGGGGGGGGGGGGGGTGGTTGTGCTAGCTTGTGCTGGGCTCTCACTCAGCTTGTCTTATGGCCCCTCATCTACCATGCCTCAAACTCTAATTCTCCTATCTTGCTACATGCCACCACTTATACTATACCCAAGCCAGAAATCTAATGTCATTCTTGATTGCTTCTTCACACTACCCTTCTCCTGAATCACACCAATGCAACACTAGGTCAGGTGGATTCTACCTCCATAATTTCTTTCAGATCCATTTTCCTCTACCTCAGCTACCTCTCTTATTTCTTAGCTGGTCTTCTGCAGCAGCCCCCTCATGCCTATACTTTCCTCCAATTTGTCCACTAGACTGTAGCCAGAACACTTCAACAACACAGATGTCACCAGATCTCTTCCTTCACTAAGGCCTTTAATGGCTAATTGTCATTATGAAGAAGTCCAAGAGCCCTGACATGATTTACAAAGTCCTCCACATTGCTATGCCTATCTCTCCAGCCTTATCTCCATTATAATCATATTATACTTCTAGTTTCTGAGACTTGCCATATTACTGAAAGCAATAATGTTCACAGGGTAAGAAATTCAATCTCTTTGCATGGTTCTGATATGCAGATTTCAGGTCCCATGATTTAAATAACACCTGATCCCCCAAAACAGGGCTCAAACTGCAGCTATCATGGTTTACTAATCAACTGTAATTGCCTAAAGCAAAACTTCACTGCTAGCTTCTCATACCGCAAATCACTACATAAATCAAAGATGTGTATCATGATCAGTGACCAATCACATTACTACTTTTCAAAGTTTGTTGCTGATTGGTCACTGCATAGCTGTTATTCAGTTCATATGAATAGATGACAAATATGTAATTGTGTTTCCTTCTTGTCTCCCAGTAATAAATTTACATATTTTACAAAAATGGGTAACAGGAAGAGGAAATTGGCAAAAGGAAAAAAAAAAAGATAAAGGCACAGCAAAGAAGCAAAAAGTGATTAACACCAAAAGTGACATTCAAATCTAATGTAAATGGATTCTAAAAATAGCTGCTGTGAAAGAGAGAACCCAATGTGGGGTTTGAACTCAGGAACCAAGAGATCATGACCTGAGCTGAAGTCGGATGCTCAACAGATTGAGGCACCCAGGCGCCCCTTGGACAAGAAACTTCTATCTACCCAAACAGGAAGCAAAAGTTATCCCAAGAATTCCTATAATGCTCCCAATATTTCTTCAATGTATACTTTCAAGGCATAAGCGAAAGAAAAGCTTTCTTGCAATACCAGTAGTATTGACTTAAATTATACCAACTTGAAAAAGTAATGAGTACTACCACAACTTGGCAAACAGACTAGGGCAGCATGAACATTTATAACCAAAACAGACTAGGGCAGCATGAGTGAGCACCCTACCCGGAGCATCTCCAGAAACTTCCTTCAGCTTTTAATTTGGTCTGTTTTGGTTATCTCCTTTTTCTGAGCCCTTGAAAGACACTCTCAGAGGCCAAGAAGAGGAAGTAAAAGAGAAGATAACTATAAAAAAAAAAATAAGTAGATGGATTTGTATAATGCCAATAGAAACCAAAGGAGAAGAGATTTTTACAAAGCAAAGGCTCGTCAAATTAGCCAAATACTTTGAAAAAGGTAAAACAGACAAGAGCGGAGACAAGATTACTGTGTTTAACAATTATGAAGTGCTTTGAAGAAAATCAATAAGCGATAACGGTGGAAAAAAATGGTAAGAAATGTGTAAGAGCGTTAATAATGTATTTGTACTCAGGACAAATCATAAATCCTCCTTATAATACCACATTACCCTATTATATATGGAGCTAAAGATGGGCAAGGAAATACCACAAAGGGAACAAAAGTCAAGCTGAGAACCTAGAATAATTTTCATAATAATTTTCAAACAATTTAATGACATTCAAGCAGCAGGAAGAGGGAATTAGCATCTTTTTCAGTTTTGTATTTCCTTACTTATCTCCCTATCCCAGTGATGTGTGCAGTCAACAAGTATCTTTCATACTTTTAAGTGACCAAATTAATTAAATTTATTTCCAATACAAATACAGGGCCAGAGAAAAAAGGGGTTCGTGTTATACTTACCAGGAAAAGTACTATCTTCTGGATTCATTGAAGCACTAATGCTTCTTTTCAGGAAGTGATAAACATTTGCTGCTGTTAAATCTGAAAAAGAAAAGGCAAACTAACTCAATGGGCACAAGAGTTACATAATCTAGGCCTATTCCAATTTCACCATCAGAGACTCTCCAGAAAAACATGTTGTACATAAAAGAGCTACACAGAGAAAACCCAAAAGGCTCCTCTGGTTTATACACCCTAGCCAGTTAAATATTCAAAATTCCCCCCAAAGGATAATTTTAAGCAGAGAAGGGAAACTCTGTCACAATACTCTATACACAACCACATATATTTTCTCCTCAAGATGCCTGCTCAATCAAAACAAACAAATAAATAAAATGCAGTGCGGATTATAGACAGAAACACCAAAAAGGAGTGTAATTTCAAACGGTCACGATTGTTTTAAATTTACCATTTTTTTAAATCTTATTTTTATATGTAGGATATCTCCTCCCATTAGGATATAGACTCTAGGAGAGTAAGATCCTTGTCCATCTTGTTCCTTTCTGTATTACTTGTATTTGGAACATAGAGTTGACGGAATCGCCTATTGAATGCATATATTTCTAACAATAAGACATTCCATTCCGAAGGCACAGAGAATAAATCAGTTAAATTTTTACTGTGCCAAGAACTTCTGAGCACTGGAATTGTGCATCCACAAATTTGTCCCTATTTCTCCACGAAGATAATGACATTTTTCAGCCCTTATTGGGCCGATCCCATAGAGTCTCAGATTCTCGGGACAACTCGAGATAGCCCCCCTCCCTCACCGGCAGAACTTGATCTCAAACTTAAATTTCTTCCCCTCCCCGCCAGCGGTTCCCGCTCTTTCTCAGCCCTGCGCTTACCCGGCTGTTTCTCGGTACCCTCAACGGACGACTTCCCAGGCCCATGATCCACTTCCCCACCCGCTGCTGACGGGACTTTTGCTTCCCCCCAGATCACAAGGAGCAGGTACCGATCCATCTCCTTCGAGCCGAGCTCCTATTTCAGATCTTGGTTTCCACATCCAAATAGTCGCGCGCTGCTTAGGCACTTCCGGTTTCCATCCACCAAATTTAGGTCGGCTGGAAATTGTGCGCGCTGGGTCGGTTTGCCTCAGCTTTTCCAGCCGGCGGGTTCTTTGGGGGAGTTATTCTGTCAATGACTGCATTATTTCCTCCTGTCAGGATGAAAGTGCTACCATGGGAAGATTGGAGGAGACCCAGAAAAAGCAGAGAAACTGACGACGGCTGGCTGGCCTAGGAACTGTCATGCTTGCCTATATATGTTTCCCGCCGGGCCATTAATGCTGGGGTCTGGCCGTGGACCCTGGGAATAGGACGGTCCTGCAAGTGGAGAAAATGTCGAGTTTCTCTAGGGCGCCCCAGGTGAGCTCGAACTCTTGTGGCTTGATGGAGTTCATTACGCTGGCAGAAGGAAGTCAGTGGCTTCGGTGGATTTAGTGATGCTGAGTGGGCAGGAAAGAGGAGTTCCTGGGCCAGGAGATGATGCCTCGGGAAAGCACTTAATGAGAATCGTGATTCTGGTCGCCGCTTGCTGTTGTTCTCTTTGGTATTCGTCTCCTCTTTTCAGTTAGCCCTTTTCATGACTTTTTTTTCTAAGGAAAGAGTATTCAGATAGGGCACTGTAGACCATTGTAAGGATTTGCTTATTACTGAATAAAATGAGGATCTAGTTAGTGAAGGGTTTGGAGCCAGGAAGTGACAGTGATCTCACTTAAAAGTGTTAGAAGGAGCTCTCTGGCAGCTGAGTTAAGAATAGACTGTTCAGAGGTGGGGATTGGTGGAAGGTAGAAACAAAGAGTCGGTTTAGAGGCCAACTGCAGTGATCCAGGCTAAACACGATGGTGGCACAAACCGAACTAGACAGTATAGGGTTGAAAAGTGGTCAGGTTTTGTTTGAAGGTGGAGTCAAAAGGATTTCCTGAAGGATTGAATGTGAGCTGACAACGAAAGAACAAGGATTACTCTAAGGTTTTTTGTTTCTGAAACCGGAAGCGTGTGCCATCAGCTGAGATAGGGAAGACTGAAATTGAAGCAGGTTTCAGGTAGAAGAGCTGGAGTTCAGCTTTGGGTGTGTTGACCTGAGATGCTTCTTAGCCCAGTCCTGCTCCAGGAGTGATTCCTTCCTTGAACTGTTTGTTACCTCTCCTGGATGAAGCAAATTTAAGAAGTAAAATTAAAAATTTGAAAACTTTACAGCAGTTTGATGATATGGCGGTATTTTAATGGTTTTTGAACAAGGTTTTTTTTTTTTTTAATCAAAATATTGATCTGCAATGGAATGGGGACAAACTAGTCTTTAGGAGATGGTTTAAAAAGCACTGTAGTGCAGCTACCAAACGGGCAATTGGTACAATTGTAGAGTTCAGGAAAGAGGTCAAGGCTAGAGATGTAAATTTCTACACTTGGGAGTCATAAGTATGGAAATGACATGTAAACATACGAGTCTGGATGTAGTTATTGAGAAGGTGTGTATAGAAAAGAGAGAAGGACCAAGAACTGAATTCTGGAACATTTCAACATTTCAGTGGCAAGAGATAGGAAAACAAGCAAAGTAGGGAAAAAACCAACAGAGGGTGGTGTCCTGGAAATCAAGTGAGGAAAGAATATCCAGGAGAAGGAAATGATCACCTGTATTGAAGACTTAGAATTGACCAAGGGATTCAGTGACATGAAGGTCCTGGTAACTTTGACAGGCAATAGAGAGAGGGTGATGGGTGTGGGAGAAGAAAAGCCAGGGGGGAGCAGGCTGAAGTCAGCATGAGGACAAATTGGAGTAAAGACAACTCTTTGGGAGAATTTGCCTCAAAGGAGGCAGTGGGTAAGTGAGCTAGAGAGGGTTTGTTTTTTGTTTTGTTTTGTTTAACTTTATTATGGAGAATTTCAATCCTATATAAATGAAGGTACAGCCCAGTTTCAAAAACCTCATAGCCAATATTTTTTCATCTGTACCCCCCATTCACTTCTTCCCCTTATGAATCTGAGATGAATCTTAGATTCCTGTTATTTCATAAATAAATATTTCAGTATGTTCTCTATAAGGATTCTTTTTGGAAATATAATCCCAATACCATTTATCAAAGACAAAAAGTAATCATGATTCCTTAATATCAGATATCTAGTATATGTTCAAATCCCCAATTTTCTCATTTATGTTATAGAAATACATAAATTTTTACTGTTTGTTCCTTTGGTTTAGGATTTAGAATGTAATAATTTCATTTTTTTTAATTCTCTCTTAAGTTCTTTTTCCTATTTTTTTCCTTTGCAATTTATTGAAGACAAAAGATTGTCCTGTAGACTTCCCACTGTTTGAATCCTTTTTTATTTTTATTTTTATTTTTTTAGTTAGTCATAAGCTGAGAGTACTAGGGAAAAGATATGGGCTAGAGGCTGTCTTTATTTGCAGAAGACATGATTGTCTTTGTGAAAAATCAGATGGAATCTAAGAAAAGCTCCTAAAACTGATAAATAAGTTTAGCAAAGTTGCAGTGTACAAGACCAAAATGCAAAAAATGAGGTGTATTTCTATATACTAGCAACAAACAGAAATTTAAATTAAAAATACAATACTATTTACAATGGCATCAAAATATGTGAAATACTTAAGCGAGAAATCTGACAAAAGAGAGGAGAACAAGTAGAAACTAGAAAAGTAAGAAAGGAAAAAAAAATGGTGAGCAGTTTAGAAGCTGATATGAGGTTTGTAATAATAAAATTTAAAATAAACCCAATTAGCCTGATTGTATTTTTTCCAGCATTGTTTAGCAACCTGTGTATATGCATACAGAAAGCATCTGGTTGACATCTCTATGGGCTGGAATTTTCTGAGAGCTTGAAGGTACTGATGGATACTACAAAGACAATGGTTTATGCCTGACGCAGCCTAAAGATATCTGTGTAAGGCAGCTATGTAAAATTTAAGTTTATTCAACATCCTCCATCTATACTTGTCTAGCTATATTCTGTTACTTACCTCTTCCATGGAATTGAACTGCTGAATAGTTTTCAGTTCCCAATTAGCTACTCATTTTTCAATTTAATACATATTAGTCTTCAAAATATTTTTGAAGACCTTATAAACTCTTCATAAGAGTTCCCATTACTCTTCCAGATTCTATTCTGTATGATATCAAAAATTGTCATAATATAAAGGAAAATATATCTTTGAAATGTTTTAAATAAAATATCATCCACACTGCTAATAGGAAGGCAGGCAAGAAAAATTACTGTGTTAATCTTTGTAGAATGTAAAAAGACCCTCCTTTTCCAGAAACAAATGAAAACAAAACCAAAACGATTATTTAGTGACAGGATCTTTTTTCAAAGTAATTATTGATATTAACAGTAGAATATACATGATGGTATATAATAATCTCAATTATTTCCATTTTAATTAGAACTTTCTTTATTGTTTTCTCTGTCTCTGTCTCTCTCTCTCTGTCTTTTTTTTCCCCAAGCAATGGGCCACTTTTGCTCGGGTTTGGTATCTCTTAGATGGGAAAATGCAGCCCCCTGGCAAACTGGCTGCTTTGGCATCAATCAGACTTCAAGGATTGCATAAACCTGTATACCATCAACTGAGTGAGTATCATTTTATATCTGTCACGAGTATCCATAATTTTCATGCCAGAATAGAATGTTGAAAAGTCTGACTGAACTACTTCTAAGTACCTCTTTTTTTCTTGGGATCCCTTGTTCCATTCTTACAAAAAAACCTACTAGGGCACTGAAATGAATTTGGTTTATTCACAGGAAAACCATACAGACCAGTTTGCCTGAGATAACCCCATTTTATGTCATTACCCCAGCAAAATTCTCAGTAGCCTTCCTTTCACTCTCATCCTGAGTGGGACTAGAAATCAAATGTTCACTCTTACACGTGTGTGTTCACATGGCAATGAACATTTGAATAGGGAGTTTTTGAAAATGAAAAAATAAGTTTGTCTTGTCTTCTAAAACCCTTTCCCCTAGAAAGATGGATAGAGCTAGCGGAACATGGAAAGTTTACTTTTTACTGTTTTGAATTGATAGATTTGATTTTCTGTAACCTTTTTCCAAAACAAAGGAAAAAAGTTGTTTTGAGACTTAAGGTCTTCAGCTTATTGTAGGTAATTCTGATTGACTTCACTTACCTAGGCACTTCAGTGCACACCCAACGAGATCTAGGTGTCAATTCTTACTCTTTGTCTTGACCTGTCAGCAACATTTTGTGCAGCTGATCATAGTGTTAACTTTTTGATACATGAAATACACAAAGATATATACAGTATGTAGATACAGTATGTAGACAAATCTATTTTTAAATATAAGTAATATTTTAAAGAAAATTAACAGTTACAATGATGATGAAATAAATACCCATACACTCAACATTTGCGTTATTTCCAATTTTTTTGCCATTACAAACAATATCCCTGTTGGTATTCTTATACCTTTTTTCCAGGGCGCAGGTGGAAGAGTTTCTCCCAGATCTGTCTATAGGACAGGAATTACTGGGTTCAAAGGTGCATGGGAAACTAGGTAGTCTTTATGCTAATGTCCTCTCCTACCAGAGTTTTTATTAGCCATCATCTTCAATAACAGTTGATGTTTTCATTCTTTTTAAGTTTGACTACTCTCATAAATGTGGAATGCATTCTCGTGGTGGTTTTAATTTTCATTTTCCTCATTGCAAATGGAATTAAGTATCTCTTCACTATTTAATGGCCTTTTATCATTTCTTCTTCTGTGAAATATCTGTGCGTGTCTTTTGCCATATTTCCACTGAGTTATTTGTCCTCTACGTTTTTCTAACTTTTATGTACAATTTAACATGTAATTTTTTACTCAGTCATTTGAAAATAAGTTGCAGATGTCTCAATAAATCCCCCTGAATTTAGCATGTGTCTCCTAGAATAAGTATATTCCCCTATGTAACCAAAATGCCATTATCATACGTAACAAAATAAACATAATTTAATTGTACAGTTTAATGTCCAGTGCATTTTCACATTTGCCTAGTAGTTTCAAGCATATTTTTTATAGCTGTTACTTTTTTAAAACCAGGACCCAACCAAGTTTTATGTATTATTGCCTTTAATTGTTATGTTCCTTTAGTCTTTTTAAATGTAGAAGAATCCTTCTCTTTTATTTTTTCCTGCCATTAACCTTTTGAGGAGTCCAGGCTAGTTGTCATATAAAGAACTTTCTTCTTAAACACATTCTTTACTTGTTTTTGGATGCGTTCTCTTACTAACTCCTCCTTCCCAGTCCCCTTTGTTTTTTTCAACTTTCCAAACTCCCAATCTTCTCTCATTAAAAATTAGGAGGGGGAGGGGCATGGAGGGCACCTGGGTGGTTCAGTTGGTTAAGCCTCTGGTTCTAGGTTTCAGCTCAGCTCAGCTCATGATCTCATGGTTCCTGGTTTTGACCCTTGTGTTGGGCCCTGCACTGACAGTGCAGAACCTACTTGAGATTCTCTCTCCCTCTCTGTCTCTCTGCCCCTCCCTTGCTCACTCTCTCTCTGTCTCTCAAAATAAATAAATACACTTAAAAAAAAAAAAATAGGAGTGCCCTGAAGCCTGGTCTTTGGACCCCTTCACATTCCTTAGGCAATCACATTCAGGTTCAGGTCTCTAAATATTTTCTGTTAGGCTAAGCTCCCAAATTCATATCTTCATTTTTTACCTTTTCCCTGTATTCCAGACTCCCATAACCACATTTCTACTTAATAAACCTTAGGTGTCCAGTGGGCATCTGCAACATTTTAATGTGTGTTTAACTCGGAGATGTCCTACTTCCTGATTTCCCCCACCCAAAACCAACCTGTTACTTCTGGTTTCCCCATCTTAGTTAACAGCATCTGTATTCTTTTAGTTGGGCTAGTCAGAAGTGTTTGCTTCATTTGTGACTTCTCTTTGTTCAACTCATATATATGGGTATATATCTGAAAAAATATATGTATCTGAAATCTAGCTACTTCTCATTAACTCTTCTACTGTAATTTTAAACCACTTTGCTCTCTAGTTGGGATTATTCCAAAAGCCTCCTCACTGATCTCGCTGCTCCTACTCTTGCCCCAATAGGGTCTTTTCTCTACAGATGAGTTGCAGATGTCTCTTCCAAATGAGAAAGTAAAAGCCAACATTTGCCAGTCCCTACAAGGACCTACACGGTGTGGTCCCTTTTACCTTGCTGAGTTTGCTTCCTACCTCCTAGGGTAATCCACTAAGGCTTGCTGCTCTTTCCTTAATGTGCCTGTCAGCACATTTTTGCCTTAGGGCCTTTTCATATTTTGTTCCCTCTGCCTGGATGGGGTTTTCCAGATTTATGGCTTAATTCTTCACATCTTTCAGATTTCTGCTCATTTGTATTCTGAGAGAGGGCTTCCCCAGTTCCTCTGTCATCTCACCCTTTCACTCTATACTTTACCTTGCCTTTAGGGGCACCTGGGTGGCTCAGTTGGTTAAGCATCCGACTTTGGCTCAGGTCATGATCTCATGGTTCGTGAGTTCGAGCCCCACATCGGGCTCTGTGCTGACAGCTCAGAGCCTGGAGCCTGCTTCAGATTCTGTGTCTTCCTGTCTTTCTGCCCTCCCCCCACTTCCCACCCCCTACCCCCTTGCTCATACTCTCTCTCTCTCTCCTAAATATAAACATTAAAAAAAAATTTTTTTAATTAGCATTCTCTGATCACCTGACATATATAAATATGTATTATCCACACCTCCACCACACTAAGTTCTAAGAGGGTAGGAACTTTGCCTAAATTTTTCACAGCTATATGCCCAGTGTCTAGAATAGTGTTTGACACATAGTTGGACTACATAAAATGTTTTTTGAGTGAATATATGCATTCATGAATACGAGTTTTGAGAATGAAGAAATTACTTTTAATCGGGGCTCTGGCATTTAGCTAAGTTAGATTTTGGATCTGTGGAGCTAGCAGGGAAAGTACTGCAGATGGGTTGATTTGGGTAAACGCAAGAACTCATGAGTTCGTCCATTTCTCATACTTGCTGCTCTAATCTTTTTCTGCACTTTTTAAAAAAATTTTTTTAATGTTTATTTATTTTTGAGAGAGAGAGAGAGAGAGACAGAATCCGAAGCAGGCTCCAGGCTACAAGCTGTCAGCACAGAGCCTGATGCGAGGCTCGAACTCAGGAAGAGTGAGATCATGACCTGAGCGGAAGTCGGACGCTCAACTGACTGAGCCACCCAGGCGCCCCTCTTTTTCTTCACTTAATGAAAATTTCAAAGTCAGCCCACAACCTGTGAAATCTTTAAGTATGGAATATGAATGTAAGGATTTTGTCATGTCAGTGTTAGTTTTTCAAGCACTTAGTACAACATCTGGTCCTTCAGAGATGCTTATCAAAAATGTTTTGTGGAATGACACTTTTAAGAAAATGTTTTAATGAGCACAGTCAGTTTTCATTATTCACCGTAGTTACGTTCTTTAAAGTCACCATGAATGCTGAAAGAGAGCGAACACTGAACCATGGCTTTAAAGATATGGTTAGGTTCCAATGAGCCTCTAGTCACAACATTCATTTGTCAGCCAGGCAATAAATAGCTTTGTTTTATGTGTGTTTCTGTTTAAAGACAGCTTGTTTAATATACATATTGTTGCTTCTTTAGCGTTGAACTCACGGCTAACCACACAGTAACTCATGCCTGAACGATGCTTATCTAACACAGGATTTCTCTGTAAGACACACTGCAGGCTTCTTGCACTTAGGAATACTACACAGCACTTCAGCATCAGACTCGAGGGATATTTTAAACAGCAAAGTCACTTATAAAAAGCACAATAATGCCAAAAACCTAGCACTAAATAGACCACAAAAGGACACTGGTTTATAGTAAAAGAGCCGAAACAAAAGACAGTGCATTACCATATTTGACCTCAGCTTACGCATCAAGCTACTCAGATTTTTCACTGCCGTGCACATGTCTGCAAATGACTGGGAAAGCACTGCAAGTTTTGAGATTATCAATAAATTTTAAGAGAATAGGCAAATTTGTAATACAGAATACATGAATAGTGAGGAGCAACCACACCTTGAAAGTAAAATAGTGGTCAGCAGACCTACGCTTGACTAATTATAAATCTGTTTGCTTTAAAAATCTCGGGTTTTTGTGGGGCGCTGGGTGGCTCAGTCGGTTGAGTGTCTGACTCTTGGTTTTGGCTCAGGTCATGATCTCACAGTTTGTGGGTTTGAGCCCCATGTCAGGTTCTGTGCTGGAAGTGCTGAGCCTGCTTGGGATTCTCTCTCTCCCTCTCTGACCCTACCCAACCCCCCCCCCCACAAGCACTGTGTCTGTCTCTCAAGATAAAGAAATAAACTTAAAAACAGTATCTGTGGTTTTTGGCAGACAAGGAGAATGTTATAGTCTTAGAATTACCAAGTAATAGAATGAATTCCTTAGGACTTTAGATATTTTAATTGCCTCATTGATATACGTGAGAAGTAAAATCAGAAGAATAAAATGACTTTCTCCCTGTCACTCAGCTATATTATAATAGAACTTGGACCAGAACCCCGGCACCTGTTTCATCAGATAGTAAATTACCCATTCCACATCAGTGTGGTGATTCTTAGCCACTTAAACTATGTTTTTTTTTTTTCTTTCTTGGCAGTGTTATCAACAAGGTAATATACAAGATCTTTTAAAAAAATTGTTTTTTAAAAAAAATTTTTTTAAGTTTATCTATTTTTGACAGAGAGAGACAGTGGGAGTGTGAGCTAGGGAGGGGCAGAGAGAGAGGGAGACCCAGAATCTGAAGCAGCTTCAGGCTCTGAGCTGTCAGCACAGAGCCCGACGCCAGGCTTGAACTCACAGACCACAAGATCATGACCTGAGCCGAAGTCAGACGCTTAATCGGTTTAGCCACCCAGGCGCCCCTTTAAAAAAAATTTTTTTTTAACATTTATTTATTTTTGAGAGACAGAGAGTGAGTGGGGGAAGGGCAGAGAGAGGGAGACACAGAATCCAAAGCAGGCTTTCCAGGCTCTGAGCTGTCAGCACAGAGCCTGTCGCGGGACTCAGACTCACGATATGTGAGATCATAACCTGAGCTGAAGTTGGATGTTTAACCGACTGAACCACCCAGGCGCCTTAGGTTGTTTTTGTAGAAATACAAACAATACAAAATTTGGGAAAAAAGTAGAATTCGTAGTAATGGAATTTCTTTCTTAAAGTATAGCACTTATCTGTTCACTGAATTAAAGTTCTGCTTTCCTACAAGCAGGTCATTATTGCAAAAGTATTCTTTAAGTACTAATGAAAATACTTGCTAGCACACCAAAAGAGCTTTGGTAGCTACCTATCATGTCATCCTTTTCTAGTAAAGGACAATAGCTTTTCTATGAAATTAAAAATTAACGTTTTAAAGACTGAGCTGTATTTTTGTTTCACTATATAATTTAATATGGAACTTATATCAGCAAGACTTTTTATGTCCACAAGATGTCACTAAAGTCAAAACTTAAATTGCAAGCAATTTTCAGCTTACAAACATGTCTGTCGTAAGTTTATTTCTAACATTCATTGGTTAAATAAGCACTTATCAAGCATGTATTATGTTCTCACAATCGCTGTAAACATGTTTGTTTGAAAATTGACATACAATTTCCCAGATAAATAATACTATAAATGATGGTCATATATCCAGGAGTAGCTATAAAAGTTAGCCGATAATATATCCAAACATAATGTATACTGTATTTGAACTACTTTACAGGTCCAGTAGACTTTGTGAAGTTTTATAGAAAACCAACTTTCCACTTATAAGGTTATTTTTTATGGAAAATGTGGTCTGAGTCAAGCTGGAAATGATGTAGAACTAGGAAAAGTTCCCTTCTCTTTCTAATCAGAGCTGCCCTTCTGAATTTGGGACCTGGGAGCTCTTTGAACATGTTTGTCACTGATAATAAAAAGAAAGGGCACATGGTAATTTTTAGATTATACTTACTCTTCATGAGGACTCCATTCTTTTCATTGCCCACAGATTAATAAA
The DNA here is from genome assembly GCF_022079265.1 of Lynx rufus. Taxonomy (NCBI): domain Eukaryota; kingdom Metazoa; phylum Chordata; class Mammalia; order Carnivora; family Felidae; genus Lynx; species Lynx rufus. The sequence goes on along the minus strand of NW_025814826.1, from coordinate 49,542,350 downwards.
TTGAGGACAGTGTGAACGTTTAAAAGAAGCAGAAGGGCACCTGGGTGGCTCAGTCAGTTAACTGTTCCACTCTTGATTTTGGCTCAGGTCATGATCTCACAGTTGGTGAAATTGAGTCCCATGTTGGGCTGTATGCTGACAGCACGGAGCCTGCTTAAGATTCTATCTCTCCTTCTCTCTGCCCCTCCCTTGCTTACACACGTTCTCTCTCTCTCTCTCTCTCTCTCTCTCTCTCTCTCTCTCTCTCAAAATAAACAAGCATTTTAAATAAATTAATTAATTTAAAAAATAAATAAAAGAAGCAGAGAGAAACCTTCCTTTAGCATTTTCTAAAGTTATTGTTAGATTATCCTAAAATACTCCTGATCTACATGAAAGGAAACAGAAGTTGCACACAGTTCTTAATATTATAAACTCTAGCACACCAGGCAGTTCAACAAAGATTAGATCTAATCTCTAACATTCTGCCTTATATTATTTATTTAATCTTTTAAAGACTTGTTAGGGAAAAGAAAAGTTTAGGATGCTCTTTTTAAACTTACCAAGCTAACACATTTTTCTCTTTTACTATTTAAGTTCAGTGTCAGTTTATTTCAAATGTAAATTACTGCATCATTTTAATTTTGCAATCTTAATTGCACATTTATTCTTCAACTCCTAGAATATAATCGTACAAAGCAGTGAAGGAGAGTTTTGCTTTAGATCATATCTTGAATACTTAACTGCTTTAAAAGTGAATACTTAGATATTATCAATAAATTTGAACAACATACCTTGTTCCTATCACAGTGTCTTTATACTCAGTAGATTTTGTGGTAACTGATGTGATCGTCTGTTATATTAGCTATGCACAAATTCAGGGATGCCGAAAAAAACACTGAAGAAGGCATTTGGACATTTATCTTTCAAGGTTGGAAACAAACAAAATGGCCAAAGCCAATTTTGTTATTTATCACTCAATTGAAATAGCTATTTTCAAACATTTCTCAAACCAAATCTTGTAAGGAGACCCAATATATAAAAGCAGTGCTGTGCTAGTTGAAGGAGGGAGAAGATGCTCGACCCTTTCCCCTTTGAGTCACCTTCTCAGAACCTGACATCTCTATCAAATACAGTTTTAAAATCAGTAAGCTACAGCAAAGAGCTTTTAAAGAGGGATTTGACACGTGGAGCGGATGAAAAGACAAGTTACAGACTGAAGGGAAATATTTGCAAACCATATAGTCAACAAGAAACAAACTAACACTTAATTAGAAAATGAGCAAAATATCATGACCAGATGGTAAATAAATACATAAAATGATTCAACATTATTAGCCATTAGGGAAAAACAGATTAAACCCACAGTGAGACATCACTGCATATCTGTCAGAATAGCTAAAATAAAAAGTGGCAAATGCTGGTGATGACGCAAAGAAACTGGATTGCTCACACATTGTTTGTAGGAGTATAAAATGGTACAGCCAGTCTGGAAAAGAATATGGCAGTTTCTTATAAAACTAAACATGAGCTTGCCATACAACAATTGCACTTTTGGACATTTCTCCCAGGGAAACTAAAGCACAAAAACCTGTATCAATTAATAATACTTCCACTGCATTGCTCTTTATCCCCATATATTTATCAGCCTCTGACGTATTGTATGTTTACTTGTTTATTGTCTAGCTCATTGCACTAGAATGTAGGATTTATTATGACCAGGGATTTCAGTTGCGTTCATTGCTCTATTCTCAGCATCAAGAACAGTACCTGACATGAGTAAGTAGTAAGTGGATTAATTTATTAATCAATGGCAAAGAACTACAAAGCAGATTTTGGAAGAGATTCCCACCAAACTTACCAGATATCTCCATCTGAATCCATCCTCCTATGGAATCTGAGCAGCTCAGACAGTTTTGATTGGTCCAATTTCTAAGAACTACGAGTGCATCTCCCATGAAATCCAAGAGAGGAATTGAATGCGAACAGACATGATAGAACAAGCCCTATTTACATTAAAGTGAACACCAGGAATTTTTTTTTAACACTTATTGTGACTTGTAATTCCCATTATATAAGAGGTCTACATTAAGAGTCTTCAGAAGGGAGCTTATAATTTAGGTGGAGAAAGTAAAATTGTACAAATGATAGGTCAAGATAGAGTTAAATCGGTATCATAAGAGAAATTCAGGCATCCTTGTGGAATCAAGGGAAGTTGGGTTTGGTATTAGGAAAGGCTTTATGAAAGGACTGGTATTACTTTTGGAACTTGATATTTATGTGGAACTTAAATTTTATGGATAAAATTTAGCAAGTGGAGATAAATCAGGAGAGTATTTCTACTGGAAGGAACAAAGGAAAGATCAGGGGATCTGTGTATATGATCTTCTGTATGTATGTGTGTGTGTTTTAAACAGAAATAATGGGATAATGCTTCAGAGAATAGCAAGTAGTATGGTTTGGGATGGGAAAGAACTGGTAAATAAGGCTAGAAAGTTTGAGCCTAAACTGTAGGTATCCTTGAATACCTTACCTGGGGAGTTGGTACGTGTTGAGGTACGAAGGTGACAAATAACTTTAACCTAGGGTTGGTATGTTAAAAAGAATTTCGTAGCTGTCCTCAGAACCTAGTAGAAAAGGTGCATGATCAATTAGCGACTGATATTCCTGCCTCCAGAATGAATGTTATATCTCTTCCTCCCAGGGAATTTTGAGGAAAAAATATGAGTTCTGGTTTAGGGGAGAAAATGAGCCAAAACACTGAAGCTGTAGGACTGAGAAGCACCCCTGATAGTGTGACTCATCATTAGAACTTCAGTTCCCTGACATGACACTTTTGAGTTTCCACTTTGATTGAATTTATCTGAATTTATTTGGCACCTAATTTCATTCATTCATTCATTCATTCATTCACTCATGCACACTTGTGTGCACACACACACCAAATATTATAAAAAGGAGTCAAGGTTACACATCTAAGTGAGAGTTTTTACAAATACTTTTTGTAACATTTAAAAATGTTTTTGATTTGTATTACAAAAATCCTTTTTCTAAAAATTACTTATTACTTTAGTTTTTTTAATCTGAAAGAAATTAATTTCTCTTGGAATATCTCTTGATCAGGCAGTAGAGTTCTAATTTATATACATTTGCTGCCTATTATAAAGCATAATTGTTTAATGAAAACTTTACAATGAAATCTATTGTATGTAGAAATTGAGACAGAAATAATTGTACTATATTCAGGGTTTCAGCCTTTAACAATATTGGCTTTTGTTTTAATATGTAATGCAGTTAAAAAATATTTAATTCCTGGTTAGTTTGATTTAGAGTTAGAGAAGTCTTTCTTTTTTTTTTTTTTTTTTTTTTTTTTTTTAAATTTTTTTTTTTAACGTTTATTTATTTTTGGGACAGAGAGAGACAGAGCATGAACGGGGGAGGGGCAGAGAGAGAGGGAGACACAGAATCGGAAACAAGCTCCAGGCTCTGAGCCATCAGCCCAGAGCCCGACGCGGGGCTCGAACTCCCGGACCGCGAGATCATGACCTGGCTGAAGTCGGACGCTTAACCGACTGCGCCACCCAGGCGCCCCTAGAGAAGTCTTTCTAAGAATATATTCTAAGAATATATATTCTCCCTCAATAACTTATGCCAGAGGCATGTTATTGAGGGAGAGTAATTTTTCCCAGATTAGATGTTCGTACCTTACAGATGAAAGAACATGATTTTCATCTGATCTGTGATATTCTTTTGAATGTCCTTTGAGAGATCCTTTTGATCTCTACAAAGACAGTAGGTTTGTTTGGAATAGCTCAAGATGCTTTTTGTTTGTTTGTTTGTTTGTTTGTTTGTTTTAAGTATTTAGAGAGAGATAGAGAGAGTTGGGGAGGGGCAGAGAGAGAGAGAGAGAGAGAGAGAGAGGGAGAAAATCCCCAAGCAGGCTCTTCACTATGAACCCGATATGGGGCTCGAACTCACAAAACATAAGATCATAACCTGAGCCAAAATCAAGGGACGCTTAACTGACTGAGCCACCTAGGTGCCCCGGTTTTTCCATATTTAAAGCTTAAATAACATTTAAAAAATAAATTCAGCTCTTGTGTAAAGCTAAAGATTCCATTTTTCCTCAGCCTAAGTGTCACGGAAAGAGCCTGAACTGGGAATTAAATAACATGGTGTGTGAGCTTTGGCAAATCACTTGATCTTAGCAGGCGTTAGTGTCTTCAACTGTAAAAGTCTGGTTGAAAACTAAGGTAACTTCAGCATTCTCTGAGATGACATAGATATCTTCTCACCCTCTTTATTTATTTTCCTGGTTCATTTGTCCAGTTGCCTTACTAGCCCATTGTGGGTTACTTTTAGGAACTTTGATCAATTTGCCAAATACAGTCAAACTGTCTTTTCAACCCACTGACAGCAAAGCTTCCCAGGTAAAGCTTTCCTTTACACTTCTCGATTCCCTTTCACTGTGATAAAGAAAACCTACCTGCTGTTTTCTCTTTCTTTTACCCTCATTCCATGTAGACTATATACTTCTCTCTTAAAATGCTGTCATTGAAATTCAAAGCTCATTATCTTATAATGTAACTGTTAGTTTTCATATGCGGTATTTATTTATACTTATTTTTTCAGTGTTTTTAAATAAATTAAAATCTTTTTAAGTTTTCATATTAGTAGAATAGGCATTTAAAAATGTTTTTGATTATTTGATTTTGTGATGTATCATGACTCATGGGAAAACTGCATGTTGACTTTTTAGGGTTTTTTTTATTAATTTTATGGAAAATTAATCTAATACATATATTTTAATTTTCAGGTCATCTGGCATATCAAATATGCATGTTGTCATAGTTGAAAGTGGCAGTTTAAATGTAGCTAGTTAAATGTGGTTGGAAAAAGCCTTGGGTTAGTAGTTAAGCATAAGATCATAATACTCTATTGTTCTCTGAATTTAAGGAGAAAAATCAATTGTGACATTTTACATTTGTTTTCAATTTGCCTATTGGTAAAACATACCTTTTTACATCTATATGCGTATTGTTTTCATTTTCTCTTCTATTTTTAAGGGGAAGTTTATATTAGACATTTAAAGGTATGTCAATATAAACATTTTAGCAAAGTGTAATTTTTAACGGGAAAAGACCATAGGAATAACATTAGTTTGCCTTTAAAAGATGTGTTGTTGTTATTGGCATCTTTAATAATATCCTCTTTTATCTTCCAGTGTTGAGATTTTCCAAATGTCTGGCCAACTCTTTCACTCTTTCTATACTTAGATGTTATGTAAAAGAGGAACAGAATAGCAAAATCCTGTTCAAGGATTTTGGTGTTGCACTGTGACTTGCTTTATGTTTTTTAATGTGTTGTTTAGACTTTGAAAAGCTTTATAAATAACCAAGACCACTTTTTCTTAAAATCATGACTTTCATATAAAATCTTTTCTTCTTTGTTCTTTTTAAATCTAGGTGACTGTGGGGATCATGTTGTCATAATGAACACAAGGCACATTGCATTTTCTGGAAATAAATGGGAACAAAAAGTGTACTCCTCACATACTGGGTAAGATAACACCATTGTCCAACAGACATATGAAAAAATGCTCAACATATCTAACCATCAGGGAAGTGCAAATCAAAACCACAATGATGTGTCACCTTAACATCTGTCAGTGTGGCCGCTAAGACAGTAAATGATAAGTGTTGGTAAGAATGTGGAGAAAAACGAACCTTCATGCACTGTTGGCGGGAATGTAAATTGGTATGGCCACTGTGGAAAACAGTGTGGAGGTTCCTCAAAAAACTAAAAATAGAAATACCATATGATCCAGTAGTTCCACTACTAGGTTATTACCCAAAGAAAACAAAAATACTAATTTGTAAAGATACATATACCTCTATGTTTATTGCAGCATTCTTTATAATAGCCAGGATAGAGAAGCAACCCACGTGTCCATTGATACATGAATGGATAATGATGTACATGTGTGCATGTGCACTGGAATATTACTCAGCCATAAAGAAGGATGCAGTCTGGCCATTTGCAACAACATGGATGGACCTAGAATATATAGCGCAAAGTGAAATGTGTCAGAGAAAGACAAATACCATATGCTTTCACTTATGTGTGGAATCTAAAAAAACAAATGAAAACACAAAAAAGCAGAATCAGACCTATAAATACAGAGAACAGATTGATGGTTGCCAAAGAGGGTAAGAGTGGAAGGGAGGGTGAAGGGGAGTGGGAGATACAGGCTTTCAGTTATGGAATGAATAAGTCACAGGGATAAAAGGTACAGCATAGGGACTATACTCACTGGTGTTACAATAGCCTTGTATGATGACAGAAGGTAGCTACACTTGTGGTGAGCATAGCATAATAGAGAGTTGTTGAATCACTAAGTTGTACACCTAAAACTAATGTAACATCAAGTATCAACTACTCAAATAAAAAAAAAAAATGATACTGCCATTGTCAAAGAATATAGGCAGTTGAAATATATTACTTTAAAAATACTATTGGGGCGCCTGGTTGGCTCAGCCAGTTGAGCATCCAGCTTTGGCTCAGGTCATGATCTTGCACTTCGTGGGTTCGGGCGCCGCATCGGGCTCTGTGCTGACAGCTTGGAGCCTGGAGCCTGTTTCGGATTCTGTGTCTCCCTCTCTCTCTCTCTCTGCCCCTCCCTGGCTCTCACTGTCTCTCTCTCAAAAATAAATAAACATTAAAAAAAAAAATACTATTGATCTTACTATGGGTACCTGGCTGGCTCAGTTGAAAGAGCATGCAACTCTTGATCTTGGGGTTATGAGTTCAAGTTCCACAAAAAATATATTAAATAAGTAACCATCCTTTAAAAAAAAAAAACAAAACAGAAAAGAATAATTGATCTTACTTAAAAGAAAAAGCTATTTTCAAAAATTGGCATTTAAGGAAATACTAATTTTGCACATGCTGCGTATATAATTTACTCAACCAAAAATAACCCACAGAACTACACCAAATACTAGTTATTATTAACAGTATTTGTTTTTTCTAGAAGCTTTTCACATAACCTCTCTGATCTAGATTATTCTCATTTTTAAATCAATCTTCTCATTTATTTCTGATTTCCTGTAATTCATGTCACTGTTGTTTCTTGAACTATCTTAAACTTCTGAAAATACATGAGATGTTTAAGGAATGGTGAACAAAATCCCAAGTTTGGAAAATACCTAAAATCTCCACAACATACCTCTCAACGTCCAGGTCTCTCTGCCTGTGTTTGAATAATAGTGATCTCATGGCTTGTAAGGCAGCCCATTCATTCCATCTTTGAAATGGTTTAAATTTTAGAAAGATCTTTATGCTGTTGAATCATAATCTGTTTTTCTTTAGCTTTCATATTAGTCTTAGTTCTCCTCTTTGGACAGTGTAAAATAATCATATCTCTCCACATGACATCCTTCAGATCATTTTGAGATAGAAATCAATAAGAGCCCCTTGATTTGTCTTTTCCCTAAGCTAAACATCTGTAGTTACTTCAGAGTTCTTTATATGGTGTCCCTTTGACTATCCCCTTATATCTTGGTCACTCTCTAGTGTCTTTCTTAACTAAATACACTCAACTGGCTATGTTCTGATGGCTTCCTAGTATAATGGGAGTCGTCCATCTTTCAGTTATGTAATCCTCTATTGGGTGGTACATGGAGTTCACTATCAGCCAAAACTCCCAAGTCTTTCTTAAACATGCTGCTGTTTAACCATGTTTTAACCCATGTTAACCCAACTACAATACCTTAAGTTAAATTTTACCTCCAGCCTTTTAAAATCTTCTGAGATCTTGGGGCGCCTGGGTGGCTCGGTCGGTTGAGCGTCCGACTTCGGCTCAGGTCATGATCTCGCGGTCCGTGAGTTCGAGCCCCGCGTCAGGCTCTGGGCTGATGGCTCAGAGCCTGGAGCCTGTTTCCGATTCTGTGTCTCCCTCTCTCTCTGCCCCTCCCCCGTTCATGCTCTGTCTCTCTCTGTCTCAAAAATAAATAAGCGTCAAAAAAAAAATTTTTTTTTTAAATCTTCTGAGATCTTGATTGCGTCATGGAATGTGTTAAGCCCTCTGCTTCAGGTCATATACAAATTTAATTAAATACCTCCTATACTGTCATGCAAGATACGGTTAGAAATGTTGAACTTTCATTCTTGATTAAAATTGTTATTTCCAATTGCACCTTCATCTTAGACAAGCAGACTTTAATGTCTCCATCTGTTTCTTTTCATCTCTTGCCTAAGTGGGTCTTAGGCAATGCTAGGAATAACTTTTTTTTTTTAAAGACTTTATTTTATTTTTTTTTAATGTTTATTTTTGAGAGAGAGAAAGAGAGCACGTACAAGCAGAGGAGGAGCAGAGAGAAAGGAAGACAGAGGATCCAAAGTGGGCTCTTTGCTGACAGCAGACAGTGGGACTTGAATTTGCAAACCATGAGATCCTGCCCTGAGTCAAAGTTGGACGCTTAACCAACTGAGCCACCCAAGTGACCCACTCAGAATAACTTTTTTGCTTCCATTAGCCAGACTTTGCCCATTCTCCTTAAACTTATTCATGAAATTGTTATTTAACATAACCAAAATAAATTCACATCCAGCTTCAGTAGTTTCTGCTATTAGGAAATCTGTACAGATAAACCAAATTCTATAAAATTTAGAGGTAACGGGGGAAGAAATATGAAAAGTCAGGGTAACAATGCGATAAAAGCATAAAGGGGGAAGTATTGGCACAAAATGCTGTAATAATTACTGTAGCAGTAATATCTGTGGAAAATAATAGCACAGCTAATAGCGAACAGCTAGTATAACATACCCTCTGCTGGTAGTGTCCCCTTCAGTAGAGCTGTCTTATCTAAGGTTGAAACTCTAAACTTGTACATTATCGGTACCCAATTACCACTACTGCTTCAGAATCCTTCATTTTAGCCAACATATTGCTATTTCTTGCCTTTCTGCCTTTGCGTGTGTTATTCTCCTTCACAGGAGTGTTTCTCAAGAACTCATATTTATCCATTAAAACCTGGCTCATTCAACCTCTTCTTGAATGCCTTCCCTATTGTCTCAACCCCGTATGGTAAATAACTGTTTTGTTTCTCAGTTTCTGTTGACTCTTCACTTACTTTGTTACTTCATTTCACTGGATGTACCACTTTTTTTATGCTCAGAACATTATTACATTATATATTCAAATTTTAACTTTCTAGTTATAAAAATTTTAATATATGATAATTTTAGGAAATGCAGAAAAGTTTAAAGAAGGAACTAAAAATCATTTTTCATCCTGTGGACTAAACATTTTAATACATATACAAGTTTACATCTTTTTTTCACTTTATATAAAATTATCAGAAAGCCTTTTTATAAATAGTTTGTCACTGTGTAGTAATACAGAATATGATTTGCATACATAATATCCTTTTTTTTAATTAAAATTTTTAGTTTCATAAAGAGCTGAAAAACATCTTTATACATGAGGCTTTTTCAACATATAGGATAATTTAAAATAAAACTGGAAATGTAATGAATTTCAAGATGAAAGGGATGATAATTGATCTTTTAATAGGTATTTCCAAACATCACTTTAATTTTGTACTAGTAGTGCATAAGAATGCCTGGTTTTATAAAACTGCTGCCACAGCACATCATTAATAATGATTTAATAATAAGATTGTGCTACTTTGATGGACATCTGATTGTTTACATTTGCATTATTATAAGGTATCAATGCTTTCCTTAGCATGTTCTCTGAACATTTTATCTATTAAGAATATTAGTCCACTATTATATAGTTTACTTTTTACAAATTTTCTTTATGATGTCCTTTGTTGTATGGTTATTTAACTTTTATGTAATTAAATCTCTCTTTTCCCTTATAATTTGTTCTATGTTTTCTAGTCTCAGAAAATGTTTTCTTGTCCAAATATTTCATAAACATTCACTTCTCATTATTTTGGAGGTCAGGTGAGATATGTATGTGTGCACCCTGAACTTTGACATCTAACTGTTCAGTCATATAAATGTATTGGTAGGATTAGAAATATAGCTTACTGTTAGATGCCTCAGTAGAATTCACGGAGTCATTTTTTTGTGGACGGGATACTGTCATATTTGTCTACATATCCCCAGCACCCAGCACAGTAGGCACACAGTAAGTATTTACTGAATTAATTTGCATTGGAAAAAAAATGATGAACATTTTAAACAAAGTTTCTTCTCTTCCATTTAGCCTATCCCACACTGGAGGAAGAAGTATAGTTACTTTGTCACCAGTAAAAATCAACTGAGTATTTATTACATTATTCAAATCATTCCTCTACTCAGAATTTTATGCCACCTTTCCAGATTCTTCAGACTAAAGTCCAAACTCATGAAATAAAATGTAAATGGTATTATACTTTAGAACTTGGCATCCCAATGTTAAAAACAGAAAGGTGATCTTTAGCATAGAAGTTGTAAAGTACTTTTTTTCCACAGAGAGAAAGAATACAGGAATTGACGTCTAGACAGGTATTTCTTTTTCTGAAACTGAAATCCCTTGAAACAAATGAAAGTATCACTTTGAATATTATCCATCTTTCTCAGCAAACTTCTAAATCTGCTTTTTTAAATTTTATTCCTGAAATGTGGTTCTTTCAAATGTTTTTAAGTCTGATTGAAACTTATGAAAGGAATTACATTTAGGTAATCTTTAACTTCTTGCAGAGTCCACTGAGTTTATGTTTTCTTTTCCCCTTCCTCAAAAATCATTTAGGCTTTATCCATTCAACATAATGAAACCTTACATCTGTATATTGTTTTTAATTTCTTAAGCACTTTCACAAACATTTTCTCATATGAGTAAACTCTAATAAAGAAGTAAAGCAAGTTACCTACTATTAAACTGGTAGCCACTGGCAAACCTAGATTCCAGACTGAGATCTGGGGCATCCAAGTTACTAAGCTGCCATCAATACTATCCCAAATATTTATATATATTTTAAATCTCCAATTTATCTATTTTATGTATAAATTTGATATGAACACAGTATTGTATCACTTAGGACCAACATATAACTCTTGGTGGTCTTTTACCAACTATTAACAGGAAACAGGATCATTCCCTGTTTTGAGTATGAACTGGACTTAGACCCAAAGTGGCTACCCCTGTTTTCCCCAAACCCGACCCCTAGGTTATACAGACATTCTGATATGGCAGGGAATGTGAAGCATATTGGCTCACTGCTTTTCCTTTCTTAAATTCAAGCATGAACAACTACTTCAGAATGAATGAAAACAATAGTTATGCTAAGAATTTTCCAAGATGTGCAATTTTTATGAAATGAAGACAGTTGACCACTTAAAAAGAAAAATATTTCGAATAGCATAGGTTACCACTTAATTTTTAAGACACTAATGAAAATCATAGTTCCCAGAAACAAGAATAGCTTCATAATAAAAATAGTTTTCATATTATAAAACCATATGCATTTCAAGAAATAGTATATCATAGCCTACTCCCAGTTTTAATGTCTTTGCTTCTTTTAACAGCTATCCAGGTGGATTTAGACAAGTAACAGCTGCTCAACTTCACCAGAAGGATCCAGTAGCAGTAAGTTTATTGTATTTTTTATTTATTAATCATCTGTGGGAAGACTGGTTCAAGAACTGTTTTTCCAGTCTAGCTCCTCTTCTAATGTAGCTATCATTCAAGGCTATAAATTCTGCACTTTAACTGTATCACACAAGTTTTGATAAGCATTATTTCCTATCATTCAATTGTATATGTTTTCTAATTACTGTTTACTATGTTTTGCATTTAGCCAGTTTTGTTGCTTTTCTTTTTAATTACTTGATACTTGCGTGATTATCTAGAATATGTTTGCTGAAAATGTCTTGGAGAGAGAGATGTATATATCTATGTATGATTCTACATCCATTATATCAAAAATGCAAAGTACATTCCAATCAAAAAAAGTCTTACTGACTTTTTTTTTGTTTATTTGATTTATTGATTACCTGAAAGAGTTCTGTTACAAACTCAATTGTGGATTTATTTTTCCCCTGTATTTCTGTCAGTTTTTGTTTTGTATGTTTTGAAGATTTAGTGTTGGATGAATTTAAGTTTGGAATTACATTCTTCCTAAGAATTAATCATGGTACCAACAGCCATTTTTGTCTCTAATTATACTTTTTATCTCGAGGTCTTTTTGTTTTTTTAGTAAACTATATCAGCCTTCTTTTGATAGTGTTTGCCCAATAAATCATTCTACTTTAAATCTATTTATTTATTTGTTTGTTTATTTTATTTATTTACTTATTTATTTTTCTGTCACAGAGGTCATATTTATTGATCGTTAACATCCTAAGCATAGTACTATGCGCTTTATATGATTTTTTTTAAACATAATTTATTGTCAAGTTAGCTAATATATAGTATATACAGTGGCTCTTGGCTTCGGGGGTAGATTCCTAAGCTTCCTATGCTTACATACAATACCCAGTACTCATCCCAACAAGTGCCCTCCTCAATACCCATCACACCTGTTTTCCCCTCCCCCCCCCCACCCCCGCCACCATCAATCCTCAGTTTGTTCTTTGTATTTAGAGTCTCTTATGGTTTGCATCCCTCTCCGTTTGGAACTATTTTTTTCCCCTTCCTTTCTCCCATGGTCTTCTGTTAAGTTTCTCAAGTTCCATATATGAGTGAAAACATATGATATCTTTCTCTGACTGACTTATTTCACTTAGCATAATACTCTCCACTTACATCCACATTGTTGCAAATGGCAAAATTTCATTCTCTCTCATTGCTTGCCAAGTAGTATTCCATTGTATGTATAAACCACAAAAATTTTCTAAGGACCTTGTTTTGATCTGGAGGAAAGTAAAGATAATTGATTAATCTTACACTTCTAATAAATAAACTCAATCCGAAAGAAGGCAAGAAAGGAGATTTTATTTAATTTTTTCCTCTCCTTCTTTCTTGCCTTCTTTTGGATTGAATTTATTAGAAGTCTAAGAGTAATCAATCTTTACTTTCTTCCAGATCAAAACAAGGTCCTTAGACGATTTTTAACACCTACTGTCCCTCACACAGTCAACAATTTTTAAAACCCTTCCAATTCAACATTCTTGTTACTGTTTTATACAGTTAACTGATTTTTTATTATTTTCTTTGCTTACAAATCCTTTTCCCATAACAGTCTTCCTTTGGGATTAATTTCCTTCTTGAAATACTTCTTTTGACATTCCTATCATAACATTCTTTTAATAATAAGCTTTTTATTTTTGTCTGAAACTCTCTTTATTTTTGCTTTCTTCTTGAAAGATAGTTTTGCTTATTTAGTATATGCAATTCTAGGATAACCATTTTTCTCTCTCACCTGTTTGAAGCTACTGTACAAGCAGATTTTAGCTTCTGTTATTGCTATTGATATGTTAGATGTCAGTTGAACTGTTTCTTTGTATGTATTCTGTCTCTTTTGCAGGGGTGGGGGGATCCTTCTGAGATCTTTCCTTTGATTTTAGTTTTCCTGTTTCTTTTCAAGTCTTACTTATTTTGCTTAAGGACTGGCATCTTCAGTGCTGAAAATTTGTCAGCTCTTATGTGTTCTCTTATTCCCTTTATTCTCTATCTGTTCTTTCCCTTTGGAAATCTGATTACATTTGCAGTTGACTGTCTCATTGTACATGAATCATTAGCTCTCTTCCATATTTTATGTCTCCCTGTCTGACATTGTGCTGCATTGTCAATAATTTCTTTTTAATTTTTTTAACATTTATTTATTTTTTGAGACCGCACAAGCAGGGGAGGGGCAGAGAGAGAGGCAGACACAGAATCTGAAGCAGCTCCAGGCTCTGAGCTGTCAGCACAGACCCTGATGCAAGGCTTTAACCCACAAACTGTGAGATCATGACCTGAGCCAAAGTCGGACACTTAACAGACTGAGCCACCTAGGCGCCTCTTGTCAATAATTTCTTAATGTTCTACTTTCTCTAATTATCTTTTTTACCTATATCTAATCCAATCAACCCTTTTATTGAGTTTCCTTTTTTTTTTTAATGTTTATTTATTTTGAGAGAGGGAGAGAGCATGTGGGCAGGGGAGGGGCAGAGAGAGAGAGAGGGAGAGAGAGAATCCCAAGCAGGCTCCACACTGTCAATGCAGAGCTCAACGTGGGCGGGGCTCGATCCCACAAACCATGAGATCATGACTTGAGCCAAAATCAAGAGTTGGCTGTCTAACTGACTGAGCCACCCAACCACCCACCCCCTTTTAGTGAGTTTCTAATTTGAATTTTTTTTTCCCATGAAGTTTTACTACTTGTTTCTTTTTCAAGTTTGCTGGTCAGTTTTGACAGTCTTTCTGTTTCTTTGTCATTCTTTGGTTCCTTATATTTTTTAAGCATTGTAAACCTAATTCTTAGTGTTTATATCTGATTCTATTATTTGTGTTCTTCGTGGCTTTGCAATTTATTGTTTCTGCTCAGGACACTTGATAAACTCATGGACCTTGCAACTTCATCACTGAGAATTCTTTGAGACCTGTGTCTTCAAAGTGGATTTATTCACAAAAGATTGACTTAGCTTCTGGCAGGTGTATGAAGCTATACCAACCTAAGACCTGTTTAGGCTATACTCTAGACTTGGGTTTTGATCCCAAGGGTGAATTTTAGGCCTTGAAGCCTTGTGCAGTAAGGCTCATAGTTATCTGTTTCCTATCAGGAAAGATTTGAATTTTTTAATTTCTCCACTGTACATCCTGGATGTTGGCTTTCTGTTGAAAACCTAGGTTTATGAGGAAGTCTTTGATCCTACTTCCTGACCAAAAAGAGGTAGTCCTTTGAAACCCAAACCCCACACTAAGCTGATGCCCTCTGGGCAAATGCCAGCCTCAGGACTCTTTTTTTTTTTTTTTTTGGTAGTACTTTGTCCTACTTCTGGCCTCCAGTTGTTTCCATGCTTTAGAAAAGATCTTTAAAAACATATTATTAACTTGATTAACATTTACTTGTTATTTGAGTAATATACTAGGAGAAAGTTTTAACCTAAATATTACCTTTCAGTATTGCTAGAAGCGAAGTCTCCTGTTGCCATTTCACAATTTTATATTTCCTTCCTTTCCACTTCACAACCCAGTCTTTGAAATATACACATAAGATAGATAACATTTTCCTCATTAGGAACTATTTTAGCTTTTTACCTAAATACATTTATAAATGAACAAAGTGTGCCGTGAAGACATTCTTTTGTATTTCCCTATAATAGCGAATAAAAATAAATACGTATTGTTAGGATGCAACCATTTGTTTGGTGTAATACTGCCTACAATTTTCTTGGGGGTGAGGGAAAGGGGGACATTTTACTTCTTATCATTTATGCGTATTTTACAAAACTATGCTCAGAGATTCCTTAAGAAATATTTAATGTTCTATTTCAAGATGTGTTTTGGGGCTATTACATATCAATAAAATATCCTATTTTGACTATATGGATTGTATATATGGTATTAAAAACTTGTAAGGGCTGCTGATAGTGTGTACTGTAGGTGCTACAATAAATTGTAGTTTTACTATTTAATAAATATTTTTAAAATTTAAGTTTCTTTGTTATTCTGGCATACTCACTGTACACTAGGAGGCAGTAGAGTCCTACTTTTTTATAAGAATTTGGCATTTGATACCATTTGTAGAAACTGTTCCAACTTATGTTTTGTAAACAAATATTAGAATACATTACAAAATGTTTGATGAAGTCCTGGAAAATAGTTCAGAATTAAATCCATTTGAATTATTACCTCATTTAAATTATGTTAATTCTCTTTTTAAGTATTAATTTTAACTTTGTGTTTTGAAAAGGAACAACTTGCTAAGGAAGAGGTCAGTTATTTTACTTCCAAATCAAATACTTAAGTGTCTGCCTGGAACAGTAGGTCTTCTGCCAGCAGACATAATTTGCTAATCAGTACTTGGTATATGGGCTTGTAAGAGAGTTTGTTTCATAATGCGTCCTTCTGATTATTAGTACAGCCCTGGAATATTATTTGTAAAATACATTAAATAGTACACTTAGTTATTAGTAGGTTATTAAATATTTCAAAATATTGGGGCGCCTGGGTGGCTCAGTCTGTCGAGTGTCTGACTTCGGCTCAGGTCATGATCTCGTGGTTCATGAGTTCGAGCCCTGTGTTGGGCTCTGTGCTGACAGCTCAGGGCCTGGAGTCTGCTTCAGATTTTGTGTCCCCCTGTCTCTCTGCCCCATCCCTGCTTGTGCTCTGTCTCTATCTTTTAAAAATGAATAAACGTTAAAAAAATTAAATATTTCAAAATATTATAATCATATATGTCATTAATTATAAACTCAAGTAAATATGTTGATTGAGCTTTTCCTTATCCCTACCATAGTTATAGTTTAAGAGTTTTTGTCCTTGTATTGTTTTCTAACATGGTTCCTTTCTTGTTTTCCCCCCCTCCTGTAGTTAGTAAAGTTATTTTGAGTGAAACAAATGGCATATGCCCTAGTTTACAAGTTGTATGTGGAAGGTCTTGAGTATTTATTAACCTCACTTTTACTCTGTCTTTCTCACTTTTTGAATTCCTTAGAACTTATACATAAGTCTGTACAGCTATAATTGATTGATTGATTGCATGCACGTGTTGTGTTATTATTTGGGGGAGTATATTGTTTGTATGTCTGTCTTTTTCTCTCCCCTGTCAGCTTATAACCTTTCTACACTTTGTGGCTGCCACTGATTTGGGTGTTACGGTGCATTTTTTTAATAGGGAGAGTTTTTCAAAAACCAACTTGTTAGTTTAAGTGACTACAGTTAAATTTTTTAAGAACATGAAACCTAAATGGCATGTAACCCTACCAAAATGATAAAATTGCTGCTAGGATGATATTCAGAGGATATAATGGCTGGCTTGTCCAGATAAGGTGCTGCATAATGTTAATATTGTCAGTTTCTGTTTAAGACTTTTAAAAATTAAAAATCTTAGGGGCGCCCAGGTGGCTCAGTTGGTTAAGCATCTGACTTTGGCTCAGGTCGTGGTCTCACAGTTCATGAGTTCAAGCCCCACGTCGAGCTCTGTGCTGACAGTTCAGAGCCTGGAGCTGCTTTGGATTCTGTGTTTCCTCTTTCTCTGCCCCCTCCCCCCACCTCAAAAATAAATAAACATTAATTTTTTTTATTTAAAATTGTAAAGACTAATATCTAGATCAGTGCTAATACAAATTTCTGTCATGATGAAAATGTTCTTCTGTCTGTGCTGATAAATATGGTAACCACTAGGTGCATGTGGCAGTTGACCACATGAAATGTGGCTTGTGTGACTAACTGAATTTTTTATTGCTTTTAATTTTAACAATGTAAGTCTCTATTAAAATCTCCAGAACATAGAGTATTAACAGCACTAAATTGGAAAATGTATTAAGAGATACCACTAGCTTTTGTATGTAGTTAGGTTTTGTGGTCTGATTTGATGAGAAAAATAAAGGAATAGGAAATCCTCTTATAGGACAACCCTGTTCTATCATGTCTAATTTAGCGAATTAGCTCTAATAAGTGTCAAATTACATCCTTGGAATATGAGCACAGATGGTAAAAATTGATGCAACCCTTCAGATGTCCCTATCAGCAGTTTTATGAGGACCTTGCAGTATATTTGTAGGTCCTATATACCAGCAGGCCCCCAGGAGGTTATGGAACACAGAATGACACTCTGTGGCCTTCTCTTGACAAAGCATACATCAAATCACATTCACACCAACAATGAGGATAATCTTAAAAGGGGAAATGTAAATCATGGAAAGGTTAGTTTGCCATCTTGAAAATAGGTATGGTAGAGAGAAAGGATTTTTTGTCTTCTTGAGAAGTTACAGAGAGAAACACATTATAGATGTGATTGCTTGTAATATGTGTCTATTCTGGAAGTAAGACTGCCTGGTTTGAATTCCAGCACTGCCACTTACTAGATATATGAAGTTGGGGGAGTTCTTTAACCTCACTAAATCTGTTTCCTCACCTGTGGAATGAGACTCAGCATCCTAAACAAGATAACAAATATAATGCAACTAACCACCATACACAGTAATTTTTCAGTGAATGATAACCTTACCATTGTTGTGGATTTGTGACTTAGAGTCAGTCTCATAACTGTAGGGTCAGGCTAACTTTATGAATTGGAAACTTCCTGATCACCTACCTGGAGAAAACAGGAGTAAGGCCTCCCTGGGTTCTGCTCAAGTCAGTATGTAACAGATTATTTGAGTCATAGGTTTTTGTATAATCTTAGAGAAAGCTTGTACAAGCTTTTTTTCTTATTCTAGCTATAATTGGCACATAGGAGATTAAAAATAATCTCGTTTTGTGCTTTTCCTTTAAAATAAATTAAGTCAAATAGAGCCTAAAGAAAATAGTAATGTACAAAATAATGATTCTTTTGCTGTTGCTGCCACATGTCTACTTAGGTCTCAATTCCTTTCATTTCACTTGAGTCTGAGCCCACTTGTTTTCATCACTATCTGTAAATGTCAGATTTTTCTTACTGAATCCTATATATGTCTGTTTTTCAGATTGTGAAACTAGCTATTTATGGCATGCTGCCAAAAAACCTTCACAGAAGAACTCTGATGCAGAGGTTGCATCTTTTCCCAGATGAGGTAAGTCAGTGGTTGTTAGTTATGATGCTTCAACAAGGAACCATGGCCAGAGTACCTGTTAAATTGAGGGTACTCGTTGATTTCATCAGCTACAAAAAACGTGTGAATTTCATTTACATTTCATGTGACTAGTAGCAAAATTTGCATGAATCGTGAATTAATAGCTTAGGTTTGGTGGCTAATTTATTTTCCTTGATTTAATTTTAGAATACTTGTTCCTATTCAAAATGTATTCGGTTAAAAATGTACTTGAAAAAAAAACATTTTTATTTATCACTGTTAAACTATTTTAAGTACTTGAGCTTTTCTCTTTAGTATACTGTAATGAAACACTAGAAGTTCTATAATAAAATAGTTGAGTCCAAGCTCTGGAATCAGGTGTCTGGATTAGAATTCATGATCACCATTTGCTGATGTCATTATCTGTTTTCTCATCAGTATAATGGAAATAATGGTACCTACTTGCTAAGGTTGTGGTAAGAGTTAAATGAGATAACATTTGTGGAATGCTTAGAACAGGGCCTGATACAGTAAGTGCTATTTGCTGTCATTACCATGGTTGTGATTGTTGTCCTTAGAGTTCCTACTACAGGAATAATGTGGAAATGAATTCCAGACTATCAAGTTATATCAGTGATTTAAATCACTGTGTGCTCTATTTACTTAGCTTAAGCAATGCATGAGTAAATTATTTGTGCTTTTATCAAAATGGTTAATGTATTACTTTTGCTTTGCATGAATGAGTAGAATTTTCCAGTATTCACTTTACCTCTGAAATAACAAGTATGGGAGTAGTGTCATCATCTAAGGATAAATGACCTTCATGAAAGCACAGTTTTAAAACTCCTAATTCTTTTTTTTAATTTATTTTTTTCTTATTTGAGAGAAAGAGCACATGCAAGCCAGGGAGATGGGCAGAGAGGGAGGGGGAGGGGGGAGAGAGAGAGAGAGAGAGAGAATGAGAATCTCAAGCACTCAAGCAGGTTCCACATTCCTCATGGAGCCTGACTGAGGAGTCAATCCCATGACCCTGGGATCATGACCTGAGCTGAAATCAAGAGTCAGCTGCTAACTGACTGAGCCAACCAGGCCCCCCTAAAACTCCGATTTCTGATTGTACTCTCCTATTTTTTTAGAAACCATAATTTCTAAAAAAACAAAAAATGATAATGTAGATATAAAATCTTAGTTATTAGGCAGTCAAGTTTGAATGTGGATGTTTTAAGTATTCATGGTAGTTCAACTACAACAAATTACTTAAATAATTTTAGACTATAAAATTAATGAGTCCGCTTCCCCCCCAAAAAAATTGTCAAATATTCAGAAGCTTGCTACACAGTTTGTTGTCCAGGCCATAGGGAAGTAGGCACTCAGATTGCTAGGAAGTACAAAATGGTCCAACCCATAAGGAATCAGAGAATTAGGTAACGTTACACAGAATACATACATAAGGAAAGTCAGGCTTGATCCAGCATTCTATTTTCTCTGAAGATACACAAAATTATTGTTTCACATTATTTATAATAGTACAATAATAGAAACTAGTATTTATTCAGAGGAAATTGGATAAACTATGTTATATCCATTCAGTCGGGTACTATGCAGTTATAAAAAAAGAACGCCAAATATTCTTATGATTTGATAACTAATGCTTTCTAGGATATATTGGTAAGTGAAAAAATATAGATAGCATACTACCTTTTGTATGCATATACACATACATATGTTTACACACACATACATACTATAACTGCTGCTTACTGTATAAAGAAACACAGGAAGAATAAATGAGAAAATAAAGATGGCTACTTACTGAATCATGGGCACAAAAAGACAAAAGGAATAGGGAAGAGAATAAGGTTTTTGGAGTATGCCTTATAGATTATTTATTTTTTTATTTTAACTTTGTTATCATGTTAAGATTTTATTCAAAAATAAAATGACAGCAGTAGCAGAAGTAAGCACAACTAGTGCCCAGATCTTGTTTTCTAAGTGCTATTTCTGATTAAAAAGAACCTGGTTCACCTTGGAGAAATGGTTGATTCTAGGTCTGGAGCAGAGAAAGACCAAAGTTATTATGGAGTACACACATGCACACGCAATTATTATTATCTTCATTGTTTATACTGGAAAAATAATAAGTCACAGAAAGTAAGGCAGTGCTCAAAACGGATGGGGAAATACCAAGAGAACATAGGAGGCATTTTGAATTGGTGCCCACTGACCAAGTATGGGACTGTGTGATGTGAGCCTCAAAATGAATGGTTAAAATAATGGATTACGTTGAATAGAAAACAAAAATCTAGGGGCACATGGGTGGCTCAGTCGGTTGGGTGTCCGACTTCAGCTCGGGTCATGATCTCACGGTTCGTGGGTTCGAGCCCCACGTTGGGCTCTGTGCTGACAGCTCAGAGCCTGGAGCCTGCTTTGGATTCTGTGTCTCCCTCTCTCTCTGCACTTCCCCCACTCATGCTCTACCTCTCTCTCCTTCAAAAATAAATAAGCATTAAAAAAAAAGAAAAAAGAAAGAAAACAAAAATCTATGAGTCCATGGTGATAGTCCAAAAATCATTTTTAATTGTTATAATTTCCCTTTTCCTTTCTGGAGAAGAAAAAAGCTTTTCTTTAGAGAAGAACGTCACCTAAAAAATGTAGAAATAATGCCGAATTAGAAAAGCTACCATTATCAGCATATTCTGTAGTCACTGGGTAAAAGATTATTGTACAACAGGATATTCACACAATGTCAGAACATCAGGCCATAGAGTACTTACTGTTTGAAAGGAGAAAGATACTTTTTTATGTTAAGGATACCTGGTGGACACCAACCATAACCAAGAGATCAAACATTAACATTAATATGGAACAGACCAACATCATGTACTTCCTGCTTTGAATGAAGCACTGAAGACTATTTAGCGTTCTGCCAAAAATGTTTAACCTAAGTCTAATCATGAGGAAACAATCCTACAAATCCAAATAAAAGGACATTCTACAACATAATTGGCCTGAACTCTTCAAAAGTATTAATTTCATGAAAGAAAAAGCAGGGATAGTCTTTGTATTAAAAGAGACTAGGCTGAAGAATTTATTATGTGTGTTCAACAACATAGTAACAGCATAAATAACTAAGTGTAGCATGTGACCCTTGACTGGATTTTACTCTGAAAAAAAGATATATGAAACAATATTTGATCAGTTTGGGAGGTTTGGATACACACTTGTATTATCAGGTAGGAAATATTTCATCAATATTAATTTTCCTAAACATGAATTTGTAATGTGATATAGGAGACAATCCTTAAACTTAGGAAATAGACAATGAAATATTTAGGGGTGAAATATTTTCAGATTGCTCTCAAATGGTTCAGCCAAAAAGAAAAGTTGTGTATGTGTGTTTGTATATAGTGAAAAGGAGGAAAGCAAACATGTCCTATTTTGACAATTGGTGAATTTAGGTGAAGGTTAGAGAAGTGTTCACTGTATTTTCACAACTTTTCTATAGATGTGAAATTTCTTTAAAAACTGAAAAAAGTAATAAGGCAAATATTATCACCTTACCCCCTGTTTATTCCACTCATTCGTTTCCTTATTCCTCATTTAGGTTAATCTTTCAGTCTGTGTAGAGAACTCTTAAATCTTGAACACATCAGTCATCATGGCTGGGTTACCTTCTGTGTGTACAGATTAAAGGAGGGACTTTCCTCTCTTTCAGATTTCATGTGTAATGCCTGATCAACAACTTTCACTCCTCGTTTTGCACTGTTTCAATGCATTCTTTCAGTAAACTGTTCAAATAATGGGGAAAGTTTGTAAGTTCGTTTGAGTCAAAATTCTCTTCAATTCAGCAAACATTTACTAACCCACTATGTTCCACACCCTCTGCTGTGTAAGCACTTGGCAACTTTTGAAATTGTCTTTGCAAATAATATAGGGATTTTTTTAATGGAGTGTGAAATACTCATAAATTTTTATAAATATCAAACTGGCAAGTAGACTTTTTCAGGAAGTGAAAAATTAGAGCAATGTAATATGTCCAGGCATCCTCTGCTTACCAGTGCCATGTAATTAAACTTACAGACTTGAATACACTGGGGAAGGGATGTTAAATATTTTTACAATGCTTCTCAATGAAGAAACACATTGTCAGTAGTATTTGTTGTATTTTGTATACATTGATAGTGACTTACCCTATACAAACCATAACTTTAAAAAGCCAACTTAAGTTTTTTTTAATATTATAAAAATCATGCCATATTAGGTTTTAGAACAAGTTTATAATGCCATAGAGCTCTGTGATTCTTTGAAGCTGTTTCAAAATTGTATTTTGATTCTTAAGACGTTGAATAGGAAACAGTAACTATTTTGATGCCGTGTCCTTGCCCACATTTGATTCCCAATTATGATATGCTCTTTGCAGAGAATTATACTTTATAGTAATCTTTTTTTAAGAAATGTTTTCGGGGAGTCTGGGTGGCTCAGTCGGTTGAGCGGCCGACTTCGGCTCAGGTCATGATCTCGCGGTCCGTGAGTTCGAGCCCCGCGTCAGGCTCTGTGCTGACAGCTCAGAGCCTGGAGCCTGTTTCAGATTCTGTGTCTCCCTCTCTCTGACCCTCCCCCGTTCATGCTGTGTCTCTCTCTGTCTCAAAAATAAATAAACGTTAAAAAAAAATTAAAAAGAAATGTTTAGGAACATGCTATTATGGAAAAAGGGAAATATATTTACTATCCCTGAAGAAATACTCATAGGACAATTTTCATATTGATATCCAACCATTATTTAAGTAGAGTCTCCAAAATTAACCTAGCCATCCACACTCACAAGACAATTCCCTTTCCCTATTTCTGTATCATGAGCACAATATAAATGTAAGTTCTTTTGGTTACTCATGCTCTTTATTTTATCATTTCCTTTATTTTGTTCAATTTCTGTTTTTCTTTCAAAATACAACTTCGAAGCCATGGATGGGTGTGTGTGAAGGGCTGAAGTATCAGAAGTGGCCTTGGAGTGAGGACATGGGTTTGAGGAATGACCTTTTGAAATTGTAAGCCTTGGGGCGCCTGGGTGGCGCAGTCGGTTAAGCGTCCGACTTCAGCCAGGTCACGATCTCGCGGTCTGTGAGTTCGAGCCCCGCGTCGGGCTCTGGGCTGATGGCGCGGAGCCTGGAGCCTGTTTCCGATTCTGTGTCTCCCTCTCTCTCTGCCCCTCCCCCGTTCATGCTCTGTCTCTCTCTGTCCCAAAAATAAATAAAAAAACGTTGAAAAAAAAATTAAAAAAAAAGAAATTGTAAGCCTTTGGAGGCCATCATTTTTTTATTTTCTTTTTAAATTTTTTTTTTATGTTTTACTTATTTTTGAGAGAAAGAGAGAGACAGAGTGCGAGTGGGGGAGGGGCAGAGAGGGAAACACAGAATCCAAAGCAGGCTCCAGGCTCTGAGCTGTCAGCACAGAGCCCAACGCAGGGCTCGAACTCACGAACCACAAGATCATGACCTGAGCTGAAAGTTGAGACACTTAACTGACTGAGCCACCCAGACGCCCATCTTTTTATTTTCTTTTATATTCTGAGCACCTAGCACAATTTCTGGTTCATAGAAGGAGTTCAGTAAATGTTTTTTGGCTAAATGACTCAAAGATCCAGCAGACTTTCATTTTCCAAAGTTTTTTTCTGTCAACAACATGGAGTGTGAACTGAAAGGTTGTGGCACTGGAAGCCACAGACCCAGTGCATTCACTCATCAGGTGAAAAATCGTGAGAATCAGCCAAGGCAGTGCCTTTTTTCAGTTGAAAGGAGGGAAATAAATGAAATGGTTTAAAAGAAATAGATAAGACTTAGTGACTTGATAGTCCTTAAAACTGAAGATGTCTAATTTGTCATGAGAAATAGGTTTGTCAAGATTAAAATATAAGGTACATTATTATAATGAGATTACTTTTATCATTAATGTACTTCTCGGGGATTTTCATGGTGTTTTAAAGATGATACTGTTTTCTTCATTGTAAATATTTTTTGTTTGTTTTTTAATACTTCCTAAGTGTTACTAATTTGTTAGTAAGGGATATATTTTAAGAAACGTAAACCTAAATTGTATTTAACCTAGGATATACCAGAAGATATTCGTGAGAATTTAGTCGAGGAGCTTCCTCAGCCACGGAAAGTGCCCCGACGCCTCGATGAGTACACAAGGGAAGAAATCGAGGCTTTCCCAAGAGTGTGGTCTCCGTAAGTCTTCTCTCTTTCCTGTCTTTGTTTCTGTTTCTCTATTTTTTTAAGCTGAGTTTAGTATCCCCTGTTTCCTTAACCAAATGACAAGATCCTTGAGGGTGGGAAGAGTAAACTTTTATTTTTTACTCCCTTGGATACTCTTTGCATCTTCTACAGCAAATAAACTTTACATGTAGATGTTAGAACCAAAAGTCTCGAAGTCTTTAAACCTTGCTCAGTACTTGCAGGGGTGTTCATAGGTGCCTATGATTGCTAGATAGTTTGTTTGGGATGGCATTACGTGGATCGACTGTAGTCTCTTGGAATGATAAATGAATTATCATTTCTTAAAACAAAGCGATTCTTCATTTTCCAGATTGCTTCACTAACCTGAGAATATCATCTAATGCAAAGTCGTTAATTCTGGATAATTAATAGCCTTGATCCAAATAGAAAAACAAAATAATAAAACACTTTTTGGTATCCTCTACACAATTTCCTCTCTCTATGGTCCGGAAAGCTGCTGAGTTTTGACATACTATTTCCCATCTGATTGTTTCCAGGTTTCCTTATCTGGCCTTCCAGGCTGTCCGTGACCTGGCTCCTGTCTGTCTCTGAAGCTTACGTTCTTCCCACTTCACTAGTCTAATAATAGCAGCTTAAGATTGTCACCCTTTTCATGCAATTTAATTCTTTCTTGCTTTTGTTCTATTACTTTGCCTGAAACAACATGCCCCTCGCCTCATCCTCTGCAATAACCCTAACTCATTCTTTCGACCTTAGTTCAAATATCACCACCAATAAGAAGTCTTGCCTAAACATCAAGACCAGACTATGTGCTCAGCCATCTTCTGCCATATTACCTGCTGTGTAACTCTGTCATTACCACACTTAGCTCTTCAAGAGCAAGGGCTGTGTCTTGTTCGTCATTACGTCCCCAGTGCGTAGAATAGTACTTCATATAATGAAGTCTTGGGGGCATTTACAGAATATATACAGTAGGTCTAAAAGAGAACCACACATCCTTATTGCTCGACCTACACAAGACAGCTCATCTTCCCACAGATACTACCCTCTGTGCTCTGAAAATTCATATCCCTTTATTGGCTCTTTACTCAGATAGGTTTGTGAAATATAGGTGAAATCACATACTTGTGAAAATATAAGCCTTCCCAGGATTGTCAGTATGCACAGCAATCTAATCTTGGACTCTTGTTATTACATGTATATAATCTTCAGAGTCTTTCCACACAGAAGTCTTTAGGATATTCTATTTGAATCTTTTTAACTTTACCGACTTGTATCAAGGTACTCCTTTACTAAATCTGCAGATAAACAAAATAATGTAATTATTAGTGACATTTATTATAGTAACTATTTATTGGACACTTTACCAATTGCCCAACACTGTGCTAGGTATTTTACGTGCATTGCATTTAATTCTCTCCACAGGCCTATAACATAGATATATTATTCCTATTTTTAAGTGTAAGGCAAGGGTCATCAGGTTTGTATATAGCCTGCATTTGAACCCAACTGTGTCTGATTCCAAAACCCATTTTCTTTCCATAGAAGCAAACCGCTTCATTAATTTAATTTCTCAACAAATATATTTCAGCTACCTCTTCTGTATAAGATACCATCATAGGCACTAAGACACATGGAGAAACAGCATTAAAACAATTATTTAATTCAGGTGCACAAACTTCTACCAAGTTTATGCTATGTGCCAGACCTTTTGATACATGTCTAGGATATACAGATGGTGAAGCATTTAAATGTAACCTCCTCCAGAAGTCCTTCCTACACTCCTTAAACTGGATTAGCCCCCCCTTAATAGGGTCTCATTGTACACTTCCTTTTCATTTACTTCATTTATTCTAAGGTAACAAAATATCAGGGTGATTTTTTTTGTTCACTGTCTTTCTCTAACTAGACTCCATGAGGGAACTGCATGTTGTCTTCCTTAGCTGAGCATAGTAGCATCTGGCACATTAAGTAGGCACTCAGCAATTACTTAGTGAATACATGAAGAAATCAAATACCCTTGTATCAGCTTTTATAAATGAAGTTAGGAAAGAATCTCTAGAAGATATAAAGTGAAGGTAATAAAATGCTCCAATTTAATACTAATTCTTCATGCTACAATCGATGAAATCGACTATCTTTGAAAACACCTTGTTTTATTTATTTTGTTTCTCTTCATTGTATCCTCTGAATTAATCAATTTTCAGTTGATATCAAATGAATGATTAACAAACTATGTAAAAAATTGAAAAAATTGATTTTATTGGTATATGATACTATTACCAGCTAGTTATCAGGATACATTCTCATGATAAGTATTTCTTTCTAAAATAAAGAAGTGCATTTCTCATCACTCCTTAGATTCTGGTTTTCATTGCTTGACGATGACAATGTCATGGACCAGAAACTATACATTACGTGACGTGATTTGATTCTAACAACTAGGTTAAGTGATTGTCTCTCTTCTTTTGACCTTTTTAAATACCTATTTAATAGTTTGCTTTCTTGTCAAAACTCGACTCTGTTTTAAATTCTTTTCATTTAAATTCATTTTTTTAACCTAGGTTATGTAGTGGTTTATTTAGATAAATCAGTAGTTTGTGAAAATAAGGGTTGTACAATTTGTTTTACATGCTTTGATATTTACAGTTTTCCCCTTTGACATCTGAGAGATGAGACTTCTATACTTGGAAAATTTTTATACTTTCAGAATTAATTTAACTTGCCTCTTAGAGACTTACATGGTCATTTATTCAAGACACTCAATGGGCCTTTTCCTACTTAAACTACATAGAACTTAAATTTATCTTCAAAACTGAACCCTCATATATGGAATATTTTTCTAGGAAGATGTAAACATTTTTTTAATTCTTTTTTTTTAATGTTATTTATTTCATAAAAGAGAGAGAAAGAGCACAAGCAGGGGAGAGGAAGAGAGAGAATCCCAAGCAGACTCCATAATGTTAGCACAGAGCCTGATGCAGGCCTCAATCCCACAAACCATGAGATCGTGACTTGAGTTGAAATCAAGTTGGATGCTTAACTGACTGAGCCATCCAGGTGCCCCTAAAATTATTTTAAAGAGATGTGCAATTTGCTACAAATTGAAATTAATTTCTAATTTATGGAAAACACTTATTAGCTTAAATTTACACCCTGGAATTTTGTCTTTACTAAGAATTCACATAATACAGGCTTTGCATAATACAGACAACATTTACAAATAAAATACTCTTGCAAGTAAATTCAGGCATTCAATTAAAAACTTTCACTTTGGGGCATTTAAAAAGTATTAAATGTTCATTTAATAGAAACTGTGAATGCAATACAAACTTAAGGAAGTAAATAATCTCACTGTAGTTAACATTTTGGTGTGTTACCTTCCACTGTTTCTTTGTGCTCATGTGTGTTTGTCTTTGGACTTTTTAATCCCCATTTTTTTCATAAATAAGAAAATGTGTGGCATAGAAAGAAAAATAATTTGCCTGAGATCACACGAGTGTAAGTGGTGGCTTAGGGATTTAAACCTAAGGTGACTGGCTTCTGGGTCATGGTCCTAACCACTCTGCTGGAGTGCCTCTTGTTGCCTCTTGTAGCATCTTATATAAGGGTGCTTAAGTTGTATATAGTTCTCCAGTATTATGCTCTGGAAAGTTATATCCAGAAAAAGTATTTTGGTAGGTTACCATGCTGTATTAAGTTCTATAAGTCTAAGAATGTCTTATCAGAGAGCACCTGGTGGCTTAGTCGTTAAGCATCCGACTTTGGCTTAGGTCATGATCTCCAGGTTCATGAGTTCGAGCCCCATGTTGGGCTCTATGCTAACAGCTCAGAGCCCGGAACCTACTTTGGATTCTGTGTCTCCCTCTCTCTCTGCCCCACCTCTGCTCACGCTCTGTCTCTATCTCAAAAATAAGTAAACATTAAAAAAAAAATTTTTTTAAAAAGAGTGTCATATCAGATTTTCTTATAGAAACACCACCATAAATCAATTTATATTCCTAACCCAGAGGGGTATGGTACTTTTTTTAAAAATAGAAATACCAAAGATGCTACGTAATCAAGTATGTGACCAAACATAGATTCTGCACTTGGAGTTGATCTTAACAGTTCATGGGATTGAGCCCCACATGAGTCTCCGTGCTCAACACGGAGCCTGCTTGGGATCCTCTCTCCCTCTGCCTTTGCCTCTCTCCCCTGCTCATGTACGCGCTTGCTCTCGCGCTCTCTCTCTCTCTCTCAAATAAAGTAAAATAAAAAAATAATATGGGTATACAGTTACAATTTAAGAATATATCATCAGGACGCCTGAGTGGCTCAGTCGGTTAAGCATTCGACTTTGGCTCAGGTCATGATCTCAAGGTTCGTGAGTTCGAGCCCCATGTCGGGCTCTGTGCTGACAGCTCAGAGCCTGAAGCCTGTTTCAGATTCTGTGTCTCCCTCTCTCTCTGACCCTCCCCCATTCAGGCTCTGTCTCTCTCTGTCTCAAAAATAAATAAACATTAAAAAAAAAATTTTTTTAAAGACTGTATCATGATATAGGTGTACTAGTCATTTAACATAAACCATTCAACACTTTATTCTTCTGCACAAGAGCTGACATCAAGTTCAGTTAGTTTTTATTACCGTGGAATGCATATAACCAGGAAAAAACAGGCATTTTTGGATTATCCAAAATGCTTCTTGTCAGAGAAATAGATGATCTTTTAGTTTGGAGCTGTCTAATAGAACTTTCCACGATGATGAAAAACTCTATATCTGAGCTATCTAATAATATAGTGGCTCCTGAGTACTTACACTGTAGCTAGGGTGACTGAGGAACTGAATTTTTAGTTTTATGTAATTTAATTAAGTTAAATTTCAGTAGCCTCACGTAGCTAGTGACCACCTTAATGAACGTTGCCATTTTAGTTGTTTGCCATTTCACAAAGTTCTAGTATTAAATATTATATGTTAGAATTAAAATTAAAATATGTAACATACTATGCAGTGCAATCCATTGAAAATGGGATTTCTCATTACTGGTGGGTTTGCTTTCATGAGAATTTTTTTTTTCTCCTTTTGGAGAAGGAGACTGCTTAAAATATGCTCTGGTTCCACCCAAAATAGCTAAGCCAACAATATAGTCTTCCTTTGGAATGTAGTAATTGGAACTTATTCAAGATAGATCTGATGGTGAATCTGCAGAGACCTCACTGAAACAGATGTACTTAGATTGCACCTAAATAAATAGAGACAAAAATAGCTTGCTTTGGTTGTTGTTTCCTGAGCAATAAAACTTAAAATATGCATATAGTGTAGAAATGTGCATTTTAAACTTGGAACTGTTACTAGCTTTTGGTTAAATGAAAGTTTATTAGCTTTTCTATTAGAGGCAAAAGCTTTTGAACAACACATAATAACAATAGTCAAAACTAAGCTTTGAACCCAGTAGGTGATTGGCAAAATTTGTTTTAATCTCAATTAAAAGCTCTGTTGTTGAGATTTCATTTAAATTATTTTAAATCATGAACATTGTGTTCTCTCAGGCCTAATTTCAGTTTATGTCAGATTTTCTTAGGCTAGTGGTGTGATCATTTTTAAAACAATTTTAGACAAGGAGGAAAGAAACTGGTCTTTATGAGAAAATGGAATATTTTTAATAACTAGAAGTCATTTTCTTATATGAGAAGTATTGCCTATACACTCCACTTCTTAAGTTAGTGGATATACTTGGTATATTAGTCACTTCTGTATCTCATGGGTACGTAAATTATGTTAGAATATGTTATGAAGTTATATTTTATTTCTTGATGGTACAGAATAGATGTATGATTGCCATGTACTAGTGGTGATTGTAGGGTATGCAGTTAAATTCATTTGTCAAAGAAGAAGCAGTAGCACTGTTCTTTCTTCACAGTTCTGTGGCCTGGGATTATAGCTTTCAAATGGTCAACTTATTTTAATAGCATCAATAGTTATTTCCATAATCATTACAGTTTTGCCAACACATTACAAAACCACAGTAATCATGGAAATTGTGATGCTATCACTGTAATGGAAACTTTTCATTATGTATGATAAAAATAAAACTTGGATCACTTTAAACGTTTTTTATTTTCATTTTTACAAAATTCTGTAGGAGAGCTTTTCTTAGGAAAATCAAGGTATGTGGAAAATTTCAACTTGAATTGTTTTGCCTCACCCACAGAGTGAGTGATGAAACAATACCAAAAAAGAAATAGATATTTTATCCTAACTCATTAAATCTGTATTGCTCTATTTTAAGCAAAACCCTCACCTTTGTATACAAATGAAGTGTGAAAAATTCAGCTTCAATAAATCTTGAAAGGAGATGTTTATAATGAAAACCCATGTCCTTGGTGGTTCGTGTACTTTAGAGTGTGCTGTTAGAAGTGTGCCTGCAAAGGAGAGGATGGCCAGAATAAAAGTGGGGAAGTAGGAGGACACTCGTGATTGGCCCTAGTTGTCTTTGCTGAAAGCAGGATTCAGTTTAGACTGTTTTCTGGGTGGCACCTCCTGCTCTGTAGAAGGAAAACAGGTGTGGGCACATTGGCACTGGGAAGGGGCCGCGGTGAGCATCCTGGCTAGTCTGTAGCTCTAGAGGAGAGCAGTGATTTCAGCTTAGTACATGCCCTCTGATATGAAACCTATAAATCCTAATAATGTACAGATTTTCAGTCTTAGTTAAATGAATACCCAGAAAAAAAATTTTTTACCTATGTCTTTTTTATAAAATGTGCTTCACATCAGAGACTTAATATAAAGACGTTAAAGAAGGAATTTTACCTTTTCAAAACCCATAAGGAATTGGGATCTAGACATCTTCAAGATTTTCCACAATTTTATGCTCGTCTAGTCATAATGGCATTTTCCTACAAGATTTAACTTAATTTGCTGCTCTTCACAGGCAGAAGTTATTAGCTGGACTTCAGGAGCAGGGTTACATTCCAATTTTCCCGTTATTTCAACCAGCTCAGCATTGGCATCAACTGTAGACCTCAGTATTTCCAGGGCTGAATTTGCTCAAATTAGACATTCTAAACTTTGCTGTTCTTTTGGATATGAACAGATTAGGACTGGTTGTTAAAATTAAAAATAATCTCTACTTGAACAACCAAATCAAATCATTCCTAGCCAATAGAGCTTATGACTTAAAAGTGGTAATTAAATGTAACAGCAATTCCTATTTATTTTAATTGAAAAAAACAGTAAATTGATTTAAAAAAAATTTTAAACAATCCTATGAGTTTACTTTAGTTTTTTTTTTTTTTTAAGCAGTATTGAAATTTTTCTTATCAGGATTTGGTACATGGTACAAGTGCCTAGAAAAGTGAGTATAGAGGCACCATTATTCTGCCTCACCATCTCCTGTACAGCTAACATCTTTAGTTGAGAGGATTGTATTTCAAGGAATATGTGATGTCACCAGATTTCTTGTAATGTCTTATTCTAAATAATTTCATCAATACAATGGCAGTGACATAAAACTCAAACTGACCTTTATTGTTCTTAAAAAAAATTTTTTTTTCAACGTTTATTTATTTTTGGGACAGAGAGAGACAGAGCATGAACGGGGGAGGGGCAGAGAGAGAGGGAGACACAGAATCGGAAACAGGCTCCAGGCTCTGAGCCGTCAGCCCAGAGCCTGACATGGGGCTCAAACTCACGGACCGCGAGATCGTGACCTGGCTGAAGTCGGACGCTTAACCGACTGCGCCACCCAGGCGCCCGACCTTTATTGTTCTTAAGATTACTCCATTGTCCAAATTTTATTCTCATCTTTTAAATATTTTTTGTTGGAGTAAGTATTATACTGACAAATATTATTTATGAGTGAAAAGACATAAGACCTAAGGGGGAATAAAATGTTTTTTGAGATTTATTACACTTAAGTTATGCCCAATTTCATGGATTTACAGCTGAAATTCAAATGCTTTTTTCTTCTGGAAAATAAATCATCTTAATGGGATAAATAATACTAAGTGTCTCTAACTGAACTATCATGTAAACTGTGTGTTTTATAGCTTTATGTTTCATTATCCACAGACCAAATGGATTTTTCCCATCATTTTACAGTGAAAACTAAAATCTCCCTGAAGATTTTTTTCTAAAGTCAAAAGATAAATTCTTTTATAGAAATGTCCTCATTTTCAAGTTAATTTAAATGTGTTGGTCTCTATCATTTTTTTGTCCTGAATTTTAATCTGAATTTCTAAGATGTATTTGTTTCATTTTAATGAGTGGCAGTATTTTGCCTGTTTCATTTAATGAGTGGCTGGCAACATTTTGCATAAGGATGTCAGTGATCAAGGATTTGCTATAGAAAATTGATAATTTTGTGAGATGTGGTGTGATTTTAACTTTAAGGTTTTTGAGCAGTCACAGGCACCACAGAATACTTCCTATATAGCTCATACAGACCTTTTTGTAAGTTCTGTTTCTTTATTCAAAAAAGTGATTTTTTTTAAAGCAATAGTGTTTGAAGGCAGTTTGTTGCTAGTGACAAGTATTAAGCGCAAAATGAATTATTGCTATAGGACATTTAGTAGCTGTGTAATTTAGCACAGTTTAGAAAATGAATTAAAGAAAGTTTTATGTTGGCTAATTCTTTGAAGATTCATTAATCTCCCAAATTATCCTAAGCATGTATATGAAAGCTTAGAACTTTAAGCTTTCACCTCAGAGGTCAAAGTGTACGTGTGTGTGTGTGTGTGTGTGTGTGTGTCCATGGTGCATCTCCTTCTATTAGAAAATGTACTCGCCTGGGTGGCTCAGTCTGTTAAACGTCTAACTTCATCTCAGGTCATGATCTCGCGATTCGTTGAGTTTGAGCCCCGCATCGGGCTCTGTGCTGACAGCTCAGAGCCTGGAACCTGCTTCAGATTCTGTGTCTCCCTCTCTCTCTCTCTCTCTCTGCCTCTCCCCCCTCACACTTTGTCTCTCACTCTCAAAAATAAACATTTTTAAAGATTATAATTAAAAAAAAAAGAAAATGTACTAAACACAGAACTTTGTCTTGCTTACTGCTGTGTTCCCAGTGTCCGTGCCTGGACCTGACCCTCAGTAATCTTTGTTGAATGAACAAATGATCAGAATCTTATTTCCCTGAAAGAGAAATTGACTTTTATTTTATGAAGTATGGTAAATTCATATTTTGGCCTTTGCTTTAAAGTTTGCTTAATGGCTATAGCTAAAATAGAAAATTTTCAGGGGTGCCTAGGTGGCTCAGTCAGTTGAGTGTCTGACTTCGGCTCAGGTCATGATCTCACGGTTCATGGGTTCAAGCCCGGCGTCAGGCTCAGTGCTGACAGCTCAGGGCCTGGAGCCTGCTTCGGATTCTGTATCTCCCTCTCTCTCGGCTCCTCCCCTGCTCACACTCTGTCTCTCTCTCAAAAATAAATAAAGATTAAAAAAACAATTTTTAAATAGAAATTTTTCTTAAGAGTCTGCTTTAGTGTAATTCTGATATACTTAATTTTGGATACTTTGTATTACATATATAAAGAAAAGATTGGTAATTTTGTTAAAATGTTAACATTTCTGCCAAGGAGTAAATTTCTATGGAAAAAAAACTAATAGAGATTAGCTTTCTGTAACAGCATTTGTACTGTCTCTTCAAAGATTTCCTGAGATTATTGTAAAATGCTGTTATTTACAAAAATATTAACCTTATATAATATTACTTTTTATTTTAAAACTTCATAATATTTTTGCACTGAAACAGTCACCAAGAACTAAGGCAAACAGATGCAGAATATAAATTCACTCATCATCCTTCTTACCAAGGATTAAGCCATTTCATTTAAGTTCAAAACATTTAAGCATCCATACTATCAAAAGCAACATACTAGATGCCAGGTGTCTTGCTTTTAAAAATTATTTAATCTAGTAAGGACATTAGGTAGATATACACATAAAGTAGGGTAAGTATGTAAACAACATAATCCAAGATTTTAATTCTGATGAATATAGTCATATTAATGTTGTCATATATGGATTAGCAACACTTAAAGGACCAAATATGACATTTAACTCAAATTACTAATGCTACATGAGCTACAATTTAATCTTTCTTTGATGATAGATCCCATAGGAATTTCAGTATCCAGCCTCAGTACATGTTATTATAACTTAAATTATTTATTCTTGTATCAGAAAAGCATAAAACTTCCTGTTAATAAAGTCCTCTCATGGTAAAAAGCCAAGAAGGATACTGTATAGCAGATGGAATCACCTCTAGCTAAGGAAGAAGTGTGTTACCTTCTCTTAAGGTGCTTCATTTGCTCTTTAGCATCTTCAAATAGTAATCTCCTCTGTCTTATGAATAGCTCTTTCTGAGGTAAAGCCTTGCTAAGTCATCATGTGGTCCATGGACCAGCATTGCATCACGTGGGAGCTTGTTGGAAATGCAGAATCTGAGCCCCTCTACAGATTAACTGAATCTGAATCTGCATCTTCACAAGAGCCCAAGTGATGTGTTTGCCCAGTGAAGGTTGAGAAGCACTCAGGTAAATCGTCCTCCCCTCCGCTTTCTTATCTTGGATTTCTTTTAGTGGAAGGGAGTAAGCAATGTAAATGCATTGTATGTGTGCCTGCTTGTGTGTGTGTGTGTGTGTGTGTGTGTGTGTGTGTGTGTGTGTAGAAATAAAACTGTATTTAGTGTAAAAACCTCACTTTTCCTCACAAGGGTATCTCCTGAACACCATGTAATATCATTAAGTGCCTCAGTATGAGTTGATGTTTCTGGCTACGCCAACATCTGAAATATCTGGTCCCTTGGCCATGATAACTGTTTTCCCCTCCTGGAAGCAAATTAACCATCCATAAAAGATCCTGATGACTTTCATTAATAAAGGAAAGGAGTTTGTAAAAGTAGAATTTTCAAGGTAGTCACTGCACTGTAATAACAAATATGTTACAGGTATCCCCTATATGCTGGGCACTGTGCTAACTGCTGGAAGCATGAGGTCAGTTATATTGGGACCCTGCCTTCAAAGGAACCAACAGCCTAATAGGAGTCACATAGAATGAAATGGTGCAAGCAGGCCCTGGGAGTCAGAAGGTCTGCCCTAGGTCCCTACCATCCACTTCCTAGCTCTGTGTTGTTGGGCTAGTTGCCCGGCCTCCCTGAGCCTCAGTATTGTCAACTATAAGATGGGATTGATAAAAGTGTCTTTCCCACAATGTAGTTGTGAGAGTAAAATGAGATAATGCATGTGAAGTCGTTAGTATACTTCATAGCATCTAATAAGCATTCAGTACATCTTACATAAACAACAAAACTTATTTAAATAAGTAAGGGCAATTATAATTTGAAAAACACTGTACTAGAAGTATGCATGCTATTCTCTGGCAATCTCAGAGAAAGGACCCCTAAGTTAGAAAGGAAGTTTATAGAGGGCTTCCCAGGTGATGTGATTTTTGAGGAGGATTTTGAAGGATTAGTCAAGTCTTCCAGGCAGAGAAAAGCTCAAGTACCCAAGTCCAGAGGTGTGAAAGTGTTTATCTGGGCAATAGCAAGTAATGTAATGGGACCAGAATGTAAAGGGATGGGGTATACAAAGAATAACTCAGAAATGTTAGCTGAGGCCATGTCATGGAGGGTTATATATTGAATTCCAAGGTGTTTGAATTCTGACAAAGCAGTGGAGGACTACTGAAGATGTTTTAAGCAGGGCTACTTGGTAATGCAGAAGTGGGATGGAAAAGAAGGAGCCTGTTGTAGAGACTCTGACATGTCTTCTCTCTCTCCTAAACTCCAAATCCCAATTGTTGGCTGCCTGTCGTGTCCAGATCTCATCATAATCGAAACCAGGATCCTTCCCTTCCAATTTGTTCTTCTGCCTGTATTCCCTGTCCTGAAAAAGTCAACAGTGTTGCCATTGATGGAGGTCTTCAAGCTGAAAATCAGGAATCCTCCCTGAATCATCCTTTTCTAGTAGGGCCTTCCTCCTCCACCTCCCTAGCCCCTTCCCCGCTCCCTTTCCACCCTCTCCCCAGCAACATGGTACTGCCTCTTAAATCCTGAACCTGCCTTTTCTTCTCACTAATTACGACTACAGCCCTCTTTATCTTCCTCACTTCTACCAAAAAATCTGGAAACAAATCTGGGCTTTATTAGCCCCCTGTAGCCTTCAGGTCACTACCTACATTCTGTACATCACAGATTACACCCTTCACACACATTTCCCATTTTACTTATAATGCCCACTAAAAGATGCTTTTCTCATCTCATTGTTATTTAATAAGTTAACCTTTGGTGTGGAAACAACTAGACTGTGACTAAGCACATTTAGTTTTATTGAGTTGCAGAGTTCTTGTTAGGACATTAGATTAAACAATTTCTTTCCAAATTATTATTATTGTTGTTATTATTTTAGAGAGAGAGAGAGAGCACAAGGCGGGGAGAGGGGCAGAGAGAAAGAAAGATTCTTAAGCAGACTCCACGCTCAGGGCGGAGCCTGATACAAGGCTCCATTCCACCGTCCTGGGATCGTGACCTGAGCCTAGATCAAGAGTCCGAGGTGCAACCGACTGAACCACCAGGGACTGACCCCTCAAGATTTCTTTCTAATGGCATCACCACCACCCTTTAGTAATTATATGAACCAGCTCGACAGGACAATAAGTTGTTTCTTTAAATGTGCTGCTGTCTCTTGACTGGGAACCGCTTCGATTGTAGTGAGTCATATGCCAGAGATTACATGGGTGCACTTTGGAGCCACATTCAGCTATCAGACCACACTGTCTTTCCCAAGGCTTTGGATGCAGTTTTTACATTTGGAAAGAGATTTCAAACACAGTGACAAAATTCCACAGTTTCTCTTCTTGTTGTTACAGAACAGCTGATATGGTGAAGCATATTTGGCTGGTTTCCCAGATCAGAGCCTGTGTTCCTCAGAGCTAAATAATAACTCTGAATTGTAATACAGTTTGTTTACTCAGCCACTAGACTGTTGGTCTTCATAGCTGAGCTATCTGGTATCTTGTGAGTATTCTGTTTAAGAAAACATGCTGTAAATGTAGAAAGGGACTAGATAAGTTATGTAGGGGCAAACAGAGTTCATCTACTCATTAAAGGAACTCAAACTGTTGAATATTTTTACAGCTGTTTCAAAAATATCTATTTAGTTTACTGATTACGAATTTCCTTCTGAAAACTCCATATGAGCTCAACATCTACAAATACACCTATGTAAAAGATAAAAGAACACTTCAAAATTTTTTGCATTTTGTAATTTCCTGTTCTTCATTTTGTCCACTATTTATGATTTAACATTTACCTTAAAAAATATTTTTTTTGTTTTAATTTACTGCTGGAAGTAACTTTCAAGTATGATTGATCCTATAAATGTATAAATGACGAAAAGACCAGTTTTACCAGTTTTAGTTAAAATATCAAAGGTCTGGTGTTTATACATTTATTTGGTATATGTATCATAATGAAAAATAAATTGAGGGACACCTGGGTGGCTCAGTCAGTTGCGCCTCTGACTTCAGCTCACGTCATGATCTCACAGTTTATGAGTTCAAGCCCCACATCGGGGTCGCTGCTGTCAGCTCAGAGCCCACTTCAGATCCTCTGTCCCCCTCTCTCTCTCTGCCTCTCCCCCGCTCACAGGTGCTCTCTCTCAAAAATGAATAAACGTTTTTAAAAAAAAGACAACGTAGGGGCACCTGGGTGGCTCAGTTGGTTAAGCGTCCCACTTCGGCTCAGGTCGTGAACTCACAGTTCGTGAGTTCGAGCCTCACATCAGGCTCTGTGCTGACAGTTTAGAGCCTGGAGTCTACTTCGGATTCTGTGTCTCCCTCTCTCTCTCCGCTCCTTCCCTGCTCATGCTCTGTCTCTCTGTCTCTTTAAAAGGCAATATCGGATGAGCACTGGGTGTTGTATGGAAACCAATTTGACAATAAATTATATGTAATATAAAAATAAACAATAAATAAATAAACAATATCTATTTGAAAATAAATTTAGCATGATAAAATAATATAAATAGGGAAATTACTCATTCAAAAATTGCCTTGATTAGGTAAATCCATATGCTTATATGATCTTAAAGATCATAGCAATCCTTTCTCTGAAAAGGGCTTTAAGAAAGTATATTTAAAATTGGAACAGATGTTAAATTCAAGTTTTTAAGTTACTAAATACATTCACGCATAGGCATAAGGTGGCCTATATTTATATTCTCAAAAGAGCTTGGGGATTGTCATTTTGTGATGATTTGGCTTTAGTGTTTTTCACCAAAAATCTAACATTTGTAGGTAATTTATCAATGAATATTACTTTCATTTTAAATTGAAAAATAGTCTTCCTTCGTCAGGCAGGAGAAAATGATATAATGATTCCTGACGAAATAAATGTTGATTCTTGTCTTTCAGACCGGAAGATTATCGACTATAGGAAAATGAAAATTGCAGAAAATATCCATGCGGTGATTAAAACTTCTTCCTGATGAGTCTCTCCTAACCTACAGGCAGAGTGAAACTTCCACTGCACTTTGACAAGAGACTTGTCATGGGAGCTGAAAGCTTGTGGAGAAAGGTCAGGGGGTGATAGCCCTTCAATAGGAAATTGCAATAAAGTACATTATTTTAAGGAATTATTATGTAGTCCGATTTGAATGTTGTAAGTGATGATAAAGAATAAAATTGCTTACTTGTTTAACTCTCCAGTTTTTTACTTAATGGAAAAAACAAACCTAGATAGCGCTGCGGTTAACATTGCCAACAAGTACCTGTCCGTGCAAATTCCCTCAGGTTCCAGATCGCTGTTCTGGCCACCGGGAAAACAAACCCCACCTTTACTTTTCCTCTCAGTGATTATTTTATCTAACCTCCCACCCATCTACATTCATCCTTCCAGCTCAGAAGGGTAAGGTTTGCCCTGAGGTATTTACAAAGTGCAATCACCTCTTTCCCATATAGCCTCTTGGTCTCCATGACACCAAAATGAACTGATGCCTGTCTACGCGGTGGAAATCTCACTGACTTGCCTGTGATGCCGTTTGCAGACCCCTGCACTGTGTCTCCATGCTTCCTCCTGCTGGCTCCTATTCACTTTTGTGCTGGGCACTTAGATTGGACTGCTGAGATAAAGATCCCTAGCAAAATCTCTTCTTTAGAAATTAAGATGCTGAGCCATTGTATTTGGGCGTTTGTGTGGTAGTTCTTTGTTTTTGTTTTCCTCCTCTTGCCCTAGCCAATCAAGGAGTGAGTTTCAGGCACCTTTCCCAGTCATTCCGCAAACATGTATTGGCAGGCACAGTGCTGGGTGTTGGGAAAACAGAAATCACACGTGTCTTGCCCCAGCACCTCCTCGCCCCACCAAAGAGCATGCAGTCTACTGCAGAGTGGAAAGATGCTGTGGATAAACTTACGAATATGTGCACTTGGGTGTCAGAGGCACAGGTATTAACTATGCATGAGCTGCGATGTAAGTATGTGTAGGGGAAAATAGTAACTAAAATTAAATATGAAGTATTGCTAGTGAGCATCTGCCAGTGTGCCAAACACAGCAGCTTTATAGAAATTAATTCATTTAGTTCATCCGTCAACCCTATAATATATATAATGTAATCCTCCCCATTTAAAAATAGACCTGCCAAAGTAGCAATAAGTGAAGGAACTTGGCCAAGATCACGGAACTGCTGAGTGGTAATCAAGATCTGAATCCAGGCAGTCTGGTTCGGAAGCCCATGGACTTAGCCACTGCTAACTGAGAAAAAGTGAGTGTTTGTGAATCACAAATTCTGTAAGAAAGCAAGCATAACCTGGTACAGGTCAACAGCTGCCATTTGCAAGGAAGTGGCAGCTATATTTTAAGCTTTTGGACCAAAAAGAAGCTCCCTCCTTACTTTTGATGTGGTAACGTAGGCGTGAGTCAGTATGAAATAGGCCTCCAGCTCCTGATGCAGCAGCTTTAATAGGAAATTTCT
The DNA here is from genome assembly GCF_022079265.1 of Lynx rufus. Taxonomy (NCBI): domain Eukaryota; kingdom Metazoa; phylum Chordata; class Mammalia; order Carnivora; family Felidae; genus Lynx; species Lynx rufus. The sequence goes on along the minus strand of NW_025814826.1, from coordinate 49,501,540 downwards.
GGTGTACCCCGAACACCTAAAACAATGTCTGGTACCTATTTCGTGGTTGAGAGGGCTCACTGAAGAAAGCCCTTGTTTCTAACAAAACTGCAAATTTCAAGAGGTGAGGTCTTAGCAACATGCTCTACAATAACATTGAGCCCAGTCAGCATCATATTAAGTACCCAGTGAGAATATGGACACCATGGGAGAGAGCCAAAGCATAAGAGACTCTTAAAAACTGAGAACAAACTGAGGGCTGATGGGGGGTGGGAGGGAGGGGAGGGTGGGTGATGGGTATTGAAGAGGGCACCTTTTGAGATGAGCACTGGGTATTGTATGGAAACCAATTTGACAATAAATTTCATATATTAAAAAAATAATAAATAAATAAATAAATAAACAAATGCTAACCATCAAAAAAAAGAGAGAATATGGACACCAATCCCCACAAACCTCACCCTCACTTGCTGTGGGAGAGCCCCTTCGGTGGGGGAGGGGCTGCCTCACCCTGCAGGACCATGCAGATGTAAACAAAGGCTAGCTGGTGGACTGGGTTGCTCCTCCTTGCTGTTGGACACTGACTCCATTTTGCATGCAGAGAACCGGGGCAGAGGATTTTGCACTGAGGAAATGGCCTTCCAAAGCAGAATCTGTCAGACTTTGCACTGCCTGCCCGTTTGCCGTCGCTCGAGAGTTTGACAGCCTGACTTGTTCATAGCCTACGAGAGCATGACCACAAGTAGTCCAACAAAAGTCACACCTCGCTGTAAGGGACCCAGTAACCTAGGTTACTAGGGAGAAAGACAAGCCGGACCCCTGGAATCGTGGGTGCTATTGAAGTCATGCGTGAGATGAATGGAGGAAACAAAAGAGAACTTTAAAAAAGAAGAGTTCGGGGCGCCTGGGTGGCGCAGTCGGTTAAGCGTCCGACTTCAGCCAGGTCACGATCTCGCGGTCCGTGAGTTCGAGCCCCGCGTCAGGCTCTGGGCTGATGGCTCAGAGCCTGGAGCCTGTTTCCGATTCTGTGTCTCCCTCTCTCTCTGCCCCTCCCCCGTTCATGCTCTGTCTCTCTCTGTCCCAAAAATAAATAAACGTTGAAAAAAAAATTAAAAAAAAAAAAACAAAAGAGAAGAGTTCTTACAAAACAAGAAGGAAACCATAATGCTTTCAAGAATCTTCTGGGAAGGACAAGGAAGCTGATACATATATAATAGCTATGTGCATCTGTAATGTGCAAATCAGTGCACATAAATAAGGAATCAAATCACTAAAACCAAAATTATATTTGTTCGTATGCAGTTTCGCACCAACGGCTAATACCAGGCAAACATGAGAAACACCACCCAGCTGAGCAGAATGGCCTGCGGTCGAATAACACAAAACAGCTCCTCTCTCGGTTTTACCCAAGTGCGTTCGTTGCCTAGTGTATTTTCTCTGTAAAACACAAGTGTCCGGATTATAAGTAGCAAAGGAACAGGGAAAAGCCGAAGTGTGGCAAAGCCCTGAAACGAGAGAAAGTGTGATACTGCAGGAGCCAGGCGGCCTCAAGCACACTGACGAACACAGGTGCCAACGCTGAGAACAAAAGAAGCAGGAGCTTCATCTTCCCACGAATCCATCCCCTGCTTTCGGGGAAACTGAAAGCTGAGAAGCACTCATTTGCTGTAGGTTGAAGATCACCCCAAATCTGATGGAGCAGGAGAGCACCTTGTCACCTCGTCTCATTTGGAGCCACACAAACCGCTTCTTCTCGAGAAGGCAAGACTAACAAAAGAATAAAACTTGGGTTTCTGTCTTAAGCTAATACAGAGGAACGAAAAACACAACAAGCCGGAGCCGTGTACCTCTGGTACCCCATTTCATTTGAAAAACTGTATTCTTCCTCTTCCCTATTTTCTATATTTCAAAAGCTACCACTCCTCACTATAAACACCTCCACTAAACAAACTTCATGTGTTGCCAAAATAACATTCTATATTTACTATAATGTTTCTCTATTAGGAACTTGTTTGTTTGTTTTTTAATGATTATTTTTGAGAGAGGGGAAAAAAAAACACAAGTGCGGGAGGCGCAGAGAGGGAGACACACAATCCGAAGCAGCCTCCAGGCTCTGAGCTGGCAGCACAGATCCCTACGCAGGGCTTGAACTCAGGAACTGTGAGATTATGACCTGAGCCAAAGTGAGGCCCGTAACTGACTCGGCCACCTAGGCGCCCCAGGAGCTTATGTTTAAAATTGTGGTTGTTTTCTTATATCACAAGACAGTGCAAGGTGTGAGCTTTCTGCCCCAGCTCCCCTTTTTCCCAAAAGCCCCGTTATTTTGGGGAGTGCAGAATTCCACCAGGCAGGGATTATTTGTTTAGGAATGCATATGCCATGCCGTAGGGCCGATGGCTGTACTCACTGTAATTGCTGGTTTGGCACATCCTCCTGTCGGACTGACCCTTGCAGGGTGCTAAGAACTCACAGTCTCCCCCAGCTCCAGCAGAAGTGACCACATGGGAAATACTGTACAAAAGTCCAGTGCCATCCCCTTGTCATGTCTGAGCTGACATAGCACCTCGCTGGAAGGCCTCCTCACTGGGGCACAGTGGTGCTGTTGCCACAGCCTGCCCTCATCTCCAGGCTTGGGCTCTCTCCGGGATTCAATCTGCATCTCGTAGGTGGGTCAAGATAAACTAGTTCTAAAGCAGGTCTTTTAAGCCGTCATTGCCCAGAATGCAATCCTTTCCGTTCCTGTCCTAATTACCATTCTACATGTACTAATTGAATACAAAGAACTGTGCTCGGTGAGACTGATAATGTCTCTTGATTTGGACAGACTGGGCCATGCACTGACCCAGAGGCAAGGGTTGTGGTAATGAAGCTATGCCGCCATCTTTAAAAGTGAAGAGCAGAATGTTGTTTTACTTGTAAGGTTTAACTTAGATGAAGAAGACTTAAAAAACGCACACACACACACACGCAAATTGCCGTTATCAGATCCCCACGATGGTTCCTTTATTCCTTTACGACGAATTCCCTCCTGGATGCAGACACCGGCGCTATGCTTGTGCCCCATCTTTTTTCTACGCTGCATGATTTGTTTTCTGACCTTCCCCTGCAGAAGGGGGTTAGTACCACATGCAGCCAAGAACAACATGAAAAGTCCATGTCTCTCCTGGCTGAAAACTCCCCCATGGAACAGGTAGCAAGTTCTGAGTCTGCAAAGCCTTAGAGCCCCAGGAGGGGTTCTGCTGCCAGGCTCTACAAGGCTGAGTTTGAATTGGATAAAACCCTATGTAAGAAGGTCTGATCTTTCCAAGACAGACATTAAGGCTACATTTCAACTTAAATACAGGCTCTTACAGAGAAATGGTATTTCCCTTTCTGCCCCAAATGCTGAAATAAGAGAGTTGAGTAGTTTTGCAGCCTCGCGGCTGCTTGGGGCCTCGCCTTACGAGGATGTAAAGCTGGGATCAGCTACTGGTAAAACAGATGGTTGCTCCACCTGAGCCCAAACTTCTATCAGGCGGCTGCCAAGAAGTTTAGGATTCGTTTTCCACACGAAGACAGTGTAAACAGGACCTCAGAAGGAGACACACATTTGTATCAGTGCCATTTGGTCCACGAGAGACCCTTTGATTTCAAACAGATTTTTGCTTCAAGGCTTAACTTTGCTTTTACTGCGCTCACTTTTCAATTCCAAAGTTAATACTTATTAAAGCCTTGCAAACGGTGGCTGCTAGAAGACTAGTGTTTCACGGGTAACACCTGTGCTTTATAGGTTGCTGTTGTGGGGCTCTAGCTCATCAACCTATATTCAATTAACACTCTGAAATTATAATGTCATCTGACATCTTCTTTAGCAATCACAGAACTAAAGAGGGTCTTGATATTTAGAGAGAATTCTGAGTAAAAGCAACTACCTTTGACTTTTTGGCAAATTCACAAAATCCAAATAAAATATTTTTATAACTTGTGAGAAAAATATTACCAGTTATTTCATTACTATGTGCCGTTACCAGCACCGTGTATATGTAGAGCCAGTAAGTCATGGAGAAATGTGAATGTGTGTATCCTTCAGAAAATTGGACCCAGAAGTCTAAACCTTGGAAGCGGTGATTAATCAGCCAACTCTCCAGTCTGTATTAACAAAGGATCAGCTGCTATATTTCATTCATTCAACCAATATTTATGTTCCAGAAACTATTCTAGGTTCTTGAAATAGAGATGTGAATTAAGTTTCCTGCTATCATGGTGTGCTGCTGTGATTTACAATAAGAAATGTATATATTTGGTCTTCATCCTGTTCCTGGCACAGGGTGAAAACTTGGAATCTCCTCAGTGCTGAGAGTGGTAATGATGTATTTTGTTATGTTAATGAGATGACTTTGGGACCACACCTAAGGATGGGGATTGGTTGCCGGAAGAACCAACCACATGATCAGATTGGACCTTTCAGCCCCACCCTCGGACCTCCAGGGAGGAGAGAGGGACTGGAAGTTGAATAAATCACCAATGACCAATGAGTTAACCAATCATGCCTCTGTAATAAAACCTCTGTAAAATACCCCAAAGGTCAGGGTTCTGAGAGCTTCCAGATTGGTGAACCAAAACACATCTACATGCGCACCTGCTGGGCCCCAAACTCCATGGGGACAGAAGTTCTTGTGTTTGGGACCTACCCCTATGTGTCACTTCACTAGCTGTTGATTCATAGCCTTTAAAACCCTTTGTAATAAGCTGGTAATCTAGCAAGTAAATGGGCTTCCTGAGTTTTGTGAGCCGCTTTAGCAAATTATTCCAATCCAAGCAGGGGGTCATGGGAACCTCTGATTTATAACCAGTCAGAAAGCACAGGTGACAACCTGGATTTGTGACTGGCATTGAAGTGGGGGCAGTTTTGTGGGACTGAACCCTTAGCCTGTAGGATCTGACTATCTCCAGGAAAGTGTCAGAACCGCATTGAATCTGTGGGACGTTGATCAGTGTCCACAGAGAATTGAGTGAATTACTTGAGGTGTTAAAGAAAAAAACACATGTTGGACTGGTGTCAGCTTCATATCAGAGTCTACATTCTAGAAAGCGATGCAGAAAGCAAACATAATGTGTTACATACATATAGGTTATTTACAAGTTATAAGCGTTGGTGTTAAGTATGCGATCTCTCATCTACCGCTACAACCATCTTGGATAGCACCACTCCAATCATCTTTTCTCTCTCTCTCTCTCTCTCTGTGTCTCTGTCTCTGTCTCTATCTCTCTCTCATGTGTGTGCAAGATGCCTGGGGTTCAGCCAACTTGGACTGGGCTTGCCTTCTGTTCCACATGTCTGTGGCTATCTTTGGGCCAGTGACTACCTGAGGCACATTCTCATGGTGAAAGGCAGAAACACAAGAAACCAAGCCTAAGCATGCAAGCAAATGTCAAACCTCTGGTTCTGTTATGTGCAGGGACATCCTATAGGCCAGTGCACGTCATGCTTGTGTGCCCTGCTGGCTGATGTCTTCCGAGACAAAGTCAAGGGCTTGGGAGGGACTTTGCTCCCTTTGAGGTAAAGGGCAGGGAAGTGGATATTTTTTATATTTATGTTCGACATATAATTTACCCAAAGTGCAGTGGGAAGAAGAGGTTGGATTCTGTTTTTAAGCCAGAGCCAGTAGGATTTTTGACTGAATAGCATGGGAAATAAAGAGGTGATCCACCTTCATCCTTTAACCAACCCTCTGGGCACTCACCTGGAGCTTCCCTCTCCCAAATGTGCCAATGGGTGACATAAAGAGGAAAAGGAAACAAATTTGAATCCTCTTAGGGGAGTAAAAAAAAAAGTTTTTCTTGACCCTGCTTTTCACACCATACACTCCTATTTCTTTGCCCCTTTTGTCAGCCAAAGACCGGAATATTATTTGCTATCTCCATTTTTTAGCGCCTCTTCTTCTCCTCAATTCTCTCAAACTTTCGCCCTCTCCATTCTACCAAAACTGCTTCTTGAAGGTCTCAAATGACCTCCACACTTTCCACTTACCTCAGAATAAAAGCCAACATTTTATACCATGGCTCGTAGGCCAATATATAATCTGGCCCTCAGTGACCACTCTAATCTCATCTCCTACAACCTTCTTCTACTCCTCCTGCTTGGCCATGCTAACTCCTTGTTGCTTCTGGAATACCGGGCACCTTCTCATCAAGGGCCTATGCTCTCACCATTCCCCCTACCAGGAATGCTATCCCCATGGCTAATTCCTTCCCTCCTTCAAGTCTTTGCTCCCAAATATCACTATTCAAAAAGCCTATTCTGACGATCTTATTTAAAATTATAGCCTTTGGCAAAAAAAGAGAACTACAGGCCAATATCCCTGATGAATATGGATGCAAAAATTCTCAACAAGATACTAGCAAATTGAATTCAACAGCATATAAAAAGAATTATTTACCATGATCAAGTGGGATTCATTCCTGGGCTGCAGGGCTGGTTCAATATTCGCAAATCAATCAATGTGATACATCACATTAATAAAAGAAAAGATAAGCACCATATGATCCTGTGAATCGATGCAGAAAACGCATTTGACAAAATACAGCATCCTTTCTTAATAAAGACCCTCGAGGGGCGCCTGGGTGGCACAGTCGGTTAAGTGTCCGACTTCAGCCAGGTCACGATCTCGCGGTCCGTGAGTTCGAGCCCCGCGTCGGGCTCTGGGCTGATGGCTCGGAGCCTGGAGCCTGTTTCCAGATTCTGTGTCTCCCTCTCTCTCTGCCCCTCCCCCGTTCATGCTCTGTCTCTCTCTGTCCCAAAAATAAAAATAAACGTTGAAAAAAAAATATTAAAAAAAAATAAAGACCCTCGAGAAAGTCAGCATAGAAGGAACATACTTAAACATCATAAAAGCCATTTATGAAAAGCCCACAGCTAATATCATCCTTAATGGAGAAAAACTGAGAGCTTTCCCCCTGAGATCAGGAACACGACAGGGATGTCCACTTTCACCTCTGTTGTTTAACACAGTGTTGGAAGTATTAGCATCAGCAGACAACGAAATGAAATAAAAGGCATCAAAAGTGGCAAAGAAGAAGTCAAACTTTCACTTTTCACAGATGACATGATATTCTACATGGAACACCCAACAGACTCCACCAAAAGTCTGCTAGAACTGATACATGAATTCAGCAAAGTTGCAGGATACAAAATCAATATACAGAAATCAATTGCATTTTTATACACCAATAATGAAGCAACAAAGACAAATAAAGAAACTGATCCCATTCACAATTGCACCAAGAATCATAAAACACCTAGGAATAAACCTAACCAAAGATGTAAAAGATCTGTATGCTGAAAACTATGGAAAACTTATGAAGGAAATTGAAGAAGATACAAAGAAATGGAAAAATATTCCATGCTCATGGATTGGAAGAATAAATATTGTTAAAATGTCAATATTACCCAAAGCAATCTACACACTCAATGCAATCCCAATCAAAATGGTACCAGCATTCTTCTCGAAGCTAGAACAAGCAATCCTAAAATTTGTATGGAACCACAAAAGACCCCGAATAGCCAAAGTAATATTGAAGAAGAAAAGCAAAGCAGGAGGCATCACAATCCCAGACTTTAGCCTCTACTACAAAGCTGTAATCATCAACACAGTATGGTATAGGCACAAAAACAGACACATAGACCAATGGAATAGACTACAGACTCCAGAATTGGACACACAAAAGTATGGCTAACTAATCTTTGACAAAGCAGGAAAGAATATCCAATGGAAAAAAAGCAGTCTCTTTAGCAAATGGTGCTGAAAGAACTCGACAGCAACATGCAGAAGAATAAAACCAGACCACTTTCTTACACCATTCACAAAAATAAACTCAAAATGGATGAAGGACCTGAATGTGAGACAGGAAACCATCAAAACCCAGAGGAGGAAGCAGGAAAAAAAACCTCTCTGACCTCAGCTGCAGCAATTTCTTACTCAACACACCTCCAAAGGCAAGGGAATTAAAAGCAAAAATGAACTACTGGGACCTCATCAAGTTAAAAAGCTTCTGCACTGCAAAGGAAACAATCAACAAAACTAAAAGGCAACGAAGGAATGGGAAAAGATATTTGCAAATGACATATCGGATAAAGGGCTAGTATCCAAAATCTATGAAGAACTCACCAAACTCCACACCCAAAAAACAAATAATCCAGTGAAGAAATGGGCAGAAGACATGAATAGACACTTTTCTAAAGAAGACATCCAGATGGCCAATAGGCACATGAAAAGGTGCTCAGTGTCACTCCTCATCAGGGAAATACAAATCAAAACCACACTCAGATACCACCTCACGCCAGAGTGGCTAAAATGAACAAATCAGGAGACTATAAATGCTGGCGAGGATGTGAAGAAAGGGGAACCCTCTTGCACTGTTGGTGGGAATGCAAACTGGTGCAGCCACTCTGGAAAACAGTGTGGAGGTTCCACAAAAAAATTAAAAATAGACCTACCCTATGACCCAGCAATAGCACTGCTAGGAATTTACCCAAGGGATACAGGAGTACTGATGCATAGGGGCACTTGTACCCCAGTGTTTATAGCAGGACTTTCAACAATAGCCAAATTATGGAAAGAGCCTAAATGTCCATCAACTGATGAATAGATAAAGAAAATGTGGTTTATATACACAATGGAATACTACTTGGCAATGAGAAAAAGAATGAAATCTGGTCATTTGTAGCAACATGGATGGAACTGGAGAGTATTATGCTACATGAAACAAGTCAGGCGGAGAAAGACAGATAGATACCATATGTTTTCACTCATGTGGATCCTGAGAAACTTAACAGAAGACCAGGGGTGGGGGGGAATGGGGGAAAAAAGTTACAGAGAGGGAAGGAGGTAAACCATAAGAGACTCTTAAATACTGAGAACAAACTGACCGTTGATGGGGGGTGGGGGAGAGAGGAAAGTGGGTGATGGGCATTGAGGAGGGCACCTGTTGGGATAAGTACCGGGTGTTGTATGGAAACCAATTTGACAATAAATTTATATATATATATATATATATATATATATATATATATGTATAATTACAGCCTTCAGTGTGCCTGGGTGGTTCAGTCAGTTAAGTGTTGACTCTTGATTTCGGCTCAGGTCATCTGAGATCATGATCTCAGATCTCAGATCTCCTGGTTCACGAGACTGAGTCCCATGCAGGCTCTGTGCTAACAGTGTGGAGCCTGCTTGGGATTCTCTTTCTCCCTCTCTCTGCCCCTCCCCTGCTTGTGGGCATGCTCTCTTTCTCAAAATAAATTAACATTAAGAAAAAAAAAAAGGAGGAGGCACCTGGGTGGCTCAGTTGGCTTAGCGTCTGACTTCTGCTCAGGTCTCGATCTCACCGTTGGTGGGTTCGAGCCCCATCTCAGGCTCTGTGCAGACAGCTCAGAGCCTGGAGCCTGCTTGGGATTCTATATCTCCCTCTCTCTCTGCCCCTCCCCTCTCTGCTCACACTCTGTCTCTCAAAAATAAATAAACATTAAAAAAATAAAATGAAATAAAAAAATTTAAAAAAAGCTGTAGCCCTCTCCCTTCTCATCTTCAGCTTCTTTAATCCTCTTACCTTTATTTTTCCATAACACGTTCTTCCTATGTGTGTGTGTCATTTACATACTTATTAGGTTGATTATTTATTTTCTGTCATTCCCACTAGAATATAAGCTCAATGAGATAGAGATTTGTGGGTGCCGTGCTTGCTGATATATTCCAAAGGTCTGAAACACGCCAGGGATATATCGTTGTTGCTCCATAAGCACATTCCAGTATTTCAAATGTATGTGATAACTTGGGCAAATTGCAATGGTTCCTAACTAGTCTCCTGGATTCACATTCCTACCCTTATGCTGCACATCCCTTCGGCTCACCTACGGCTTCTCCGGAGTTATGGTGGATAGTTCTGCCAGCTCAGACTCAACCCTGCCGGCAGTGTTGTGTCTCACGCATATGCTAGGAACTTCTACTTTCTGCCTCATAATACACTCATGCAGGCAGTCCCCAAGGTTAGCAGTGAATACACCAGAAAGCAAGGCTCAACCAGTGGGAGACAAAGGTCAGAGAAGGAAAGCGTCAGCCTCCCACCCTCTGGAGACAATTGTAAGAAGCAATCTCTCATTCTTCAGAGGGCATGAAGGAACCGAATCCCCATGGCCTACAGGTGCCGACAGCCCTGATTATATCTCTTCACATTGGCTCTCCCTTGTTCCCGTCTCATTTGCCCTGCTCTTCACTGCTGTTTCTTTACAGCGCCTCCCACATAAACTACCTGCCCCGAAATCTGAGTTTCGTCCAAAAGAACTCAAGCCAACACATACTGAAATCCATCCTGGCATTGAAGCCAAGGAGACACTTGTAACATAGAGGTTTCTTCGTTCCACTCACCCCCCCAAACCAAAATACTTCGGTGATTCCCTGTCACCTGGCTTAAAACCCACACATCTTAGTAAGGCCTATAAAACCTCAGAATTTTTTTTTTTTTTTTTAAAGAGAGGTGTGAGGGGGAGGGGCACAGAAGTTAGCATCTTAAGCAGGTTCCACGCCCAGTGCAGAGCCCTATGTGGGGCCCGATCTCATGACCATGAGATTATAATCTGAGCCGAAATCAAGAGTCAGATGATGGTTAACCGACTGAGCCACGCAGGCGCCACTCCCGTCAGATTTTTGTAAGCCCACCACTCCATTCTCACCTCCATCCACTCCTATTGTTGGACTTTACATTTCAGTCCTTCTTCAATATTGGTAATTGCCAAACAAGCATGTCCTCATGCCTCTATGCCATGGAACAAACCCTGTTCAGTTATCCTCTACCAATCCTATTTCCACCAATGCTCATACATCTGTTCTTTCCAAGCATTCTGAAGTATTTCTTCTCCCTTGCTGTCTCTGTCCCCTATAAGGCATCCAATTTAACCAATATTTTATTGTGTTATAATTGCTTACGTCTCCACTGACAAGTTGAGCTTATTGAAGGCAGAGAATGCATCTTTTCTTTTGTGTGTCCCCAGCACCTCACACAGTGTGTGGCTCACGGAAACCACTGAAAGAGTGTCTGGAACATAGACTCATAGTCTAATAAATATTTGTTGCATGAGTAACAGCAGCTATATTAGCTATGGTAATACTAGCTAATATAACACACACACACATATTTCTGGGCTGTTGTTACTCTATAAAAGTTTATTTTTTGGTAATGTAACACAGATGTTCCAAATCAGTCACTGGCCTTCCACAAAGTCATTCTGGAACCCAAACCCCTTCCATCTTATGACTCCAGCCTCCTAAAAGACCTTGGAGTCCTCTGCATTCAGGTAGCAAACGGTAAAGAAGCAGGTAGACAAGACACACACTCACACACATCTTAACTCCCTTAACTCAGAAGTCACATATGTATTTCATTGGTTGATGACATGCCATATGGCCATACTGAGCAATAAAAATCTAATTTGTATTCAAGAATAAGAGAATATGGGGTGCCTGGGTGGCTCAGTCGGTTGAGCGTCGGACTGTGGCTCAGGTCAGGATCTCTCAGTTTGTGAGTTTGAGCCCCACGTGGGGCTCTGTGCTGACAGTTCAGAGCCTGGAGCCTGTTTCAGATTCTGTGTCTCCCTCTCTCTGCCTCTTCCCCGTTTATGCTCTGTCTCTCAAAAATGAATAAATGTTAAAAAAAATTTTTTTTTTAAAAAGAAGAGAATACAATTTTGGCTGAAGCAAGCCAGTCTCTAACACAGAAGCCAAGAGGAAATTATCTGTACATTAGATGTTAAGTGTCTCGTTGGTGATACCAGAGTTAGGAAGGTATCAAATCTAGATTTTAGGGCCCCTGGGTGGCTCAGTCGGTTGAGCGTCCGACCTCAGCTCAGGTCATGACCTCATGGTCTGTGAGTTTGAGCCCCACGTCGGGCTCACCACTGTCAGCGCAGAGCCTGCTTCGGATTCTCTATCCCCTGTTCTGTCCCTCCCCTGCTCTCTTTCTCTCAAAAATAAAAAATAAAAATAAAAGAAATCAAGACTTTAATCAGTTAAGGAAAGAATGTATGGACAAGACGTCCAAGATAATACAGTCCCTAACAAGTAACAAAGCAGGAGATTGTTTTCAAACACACTTGCTTTTGCTGTCGTCAAGTGCTTGCTTTGATAGGAATAAAAATTCAAAAACCAAGTAAGTGTCAAGATTCAAAACGGGTGTCCAAACCACAACCTTCTGATAATCATAAATATCACTGTTCAGCTATCTAGAAAAATGACGATAGAAGCCATCATTTTATTTCCACAATGCCAAGCTTCCAGGTTCATGGCCACTTTGAGCACTCCCCATCCTCGAACGCTACCTTTAGCCACACAGGTATGTTTCCAATTCCATTAGAAAACACACCAGACACAGAATGGTAGACCTTTCAGGAGAAGAAAAGTAAACATCCCCAAAGCTGCAGAATGTGGACAGACTGCTCCTGCTCCCTGCACAGTCAGCTTTTGAACTGTATCCATTTTTCCCCCTAGCTTTTCTGTTGCTCTCAGTCAGGAGAACTGTGGCTCTCTCCTGGTTTGATAAAACATGCTTACACTTGAGAGTTGAATCCGAGATAGAACCTGCTGGCAGCACTCCAAGGACACGAGCAGGCAGCCAGTTGACAATGGAGATCTAGTCATCAGGGCTTCTCAGGGTGTCCAAATCTGATAGATGGAACGTGTAGAAAAAGAACTCCATTTGTGAAGTCTAATCCTTTTGGCCTCTCCACTTGCCAGTTCACAGGCATAATGTGAGCAGTACATGAGAAAGGACAGGTAAAGTGGAAACACACGGATGTCCTAATCACCGGATTCTCTTCAACGGATCTATTCAGGAACATTCAAAGGAAGAGGATTTCTCACAGTGAAAGCTGAGCAGGTCGATGATTTTGTGACGTGGTTTTTAGAGCATACCAGGGGTACCGTTTCATCAGGATTCACTGAATTTGGGCCAGATGACAGGAGGGTGAAAAATGGAGATAGATGTCTTCAGTAATTACACTCCTCTTTTCTGTCCTGCTCCATTAGTTTTCTTTGTTACCATATAACATTCATTTTAGACCCAGAAAAAAGACATTTTTATCTCTCTGGAATTCATTATGAAACTTCTTTTAACTTAATGAAGCTGAATTTCACCACGTGGGACATTTTCTAATCAGTAAGATAAAATGCAAGTAAACCAAGAAACAAACAAATAACAGAATACGGTTACTTGTGCCAGGGTATGCTTTTTATTACTTAGCAACATACAGAGAAAAAATAAGTCACGACTAACGTTTATGCATCTACAAATGCTATGAAAACAAGCAGATCATTCCACCCCTCTTGATAATGCATTCAGCCCCCTGCCCCTTTTATTCTGCTTCTAGAAACTTAACCAATGATCACAGGGAAAGGGAAGGAAAAATAAGATAAAAACAGGGAGGGAGGCAAACCATAAGACACTCTTAAATACAGAGAACAAACTAGGGGTTGATGGGGGTGGGGGGTAAGTGGGTGACGGGCATTAAAGAGGGCACTTGTTGGGATGAGCACTGGAGGTTATATGTAAGTGATGAATCACTGGGTTCTACTCCTGAGGCCAAGACTATACTGTAAGTTAACTAACTTGAGAATAAAAAATAAATAAAATATAAAATAAAATAAAATAAAATAAAATAAAATAAAAATCATTGCCTACCATATTTCTCTCATTTTTCTTCACTTATGCCAAGTCATTAGTAATGATGATGATATTAAAAAGGTAATCTTTTGTCAAACAGAATTTTATTCTAAAATTGTTTGTGAGTTTCCTGTAAAGTATCAAGCTTCTGAGAGCACATGCTTATTGCACAATATTTTTCACACAATACAGAATGTTAAAACATCAGCATTTCAGTGAAATCAACACTTTACTTAAAAAATGGAAAGTTCCCTACAATCTCGTATACAGGGGATGACCATAGTTAAGTGTCTGGAGTTTATTCACCCCAATCTCTCGTTATGGATAGACGAACAGAATAATAGATAAATATCATGCGTACCGTTCAGCAATTGGCTTTCCTTCATTTAACAATACAGCTGAATATCTTGTATCAGCCACATGGATAATAAAATTATTTAATCTGACAAATAATATAAAATTACTGCAAATTTATTCATGCAGTTCATTTTTCATGGTGACAGAGTTATTCTAAAGAGTCTAGAAGAACCAGGATTTTGTAGCAAAGGAGTTCTCTGAACTCTGAGCTTGTCTAGCACAAATGAACCTTTAATGTCAGTGTTTCCAACGCCACATCAAATCAGAATAAAAAGTTATGATTTTTTTTTTTAACTAAGTATTTTGGTTCACACCTTGGAAACCTCCTCTCTGCACCTGAACCGCACTTCTGTTGGGGACAGCCTAAAGAGATTAAGTCCTGCCAGGCTGTTATAGTTTAAATGTGTCATCCCAAGCCACACCACCCTGTAACATCCTTCTAAGTCCCTATTTATCTACTAATATTGTACTTTGGAAAAAAGGCAGGAAAACCTCAAAACCAATATGCTACCCTGAAGCCCTTCTCTCTTCCTCCTCAACTTTCTATCTCCCTTAGTGAAATTATCATTTGCTTTCCCTCCCAAACTTGAAATCTTGAAGCCATTTTTACCTTCTGCCTGTGACCCCTCCCCCCTTATCCCATCAGTCATCAACTTCTGCTCATTGTACTTCTTCCTGTGTTCTCAAAGCCAACCCCTCCTCCTATTCCCCACTTCACTGCTGTGGCGCACGCCCTCGCCATCTGATCTACTGCAACAGGCAGCATGGTATACCCAGGGAAGGGGCCATGAGCTATGGGAGCAACCAGAATTAGAATCCTTTCTTGTAGGTGTGTAAACATTGGACGTGTTACTTACCTTATGTGTTTGATCCTTTGTAAAAAGGAAATACCTTAACTTGTGAAAGTCAACTGAATCTAAGGTATCCAGAACAGAAGCTAGCAAATGGGAAGGCTTCATTAAATGTCTTTTTTTCCTTCCTTGATCTTATCCAACACCCGTCTATCATATACATTGTATCAAAATTGTGCCTCCAAATGATAAGCCCAGTCAGGTTGCTCATTTGCTTAGACACCCACTAATTTCCTAGTGTCTTCAGGCAGAAATCTGAACATTTTAGCCTGGGATAGGCTAATCTATCCACTAATCTGGTACAAATTACCTTACCTGCTTCAGATTACAGCAGTAAGTGAGGAAGCTCCTATGACTCCGTGTTCATCTTTTCTTCTCCATCACCCCAATCCATGGCTAAACCCATGGCAGATATGGGTCAAAAATCTGATAGATGGATGGATGCATGCACAGAGATGGATGAGTACCTGAACCCATAAATGACCAAATTTATAGGAAGACGTGACTTAAATATTTCTTCCTCAAATCCTGAAATACTTAATAGATTTCAATTTGCAAGTCGCTATAGAAGCTGATCATTTGTTCCTAGGCATTATTTCTGTCTCCCAAACATCATGGCTTATATCTAGAGAAAATTCTTCCTACTGAAGACAGGTTATAAATGAAACTGTGCTAGGATGAAATTATTCTACAAACATCTACTGAGCAGCTGTCAAGTGCTGAGCACACCGTGGGCAGCTGGAGACCTCCTAAAGTATGACATAAGGGTTAAAGAACTACCTAGAAAAGGGGACTGTGATACCATGGTTGTCAAGGCTGTCCGGGTGGTCATGGTGGGTTTCAGGGAAGGCTTCAAACAGGAAGAGGATCCTGGCTGAGTTCTGAAGGTTGAGTATAAATATAAGTAGGTCATTTAAACTGAGGTGGGGGAGAAAAGAAGAGCTTTCCAAGTAGGAAAAAAAAGCATGTCAAAGAGAAACAAGAGAGAGCATGCATCAAGCATTTTGCAATTAGTTATTTGTGGCTACAGTTTGGAGACTACTTGGCTGAAAGATAACAATTCAGAATAGAATAGAAAAAAACAGGTTAAAGAATCTATGGAAACAAAAAATGAGAGAGTAGGAAGCTGGAAACTCTCCGGGTGATCTCGTTCATTCCTGTGGCCTTTAAGTGTTACCTAATGCATAGGACCCTTAAATTTATGTCTCTAATCCTGATTATTCTCTGAAGCTCCGAATCACCTACTTAGCAACTCACACTCTCCTAAACTGAACTCTTCTACCTCCCTGCCCCAACTCTGTGATTCCCAAAGGGATCTATGTGTCTCCATCACCCAGTTGCTTATGCCAGACACCTGGGTTATCCTACTTATGTTCCTCTCCTCGTCTCCATTTCTAATGAGTCCTGTCAATTCCAGCTTCTTGGTTCAGTCTTC
This sequence comes from Lynx rufus, assembly GCF_022079265.1. Lineage (NCBI taxonomy): Eukaryota > Metazoa > Chordata > Mammalia > Carnivora > Felidae > Lynx > Lynx rufus. The sequence goes on along the minus strand of NW_025814826.1, from coordinate 49,485,229 downwards.
CACAAGCTTTCATTAGACCCCGACAATGGTGTTATTAATGTTCCCTCATCTACTATAATCCCCTCCAACCCATTCTCAACTGTGCAACCAGATGATCTGAAAATAGTGTTTCTCAAACTGTAGTCCACTGATCACCTGAAGTGCTCGTCTAAAAAAAAAAAAAAAAAAAAGCAGAGTTTCCAACCCAGACAATGGAAGCAGAATCTTTGGGGATTCCTCAAGGTTCAGGCATCTATACTTGGATAAGCCCAATCTCCACCTCTTTTTGCCATTAAAATGTAAGAATTACCAATATGTGAGGCAGAGTAATCTAGAGGTTAAGAGTAGATACCTTGATGGCACAAGAACAGACACTCAGATCAGTGGAACATAATAGAGAACCCAGAAAGAGACCCACAAATATATGGCCAACTAATTTTGACAAAGCAGGAAAGAATATCCAATGGAATAAAGATAGTCTCTTCAGCAAGTGGTGCTGGGAAAACTGGACAGCGACATGCAGAAGAATGAACCTGGACCACTCTCTTACACCACACACAAAAACAAACTCAAAATGGATGACAGATCTAAATGTAAGACAGGAAGCCATCAAAATCCTTGAGGAGAAAGCAGGCAAAAACGTCTTTGATCTTGGCCACAGCAACTTCTTACTCAACACGTCTCCAGAGGCAAGGGAGACAAAAGCAAAAATGAACTATTGGGACCTCATCAAAATAAAAATCTTCTGCACAGAGAAGGAAACAAGCAGCAAAACTAAAAGGCAACTGACAGAATGGGAGAAGATATTTGCAAACGACATATCAGATAAAGGGTTAGTATCCAAAATCTATAAAGAACTGATCAAACGCAACACCCAAAGAACAAATAATCCAGTGAAGTAATGGGCAAAAGACATGAATAGACGCTTCTCCAAAGAAGACATCCAGATCGCCAACTGACACATGAAAAAATGCTAAACATCACTCATCATCAGGGAAATACAAATCAAAACCACAATGAGATACCACTTCACACCTGTCAGAATGGCTAACATTAACAACTCAGGCAACAACAAATGTTGGCGAGGGTGCGGAGAGAGAGGATCTCTTTTGCACTGCTGGTGGGGTTGCAAGCTAGTGCAGCCACTCCGGATAGCAGTATGGAGGTTCCTCCAAAAATTAAAAATAGAACTACCCTACAGTCCAGCAATTGCACTACTAGGTATTTATCCAAGGGATACAGGCATGCCATTTCGAAGGGACACATGCACACCTCAATGTTTATAGCAGCACCGTCAACAATAGCCAAAGTATGGAAAGAGCCCAAATGTCCATCAACAGATGAATGGATAAAGAAGATCACACACACACACACACACACACACACACACACACACAATGGAGTATTACTCGGCAATCAAAAAGAATGAAATCTTGCCATTTGCAGCTACGTGGATGGAACTGGAGGGTATTATGCTAAGTGAAATTAGTCAGTCAGAGAAAGACAAGTATTATATGACTTCACTCATATGAGGACTTTAAGACACAGAACAGATAACATAAGGGAAGGGAAGCAAAAATAATATAATAACAGGGAGGGGGTCAAAACATAAGAGACTCTTAAATAAGGAGAACAAACAGAGGGTTACAGGAGGGGTTATGGGAGGGGGGATGGGCTAAATGGGTAAGGGGCATTAAGGAATCTACTCCTGAAATCACTGTTGCACTATATGCTAACTAATTTGGATACAAATTAAAAAAATAAAATAAAAAAAAAAGAGTGGATACCTTGAGTCAGAATGCCTACATTTGATTTCTAGCTGTGTGTTCTCGGGCAGGTAACTTAACTTTTCTGTGCTTCTGTCTCTTCACCAGGACAATTAAGATAACAGTGAACTAGCTCTTGAGTTTCTGTGATGATCAAATGAATTAAAACCTAAGTGATAGCTTTTATTACTTCTCAGCAATATTTCTGGCTCTCTTCTGCTTCCTAGCAGGTGGGGAGATTGTACTTCCCCACCCCTATGAAGTTAAATAGGTTCATGTGATTTACATAGACCAACAAAATGTGAGTGGAAGTAACATGTGTCACTTCTGGAGAAAGCTGAGATAGATGATTCTCCAGGGTTTCTCTTCTCTTCTCTTCCTTCTCAGGGCAATCATGGAGGTACATGTTGATACGGAAATGTCTAAGACAGAAGCAGTGTGGAACAAAGAGCCAAGACATGAAGGACCATTTCCCTGCTCTCTTGTGTAACCAAGAAATAGATGCATATTGTGCTAAGCTCTTGAGACATTAGGAACTGTTGTTACCACAGCGTAGTTATCACCCAACACCCAACCTCACTGGTTCAACTTTAAAGCCCTTGGAGTAGGCCTGGCCTAGAGTAACTGCTCAATGACAGCTTTAGACAAGCTCAACAGTATAGTTCAATGGAAAAGCAATTTTCCCTTCACTAACTGCTCATGTCGCTCCTCTGTTGAAACCATCAATCATTTCTCATGGAATTTAAAATAAAACCAAAATCACTAACTGGCACACTGCCTAAATTGCTTTGGTCGCCAGCCATATCTTGTTCGCTCTCCTGCCATACTGGCCTTTTAGCTCCTTGAACATGAACAAGCACCTTCCTGACAAAGGGACTTTATATTTGACAAGATCTGAGCCTGAATCCTCCTTCCTCGTCTTTTTTTATCTTCATGTGTCAACTGAAATCTGAGCCCTCAGGGAGGTCATCTCTGTTCACCCAGGTGGGAGCAAATGCTTTTTTACATTCTCGTTTTAGTCCTTTCTCAGCATTTTTCCTGTGTCTTTTAAACTGTTCATCACAATCTGAGATAAATTTTGTTCGTTTATTCACTCATTTCCCATCTTTTTCTAGCACTAGACAGGAAGCTCCATGAGGACAAGACCACATCTCTCTCATTCATACATTTATCCTAAAAACTAGAACAGTTCCTGGTACACAGCAGGACTGGTTATGGGAGGACGGAGTGGGGCAGAGGAGGTTGAAATGAAAGAGGGAGAGTTGTCCTGGAGTTAAATCGAGTATTTACTGAATACGAAATACTACCTTTAAATGATTATTCCCAAAAGAAATTGAGAGTTTCTAACAAAAGTGATGAAAATTCTGAAAACTAATGTTTTTCTCTATATGAGAAGATACACTTTCATAAATGGTATAAACTATAAACTAAGATGTAAATATATTCCTGCCAAAATAGGCAAGTCAATAAAAATGCAATTCAAGCAGCGCCTGGGTGGCTCAATCGGTTGAGTGTCTGACTCTTGGTTTCTGCTCAGGTCATGATCTCGGTTTCATGAGTTCGAGCCCCACATCAGGCTCTGTGCTGGCAGTGTGGAGTCTGCTTGGGATTCTCTTTCTCTCCCTTTCTCTCTGTCCTTCCCTTGCTCGCTCTCACTCTCTCTCTCTCAAAAATAAATAAATAAAACTTTAAAATCTAGGGGCACCTGGATGGCTCGGATGGTTAAGTATCTGACTTCGGCTCAGGTCATGTTCTCATGGTTCATGAATTCAAGCCCCACATAGGGCTCTGTGCTGACAGCTCAGAGCCTGGAGCCTGCTTCGGATTCTGTGTCTCCATTTCTCTGTGTCCCTCCCCGACTTGTGCTCACTCTCGCTCACTCTCTCAAAAATAAACATTAAAAGAAATTTTTTTAAATGCAATTCTAAACCAGCTTTTAACAAGGCAATGTATTATAAACACAAAAGTCCTACATCTGAATTATACCTTCTATTTTGAACATTTCACTCAACAGAAATCTGATATACTGGGTCTAGGTGATGACACCTTCCAAACTAATGAAACTTTTCTGTAGCATAAATAAACAAATTTAGACCACCAAGTAAAATCAAATCCAAGTGTAACTGAACAACTCAAGAATGGTATGAATGGAGTAGAACCCACAGTGGCTTATACTTCACTGTTTATAACCGACTTTGAGAGTCTTCTTAGGGACATGACACTAGACTATGCATTTCCAAGAGCCAAACACACAGAATATTCTTTCTACTCGCTCGTTAAAAGATTAAGAAATCCGATACAAAGGTCTGATGTAACTACGAACATGCCCTAGTCATTTAAGGAGGGCTCTCTTAGGTCGGATGTAACTAACAACACGCCCTAGTCTTTTACATGATTCTGGGTGAAGTCATCCTGCTCACCCTTGTGCAACCTCTCCTCCTCATCAGTCCTGCTTCTTACATGTGGAATGATTTGCCATAACTAGAAGGGAAGTGCTGTTGGGCATCTGCTCACTCTCTTCTTTCATTTCCCGAAAAGGCACCAAAAATGTCTTTGCCTGGATCCCCAAAGGCACATAAGTAGACCTTTGAATCCTTTGGCTGGAAAGGTCTTGGATCAGATCCGTTTGGTGAGGGAAACCGAAGAAGGTCAGAAGACCTCATTGATCTTGGAAGAATCCAACTTCTGGTTATAAATGACCCCACCTCTACCTTTTAAATTAGCTGCTACTAGGGAGATGCCACTGGAAAAGGAGCATACGCTAAGTTTATAATTCTCTTTCATTTTATTTTCAACAAGCAGATAATAGAACCTAAATATCTCTCAAATATCTAGATTTTTCCTTTGTGAGCAAAAGACATTATTATGGTTTAGGTGTTAAGTCGGTTAGATTCACCCTCATTTCCTTTCTTCCTTTCTGGAGATTTTCAGACTCTTCTTAATATCAGAAAAAAGACAACTCTTCAGTCAACTATTGGTAAACAATTATTTAGCACCAGTCTTGAATTTTCGGGTGGATTATAAATGAATGATAAAATTCTACCTTAGGCCCATGTCAACTGCTTCTTCTGTTTAGCTTCTAACTACAGTCAGAATGGATGCGTGGAGAATGAATGAATGAATGAATGAATGAATGAATGAATGAAAATTTGAATGCCTGTCTAAAGGAAGCCAACTGTTGTTTTTCTGGTTAAAATTCAGCTACGACTACTAAAAGTTCAAGGTGGCATTTAGAAATGCAGTAAAAAGAACCCACAGATGTTATTTTAAAATTTTATTTGCTTATAAAAGAGAATGGAAATGGGTTTGCAAAAATTTATCTGCATGTACAAAGTAATCCATGTACATAAAGAGGGCAAGCCTTGGAATACTGCTGGATAAATTGTTCATCAAAATTGGACCTCCTTGCATCAGAACTGGTGGCAGTCATTATTTTACATGTCAAAACCACTGAAACACTGAATCTATTTTTAAAGTCACCAACTTCAGAAAGGTTATAGTCTAAAACATATTCTTAGATACCAGTGAAACGAGTTACCAAGTGATCTCAGAGGCGGGCAGATCAGTTAATCAAGAGGTAGTTTCTCTAATAATATCCCTTTTTCTTTTTAGCAAGGCTATAGGAGATAGAGATAAATGGCATAATCTTTGAATCTCTTTAAATTTTTACTCTGTTTCTTTTGAATACAATCATAGCTGTCTTGATACATTTTAGAACTTGAGATCGTCTAACACAGAAAAGAGTCCAGTGTTCAATTTTTTTTTCTTGCCAATTTTTCTTTGAGCACTCTTCTTTGGACAAACAAATAATCTGGCATGCCATTAAAATAGCAGAGAGAAGTAAATCCTGTGGTGTCATAGATGAAGGGAGTTTTTTAAATACAATTTTTTGTTAATGATAGCAATATTAACAATACCCAAGGAGACTTAGGGTGATGAAATGAGCCCCCAAAAGGTAGCATACAAACCACATCGCAACATTCTTCTTGAATAAGTTTCTCTAACAGTTCTTGTAGCTGGTCTTCATATTTGTCCGGAGGCTATCAGATCCCCGAGCCCCACAGTTCCATGGCTTCCAGCTCGTCTTGGACAGGAGTGAATTCTGGTTGATCAGGATGAGGAGCTAGAGAGGAAGAGTGGGGTGGGACTTGATAGGACCCAGGAACCATAAACTGATATTCTCTCCTCGTGTGGGTCCGTAAGAGGCAGATTTGGTCACTAAACTACAGAGATATCCTGCTTGGGTAGAAAGCAGTAGCCACGTTGACCCACCACGCCGCTTGCGCCTTCCCCAGGAGGTTTCAGATGGTTAGTGAAGGAAGGGACGGATACGTGGCAGAAATTGTTAGAAAACCAGATCACAGCCAGCTGCTTAAATATTATGTGTTTTATTTACAAAAGGAACCCTGAATCTCAGCAGAATTGTAACAGAACAATAAATCTTACCAAAACCCATCTCAGGTTAGAAACCCATCACCAGGAGACAGTCAGGAAGGGAGGGGGTCAGAGGAGAATGGAGAGTAGGATGGTCAGGGAGGAAGATGCCCACCAGTCTTGTGCGGGGACAGGAAAGAGGAGAAGGCACGCTTCATTCAACAACTACTACTGAGCCTTCACATAGAAAAGTTAGGGATAAATCCTTGGTACACAATCATACACCCTTAGCCAGGCTGATACAGAGCGGTCGGTTGCTAATACAATTGACCCACGGGATTTGGTGAAGTTTCAGTATTCTCAGTGTACGTGTTTCGAGTAGGGAGGGCAAAAGATGTGACAGTGGGCAGGGAGGGAAGCAGGTGAGGCAGGAAAGCAGGGTGCCCATTGTTAGGGGCAGGGGCTGGGTGGTGGTAGTCAACAGGACAGTTCTGTATCCGTAGCCAATTGCCCAGGCCAATGTAATCAGAGTGGAGGAGATGCACCTCAGTGCTGGTAATCATTGTAAGGGATCAGATCTTAACAAGGGACAGGGAGATTTGAGAGAACAAGGAGGGAAGAGATGAACAGAGAAAAACACATCAGCAAAACTCTGACCAGTTCCTCTGGCAAATAAGGTTAAATTTCTCCTAAAGCAGAAAACTTAAAATTCTTTGACTAATAAGTTTATTGCCCCAAAGCAGTCTGTGAACATGTCTCTTGATGCTTCCAAGAGTGACTATGTCAGAAAACGTCCCATTGCACAACTCGCCGACATGCAGGCTGCAGATGTTTTTAGGAAGCATTATCTTTCAGAGTCTCGGTCCAGTCGTTAGTAACGAGGCAAGGACAGCATGGCCACTCTTGTTTCTTCTTAAAACTATCTTTGGTCACGTAACATGCATGTGGTGCGCAGAAGGTCACCCAAAAGAATCTAGGGGGCCCTCCTCACTAGGGAAAGCTCTAAGTTTGAGGTTTATCCAAAACAAGAGTAAAAAATTACAGGGCATCACGACCACACCACAGCAGTAACACAGAATTAGGGCTCCCAAAGAAAGTTCAGACATGCCCCGCAATGACCAAACGTGAGGTCGGAGGCCAAGAAGGTGTGGTCTGCCATTTGTAAACAAGAAAGATTTACACATGATGTTATTTTCATTTTCCTCTTAAGGTTTTTAAAGGGGTAGCCTCTAGAGTCATTAGCACTTCATAGAAGATATCTCTGAATAATTTAAGGTAGTGAGGAGATCAACTTCTGCCTCCCTCCCATAATTGGTCTACTTTTCATTGTACCCCCATCATATAGTTCTAACCGTAGCAAAACACTGCTCAAAGCCCACGAGAGGCCGGCACTTACCTCCTACCCCGTAGGCAGAACACGAAGAGGGGTCGCAGTATCCAGGCTGGCCAGAAGGACCTTGTGGTCCAGGCACCCCCAGGTGACCAGGTGGACCCCTGGGCCCGGGAGAGCCAGGGGGCCCAGGGCTTCCTGGCCGACTCTCCCCCGAAGGTCCTAAGAAGCACCAACAAATGAAAACAGTTGGTCTTCACCATCACAGAGTGAGTTTTGAGACTCCCAAGAAGTAAACTAACTCTTAAGAAAAGCCACCTCACACATTTTAACAATTAGGATAGTCTGCCTCTCCCTGCTCATTGAGTTTTTATTCCTAAACTGGATCATACTGTAATCATACATTCTCCTGGAGGTCAGTGCTTTCAATCAGCTCAGGAAACTGGAAAGCAAAATGGATGTATTCTTTTCTATCACCTCTTGGATATTAAAGGGAAAGGAACATACCGCTTTCGACCTGGTTTTCATTACAGAATTCCTGTTTCCCAGTGCAGTTCAGTGGGAATCCAGCATACGTGCATACATGAACACGTGCACACATGCACACACACAAACACACTCAATCTCAGCCTCGTAATCTATACTGCTTTATGGCCTCAGATCATCGAAATAAATTAGCCTGAGTGTGAAAGAAATTATCCTGCAGGAGAAGAAGGAAAAGTCTGAAACCGGGTCTAAAATACTAATCCAAAATTTCTTTGAGGCTACCTTATATCAACTGAGAACTTAGATTGAGTGAAAATGGGAGAGAGACTAAACGTTTTCTGATATTAGGAAGTGTATTGAGCTGAGTGTTTTTGTTTGTTTTTATGTTTGCTTTCAGGCCCGGATTCCAATAGTGCTTCAAAGGCATTCTTCAACCAAGAATGACATTCTTTCAACTAAAACTTAAATGGAAATTAGGAACAAATATCCCCTTATGTTTGAAAAGTGCTGCGGCTCTTAGATACATTCAATTCCATCCAGTCAACATTCACCAATCACTGTTTTTGTGGAACACATGATCCTAGATCAGCCTCTCACGCAGGCTCTAATGCTAGGAGCATTTATGCTCAGTCGATTTATTCCATTAGGAATCCCTCCTAGAAAAAGCACTTTCCAAAATCATCATTAGACTGGAAAGAAAAATCTGTAAAGCATTTGATTCAATGTGGCTAAAACTGGATTATAAACGTCCAATAGAACTGCAAACTTGTAATTCTAATAATGAGGATGATAATCTAGAGACCATTGTCAAAGCACATAGTAATGTGCACAAAACTTACACAAAGGTCGTTCAGTAAGAATGCCATGGTGGCAGAGACTCTGAGTGTTTATCAAATACCCATGTGTTCCTCTATATTTGGAGCCTGCCGTGCAGTTCAACTGAGAGTGTGGCTAGTACCAGCCGGTGAAATATGCATGGCTGTGACATATGGCCTTCTCCATGTAGGAAGGTGAAGGCTGATGTGCCTCCTTATCTTTCTCCTAAAAGCCTTTTGTTCCAAAATGGGGGAAAGCCACCTTACTCACCTCAAACTTTATGTATATCTACTAAGCATTTGGGATTGATTTGTTACCTCAGGATAGCCTAGCATAGCCTAACTCATGAAGCCAACTGGATCCCAGAATATGCTATAAGCTTCTGGGAGAATCATCACTTAACAAATGGGCCTTCTAACAAAGTGAATGAGAAATACAGCCATTCCAGTTAGATGCAAGGATGTAACACGGCCATTTTCTTCACCAGTGATGTCAAGGGAAATATAAAGATTTAGGACACCGATTGTGCAGCTTCCTGTTAGGTAGAAAGATTTACCTGCTGGTCCAGGGGGGCCTCTTGGACCTTGGGTTCCAATGCCTGGGTTTCCTTTTTCTCCTTTGATGCCAGTTAGACCTGTTGAGAAGGAAAAAAGAAAAGAGGGGAAAGTCCTTAAGACAAAAATCTAGGTAGTTCCACGTTTCCAGGCTTCAAAATTACCTCTCTGGTAAAGAGAATGGTGTGGGTTGGTTGGGGGTGATGGTTACCAGGGGACTTTGAGATTAAATTCTGACACTGTGAATCATGTACAGTCATAGAGGGGAGCCCGGTTCTGTGGCTGAGCATGCTGTCCGTATTTGTGGTACTGCAAGTTTATTTTCCTCCTTCCTACTGAAGTGGGTCAGCCTGCCAGGAACCGGCCCGTGTCTTTGCACGCACCAGGCCATTCGACGTATGCAGTTGGCACTCCATAGTAACACAATAGAAATCACAAGTGGACATGTCTAACATTTTCCTTTTGGTCCACTCTGTAATGTATCTGCAAAAGGCATGAATTATAATTAGGCAGCAAAGTTCTGAAGAGCGTGAGTTTCCATTAAAAACTTGGAAGCTTCAGGAAAGCCTGTGTTTGATTTGGCTGATTCAGCCCCATAAAAGTCTAAACCTATTCATGTCTCTTTTCCACTGAGCTGACTCCTTATTCCAAATAATTTACAGTGCTATTAACAAAACTATACATTTTCACAGGGGAAAAACAAAGAAATATATACTCTGACACCTCATCATCCCAACAGCTTCTATCACAAGGTTGCTGGACAGGTGAGAACATGCCATATTGAGGACCACCAGTCCGAGAGACAGAGTTGCATCAGATGAGGGCCGGGTTACCCAGGCTCACATCACAGAAGGTCTCTGGTGTCTGTTTTTCATGTACAACAATGCTTTGAAGTAGCAGAATGCAGAATTGCATCTGTATGTAATTACACTTACAGAGAAATTATGTATGAATTGGCAAAGCCAAGAAGGAAACATAAACAAATGACAATAACCAATTTGATAGGGGGCAGGCATGCGAGTGATTTAGAATGTTTAAAAATTACAAATAACTTTTCCCTTTTACTAAAGGCAACGCGTATTCACTGTAGACAAATTAAAAGACACCACAAGCAAGGACTTCAGCCCTTGAAAAGAATCACTTTTAACATCTTGGTTTATAACTTCCAGAAATAAAGGCATTCATGTAGTATTTGCTCTGGGAATAGTTGGCAAAGAGAGAGAGAGAGAGAGAGAGAGAGAGAGAGAAAGATCAGTGAGCAACTAACAGCTTTTTTTATACTGCACACATAATGACTGTCCCTTGATTTGAAGCTTTGGTGTCTGCTGTGTTCCTTGGGACCACCTTTTGGGGTCAAGGTATACCTGGCATTTAAGTGCTCCTTCCTTGTTAGTGGTCATCAGGGCTCCTTCACCCACTGCTATGCCTCCCCAACACCCAGGCCTATCGCACGTGGCCTTAGTGGTATTTTCTGAGCTCAGGAGAGACCAGCACAGCAGGGAGAGAGCAGGACACTGACCACTGAGCCTGTTACGACCTCTTGTTTTGGGTCTGACTCTTCTCTTAGGAGCCCATAAGGAAGATGGTAATTTCTAAAAAGTAAAAATACAGTTGCATCTGAGTTCAAAAAGCACACAATGTACTCAGACTAACCAACATGTAATACTCAGTTGCTATCAAGTTGTTTAGACAGAAAACCACACTGGGTGCATCTACTAGATATCACCCAGTTAGCCCCCAGTTTAGCTCTTAGTTTAGTAGCTAATTGAAAGAAGTACTTTTTAGCTGGTAGGTGTTCTCTCAGATGCAAATGTGTCCTAATGTGCATCTGGGAATTGAGCAGAAACTGCCTCTTCTTCTCTTTGAATGAGAGTCACTTTCCCCACAGGGAACCACTAATTTTTCAAGAATTAGAACACATATACAGATGACTAATGGCAGGCTGCTCATGATTAAGTGTGTGGTGACTCAGAGGCCTCCCATGACCTTACGGTACTCAAGGATCAACATTAACAACATGGCTTCTCAATGATTCTCCAAAGTGGGAAATGCAGTTGAGGCTGAACAGCACATCCAGGAAAGTATTCTCAGGAGTAACTCTCTGATAAGAGTTTCTTGATTTATCCTTTGCTTCTTCATTAAGAAAAGTGAAAGGTGGGAAAGATTGGGCAGTAGAAGGCCTAGTTGTTTTAATTTTCTAGTTATGTAAGGAAAAACAAATGGCATTTGATATTATCTGTACTACAAATCAAGGTAAGAGAGGAAGAGTCTCACAAAAATAGTCCAGCCCCTCAAAATGCCTTGAAAAAATTCTAAGGATATAATGATATGAACAGAGAATTTTAGATTTTATTATCCTTGAAGTAAAGATATGTTCCAACTACATGTAGGCTAATATATTAATATTCGTCCATGTATTCACTTATGGTTCTGAGACTGAAGGAATATTCATGTCCATGACAACTGAATTTGGTTGTAAATCTTTTTCTTGGAATGAAAAACTCATGTTAAAAATCAATAATTAAGTACCTAAGATGAGGATTGAAATTAAAGACTAAGCTTAGAGACCTCAGATCTCTAAAAAATAGATCCACATATACTTTTGATAAGCCTTATAAGCCATGTATGATTAAAAGGAAAGAAATCAAATGTCAGCCTATCCTTCTTTATGAGGACTGAATGTGAAGCCACTTGGTGTTGACATGTAGTCACCAGAGTCATGTGCCATCATCCTTTCCTCAAAGGGCACTGGGACTCCTGAGTGCACAGTATAGCCCCTCCTTCTGGAATACCCTTTTCACACTGGCCGTCTTCATAAATACTTCTCATTCTTCAAGACCCAACTCAAGGCTTCTCTGCAACAATAATGAGCAGATGCACAATGGATTCCAGACGCCAAGGATTGTCTATCTGATTCATGGCTATATCCCTGACACCGCTAGAGCACCTTCCACCTTGTATGGAACTTACATACTGACTGAGTGAACGAATGCATGAATGAATAAATTCTCTGCTTCCGTATTGTCCACGCCTCCTCTGGCACCTACCTCATTGCATTGCTTGTTCTCCTGTTCATCTAGCCTGAGCCCAGGAGCCTACTGACTGCAGGGATTGTGTCGTATTTATTGTTAGTGTCAGATCCAAGCAGAACCTCACACAGAGTAGGTGGCCCAGTAAATACTAGAAGACTAACTGAATGACAATGTCTACACCAACATGTAGCTGACTCTTATAAGCAAGCATGACCCCTGAAGGATCAACAAATAAAATGCTTTACGCTGGAGCTTTGCTTTTTACTTTCACATGCCTGGCTTCCGGGAACACAGCTTTTTGTAACAAGTTCTTTGTTTGACAATATCAACTGCCGGTGCTTCTTAAGAGATGAATATAATAGATTACAATTAAGTTTAAGTTTCTGCCATTTCTAAAAACCGAGCACAGCTTACCAAAAATATGATTTAAGTAAGATTAAAATATCTTTAGTTTTCTTTTGAGTTACCAAAAATATTTAGGAGAATCAGAGAGATGATTATTATTCATTCATTCATTCATTCGTTCTTTCTTTTAAAAATATTTTAAAACATTTATTTTTTTAGGTTGTTTTTAGGTTCACAGCAATATTGAGTACAAAGTACAGAGATTTCCCATGTATCTACTGCCCCTACACATACATTAACAACATCCCCCAGTAGAGAGGTACCTTTGTCATATTCATTCTTTTTTAAGAGTCTCATTAGAAACCATTTCAGGGTTACCTGATTCTCTTTTACCACTAACCTAACACTGACCCTGCAATATACATGTATTTATTATACTTTTTTTATATTTTATATTTATTTATATTTTATATATATTATTTTTATATTTTATGTTTATTATATATATATATATTTTTTACAGGTCTACTAAGACAGAGACCCGTTTGTTTTAGTTTTTCATTATATTCCTAGTTCCAGTCACATATTAAGGCACTCAAGAAATATGTGTCAAACAAATGGATGAATGAATGAAATCCTAAGTTCAAGGGCAGACTTTGACAAACCAAAAAATGTGGCTAGTCAGTTTATCAACTAGGCCTATAAATTACTTTGGTAGATTTTTGAATGCTAGATGCTTGACATGTATAAACTCATTCAGTCTTTACAAGAACCAAGAGGGCGGGCACTACTATTAATGCAAGAGAAGGCTGTGATACCTGCCCTAATAAGTCCCTGAGCCAAGATTTCAAGCCAAGCAGGTTGGCGCTGAAGCCTATACACTGAACCACTGCCCTCCCTGCCTTTTCATCCCAAAAGGCAGGCTGCATTTTTGCCCTGTTCACTGCAGGTGAGGCTCCGGAACTGCCTGCTGAGTCAGTGTGCACGGTTTCTCTGGTCCCATGCTCAGAAATCAACCCTGTGGTTATCACATTTCCTCAGCTTATTTCCCTTAGTTTGCATACTTGTGCTCTGCTCTGAGCGAGATTCAGCATTGCTATTTGGAGGATTTATCCTGCTCACACTGACTGCATGTCCAGGATTGGGCCCTTGGTTGTCTACTTCCTATTTTCTTTGGCCCGTTGGTCTCTGAATAGAGAGATTTTACTCATTTCTCTGCACCCCCCCCCAACCATACCAAGCACTCCACGCTAGAGTCTCATGCTATTTCCAGGGAGCACAGTTATTCTCTTGATCCCAGACATTTTGAGCAACTCCCAGGATTTATGCCCGGGCACATATGCAAAGCCTGGGCAATGCTTTCATTGTAACTGTACCAAAAAGTCACAGAAACTGGGAGACAAAGCTTCAGTTATGTTATTATATTGTCTGTTGCCTAGGAAATGCTGACAATGAATGGCAAGCACAGTCTGTTTTCCATTCAAAATATGTTTGAATGCCTCCTAGATGCAAGTGCAAGGCACTGGAGAGGCACCTAGCTACAAGATGGCAGAATAATTGGATTTAATTCACTAAGTATTTTGTGCACTTTTCCAGAGTCTGCTATTGCTACATTTTTGGCCTGTGGGATTAGTACCAGCATGTGGGACTCCATGTTTTGGCTAAGGTCTCGGCTAAGGGGGCCAAGATTGGAAAATACATGATTGTTTTCAAATGTAAACAAACTTCGCAAATCATTGCTAAGAGTTGCTCCTTATTGTAGTTTTTTTTTATATACAACAACTGCCCATCTACTATGACTATATAATTCAGGACTTAGGGAAAGATAAAGCCCTCCAGATGGTTCAGGCAGAGAGAATTTAACGCAGGGACTTGTTTACATGGGTGATAGAAGGACTGAGCAGCCAATGAAAGATGATGAGGCAATTCATAAAGTAGTAACAGCAGAAAGTCACTCTCACCTTTAGGAGCACAGGGACAACGGGAAGAAATGGTGTGACTGGAGCCCAGAGCCCAGAGCCTTCTGATAGGATCTAGAACCAGAGGGAAAGACTTCCAGTGGAAACAAGAGCCACGTAAAAGTCATCACCACAACAGGAATTCCAGGGGAGGCAGGGATTGGGGTGAGGGGAGAAATATCCTGGCTTCTCCCCTCTTCAAATTCTCTAATCCTCCTCAATGCTTCCTATTGGCTGAACCTTCTCAGGAGCAGAGGCCAAGGGAGCCTGGAAAGACAGTGAGGCATAGCTAATGGAAGGGGAAGAGCAGACTGAAAGCAAACCGCCTGGTCTATCCCAATATCAGGCTCTGAGTATTCAGAGAAGAAGGCACCTTCCTGTCTGTAGCAGGTCACCACGTAGCAGGGAAACAGACAAACGGACAACTATAACACATGGTGTGAGAATAGCTACGACAAGATATGAAAGTACAGAACTGAGGCATCTGTGGGAAATCACAGGAAGCTTTCTGATAGAGCTGACCCTTGAAGTTAAGTCTTCAAAGGCAGGTGTGCAAGGGCAACTCCAAGTGGTTTCCTATGACTTTTACAGCTGCAGGTTGGGGACTGGTAGAGTAAGCAGGCAGTCTAGGCCAGGTCATGACATGCTAAGGAGTTTGGATATGGCAAAATGGAAAGCTATTCCACTGCAAAAAGAAAAAAAATCCTTCAATACCATCTACCTAATTTTTTGTAACTTCATACTCTTTTTCTGAAAAAGGAACCCCCTATCATTTAAACCCTGGGCCTCATAAAACCTGGGTCCGCCCCAGTGGGGTGCTACAAAGCAATAAAATTCGTTCAGGTGGACTGGAAAATCCTGCAGAGCCCAACTCTACACTGAGCTAATCCCACAGAAAAGCCAGAGGAAAACATTTTGAATCATTAAGTAGGGCTACCCAGTGGCCAAAGGAACCACTACCAGATCAAGATCAAGGCAATAAGATATTTGCACTTTAGGCTTTCCTATCAGTTAGAGGCATGGTAACATTGTCAGGAGGTCCTTTGGTCTTCTGATCACACATGTCTAAATTAGACACACTGACATCTGGCCAGTGAGAGAGGGGAAGGGAGTGCAGCAGGGAGGGGGGAGGGGAAAGGGGTAGGATGGAGGTTGTAAAGGGAAAAGGGAAAAGACAGGAAAGAAGATGAGGAGCACCCCTCATCAGTGCATACCAACCCCATGTTGTCATGTGCAGGTTAACTGTTCACACCTGCAGGTGCATGGTAAAAACGAACAGGGATTAAATCGTGCACCAGAAATCCTGGATTTTTGTCCCCATAGTTTTGCAAACCGATACGATGGTCTATAATAAGACTATCAGACCAAATACCCATCTATCAGTTTCAGCTCCGAAGTTTTGACTGATCCCCCATAAATGCTATTATGTTATTTCTAGCATGGACTGTTTGGAAAATGATAAATAATTCAAAGAAAAATGAGCCAATTTCTATGGGTTCAAAAATGAACTTTCTGGGTTCGGTATGAATATTCAACCAGTTGATGATATTTAAATTAGTGCCCGGTCTAGTTTTTATTCCTTGCAGAAATGAAAAGTGCTATGATGCTCTCTGCTCTTGGAAAAGAAGAAAGCTCTGTCAGGCATTGGGATAAGGCCAGAGTCTGCAGAGTGTAAAACAAAATGTGTTATGACCAACAGCCCTTCATAATAAGCATGAAGAGTCCACTATTAAGATAAATACATCTCCTATCTAATTAAATCTAGAACCAATCAAAATGAAAAGAATTAATGAATATGTCATTTCTATATATGTTTTGCCCAGCTATACAAATATGTTTTGGTATATTTATTGGTTGTAATGTATTTATTGTTTTAAAAGCCATGTTAAAAAATCCACAGAAAATGGTTTATCATAGCTAATAGAAACAGCTTTAATTTTATCATCTAAGTAAGCATATGTTTTATTTCCATTTTACTTGTTTGTGTACAAGGCCAGAAATTTAGAAAATGGCAAAGCACAATCCTACATTTAAAAGAAAATACCTCTGGGGCCCCTGGGTGGCTCAGGCAGTTAAGCATCCGACTTCAGCTCAGGTCATGATCTCACTGTTCGTGAGTTTGAGCCTTCATATTGGGCTCTGTCTGACAGCTCAAGGCCTGGAGCCTGCTTTGGATTCTGTGTCTCCCTCTCCCTTTCTTCCTCCCCTACTCGTAGTCTATCTCCCTCTCAAAAATAAATAAAAATTACAAAAAATAAAAAAATAAAAGAAATATCTCTGCCTCTGTCTCTGTGTCTCTGTCTCTCAAAGGATAGATACACATAAAGCACACATACACACACACACACACACACACACACACACACAGGCATTATAAGCAGGAGGTCCCTTGATCTTTTGACTACAGACATCTAAATTAGACACACCAAAATTTGGGCACTGAAATGTCCAATGTATTTGCTATTTTATATGTATTTCCTATCCAGTAAAACCAAACCTCCTATTTAAAAATCTCACCCTGTTTTTCTGGCTGAATTTACACGATAATGACTTGAAGAAAATGCTGACATTGTCAAGTTGGCAGTAACTGGCTATTAACAGGATGTCTTAGGATTGATGTACTATAGCCACATGGACTTCTGTTTTTATCATGACTTTAGGGTGAAGGACAAATGGCAGCCAAAAAAGCTAGCCAAGTAGTAATCAACACCATAAATCACTTATGATTCATGAAATGACTATTGTACTTCAGGTACGATGAAAAACAAAAGGAAAATAGACATCAAGTTTGGTCTTTGGGGAGCATGTGGCCTTACTGGTGAGACAGGATTAACAGAAGTGATATCATTAAAAGACAATTCAAGAAAGTATATTCTACCTGGGTGCTAAATGATATGTTTCATGGTCTAATGAGGTAGGTGTCTATTCATTTATCAAATATTTGCTCAGGCTTCTTGCAGGGTGGTATGTAAAGATGAAAGGCACAGCCCCATTCAAGGAACTCGCAGTCCAGTGGGAAGACAAACAAGTACATCGCCGATTACGGTTTAATGAGAAACTTCTGTGGTGGAGACATGTGCTTGGGGAGCACAAACCAGGGAGATCTTACTCAGTCGGGCTCAGCTGGAATCGAGCAGGGTAGCAACAACCAATACACTGGCCAAACAAATAAACCATGGGGAGGAATGAGTGGTCTGGCAGACGTGAGTCTTAGGATGAGTTTTGAAGTTTGAGTATGAATGAGCCAGAGGAAAAAAGAGGGTTCTGGGGAGTGAGAAGAGCAGGTGAAAAAAATCCATGAAATGGTACAAGAACAGGGCACAACAGGGATTAGCACTGAGGGCAGTAGGAAGGGAAAAGACACGTATGAAGAATGCGGTAAGCCGAATTAGCAGTCTCGACTCCTCATTACTCTGCAAAGATTTATACGCCCCCGCATTCTCTTACTTCAGGTCCATGTATTTCCTGACTTCTTGGAGTTGGGCTCGGTCATGTGACCTGCTTTGACCAATGGGGCGTTGGTGGCGATGTCAGGAACAGAGGCTTGAAATATGATTAGGTGGATGGGTTGCCCTGTTTTGTTTCTGCCACTGCCATAAGGATTACATCCTCTAGGAAACTATTAGCTCCTCCAGCCATGGCCCCAGCAGAGCAGAACTGCCCCCTGTTTCCCACAGATATGTGGTGAAAAAAATATTTATTGTTGTATCCTACTGAGATTTTTGTGGTTTGTTATGCAGCAAGAGCTGACCAATACTGAGAGCACTGAGCAGTTCAGTTTGGCCAAAGGGAAAAGTACATACTTGAAGTGAAGCAGAAAATATAAACCGGGACCATATAAAGACATCTTAACTGAGATGGCATTAACCTTCCAATATCAGAGTGATATTTCTAACATGATACCCATTACCCCAGACAGAGACTGAAATCCAATGCAAGAATCTGATAAGATCTACTATACAGACCCTCCAATTAAGGGTTTCAAAATATTTTAAGCCACAGAAACAATTATAATAGCTTTCACGGCAAAAAAAAAAAAAAAAAAGACAAAACAGACCACAGCCTTGCTGACATCTTGACTCAAGCTCGTGAAAGACCCTGAGTCAGAAGCACACAGCTAGACCCTTCTTGAATCCCTCACCCATAAAAACCATGAGCATATATGTTTCATTGTTTTAAGCTGCTAAATTCTACAGTAGCTTATTATATAGTAATAAATGACTAACACATAGAGCTTCTCTTTGCAGTCATGTTGAATGTACAGAGTCACTTTGTAATAGGGGGAAAAAAACGCTTACAAAATAAAAGATGATACAAGAAAAAAAAAGAGCATTCCTTTCCAATGCACTAAGGTTACTATACGTTAGGAGAAAACAATCCACCAGCCCTTCAGAGAACAGAGTCTTGTTCCAAAGGACATTCGTATTGGACTTTATCAGATAATTATGGGGTGAGGAAAGAGAAAACTACCTTTATTTATCCAGAGTTTACCTCTCAGGAGATGAGAGGCAGGGAATGGGGAAGCAGGAGATGAGAAAAGAAACATGCATTTCAGCAGATTTTGACAGCAATGAAAAGGCTATGCCTCATGCAACTGAATATCAAATATAATACAACATCACAGAGAAGACCTGTAAATATTTAAGTACCAGCCAGAAAATTATTACCAGAGCCCTGCCAACCCTCTATCTTTAATCAAGTTGACCTGTCCCATAAAGATTATTTTTCCAGGAATAAACCAGGAGAAAAGGGATATTAAGAAGTTCTACGGACACTTACCACTGAGGCACTCCTGTCTCACAACTGCTACACTTTTATTCTGAATTTGTGGCCAAAGTTTTCAGTCAGATGTATCTTCAGTGCTAACAGCTCTTCTCAACCACAGAAATATTGAACACAAGGACCCTACTTCTCTCTCCCAGCTTTGAACCAACCTGGGACCCAGTTTTCTCTCCAGGTTTCTCAGGCTTGTTGATTCACAGGAAATGGGCATGAGCATTAGGGACTCGGATTTAGCTTTTGTGTGTCCGCAAACATTTCTCTGCTCTGACTGCCATTTCTATGTCCCTGAGCGGCGCTATCATGGACTTTCAGCAACTGGAGAGTGGCGGACTCCTTTCCTACCTGTGTTTGCTCGGGGGAACTCGGTTGGGTTGCATCTTCTTTTCACATTCCCCCTTTCTCATTTTCTGGAACAAAGTCCATCTTTTTCAAATTAACCACAGAACCTCAGGACGGGTCAAAATTGATCCTTAAATCTTGTCTTTCTTTACATTCAATCCTTAGAAATTCAGTCTCCTGTGGCAGGGAACGTTCGAGGGGGATAATTTTCCAACTTCAAAAGCCATTCAGGGATTTTATCCTCAAAGGACTATAAAAAATTAACCTGGGTAACAAACAGAGGGGAGAATTGCCCTGGCATCAAGCTCTACACAAAGACATGCAATTTTGTTGTGATTAAAGATGACATCCCAACACTGTTATTTTTTTGAGCCTCAATAGTAAGATTGCACCCAAAATATTGGATCCCACAGAGTGGGTACAAGTGCTAATGACACTTAAAGAAACTAACGAGTTCCAGTGGGGAAAATCTTTGGAATGATACCTCCCATTCATTTCCACTCAGCTTTTGCCAGGCACTAACATGGATAAAGACATTGACACTGTCGATGAGTAGGAGGAGATAGTGGGTAGTATAAGGCTTCTCTGCCCACATTGGAAAACAAAATATAATGGAAAACTTAAAAAAAATAGAATAGAATTTACATTTATTTGCACAGTGCCAATGATGTATTTACTATCAAACGATCTTCACTGTGAACACAACAGAGACCAATACAGAAAGGCAATTTTTTTGAGGAGGGGCACGCAAGTGAGCGAGGGGCAGAGAGAAAGGGGGAGAGAGAGAGAGAGACTCCCACGAGGGCAGGGGTTGGGGGGGGGAGAGAGAAAGAGGGAGAAAGAGAGAGAGAGAGAGAGGGAGAGAGAGAGAGAGAGAGATGCAGGGCTAGTGTTTTTACCTGAAGTGGGGCTTGAGGTCACAAACCATGAGATCATGACCTGAGCCAAAGCCAGATGCTTAACTAACTGAGCCATCCAGGCGTCCCAGAAAGACATGTTATTGATAAAGGTCAGCTACATCAGCCTGAATTTATAGCTGTTGTATTCCCAGTAGTTCTTTAATATAAATACATTTTGACTTCTTCATTATGTTTCCAGTGTAGTCATGCTGAGAATTTGCCTATTAGAATAAATGATTTAACTATACATTATTTTCTTTTTACTTCTTTCTATTACACTAGATGGCACTCTCGTTTTTTTAAAAAAAATATATATGTCTGAAGTCCAACTTCGGCTCAGCTCCAACTTCGGCTCTGGTCATGATCTCATGGTTCATGAGTTCAAGCCCCATGTCGGGCTCTGTGCTGACAGCTCAAAGCCTGGAGCCTGCTTCAGATTCTGTCTTGCCCTCTCTCTGCCCCTCCCCTGCTCATGCTCTGTCTCTCTCTGTGTCAAAAATAAATAAAACATTAAAAAATTTTAAAAAAAGAAAAAGAGATGATATGTTTACTGGTGTGGAGAATCATGGCTTTAAAGGTTTCAAGCCTTTTTCCACCTCAGGACCTTTATACACGTTATTGCTGTCTCTACCTAGAATGCTCTCCTCTGACTCTCTTCTTGATATGCCAAACTGCTAAACTTTCAGGTCTCAACTAAAACATCCCTGACTTGACAAAGTAAGTCAGAGTCCCCTCTTCTAGGTTGCATAGCATCATGTATTTTTTCATGGCACTTACACTGATGGTAACGCAATGAAACCATTCATGTATTTTTTTATTAGTCTCTTTAATATCTGTCTCCATGTTAGGTACATGAAAGGTAGGAAATATAAGCCCGGTTAACCACTATGTCATTAACACCCAGCACCATGCCTGATGTGGTGTAGATGCTCAGTAAATGCTGGTTAGATGAATGAATAAAGATCCCCAAACAATCAAGTTGTACGACTAAGCAGCCAAGCTTACACGGGTAGCAAGTGGCAAAGCTCAGATCCTGACATATATATGATTGATGCCCCAAACCACATCTCATCACATGTTTCTGGCTAAAGCAGCATCACAAATAGTGAAGTAAAATTGGTGTCTCACCTAAAATATCACAAGTGAAACAAGACTGAATTGCCTTGCTCTAGGTTTCTCCTCTATGTCCCCTAGGGTGAGAAGTTATAATAGAAGTATAATTCTATTGCCATACCCATGGCCAGTTTTCCTTCAGGCAATTTCCCTATTTGGATTCTTATATAGCCTGGGAACATGTTAAAATCCTAGAAAAACTCCTCAAGTGTCAAAATGTATAATCATGGAAAATAATTTATTCACATTCATATTTATCCTACAAATCACCTGGCTTCACCTCCAAGCTGGTCACTTGCTGGGTCACGGGTGTCCCAAGGCTCTCCAAATACAGAACGGAGTGTGCAAAGAGCTTGCAAATAGTACAACCATGACCTGCTTCTGCCTTCTGGTCAGTCTGCCAGTTGACTGGTTTTTGTGAACTGAGCTGTGAACTGTGGTGATTAGAAGCCATCAGGAAACAGGGGTCCACCAGACGCTGCACGGTTCTGGCCTCTCCCACGTGATTCCCCTGCTACACAATGAACTCAAAGGTGGCAAGAGGGTGGAAAGGAGCAAGAACAGATAATCTGGAACCATGCGGATGTGCACTTGAATTCTAGTCCCCCCCCACCCCCGTCCAGCGGTGTGACCTCGGACAACTGACAAACTAGCTAAGCCTCTGTTTCCCCACTTAAAAATGGAGCTAATACTGACCTCGTAAGACTTCTATGAGCACTAATAAGGTGCGAAGCAGCTAACAGTCGCTCCACAACAGTAGTTGCTTAATCAGTGCTGGCACCTTTTCTTTTCAACGGCTGCGTGATGTCTTCCTCTAAACTCTGACAGCATGTACTCTCTGCATAACTCACTTAGCATCTATCTTCTCTCCTAACTGGCGCATCCACTAATGTTCCGTGTTCCTTCCTTACCCAAACCATGTCTTCTATTTTATCCAAATGAGAGACTGTGTATATAGTATAAGCACAACATTGGCAGATATGTTTAGTGCCTAATAAGTGAAAGCCGTAAATAATAGTATTATCTCACACACTGTCAAGCTTTTGTGAACCCTGAATTCAATAAATGTTTACTGATTTATTGTACAAAATAAACCAGATTAAATTCCAGTTTTACGGGTGTACAACCTGAACATGAAAATCTTCAGTTGGATGATTCCTGTGATCCAATACTTTCTGGGTAATGACACAAACTGAAGCCTAAAGACTGAAATCAGAAAACGCTCCCAGTTCTTTTCAAATAAAGAAATTTAATTTTGCCAACTACAGACCAATGAACTTATTTTTGACTTGGGTTAATATATGGTTCGAGACACCAACGTGGAATACGAACATTATTTAACTAAATGGAATGAGGAAGTAACAGGTGCATCCTCTGGGAATGGTACACGAAGATCAGAACTAGCACTGGAGAGATGATCTAGGGGTCTAGTTAGAAGCAAGGCTGTGACTGGAGAGTGAGTTCACGTCAGAAAAGTCAGGACGCTGTTGTTTCAGTTCTGGGGACTAACGGGGAACTGTAGAGCTCTGGTGAACTTTGGAAGCCAGGGTACAGAGCCATTTACCTGAAGACAGCACAGCGTTTAATGGGGAGAAGCCACAAAACCGTAGCCATTGGAGGGATAGCTTTTCTTTGCTGCCAATGAGCCACGTAGTGTCAGTGACAAGAAGAGAAAAGCGGGTGAGAAATTGGGCTACATGACATTTTGCTTATGCTATGGAAATGGGACCTCTTCACTTCTGGGTGCTAATAATTAGACAAGCCTGAGTTGGAGTCAAGCTTTAGAGAACAATGGGAGCTGCAGGAATCCTTCGAATGAATCCTTAAATTCTAAGGATTCCGTATATATTGCAATCCATGTGAGAACGTAGCTAAAAAGACTGCTCCACACAAACTCATGAAAAATACTTTGTTTAAGTTAAAGGAGACAAAGGGTTAATGAGAGGGAGGTAGCTATTCATATGGAGGCAAAACATAGGCTTCTGTTAGGTGATGGAAATGTCAGGAAAGTCATGAACAATGTCTACACTGCAAATATAGGGAGAGTGTCACTTCTTTTCTGTTTTCCAAAATGCATACTCTTTGGCTAGTTCAATGATAATGATTGGATTAATCAAAGTACACGTTTGTACTAGAACAGTGTATTTCGAAGAGGACATAAAATCCAAGGTTGCCCCTTGGCCTTTTAACACTAGAAGAGAACAGAAATGATAGTGAGGGTCAGTAGTATTTCTTTTTGCCTCAGTTACACATGTGTGCATGCATACACATGCACGTACATACTGCATCGTGCTTTTTGCCTTGCTTTTGTAGCTCAGTATTTGGCTAAATACACTCCTGAGTAACAATACTTATTTTTACTTACTATAACATAGCGTCCTTTTAAAATTACATTATAGGGAGTACCATGATAATCATATTTTATATAGCAAGGAACAATAACAACAACAAAGAAATTCCATGATGTCTGGGTTTTCTCTCTAGTCCTGATGTTGGCTGATTTCAAGACTCTTTGGGCTTCAATATCTTCATATGTTTTGTTTTACACAAAATGAGAGTGTTAGGAGAAATGATGGCTGAAGTGTCTTCAGTTTTAAAATTCTATTGTTTTGATTTAGTGGAAAAGTAGATACTTGTCTCTCTCAATACTTTCTGGGCATTTGGACCACAAGATAAAAAAAAAAAAAAAATCACTCTCTTCCTTGCAGCAACAAATCCCGAGCGCAACGGGACTGAAATACTTTGCTAGGAATAAAAAGTCCTTAGGCGTTGGTCAATAAACCCTAACCTTAAGCCCCAAACCATTCCCCTCAATCGGTAATAAGCCAAAATCACTTTCCCTCATGTGCAAAGGGCATTTCTCACTTTCTTGTCCTACTGTCATCCTCCACGTATTTGTGAATTGCAGGACAGGATTTTGCTTTGTCTTCTACACTCTTTAGGAATACCTGTACAGCTATAGGTAGGTAGGAGAATTACATCATGGAAATTCTTATTTCGAAGTTTGTCTGGGTCACTGAGAATTCCTGGATGATTTTCCTCCAGTCTAAGCATTCGCGTCCTCTTGCAGGGCAGGAGAGACTCAGTCTGGCAAGAACAAGAACAGGACTTCCAAAAAGAACAAACACAACTTGTAACTTGCTGAGAGTGACTCAGGCGCTGGCCCTGTGCCCCCTGAGTCACAGGTGATCCACCACCGACACCGTTAGAGGGTGCCCGGCTGACAGAGGTGGCCACCTTCCTAGCTGCCAGATCTTCCATGTGCTATGAGGGAATTATGCCCCTCTCTACATGTGCTGATTTAGTGCCCTGGCCCAGGAAAAACCTTCAGAAAGGAAAACCAGACTGGGTTCCCATTAGAGCAACAGCTACTGAGTGTGCAATACAATTCAGACCTGACCCTGTCTTGGCAGTCTAGCTGTTCGCCCACCCCTGATGAGTGCTCAAATGGGTGGGAGAGACAGTTGGTGTGGCAGGTGCTCAGGGGGTGGAGCCGTTTGTGGTCTGGGGCGATCGACAACAACCTCATTCCTGAAACAGAAGGGAAGTCGGGCCCTGAGCTAAGAGTAAGACACGCACAAGACAGGCAAAGAAAAGGACATTTCCAAAGCGGGGGGCAATGCGTACGAAAGCGCAGAGGCAGAACGCACGTGGCCTGTTGGCACGGATCAAGAATGAACATAAAGTATCACCTTTGTCATCTGCATTTTACATCTCCGATGTTACAAAAGGAATATATCCTATCCATCTCACAAAAGTAGTAGGATTCACAGGGCAAACATAATACTTAGCTCTTCCCCAGACCCACATTCTATAAAATTGTGTCTTAGAAAATACTTGTATCGGTTGTCTTTCTCCCCATTGCTTTCTTTGTGGTTAATATGGAACCCCAATTTCCCACATCTCTTTAATCTGCTTCTGGAGTGGGAGACCTTGGCCAATTATAGAGTTGGGTGAAATTCAGCCAGTCTTATTATTGTATTACACGACACTGCTAAAACCTGTAGAGGATAACAGCAAAGGCTAAGTAGTATTTCTATTTTCAAGAAACTTTAGTAGGAAAGACAAAACATTGGCCCGTGAAACTATTAAATAAAATGCTGCCTTATATTATAGAAAGAGGAACCACAAACAGTATTTTCATCCGAAGTTTATAGTTGGCATGGTCTACATAGACATACGTAAATCATAGGTAGATACGACTCATGACTCGCTCGAGGGATGCCACCAACTGTTGCCCAGTATGGGCACTGCACAAAAAAGGCACCAGACCTACGAAGTGAACTCTTGGCTTAGCATGACATATGTGTGATGCCACATCAGAGGAGGGCACCATTTTCTAATTCTTCTACCTGGAAGGGGCACCTGTTCTTAATTCCTCCATCTAAGAGGGGATACCTTCCTCTCATTAGCTCAAAAGCCTCTTAGAGGTGAGTTGAGGGTCCTGATCCTCCTTTTTCATACGAGCAGACGTGGCTTTTGATGAAATGCTTTGTAGATTACTCAATTTCTCAATCTTGGAGATGGATAAATAAGAAACTAGAGAATAGATGGGGTGAAACGAATTTACATTCATTATTTTGGACTTCGTCATTGCATGAGCACCACTGTTCCACTCTGCTTCACTGTACACACCTCAGTGGTGTTCCAACGAGAGAGGTGCCCCAGCTTACCTCGTTCTCCTGGGGTCCCCGGCACACCTGCATTTCCTGGGAAACCTGGGGTCCCGGGGGGCCCTTGTTCACCAGGGGCTCCAGGTGAGCCTGGTCTGCCAGGCTCCCCGGGAGGCCCCTGGATGGTCCGCACTGATGAGGAGTGGCTGGGAATCTGGTTGAGGATGGCTGTGTACCTGGCCATGTGACCTGAGACACAAAGGGCAAAGACAACATTCAATGAACTGTCACACACAGAAAGGGGAGACAAGCGGTTTTATTTGTCAAGGTTCCAAACAATTCTGTCAGATAACCACAAGAGGAAAAGCACACCCCTCTGAAATATGTTGCTTTCCAAGTTAAAAATTATTACATTTTACTCTGGATGATATGAACAGCTGGACTGTATTCAAGACACATCTCAATAGTTTGGAATCCTACAGCTCACATCAGCATCCCAGTAAACATCAATGGGCAGAAGTCATAAATTTGATCTTCGCCCCCTACATTTATCTGACCCCCAAACCCTCACCCAGCTGCCCCTTTTCTCTAGCAACAACCCCACCAATTTATTTGCCTTTTTTCCAAACCCACAAAGACTGCTCCACCCTCTTGCTCACAAATCCCCAGACAAGTGTTCTGTTTCAATTCGTCTCTTCGTCGCCAAGCCTTTTTGCAGGAACCTTTACTTGGGTCCCAGCTGCAGAAACTCCCACGAGCTTTATTAAAAAAAAGAAAGAAAATCTGGCGCTCTCTCCTATAATCCCTTAACTCAGTTATGGCTGCAAGAATGTATTTTATTTTATTTATTTTTAAGTTTATTTATTTATTTTGAGAGCAAGTGAGTGAGCGTGAACGAGGGAGAGGCAGGGAGAGAGGGAGAGAGAGAGAATCCTAAGCGGGCTCCGTCCTGTCAGCGCAGAGGCCCATGTGGGGCTCGAACCCATGAACCACGAGATCATGACCTGAGCCAAAATCAAGAGTTGGGCGCCCCTGGAAGAATGTATCTTAATAATCAGAAGTATAGATTGATAAAGAGCTTGCTACCATAATGCTTCATTCAGTTTTCCGGTAACATCAGAAGGTAAGATTTCCCACATAAGTGAATTTCCTAGATGAAAACCTCACCCTTTTCAAACATTCAAATCTAAATAAAGAATAGTAACCATTTTTAGAGGGATTATTTCTAGAATACATTCAGTGCATTCCTAAGCATAGGACCATGACCGCAACTAGGATTGGCTTCCTGGTGACTCAGGGGCCACCTGTAGGCGTGTGCTTTTCCACCTTTCTCTTTTGACAAGGGGCCATCCTTCATCACTTTCTCTACCTGTCATCACTTTGACCTCACACAGTTCCCCGCATAACCTTTCCTCGAGTCATTCTTCTGACCAGCTCTGGACCAAAAACCAGATAACTCATGGTTTTATTATACTTAGAAGCTAACTGATGAATGAAGTTCTGAGCAGAAACCTAAGCCATGAAGTAAGGAGCCCAGAGGAACCTGAGGCGGCACGTGGGAAGGACCTGAGGCGGGATGTGGGAAGACGGCTGAGGTGCCAGAAACAGCCTCTGGGCAGGTCGGGGCTTGCTCATAAAGTTGCACGCAATCTTTTCTATTTCTTCTCTCACAACGGCACTCACAGGCAGGGCCTTCCTATTCTACGGGCTCATTTCAGCTTTCTTGTATAACTCCCTGCTGGCTTTCATTTCCTCCAAGTCATTCACAAGAATCTGAGATTTCCTGAGGGAAAAAACTCCATTTTGAGCTCTGAGTTTGTAGGGCACGTCTTAAATAATCATATACTTTTAAAAGATTTTATTCTACCATGGAATATGACAACAACTATTGTGAAATCTTCCACATTTTGTGGTCAGTGAGTCCTATTTGGATTTAACCCTTAGGCTTCCTTAAAATAATTACCTGCTCATTTACTTTCATTTACTTGAAATGAGAAACCTACAAGATAATCCAAGGTACAGGTCAGCTTTGGACATATTCCACTTAATGTTCCATTTAGCTTTTCTAATTTACTATGTTTTTAATGATCTTATTGTGGCATTAAACTTTTATAGTTTCGTTTAAAACTAGTAAATTCTCAGGGCGTCTGGGTGGCTCAGTCGGTTAAGCATCTGACTCTTGATCTCCACTCAGGTCATGATCTCACGGTTTGTGCGTTCGAGTCCCACATCGGGCTCTGGGCTGACAGTGCAGAGCCTGCTTGGGATTCCCTTTCTCTCCCTCCCTCTCTGCCCCTTCCACACACACACTCTCTGTCTCTCCCTCTCCCTCTCTCTCTCAGAATAAATAAATTTAAATAAAAAAAAATAAAACTGGTAAACTCACACACACACATTTAGTTTGGGCAATGTATCAAATGAAATAAAGTTATAATATAGGAAGCATTACTCCTATGCCTGAAGACGGTAGCTTTGTACATGGTCTGCATGATTTATGTCTTAATGAAAACGCTCCCAAGATGGTGTGGACAGTAACTCCATGCCTTCCCAAAGATGGGTCTGGGTTTCTCTACTACAGATGGAATTTGGGATATCTGCTACCAGCCAAAAGGCCTACCTGGATGCTTATGAGACTCCTAGATGTCCTTGGGTCAAAAAAAATGTAACCTTTCAGAGCTGAGGCAGCCACTCAGCTCGTGGGAGGGGCGTGTGTAGCACGCACAAGAGTAGGGGGCTTGACAGCTAGAGCTAAGCCAGAGATGGCTGGGTTTGAATATTTCGTCTCTACAAGGCCTTAGACCTTCCTGGAATCGAACAAATCATTGGCAGAAGGAAGGGCCCACACTAGTAACCCTCTGGTTAGATTATTGAGACAAAACGTCAGAGGGCCTGGGAGAAACACAAAACGGGTAGATATACAAGTGAATGAACACGAATCAGTAATTGGAATACTGTGCTGTGGGAAAGTTGGGTGTCATATAAAGCATGTTCCAGTGTAATTTTTGGCATGAGCACCAGTGTCACGTCAAAAATGTCACGTGAAGGCCGCCCTTGTGTGCGTGTAGGGGCATTATTATGTTGTATTTACATAAATGTTACAGAATAAAGTGAAGGGCCTTAGGCCAGTCCAAAGAAAAGGACAAAAAGGAGGTATTGATTTAAATCTAGCGAGCTGATAGAAATCAACACCATGAATCATCTCTTCGAAAGCAGCTTCGGATTCCTTCCTCTGGCAGATTTCAAGTGCTGAGTACTTGAGGAAAAAAAATCTATCCACTTGAAGATGAAGAAAGAACAAAAGATCTGATCGGGGCAGTCAAGTTAGATCTATATGGGCAAAAGGAGAGCTCTTGGACAGATGCCACAGAGGAATTAGGTATCTGTGACATCGACACAGAACTCAAGGGTGATCTGTAATGACCTCTGTAATGGGTTAGTTATGGCCATCTGTAAAGCTTACCCATCTGCACCAAGACAAAGCTTTGGAGGTGTTCTCTTGAGCCACTAACTCTTGGGAGGGGCAGATTCCCATCTGGACGAACCACAGAGAACAATATCCGAAACTGTCATGCACTTACTTTGTTTTTTTTTTTTTTAATTTTTTTTTTAACGTTTATTTATTTTTGAGAGAGAGAGAGAGACAGAGGATGAACAGGGGAGGATCAGAGAGAGGGAGACACAGAATCTGAAACAGGCTCCAGGCTCTGAGCGGTCAGCACAGAGCCTGACGTGGGGCTCGAACTCATGGACCACGAGATCATGACCCGAGCTGAAGTCGGCCACTTAACCGACTGAGCCACCCAGGCGCCCCGTGTCACGCACTTACTTTGGATCAGCTGCTCGCACACCTGACGCGCCACTGCTCGGACCATGGCCTGAGACTGCAGATCGCCCTGGATGAAAAAGAAGCATCTTCCTGACTCTCAGGCCCAAGCCCAGCTGCACGGCAATACTTCCAGGATGCAGACCTGGCTTCATTAGCTGTTCCCGCCTGGTCCCTGTGGCTCCCTCGACAGACAGGATTGACCACCATGTGCAGAGAAGGTCATGCAATTTGACACTCATGGTGTCAGGTTCCTGGGAGTCTATATTAAATGTAAAGGCCCAAGTACGTATTTCTGTTCCCAGATTCTAAAAAATTTAATTTTTGAAACAAACCCATATGTATTTAATGCCTCCTTTATAGTTATTTAGAGCTTATAAAATATAGCACTTTTTCAGGCCGTGGCTTATTTACTATCAATTACAACTCAAAGGACAGGCATTAAACCCATTTTATAGATGCACAGAGTTAAACACGTTGCCCAAAGTTTCACAAAGGTAACTGACTGGATGAGCCCAAAGCCGCTGCTGTTTCTACTACCCAGCCCAGTTCTATCAGGCAACAGCACAATTCTATCAGCAGCTGCACAGTTTCTCAAAAGGGAGAGAAGGTCCCTAAAACAAACTGACTTACATGACACAGCCAGTTCGTTGATGTATGTCTGCCATTGGCTGTTAATATTGGCCCATCAGGCAAGACACAAGCCCCATTTCTACTACTTGGCAAATGTACAGGGCTTTTGTTTCTCTGATGCCTTTTTACATCCATTGTATAAGTCTGTCCTCAAATTCACTCTGGAGTTCAGAGAAGTTTGATTCTCTCCCTCTGATCCTTAAAGAAATGGGCCTGAGGTCATTTAGCTGAATGGCAGCAGATATACAACTAGAAACCTGCTCTCCTGACTTCTAGCCCACAGGGTGTTTTTCCACCTGACAATGTGCTCACAGTCCAATGAGTTGAGGAGAGCGAGGAGGGAGGGAATGAAATAAGAGCAATGAATAATCATGACAGTATAAATGGTCATCCTTTATCAGGCTTTGGTGATGAAAGATGTGCAGCCAGCTGTGTGTGATAAACAGAGCCGGAGGGTACTTACTCTTTCTCCTCGTTCCCCCTTTGCTCCAGGGATACCCTGTAAAAAACGTAAATTGTCAAGTTACTTATCACACTGCATTCAGCTGGGCATAATGAGGATGCATCTTTTCTTATTTTGTTAAGATGTTTTTCTTAGCTCTAGCGATTGTGCAGCACAAACAGGTACACAACAGGAATAAACAAACAGCGACCTGTAAACCCAGCAAACAGAAGTAGCTCTTTGAAACATTTTGCTCCCCCAGCCTTTGAATAGGTAGAGAGAGCATTTTTTTTTAACACAAAATTGGGATCATGGGGCAATGCTGTTTTGCCATGTAGTTTCACTGAATAGATCGCTCACATCTTTTCACACTAAACACCTCCCGCCCACAGATTGTACTCTACCGATGCTTCCTGATTTATCTTACAAACCTCTGCTGAATAGCTAAATTGTTTCCATTTTTTAAAGAAGGAAGTAAAAGATCTTCCACCATAAGAGTTCAGGGTAAGAGATGACATTTGTGAAACCCCATAACCCGACTCCACTTTCCGTCTGGCGTCACAGCACACAATTCCTTCCCCACAGTTCTCCCTGATAACGGGAACTCATATTAACATGAATTCTCAGTTAAATTATTATTTTGTTTCGTAGCTTAGCTACTCTTTGACCCATAAGAAACTATTATTACGGCACACATTTTTACTGAAAAGATAAGGGAGTTTTCAAGGTATCTGTAATGAAGTGACACTAATAAGCAAAACATCTGTCTTCAGAGAATTCCACCTATTGTTTCGACTCTAAAACAACGTAGTAGAATTCACTGAACAACATTTTTATAGTCTCTACCAAAAGGATAGTAAATGGCATTTACAGATGGAATGTACCCACATGGTCAGACTGTTGGAGTTGTTACAATAATCTCAACAGGTCCTACCCAAGTATCTTCTCCAGAATCTCTACTGGATCAACAGTCACCTTCAAAATTGTGGTTCACCCCATGGTGTGCAGGGATATTGACTTTCTGGAAAAATAAGATGTCCTGAATTGTAGTGTTAGCCGTTTTTGGAGGTGTAAATCCATCTACTGTGGTTGATTTCAAGCTACAAATGTGCTGTCACTCAAGATGGAAATGAGATGGGAAGAGAAGCACGTAACCTACTCTCCTGAGCAGCTGCAAGCAGTTGGAGCCCACCACTGGTTGTCTTTTCTCCTCTCTCCCCTTGCATCTCGCATGTCTATTCAGCACACACACACACACACACACACACACACACACACACACACACTTTTGCATTGCAATTTCTCATAGCCATTCCTTCTATTCCACGACCCAAGTGCTACCCTTACCATGTCACAATCTCACACCAGGCCATTTGCAACTTCCTTCTAACTGACTTCCTAACTAAAGACCCCCCTTCCAAACCCTCCCCCACATAACCACTAGTCCTTCCTCAGATACCACCAGCATACAACTCACAAAGCTCAGAGACCACTGAATGATGGCAGCTCCTCCTCTATTCAGAATCACTCATTGGTTCTTAGACACCCATGAGACAAAGTTGGTTCTTCAGTTCAGTCTTTTGTTATCTACCTCCAGCCTCCCTATCTGCTACTCCTCAAAATTACACTTTCTCATTCTCACAGACCTGACCTACCCAGTGCATGAAAATATTTGAAATGTAAGAAAAATATTAAAGTATTTAGAAACATAAATTTTATGGGTGAAGTATCAACGGTAGGAATATTCTAATATCAGTTATTTGACACTGCATGTTTTCTTGTCCTATTTACTTAACTGTAAATCAGCTTATGGATTTCTTGTCTCTCTGTAGATGGTAGGATCTCCCAAACTGGAAACCATAACTTACATTACTTTATATTTCTTTTTTTAAAGTTTTTATTTTGAGAGAGAGAGCATGAACTGGGGAGGAGCAGACAGAGAGGAAAAGAGAGAATCAGAAGCAGGCTCTGTGCACCATCAGTGTGGAGCCCGACAGCGGGTTTGATCCCACAAACCGCGAGACCATGACCTGAGCTGAAATCAAGAGTCAGATGCTCAACCGATTGAGCCACCCAGGCACCCCTATTTATATTTCTAAAACCACCTAGCCTGTTTCCTGCATAAAAGAGTTGCTCAAACATTCAACTAAGTCCAATATTAAACTGAAACATTTATTATAAATCTAGGACTTTTGTCTGCTTCCTCTGACCTTGAGTTTCCTTTTGTTATGTTAATAAAGTGAGAAGAAAAATATTAAGTGACTTCAACCATAAAAATAAACCTACCCTTTATGATAATTTTTCAAGATTACAATCAACAAAGCCCAAGATGGGGAACCCGGGTGGCTCTGTCAGTTGAGCGGCCGACTTCGGTTGAGGTCATCATCTCATAGCTTGAGTTTGAGCCCCGCGTTGAGTTCTGTGCGACAGCTCAGAGCCTGAAGCCTGCTTTGGATTCTGTGCCTCCCTCTCTGTCCCTCCCCTGCTCACATTCTGTCTGTCTCTCTCTCTCAAAAATAAACATTTAAAAAATATTAAAAAAAAAAAAACAAAGCCCAAGAGAACTTTATTTAAAAACATACACACACTCATACACATAATGAACATTAGTTCTGGGTACATGGGTGCTCACTCTAAATTCTTACCACTTTGTGATTGTTTGAAATTTTTCATACTAGTATTTTCGGAAAAAAATAGATGAGACATGGGATCTGTAAGCCACTTAAACTCTCTGAGCTTCTTTCTTTGTAGTATCAGGCCAGTAAATTAAATGGTCTCTGGGGTTCCTTACAAGGCTAACGTGCTAGCATCTCACAATGTCGTCATTATTTGGAATGAGGTAGCTCAAGGAACAGGATTTATGAAAAATACAAGCTGGGCTTGCCAGGGCAGAATCTCAGACTCTACAAAGAAAGCATATCCTCACTATAACCTCTCTCCACATGTAGGTTCCATACTCAGTCTGTGTCTAGTTCCCAAACTCCTGTCTCCCCGTTTCTTGGGACTATGCTTGGGACATAGCAGGTACTCAAAAATATGTTAACTGAATGAACAAATGGCTGAATTTTACTTCAAATCTGGATGGCAGCTTCATTTTAACTTCCTTGATTGAAAAAAAAAAAGATACTTAAGACATTCTCAGGCATTGAGCTCCTAGACCATTAGAAAAAGAGTTGATTCTGTTAGAAGTATCAAATTTCCTTTATAAAACTTTTTTTTTTTTGGCTTAAGAAAGATTTACAAGGCATCCTTCCCTCACAATTCTTTTCAGATTCTTATAGATGTACTGGTGTTGTCCTCTTCATTTCTTAGACTCCACAAATGGCCAAGTCCCCAAAGATGCAGCAATGTCCCCTTATAGGTCTAACTGGAGAAAAGAGCTACTTATGTTACCATGAAATAAAACTTCAATGGAACCAGCTTTTCAAGCATTAAATGTACAACAAAAGCCAAAAATTAGCAAAAAAAAAAAAAGTAAATATTCCACTTTTTAAATATATTCAGACACCATCTGCAAATACCAGATTGTTCTCGGCGTGTTAACCTATTTAACCCTATAACAGGCTTGTAAGATTAACTCATTTATTTAATCCTTGTAAGACTCCTAGAAAGTAGACTAATTTATTCTTTGTCGCAGCCCTAGGAGAGATTATTTCCATTTTGCATATAAGAAAAGTAATGCAGGAAGAGGTTGAACAACTCAACTCGCCCATGGTCACACAGTGAGAAAATGGAAAAGCTGGGACCAGAACCCCATCAGCCAGTCTCCGGAGTCTGTTGCCTCCCCAGCAAAGTGTGCTTTCAGCAAAGTGAATGAGAACACTATTCAACAATTTGCCAGCCAGTGTCTTCCATTCCATTTCCTAATTACACAATAATAAAAAAGCAATCATGCATCCCTCCAACTTAACCCTCACAATTCAGAATTCAGTGTTAACTTGGGTCATTTCTTTCTTTTTTTAAAAAAAAATTTTTAATGTTTATTTATTTTTGAGAGAGAGAGAGAGAGAGAGAGAGAGAGAGAGAGAGAGAGAGATTGTGAGTGGGGGAGGGGCAGAGAGAGAGGGAGACACAGAATCCGAAGCAGGCTCCAGGCTCTGAGCTGTCAGCACAGAGCCCGATGTGGGGCTCAAACCCACAAGCTGTGAGATCATGACCAGAGCTGAAGTTGGACACTTAACTGGCTGAGCTACCCAGGCACCCCTAACTTGAGTCATTTCTTAAAAACCAGTTGATCTAGAATATATTTATTTTTGAACCAATACACTATTTGACATCTCCATTGCCAGCTATTGTTTATTAAATTGGCTTCCTCCAAATGTTTAAAACTTAGGAATTAGAGGGCCAACCTGACTGATAACAAAACCTGACAGGTCAGCCCCTTCTGGTACATAGGGATGGATATGTTTAATCCGGCCTGAAATCCCTCAAACTCAGCCTCATGATGCAGGTTATTAAGTAGCTACAGGGCACAGCTAGGCAATTTCAGTAAAAGATCCATTTAGTAGAATATCTGTATGGCAAGAAGTTATTTGTTATTCCAACGTCTCTGACATCTTTTCCTTTGATTTTTGCAAAGTAAAACAAAAACAAAATAAAAATTCCTGAGCAAGGGAAGGTCCATAACTCCACCAAAGTATGCTTTGAGGGAAAACACATATTCCCTGTAAACGTAGGCAAGAAAAAGTGGCACATTTTCCTATAATTTTAGGAATCGCTGAAATGTAAAGAAAAGAAACTACAGTAGTTACATTCATAGGTTCACAGAAGTTTAGTGCTGAGGGAAGAGGAATGATCTCATCATGGTCCAAGTCCCACACATTAAAGATGTCTGTTAACACGAATCAAAACATCCTCACTCAGCTCTAAAGGTCTTCCATGGTCTGACCCTCCACGTCTAAGAATAATCTCCTAGACTCCCCTGCACATCAGCCTAACTAGAATAAACACTGATCCTTATTCTTTCTTCCTTTTAACAAAGACTGATTAAGACTGATTGGGAGAGCTTTACATAACTTGGAATGACTCAACTGCAGATGAAGGGATAGTGGGAGGTCAGTTGGAAGGGAAAGGGCTCATCATGAAGGGCCACATATACCTGGCTGAATATGTGGGACCCATCCTCTGGTAACAGGATCTGGTGAGGAGATTCAAGCCAGGGAATGACACATCAAAGATATACTAGAAGGATCGTCCAGCAACTGGGGAATGGATGAGACCAGGGCTAGAGCAGAGGCCAGGGAGCGGGTTAGAGCTTCCTGTGATAAACTCGGTGAGAAACAACAAGCGTGCAAAATGTAATTGTGGCAGGTGCCAAGAAGCAAGAGAAAGAGTCGAAAAAGATAAAAGGTACAAAAGATGCAGTGCTTTGTGTTGGCTTTATGTTTTACCGCAATCCCCATTGAAACAATGCCAACTCCCTGCCTTTGTGGAAGCAAAGCACACCCTCCTTTCAAGATCCAAAGGAAATGTTGCCTCCTTCAGGAGCTATTCTCCCCATCGCATCAGTTCAGAGGATAGCTCCCTCTCTGCCTCTTCCTCTCTGTCTTTCTGTAGGTCTCTCTGTCTCTCAATGGGACTTTCACAGCAATTTTGTTGTCTTTCCCTTAAACCATTTCTCATTTTTTGCCTTTTATTATACCTACTTA
Organism: Lynx rufus; assembly: GCF_022079265.1. NCBI lineage: Eukaryota > Metazoa > Chordata > Mammalia > Carnivora > Felidae > Lynx > Lynx rufus. The sequence continues at coordinate 49,448,297 of NW_025814826.1, read as the reverse complement.
CATTTAAAAAAAATCACTCTTGGGGTACCTAGGTGGCTTAGTCGGTTGAGCATCCGACTCTTGGTTTGGGCTCAGGTCATGATCGTACAGTTTTGTGAGTTCGAGCCTCGAGTTGGGCTCTGTGCGCACAGTGTGGAGCCTGCTTGGGATCCTCTGTCTCCCTCTTTCTCTTTCTGCCCCTCCCCCCACTCGTGCTTTCTCTCCCTCTTAGAATAAATAAATACACTTTAAAAATCATTTATTTATGTATTTTTTTAAATTTATTTTAATGTTTATTTATTTTTGAGAGAGAGAGAGAGAGAGGACAGAGCACAAGCAGGGAAGGGGCAGAGAGAGAGGGAGACACAGAATCTGAAGCAGGCTCCAGGCTCTGAGCTGTCAGCACAGGGGTCAACGCGGGGCTTGAACTCACGGACTGGGAGATCATGACCTGAGCTGAAGTCAGACATTTAACTGACAGAGCCACCCAGGTGTCCCTTAAAAAAAATCTTAAAACAAAATCACTCTCTAGACTTTCCATGAATGTGAGAAAATTCCTTGGTCATCTTTTGTACCCCTCGGAACCCCTCTTCCCCAAGTCTCTTGTATATATTGTGACTACCCAGCAAATATTTTTACATGAGTGACTTAGGAAACTGACGTCCTGAGAGTCTAGATAAATGGCTTCAGTGATGTGGCTCGCACAGCTAGTTAAGGTCATGTCAGGGCCACATCTAGAACCCAGGAATCCTGACTTCTAATGCAGCGCTCTTTAAATGATGTAGTGGACCTGTCTCCCTATATTGACCTCAAGCTAAACTCATGGCCCCTTCTTACATGAGCTTCACCTCTGTGTGCTCCCCTGCAGGGGAGGCACTGTATTTTAGCCGAGTCTTAAACCTCAGGTAGGAGCTACGCCGGCAGCCGCAGCAAAGCACGGTCCACCCGGGGAAGTCGGTGGCTGCAGGCAGAGTGCATGAAAGCACACGTTCCTGGCACCGGCCTAGGAAACACGTTGCTATTTTCAGTAGGGCAGTCTGTCTTTCTTGGTCTCTTTCCCTCCTGCCTTCCTAGACAGACATCCATGGGAAATCAATCAAGGCCTTAACACCACGACACCGAGCCTGCTTTACTAGTCACGCCCGTCTGGCAGCCAGCAGGCATCTGGCTGCTCACCTCCCGGAGCACGGAGCACGAGGAAAAGTCTGGGCGGGACAGTTCAGAGAACAACTGGCTTTTGACAGAATACCCACAGCCTACCACTGTGGCGTCCCCGCCCAGTGCCTATACACTAAATGGTTTCTGTCTTGGATAAAAATTCCAGGGCCACGGGGGCCCTTTTCTGTTGATTTACAATGATCGAAGACAATATTATTATTTTTTTTTTTCCAACGTTTATTTATTTTTGGGACAGAGAGAGACAGAGCATGAACGGGGGAGGGGCAGAGAGAGAGGGAGACACAGAATCGGAAACAGGCTCCAGGCTCTGAGCCATCAGCCCAGAGCCCGACGCGGGGCTCGAACTCACGGACCGCGAGATCGTGACCTGGCTGAAGTCGGACGCTTAACCGACTGCGCCACCCAGGCGCCCCCCGAAGACAATATTATTAACGAGTGCTTTCTTTCCGGGAGATAGTTTGTTGGCATTTCTGTATGGCCATATTCAAGAGCTACAACAGGCCAGGTGGATAAGCAGAGTGGGGTTCTGCTTACCTAACACATTGTCCACCCTTCGTACACCCCATTTTCTTCTCCGTAGGATCCTGGAGCTGGTTCTTCTCTCCTGTCCCATCTCTCATAGATCATATGAACCCAGCTCAGGTTAAGGGAAACTAGTTCTAGGAGGTGTCAGCAAAAGTTCAAGGAACAAAAAGATCAGCTCGTGCACACGTGATTTTATTAACCAAATTAACCGGCTCTTGCTTTTTCTCATTTCATTTCAGGATGCCTCAAAGTCTTTGATGTCCTGAAATCCCTCATGACTTTCTGAGAAACAGATTTAGTATGCACAGTCTCTGACACTGCTTTAACCAGCACCCCTTACTCTCCGAGCCCCACTGACATATTCCAGAACTCTTGTTCCCAAGAACAGTTTGGGAAGCAGACTAAAGCCTGGTAGGAGAGATAATGTTTTCAAATCTCTTTTCTGGTGAGGAATAGACTAGGACCAAATGAACGGAAAAGTTTACAGTGAAAGGATGGTAGAGACAGGAGTGTGTGTGTGTGTGTGTGTGTGTGTGTGTGTGTCTATGCACATGTGCCTGCATGTGTGCTTGTGCATGACCATGAAGGTGAGTGTTAGAGTATGTTTCCACATGCATGACCATAATTAGTAATACCATTTTGATTAAAACTATATGTGTGAAGAGAAAGCAATCAAATTTTCTTCTGTGACCCATTACAGCTGGATTTGAAAAGAGGAGATATAAAAGTGTTTGAACAATGACATTGTATTTGGAATGAGTATATGGCTTTGTAAAGTAACTGCTGAGAAGAGCATTCATTTGGGTGTGCAAATGAGGATGTGCTTGCTAAAATCTGGAGGCATTTTTTATGTTCATATCTTGTGTGTGTGTGTGTGTGTGTGTGTGTGTGTGTGTGTATACACCTGCACATGTGTCATGTAAATCTTAGCTTGGGAAAGAACTCTGAGGATGAAATAATTATACTGAAATAAGTTTAGAGAACAAAAAGTAGTATGGCAGTCTGGGTAGCCAGAGGGAGAGTGGTGTCTTTCCAAATGAGAACCAATGTTTCTGTAATGTTTTGTTGACTGTGGTAGGCAGAAAAAGCATCCCCCAGAGTGTCCATGTCCTAATCCCCAGGCCTGTAAATATATTACCTTATGTGGCAAGAGAGACTCTGCAAATGTGACTTAGTCAAGCATTTTGAGGTTATCTAGGGACACTCTCTAGGATTATCCGGTGGCCCAGATATAATCATGTAGGTCCTCAAGGCAAAAAACCTTTCTAGACTGTGCTCAGAGGGAGATGTGATTAGGGAAGAATGGCCAGAGAGCTGAAACACTGCCGACTTTGGAGATGGAAGTAGGCCATAAGCCAAGGAATGTGGGGGTCTTTGGACACTAGAAAAGACAAAGAAATAGATTCTCCCCTAGAAGCTCCAGAAAGGAAATGCCAACACCTTGATTTTAACCCAATGAGACCATGTCAGACTTCTGACCTAAAGAACTATAAATTAATAAATTCGTGTAGTTTTAAGGCACCAAGATTGCAGTAATCTGTTATGGCAGCCATAGAATCTTAGCTCGTTAACATCTCCGCCCTCACCCTTCAGATTTCACTCTTCCACAACTTCTTCACCTGTTTGCGGTACTGCATACATTTACGCATCTCCAATTACTTCAGTTTACGGATACAGATTTAGTGTGTCACAGATAATGTCAGAATGCTGACTAATACCGACACGTAGAAGGAACAACTTGAAAGTCACAGAAGATGCCATATGTGGTTTTGGAGGCCATTAAATGTAACCACCTCAGCCTACAGATGAGGAAACCGACCCAGATGTGCTCATTTCTTTCTCTCCTATCTCTCTCTCTCCTTGAGTCTATCTCTATCCCTCCCGTTGATCACACTTAAAAACCCTCAGAAACTAGAAGCACAAAAATGGGAGGTAATTAGTTCCACTTACTGGCTTTCACTTATTTGCTTACGTGTGAGTGTGTGTTTCGACGAGAAATCTTGTCTTTCTTGCAGGATTTCGAAAGAAAAATCTATTCCCATTCTTATTAATGCTTGAATTTCTCAACTTTGTATTTTTTCCCCAGGAGACAGGCCTAATTAACACATAGCTATTACACCCAATCCCTGTAAAGATGACACTGAACTCACCTAGACAAACAGAGAATTGCAAACATTGGAAATATACATTAGCAGAAGCATAGCTGATTATTCCCTATGGGGACCATCTGTCTCTAGCCATGATATATGCACAGTCTGATCTTCCTCTTTCCCCCAGAAGCTTCTCTGGTTTCCTTCATACATTCCCACAGAGTCCAATACTGAAGAAACATTTTTGGCCAACACAGATGCTGGTAAATTTAAACACATACATAAACCAAGGGATGACTGAGCAACTGCTACTGCTGCATACTCACAGGTGGCCCCAGGGCACCTTGAGGCCCCATGCTTCCTGTGATCCCTGGGACTCCGGGGGCGCCGGGAATGCCCTGAATAGAGAGAGAGGAGAATGGAACAAAGGTGAGTACTCATACATTCTCATCGAAGACAGCCAGTTCTCAAGAAGGAGTAACAAACACACACAGAGATAGCTTCCTTCTCCCTCAACACCAAGACTTGGAGCAATATCCATTGCTCATTCCTGTTCCCAACTACCATAAAAGTAGGGGAGATATTTTTCAGAAGCCACACTATTAGGCGTAGTTTGTTCAAATTTGAGCCTTAGCTATGTTTAAGGAAAACTAAATCAATGCAGGGGGTTGTATAGGCAAAGGGGCTCTGATAGAATTATCAAGCAACATGGATATATTAGGTAGAGCTCTGTACCAAGGAGTGAGTTGTTAACCCAGAGCAAAGATGGCTGCCAAGGTGAAGGTTGAGCAAAAGAAAATTTCTCAAAAGAAGTGAAATGCTCTAAAGCAGAAAATATCCTAGTAGTTTCCGGAAATACTTACAATTGGCCCAGGTGGTCCTGGAGGGCCAGAGGACCCATCTTTTCCAGGAAAGCCCTGGGGAAAAGAAACAGTGTGTTAACTATGCAATTGCTTTATATGGGTTTCAGATAGATGTACTTAATCCCATTTAATATTTGGAGGGGGCAAGTGCTGTTGCTTACTCTGGACTTCTAAGGATTCACCGCTTCTAAACCCTTCATAAGAATTGTTCTTGGCAAGACTTTTGTGTCTGTTGGCTCTGTGAAATTGTCTAGCACAAGAATTTTAGGTCTAAGTAAGACATGCCACTTACAAACTTAAACAGGAACTTGTTTCCAGAAAGTGTTTTTCTTAAACCAAGCATAACAAATGAAAAGGGAGATGAAGTTTTGGTAATCAATCAGACAAAAAGACAAAAAGACGAGTCAGTATCCTTCATGATCTGAAGTCAGAGAGCATTTGGGGCAAGGACTATCAAAGAAATCGACATTACAAAATTACTATAATATCTGAAACTGCAACTCTTCAGGAGCAGCCTGGAGAACAGTGGGGTAGGTTTCCTGTTGCAATGATATGGTTTTGACTGCTGGGCCCAACTTGTTCAATGTGTCATCACGAGCTTACAAATGAGTGCATGTTGGCTTCCCATTCCATGTTGGAAGGGCTTAAGGCAGAAGGCAAATGATATTCTTTCTGAAAGTATCTTCCTAAATGATTTAATGTGGGTAAGTGTGTGTTGGTTTTATGTGAAAAATATAACCGTCGGCATGAGTGATTCTTGAATGGTTATGGTTCTAAACTGTGGATGCCGGTCCTTCCAATCCAGTTAAAGACAGGAAAAAGGATCTTCAGTCTGAATTTTATAACAGGTTAATAAAATATTAATCAAAACATCGTGTCCTTCTACATGGAGAAGTGAACTTTTTGTCTTGAGATTTGTCTCTCTTCGGAATAAAATCCATTTCCATCTCAAACCAACTCAACCCAAGTCAAATCAACCTCTCTTGGCTCACTTGTTGTCTCTCCCAATTCCTTTTCTGAAATCTGTGCCACTTTTCCAGTGAGCTGTTTTTTCCCACTTTGTCTTGTCCATGAAAATCATCTTCTTAGGGGTTCCTGTCCACATTCCCATTCTCTCTCCCTACTTCAAGGTATCAAATAGAAGAATAAAGATGAGACTGGACAAAAGGATACGGGGTGTGACTGGGAAGAAAGGAACCAAAGGGGGCATGATGAGGGGGTGGGATAAGTATGTAGGAACAGCACTGGAGGGCCAGCAAGGCCCTCTCATGCTCTCAAGCTCAAATACTGGCAACTCTGAAAACTAGATAAGGTTGATGATTCTAGAGCTCACCGATATTTGTGATTTTCCTTTTCTGCCCAGGCACATTGTGAGGCTAAATTCCCAGGCTCCGGTTCCAGGAATCATGTTGGAGCCACAGTGCTGAATTCCGGCCAATGGAAAGGGGCCAGTTCCAGTTCTGGCTTATGAAAATTTCCTGTGGGTAATCCTCCACTCTCTTTTCCCCTTTTGTAGCAACTTCAGAGCCCACATGTTAAAGATTAAAGTGTCCCAGGATGGAAAGACCCCGAGTTTCTAAATGACCATATGGAGTAGAGACTAGACCTCCCCACTCCTGTCTATCTTGTTGATAGCATTGGGTTGTGAGCCAACAATAGACTTTATTTTATTTTATTTTATTTTATTTTATTTTATTTTATTTTATTGCATTGCATTGCATTGCATTGCATTGCATTGCATTAAACCACTGAGATTTTAGGGTTGTTTGTGATATCAGTTATCCTACACTAATATACCTGCCGCTAGTTGTGGGTTTTTTTACTACTATTTCTGTTTTTTCAGTTAAGACATTCAGTCAAAAATATTAAGTCAGGGGGCACCTGGCTGGCTCAGTCACTAGAGCATGGCTCCTGATCTCAGGGTCATGAGTTCAAGCCCCATGTTGGGTTTAGAACTTACTTAAAAAAAATTAATTCAAAAAGCTGCAGTAATAGACCCCGATACAGATTAAGTTACACACACACACACACACACACACACACACACACACGCACACACCCTTTTGGGGATTTGTTAACTAAATAGCAAAAATTAATGCTGACATAGTCTGAAAGAAATTATTTTGCATGTTGTTTAAATATAGCATAAAAGATCAGAATATGTGAGAGATGAACAGGACCTAAGAGCTCCTTCAGTTCAATCCTCTATGGTGTAAGTGAGAAAACATGAGACCAAGAGAAGTTAGGAGACCTTATAATTAAAAATAAAAAGGAATTTTAAAAAATGTGTTATTTTCTCAATGAAGTTCACATAAGAAAAAAATGGACTCTGGGCACGTATTCGATAATTTAAGAAGACATTTTAAAAAGAAAATTTTTTGCTTCCTGCCTTACAACTCTTCCAGCAGTGGATGGGAAGCAAACACGGACCCGTGTGTAACCCACACATGACACACCGTCAACACAACGCCCAGCAATCAACACCGTAGCGTTGCTGCAGGAGGCCTTCCCCAAAACAAGCAGGGGTAAGTTTATTCACAGGGAGGCAAGCCATGGCATATTTTCTTAAAAGAAAAGTGCATCAGGGGCACCTGGGTGGATCAGTTGGTTAAGCCTCCGACCTTGGCTCATCATCTCACAGCCGGTGAGTTCGAGCCCCGTGTTGGGCTCTGTGCTGACAGCTCAGAGCCTGGAGCCTGCTTTGGATTCTGTAACTCCCTCTCCTGCCCCTCCCCTGCTCACACTCTGTCTCTCTCTCAAAAATAAATAAACCCTAAAAAAAAATAAGAAAACTGCATGATTCCAAGGAAGATCTGCAGGAAATAACACATTTACGCCCCCCTCCCAATCAAGAGGAAGGAGCTGAAAAAGAGACACATCAGTTCTGTCCTCCACAGTGGCACTGAAGGATGTTCTTGTGAACAGTTCTGAATTCTCCTGATTTCTGGACCCCACATGTGACTCATCTGGAAGGGAAGACAGAGCAATGTTCCCACATCATAGGAGCTAAATTTGGCGGAGGGGCTCATGGTTGAGTGTGATCAAAAGAGGATGCTAGAGAGAGCCAAAACATAAGAGACTCCTAAAAACTGAGAACAAACTGAGGGTTGATGGGGGGTGGGAGGGAGGGGAGGGTGGGTGAGGGGTACTGAGGAGGGCACCTGTCGGGATGAGCACTAGGTGTTGTATAGGAACTAATTTGACAATAAATTTCATATTAAAAAAAAAGGATGCTAGACAAGATGTTTGCTTACTCTGTGTCATTCTACCTGCCAGAAGCTGAGAGGGCAGACATTAAGTTTTACTCATTGTTCCATTCCTAATATTTTCCTAGCACATTGCTGGCACAAAACTAGGCACTAGCAAAATGTTAGTTAGAATTCGAATAAAATTGAGGATGCTGGAAGAAGTGTTCTGATTACCGGGTTGACTAAATAAGTATTAATCTCAAGCACAATTAGTCTGGAAATGTGTGTAGGGCAGGGGGAAATGCCAGTGTCATCGCCCTTGCTGCTGAGCTGTCCACAACGCAGGAGAAAGGCATCAGGAGTCAGGGACTTTCAGAAGCTGAAATTTCATTTCAGTGAATATCTTAGGGGTAATTTTCTAGAAGCAGACCTGGATATTATGCCTTTGATATCTAGACGGACTGTACTTGGGAGGCACCTGCTAGGGAGGAAAGGAAGCAGGAGAGGGCCTGGGAAGAGGCATGAGAATTGGCTATCACTGAAGTCTGGCCTCAGCTTATCCCATGAGGAGAGCTGGAGTGGGAGTTATAGCCCAGATATAACCTATGGTAAGGTGTTATTCATTCCTATCAGTTAGTCATTAACCGGGACCAAGGTGGCATTTCCAAGGGCAATTCTCTGTGGAAGGGCCAATTCGGAACCAAGCATGAATCTGAATCGAAGGGCCAATTCTGAATCGAGCATGTTTGGATATGACAGTTCAAGAATAAAAGCATTCTTAAGGTTACCGTGGGTTACCGGCTTCTCTGATTCCAAAATAAAACGCACTCGTTCCATATTGTTATAACTAAGATGATATTAAAATTAATACCATTTTAGAATCATTATCCAACCCATTTTCCCCAAATTTTCTTCCTAACCCTAGAAAATAAAAAGTTCACATTTTTCATCATGTAAATAGGATTTGCAGTTTAATTTTTTAATCACATGAGTAAACATGTTTTTTTACTTGGAAGCCTCACATTTGTCACATTAGAAAATTATTTGCAGAGCTACTCTGTGCTGTGCTTTCTGGTAGGATTTGGATAGCTAATGAGGAACAACACAGTCTTTCCAAGAAGTTTCCAGTTTTGAGCAAAGTCAATGATTGAAAGAAAATGACAATGTGCTATGATGATGGATGAGAAGAGTTCCATGGAAACATGTAGGAAGAACACAGTATCCTGGCAAGGGAATGGAGAGAGGGCTTGACTGGAGAGACATTTGAATCAAGGGACCTAGGATGACTGGGCCACTGCATTAGTTTCCCTGCTTGTGGGCCGCCATGACACCACATTACGGCTCATCTTTGCAAACCAGGCAACATACAGCCAGGGCTCAGATCCTGCCTCTCATCCCTTCACCTCAGGGTGAGGAGCAAGGGCAGGACCTTTTCTATATAAGAGCAATAAACCTGGTGAAGAGAAAAACTCTGTAAAATGTCCGCATGTTACAAGGCAAAATAATTGGCAAATCCTAGCCTTGGGATTCAGCTTAATCTAAATCAAAGCTCATCGAATGAATGGCCATCAACCCTTACCAACTAAAAATGTGTTTGCATTTTCCAGAACATTTCTATGTCTATACGTTTTCCATTTCATGTTAGGTAGCCAATCTGAGAAGACATATGTTTGTGAATTAAGCACTCCCAGAAAAATCAGAAGCCCCTAATTAAGCAATGAAGAATGAAGAGTAGGGAATAGAAGATTAAGTGATAAGCATAATATAGACATTCACTGAAGCCGACAAATATATTTTTTCAAGCGCATGAAATCAGCCACCCACAAACAGGGATGTTTTATGACATGAATAGATCCAGGCATTTTTCTTTTCCTGAGATTCCCACCTTAAAATATTAATATGCACCCACAACCCACATTAAAAGTAAGTTTTGCTATAAAAGCTTGAAAGGATTTTTATAATTTGTTTTTGAAAATAGTCGGCTATGAGCAAGCTGTTAAGTTATGGTTGGCTATGATTTGTCAGCAAAAGGAACTCTCCCCCTACATTTGCTTTCAAAATCACTGATACTTGAATGAATACTAAATTTACTTATGGCTGAAATTGGCAAAGTGTACTGTTTTATAGACATTTAATTAACCATTCATTCATTTCCATTTCGCTGTTTTCTTTTCCATGTTCTGGAGCATATATACACATATTGAGGTGGCAAGAATTTCCTATGGAGTCTTAAAAAGTCTGTAGTTTCTAAGTTCTGTGTCTATGAAATTTAAAGGATGAAACCAATGTGCCCACAAAGAGTGTTGTAACTAAAATTAAAGTCAGAAGCTAGAATATTTATGTTTAGGTAGCTATCAGTGTTCAGAACTGGTGACTCAATCCTGATACACACCACCCATGCCTTTTTTGAAGACTTAAATGGTGAGTCACAAATATTAACCTTAAGATTCTGCAACATGCCAATTGTTAAGGTCCTCTTACACTACACCCTCAGGTACAGTGGGGATCTTTAAGCAACAGGCATCCGATGGGTTTGTTTAGAGGAACCAAACCTCTCTAGTGAGGCCTAGAGAAAAACTTGAAGACATTCTTGCTGCACAATTTCAACCCTGTGGCATGGCTCTGGACTGCTGTGAGCACCAGCCAATGTACCAGCATGGCAGTCAGCCATGGGAAATAAGGTTGCTACTTGCAGCAAAGGATTAAGACCAACCACCAGATTAAGAGGCCAAGCACCAAAAAGCCACAGACTCTGTAAATACTGGCCCAGGTTAGATCAGTCATTAAGTGTTGGTACCACGTTGAGTCACACTGGGGAATTTTCAGACACACACACACACACACACACACACACACACACACACACAATCTATGTGTGTATAAATGTATATATAAACATGTGCATATATTTACATATATATACACAATATACCTTTTACTATAGTCATATATGTATATATTACATATGTAATTTAAAGAATTGTTTAATGTTTATTTATTTTGAAAGAGAGAGTGAGTGAACAGGGGAGAGGGGCAGAGATAGAGGGAGTGAAAGTATCCCAAGCAGGCTCCACGTTGTCAGCACAGAGCCCAATGTGGGGCTCAATCCCATGAGATGTGAGATGATGACCCGAGCCGAAATCAAGAATTGAACACTTAACTAACTGAGCCACCCAGCTGCCCCTACATTTACATAAATTTAAATGTATGTAAATTTCCACATACATATACACATGTATAAACATATATATACACATATATAAACATATTTTCAGTAACCTAAAAATTCAGTGAATTGAAACAGCAGTAAAATTCTATGAAAGAAATTACTTATACAGTAGGCGTAATAGTATAGCAACCCACTACACTATCCAGTGTTTCTAAAAACCTAGCTGATTATCAGAATCATTAAGCTTTTTAAAACGATCGATTCCAAAGTCACACACAAGACCTTGTGTATTGGAATCTTGAGGTCTAAGCCCAGGAATCAGTGTATTTAAAAACAAAGCAAAACTTGAAATAACAACCTGATCCCTTAAGCTGTAGAACTGCTGGTTTATGAATATGAAATGTCTGGCCTGGCCCCGAAGGATGGCCTTGGAAACAGAGTGCAAGGCAGATATGATCTGCACCCCGTGCTCCAACAGAAGGATCTGTAAAGCCAGTAATAACATACAACAAATCCCCTAACTGTTCTCAAATGTGTCCCAGATGTGCCACTATCCAAATGAAGGTGAAAACTAATTGAAACATATTCCTATGTGTGAACTATCAACTTCTACTTCACCAAGAAAGTAACCCAAACTGGGTTCTTACAGCCCAAAAATTCTAGGCGAGGTATCTTCAGTCCTGTTTATTAAATATCCTTAATGCAAGACTTTCCTACATGAACATGATCCCATAGTGACCTTTATTAAACATAACGTTTAGAAATAAAGAGCTCAGTGTTGGAGCCACAGGGATGGATTATAATCCTGGTTCCAACACTTACTAGCTGTGTGGCATTGTTCAAAGACTTCCATTTTCTAAGCTCCAGAGTCTTCCTCTGTAAAATGGGGGTAAAAGTGCTCAGCATTTGTGGGTTTTCTGAGGATTATAGAACTAACATCATAAAGCACCTGCACTTAGTCAATAATTAGTAATAGTGATTCCTGTTATTTTTATTCAGATAAGCTGCCAAGTCCTAACGGCAAGTACTATCATCACTGTGGCTGACTGTGAGAATGTTTCCCTGGGTTTTATAAAAACCCATCTAGACCCACAAAAAAGAAAACCAAATCATCCTCTCCACTGGCTTTGTGATGGCTTTTTACATTTCTTCTTCTGAAGGAGGAAAATACTCAAGGGGGATAGTGTCACGAATCTTCGTATTTAAGAAAATGTTCCTTGGATAAATCTCTTATCACTGCTTAGCATTTATGATAGGAATTAAATCCAGATAATTGACTCAAATTCCATTTGTCAATAATATTTTAAATCCAATTCACTTCGATGAAATGGAACATTCATCACAAAAATGGCCTTTATATACATCAAAGCCACATCAAAAGGAAGCACGTTCCCAGTGTACTTTCAATGTGGAACCCAAGAAAGTTAAACAACAGCAACAAACCACTTGCTTTTTCTTTAGACTCCTTTTTAGAGTTCTTTAAAATCCTCCAAGGCATCTTGATATGGCAAGCACAGGCATTATAAAATATACTGTCCTGACTTATTAGGTTACATTGAAAATAGTTAATACTAATATTAGCTAAAATTAAATTTTTATATAGAAATTCTTTATATGAATCAATTCCCACAGTAACTCTATGGAGTCAAATATTTTTTCCACTTCACAGATGAGTAAAGTGAGGCTTGGAGATAGCAAGTAACTGGCCCAATGTCATTACAGCGGGGGTTCAAACTCAGGTCTGGCGAACAGACCAAATCTACAATATTCACCACTGGCCCTGCTTCTCATAACCTCGCAAGTTCAGCAGAATTCATGTGTAGAACATTTTTTTTCTACTATTCGATCTTTTCCAGCTGAGAAAGGGAAGCTGTGGTTATGGCATGGATATGGGAGGACCAGTAACCTGGGGCAAAGGACGCATTCCAAATGAAGTTCACTTGGAATTTAAAGATGAATACCCTCCGTACTATGGAGGAATTACTATCCACCAGGTGCCATAAAGTATCTATCTCCTTGTCATTTTTGTTTCTTGTCTCTCCGACTTTTTATATAACCATATTAAGAACTGGAAAATAAAAATAATTTTTACTATTTCTATTTGGAGTGTTTGACAGAAAGATCATGCTCTTGGAAGTAAGTGAGCCCCGAACTGGAAAAGAGGTTGTGTTTTCTTTTCTTTCTTCCCTTTTCAAATTCTTTCTCTCACTTCTTATATTTATCATCCACATCTTGCCTGTTCTTTGTAGTTTCGCTAAGGATCACCTGACGCCCAGGGTGGGGGCTGAGAGACCCACTCTACATCAGAAGAGCTCAAAGATCACAGGAAGGCCCTCAGGTCACAGACACCAAGGAAAGAAAAGGAAGGAGCCAGAGGGAAGTGGCAGGATACACAGTGAGAAAGGAAGATGAGACCTGAATGCTATTGGTGGGAAAAGCTCAGAATGAAGCTGAACGCATTTCACTGTGGACGTGCACTGTTGCTTTGATTTTTACTTTCTTAAATTCTAATTTTTTGAGGACACAATTTTTTTCTCAGCCATACTGAAATATAATTGACATATAACACTGTGTAAGTCTAAGGTGTCAACTTGTTGTTGATTTGATGCATTTATATAGTGCACAGTGATTGCCTCCATAGCTTCAGCTACCGCCTCCATCCCATCACACAATGACCACTTATTTTTTGTGGTATGAACATTTGGGACCTACTCCCTTAGCTAAAGCTGCCTTTTAAAATGTGGTCCTGGACCTCATCAAAATAAAAAGCTTCTGAATAGCGAAGGAAACAATCAGCAAAACTAAAAGGCAACCAACGGAATGGGAGAAGGTATTTGCAAACGACATATCAGATAAAGGGTTAGTATCCAAAATCTATAAAGAACTTATCAAACTCAACATCCAAAAAACAAATAATCCAGTGAAGAAATGGGCAAAAGACATGAATAGACACTTCTCCAAAGAAGACATCCAGATGGCCAACCGACACATGAAAAAATGCTCAACTTCACTCATCATCAGGGAAATACAAATCAAAACCACAATGAGATACTGCCTCGCACCTGTCAGAATGGCTAACATTAACAACTCAGGCAACAACCGATGTTGGTGAGGATGCGGAGAAAGAGGATCTCTTTTGCAGTGTTGGTGGGAATGCAAGCTGGTGCAGCCACTCTGGAAAATGGTATGGAGGTTCCTCAAAAAACTAAAAATAGAAGTACCCTACGACCCAGCAATTGCACTACTAGGTATTTATCCAAGGGATACAGGTAGGCTGTTTTGAAGGGACACATGCACTCCAATGTTTATAGCAGCACTATCAACAATAGCCAAAGTATGGAAAGAGCCCAAATGTCCATCGATGGATGAATGGATAAAGAAGATGTGGTGTGTATATATATATATATATACACACACACACACACACACACACATACATACATACACAATGGAGTATTACTTGGCAATCAAAAAGAATGAAATCTTGCCATTTGCAACTACATGGATGGAAATGGAAGGAATTCTGCTAAGCAAAATTAGTCAGAGAAAGACAAATATCATCTGACTTCACTCATATGAGGACTTTAAGAGACAAAACATATGAACATAAGGGAAGGGAAACACAAATAATATAAAAACAGGGAGGGGGACAAAAGAGAAGAGACTCATAAATATGGAGAACAAACAGCGGGTTACTGGAGGGGTTGTGGGAGGGGGGATGGGCTAAATGGGTAAGGGGCACTAAGGAATCTACTCCTGAAAACATTGTTGTACTATATGCTAATTTGGATGCAAATTAAAAAAAATTAAAAATAAAGAAAAAATAAGCTATATTCTTATTACGCAACTAAGTGTGCGTAATAAGTGGAAAGATTAAATGTACATATGGGAAACATTCTATGAAAATATGTTTCCAACCTCAGTGATAGAATTGGAAAACACAATTAGAGTGACTGTTAGATGCTAAAATAATGTATCACCTTTATGCTGTGTTTTTAAAGATGTTATTTCTAATGGAGCTGCATTTTTGCCACATGTTGTATAAATAAGTTGTTTCTTGTTATTCTTTAGGAGCTAAGTATGCTCCTAATTCCAGATGCATCCATTACACTTCATAAAAACAATTCAGGTATTTAAAAATAATAATAATAAAATAAAAAAGTAAAATCAAATCAACTGTGGTTCTGCACTGCGCTCCATCACTTGCCAGCAGGAGGCTGAGACTTGTTCAGTGAGGAAGTCCAACTTTTGCTGGACTTGCTTATGGCCCCAGGCCCAGAGCTGAATGTGAGTTGCCTCTAAGAGTCAAAGATTCCTCACGGGAAAAGCCAGAATAAGCTAGAAACATTAGAAAACATGTTCCTTGCTTAAAGAGGAGAGGTTTAATCTTCTCCTTTTTATTTTTGCTCACCTTTCCCTCTTTCCAGCTAAACTAAGGGGCAACATTGACACTGGCCCCAGGGAAGAGGTGCTAACTGTCCTGTAAGCCGACAGTCAAGGTGCTGGTGCTAGCTTTGGGCTGGGAGTTCTTATCTGTCAATAAGAGAAGACAAAGATTGAAAAGGAAGACGAATGGGCAGTAATGAGTAGCCTACCACTCTTAGAGCAAATCCCACTCACTCCCCTTCCTGCCGAGGCTCTCCAAGGATGTAGAAGCACAAACTGGACGTCATCACACAGATTTATCCCAGCTGCTTCCTCCTCTGTCTCGAGTGTGCTTTCCTCACTCAGGGTCAGGGGCAATGAAGGTACAGTAATAGGAAGTGATTTAAGGGGGTAGTGAGAAGAAAAGACAAAATAACTCTGCCTCCCTGAGTTCTAACTGGGCAGTTTTCTGCAAGTGGCTTTCCAGGCATTTTAATGGGAAGTTTCATCATCCGGTGTTTGCTTTCAGTCTGTTCTACACCATGGTTGTTATTGTTTATTTTATTTTTTTCTGATTGCAGCTTTGCCTTTGAAGATGGCCAACAGCAGAGCAGGAGTAATCCTCAAGTTTTGTCCTTAGTACTCTCAGCAACACCCCTCTCTCACTGCCGAGCCACAGAGACCTAGATACTGCTGCTGCTCCAGAGAGACTCGGCGCTTCATGAAGGTGCTCTGTGTCCAGATCTGCCACGATGGCCATGAACACTGGTTCCGGACCTCCTCCTTTACAGCGCTGCTAAGTAACTATCTCATCGTTTTGGACGCTTCACTTTCCTTAAGCTCCCAGATATTTGACAAAACACATCAGAGCCACCTAAGTAACTGTTTTCACCCACTTGCCCTTCCTTCTCCAACTGTCTCTGAGGAACACCCATTTGTTTTCCCGGCCCAGGGTAAGTGTCATGCCCCTGACGCCACCATATCCTTCCCTGACCTCTAGGTGGATGGTCTAGGAATTGCCTCCTTTAGCTATTAAAAGTTTCTCCTCTTCTGGATCCTTCCCCTTTGGTCGCAGTAATGGACAACCCTCTCTAGGCTGAGCACAGCACGTGGCACATAGCATGTCCTCAGGTAAGATGTGTGCTCAAGTAATATCTTATTAAATAAGATATAGGCAGTGCCCCCAGCCCTGCAAGCAGGGCAACGATGTTACACAATTCCAGGAGGCACCAGCATATTCTATTCTGTGTGAATGGCACCCCCTCAAATTATACGCTGAAATAGCATTGTCCTTTTCTAAAACAATTGTCACAGAATTTGTGTAATATTTTTAAAACATGACCCTATAAGAATGAGTACCTCCCGAAAAGCGGATTACTTAGAAATAAGTCCATTTCTATCCAAGAATTTTTCAAAATAGGAATGGGATGCATTCTGAAAGTTTTGCCTCCAGATTGAAGGAGGGAGGACAATAAAATCCACGTGTAGATATTTTATCACTTTATTACAGCTCTAAGGCTGTTCATTCTCTAAAAGAAAACATGTTTGAAGGAATAGCAAAATTTTTATTAAAAGCCTGTGTTGGTATGAAAAGAAAAAAAGTAGCTTTAAAAGAAAAAAAAAGTGAATTTTTAAAAGAAAGTATTCCCAAACCAAATGATCCAAACACCAATACGATACGTTTGATTTGGGAGTTCTTTTCCAAGACTCGTCTCCCTGCATAGATAAACCAAGTAAATTCTCTGCACCAAATCTTTAGAATTGCCATTTTCAGAGCTTCAGGAATCATGAAAGAACCTAGATGTGCAACGGAGCAGGATCTTAGCCTAAGCCCTTTGCCAAAACATATAAATACTTCTAGACACTCTTTGTACATTCACAAGAAACCTACATAAATCTAACTTTTAGAAAATGCCTCCTTTAGATACGGTTACTTGGATATGATTTACAGACTGAGTAGTTCCATTTAATGGGCAGAGACTAAACAGATTTTAAGCAAATGAAAGTTTGACGTAATAAAAAAAAAAGAACATGGAAGGAATTTAAGGCCCCACACCTACATGTCTATAGAAAAAACAATTTCCTTATTCTTGAGCCCTATAACTATCCTGAGCTAAAGGCGGATCTTGTTTGAGTAGAGAAGTGAGTCTTTCAGCCGGTCATTTGCCAACCCAGTGGGTAAGTTGTACCAACAATAACCAGGGCATGCCAAATGTGTTGTCCTTCATTGGATCAGATCCAAGTAGTTGCCACTCCATATAATTCAGTCTTGACAGAATTTGTGGAGCTACCCAAATCCTAAATCAGAGACCATTTAAGAAAGACTAGCCATTGCTGAAAATTTAATGACTTCCTATTGCCTTCCTGATAAAGCACAAAATTCTTAGCCTAAAAATAAAATATTTACTTGGATTTGTGTTTACTTCTACAGCTTCATTTCTTGACAATCTGCCCAGATCTGAGTGTGTACGTACATGATACGCACGCACACATACGCACACTGTACTCTACTCTCCAGCCACACTGAGCTCTGTGCAATACTGGAAATGCCCCGCCTTCTCTTCATCACCACACCTTTGTGCATGCTGTTCTCTGCTTGCAGTAGCTTTCCTATCCTCATGCACCTGGTTAATTTCTAGCTCTCATTTGAGGCTCAGCCCTGATGGTGCCTCCCCCAGGAAGCTTTCCCCAACCCTCCAAGTCTGGCTTAGTTATCTATTCTTTGTAAATACTCTCATCAGGCTCTGCAAATACCCCCATTATTGCATGTATTACAGTTTCTTATTTGGTGATATTTTCTTCCACTGAACTATAAACTCTTTGAGGATAAGAACCTTAAACCTGGCTCAGTGAAAATGTGCTGGCTAAACAAACACTGGGTGTTAACTCATTCCTCTCCTGACCATCCTTATAATTTCTTTTGCTGCTGTCCATGTGAACAGGTTAAAAGAAGAGATAAGTGACAACTATTAAATAAATAAAAAATACTGTCGGGGCGCCTGGGTGGCGCAGTCGGTTAAGCGTCCGACTTCAGCCAGGTCACGATCTCGCGGTCTGTGAGTTCGAGCCCCGCGTCAGGCTCTGGGCTGATGGCTCAGAGCCTGGAGCCTGTTTCCGATTCTGTGTCTCCCTCTCTCTCTGCCCCTCCCCCGTTCATGCTCTGTCTCTCTCTGTCCCAAGAATGGATAAAAACGTTGAAAAAAAAAATTTAAACTAAGAAGAACCAGAATTAAAAAAAAAAAAAAATACTGTAGATAGCATAGTACTTAAATTCCAACCTATATGGTCCATATGAACCTATATGATCCTTCCTTTATGTTTATGCCTTGAGAATTTGAAAAGAACTGGAAAATCTGCTAAGCCAATGCACACAATTCAGTGCAAATTATATTCAGGTTATGGGAACATTCAGAAAAAGGTGTTGCTCATTTGGAAAGGTTTGATAAAAGTTCTCAGGTTTTGATGAAACTAACGGACATAGAAGATAGGGAAATAGACACAGGATAGTAGGATATAGATAGACAGAAGGGATAATAAGGGGGAAAAAACAACCTTGTTTGATTTCGTTGCATAGAAAAGAATGCCTTGGTAAGGAATCTACTGTGCTAACAACCTCGGGCAGGTCCTTACCCTCTGGCCTGGAGAGCCATCACGTCCTGGTGAACCAATGCCTCCTGGAATACCCTAGGTAGAGCAAGGACCAAAAAAAGTCAGAGCCACGGAAATTGGCAATCAAGTCCCTTTCCACCCAGCTTCCCTGAAATAGAGTAAGGCCTCCAAACACACCTAATAGCATAAAGGCAAATGAAGAACCCTGAAGTTATTTATGGGAAAGAAATGTACCCCCCCTCCCGCCCCGGGCTTGTCCTCAAGAGCATCAGTATGATGCTCAGTGGGGGCTAACATAAATGAATACAGGCTAACAGTCTTTAATATAGAAACCACCTATTGCTAAAATCAAAGCTGACTTCAGAAGCGACGGCCTTTATTTTGCCCCTTTGCAATGCTCTAGACCTAAGAGCATTTTTTAGCAGATGACGATAATAATAATAATAATAACAGTAATAATACCTGTGGACCAGGAAGGCCAGTTTCTCCTTTTTCTCCTTTGGCACCGGGCATTCCCTGAATATCCAAAATTACACAGGGTTAAGTTCACATAGGGTAAGTTCTTAGTCTCTTCATCTTCTCCACGGACTGTTCTAACGTTTTTACCACTAACTTGCTTTGATGTTAGCATCCAATACAGCATGTTTCACTTCTCACATCCACTACCCCATATATGTAAGCATTCCTATGGAGTTGAACGTTTATACAGCAGAGCAGTTCAAACACAGAACATACAGTCTGCTATGGCTAAGCCCATCCTGGAGATAGGTGGAGGAGAGATTGGACAGTTCAATACCATTTATGGTTTAGATTTTTAAAGTTCGTATCTATAGAGTTTTGGCTTCGTTTTGGCTAGAAATTTATAAAAATGGAGAAGCAAACATAGACTCTGGCACATAGCAAGACCTTACCAAAGGCTTAGTAGTAGAAGTAATTACATATCTGGCATGCTAATGCTTTCTAACATGTGAAAATAACCCTGGAGCAGAAAACTTCTCAGCTAGGGAGATACAATCGTATGCCCAGAAAGATTGTGAAACGTGTGCTTAAAAGGCTTGTTGGCTTCAAATATTAATTTTAATTAATAGAAGTTGGTTTTATTCTTTAAACCTAGATCCTAGCAAGATTAATGAAAACCAGTAAGTTGCATTAAATTTGCTTTCAGTGACACGAACAGCTTTTACAAAGTGCCTATATAAAGTACACTGTCTATAATCTAAAACTTCGACTAAGTGCGTTGTACTTTGATGCCCACTGAGATAAAAATCATAAATAAATGATGAATCTGTATCCATGATTACTACAAAGACATAATGAACAACCTAAATTTGTGTAGCATTTGTTACTTTCTAGATTTTATTACATCTGTTAAGGACTTGATCCAACACGAAAAAGGACAATACATGTCACAGCCCTGATTCTCTTCTATAGACAAATTGCTTATGGATATGCTTACTCTGAGTGGAGGCATCTATTTGTAAAAGACACTCATCATTTAACAACAATAACAACAAAACTGGCTGATGAATGAACTCTCAGTAACTACTTCCATTTCTCAATTTTTATTTTTAGGAGTAAGAAGGAACTGAGGCTCATTATAAAGGGTATAGAAGACAAAAGTTCATCTGTGACTCATGAAAAAGTGATCACAATACAATCCACCCAAATGTCTACACACAACTCACAGGCATTCCCTGAATGGACAGACCACTTGGTCCTTGGGGTCCAGGGGGACCCTGAGGTCCCGGAAGGCCTATTTCACCCCGAGGGCCCTCTGGTCCCTGGAACAAAAGAGAAAAAAGTCATTCCAGAGGTAAGTTAGATTCTCAGTACTCAAAAGATATTTCTGCTTAGAGCACTTATGATTTATTTCCTTAAATAAATTTCCCTAAGACACAGGACACTGATAGGATGGTAAGACAACATGCTTCAAAGGGTGCACCTCCCAGGTAAGATGTCATCAGGAAACCAAAAGAGTAAACACACAGGGGTTGCTGCAACTTTAATTGTTTGCTTCCATAAATAAGAAAGCTGTGCCAACTATGTGAGTAACTAGACCCCCCATACTCCATAACAAATCCAAAAGACAAAAGTGTTTCAAGACCACCCTCCTGGTCTGTGCAGGTTCATACCATCTAGCTGACCTACATTCTCTCCACCTCCACAGCTGTCAGCCACTCATCTCAGGGGCATGCCTGCACTACTGAAGACTTTGCACCTAGTCCCTTTCTTCCTCACCTTGATCGTACCACCGCTCTGTGCCTCTTGACTGTCTGCTTAATGACCTGTCCTCAGCGCAATATTACTTGATTTTCTTTCTTCTCGGGATCAGGCACTCCTTCACATCAGCAACTCTTATTTCTGTAGTTTGGACCTTGTGGTTTAGCTAAAGCTATACCACCTCTGTAATCTCCGATCCAGAAAAACTACCTCAACCTCTTCCTTCCCCTCTCTGGTTCTGTGACTCCAGGGAAAACTAGTATAAGTTAAGACTTCCAACACCTGGGTATTGTATTAAATGGGAGACTGACGATTCCATCACTTGAGACAAGCAATACAGAAGTGGGGATAAATAACGAGCGCAGTCTAAGTTCTAGGTGCATGGGAATAGCCATGGGGACATGTCCAGTAGTCTGGGGATCAAGAGAGATCTGAGCCGGATTGGATTTTGGAGTAGTTCAAGGTGTGTTTGTAGGTGAGGTTATGAGATGAAAAGTGGGTAGGAGGGAGAAGAGGAAAGAGCAGTGTAGGAAAGGCCAAAGGGGGAGAACATTTCAAAGAGAGAGGTGTTCAACCATGCTGGATGCTGTAGAGATCTCAAGTAAGACAGGAATTAAACCATAGCCTGTGGATTGGATTACAAGGAGGTAATTGGTGGCCTTCATGACAATTTTACAGAATTCTTATAGGAACAGAAATCATCTGCAGGTTAAGTATGATGCTGGTTGTACAGAAATGGAATTATACACTATACACTTCATTGGTTCTTGCCTCTTTTGTGTGGCAGAGTGTTGTTGAGGTTCATACATTTCATTGCATGTTTCCATAGTCTGTTCCTTTTGATTTGTGAGTAGTATCCACTGCATGAATATAGAAAATTGTTCATTCACCTGCAGGTGAATACTTGAATTGTTTTCAGTTTTTTGCTATTGTGAATAAAGGCGCTATGAACATTTATGCACCAAAAAAAAAAAAGAACTATTTTATAAGTAGAATGCAGAAACTGAATGAAAACTATTCTTAAAAGAAACACAGTATATAACAGGAGGGGAGACCAAGGTAGCTAGATTTAAAAATATGGAAGAGACAAGCTGGTAATCGACAAATATTAGTTAAGACTTGCAATCATTTAATCATATGTCACTTAAATATATTGAGGAATGGAGAATGGAGCAGGAAGGCAGCAAATAAGGGTCTCATTTCATTCTGGTTGGTAGGAGACAAAGATAACTCAGAGAGATCAACAGCATGGCTGCTTTGCGGTTCTAAATTCTTTTTATCTGCTTGCTACAACTGAAATATGGAGCCACAAAATGGAAAATGATACAGAGTGGGGCTTTCCATGTGGGAGGTATACTGTATCTGTTCCTCCACTACCACATTGGTGGACATGTGAGCATCCTTTGTCCAACAAGATCTTTTCCTAAAACCACTTCATATTTGTATCTGTGATTCATCAATATCATTATATAAAAATAGCCACATCAGTAGTGGTCCAGTGGTCTAATAAATGGATTATTAGAGGTAAGGGGTAAATGTCGGGATCATCAAACATCTTTGAACTCCTAATGTGTCTTCATGATCAGAAACACCATCCAGAGGGAACATTGGAAAGACAATGGGATTGTGCTGGGATCCTAATGGGAACAGGAAGCCAGAATGTACATGGGCTCTTGGGCAGTGCCCTGGGATGGAACCAAGGAAGACCCACTGTATTGCTGTCTGAGAAGAGGCCCTCAAATCACTGGCCTTCTTTGTAGCACCATAAGAAACATCAAGTCTATGCCTAAGATATGTGTCACAATCTCAGAAATTTAAACAAACAAAAAAGGAGATATCTCATGGTCTGAGTTTTGAGTTGACTAGTGCTTGATTATTCTCAGTCTTCTTTCATTTACTTCTCCCCCCCCCACCCCATATTATCTCTCACCTTGCTTCATTTGTTTCCAATTTTATAGTAAACATTTTTGCAATGTTCTCTTCACCATGAATAAATACCATGCAAATTTAGTAAGTGACCAAACAAGTCAGTGAGTCAAGCAAGGTGGGTGGAGGGGAGATCATGTGGGGCGACAGGGTGAAAATGAAACAAGGAGTCAAATAATAGAGGGCCTTGAATGCTGTGCCAAGGAAGGTGAATTGTATTCTCAAGGCAATAACATATGACTACAAGTTTAAAAGTATGATATGACTTATCAGAAATTTAAAGAAATAAATCTGGGGGCAGATGTGAAGAATCAGTCAGAAAATCAAAATTACTGGAGCCAGGAGACCAGTTTTAAGATTTGCCAAAAGCCAGGTAGAAGATGGTGAGGCCTGAATTCAATTACTGACTGGGCTCCTGCCCATCCCTTAGGGCACCTTTGTGCAAAGTAGTAAAACGTGTCCCTGGACATGGCTTGGCATGGTTTGGCCTTCTTAGCTGGTGCCTTTGTACAGTGCATGGCCTAAACCAGCACAGTTGGTGGCCCTGGGCAGCCAGAAAGGAAAACAGAGTTGTGTGTTTGATTATACATAGTGGGGAGGGAGGAGGACTCTAAAGCTTGAGAAATCACCTGGGATGCAGTGCTCCCTAGTTGTGATTCAGTTTTCTCCTTACTTTGTTGCAGGTCGAGGAAGGGCAGAACACACACGAGGGAATACTACCTTGGAAACTAAACCACTCAGAACATCGACATCTGATTTTTGACCCAGAAACAAACCTTTCTTTTACTAAGTTATTAAATATTTTTATGAAAAAAATGAAGTCTTTAAGAATAAGGGAAAAGACTTAGATACAACTTTCATAAAAATATAATGAGTTTTGGATCACAAAGGGTAGATGGTACTAGGCTCCAAAATTACATTATTGCCAGTTATGAGAGACAGAGATGCAGAGAGACAGAAAGAACATTACCTTTGGACCCTGGTCACCTCGTTGGCCCTTTGGTCCTCGGAGTCCTGGACCACCCTGGCAAACAGATGTTAACTATTAGCACAAAGACAAGTCTTAAAGCAGCATATTTCATCCATTTTCCTCAATAATATGGATTATGTAATTCTTATTTTGAATAAAGGCCAGCTCATTGTGTAATGGTATATGTTCATTATGATCTTTTACTGAAAACCTGCCAGACTCCCCTCTTCCTGCTGATGATCTCATACTTTGAGAAAGCTCTCAATGCCAAATCCTTTCAAATTAAAAAAACTTACAGTATTTGGGACTTTAGTGTGTAAGACTACTGCTATTAATGGATGCAAATAATAAAGTACACTGCTAATCTAAAATTGCGTGTGTCTTATACCACAACTTTGAGATTCTTCAATTAAATTATAAAAGATATATATACCATACATTATTATATACTATAAAAATAGTAACAATTTAATTTTATTTACACCGTAAAAGGCTAATTAGTGTTACTGAAACTTCAGTTATTTGAATTTCCCTAATATTTTTGCCCTATTAATGTATCATCTGCACAATTACTTAATAGCATTTTCTTTATCTAGATATATATGTACATACATAATATATACATATGTAAGTATGTGTATATGTATTCTTTGTGAACACAGTCTTTGTATATATGTGCATAAATACATATGGGCATTTATACTCTATTTTCCAACTGACTCACTATTTCACTTAAATCTGATCTTAAAAGCAAACATTATAGTTCTAAAGTTAAGGGGAAAACGTATTACTTATTAAGAATAGAAGGTAACCTTAAAAATATACTATAAATAATGCTATTAAATTTAGCTAGATTTTGTTCCTATTGAAGTCTGCGAGCCATGGACTTGCTCTGTTAAAAAGGGAGGTGAGTAAGAATACAGAATATCTCTTTCACCTGAGCAGAAGGGTTAAAAGCTCATTAAAAATGGAATAACTTTCTCAGTGTGTGATTCTAATTCATTTCCTGCTACGTATGCGACTACCAGAAAGCGTTTTGTTACCATCAGTGAACGCTTACAGCACGTGGGGAAAGAATGATCAGGAGACCTTTCAAGGTTTCTTCCAACTTGTTTTCACCACTTAAATTCACTTCCCTCCCCAATAACATCAGGTTGCTTATTTTCCAGACTTTTAAAATACAATTATAAAATTGCATTTTATGTGTACATGTATCTATAGAGAATATTGCCTATAGTATTTTTGTGCTATTACATGATGTAATAGAATTTACATACATGATATCACACTTTTTACATATTTCTCATATTTTACTTTTACTTACATATTTTAACTTCATGTATTTTGGAGATTTTTCCCATGACATAACATATGATTTAGCTCATTCTGAATGAGTTGCATAGTTTTCCAAACCTTGGATTATATAATTGTTTGTCTAACCATTCTTCTTTATGGGAAATGTAGGGGTTTTTTGCACATTTTTTTTTTTGCTGTTTAAACAGTTCTATAATTAACATCCCTATATATCCCTTAAATATAAACCTCAATATTTAAGAACAAATGTTAATATTTAGTATATCAACAAGTAGGATTATAAATGAAATGTGCAGATCACCAGATATATTGTCCAGCTGTGCTCCAAAAGAGCTGTGCTACTTGATTCATCGACCAAGAGTTTAAGAGAGTTCCTGCTTCTCTAAACCTTAGTCACCACTTGATACTGAAGGGGAGTGGGATTTGGTACTTCACAGTATGCCTCTTTGGCATAAGGATTATTTTAGTCTGATTACTTAAGAAACTCAGGAGAAACCCTGAAAACCAAAAACCTAGTAAAAGTTTGATAAGAGACATTTATATTTATGCATTTACATTTGTAAGGGAAATTTCCATTTCTCTTTTTTTTTTTTTACCAGGAAGGAAGGGATGCCTCTAAATCTCTAGAAACTTACTTACGAAGAAAGCAGAGACTTGGGTCTGCACATCAGCCTCACCCTCATTTGCTATGCCATTCCTGGTAATAATCCCCACCCCCAACACCTTTTTGTGTCTTTAGCTGAAAAGGACATTGGAAGTGATGGCTTCAGCCACGCTGGGTGGCTCCTCAGCTTTCCTGGGTATCTCCCATGTATTCAAGAGATATATGTCTTATTAAACTCTTGACTGTTTTTCTCCTGTTCGTCTGTCTTTTTATAACAGGGGTATCTTAGCCAAGAACCCAGAAGGATAGAGGAAAAATTATTTTTCCTCTCTTATAATATTGTCAAACTTTACATTTTGACCAAACTAAGGTAAAAATAATATTTTACTCTTATTTGAATTTTCACTTCCCTTGAAACTACTGTCACAGAACATCTTTTCATAACATTTGTCCATTTGCATTTTATCTCAGTGCGACTCCCTATTTATATTCTTTACCTATTATATATACTCTAATGGGCTGAGTGTCTTCTTCTTTTTATTGTGCAGAAATTTTTCATATATTTGGATACCACACCTTTCACTGTTATGAGATGCAAATCTTTTTCCCCAGAGTGGCAGACTGTTGATTGGCTACCAAAGAATCTCTCCTGACTCCCTTCTCCATTTTATTTCTCCTACTGTAAGGGCTAAAGAAGATAGATTTGCTTGCCCAGCCCCCTTTCTGCACCCAAGAATGGGCACATTAAACACTTTGGGCCAATTTGATGAAGAGGCCACAGGCCTATCAAAAGGAAACTGGGGAGCTGGGACAAGCTTGGGTCCTTGATGAATTTGTTGAGCAGCCCCATTTGCTTTGGGATCATCCACCTCTACAGCTTTTGCTGTGAGAACGATAAATGTCTCAACGTCCCAATGGTTTACACCACTGTGTCAGTCATATCGTATGTTCCTTGCAGCAAGCCCAATGCACCCCAATTAATATACCATTCTGGCACCACTCTTCTTGTCTGCGCATTTTCAATGATTGGTTTTTAACTACAGGTTTTGTTCCAGTGACTCATGGATATTCACACCAAAGGCACCACGTCTAAAAGCCTAGAACCTTTTTATATTTCTTTTCTTTTTTTAAAAATTTTTTAATGTTTATTTATTTTTTGAGAGAGAGAGAGCACAAGCAGGGGAGGGGCAGAGAGAGAGGGAGACACAGAATCCGAAGCAGGCTCCAGGCTCTGAGCTGTCAGCACAGAGCCCGATGTGGGGCTCGAACCCACAAACCATGAGATCATGACCTGAGCTGAAGTCTGGCGCTTAATCAACTGAGCCACCCTGGCGCCCCAAACCTTTTTATATTTCGAACTTACTTTGTACCTTCTCCCTAACCTTCATCACTGAGCACATAAGAATTCAACATATTTTTTTGGATGTTAACTTCTATCCTTTTAATAAAAAAGGGTTATTAGTCTAGGCCAAGGAAATGTGGTTCTTTCACCCATGCCTTCTTGTAGCTCTCTTATAGCTTTCCCGGCACAAAACACCATTGTGAAAATTCTTGAATGAGAAAATAATCACAACTATGTTAAATCATTAGATGGGCTTATTGCACATTGTTTGGGATACTATCTCTTGAATAGTTTATAAGTTATATTATAAACTATAAAAGTATAGTTTATTATACTTTAAACCTTCAAATATTTCAATAGTTTTTCTCCTAATTTACATCTTTCTCTCCAAGTCAGAACTCAACTCTTCCCTTTTGCTTCTCTGCTGCTTTTTTCTCATTACAAAGTTTGACTCTAAGTCATATGTAAATATTTTATAATTTGTTCCAGCAGTATCACAGATGAAAAAAATGTGAAAACCCTCCAGCTAAAAAAGCTTATTAATGTTGCTTAAAATAAAATAAACATTATTATAATTAAGAACTGAATGCATAAGCACTAGGAATGAAGAAGAAACAAACAAACAAACAAAAACAGAGAAGCAGACATGTGCACGGAGATCGCCCTGGGGGAGCATGGGGAAAATGGTTCAGGTTTGCTGCAAAGTTTGTATTTTAAAGCTCACACAAAGCACAGAAATGTGAACTAGGGCCAAAGATAAGTGGGGGCAGGGTGGAAAATTAAATGTTCTTTAAAGCTGAGGAACTTGTAAGGCTGCACTGTGAATCAGCTAGGAAAAAACCCAAAAAACTAGCAGGTGGATGACAAAGATGTTGTTTCCAATTTAGCTATTGGAGGAGTAAGAAACATTTCTACTAAAGAATATTACACAGAAGCTGATTCTCATACAATCTAGAGACAGAATTCATATTGCCTGTCAGGATCTAACAAAACTCCAATATACACCCCCCACCCCCCCAAAATTCTCAAAATACATGTGAAAACAAGATAACATGAATAACATCAGCAGAAAAAAAATGGCAGAATCAGAACCACATACAATGCAGATATTGAAATGATCAGATTAAAAAAATAAACTGTATTTAAAATACTGAAAGAAAAAAATAGTTTTGATGTGTTACAAAAGAAGAAATACTACAGAAATGCCCACAAGGTTTGAAGAAAGCATGAATAGACATTTTTCCAAAGAAGACATACAGATGGCTGAAAGACACATGAAAAGATGCTCAACATCACTCATCATCATGGAAATACAAATCAAAACCACAATAAGATACCACCTCACACCTGTCAGAATGGCTAAAATTAACAACTCAGAAAACAACAGATGTTGGCAGGGAGGCAGAGAAAGGGGAACCCTCTTACATTGTTAGTGGGAACACAAACTGGTGCAGCCATTCTAGAAAACAGTATGGAGGTTCCTCAAAAAGTTAAAAATAGAACTACTCTACAACCCAGCAATTGCACTACTAGATATTTACCCAAAGGATACAAAAATACAGATTCAAAGGAGTACATGCACCACAATGTTTACAGCAGCATTATAACAATAGCCAAACTATAGACAGAGCCCAAGTGTCCATCAACTGATGAATAAAGATTATATATATATACACACATATATATACACACACACACACACACACAATGGAATATTGCTCAGTCATGAAAAAATGAAATCTTGCCATTTGCAACAATGCTGATAGAGTTAGAGTGTATTATGCTAAGTGAAATAAGTGAGCCAGAAAAGAACAAATACCGTATGATTTCACTCAAATGTGGAGTTTAGGAAACAAAACAGATGAACATATGGGACGAGGGGAAAAAGAGGGAAGCAAACCATAAGAGACTCTTAACAATAAAGAACAAACTGGGAATTGATGGAGGGAGGTGGGTGGGGGATGGGCTAAATTGGTGACGAGTGGTAAGGAAGGCACTTGTTGTGATGAGCACTGGGTGTTATATGTAAGTAATGAATCACTAAATTATACTCCTGAAACAAACAAACAACAACCAAAAAGAAATGCCCAGAAGTTTTGAAAAGGAACCAAACAGAACTTCTAGATATGCTAAATATTACCATCAAGATCAGAAATACAATGGATAGGTTAAATAGCATATTACACATAGCTAAACATAGAGTACACCAGAAGGTAGATTTGAAGAAACTACACAGAATGAATCCTGGAAACACAAGGAGAAATAAGTAAAAAAGGTTAAGAGACATGACAGTAAAATGAGAAGTTACAATGTACTTCTAATTGAGTTTCAGAAAAACATAATAGAGATGACAGGAGAGAGGCAATCTTCAAAAAGATAACGACTAAGAAAACTCCAAATTTAATGAGAACACTGGTATTCAAGCCATGAAGTCATAAATTTTCCAAAATGGCATAATAATAACATGAAAACCCCACACCAAACATAACTGTGGTGAAACTTCAGATCACTGAAGACAAAGGGATCTTGAAACCAAGATCTTCCTGTTTATTAGTTTGGAAAGTTGTCTGACTGCTTTAATTGAGGTCAATATTAAAAATTTTAAGCAAGACAGGAGGCTTATTATTCTCTTATATTAACATCTGAGCTGATAATGGTTCAGTATAGTAGAGAAGCCTTACCGTGTAAGACAATGTGGAAGCTTTGTTGCTTTCCTTTTATTGCTCTGCTATGTTCCAGGACACTGCTTACCAAAGTGAACTCCCTACCACAAGTTCCCACAGTAGTCTGTTGAGAAAGGTAAGCATGGATAAGGAGGGCCCTTCATTTTCATTTAAGAACAATGTCTAGGGTGATTACATACACCTTTCCTCTCGCTACCAGCACTTAGTCATAAGGTCATACCTACTTGAATAGATGCTAGGAAATCAAGTCACTAGCTGAATGGCCATGTACTTAGCTAAAACTCAGGGAATTCTACTATGAAAAAGAAGCCATGGCAATGAATACGGGGTTGGGGGGGGGGTGCAATTAACAATCTCTGTAACGACCAGCAAAACTATCTTTTGATAATATGGGGAATAAAAACATTTTAAGATGAAAAAAAAATCAAAATTTACTACCAATAGTCTCTCATTAAAGGAATACCCAAGAGGTGTCTTCCAGGAGAAATAAAAATGATACTAGAAGATATTGTAAGCCAAGAAATAGCAAATATGGAGCAAGTCTTACCACATATTAATTTATAACAAATAATAATAAAATGTCTAATTTGTGATGTTAAAAAAGTACTAAAATACCAGATAGCAACAGCACATAAATTATAAAAAGGATGATCCAAGAGAAAAAAAATTCCAAGAATATTGTGTTGGTTGAAATAAGGGTAGAAATTATGGTTCATTTTGGACTTTGTCACATTAAATATGTTTGTTAAAATCTCTTGGTTAACTACTGAAAAAACAGCTATAGAGAGAATGATTTCTGAATTAGTGGAGGGGAGAAAAGAATGAGAATAATAACAAAAAGTCAAAAAGTAGATAAAACTTCAACAAACCAAGAAATCCACACATATATCATGTGGGACAAATAGCAAAAATTGCAGTGATAGATGGATATAGGAATATTTGCCCCAAGAGGTTAATGATCAAAAACAACAGAATGGACTAAACTCTAAAAAGAAAGATTGCAAAACCAGATTGAAAACAAAATCTAACCATATGCTATTTAAAGAGAACACATCTCAAACATAAAGACATGGAAAGGCTGAAACTAAGAGGCTGGAGAAAATACCTACCAGGAAAATAAGTCAAGCAAGAAATGTTGATATAGCAAGTTGTTCTCAGTTTTTTGCACACTGTAATACAAACTCAAGATATACAATGCAGAATTACAAACAAAATTTGACAGAAGGACACTGAAGTAGAAGACTTTAAACACTTATGTCACTAATTGAAAGATAAAAAAATAATGCAGACAAAGGAGATGCTAACAACACAATTTACAATTTGATTTACTGGGTATTTATATTTAGAATTCTGAACTCCACAATTAGAACACGCACATTCTACTAGAGCATGCATGGAACATCTGTAAAACCTGACCAAGGCCACAAGGCAATGTCAAAGAATCAACAAATGTCAAAAAATTGGTACTATATAGACTATCTCCCATGATAAGGTACAATAAAATTAATCCGCCAAGAAAACAGTAAAAAGTGCACATTCAATTGGAAATTTAAAAAGGCACTTTTAAGTAAATCATGGCTAAAAGAGGAATAACAAAAAGACATAAAGGATGATAGCTCACAGAAATCTTAAGTTTCACTACACTGTAATTAAAATGTACAGACAATAAAAAGTCCCATAAACAACAAGAAAGCCATAGACCATGAAACGATATTTGCAAACCATTTCATTAATAAAGATTAGTGTCCAGAATACATAAAATCTCTTAGATACTAATGAGCAAAAAACCTGCATGACAAAACCAAGAAAAAAGTTTATAAACAGGTATTTATATAGAAAGAAATCTGAGGCACCTGGGTGGTTCAGTCAGTTGAGCATCTAACTCTTGATTTCGACTCATGTCATGATGTCACAGTTTGTGGGATTGAGCCCCACGTCTGGCTCTGCACTGAGTATGGAGCCTCCTTGGGACTCTCCCTTTCTCTCGGCCCCTCCCCTGCTGGCTCGCGCTCTCTCTCTCTCTCTCTCTCTCACACACACACACAAATAAATAAACAAACAAACAAACATTAAAAAAAAAAAAGGAATCCAAATGACTCAGACACAAATGAACAACTGCCCCATGTCACTAGCAGAGATGGAAAGTCTTATTTCAAATAACAGCCACACAGGGTTTTACAGTCATCAGATAAGCAAAAGTTCTCATGTTTGGCAACAACAGACAGTGCTGGTGAGATGCTTAAAAGCCAGAACTCTTCTAGATTTTGTGGGAAAAGATATTGGGACAACCACCCTGAAAGGCAATTAGTGGCTTCTTCATGAAGCTGAAGGTACACCCCTATTCTCCAACAAATCTGATTCTAAGTGTTATTGTAAGAGCACTCGACTTATGTTTGCAGAGACACACAAAGGATGTTCAGTAGGCAAATACTCCACTGTAGTGGGTCAATAAACTGTAGTTCATATAATGGAACAATGTGTATTACCCTTGATAAAGTTCAAAGACATGCTTTTGGGTTAAGAAAAAAGCAAGCTACACAGTTGAAAATAAATCTGTGTTTCTAATTCCAAGATTAAACTAAAGATCACTCCTTATATTTAAGTTTTATTTTAAGTTTATGTGTTTATTTTGAGAGAGAGAGAGAGAGAGAGAATGAGCAGGGGAGAGGCAGAGAGAGACAGGGGAAGAGGATCTGACAGCACAGAGCCCAATGCGGGGTTCGAACCCATGAACCTTGAGATCATGACCTGAGCTGAAGACAGACGCTTATCCAACTGAGCCACCCAGGCCCCTCATTTGATTTAAATTTTGTAATGCACAGAATACTTACATACACTTTTTCTCATGTATTCCTCATAACATCACAGAAGGGTGCTATTTGACATATGAGGAAATGGAGATTCACTGTAGTTCAAAGATTTGCCTGGCCTTTTCTTAAAAGTTTATTTATTTACTTTGAGGTGGGGGGGAAGGACAGAGACAGAGAGAGGGAGAGAGAGAATCCAGACACCAGGCTTGAACACACAACTGTGAGATCATGACCTGAGCTGAAACCAAGAGTCAGACACTTAACCGACTGAGTCCCCCAGGTGCCCCAAGATTTGCCCAGTTTTATGATTTAAACTTAATGCTTTTACCATCACTCCACATTTGCTTCTTTGGGATAAAGAGTCTCCTGTTCCAAAAAAAAAGGAGGGGGGGGACTTGGGTTCCACATCTGCACTTGAAAGAATGTTCTCTGTGCCAAAGGTAAAGGAGAAACTGCTGGGATATATTTCAGATACATTCAGTAGGCTCTCTTCCTTTTTGTTCAGTTCAGGAAATGTGGCGCACAGATGAAGGAAAACCATGGTGGTGGGGCCACACTGGAGTGAACCTTCACGCTGTGAGCCAGTGGTCGGTCTGCGTGATCTCCTGCACGCATCTTGGTGGGGCCGCCTCCTCTGGAAGGCCAGCGTGCAAGGGCTGCTCGGGCATCAGAACATTCCTCCTGCAAGGTCTGGATTTCCTTATTTGCTTGGGATTCTTCTCCCTGCTTCCTTTGTCTTTCTGCCTTGATCCATTAGCTACTTCCTAGCCACAGACCGACTCTATCATCCTCACCTCAAGGAAACACCGATAACCCCAGTTTAGGCGATTAGACATAAAATGAGCACTTAAACACATTATATGGAAAAATTCATCATGGCAAATCTGAAGACCCACACAGTGCAATTACATACATTTTATGTTTTATAATGATGTTTTCTGTGTCTCCCTCCTTCCTTCCTCCTCCTCCCCCCTCACCCTCACCCTGGCCAATCTCCTTCTCTCTCCTTTTTTTTCTTCTTTAAAAATTTTTTTTATATTTGAGAGAGAGACAGAGTGCAAGTGGGGGAGGGGTAGAGAGAGAGGGAGACACAGAATCTGAAGCAGGCTCCAGGCCATCTGAACTGTCAGCACAGAGCCCAACGTGGGGTTCAAACTCACAAACTGTGAGATCGTGACTTGAGCCGAAGTCAGACATTTAACCGACTAAGCCACCCACGTGCCTCCCTCCCTCTCCTTTTTGCAGGAAGTTCCCATCAGTGGTGGGGAACTTCATATTCAGATAGGGTAATTTTCCTGCTGAATTTTCCTCATGGATCAATTGTAATACAGAATGAGCAAAGGGAGGGTATGCAAATCTTAAAGTTACAAGTAGAGGGCCAATCTTTGAAACATTCACACTGAAAATGAACCACAGGAGTTTAAAGGGGAGATTTTGAAATACATAACCATTTGAGAGATAAGTATGCTATAGAGGTTAAAGAGGGTCATCTGTAAGAGTCATGGAGACCTGGATTTGAAGAAAAGATGTGTTCTTTAGGCAAGTTACTTAACATCTCTGTGCTTCAGTTTGCTCACAGAATTAAGTATATGTTTATTAGCACAGCGGCAAACACATATTAGACACACAATAGATAATAGCTATAAATATTGCTAAAGAACATTTAAGTCTAAATTAGGCAAGACTTACTGGTGGGCCTGCTGGTCCCAGAGTCCCTGTATTGACTTCAGAACAGGAGCAGGAATGTGGTAGCTCCGGACAGGTCTCCTCATCCCTCTGAGAGGAAAAAAAAAAAAAAAAAACCAAACCATAACTGTTAACAAGACAATACAAATGGCTTTATGGATCAAGGAAAACACTTTGATTTAAGACACTTAAAAAAAACTTTTAAGTGAACATTGGTGTGGAAAGGCAAAGAATATTCTCTCCTGCTCACAAAATATTTTCCTTAAAGAAAAATGAATGAGTGTCTAGTGAGTCACTGATCATCACCCTTACCAAAGGATGTTGATAAAATGAGCTTGGAGGTGAAGAAAAATGAAATGCAGGCGAAGAAAGAAAGGCAGAAGTGGGTGCAGAAAAAATTCCTGGTTACTATTTCCTTCAGTTTGAGTAGGAGTACTCTATGAACTACAGGTCTTGAAAATTTTCTTTTTTCTATTTCAAAGGATATTTTTTCCTTTCAAAAGGATAAAAAAAATGTGTTGGAATAGTCACTCGGAACTGCATCTACACTAAAACACACAAAACAAAGTAAAAACAGTGCTTAAATGTATTGTCAATTCCCCACAGCAACTTTAATTATGACTCACATTCTGTGGTTGAAATTAGGAAACATCATAGCATCAATCTAAAGCTTTGGGACAGAGGCTCATTTTGCTTCTCTAGCACAGTTTTGTTGCCACATGACATTAAAGATAGATTATGAATGTCTGGTTGAACATCTCTGGATGAGTTACCGGGGTATGAAGACAGAGTACCTGCTAACAGCTATCGAAAAATTTATGAATATCTCATTTGAAGCACCAGCCAAAAATGAAGTCTGCACTGGGATAAGACACTACAGAACTTCATAGGGTTCATCAGTCCCATTGGATAGAGAGAAAATAAACATCATTATTTAAGACTGGGGAAAAACAAAGCTGGGACTGAATAGAACACAGATGATAATTAAGTGATCAAGTTGAAAATAATCTCAGTATCGGGGCGCCTGGGTGGCGCAGTCGGTTAAGCGTCCGACTTCAGCCAGGTCACGATCTCGCGGTCCGTGAGTTCGAGCCCCGCGTCAGGCTCTGGGCTGATGGCTCGGAGCCTGGAGCCTGTTTCCGATTCTGTGTCTCCCTCTCTCTCTGCCCCTCCCCCGTTCATGCTCTGTCTCTCTCTGTCCCAAAATAAATAAAAAACGTTGAAAAAAATATATAAAAAAAAAAAAAAAAGAAAATAATCTCAGTATCTAAAATGTTCACAACAGAAACCCAAAAAAGGTTGAGCAGGGGATCTATATATACTGTATATACTTTTCTCTAAATGTTGGACAATAGTCAAAGCTTTCAGCTCATTACAGGAAACCCCACTGCTACCACATCCGGCCTGACATATGGGCAGCTAGAGTGAAATACAAACTTAAGTATCCAGAAAGAGCCCCCTAACAAGGCTGATACCAGGCCTCTTGTGACCAGAGGCCGTAATGGTTTTGCCACTGCTGCTGACTATACATGCCTTCCTACTATGGAATTGGCCTATCTTCAGTGATAGAAATGAAAAGAAAAGCTCTCATCAGGCCTGAGTCCTTCCTAGGAAAAGTGGTGATTGCATTTGGCTAGAGACAGCATAGGATTCTGAGTGTTTCTGCTTCTAATTTCCAATCCATCTGTGCTTAAGCGTGATATCACGGTGTCTCTGATTTAATTCTTCACCAGAGTTTACTTGGAAATTAATTTTGGTTTTTTTTGGTTTTTTTTTGTTTTTTTAATTTTTTTTTCAACGTTTATTTATTTTTGGGACAGAGAGAGACAGAGCATGAACGGGGGAGGGGCAGAGAGAGAGGGAGACACAGAATCCAAAGGAGGTTCCAGGCTCTGAGCTGTCAGCCCAGAGCCGGACACGAGGCTCAAACCCATGAACTGCGAGATCATGACCTGAGCCAAAGTCCGATGCTCAACCAACTGAGCCACACAGGCGCCCCATCAGTTAACTCTTGAACAACGTGTTTGAACTGCACTAGTCCACTTACCTGTGGATTGGTTTTTCAATAAATACAGTGCAATGCTGTAAATATATTTTCTCTTCCTTGTGATTGTCTTAATAACATCTTTTCTCTAGCTTACTTTACTGTAAGAATATAGTATATAATGCATATAACATACAAAATATGTGTTAATCAACTGTTTCTGTTATCAGTAAGACTAGTAGTAGTTAAGTTTTGGGTAAGTCCAAGGTCATATGCAGACGTTTTCCTGAGTGGGGAGGAGAGCTGATGACTCCAACCCCCACACTGTTCAAGGCCAACTGTATTTCCTTCTCAAACATAGTCACCATGAATGTAATGCTTGCAAAAGAGGATGTGATCTGGAGGAAGTAGTTAAGAAGGCAAATCTCTAGACTTCATGAAGGTTACTCCATGCACATTCTCCAAGTTTAATTATTAAGACATGACTATTACCCAACCACTACAGGGTCATCCATTTCGGCTCGCTGTCTTCAAGGATCCTAAAATATGAATCTGGTTTTATACATACAGGTATAACCCCATGAACCACACTTGCTATTAATAATGTGAAAAACATTTGATTTTCTAGTAGCATCGCATATGTCGAACAGATTATGACTATGATTTCAGAACTGTGTGTCAAGATTCTCTGAGGCACCTTAGCAAACTCACGGGGGCACGGTGAATGTTTTTAAAAACTCAAGAGAAATAGCAATATTCGGCACCCATAGGACTTCATATGAACAACTAGCTCAAGGTAGTTCACAGTCTTAACATCAGATACTGAAATACTCTTTTTGATGACGTCAGATACTTGCAAATCTGGGGTTTTGGCAGTTGCTATGATGGAAAGCAAGTACCATGGGAAACATCAATGTAAAAAAAGAAGTGAGGGTGGCGACATCCGATCAGATTCTAACATATGAAAAATCATGCACTCTTGATAGGCATGTGCATCCCATTAGTAAGTAATGTGGTTTTTTAAGAATAAAATGAAAATACCATTTTTTGCTTTCAATTCATGTGTTTGTTTTTTTTTATGCAGCTACTGAGTTTAGAGCATCAATGTTTAAGATTTTTGGACCTAATTCCTTCATATAGAGATTTGTTAGGCATTTCCTTTGGCTTAGGGGTGCCATGAACAAAATGATTGCAACACTAAAGGTTTCGTGAACCAGGAAATTTGAGAACCTCTGGACTATGGGTAAATTGCACGCCTGGATCTGGGCAGTCCCCATCATGTAAGTCAGTATATCCTGTTGATGTCAGACACGCCTCCTTCTCAATCTCTTCGGCTTTTCATTGTGATCATCACAATGAATTATCTTGTTATGAATGTTATGAAATCACATTTAACTTTCAGAGAAAATTAAATATAATTTTAGAACTTTTCAATAAAGAACAGGCCTACTAATAAAAGAAGAATTCTTACCAGGCCTGGAAGTTCACAGCATTTGTCTTTATTGGCCCATGATGTGGAACAAATAATATCAAACATCTGTAACTGGAACTGCAATTTAAAATGAAATTGTCATTTAATTAAAAATAGACACACTGTGTCTAGAATTATGATTTCATATTCTGCATCACATAATGGAACACTGATATGTTTGTAACGTAACATTACAGTAAATAAATAAGAAAGTCATTCCAAAATATAAAACTAATTTTGTTCCTCAAGCACACAGTGACTTAAGATTTCATGTATAATTAATCCATCAAAAATTCCCTTATTTATCACAACTTCACCTCTCATTTCTGCCCAAAGAAGCTTAGTACCTCAGTTAAAAGTCGGCCAGTACTGTCTTCATGGTTACAACCAGGGTCTCTGTAATCCTACAACATTCCACATGTTTCTTTCACAGCATATCACCCACCATACAGTATGATTATTTATATTAGCTCCTCCTTAGACTGTGAGCTCTTCAAGGAACAGAGAACCACTAATTCATCTTTGTGTCCCCATCATAATATGTGATATGTAGTAGGTATTCACAAAGCCTTGTCAAATGAATTCTGACTTCAATCACTTATGCATACGTTCAACAGATTTTTCTTTAGTGTATAATGCAAACCAGATACTACATCAACCTTTAGAATATGAAAATGAACAAAATCAAAATCTTGCCCTCAAAGATCTTACTGGGAGTGACAGGTAGGCACAGGAATACTGTATACAACATTGTAAATGTCATGACAAATTCACAAATGGAATTGTGAGAATCCGTGCTAAGTCTATTTTTATGTAAGCCATTGATCATGCCATAAATATTTAGTCTTGTTCTACTCATGTATGTTGGTGAAACTCAGTGTTCATTTTGAAATATACAGAAATATCACTATAACATTATTGAGGGCTAACATTAGCTTCATGACCTAATCATTTCTAATATATTTCTTCCCATATTATTTTCAAGTATTAGAAGTGTCACCAATTACAGAGCTGGAAGAAGGGTGAAATCTTTTCATTTTACATCTACAACCTTCCTTGAGGGAGTGGTGTTTTCAGCAAGTTCTAGAAACTCTTTTGGTGCCTTATTTTCTCCCAAGGAATACTACTTGTCTCTGTCAGGGGTCCTCTGGATGAGAATGAGAATGCCCGAGAAGACAGTACTCCTGAAATAGGTTGTTAACAATGCAT
Source organism: Lynx rufus (assembly GCF_022079265.1). Classification (NCBI taxonomy): domain Eukaryota; kingdom Metazoa; phylum Chordata; class Mammalia; order Carnivora; family Felidae; genus Lynx; species Lynx rufus. The sequence continues at coordinate 49,409,110 of NW_025814826.1, read as the reverse complement.
ACAGCATCGCAGAAGACTCTGCTCTGAGAGTACAGAAAATAAAATCAGGCTTTCTTTTGTAATATGAAAGAACTGCGCTTTGCTGTAAATATCCTTTCCCAAGAGTTTTGCAAGATTAATAAAATAAAGCTTAAATATTGAAAGCACATTCATGAATCAAAGCATCACAGGGTTTTTGTTTGTTTGTTTCTATATACAACTGTTGAGTTGTTTGAAGAAATATGTGCATGGCTCACTGCTCATTTTTCTCCATATTAAAAAAAATTCCCAATGGGTATGATATCTGAGTCTGTGGAGGGCAACCATACAGCAAAATAATGATCATTTAAAAATTAGGCTTTTCAAATTATGGAAAGAGCCTAAATATCCATCAACTGATGAATGGATAAAGAAATTGTGGTTCATATACACAATGGAATACTACTTGGCAATGAGAAAGAATGAAATATGGCCTTTTGTAGCAACGTGGATGGAACTGGAGAGTGTTATGCTAAGTGAAATAAGTCATACAGAGAAAGACAGATACCATATGTTTTCACTCTTATGTGGTTCCTGAGAAACTTAACAGAAGACCATGGGGGAGGGGACGGAAAAAAAACAGTTAAGAGAGGGAGGGAGCCAAACCATAAGAGACTCTTAAAAACTGAGAATAAACTGAGGGTGGATGGGGGCTGGGAGGGAAGGGATGGTGGGTGATGGACATTGAGGAGGGCACCTGTTGGGATGAGCACTGGGTGTCGTATGGAAACCAATTTGACAATAAATTTCACGTTTTAAAAAAAATTAGGCTTTTAAGATTTTCAAACCAAGAAAAAATAGGTTTTTAAAATTAAAACATTTTTAAGGAACACGGATGCTGATTTTTATGATTAATAGCAACAAAGAGATTTCAAGGACCATAGACGTTAGGAGGCTATAGAGCTAAACTGCCTGGGTGTAGTCCTTGAATCACTCACAAAGTCATTTTGAATGATGATGTAATGTGTTCAAGTCTCAAGTTCCCTCATCTGTAAAGTTAATGTAATAATAGTAGCTCTTTAATTATAACTAGACATTAGTGTAATAATAATAATAGCTATAACAATAAAATGAGTTCCCACCAGCAGTGCAGCCACTTTGGAAAATGATATGGAGGTTCCTCAAAAATTAAAAATAGAGCTACCTTATGACTCAGCAATTGCACTGCTAGGTATTTATTCAAAGAATACAAAAATTCTGTTTTGAAGGGGCTCATGCACCCCATTGTTTATAGCAGTACTATCAACAATAGCCAAATTATGGAAAGAGCCCAAATTTCCATTGACTAATGAATGGATAAAGTAGATGTGGTGTATAATAAACAATGGAATATTACTCGGCGATCAAAAAGAATGAAATCTTGCCATTTGCAACAACGTGGATGGATCTAGAGTGTATTATGCTAAGCAAAATAAGTCAGTCAGAGAAAGACAAATATCCTAGGATTTCACTCATAAGTGAAATTTAAGAAACAAAACAGATGAACATAAGGGAAGGGAAGCAAAAATAATATAAAACAGAGAGGGAGATAAACCATAAGAGACTCTTAAAGACAGAGAACAAACTGGGGTTGCTGGAGGGGTGGTGGGTGGGGAGATTGGCTAAACGGATGATGGGTATTGAAGAGGGCACTTGTTGGGATGAGCACTGGGTGTTATATGTAAGTGATGAATTACTAAATTCTATTCTTGAAATCATCATTACACTGTATGTTCACTAACTTAGATTTAAATAAAATTGAAAAAAAAACAATAACATGAGTTAATGTAGTGAAATATTTATAACAGTGCCTAGAAATACAGTCATTATAAATAATACATATTATTTTTTTTTTAATTTTTTTTTCAACGTTTATTTATTTTTGGGACAGAGAGAGACAGAGCATGAATGGGGGAGGGGCAGAGAGAGAGGGAGACACAGAATCGGAAACAGGCTCCAGGCTCTGAGCCATCAGCCCAGAGCCTGACGCGGGGCTCGAACTCACGGACCGCGAGATCGTGACCCGGCTGAAGTCGGACGCTTAACCGACGGCGCCACCCAGGCGCCCCTATACATATTACTTTAATGAAGCATGTACAGCCCTTTCATAACTGAATTATTTAAGGTTTAGGAGTCTATCATACAAAGGCCAAAAGAATGGAATTAAAATGAAAGTGGTATTATCAAGGACAGAAATATAACAGTAGTCTGTTTCCACATTAATCATATGTGTTTAACACTTTGATTGAGAAAAATCTAAGCAAATAATGACAATAGCAGTGGACATTTGCTGAAAACCTACTACGTGCCAGGCACTATCCTAAGGAATTTGCATGTATCTTTTTTTTTTTATTTAAAATTTTTTTTTAACGTTTATTTATTTTTGAGACACAGAGAGACAGAGCATGAACAGAAGAGGGGCAGAGAGAGAGGGAGACACAGAATCAGAAGCAGGCTCCAGGCTCTGAACCATCAGCCCAGAGCCCGATGCAGGGCTCGAACTCACGGACCGCAAGATCGTGACCTGGGCTGAAGTCGGACGTCTAACCGACTAAGCCACCCAGGCACCCCTGCATGTATCTTTTAATCCTCAGCTCACCACTGTGAGGTATAATAGCAATGCCAACCCCATTCTGCTGATCAGGACCTGGGAAGAAACAGCCTAAGAAACGTAAGCACGAGCTGAAAGCAGAGTTCTGGTTGGGATTTGAACAGCACATTTCATTTTCTTGTGCTTCATTTTGCAGTGAAAGGATCTTTGGTCTCATGTTTAAAATGCAGACACCCCACCCTAACTTTACAATGCTATTTGTCTGGGGCATTTATTAAATGGACCCCATTATGACAGTATTAGATTCAGTTCAGTCTGTTAGTCATTCATCCATTAAGAAATTCCCCATTTCTGAATAGAGCCCACAGTGTAAAAGCTTTTTAGTGAATGGAAAGATGTAAGTAAAAGAAAGAAGGGTCACGAACCCCAGTGAAGACCAGGCTTTCTTGATGTTTTTCAAATAAACATTCACTACCTAATCACCTTTAATGGGATGATGTCTACAAACAAAGCTTTGGCTAACCTTCTGTCCCATTGAGCTATTGGGATCCTTAGGAGTTTATTTTATTTATTCAAGGGGTTGAATGCCTACTAAGTGCTGAATGAAGCCAATACTATCATTTGTGGAATGCTGTGGGCTGTCTTTTCTTTTTCAAGTTTGATGAAGTCAGCAGCCTTTTTTTTGTGAGTACAACAAATTTATTCATAATTGTTTTGTATTTGTAATTGCTTGGATTCCTCAGCCTTTATTTAGGGACTTCTTTTCCAAGGCACATTTCTGAAGACTGATTAAAAAAAAACCCTCTGAATTTTATTCCAAAAGCAATGACATACATATTTGTAGAAATTGTGTAGGGAACAGTACATAGTATGTCAAAAGATCTTATATTTGAGTGCCTGAAAATACAAGACAATGTGGTTCAAAATCAATCATACTTTAAGCAACTAACGCAAAAGTCAGCCTCTTTTTGCTTTTGTAACTAACTGAACATTATAAAAAATATATGTGTGAAAAAAGAGAGAAAAGAGACAGGGGTGCATAAGCTCCTACTTTCATTTGTTATAATACCTTCCAGGGGAACGCTTAGTCAATTACAAATGCTCTTTTTTCATTATTGGACATTTTGGTCTGGGTGTAACACAAAAGGCAAGTCATTTGGGGTCAAAAGTTAACACGAAAATGAGAATAAAATATTTCTCATCGGTTGAGTCATTGTGATGTGAATGGGAATGAAAATGTAGCCTGGCTCAACTTTCCACTGATAACCAGATTTTATCCTCTGATTTTTCTCCAGCATCGCATAACTAAGCTTATAACTTGAAGTCAAGCTGTACCTGAAATTATACAAATACTTAGATTTACACTGCACAGGAATACTAGGGAAAGAGCAACTGAGGACCTCAGTCATCTTCTGCTTTAAGCTGGTGTTTAACTTTTACAGACTCCATCTCAAAGCTAAGATTTATTAAGCACTGACCCCTTCTCAGCTATTGAGCATGGTTGTCTTACTTGGTCTCAGTCAATTTATTGAATTTAAGGGAAACCATAATGGCACTAATTAAATGAGGAGATGAAAATTAACAGCTGTTGTACCTATTGGTTGTAATTAAAATGTTTAGGTGTAGGCATCCCTTCGGGAGGACATCTTGACTGCATTTACTTTCAGGGTCAGAATTTAAATAATGATGAGTCTTTGAATATGTTCGTGAACAGACAAGGCATAGGCACAGACCAGACTCCCTCCTATGCTTTAAATTCTATAAGAATCAGTCTGACCCAGTGGTAGAGAGCTTACCAAGGCAGGCAGGTAATCTTGGGCAAGTCACATACAGTCTCATATCTTGCTTTCCTCACTTTTTGAAAGGGGATCCCTCTCTAACTTCTTGAAGTCTCAGTTTCTGAATCTATAAAGTGGGTATAATATAAGGATCTCTTCCTACAGTTATTGGAGGATTAAACAAGATAATCTCAGGGGCGCCTGGGTGGCGCAGTCGGTTAAGCGTCCGACTTCAGCCAGGTCACGATCTCGCGGTCCGGGAGTTCGAGCCCCGCGTCAGGCTCTGGGCTGATGGCTCAGAGCCTGGAGCCTGTTTCCGATTCTGTGTCTCCCTCTCTCTCTGCCACTCCCCCGTTCATGCTCTGTCTCTCTCTGTCCCAAAAATAAATAAACGTTGAAAAAAAAAATTAAAAAAAAAAAAAAAAAAAAAGATAATCTCAGAAAAGCACACACTCCCTGGTCCATAGCAGGCATGCAATAAATATGAGCTACTATTATTTTAAGGATTAAAATACATAATTCATATGAAAACATGATCATTTTCTTGTAATTTAAAAACACTTGTTTCGGGGTGCCTGGGTGGCTCAGTTAGTTAAGCGTCCATCTTTGGCTCAGGTCATGATCTCACGGTGAGTTCAAGTCCTGCATCAGGCTCTGTGCTGACAGCTCAGAGCCTGGAGCCTGCTTCGGATTCTGTGTCTCCCTCTCTGTCTGCCCCTCCCCCACTCACACTCGGTCTCTCTCTCTCTCTCTCTCTCTCTCTCTCTCTTTCAAAAATAAATACACATTAAAAAAATTAAAACACTTGTTTCTATACCATCATTGACTAGTCTACTGTTGATTCCCACATAAAAGCTTTAACTCAGTAAATTATGTTATAAAAAAACTCCATAACATAACTTGTACTCGTGTTTATTTATATAGCAGAGGACTAAAGAAATGTCAATTGGATAGTTATATGTGTTAGATTTGGAAAGGGGGCAAGAAAGGCACAAAGAACATGATCACATGCCAGGAAGCTGAAAATATTTCTAGGATCATCTGGCAGCATTATAATTTTATCAGGTATCAAAAAAGAAGAAACTTCTTAGGAGAGAGAACAGAAAGGAGAAGCACAGTTGTTAGGTTTCTTCCCACATGTGTTTTGACAGCTTAGTTAAGCCAGCTTCTTAGCTTAGTCCCACTAGGAACTATAAAATCTCACATTACTGAACACAAGCTGTTTTTATTACGAATGTGAGCAATTCTAATACAGTAGTTACTGTATCCCTAAATCCACTCATCTCTCTTCCATTCAACTTTGGTTTAAGAAGAATCTATTTTCTTTAAAGACTGAATATTATAGTTTTCCCATCATCTGGCATTTTTTGAATCACTGCTGAATTTGCTAGCGAATGCTGGCCTATAAACTACTCATCTCTCTTATATGACAATTACTCCACCTGGAATAATCCAATACTTGCACATTACATGTTCCCTTTTGCTGAGTACTGGGGTACAGATATCTATCAAAATTATGTTACTAATTTGTGACTTCTAAGTTGAAAGCTGCAGACTGAAACCTCTTTTTGCTTTGCACTGCAACAGTGAAGTAATCACCCAAAAGAACAAGTGAGTTTCCGATCACATTCTTGAGATCTAATCTAATATTATCCATTTCAACGTAATCAAATTCTTTAATAAGTGGGCACACTGAAAATCTATTTAGTGATCCTTTGTAGACTTCCAGATTCTAACAAAAGCCACAACTTTTTCCTTGGGAGACTTACAAAGAACTCTTTAATTATTGACTTCTATAAATTCCCCTTTGTCTGCTACTGGCTGGAAGTTACCACAGAGGGTGCTCTGTTTAATTGCTTTTCTTTCGTGCCCAAAAGTAAAGATTTATTGCCCGTTGATTTAAAACCTACAGGCACGTTTGCTTTCAGAAATAAATTCTTTGATATATAATTGGTCATATATTTGGAGTACAATTATTACAGAGAGCTTAATTTGAAATGTAATTATTGTAATTATAATTATAAAACTGTAATTGTAAAATACAAATTAGAAGAAGGTAGGATATATATATAACTGGACTACCGTCAATGCCACATATGGAATACAATATATACGAAACAACATTTTAAGAAAAGACACGATACAATTCAAATAGATGACATTCTACTTAATGTCTATCAAGTATGTCTTGAGAGCTTACTCCTTTGATCCGAATTTATTAGATACTGTTATGTGGGGTAGAAGGTGGTAGTTGTAAATGAAGACCATGGCATGGTATCTCTTTTAAGGGATTTATACTCTGGCTAGAGGGGCAAAGTGTAGATAAATAGAAGTGCAAGAACATAATAGATGGCTACAAATAATTGAGTGTTAAACAAGCACTAGAGGTTTAGAAAAGGTAAGGTGGAGGAGGTAATATTAACATTAATAATAACTACCGCTCTTCATTGAATGGCACTATGTGTCAGGGATTTTATAGGCATTATTTCTAAAATGAAAAAAAAAATAGTACTAAGTGACTTGGGTCCAGAATCTCAAACAGCTAGCATTGTTTCTCTTTCTTAAATTGCAGTCTATTCGTTCACCCATCCAAGCATCTATCTATAGACATCCATTTATCCCCACAAGATATCCTTAGTTTGCTAATTATGGAGACTTATAAATTCTGGAGTGTGTTATCAAAAGGTATCTTCTATGAAGCAGAAGATGGTGTGTTTCTTAATCAGTATGAAATACAAAACATTAAGAATTGATAATTCCTCAATATAATGTAAACATTCTTGTTTTTATGGTAAAAAAACCTGTATTTAGATTTAGCCAGCTTGACTCAGTTTAGATGTTCCCAATTTTGTTGGCGACATTGAAAGCATTATAATCAGGAGTCATTCAAACATATGCCTTCTTCTCTCCATTGGACCTGATGAGGGTGTCGACTTTGGCCAAGACAATGCCATATGGCTTCTTCAGTCTGTTTGATCTGGTGCTTGTTGGCCTTGATGTCCACAATGAACACAAGTGTGTTGTTGACTTTTATTTTCTTGATAGCTGACTTGGTGGTCAGGGGGAACTTGAGGATGGCATATTGGTCAAGCCTGTTTCTCCTGGGGGCACTCTTTTGAGGATATTTGGGCTGCCTTTGGAGACACAATGTCTTGGACCCTCAGAAGGTTAGGAAGTGTGTGTGTATGTGTGTGTATGTGTTTGCGGATGCCTTTCAGCACTGCTTTCTTGGCCCTCAAAGCCTTTGTTTTGACTTCGGCTTTGGGAGGAGCACGGGGCTTCCTTCTTCACTTTAGGCACTATCCTTGCAAAAGGTTATAATGTAAATATACTTTTTAAAAATTTATTTACTTAAATTCAAGTTAGTTAACATACAGTGTAGTAATGGTTTCAAGAGTAGAACCCAGTGATTCATCACTTACATATGACACCCAGTGCTCATCCCAACAAGTGCCCTCCTTACTGCCCATCAATATGGAGGTTCCTCAAAAAATTAAAAATAGAATTACCCTATGACCCAACAATTGCACTAATGTAAGCATTCTTAAAAGTCCCTTACCATAACCGAAAATAAGAGAGCCTTCCATAGCTTTCATAGTCTCTCTTTCTGAACATCTAATCCATGCTTCTCCAAAGGAAAGTAGAAACAAAAGTATTTTTAAAGACACATCAACACTAATTGTTAAGCTAATCAGCACACATCTCTCAAGGTCTGAAAGCATTAAGGTTTCCCTATATACACAAAGATTTCCCTTGTATTGTTACAAAGAGAAATGCCACTAAATAGCGAAGTGTCCAGGAGGAAATCACTTGACCACTCTGAAACTGTTTTGAACAGAACTGCTTTGAAGGGTGGGGACACGTGCTCCTCCATGTCCTGTCTCCCCTTCAATTAGCATGAGACTGTTTTAATCTTATTTATTTGACATACTAGAAGATTTCATTTGTATAAAGTGATCTTCAGCTTAGAAAGACTTTGAAAACCATCAAGGCATTCTCCAGTTCCATATTGCTGGCTAGTTCTACAAATCTAGAAAGCGGAAGACAATAATAGTGACTCATAATTAACTTGATTATTCTGTTACATAGAAATGTTCATTAAAATAGTTGGAATTGCTTCCAAGAATAAAATGCCTTCTAGGCTAATTGGTTCTAATTATAGAATGACTCAAATGAGAGAATGTCGCTAATTGGCTGTGAACACAAGGTGTAAAAACAAAAGCTTATGTACACTATTCTTTTTTGTGGGTAGTGAAAGAAAGGAATGTGGTTTCTTTGCCAATTGGAAGTCTCCTAGTCTTAAATTCTATGCTATATGATGAAAATATATTGTCTTAAAATGATTTGTTACTTAAATAACTTAATGATTAAAGGGTAAACTTCACATTACCAATAATAAAAATCTCATTTAAAACGCCCAAATCTAACCCAAATGAGAAATTTACATAAATCTCCTGTGTATTATAGTCATATATTTTGTACGAATTTATATTTGCTTATTTAGAGGTCTGATTTACAGTTTCAATTCTCATTAACAAACCATTTATGCCATAAACCATTTGATGAATATTTTACCATATGCATTTTAAAATGCCTTTAGAAAACACACTAGTCTAATTCCTGGAACCATTATCCTTATTACAATATAGCAGAGGTTTACTGCCAAGAACTTGGGAGTGTATATTTTCATTCATTTAAAGAGGCTGTTATCTATTTACCCAACCATCCATCTATCCATCCATCCATCCATCCATCCATCCATCCATCCATTCTCTTACCAAATTTCCCCCCTGGAAAACCCTTGTTTTCCCCCTATAATAACAGCACAGCTTCACTTGTTTATCCACTTACTGGTGCAGAATTTCCATTTGGTCCCCTTGATCTGACCATTCTTCCCAGGACTTCAACACCATCCAACGTGATATTAGCTGAGGCATTTATTGCCTTCTCAGCCACGTGCTTGCAGTCAATAACCACTTGGACCAAAGTCTTGCTGACAACAATGTGTATCTGGGTAAAAGTAAAGATGTTTCAGGAGGTAAGAGGCAGGAAGAAATATCAACCAAACTTACATAACTGCATGATTCATCACTAAAAAGTAGGAAAGGGAAGGGAAGGAATTCTGGCACTATGCATTCTGCTACAAGAGAAAGGTTCTACTTTTACTACCACCATGACTGCCCCACATTCAGGTAGCACTTCTATCTTTATTTAATTAACATTTTCTTTCAAAATGACTTCAAAAGCGTTCCCAATCTAGTGTTTCTTTAAAGCAGCAATATCCTGGGGTGCCTGGGAACCTGCTTCAGATTCTGTGCCTCCCTCTCTCTCTGCCTTTCCCCACTCATGCTCTGTTTCTCTCTCTCCCTCTCTCTCTCTCTCTCTCCCTCAGAAATAAAATAAACATTAAAAAATTTTAAAAACATGTTTAAAGCAGCAATATCCTGAAATGACAGGATGGGTGCACTAGTTATACCTTTTCTGAATGCACGTGGAAATGAACATGAAAATATTAAAATAAAAAATGCTAACTGATTTACCAGCAAAAGTTATCTATGGTACCTTCCAGTTGTTCTCAAACCTCCTTTTCATAATACTTATTTAATTTAAGATGAAGAGAGGAGATCTAGAATCTAAAGAGGAAGGAGGAATTCTTTCTGGTGACTTCAGGACCAAAAGAAATAAAACCTTTTGGCTTAATGTGTGGCACAATTTTCTCAAAGTGAAATTTCTAGAATTTTCAGGTCTATAGTAATATATATTCAGGAGTGTATACATTCTTTGTAAGGATTTGTAAAAATGTGTGTTATCTTTTTTATTTTTGAGAGAGAGAGAGAGAGAGAGAGCAAGCAGGGGAGGAACAGAGAGAGGAGGAGACACAGAATCCAAAGCAGCAGTCTCAGGAACCCCCGGCCATGTGGTTTTTAATACTCACGGATCTCACATGCTTTCATCTCCCTTATAATTTTTCTTGACCGCTTTGCAATAGACTCTGCTTAACCAAGAACGAATCATACCAAGAGGAATGTGGTGAGTAAATGACAATAAATCCAAAGAGATGCTAATGGAACTATTTTGAATCATGAACTAATAAATCTCTACCTGCATCTCATGTTTTTAAGATACTTTACTTCTGGTTGTACAGTTCTTTTAAACATAAACAGTTTTTTGTATGCAACTGTTTTTGTGCAAAGACGATTAAGAACGTTGGTATGCAGTTGTTCTTATGCAGCTATGGTAGTTGAAACTCCAAAAAGTAGCAAAGTTGTGTCAGTTAGGACTTGACCGTGATCTAGGTCAGGAGACAGAAGCCAAGAGGAAGACTGCTTGCAACATCCCTTCCTTCACTGAACACACAAGAAGGAGGGTCAAGAGGCAAGGCTTTTTGCAGCACCACCTCTAAATGCTGCTCTCCCTGTGGTCTTGGCAGACTGCATTCCTTCACAGCCCAGAGATCAGTGGGGTCATTTGCTAAGCACAAAGGAAACAGTAAATGTGGGATCCACTCTTGCAACCCCAAAACTAAGTGTTTCAGAGATACGAAGTGGTAAGGGGCAGAGTTCTATCACAAGTACCAGGTAGAAATGAGAACTACAGTCAGTCAGGTTTTACAAAATTCTTCCTCACAATAACTTTTATAATGGAGGTGAGGGGTTATCTGTGTATGTGTAAAAATATCAGTACAAACTATCTTCACGTTTTAACATGATTTAGCTGACTGGGCTTTCATCTACACTGGTGGCTGGGTAGACCAGCAATCCTCTCCACATCACACATCATGTAGCAAATTAACAACTGTCCTCCTAGTAATACAGTAGTACCCTGTAATTGTTCCTCCAAGTGTGAGCCTGGACCACTTTTTGGGTACCTGATAAAAATGCACAGCTTGGGGTCGCATCTTAGAACTACCAAACCAGAATAAGCCCACAGATAATTCTTACTCCAATGAAAATATGAGATCTAAAGCTCCGTGGGATTTTTTTTTTTTACACTTCTCTGCTGCTTGGTCCACAATAAATAGAATAAAGAATATACGTCTCTGTTGCTTTGCACACAGCAAACAAAGAAAATATGTGTACAAAGCATTACTCACCTTGTGAAAGCTGCCATGGAAAATTTTCCTAATTTCAGGTCCTTCAAAAGTAACCGTTTGAAAATCCCCACTGTAGTCATAGTTGAAATATGTTAAGGTTTTACCACCATCTAATCAAAGAAAAATAAAGTTTAGAAAGTATTATAATGGGTAAATAATTTTTCTAAAATTCAAGTTGCCTGGGTGGCTCAGTCAGTTAAGCATCCTACTTTGGCTCAGGTCATGATCTTGTGGTTGGTGGGTTCGAGCCCCACGTCGGGCTCTGTGCTGACAGCTCAGAGCCTGGAGCCTGCCTCAGATTCTGTGTCTCCCTCTCTGCTACTCCCCCACTCACACTCTATCTCTCTCTCAAAAATAAGTAATAAAATAAACACATAAAAATTTTAATTTTTTTACAAAAAATTCAAGACTGAAAATAATGCATCCTTTGTTTTGAGGCTATATTAAAAAATTTTTTTTAATGCTTATTTATTTTTGAGAGAGAGAGAGAGACAGACAGACAGAGCATGAGCAGGAGAGGAGAAGGAGGAGAGAGAGAGAGGGAGATACAGAATCTGAAGTAGGCTCCAGGCTCTGAGCTGTCAGCACAGACCCCGACGCAGGACTTGAACACATAAACTGTGAGATCACAACCTGAGTCCCGACAGAGGCACCCAGGCGTCCCTTAAGGCTGTGTTTAGAACAGAGTGATGAGTAAGTACGGAAATGATCTATAGTCCTTGGGTTGCCCCAGGCTTTCAGCTGGCCAGTTAACCATGTGGTGATGATGGTGAGGCTGGGCCCCTACATATACTCTTCCTCTGTACTTTCTTCCCTGTACTTTCATCCCCAACACATTGCTCAGAGACGGTTGTCTGAAGCTGGGACTAGAGGCGGACAAAAAGGGAGAATAAAGCTAATCATATCTTAAGACCTAGAAACCAGACCCTTTGCTTTATTGACCCACTGGAGCAACCAGCTTTTCTAGGACATGCAATTTATACTGTTCCAGAAGAGTGATATTCCAGTATGCCTTTTATTATGAACAAACTAAATCCACAAACAAATGAAATCTTCCTAATCTTCAGGATTTCATGTTACAAGGAATACTATATTACAAAAAATTTAAAAAGGCATTTTTTTTCACTAATTAATTCCTAGGTTACACGGTAATTATTCATTGTGATATCAAAGGGAACGAGCTAGTCTTAATCATTTTGAGAGATTTCTTGATTTTTAAGTTTCATGTGCATAGGGAGCTAATTATTTATACCCCTTTAATCTACGGCTTTCCCTTAGTTTCAGTATGCATGCAAAATGCTTTCACAATATCATATTTGGCTGTGAGTTAGCACCTAACAATAGCCACCAAATTTTGGTTCCTAGCTTGATTGGAATCCTAAACTAAAAACGTCTTTAGAAAACTTAGTGACATTAACCGAAAACCTGATGATCCTCTTAAATGATCATCATGGGTGACATTGACATCCAAGAGCATGTGATTGAGAAGCTTCTTTCACTGGCTCCCCTCAACTTTCTAACCTCCAAACAATGGGATGCCCCTGTCTTCAGACCTCTTCTCTTCCCACTCACTCTCTAGATGATCTCACACAGTATCATGGCTTATATGCCACACATATACAACTTGCAAATTTATATCCCCATCCCAGAATTCTTCCCCAAATATGTTGCTGCAAATGTGGCATTTTTTTCTGGGATATGAAATAGGCACTGTGATATATATTTGGTCATTCAGATGAACAAGTAAGTATTTCTCATATGTATTTGGTCTTGGTCCATGGTGCCTGGCTCACAGCTCCTAAAGCACTTGGAATTTTCTGTGATAAGAGCTACAAAGATGTCTTTTGTTACATTAATGAGGTAACTTTTGGAAAGCCCTTAGGCAACCTAAGGATGGAGGGCTGATTGCCAAGAGAACCAATCCTGTGATTACAGTTGGAACCTTCAATCCCACTTCTTCCCCCACCTCTTGGGAGTGGAGAGTTGCTAGAAATTGAGTTCAATTGCCAATGGCCAATGATTTAATAAATCACGCCTGTTTAATGAAACCTCATAAAAACCCAAACAACAGGGTTCAGAGAGTTTTAGGTTGCTGACTACATGGAGACTAAGGAAAGTGGCATGCCTGGAGAGGGCATGGAACCTCTGTGCCTCTTCCCACATACCTGGCCTTATGCATCTGTTTCACCTGGCTGTCCCTGAGCTATATCGTTTCATAATAAAGCAGTAATCTAGCAGGCAAAATATTTCTCTGAGTTCCATGAGCCACTCTAGCAAATTAATCAAATCCAAGGACAAGCTCATGGGATTGATTGACTGATTGATTTTCTTTGGGCAGGGGGCGGGGAGCGTGTTGCGGGAAAACTTCTGATTTGTAGCCAACCAGAAACACAGGTAACAGCCTGGCTTGCAACTGGAGTCTGAAAGAGGGGTGGCAGGATACAGTCTTATGGGACTGAACCGTTAACGTACGGAATCTGATGCTATGTCTGGGTTGACAGTACTAGAATTGAGCTGAATTCTCAGACATCCTGCTGGTATCTGAGAACTGTTTGATGTTGTGTGCAAAACTCTCCACCCTCCCGACACCCCTCCCACACACACACTGGAACTGGGTCAAGAAACCCCAAAAGAAGAATCTTTCACTTATCATATCCATGTACAAAAAATGATTCTGGTTTCTCCCCTCCCACTGGCCTTCCCCATTCCCCCACCATCAACTTTGCTCTTCCTAAAATCTTTACTATCTCAGTAATTGTCTCTCTCTCTCTACCTTGCCCACTACTGAATCCCAGAGCCTAGCACTGGCACATAGTAGAAATTCAATGAATGTTTGTTGAAAGAATGAGTGGATCAGTGAATGAATCAACTGGCACATAATTTGTTGTCAGTATTTACTCAGGGTTTAAGATAAATGAGTTACTCTACAATATATAATTGACCCTTGAATAATGTGAGGGTTAAGGCCACCAACACCCCAAGTAGCAGAAAATCTACATGTAACTTTTGACTCCCCCGAACTTCACTACACATGGCCTACTGTTGGCCAGAAGCCTTACTTCTAACACAAACAGTCCATCAACACATATTCTGTATGTTCTAAGTATTATATATTGTATTCCTACAATAAAGGAAGCTAGAGAAAATAAAATGTTATGAAGAAAATTATAAGGAAGAGAAAATGTACTTACAATATTGCGCTACATTTACCAAAAAATATCCTTGTGGAAGTGGACTCAGGCAGTTCAAACCCATGCTCTTCAAGGCCAATCGTACACAAAACAGGCAAGACAGCATGGTATGTTATACACAGTACTCACACATGTGGGTGCAAATATGTAAATAGATACACTTACTATCCAAAATGACTCCAACCAATGGGTCAGAATTTTTATTTAAAATCTCCCAAAGAGCAAATGGCTCTTCTGGAGTGTCAGGAAGAATCCGGAATAGAAAACTCATTGTGTAGTCAGAGGGCAATCCTTCTGGATGCAAATACCTGAAAATGGGAAAAAAACATTTATTGCATTCCTTTAAAAAAAGTTATTTATCTGTTTATAAAAGCAAATACACTTAAAACATTTAGGAAAAACAGAAAAGAAAAAAAAAAAAAAAAACAGATCACCATTAATCCCATGGAGGTGACCACTGTTTTGATGCGGTACATTTCCCTCCAGTTTTTAAAGAATGTCTGTAAGTATTTCTCCAATCTATATAATGCTACCCCTTCTTTCTTCTTAGCAGCAATTACTACACCGTTCGTATTTCCTTCAATTTTTTTTTTTTAAAGTATGATGTTTAACGTCTGTACAATCTTTTCTTGTCTGGCTGTTCTGTAATTTATCTAACTGGTCACTTCTTATCAAACATTTAAGTCATTTCAAAAGTTTTGGTATTATAAATAATGTTTATGTACAGACTTTTTATTTATTTATTTTTCATTTTATTTAAGTCCAAGTTAGTTATCATATCATGTAATAATGGTTTCAGGAGTAGAATTCGGTGATTCATCACTTACATATAACACCTAGTGCTCATCTCAACTACAGTCGTTTTATAAAGACATTTGCACTTTCTACTGTAAGTTGTAGTTAGTTGCATTCTTGTCCATGCTTCATGCTGGGATGTACCATTCCAGATCTACCTTCAAGAATTGAGAATATGTAACTCCTGCTTCTGGGAGTGATGTGTGTAGACAACTCTCAAATACCAACTTGCTTCTAAAATTGCCTCAGCAGAAGAAAAGCCTCCCCCAAAGTCATGCCAACTTTTTTTTGGCAGCTGTTTCAATAGCTGGTGTTTGAGGGCATATGAAGACCAGAGCCTCTCATTCCAATCGAGGTAGCTCCATTTTCAGAACTCCTGTATGTGGAGCAACTGAGAGTCTCACTGATATTGCTTCATAGCTTCATTTCTCTCTTTTGTCTCATCTCACCTCTTTCTGTTCCCTTGCAGGAGAGTATACCCGCGTCAACTTCCTTGCATACTTGTCTCCACCTCTGGATCTGCCTCCAGGAAACCACACCTGCAACGCCAGCTTATCTCTCTCTAACAATTAAGTGGATCTCTTATATATTTTAAACTTTTTCCTTGAAGCAACAAATATAGCCCTTTCCACATGTAGGAGCCCCATAACGGTGGATAAATTTGAGAATATGGGAATTTAGCATGAATTTGAAAATGAAAGTTTGATTTGAATAAATAAAAATGTTTCATTTCATTCATTTTGTTTATATATTAGTTCATTCATTCATCTAACATTTATTGTGTGCCTACTATGTGCCAGACATTGTAATAGGCACTTAAGCTATGTCAATGAATAAAACCAATAATGTTCCTCTCTTTATAGAAACATTAAATTCCAGCAGCATGGATTAAACAGTGTATTAGAAGGCAAACATGCCATACAAAAAACAAAACAAGAACAATAGAGCCGTTTAATAGGGATTGGGAATGCTGGAATGTACTATTTTGCAATGTTAATTGAAGTCCTCACTGCCGGTTTCACTTCAAAGCCTCATTGAAAAGGTTACATTTGAGCAAAGGTTCATTGAAAAGGTTATATCTGAAGAAAAACTCAAAGACAAAGGCATCCAGCTAGTACAAAGACACCAAAACGGAGTGTGCCTTATGCGTCTGGAGAATGGACTGAAGGAGACAGGTAAGAAGGAAGTAAAGTCAAAGAGGTGATAGGTACCCAAATAAGGTTGAGCCAGATGGGCCATTCAAGAGCTTTGACTTTTTTTTTTTTAATTTTTTTTTAACGTTTATTTATTTTTGAGACAGAGAGAGACAGAGCATGAATGGGGGAGGGACAGAAAGAGAGGGAGACACAGAATGGGAAGCAGGCTCCAGGCTCTGAGCCATCAGCCCAGAGCCCGAAGCGGGGCTCGAACTCACGGACCGCGAGATCGTGACCTGAGCTGAAGTCGGACGCTTAACCGACTGAGCCACCCAGGCGCCCCAAGAGCTTTGACTTTTAATTCAAGGGGAATGGAGAATCAATTTCAGATTTTGGAATGGCATGATTTACATTTTAAAAGAATCACTCTGACTGCTTCTTGGGGAACAGACTCTGGGAAAGCAAAGGTAGGAGCAGGAAGCATTAAAAGCCTGCTGCAGTGATCTAGGGAAGAGATGACAGTGCCTCATATGGGGTGAAGGCAATGGAGGTGATGAGAAGGCACAGACAATAGGATTCCTCGGTAGAATGGATATAGAGCATGAGAGCAAGTGTCAAATATTTTGCATGAGAAACTAATTAGATGTAGTTGTCATTAAGATGAAAAAGGTAATAAGTGAAGCTGGTTCTGGAGTGAGGGTCAGGGATGTGGTCTTGACCATGCAAAGTTTGAAATGCCCATTTAGATATCCAAGCAAGATGTCTAGTACACCATTACACACACAGGTCTAAATTGGGGAAATAGGTCTAGAATGGAAATACAAACTTAGGAGTCATTGGCATATAAACAATGCTGAATACTATTCAAAAGATCATCAGGGTATAGACAGGGAAAACAAGGATCCAGGCCTAATCCCTCCAACATGAAGAAGTGGAGGCAAGAAGAGGCAGCACTGAAATGGAACAGCCAGTAATGTAGACAGAAGCTCAAGAGAGTGTGTCCCAGAAGTCCAATGAGGAGAGTGAAACCTGGAGGAGGAAGTGAGAAATTGTCAAATGCTGGTGACAGGTGGAGTGAGATGAGGGCTGGCAGCCATTGAATGGATTTAGCAACTGGACGGCATTGCCCACTGGATGAGCCATTTCAGTGGGGTAGAGGATCTTCCCTTTGACAATTCTCATTTTTGGCTAGGCTTCCAGGAAGAACTTTTCAAATATCCATTTTAATATTCATTCCTAGGGGCTCCTGGGTGGCTCAGTTGGTTGAGCGTCCGACTTCGGCTCAGGTCATGATCTCACGGTTCGTGAGTTCAAGCCCCGCATCGGGCTCTGGGCTGACGGCTCAGAGCCTGGAGCCTGCTTCGGATTCTGGGTCTCCCTCTCTCTCTGCCCCTCCCCCACTTGTGCTCTGTGTCTCTCTGTCTCTCAAAAATAAATAAATGTAAAAACAAATTTAATATTCATTCCTAGACTACGTAAAAAAAAAAAACAAAAAACAAAAACCACATATATTCTATATAGGTCAAAGGCATTTATAACAATTTTCTAGAAAATGAAGCTATACTTTTAACAGTAAATAGTTTAAATTACTAATAGAGATCTCATTTCAAATATTATTCCCCCAAATGAAGCACAACACAATAATTTGGATACTACTGTAATAGGCTAGAATTTAATAAATAATATTTTGAAGAAGATGGAAAAGCAACTTGTGGATAAATTGGATAGATGAGTTTAATACTCTAATACGTTCTCTCCCATTTTTTCATGCACACGTGTGCACTACATCAAAATCTGGACTTTGAAAATGTTTCACATTACAATACCGAAGGCATTTGGAGACAAAAACAAATGTTGATTTGGAATGGAAAATATCCAACATCTTGCGAGATGATTCCTTGAACCAGGAATTCCCAACCTGCAATCTCAAGTACCCCCAGAGTATGCAGAATTGCTATAAATGGGCAAGAATCTGTAGGTGCATCACAAACTGTAAAGCGAGTAGATAATGTGATTTTTACATAATCCCGACACTACTTTTCAACTATATGGAGTTGCTGTTGTGATCTCTCAAAGATTAAAAATCAGCTGAATTCACGGCACTGGCATGAAATGGTTCAGGGTGTGGGCCCTGGGGCCTGATTGCCAAGTGCAAATCCCAGTATTTTCAGTAAACAAACCATGTGATCTCATTCAAGTCTTTTAGCTTCTTTGTGCTTCAGTTTTATTATTTGCAGAATTGAGACAATAACTGAATCTAATCCATAGAAATGTTTGGAGCTTTGAGTGAGTTAATATACATAATCACTTAGAACGATGCCTGGTATACAGCAGCACTAGGTAAGTGTAAACTATCTATATACATTTCCTCAGACTAACAGATATTAAAATTCAACCAGCATTATGCATGAGTCTGAGGTTTCTAAACAAAGCAATCTGAACATCACCTGTTTTTATCATCATGGAAAATCCTACTGGGAACTATTATAGCGTATTTCAAGTTGACACAATTTTCACATTGAGCTATAGTAACAAATGATTGGCTTTAACATCTTGCAATGGAAACGTACTTGGTTGGCTGGGAAACCAAGGCATCTTTATGAATTCGGTAACAGGGATACACATTGAAGGTACCAGGCTCCATAGAAACCCCTTCCACAGATGAAAAATCCTTTTCAACCAAACCAAACATTTCCATCATCTTAAATCCTAAAAAGAGAGAGAAAGAAAGAAAAACACAGGCATTTAAGGATTTTAAATTTCAAAATTAGTCTATGAAAAAATTCTGGACCCCAAATGAGAGCTAATGTGTTTGCTTTTGGAAAAATTGTGATAATGCATACCTGCAAGATCAATGCCATCCTTGAACACCAGTGGGCAGGCTAGGAAACGAAACAAACAATATAAAACACTAATTTAGATATTTTCCAAACATATTCTTTCCCCATCCTGAGAACAGGAAGCTAACATAATCTTTGCGGAAGTCAACTGTGAAGGGAATCCAAACCAGATGTGGCTATGGTTTTCTGTGGATTCCTAAAGACAGAAATGCTCTCGCTTGGCCCATTACAACCAAAAGGACAAGGCTTCCTTCTCCTCTCACGCGTCTATTAAAATCTATGGTGGTCTCTTGAGAGCACGTGTTGGGAGAAGTCTCACTTCTAATGTGCTACCCTGATGAGCAGTCTTAATACATTTGAAACCATTTGCTGCAGCTTTTAAGCAGGGCTGTTTTTAGGCACAGACTCTCCCCTCATTAGGAAAAGTCTTTACCTAAAACCCGAAAACAGGGAGAGGGGAGGTTTACTTCCCAATGCTCAAAACCACAAAACTTCATGTCCGCATAATAAACAGCTTGCGAGTCAATACCCTTTCCTTGGATCAAGACAGGACTCATGATTTAACCGGTATTAAATATTTCAACCATTAAGCAACATGAGTGAAGTACAAATTCCAAAGAACTAACTTGCTGATGCGGTTTCACAGACAAAAGTAATCAACTCATCTTCAATTTTCTTAAAGGCGTCAAAGTCATCCACGAAGAAGACATGCCGTGAGCTGGGCTTGCTGCCAATGCTAACCAGCTCTGAGTAATCCGCATCGGCCACACCAACAGCAAAGATGCTGTAGCCTGGGGAAGGGGAAGGGATTTCGATTACTTCAAACTGTACAAGATACAAATAATGCAATATAAGACACGTTCCAATATTTAAAATGTGTTTATGAAGGAGGCCGGGTGGGGGGTGGAAAAGTCATTTTCCACAGTCCACCAGAATTCTGCATGCACATATTTCACTACATGATGATGACTCCATCATCCCTGAGGCAGTTTTCCATCTTAAAGAAACCCAGGGTGGTCAATGCCCCAATTAGTGCTTGAGACGATATCGTTGCCATTGGAGGAACATCTTTATTCTACATATATATAATAATTATTTTAAGATTTATGGGATGAAATGGAGTTGAAACAGAGAAACTTTATCTTAGTTTTCTTTTTTCCATGTAAAAGCCCAGATATTAATAGGTTTAGCAGCCTGAAATGGGTCATGCTTCAATGCAAATAAATATTAACCTACTATTTGCCAGGCATGTCTTAAATAACGTAATCTTCAGGGCGCCTGGGTGGCTCAGTCGGTTAAGCGTCCTACTTCAGCTCAAGTCATGATCTCATGGTTTGTTAGTTTGAGCCCCACATTGGGCTCTGTGCTGACAGCTCAGAGCCTGGAGCCTGCTTCGGGTTCTGTGTCTCCCTCTCTCTCTGCCCCTCCCGGCTCATGCTCTTTCTCTGTCTCTCTTTCTCTCTCTCTCTCAAAAATAAACATTAAAAAAGAAATTTAAAAAAATAATGTAATCTTCATGATAATCCAAGGAGAATTTCCATTTTACAGATGAGGAGGCTTGAGGAGTTCCTGTGATCAGGGTCCCTCCCTGGCCCTTTATAATGGGCCTTTTCACAGTAATGCACTTAATTGCTATAATTTCTTATATAGGGTGTCCTGTATGTAAATAAAGTATTAGTGAAAATACAGCAAAATAATAGATTTATAACCTGGAAAGTTTTTAAAAACTACATTGTCCAGTTAACATTAAGAAAGGTTTAGATTAAATATTAAGAAAGATTTAGAAACATTAAAGTCATTCCGATGTAGCCTATAAATTTGTACTCACAAAACAATGGCAACATGACTGGTGGCCACTACTATTTATCTGTGTAAAACTTACCATTTGATTGCATCTCCCCAGAGATTTTGTTCACATCATCTTGTGACCTGCCATCAGTTATGACCACGATGACCTTTGGGATGCCTCTCCTGGTACCTGACTCTGCAGTAAACAGACTATCTCGGACATGCTTGATTGCTTTTCCTGAAACAAAGGAAGACAACAGTTCAATTTTATTCCTTCCCACTTTTGTTTTACTGGGGAGGGAAGGGTGGGAAGGAAATTCTTAGATGAGTGAAAAATCTTTTTCAAAAAAATCTTTATTACTATGCCTCCAAAATTGTCATATCAGTAATTACTAGTAATTAATTACTTTGGGTCTTTGCTGAATTTTTGTTGTTGTTGTTGTTCTTACCTGTTTTGGTATTTCCTCCTTTGTATGAAATATGTTTAATTGCATCAAGAAGGGTCTCTTTGGTTTGGTAGGCGTTTAGTTTAAATTCTGTTCTGGGGTCATCAGTGAACTGAACGATTGCAACCTAGAGAGAGAAGATGTATTTGTTTTCACATATATAAAGAACTTTCCCTGGGCCAAAGAGCACACACAATGGCATGATTCACCTATAATTTTAATTTCCTTTTTAACCCAAACACAATTTCCTTGGCTTAAAATTTTACACAGGTTACATACCAAATCTGACAACACATTAAAGAGCATGTTTGTTCTGTAAGTATTTTTCAAGAAGCAGTTTTTTTAAGTTTATTTATTTATTTTGAGAGAGAGAAAGAGAGAAAGAGTGGGGGAAGGGCATAGAGAAGGAGAGAGAGAATCCCAAGCAGGCTCCACGCTGTCAGCGCTGAGCCCTACACAGGGTTCAAGCCCACGAATTGTGAGATCATGACCTGAGCTGAAATCAATAATCAGACACTTTACAACTGAGCCACCCAGACGCCCCAGGAAACAGTCTATTTTGTTTTATTTTATTTTATTATTATTATTTTTTAATTTAAATCCAAGTTAGTTAACATATAGTGTAATAGTGATTTCGGGAATAGAATTTAGTGATTCATCACTTATATATAACACCCAGTGCTCATCCCAAGAAGTACCCTTCTTAATGCCCATCACCCATTAGCTCATCCCCCCACCCACCTCCCCTCCATCAACCCTCAGTTTGTTCTCTGTATTTAAGAGTCTTTTATGGTTTGTTTCCCTCTCTGTCTTTATCTTACTTTTCCTTCCCTTCCCCTGTGTTCATATGTTTTGTTTCTTAAATTCCACACATGCGTGAAATCTTAGATTTGTCTTTCTCTGACTTATTTCACTTAGTATAATACACTCTAATCTAGTTCCATCCATGTTGTTGCAAATGGCAAGATTTCATTCTTTTTTGATCACCGAGTAATATTCCATGGAAGCAATTTATTTTATTTTATTTTTAAATTTTTTAATGTTTATTTTTCAGAGGGAGACAGACTGTCAGCAGGGGAGGGGCAGAGAGAGAGGGAGACACAGAATCTGATGCAGGCTCCAGGCTCTGAGCTGTCAGCACAGATCCTGACATGGGGTTTGAACTCCAGAGCCGTGAGAGCATTACCTGAGCCAAAGTCAGATGCTTAACTGACTGAGCCAACCAGGCGCCCTGTGGAAGCAGTTAATCTTTTAAAATCTCCCTTGGGCTCACAAAACTCTCTCTATAGTATGTAGGCCTTTTGCTATGTCATTTGACAGATGGGAAAAAAGCACCCCTGTAATTGGACAAATGTCAGATAATTGGAGGTGGATTATTTACAAGGCTTTCCTCATGAAGCAAACCTGTAAAGTAATTACTACTCTCCCACTGTTTTACACACGAGGAGATGGAGGCACTCAAAGCCCCTTACCTTACCCCAATCCCAAAAGTGGCCACTGGCAGAACCCACAGTCAAAGCCAGATAAATCCTACTTCAAAATCTGTGTTCTTAAACACTGCAATAAAACCTCCCTGGCTTCATTTCTTACAGTTTGCTTTTATTCCAGTGGAACTCTGGAGCCATTTTTAATTTATTGGGGTTTTGTTTGTTTTTCAGAATGATGATGGAGGGAGTAAATACAGCATCTTCAAAGTGCTTTCTTTGATCGTGTGAGACTTCAGTTGCCACCAGCTTATCAAGGTCCACAGCCGAGGAGGCCGCCATCTCTAGGGAACTGGCCCTGTCTCTGCTTTTCCCAACAAGTTTCTTCTTCCCCGAAATGCCTCAGCACTTTATCTATTTCTCTCTTATGGTTCCCCTTACATCCCACGTTACTCAGCCATTCCTTCATAATCTATTCCAAATCTGTTCCTATCCATGCATCTCCTTGCTACCACCCACCCCCAGGCCTCCCTCATCTCTGCGCTGGACCATGAGAGCAGCATCCCAAACGGTCTTGGCGCTTCCACTCTTACTCTTACCCATGTGACTATTCCCTCCACAAAAGCCAAAAATGACCTTTTTTGAAAAAGCACACCGGGGGCGCCTGGGTGGCTCAGTCGGTTGAGCGTCTGGCTTCGGCTCAGGTCATGATCTCACAGTTGGTGAGTTCGAGCCCCTCGTCGGGCCCTATGCTGACAGCTCAGAGCCTGGAGCCTGCCGTGGATTCTGTGTCTCTCTCTCTGCCCCTCCCCTGCTCGTGCTCTTCCCTATCTCTCAAAAGTAAATAAACATTAAAAAAAAAAAAAAAAGGCACATCGGATCTCTCCTTAAAGCTTTCCAGTGGCTTCCCACCGCATTTGTGATGACATCAATTCCTTCAATGTTTCACAAGAATTAAGATGATCTGGCTTTCCCTTTTTCTTCCATCTTGTTTCCTACCCCCTACATGCCTACCCACTATGTTCTAGCCACAAGTTTTAGCATCTGAAGCCCCAAAACTCATTTTCATCTTGGGCCCTTTGTACTTCCTACCTTCCCTTTCTGGAAATTCTACTTTCAGGCTCCTCCTCACATCATCCACATCTCAGTTTGGAGGCCACCTTTCAAAGAGGTCTTTGCTGACCACGCAGTTTAAGAGGATCTTCAGTGAACTTAAATCATATAACTGTTTTCATAGCTTGCATCCCTATTTTTAAATTTTTTTTCATGTTTATTTATTTTTGAAGGAGAGTCAGAGTGTGAGTGGGGGAGGGGCAGAGAGAGAGGGAAACAGAGAATCCAAAGCAGGCTCCAGGCTCCGAGCTGTCAGCACAGAGCCCGACGTGGGGCTCGAACTCTCGGACTGTGAGATCATGACCTGAGCTGAAGTCGGACGCTCAACCAACTGAGCCACCCAGGCACCCCGCTTGCATCCCTACTTTATGAATTTGTTTGTTTCCTGTTTTACATCTGCCTCTCATCCTCATCCTCTTCCTGCCTTTAAGAAGATGAGCACTCTGAAACTGGGGATGTTGTCATGACCATTGTGACAGTATACCTGACCAGAATAAATCCTCAATAAATATTTATTTGATTGAATGAATAAATTTGATTTGCTTTATGTGTTACTTGATCTACAGTAATTTGTGGCCATAACCCTCTCTTTCAAGATTTTAATGTAATTTGAGAGGGCAGGGAAAATATTGGGTATATCCTTAGAGGAGCTACTTTGTTGTGTACATAAACATCTACTGATGTGGCCATTCCAACCTGTCTTAGTTTGCTGAATTCAATAGCTTTTAAGGATTAGCATCTTCCCAAGCTCTGTCAGGCATGAGTAAGCTGCTTCCAAACTCAGACTTGTCTATTCTCTCATTCAAGGTCAAATCCGATCATTATATTACCCATATCAACTAGCCCTAACAATAGCTTGGGATACTTTTTTTTAATACATAGAATGAGTTAAAGATTGTTCTATGGGGGTGCCTCGGTGGCTCAGTTGGTTGAGTATCTGGCGCTTGATTTTGGGTCAGGTCATGATCTCACAGTTTGTGAGTTCAAGCCCCACGTTGGGCTCTTCACTGACAGTGCGGAGCCTGCTTGGAATTCTCTCTCTCTCCTTCTCTCTCTGCCCCTCCCCCACTCATGCTCACTTGCTCTTTCTCTCTCTCTCTCTCAAAATAAATAAATAAGCTTAATAAAAAATTTATTAAAAAAAAAAAGATTGTTCTATTAGCCTTACTTGAGTTCCATCTGCACCGATCTTGTTCAGGGCTCCAACAGTGCTATACAGAAAGTTAATGATCTTATTGAAATTTTCATCTCCAATACTCCAGGATCCATCCACCATAAACACCAGGTCTGCCTTGGCAGCTCTACATACTAAAGACCAAGAATGAATTTTGAATCAGAGATAAGGAGAAAACATAGTAGTTGTCAAATCAACAAAGTAGATGATCTTTTCCTTCTGGTAACTAGAGCCCATTCCCATAGAAAAGGTATAAATAATATTCTAAGCTTTTAATCATTACACTTCCTGACAATCATTTCTTTCCTATGGTCAACTTCCTATTCATGACTGAGAAGCTTTTATCAAACAGGTGGAATCAGGAGAGGAAAAAAAAATCCACCAATCTCAGTCAGTCCCCAAAAACAGAAAATGAAAGAATAGAAAAATGAGGGACTAAAGCAATTTAGAGACAGAAGTATCAACAACTGCTCTATAGTGCTCACTTATTAAAAGAAAGCCCAAACTATTACTCTGAGCACCCTGTCCTCTGCTTATTGAGTCAGTAACTTCAGAGAGATTCAAATTCAGAAGAAAACCGTGGGACACAATGGAAGCAGATTAATCTACAACGTGGTATGCATTTGGGCTGAGGCCATAAGCAAGATTTCAGCCTTGCTCTACAATTCTCTCTATACTTTCCTGCCACCCACAGGTACATGTCAAGAAATGTACCCTAACGCTAGCCCAGGGAAACTATTATCAGTGGGTATTACTGATTTCAACATAACAAGCAAAAAACACACCAAGAAAAACCTACTCTACTGAAAGCATTTTTTAGTAGTCCTTTGTTGGTATCCTGTGTTGTTTCAGATTATCTATGCCTCTCTTCCCCTTATTAGTATGGATCATTGTGGCTAACTCTGTTTTATGATGAAACAAACAATTTAATCTTCAATAATCTGAATCTTTTAATCTTAGGCCAGCTGCACACAAATATTCTATGAGATAATGTGCCTTTCTCCTTTCTTTAGGGAGAAAAAAACATACTGGGTTTTTATTTTATTAAGTGCAACTTTATTCCCTTAAAGCTATTTATAATATAGAATAAACCATCTCCAGGTGAGGTAATACTCCAGGATCTGGTGTGGTTGTTCTCTTAAATTCTGAGATTAATAAAATTTTATAAATTTATGGTTTGAATTTAAAGCTAAAAAGGATCCCAAGATATGCTAATTATAAGCTTATTAAAGAAAACCCCGTCCTCTGTTTCCAAGGAAAAATTAAATCAAGATTAGATTCCAACTTTGAAATGAGAGTAAAATCTATTTGAAAATATACTCAAAATGAAAATTTTACTTAATCAGAGGGCACAAATACACCAAAATGCACGAAGGAATTACCTCTGGGATATGAAATTGTGTTTTTAATTTTCTTCTTTGTACTCTTTTCTACTTTTTAATGTTTGTTTAATAAACAAACCCAACAGAAACCCTAAACCTAAAATCACAGCATTATCATGTTATTCTTTTACCTTCTTTTGCTGGTGGAATGGTCGGAGGAAAAGTAGGTGGTTGAGTAGGAAGTGATTCTGTAAAGGAGAGGGCAAGAGAACATCAATTAGCCATCACATCTGTGGCGAAGAGAGGGAGGTCATGGAGTCATAGTTCTTCAGGAAAGTCAATGATTTTGACTATTGTCTTCTTGGAGAATTTAGCGACTACTATAAATCAGCCTCAGCCTGTGAAAACTGGCTCCCTCCATCCCCTAAAACTCAGACTGAAAGCTTGAAATACCATTTTGCCACAATTCAGTTTACCCAGCAGGAGTCAATGCAATCAAACTGTCAACTACAAAGTGGTTCTAATGCTGATTTAAGGCAAGAATCTTGCCAACCTATTTCAGATTAGTCTCTGGCTGCTTTCACACATATAATAAACGTCATTTCCATTCTGCCTAACTAAGGACTGACCATCAATCCTCGCTCAATAGCCCTCTCTCCTTTCTCACCCTGCAACCCCCAGATATGGTCCCCAGTGGAATCTAATTTGCTCTCTGTTCTGCTCAGACTGAATCTGGAAAACTTTCAGTTCTGAGGACCAAATGGCAGGACATTGGGAGACTACCGTGTGGCCACATCAGTTTAACCTGGATGAGGAGGGATGAGAAGTTCATGTAATATGCAAAGTGTGGTTAGCGAAAGGAACAGAGGAAAGTTCAGTGAGAGCGGTGCCTATCATAGCCGTTCATGTGGCAAAGGGCAAGAAAATTATGGCATCATTAGGTAAACATCCTAAATGTTACTATATTCTTTTCTTATTCTCATCTGACACTAAAAGTTTAAGGAAAACTGAGAAATGTCTTTTTATTATCTTAGTTTAATTTGAGGGAAATCTCTCAACTAAGCATAGCCATTCACTCTGGAGATAGTAAGCACCAAACAGCGGGAAAGATTTGAGTTCAGGCAGACTGATTATTTTTCAGGATGGTTGTAAACAGAATTCCTTCACTGGCAGGAAGGTTGGAAGAGATGAATTTTAATTTTAAGGTCTTTTCCAATTCTAAGAGACAATCAAATGAAATTATTTAAGTAAAATCAACATTAAAAAATGAGATAACTGTATATTACTGACATGGAAACTGAGATTAATTAGTATGTGAAATGAAGCAAGACATATAATACCATGGTATGATCCCATTTGTGAAACATAAAAAAATCTGATATATATATATATATATATATATATATATATCTGATATATATCAATATATCTATATATGTCTATATAGATGTAGATTGGATAGAATCTATCAGGTAGAATTTCTTGAAGGAGACCAAGCTGGGAAGAAAAATGGGGAAAGAGGGAGGTCAACAAAGTGCTTTATACCTTTGTTGCATTATTATGGATATATATATATATATATACACATATATATGTATATGTATATATATGTATATATGCATATACATATATATGTCTATATATATACACACACATCATTTTTATCTTTTAGAGACAATTTTTGAAGCTAAAACATTTCAAAAATAAAATACAAATTGAGATATCTTAATATCAAAACTAGGATTGTAAAGCTCTCTTGAAAACACCGTAAAATGCTTCCATAGCCAGATTTATTTATCTTAAAATCTGTGGAAGTAATGGGTCATCTTTATAATTGTCCATCTTTAATGTGGAAAATTGAGGCATATCCTAAGTTCTAAATCCTAAGAACCAAATCAATGAGAAGCAATGGCAGACAGATCAATATATTTGGGCAGAACATCTGGCCAAATAATCCTTTGGGTGGGAAGAACCACAACGAACTATTAACACATATTTATATTCTCTGTGTGGCATACAGATGGCCCTTGACTTCAGTATGTGAGCGGTTGCCACATAGAAGACAGAGCAGTCTTGATCTGCATTGCTTCCAAAGGTTGAACTAGAACCAGTGGGTAGAAGCTCCAAGAAGATAGACATCCCCAATATAAGGAAAACATTTACATCACACAGAGCTATCCAAATTAACCCTGGGTTGGTAGTTAACAGTTGTGGAGTTAGGGTTAGGGGGAGTTGAAATAGACCAGGGATCGCAAACTCAAAAATTTGTAGAGGTCGTGCAAGTAATGAATATGAGCAAAGAACTAGCCTAAACACTGAGTGGCAAACTTGAGAGCACATTTACTGTGTAAAAAGAGACAGCAGTTGGTCTCAGCAGATTAGCACCATGAGGATATATGCCTGTCCTGTGTTGTCAAATCTTTTGAACCTTCAACAAATACTTTAAAGCTTGGGGGGGGGGGCAGGGGGCAGGGAAGTATGGCTCAGAGAAAACATATCTGATGGTGATATCTGACCCATGAGTATCAGTTTGTGATTTCTAAGAAGAAAGTCATGGTGATAACAAATACTTGTTCAATAAGATACAGGTAGAAAATTTCCTCAACATGTTCTCTTGGATCTTCACCACCATATGACATGAGATAGTAGGTATTAAATTTTACTGCCGAGCAAAGAGAAGCTCAGTGATGTACAAATGCCCAAGGCTGTAAATGTGAGAAAGAGTCCCAACCAAGCCTGTTTGACTCTAAATCTTGTGCACTACCAGGACCCTAATAACTTTAAAATTATATGATCCTCTCTATCCAAAAAACAGAACTCTAATCAGCAATGAAGAGAAACATACTACTGATACATCCTACAACATGAATAAACCTCAAAAACACACGCTAAGTGAAAGATGTCAGATGCAAAAGACTACATATTCCTTATTTCCATTTAAATAAAATGTCCAGAAAACGCAAATGTGTAAGAAAAGAAAGCAAGTTGCCTGAGGTTAAACACAGAGGATTGTCTGTGAATGAGTATGAAAGATCTCTTTGGGTGGACAGAAATGTTCTAAAACTGGATTGTAGTATTGACTATACAACTCTTGGAATGTACTAAAAATCACTGAATTGTACACTTAAAATGGGTGACTTTTATGATATATAGGTTACACCTCAAAACTACATACGCAATATAAAATG
The DNA here is from genome assembly GCF_022079265.1 of Lynx rufus. Taxonomy (NCBI): domain Eukaryota; kingdom Metazoa; phylum Chordata; class Mammalia; order Carnivora; family Felidae; genus Lynx; species Lynx rufus. Next base: position 49,379,274 of record NW_025814826.1, on the reverse strand, counting down.
CATATATAGTGCACATGCAAACTCTATTTTAGAGTTATGAAATGAAGTCTTTATATTTGAAAAAAAAACGGATGATTCCATTTATTACGCTTTCATTTGAAGGTCACGCATTGTTGATGATTTCTTCCTGCTTATGCCAGACCACATAGACAATAGAACTTTCCAAATGTCAGATACATGATAGAGGGGCTACCAAGAAAACCCATCGCCTTCCACCTATTCAGATCTAAATCGTCAGAGACTTCGAGCCTAAGTTCAAGATACTGAGTTAGCCCACAAACGTTTTCCCAGAATTCACTACAATTAAAACCATTCTCATGTTTGTGGCCTTTACGTCAGGAATCCTTTATTAAAAGCCATTCCAAGAAGTTGACACTCTCCTTGGTCTTTAGAACATGTAAAAAGTGCTTTGTTTTAATTTTATACTTTGCCTTTCCCTTCAGTACATCAGATCTGCAGCCAACTTGGAAAAAGTGCAAGAGCCTCTTAAGTAGGCAATAACTCGAGGGTCAGCCATTTGGAACATCTTGGCTCCATTCCCACCTCATAGCTGTGGTAATATGCCATTGTTTGAATGTCAGGACCCGGTCCTTAAACTTCATTTCACACTCCACATACCACAAAAGTTTCTTATGGATATAGATCACAATATAGGTCATTGTTTCAGGCACTTTGCTATCATATGGCCTTATAGTCCCTTGTGAAGCATATGGAGGATGGAAAAAACCCATACAGATGACATCAGTGGGCCACATGCGGTGAATTATGGGACTGGAGAAGAGGACCAAAAACTTGTATTACAGATATTCCTGGGCAGCAATAGCTAACATTTTTCTAAATGGAATAAGGTTTTTGAATCAAAACAGGATGCCTAAAATACTGTTTGTTCACAGAGACAGGGATCAGGAGAGGACACACTTAACTTACGTGTTTTTTCCATTATGCTGACACTGGGTCCCTCAATCTCCTGAAGTTTTGTGTAAACACTGATTTTATATTCTGAATCAGGCTGAAGTCCGTAGAAGCAATGCCTGGTTGTCCCTCCGCCCACAGTGGATTCTTGCTTTTTTGTATCTAAAATAAAAGTGGAACAAAATGTACATGCATGAAATTTTTAAAAACAGCTACCAGTAGATAACTTGCTTCTGAAACACTTACTATGCATGGCCTAATCAGATAACTTCAGAACGAATTACACTTGTTTAGGTGCTGTATCTTTTCCTAAAGAGTTAATACATCCACTGATTTTTTTGTAATTGAAAATCACATTTTCTATGTTAAAAAAAAATGAGAATAAAAGACTCCAGAGATCAACCCTTTAATGGAAAATTATTAATGCATATAATTGTGTGTGCACATCGTAATTGATCTCTTGGATCTCTTGGTGTGGAGGTGAGTGTATTTTTTAGAAATTAGAATATTCTTTTACAAACATGATTCTCCAGAATACAGTCAACCAGTTACAAATCGACAAAAAGATACATCCTTTTGGCCCCATACAACTTACTACCATGCAAAAAGATGCCCTTCTTGGCAGTGGCCTAAAAATATAGGTATGGAGTTAGAAATTATAGGATGCTAGACAATCCTTATGCCTGTGGATGAAGAGGTGCTCCTCCAGGGTTTCCGGAACTTCATCCACAGGTCCAGATTATTTTCAGAACTGCTACAAATGCAGGCAAGAGCTTAGAGCGTCACTGAGACAGCCAGGAAGTCCTCAGAATGTCCGATTTCCTACCTCTCAGCCTTAATTTTTAACCAACACTCATGATTTCTTTCAACTGCAATAAAGACTCCTAGGAAGCTTGGAGAAAGCTGCCTCTACTCTGAAAATCATTTTCTATTCTTTCAAAATCACAACTGAGTAAGTAAACCATGGTGCTTCAGTGGCTCAAGGCCCTAGTTCCAAAGTTCTTTTTGTTCTATGAAGAAGACAGCAGTATACAGCCATCTCCACAAAGAACCTTCTCTTTCTTGTCTTCACCATGTCAGAAGCACAAAGAACCTAGCAGACCTGATTACTGTTGGCTACTTTCTTTATTCCCATATTCACAGCAAGATTGCTTCGCCTTTCTGGAGAAATTAGTGCTGGCCCTTGGGTCTGGAGTCTAGGGTAGTTGGATTTATTATACTCATCATTTTCTGAGGGCTTACTATGTGCCAGGTTCTGTGCTTTGTATTTAGTGATACAATAACCAGAAAGATAATATTAGCCAGCATTTAATGAGCACTGACCATGTGCCAGGCACTATCCTAAAGATTTTACATGTATCGGCTCATTTGATCCTTATAATAGTTATAATTGCTCCAATCTAGAGACAAGAAACCGAAGGCCAGAAAAGTTAGTAACTTAATCAAGTCCATATGGCTAAGTAGCAGAACTGAAATTAAATTCAGAACTCTAAATCACAGTCTCAGAGGACACTGCTTTAATTTCCATTAATATATCATAAAATAATTTAAGTTAAATGGTTTTTCTAAATAAAAGTTTCAGAGAGGCTGAGTGCATATGAAATGAGCAAACATGATAGCTTGCAGAGATCAGATGAGGACCCCTTACGAGTCGGGGCTTTATCACTCCATTGGACAAAGCTGCCTACCTTGGTGGCTTTAATTACTGAAGAGTCTCAAATGGGTTTTCTTCATTGGCATAGAGCATTTATTATTTTATACTACATAGTTAATTGGTTAAGAGGAAGAATTGATGCTACCATGAAAAGGACAATTACTTAAAAAGATCTAGATTGATCTTAGTTTTACCCATAAGTTGTATCCATCTACTTAATGCCTTACATAACTTTATTTCCAGGAATTTAAAAATCCAGTGTTAAAAAACTGCATTGATTAAACACATTACACATATTATTTGCTGGTTAAAAAAGAACTCCTTCAAACTGTTAATTGAAGTTTATTAAATATAAATAAAATATAGAAAACAAAAACAGAACAGTACAAAATATAAAAATGTTAATTTTTCTATTTTGAAAGAATAATAACTATTAAATTTCAATCTGTAATTTAATATATAATGGAACAAAACATACATGTGTTATAACATACATTTATTAGAACAGACATGATATATATCATTTAAAACTTGTCCATGGACAAAATCCTTCTTTGAAAAATACAAATAAGATTTTTAAAACTATAAGTAAATTAAAGCCACTTATTAAATGGAACATGAAATTTTTTTATTTTTATGATTGATAATATAAAGGAGTTTCAAAAGTGAACTTCATATAATCTTTAGTAATATATTTGTTCAGAGTGACTTAAGGTCTACTTCAAAAATTTTCTTATCTATGTGACAAAATGATGAAATAAAAAATTGTTGGGGCACCGGGTTGGCTCAGTTGGATAAGCATCTGACTTTGGCTCAGGTCATGATCTACAGTTCATGAGTTTGAGCCCTGCATCAGGCTCTCTGTTGTCAGCACAGAGACCGCTTCAGATCCTCTGTAAGCCCCCTCGTCTCTGCTTCTCCCCCGCTGGTTCTCTCTCTCTCTCTCTTTTTCTGTCTCTCTCAAAATAAAATTTTTAAAATGACTTAAAAATTTTCCCAGGTGTTTGTCAGATTACATCTTGCTGTGACAGGAATTTGATAGTAAGGAAATGTTCATAAACCCTGCACTCTGTTTTGTTGCTGTCCCAGTTCAGTCTGTGGTTCCCAGGTTCAGGACCCCACATGAGCTGTTTCTTTCTAACCCTTACCCACAACTTTGGAGCCTCTTGCAAGCTTTTGTGAGTCACCTATAAAACAAAAATTTTCTAAACACTTATGGCATGGATATTTATCCATTTCCATAAAAGCTTCCAGGAACTCTACAGGAATCAATTCTAGAAAAGTGCTTTTCTGTCATCTCTATTTCTCATGGATGTTCATGCACTTTATCAACCCTCAACAATAGAATATAAATTGATTTTACTATTAAGCAACAACATAAAAACCTCAAAGCCATGGGAAAACTGGAACAGGCACTGTAAAATTTTGGGAAATGATATTACTTTAATTCCCAATAATAACAAAGAGGGGTTACATGAATGGGGATGTACCCATGTTGCTTTTGGCATGTGTGATTTAGGTCTAATGGCTTAGCCTTAAAAGAAAACATTTAAACTGATCAAATGATGACTGATTTCCTCAACTCTTTGTGCCAAAAGCAAGGAGTTAATTTATTTTTTTGGAACAGGAGAAGAAATTCTGTCTTTGTGCATTCATTCTTATGAACCATGGCTAAATACATTCTCTGGGTTATTGTGCTGAAAACGATGCCACCAGCTTGACTCACCAAAATGTCCTATGAGTAGTTACTGAGATGCACAAGCAAAGAATATCCAGGATCCAGGATACTCTGCTGGAATTTTATGACATAAATGCTTCCAATCCCTAGGTCTCTCAAATATCCTGACACACAATCATAATGTCACTGCCGGGGCACCTGGGTAGCTCAGTCGGTTAAGCGTCTGACTTTGGCTTAGGTTATGATCTCGTGGTTTCTGAGTTTGAGCCCCATCCTAGGCTGGCTGCTGCCAGGGAAAGGCCCACTTGAGATCCTCTGTCCTCCTGTCACTGCCCCTCCCCAATTTGCATGCTCACTCGCTCTCTCTCTCTCAAAAATAAATAAACATTGAAAAATAAATAAAATGGTCATAATGTCACTGCCTCAAAAAGCTTAATCTTGAGACTATGTTTTGTTTCATGCGATCTTTTGTTTTGGATCTGGTGTCTGGTAAGGCAGACTCTCCACTATGCTGCGATTCTGTTGATGATACTGCAAAATTGGCATTTCAACATTCAGTGACAGAAGACAAGTTGAGCATTCTTTGAAATCTTCCTTAAGCAGTCTAACAAGAAATTCACCAAGTTATGGGGACTACAAAGGGAATAAAGTATTTGGGATCATGTGGTATCTAAATATATGAACTTAAAGGGAAATGATATACCCAACCCAAATGATATACTCAACCTTTGAGTCAACTCAAAAATAGCTTGGAGAACGAGACAGAATTCCAGAGCATCCACAGAACTAACGGAAACTCTCTTGGAGTTCTGAGCTACCTAAGACCAACCAAAAGTCTCTGACTTGGTCTGTCCTATCATTAACCAAAAGCCTACAATTTAATTTGGCAAATGGATGAGTGACTCAAACACAGATTTATTTCAGTCTCTCCTGAGAGGACCTCATCCTTCTGGTAATCTTTCTTTCTTTTTTTTTTTTCCTTCTTGGCTACAAAAAAATGTCATAATATCAAATGGGTAGAGGACATCTGTTGTTTTTGCCTGTCTTGCAACCATTCTCCCTTTCTTTGAATCTATTTTTCCCCACTCTTGGTCTTTATGATTTGGGAAAAAACTGAGTAACAACCCTTCTCCCCTCCAGATACAGAGGTGGGAGGCAACCAGGTCCGGCCAGTCAGTTTATTTCATGCCCTTGAACTCAATGACAGATTTAGGGGCATGTGACCCAAGCCAAGCCAGTATGACTCAGTTCCTGGACTTTTGTTGGAATTATTGAGAAAGAAAAGCTCTTTTTTTACTCAGGCTGGTTAAGCTGTAAACTGGGAGGTGTCATTCTGGATCCGACTGGGGCCAACTCAGAGAATCTGGCCGAGGATGAGTACAGAGCAAGAGAAGGGAGCAAGACTTCATCTTGATGGCATTGTTTGAACACTTATATCCAGATGTGCCTGGTGCCGGACACTTCTAAGCTTCTCAGTAGTCAATAAATTGACCCTTTTGTTTAAGCTCCTTTTATCTGCATCCCTACCATTTACAAACAAACCTGAATGATACAGCCTGGCCACTTTATTCACAAAAATCTTGGAAATTTGTAGGTATTACCTTAGATAAAAGCCTCAAAAAAAGCCTCAATTTTAGAGAAACTGAAGCCCAGAGAGTTGACCAGCAATTATGGTCAAAGCCGAGGGCCTCTCCACTGACTTCATCTCAGAATACAAGTGCATGTGACCAGACGATGGGGATTATATTTTTTAAAAAACTGGAAAAAATTACCTGTCAAACAGTAAGAATTTATCAGAAACATTAAAAAATACGTCACTCTGGGATAAAGCTTTTCTCCATCACATGGAGGAATCAGATCCCATTTCTCTCTAGTATCTCTTCTGGGATAGAAGGACTAAACATTCTGCACAGGTAGCATATGTAGCCAATGGGAGACACTACAAAGTTAAAACAGAGGGGGCCCTGAAACTCATCTCCCCATGGAAGAATCTGCATCTGACCACAAGTCCTTCAAAGGCACCAATCAGGATAATGATTTTATTTCTCTGTAAAATAAACAAACTCCACCTCAAATCAAGCTCCTAGATACAGAGAACAGACTCATGGTGGCCAGAGGCAGGTGTTGGGGGGGGGGGGGTAGGAGAAATGGGTGAAGGAAGTTAAAAAATGTTAGAGAGAGAGAGAAAGAAAGAAAGAAAGAAAGAAAGAAAGAAAGAAAGAAAGAAAAAAGAAACGCAACTGAATTTTCCCCTACTCTAAAGTAGGAAGACTATCCCTTGATCTAAATAAACTATATGTTAAACCATTTAAACATATTCCCTACTGCTATCCCCATACTCCCTCCCCACTCCCAACAGTCCTCTTTGAGGTAGACTGTCAGTTAGAAACTGTTGCTGCCCACTAATTAATATTCTTCAGTTAGACAACTGGATGAATGAGATGTAAGCTAATTGGGCTCATAAATCTCCCAGCTATAAATGTTGATGAAAAACCAATTGAGCAACACTTTGCTCATTCTTGTTTAATTGAGCCTTGAATGTAAGGCTCAGTTGAAGAGGTTTTTGGCAGCCTGGAGATAATACCAAGGGAGGACAAGTTAACTTCACTTGAAGACAGAAGGAAATGTGGACTCATTTGTTTGTTTGTTTGTTTGTTTGTTTGTTAACAAAGATCTTGGCTTCAAAAAAGAGCTTTGTGAGGTTTTAGACTACCAGATCAATGCTATCACACACATCTATCATGTCCTCTGATGACAATCCCAGTGCTATTTTGCAAATATGCTACGATGAAAACATTTAAATAAAAAATATACTTATAGAGCTTACTAATTCCATTGACAAAGTCAGTTTCAATGTATGTTTATGTCAGTCTATATAACTAAAATTTTTATGAAAGCCAGTGAATATCCATAGGAGCCTATGTACCTTCATGTCAACTTCTTAAATGACACAAAAGGATAAAAGTATTGTGGGGCAGTTTAGGAGTGTGATTTTTATCATTAGTAATTTTTTAAAGCTTAACAAATACCACTAAATGTCAACCCTTCTCTATGAAAATGTGATTTAGCCTGTCTTATAAAGATATGTGAAACATGACTCCTCGAGATTTTGTAGTCATTTCTCAAACAGTAGCATACCTTTCATGTACTTCTGCTTAAACATCTCATAAATCATATTAAATACAACCACAAAATCCATATGACTTGTCCTGACATTTCCTCACTCAGTGTTTATTTCAGCATAAAGCCACTCCTATATGTTTAGTCATGCCAGGCTAAAGGGATCCTTGAAGTATCACACACAGGGAATCAAGGAATTAGTGGCTTAGCATGTCAATTGAGACAATGCCTTGGCTGGGGTTGGCAGAAGTCTCTTTTTGTGTCACTCGTATTCTATTCTCATATTCTCAACATACTTCCAAATGCTCTCACCTCTCCACTAACCTGTGCTTTCCACTTTCCTGCTTTTTTTAAGAGAGAGAATGCAAACAAGCGAGGGACAGAAGGAGAAAGAGAATCCCAAGCAGGTTCCACGCTCAGAGTGGAGCCCAATGTGGGGCTTGATCCCACAACCCTGGGATCATGACCTGAGCTGAAATCAAGAGTCAGATGCTCAATGGACTGAGCCAAAAAAAAAAAGCCTGCTTTTTTCAATTAAACAAGAATGAATAAGAAATAATCATGGGGAAACCATGATTATTTGTCCAGAAAGAAAATTTTTTAACAATTTTATTACCAATTTTGAAAGATTAAAAGAATCACTTGGAATTCTCCAGCATCTTCTAGAGTCTCCCCCAAATAACAAGATCTATCTTTTGCACCGATAATACAGTATTTAATCTGATAAATCAGATTAAAGTAATTTTCATTATTTGATCTCATCTTCTGAATATTATGCAAGCTGATAATAGTCCCTACAAACTTACTTTTTGGGAATCAGCCTTTTGTTGTTGTTCTTCAAACTTTTAATGAAAATAGGCAGACATTTCTAGTTTTTCAACTTTGAAACAAAGTTCCAAATTTAGATGTTCTTGAGAACAGTAATGCTGAAAAACCTGCCTATGATGGCATAGATCTTAAACCATCTCTTAAATGAGAGTTTATTGTTCACCATTTATCCTCCAAAATAAAGAGAGTCAGTCAGTAAGAAAACCATTAAAATCAAAATGAGATCCCCATGGAGTAACACTAAAATAATAACACCATATCATTTTAACGTACGTTAGTCATGGCTATTTGTCTCCTATTGCCAATAGCAGCTTCCACTCTCTGGAGGTTAAGGTGGGCAAAGCACTGTTGCAAATGTTGCACGCAGAGTTATCGCCACGTAATCCTCCAGAATGCCACAAGATCAGCACTGTGGTTATACCCATTAACAGATGAGAAAACAATCATTTGGAGAGGTTAAATAATCGGATTACCTAGCCATTCTGACTCCATACCCCGCATGATCCATCATATAACATTGGCTCCTCAAGAAGAGAGCTCTAGTCTGTTACTTGCATGTTGTCCACAGAGATTTGCACAGAACTAAGTACGTGAGCGCTTGACAAAATCATCCGTGATAGGTGGCACTTACCCTGGAGCGATTCGATGACCACTCTGTAGGCAGTGGCATGGCGATGCACCTGCCACCGGGCACACAAGCTGGTCATTTGAACCTGCTCTGCTTGAAGATTGGTCACACCCAAAAACACTATAATCAAAAGAAACACACCTATGTCACACTACAGACAACGCCACAAATGTCCCCAAGTCTGAAATTAACTTTAACCCAATAACATTCTAATTCAAAGTTCCCATAGCCAGTGGTGGGAAATCCATGAACTCACAATAAATTAGTGCACAAAAGATAACTATTTTATTACTTGAGAGAGAAGTTGCAAAACATGTACAAATATGGTCTGTTTTACACTTGTAAACAAAAAGGGAAATAGTCACAGAAAAAAGACCAGATGTAATAGATGGTGAAATTCTGTTTTTTTATCTGATTTTTAATCTCTCTTTATTTATTTATGCTTTCTAAATATTCCACAATTAATATATAATACTTTTATAACAAAAAATCAAATACAATATGCACTTGTCAACCATTGAAGGATAGCCTTGGCTTAAATAAAAAGGAAAGCAAAATAGACAAAGGGAAGTCTTACTCAAACAGGAGTTTCATAAGGACCGGCCTTCAAAACATGATTGAAGGGAAATGAACATATTTTTGAAAATGTAAAAAAATGCAAGATTTAACACAGATAAAAAATTATAAAAATCAAACACAAAGATTCCTATTAATTTTAGAATACTGTGATATACAAAAATGATTCACAGAAAGGTTATTTTGGGAAGCACTAAAAATAGTATTTCTCCAATACAACAAAGGAGTATCTGGCATTTATCATTTAGACTCAAAAAGAACACAATTAAAAATTAATATGTATATTCTCCAATGACCTCTGACTTTCATCCACATCATTTTCTTACTTTTCCCTCTCTCTTAGCTACCTTTATAATAAAAATAGTTTAAAATTATTTTTAAAAATGGTAAAAAAAAATCTTATCTAATCAAAATTTACATTTTCACATTGTTCTTTTCTGTTAGACCAGAGAGAGAAGACCTCTTTTCCAAAGGCCAAATAAATGAGCCCTGTTGTTCCATTAAAAAAAAGGAAATTGTTAATGATTTATGTAACCACACCAAATTTTAAAGAAACCTTAAATTAACTTATTTGCCATTGTATGGGCTTTTATTTTGCTTGGGAGAAAGAGAGAAAACAAATAATAAGCCCATCTAACTTTTCCTTTAAAGACAGAATATAAAACAATTCAATACTCTTAATGTCTTAAAATATATTTGGAATACCCAACATACTTCTTGAAGAAGAGAAGAGGGATGGAACAGAAGAAAGAAAGATGCAAAGAAAGGAAGATAAATGGAAACAAGACAGAGCAGGGAGAAGAGAGGTCAATAAAAAAAATCACAGAGACAGAAAAGGTGGCCCAGACAGAAAGGGTAATTAGTCTAAAAGAGGAAATTAAAATCAGCTAGTGAAGGGGAGAGGCTGAGTGGGAAAATGCACAGGGGATTCTAGGGTGCTCCTAAGGAATGGGATTGCTGTAATAGAACAACAGAGGGAAAGCACTTGGAGGTTACTGTAATGCCCAGAATGGCATTACTTTACCAGCCAAGTACAAGATCAGAACCATAGACCAAGACCTTCCTAGATCTGTTGAAGATAGACTATTTCTTTTGAGATTAAATTGATCCTATAATCTAGCCTTTAAGGTCTTAAAATATTCCATTAAAAAAGGTTCAAGAAGCCTCCTCTAACGAAAAGCCTGGACCTATCTAAAATTTAGGTGGCCAAATAGAGGTGGCTTGGGGTCTGGTTTAATATATGCCTCATTCTTGATTGTTCCATTCATTGATTAATTATTTGGTTAGGGATGACAATGACATATGGGCCAAAGGTGTAAAGCACAATTATTACAATAATAATAATGGTTACTCACTAGTGCTTGCCATATGGCACATCATTTTTACACATTATTTCTGGAGGCCTCACAATCAGGATATTGTCTTCATTTTAGAGTTGAGGGAACTTGAGCTCAGAGAAGTTTAGTAATCTGCTCAAGGTTACAGCTATTAAGTAGCAAATTTAAGGTTTCTACTTTTGATTATACCGTAAGTATCATTCTCCAGTGTGGGGCAGGTGGAGCTGATAGCACTAAGGATGATGTCAACTAGCACACAGCCACACCATTTTTATTTTTGTCATTTATGTATCATCTTTCGTGTGTATTGAAAATCCTGGTCTTCTGTTTAGAGTAATTATGTGGGTTTTGAAAAGTATTTAAGTAAAAAAATGTAAGTCGATTTAAAGAAATACATTAAACAGATGGCGTGGCCAACGAGAAGTCCCAGATGGTATGCAGACTGCGTGAAAACCCTTAAAAGGTACAGAAGGAAGTCCTTTTTGTATCTTTTATGGATGGTGTGTGTGTGTGTGTGTGTGTGTGTGTGTGTGTGTGTGTGTGTGTTCACATAAGTGGGGAGGGGCAGAGACTTTGAGAAAAGCCAAACTTTGGTCCAACTTTGACTGGCGTTGGCCATGTCGCTACAGACTGGTTGGAAAATTTCACCTAATGTGAAAAATGCCAACAAAGACTTTCCAGAAGGAAATCCTATCCGCCACCATCAAGTTTATTTGCATGCCAGGTTCTGACATTCCGCCTGCCAACCAGGACTCTGAACTACAGCCCTGAGTAAGGAGCACACCTTTCTTTCCATGAAACACCATCCAGAAAGGGCAATGCTGAGGAAAATAAAAAACAACCGCCAAGTTAAAGCAGGGGTTGAGTTACAGTGAAAACAAAGCAGCAAAACCACATGCAGGGGCTGAGGCAATGGGACATCGGTCTTACGTGTTTTCACCACGCCTGTCAGAGCGTCGCTGAAGCCTGAGGCCTGGGAGGCAAATATTTTCACGTTGTAGTCCATTCCGCTGAGGAGGTTTGTGATAAGAATGGTGTTAATGCCAGATCCCACAAACGTCTCCAGTGTTGGGCCAGCAACTAGGGGAGAAAGAGTATATTTCAGTTACACCAGAAGATGGAAAAATGGAAACACTCTTGACAGGAATTGTACTTACTCGACTGTTTTACAGTTGCTCGGAATTACATAGAAGATAAACAGCAGAGCTGGGGATTTGAACCTAGCCCCATGTGGCTCTGGAACTTACATACCTGACTACCATGCTAGGGCTCTTTTTAGGAACCTACTCCTTCTTCTCAAATATAGTTCTTTCCCTAGTGCTTACTCAGAGAAGCGGGTCCACCTCACAATCCACCATCCGCCATACTGTGCAGCCTTCACAGTGGAGCTACTGTCTAGTCATAGGCTTTGGGGCACTTGCCAAACTAAAGAAGCCGTTCTCAATTGCCCCTTTGAGACACCCCTTGTCTCCAGGAGGCATGCAAGTGGCAGTAGCAGCAAATTTGTCACAGACGCTATGCTATACTTTGCCACATGGGGGTTCAGCCTATATGTTGCCACTATTAGTTCTATCCCCTCCCCTTAACATTTTTTTTAAGTTTATTTATTTACTTTGAGAGAGAGAGAGAGCGCAAGAGTATGAGTGGGAGAAGGGCAGAGAAAGAGGGAGAAAGAGAATCCCAAGCAGGCTCTGTGCTGTCGGTGTACAGACCGATGTGGGGCTCGATCCCACAAACCATGAGCTCACACCCTGAGCGAATTCAAGAGTTGGAGGCTCAACCTACTGAGCCACCCAGGCACCCCTCTCCTAGCATTTTTAAGAATAGACAGATGACACTACTACTATTCCAAGGCCCTTGACCAGTTAGCTTTGTTGAGCCTTTACATTTTTCCCCTCTTTTTCAGCCCAGTGGAGTCTTTAGCATTAAAAACATTCCTTGATAAGTCCTCTACAAACTTATTTACCTCCTGCCTTTTCCCATCTGTACTCATTCTTTAAGAGTTTTGAGTTAGTAACAAGTTCCTAAAATACTTCTGACTTTACTTCAGAACCCCCTTCCAACAATGCATTTATATATTTCTGTATGTACATGTTATCTCCATAGAGATTTTCTCAGGAACCAAACTCTCCATTCAAATGACCACATACCACATTCCACTTGATTTAGAGCAAGATGTCTCAGCCTCAGTGCTACTGACATTTTGGGCTGGATAATTCTTAACTCTGGGGCAGCGGGGGGCAGGTACTGTGACTCGTAGGATGCTTAACAGTACCCACCAGATGCCAATAGCAACCCCCTACCCCCCCAAGTTGTAGCAACCCAAAACATCTCTGTTGGGCAGCAAAACTCCATCAATTGAGAACCACTGGCTCAACACAAAGCTACTTTCCCTCAGAAAATCTGATAGACATCTACAAAATGGTCCAAGAACAAATCCAGCAACGCTGTTTTACAAATTAACACATGCCTCGAGCCTAAAGAAAAGAAACCAAAAAACTGTGATGGATCCTAAAGAACCAGTCTTAAGCAGGCTAATTCACCCATGGTATATTCTTGCTATTTCACCTTCATGGTTCATAGAGATGTTTGTCCGGAGAAATTGGAGGGGGGCGGGTATTTTACTTGTATGGACCTGGATAATAGGACACAATAAAAAAAGCTGAAAAGTGTTACAGAGGCAAGAGCAACAGCTCAGAGGACACATTGAGCCTAATGTGCTCTTTGAGGGCAGAAAGAGTTTTTTAATGGCCCAAGAATACTCTTTACGTTTTCTTGCCAAATAAGTAAACATAAGGAGAGAAGATCTTTCTTATGAATAATCAGAGTATGAAGGCCCAGGTCCAGAAAATGGACAAAATCCCTCTAGTATCTATATTTAGTCTCCTGTTTAAACTTCACACAAGGGCGCCTGGGTGGCGCAGTCGGTTAAGCGCCCCACTTCAGCCAGGTCACGATCTCGCGGTCCGTGAGTTCGAGCCCCGCGTCAGGCTCTGGGCTGATGGCTCGGAGCCTGGAGACTGTTTCCGATTCTGTGTCTCCCTCTCTCTCTGCCCCTCCCCCGTTCATGCTCTGTCTCTCTCTGTCCCAAAATAAATAAAAAACGTTGAAAAAAAAATTTTTAAACTTCACACAAGTGCTAAGTGTCGGGCGCTGATACTGTAACAGGTGAAGTCATTCATGGCCTCATCTCCACAGACGTGTGGATCCAGGGTACAACCGCCCCCGTTTGCACCATTCTCCTGTTTTCAGGATGTAAAGATGTGGCAGGTAAGGAGGGAGGGATCTCCTCATCAAGGCGGCTAAGGGGCTAATGGAAAAGCCTTTTACTACCAGGACCTCAGGGCTTTGAGGAATTTTATACCCCAACACAGCTTCCAAAATGAAGACACTAAGAAGTTGGTAAGTCAAACTTTTCCTACTAATCCAAGAAGTAAAAGGTAGAGGAGGAATTAGAAATTAGAGATTCTAAGTGTTTAGGGTTTATATATCCACTGAGCCACGGAAGCTTCCTACTCCTACCAAGTCAAGGTTTCCTTCAGCTGGTTCCTTGTCTGGGATGTGCCTAGGTTAGGTGCATAACAAGTATGTATTCTGCTCATAAACGTGCCCAGTCATTTTTGTTTTGTTTTGTTTTGTTTTTTTTAATATGAAATTTATTGTCAAATTGGTTTCCATACAACACACAGTGCTCATCCCAAAAGGTGCCCTCCTCAATACCCATCACCCACCCTCCCCTCCCTCCCACCCCCCATCTACCCTCAGTTTGTTCTCAGTTTTTAAGAGTCTCTTATGCTTTGGCTCTCTCCCTCTCTAACCTCTTTTTTTTTCTTTTCTTTTTTTCTTCCCCTCCCCCATGGACTTCTGTTAAGTTTCTCAGGATCCACATAAAAGTGAAAACATATGGTATCTGTCTTTCTCTGTATGGCTTATTTCACTTAGCATCACACTCTCCAGTTCCATCCACGTTGCTACAAAAGGCCAGATTTCATTCTTTCTCATTGCCATGTAGTACTCCATTGGGTACATAAACCACAATTTCTTTATCCTTTCATCAGGTGATGGACATTTAGGCTCTTTCCATAATTTGGCTATTGTTGAGAGTGCTGCTATAAACATTGGGGTACGAGTGCCCCTATGTGTCAGCACTCCTGTATCCCTTGGGTAAATTCCTAGCAGTGCTACTGCTGGGTCATAGGGTAGGTCTATTTTTAATTTTTTGAGGAAACTCCACACTGTTTTCCAGAGTGGCTGCACCAGTTTGCATTCCCACCAACAGTGCAAGAGGGTTCCCATTTCTCCACATCCTCTCCAGCATCTATAGTCTACTGATTTGTTCATTTTAGCCACTCTGACTGGTATGAGATGATATCTGAGTGTGGTTTTGATTTGTATTTCCCTGATGTGGAGTGACATTGAGCATCTATGGCCATCTGGATGTCTTCCTTAGAGAAGTGTCTATTCATGTCTTCTGCCCATTTCTTCACTGGATTATTTGTTTTTCGGGTCCCAGTCATTTTTTAGGTGGGGTCATAACTTTAACGTTCTGATAATATCTATCCTAACAATGATCATACAAGGAAAAAAAGTTTTTTTCATAAAAGGTGGGACTCTTCCCACTTCTCAAAACTAAAGATGAAATCAAAGATAGATGGAAAAACAAAACAAAAATAACATCTTAAAATCGATTTTAGGTGCACCTGAGGGGCTCAGTCAGGTAAGCATCTGACTTTTGATTTAGGCTCAGGTCAGGATCTTGCAATCTGTGAGGTCAAGCCCCATGTAGGGCTCTGCACTGACAGCACAGAGACTGCTTGGGATTCTTTCTTTCTCTCTGCCCCTTCCCTCTTCATACGAGTGATCTCACTTTATTTTCTCTCAAAATAAATAATAAACTTTAAAACAAAGAAACCATTTTAGGGGCGCCTGGGTGGCTCGGTCGGTTAAGCGTCCGACTTCCGCTCAGGTCATGACCTCACTGCTCCTGAGTTCGAGCCCCGCATTGGGCTCTGTGCTGACAGCTCAGAGATTGGAGCCTGCTTCGGATTCTGCGATTCTCTCTCTCTCTCTGCCCCTCCCCCACTCATGCTCTGTCTCTCTCTGTTTAAATAAACGTTAAAAAAATGTTTTTAAAAAGAAACCATTTTAGATGTCTAATCATGGTAACAATATTTTTTTTAAAAGCGTTACTTACCACTAACAGGTTTGTAGACAATCCTATAGCCCTTTGCGGGGGAAGACGGGGGATCCCATGTAATGCGCAACCTGTTATACCATTCTTCTGAGACCCGGAAGTTTTGGGGACCAGAGGGTGGCACTGAGCAGAGAAAAGGAAAAACAGTGATTTGGTGTGGTTTCTAGTTTTACAAACTACGCTGTTAACAAAATCTAAACTATCTTCCCATAACGTTAAAGTATTTACAAGAAAAAATGCATTATAACACACAGTGAGAATCTTTGGAGAGTCTATGGTTGTTTTAAAAATGGAATGTACAGGAAATTACTGCTCTTCTGGTGAAACACATTCATCTGAAGATCAGTTGTTCATTCACGGTTGTTCCGGTTCCTTTTTCTTTAACTTATTTTGAGTAAAGTTGGATTGAATCGTGTTGATCAAAAATTTCTGTCTACACACCATGTTCCACTATCAAAGTATATTTGTACAGCAATATCGAGGGGGCTCACACCAGGGTACCGATGGTAATTCTAGGAGGTTAGATTCTGGTAAATTTTTTTTCTTTCATCTTCATGTTGCCTATATTGTTTGAAATTTTATATTATTGTTCACCTATTTTCTATCACAACATTAAGCCATTTCTATAGAACCTTTGTAAACCATTGTGCATACTGATATATATTATCGTTACCACTTTTGTTATTGTTGATAGAATGTAGTTGTGCTGACCACTGTTTAAAATAAAGAGACCTCGGGGCGCCTGGGTGGCTCAGTCGGTTAAGCGTCCGACTTCAGCTCAGGTCACGATCTCACGGTTTGTGAGTTCGAGCCCCGCGACGGGCTCTGGGCTGATGGCTCAGAGCCTGGAGCCTGCTTCCGATTCTGTGTCTCCCTCTCTCTCTGCCCCTCCCCTGTTCATGCTCTGTCTCTCTCTGTCCCAAAAATAAATAAACGTTAAAAAAAAATTTTTTTTTTAAATAAAATAAAGAGACCATCCACTAACACTTCAAAGTAATGTTACTACATAGATTTTGTTACATGTGGTGGTATCTCTGCAATGAGATTTAAGTCATATTTCTAGAGTAAAAGTCTTTAAATGGGTTTTGTGTAAGTGTATATATATTTGTTTATCATGGAAGCCTTTTACATATTATGCTAATTTCTAACATGTGAAAGTTAAAAGGAGATCTTTAAGCCCAGGTCAGCAGTAGTTAGATGGAGCCCCTCGGCCTCCCCATCACCCCCTTTCCTCCCTTTCCTACCTCTCCCCACAGCGGCAGGGTTTATGGTAACTTTATGAAACATTAGACAGTTAAAAACAATCCCAAACCAACTCAGCAGAGCAGAATTCACTATGCTTATTTGAACCCATTCTTGGGGCACCTGGGTGGCTCAGCCAGTTAAGCGTCTGACTTTTGATTTCAGCTCAGGTCATGATCTTGCGGTTCCTGTGACCCCACATCAGGCTCTGTGCTTGGTGGTGGAGAGCCTGCTTGGGATTCTCCCTCCCTGCCCCTTCCCCGCTCTTGCTCTCTCTCTCTCTCAAAATAAATAAAGGAACTTTTAAAAAAAGTGTTTAAAAAACTAAATAAAAATAAACCATTCTTGCTTGCTTTTTCTTTTTCTCCTAATAACCTGGATTTGAGACAAACAAAAGCATACGGTATAGGTGCTCCATACTATCTACTACTTGACTTTCTTCTTTAATTGTTCTTTAAGTCTTTGGTTCCCAAATATTTGTGTAGCAGCAAAATATCAAAGTTTGCTCAAAGTTTGAACGTGCAGATCAAGTCAAGATCAAGATGCCAGCGTCCTGGTAAGAGTGGAAGAAAGGCTCAGTGTTCTCCCACTGCTCTGCTCTTCCCCCCCTTTTCCTCCCTCCTTCCACATGACCCCAGAGGAAATAACTGTAGCAGATCCCGGGGCTCCTAATACTCTGGATGATCTGTAACAAAATGTGCAAGTTTGGTGGGAGTCTGGGTGGAGGCACTCACAGCATGGGCACCAGGAAGAGGGACAGGTGCCAGCACTGTTAACTAAGGAAATAATATCCACTTTCTCAGCAGAGCAGAGTCAGGTCTTGGGGCTGCAGCTACAGAAATTTAATGACGTGTACACTTACTTGAAAATTCCACACTTAAGTGCCCAGGTACAGAATTCATTCAGCCCTTGCCACCATTCTGTTCCTAATCGCACATGACTGTTTGGTAATTGTGGTAGACGAAAGATGGATGCAGGTTTTTAACCCTCCTCGCATTGAGTGGTGGAGGCTATGGCCCTCCCTTTAAATCTGGGTGGGTCCTATGACCCCCTCACCCAACAGACTATAGCAGAAATGACACCATTCCAGTTCCAAGCATAGCCCTTAAGTGTCCTGACAGTTTCCGCTTTCCACCTCCTGGAACTCTTGTCTTCGAAACAAGTATTCATGTCCGAAGTATGACTATACCGCTGGAAAGAGCGCATGGAGAGGCTCCGACCCGACATGGAGAGAGACAGGATCAGCTGAGTCCAGCCTTCCAGGCGTCCCCTGGAAGGGGACATGCCAGACATGTGGGTAAAGTTGTCTTGGACGCCCTAGACCAACCCACTTGCCAGGTGACCTTAATCCATACCCTGTGGGGCAGAAGAATCTCCCAACAAGCCCTGCCTAATTTCCTGACCTATTAAATCAGGCAATATAATAAAATAGCTCCTACTTTAAGCCACTAGGTTCTGAGGTAGTTCATGCAAGTACAGATAACTGCACGGTAAGGACTCTGTGGTGCTCTGACCAAGCGTTTGCTCCTTGGTGCGTGTTCCTCGCTTGATCATCAGGGCCAATTCGCCCCAAACAAACATTGAGTGGTGCCCCCTCTGTGCCACACAGTACCGGAGGAGCTTTGCATGGAGAGGCAAACAGTACGGATGAGGTCCTGGGCTCTCGTGATGCTGCTCTCCAAGGAAGGGAGACAGACGATGAACAAATACATGAGTACATAAGAAAATATCAGATGGTAATTAGTGCCGTAACATGGTAAGACGACGACAACAACAACAACAACACCACAACAACCAAAAAACAGGTTGATAGCACAGAGATTGGGAGCTATTTTGCATGGAGTGGTTGGCAAAGTCTGAGGAGGCAGCTTTGAGCTGCAGCCAACATGACAAGAAAAAGCCAGAAAGGCAAATATCTGGGAAGGATATTCCATATGGAAGGAACAGCGAGTACATCAGTCCTAAGGCAGGGACAAGCTTAAATGTGAAGAGCAGGAAAGGAAGGATGGCTGGGGCACCTGTTAGCGGGTGAGATTAAGGAAATCGGCAGGGTCCAGGTCTTAGAGGGCCTTGTAGGGCTATGGGAGGGATGTTGGGTTTTATCCTGAGCACAGTGGGAAGCCACTGGGAGACTTGAAACAGGCCTGACATGAGATCATTTATATTTTCAGAAGCTTCTTGGGCTGCAGGGAGGAGAATAGAGGATTCAAGAGTGTCAGCAGGAAGCCTCCGGAGGAGGCTGGTGCACTCATTTTAGTGACGGAGAGTGAGGCGTAGATCAGGGCGGAGCAGACAGACGAAGACAGAGAGGGCTGGTCTGCAGAACACATTTTGGGTAGTCAGCAGGACTTGTGATGAATCAGATGCTGCTGAGGAAGACATAGTTGTTTCTTAAGTCTTAGCTTTTATGCAGAAGAAAACGTAAGCCCAGAGCAGCTAGTTCACCTTGCTCAAAGCCACACAGCTTCCCTGGATTCAGACACAGATTTCCTGTCTCCCGATCTCTTTCGCTCTTCTCACTACAATACACCGTGGCATTCAGGGCACATTGCAGGGGGTGAGCATTTTCAATTAATTGGCCAGCTAGTATGCACAGGGAGAAAGCTTCACTCACAGGTTTTTCCAGGGGCAGAGACGCTGACGCCTTCTCCATCATCATAGATGGGAGTCACCGTGACTTTGTACTCGGTATTGGGAAGCAGAGGCTTCAGAAGGAGATTGTTCTGGCTTCCAGCCACCATCACCTGAACGGAAAAGCAAAGGAGGATGGTCTTAATTAAGACCTTTGTTCCTGTTGGTCAACCAATGGAGCAGGACTACTACGGGGCACTTTGAAATCATCAGAAGCAAGGCGATGCGCTTGGACAGTGAAATAGGACAGAAAAATAGGCATCCATGCAAAACCATCTCTCCCTGAAATTCCCCTCACAGCAGCCCTCAGCTTTGAACCTCTAATGCAGGTTTAACTTTGAAGCATGTAGGTTCTGAGGAATAGTCTGCTCACAGCTTTTCAGCTTTTGCAAAGTATTCAGGAGTGAGAATAATCATTGCTTTGGAAAGTGGGTGTTTATAGCTTAGGAGTGTCCATTCTCTAACACAGCCTGCTTATGATTTTTTATTCTACTTAAGTATCCTCTTGAAAATTCAGCCTTCCGTTCTTTATCCTTTCAGAGATAATCTACTCCCAGCATCTTAGAAAAGACTGAAAGCCAGCCAAGAACGACAGATTAACCACAGATTAAATCCAAGTTTTCCAGAGAGAAACAGATTTACCACTACCACTAAAAAATGTGGCAGCTTGGTTTTTTTTTTTTTTTTTTTTTTTGAAAGGAGAGGTCTTCCTCAGTCTAAAATCATCATCACTCTACCTCTCAAGGCTGCACAAACTGAAATGCAGTGGTGAGGTCCACACCATGGCATAATGTGCCATGTGGCTCCACGGTGCAAATTCTGTCATCCCTCAAAGAACATATGGACTAGGGAAGCCACATGTTCTCAATGTTAAAACCACAAAACTTTCTGCCTCTGCTTCAGCAGTCAGATGCTGGCACACCTCTGGGCCATTTAAGGAATTTAATCATGGCTGGAAAAATGCTATGTAAGATCTAAGCACTGACTCAAACGCGTTTAAAGGAGTCACAAGACTGGGACAGCTGGAGATGCTTTTTGATTCAAGGGCTGGATAAAATGCCAGCAGGCAAAGGGCTGTGCTGTCTACTTCTGGATCAGGGAAGAGACCTATAAATCATGGAATAAGCCCTCGGAAGCCTCGAGTTGAACCCAGAAGCAGCTGTTGCTAAGATACTGCTAAGCTCTAGAAGCAATTTTCTAAATGATATTGTTAAAAAGGAAGTCTGAATCAGGTGATTTACATTGAATGAGTATGATTTTACTCCTTATATGAAAGGGACATTGAAATACACTAGGGGGCGTGTTGATGTGGACCTGGGAGGGAGGTTTTTTAAAAAGAGCTCTGCTTTATAATAAATTCGATAACCAGGGCATTAAAGACAGGTAAAGGAAGAACAGTGGTTGCCCTAACTTGCATTGCCCTGTCAATGTAGCTTCTTTCAGGGCACTGCTTGTAAATGTAACTCCTTCGGAGTACAGAGCCGGGCATTCAGTCCAGGCTGTCTGTTTAGCAAACCACCCATGTTGATACTCCTTCAATAAGGTCATCATCACTCAAGCTGAGAAATACATGGGCTTGGAACCTATCACATCTAGACTGTGGAATTCTGAAAAGTGGTAGGGCCATTTTGGAGGAATCCCTCAGCTCGCCAGGAAATAGTTGCTATGGTTTATAGTAACAGTCATCATTTACCTAGCAATTATCATGCACCAGGTGCTACCCTAAGAATTTTAATACAGTAAGTCACTTACTCTTCACCACAACCCTTTCAGGTAAGGAGGAACATTACATTAATTTTACATATGGGGAAACTGAGGCCCACAGCTTGTGAGTGAAGAAGCCATATGGAAATCCTGGATATCTGGTCTGAGCCTTGCTTTAAAGGCTGCACTCTGTTCAGTGTGGCTACACCGCTTGAACCTTTTTACACTAATGATATTCAGTTCCAAGAATAAAATGTAAATCTCCTCTTGGGAATGCAAAGTTCCTTCTACTTGGCTTCTGCTTGTTTGCACAAAGCAGGGTAAAGATGGGCTCTTACTAAAAACAGATGCCATAGATCATTGCAGATGGTGGTTTTGTTTATAAAACAATGCTGTAAAAGATGCTTATGGTTAAATGAGATGCAAATCTAACCCGTGAACTTTCACGTTTTAAGTTTTTTATTTTAGAAATGGAACTTCATGTCTGGCTCCTGGATCCCATCAGTAGAAATAGGGTTCCCTGCATCTCATTGTGGTCCCATGTTATAAAGTTCTGTGTCTAAATAGTGATTCTCATTCTATCTGCAGTAGAGAACTAGGTAGTGTTGGTGTTGCTGTTTTAATTCCAAAGTATTGAAGACTAATATTTTTATAAAATACAATAAAACAAAACTGCTAGAAAAAAATGATGATGTTATTGGATGCTGCACAATGCCAAGTTGCTGTAAATGTTTCTAAAAGCTTAATTTTAAGAACTAAACTTGTCTTATAGGAGACAGAGCCACACTCTGAGCATACGTGTTCTGGAACATTTCTTGCAACTCAGAACTCAGGTCATGGTTATGGATGCTGACATGTGGGCTCTAGAAAAGTCTGAAATCCTGATCAGCCTTTCACAAATAAAGAAATGTGAGACTTCCAGACCCTGACAACAAACTCAGGGCAAAGTCATTGCCACTCCTCTGTATTTCAAAGCAGAGTTAGAAGTCAATCCTTACTAAATACTGGACGGGTAGCTTTACTTTCTAATAGTTCAAAATCTTTTCATTGGAAAGACTTGGTAGATTGGATTGTGTGGAGAAAATATATTAATACTTCACTTACTCAACTGGAAAAATAAGTTGAATTCTTCTTGTTTTACATGTACCGAAGCTTTACTTTGGTTTACAAATGTTATATACACCAACCATTCTCTCATTTGATCCATCATTTCCTGAAACAAATCTAATTAGCTTTTATAGTTAAGGAAAATTTGGAAAGATGATAAGAGGCATTTCTCTCATCTGGACATATCTCCTTTCTCACTTTTATAATGGGCTTTGGCTATCTTCTTTTCCCTGACATGCATTATTATTTCAAGATATTCATTTGGTAGGAGTTCAAGGCCCTTGGATTTTGATAGAGATCTGTAGCTGTCTGCCTTACTTTTGTTTTATAATCTAAATCTAGATGCACCCACTTTCTGTCTCCATTAATAATACACTTATGTAGAAGTAACAGTTCCTAAAACACTGAGATATAAATTCTCAATTAATCCTCAACTGGGTCCCTGAAAATATGCCTGTAAATTAAGTGTGCACAAATCCAATTTGACTGGAAGGGGGCATGATATTTAAAGAATTCTACAGTACTTTCTTCTGTTTAGCAAAAACATTTCTATGCAGTAAATAATCACCACCAAATTTATCAATATTTTTCATTTTTATGAAGGGTTTGCTTAACTGGGGCACATGGGTGTTTCAGACTTTTGATCT
Source organism: Lynx rufus (assembly GCF_022079265.1). Lineage (NCBI taxonomy): Eukaryota > Metazoa > Chordata > Mammalia > Carnivora > Felidae > Lynx > Lynx rufus. The sequence continues at coordinate 49,356,016 of NW_025814826.1, read as the reverse complement.
TTTTTTTTCCCTGCATGTAGGTGTCCAAGTGTTTCAAAATAAACAGTGTGAAATGAAAGAAACTAGCAAAGGGAAAATTCTCTAGAGACAACCCAAACTAAATATTATTATTATTTTACCTTGCATAGCTTACAAGTGCATGCATGAGATTAAATTGTTACTCTTTCCAAATTAGCAAGAATAATTTAGCAAGATGTTTAATGTGTTTCTTGGAAAGAGTAGAAACAAAAAATAAAAAATAAAACTTTTATTCTGGGAAGTTTTTAAGGATCTCATTTTTAGGAACTAAATTGAAATATGGGACAGTGACAGGGAAAATAAAACATCTAAATTATGTCCCTAGTTCCCATTGTTAGGTACAATTTTATTTTGAATTTTTTAATCATGGGTCATTTGAAATGTATGATCTGATTGAATTTATAACACAATTTATTTTAAGTGTCCATTAACTTTCTAAAAGTCCTCCCAGACCAATTTCATGGACCTTCTGGCTATTCACACTGGATGTGTCTATTCTCAGGGTTATCACTGTGTTCTGCAGTCATTCCTCTATCAGCCTGAAATTAAGTACTTTGCTGAGAGAATTTGGGCTCAAATAATTGTTTATGTAAGCACATAAATAATTTACCATCAAAGGCTTTATAAGTAAGGAGGAGGAAGAAAGGACAATAATGTTATTCTTGAGCAATAATGAATTTGGAGACACCTTTCCCAGAGTGTCTCAAATAATGCACCAGAGGGCAAGAAATGCAAGTAATGAGGCTAACTAAAGCATATTCCATGATGAAAAAGAAAAAATTCATTTCAATGAAAACTGGAGTTATCTGGTCTGATAGGAAGCATGTCTAGGAAACAATTTTCAGGTTCTTGAGTAAAAGGAATGATATGGTGTAAAGTAAGAAAATACAGGGGTCGCATGGTGGCTCATTCGGTTAAGACTCTGACTTCAGCTCAGGTCAGGATCTCATGGTTCATGAGTTCAAGTGCCAGGTAGGGCTCTGCGCTGACAGGTCAGAGTCTGGAGCCTGCTTTGAATTCTGTTCCCTCTCTCTCTGCCCCTCCCCCACTCATGCTCGCTTGCTCTCTCTCTCTCTCTCTCTCTCTCTCTCTCAAAAATAAATAAAATATATATAAATAAAGAAAATATAGGAAGGCCATGACTAAAAGTGTACCCAGATTTCTAATGCAGAAAAACAAATTAGATAAAACAAAGAAAACTCAGCATATAAAAATCCAGATCCCCTAAGGGAGATATTCATATATAAGAATAAGTTAGAAATTACTATAAAGCTGTTCAAAATGAGTTGATGTCAGTGAAAAATGTAAATATGTGTTAATGGAGGCTATTTTATTAGGAACATTTCAACCACATAAAGATGACCTTTCATGCATGTTTTGCTTAGAAACTTGTAATCATATTCCCAAGAGCAGAAGTTTAAAAATATATATATATATATATTTAATTAAATATATATATTTAACGTATATATAAAGCTTATTTATTTATTTATTTATTTATTTATTATATATGGTTGATCTTGAACAACATGGGCGTTATGGCTGGAGACCCTTCTGCACAGTCCAAAATCCATGTATAACCTTTGATTCCCCCAAAACATAACTACCAATAGCCTTCTTTTAACCAGAAGCCTTATCAATAACATAAACAGTCAATTAACACATACATATGTTATATATGTACGTATGTTATATATATATACATATATATATACGTATGTTATATATATATTACATATGCATACATACTGTATTCTTGCTATAAAGTACACTAGAGAAAATAAAATGTTATTAAGAAAATGACAAGGAATTCAATCCCCTCATCGGCTAGCACTGACACTTTAGAGCCTGCTTGGGATTCTCTCTCCCCCTGTCTCTCTGCACCACAACCCCCACCCCCCCAGCTCACTCGTGCACACCTGTACATGCACGCACGCACTCTCTCTGAAAATACACTGAAAAAAAATTTTTTTAAAGAAAATCAGAAAGAAGAGAAAATACATACACAGTATATATTTATCAAAAAAATCCACATGTAAGTGGATCTGTGCAGTTCAAGCCCGTGTTGTTCAAGGGTGAACCATATTTATACATAGAGACAAGTGTGCAATGGACTCAGCTTTGGTGCTCTAACGAGCCATCAAGGCCACAGAAGCAGCACAGGAAACGAGGTTCAGAAGCTTTATCTGTTTGAAGTAAGTTGCATGTGGATCATGTTTCAGAGATGGAAAGGTCATCAAGAAACCAGTAAAGTTTGGATTAACAGAAAACATTAGTTTCTGGAGACGGTAGAGTCACCAAGAAATAAATGAGCAGAAAAGCTTGCACTGATCTCTGGAGATAGCCTTGTTAGGTCTGTTAATCGGGAAATTGTGTGGTTTCCAGCCAGCTGTTTGAATACAGACCGTTCCTACCACTTCTTCCGCGTGGTCCCCTTGAGCAGTCAGGTAGGTCACCCTGAACTGCTGCACACTGCTGTCTGAAATGTCCCATTTTACCCGCAGGCTAGAAGTGGTTTCATCATCTACAACCAGGTTTCTGATTCCTGTCCGGAAAACTGGAATAAGCACAACCAAGGATTAAAGAACTTTTAACTCATCATATTCAAAAATGAGCTCCAGACACCATTGGTGGGCATGGCAACAAATATCACTGAATGTATTTCTCTAATGTAGAGCCATATGAAGAACAACTCAGCTTTAGTGGTTAATGGGGGGGCCATCATACTTCCTGTTAGCAAATAGAAATGAGTTTGGGAGCACCCGGGTGGCTCAGTTAAGTATCTGACTTTGGCTCAGGTCATGATCGCAGTTCATGAGTTTGAGCCCATGTTGGGCTCTGGGCTGATAGCTCAGAGCCTGGACCCTGCCTCAGATTCTATCTCTCTTTCTCTCTCTGCCCCTCCACTGCTCATGCTCTGTCTCTCTCTCTCTCAAAAATAAATAAATGTTAAAAAGAAATTAGTTTGAATGATGCTTACAAGGTGAGACTATGGACCCCTCAAAACTATCAGCTCTGTATATAGCCAGTAAAGGGAACAGGGGAGAAACCCTTAGACTAGGGAAGCCTACAGGGCAGCATGCCTTCTCACCATTCCACTGGAGAAACAGAAATGGGGGGGGCAGATGTGGTCAGCCTCAGTGTACGATTCGCCATCCAACATACATCCTATTCCCCTGTTCCCCCATTTCTATTTCAACGCTCATCACTCAAACCACGCATCTCTCACCATGGCTGCCTCTATCCACTCAGCCCACGTGGACATTATCCATTCTCTGATATCTGACCAAACTCCTTCACCTGTGCTCTCTGACACATTCTTTCTCATCTCCCAAGATGCCGGCTCCCTCATTTATCCCATCTGACTTCCTGTCATTCTATCCAGCTCCAGTGACTCTTTCTTCTCTTCATTCATTCATTTATTCATCCAGCAAACATTCATTGAGCTGTTCCCATAAACATTCATTGAGCTTTTCTTGTATGTCAGATCATGTTAGGCCTTAGGATACACAGTGATTAACACTTGATAAAAATATTAAAAATGTCACAGAAGAGGCAGGACATGTAGCAGGAAAAACTGGGGGAGGTTTCAGGCAGTGGGAATGGGAGACAAGGTCTCACCTTCAGAGGGCTAGAAGTTCTGGATGGCAGCAGGAAATGGGAGAGCTTGAAAAATATGGTAGAGTCCAAGAAGAAAAGCAGAAGGATCTTGGATGTTATGGAAAGAGATTGTGGGGCACTGTGATAAAGAAGGGCTCAATAGGGGCGCCTGGGTGGCGCAGTCGGTTAAGCGTCCGACTTCAGCCAGGTCACGATCTCGCGGTCCGTGAGTTCGAGCCCCGCGTCGGGCTCTGGGCGGATGGCTCGGAGCCTGGAGCCTGTTTCCGATTCTGTGTCTCCCTCTCTCTCTGCCCCTCCCCCGTTCATGCTCTGTCTCTCTCTGTCCCAAAAATAAATAAACGTTGAAAAAAAAAATAAATAAAAAAAAAAAAAAAAAAAAAAAGAAGGGCTCAATAAAGATTAACTGGAACATGAATGAATCCGTGAATGAATGAATGAATGAATGGGCAATGGAGAGCCACTGAAGGGTTTTAGGTAGGGAAATAAATGGTATAACTGAACTTGTGTTTTACTTAGTTGACTTTGACAGCTAGTTGAAAGGTGTATTATAAAGGCAGGGGGAAAGTTAAGCTGAAGGAGAAAACAGCAGAGGTAGGAAGCCCATTAGACCAGCCAGGTCTCTGTTACCCACAGAAATGCAAGGAGGCCATGATGTGAGTGATTCTCAACAGACAGCAATACAAGTCACTGAGATCAAGAGAAGGGAGAAACTCTTGGGGCTTGTTGTGCTAACATCCTCTGAAAGACTAAATAGGAACCCAAAACAAAGATGGAAAATGTAGAGAGATGTAACAATGAGGTGAGAAGACTCACTGGCATTTAGAGCTAAGAAGATGTTGAGAGGTTCTGAGGGGGTAAAATTTGAACTGGAATACCAAAAAAATGATAATAATATAAACATATTATATCATATCATATCAATAAAACTGGGATAACGTGACTTCTAATCAAACTTTTCTCATGGGGAAATGGACTTCTATTTCTCCTTACCTGTTGTCACGGGTCTGGTGGGGATGATGGTCGTAGCTGGTTCTGTCCAAATACTGTCAACTAAAAAAATACTCATTACTTTAAAATTCTGTAATAATAGCAACTACATATTTTTATAGCATTTTATAATTTTTGAGGAAAATTTCACCTATATTATCTCACTTGCTTCTTCCCTCCACCTTGACGATGGTTGCAAGCATGAAGACATGAGCTGTAAATAAGGCAGACATGATACCTATTCTGCTGCTAAGGAAACTAAAACCCAAAGAAATAACATTTCTAATCACAGACACCAGCCTTCATATAAACATCTGAATTACACATATAAAACTGTGAAACCTCCCAGTTACTGTGAAATGGGGCATAACCATGGTAATTAAGGGGAGATAAACAGTGCTGAAGATCACCTTGGGGAAGGGCTTTCAAACAAGACCACCAAGAAGGAAAATAAGCACGTTTTCTATTCCTTGTATTCACCCTGGACAACCAGTGGAATGGAGCAGTTGTGTGGTTCTCCGCCCAGAGCCCCTCTTTGGGGTCAACACACTCATCACCAGCTTCTGAAATACTGGCTGCCAATGGCTCAGAGCTCTGGGAACTGCCTCGTCTGAGGTCACAGGCTCTGTCAGGGGATGGCCTATCTCCAGTGACTGGGGACGCAGGGGCACAAAGGCTCACCGCCTTTGACTCAGTTTGGACAACTCGGGAGGGTCATCCCAGGTCCAGAAGTCCTAATAGAATTAGCCAAACGCTCAGTTTTAGCTTCTCCCTGTGCCTCATCCTGCCATCCTTACTTCCTTACAGATGTACCTCCCAATTACACTCTCCAATTAACCTTCTGGATGCAATTTGCTGTTTCAGAATCTGATTCCAGGGAACCCAATCAAAGAAAATTTAATATGTGGTTAATACCTCATATTTAAAAAATGAAGGCATGAATGAATCAGTAAGTGCATTTCATACAAGATTCTTGGAACCAAGATTGACTCGGGAAATTCCAAAAGCTCTTGGACATGCTTGCCCTAGGTTTATTCGTTCACTCATTTATTCATTTATAAATTATTTTATCCATCCCTCCATCCATTCAATAAGTGTTTATTACACAGTCAAAATATCACAAGTACTGTGCTCAGTACTGGGGACATAATGGTGAACAAGACAGATATGACCTCTGCTTTTATGGTGATAATAGCCAAGATTCTACTATGCTTCACGTATCAGTTTCACGAAAAGTGGAGACACAGGAAGAATTCTGGGGGACACAGAGAAATGGAAGCCTCTGTAGCCCCGGATGAGGTGGATGGGAAGGGAACCTCGGAGGAGGGAGGGTATGAGAATTGATGAAGTCCATCTCAGCCAGACCGAGACTTACGCGTGGTCCCTACAGCGGTCACCACCTCACTCTCGCTTCCATCATCCAGTACAGCCAACAACGAGACTTCATATTCAGTGCCGGGCTCCAGGCCTTCAATTACATGTGAGTCTTGGTCTTCTTTTAGGATGACCTGGAAAGCATTTGGCGCTCAGTAACTGGATTTACTTGAAAAACAGAGGTGAAATTTAAGAAAAAATAATAAAAAGGAAAAATGTCATCCTAAACATAAGCAAGATTCAACTGAGCATAAAGAACTCCAGGGTCATTGAATTCAATTTTAAAGTCAAACCAGAGACTTCATTCCTTTCAATTCCCTCAACAAATAAGGTATTAGTATTGTAAAAGTGCCATTTTGAAGTTTTATTCACATTTATGAAAGTCAAAGAATGTGAAAAATATACAAAATACAGGCTTAAGCCATTTTAATCTTAGAAAAGCCATTTTAATCTTACAAAAATCATATAATTTGACATTTCTAAAACTCGATGCCAGGCAAAATGTTAATTACTTCTGGGATTCTCAATCTCTTTTAAAGTGGAGACCACCTCAAATGCAGCAGTGGTATTCACTTCCAGAGAAAATGCTCCGGATTACTTTTCAGTCTGTTTCAGACAACTCACTTCTTCGGTGTTCCCTCCATAGACTGGAATCCACATCAACTTGTGTTGCCCTTCATCAGCTGAGAGGGGATGCCAGGTCACTCTGAAACTATCTGTCGTCACCTCATCAATTTCCAAGTATTGCTGGGCTGGAACTTCCTCTGTGAGCCAAGGAAGGACACTTTGTCAGGGAATAGAGAAGGCAGGAAAGCCAAACTCAAGCAGCTCCCGGGACCGCAAGAAGAAAAGAGTCTCTGAAGAACCTCTAGCATTAGGAAAACACATGGGAGCCGAGAAAGCATCACCCATCAGTCCGGTGTGGCCTTAAGTTTCTTTTGCCAGCATTTACCCACAGTATAATTAGGAAGACCATGGACACAGCACATTTTTTAAGTCTTCCACTAATTTCCAGAACTCTTAGATTCTCTATTGGTTCTTTTCACTAACTGTAAAAAAAACAGTAAGAGTGCTGTATTCATTATTTTACAAAAGCATTATTTTCTTAATATGTTGACGAAATTAACAAATTGGTGCCCCTGAGGCCTGAGATATGCCCCTTTTAGTTTTATTTGCTTTTATGCCTAACTCACGCACTAGTGATAAATTAAAGAAGAACCTTCATCCTTTTAATCTTGTATATATGGGTGTCATCGGAAGTGAAAAATGATTTACCAGACCTTCCACAGTTTCACACTTCTGGGATGTACGGCTAGAGCACAGCATCCAACCATTATCAGTCATTGTCAGTCATTTTGATTTTTATGACATGAAATCAGAGATTTTATTTATTTAAAAAAATTTTTAAGTTTATTTATTAGAGAGAAACAGAGAATAAGCAGGGGAGGGGCAGAGAGAGAGAGGAGTGGGGAGACAGAAACCCAAGCAGGCTCTCTCTCCCTGATGCAGGGCTTGAACTCATAAAACTGGGTGATTGTGACTGGAGCTGAAATCAAGAGTCAGATGCTCAACCGAGCCACCCAGGCACCTCTGAAATCAGAGATTTTAAAACTCTTTCACAGGATACCAGGAAAATCCCAACTGGAATTAGCCCTCAGGAGATTTTGTGAACTTACTGAACTTTTTTCTGTGAACATTATTTCTCAGTGGGGCATATTTCTTATGTCCCCAAAATAGCTTCTCATCTCCTCAGTATAGCACTCACCTGTTTCCCAAGTGCAATCAATGTTAAGCTCAGAAAGCAAACAACAGAATTGTTGCCACCAAGAGGCAAAAAAGCTTTATATTTATTGACTCCAGGGTATATATCAAAAAGGAAACTCATGCAGTCATGCCTTATTTTTTTTATTTTAGTATTTAAAAGACCCCATATTGTTGCATTAGTATTTCAGTCTGCATGAAAATACATTATTGGCTATAGATTGATGTTTCAGGTTAAATAGTATGAAACTGGGGCGCCTGGGTGGCTCAGTCAGTGAAGTGTCCCACTTTGTCCCAGGTCATGATATCACGGTCCGTGGGTTCGAGTCCCACTTCAGGCTCTGTGCTGACAGCTCAGAGCCTGGAGCCTGCTTCGGATTCTGTGTCTCCCTCTCTCTCTGACCCTCCTCCATTCATGCTCTGTCTCTCTGTGTCTCAAAAATAAATAAACATTTTTAAACAATTTAATAAAAAAAAAAAAAGGCGCTGGGGTGGCTCAGTTGGTTAAGTGTCTGACTTCGGCTCAGATCATGATCTCATGGCTTGTGAGTTTGAGCCCAACGTCAGGCTCTGCACTGACAGCTCAGAGCCTGGAGCCTGCTTCGGATTCTGTGTCTCCCTCTCTCTCTGCCCCATCCCCACTCATGCTCTGTCTCTCTCTGTCTTAAAAATAAATAAAACATTAAATAGTATGAAACTAACATTTCTGCAGGTCAAAACATTATTGGGTATCAGCAATTTTAGAAGTTCAACTTAATACACACACATGAAAATACAAGCTGTGAAATTTTTAGATCCATGAAACAAAAGAACATGCATTTACTTAACTGGGACCTTTGGAATTCAGATAATCTTTCCTCTTTTTCCCTTGCTTTGACAGAAAATAATTAGCCAGTACACATTCTAGTCGCCCAATTGTTCATTTGTTAACAATAATACAATGCAAACAAAGATTAAAATGCAGTCTAGGGGCGCCTGGGTGGCGCAGTCGGTTATACGTCCGACTTCAGCCAGGTCACGATCTCGCGGTCCGTGAGTTCGAGCCCCGCGTCAGGCTCTGGGCTGATGGCTCAGAGCCTGGAGCCTGTTTCCGATTCTGTGTCTGCCTCTCTCTCTGCCCCTCCCCCGTTCATGCTCTGTCTCTCTCTGTCCCAAAAATAAATAAACGTTGAAAAAAAAAATTAAAAAAAAAAAATGCAGTCTCTTCAAAATCACAATTGAAGAAGATGCTCCAGCTTCTGGTTTCTATATAGTTTCTCTTATAAAATTTCAAACCGTAATAAGACTTACCTGTGGTAAAAATTCCAGTCAGGGGCTCTGACTGCCCTTCATCATAGATAGAGAAAATGGCGACCGTGTAGTCGGTGAGTGGCGTTAGGCCCTTCAGAGGGAAGGTGGTAACAGGGTCGACTTCAACCTGCAAAAAAGAGAAGTCATAATAGCCATACAGGATACTCTCTAGACACAAGAAGTATAGGCATTTTATTATTGTCTGTAGTTTATTTGTCCTGGCAGCTGAGCTCTAAATACTTCAAAAATTACTGAATTATACAAACAACTTCTATATTACACATTTCTAATCTTCAACTTTAAATAGGTTATCTATCAGTTAATTCTCAGGATGTCTTTGCAACCAATATTATTCCCAACCCATTAAAGACATAGAAAGGAAAGTGCACACAATTTACAGTGCTACTAGAAATAAATCTAATGTGTCCAGCCTGATCAGCTAGGGGTGGCCAGTTTTTGGCTTCACGGCCTGGTCTCCACTAACTTGTGATTAAGTAACACACAATAACTTCTTTTTTTTTTTTTTTTTAATTTTTTTTTTAACATTTATTTATTTTTGAGACAGAGAGAGAGAGAGCATGAACGGGGGAGGGGCAGAGAGAGAGGGAGACACAGAATCGGAAACAGGCTCCAGGCTCTGAGCCATCAGCCCAGAGCCTGATGTGGGGCTTGAACTCACGGACCGCGAGATCGTGACCTGAGCTGAAGTCGGACGCTCAACCGACTGAGCCACCCAGGCGCCCCAACACACAATAACTTCTATACAAGCTGCACAGATGAGCAGCCATGCAGGGGATATCCATACAAAGATAATAGTAAATATGTGAAATATTCCTTTATCTTTATGTCACAGAAAGACATATTTGGGAAAGATATGTACCGATCTCTTTAGAGGGCATAAGGGATGAAGCCCTAGATAAGGACCTAGGGTATAGGAAAGGGAAGGATTAGAAATAGGAACAGCAAAAAATGAAGAAAGAAACCATAAAGTAAGAAGAAATGGAAGCAGGATCTAGAATACAGAACCCTGAGCAAAACCATCCTCGACTAAGAGAAAAAATAGATGCAGCTTTATCACTGAAAGGTTGGATCTTGGGCCTCTGACGTATGTTGCAATGAGGGCATATTATAGACCGAGTAAGTGGTGTCCCGCTTAAGCACTTTGTATACATTCTCTCATTTAACCCTCACAAAACCCCTATAAGAGAGGTACTAACAATAAGACACTCACTCTAGCTATAAAGAGACTCTGGGGAATTGAAGAAATGAATCTATTTACCTGAAAGCAGACTCTGCCCAAAAAAAAAAAAAAAAAAAAAAAAAAAAAAAAAAAAAAAAAAGATCCCACTTAAAATATTTTCAAGAGACATTCAGAGCAATGTCAGTGAGATCTGTTATTTATGATACTAACGATGACTAACCTTGAGAGTACCTGAAGTTAAGGGGAAAGTGACTAAGCTTCCTGTAGGGATTTGCTCATAGCAGTCAATGTGACCTTTATCAAAATCTAAAATGAGCCATTTTCCTACTTAAAACCTTCCTTGGCTATCAATTGCCTTCCAAACCAAAACAGAGCATCCCGCAGCCTGGGCTTTGCATTATCTGGAGCAGTGATCCTTTTTCTTGCCATAGTTCTTTTTTTAAAAAAAAAAATCATTTCTTTATTTTTGAGAGAGAGAGAGAGCACACGTGAGTAGGGGGAGGGGCAGAGAGAGAGAGAGAGACAGAGACAGAGAGAATCTCAAGCAGGCTCTTCTGCTGTCAGCATAAACCCCGATGTAGGGATCAATCACATAAACCATGAGATCATGACCTGAGCGGAAATCAAGAGTTGGACGCTTAACCAACTGAGCCACCCAGGCACCCTTCTTGCCGAAGTTCTAATCACCTGCTGAGCCCCAGTCACACTGACCTGTCAGGTCCATGTCTTTCCCACCTCAGGGCCTTTGCATGCACAATTCATTCTGTCTGGGACCCTCTCTCCCTAGCTCTTTTCAAAACTAGACTTATGTCATCTCTCAGGACTGTGCTTAACTTTTACCTCCTCACAGGGGGTTTCTCTTTCCACCTATCTCATAGTGTTACCCCCTAACATCGTCCTTTTTTGTTTCCTCCCCACTACTAAACACAGCCTGAAGTTATTTTATATCCTATGCATTGAGTGTAAGCCCCCTCAGGGCAGGACCTTGCTTTGCTCCTTCAGTACTGTGTGTTGAATTATATTTGCTTTTGAGTACATAGAGAAGACACCAAATCTCCTTTTTAAGAGAGATAATAAAGGGCTCATCTGAACTAAGAACCAATCCAGAAACCATATGCATCACTAAGAAATCAACCACAGGTCAAAAAGGAGAGGGTCAGCTCTGGAGGAGGAGCTTCCATTTTCACACAATCGGAGCCCTGAGCCACTCTGCCAGAGAGGGCCAACCGTCCCCAGCCTTCTCAGCTACCCCAGCTGAGACACCAGACGCAGAAGTGAAGTCATCTTGGAAGGTCTGGCCCAGTCAAGCTCCCACACGAATGCAGGAGTCACCTCGGCTGACACTACAAGGAGCAGCAGAGCCAAGCTGTCCTTGCTGAGCTCTGCCCAGGTTACATAATCATGGATTGTCATTTTCAGCTGGGGTGTTAGTTACACAGCAGGAGTTAACTGAAAATACGGGGTTATCTTCTTCTGAGTCTGGGCCTGATAATATTATAGGTCATCCTTAGCATTTAATGTTTACTTTGGTTCGGGTATTGTCTGTATGGTTCACGTGTATTAGTTCACTTAATCATTAGCCCACAGTCTTGTAGTCTAGCTAATCTTTATGCTTAATTTGAAGACGGTAAACTTGAGACTCTGAAAAGTTAAGGAACTTGTCCAGTGGAAAACCAGCTAGTACCTAGTACCTCCACACAAATGTTTCAGATTCTAAATCCTACGCTTGTAAACACTATTTACAGTATGGCTTCATTACTTCAACTCACAGAAAAGACAAATGCATATTTAAAATATGAGTTCAAGACATGTTCTTCTAAGTTATATTTGCATATTGCTTCTGTTGTTTTGGATTATAATAGCTGAGTTTAGGGGCACCTGAGTGGCTCAATCGGTTAAGCGTCCGACTTTGGCTTAGGTCATGATCTTGTGGTTCGTGGGTTCCAGCCCCGCGTGGGGCTCTGTGCTGACAGCTCAGAGCCTGGAGCCTGCTTTGGATTCTGTGTCTCCCTCTTTCTTTGCCCCTCCCCTGCTCGCACTCTCTCCTCTCTCTCTCTGAAAAACAAATATTAAAAAAAAAAAACTTAAAAAAATAATAGCTGAGTCTATCTACTGAGCACTCACGATGTGTCAAGAACTTTACATTCATTGTCTTATTTAGCCTCCTCCTCCCCCCACCAAACCCTGGGTATTTATAATAGCTATTTCACAAAGAAGGAATAGGAGGCCCAAAGATCTTTAACTAGCTTTCCAGATACAAAACTATTAACTGGAATGGATACTTATGCCTTGACCTCTAAGTCTCAAATCTGTGACCAATAGCAATTTAGTGAGGATATCAAACATCCACAAAAGCAGTTAAAAATTAAAGTTTCTCAGGTACACCAAGAGATGAAAAGGGGAATAGTGTGTATATACACACACAGTTTTGCCCCTTTATATACGTATTTATATATATAAAAGCATATATGTGTAAGTGTATACCTTTTCAATATGTTTCTACATATATCCTTGTATCTGTTGAAAAGATCTATTTTATTTATTAAAGCATTTTATTTGACTCTGAACAGACCATATTTTATGCATTAACTATTGATTATTTTATTTGACCAAATGAAACCTTTAAGGCGTCATATATTTTTGTTAGTTATATTATGTTTTAGACTAAGTTCTGGAACTGATTCTGTTGGTAGGACTTTCAAGATGTAGAAGAATTTGGGAAAATGGTAACAAATGACCATGATCTCACGGTTATGCAACCAGTTTTGAAAATTTTTCAAACAGTCTGGCTTAAAAGCTTAATTTCAGCCTAATTCTGGGAGGGATGAAGATAGAGCCCTTGATGAGGAAAGAGGGCCTGGGCTCCACTTTGGGCTCTGTTGTTGAGTCGTAGCTGTCGGGAACTGGACTTGCCTTGGAGTCTGAAAACTGGCCTTTCGTGTATAAAACTCAAATGGCAACACTTTTCCATCATGCTTGTACGTTTCCCCAAATACCCTCCTAGCACATGCTATCTAAGACGGCTCTGTCTTCCGTTTGACAACATGTTTTCAGCACGTTTCTCTAAGGATTGCATGAGGGGGCTCTCGGAACAGTGGCTGGCTCAAGGTAAGTGCTCAACACGTGTGAGCCACCAGCACCACCATCATCATCATCATCATCACTGACATTTGAGTGCTCTGTTTTATTTTTCTTCCTTGGTCTCCAAGCAGTCGGGGAGACAGGTAATGCAGAAAGGATACAAGGAAGAGGAAGTGAAGGAAGGAAGTTGGGAGGAACAGGAGGTAAAGCACAGATATATAACATGTAAACAAAAGCTTACAATCAATTGCATGTTACATAGAAGTAGATTTTATTTGGGACATTTTAAAGTTCCTTTCAGAATGTATTGGAAATTTCCTAAAAGCCTAATTGTAGTATTACCTATAAGTAAAAGCTTAATTAATAGAAGTTAAAGTTAAAGTTATTAAAATATGGTAGGAATACTCACCCTTAAAATCATATATTAGGCAAATCAGTAATATTACAAATTAGGCAAAGTAATATTACATGTAAACAAAAGATATTTGTCTAGCCACATCTAATCTCAATTGCATGGTTAAGAATTAAGAAATAAGAACACACACACCCACCCACACACACACACCCACACACACACACACACACCCACACACCAGTTAAGATGGAAATGTTACAAAACCACACATTGTTTATGTATTTTACTCAAACAATGTTTTCTCAGATTTTCATTTGTAGTCCATTTTCTCATGTTTAAAATTCAGTTTTACTAAATACAGTTTTCTAGTTTTCCAGCACAACACAAAGTAGATAAGTGCCAAAGGCATCTCCAAGATTGAAAACCCTACCAAAAAAGCATATGTAGCTCTCAACAAATATATAGCCTGGGGTCATTCTTCATTAAGGCAAATAAATAAAATATCATAAGAGGCCACAACAGCTATATATTTTTTAAGCGGATGTTAAGTAGATTTCTTGTGCTGATCATTTTACAATATATACAAATATCAAATAACAGCAAATGTGCAGTATTGTCCATTCATTACCCAATGTCCTGTATGAGGGGCCATTCTGCAAACTACTGTTTGGATTTAATTGTAGGAAACAGTTTGTCTCTGCAAATGAAAATAGTTTCTTTACTTGGTCAGAAACTAGAAGTGATGTAATCCAACATACTTCCCTCTTGGTCTTAATTTCTTGGACCAAGCTGAGGAAAAATAATAATAACTCTGCTATCAATCCTGTTAAAATATATTCCCAAGGAAAGAATTAATGAAAAGTATTAGTCACTGAGTATAAGATACTGCATCATCATGAGTTTTAATAAGTTCTGTTATTTCAAAGCATCTTCCTACACAAAACTTGAATTCTTCAGTTTTGTATTTAACTCATCTGACTTGCATCTTTCAGATGTTAGTTTACTCAACAGCAGAAGGATACCCTGGATAACACTGTCATTATTTCTCGTTTACAACATCTAGGAAGACACCTACTTCTCCACCTCCTTCCACGGGGGCAGACTATATACTTCAAAGATGGCCACATCAACATATGTCTCCCATCCCTCCTGCCTCCCACCGTAGGAGGGACCTGTGTTCCTCCCTATGTTGAATCCATGTAGAGACTTGTGATATCTCCTACCAGTGGAGTGTGGCAGAAGGTGACACAGCTTCCACCTAGCACGTGTTTGCACTCTCTCTCTCTCTCTCTCTGTCTCTCTCCCTGTCTCTCTGGACACATGTCTAGGGACTCCTGAGCAAACATGCAAAAAGTCTAGTTCCCCTACAGCTGCCATGCTGGAGGGATCATGTGAAGAGGCTACTTAGAGATACAGAGAGCTGCGCTGGCTCCCGGCTGATTCAGTCTTCCCAGACCAGGCACCAGACATGTGAATGAAGGAGCCATTATGATGACACCAGCTCCAGCCACTCTCTGGCTACCATCTCATGAGTAACCCCAAGCCAGAACTACATGTCCAAGTAGTTGACACATTAATTCCTGACACACAGAAACCATGAGATAAAATAAACAATTAGTATTGTTTTAAGCCATTATAGTTTGGGATGATTCGGTTCTGCAGCCATTAAAAACTAATATACAACCACCAAAAGAAAAGACATTGTGGGGTGCTTGGACGGCTCAGTCGGTTAAGCCTCCAACTTCGGTTCAGGTCATGATCTCATAGTTCATGGGTTCGGGCCCCATGTTGGGCTCTGTGCTGACAGCTCGGAGCCTGGACGCTGCTTTAGATTCTGTGTCTCCCTCACTCTCTGCCCCTCCCCCGCTTGCACTCTGCCACTCTCTCTTTCTCTCTCTCAAAAATAAATAAACATTTCAAAAAATTAAAAAAAAAAAGACATTGTGATCCACAGTTTACCTCATTAATTTCAGTCCCATCTGCGTTGTTATACACAATTCGATAACCAGTGACCTTTCTTGAAGCTGGGTCCCAGGCTAACCGAGCACTGTTAGAGCCAACATTGGAGATTCTCAGGTTTCTTGGTGGACTTAAAGGCACTTTGCAGTAAGAGGAATAGAACATAATTAAAATGTTAAATAACATATATGTTAAAAAGCCACAAAACCCCCAGTATCTTTGACTTCTCAACTACTTACATATGAAAAATTTCACCCAGATAATAACTTATAACAAAGAAAATTAACAAATTAACAAAGAAAAAAAATTTCCTTGTAAAGAATGAATAGTATTGATAAATTATACATGCTAAGAAATAAGTAAGATTTAGATAAATTCTTTGTGCCCTTCTTCTCCAATCAAGGCTATTATTAAGACCTGCTGTAAATAAGAAACCTAATGGATCAAAAACCAGAAATTAAATCTTAGCTATTTCATTCAACTGTCATATGATTCTGGCAAAGTCACTCTACTCCTCCTCTCTGCAATTTCCCATGTGTAAAATGAGGTTGATGGCCTCTGTCCTTTCCATCTAGGTATCCATTAGGCACTTCCAACTTAACTTGTCCAAAACTGAACCACTGACTCAGCCATCTCTTCCAATCTTCTCTCAATCTCTCCCTCTGAGCAAATAGAAATTCCATTCTTCCCACTGCTTAGGCCAGAAACCTTTGAGTCATCGAAGATTCAGGTTTCTGAACATGTCACCTTCTCACTGAAGTATTCCATGATCACTGTATGTAAAGTAATCCTTCCACTCCAATGCTACCTTTTACCCCTGGTTTATTTTTTATATTGCACTTTTATTGGTCTACTATATCTCTCACTCAATATACTGTAATTTTAGAGGATTAGGGATTAATTTTGTTCTTGGCTTTATCCCCAATATAGCAGGTTCTCAATATATATTTGTTGACTCAATGAGTAGGAGTCCTGCCCTGGATAAATCCCAGTGGATTTGTGAAACTAAATAAAAACAAACACTTTGCTGTTGCTTTAAAACTATTTAAAGAGGTAATGGTATTTCTGCAGATTCTTGACCATCAATTCCACAGCTTTTTGTACTTCTTCAAGGCCCCCCTTCCAATTCAACAGATTAAAATTTATCAATAATCTTTGACAGTTTCGTGAGCTTTTACAGGTTTACAGTAAAAACAATTGTGAAGGTCTATCACGTGCTCTGTATGAATCCGAGAAGATCTGGAACTGATCATTATAATAACTCATGTATCTCATTAAACCCTGACAATAGACTGCAAAGAGATTACAACATCCCCATTATATAGGTCATAAGATTGAGGTAACTTGGCCAAAGTCGCAGTTGGAGCAGAAGAGCAATTAGAGTTTAACCCAGGCAATCGATCATTGATGTGAGAGCCTGTGACATAGTGCTGAAAGGGCCAGCAGAAAAAAAACCTAGAAGACAAATAACCATGGTTGTCAGCCATAGCCACAAAGTATAATGCTTCCTCACCCCAAAGGCCGATTATTTTCATTAATTCAATACACGTTGATTATTTGTCATTAAAGAGCCTATAGAACTTAGTGACTCTCTTAATACTTAAGGGGCTGGAGAGAAAGTATAGGAGAGAGAAAAGCAATAGAATGATTTCAAGAATTGTGCACACTTTGCTCTAAAATTTTCTGGAGTCCAGTTAAATACAACAGCATGGTGGAACAATGTCTAGTTTCCCTACTGCATTAAAAATGCCAGTCCTCAGGGTGCCTGGGTGGCTCAGTTGGTTGAACATGCAACTTCTGCTCAGGTCATGATCTCACGGTTTGTGAGTTTGAGACCTGCAACAGGCTCTGTGCTGACAGCTCAGAGCCTGGAGCCTGCTTCAGATTCTGTGTTTCCCTCTCTTTCTGGCCCTCCCCTACTCATACTCTGTCTCTCTGTCTTTCAAAAATAAATAAATGTTAAAAAATTTTTTTTGATAACAAGCAAAAAAACAATGCCCGTCCTAGGAACGGGTACCCAGGGACATCACTTTTTAGGACTGCCCCCTCCTTTCTTTTAATCAACTAGTACATTTCCTTCCCCTAAATAAAATTTACATTTTCTAAAGTTACAATTAGCTCTTAAGAAGTTTCAACTTAAACCAGTATTTCCAATTTAGAATCCCAACATTTATTTGGGTTTTTATTACAGCATTTCTTCTGAACAATTGAATTGCTCACATGTCGTTTCTTGGCCCGTAACAGGATCGCTGGCCTCTTCTCCAAACATAGCATAAACTGTAACTGTGTATTCCGTATTGGGCAACAACCCACTCAATTCAATATCTGTGTGGGTCTCTCCAATTTTCATCTGAAAAGAACACACGTTATCAGATCATTTGCCAGTGTGCACCACTCCTGGTGATCAGAGTGCAACTGAGTTAAGGTGAGAATTTTGTCTCCTTGCAACCCCTTATTCAGACAGGCTTCAGTCATAATTTTTCACTGTCTTGTGTCACTTTATATTAGGAACAGATGCCACGGGACCATACAAAAATGAATGTACCACACGTGCTGTTTTAGGATAACTCTTTACATCTGGACAAGTAGTAATCTCAGAAAGGATAACAGTGTCAAAAATTTAGTCCTCAAAGGAGTGTGGGTGGAACTGAGTCACAAATGTTGTCTAGAAAGAGTATAAGCTCTAAGCAAGCTGGGGACACAGCCAAGTGGGCACCTCTCACCACTGGCTAATTCTAACCACTCCCTAGGCTGGGTGCCCAGTGTTTGCCTCAAGCCTGATTGAACTGGACCAGTTTTGTCACTCCATTCAACAAAGGGGCCCGTGCACTTGGGATCGCAGTTTTCTCCCAGGATTCAGAAGAGATCAACAATCAACCCACCTTGACCTCCAATGTTGCAATTTGCTTTTTGATTCCAGAATGATTTTTCTGACCCTTGAAGTCAAAGAAACTAGCCAACATTCTCAGCAGTGTGACAAGTGCATCACAGCATGGTTTTATTTTTGTTTTGGAAGAAAGAAAAATATCTCCATAGTCAGTCTCCAGCCACACAACTGCCAATGTTATTGTCAAATTAGAAATTTTAATGTCGAAGTATTTCAACATATAGAAAATAAATGTGGAGAAAAG
Organism: Lynx rufus; assembly: GCF_022079265.1. Taxonomy (NCBI): domain Eukaryota; kingdom Metazoa; phylum Chordata; class Mammalia; order Carnivora; family Felidae; genus Lynx; species Lynx rufus. The sequence goes on along the minus strand of NW_025814826.1, from coordinate 49,337,238 downwards.
AATATAATTCACCCTCCACCCACCAAATTTAATAGATAGGAACATTTTGTCATATTGACTTCCGATCTTATTTTAAAAAGAGCTAATATATTCAGATAAAACCAAAGTTCTGTCTCGTTCTTTCTGTTCACTACCTCCACCCTAGGGATGAGATGCATCTTACTGATCCAGTTTTTTACTTCTACTGTGTTTATATCTGTAAATAATACATAGTTCTGTATGTTTAACTATGTACATAAATGGAACCATGTGAACATAATTTTTTGCAATTTTTTTCTCTGTCAATGCTATGTTTATCCACATTGATATAAGGGGACAGAGATGATATTTATATTTTTTATGGTATTTGTTTGTATAAATATGTTGCTATTTTCCATTCCTCTATTGATGAACATGTTGGTCGTTTGCAACATTCTGTTCTGACCAAGTGCTTGCAACCAAAAAAAGCCTTGCAGGAGGTTTCCTTAAGATATATTCCTAAAAAAAATGGTACACATCTTCAACTTGATGATATTATTTCAAATTATTCTCCAAGCAGCTGTACCAATTTGCATACCAATTTACATGAATGATTCTGCTTCCTGTACACTCACTAATGTGCAGTTATTATTAGACTTTAAAAACTGTTTGCTAATCTACTGGGTGTGAACTGGTATTTCCTTTCTTTCTTATTTTTTTCCTTCTTGGGGAAGCTGATCATCTTTCTAGCATCATTTTTGAAGTCTCCCTTCTGCCAAAATAATTCAGATCAACATTAAATCCAAATGAAGTAAAGCTGTCTAAGCCCTGGAAATAAGAAAAAACCCACATGTCACCAATGCTCTGTTCCTGATACTCAGATTCACCACATTTTTCGTCCTAAACATTTCTGTCGCCAGAGGCAATGTTAAAGACAATGGTTAGACAATATCAAAGACTTGAGTTCTGAACTCCCCCCTATTAATCACTCTATCTGCCTGGTCTCACACTCCCAAGTGTTACAGACATTTCCTCTTTATTCCTTGAATATCTATATTATACTCATCATTCCCTATAAATTAAAAACAAAGACGAAATCATTTGAAAGTCAAAGATTCAACATTTAAAATGGAATACATGCAAAAAAAATAATCCATACCAATGCAATACATTTTCTACTTCTCAAATTGGTAAGAAAAAGTTTCTAAGTCAGTGAACATAGAGGGAAATAGCCATTTGTGAATTGCATATAGCAATATAAATTATAACAAATTTCTCTAGAATCATTTGCTAATGCTTAGCATAAGCCTTAATAATTTGCATGCCATTTGAAAAAAGAAACTCCGTTTCTACAAATGTATCCTAAGGAAATAATCTGACAACCTTGCGAAGTTACATGTTAAGAATGATCACAAAAGCATATTTATACAACACATTATCTAAATGTCCAATAACATGCAATTAATTAAACATGACCTGGTACAAACCAACGAACCAACTGTTTAAAAGGAACATATAAAATATTCTCTAATGGTAAGAAAATGTATTCACAATAAACAAAATGAAAACAGAAGACTACAAAACCATTCCCATTTGCTGTGTTTAAAAATGGAATACTACGTGGCAATGAGAAAAAATGAAATATGGCCTTTTGTAGCAACGTGGATGGAACTGGAGAGTGTGATGCTAAGTGAAATAAGCCATACAGAGAAAGACAGATACCATATGGTTTCACTCTTATGTGGATCCTGAGAAACTTAACAGGAACCCATGGGGGAGGGGAAGGAAAAAAAAAAAAAAAAAGAGAGGTTAGAGTGGGAGAGAGCCAAAGCATAAGAGACTGTTAAAAACTGAGAACAAACTGAGGGTTGATGGGGGGTGGGAGGGAGGGGAGGGTGGGTGATGGGTATTGAGGAGGGCACCTTTTGGGATGAGCACTGGGTGTTGTATGGAAACCAATTTGTCAATAAATTTCATATATAAAAATAAATAAATAAATAAATAAATAAATAATCTTAAAAAAAATGCATTGAAAAGGACTTAAGTAAATGTTAACAATAGCGATTTCTAGGTGGCAGGATTACAGGTGATTTTTTCCCCTTTTTACTAATGTGAATTTTCTAAGTATTATACATTAAATTTTTATAATTAAAAAATTCATTTTCAGGAAGTCAAAGATTCTGGGACTCTAGTAGACAGCAGGTGTTTACCTCTTTTTCATCCCCAGCCAGACCTTCTGTGAGAGGAGCATAGAGGATCAGGTATCCTGAGGCTCCGGGCACTGCATTCCATTTTACCCTCAGACTATTCTCAGTCACATCGTACAGTTCAAGGTCAGAAGCCATGGGTAAAGCAACTGCAAGATAATTTTTTTTTAATCCTCTGCCATTTATCAGTGTGCTTGCTTATTTTTCAGATGATATTCATCCTTAAATATGTTCGTACAGCCATGCAAACCCCTTCTGAGAGGGAAAACACAGTGAATGTTTAAAAGCAGAAACAACATTTTCTAGTTTCTTATAACCCACTACAGTGATGGGCACATTTCTCTGGGAGCCAGTCAAGAGCAAGGAGACTCTTCTGACCATTATTTTATACCCATCACCAAGCATAGAGTCTGACATAAAGCAGCAATTAAAAACAGTCATGTCACTTAGTAAATGACAGAATGGGTGGTTGAATGAACAAATATATGAGTGAACAGATACCCGTCAACAACGCATTCAATCAGAGACAGTGAGGAGACGTGAATGAGTCAGCAGTTAAATTAGTTCATAATACACATTCACCAAACATTTGTTGAGTTAATACATGTATTGCACCCTTAACCACCTAAACATACCCAAGTTTTATGATATCCCTCTCAATAGGCAGCACCTGCCAAGTGCAATTACAGGATGGGCCAATACCACGTATGGCACCGCTATTATTTTCTATGACTTTGATTCAGGATGGCCATCAGGACAACCTGAGAGGAATTCCAGTTTAGGAAAGGCCACTGAAGCAACGCCATACAAAGTCAGACGTTCAATACATACGTGTGGTTTCAGTTCCCCGCAGGCCTTCACTAGCCGTGTGAGCATATATTGCGAAGACTGCTATCTGATATTCAGTTAAAGACATTAAATTTTTCAACACCGTAGAAGATACGCTTCCATCCACCACCACCTGATCAAAGAACAGTTCAAGGAATGAGAATATGAAATTGCATTGAATTGACATGCAGAATTGAAACCAAACAGCAAAATATCTCTAGCAAGAATGTTTCATTAAATTTTAAATTTTTTTTAAAAGTTTATTTATTTTGGAGACAGAGAGAGACAGAGTGCAAGCAGGCGAGGGGCAGAGAGAGACGGAGACACAGAATCCGAGGCAGGCTCCAAATTCCGAGCTGTCAGCACAGAGCCTGACGTGGGGCTCAAACTCACAAATCGCAATATCGTGGCCTGAGCCGAAGTTGGACCCTTAACTGACTAAGACACCCAGGCGCCCCTCATTAAATATTTTCTTACTTGTGCCACATCCTCTTTTCCACTGTGGCAGTTAATTCTCCTTGAATTCCTATGTGAAGCGAGGCACCTTTCATGGAATATATCCAAAAGTCCCTTAGTAATCCATACCTGAAGGAGAGTGTCTTTCCCTGGCTAACTGTTACCCTAACCACCTCTACTTAAAACAGTTGACGTGTGATATTTTTCCATGGAGTTTTGGGAAGCATTTAAGTGATTTAGTAGTCATGAAAAAGAACCACTGGAAGCACTTTTTTTTTTGGGGGGGGGGGTCCAGATGATTTAAATCTCCCAGATCTACTTCTCTAACATTCAAGAAAAAAATTAAAAATCCTGCCATAATACATAAAAAATTGTGAGACATGTTGAGGTCAATCAGAGGTTGGAACAACAAAAGGTTAAGGTCAGCACTTCAAAAAGAAAGCAAGAAAGGGAAATTTCATCACATTTTAACATATTCCCTGTGACTACTGTGTCAAAGGTAGGAAATGGGAAAGACCCAGTCATCTGGCAATAGGTATTCTCTCCTGTGATGGTCAAACCATGAAAAAAGCTGGCTACAGATACTTTACTGTGGCTTCTCTATGGCACTAATCTCTCCACACATGTCTAGGAAATCCCGAACCCTGGAGGACGATATGACCACATAATTTGGAACGTGCATACTTCATTAAGGCAGAAAGTTCAGACCACTCCCAAAGTAGAAAGAATACATGAATAGCAAAAAGGGGCTCTGGCCACATAATTAACTACTGATTCCTTCTGCTTTAGAACGTATTGATTTTACAAAGAAGAAAAGTCAAAATAAGTCATGTTAGAAATGAACACATGACCAGCCCCGAGGGTTATTTGACAGAGGTGGGAGGAGAAGGTATAAATGCCATAACCAGAGAGATGGGAGAACAAAGTGGACACATGCAAATGTACTTCAGTCCAAAGAATTTTAAATGTTTGTGACAGAATCATCTCCTCATATATGCATTTCTGTCTTGTCCTCACTACAGTGGAAGACTAGAGGGAATGAAAATAATGGTTTGAAAATATCGTCTCCTTATTACCTCGTCTGGTTTTCCGCCCCTGGCAGGATAATACACGACTCTGTATTTTTCCACTTTTCCTGGGGCATGAGTCCAGTTAACCATAAAGCTCCTGGCAGTGACTTCAGAAGTAATCAGCTGTGTAGGCGGCCCAATGGTGGCAAGGGCTGACGCTAGAGTAGAGAAACACATAAAGTGAACCTCTTTCCCAAAGTTACTTCTTATGTACCCAGGAAACCCCATTAGTTAGAAATGCCTATTGGTTTCATGCTACCTCTAATATTTCATTTCTAGCCAAGTTGATTCAATTATTCATTCTGACATTTGAAACACTGAAACATTTAAGTGCCTGTTATATACCAATCACTATGCTAGGTTCTGAGGATATGGACTTAAATAAGCCAGGCCTTGACTCCAAAATACTTTCTTAAAGACATTGCTATGTAACAATTAAAAAAAAAAACACAACATTGATTGAGCATGTGTGTATCTAAAGGTACTCTCTTGAGTTCTTTAGAAGTATTATTTTATTTAACTCTAATAGTTACTATTATTGTTTCCATTTGGTACAAGAGAAAACCAAGGTACAATGAAGTTAAATAATGACCAACTCTCACAATTAGTAAATATCAGAGCTGAGATTGGTACTTGAGTTTTTGACCTAAGTGTCTATATTTTTAAGCATCAAGGGGTACAGTCTTTTCCGAAGAGTTCAATTCAACAAATGATCAGTATCTGAAAGTAAAAAGAGAAGAAAAGGCAACTAACATATACTGAATAGCTCAGTATGAACTAGACACTATATTAGCATTTTGTGTGTATTATATACATGTTAAAACAAATGATTCTATAAAAGATTTGGGACATGTAAATTTAAAAGTCCTTGACCTTTAGGATTTCTTACCATCTAGGGACTTTAGTAACCAGAATAATGATGGTGGGGGGAGGAAACCATAGTTATTGAATACTTAACTGTGGTTAGGAACTATATTCTACGCTCTATCGAGAACCACATGCAGAGTTTTTTTTGTGGGAAAAGTCAGTCTCTAAAGTAGTCTCATTAAGATACTCAGAAAAATGTGTTCAAGAAACTACCACTTGGCTGTCCAACCTAGTCCCAAGAGATCTGGTCCAGGGAAAGAGGAATGATGGAAGACATGTAGCCAAATAGAATCATTCCACACCCTGGATACAATGAAAGCAGGATATAAAACCAAATTCTCAAAGGAGGATATGGATATCACCCTCTTCTCAGATCACAACCTTGTATGTGGGATGGCAAATAAGGGATGGCAGGACCCAAGGAATACTACAGTGATGAGTTCCTGAGTTTTCCTTTCACCTCATATGTCCTACACATGGAACTAAAGAATCCAGCAACCTAGAAACACCAATAGATACAGACAAAAAAAAAAAAAGCCCCAACAAAGCCTGCTCTCTCCAGCCAAAGGACAAGAAAAGGGTCAGCCTGCCAAGACAGAAAAATTTCAGGCAATAACTGTTCTATTCTCGACAAATACTACACAAAAAACCTGTGGCCCCACCCCTATTCATGTCAGCAAAGGCTACTAAGTGGGTAGCCAACACTTCCAACTTTCTTGGCTGTAATGGCATGCCCCAACATTCTCCCCCTCCCAGCCCACAGCCAGAGCTGTGTGAGAAAAGGTCAAGTAGGGAAGAGAGATAATCACCCCTGACAGGTGGTAACAAATCTTTCCACCACACCCCCATCTGTGATATCAGTGGAGACCATATGAAAAGCCTGGACTTCCAACCCCACCTACTAGTATTGAAACACCACTCCCTGTCCCCTCTGGGATGGTGTCAGAGGACACCTAGCGGTGAATCAGTACTTGAAGAAATAATGCCTGAAAATTTCCCAAATTTGGCAAAATAAATAAATAAATAAACTATAGATTCAAGGAAATAAGGGTACCCCCAAAAATGACCATTGAAACTGACACCAAGGCATACCACAACCAAACTTCTGAAAACTAAACTCAAAAGAAAAATCTTAGGAGCCACAGGGGCAAAATGACACCTTATCTATGGTGGTGGGAAATTCTAGTCACAGCAGATTCCTCATCAGAAACCATGCAGGCCAGAAGAAAGTGGCACATTGTCCAAGTATTAAAACAAAAGAGCTGTCCATCCCAAACTTTATATCTAGCACAAATAGCTTTCAAGGATGAAGAGAAAATCAACGCATTCTCAGATGAAATAAAATTAATAATCAGAGGATTTTCCACCAACAGACCTATCCTAAAAGAATGAGTAAAGGAAGTTCTTTAAATAGAAAAAAAGACCCAATAATGAAAAGAAAGAACCCTGCAGCCACAGAAAGGAAGAAAGAATGAGGGCATAAAAATATGGATAAATATATTTTACTTCCCTTTTTGAGTTTCCTAAGTTATGTTTTATAGTTAAAGAATTATAATATTTTCTGATGCGTTCTGAAGATATAGAGAGGAAACATTTAAGCCAATTATATTATACACAGGTGTGATAAAGGAACTTGAAAAGAGGTAATAACTACACCTCACTCAAAATGCCAAATGTCAACACAGGCAGACTAGAATAATTTATATGTATATATAACATTATACCCAGAACAACCACTAAAAAAGCCATACGAAGAAATTCCAGAAAAAAAAAAAATACTATGAATACACAAAAACAGAGTTCTAAGAACTATAAGAAACCCAAAGGAAAAAAAAGATAAGGATCACAGAGAAATGAAAACCAGAGAGAAAAAATAAGAAAAAAAAAACCCAACAAATAAATATCAGGCCTAAACCCAAATATATCAGTAATTACATTAATGGAAACTGCCTAAACATACCAATTAAAAGGAAGAGGTTATCAGAGTGGATTAAAACATATGACCATATGTCTACATGAAATTCACTTCAAATATGATATAGGTAGGTTGAACATAAATAGATTTTAAAAGTTGTATCATGTAAACATTAAACAAAAGGAAATAGGCATGGCTATGTTAATATAAGACAAATATATTAATATCAGACTTCAGAACAAAGAAAATTAGTAAAGGCAAGAGGGACATTACATAATGATAAATGGCTAATCCACCAAGAAAACATAGCATCCTAAATATGTGTGCAACAAACAACAAGCTGCAATATATATAAAGTAAAACCCATAGAACTGAAAGAAGAAATAGACAAATCCATAATTATAGATGGAGACTTCAACATCTCTCCCTCAACCATTGATAAGATGACTAGACAGAAAAATTAACAAGGATATAGAACTCAACAAGACCATCAACCAACAGGATCCAGTCAAAACTTATAGAACATTGTACATGACAACAGCAGAATACACACCCTTTTCACGTACCCACAGAGCATGTACCAAGATAAACCACATTCTAGGCCATAAAACACACATCGGAAAATTTAAAACAGTAAAAATCACATAGAGAATGTTCTCTAATGACAATGAAATCAAACTAGAAACTAATCACAGACAGGTAATAGAAAAACATGCAAGCACTGTGAAACTATAAACAACCACTTCTAAATAATCAATGAGTCAGAGAGGACATGTCAAAGAAGATCAAAAAATATTTTGAAATGAATGAAAATGAAAATACAAAATATTGAAATTTGTAGAGCTCTTCTAAAGCAGTGCTGAGAAGGAAAATTATCCCATGTAAGTAATTACATTAGAAAAGAGGAAACGTCTCAAATCAGTAATTTAAGTTCTCACCTCAACGATCTAGAAAAGTATGAGCAAGATGAACTCAAAACCAGTAAAAGAAAGAAAATAAGAAAAATAAGAGAAGATCAATGAAATTAAAAACAGAAGAAAAACAGAGAAAATCAATGAAACCAAGAGCCAGTTCTCTGAAAAGTTCTTGTTTTTTCATTTAAGAACAAACTTCTAGCAAGCCTGAAAAAGGAAAAAATGAGTGAGAGAGAGAACACAAAAATTACCTATATCGGGGGAAAAACTATAGACCCTGCAGACATAAATAATAAGGGAATACTATGAATAACTCTCCACACCTACATTCTATAAATTCTATGGAATGAACTAATTCCTTGAAAAGCAGAAATCCTCCTCCCCAGATGAGGAATAAGGCAAAGATGTTCATCTCATCACTCCTAGTCATCACAGTGCTGGAAATTTTAGCCAGTGAAATAAGGCAAGAAAATAAAAAGCACAGAGATAAAAACCACGGAAATAAAACTATCCCTATTTGTGAAGGGTATGATTTATTTCCTAAATAGACAATTCCTGAAAATCTAGAGGAAAAAAAAAACCTAGGATTAATTAGCATGTTCAAATAACAAGGTCATAGGATACAAAATAAACATACAAAAATATAACTGGATCTGTATATACTGGCAATGAACATGTGGATACCAAATTAAAAAATAAAATACAATAAAAATCACTCAAAATAAACTGAAACACTTAGATGTACATAGACCAAAATCTGTATAGAACCTGTATTCTGAGAATTATAAAATGCTGATGAAGAAATCAAAGAACATCTAAACAAATGGAAGGACTTACCAAGTTTGAGGACTGGAAGAATCAACACAGGAAGGATGTCAATTCTTCTCATATTAATATTTGATAATTGAGAATTGATTTAATGCAATTCCAAACAAAATCCCAACAAGATTTTTTGTAGGATAAAGATTTTTCTCACATTTGGAGCACCTGGGTGGCTCAGTTGGTTAAATCTCTGACTTTAGCTCAGGTCATGATCTCACCATTGGTGGGTTCAAGCCCTGCCTCGGGCTCTGTGCTGACAGCTCAGGGCCTGAAGCATGCTTCAGATTCTGTGTTTCCCTCTCTCTCTCTCTCTCTGCCCCTCCCCCACTCACACTGTCTCTCTGTCTCTCAAAAATAAATAAGCAGTAAAAAAATGCTTTTAATTAAAAAAAAAGATTCTTCTCACACTTATATAGAAAGGTAAAGAAAGTAAAACAGTGAAAACAATTTTGAAACAGAAGAATCGAGAGGGAGAACACAGTCTGTTCAATCTCAAGACTTCTGGAGCTCCAGTACATCAAGATTGTATGATATTAGAAAAGGTTTAGACTCATAGATTCAAACAAGCAGATTAGAGAACCGAGATATAACCCACACAGATCTGCCTAACTGATACTTGACAAAGGTATAAAGCAATTCAGCAGCAGAAATGGAGCATTTTCAGTAAGTAGTGCTGGAGTAATTGCACGTTGATAGGCAAAAAAAAAAAAAAAAAAAAAAGCCTTGAACTAAACTTCAAATCTTTTACAAAATTTAACTCAGATCATGGACTTAAATGTAAAACATTAAACTTTTAGAATAAAAATACAAAGGGGGATTTTTACAATTTATGGCCAAGAATCCTTAGGTTTGATACCAAAAGCAATAACCATAAAATGAAAAATTGATAAACTGGATGTCATTAAAATTTAAAACTTTTGCTCTGCAAAAGACCTTGTTAAAAGGATGAAAGGACAAGCTACAGATTGGGGGAAAATAGTTAACAAACCACATATCTAACAAAGGATAAGTACCTAAAATATAAATGAAGAATTCTCAAAACTCAACAGTTAAAAACTAGACATACACATGCACACACATTCACACGTCTAACTAGAAAATGGGCAAAAGACATGAACAAGCAAAGAGCAAATACAGATGCAAAATAAGCATGTGGAAAGATGTCCAACTTCATTAGTCATCGGGGGAATGCAAGTGAAAACCACAGTGAAATATCACTACACACCTAACAGAATGCCCAAAATAAAATATAGTAACAACAGCAAATATTGGTGACAATGCACAGAAACATAATCACTCATATATTGCTGGTGGGAATGTAGAATGCTGCGGCCACTCTGGAAAATAGTTTGGCAGTTTCTTAACTAAAACTAAGCTAAACTAAACATGGTTCTACAATATGGTGCAGCAAATGCAGTCCTGGGCACTATCCCACAGAAAAGAAAACTTATGTTCATACAAGAACCTATACATGAATGTTCATAGCAGCTCTGTTTCTAACAGCCAAAAATAGAGACCACTCAGATGTCTTTCAATGTGTTCATGGTTAAACAGACTGTGGTCCATCTGTACCCTGGAATATGACACAACAGTAAAAAGGAAAGAGCTACTGATACATGCAACAAGCAAGATGAATGGCCAGGAATTATCCTGAAGGAAAAAAGCCAGTCCCCAAAGATTATATACCACATAACTCCATTTATGTAATTTCAAAATGGAAAACATTTAGAGATGGAGAACCGATTAGTGGTTGTCAGGGGTGAGGGAGAGGTTGTGGGGAGGGATAAGTGAATGTGGCCATAAAAGGACAACAGGAATGATCTCCATGGTGATGGAAATGTTCTGTGTTGTGGCTATCAATGCTAGTATCCTGACTGGGATATTGTATTGTACTTTTGTTACGTTACCATAAGGGGAAATGGTAAAGTATACGTGATCTCTCTCTACATTCTTTCTTAAAACTTTATATAAATGTACAATTATCTCAAAACCCAAAGCTTAGTTAAAAAAAGCAAACACACATGATGGTCTAAATGCAACACCATGGAGAAAATTATCTAGTGGTTAAACTATTCCTCTCTCAGTGGGATGTCAGTATATTCCCTTTTCTACTCTGATGATTCACGTCTTAGGGGAATAAAGGACTCTTTTAGAAAGTCAACATAAAAAATGGTAAAAATTTTCATAATCCATGATAGACTTTTGCACAGGGTAATATCCACATGCATAGAATGACCGCCCTCTGTTCCTTGTTTTACCTTTGATCTCCCTGTCCTGTTCTTCTACCCGGGAGCAGACTGTCCTCGTCAGGCTCTCCACAACTGTGTGCATCAGGTCAAATTCAGCGACATTGTACACATGAGTGCTGTCTGGTTCAGAGGCAATCTCCCGCAGTTCATTCTCATCTGCGTTTTTCACCCCTTGTGTGGAGGACAACAGGGAGGGTCGTGACATTCATGCCCCATTTGAAACACCAGCCATCAGTGCCCCCCACTGCTTCAATCAAAGCATCTGCTACTTTAAAGAGGTGCATCTTATGTTAGAGTGTTTTGTAAAAGTCACCTTCAGAATCTCTTTTAAATGATTATATCCTAATTTTGTTCGGTATATCTTAGCAAGAAGATGTATTAGTGAAATTAACATTTGTCTTGCATGAATATTGCCAAAGCAACAAGTAATTAAGCCAGCTTTGTGAACTATCAAAACCTTAGGTTTAAATTTCTATAAAATAAGTTTACTTAAATTGAGAGCTACTATTGGAATAAAAATTATATACATAAAGGAACCGTTCTGATTATTTATAGTATTATTATATAGCATTAAAGGAAAGCTTGGGGGCAAAACAATTTTTTAACATATTTAAGTACAACTGGCTGACTAGAAACCACTGCAATTTTGCTAATGCAAATAGGGAAGCTCTGGTTCTCCCACAGTGTTTGTGAAATTCCATTGCTACAAGTCAAGCCCAGTGCTGGGTGTTTAGAATGCAGCAGGGAACAGAGGGGGACAGAAAATCCTCAGCCCCCATGCAACTTTTCCAGTCTTTCTTAGCAGCGGATGCTAACACTTCGAGTGTACCTGCTCTGTCCTGGGAACTGCAGTGTTTCATTTACATGAACATATTTAATCCCCACAACCAACCCTAGGAGTCTGGCACTATTGTTTCTCCCATTGTATGAATCAGTAAACTGACACCCAGAGGGGTTAATTAGCTTGCTCAAGGAAACACACCAGTCAGTGGACAGTTGGGATTCCCAGGTAGTCTAGATCCAAAGTCATGTGCCCGTAACCACTTTCTCATGCTGCTTCTCAGAAGACGACACATTAAAATGAGTAAGTGGAAGCATAAATAGAAAAGGTGGGCACAGGGTTGGGTTTTATGGGTGCGGAGGCAGATTTCTCTTCCCCAGTCTTCAGCAAACAAGGAGCCTTTCTTTATAAATCCCTGTCACTGTAATCATCTAAGTGTACTTTCTTTAAAAAAAGGTACTGTGGAAGCAAGGAAGAGAGATTACCTAGGGCAGCATGAATTACTTCTTAGATGCCTGGCTGTACCATGTAATTTATTCTCCAACCTCGGCATATTAAGTGACAAAGTGCTGGCTGTCTCCAAGCTATTTGCTTCAGGGGGTTATAAGATAATAAATACTAATGATTTCCAGGTAATTTCCAGAGAAAAAGCCCAAATCACATCTGTATGAGGTCACTGAAAGTTTTGTTTAAAAACTCATGCATTCATTACCAATAAGACAACAGGATGGAGACTAAACACATAAATTAACCCCATTAGTTGGTCATCCAAAAGGATTTCCTCTGTTGGACAAAAGGATAAAATAAAAAATAAAAACTAAGTAAATTTCTCTGATGTTTCTTGCCTGAAGGACTTCAACAAAAGCTTCTAAAATGTATAGCTGGGGTACCTGGGTGGCTCAGCATATTAAGCGTCTGATTCTTGGTTTCAGCTCAGGTCATGATCTCACGGTTTGTGTGTTCGAGCCCCATGTCAGGCTCTGCACTGACAGTGTGGGGCCTGCTTGGGATTCTCTCTTTCCCCCTATCTCTGCCCCTCCCCGCCCCTCTCTCTCAAAAATAAGTAAGCATTAAAAAAAATTAACAAAAATGTTTAAAAACTGTACAGTTGGATCTGTGTCCACAGGAGCACAATAACACTGAGTGCACGAAGAGACAATGAGCTTCATGTCAATAATGCTTTTGATGGCATTTAGGTAAAACCAACAAGTTTGTATTTATATAAGAATATTTTAGGGAGGGGCGCCTGGGTGGCTCAGTGGTTAAGTATCTGACTCTTGGTGTCGGGCTCAGGTCACAATCTCACAGTTCCTTCATGAGCTTGAACCCCATGTAGGGCTCTGTGCTGACAGCATGGAGTCTGCTTGGGATTCTCTCTCTCCCTGTCTCTGGTCCTTGCTCGCTCATGCATGTGTGCACATTCTCTCTCTCCCTCTCTCTCAAAAGAAAAAAAAAAAGGAAAGAAAAAGAATATTCTAGGAAAAAAGAAAACCCTGACAACAACAACATGTATATTCTGGGGAAGATAGCCCCAAATCTCTTCTCTCTCTCACCTTTGCAAACTAAATAGTTTGTTGCAAACAGCTTGGAAAACAGAAGAAAAGGTCATGATGACTTGGAAGGAATTTGTCTTGTAAGGATTTTGCGCAGCTCATCTCTGCGCCCCAGCACCCACCACAATGGCTGATACACAAACTTCTTGAATGGAACACTCTTTAAACCACATTTCCAGTAGAAAATCTAGGAATGGGTCAGAGGAATTGTTGCTTGTTTGGGGATTTTGTTTTGCCTTGTTTTACTGTATTTTATTTTGCTTTGTTTTGTTTGGTCTCTACTTAGTAAAAGACCTTGCTGCTGCCAAAGAGAACGTAAACATTTTAATCAAGAGCAGTGACATCATCTAAATGTTTTGCAGTTATTCTGAATGTGTGCCATACGTCTCCTTTTCCATGAGAATGATACCTTATAAAGAAATAATACTGCGTAGCTAGAACTTCCTGCTTTCTAAAGAGCTGTGGGACTTTAATTCCGCGAAAACAGTGAACTGGTTTCTCCCTATACTACCAGAGAAAAGACCTGCATCAAGCGGTATTAAAGATAAAGCCGTCACTAACTAAAAGCTAACAAACATGTGCCTAACTTTTGCATTCCACTTGCTGCTTTTCACAACACTGTATCGACGGTATCTCACCCAGAGAGCCTCGCACTGTAGGGCGCATGAAAGTTCCCACCACTTCCATCTTACATGGAATCAAACTGGGCTCAGATCAAAAGACTGGCTCCCCCTAGAGCCAGGAGTAGAAACTAGCCAGGTCTTCTGGCTTTCAGTGAAGTGCACTTTGCATTATATATTGTTTAAAGTGGTTGTGTGTCTGTGGCCATGGTGGAAACAGGACCATGAATAGCACATACCTATGGCAAACAGTTCTACACCGGATTCACGAAGGTTTCTGGATGGTGGGATAATGTCATCTTGGGATTTGCCATCTGTGATTAAAATGCCAATTTTGGACACTCCAGTCCTTGCTCCTGCTTCTGGTTTAAAGCTGTTCTCAAAAATGTAGTTCAAAGCAAGACCTGGGGGAAAAAATAAACACACACCAACCATCTCTAATAAAAAGCCTTCCAATTCTGCAAAATATAACAATAAGATGAATAACTTATTGAGCTACAAGAATATTTTACTAGATATGAACTTTCATCTTCCCGTTTACAATGACTCTTTACTCAACAGATCTGATGAAAAATATAACACCAGAATAGAGGTAAGACAAATAACTGAATACTCCATCATTTCAGTAACTAGCATTTATAAAGAATATTAAATCCATGGCCAATACACGTTGGGCTGAAGAACCAAAGATTCTCTTTCTCTCTTTTTTTAGGAATAGTGGGGACAGATCCAAAATGATCATTGAATTCCTGACTTTTGAGTGGGACACTTTTCATCCAGAAAAAAAAAAAGAAATACTGCAATATTATTCTAAGATTTATGTTTCATAAAGTTTTCTGTTGTATTAACAAAAAGATTATGCCTCAGATTGGCAAAGAAATTATCAAGATTTCAACAGTTTACTTAAAAGCCACTGACAGCATCAATACTGTTTAAAACAATCATGTACGTTGTGCGTCTATAGAAGAAAATAGCATGTACCAAGGTTAAAACCTGTGACAACCTCTGTGGCTGGAATAATTATAATCTCAATATTCTTACACTCCTTTTATATCAAAAATACCAGTGAGCCAAAGATTCACAAATATTTTTATGATAACTACTTATGGCAAAACAAGGCCAAAGAAAATACCTTCCTTGAAAATAAGGTAGAAATTTGTTTTTGTTTAAATGAAGGGGTGGCTGGAGGAGAAAACAGGTGAAAAGAAGCGAATGAATGGCAAAAGCTAGAACAGCTGGCAAAGACTGTCAGCCTTCAGGATCATTCTGTCTCCTTCTGGCCCAGCCAAACCATTCTGGGGATATTATATTCATAAAGCATAAATAATGGGGTGTCTGGGTTTTAATTCTTAATGCTGAGTTTGAGAAAAGAGCCATTTAAGAAGTTTAGATTTTAGTTTGATTTAGAAGCACTATGCCAAGCCTTACAAAGTGGCAGAAAGAAATAATGAAACTAATCTTTGGCAAGGTATGTTGCTAAAACATGAACTGAACAGAACATACCTGTTAATGTATTTCCTCCCTTGTATGGTAGATTCCGGACAGCTTCGATGACCTCATCTTTTGTGCTAAAGGCATTCAGGTGCCATTCTATTCTGGGGTCACCACTATACTGTGCAAGACCTGGTAAAAAAGACGAGAAAGCCCACCCAGAAATGATGAGTTATTCAAAGATCTAGTGGACTGTTCGTGAAACTAGCATAATAAAGGGCCTGATCTTTGTAACAATTTTTTGCTCTGCCTCACTATGTATTTTCAAAGAGAATTCTTGGCATCAATTTAAGGAATTAGTTTGGACATATCTTGGGGCAGGAGGAATGTACATATTTTCTAGCCATTTAGAAGTGAGCACCTAATTAGGCACTTGGTATTTAAAAAACAAATCTGATTGTATTTGTAGATAAGCGATCTAGATTTATTGGTTCATTTTTATTCTCAAAGGAATGGCTTTCCTTAATGGCTATTTAAAGTGGAACTATAAGACTGTATATGATAAAGTAGACATATTGCTCAAAGATTCATAACATTTCTTGTGTTTTTTTTTTTTATCTTGGCTGGAATTAACTTGGCAAAGATTAGTTTGTACTATAAGACTATTTCCAATTTCCAATTTTCTTAGTTCAAAATTCCACTGGATTCAGCTGATTCTTTTAAATAAAAAGAAAGCTTATACCTGATAAATTCTTAAACCAGCTGCAACTTTAAAAGTTATTATTATTAGGCAGAGAAGATTTTGACTTTTTAGGAAATTAAAATGTGTTTAATGATTAACTGAATGACAGCATCATTCAGCATAAATTAGTGAGAATAAATATTAATTGATCCAAACTTGCGCTCTTGGGAATATCATGATAGTTGATCCTGGAATTCTGGAAGCTGCTCTGTAAAAAATTTTTGAAATCTCTTATGACGCTTCCTAGCAGATTTACACATTATTCTGCTAATAATGGAACATATACCAATCCGTGTCTTCTCTGAGCCCACATTGAATGCTGTAACCAGGTTCTCCAAGAAAAGCCGAACCAGTCTGAAGTTGAATCTTCCAATGCTCCAGGAACCATCAACCAGGATTACAATGTCAGCGATAGCTGGCGTTTCACAGAAAAACTTCACTTCTGCACAGCACAAACCAGAGAAGTATATCACTGCTGGAACTTTGAAAAGAGTGATTCTATTTTACACCTTTCAGATAACTTAGTGCTAAGAACACAATAAAGTTCCTATGAAAGCAACCATGTTTTTACAACTCTTCCCTTAAATGCATTCTTACTAGGAAAACTTGTGGTTACAGCTGGCAGCAGGGCCAATGTTCTGGAAATAGTTAGCAAAACACTGGCAGGTTCACACCGTCCTGGCAACTCAAGACTTCTGTGTATTTTAGAAAGTACTGTCTGTGAAAAATCATCCAGATTTGGGTTTTAGCCTGTAGATTCTTTCCAGGAAAGGTCTTAGCAACCAGTGTGGGAGAGTCAGCACAGATGGGAAGACGGCCAGAAAGCAGAGAGGCGACTCTCCTGGGCTGATAAGTGTGCTGGCGGAAGTGATAGAAGAGAAACACGGGCTTCCTGAGTCCACGGAAAAGTCGCAGCCATGCATTTAATCTAAGAAAGATACACAGGGAGGGTTTGTGGAAGAAGAAAATTGGGAAAGGGCCCAGGAGTTTACCCAAATTCAAATTCTTTCGTATATTGTCTCTATGTAATGGTAAGATTTTGTCCCTAAAAATCACTTCGTAATTTATCTTTTTAAATAGCTCAATCAGGCTTTAGAATAAGGAGCCAGGAAAGGATGCCCTGCGGCCAGAGTGCTACACTCTGAGCTTTACACTCAGGGAAACTCAGCTGGCAGTGATCTTTGCGACAAAGCAAGAGCTGTCTGATGGAGGGTGGTCTGTGCTTGACTAGGTGAAAACCACCACTTAACCGTCACACAGAGCCAAGATACTAACATATCTTTAGTGTATTTCAGAAGCCTTAGAGTTTTTCAGTATTGGTAGTACCTTCAGCGGCATTGATTCATACCCTAGTTTGTGCTTTCAAATGGGCTGCATAACTTTGCTCAATGTTCATATTAAGACTGGCAATCACGAATAGTGGGTGCATGTTTCTTTGTGACCATGTCAACTTCTTGAAATTGTCCAGTAAATCCCTATTTTGTTTGTAATCTAACATTAAAATGACAATAAAAAAATATTTGAAATACATTCATATAATGAAAACCAAAACACAGAAGTGATTATGAATAAATTGAATATATTTTCCCCCAGAGGAAACATAATCAACCTATATGGTTGGAGTAGGCAATTCAGTATATGTCCCTAGGCCTACCAGGCTACATTATGCTAAAAAAAAAAAAAAAAAAAATCTTGTTTTTCTTTTCCCCCCAGACATAAATATGCACGGAATACCTAGATCCTTTTACCAGAAGGGGAAAAAAATGTATTTGCCAATGAAATAATCAGATACTCATTATGAAAGCTCAACAGAACAGCTCAATCCAAAGTTTATATATTACATTTTGGGGCACCAAATCTCCCTTCCTTAATAACCAAATACAAAGCTACTACACTGAAATATTATAGTAGTATTGCCAGAAGTCATGGAATAAAAATTAATTTAGTTTTTGGAAATAATCAAGGAAAATTAAAATCTTTTGAAGCTTTAAGAATCTCTTTCTCTCAGTTTTTATGGGGGAACTTCAAATGGAGAGTCTTTTTCTTTAATTTCCAAAACTATTGGTGGATACTGTTTTACTTTTTAATTAATTGTTTGGGTACATTGTATATAGGGTCTTTCTTAAAAAGGAACAATTTCCCCCTGCTCATTTAGAAGAGGATGATGAAAACTGGTATTTTCTATCTTACAATTATTTCCAATAAAAATTTTCTATTTATTTAGCTCATTCAGGTCTTTTTGACCTGGAGATATAAATTCTATATGGATCCAAAGCAAGCAAAAAAATTAATTGACTATACGTTAGAAGATTGATAAATTTAATGATATTAAAATTTTTAAAGTGGTTCATCAAAAACACCTTAAAGAAAATAAAAAGACAAGTTACAACTGGGAGTAGACAAGTACAGTATAGGAAACTGGAAAAGAATCAGTACTGAGAACAAATAAATCATGAATAGACAATAAGAATAGAGAATAAGAAATATATATGAACAATAAATGAATGAAGAAAATATTTAACTACATTAGTGATCACAGTAATTAAAAAATCAAGATCACAATGGGATATAATTTGTGCTCATTCAGTGGGAAAAAATAATAAATTAAATACCATTTAGAATTTCTCCAAAGATAATGAAATATTTGCACATAAAGCATTTGCAAAATATGTGTGCTGAAAATTATACTACTGATTGAAGAAATAAAAGAAGATATAAATAAATGAAGAGGTTTACCGTGTTCATGGACTAAAAAACTGAACATAGTAGAGATGTCAATTATCCTCAAATTGATCTACAGGCTTAATGTGATTCCTACCAAAATCCCAGAAAAGTTTTGTTTGTTTGTTTTAGAAATAGACAAGCTTATTCTAAAATTTACATGGGAAGTCATAGACCCTAGAATAGCTGAAACAATCATGAAGAAAAGAAGAGGGTGGAAGAAACCATTTTACCAGATATTGAGCCTATTGTCTATACAGCTATAGTAATCAGTACATGTGATATTTGAGAGGGATAGACACATATGTCAATGAAATGGACAGAAAAGCCAAAAATAGACTCATACACATATGCTCAACTCTATGATTTTAAATCTAAATATGATTTTATACAAATGTGCAAAACTACTTCAACAGATGGTGCTCAAGCGATTGGACATCCATGCAACAGATAGATGATGATGATAGACAAATGATAGATAGATGATAGAAAGATGGATAGATAGATAGATAGATAGATAGATAGATAGATAGATAAAACTTAACCTAAACTTCATAACTTACATCAAAATTCAAAGTAGATTATCAACTTAAATGTAAAAAGTAAAAATTACAGAACTCAGGAACAAAATAGAATGTAGAACAAGATAATTCTTAGAGTTAAGAGACTCTTAAATACAAAGAACAAACTGAGGGTTGATGGGGGGTGGGGGAGAGGGGAAGTGGGTGATGGGCATTGAGGAGGGCACTTGTTGGGATGAGCACTGGGTGTTGTATGGAAGCCAACTTGACAATAAATACATTAAAAACAAACAAACAAAAAAGAATGTTTAGAGTTGATACCAAAAGTACAAATCCATAAAAAGAAAAGTCAATGAATTTGACTTCATCAAAATAAAATATTTGTACTCTGTGAAAGCCCATGGAAATAAGAGTAAAAGAGAAACTACGGACAGAGAAAATATTTGCAAACCACACCTGACAAAGGATTAGTTTCTAGAATACATAAAGAACTCTCAAAACTCACTAGTAAATACAACCAAGCAAGCCAATTAAAATATTGGTAAAATACTTGAACAGATACTTCACCAAAGAGAATATACTGATGGCAAGTAAGGACATGAAAAGATATTCAACATCATCAGCCATCAGGGCAATGCAAATTAAAACCACAATGAGATTTCACTATGCATACCTATCAAATGGCTAAAATAAAACACAGTGATAATAATAAATGCTGACAAGGATGTGTAGAAACTGATCACATGCATTGTGTCATGGGAATATAAAATGTTATAACGATTCTGAAAACAGTTTGGCAGTTTCTTTTATTTTTTCTTAGTTTTTTTTTCAGTTTGCTTATTTTGAGAGACAGAGAACATGCAAACAGGGAAGGGATGAAGAGAGGGAGAGAGAGAATCTGAAGCAAGCTCTGTGTTCTTAGCACAGAGCTCAATGTGGGGCTCAAACTCACGAACTGTGAGATCATGACCTGAGCTGAAATCAAGAGTTGGAAGCTCAACCGACTGCGCCCCACGGTTTGGCATCGGGCTCTGTGCTGACAGTGCAGAGCCTGCTTGGGATTCTCTGTCTCCCTCTCTCTGCCTCTTCCCCACTCACACTGTCTCTGTCTCTCTCAAAATAAATAAATGGTAGTATTTAAACTGAAAAAATGTTTTTAAGAATAATCACACATCTCAAACATAACTCCAGCTGTTGCAGTGAATCTTTTAAAAACTATATTCAAACTATATTCAAATTTTATTAAATTTTGAATATGTTCAAATCTTATTAAAAATAACAGCCCAAGGGCGCCTGGGTGGCTCAGTCGGTTAAGCGGCCGACTTTGGCTCAGGTCACGATCTCATGGTCCGTGAGTTCGAGCCCCGCGTTGGGCTCTGTGCTGACAGCTCAGAGCCGGGAGCCTGTTTTGGACTCTGTGTCTCCCTCTCTCTGACCCTCCCCCATTCATGCTCTGTCTCTCTCTGTCTCAAAAATAAATAAACGTTAAAAACAAAATTTTTTTAATAAAAAATAACAGCCCAGATTCAGCACTGATGACAAATGATATCTCCTTCCACTGGAAAATATGTGACCGATGTCAGCATTCTCAAATGGAGAGAGACCAATCAGAAAAAAAAAAAACACAAAAATTAAGCATCTTAAAATGTGTTAAGGAATCAAGTGGTGGAAAACCAGACACACTTGGGAGCCCAGGTAAATAATTGTGTAAAACTCTGCAGTCAAATGTAATTTAAAACAGCATTTAAAAGAGGTAAGTACATATCATTTTATTGTTAAAACATTATTCTGTAATTAGTTATTTTAGTAAAATAAATCCTTTTTGCTCTCATTTAAAGTATTTAAATTTACACTGTACTTAAAGTTAAAGAAAAGGGGCAGGGAAAATGGTTTCTTGAATGTATTTTAATTCCGCTCTTGGCTTAACATGCTCTTTGTCTAAATGCAATTCTGAAAATGCAGGGAGTGTAAAAAGAAAAAAGAAAAACAAACAAACAAGCAGCTAACTGCAATCAAAGGAAAGCACCCAGGGGTGCCTGGGTGGCTCAGTGGGTTAAGCCACCAACTCTTGGTTTCTGCTCAGGTCATGGTCTCACATTTCAAAGTTGGAGCCCTGCATCAGGCTTTGTGCTGAGAGCCCAAAGCCTGCTGGGGATTCTCTCTCTCCCTCTTTCTGCCCCTCCCCTACTTGTTCCCTCCCTCTCTCTCTCCCTCTCTCTCTCCCTCTTGGTAAATAAATAAACATAGAAAAAAGAAAAAAAAGGAAAGCACCCAATATATGGGCTAGGTCACAAACATAACACTGAGGTCACAGATAGCATCCAAAGGAGCAATTCCCTTTAGGTCCTACAGCTTCCGGATGTGCATGACAAGGGGCCCCAGGAGAAAATGACAACTCCCTATCTGACAGGTACATCACGATACTAAACGTTAAGCCCTCTATTCTCGTCTAGTGATGTACGTCATAACAGCTCTATGAGACACATATAATTATTCTCAGTCCCACTCCAGGACGAAAAGTACGATACACGCAGCTGAGTGATTTTCTCAGGGGAGGTCACACAGTGAAGGAGTGGCAAACCCTAGTAACATGTCTTTAAAATCTAAGCTCTTAGGGGCACCCAGGTGGCTCAGTCGGTTAAGCATCCAACTCTTGATTTCAGCTCAGGTCATGATCTCACAGTTTGTGGGTCCAAACCCCACATCAGGCTCTCTGCTGACAGTGTGGAGCCTGCTTAGGATTCTCTCTCTCCCTCTCTCTCTGCTCCTCCCCCCACTCGTATTCTGTCTCTCTGAAAATAAAAACAAACATTAAAAAAATTATAAAATCTAAGCTTTAGCCACAGGGCTATACAGACTTCTGTGAGGTACTCAACATTACATAAATTTAGAAAGTAGGGGAAAAAGTCTCCAAAATGGAGCAGTGTCCCCACAGAACTTCCCCCTGCTGTGACATCCACAGCTAGTATGTGCCATTTGCAAACATTTCCAATTGTCCCTCTAAAACTTTTTCCCTTCCAACTGTAAATGCACTTAGGACGTAAACACCCCTTTTGAAAAGTGTCTCTTTAACAATAATTTTATCCCAATTTTACTGTGCTACTGACATCATGGTAGAACTCTGTGTTGAAAATCAAAGTTAATTCAAGCACCCCTACCTGTCCGCAGGGGCTGTGCTCCAGGCCAGCTGCTCCAGACAAGGTGCAGAACTGAACCTTCCCCCTCCACCACTGCCCAGAGTGCTTAATAAAAGCTTTTCAGTGGATCACAAACAAAACCCCAACAACCCTGAATTAGTATAAATCAGTCTAGTCTAAACTTGTTTATTAATTTGGTATTATGAGACTAATTTTCTGGATAAAATGTATTTACTTATTAAAAATGTATTTAATATTTACTACATATCAGGCGCTGTTCCGGGCAACCAGGAACATATAACGTTCTTGCCTTCCAGCTGCTTAATTTCTCAGTGAGGGGAAAAAAAATCTAACAAGATAACATAAATTCAGATTTTTTAAAATCTTTATTTTTGAGAGAGAGAGAGAGAGAGAGAGAAACAGGGCATGAGCAGGGGAGGGGCAGAGAGAGAGGGAGACACAGAATCCAAAGCAGGCCCCAGGTTCTCAGCTGTCAGCATAGAGCCCGATGCGGGGCTTGAACTCATGGACCATGAGATCACATCCTGAGCCAAAGTCAGACACCTAACTGGGTGAGCCACCCAGGCACCCCGAATTCAGATTTTTTTTTAAAGTGCTTTATAAAAATAAACAGAATCAGGGGGCACCTGAGTGGCTCAGTCAGTTAAGCATCTGACTCTTGATCTCAGCTCAGGTCTTGATTTCAGGGTTGTGAGTTCAAGTCCCACACCAGGCTCTGCACTGGGTATGGCACTTACTCATAAAAACAAAATAAAACAACAACAAAATAAACAGAATGATATAAAGAGAGTTGTGTATGTGTGTGTGGGGGGGTACTACTCTGGTTAAAATGACAGGAAATTACAAGTTAAAACTTTTCCTTTTATATCATATTATTCTTTTTGTTCTAATAGCATTCAAATTAGTGACCTAAGTATGCTTTATATAGAAATAGGTACAATGTATTTACGGATAAAACTATTCACCAACATAGTTAATGAAAATAAAAAAGAGAGAATTGACAGAAACCGCCTTTTTCTGCCAGATAAACTCCTATTCATCCTTCAAAACCCAGGTCACACTTCACTACTTCATGCAGCTTTTCCAACAGTCCTCAGATAGGACTCATTATCTGCCCCTCTTCACTGTCTCTGCATTTGCACATGCTTTGCTGTATTCACAGTGCTGGACTCATACGATTTGTTTCCATTTCTGCCTCTCCGATGTGACTGAACTCATTGAGAGATGAGAAATTTGCATCTTATCTTTCCATCTCCTTTGTCTGGCTCCGCTTTTGGCATGAAGTACATCAGTGAATGGGAACTACATTGAATTGTGTTGTTAAAAAGGAATACCTCTTCTCACATAATTTATACCTCTGGCAAAGCACTAGAAAAAAATGAACGACGACAGCCCAAACATGGTCTCTCCTCCCACCCTGGTGCTCTATCACGCTGGGAAAGTTACTTAGGGATCAGGGATATTGTATCAGGTTTGCCTGACTTGCTATTTTTCCAATGCTGGAGGCCGAATGAAAGGAGAGCGTGTACTATTTTTACTCATATTATTTGAGTATGCACTCAAAAAACTCTCATGATGATTTTCGCTACAACTGATCAGATTCAGATTCATTTAGTGGCTTCAAATTATTTTTTCTCTGCCACTAGCAAAATACGTAGCGAGGCCATTCATTAACCAAGACATCTGAAGGAAAACTGTGGTCACAGAACAATTTTTCACTTAAGTCTCTCATGAGGTTAAGTTCAGATTTCCAAACCAAGAGCTCATTTCCAAGACTGGCTTCAGCTGCATCACTGAAGATTTTTTTTTTTTAAGAGTTAACATTATTTTACCAATGGTTCTAAAAAGGGCTTTTCAGTACATAGGCACATTCTGATTCTGGCAATACTCTTGAGGGTGCCATTGTCATCCTCATTTTTCAGAAGAGAAATTGAGGTTCAGAGAGACAAGCGAATGAATCAGTGGTTTCTGCACAGCCAGGGCTGGCTTCCAGGTCTTCCAAAGGTTTGGTCCATGCTACCACCGCCATAGAAAATGTGCTCACCTAAGGCAACATGGATGGCCACTGGTTACCTGTCACATTAATGTTACAAGTTGTCCCTCTAGCAGGTGAGCAACAGAAGCCTCCTGTCAGCTGTGTTTGTTCACATTAATCAGAGTGAGCTTAGCACTCATTTAGTCCAGTCTTGGCAGAGGCTTACCTTTCAGAGCATCCCTTACAGATGTCTGCCCTATCTACGACAGCACCCCTCCATCATTCTCTTCCTTTATTCTGTTTTTATTATTTGTTTGCGGAACTTCTTACTTCCTAGAAGTCTGTTATTTAGTGGAATGGTTAATTTTATGGGTCAGCCTGATGGGTCCGCAGGGTGCCCAGACATTTGGTTGAATAGAACTGAATGTCATTCGGAGTGTGTCTGTAAGGGTGTTTCAGGATGAGATTACCATTTGAATCTACAGCCTGCGTAAAGTACCTTGCCCTCCCCAATGTGGGTGGTCCTCATCCAATGCACTGAAGACCTGAACAGAACAGAAGACTAAGTGAAAGGGAACAACGGGGTGGACTCAAACCGCAACACTGGCTCTTTTGGGACCTGGAACCTAACAGTTTCTCTACTAAAACCTACATTATCAGCTCTCCTGTGTCTCCAGCTTGCTGACTGCAGACCTAGGGACTTCTTAGCCTCCCTAATCATGTGAACCAACTCCTTATAATAAATATAAGGAGATATATAGATATAAATATATCTTTATATCTATCTATCTATCCATCTATTTATCTATAGAGATAAAGAGGGAGAGAGAGATATAGATCTCGATAGGCATTGATATAGATATATAGTTATTTAGTTATTAAGCTTAAATATATATAGTTATTTATTTATTGACTGAGGCAAACAGTTGTCATGGTTTCCTTTTTTTACAATAATAAAAAGACTTGCCATTTAGTGACCACTTTCATCAGATGCTTTCTTTGTGTCTTTTCCATTTAAGCCTGATATTCATACTACAAGGTAGGTGTTCTCACTCCATTGAAAAAGAAAGGTTACAAACTTAGGAAAGTTAAATAATTTGCCCATCATCACACATTGAGCAGCTGGGAAAGCTGAAATTAAAATCCAGGACCAACTCCAAGGGCTGAACCACTTAGCCATTGTGCTATGCAACTCCTTTCACAGAAGAGAAGTATTTGCAAGGAAGGAAGGGGGAAAGGAAGGGAGGACAAAGGAAGGAAGGGAGGGAGGGAGGGAGGGCAGGAAAGAATGTCAAGCCTTGCCACTAAAAAGAACATGACATCAAAGTCATACTGACTTGTCCTATATCCAACCTGGGATGAATGATACCATGACAATTTGCAGGTATGTAAAGCCCAATCCCTGAACCAGAGCCAAAAGAGCATTTCAGCTGTCATTCAGAGCCCTGCATCTTAACAGTTACTGACAATCCCATAAACATCACATTCATTACATTTCTTCTCTGCTCAAAAGCTGTAAGAGACCAGAAGACACTACAGCTGTCTTCAACTATTTAAATGACTGACATACAAAAGGGGGATTAGGAGTGCTCTGTATGCCCACAGGAGACAGATTCAATTCAATTCAAGAAAGAACTTTTGGGGTGCCTGGGTGGCTCAGTCGGTTAAGGGTCTGGCTTCAGCCCAGATCATGATCTCACGGTCCATGGGTTTGAGCCCTGTGTCAGGCTCTGTGCTGACGGCCGAGAGCCTGGAGCCTGCTTCAGATTCTGTATCTCCCTCTCTCTCTGCCTCTCTTGCATTTGTGCTCTGTCTCTGTCATTCAAAAATAAATAAACGTTAAAAAAAATTTTAAATAGGGGCACCTGGGTGGCTCAGTCGGTTGAGCGTCCAACTTCGGCTCAGGTCATGATCTCGCGGTTCGTGAGTTCAAGCCCCGCATCAGGCTCTATGCTGACAGCTCAGAGCCTGGAACCTGCTTTGGATTCTGTGTCTCCCTCTCTCTCTCTGTCCCTCCTCCAATTGTTCATCCTCCCCCCCCCCCACACACACCTCAAAAATAAATAAATGAACTTAAAAAAAAAGAAAGAAAACACTTTTTAACGGTCAAGATTTCCATAGATACTGCCTTGGGAAAGACAGAGATCCTCCACAGATCTCTGTCAATAAAAGCAGGTGCAGGTCAACCTTCAAAGGCATGACCAAGGAGTCTCAACCAACCTCTCAACTGATTGACCTAAATAACTCTCAAAGTACCTCCCAATTCTAAATTTTAAGATTATTTCTTCCCTCCCTCACCTACCAAATTAAACTTAAACTATTCATTGTACTCTTCAAAACCTTCCATAATTCAAATCCACTTGACCTATCCATATTTATCTCACTCTTCATCCCAATAAAATTACCCTTCTTTCCCCACAAAACAGTTGCATCTCTGAGACTTTTGCCTCAATTTTTATCTCTCCACTTGCCCCCCACCATTTCTTCCCACTACCTTCTCCAAGCTTTACTTACCCCAATGCAAAATACTTAAAATAGGTTTTACTTCCAGTGAAAATATATGGTCCTTTTAAAATACTTTTATATAGAGTTTACTCTAAAACTTATTTGTACAATTACCTGGTTATTTCCTGATTTTTCCAAGATAATACTGACCCAAGAGAGGCTATTTCACCTTACTATCTTGGTTTAAAAATAAAACTTGCTCAACCTCAGAAGCCAGTGTATTACCTTCTCTTTTATTTTCACCTCTGTAGATAGTACGACATGATTTGGGTATGTGTTTACTTTGGTTGTTGCTTTTCTGAAAAATTGCAATAACTCAATCATCCCTGTAATTCCGATTCATCCATAAAGAACAGATCCTGACATCTTGCAATTTCTAAGGTCGAAACACCTGCTCAACAGGACTGCAGGTATAGAAATAAGATGTTTAACACAAAATCCTTAGACAAGAAGGAAGGTATCGATCACATGAGTCCAAGCATTCCTAAGGGGGACAGACTGCCAAAATCTATAGCAATGCCCATAGTGGTGCCCGATGGAAAAATTGTCTGTGTGTGTGTGTGTGTGTGTGTATAAATTGTGTGTATATATATTTATATATGTGTGTGTATGTGTGTGTATACATTACTAGCTCTTAAAAATGAGGACATTTGAAAACTTATTTAAGGAAAAACTATGATTTCTTACCACTGGAGAATTCACAGGCTAAGAATGGTAAAAGTTGCTGGAGGCCAACAGCCCACAGACAAGGTGTCAAAATCCTTCTAAAATGGCTCATTAAGTACCGGGGAGGGGAAGACTAAGAAAACTTGAAGTATATTGAGAGGTGAAGCTCATCCCCTTGCCCTCAGGAAATCTTGTCATTTCATGTACAGGTATAACGTACTTTGCAGGTGTTCAATGATTATTTTCTGAGTGACTGATTCTGCCTCGTGTCTCTCTGAATTCCTGAAAACATGAATTGTAATGCTTCACATCAAGGAGAAAAACAGAAATCAACTTTCTGCCTTTTTTGTGATAAAAACATTCTTTTCATTAACGCAGTTTTTCTTAATCTTCTCCACAGAATTGTGACTCTCTCCTCGAGTCTCAAAGAAGCCACATCCAAATATTCAACAAATAGTTGTTGATCATGTAAGATACTCTGTTGAATTCTGTATGCTATTTTCTCCTTGAAATCAAGACATTAAAAAAATAATAATAAAAATAAACAGAAAGGTACCTGGGTGGCTCAGTTGGCTAAGCGTCCGACTCTTGATTTTGGCTCAGGCCATGATCTCATGGTTTGTGGGACTGAGTCCCGAGTTGGGCTCTGTGCTGACAGAGGGGAGCCTGTTAAGGATTCTCTCTCTCCCTCTCTCTCTTCCCTACCCCTTCTCATTCTCTCTCTCTCTCTCTCTTTCTCTCCTCTCCAAATAAATAAATACACTTTTAAAAAAGGAAATGGAAAATGGGGTAGAACCTGACATTCCTTAAGTGCCCAGGCATGTCATATATGTGCTAGCATTTCATTCTCACAACTAGGCATATGCTTATTTTGACTACTATGCTGCTTTTTCCAGTGAAGAAACTAGGGCTTAGGGAGGTTAATGGAGTAGTCCTCCCTTATCCATGGTCCTCCTTTATCCCTGAGGTCAACTCGGTCTAGGAGAAGATGATCATCCCTCTGAGGTATCATCAGAAGGTCAACAACAGCCTATCACTTCATTACACGTCATCCCCTTCCCTTCATCTCACCACGTGGGCGGCCATGCTATCATCACACATCGTCCCAGGAAGAAAATGAGAACAGGACACCAGGGTAATTTGGAGAGAGAAAGAGAGACCACATTCACAGCACTTTTATGACCATATGTTGTTATAATTGTTCTCTTTTATTAGTAGTTATTGTTGTTGATCTCTTACTGTGCCTAATTTACAAATTAAACTTTATCATAGGTGTGCGTATATAGGAAAAAGCATCAGATGTAGAGAGTTCGGTACTGTCTGTGCTTTCAGGCACCCACTGGGGGTATTGGAACGCGTCTCCTGCAGATAAGGGCGCACTGCTGTGTGCCTAAGGCTGCAGACCTAGGTAACAAGCCAGGGAAGATTTTACATCAAGAGATGTTTGACCACAAAGCTTTTGTGCTGTATTCTAAGTCATAGTGATCTCAGTAAGTAAAAAGGAAAACAAGATGGAAAAAGGAAGGTTCAGTATGGGAAGAAAAAAGTATTCTGATGAAAATGTTTTTTATTTCTTCTCTTAAACCTCAGGCTGGGAAGCAATTCATATCACCTTCTGACGTCTCCTCTGAGCATGTTACACAGACTCCAGAAACCTATGATGTGTCTAATGCCTCGTGCTTCATAGACTATCTTTGCTTGTTCTGTGCTTCCATGAAATGCTACGAAATGCTTAGAGCGAAGTGAGGAGAAACAGGGCCATAATTATATCACAGCTTTTCTATGACACAGTTGTAACAGATCAGGATTTATTTTAAAATTAATACAGTAATTCTTTTCTTCCTCAAACACAGGTCACCAGTTTATTGAGCAAGCTGAACTTGCTAAACTTCTCAACCTTTTTCTGAATGAATTAATAAATAAAATTACTTAACATCATTTTTTAAAAAGAGTGGTGTATCTAATATACAAAAAACCCTGAAGAACATACCACAGCACGCGGCTAGTTCTCTGTCATTTAGAAATGGCTTCAACCAGTCCCTTCACCCCTCCTCATTCCAATTCTGTCTCTCAAAGTCTTATC
Source organism: Lynx rufus (assembly GCF_022079265.1). Lineage (NCBI taxonomy): Eukaryota > Metazoa > Chordata > Mammalia > Carnivora > Felidae > Lynx > Lynx rufus. Next base: position 49,307,196 of record NW_025814826.1, on the reverse strand, counting down.
TTTGACTCTGGTCAAAGATTCCCCAACACGATTCAGGGTATGGCTACCCATTTATGCTCTTCACAATTCTTTATCTTCTATTTGATCACTTCTCAAATCCAGATATTCTCTTTTTCATAGTCTCTCAATCTCTTCTTCTCTCATTTTTAATATTTCTATGACTTTAATAATATTGTTTATTTTATAGTCTGTATGTAATCATTCCACAATTGAAACCCCTGGGATTCTGAGACCACCCTTTCTGTGTCTTCTGATTGTTATTCATAGCACATGGTTTACTTCTATGCTTCACAAGTTTGGATTCTGAGCTCTTTCTTGGCATTGCTGTATCTGTGGCAATCTCTGGAATTTGAGTCATACATATGTGCCTCAAATGTGATTTTGTGTTTACTTCTGCCAGGTACCCTACTTTTACTAACGCTGAGCAATTTTTTACATTAATCTCTTGAATGGAAGGTTCCCAGAGCATGTGAGGAAGGTAAATTTGAATGCTTAATTTGAACACGGTATGGGCCCATCGTTATGAATTCTCAAGACATTTCCCCCCACTCGGCACAGGCACAGATAGACAGAGGTGCTTCCTCAAATTCTCTCTATGCTTATGAGCAGAGATATTCTAGTCCACCCTAGTGCTGTTGCTGGTATCCACTGTCTAGATAATAGTAATTATAACAATAACGAGAAAAATGAAAAGGAGTCAGAGAATAGTGAAGCACAAGAAGGAAAAGGAAGAGGAAGAGGAATATCTACAGAGCATGCTCTGGGGGTCAGGCACCCTCCTAAATACTTTAACGCATGAATTCCAGCCCACAACCTAACTCCAGTGTCCAGTTTATGAATGGACCCAATCCATTCCCTCTAATCTCTAAGAGTAAAGATGGAGCCAGCATTAACCCACACACCCCACCCATTCTCCCATACTGTGGCTGATCTTCTCACTCCTGCCTTACCAAAATTCACATCCCCACTCCTGTTGAACCGAACTCAGAATCCTGGGTTTGGCAGATCTAAGACCCAGAATAACTGGTGGAAAAGGTGTTAACATTTCAGATTTATCTCTTAACAGTGAGCCCAGAAATCATGAAACTATTAATGGGAAATAGGTGGTCCTAGTAATAACATACCTTCAGAACAATCGTGAGCCCTGGCTATTGTTCAACCATAATGATGATACCCAAGGCAAAACTGACTCTTCTCCAAGAGTGCTGAGTCCCTGCCAGACTACATGAGTGGACTGAGGGTAGAATCCTCTCAACTGTGATCACTAGTTAAGTCTCAGTGCCTAACTCAGTGCTCAGCACTAAGGGGCAATCACCAGACCTCCTCTATGCATTTATCGTTAAATCGATAACATAAAAGTTTGGTCTGTGATTATATTGATTCATGCAAATTATACATTGCAATATCAGTAGCAAATACTTATGTAGCACTTACTATGTTCTAGGCACTTCACGCATGCTAACAAATATAGTCCTCACAACTAAATTTTGGGAGTTGTCATGTTTCAGATTTTAAGAGGTCAAATGTGATTGTAGGAGAAGTAGGATCCATTGAAGGTTTATATATAAGAGCACATCCTATGCAATTCTTTTTTTTTAAGTTTATTTATTTATTTTGAGAGAGAGAAAGAGAGCATGCATGAGAGAGAGTGGGGGAAGGGCAGAGAGAAAGGGAGAGAGAGAATCCCAAGCAGCTCTGCCCTGTCAGTACAGAGCTCGATGTGGGGCTCTATCTCACAAACATGACCTGAGCCAAGATCAAGAGTCAGACGCTTAACCAGCTGAGCCACCCAGGTACCCCATCCTATGCGATTCTTATTGAAAATACCAACACAGACCAGCACTCCTCAGAAAAGCGATAAATTACTCAGTTCATCAAGTGATTCTGTTCCAGCACATTCAAAAGCAAGGAACAGTGATCATTTTATGAAAAGGGCAGGGTAGAAAATCTTTTAGTCTTTGCAGGTCCTATGATACTTGTTCTATCTGCTCAACTCTGGTTTTGCAGGAAAGCAGCTATAGACTGTATGTAAAAGATTGAGCATAGCTGTATGCCAATAAACCCTTATACGGTGTAAGAAAACAGAGGATGCACTTGGACTGCGAGCCACAGTTTGCCAATCGTTGGAAGAGTAACTTGTGCTCAGCTCATATTTTTTCCTAAGAAAAAAAAGACTTTACCTTTATCTTCTCATTGTAAAAAACTTAAAATGATTTTTTTTATTAAAAGAAAACAAAGAGGGTCAGATCCTTTAAAAACCATTAAGAGGGGGGGAAAACTTTATGTGACTTTTCCTATCTGTTTCATAATCTTTTTCAGTTGGGCTCTGCATTCTTGTTCAAAACACCAAAAATAACTGAAGAAAGCTGTTTGGACAATGGAGAAATAGCTGTTGAGGCAAAAATGCCAATATTATGCTTAAAGGCAAATACCACTTTTGTTTGGGAGTTTGCTTTGGATTATTGAAGAAACGTACAGTAGATTGAAAACACGTAACTATTTCACTGCACAGCAACTTCTGTTAAGGCTCTTAACCTTTGAAACTAAAATTCTAAATTATGTGAAATATGTCTGATTGTATCTCAGCCACTATCAATGTCAACTCTTGTACCAAAAATTGTAGACCATAAATAGAACAAACAGCAACACAGTTCAACGTGAATTCTGGGGCTAGCACATTTAGAAGAGGGGCTATGGCAAGTGGTACATTAACACTTGGGTGGGGAAGGCCTTCTGGTTGCCAGTGGGCCCCATGAACGCTCCTCCTCAATCTCCTGGGAGCCCTAACTCTGGCCTGGACTGTCACCACTGTTTACAATTTATGTCTTAAGACAATTCTCCACAGCCAGTGCCCTCAGAATCCACACTGTCTCTGCACACACCTCACAGGAGCCCCTGCCTAAAAGAGGAAGCCATCTTTGTTTCCACAAAACTGCTGAGAGTGTTTGCCTTAGCCCACGTCCTGATCACTGCAATAAAGACCTTGAAACAGCTTCTGCCTGACAGTGGGCTAAGGGAAGGTCCTTCCATAATCATGTTTAGTGAGTAAAGCAAATGCTTTGCTGAAGGACCAGTCCTCCAGATGTTCATTTACAGTTATCAAAACATGTGTCCACATTACTCTTACTGTTTCATTGTCCATTTTCCTGTATTTAATTCACTTCATTTAATCCTTGATTTTAGAAGGGCAGGAGGAAGGGGAATCAGGGGAAAAAATGAAGAACTTAGGATATTTAGTAATATCTAGATATACCTAAATTCTGGGACCAACTCTAATCCATGGATGGAAGATAGATCTCACCTTGAGTGCCATTCTTTAAACACTGCATGGTGAAGAATGCTAAGCTAAAACTCAGCTAAGAGCTTACATGTAGAATCCTCCATAAAAATATTTACAAATCTCTCTTTTCAAAAATGAATAGGAAAGACAAATCCAAAACTAATGAGTTTGGTTACTTAGAATGGGTGAGTAAAGCTAGGTAGATGAAAAAAGGGGACTGATACTTCTTTTGAGTGTTACCTTTTGTGTAATTTTTTTTTTTTGCTCTTGGAACCACATTAGTGTTTTACATACTCATAAATTAACCTAGCTGTATTAAAAATGAATAACAAAACCACAGTGAATAGGGAAGAAAAGAACTAACCTAAGATCCTTTTGAACACAGATGTTTGTTTTATTGTAGACCCACACTAAAGGCAAATATTGAACTCTAATTAACAGATATTTTTTACAGTGTGTATAGATTAGAAATCCTAAAATGACTTTTATGACTGAGCATATAAGCAGATATATTTAAGATTTTGGGAGCCATGTTTCCCAAATCCCTTGCAAAGGGATTATAAATATGGAAAGGGGAGGGGCTAGAATGAACCCCGTGATATCAGTCTAAAGTAGATACAAGTTGTAGCTTTAAGACAGATGATAGATAAACAGAGGAGTGTGTGTGTGCAGTGCATGTGTACTCTCAGCTAAGAGGACCTAGAAACAATAACAACCTAGAAGCAATGAGCACATCTAGTGCCCACATCTTGGTATCTAAATACCATTCTATGAAAAGAAACCAGAATTTCTTGAATTACTGATTGATTTCAGAGCAGGACAGAAAAAATACAAGAAGACTCTGCAATGTAAGGTTGGTGCCATAAAGTAAGAAAAGCTTAAAGAATGATAGGCATAGAGCACAGCTTGAAATAGCTCCCACTGAACAAATCTGGAAGAATTTGAGCATCAAAATAAATAATGATAGTAATGGATTTTAATCCATCCCATAAAATAAGAATCTATGAGTCCATTTTGATACAAATAGACAAATATATGTGGGCAAAGGGAAAGATAGCCCTTACAGTAGAAAGCCAGTTAATACACGTAAACAATGGAGTGCAGAAAATTACCATTTTTATAAACACTATAGTAGTAACTGATTGAGGCAAGAATCATCAATGAATGTTAAAACAAGTGGGTAAAAATTTAATGAGAAAAGCAACATATGCATAGTCTCAAAAATCTCTTCTCACAAATTATTTATTGTAATGAGAAATATATATCTGATAGATTTCATATCAACCAGGAATTTGCAAGTCAAGAAGTTCAGCTTTAATACTCATATAAGAACAAGACCTTGCATGCATTCTATGTGGGCGGTTGAAATTGATACTTCCCAAGTAAAGGAAGCACCCTCAAAAGGCTATACCCTTAGTGAAATGATGGACTAGAAAAATCTCTACTTTCCAGCAAGGGCAATAACAAAGAGTTTGTATTGGCCTAAGCTCTATGTGGAAGAAAAGTGTCTCTCCTATGAATTTGTAACCATGGACAAATTCTGAGTGTTCTAAGACAAGAAATTAACATAAATAGTTACTACCTAAGGGTACCTCTCTGGAAAGGCACACCCCTAAACCATACTGTGAAGAATTCCCACAAATGAGCTCACAAACCAATGTGACACATCAAACAAGAAAACAAGCACCAGGAATGAAAACCAGCATAAAAAAAGAAAAGAAGAATTTAGCTCCAAAATACTTTAGATAATATAATTATTGGGCTCAGAATATAAAAGAAATATTTTTGAAATGTTGTAATAATTCGGGGTGCCTGGGTGGTTCAGTCAGTTAAGAGTCTGACAGTTGGTTTCAGCTCAGGTCATGATCTCATGATTCATGGGTTCAAGCCCTGCATTGGGCTCTGGGCTGGTGGTGCAGAGCCTGCTTGGGATTCTCTCTTTCCCTCTGTCTCTGCCCCTCCCCTGCTCATGCTCTCTCTCTGTCTCAAAATAAATAAACTTACAAAAAAATTTTTAAAGAAATATTGTAATAATTTTTAAAGCACTAAAATAGAACAAAGTACCATAAAAATTATTAGCAAATTTATTAAAGAACTAAATACAATTTCTAGAAATGAAAGATTTATTCATTGGAAAGTACACATTAAAAAGCAGATTTGAAAAAGGAAAAGAGATAATTAGTGCACTAATAGAAAGGCAAAGGAAGTTATCCAAAATGTCACTGATAAAGTCACAGAGGTAGAAAATATGAAAATGAAGAGATATAGATCATTGGAGGAGACTATCTATGATAAATCTAATTTAAATACAGAGAAAGAGAGGAGAGAAAAAGGAATAGATAACTGAGAAAAAAATATTTGAAGCGCTAAACGTTAAGTAGTTTTCAAAGCTGGTGAAAGAGGGGCGCCTGGGTGGCGCAGTCGGTTAAGCGTCCGACTTCAGCCAGGTCACGATCTCGCGGTCCGTGAGTTCGAGCCCCGCGTCGGGCTCTGGGCTGATGGCTCAGAGCCTGGAGCCTGTTTCCGATTCTGTGTCTCCCTCTCTCTCTGCCCCTCCCCCGTTCATGCTCTGTCTCTCTCTGTCCCAAAAATAAATAAACGTTGAAAAAAAAAATTAATTAAAAAATAAAAAAAATAAAAAAAAAGCTGGTGAAAGATAGAGCTCTTAGTTCTGGGAGCACAAAGAAATCTGTAACTAGGTTTTTATAGTGAAACAAGAGAACACCAAAGAAAAAGGGCAGAATGTCTGAAAGTCATCTGGAGAGAAAAGAGAAACTACCTGAAAAGGAATAATATTTAGACTAACAACAGGCTTGTCAAAAACAGGAGCCAGAAGATAGTGACACATCTTCTAAATAACCGGAGACGACAGCTAATCTTTCAACACCAAGTGGCAGGTGAACATATTTTTGTATGAATAAAATTGAGTTTACCAACAGAGATCCTCTCTCTGTATCAGAGATACAAGATGGAATGATGAGCAAATAAATTCATAAACATGGGAAATCTTGATATCTGGACAAACCCTGACTGTTAAAATAATAATTATTTTAAACTGCATACTTCATGAGGCAAAAAAAGAAGCTAAATTTAATGTATCTGCCTTGAGTGGTGTAAAATACAGGAGATGGATAGTTGGAAGTTAAAGTATTACAGAATTTTGTATTGGTTAGGAAAGAGTAAAGATATGGATTAGTTTTAGCTTTTGATTTATATGTATGTTAAAATTTAATTATAACCATACAAAAAATACAAAAGGACTTTAAGTCCAGCAGAGGGGAAAAATGTATTTAAAAAAAACAAGAAAAAAAAATTGGGGGCACTCGGGTGGCTCTGTCAATTGAGTGTCCAACTCGATTTCAGTTCCGGTCATGATCTCATAGTTTGTGAGTTCGAGCCCCATGTTGAGCTCTGTGCTGACGTCTCAGAGCCTGGAGCCTGCTTCAGATTCTGTGTCTCCCTCTCTCTCTGCCCCTCTCCTGCTTGCTCTCTCTCTCTCTCTCTCTCTCAAAAATCAATAAACATTAAAAAAAAAAGGAAAGAATTTAGTATAACCAGTATGAATCACTCAAACTTAAGGCAAAGGCAGGCTTTGAATTCAGGCAGGTAAATGGCATGCTGATGCAATTTGCCACTAGGTTGTCATACCTCCTATATGCAGTCACATGGAAAGTTTTGTCAATGCACAGAATAAGAAATACAATATGGCAGGCTCTGCATATGTGTCTGTATATTCACAGAAAAGTGACTGAAAAGTCATATGCCAAAGCATGAAAATAAACACTGAGTGTTTATTGCTGGGTGACAATATTTTTTATCCATTAGTATTCTACATTTTTAGTAGACCATTTACGTATCTTTGCATTCAGTGAATCTTTACTTAGATGCCTGTTATGTATCAGAAATTACTAGATACTCAGTTCTAGATACTGAGGAGTGAGTGAGGAGCAAAAACAGACAAATCGTTGTTCTCTCAGATCTTACAGTCTAGTGGAAAAGACATTCAAATTATAAGTAAATATTAAAAAAAAACAAATTATAAGTAAATATAAAATGCTATGAAGGAAAGCTAGTTGTTGTATGAGGGCATGTGAAGGAGGAGATCGAACTGAGCTTTGCAGGAAGAAGAGGACGTATTTAAGCAGCATAGTGATGGGGAGAGTATCTCATGCAGACAGTGCAGCAGAGAGAGACCAGATCTTTAAAGGATCTGAAAGAGAGCCGGCAGGGCTAAAAAGCAGTGAGCTGTTAGATGAGGAAGGAGAGGAAGATACAGGTAGGTTCCAAGGGTAGGCAGGGCTTGGAGGTCTAGTTAAAAATTCTGGCCTGTATCCTAAGAGCAGTTGGAAGCCACTGAATGGGTTTTAAGATGTGTGTGGGGAGAGCATAAGTTCAGATTTGTTTTTGAAAAGATTGCTCAAACTTCTGGGTAGAAAACAAATAGAGATTTTGCTAAATAATCCTGTACACCAGAAAAGAAATGGCAGTTGACATGGAAAGAAATGAACAGATTCTGTCAGTATTTCAATAAAAAAAAAAAATCCACAAGAACCTGGTGATGTATTAAAGACGGAGAGGAAGTGAGAGAAAAGTGCTGACAGTTTCTACAAGTGAGGAAGGCAGGAGTGACATGGGGATGAAGTAGAGTTCCATACCAGATCTGCACTCTTCTGATGGGGTGACGGCCAGGTATGTGTGTATTGCTTGTGTTATTAAAACTCAACTGCCAAATAAGCAAGCAAAAAAAATAATCTGACCTTCTTCTGGTGGAGATGGTTTGTTCCCATTTCCTTTATCCACAATCTTGACTCTGGGTTTTGGATCCTTTCTTTTTTCCAAATCTTTAACTGGAAGGAAAGTAGAAACATAGCAACATGTTATGTTAATGTCTGAAAGAAAATATTCAGTGAGTTTTACTAAAACCTTTGCAAGTATTGAGAGTATTAAGTAGAAATTAGCTCCATGGTAGAATTCCACTCCCAAAGATTAGAACTGCTATTTTATTTTAACCTTGTCATGGGAAGGTGTGGAAAACACCTAAGGAATTACTTTGGTCAAGGACTCATTATGGGCAGCTGTATCTAATAAATTCAACCTTTCATCAACTGCTATGAAATCAGCATGATTATTCCCATTTTGTACATGAGGGAACAAAGGACTAAGTAATTAAAACATATTTCATAAAACCAGAAAGTGTTGGCTCAGGATTCAAGCCAAGTCTTCTGGTCTCTGAACAAGGTCAGTGAGTTGGCCTTTGTTCTAGGAAGATCATGTCCAGAAATATCTTCATTTGGAGTCGGGCTATCTGCGATAGAAGGTGGAGAATCCAAAATAATTTTCTTTCAAACTTAAAAAAAAAGGGTCCCTACTAATAAATAGTAGTATTTCTTTGTCAATTTCAGTATAAAATTAATACTGAATTAATTAATACATCTGTACCAATCTACTCCCTCATAGCTTCACTTTCCACTACTTGAAACTCCACAGCCATTTCCCGCTATTGCTTGGCACGTTCACTTGCTTGAGTCAGTCAAGACCACCACCAATGGCGATGGTTTCTGCACAAATAAAACCCCCACGAAAAGGCAGAAGCTATCTTATGATGAGATACTTCATTTAATTGTTGCATTCACTTCAAAGAAATCAGCAAATTTATTGCACCGTGGACTATGGAGGGGAAGGAATGATTTTCTCCAAACCATTATTCCTGCTTTCTCTAAGGTGTTCTTCCATTAATGCTATCGCTATCATTCCCTCCTCTCCTCCTCTTCTTTCTACTGGCTTCGATCCCTTTGCTGAAAGAGTCTGAGACTTGCCAACTGCCAAAGTCATGTTGCTCTAGTTCTGTTATTTGTTTCCTTAGAAACCTTCCTTGGCTTTCTGGTACCCTAGAGGTTAAATTCCAAGATTAAAAATAAAAAAATAAAAAATAAATAAAAATAACAGTATAAGATGCCTTGATCCTGCTATTCCCACTGAACCTTTAATTTTCTAAATCCTTTTTTTTTTTTTTTTTTTTTTTTTTTTTTAGACCTCACTCTCTGGCTTTTTTATGAGTCTTGGCCACTTCTAAGAAGTCATTTCTAAGTGACTTCTAAGTGACTCTTGCCTCTTCTCCTTGCGAGTTTTTACAAAGGCACTATCCTGGATTTTCTTGTACTCCTCAGACCCCTCCTTTACATTCTCATTTTTTGGCTCCTTTTTCTGTTTTCCATTCCTGAAACATGATCATATACTAAAGTTGCCTTGCATCTCCATACAGCCCGCCTACACTTTTATCATCCCACAAGTGTAATGCTCACCCTCTTGTGGAAATTTTCCAAAGCTACATCTTCAACCCCACCCACCCATAGGCCATGGCCTCAAATTGCTTACATTCTGTAAAAGAAGGCTGCAACTTTAATGTGAGAACAATTGTGCCGAGTAGTGATAGAAGCAGAAATAGATCTGGCAAAGAATAATTCCAGAGGTGGAGACTCATGGAAACTTCACAGAGAAGGTGACATTTAAGCCAGACTTGGAAAGATGAAAAGATGAACACAATTTTGTAGGCAGAGATTAACAAAATGTCATTCCAAAATGACAGGAAAATGGTAGCCAAAAAGAAAGTTTGCCAAATAGAGCCATAAACCATTCTGATCTATATCTATATCTATATCTATATCTATATCTATATCTATATCTATATCATCTATATCTATCTATATCATCTATATCTATCTATCTATCTATCTATCTATCTATCTATCTACAGCAGTCGTCTTTCAATTTTGCCCTTAGGTTACATATAAGATGTAATACATATGTCATACCAAGCTGCTGTCTTCCTCATGCAGGAGACAGACTAAATTGGAAAACAGACTGTCATAAGCAAAGTGGCGTTAATCATAACAACAGCAACCTTGCCCCTAGTATGTGCTGAAGTGAGTTAATCCACACAGTAATAGGCATATATCATTACTCCCATTTGCTGAAAACTGAGGCCATGCTTAATTTGCTTGGCCAAATATACACACCAAATCAGACATGCTTTTCTATCTTCAAACTCCAAATATTGTTTCTCATGCTTCCCTGTGTTCAGAAGATGGACTCATGAGGACCTCAAGTCTCTACACTAATTATAAACCCATATGCACAGCATTTGTCTGGATCATCATTTTCTTGGACCCAGCCATGAAAGTCTTCCAGGGAGGGGAGACCAGACTGATAGATCCATTTCACAAGGAGCAAAACAAAAAAGAAAACCAACCAAAGTTATTTTAATTTCATTGTTACACACTTTTATTTGGGAAGAACTAATCCCTCCAGCTTGACAATAAAGACAATGCAGCTAAGAAATATATATGCTTACATATAAGTTATCCCACTAGTCTTAGTTAGACTGTCTCACTAAGATTATTTCAGTTTAAGCAAGCTGAAAACTACATTTCCTTCTTTTAAAATGTTTATTTATTTTGAGAGAGAGAGAGAGACAGAGAGATTGAGTGCATGAGCAGGCAAGGAACAGAAAGAGAGGGAGAGAGAGAATCTCAAGCAGGCTCTGTGCTGTCAGTGCTGAGCCTGATGTGGGGCTCGATCCCAGAATCTTGAGATCATGATCTGAGCCAAAATCAGGAGTCAGACACTCAACTGACTGAGTAATCCAGGGACCCTTAACTGCATTTCCTTTTGTGTTTTGAGTAAATAGCTATTGGGAAAGCTTTTTAAGGTCACCTGTTTCTTACGCTGCTCAATCAGTGAACTACCTGAAATAATCAATTGCAATAACTTCAGCCTAAAATGAATGTCTCCTTGTCTTTTTACTGCTTCTCACAAATTTTAAGAAGTGTTATTTTGCTTACTCGGAATGTCCAAGGCCAGAAACTGAAGTACAGTGCCATAAAGGGAGACAGAGGCTGATTTATATGGAATAACATAAAAACCTTTTCCAGAGGCTCCAGACAATGTGAATCTCAAAAGAATGGCATGTTGAAACATCTCCCTGTCCTATTGACAGGTGGATTTACCAAATGTCTTTATTCAGAAGTTTTAACAGGTAGCTGGTTTAAAAAGTTTTTTTTTAATTAAAAAAAAAATCACAAAATACATGTCCTAAACCATTACTTAGAAGAGGAAGAAAAAAAAAAAAGGAAAGAGGGGCAGAAAATCCAGATAGAACACTGCTACACACAGAGTTCTAGAAACCACAGCCTCCCAGATTTGTGGATTAATGTAATGGCATGATTTTAAAAGCTATTGTTATTTGAAATGTCTAGATTTGCTTCAAAATTAGGGCAGAGTGGTGGAGGGGGGATAATACATGAAACAAGACTGGCCATGAATGGCTCACTGCTGAAGTGACTGATGGACGGATACTTAGGGATTTATTATAACTATCCTGATTTTTAAAATGTTTAAAATTATCCTTTAATAAGTTGGATTTTTTAAAGAGTCTATATTAACAATGAAGTAACACAGAAAGTTAACTAGGACAGGCCTCTTCTGTTTTCATTCACGATACACAAAACTTTCCCGTCCACATTTAAACGGCCCCTCCCAGGAAGAGGGAGTTGCTGTGGTCTCTGATCATGAGAATATAAGGTCACAGGGGAAGGGATCTGCCATGTTCCCAGTGCCTAAAATAGGGCCTGACACTTAGTAGTCATGCAGTATATATTTGGTAAATAAAAAAAAACAGTGAATGAATGAATGAATGAATGAATGAATATCTTCCTGAAAGAAGAATCACTGTCTGTATGAACAACTTTTAAACTCAGTATAAGGAAAGGCTTTCTAATGCAGACACGGATTGGGCTACCTTGGAGCTTTCTCTCCTGCTTAGAATACCTCTGCAGGCCCTGCCTTTCCCTGGCTGCCCAACTTACTATTTGAGAACTGTCTCAAATACGAAGCCATCCCCCGTCCATTCTCATCCTAGCCCATTATTGGGGCAGAGAGATCACCTCCCTTCACAGAGCCCTGAATGTATGTCTCTAGCCAATACTTACCATATTCACAAATCTGTTTGTCATAGGACTTGGCACATAACAGGCTGATGATAAAAATCAGCTGATTAATTATTAGAAAAAGTTAAATTCCTTATTGTATAGACTGTTTACATAGAGGCTGGACTGGCATTTGCTAGGGATACTATAAAGAAGGTACAGGCATCATCTATTGAGTCACTCAGCAAGTATTTATTGAGCACCTGCTACGTGCTGGGTAGATGAGTTGTCTGGGTAAGGTTCAGGGAACAGTGTTAGGAAGAGCATTTGAAAAGTAAAAATTAGGGGCACCTGGGTGGCTCAGTTGCTTAAGTGTCTGACTTTGGCTCAGGTCATGATCTCGTGGTTCATGGGTTCGAGCCCCACCTCGGGCTCTGTGCTGACAGCTCAGAGCCTGGAGCCTGCTTTGGATTCTGTGTCTCCCTCTCTCTCTGCCCCTCTCCTGCTCGTGTTCTCTCTCTCTCTCTCTGTGTCTCTCTCTCTCTCTCAAAAATAAACAAACATTAAAAAAAAAGTGTGATGTAACTTTAAAAAAAGTAAAAATTAACGGATTTAAGTAGGCGTGCAGTGAAATGGGTAAAGGGAGAAGCAGAGGTGCATCAGTGACAGAAGGAACTCATGGAAGATTGTACTAAATGCTTTTCAAGATCTCCTCAAATTGAAACAATCCAATTTTAACCTGTTACAATGTTTACTACAGGCAAACTCAGAGCTGGAACAGAGTCCCATGCTGACACTTTCAGAACTGTAAATACGTACTTCTGAATTGGCCTTGGGCTGGCTTGCTTTCTTTGTCTTTATTGTATGCAATAATTTGAACCGTATAATTCTGGTCTGGCATAAGACCTTGAATAATTGCTTTAGTTGCAGTGTTCTGGAGATTCAATTGATTGGTTTTTCCACCTATAATAAAACAGAAAGATAAATCAGTACTAAGAAACAGGTTAACTGTATACATTAAGAAAATGTATTAATCAAGCAATCAAGACATTTAAAAATATATACGATGGTGCATACGTACGTTGCACTTAACTTTAATATATTGTTCCTTCTCATTCTTAGCTCTACTCTTTGTATAACTTAAACAGTTGTCTAAATAGGACAAAACACATTCAGAAAAATCATTCATCACAATGCATTATTGCTTTTATATGCTAGGGAAAGTCATAGTACAGGATCAGAAGACAGTAAGCCCTTCCCATCAGATATATTCTTCAAGGAAAGAATTCCACTTAAGAGTGCAGGGAAAGGTATGGGCAGACTGAATGTCATTGTCTACAGTGGAATTTTTGCTATGGTCTCTCTAAACTGAGTCAGAGCATCCCTGAAGCACTAGCAATTTAATTATCTCAAATCTGAGCATAACTGGCTCAAGATGTTGATGGAACCAATCATTGCCTGGCTACTTAAAAGTTAGCTTGGTTCATGAAAAGATTTCAAACCTCCATGATCTCTCCATCAAATTAGACTAACATCTAAGGCTTTCTTGGAAATACTGTTGATTAAATATTCAACTTTTATGAAAAATTCCAAAGATAGATTTCTTTTCTGATTTCTAATAGCACTTACTAAGTCTGAGAAAGGAGAAATTTAAAACCTCTGCCTCACTAACACTAATAGCAAAAAGCATCTGAAATTTGCTGAATGAATTAAACATAACACAGATTATAATAAATTTTAATCATATTCTCATAAAATTAATGATGTTATGTCTGAAATCTGAAACCTTTCTCTTGCCAAAACCCATTTCTTTAAATGCATTTATGTCCGAGATGTTAAACCTGGTTTCACAAAGTTCTATTGCTTAAAACTCATCTCCTACAAATACTTACAAATAAATCTTTCTTAATGTGTGCATCACTAAAAAAAAAAAAAAAAAAACTGTCTTAGGATACTTTGTATTAGAGCCCCACTCTGAGAGGCATAGGGTGTATTATTTTACTAAAGGCCTTGAGAATCTTACAATAAAAAAGCTTTAAACTCTTTAAGACAGGAGTTCTTAACTTTATTTGACCATTAAACCATTAGGTTGTATTAAGAGCTGTAGCATCTTTCAGATTACCATGGACCATGCTTTGGGAAAGACTGGTATAAACAATACTTGGAACATCTCTTGCAGTGTTCAAATGTCTACATTTTGTGTCTAGACGCGTTTATTACTCTCTTTATTTACCCTGTTTATGTTTTATCAAGGAGACACCAGAGAGTTGACACTGTGTTATTGGCTTGGGTCACGGCAGCAAGGACATGGGGTCACTGGAAAAAATGTAACGAGTATTCATGAAGAAATCATTTGCTTCCATTCTCAATTTTTAGTTTGTCTCTGGAGGTGTTTAAGCAAGAGCTGGAGGTCTGCTTTGTGGGTATGTTGTGGTGGAGGGGATTGAAAGATTTGGCTGAGCTTTGGTTCCAAAGCTACACGAGTCACTTCTAAGACTCCCTGATTCCTTTATGACACCTACGTGAGGTACTCAGTAGTTTAGTATTATCAGCAATTAATCAGGTAGTTAAAACACTGATAACCTGAAGGAAACAAACAAACAAAAAAAAAGAATAACTTTTCAAGATCCAATATGGGGAATTCTCAGAGGTACCACAAATTGGAAATTTGTATTTTGACCTTTAAAGTCATGATGTTTAAGAATCTCTTTAACTTGAATTTCCTATGAGCACTTATTTTAGAATGTAAACTGCATTTTCAGAAGTCAAAGTTATTTCAAAAGCGGGCCATGCCTCAAAATGAAAATTCTGAACCAGGCTTGAGAATGAAATACCGTTTTCTGCAAGTGAGTCACTTCTGTGGGCCACCATGGGAAAAGTTGGCATCGGTAACACTGAACCAAGAATCATTCTAAGGAGCCTATGGGTAATATTTGTTAATAGAAGAAGGTTCTTTTTTAGTAGTGGCCGAGCAAGAAACCAGGTGTTTCATCTGCTTGTTTTAAATCCACCACTAGAGGGGCGCCTGGGTGGCGCAGTCGGTTAAGCGTCCGACTTCAGCCAGGTCACGATCTTGCGGTCCGTGAGTTCGAGCCCCGCGTCAGGCTCTGGGCTGATGGCTCAGAGCCTGGAGCCTGTTTCCGATTCTGTGTCTCCCTCTCTCTGCCCCTCCCCCGTTCATGCTCTGTCTCTCTCTGTCCCAAAAATAAATAAACGTTGAAAAAAAAAATTTAAAAAAAAAAAAAAATAAAATAAATCCACCACTAGGTAAAATGTCCACAACTATGAACAACAGAGCATCTGTTGACCTCATTAAATGAGTTGCAGAAAGGTGTCTAACAGCAAAGAGTCCAGGTTCTTATAAATCTCTTTATCACCAATAAAGAGGAAAAAATTATACTTATGTAAATATATATTATACAGATGTGTTATATGAAATATTTGTTACGTACTATGTGAAAATGTATCCTAGGAAAGGAACTGAGGTCTGAGAGACGTACTCAAGATCATCTTTAAATCAATCATGGGTTAATATGATTGAGCTCCTACCATTTGGCAGTCACTCTTTTAAGTGCTTGGCATTTATAAATTAATTTAGTCCTTATAACAAGTGCTTCCCAAATTTAATACGCATAGGAATCCTCTGTGAGTCTTGGTAAAAATTAGATGCCAGTTCAGTAAGTGGGGGGTGGGGACCAATAGTCTGCATTTGCTCTCAACTGATGCTTCTGCTGCTGATTCCCAGACCACATTTTGAGTTCTAAGCCTTACAACAACTCCATGAGGTGGGTACTAGTGCTGTTTGTGCATCTTGTGTAAGAAGAAACTGAGGAACTGAGAGACTGAATAACTTGCCCACATGACATCTTACGCCCCACAGAACCAAGTTCTAAAAGCAAGCAGTCTGTTTTCTTGATCCCTTCTTTGTCTCCATGACCACCATGTGACAGTGGAGATTCTTCCACATACTCTGTATTATTTTAGTTGATCAGATGTGTACAGTAAAAACATAAAATAGAAGAAAAAATTCAACCAAAATTTAATGTATAAAAATGTACATAACTACTTTATCTTCATGATCAATAAATTTAACTTTTGTCTTTCCTGTTTTAACTTATCACTTATTTTTATAATGTATACTTAGTTTTTATAATTTTAACGTGTAATTGCTGAATAATATACTATCAAGTTAATTAATCATAATTTGCTCAGCTGGTCACAACCATCGGCCTTCCAGATGTATTGGATTTTTTTTTAAGTGTCAACACACCAAAAATATTCATCCTATGTCAAAACAGAAGTGGTGAAGATTTTAATCTGGAAACTTCTCCTGCGGAGAATTATGGTGAGCTCAATAGTGACTCTTTAGACTTTAGGAACATTATTAGGAACATTATTTCCTTGATTAGAGGGTGAGATTTCAAGTTCAAATATTAACTTAAAAAGAAAACTTTCAAAAAATCCTCTTACAAATGATTTTAAAGCAACACTCAGTATTTCACATTTTTAGTTACCTATGTGTAAAAAGTTGCTAATACTCCACAAAATACAAACAGCTCTATTTTACCTGAAGCTGGAGTCACAAGAAGTTTGTATCCACCAAATTTTCCCCTTGGAGCCTTCCATGAAATCTGTATACTGTCCTGAGATAATACATTATATCGTAACCTTGTGGGTGGAGCCACTGAAAAAGAAAAACAAAAAAATTGCTTAAGGATTGAAACATTTAAGTTTCCATTAGTTAAACTGAAGAGTCAAAGTAATGAAATCAAAATATATGACTTCATCAACCTCAAAGTATGCTCTTTCTATAACCCCATTAATGAATTGATCAGTTTGCACAATGATACAAACCCAAGAGTATCTGTTTCTTAAGAGATAAGCATTTGTCAAATAGTATGGACCTTATGACAAAAAACTGTGACTTAGGGTTAAAATTTAATAATCTGGTCGACTTTAAACTGAAGGCAATCTTGCAAAATGTGTTCATTATGTTACAAACATTGTGTGTGTGTGTGTGTCCCTACTTGGAACATGTGAGCTTTTATAATCTACTCTCCTGGGGCCTGTTTTATGCCTTCAGGTTTTTTACTTTAGTAATCCAATATATTTTATGATAAGGTCATTTAAGAAGGCTATCATGGACATATTAGAGTAATAAGATCTTCATTTAAAAACATCTGAGAAAGAGATTAAAAGGGACCAAAATAAAAAAGACCAATAAAAGATAATTATGTTTTATAAACTTTGATCCATTCATGAAATTTGGCTGATTTGTATCGTTTGGCAAGATCCATAGCACATGGTCATGACTCATCCCAGTATATTTAATCTTTTCTGAGAGTTCACACAATGGGTACGTCTATATTACTTTTTACGTATGTCATTCAAACTTCAAAACATGTTTTTGGAACCCTACTATCAGTGTCCCAGAATTTCAAAAGAAATCCTTTAAGAAGAAGATTTTAATGATATAATATCAAAATTAGTTTGTCAAAAAAGAAAAGCTAATGTGTAACAGAAAAGTTAGCATGTTCTACCCATTTTTATGCCCTGCTTTTCTTTCTCGCTTGAGAAAACACAGAGAGGGGGAGGAAATAAACATTCTCTTTCACAGGGATGTAGCATGACATGGAGTTTGGACACAAATTTGATTCTAGTTCTGTCACTTATTAGATAAAGAACCTTGAGTAAGTGATTGTTTCTTCCAAAGCCTTATTTTTAGAAAAGGTGACAGCAATACTTTCTGCACAACATAGATGGCAATAGACAATAGGATAATGGATACAATGTATTATAATAGGTGGTCAGTAAATGTTTGCTCCTCTTGCCCTCACTTCAACTAATGGGTGATCTCAAAAGCTCACTGGATTCTCACAAAAAATACACAGCTATCCCAACTTTACATATAAAGGAACCAAAGAGAAGCTAGAGATGTGTCCAAGTTTACATACTGGTGAATGACAAGCTCTGACCCCAAGCAAAATGCTCTGTTTCTTTGGCAGAAGAGCCATATTAAGAAGGCACCCTTTACTGAGCTAGGTGAATGAGTGATTTACCTCTCTACAAACTATCCACTCATTCAAAATCAATGAGCAGTGAAGGACACAATCAAGGATAGTTATTCTCTGGGGTGCCTGGGTGGCTCAGTTGGTTAAGTGTCCAACTTCAGCTCAGATCATGATCTCACGGTTCACGAGTTCAAGCCCCACATCGGGCTCTGTGCTGACAGCTCAGAGCCTGGAGCCTGTTTCAGATTCTGTGTCTCCCTCTCTCTCTGCCCCTGCCCCACTCATGCTCTGTCTCTCTCTTGAAAATAAATAAAACCATTAAAATTTTTTTAAAAAGAATAATTATTCTCTTCCTGTTGTCCTTTACTGCCTCTTAGCAGAGATTGCTAGCCATACAAAACAAAAACATTAGCTTACCATACATGAATGGAAGAGTTTACATTTCTCTGGTTTATGGGATAATATGGATTTATCATAAGAACAACTACACTGCAATTCAAGAGGAAGATAGCTGAACCCAACATTTGGATGAACAGAAAAACTATTACTATTTTGCTCAGTCTGGAACTTGGGGAGAATAATGTATTCATAGGTAGGCTCTTATTACTTATGGAAGAAAATTTAAAATAAGAATTAAACCATTTTAAACAATATATCAAGTGTCTCCACCAAATCTTGCCAGTGGGCTGCTAGACATCATGGGCCAAGCTCATGACAGAGTTCTGCCTGAACACCCTGGTGAAAGACAGCTGACATGCCTGGGAATCGTCAAGTGGAAAAGTACAGTAAATAGGATGAGGGCCTCAGGTCTAGGCAGTTGCAAGAGGATCAACCCATTCTGTTGGTACCCCAGGTGTGCGGACTTCTCAAGGAGGGCAAATAAGTCAACCCAGGATTCCTAGGTTAAAGAGTAGAAATCTTTACAGCATTCTCTGGCCAGGCCACTGTTCTTCAAATGTGGTCTGAGTTTATAGCCTGACACGTTTTTTTAGTCAACAGCCACAGCCTTCTGAACCTCCAGGAGAAAGTGATTAGGATAACAATGGCCATGCTCTGATTCCATGCCCAGAAAATACAGAGGGTGCTCCAGACCCAGAGGGCACTGGCTTCCTTTGAACTGCTCAAAGAAATACAATGTGAAGCAACTGCAACAACAATATCCATCCACGTTCAACTTTTTAAACAATTTATAAATGATGTGGATGACTACAGTCCCATTACAACTGCTAGCAACAAGCAATACCACCATTTTCTTTCATCAACAGACCACACCTATTGTCTATATATGCAAAAATACTCTCTCAATCATTAAAAGAAAATCTTGGGTAGACACAGAGTTCACATTTCCTTTAGGTTTTTGCCTATCGGGGAAAAACAGTGAACAGAAAAAATGCTAGTTAAGAAAGAAGAAGGCATGAGGTCATAGTATCAAACTTCAAAATTAGCTCCTTTTTCTCTGTATGGAAGACACTGGGACTTGTGCCAGAGCAAGGGTAGCAAGACTGACAGAAACACTGTAAATCCAGTGCACAAATAAATGTCTCATGGAACAAAAAGTTGTGGATCTTTAATGCCAGACCCATGCTTTTTCTTTCTGCAGCCCCAAGGAGGTCCTTCTATACGTACACTTAACTTCCAGTGATAATTACACTCTCTCTCCCTTTCAAATAGATAAAACTTAAAGTAAATTTTTTTAAGCAACTCCAATTATCTATTCTCTGCTCAAAATCAATCACATAAATAAATGGTGTCATGGTAGATAGAAATAAGATTCAGTTTCTCAAACATCTCACGTACTTTCCTAAAAGCCAAAGAAGCCAATGACATCTGAAGTCTTTTCTTACCGGGATTTCCTCCAGCAGGTGCCCACCATCTTCCTTCTAGAAAGTTTCTCCACTGGACCATGCCTTTTCAATTCACCTCTGAGACCTCAAAGGTCCCCATCAGATAACCTCCAAGCACAAAACAGTTCAGATATATCCCCTGTCTCATCCCTTTCACCTAAGCTCCAGACCACCCACTACCCACCAGACATCTTGTCCTGGATTGTTCCACAAACAGTGGAAGCTCCACATATGTGTCTGAGACTGACATCATCTTCAGATTAAACTTGCTTCATCATTTATTCTTTTTCAAGTTTTTTTTTCTTTTAATATTGAGAGAGAGACAGAGACAGAGAGAGGTAGAGAGAGAGGGAAAGAGAGAATCCCAAGCAGGTTCTGCCCTGTCAGCACAGAACCTGACGCGGGGCCAATCCGTGAACCGTGAGATCATGACCTGAGCTGAAATCAAGAGTCAGACGCTTAACTGAATGAGCTACTCAGTCACCCCTATTCTTTTATTAATCTCTTCAACAAATGTCTACTATGACTGAGGCATTGGTCTGCATCAGAGATATAGACACCAATAAGAGAAGTACTGAAGTATAGGTAAACAAGCAATTATGACGCAAAGGTACAGAAGCAATAATAACACGTGAGTTGAAATTAAAGGTCCCGTCTACTGAGCAAAAAGCCTTACAGTCCTCTTTGATATTTCCCTTTTACACCTCCCTCCATATCTAATCAGGAAGGAAGTCTTCTCTCTTCTACCTCTGAAATGGTTCTTGGATTCACTTCTTCTCTCTGTTCCCCCACCTGGCTCAGACACTCAACCTCTACTTCCCAGACACGTTAGTATAATCTTCCAATGGTCTCTCCTACTTAATTTTTATTCCCCAAGCCACTATGGGTCACAAATATGAGTAGCAGCGATATTGCTATCAGTGTCTCTAAAAACAGAGCTGTTTAAAATCCTCCACAATTTGGCTCCAATCTACCTTTCCAGCTTTGTCTTTTGCTACACCCCCACCCCACACACAGAACTTATATTGTGAGTTATCTGCCTAACTGACGGCATCCCTGAAAGCACCCCAGAAGGGTCTCTGTGCGATCAGTTACTCCACCAGTGACCATTTCTGAATTAAGTTAGACTAAGATAGTGGCTCTGAAGGGCTTTGCGATTTGCCTGCTCTTTGTTCCTAAGGACCTGTGCTTGTATCCCACAGTTTCGATGGTGAGTTACCTGAGATTTCTAGTACCACTGCGGAAAGTGTTCTTACATTAATGTAAACAGGGTAAGCAGAATTTGTCTAACTGTTCCCTGTGTGTTGCATGAAGTAGTCAGAAATACGGTCTTTTGCTCAGTGTTTGAACACTGTTCGAGCCTGCCAAGGGTCACGTTCCATGCCTTTGCAAACAAGCACGCCTCACTTTAAGGAAGCAGGGTGTGGTGGTTCTTAACATTTGACTTTTCTACGACTGTAAATTCCAAGCATTAGACATAAACACTCCTAAAACAACTTTCTTTATCTCATTTACATTTCCTTGCTAAGCTGATGAATGACAATCTCTGTACCAACATTTCTGTTTCTGCAAGATTATCGTGTTTACCCAGTAAGGTAGTTTTGCTCATTTATACGCGTTGTGCACTTACTCCGGAGGTTAGCACACTTCTTCTGCAAAAGGCCAGATAATAAATATTTTAGGCCTTGGGGGCTATACAGTTTCTGTCACAACTACTCAAATTCTCAATGTGAAGCAGCCACAGACATATGTAAACAGATAGCTGCATTCCAATAAAACGTTAATGACAAAAGCAAGCAGTCTTCTGTTATTTGGCCCATGAGTGGTAGTTTACCCCCTCTTAACATACTTTAGAAAAATGAGTCGAAACCAAAAATAAAGGTGCAGATCCCAGTAATACAAACAGTAGATTTCAAAAATGAAGTTCGATGAAAACGAAGCTAGAAATAGCCGGAAATGCTTAAAATGGTGTATCAGCAGTTTGTGTCAGACTCTTAGGAAACTCTACATTGTGTGCTCAATTTTTAAGGAAAGGAACAAAATAAGGACCAGGTATCAAGTGGTAGAAATATTTTGTAGACCTTCTATTTAAGAGACAAGGCATGACTCAGGTACCTACATACACACATTATAGCTCCTCATTAATGGAACTGATTTGGTAGCATGCAAATTTGGCTTCTGCCGATTAAATCTGCACAGCCTTTTCAGAAAGAAGCAAGTGAAGAATGAGCTATTTAACAAACCACCACAAAATGACTATGCTCAGTCACTGGTGAGGTCTTAACCATCATCAAAGTTGTGTGGCACGTTTCTACAAGGCAAACAGTTGGTAAAACTGAGTAAAAGCCAACATATGACCCTGCCTAGAAACACAGTAGAACCAGTGAAACACTATTAGGGTAGGTAAAATAAAAAATAATAATCGGAACCAGTGCAGCTAGAGTCCCAGCCCTAATGATTATCTTAAAGTTTTGCGTTACCTTGACCCTGGACAATGGTGCAAAAATAAGCAATTGCCAGAAAAGCTGGAAACAACCAGTATTGCATGTCGCACTGAAAAATCTTCATTTTATCCTCTGCTTTTCACATGAGATGCAGCAATCCTGGAAATAGAGAGCACAGGAATGTTTTGAGAAGCCTGAAAATAATGTATATGCGTCCTCTAAGACAGGCCAAGCACCCAACATGGATTAGTAATGTCAGGAAGTAATTCATTCTCCCGGGCACCATATACTTCACTCTGAAATATGAACTGATAAAAGAAACCCTTTTGAGAAGATGCTGTAAATGGAGAGAATGATCTGAAAGATTTGGGAAAGAAGTTCAGAAAGTACTTTGTGACTCCTTGTAAGGCATAAATTGCACAGTGAATTTTCCAAATGGTTAAATTCCAAAAGTTTATGTGAAATGAGCATTATAAATGAGACAATCACAATTTCCTTGACAGGAATGTGTTCCTCCAGGATTTTTCACATAAAGTCAAAAGTCCTTCTATTTGCCTACAAAGTAAAGATATATAGGACCTTTCTTCTGGTAATTAAAGAGAATTTGAAAAACTACTTTGTGCTAATACTAAATCACTGTTCTGCCTCTATTTCACTGGGCTGAAAAATCTATAATCCTTTCACCTTTTCTTTTAACTTTTTTTGTCCTACGTGTAAATCTAAAAACTCTTCCAAGGTTTTCTTTTTCACGAGGAAATCAATGAAAGAAAAACTCTAAGAAAAAGAGAAATGAAAAAGGGGCAGAAGAAGGTACGTAAGGAAGAAAAGAGGGAGGGAGGGAAAGAAGAAGTGTGAAGAGAGAAGAAGCAAGAGTGACTGGTCAATTTACGAGCGCAGTCTACAAATTGTTGACCATAATTATTTTATAAGCCACTACAAAGGAGAAATTCCAAGAAATTTCCTCAAAGGATAAAAAGACGTCTGAAAAGTTTTCTTCTACCTAGGGCATTTTTTCATTCATGTATTCATTCATTCATTCTCCAATATTGTTTCACAAAAGATCTGAGGCAAATTTCAGATAAATAGCAAATAATGTTTTTAGTATGTCCACTGTGATATTTAGAACATATTTAATTACACAATTTATTAGCAAAATTGTGTGATCTCTCAGCTTAAACCTTATCTTTCTTGGTTCTTGCTCCCTTATCAGTATTCAAGGGGTGTGTTTCTGACTTCTCTTCTCCCTCCAGAATAGAGAATCTATATATTTATCCACTTTGCGGGGGGTTTTTTTGAGAACAAGTTTTTGTTTTGTTTTGTTTTTTTTACTCATCAATGCTATGTTTTGTTTTCTGATTTATTTCTGCGCGTTTCATCAGGAATTGCTTCTTTTTGCTTTTCTCTTATTGTTTTATTTGCTTTTTGTTTTTCTTTGTGATTTTGTTTTTTGTCAAATCTTAATGTAATATTATTCTTTATTTGAGGCCATTAATTTTCCTCTGAATATGCTTTGGCCACATCATACAAGCTTCAACTTCCTTTTTAACTGAAGAATTATTTCAGTGAATGTAGTAAAGCCTAAAAGTCTATGAACAGAGAAAGCAATAGGACTAATGCATTTAAACCTCTGAAATTCTGGTGTAATTCCAGAGTAATACAGTGTATATTCAGAGGAATAAATTGTATTTCCCTCAGGCAATCATTCAAAAACAAATTGGGGGTCAAGTACTTTTTGTATAATACCCAATGATAGTCTTGTGTACAACTCTTTTGTGTTGCCAATAAAAGGGAAATCTGTAAGCTTTGATATTCATGTAAATAAACAAGCTAAGATCCTGTAATAAAAATTTTAAAATGTGCTAAATTGTGCCTAGAGACCCAAAAAATATCTTCTCCTATCATCCTACCATAGTTCCAAAATACTAATTACAAAAGAATATTTCTTTGGGGCACCTGGGTGGCTCAGTCGGTTAAGCGTCCATCTTCGGTTCAGGTCACGATCTCGTGGTTCGTAGGTTCGAGCCCTGCATTGAGCTCTGTGCTGACAGCTCAGAGCCTGGAGCCTGCTTCGGATTCTGTGTCTCCCTCTCTCTCTGCTCCACCCTACTCACACTCTGTCTCTCTCTCTCTCTCTCTCTCTCTCTCTCTCAAAAATAAACATTAAAAATTCTTTTTTCAAAGAATATTTCCTTGGACTGAAATATTCACATACTGGAGGCTCCTTAAAATTCCAAATGGAAAGGCAATACATTAAGTGCCTATTCTAAAAGAATAAGCAACACATTAAGTGACTAATATATGTATTTATTATATATATATTTAGCATTTTAGCATGGGTTGATTCACCACAGATTAGTAAACCAACCATTTGTCAGAACACAAAGGAAATTGAATAAACAGTGAGCAAATTTTGATAAATTAAAGGAGCAAAGACCTTGGGGCATATACAGAACCCTCACTCTACAAAGGCAAGAATAAGATTAGATGGATTATCCAAAGAGATATGAGTGGCACTTATGTAGACAGAAGGCATGAATACAGAGGATTTCAAAAGATATGGGAGTGGGCTTCAGCCCTAACACAACCAAGAAATCAATAAATCTGCCAGTCACCCAGACAGCTGTCCTGTACAGCCCCCAAAAAACCATACCAGCAGAATCACCCTCTCAACTCAAACAAAATATTCTAAGATTTTATACCCCAACATTATAACTGTAGGTTTCAACCAGAACCAGGCAAGGGGAAGAAAGGTAAGGAAATAGGCCACATTTGTGTTTCTGGCATACATTTTAAGATCAGGGGACTTTTGGTTAGATACCACACGATAGGATTTTAACATAGGAGAAAATGATCCTTTTACAAACCATAAGCCAAAAAACTTTCTCTGTTCTCTTCAAAACACAAGTCCAGTGTCCAGGTGTTTTGAAGCAATAATTAACGCAACACAATGGAAGCTAATTTGCATTTCACAAAATTTAATTTTAATTAATTAATTAACTAATCAACTATTCTACCCTACTCTTGGTAATTTAAAAACAAACAGTATTATTTAGATGGAAAAAATTGTGCCATAGCTTATCTTTAAATCTTCCTTTTTGTTGTTTACTTTAAATTAGGATGAGTAATACCATATTGAGAGAAGTGGAATTTTAGTTTTCCCAAGGTTTTCTGCCAAGTCTCCAAATTTTTGGACAGTAAAATAGGGGCAAGAAGAATCCCAATTCCTATTAAAGTGCCATGAGACACTTTAACATTTACCAAAATGTCAAAGCCTAATTTGTTGAAACTTTGCCCAAAATCCTGCCCAACACAAATAACTCTGCCTTGGTTTTTTTTTTTTTTGTTTGTTCGTTCATTTTGTTTTGTTGGTTTAAAAACATCATATTAAAAATGGGTACTTAGTTCTAAGTTCAGAAGGTATACACCCAATTCTGGGAAAGTTGATAATGTTTAGTATAAGTTTTCTCAAAACACTGTCACAATTTTGTGGTCCATAATTTAAAACTATCCCAATTAGGGCTAATTTGCCCTTCTACTTCATGTGTTCTGTTTAATTTAATCTCATTTGTAGAGTTGAGATTAATAAGGAGCAAAGGCCCTGAGTATAGCCAGTTTTATCAAAATTCCTTAAAATATTTATTCTAAAGTTTTTGTAAACCACTGATACACACACAAACGTACATACACACAAACACTTGTACAGACTTACACACACATGTACATTCCAATCTTGCATAATGTTCTCTTCAATCAGTGCTGACTTACAAAAAAAACCCAACCAAACAAACCATGAACTTCAACAAAATCTTTGCTAGCTATCTGGCATTTGGTCTTGAGAGAGTTTGTTATTTGTAGTATTGAGATTTCCATTCCAGCAATCTCTTGTTGAGAGTCCCACTATATAACCAAAGCTCTCTACTTGCTACTAAGGAAAATACAAAACTTTATACTATACAATCCCTGCCCTCAGCGATCTCACAATTTTGTTGAAAAGAAAGATCACGAGCAAATACATTGCAAAGCTTAATGAAAGTAAGTATGAAATAGAAGAAAGACTTAGCACAAAGTGGTAATATAAATAGAAAACTGGGAGTTAGGAAGACAATTCTGCCAATAATCTGTTAGGGGTCCTTGGCTAACTGGTGTAACCACTCTGACTTGGTTTCTTCATACAAAATGTGCAAATTAGCATCTATCTGATACAGTGATTGAGATAATGCAGATAATGTATTTAGAACAAAGGTAGCTCTCAGAAAGTTCTAACTAGTTCCAAGTTAGCAACACGTTCTAAGAACATGAAGGACAAGGGAATGATAGAATCAATAAATTTTGCTACTGGAGTAGACACTAAAGGAGGAAGGAAATGCAGGATGTCTTTATCTATCCCATCATGTTACGGTTGTAGGACTAACTTGGCAAAAGGCTTAGGTAAAAACCGAAGACCCAGATAATGACAGAGACACAATTATTCGCATGAGTGAACTGCTTTAGACTTTTCAAAATATGCTCCTATCCATGTTTTATCATTTCCTACATGACAGCTCTATATAGATTGAAAATCATCAACCATACGAGCATGTGAAAAATTTGACTTAAGAGCAACTCATAGACTTCAAAAAAAAAAAAAAAGACTTAGCAGTTCTAGTTGACAAGTTCATGCAAAGATTTAAAAGAAATGAGGATGTGAAAAAAAATGGGGATGTTGAAGCATGTTTTAAGCCTAGGAAAAATAAGAATCAGAGGCATATGATGAATGTCTTCAAATACTTGAAGAGATTTCACGTAGAAAATAAAACAAGCTATTTTGTGCAACTTCTGCAAATCGAAGTTGAATCAATGAACCAACCCAAAGAGATGTGGATTTAGATGTAAAAATTCTCTAACTTAGAACTGGGTCTTCTCTTTTACTAGAAGTTCTGAGGCAGTAGCCTATAAGAGATACTATAGAAGGGAAAGGGAACTGGACAAAATGACCTCTAAGATGCTTTCTCCAACCCTCTACTGTTTATACTTTAATGTTCACTTTATAAAAGGACAATTTTATAGTCAACTGATGATCTAGGTCATACAGATTTGCAGATAAAAAAGCAAAGACTAAAAACAGGTCTATAGTTTTTAGATCCATTGCTTTGGTCCAGTGTGTTAACATCGTTTAGCATTCTTTATTTCTTCTCTACAGTGAAAATACCACCCTCCTCACATCCAGAATAACCAAAGAAGTTTCCAGGATTGGCTAATGAGGTTGACTTAAGCCCCAGAGGAAGTTAGTGATTATTACTCTTATCTGTGAGCACCATGACATAGTAGAAAGCAACTCTAAGTTAGGAATAAAGAAGACCTAGCTTTGATGCTATTAGCTTGGTGATTAGCCTTTCCCACCCCCCACCCCTGCCCCCAGTGAACTCCCCATTGCGCATGGCATTGTGACCAGAAATCAAGTGGAAAGCCATAGTCTTATTAGCATAAAGTATCAAAGGGCAAAAAGAGTTCAGGAACTCTAGAAACTGCAAATTGAGAAGGGACATGTCAGAGACGAGTGTGCCACAATGAGGAGAAATAAAATCAGCATAAAAACTCTCCTCCAATCCTGGATACTTCAGAATGATAAAGAGTCAAATAATCAAGAAAACTTAGCCATCATAAATGTGTGTGCATTTAATAGTAGAGCTTCAAAATACATGAAGCAAAATATGATAAACTAAAGAAAGGAATAATAAGCAAAATTACAGATGTTAACACTTCTCTCAGAAACTGACTGAAAAACTAGACAAAATATCAGTAACAACACAGCAGATGTGAATAACTCTATCAACAAATTAATCTGTAATGATCATTACATCCAACAACTGCAGAATGTACTTCTGTTTTTTAAGTGTACACAGAAAGTTTTATAAAACGGGCCATATACTGGACAATAAAATGGGATTCAAAAAATTTCAAAAGCTTGAAAGTTTACAGAGTATGGTTTCTGACAGTAACAGAATTAAATTACAAGCCAACAATATCAGGGGCACCTGGGTGGCTCAGCTGGTTAAGTGTCTAACTTCAGCTCAGGTCATGATTTCATGGCTCAGAAGTTCGAGCCCTGCATAGGGCTTTGTGCTGACAGCTCAGAGCCTGGAGCCTGCTTCGGATTCTGTGTCTCCCTGGCTCTCTGCCCACCCCCGCTCACATTCTGTCTCTGTCTCTTTCTCTCAAAAGTAAATAAACATTTAAAACAAAAATTTTTTAATCAAAAATATTACAATATCTTTAAAAATTCAAAGTATCTAGAGATTGAAGATGTTTCTAATTAATCCATAGGTCAAAGAAGAAATCACAATGGAAATCAAAAATATTTGGAAGTCAATAAAAATAAAAAGACAACACATGAACATCTGTGGAATGCAGTTGAGGGATTAGAGAGAAATCTCTAAGTTAAAATATTTATATAAAAAAGAAAAAACATTTAAAATCAATGATCTAATGTTCTACCTAAAAAAGCCAGGAAAAGAAGAGCAAATTAAATCCAAATTAAATTGAAGAAAGGGATTAATGAAGAGTACAAACCAAGGAACTACATAAACTAATATTAGTGAAAATTAACAAAGCCAAAATTTGCTTCTCTGAAATATTAATAAACTTGAAAGATCTTAAGAAAGAGTGATCAAGAAACAAAGATAGGGAACACAACTAACAATACCAGGAATAAAAGAAATTATATCACTACATATTTCACAAACCAACAAATGATAAAAAGGAAAAACATTAATAACTTTATGCCAGTAAGTCCAAGAATTTAGTTTAATTGGAAAAAAATCTTTGAAACACTGAACTTGCTAAAACAGACATATGAAGAAACAGAAAATCCAAACAGCCCTATATGTATTATAGAGATTAAATTTGTTATTAAAAATATTCACAACCTAATGGTTGCCAGAGGGGAGGGGAATGGGAATTGGGCAAAATGGGTGAAGGGGAGTGAGATATACAGGCTTGTGGTTATGGAGTGAATAGGTCATGAGAATAAAAGACACAGCATAAAGAATATGTCAGTGACATTATAATGGTAATGTATCAGGACAGATGGTGGCTACAGTTGTGGTGAACATAAGATAACATAATATAATGTATAATGTATAAACTTGTTGAATCACACCTGTTGTAAATCTGAGACTAATGTAACATTGTGTGTCAATTATACTCAAATATATATATATTTTTTCTTTTTATGAATATATATGTATATATATGTATACATATGTTAAGCAAAGTTAGAGATGGTTTCACTAGTGAATTCTATCAAATATTTAAGGGAGATATAATATCAATTCCACACAAACCTTTTCAGAAAACAGAGGTGAACTAGCATCTTTTTATCAAAAACCGATGTCATTACAAAAAATTTAAATTATAGGATGTCCTTCGTGAACATAGATACAAAAATCCATTCACCAATATATATAAAAATCATTACCAAATGGGGTATATTCTAGAAATGTTATGACTAGTTTAATATTTTAAAATCAATATGACTCAGCATGTTAGACAATATATAAATAAATATACATATCCTCTCAATAGAAACAGAGAAAACACTTGAGAAAATTCACTACCCATTCATGATTTAAAAGAAACCTAGCAAACTAAGAATAGAGGGGAACTTTATTAATCTGACAAAGGGCATCCATGAAAAAAAATCATATATAATGGAGAAATATTGAATGCTTTTCTCCTAAGATCAAGAATAGGAAATGGATGGGAATGCAAACTGGTAAAGCCACTCTGGAAAATAGTAGGGAGTTTCCTCAAAAAAGTAAAACTAGAACTACCCTATGACCCAGCAATTGCACTACTAGGTATTTATCCAAGGTATACAGGTGTGTTGTTTCGAAGGGTCACATGCACCCCAATGTTTATAGCAGCACTATCAACAATAGCCAAAGTATGGAAAGAGCCCAAATGTCCATCGATGGATGAATGGAAAGAGAAGATGTGGTGTGTATGTATATATATATATATATATATATATATATATATATATATATATTGGAGTATTACTCAGCAATCAAAAAGAATGAAACCTTGCCATTTGCAGCTATGTGGATGGAACTAGAGGGTATTATGCTAATCGAAATTAGTCAGAGAAAGACAAATATCATATGACTTCACTCACACGAGGACTTTAAGATACAAAACAGATGAACATAAGGGAAGGCAAGCAAAAATAATATAAAAACAGGGAGGGGGACAAAACATAAGAGACTCTTAAATATAGAGAACAAACAGGGTTCCTCGAGGGGTTGTGGGAGGGAGGATGGGCTAAATGGGTAAGGGGCATTAAGGAATCTACTCCTGAAATCATTGTTGCATTATATACTAACTTGGATGTAAAATAAAAAATAAATTAATTGAAAAAAGAAATTAAAAAAATTTCCTTCTGAATGAAACCAAAAAAAAAAAAAAGGAAATGGATGTCAGCATTGTAACATGTTTACCATTTCATTCAACATTGTACTAGAGGTCTTAACCAGGGCAATAAGGTAGAAAAAAAAAAAAAAAAAGAAAAGGCAGAAAGAATGGGAAGGCAAAAGTAAACGTATCTTTATTTAAAACCAACATGATTTTTTGCGCAGAAAACCCTAAAGAACATATCAAAGAAAAAAAAGACCTACTTGAACTAATAAGTAAATTTAGGAAGTCTGCAGAACACAGATCAATAGGCGAAAATTAATCATATTCTTATAGCAACAAACAAATGGAAAAGAAAATAGTTTTTAAAATTCCATATATGATAACATCAAAAAACACAAAATACTTAAAAATCAATTAAGACATGGTATGCTCTACACTCTTTGATGTAAAAACTATAAAGATACAACACTGAATTCCTGAGAGAAATTTAAAAAGGCTTAAATACATCGAGTAGTATACTATGCTGGGATTGAAAAACCCAGTATACTATGTTCATGGATTGAAAACCCAATTGTTAAAATGTCTTCAAATTAATCTATATGTTCAAAGCAAGTTTAATCAAAATTTCAGGTCATTTTTTATAGAAATTAACTAATTGATTCAAAAAATTTGCAGGGAAATGCAAAGGACTTAGAACAATCAAAACAATCTTTGAAAAGGAGAACAAAGTCAGATGACTCATAATTCCTGATAACAAGCCTTACTATAAAAGCAACTGCAATGACAATAGAGAGGCAGATTATTCTTTGATAAAATTTGCTAATAAAATTTTCATATGAATAAATACACTAATATTAATAAGTGAGATTAGTTTGTAGCTTTCTTTTTATGCTGTGTCAAGTGTGTATATCAGCATTATTTTTCTGATTTCATAAATTTAATTTTGATTTTTCCTTTCTTTCTGTAAATGGTCCTTTGGAACAGTTATAACAGTATTGGTATTATTGATTTCTTGTACATTTTTGTTAACCATTTAATTACAAAATCATGGAAGCTTGGCATTTGGGGGAGGCTACTTTTTTCTTTTAATTGTTTTTAATGTTTTATTTATTTTTAAGACAGAGAGAGAGACAGAGCATGAGTGGGGATGGGGCAGAGAGAGAGGGAGACAGAATCTGAAGCAGGCTCCAGGCTCTGAGCTGTCAGCACAGAGCCCGACACGGGGCTCGAACTCACGAACTGTGAGATCATGACCTGGACCGAAGTCAGATGCTCAACAGACTGAGCCACCCGGGTGCCCCAAGGGGGAGGCTACTTTTTAACAACTTTTTCAAATTTTTTATGCCTGTTG
Source organism: Lynx rufus (assembly GCF_022079265.1). Lineage (NCBI taxonomy): Eukaryota > Metazoa > Chordata > Mammalia > Carnivora > Felidae > Lynx > Lynx rufus. The sequence goes on along the minus strand of NW_025814826.1, from coordinate 49,274,948 downwards.
TCTTATTTATAATTTCTATAAACCTAGGATGTTTTACTAATTTGTACTTTGCTTAAAAGTAATCCATTTCATCCTTGTTTTCTAATTTATCGACATACAATAATTGTAATTAGTATTCAATTCTTATAAATTCCTGTAATTTTGTGATTGTTTTCTATTTTCATTACTTAAACATTTGGGCTCCTCTCACTTTGCTTCTTAAATTACAAAAATAAAAATAAAAAAAACTGTATCAAATTCACAACATCAAAGTAGAAGGAAAAGAAGCAGTAAGCTAGAAATAAGGAAACAGGGAGGAGAGGAAAAATTATAAAGACAAGATGAGAAGGTAGTAAAAATACAGAAAAAAAACAAGGGAAAGAGGAAGACAGTACATACTGCCCCGTGTTCAAATCTTATACAGACTTTTCTTAATAGTGTGTCTGTCACTTGCTGGTTTTGTGACCCCAGGCAAGGTAGTTTCTGTCCTGGGAGCTCAGCAATCTGAACACTAAAAGAAGAATAATATTTACTTCTGCAAGTATTTGAGAGACTTAAATGTGTTTCTGAAAGACAAAAAGGCAGGTACTCAAAAAAAGAAAAAAGGCAGTACTTCTACACACACACACACACACACACACACACACACACTCATACATAGTATAAAGACAAAAAGGGGATGCCTGGGTGGCTCAGTGGGTTAAGCATCAGACTTCAGTTCAGGTAATAATCTCACAGTTCATGATTTCAAGCCCCACGTTGGGCTCTGTGCTGACAGCTCGGAGCCTGGAGCCTACTTCAGATTCTGTGTCTCCCTCTCTTTCTGCCCCTCCCCTGCTCGCTCTCTCTCCCTCTCTCTCTCAAAAGTAAATAAACATTTAAAAAAAGAGAGAGAGACAGAAAGGATCCAAGATCACCTTCCTGGCCAAATATGGGCCAGTGTTGCCTAGATTGGTAGTCCTCAAAATAACCTCAAAATAGTTCAGTCTATAAACTATGAGATAAGGAAATTATGCCAAAATGTAAATCAATGCATTGGTTTGCTTTCTTCTTCAAGAAAGCTTTGCTATGAAGAAAAAATATCTCTGCTGAACTAACAGTTTGCTTACTGACATATTTGATTTACATCCTGGTACAGTTTTATCTCAGCAGGCAGAAGTAACAGTTTGTGGATAGACACCAATCAGCAGACTATAATTTGCCTAGCACTGGCTTAGATCCCTCACTGCAGACCTCCCAACGGATTGCATCTGCCCCTCTGTCCACCGTAACTCTCCAGCAAACCACAGAGCCTTGGTAACTATTTTTACCTTCTGGGTTTTGGATACTATAAGACATCTAGATGGCAGCTTAGCCCATAATAAGAAAGGTTCAAAGTGCATAACAGGTCATGAATAAGTGTAGATTGATTAATAGATGACTGAATGATCAGGGCTGATGTGTATAGGTTACAGTTGATGCACTGTACAATTTGCACTTGGCCGAGAGTGAGCGATGCTTGAAACTGGCACTCTGCTTTCCGAGTTGAATGCAAAGCTGTGTTATTCAGAGGAAAGGGTACTATTTTCTTCTTCCAATGGCATGGGTATGCCCAGAGAGACCACCTTTTTCTAATTCATAGAAAGACCCTATGTAGATTAACAGCAGTCCTGTGAGTGACTCAAATGCAAGGGACTTGACTGCAAATTGACCTCAGAAGACCGCTCAATCTTAAACTAGGTGCTGTAAGTTCTACAGGATAGAAGGCACAGCCATCCCCAAAGCATGACAAATTAGAGTGACAGCTCCTTGATTCAGGAATGACCCGTGAGCTGGCTCTTTCTTTTTACCTCCTTCTTTTTTTAAGGACTGACATAACTCCTTGGTCAAAGAAATGGAGGGTTGTCTTTAACCTCTATACTATAAGCAGTATAAAGGGTAGCTGCACATCTCAGTGTAGGTATCTCATCCTTTAGGAAGGCTTCCCTGATCTCCCAGGTGTGGGTCACATGTTCCACCATGGTTCCTATGGTAGTAATCTTTATATTGCACTCTGAAGCACCTAACACTGTACTGTAATTGGCTATTTGCATTTCTACCTACCAACGCGTATTGTATTTTGAATGGTTGGCACAATTTTGGTACATGGCAGAGGGCAGCTCAGGGAAGTCGAGGAAGAATGGAAGCCAAAAACCTGCAGTAAACTCTTTTTAGGTATCAATTCATTTCAATGTAGATTATCAATCTGTCTATAAAAACAGACAGAGAGCCACCCAGGAAGGAACAGACAGTTGTCTAACAGTGTCCCCTTAGTGCCCCTAGTTATATACACATCCTAAGACAATCGACGGACTCAGCAAAGCCCAGCCTCCCTCTAGATCAATTTTCATAAACAATCCAGGTAATTTCTGGGAAGAAAGAGACCAAGCGCTGCTCCCTAAAATTGAAAGTTAGAGACACCTGCCTGGATAGATCCAACAAAGGCCCACTGACGGCTAAGTTCGCCAAGAGCATAGATTAAAAAAATCACCTTGAAGAAATGGGGAGTCTAGTCTCCAAGTCCTGACTTAGACCCTCAACTCTTAGAAATTCCCATGGCCTTTCTAGTCACCACCCTCTCAAAAATGGAGAAGAGAAAGAGAGAAGGGGGAAAGTAGGAAGAAGGGAGAATAAGGAATGAGAGCAGCCATTTTTGTCTTTCAGGCTCTGTACTGGATCATAGATCTTGACCCTCCAGTGTGGCTATTGTTTTCCCTGTTTTCTAGATGACGAAAATAAAGCTCAGAGAGGTTAAGAAACATGGACAGGGGCACAGAGGAGCAAGTTCCATCCCTTGTTTCAGCTACGAGATTGTATGGCCTCAGTTGACATCATCCATGTCATTCACACACCCCTCCCCAACCCCATCAAAGAAGCTGATGGAGAATATACCCAGTGGGATCTGGGTTCAATTTTTTTTTTTTAATTTTTAGAGATTGAGAGAGAGAGACAGAGACAGAGAGCAAGCCAGGGACAGGGGAGAGGGAAAGGGGGAGAGAGAGAGAGAGAGAGAGAGAGAGAGAGAGAGAGAGAGAGAGAGAATCTCAAACAGGACCCATGCCCAGCATGAAGCCCCATGCAGGGCTCGATCCCACAACCTTAGGAATATGACCCTAGCCAAAATCAAGAGTCTGACACTCAACCAGCTGAGCCACCCAGGCATTCCCATTCAAATCTTATACAGACTTTCCTTAACCGTGTGTCTGTTTTGTGACCCCAGGCAAGGTAGTTCTATCCTGGGAGCTCAGTGATGTGAACTCTAAAAGAAGAATAATATTTACTTCTGCAAGTATTTGAGAGACTTAAATGTGTTTCTGAAAGACAGGTATTCAATAGGTGTTCAAAAAAAAAATGCCAGTTCTCTCTCTCTCTCTCTCTCTCACACACACACACACGCACACACACACACACACACACACACACACACACACACACACACACTCACCACCTCCGCTGGAACAGGTTGGTCTCCACTCAAGGCTTATTGTATACAGAAGAGTAACTGGATCCCTGCCACTTTGTATTTAGTTATAGAAGAAGCAAGAAGAGATTGTTTTCCCGACACCCAGCACTATCAAGGGCAAAACTGCCAAGGAGGAAGTTTGTTTTTGTCATTTTCCTTTAAGCTCTCCACTCCCCACCCCGGACTCCAGCTGTCTCCTCTGTACCTTGGGGGCACCATCTAGTGCCTCATTTAACAACAACCTTGTTCTATATAAACTGTCCTCATCTCAGATAATTTGTTAGCTCAGCGGTACTCAAATAATACCACCTCAGCCTGTGGCAATTCAGGAAGGCCTTTCTTTGTCCTTTAAAGGAATCTTGGGTTACACGCAACAGGCCAGGAAAACAGCAGTCATTTGGCTGAGTTTGGATAAAAATGACGGCAAATGTGGCTCTGGAGTCACATAACTGCTGAAATTGTCTGTCAGCTTAAAACAGGCAAAAGATTTTTGTGCTTTACTAGGTGACATTAGGAAGTATTTAAGGGCCAAAGGGCACACACCCCAAGGAATTTTTTGTTTTTTTTGGTGTGTGGTCTGGGGCTTGACCTAGTGCCCCTTAAGTCATACCGCTTTGCTCAGCCCATTCCTCAGGCAGCCCTGGCTGATCCGGAAAACCAAGACGCGCACGTGGAAGGCCCCAAGAGTTCTCCGAAATCCTCAGCTGGACCGTTAGCAGCAGGAGAAGGGCCAAGGGGCTCCTCCCATCAATCCTGAAGCCTGGGACCTGCCCAAAATTGTTCCAGGAATTCTGATGGGTTCCAAGAAAGCCTTCTCGGGGATTTACTGAGAGGCCTCACCAGTGTGGCTCCCGTCCTTCCAAAGGGACCCCCAGGAGGCCAGGGCTGCAGTGGAGGCTCAGGTCCATCCTGGCACAGGGCTCTCCAGGCAGAAGCAGAGATGCCCAGTGTTTAGTGAGTGTGTATATTGTACATGGATAAACCTTGAAAACATTTTGCCAGGTGAAAGAAGCCAGTCACAAGGACCACGTGCATACCGTATGCCTCCAATTACGTGAAATGTCCACAGAAAGTATAGGTCAGTGGTTGCCAGGGGCTGAGGGGTGGGGGATGGTCAGATTGAGAAGAAATGGGAAGTTACTGCTAAGAAGTATGGAATATGATAAGTATGATAAAAATGTTCTAAAATTGATTGTGGGGATGGCTGCACCACTCTGTGAATGTACTCTCTGAACATAAAAACCATGGAATTGTATACTTGTATAGTATAAGAATTAATATCTCAATAAAGCTGTTTAAAAAAAAAAAAATCCTGAAGCCTATTACAGTAACCAAGCCATTAGGGCCAGATTCAGAGCAAATCCATCCAAGTTGCCCTTTTGGAATAAGCAAAAGTCCAAATGTTATCCCTTCATTCAGTCACTCCTTCATTCACTCATTCTAAATTTACCAGTGAGTTCTCTGTGTGCACAACTGGACCACCTTATCAGAAACAGAACACCAATTTTCCTAATGGCACCCAGAACGAGTCTGCTTGCTGGATTTGAATACAACCCCTTTATCACGGGCTGAAACTAGGAAGTGCCCTCCTAAGCCCTTCCTAGGTGAGGGGCCCCAAAGTCTTTAAAGGGGAGTTTCAGGAACATCTGTTTGCATTTTTGCCACCAAGTCTTATCCCATTATCTTTCTCTGCTCCTCCCTCTCCCTGTTCCTCCCCCTTCAGCCTCTGCCCAGCAGACTCTCTAAAACTTCCAAAAGGGAGTCCAAAACTTCCAGAGGGAATGAGGCTTTCAGTAGCAGCTCCAGAAGCAATTTTCAGGGGGGAAATCCTGGGGCGCCTGGGTGGCGCAGTCGGTTAAGCGTCCGACTTCAGCCAGGTCACGATCTCGCGGTCCGTGAGTTCGAGCCCCGCGTCAGGCTCTGGGCGGATGGCTCGGAGCCTGGAGCCTGTTTCCGATTCTGTGTCTCCCTCTCTCTCTGCCCCTCCCCCGTTCATGCTCTGTCTCTCTCTGTCCCAAAAATAAATAAACGTTGAAAAAAAAAAAATTTCAGGGGGGAAATCCTGGCCCCCGGTGAGAGCTGCACACGGGCTCCATTTGGGCATCTTCCCTAAAGACAAGTCCAAAGCCTGGGCCTACGTAGGAAGGGAGACCCCCAGTCAACCCTGAGCTCGTGTGCCACAGGGCGTGCTTCACGCAGAGGACCCAAGAACCCACTACCACAGTCCGAGTGCCTCTAGTCCTGGACTTGCGGGCGGCGTCCAGACTCGCCTAGGACAGAAGGCACTCCTGTGGCCCCACGCTGGTTCCTCCTGGCCCTTCCCCAACCCTGCCCTGCCGGTGCGCGCAGCACGCCAAAGCCCAGCTCTCCTGGATGCATCCCTGCCCGGGGGCAGCGTGCCTACCCGGAGGCTTCAAGCAGGGAAGGGGTGCAGAGGGATAAACCTGGAGAAGATGAGGGGCGGAAAAGCCAGGGCGGAGAAGACCCTCCGACACCACAGCCTGGCGGTGCGTGTCAAAGCCGCAACCTCCTGCGAGAAAAAAAAAGCCCGCAGCATCCGGGTTTCCTGGCGCAGACACAGAAGAGCAGCTACCGCCAACGTCCTCCATCTATGCGCTCTTTTTGCTCGTCTTTGCGTCCAGCGCCTGACCCCAGCGCTGATCTGTGGCTGGGTAAATTTGGTCTCCCATGACCTCCATCGACTGCTCTTCCAAGAGCCCCCAAATACAATCTAAATAAAAAGACCGTGCTGTCTATTTATATACAGCCCTCCAAGACAAATTCCTAAACCCCTTTCTCACCAGACTGTCGCCTTGACTAAGCCGCTTCCACTTGGAAATGCTGGAATTGCCCGTGTCTCCAAGCCAAAACCCCTTCTGGCCGCCGCGCGCTCAAGGCACCCACGTACAGGGCAAAGTTCCCGGGGGCAACACAAGGCATCACACTGGCTTTGCATTCGCAGCACGTAGCACCTCCAAACTCCCTGCCCAGCGAACCCCGCTAGGAGGCATCTGGGTGCACCAGCCCATCCCACCCCAGAGGTCCCCGGCCATCCGGGGAGCCCGCTCTGATAAGGTCCATGGAATTGCGCTGCGTCTGCAGGTGGCTCACCCTCTCTCTCCACTTTTCCTTCCTCACGAATAGATTTTTCAAGGCCGACCCGAAGTAGGGCAGAGAAACATCAGAACTGACCTGTGCAGGGTAATGTTCTAGCCCAGGTTGGGGACCTCTCGATGCCTAGGTAGGATCCAAGTTCCGCCGAGAGTTGGTTCTTGGCGGCGCACTGCTCTCACTCGCTTCCCGCCTTGTGCCCCTTTTAATTAGCCTCTCGCTCTCCCTTTCCCTCTTCCCTACTCCCTCTCCCCGTCTCCCTCTCCCACTCCAGCTCCCACTCGGCAACCCGGAGCTACCTCCTCTCCGGCGCTTCCCTCCTGCCAGGCGCCCAGGATCAGATAAGAGGAAAGGAAGGCCAACGGGCGGCCAATTATAGAGCGGAAGGTGGCCGCGGGGGCGGAGGTTGGGGAGGTGGGAGGCAGGCCTAAGTCTCAAACGCCCCCTACCTTATCTCCTCCTCCTCTCCCCACCCCCTCCCCACTAGAGGAGCCCGCCCGCGCGCCTCCCCTGCGCCGCCCCTGACCTGGCTGCGGCCCCAGGTGCGCGCCGCAGCCGGGTGTCGTGAGCCCCCTCGGACCGTGGCTAGTGTGGGGCTGCTGAGCCAGGCCCTGCGGCCGCTTTGCGAGGTGTGGCACCCCCTCCAGGACTCAGCTACTGTGCGCCCACTACCCGTCCCCCAAACCCGGCTTGTCTTCCCGCGTCAAGGACTTTGAGCTTGGGAGCGCGCACCCACTGAGCGCGGAAGGTACCCTTCCTCCCCTCTTCTCGCTTCCTTGTCCGAACCGGGGGCTGCCAACGCAGCGACGTTCAAATCGTGACGTGCAGGAGAATCATCTGAGGGTGTTGAAAGGGATGTTTTTGCAGGCTTATGAGGACGAATGTCGGCAGTGTCCACAGCTGCAACTTCCCGAACTGCAGATTCCCACTCGCAAAGATCCTGTTTCAACAGGTCTGGGCTGAGGCCGGGACTCTGCATTTCTCAAACGCCCTGGTGGTTCTGATGCATGCAGGCCACCCTGTGAGGGTCTCTACCCTGAGATATGAAGACCCCGTGTCCAGTGTCAAGGGACTGGGGCTGCGCAGTCACCCTCTGGGCCCCCTAAAAAAGTCATCATCGTTACCCATTTTTGAACCGTGCACAAGTCCCCTTCGGCGTTCTTTACTACATTCCAGCTTGTGTGCACACAAACGTTGGGGAGGGAGTTACAGAAACAATTTAGCAAGAACTCATTTGTGCAGGAAAAAGCTCTCTCACGTTGGAAAACAGCTAAGGGCTCATGATAGAAGAGAAAGGGCAAGCGGTCTTCTTAACCTACTTCCCATAAGCCCAGCTGAGAATACAGAAAGAGGGGCGTTTGAAACCTTTAGAGGGAGGTCCCTTGGACATTCTAACCGGCCCAACCGCTGTCAGCCACCAACTCCCCTTTCCCCGGTTTTGCGTGCTGTTTTATCTCGTCAGTGCTCTGAACTTCCTCGCTGGTCCTGCGCACCGACGCTCTGCCTCCATTGGTGCCTTTTCAAATTGGCCTTGGCTCTGCCACAGGGCGGAGCCCAAGCTAGGCGCGGTTTTGCAAACTGGGCTTCATTTCTCGGGGGTCAGGCAGCGGGTGCAACTTTGAAGGAGGCCGACCGCGTCCGAGCGCTCCAGATAGACTGCAAGGGTGCGAGCGCCACCTGGTGGTTCCGCCTGGGGGTTTGGGAGAGGGTGGGAACTGCAAAGATAGCCATCCACCTTGCCTTGAAGAGACCAGAATTCCTGAAATGCAAAATTTACTCCTGGAGACAGCTACCACTTTGGTTGCTCCTCTGCCCCACCTCCCCATGCAAGTGCCGGTTCCCTCTTTTCACTAATAAAATCTCTTTTGTAAAATTTAAGTATAGCTGACCCACAATATTACATTCGTTTCAGGTGTACAACATAGTGATTTAGCTTATGCTAAGCTCACCCCAGGTGTCGCTACCATCTGTCACCATGCAATGCGATTACAGTATCATTGACTATATTCCCTATGCCGTGCCTTTCATCCCTGGGACTTATTCATTCCATACCTGGAAACCGCTATTTCCCACTCCCCTTCACCCATTTTGCCCATCCCTCTACCCCCTCCACTCTGGCAACCAACAATTTGTTCTCTGTGTTTATGGGCCTGTTTCTGCTTCATTTTGTTTTTCAAATTCCACACATAAGTGAAATCATATGGCATTTGTCTTTCTCTGACTTATTTCACTTAGTATAATACCCTCTCAGTCCATCCATATTGTCACAATGGCAGGATCTCGTTCTTGTTTACAGCTGAGTAATATTCCAGTGTGTGTGTGTGTGTGTGTGTGTGTGTGTGTGTGTGACACTTTCTTCATCCATTCATCTATCAGTGGACACTTAATTTGCTTCTATAATTTGGCTTTTGTAAGTAATGCTGCGGTAATTGTAGGGGTACACATATCTTTTTGAATTCGTGTTTTTATTTTCTTTGGGTAAATACCCAGTGGTGGAATTACTGGATTGTATGATATTTTTTTATGTTTGTTTATTTTTGAGAGAGACAGAGACGGAGCGTGAGCAGGGGAGGTGCAGAGAGAGAGGGACATCCAGAATCTGAAGCAGGCTCCAGGCTCTGAGCTGTCAGCACAAAGCCCGACGCTTGGTTCAAACTCAAGAGCCTTGGGATCATGATTGTATGATATTTCTGTTTTTAAATAAAATCTATTCATGTTGGGGTGCCTGGGGGGCTCAGTTGGTTGAGCATCCAACTTCAGCTCAGGTCATGATCTCACTACTCCTGAGTTGGAGCCCCACATTGGGCTCGCTGCTGTCAGTGCAGAGCCTACTTAGCATCCTTTGTCCCCTACCTCTCTCTGCCCCTCCCCCACTCACGCACACACACATACACAAACACACACACACTCTCTCTCTCTCTCTCTCTCTCAAAAATAAATAGACATTAAAAAATCTACTCATGTCTTTCATTTTTACCAAGATGTAGATGACTGGTGTAAAATCAGCTTCTCCTGCAATTCTACTGGGAGAGGTAGTGGCATATTAGCACAAAGTTTTAGGCAGAGGGAGAAAAAAGTATTTAGGATAAAACTATAGAAAAGTAGAAATGATTTTTAAATGTGAAATATGTGCACAAGAATCCATATGCAGCAAATAGAGGAGCATACTATTTGGTAAAAATCCTATACAATAATGAATATTGATTTTGTAATGGTACAAAATGTTATTTTTAAAAGTTTAACTCATCCTACCTTCATCTCTTTAACTTTTGACTTGTGGCATTTCGCTTTGAATGTAAACAAATTTCAGTTAATGTTGAATCAGAATGACTGGTTTTAATCAGCTGTCCATTAGGTTGCAGTTGTGTGTAAATTTCTAGCCCCTTCAAAGGGGTGTTTATTCAACATTTATCTTAAGGTCAGCCCTCAGAACCTGGTAGAGTACTGAGAACAGAATCATAGAAACAAGACTAGATGGTCTCCTCCCTCAATCTAGAAAAAACTATATCTGAATGAACATGTGAACATCTGGGCCTTCCCAAAGATATCCAAAAAACGTCAGCTTCCCACAGTAATTGATTTCAGGACTCAGCAACTCTTCTTAGACTCTCATCCTGAGCTTGACATGACCGTGACGTTGTTTCTCCCTAAGGACCCCACACACACTGTTTCCCTTCTCCCGCCAATCACCTGAAAACTTACAAGAAGACTATGCATCCAAACTTGAATTGAAGGGCCTCTGTCTCTTGCTTGTGTCACTTTGGTGAAGTTATTTTGCCTCTCTGAGCCTAACTCCTTGTGTATAAGAAGGGAGTCATCAATTGCATCTCAGGGCATGGCCATGTGGATTAAAGGACACATGGGTTTATGGACCTATCCATGATAATAATAAATGGTAGCTGTATCACCCAAACCAGGGCTGTCCCTCTTCTGCCCATTGCATATGGCTATACCCTCTTCAGCAGCCCCTTCCAGAAAATTCTCCTTGCTATGTTTCTCAACAGAAGTGCTATTGGCATTTTGGTAGGACAGCATGACTGCCCCCATCATGGCAGGATATTAATTATTTCTGACTCCATCACCAATTTCCAGTAGCACTCTCCTCTTCACCTAGTCACTATGAAAACCCAAAATACCACCATGCATTTTCTCATACACTCTGTAGCAAACCACAGTTTCCAGCTTCATGAGTTATTTGCAATTCTTCTCCAACCCCCCGGTAACAGGCAGCTATGATTTTTTTTTCCTCAGCCTAGCATCCATTTCCCCTTCTTTTGTTAACAGAGGGTTCACCCTCAGCCAGTAGGCAGGCACCAGCCGACAATACACCGTGCCTTCAAACCATACCCATGGCCCACGCCCCTGCTCCCATATTCCCCCTTTCCATGCTGACTATCCCATCCCTGCTCTTGAGACTCCCAGTGTTTGTCATGATCTTGCATCAGCACAGCTAGTAAGAGAGAATTAACCTCCTGCACAGCAGGGAACCTTCACGACCCTGCCCCATAGTCAAGGGCTGATGTACCTTCTAATTGATGGATGTCCTTGCCATCAATATTGCATCTCACCCTAGAGTAACAGAGCTCTGAGTTCTTTTCAGGAAATTGCTTCTACTCCATTGGATGTAGTTGTGATGGGCTGTCATGCAGAGTTCTCTAGTCTCCTCTAGCCAAGTGTGGGCATAAACTCTAAACTAGGCCAACCAGATGCTCTGTCCCTAAAATGTGAGTAGAAAGTGGTGGGACACAGGGCAGAAAAAAAGTGTTTACTAAATTTTTATCTCAAATCATCCTAGCAGTGAGGCCTGAGGTACTAATAAATACACCTAGACATAGTTCTAACATCCAGTAGAAACTCACCGATACAGCTGTGCCTGTTGCCAAAATATTGAAATACTTCCATAGCAATTAGTAGATAACTGCCTTCCCTCACCCCTGAATGTCTTCTTCACCATCCCTTTCCCAGGACCATTATCCCAGGTCTCCCTTTGATCCAACAACAGTAGAATTAACCCTTATACTATTGTCTGAATGTTTGTGTCTCCTCAAAATTCACATGTTGAAATCCTAACCCCCAAATGTAGTGGTATTAAGAGATGGAGCCTTTGAAAGTTGCTTAAATCATGAGTCTGGAACCCTCATGAATGAGATTTGCATTCTTCTAAAAAATGCTCTAGGGGAATCCCTAGCCTTTTCCACCATGTGAGGTTACAAGCAGAAGTCTGCAACCCAGAAGGGGACCCTCATCCCACCGTACTGGCACCCTGAGCTCAGACTTCCGGTGTCCAGAACTGTAAGAAATAAATTTCCGTTGTTTATTGGCTGTGCAGTCCATGGCATATTGTTATAGCAGCCCAAAAGGAAGGGATAAAACACCCTACATCAGCTAAGGGCCTCTGGGTCTCTGCTCAAGTGTGGCCACTGGCACCCCTTCAGACTGGGCTGTGCCTGCGCCATATTGTTGTTCAATTTTTTAAATATCAGCACAGAACTCCAGAATATCTTTGGTTTCTGTACTTCCTGAAGTTCTTGTTCAGTTCTGTGAGCTACCCCATTTTTTCTAAATCTGCTTTTTTTTCCTGCTAACTAAAGAATTCCAATGGAGTCAATCTTCATTTTACCAACCCTGAAGCTGAGACAAAGAAGAGAGCACATCCAACCTTCCCTAGAGGATTAATAGCAAAGTCAACACTAGAATTCCTAAATGTCTTAACTCCTAGACCAGAGCTTTTCCCCACCAGAGTGCACTGACCCTTTTCCAAGCAATACTGGTGATACCTCCTATGCATATATAGGCTTTTTGCTTTATGAAGTACATTCAAGTATCTCATCCTATTTTAATACATCGGCTCTGCAAGGCAAGAATCATTCCAAAGGTTAAAATCATACTGTCTTATTCTGTCCTTTGTGGGGCTGGAGTCCCCCCAGCTCCACACAAACACCTTTCATATTCCTGAACCAGTGATTAAGACATTCCTCCTCTTCTCATCTCCATGGCCCAGATCAAAGTCAGGACTTTAAAAGCAGCCAAGTTTTTCATGGGTGACAGCACCCTGTCAATGTATGTGTGCTGCATAAAAGGTTCTATTCATGGCATAATAGGGTTGGAGCAAGCCTAAGGGATTATATATGTGTGCTAACCCCTCCCCTTTACGAATGAAGAAACTGAGGTTCAGTGAATCAAATCCACTGTCCAAATCCCCAGAAAGAGTCAGTGGCAGATATTACTAGATTTAGTATCATCTGACAATAAGCCATGACTCTTTCCAATAATAGTAACACCATAATAATAAGAAAAGACTTTACTGAGAGTCTTTTGGATACCAAATATTTGAGAAGACTCAAAGGGACAATTTTAATTATTTAAATTATTATTTTGGTAAAGTAATTCATACATGTAATTTAAAAACTCAAATAATACTAACAGCTTATTTTAAAATATTGTCTTGCTTTCCAGAAGTAGTCACTTTTAACTCTTAGCAGTTTTTTTCTGACATTTTCAAATCTCCATATTTCTAGATAAAACACATGTACTGCTATATGTTTATTAATCAATTTTAAGCATCATTCTTATGTTTCCTATTATGGTAGAAGAGGGTGTAGTCTTCTAGGCTTCCATCCTCTCTTCTCCTCTATCTTTCCAATATGAGTAGATTACATTTTTTTATTAAATCCGTATTCAGTGTTTCCATTCATATGCTTTGCAAATATTATTCATATAAAATCATCATAATGCATTATGATTATTTTCCCTTTTTACTTTTAGTTTTTCCAGGAGTTAATTATTGCCTTGATTTTCATCTGCTACATTTTCTTTTTGCTTTTTTGCTGATCTTTCCAACTATTTCCAATAACATCTTAGTACAGTTTCATAAAGCCACATATATTGGGTAAGAAAAAAATTTAAACATCCCTCCTTCTCCAGGCAGATTTCTCTTTAGACCTGCTGTTCAGTGTCATCCTGGCCTTTGCTTAACTACTTGGAATTCCCTTGGTCTTTCTCCAAGATTGGCTTCCTGATTTTCTGGAAATCATGTCTTCTTCAAGTATATTTTCTTGTTTTGGTTGATTACATCCTCCAGGAGTTTTCTCCAGGTGAAAAGATGGTTCAGCAGTAGCAGCCATGGTGATGATAGTTTGTCTCTTGAATCATGCTATTTCGATCTGAATGGCTGCCCTATGCACATGAAGCCCAAGTATTATCCTGGGGGTTCTCTTTATTTCTCTCCTATGCGGAATATACTGTTTTCCATGTTGCACATCTTCCTAGAGCTAATTTTACTCTGTTGTTTTGAAGAAGGACATCCTCTAGTGGTATCATAACATGGGTACATGAGGAGGGAAGAGAGACTTTTGAGATTTTGTTTGTATTTACTTTTAAATTTCATTACTAGTTTGGCTATGCAGAGAATTTTAGCTTAGAAGTAATTTCCCTTCAAAATTTTGAAGACATTTCTCCCTTATTTCTTGCTTCTAGCATTGCTGGTATAATGAAGAAGCCATTTCTGACTTTTAATCAACTCCATTCCAAGCAGACCTAACCTTTCCCTCCTTTAAACTATTATTGTAATTATTGTATATTTTTGCAAAAAAAAAAAACTTACTTTAAGAGAGCTCTTCTATTCCTGTCAACTCTGGGTGATATGTAATATATTTCTTTCTTACCTGCCCAGGTAAAATGTCTGCTTTCTGGGAGACAATAAAATAGGGCAATATAAAAAAGCATGGATTCTAGCAGAGTTCTGGCACCACTAGTAACCTTGGATAAGTTACTGAAGCTCTTTGTTCCCATTTCCTAATTTCTAAAACAGGAACAGTAAGGGTATGTACCTCATGGATATATTGTAACTATTAAATGAATTAATCTATCCAACTTAATTAATCCATGAAAAACCTAAGAAGTGTGTCAGGCACCTAGTAAGTTCCTCACTGCTAACTGATATTAACTGCACCAGATACCTCTTTGTATCATCCACTCTTTTTATTCCATCTTTTTGTACAATGAGGTCTTAATATATATGTGTGCATTTAAAATTTACTATTAGAAAATTATATAGATAAAATATGCCAGAAATAAACTCTATACCTATTTGCACAAAAAATTAGTCCTAAATGTTCAGACAATAATTAGAAAAAAATATATTTTTTTACTAATTTGTAATATGTACTTTTTTTAATTTGTAATACGTACTTTTGTCTTGGTCAAAAATTCACTTCAGTGAGCAGTGTGGGAGCAAGACCCTAATAGAATTGTAATTGCTTTAATACTGGCACTGCTAGGAGCATTCAGGGTAATGCAGCCCTGCAAAAGTCTAGAATCGTGTGCTGTATTGCTGGACCAAATTCTTTTTCCTGAGTACTAGGTTTGCTATGGTTTAAACCTTAAAGACTGACACCACTGTGAAGTGCATCAGTGGGATAACCCATAGCCTCTCACTTTGCTTATAGTAGGGATTCAACAAAGACTTGTCAGTGTAAGTTATTTCAACAGGAATCAGAAGCAGGGTTCCAACTGGTTGAGGAAGTCTTTTTGCTTTGATTCTTCCTGTGTAAAAACTAGCAATTACAAGGCCTCTGTGGAGAAGCAGATGTGCTAATATCAACAACAACATAGGGCCTTACTCTTAATAGGGGCTTGATAAGGGTTTGCTACATTGCATTGAATGAAATTAATCAATTATGCCTCCTCAATTCTTCCCATACGGCTATCATCAGTTTTAAGTCATCCACCTAAATCCATATGCATAGCACATGGTGACTGTCTGACTAAGAGGGTAGGTGATAGAAACTTCAGGAGCCATCCACTTATTTATATATTCATTTAATCAGTAAATACTTATTCATCACCTGTGACCTTCCAGGCAATATTCAAGGTATTGGGGACACAGAGTAAAGAAAAGAAGTGCCTGCTTCTTAGAACTTACCCTTGATGGGGAGAGACAGAAAACACATAAACCAATAAATATATAACATATTGTCATTGGTAAGTGCTAGAAAGAAGAATAGGACAGGGGTGGAGAGGCGTCCAGGTGGCCCAGTCAGTTAAGCATCCAGCTCTTGATTTTGGCTCAGGTCATGGTCTCACAGTTTATGAGATCAAGCCTGGCATCCGGCTGTGTGCTGATAGCATGGAACCTGCTTGGGATTCTCTCTCTCACTCTCAAACAAATTGATATATATATATTTTTTTAAATTAAAAAGATGGGGATGGAAATGGACAAAAGCTGCCCTTTTAGATGGAGGCTCAGGGATGAGCCCCAGCACAGAGCATTTGAGCAGAGACTGAATGGAGGCAGGGAGCCCACTGTGGAACTAGCTGGAGGGCAGAGAAAAGCAAAAGTGCAAAGCCTGTGAGGTTGGAGGGACTGGCAGGATGCCTCTGAGAGAGAAGAGGAGTAAGAAAGATAGACATGGTTGAGGGATGAGATCAGAGAGGCTGCTGGGTCCACATAGCATAAAGCCCACAGGCAAAGGCTTTGGGTTTTTACTCTGCTTGAGAAGGGGAGTCTTAAACATATGAGTGATATGGTTGGATTTAACTGCCAAGACCATTCAGCATCCAGATGTGTCTTTCTCACTTGCTTACCTTATCTGAAAATCTTGCTTTTTTTAAAATAAGGTATCCATTTTTTAAAGTTTATTTACTTATTCTGAGAGAGAGAGAGAAAGAGAGAGAGAGAGAGAGAGCAAGAGAAGGACAAAGAGAGAGGGAGAGAGAGAATCCCAACCAGGTTCTGCTCTCTCAATGCAGAGCCTGATGTGGGGCTCAAACTCACAAACCATGAGATCATGACCTGAGCCAAAATCAAGAGTCTGACGCTTAATCAACTGAGCCACCCTGGCACCCCTGAAAATCTTGTTTTTGAGAATGATGACAAGAAGAATTTTATAGGATAGCCATTTTGCTTTCAAAACTTCTTGAAATAAACAATTATGTATGATCCTCACCACAAAGCTATTGTTATAGAACGAGCACATAGTATCATCTATTTATTTTTGAGAGAGAGACAGAGCACAAGCCAGGGAGGGGCAGATACACACACACACACACACACACACACACACACACACACACACACAGAATCTAAAGCAGGCTCCAGGCTCTGAGCTATCAGCACAAAGCCCAATGTGGGGTTCGAACTCACGAACCATGAGATCATGAGATCATGACCTGAACCGAAGTCAGACACTTAACTAACTGAGCCACCCAGACGCCCCAGAAAAATGTTTCTTGTAGGCCATGGCAGATTTCCAGGAAGAACTACCACTTTAGGATGGGGTTCAACTCACTGCATAATTCATTCAAATTCTCAAACACCACAAAAACACTTCTGTTTAGAGACTCAAAGGAGGCTCCAAGACCATAAAGGGTTACATATATTCCTTGCCTAGAGGAGGTGTCTGGCACAGAGACCCAACCTTAAACTGGGGAAGAAATGCTCACAAACCTTCAGTTCATTCTGAACCTCTTGCGAAGGGAACTTGCCAAGTCTGATCTGTCAGCACTTGTGATAATGGAGTAATTTTTGACTGCCTGTGATGATAGCACTGATCAAGATTTCAAAATATGTTCTTAACTACATAGGACAAAAATGCATTCTCATCTAAGAGGTTTCAAATCAACGATCAGAATGAACATATCCATCGAACCTTTGAAATAACTAGATGCAGCATGGTTGGTTTGCTCCTGGGATACCATTTATATTCATTTATAACGTTGTAAGAGCTTCAGGAATTTTATTTGATACTGAAACCCAGCCACGTCTAGAAGAAGCAAAAATTCTGTTGGTGAAGGTGTGAAATTCTGGTAAACGTGAAGCATGTCTCAAAAAGCAGTTCCCTTTAAAACTTGTGAATATAGTTTTTATGTTTGAACTTCACAATTCAAATGACTGTCGGTCATCACCAAGTCTGTGGGGCTAAACTGAAACACAAGAATTGACTTGGATGGCCTTACACAGTCTTCCTTTTTTTTTTTTTTTTAATCTAATTGTGTGATGCATGCAAGTGGAATTCTCCTGGAGTCTCAAGTGTATTCTTTTTGTTTTTCCCAAACTTTTTCATTGTATTACAGCAGCTGCTTTTATGCACAGTTGATCTCGTTGGAGTGGCATTTTCTTGTGTATTTGCCCAGAAAAAAGTCTGTTACAGTGTCGTTGGAGTTCATGATCTACTGATTTCCATAATAAGTTTCTGTCTATAGACTTTCTAATCAATTCTAGAAAGACCCATTAAAAGCATAGACTCTTAAAGAGTTGAAAGCTGTAAGAGTCTTCATCTGGAGTTAGTTAAATGAGGTAGTGTGGGGTGGGGGTGGGGGGATGAGAAATCATTCCAGCCGGGGAACACTCATACAGAAAAAAAGAATCATCCGCTGGAAGGATTTGTGGGATTATCTCCTCCATTTTCTGCTTTCAGGGAAGAAATCATCTAAGTCATTTCAACTCCTCAAACTACCCTCATACTTTTGCTAAGACTTTAGTGAAGGCAAATCACCCTCATCTCCTCCCTTTGTACTGACATCCTCATTTGGGGGAAAGTTTTTCATTCCTAGATACTAAATAGCTCTCCAGAAGATAGAAACCTACACTCAAGGGATTTTTCCCAGAGAGGGGGAAAACAAACAGAAACACGTGTGTACATCTACATCTACATCTACATCTACATCTACATCTACATCCAGAGAGAGAGAAAGAGAGAGACTTTAAGTCGAAGCTAATAAGTTGTAAGATACTCCAAAATCTCTATGAAAAAAAAACTAACACCATTCCTGCTTCATACTGAAATGCTTTGGTTCAAATTTATATATTTTTAAAAATTTTTTATTAAAACATTTTTTTAATGTTTATTTACTTTTGAGAGACAAAGAGACACAGCAGGAGTAAAGGAAGAGGAGAGAGAGAGGGAGACACAGAATCCGAAGCAGGCTCCAGGCTCTGAGCTGTCAGCACAGAGCCCAAGGTGGGACTTGAACTCACGAACCTTAAGATCATTACCTGAGCCAAAGTCAGATGCCTAACTGACTGAGCCACCCAGGGGCCCTGATTTATATAATTTTTAAAATAGTTTTTTAATATCTTTTTAGTGAAATAATTCCTGTTCATTATGAAAAACTATACAAGAAGAAAAAAAAATAAAAGAATATCCTAAAATTCAACCTCCTTGAAACAGCTACTGCTTTTTTTTTTTTATTATTACAGGATTTTTTTTAATGTTGAGGGAGATAGAACCAGTAGGGAAGGGGCAAAGACAGAGAGGGAGAGAGAGAATCCCAAAGAGGCTTTGCACTGCCAGCACAGAGCCCAGTGTGGGGCTCGAACTCAACAAACCTTGAGATCATGACCTGAGCCAAAATCAACAGTCAGATACTTAACCGACTGAGCCACCCAGGTGCCCCAAAACAGCTACTGTTAATAGCCACTGCTTAAAACTATTAACTCTGCATAGCTAGAACAAACAATTCTAAAATTTGTATGGAACCAGAAAAGACCCCCAATATCCAAAGCAATCTTGAAAAAGAAAACCAAAGCTAGAGGCATCACAATCCCAGACTTCAAGCTGTATTACAAAGCTGTAATCATCAAGACAGTATGGCACTGGCACAAACAGACACTCAGATCAATAGAACAGAGTAGAGAACCCAGAAATTGACTCACAAACGTATGTATGGCTAACTAATCTTTGACAAAGCAGGAAAGAATATCCAATGGAATGAAGACAGTCTCTTCAGCAAGTGGGGCTGGGAAAACTGGACAGCTACATGCAGAAAAATGAACCTGGGCCACTTTCTTACACCATACACAAAAATAAACTCAAAATGGATGAAAGACCTTAATGTAAGACTGGAAGCCATCAAAATCCTCGAGGAGGAAGCAGGCAAAAACCTCTTTGACCTCAGCTGCAGCAACTTCTTACTCAACACGTCTCCACAGGCAAGGGAAACAAGAGCAAAAATGAAATATTGGGACCTCATCAAAATAAAAAGCTTCTGCACAGTGAAGAAAACAATCAGCAAAACTAAAAGGCAATCGACAGAATGGGAGAAAATATTTGCAAATGACATATCAGATAAAAGGTCAGAGTCCAAAATCTATAAAGAACTTATCAAACCCAACACCCAAAAAACAATCCAGTGAAGAAATGGGCAAAAGACATGAATAGACGCTTCTCCAAAGAAGACATCCAGATGGCCAACTGACACATGAAAAAATGCTCAACATCACTCATCATCAGGGAAATACAAGTCAAAACCACAATGAGATACCACCTTACACCTATCAGAATGGCTAACATTAACAACTCAGGCAACAACAGATGTTGGCGAGGATGCGGAGAAAGAGGATCTCTTTTGCATTGTTGGTGGGAATGCAAGCTGGTGCAGCCACTCTGGAAAACAGTATGGAGATTTCTCAAAAAATTAAAAATAGAACTACCTTACAACCCAGCAATTGCACTCCTAAGTATTTATCCAAGGGATACAGGTATGCTGTTTCGAAGGGTCACATGCACCCCAATGTTTATAGCAGCACTATCAACAATAGCCAAAGTATGGAAAGAGCCCAAAAGTCCATCAGTGGATGAATGGATAAGGAAGGTGTGGCATATATATACAATGGAGTATTACTCGGCAATCAAAAATAAGGAAATCTTGGGGCGCCTGGGTGGCTCAGTCAGTTAAGCAGCCGACTTTGGCTCAGGTCACGATCTCGTGGTCTGTGGGTTCGAGCCCCACGTCGGGCTCTGTGCTGACAGCTCAGAACCTGGAGCCTGTTTCAGATTCTGTATCTCCCTCTCTCTGACCGTCCCCTGTTCATGCTCTGTCTCTCTCTGTCTCAAAAATAAATAAATGTTAAAAAAAATGAAATCTTGCCATTTGCAACTTTGTGGATGGAACTAGAGGGTATTATCCTAAGCAAAATTAGTCAGAGAAAGACAAATATATATGACTTCACTCATATGAAGACTTTAAGATACAAAACAGATGAACATAAGGGAAGAGAAGCAAAAAATAATATAAAAACAGGGAGGGGGACAAAACATAAGAGACTCTTAAATATAGAGAACAAACAGAGGGTTGCTGGAGGGGTGGTGGGAGGGGGGATGGGCTAAATGGGTAAGGGGCATTAAGGAATCTACTCCTGAAATCATGGTTGCACTATATGCGAACTAACTTGGATGTAAATTAAAAAGTAAATAAATTAGGGGCGGCCGGGTGGCTCTGTCGGTTAAGCATTCGACTTTGGCTCCAGTCATGATCTTGTGGTTTATAGGTTCAAGCCCCACATCTGACTCTGCGCTGACAGCTCAGAGCCTGGAGCCTGCTTCGGATTCTGTCTCCCTCTCTCTCTGCCCCTCCCCCACTCACTCTCTGTCTCTATCTCAAAAATAAACATATAAATAAATAAATAAATAAATAAATAAATAAATAAAATAAAAACTATTTCCTCTGTATGTAAGGATCTCTGAGAATATTTTACGATGAGCTCATGCTTTTTACACTTTTGTAACTCTTTCTTCTCACTGATCATACTACTACCATCTTTCCATGTTTTAAATAGATATCTTTATCATAATTTTAATTAATTTAAAATGTATTTGATATTTTTAAAATCACCTGCAGCCTCCAAGTCTTGTGGAAGTTCGGCAGCCTGGGTACTCTTAACAACGTTTCCATTGAAAAAACCTCAAAAGCTATATAAACATATCTAAATAAGATCTATTAAAATACATTGTTAAGCTAGTAAGAAAGTAAAAAAAAAAATCCTTAGAAGCCAAAAATTAATAAAAGGCAGGAATCCAGAGGTGAGCAAGCACTTAAGCATGCTTTTGTCCTAGCGCATCTGCCAACTCCTGGAGACTGATCTATTTTTACAGTCTCTCAAGCTCAAGGCCAGGGCCTCTCAAGGGAGAATTCTTCTAGGTGACTCCCACATACAGCTGGAAATCTTAATGGCTGCACCACCAATGAAAGGGAGATCCAGAAATACACCCACTCTGAGAAGCCGACAGTAAAGATTTTTTTTTTTTAATCTTGGAAATGAGTGAATGGATGGAGAAAGAGATTCTCTGAGAAACTATAGCCCAAAGATAGTCATCAAAGTTTATGGCCTGAATTCACACTCTCCATGGAATTAAAAAGCCCAAGGCTAAGAGTTATTTTGAATTGGTCACATGTTGATGTTATCCCTAAACATCCAGCAGAAACAAATTTGATCCTCTCTGGAGGAACTCACTTTAAACACGGACCTCAAATAATTCCACTGATAAGGTTCCAATGAATATGAATATGCATTAAAAAAAATCTCATAATACATCAGGAAATAAGAGATCATGAGCAACAGACAGCAGAAATAAAACAGACAATAGAACCAGATCTGCAAAAACTTTAGATGGTGAAATTAATAAGCACAAAAGAAGTTATGTTCAAGAAAATAAGACATGGAATTGAGAATATGATAAGAAAAAGGAATTATAAAAATGGCTAAGTAGATTTGGAAAGAAAAGGGAGCTTTTAGGAAAGAAAATCCTAGGGGCACCTGGATGGCTCAGTTGCTTAAGTGTCCCACTTCGGCTCAAGTCATGATCTCATGGTTTGTGGGTTCCAGACCCACATTGTGCTCTGTGCTGACAGCTCAGAGCCTGGTGCCTGCTTCAGATTCTGTGTCTCCTTTTCTCTCCATCCCTTCCCAGCTTGTGTGCTCTTTCTCTAAATAAATAAATAAATAAATAAATAAATAAATGTTTTTAAAAAAAGAACAGAAAAGAAAATCCTAATACTTGAAAAATTAAAAACTCAAATCTAGAGAACCAATACTAAAACACATACAAACAATAAAATCTGAAAGGTAGCAAAATGTAAAATTAACATATAAAAATCAATATCCTTCATATACATGAAATCATAGAAGAGTGAAATTCCATTTACAGTAGAAATAAAAAAGACTAAATACTTAGAAATAAGCTGACATGAAATTTGCCAAATCTACATGGGAAAAATGTCAAAATACTTCTAAAAGACCTATGAACTTAAACAAATGGACAGACTTCCCTTGTTCTTGAATAAAATGACTCAACATTATAAAGATGTCAGTTTTCCATACGTTAATCATATAGCCTCCATAAAAATACCAAGAAGCTTTTATCTTAAAATGAGATAAGTTAATATTAAAAGTCACGTGAAAAAATAAACATGCAAGAATAGCCAGGGAAACACTGAACAAGAACCATTAACGAGTGAGGGAAGAAGAAATCTCTATCAGTCAAATATGTCAGAAAGCTGTTTTAAGTACAGGAGTGTTGCACTAGTTCATGAATAGACACATAGATCATGGAATAGACTAGAAAAATACATATGGAAATGTAATGTGTGATAAAGTTGGCATCTCTAGGCACTGAGACCAAACTTGGCTTGGGACAACTGGAAATCTACTTAGAGGTAAAATTGCATCCCTAACTCATACTATACACAGGGGGAAAAAAAACCCAGAAAAGACCAAGTGGATAAGAAGCCTAATTACAAAAAAGAAGCCATGCAAGTACTAACAGAACATGTAGAATTTTTTTTTGAATCCTGTAAGGAAATGCTAACTAAATATGTTTAAAAATTCAGATACAATAGAAGATTCATCAATTCAACTAGATAAAAATAAAAACAAATTAAAGGAAGCTTTGCATGGTACAAAGCTCTATGAACAAAGTCAAAAGACAAATTCCAAAACGGAAGACAGTATTTGTAGTATGTCTTATAGATACAGAACTAGTATCGCTAATAGGTGAAGAACTCTTAGACATCAAATGAGAAAAGACTAAAACCCAGGGGCAAAACATGTGACGCAGAAAATAGCCCCCTAGGGGCGCCTGGGTGACTCAGTCAGCTAAGCATCAGACTTTGGCTCAGGTCATGATCTCACAGTTTGTGAGTTTGAGCCCAGCGTTGGACTCTGTGCTGACAGCTCAGAGCCCGGAGCCTGCCTCGGATTTTGTGTCTCCCTCTCTCTGCCCTGCCCCTGCTTGTGCTCCGTCACTCTCTGTCTCTCAAAAATGAATAAACGTTAAAAAAATTTTTTAAAGAAAATAGCCCCCTAAAAAGATATAAAATATTCCTTACACTATTAAAAGAACTTCAGGGGTGCCTAGGTGGCTCAACTGGTTAAGTGACCAACTCTTGATTTCGGCTCAGGTCATGATCTCCCCGTCATGAGATTGAGCCCTGAGCGTCGGTTTCCATGCTGAGCATGGAGCCGGCTTGGGATTCTCTCTCTGTCTCTGTCTCTCTCTCTCTCTGTCTCACTCTATGCCCCTCTCCCCCTGATCACACCCTATCTCTCAAAATAAATAAATAAACTTAAAAAAAAAAAGAACTTCAACCTCACCACAAATTCAAATTAAAAGGAGAAACACCACAGAGCAGTTACCAGTTAATAGGTATGATGATGTATTCTGTTGGCAAAGCTGTAGGGTCACTAGTAGTCTCACACATTGCTGACAGGTGTGCAAAATGGCCCTCTCTATCCAGACGATAGTGTCACAAAGGTGTTTAACTAGCTCTTACAGGCGTGTTTCCTTCCTCAGGCTTCTGCCTCTTTGCACCCTGACTGATACAGAAGGCTCCACCAAGGAAATGAAAGTGTACCTCCAAGTATAATGACTTGGGTTTGTCATGTGAAATTTGATAAGTATTACTGTGCGAATCAATCACCTCTCCTATCTTGTAACTTTTTGTTTGTTTTTTGCTGCAATGCTGCCTTTTAGGGATACCTCTTAGAAGACAAACTCCCCTGTCTCTTTTTCACCGTTGGTCCCCGTTGCATGCCATAAAAAGCTAACTCCTCTGTGCTGCCTGGTTATACTTACACTTCCAAGCACTTGTACCCATGACCTTCAATTATATCTAAGATTTATCAAGGTTGTCCCCTGAACTCATTTTAATCATATAGTAGATGGATAAAAATATTTGCATTTGGAGGTCTCAGGGAGGAAAAAAGAATCTTTTTTTTTTCTCTACCTGTCTTCTGTTCTTCAGCTGGGGCTCTAACAGGTTAATAAAAGATTAAGAAGAGAAACACAAACAGAAGTCTATTAACCTGTGAATTGTTTATACACGTGGGAGTACCCAGTGATGAGGAACTCAAAGGGGGTGATTTGAACGTGGGCTTGCATAGCATCTTAACAAAAGAACAATACGTGTTTAGAGGTGTCAAGCCGAAGGAAAAGCTTTGAGCTTCTAAGGCCAGCAAATTATGGGAAGGCAAATATATGCGAAAACGAATGGTGGATAAGGGCTAGCTTTCCCAAGGGTTGTTATATAGGTTCCTTCGGTGCCGTCTCTAGACTGATAGGGATCTAGAATTGTCTCTGGTGATTAACTTCTGTCCTTCCTAGAAGAGAGAGGTTGGGGGGGGGGTGCTTTATCAATTTATGTCCTGGGTTTAGACAAATCGGGGGAAGGCAGAGAGTTTTTCTTGTGTCTACTTCTCGATAGCTTTTAGTTCAAAATAATCCTCGTACCAAAGTGGCATATTTGAGGGTGGCATATTTTGATACCCTTCACAGGAATAACCAGACTATTTATTTATTTATTTATTTATTTATAATTTACACCCAAGTTAGTTAACATATAGTGCAATAATGATTTCAGGAGTAGAGTCCGGTGATTCAGCCCCTATGTATAACATCCAGTGCTCATCCCAACAAGTGTCTTCCTTAATGCCCCTTGGCCATTTAGCCCATCCACCCACCCACAACCCCTCCAGCAACCCTCTATTTGTTCTCAATATTTAAGTCTCTTATGTTTTATCCCCCTCCCTGTTTTTACATTATTTTTGCTTCTCTTCCCTTATGTTCATCTGTTTTATATCTTAAATTCCATATATGAGTGAAGTCATATGATATTTGTCTTTCTCTGACTGACTAATTTTGCTTAGCGTAATATCCTCTAGTTCCATCCACATTGCTGCAAGTGGCAAGATTTCATTCTTTTTGATTGCCGAGTAATACTCCATTGTGTATATATACCACATCTTCTTGATCCATTCATCCATTGATGAACATTTGGGCTCTTTCCATACTTTGGTTATTGTTGATAGCTCTGCTATAAACATTGGGGTGCTTGTGCCTCTCTGAAACAGCCCACCTCTATCCCTTGGATAAATACCTAGTAGTGCAATTGCTGGGTCATAGGGTAGTTCTATTTTTAGTTTTTTGAGGAACCTCCATACCAGGTTTTCCAGAGTGGCTGCACCAGCTTGCATTCCCACCAACAATGCAAAAGAGATCCTCTTTCTCTGCATCCTCGCCAGCATCTGTTGTTGCCTGAGTTGTTAATGTTAGCCATTCTGACAGGTGTGAGGTAGTATCTCATTGTGGTTTTGATTTGTATTTCCCTGATGATGATTAATGTTGAGCATTTTTTCATACCAGACACTGTCTTTTATCAAATAATTTCCGAGCAAATGGGGATATTATGGACTACAGCAGAACTGCAACACTGCTATGAGTGTTAACATGTGTCCAGGTTGCATAGGAATGTTACAGGGCAGGGGCAGGACAGGAATGTGTATGAAAACTGGTTCTGAAAGAGAGGACCTTCAAACTCTGTGTACCGTTTGACTTAGGCAATGCAGCAATTACTTGTAGAAATTGACCTAAGGAATGATAATGGCTCTATGTGAAGTTTAAGTGACAAGGATAATCACAAAGCAGACAACCGTGTCTCATAGGCATAAAGAAGGTCTGGAAGAATATATACCAAGGTGCAAACCGGGGTTTTTCTTGGGTCATGAGATACTAGACAATATAAATTTTCTTCTTTTGGGGAATCTGGGTGGCTCAGTCAGTTGAACGTCCGACTTCGGCTCAGGTCATGATCTCTTGGTTTGTCAATTCCAGCCTCGTGTCGGGCCCTGTGCTATCAGTGCAGAGCCTGCTTTAGGTCTCCCTCTACATTCTCTCTGTCTCTCTCTGTCTCTGTCTCTGTCTCTCTCTCTCTCTCTCTCAAACATAAACATTAAAATAATTTCTTCTTTCTGTTCTCTATTGTTAATGTTTTCTATCGTTATTATGCCTTGTTCTTGTAATTTTCACAGAGGTTATTTTTATTTTTTTTAATTTTGGGTATGGTTCTTTTCTGACTTTGAAAACACTTAGTAATGTTCTTTGCTCTAGAAATTGAATTCCAGGGAGGAGGAATCTAGTTGCAAAGGGGAGAGTTGGGGAAACATCAAGAAGTTGAGTCCCCTCCCCTTCCTCAGACTATCTGTCCCGATATTAAGCCAGGTTTTCTGCAGCCCACACTCCTGCCATGAAACGACTCCCACTGCGTCATGTAGACACCTGCAAGGGGTGGAGTGAATCCATGTTTGGGCAGAGAGCCTGGAAAAATGGAGGGTACTTGCCAAAAGGGAGTTCAAATTCCTTCAGAGTTTAATCAT
Organism: Lynx rufus; assembly: GCF_022079265.1. Lineage (NCBI taxonomy): Eukaryota > Metazoa > Chordata > Mammalia > Carnivora > Felidae > Lynx > Lynx rufus. Next base: position 49,247,949 of record NW_025814826.1, on the reverse strand, counting down.
TTTCCATTTCTCCATAGCTAGATGACCTCCTGGTCTTCTCCTTCCTAAGAATCTCCCTAAATTTTGGGCACGTAGGTCTCAGGTATAAACCATCTGGAAAGAAATTATTCTGAAAATAAAACCTTTCTACACCAACAATGTCGGACTCTCTGAGTCAAGTGTTAGCCCTGACCCCTCAACAATGGTTAGATTCTCCCAGGTGTAGAGAAAGTGAGAAAGATGCCATGATGGATGATGTGTGAGAAGCACGTGCAAAGGTCTGTGGGGTCCAGTCCATCATGTGCAGAAGCATGTTTGGAGCAGAGCCCCCAAGAAATGCATTTCAGTGATGTTTTGTAAGCAGTAAGAGAGATGGGCTTTTCATGAAAAGAAAATATAGGAGATTCTCTAAACCTTTTCCACAAGACTCTCACAATGGAAAGCAGCAAGTGAGCATGCAGACTAGACTTAGGTTCTTACAAAAATTATAGCTGGGCAGCTATTTGAACCTAGATGTCTCCGGCTCCAAAAACATGTTTTCTTTGTTTTGTTTTCTAAACTATGCAATACTTTCATTAAATATCTTAGTATTTTTAAAACATTCTTCACTGCAACGAGAAAACTTATATCATGATCCCTTACACACACACACACACTCTAATACATACACTTACAAAGAAGAGCCTCGTGAAATAATACACATTTTTGCTGTGTGCCAATAGATCATCTATAGTATACTCTGTTTCTTCTTCCATGCTGGTTTCAACCCACTCAATGTGTTTCACAACCCAATAAGGGATCAAATCCTACCTACCTCATTTACACAAGCTGCTTCAAGCATTTTTTTTCTGAAACTAACCCTTAATTTTCATGGGTTTATTTTCCATACAAAATTATCTTCTGCCAATACTCTCCAACAGTGCACCATCACTATAAAAAGGTAAGAGTGTTTGTTCCGTGGTTTTCTACATTTTTAATAAGCTCCTCATTCAGATAGTCTTCTCAACCTTTTGCAATTAAGTATTGCCTTTAACTGCTTGTTTAAGCAGGTGCATTGGTAGTGCATCTTTCCTTTCCTGTTCCATGTACAGAGGACACTGCTCCGCTAATGTTACCCTCTGGCATCTACATTAGGGCCTCTCCAGGGCTGGATGCCATCCTGGAAGTGGGAGAAAATGACTCAGCCATCAGTTGACTTAATCTGAATTCTTGCTCTACTAAAAAATATGTGCCCTTGGGGAAATAACATCACCCTTTGAGCCCCAGTTCCATTGTCTATGAAATAGTCAAAATGGTAGTCTTTAATTTACAGCATCATTATGAGAACTAAGTAAGATAACACACATCAATTGGGTGACACATAGTAAGTGTTCCTGGGAACATCAGCAATCTCTGCTTCTTATTCCTAGTTATATCATATCATATATCATATCATATCATATCATATCATATCATATCATATTGTAATTCTCATGGTGGCCTAGAGGTGCAAACATATAGTGGGGAATTTGTACACACACATCTTTGATCCCAAGTTCTGACACTTATTAGCTGTCTGACTTAAGCAAATTATATAGTCTCTCTCAGATTACTCATTACTAAATGGATAGCAAAATACCTAACTATATGGAGTTGATGTGAAGGTTAAATGAGATAGGGCGTATAGAGTGCCTGACACATAGTGTTCACCATGTTGCTGGATTTCTGTCTAAGCTGCTGCTTTTCCTATTTTACCCTTTGCCCTGCTCTATATTCAGCATTCTCTCTCTCTCTCTCTCTCTCTCTCTCTTTCTCTTTCTTTCTCTCTTGCTCTCTCTCCCCCCCCCCCCACACACACAACTGTACATCCTTCCCACCATCCTGTTTATCTGGCCATACACAACTGGATGGTTTCTAGCTCCAACAATGATGTCTAAGCTCACCATATCCTGTGACATGTCAACGAAACTGATACAGGTAAGCAGGGGTGCAGCTATCAGTATATCAGTGCCACCCCTGAGCCAGCCTTCAAGTGACAGTAAAGATGTCTCTTGAATTTCTAAGCTCAAAAGATAGAGACAGTGTTACTTACTAGCATTCCAGGAGGTGAGTCCAGTGACACAGCTACTCCTTGAGAGGAGTAATGAGACAAGGGGACAGAACCACATTTTCTTGGTGATAGTTATCGTATTGGGACAAAGAAAAACTTGAAGAGAGGCCCTACTGAAATGGTGGAAATCTAGAGTCCAACCTGCAGAGAAGTTGTTGAGCATCACAAAATTCCAGGTGTGATTGGATTTGTGTGTCTGTTTCAATTCCAACTGGAAAGTTCTGCTTCCAGTTGGAATTGAAACAGACTGGAGGAGATGAAGGAGAAATAACAAGTAAATGGGAATTTGGGTGGGATCCTGGAATAGAAAAAGGACAATAGTTGAAAACTGATGAGATGGGAATAACATCTGCATGTTAGTTAATAGCAGAATACCGATTTTAATCCCCTGGTTTTGATCACTGTCCTATGGTTATGTAAGGTGTTAACAGAAAAGGAAGGTTATTTGGGGCTAGCTCTACCATTGAGAACAATCAGAAAAGCTAGGATAGATTACTGAGGCATAATCTTCATGCAGCCAAATGCACAAATCTTAAGTATAGAGCTCAATGTATTTTTATGCATGTGATATATAAGATGTGACACCCCCAACACACCCAACTCAGATCAAAGTATAGAATGCCTGCCTCACCTTCACCTCATGAATCCGTATCAGCAGTCAGGAGAGTGGTTAGCCTGAAGAGTCAAGAGAAAGAATTGAGTAGTGATTCGGAAGGGGCCTGGGGAGATTTCTGGGGCCCCAGCAAGGCTCCTTTTCCTCACTCAGGTGTTGGTTATACAGTTGGGTTCATTTTTTGATAACTGATCGAGCTATACACTTACGGCTTGTGTTTCCTTTGTGCATGTTATACTTCTGTTAAAACATTTATTTAAAGAATATGGTTTATGCCGAGTCTCACTGAGAAAAACTGCAATCGTTTTAAATTCCTTAAGTGCTCTTAAGCACTGGAATTTGTGTCTGGATCAGTTCATTCCAAATGAAAGGATGACCGACTTAATGGGATGGGGTTGGCATTTAGAAGAGGATTTTTTTTTTCTTGAAGCCATGCGTCTGTAATATTTGATACAGCGGGAGCTGAGCCTAATGGGTCAATTTTCAAATCAGGAATTTTTAATCAGGCTTCATTCAAAATTAAGATTTTTTTTTTATTTAAACTGGATGGACCCTGAAAAACACAAGAGGGCAGCATTTCATAACGTTATAAAGAATGTTGACCAAGTGTTTTTAGTAAAGATCCAGAGTTTGAGAAGGGAGCCTAGCGAGAGCGTCTTACTGAGTGAGGAAACTAAAGTCCAAATAGGTTATTAAGTGGGTCACCTTAAGTTCCTTTAAATCACCAGAGGTCAAAAACAGCAACACAAGCATCACCACTTATGTTTCCCGATGGTGGACCCTTTTCCAAAGCTCACATCATTCAACTGTTCTTTCTGGCTTCGAGATCACTTGGTGCATGCTGAAAATGGTTGACTTCTCACCAAAAGGCCCATGGACAAGGTCTCCATTGATTGTGGACACAGATTAGGGCATAGCTGCCTGGCGCCTGTTCCTAAAGATGAGGAATGAGTAGTTCAATTTGAATAAAACATGAATCAACGTCCAGAGCAGAAATAGGCTTCCAGTTTAATTATGTGCTAATCTTCAACAGAAAGGAGGCCTCGAGGGAATGGTTAGACAGTGATAGTTTTTAAAATATGGTTTGCAAATGTTAAAGATGTGCATTTTAGTTACACCCTCAAATCATGTTTTATTGCATTCTCTGACTTCTTACGAGAAGTATTATTAAACCTCAGGGTGGTAGATGTAAGGTGCTTGTCTTCTTTATCAGGACAGTAAAATCAGACTTTATACGGAGAGAAAATGAGAGTTTGCTGTAGCTTTTAGCTATAGAGCCCATTACTATATCAAGGTTAGGACTAACTCACAGACTCCCTCATCATATAGAAAAGCCACCCTTTCTGCCACCCAGAACAGAAGGCTTGTAGTTCCATGTTGAAGGGGACTACGATGTCAGGAAAATAAGACTGAAGCTCACCTCTTCTAACAGAAGGGGCTGTGGGACGGAGAAGGAAGATGAACTGCTCACAGCGTGTGTCCTGTTTTCTCCTGTTTGGGATAAAGGCTAAAACCTGGAGAAGAAAGCCAATTGGAAGAAGATGTCTACTTCCTTCTCAGTTAAGACCCTGGAAAGTGACTGCCACTTCCCAGGCCTCCTGATTTGGCAACAGCCACGTCAAAGTAAGCCTGGTGACCCATTGTGGTTAGTAGAGGGAAGCCTTGACTTGAGCTTCTCCGGGTAGTTCCCTGTCCAAGGGTCCAGGTGTTCTTGCAGCTCCAGGAAACCTTGGAAGGCAGCAGAGTGAAGAGCTTGCCAACCTAACACACGCCCACCGTGGCAAAGGATGGGGGTGCTCTGAGGCCGAGCCTGGGGGTGGATGGGCAGAGCCAGAGGGCAAGGCAGAAGACATGGCAGAGGCTCAGGTGATCTAGAGGGCCAGAAGGAGCCAAAGTGAGACTAAGGCAAGAAGGAGCCTGGGCTCCAGCCAGCTAGAGAAAAAGCAGATTACAAATTACTACGGCTACAGTCTGTTAGAGGCTGAAGATAATTGAAAAGTCCTCCTACTGGGGCCAAACTCCTTTATTAAGTCACAAGCAAGATGGCTTTGATCCCTCCATGTCCTCAGGGTGCATATTAGCTCCACTCTCCTTTGCTATTTGATTCATTAATAATCCCTTTATCTCCCTATTTCTCTAAGGAACTTACACCAAATCTCTGCAGTATTGAAGCAGAAAACAACTTGAATGGCACTGAATTTAAAAACCCCTCTTTGTTAATCCCCAGCAAGTGTCCCAAGCTTCTGTACCCCAAAACACATTTACTTTTCAGGGAGCATGCCTTCCATATCTGGCACAGTGCCTGGGAGATCAGAGGAAACCAGTTTGGGGAGTCTTAGCCCTAGGGACCAGACATCAGTTATAACTCCTGCACCTAGGATGCATCAAACTTTCATGCTGGTAGAACTCTCAATTGCCAGCCCATGCTGGACATTCTCTTCCATGCTCCAATTGGCCATAAATATGCAGCTACACTCTGAGGTTCTCGCCGTTGTTCTGAGGAATTTCAACAAAGATAATAATGTTGCAATTAGAAACAGAATTCACTAGTGCACCTGAGTGGCTCAGTTGGTTAAGCATCAGACTTTAGCTCAGGTCATGATTTTGTGGTCTGTGGGTTCGAGCTCCACATCAGGGTCTGTGCTGACAGCTCACAGCTGGAGTCTGCTTCAGATTCTGTGTCTCCCTCTCTCTCTGCCCCTCCCTAACTCATGCTCTGTCTCTCTCTGTCTCTCAAAAATGAATGAACGTTGGGGCACCTGGGTGGCTCAGTGCATTAAGCATCCAACTTCGGCTCAGATCATGATCTCATGGTTTATGGGTTCAAGCCCTGCATCAAACTCTATGCTGACAGTCCAGAGCCTGGAGCTTGCTTTGTGTCTCCCTCTTTCTCTGTCCCTCCCTTGCTCTCTGTCTCTCTCCCTCTCAAAAATAAATAAACGTTAAAAAAAATTTTTTTAATGAATAAACGTTAAAACTTTTTTTAAAAAAAAGAAAAAGAATTCAGGGGACTACAAAGAACATTGTTCATGAATCTCTTTCCGCCGGGCAGTGAGAGTGGGGATGGCTTCAGGTCTAAGGCTCTGAAGTGTCTCCCTCCGTTGCCCTGGGCAAAAACTCAAAAGAATTGGTGGAGTCCAGTGGGGGGTGGGGCAAGAGATGTCACGTTGGTTACTTAGAATTAAGGGTGGTGACTTGACCACACCCCCTGGATTCAAATCCCATCTCTGCCACTTACAGCGTGTCTTTGGGAAAGTTGCTTAACCTCCTTGTAACCTAGCATTCTCACCTGGAAAATTAGGGTAACATCAACACCTACCTTAGAGAGTCATTGCCAACATTTAATAAGACAGAATGAGATAACCTACGTAAGCTTATGGTGTCTGACTCATAGGGAGCACAACAAATGTTACCTGTTATTTATTATTGGCTTAATGGTTTTGCTTGCTAAGACAAAGTTTAAATACTCCAGAAATGAACACATTTTCACACCCAGATTGTACTGATCAATACAAAATCATCTTTCATTTATACTGACTGATTCTAAACCCTAACCTTCTAAATAGCCACACCTGAATATAATTAATATGATTCACTGTACATTTGTTTCCAGGAAGAATTATCACCATGTGCTTGGGCGAATTGCCTGAGCAAGACTGAACTTACAGCAAGCCTGAGGTGGCCCATGAAAGGAACACTGAGTGGCAGAACTGTAACCTTCAGAACACGGAGGTGCAGCTCTGGCCAGCTTCTGACCTCTTTCAATCAGGGACGACACACAAACGTGTGGGTTGCGGGGAGCTCAGGGCCTACAGAGGCGTTTTGGTTTGTTAGGGCAGTGGACGTGTTCCATTTTGTTTTCAACCAGTGACAGGAGTTACACACTTTAGGAGGAGCACACATGCTGCACCAACCACAGCCCACCACACACTCTCGTCTTAGTCCCAGTCTCTCCACATATGGCCACTACCCACCTGTATTTAGGTATTTGAACATCTCACCTTCTCACTGCAGAAAGACTGTCATGTGTCTTCTCTCCCAAACGCAGAATCCACACACAGCAGCGACCCACAGATTCGAATCTGGGGCTGTCTGTCCCTGTCTCCCTTTCTCACCACTTTTGTCCTTCCTACCCACATTCAACAGAAGAGAGAAGGCTCTTTTAGTCTTTTCAATGTTTCTCACCTTTTTAACAGGCAAGCTGAATTACTTGTTTCTTTTCAGTTTTTAAACGATGGGACTCTTGGCTCTGATTTATCCTTAGTAAACCACAAGGCAACCTTCAGGTATCTTCTGACTCACTTGGGAAGTTGTAAGTGCAAAGACAACTCCAAGCTTCTGGCTAGGTAGGAGAAGCTTCCAGATTTTCCAGGATTCCTTTTCTTGCTTCCATGTTTCTTCATAGCAAGCAGGAGCTCTTGATGGCACTGTTTTCATTTCCCGTACTCAGGTGCATCATAAGCTAAGTTCCCAGAAACTGAACTGCGATGTTCACTGAGACTTTAGACACTTCTTCCATCTTTATATACCTATGTTGTCTCAAAGATTGCCATTTGTTTTTTTTGTTTGTTTGTTTTGGTTTGTGTTTTTTTTGTTTTTTGCTCTTCATTCAGAAGGAGTGAAATATCGTAGAGGAGCAGACAGAAGAACACTGGTATAATTACATAATGGATTTGCCTCTTATCAGCTGTGACACTTTGGTGGTGTCCCCACCACAGTTTCACAAAGCCTCATTTCCTTTCAAGTGGAGATAAGTGATGTTTTTAGTCCATCACCTTATGCTGAGAGCTTTGCTTACCTGGTAGAGCCAAAGGGGTAAAGCCCTAGAACACACATTCTACATGGAAGACTGCTTATCTGACCAACAACGCCATCTTGTACAACACCAGGAGGCGCGATCCCTCAAAGTTGGTGTGAATCTGTCTCCTACTTTTGTGCACAATGCAATAAGCATGGGCTCTATAAAACATGGTCTTACCTATTTTGTACCTAAATATATCTATTTTAAATAGATAAAGTACAGAGACGCCTGGGTGGCTCAGTCGGTTAAACAGCTGACTTTGGCTCAGGACATGATCTTGTGGTTCATGAGTTTGAGCCCTGAGTGGGGCTCTGTGCTGACAGCTCAGAGCCTGGAGCCTGCTTCAGATTCTGTCTGTCTGTCTGTCTGTCTCTCTCCCAAAAATAAAAAAACATTAAAAAAATTTTTAATAAAAAATTAAAAAAATGATAAAGTCTGTCCATTCCATATATATATATTTTTAATAATTTCTACTAAGTTCACGGTGCCTGGGTGGCTCAGTCGGTTAAGCGTCCAACTGTTGATTTTGGCTCTGGCCGTGATCTCACAGTGGTGAGATCGAGCCCTGCGTGCCATGCCATGCTTAGGATTCTCTCTCTCCCCGTCTCTAGCCCTCCCTTGATCATGCGCTCTCTTCCAAAAAAAAAAAAAAACAATAACTATAATCATAATTCCTACTGAGTTTAACTCAGGACTTTATAAAATGACAATAGAATTTGTTGGGACATACTTACACAAACTAATGATTTCCAGCAGTTCCTTGGTGAGAAGCAATTGGTATTATTTGGTAGAATACCATTGTACAGTAACTGAATTTTGAGCTATATAATTATGGAATGTTAATTGTATAGTAAGGTATATATAATTCTCATTCTAGAATGTGGGTTAATTCTGCCCCTATGGATTCTAGTATTGTTTCATAAATTCTGAAGTACTGGGGATTTTCTAACAATCAACCCACAACATCCATTATCCTAGGGATGACATTTCTATGTTTGCTAAATATTATAATCTGACCCTGAGCATGTGCTCATTTAAATCAGTGGGGGTTTGGGGCGCCTGGGTGGCGCAGTCGGTTAAGCGTCCGACTTCAGCCAGGTCAGGATCTCGCGGTCCGTGAGTTCGAGCCCCGCGTCGGGCTCTGGGCTGATGGCTCAGAGCCTGGAGCCTGCTTCCGATTCTGTGTTTCCCTCTCTCTCTGCGCCTCCCCCGTTCATGCTCTGTTTCTCTCTGTCCCAAAAAAAATAAATAAACGTTGAAAAAAAAAAATTTTAAATCAGTGGGGGTTTGCATGGGTTCTGCCAGATCAATAATCTGCTCCTGCTGTATAAATGAACATGACTAGAGTCCGCTTCTTCTGATGAGAAGAGAGCCTCGCTGATTGTGCTAAAATAAAACAGTGTTCTGTTTTGTTATCTTTTCCCTTCAAGCAGAACCATGGACACTATGACATTTCCTATGTAAAACTAGTAAAATAATCTCTGATTGGCTAAAATTAGGGCTTACCTTTAGCTTGTTGACTTCTGATTGGATATAAAACAATATTTTTTAAGTTTATGATTGTGATCAAGTTTGAAATAGGTTTATTGGATTGTAAGTAGCATTTTTAAAAAATGAAATATAATAGAATAAGGTTGGATAGAATAGAACTCAATTAAATTGAAAGAGAAAGGGGGCTCCTGGGTGGCTTAATTAAGCATCTGACTTCAGCTCAGGTCATGATCTCACAGTTCATGGGTTCGAGCCCCACGTCGGGCTCTGTGCTGACAGCTTGGAGCCTGGAGCCTGCTTCAGATTCTGGGTTTCCCTCTCTACTCCTCCCCTGCTTATGCTCTCTCTCTGTCTCTCAAAAGTAAATAAATGTTGGGGCGCCTGGGTGGCTCAGTCGGTTGGGTGTCCGACTTCTGCTCAGGTCATGATCTCACGGTTCATGAGTTCGAGCCCCATGTCAGGCTCTGTGCTGATGGCTCAGAGCCTGGAGCCTGCTTCGGATTCTGTGTCTCCCTTTCTCTCTGCCCCTTCCCCGCTCATGCTCTCTCTCTGTTTCTCAAAAATGAATAAATATTAAAAAAATATAAATAAATAAATAGATAAACAAATAAATAGATAAATAAATAAATAAATGTTAAAAAAAAGTTAAAAAGAAAAAACAAGAGATTGCATCCTACATAGTATGGGTATATGTATTAGTCAGGGTTGTTCAAAGTAACAGAATTAGGATGTATATAGAATAGAATAGAATAGAATAGAATAGAATAGAATAGAATATGATATATTTATCTTAACAAAAGTAGTATATATAGAATATGTAGAGTTATTTTAAGGCTATATAAGATAAATACTTAGAATAGATAATATATGTAGAATATATATTAATAATTTTGTATAGTATATATGACATATAGAGAATATATATAATCATTCTATATATATAATATATATGTATAAAGAGAATTATTTTAAGGAATAAGCTTATATAGAGGTTAGCAAGTCCAAAATCTGCAGAATGGGCCAGCAGGCTAGAGACACAGGAAAAGCCAATGTTGCATTTCAAATCCAAAGGCTGTCTCTTGGCAGAATTCCCTCTTGTTCAGGGATGGTCAGTATTTGGTTCTACTCAGACCTTCAACTGATTGGATGACATCCATCCACACTGTAGAGGGCAGTCTGCTTTACTTGAGGTCCACTAATGTAAACGTAAATCTTAGGGCACCTCAGTGGCTTAGTCGGTTAAGTGTCTGACTCTTGGTTTCAGCTCAGGTCATGATCTCACGGTTCATGAGCTCGAGCCCCATATCGGGCTCTGCGCTCACATCGTGGAGCCTGCTTCGGATTCTCTCTCTCTTCCTCTCTGTCTGCCCCTCCCCTGCTCATGCTCTCTCTCTCAAAAATAAATAAACTTAAAAAAAAGATAAATGTAAATCTTATCCAAAAACACCCTCACAGAAATAATGTTTGATCAAATATCTAAGCACCATGGCTTTGCCAAGTTGACACATAAAGTTAACCATATGTGTGGTAGTCACCCATAATGTTCACCAGATATTTTTGGTACTTTTCCCAGGCACATGATGGAATGACATTTGCCGACACCCTTGAAATTAGGTATGGCCAGGTGAATTTGGCCAAAGAAACATGAGAAGCGATGTGCTGCTCCAGGTGGGGGTGTTGAGTGCCGGTGTGGGATTTCCCACGCTCTTTCCCTCCGCTGCGGTGACTGGTGGCCTTTGGGATGGGGGCCGTTCTGTCAGCCTGAGTCCTGGAATGAAGACGAAGTGGAGCAGGATCCCCAGCTGCCTCGTGATGCATGTGACATAAGCCAACAAAATCTCTGTGGTTTTGTCATTTGGCGATTTTTCACTACTGCAGTATAACTTCTTCGGTCTGACCATTTCAGCACGCTCCTTAAAACCTGTATTTCAGTCATATGTGTATGTATGTGTAATGAGCCATGATGCAAAACGAATCTCTTGCTATGTGTTATGAATAAGAAGTTTGATAGCCAGTGGTATAGATGGCAGTGTTACCTTATATCATTTATCAGCAAAAAGATTAGAACTGGAAGGGCATGAAGAAATCAACTAGTTCAATGAATACTGAAGCCAAAAGAGGTCAAGTAATTTATCTGAGATCACAAAGTAAGGACTCAGACACACATAAGACTTCAAGTCAGCACTTTACCATAAACCACACTTCAGGGATAATCTTATACAAGTGCCTTGAAAACTACCAAACCTCATAAAAATGCAAAGTAATGACATTATCACAAGAGACCAGGGGAATGAGGTGGTTAAGGGCCTAGCTTTTGTAAACCTGGTTTTAAATGCTAACTCTTCACTTATTAGCTGTGTGACCTTGAAGACACTATTTAATCTCTTTGAACCTCTTTTTCCTTATTTATAAAGTGAGAATAACCTTACTTATCTTGTATTTTCCTGATGAGTAAATGAGATAATGTAGTGTTTAACACAAGTTCTTTTTTTTAATGTTTATTTTATTTTGACAGAGAGAGAGAGAGAGAGAGAGAGAGAGCATGTGAGCTGGGGAGGGGCAGAGAGAAAGGGAGACAGGAGATCTGAAGCGGGCTCTGGGATAGCCCTATGTGGGGCTCGAACACACGAACCGTAAGATCATGACCTGAGCCAAAGTCAGATGCTTAACCAACTGAGCCACCCAGGCGTCCCTAAGCTTTCAACACAAGTTCTTAGCACAGTGCCTGGCCCATAATAAATGCTGATACTATATTTGTAGTAAATATAATACCAAAGAATTTGGCTGTAAAAAAAGGTAGAAGAAAGCCACTCCTGTGCTTCGAAAGAGCCAGGATTTAGAGCAGAACAAGCACTATTTCTCAACTGCAACACTATTGAAATTTGGGGCCAGATAATTCTTTGCTATGGGGGGCTGCCCTGTGCACAGTAGGATGTTTAGGAAAGATATTGAAATATTAGCCAGATGGTATGAGTCAGAGTTTCTAAACCTTTGCATTATTGATATTTTGAGCTTGATAGTTCTTCGTTTTGTAGAGGGCTGTCATGGGTCCTGGAGGGTGTTTAGAAGCATCCCTGGTCTCTACCTACTGGATTCTAGTAGCACCCAGTTGGGATAACAAATACATTTTCAGACATTGCTAAATGTCCCCTGGAGGCAAAATCAGTGCCAGTTGAAAATGACTGTTGCACAGGTTTTTCAATGACATCTCCGTAGTAAACAGATAAAACCTGAAAGAAGGTCAACTATGCTGAGAGAAAGGTCTCTGGGGTTCCCTATTCTTTATATGTGTGTGTGTGTGTGTGTGTGTGTGTGTGTGTGTGTGTGTATATACAATTCATTGTCAAATTGGTTTGACAATACAACACCCAGTGCTCATCCCAACAAGTGCCCTTCTCAGTGTCCATCACCCACTTTCCCCTGTCCCCCACCCCCATCAACCCTCAGTTTGTTTTCTGTATTCAAGAGTCTCTTATGGTTTTCCTCCCTCCCTCTCTGTTTGTAACTTATTTTTTCCCCTTCTCCTCCCCCTGTCTTCTGTTAAGTTTTTCAAGATCCACACATCAGTGAAAACATACGGTATCTGTCTTTCTCTGACTGACTTATTTCACTAGGCATAGTACCCTCCAGTTCCATCCACGTTGCTGCAAACGATGGGCTTCCCTATTGTTGTACTTTATTGGCATTATCTGCTTAACGTCTATCTGACATACGAGAATAAATGCTCCATGAAGGCACTGTATGTGCCTAGTTTCCTGCTCTGTCTCTAGGGTACACATAGCACATATCACCAAGCACAGAGCAGATGCTTAATAAAATGTCACTGAGGGGCGCCTGGGTAGCTCAGTCAGTTGGGCATCCATCTTTGGCTCAGGTCATGATCTCACTGTTTGCGAGTTCGAGCCCCGCATCAGGCTGTATCCTGACAGCACGGAGCCTGGAGCTTGCTTCGGATTCTGTGCTCCCTCTCTTTCTCTGTCCCTCCCCTGCTCGTGCTCAGTCTCTGTCTCTCAAAAATAAATAAACATTAAAAAAAATAAAAAATAAAAACAACACTGAGTGAAAGCAATGACATTATTTTTTCCTGCATTCCCTATCTACTAACAGCAGAAACAAGGTTCCCACAGGATCAATAGGGTAGACTTGCGGAAAGTATCTCCTTTCTCCAGCTTTGCCCCATCTCTAAAATAAAAATTCCCTAAAGAAAGCCTATTCTTGAAAAATAATAAAGTCTTTTTCAAGGAACAAGTCTTCAGATGCAGATCTTAAAAGGGTAAAACAGGGTCCCAGTTTTTAGGGTCAGCCATGGGGACTCAAGAGACAGCACAATGAACCCCTTTCAGGTCAAACTGACAGAAAAGTAGGATCCAGAATTGTTTCAAAATTTCCCGCAGTAAAGGGAACAACAGGTCTGGCACTGGAACTGGGATGTTGGGGAGGGAGCATTCTGCCGACATGCAGGAAGAGGTGACAAAGTCACAGTGGATCTGACTCCAGCCCCTCCTGCTATTTGAGGTTGTGGGCTACTCCCGGAAACAGAGCTGCCTAGATCATGTTTTCTGTGTCCAAGGTCACTCTGCCCTTGTTATTTCTCACATGTGGTGGTTGGGTGAACCTGGAAAAAAAGCGCGCATCCTCCCTTCTGGTCTACAACCACGTGAGCCACTTGACGGTCTTGAGATTCTGCCTGGATACACAAGACTAACAATAACCGTTCTGTTTCGTTCTAACCTCTTTTTGGAAACACAGCCTTTTCCAACTTTTCTGGCAATCGTGAATACTATTTCTCATGCATCATTTGAGCAGATTCTTGTGGTTCCTCCTGGCACCCATTCAAGCCACCACTTTGACTTTCCTGCATCCAACAGCTGGACCCCATCTGTGTCCATGGCTTCCTTGACCCCACCTCAGTTTACTTTTCCCTACATGCGTCTATGGCCTTGCTGCCATGGATGAATCTCATCCAGCAGCTTTGAAGCCCATGTTTATCATCTCTTACATACCTCCCTGCATGCTTTCTTCATCTGTCTCTTACTCGTCCTTCGAACAAAAACATTTCCCTTTTCCTCTCTACCAAAGATGGTCTCTGTAAGAATCTCCCAAAACAGCAAAGAGAGGGTTATCTTCTCTCTCCTGAGAGAGATGGGCAAAGACTTGAAAGAACATTCTCAAAGAAGAATATCCAAATGGCCAATAAACATATGAAAATGTGCTTCATTGGCCCCAGGGAAATACAAATTAAAACCACAACATATTCCTACCATAGACTCACCACAGTGACTGAGGACGGAAAACACCAAGTGTGGGTCTTCAAACTCATACACTGTAAGCAGCAGTGTAACTTGGTACAACCACTTGGGAATACGGTTACACAGTATCTACTAAAACTAAATATATGCCATCCCCTACAGCAATGAGTCTTTATGCCCCTCTAAATACATGTTCTAGAATATTCATTGTGGTGCTATTCTTAATTGCCTCAAACTGGAACAATCCAAATGTCCATAAACCCAAGAGTAGAAAAGTTCATTGAATTCCAATCTCACACTGCAATAAGCACTGGGAATGAATTATGTATAACCTCATACAACAGCACGAATGAATCACACAGAATGTTGAGCAATAGATACCAGACATGAAAACTGTATGCACCATATGATACTACTCAGATAAAGCACTAAAATAGACTAAACAAATGTACGCTATTAGAAGTGACAATAGTTACCATTAGTGATGGGAAGAGAGCACGTGGCATGTCTCTTGATTTGGGAGCTGGTTATATGGGTGTGTTCATTTTGTAAGTATTTATGAAACTGTACAATTATGATCAATGCATTTTTCTGTTTATGTTATATGTTACCAGGGGTCAGGTTGCCTGGAAGCAGACTCCAGGATGGAGACTTACATACAGTAAGTTTTTGGGGTGGAAACGGTATCTGTGACACAGAAACAGTATCTGTGACAGTCAAGGCATGATGGAGCAGAGGGAGCGAATGACAGGAAAACAGTGCAAACTAAGGCCTCAGCCAGTCCTATAAGGAGTTTAGGAATTAAATGGCCCTTCAGAGTCACCCCAAATTAGAGTGAGGGGTCAGGCCTTTTTATGCCTAAACTGAGCACATAGTCTCTTTTTAGAAGTGTTCTTTTAAGTGTGTGTGGGTTTTCTGTTCAGCAAGTTGGTTCTTTCTTCAAAGACATGGACTGCCTCCAGGGAAGGGGGCATGACTTTGAATGAGGCAGCTCTCTCTCTCTCTCTCTTTCCTCCCCTCCCCCTCCCAATGCTTTTGGTGAGAGCACTTAAGTTCTACTCTCTTAGCAAATTTCAAATATTTATTTATTTTCGGGAGAACGCAAGCCAGGGAGGGGCACTGAGAGCAGGACACAGGACCCAAAGCTGGCTCTGTGCCAACAGGCTGACAGCAGCAAGCCTGACGTGGGGCTCAAACTCATGAACAGTGAGATCATGACCTGAGCTGAAATCAGACGCTCAACTGACTGAGCCACACAAGTGCTTCCCTCTTAGCAAATTTCAATTATACAAGACAGTGTTATCAACTATAGTCAGCATATTATACATTAGACTGCCAGACCATATTCATCTTAGAGCTGAAAGTTTGTACCCTTGACCCATCTCTCCCTATTTTCCCCAACCCCACACCCTTATAACCATTTTTCCACTCTCCATTTCTATGAGTTCAATTTTCCTTTTTAGATTCCACATGTAAGTGATACTGTAAAGTACTTGTCTTCCTTGGTCTGGCTTAATTTCCTTAGCATAATATCCTCCACGTTCTTCCATGTTGTCACAAATTAGGGATTTCCTTCTTTTTTAAGGATGAATAATACTCCACTATACATATATACCACACTATACATATATACCACATTTTTTTTTAAGTTTATATATTTTTGAGAGAGAGAGACAGCATGAGCAGGGGAGGGGCAGAGAGAGGGGGAGTGAGAGAATCCCAAGCAGGCTCTGTGTGGTCAGCACAGAGCCTGATGCAGGGCTAGAACTCATGTGAGATCATGACCTAAGCCAAAACCAAGAGTCTGACGCTTAACCCACTGAGCCACCCACACACCCCTATACTACATGTTCTTGATCCATTCATCCAATGACAGACACTTAGGTTGTTTTCATAGCTTGGCTATTGTGAATAATGTGAGGTAGCTCTCATTAGCAGAGGGCTTGGACTAAAGGAGGTCCAGCCAAGCACTACTGGTCACCAGCCCTCCCAGCAGCCAGGCTAATGACTGCCTCAGTCTAGAACAGGACCACAAAACCACTACATACTTGAACAAAAAGTTAAAAAAGAAATACTCCATCTTGGACGGTGAAAGAAGAGAGAAGAAACATTTGAAAGAACAAATGAGCAAAATAGGACAGGCAATAGGTACACTGACCAAAGACCAGCGCTGAAATGATCATATCAACTTCCAGTAATTTGTTTGATGTTCCTGAACTCTGAGCCAGGGTGAACTATGACATGTTTCATTAGCTACTTATCCTGAACCAGATGCTAGTGCGTGTTTATTTATTTATACTGTTTAGCTCTAAGAAGAATTTCCTGTGAGTTGCTCATATACTTGCAGCCCAGCAAGGGAGAATTTACCTATTAGTAGCCTGTTGTGGAATCTCCCATTTATTATGTGAAGTTCCAAAGAATGGTTACAGCTTCCAGCATTTTCAATCTTGCCAACTGTTTCCAAAGTGCAGGGCTTACAGGTGACATTCCTGCTGATCAACACCGTGGTAAGGATAGTCCTACCCACTCCAACAGGGCTTGGGTTGAGTTCATTGGTTATTTATTAGAGTAAAAGCTGCAGTTTTCTGGAAGGCACAACTTTGAGGTTGAATAGCTCTCTCCAGTAAACACTGTGTCCTCTGGAGTGAAATCGAATTCCACTGGGCCAACTCTCTACCCTGCCCTTTGGCTGAATTGCTTCTTTGGATGGGAGTCCATGGTCACCCAGTCAGCCTTCCACACATTCATCCATCTCTTTTTCTCCCTGGGGAGGGCTAGGCCAGGGAAAAGCACACTACTGGTGAGCTTTAGCCACCAAGAGGTCCTCTGCAAGGTAGGTAGAAGATAATGTCTCTTCCAAGTTTCATCATAAATGGTTGTGCTTTCCAACAACGGGGCTGGAACAGGGGCCAGAGCAGCAGAACTGGGAGTATGGCCAAGCTAGGGTGGAAAGGAAGTCCACCCCTAACATGATCCTTCTCAATCCTTTTCTATGGGAACTTCATTTTCCTTTCTGTTCCCCAAATCCCCGCTGGAAACTTGAGGTGTCCAGTGTCCACTGCCAAAGGCTTTTGGGGGGTAAGCTCACTTCACTTGAGGGGTGCTAGAGGCTCATAGGAACACTGAGTCCTGGGGCCTTCCTTACATGTCGCTTAATGGACTATTACGTATTAGATTATAAAGGGATAGAGCAATCCAACAGTTTCCAGGGTTACAGAGTTCATGGTTTAACACTCTTCCCAGGTAGTCCCAGCATCAGCAGCTGTGGTTTATATGGCATGTATTTTACCCAACAGCTGTGTTTTATGTTTCCACACTGCCAATAGATGTGGCAGTAGGCACGCTACAAAAGGCCATTATAGTGGACATGTATGGCTTTTTTCTCCCAGAAAAGGTCTTCTCTTTGGAAAAATGCTCTTCAGACTATCGGGACTATTGGTTCATAGTACTCCTATGTCTTTGACACAGGAAGGGCATATGACCCAAGGTGAACCAGTAGTGGGAATCTATCCCTTTGTTCATAAAGGTTGGTCCAGGGATGGTCATGTGACACAGGCCAACCGAGTTGGAATTCCGGGGCAGGGTATTTCATACTGAAGCCAATGGACAAACATCCATTCCTCTCTGATTGGTAAGCTGTAAGAATTTATGCCCATTGTGATATAAGCTTATGTGAGTAAAGCCCACACAAGAGAAGTAGAAAGTAGAGAAAAGTAACAGCTACACAGAGAGTGAGATCCCTGGCAGTCTTTTAGGTTTTACTCATCCTGATTTCCTAACACGCATGGAGTTTTGCCAGTTCCCAATTTGCCTAAGCAGTCCCGGTTTACACCTGCTGTTCCGGCTTAATCATTAATAGCTCCCTCTTACAGTCTCAGAAGTGTTCCAGGTGAATGATAAATTATATAATCATTGTTCCTATTGCAATGTGGTTAAATAAAGCAGTAAAGTCTTTTTTTCCCTGTAAGTTAGTTCAAGCTGGTTTTCTGTCACTTGCAACCAAAACCAAAACCAAAACCAAAACAAACAAAAACCATGCTGACTGATCTTCCCTCTTTTCTAAATTAATTGAGAAATATTTTCACAGCATAACCCCTAAAGCTGATCATTTCCACATGCTTGAATTCCTCAGCAGATACCTGCTTCTGTATCTGCTTCTTGGTTTCCATTTGTTCTGCGGAATTGACACCTTGTACTCTTCCAAGCCTACCCAACCACTTTGTCCTGATTTTGGGTCCATTTACTCCACACCTCACCAAAGACCAGTAGAATTTACAGATTTCATCAGAAGGCTCTGAGAATCAGGCTTACAGAAGAAAAGATCCAGGGTGGGCCTGAGGGACCACCTGGGTTAATGAAATTCAACTATTTTTTTCCCCATCCTTGCATTCTGCTCAAAATCCCTCGAAGATAGTATTGATTTATCTTGGGTCTGGAGCCCATTCTTTCATTCGGAGAGACTAGGGCACCATGATAGACATCTCATGACAACTATAGAAAATGAGGGAGAGGCAAGTTCACCACCAAAATACAGGTGCTGTTAGCAAAGAAAAAGTGGTAGTGGATGCCAGGAGACCAAAAACACAGTCGAAAATGTGCCTTTAATGATGCTACTCAATAGTTTTGCCAGCTATTTGTATGTCTATGCCAATGAGAGCTAAGTGAGCTCTTCAAATATATGTGACTGGTATTAAGGAAACTTGGAGATGAGATCATCGACCTTCCTGGAATAACTGTGAACCTCAAATCTGACCACCCTGAGTGATAATGGAGCTAGTCTTTACATACTGTGTGTCTCTACATTCCATAGTCATGACACAGTTTGGGCTGGTATTTGAAGGGGGTTTGGCGGAAGTTTCCTGCTGTACTCATTCTCATGCCTCAAGTCCATCCTGCTGAGCCTTGTCCATCAGGACTGTTCCCTTTGGCAAAATCACATTACAGCCACTTTCCAACAACCCCCTATGATTCAGTATCCAGCTTGAGCCTTTCTTCTTGATTCCATCCCTCCACACTTCTGCCCTGTTCCCCTCCTTTAGCTTCTGGCTTTGTGACACATTTTCCTGCTCGTGGCACATCTCCATGCTGAACTTTCTGCACTGCTTAACATTTTGGTTCTTTCTTTTCCACCATCCTTTCTACCACCTGCCAAAGCCTTTGGCTAACTCATCATTTAATGTAGTTTGGCCACTGAGATCCTGTATGTTATCATTAACTTGCAGGAGGCACTTCTGCTGGTTAATTCCAAAGTGATGAAGGATGTAGTTAAAAAATAAAATAAAAATAAAAAGTACTGGTCCTGGAGTTGGACACACCTGATTCACGTCCCAGCTCTGCCATTATGTCAGTGTGAAAACCTGGGACTACCTCATAGCAGACAATGGTGCCTTGTAGCTTTCCAAAACCTCCATACCATTTTGCAGATTGGTTTCATGGGTAAATCTTTTTTTCTGCCTTTTTTTTTTGGTAATTAGTTGCTTGCTTTCAAATAACTAATTTAAAGCATTCTTTTTTCTTTTCTCCAATACCATTGTATTAGAACAAGGCCATTTATGCTACAATAACAAATAAGCCCCCAAATCTCAGGGGCTTAAACAATACAAGTTTGTCTCCTGCTCACATCATAGCGTGATTTGAGTCAGGATGCTGTCTTCCACAGACACCTTAGGGATCCAGGATCTTTCCACTATGTGGCTTCTCTATCACAGAATCCTTCTCTTTTGGCCCCATGTAAGAGGGAGTGTAAGATTTCACAGGAGATTTTTATAGCCAGCCTCAGAAGTGGTGTATATAACTTCTACCCACATGCCATTGACCAGAATCGAGTCACATTGTCCCACCCAAATGCACAGTGGGCTGGAAAATGTAGACTTCCTGTGTATCCAGGAAGAGGAAGCAGGATTGGCAAGTAAGCCTCTAGTCACTCTACCACAATCACATTTCCTAGTTGGTGTGTGCTGAAAATAAAACTGCATGATGATATTACCTATTATGATAAGTATAATGATATTAAGCACTTACATGCCAAGCATATAATAAGCTCTTTACACGGGTTATCTCATTTAACTGAATTGTCACAACAACTTTATGAGGTTCCAGATGGCTGGTGTGGAAATAGCTGGTGGAAACAGCTGGTGCTGGTAATTATTCATTTCATTTTTTGTGTGTCTTTTATATTCCACATGGCAACTGCCTAAGTTAGGATGTTAAACCAGTGTCCTGGCACTGTCTTTAATGCATATGTTTGCGGATGAATCATTTTGTTACAGAGTTACATGCTAGGAACTGTGGATCACACCAAGACGAGTGGACTAGGGTCTTTGAAGTTAAGACAACTGTATAAATACAGTTAATATGAGGCAGAAAATCATAAGAGCATAAAGAGAAGTCTACTTGCATTCTCGATTTAATTGAACTGGGATTGATCATCACCTGGCTGATACAGACTAGAAGAAAGTTCTGGATGCTGTTGCTCATGACTAAAGTTCTAGGGCTCTCTTTCTGGCTTTAGTTTTTGTCTTCCTAACACATTTCTGCCTTGTCTAGATTATGACTTTTGTCTCCATTCTTATTTTGTCTCCTATTTCAGATCCTGGGACAGCAACAGATCTTTCTGTTTGTCGCCTAGGTGCTGATCTTTGGCTCTGTTCCTATACGTCATCCTATGTGGACCTACCAACAGACATAGCCTCTCCACAGAGATGCTCCATTGCATTTTCCATCACATGGTTTTGCACCCACTCTCAGGTCTATGCTTGCCCTGTTCCAGCCAGCCTCCCTCAGGTAGGGTTCAACATTCAGTAAGTGGTAGAAGAGGCTGCTAGAAGCTGATAAGGAGACATACCAGGTTTGAAGTCAAAATGGGGAAGAAAAGAGTAGGAGAGAGGGAAAGGCAGTTGGTGGTTACGGGAACAAAAGGCAAGGAGCATCAAAAGGAAATGGCTTGTACTCTTAACTTACATCCGCAAAAATTTTAAAAAGGGAAGCTTTACCTGATTTTAGAGTCTAGACGCTAACCGTAAAGGAAATTTTTACCAAAAAATAAAAAATAAAAAAAGAACAGTATTAAATGAGAAGCTGTATGTGCACTATTTTTACTTTTTATAGAATTCCCTTTGGACTACCAGGGGAAGACTCCAGTTGTCAAATGAGAGACAGTGTCTGTTCATGCAATGGGTGGTCTCAGCCCTCACAGAACCCTCCGATTGTCTGACCCCACCAGACCTGCCAAACAAACCAATGCGTGCTTTGTTTCCGGACTTGCTCTTTTCCATAGTAAGAGGCTGACATCATCCCAAGGCATCCACAATGTAGTTGATGTGAACAGAAGCTATTTCCAAAGAGTAAGAAAGAGGTACTTCATCCCATGGTTGAACATGGCTGAAGGGGGATGTGTGTATGCTGTCCTTCCTGCACATGGTGGGGACCTGAAGTCAGGAAGCCCCCTAACAGTTACCGGCATTGTGTTAAGCAACCATAAAAATGCATAGCCATTGAGCTTTTCTTGTTCTGGGCATTAATGATCTTGAGTTGTTAATAGACACTTTCTCTCCGGACGAACCTCTGCCGTAGTCAGTAACTCAGGTAGAATATCGACGGAGCCTTCAAACCTTTTTTTTTTAATTGATTTACTTATTTTGAGAGAGCGAGAGAGAGAGAGAGAGAGAGAGAGAGAATGATCAGGGGAGGGGCATAAGGAGAAGGAGAGTGAGAGAACCCCAAGCAGGTTCTGTACTGCCCGCACAGAGCCTGATGTGGGGCTTGAACCCACAAACTGTGAGATCATGACCTGAGCTGAAACCAAGAGTCAGACGCTTAACCCATGAGCCACCAGGTGCCACTTGAGGTAGCCTTCAAAAGCAGGCTCTGAAATGTTCATATTTCTTTTTTTTTTTTTAATTTTTTTAAGTTTATTCATTTTTGAGAGACAGAGCATAAGCAGGGGAGGAGCAGAGAGGGAGACACAGAATCCGAAGCAGGCTCCGGGCTCTGAGCTGTCAGCACAGAGCCCGACGTAGGGCTCGAACCCACAGACGGACCACAAGATCATGCCCTGAGCTGAAGTCAAACGCTTAATGGACTGAGCCACCCAGGCACCCCAACATGTTCCCATTTCTTTTTTTTAAAATATTTTTAATGTTTATTTATTTTTGACAGAGAGAGAGAGAGACCGAGCATGAGTGGGGGAGGGGCAGAGAGAGAGAGGGAGACACAGAATCCGAAGCAGGCTCCAGGCTCTGAGCTGTCAGCACAGAGCCGGACATGGGGCTCGAACTCACACACTGTGAGATCACGACCTGAGCTGAAGTTGGACACTCAACCAACTGAGCCACCCAGGTGCCCCAACGTGTTCCCATTTCTAAGGGAAAACTTGAACACACTTTTCTTGACCTGTAATTCACATGAGAAAAGCACAGCACCTCTAAGAATGAAGAGTTTCTCAGGAATTAAAAGACAACAACTCTCACAGACCTCATCCAATTTTTTTCCTTCAAACATGTGTGTGTGTGTGTGTGTGCGTGTGTGTGTGTGTGTGTGTGTATGTGCGCTCATGTGTGCAGGCTTGAGTACAAAGTCCAGCTATACCATGGAGCCCTGGCCTTATAACCTAGTTGTTCTGCACGTGGTGGTTGTAGGGAAGGTTAGAAGCTCAAACGTGAAGTTGGAGTTCAGGAAACACTGTGAAGAGGTGCATTCATTGTAAAGTGGTTACTTGGGACAATGTGCATAAAGTAAATCAAACAATAAGGTACATAAAACACTTAGCATGTGCGTAGCACATACTTTCTCAATCATTGAGAAACTCTTTCTGGAAATCCAGAATCACAGGGATTTGCTTTGATTCCTTTCATGATGGGTTTGTGACCTTAAATGTCTCTCTTTCTAAAAGAGGGAAGTCTCTTTGCCTCTCCTTGGTCCTTGCTGTAAGACCACTTTCTCCTACTAAGCTCCAAGAAAGAGGCCAGATTGAAGGTCTCCTGTGCTCCAGCAGATGTCAGTCTGGCCTTATTGGAGGACCTAGGGAAACCAGGATACGCCAGACTGCCTCCAGGAATGAAGAAAAGGAGGGTGGGGTGCATTTCACAGGTCATCTAAGAAAGGAGGCATCAAGAAGACATCTGGGCCAATTTCCATTTTGGGAAAGTACACTATGAATTTGAAGAGATTTTTACAAACACATACTTTGTTAAAGAGACATTAATGAAGAGATTACTGTGTGCGGGGTACGGTATTAGGTCCTAGAGATACAGGACTCATTGTAGCTCCTTCCTACCCTCTGGAGCTGCCAAGTTACTTTTTGGCTGCCCACCTGTTGTGATTTGCACTTAAACTAGATAGCATAGGAGGCACATATTATTAGGTATTGAATGAATGAAATGAAATGGGTGCATGAAAACAAAAGTGTCCGGGTATTTGTGCCCCAGAAAGCATTTAAGAAAGGGGCTGGAGAAATAGCCACTATACCCCCAGTTTTGGAGCAAAGGAAATCATAGGACTGAACCAAATGATAGGTAGTGATGTGGAGAGGAAAGAGAAGAGGAAGAGGAGTCTCTCATGTCCGCAAGAGGAAAGAGAGCCTTAAGGCAGCCACCAGGCAAGAGGGGCGAGCCCTGGATCATGGCTGCTCAGGAGGGGGCCTTGTGTGGTCCCGACAGCAACATCTAGAATGGAGTGCTCTCGAGGAGCAAAATCTGGCTCTAGATGGTTCTCTGCCACCACGTGCACATGTGATCTTATGCTCTTGGACAAACTGGGTGGCCATGGGAGGCAGATACTGTCAGTAGTCAGAATGACTGGGTTCCAGTCCGACCTTGTGCCAATGACTTCACCTCCCTAGAGAGCCAGGTTCCTTGTCTACAAAATGAGGATCTTACTAGAACCTACATCATGGAGTCATGTGAGGATTGAGATCATCCATAGAGAACATTTATCAGAGTAGCTGGCCTATTTTCAGAGTGAAATAAATATTAGCTATTATTGTTATTGGTTTTACTGGGACTGTCTCTCCAACCATATAATGACAGAGGAAACCAGCAAATTTACAAGGCCTCCTACAGATTAAAAAAAAAAAAGATTCTGTTTTCACACTTTTGTTTCCATTTATGTCCTGAGATGGGAGTGTGTAGAGTGCATACAGGTAAGCCAGTTTTCTTACGCAAGAAGGAGGAAAGCAAAAAAGGTGGACTGGTACGCGGAGATGCAAATGAGTGGATGACCGTGTGCTTTCAGTAAGAGACAAACTGTACTTTAAAAGTAAGACAGGATCCTACCTCCTCCCATTCCACTTCAAGCAAGAAAAGCCCTAGAAGCAGTTTTTTCATATGTTATGTGGCTCAGACTGGCTGAGAGAAAATCTGGAAACAAAACAAAACAAAACAAAACAAAACAAAAAACAGGGGTTCTTTGTTTAACACGCTGGCTGGGCTGGCGTTCACGGACTCCCATCTTCCTTAGAGCTCACAGCCCTGGTTTCCTCGCTTTCTGCTGTTAAACTCCACACCTGCTTCATAATTAACTAACCTTCATGCTCCCATGTCACATGCTCCAAGTTTTCCCCAGGTTCAAGACTAAGGGCACTATTGTACTTCGTCACCTTTCAGTGGCAGGAACATCCAGATCTTTCAAAATTTGAGTTCGTCTCAGTTTTGGCTACACTCATATAGACGTTTTCAATATTTTTTAATGTTTTACTTATTTTTGAAAGAGAGAGAGACTGTATGAGCGGGGGAGGGGCAGGAGGGAGAGAGACAGCATCTGAAGCAGGCTCCAGGCTCCGCGCGGTCAGCACAGAGCCTGATGCGGGGCTCAAACTCATGAAACCGCGACATCATGACCTGAGCCAGAGTTGGATGCTTTACCGACTGAGCCACCCAGGCGCCCCCCATACAGACATTTTCAAAGTTGAGGTAACAGATCAAACGTTTCTTTCTTCTCTCTTCCTTTTTCTCCACCCAGCCCCTCAAGCTGGACTCAAGAGGTGTCACTACCCTCTTCCATAAAGTTTGTATTATGAATCAGCCTTTGTGAACCCAGGCATTTCAGGCTTCAGAGGGAAACAAGTTTACCATTTAATCCCAAGGGAGCAAGGGGGCATTTAGAATAAGATATGGAGTCCCAGGAGGCAAAGAGAAAGTCATAGAGGCAGAAGAATGACAGGCAAAGGAAAGGGTAGCTGTCAAATCCAGGATGTAGGAACATGAGACTCTTTGCCAAGCTCTTTACAGAGAGCTCCTTTCTTTTGCTCCAGTGCGTTCGTCAGATACAGCAGGCAAGCAGCAGCCTGTGCCTCCACTGTCTGCGGAGAGCTGGGGCTAGCAGAAGCCCAGAGCGGTGGTTTCGCTTACATAATTCCAGCATGACTCTCCTAAGCCTCTGGACTCCAGAAGCTGCCCACAGAAGGGAAACAGAATGATGTCTCCATTAAGGTTTGCCCAGGAAACATTTGCAACTTCTTTATAACCAAGACTAAGTTACCGGCATAACCCTGAAATAATGTTTGCCTTGGGACAGCTGACTACATCCATTGTTTTCCTAACAGGCTATAAGACCACTGGGGAAATGCATCAGGTAGTAAAGAGATAATATGCAGTTTTGTGAAATTACTTTTATGAGATCTGGAGTTTTAAAGATTGTGTTTGGTAAGTTATTTACATTTTTAGTTTCAAAGTGAGGTGGCTGAGTAAAGATCCAAAGTGAAATGATTTTTGCTCTCTCCCAACTTACAGCCACGAATCTAGAGCTATGTTTTCTACACAACCTGTGAATCTCCTTGCTCCTCAGTACCTGAGGAGCATAGCAAAAGTGACAGGCGCACCTGGGTGGCTCAGTCTCTTGAGTGTTCAACTCTTGATTTCATCTCAGGTCATGATCTCGCAGTCTTGGGATCAAGCTCCAAGTTGGACTCCTCACTGACCTTGGAGCTTGCTTAAGATACTCTCTCTCTCCCTCCCTCTGCGCCCCCCCCCCCACCCCCAGCACGTGTGCTCTCTCTCTTTCTCAAAAAACAAAAAAAGTTACAGAGTGGGTGACTTCTTTTAATGTACTCAGTTGAATATAGTGATGATCATGTATTTTTTTCTTAAAAATTTTTAATGTTTATTTTTGAAAGAGAGACAGACAGACAGAATGTGAGCGGGAGAGGGGCAGAGAAAGAGGGAAACACAGAATCCGAAGCAGCTCCAGCTCTGAGCTCTCAGCACAGAGCTCGACACTGGGTTTGAACCCACAAGCTGTGAGATCATGACCTGAGCCGAAGTCGGACGCTTAACTAACTGAGCCACCTAGGTGCCCCTCATGTATGTGTTTTCTAACCCTTCTGTTATCTCGTTTATGACAAAAACAACTAAAATGTATATGGTTAGTGATGAAGATATCTATGTATAGACAATCTTATGAATTAGTGTGGGTCTTTCAACATGACTGATAATTAGCATGACATGGTAATAATAATAATAATAGTCATAGCTATCAATAGTTATGTTTAAAGTACTATGTACCAGGCACTGTACTAAGACCTTCAAATATATTACTAATTTATCTTCATGATAGCTTTCTAAGATGATTATATCACTTAAAAATGAGAAAACCAGGACACAAAAAGATACACCAGGGGTGCCTGGCTGGCTCAGTTGGTGGAGCCTTTGACTCTTGATCTTGGGGTTGTAAATTTGAGACCCACATTGGGTGTAGAGATTACTTAAAATAAAATCTTGAAAAGAAAAGAAAGATGCACTGAGAAGAGCACTGACTGAACATTCTGGGGCCTGGGTTTCAGTCCCATGTATACCTTAGTTGGCATGAGTTTGGGGCAAGTCATAACTTCTCCAGAGTTCATTTTCTTTCCTGTTTTGTGGGCAGAAAAGAAAGAGAAGCATTCAATTATTGCTTACTTATTCTGGATCAGGTACCAGGATAAGATTTTACATGCATTATTCCATTTAATCCTCACAGTGGTCAAATGGAGTCAGTGCTGTAATCTCCATTATAGAGATAAGGAAACTGATACCTACAAAGGTTGAGCAACTGAATGGGCTCTCAAGCCTGAGAATTGGAATCTGAATCTAGGTCTGTATGTCTCCAGATCCCATGCTCTTAACCCCTCTGACCTTTCTAGCCTTAGTATCTTTGGACTCGCTGTTTCCTCTGCCGGCAATACTCTTCTTCCAGATTTCCCTAAGGCTGGCTCAATCCCATCCTTCAGGTAGTAACTCAGTCAGGTTTGGAAAGAGGTTTGCAGAGGCTTTTGTAAAGGGCTGTTGCACTGCATAACTTCAGAGGGCACTGTTCGCATAGACTGTAACGTGACTGGTGCCTCACTGGAACGGAGTAACATGGTTTTTACAGACTACATCGTTGGAATCCTAGTCATTTCCCATCACCCCATCTGGTTTCAGTTAATTCTTAGCACTTACCCTTATCTAAAATGAACTAGTTTCTTTTTTTTCTTTAATTTTTTTTAATGTTTATTTGTTTTTGACAGAGAGAGAGAGAGAGAGACAGAGCAGGAGAGGGGGAGGGGCAGAGAGAAAGGGGAGACACAGAATCCAAAGCAGGCTCCAGGCTCTGAGCTGTCAGCACAGAGCCCGACGCGGGGCTTGAACTCACAGACAGCGAGATCATGACATGAACCAAAGTCAGATGCTCAACCGACTGAGCCACCCAGGTGCCCCAAAAATGAACTATTTTCTTTATGTAACTTACTTATTGTCTGTGGCTCCCAAGAATATGTAAACTTCGTATGGATGAGGACCTGTCTTATTTATAGTTGTTGGCCAAAGACTTAGAGACAGACCCATAGTAGGTGCTTAATAATTATTTGTTGGATGTTCTTAAGTATGTCTTACAAACTTCCAATAATCCTTGCTTCATCAGAATCACAGAGTTGTTAAAGGATAAAAAGTTTCAAGACATCTGGGCATCATGAAGACATTGATATAGTAAGTTAGTATTACAAACTACTAATTGCATTTTCTGTGCTTTAAATTTATTTATGAGCTTTGCAGCAAATTCAGACTCTCATTGTCATTGACCAAATAGGCATTTATTTGACAAAAATTACGTCTCTGAATATCAAGTGTTGGAGAAGGTATTGACAACACATACATATCACTTTGATATTTTGGATGGGAGTGTACATCTGTTCACCACTTCGGGAACTAGTTAGATGTGATCTGGTAAAGTCAGCACTCACGTTTCCCATGACTAAGCAGTTCTTCTCCCAAGTAAATACCTAAGATAAACTCCTTCACTTATTCCCAGGAGATGGTGGAAGAATGTTCATAACAGCCCCATTAGTGATGATGACGACGGCAGTGGAAACAAACCAAATGCCTAACGACAAGAAAATAGACAACTTGTGCCCTAGAAATTTATGAAGCTGTGAAAAACAAATTAATTATGACCACACACACAAAAATCTAGAAGAATCTTAGTAATATAATCCTGAATGAAAACATGTAAATCTCAGAATATTATATAAAACTTGACGCTCTTTTAATAAAGTTCATTAAAAAAAATCTTAACAATTATCAAGAACAAAAGAATGGTAAACTCAACACTCACCACTGTGGTTACCTTGAGTAAGGGCAAGTGGGGGACATGGTTGTGAAGGAAGATACAGTTAAATGTAAGTTATTGTCAGTGTTCTGGTTCTTGGGTCAGATGGTGGTTTCTGGCACATGAAACCATCTGCTTGAACATCATGATTTCATATCCCCCACTCCTCCATGGAGAGAACACTTTTAGGAGGCAGGCCTAAAAGTGACTCAAAGGATGGATTCAAGGTCATACCCACTCAGTTTTGTAGACCCAGGGCCTATATTCAGTGTTTAATAAAACATAGTTTCAGCAAGATTCCTGGAAGGAAGGAAGGAAGGAAGGAAGGAAGGAAGGAAGGAAGGAATACACGAGAGAAAAATGTAAAGTTCTTTTGGTTAATATTGAGTGCAATCCAAATAATCACTTACCCTCATATTTTACCCTGCCCTTACACATACTGAATTATGT
The DNA here is from genome assembly GCF_022079265.1 of Lynx rufus. Taxonomy (NCBI): domain Eukaryota; kingdom Metazoa; phylum Chordata; class Mammalia; order Carnivora; family Felidae; genus Lynx; species Lynx rufus. The sequence goes on along the minus strand of NW_025814826.1, from coordinate 49,218,721 downwards.
AATCCATTTCCTAATTAGTTGAAAATAGAAAAAGAACTAACATTCTCCCAGAGTAGTAAATAACTATATAACATTTTTCCATATAGACTATTCCATAATACTCAGCAATACCAGGATGAAATACCAGGCAGAAAATGATTCCAAATTGAATACAGTACGGAAAAAGCTTTTTAATGCACTTTTTTCAGGCAAAAGAGCTTCAGAAAACATCCATCATTAAGTAGTGTTACAAATGGCACTTTTGGCTACATTAGAGAAGTAGATATGAATCCCATGTGTTTTCTCTGATAGGTTACTAGTAGAGCAACTTTATAATGCAACCCTTTCTTAGGATAAAAAGTGGCTAATTTGTGCTAAAAGACAGGAAATGCTATAAACGTAAAGTCATTGTTTTAAAAATTTAACATTTATTTCACTCTATACAATCTATTTTCATATTTCAATTTTAAGTATTCTGCTATAATTCTTAAGAAAGGAAAACATAAATTCAACCTAATTTAAAAATAAACATATATATTAAGTACATATATTAATGCATTTAACAATATCATAGGTAACTTTGATGATGAATTTCATTTTGGTACGCTGTAGATTTGTCCTTTTGGTGTTGAACTGAGGAAAAGCATATGACACCTGAAATCCTACCATAAATGGCTAAAACAATGGTATCAATGGACTCTAACCAGTTGGCAAAACTGAAACATTCCAGAGTTATGCTGATCAAAAATGAAACAGGATTAATACTCAACAGGAGAGAATAGTTAACGTCAGTTTAAAATGGGTCTTGAAAGTAGGTTATTGTCACAAATATTTGAAAAGAGTATTTGGAAATGTGAGACTCCATTTTGAACTGAAAGCAATGATTTTTAGTTGCTAATTGCCACCACCCCAGTGCATTCACCTTTTATAAGATGATATGAAGCTGACTGCATCTCATCTACTCAAACGTGGATATCTTCTTCCTGTCACCCATCATTACTCAACTAGTCCCCCTATCAGTTTATGCAATTATTTATCAGAGATTAATAATAAAACACCACACAATAGGACCAACCCAAAAGGCAACTGCATTTTTCTCTCTACAGCAGAAATAACAAACATGGCTTTGAAATTTGCACTGATAGCACATATTATGCTAATGAGGAAACAAAAAAGATTTCCACCTCCATCACAGAAACATGAACACATTACACAAACACCTGAAAAATCAAAGTGTTTTCTCTGGGAACAAAGAAAGCCATTTCAGGGATTCTCAGTGAGTGAAACCACACACACTGATAAACACACACACACACACACACACACACACAAAAAAACACACAGGAAATAAAAGCTCTTAGAAATATTGTTTACTGTTAATTTAGAATAATTCTTGGTGTTATATTCAGGAATGAAGTTCCTAAATTTTAAAGCAATTCATCTGTTAAAATATCACACAAAATACTTTTTTTAATGATACGATTTAACAACCCAAGGCCTGAGTCAGTTAAAATGTATGCCCTTCACCTTCATGGGTACATGGTGCCCCTTGCATTTTATGAATACCCCAGAGCCAAAGGCCTAGCTTCGCCATACTTGCAGCATCCACCACAGAAAGCTATCTTGTAAAGGACATGTCATGGGAGGGCAGAAGACTGATGTCTAGCCCAGGCTCCAGCCTCAACAAGCCTCATGAGTCGGGCGTGGCCCCTGATCATTCCATACGGCAGTTCCCCATCAGCAGAAGAATAAACTGCTGTCCGTGGCTCCGTGAGGCACTATCATTTCAGGATTTTCCAACTTTGAAGTTTTCATTAGGCACTGGGCTTTCTTTACAACTTCCTATCAAACTTCTACCCAGTGTTTGGTCAGTTATCTGCGTCTCGCCTTTCAATAACTAGGTAACTTCTTAGGTCCTTTATTCCATGAATGGGGAGTGCCTACTCTTGGTGGATTAAAAGTAGCCACAAATTCTCTGCAGCTCCTCCCATTAAAGGTAGATCTATTTCCCACCTCTTGACTCGGAGCTAGTTTTGCGAACGTGCTTTGACCAACAACATGCTACAGAAGTAACACTGTGACTTTCCAGGCGAGTCTACAAAAGGTCCCACAGTTTTCATTTTCACCTTCTTTGAACTCATGAGGCCTAATGTGGAAGGCCCGGCAGCTGTGGGGAAAGGCCACACGGGGTAGAATGGAGGCACCTCAGCCAGCTGCAAGACACATGCGCTGGGCCATCCCAGACCACAAACGTTTGTGGGAACCCAACCAGCACCACACTGAGTAATGGCTGGCCATCCCAGCAGAGCTCTGCCCAAACTGCCAATCCACAGGATCATGAGCACATAGAATGTTATAAGCCATGTTTGCGGGTGGTTTGTTGGGCAGCGTGGATAGCTGATACACTACTGTGTCACAAACTGGGCTAGGTGAAGGGAACATTCTGCAGATACTCAGAGTGCAGTTAGGGAGACAGACACTTGATGGACCACCTCAAAGCAAATACCAATGCTGTAATTAGAGGGTGTTGATGCATAAGGGTCCATGGGAATTTAGAGAAGGGGAGTCAATCCCAGAACTACAGGGTGGGCAAAGGTTTCTCAGAGAAGATAATATCTAAGGGGGGTTAATTAGACAGATTTTCCCAGGCAAAGAAGGTGAAATAATATTTTGGAGAGGAGAAATTGTGCAAAGGCAGGAGAGAGCTAACTAGTGCCCCTACAGGAATGGGATCATTCATTTAATCACATTGTAAGGATGTCAAAAATGGGCTGAAGAACAGCTAGGGTAAAGCTCTCTTGGCCTTCGGTTGAATTATCTGTCATTTGGCCTTTAAACTGAAGGCTATGAGAGCCAAAGGGAGAAATAGTTCCTCCCTTTCTTTCCTTCTCTCCTTCCCTCAGTATTCATTTGACCAAAGATATCAATAACACTCTCCGAATCAAAGAAAGTCTACCTGCAGGAAGGAGGCTGTGTGGAAGACAGACAGGCAGATGCTTCTCTGGTGCTTAGACTGGTTAAAGGGAAGGGATGGTGTATGCCAGGGCCTGAGATGATGCACACTGGGACATGAGTACAAAGTACAGACGGCTGGCAAGAAGAAGCCATTCTTCCTCTTTTGTCGCTTAACGAACCCCTGGTCACAGAAAGCGTTTAAGACTCATCTTTTAAAGATGTTCTAAAAACTTTTAAAGCTGAACCATAAGGTCTCCCATTTATTAGCTGTGTGGCCTTAGGTACATGACTAAGCTGTCTATGAGTCCTTTCCTCAGATGTAAAATGGAGAAAATGACGATATTGACCTCACAGGTCAGGAGGAATAAGTGACATATAGTTTTAGCACAGCACTGGATACAAAAGAAGCCCACAACATTAGGTCCCTAAATGGGGAGACGCTCGGGGAGGGGCGGTAACACGGGCGTTAGCATTGAATAAGCCCACGTTTGAATCTTACGAGTTCTTGCAGCTGTGTGAACATAGAGACTATTTTTAAGTTTGCTCAGACTTAGTTTCCACACTTGAAAAATGAGGGTGATAATACCTATCTTGCAGGGTTTGATGAAGATTCAAAGAGATCACATATGTTAAGTGCCGTAGCACAAAGCCTGGCATACAGTATAAACACACATACACACACACAGACGATACTAGTTCCCAAACGTAGATCAACGGGACTATTGTTAGACCTTTTATGTTACTTCAAAATCCTGCTCTCTGACTAGCGCTACAGATCAGAAAAGTTGGATTACCGGAAACATATATACGTAACATCTTTAGCATGGCATGTCCATCCTACCAGTACCAATACATTATGATAACCTATCACAAAAAGAATGGCCGAGGTACAGCATTCGTACTTTATTTTGTGAATACATGATAAGAAAGAAACCTGGTTGTTCAGAATGGAATTTTGCGTTCCCTGACTACCTAATTTGGCACTTTGAGGAATTTCCTCTACACACCAAATTCCCAAATGCATTCCTTTCTAAAACAAAAGAAGAAATGTGCGTATACACAGTGAGTTGAAAAATTACAATGCAAGACGATGTTTGGGTGAAAAATAATCCCACCAAATAAGCAAGACATGTTATGTCCCTAGAATATGTCATGCTAGAAAGCTAGTAAAAATTCAGGCCAATGAAGCAATTTAATTTCAAGTTTTATCACATATGGGCCAAGTCCTAGAACACTTCACTTAAAAAGGGACAACTTCAAAGTGAAATCTTGCCAGAGGCTTGATATGTATATATACAAATTCCTCTGTTTTGACATTCAACATATTCTGGATTAACTCTAGAAGGCTTCTGTAGCTGATTGACAGAACAAAATTATTTAGGGTCAGAAAGAAGTCAGAGCACAAAATTGTATTATCTCCCTATTTCTCTCACCCATATTATCACGTGGTTTTTGTTTTCTAACTAATGCCATAATTGAGATCATATGTTACAAGTTGATACTAAAGGCAGGAATTAAGAAAAAGCCATTTTTTCAATGGCTTTTAAGCACTTGAATGCTTTAGAACCTTCATCAAAATGCTAGTTAACAGGTAATATTCCTTTGGATGCTGCATTATTTGAAGGTTGGTGAGATTCAGATCCTTTAATAAACAGTTCCATAATCATTTTGGTAAGAGAACCATTTAAAATCTGTAATAACTACTCTATTGATTCCTAGGAGGGGATTTTAGCACATTGCTATTTTGGCCAGAGAAGCATTTCAACAACTTTCTGCAAACTAAGATTAAAAAAACAACAGGTGAGACCAACACATGGAAATCAAGTAAGGCAATTCTACTATGTAAGAAAATTCCATTTCTCAATGTTTTTCTATACTGACATAAATTGTTTTGTTTTGTTTTGTTTTGTTTTGTTTTGTTTTGTTTTGTTTTAAAGATGATCTACCCGGTTCTTCCACATTCAAACAGTGTACGAAACTCAAATCAAGATGTGTATGTATGGAGAAAAAATTTGTGTGTCCAAAACCATCCATTTGTATGGAAGTCTTGTCATTGCATTGCTTTGTGTTGTCCTGGCTTTGATCATCCTCAGGCCACTTAAGGGCCAGGATGTCCACCTGCTCAGCATTCTAACTCTTCCATGACTTCCATGACGATCGTCCGAGGACCCGTCAGAATCAGATTGCTCACCGTCCGGTAGTCTACATGCAGCACATTGAGCCCATTTACAGAGACAACAAACTGACAGACCTAAAGGAAAGACAAAGAAAAAGTATCTATTATAGCTCCTGGTTTTTAAAGGCACTGTGTATCTCTAATATCTAACCTCTCTTAAAATACCCAACCTTACCCAGCTGGCAACAACAATTTCCAAGAATCTATACTTTTTCTGGAAGGCAGGATAATAGAAAAAAGCATTTGGCTTAGTGTTTTACAAAATTAGGTTTAAATCCTAACTTAGCAACTTACTAGTTTAACCTAGGTATTTAAATTTCTGAGCTTTGTTTCCCTCAACTCTAAACTAGGGATTAATAATAATAATAATAATGCCTACCTTATAAGATTGTTGTAAGAATTAAATGAAGCAAAGGACATCAAGCTTGTATCGCAGCGCTCTGAACCAACGGAGTATGCAATATGCTTTTACAGCCAGTGTTTATTGCTGCTATTCATTTGGGCTCGATATTTAGGGAGACCCTATGGCCCACTATTCCCAAGATAGTCCTCTTTTACACCAAGTGTTCCTGCGTGATTATGTTTTTTTAATGTTTTATTTATTTTTGAGAGAGAGAGAGTGCAAGCAGGGGAGGGGCAGAGAGAGAGGGGACAGAGGATCTAAAGCAGGCTCTGCACTGCACTCACAAACTATGAGATCATGACCTGAGCCAAAGTCTATGCTCAACTGACTGAGCCACCTAGGTGCCCCCTGCATGAATATTAATAATGCCTCCTTTCACTTGCCAAGGTGCCCCATTGAGATGCTAAATTCCACACATCACCCTGTTTCCCATCCTTGTGAAAGTGGATGAGACCAACAAAGATCAACTTTTACACTCAGTATTAGTTAACCTGTGACAGGTGAGAGAATTCTAATAAAAAGCATCATTCAGTAATGAGAGGCCTCTCTGGATATGTCGTAGTGAGCTTGATAGTGATCCACAGGCACAGCCTCAAATGGAGGTACTTCTCTTGAGGTTAGTGGTGACATCAGATGCTGGGCATTATGGTATATCTGTTGTGTGTCTGAAGAGGCAGACATTGGACATATGAGCACTCCAACAGAAAAATGGACACACAGATCTCCAGCTGTCAGTGATAAGTACATCTAATTAGCAAAACTGAATCCAACAGAATATAAGTCCATATGGTACCCGGTACACAGTAGATACAATGTCCCCAGTCCTCAAAGAGGTCTATGTCCTCATCCCTAGAACCTGTGCATAGTTTACACGGCAATGGGGAGTTAGGGTTACAGATAGAACGGGTTGCTAATCATCTGATTTTAACATCAGGAGATTATCCTGAGTTATTCAGGTGGGCCCAAGGTAACCACAAGGTTCTTTATGAGAGAGAGACATGAAAGTAAAGGCACAAGAGAAGCAAGAAGTTGGAGAGAAAAGAGGAAGGGGCCAGGAGCCAAGGAATGCAGGTGGCCTCTATTAGCTGAAAAAGGCAAGGCAGTGGCTTCTCCCCTTTGAAGCCCCAGAAGGAATGCAGACCTGTGACACCTGTAGACTGCTGCCTCCAGAACTAAGGCAATAACATTTCTTTGTTTTATGCTGCCAAGTTTGTGTTAATTTGTTACAGCAGCAATAGGAAACCAATGTAGTAACTTTATAAATATTCACTGTTGAATGAATTGAATGTATAAATGCATTAAGCAAAAAAGCACCAATTTTTCTTGAGTCTGAAGGACTTCTTGCTTCTTATAAATTATCACCTCACTGACTGGGAAAATAAGAAAATAAAAAGGAGGAAAGAAGGGAGAGAAGGTGAGGAGAGGGAAAGCAAAGGAGACTGGCTGAGACTGATTAATGTCTCCCATATCTGTTATTATCACCAAATTTCTTTATAATGCCTGGGTAAATGAGATGTACACCTGATCCCCATTATTTATTATATAGTTAATTTAATGTTGATAACTCAAAGAATAAAAAATATTAAAACATTTTGAAAATCCCCATTTCCTTTCTGAGTGGGTAATAACAATATAAACTCAAACACTATTAATATAATACAAATTATAGTAAATATTTTATATCTAAAATATATCAATAAAATAAAATATGTAAAATAAATATACAATAAAACACTATTTTTATTTTTATTATTATGTTTTATTTTAGACAGAGAGAGCATGAGTGGGGAAGAGGGGCAGGAGAGAGAGAGAGAGAGAGAGAGAGAGAGAGAGACAGAGGCAGAAGAGAATCCTAAGCAGGCTCCATGCTCAGCATGGGGCCTGACATGGGGCTTGATCCCACAGCCCTGGGATCATGACCTGAGCCAAAATCAAGAGTCGGATGCTCAACCAACTGAGCCACACAAGCGCCCTTAAAACACTATATTATTAGGTGTAAAAATATCTATACCTGTTACTTAAACCAAAATTGGAAAGTATTAGAAGGGCAGCTATATATTTATGGAAAAGATAGGGGATTTGGAATCTAATGATAAGGATGTAAGTCTTTGGCTCCTTTGTTTGATGGCCTTAATCATGTCATTTCTCCTCTATCATGTCTCAATTTACAAAACAGGGTTAGGTAAAAACGCTTATCCCCACAGGCTCAAATTAGGTAATGAAGTTAAAACCTCTTTGCCAATGTCAGGCACTAGACTGCTGGTTTTTATTCACTTCTTTCCCTTTAAAAATACCCACTTCTGGGGCACCTGGGTGACTGAGTGGGTTAAGCGTCCGACTCGTGGTTTCAGCTCAGGTCAGGATCTCATAGCTCGTGGGTTTGAGCCCCGTGTCCAGCTCTGCTCTAATGGCACAGAGCCTGCTGGGGATTCTCTCTCTCCTCCTCTCTCTCTGCCCCTCCCCCACTCACACTGTCTCTGTCTCTCTCAAAATAAATAAATAAACTTAAAGACAAAATTTTTTTAAATACCCACTTCCTTTGTAGTCACATGCAAAACAAAATGGAAAATGGACTGTGGCAAGCAGAGTGGTTATTTCCTCAATAAACACTTGGCTGTTGTCACGAACCTCAGTATTTTCCACACCCCAACATATATTACCATGGCATCTTTGTATATGAGGAGACCACACCATTACTGTTTTTTCCTTCCCAGTTCCATAAATCTGTCCTTATGGATTCAGGGCACATCTTGTGCAGGATCAGCAGTTCTCAACCATGGTTGAAGTCGTAATCATAATCAAAGTCATGCCAGCAGGTTATAATCCATCCTGAAGTAGGCCACAAGTAATTTGCAGGGCAACCGAGCACTAATTTAATGTTGACATTAGTGGTGCTTTGTTTTTCCTGTCCCAGCCTACTGATGAGCCAAAGAATGAGAGAAATTCCACTCCCTCCCGATGCACAGTACTGATTTTAGACCTGGGTCCTTGTTTCCTCCAAAAGGATGAATAGCTGTTTTGTGTTACCAAATGGGAAGGCAGTAGTTTCCAGGTGAGCCCACACTCCAGCTAACTCTTCATGGGCTCCTGAAGGTGAGATGTGTCTCTGTATCACCAGGGATCACCTTTAATTTAGCATTTAGTCTCAAGCAGAATTGTATTCCGTCTCTCTCCCATGAGGTTTGTTTGTTTCCTACTAAAAACACAGGAGATTTCCACATAAAAATCCAGAATCCAGCCCCTCTGGAGCAACCTACAGCTCCAAAAGCACTAGGTCAGAATGGCCACTTGGCAATGGTGAAGTAGGGGCTACCCATACGAGATGGGCACACGTTCTCTAGATGGGCACATCTGCCATGTGTCCTCACCGCTTCCTCTTTTCCTTCCACCTGGCAGACAGACATTTGAGTCCGCAATCCCTGATCTGGGGCCAGAGGGAAAGAGCTGAAGACAGGGGGACTTAGTGCTTCAAGAACTGAAAGATGCCAAACGTCCACCAACTAATGAAAAGAGAAATAAAATTTGGTATATCTGTATAATGGAATATTATTCAGCAATCAGATGGAACCAGTTACATGCTACAACATGGACGAACCTCGGAATCATTATGCTAAGTGAAAGAAGTCAGTCACAGCTGACCACATCTTGTGCAAGTCCATTTATATTCTAAGTCCAGAATAGACAAACCCACAGAGACAGAAAGTAGATTAGTGGTCGCTTGGGGCTGGGGCAGGTATGGCAGTGGCTGCTAAGAAGTACAGGATTTCTAGCCCAAACTGTAACCAACTTGCAGTCCTCATGTAATGTGGACAAGAAATAAATATTTTATTTTTAAAAAAGCATGGCGTTTCTTTTAGGTGTGGTGAAAATATTCTAAAATTGATTGTGGAAACAGTTGCATAACTCTGTGAATATGCCAAAAGTAAGTGAGATATACACTTGACAAAGAAGGCAAATTCTATCTCAGTAACACTGTTATTCAAAAGAAGAACTGGAGGGAAAGGGGGCTGATATCAGCAGTGCAGAGATCTCTGTGGACTGGAGAGGGCGGCTGCAGGATCAGTTCGAAGATGAAGTCTTTTGGACCTCCTGATTGCAGGGGCTCTTGGAGGCTACAGAACTTGAATGGTGGGGGCTGTGTGATTGGGGGGATGAGCATTCAGTGGCCTCTGCTCAGGACCTATGCCTAGGAGTTTAGGGGTAGAAAAAGGGCAGCCATCAGGGCCCGCCGGGCAAGGACCACTGGCAACACAACGGTCAAAGCCCATGTTATTGGACTGGCTAAACCCCGGGATGGGGCGGGGGAACCTATAATCCGAAAGGGGAAGGGCCTGGGGCAAGGGGCACCAAAACAATTTTATACTGGTCCTGTTATCAACCTCCGTCCTTGGTGACTTGAACTGCACTTAAGTTTAGAAGTAGGTCATTTTGTTTTGGGGATGCGTGTGTATGTCCGTGCGTGTGCTCATGCACGCATGCACATGTGTGTATCACCAGGGATCACCTTTAATTTAGCATTTAGTCACACACACACATTTTTAAAATACCAAAGTTTGTGACTTATTTGTTCTTTTATAAAAGAAGGCTGATTCAGGGCTACCCTAGGCATAAAGGCAATCTCATCCCCTGCATCCCCACATGCTCTCCAGAGTAGTGGAGGGCAGGAGTGGGGACAGAACAAGGGCACCAGGAGTCATTCATAGTCGATTAACCCTCTGACCTGTGCGGTCACCTGAGCACCTCTTAAGAACATAAGATTATGTGAAGATCTTCTGTCCCAGGGTGATGGGAGGAAATTCTAAGACATCTTGTACCAACTAGTGTGTCTGGAGAACTTAAATGAAATAAAAATTTAAATACCTGAGCCTTTGCCTTCACAAAGCTTACAATTTAGTTTGGGAGGAGATTATTATTGGCAAGGTAAGTTTCAAAGCAGGCAACTTCTCAGTAAGTTCTGTCATTTATTGAAATCTTTTTTTTTTTTAAATCAAACTAGCAATCTAAGTACTTCACACACTTTATAAAAAATTCTCCTAATAGCTACGGGTGACATAGTTTGGGTTTAGGCCATCCAGGTATCAATTCTGCCAAAAGAAACTTGATAATACTTTTCGAGTATCATGTTCCCCTGCTGTAGGTGATGTGGATGGGAATGCCAACCACAGTGTCCTCCCCTATCCATTGGGTCACCTGACCCCAATATGACCAGATTCTCTCTCCTGGACCATTGAAGCTGGAGCTGAGTCACACAGGAGAGAAAGTTTGTCTGCTCTGGTGCTTAAATCCCCAGATCTGCCCTGGTTGCTACCTTGATCAAGTTTGATTCTCTAGACCTGAATTTCATTCCCTTACATCCTTTATATCCTTATCCAATTTCTAGTATGATAGCTGGTGTCTGTCACTGGCCACCCACGATCACCAATACAATCCTTATAAACAAATGGAGTCTCAGAGAGGTTAAATTATTTGCTCAAGGTCACACAACTAAGTGCCACATCTGGAATTTGAACTCCATTTGACTTACAGGTTTATAAAGTACAATGTATAGATGCAAGTTTGGGGAATGCAGAGAAGAGTAGAAGACAAACATGTTTTTCTCTTCGCTTTAACTGCTAATTAAACAGCCTAGGTCCACTCAGACATCTGTGATATTGATGTTTAGGCTCCCCCAACCTCGAAAGAAGGTTTTCACTCAGTTAACACTGAATAACTCTCTTTGTTTCCTTAAAATCCCGAACAATATGTGAACGTAGATATTTACTTCAACATTTTTTTCCTTGAATGATGAGGGGGAAATAAAAGCCTTCCAAACATTTATCATGCTTGTACTCAAGGGAATATTTTTGGAATCAGGCTGTTAGTAAAAACGTCATCTCTCCCTAAGTGGTCCCAACAACTGCTGTGGTTCCAGCAGTTCCAATGTCCTGTTACTAAAAACGTACAGAATGATTCAGAAATGAAGGTGGAATTGTGTAACGTATTCAGTTATAACAGACTTCGAATTAGCATCAATGGTACACTGTGTTTTGCAAATCAACACACATTACAAGTAACACCAGGAAGCATACAGCCTAGGGAAATTATTTCTCTTCTGTATTAAAAAGCACATACGTACAAACCTTGACTTTATAAAGAAGGGATATATGAAGGACATTATCCTTAATGAAGAAGTTGAACAACGCCTTCATAAGTCACAGGTAAGTCATTTCTGAGATTGAGGGCAGTGGGGAAAAGTCTTAAAAATCACCATAGGTCCGATAAGAGTTAGCAGGAAGACAGAGGTAGGGACTCAGCACATTTCAGGGTGTGATCAGGTTGGGGTGAATACCTACGCTGGACTCCAGCTTCTCTCTTGATAAGGAGCCAAACCAACTAAATAATTTTGCCTCTGATTCCTATGCTGTGCCTGTCCTGGTAGATGTATGATCACCTTACAGATGACTCGCGTGCCCATGGGATTGTGCAATTGCACACTAGTTCTTCAACGTTTATTTATTTTTTGGGGACACAGAGAGACAGAGCATGAACGGGGGAGGGGCAGAGAGAGAGGGAGACACAGAATTGGAAACAGGCTCCAGGCTCTGAGCCATCAGCCCAGAGCCCGACGCGGGGCTCGAACTCACGTAGCGCGAGACCGTGACCTGGCTGAAGTCGGACGCCCAACCGACTGCGCCACCCAGGCGCCCCTGCACACTAGTTCTTGTACGGCAAGAGTTCCATCACAATTATTCAATTGTTATCCAAAGAGGGGGTGTGGTTGGAAAGAAACACTACACCTGTGATTACATAAGTGTCTCCCTGCTGCCACGGAAATCTGTATTCACCAAGACACTTGCATCCGTGAAATGACTCCATTCATGTGAAAGCCACTCTAGCTTTTCTCTCTTGTTTTCTTTGTGTTCTTGACGTAGAAAGGATTGGAGGGTAAGACTGCTTCAGGCTTTACCTCAAAATAACAAAACATTTAGCAAGGCAGGGACCAAAAGAGATAAAGTCTCAATACTATGATTGTAATATGATTAATTTATATCAATTTCAAAAGTAGACAACTAACCCGTGGTCTTAGAATTCCTGGCCAGTAGTTTCACGAGTAGTTCATTTTGTGATCAATTGAGATGCACATAAATAATTTGTTCATTTTCTCTACAATGCAATAAAATTGTTTTACCGCTTACCTACTTTACTAGTCATGTGACTTTGGGCAAGTTGCAAATTCTCGGAGTTATACTTTACTCGTCTGTAAAGTGGGGATCAAGTTTATGATGAGAATCAAATCTGATTAAGAACTAAGCCCAGTGTTTAGTATCAGTGAAACATTAAATAAATAATTGGGTTTTCTCTTCTTTCCCTCTTCCCACACAGTCTCTCCCCCTAAACAGCTCAATGAATGCAGATTGCTGAAGACAAACTAACCACGGCATGGCACACACCCAGGAAAGCCCACTGTGGGTTCTGGTCTGGGGGACAGAAGTAGACGTTGAGTTGGCATTATTTATTGAGATGAAATATGAAAAATAAAGGGGCGCCTGGGTGGCTCAGTCGGTTAAGCGTCCGACTTCGGCTCAGGTCACAATCTCATGGTCTGTGAGTTCGAGCCCCGCGTCGGGCTCTGGGCTGATGGCTCAGAGCCTGGAGCCTGCTTCGGATTCTGGGTCTCCCTCTCTCTCTGCCCCTCCCCCGTTCGTGCTCTGTCTTCTCTGTCTCAAAAATAAATAAAAACATTAAAAAAATTAAAAAAAAGAAATATGAAAAATAAAAATAAATACAAGGTGCCAAGAGAGATTTTTCCCAATCTAAGAGAATGTCACAAGAATAGAGAATCCAGAAACCACCGTAAACAATCAGCATGATTTTAAGGTAAATCGAGTGCGTAATTCGGTTAAGGAATCCCTGGTCCTATCCATAGGATGTTCACTTTAACACAGTTGCTTCAGAACTACAGTAAGCTGACTCAAGATTTGCTAGTTACTTCTACAGAATGAATCCCTTCCGTCCATAGAATGCTTTAGGTTTACAAAAATATTCACATTCAGCAAGGATAAAACTTGGGAGTTTTAGATGCTGCCATAGTCAGTAAGTTGTGTGTCTGTAGTTAGTGCATAATAGCCTTGAAAGCAGAACATTGTTCTTGGGGGAAAAAAAAAGATTTGCAGCTGTATGTTCAGTCTCATAAATCTCTCCACCAAGTATGCAACTGGCTGGAGAGTGAGTGGTGTAGGAGGAGGCAGAGATCCAGTTCCTGGACAAACACTGGATTCTCTCTCCAGAGAATGAGTTTTCCTCTAAGCTTTATGCATTTTCAGTAAGCTATACCGCTGGCTATGGGGTGTCCCCAAAGAACACACTGTGCTATTAGCCTTGAAGAAAAATCAACCATGTATAAGAATGACTTTCGTAATAAAACAACAACAACAAAAAGCAACACTTGAGAACTTGTGTTTCAAATTGAGAAGTTCAAAGTGCCTGCTGGTTTCACACAGAATCTGCCCCCTTCCAGCCCAAATGGACCAAAGGTTAGCTTCAGATGCAGGCTCGCCCTTAGTCCACTTTGCTCAGTGTGCGGGGGAGGGGTCAGTCAAGGGGGACTATGGTGTCCTTACTGGAGGGGGAGGGGCGCCTAGGTGGTTCAGTCGGTTAAGTGTCAGACTCTTGATTTCAGTTCAGGTCATGATCTCACGGTTTGTGGTTCAAGCCCCCCATCTGCCTCTGCACTGATGGCTCAGAGCCTTCCTGGGATTCTCTCTCTCTCTCTCTGCCCCTCCTCGCTCATGCGCTCTCTTCCCCCCCCCCCCAAAATAAATAAATAAACTAAAAAAGAAAGAATTAAAGGAGGGAGAGATATGGGGAGCTCGGGTTCATTCCACAGAACTTAGATTCCAAAAGTTAGGACAAAAATTTGCCTTCCGGGGGGTTCCCTTCAGAGATGGGGATAACGATCAATGGAGGATTTGTGACCTGCCCTGGTGGCTTCCGTCACTTTCCCACATGCAGCTCTTGATTGCACTGGGACCACTTCCAAGATCTGCTTGTGCTGAGGACAGACAGCACACTCTTCACCTGGTGTTTCCCCAAGGCTATAGGAAGTTTTCAGGCACTGATGAGAAGCGACATACACACATCACAACCACAAGATCCCCTGGACTTCCTTTACTACTGAAGGAAAGCAATCTGTCATCAGGGAGCCTTCGTACCATAGGGGGTATGCAAATTATCACTCCTACCCCCTTCTTACAAAGTTGGCTTACACTGTAGGTACAGAAAGTTCCTTAGAATTCCACGTAACTGTGAACTGGGGCTTTCAGCAGCAGCAGACACACTTTCAGTGCATGTACTAACTCCCACGGGAGCTCATGGCTAAAAGGAAAGAGGCTCCAGAAGGTCAGACTTCCTCCCTGACCCCAAATTCTTTCCTACACAGGAAACTTTTACCCAATTAGCTGTTTGCCCTTAGGTTTTTTAACTATTAGGCACTTACACCCAGAAATTATTATGTTTTTTTCTGGATTATGCTAAAAAGCAAAATTGATAGAAAGGTTTTAGAAGACAGATTACTAAATGAGAGGCAGTACGCACTAAGATTATTCATCAGGCAAATAATTACATTACAACTTTGTTTCCATAAATGCAATAATACATTGTTTCACTCCTAGGGGGTGACCTGTAGTGTCTTGGGGGCATTACCTAACCTTGAAGAGTGACCTACAGTTTCATTCTTTTTATTCTATCTCCAAGGTGGTGCTGCTATGATCTGAGCTAAGAACAAAATTGTGCGTGTGTGTGTGTGTGTGTGTGTGTGTGTACTTTGCAGAGACAACACAGGTTGCCATCTAGTTGGTAGTGTTTTGGTGGGAAAAGTAAAAGGGTTATAAGGAGGACTTAGATGGACAACCTCTTTTTGCATGTGTTATCTGGACTAAGTAACCTTAGACCTTCTTTGTCATGGCGAATGGGAGCTGAGCACCCCCAGGGAAGGGAACTATGCTTCTGGTTTCTACTCTAGAATGTCTTCCTTATTCTACCAGTCCCTGGGGCTATAGATGGGACCAAGCAATCTGTGGGCCAGGGGAAGGGGTGCCAGTCAGCCTGCTCAGGACTGTCTCAGTTTAGGAACTTGTGCTGAAGGATCTAGGGAGGTTCCACGCTAATTTGGCTAAAGTTTGGGAGTAAAGCCCCCCTGCCTCCCGCCTCCCATGGTCTAGCAATAAACAGGAGGCATGGCCTGTGTGTTATACTCTGGCTCATAATAGAACTGTCTGGATTTGAAGACTGGGGTTCCCTCTAGTATCTCCATCCCTGGAGAAACACCTAATCCCTGGCAGAGTAGGCAACAGCCTTTGCCAAGATTAGCCAGTTGGAGAAATTGAACACCAGAAAAGTAAAATAATCTCAACACATGTGAAAGGCACCATGATAAAAAGAGGTTAGAGTGGGAGACAGCCAAAGCATAAGAGACTCTTAAAAACTGAGAATAAACTGGGGGTTGATGGGGGGTGAGAGGGCGGGGAGGGTGGGTGATGGGTATTGAAGAGGGCATCTTTTGGGATGAGCACTGGGTGTTGTATGGAAACCAATCTGACAATACATTTCATATATTTAAAACAAAAAGTTAAAAAAAAAAACCTAGAAGGAAAAAAAAAAGAAAGGCACCATGATATAATGGAAAGACCAAGCGTTCTGGAACCAAACAGACCTGGGTTAGTTTGGCTTTTGGCCATTTTCTTGCACAACCAGAGGCTAGGATGCAAACTCTGACAGTGTCAGCTATAAAACATAGCTAATCTCCAGCTTATGGGGATGTGACAAAGATCAGAGAGATGATACATATGAAGCAATTATCACTGTGCCCAGCACGATGCCCAACAAAAATGGGTTCCTTCCTCCTCTTATCTCTAAAGAACATACTAGACATTACATTACATTTCATGGTCTACGCTCTTGTGCCACCTCCTACCCCTGTGCGTCTTCACTCTAATGCCAAACTACTGGATTCTGAGCTGGGACTAAACTCCTCTGCTAAGTCTTTATGCAAGAAAGTGATTAATTTATAGGTTAACCCTGGAAAATGGACTTGGATTCTGAGCATTCAGAAATGGTCCAGGAAAGCGTTCCAGATGGCTGTGGCCAGTTTGGTCATATTCCTTCCGTCTTTCATAAAGTCCCTGCAATGAGCCATGTGGTGTACCAAAGCAGAGTTTGCTAGAACAAGGTGTCTGTTGGTTTGTTTTTTAAGGCTGGAGGGCGGAGACCAAACACAGGACTCCTATTTTAAACACTTCCTCTGCCTTGGTTCCCTGCCCCCAAGGAACCAGAGGGAAGAAAGAGATCATTTTTGCTCACGGAGGCCATGGTAGAAACAACCTCACTCTCTCTGTACATAATTCAACTCCATACGCAGTAGTAAGGACCAGGTACAAGTCCTTGAGGGCATCCCCCCACCAGCCGACGAGGTCATAGCCTTCCAGAGATTTCATCACCAGCTTCCTGAAAACAGCCTCATTCTAGAACCTTTAGAAATGAAAGTTCAGGCCACCCAACCAGAAATAAAGGTTTGGGAACCATACGTCACTGAGGTATGTGCTGAGGGAATACATACGGAAAACATATTTTTTTTCCCAGCAATTTCTCTGTATATATCCTATTTCCACAAGATCAGAAGCCCCTGACAAGAATGACTTCAAACTCTCCACAGGGTCTGAGACAGGTAAGTTGTGTTCCACACATGGGCCTGTAGCCCAGGATTCCGGCATTCACAGAAATGGGGACCCTGGTCACTCTGCTTCTTCCTTAGCTAGCTAAGGCAGGAGACAATCATGACAAAGATATGGTGTGTGCCTGGTCCCGATTACTCTGGCTCGGTGAAGTGGAGTTTGACCTCCTCAACTCCAGCTGTGGGTATGGGCAGGTGGCCACCCCACCCAGAACACAGTTTAGTTAGGGTACCATGATCCCACTGTGGTAACACAGCTGGTCACACGTAGCCATGACAAAGGCCGCCTTTTCCTTTGAGGTGCAGAGGGGCTCTGTGGGCCCTCCTTATGCAGATCTCTGGCTTTGTCCACCCCAGCAAAAAAGCCCCATTCAAAAACCCTGCTTTGTGAACTTCTCCTCAGCACACACTTCTGCCAAATCTGGGTGGCTCTTCTAGGTGAAGAGAAGGTGGGGGGGCGGGGAGTAAACATTTTCTCCTCAGCAGAGAAACACCTATCTTTTAAAACTAAAGACTCGGAGTGCCTGGGTGGCTCAGTCGGTTGAGCGTCCGACTTCGGCTCAGGTCACGATCTCACCGATCGTGAGTTTGAGCCCCGCGTGTGGCTCTGGGCTGACGGCTCAGAGCCTGGAGCCTGCTTCCGGTTCTGTGTCTCCCTCTCTCTCTGCCCCTCCCCCGTTCATGCTCTGTCTCTCTCTGTCTCAAAAATAAATAAACGTTAAAAAATTTTTTTTTTAAAAAATTAAAAATAAAAAAACTAAAGACTCAAAGTATATTTGAATTAAAAAGAAATTAACCTCCACCACCTTAACCTTTCCTTGGGACAGTGTGCAATATATTTTCCTTTTCTTTCAAAAAGCCTCTACTGCTCACAGAGAGCAAAACACAGCAGAATCTTCCCGTGGTAAAAGGCCACAGCTGTTCACTGGCATCCTTGCCATCAAATGGGGCTAAAGCCCCATCCTGAAATTCCACCCTAGGTATGGGACATGCAACAAGAGCCGTGTTTTAGCCTGACAGGGAGGGGAAGCTGGGTTTCTTGGATGCCACACGGCACCGCTGTAATGATTCGAAGCAGCTAAGAAGACAGCATGAAGAATAAGTGCTCGAAAAAGCGTTAACTGAGGTTTGGGGACTGCTTCTTGGCTTGTTTTGCTTTGGGCAAATTCTGGTATCAAGTGGAGCTAATCCATTTCCAAATGTGCTTGTAACTGATACACTGCAAGGCAATACCTCAATACCCAAAGTACACCATCCAAATGCCTTCGCAGCGTATTGCAAAACAAACTACGGAACACTGTCTTCCTTTGAATTTGAGGCGTGAAAATCACGGCAGCCCCTTATCTAAACACATGAAGGAATTATGAAGCATTATATCCATCTTTTATGGAGTCTGGGTGATAGTTCTCACCCTTGGCTGTTACATATTAAAGTCACTTGGGAGTTTCCAAAAAGTGCCGATGTCTGGGCCTCTCCCCACACCAACTGTGTCCGTATCTTTGGGTATTTTTTGAGGAGTTTCCCAGGTGATTCTGATGTACAGTGAGGCTGGAGAAACACTGGTCTGGGCATTAATTCAAGGATCTTTGTGTCCTTGCCTATGGCTTGTTTTAAACAAGAGGATTCTATGCAAGCCCAGCTCCCCGAAATGGAATTCATGGTACACGAAGAGCAGCAATTCACTTCTCACTTGGCCATGAATAGCTTGCTTGGGTCTTGATCTTTTTACATGTAAAATGGAGGTTATAACACATCCTCACTTCTATTTCAGGAAGTTGTGAGAGTCCAATGAGAAAAGTAAGTTTCTGGTACACGTTTTACAAAAGCTAAGCACTATTATTATAATCAGCATTATTAAACGTAGTTGACCATAGGATAAACTCAAACAGCCCAAATCATTTTAGCTACTAAAATGACTATGATGGTAGGGGTGGGGAGCAGGAGGGATGGAAATAGTATTAATTGGGTGACGTTGATACACCTCACACATTTATTGGTGTGATCAGTTCCTAGTTCAGGTTATCTCACTTAACCCTGGGTAAGTCACTTCATTTAGTTGGGCCTTAATTATATAATGAGAAGGTTAGACTGGGAGATTCTTATCCTGGGGTCCATGAACAAGTTTTAGACAATCTGTGAACAACAACAAACTATGTACAAATCTCTCTCTCACTCTCTCTCTCTCTCTCTCTCTCACACACACACACACACACACACACACACACAGACACCATTATTTTTCTGGGAAGAGAATCCCATAGCTGTCACTGAATTCTCAAAGAGGCATATGACCCCAAGATAATGTTAAGAATAAGCAGAAATCTTTCCAGCTCTAAGTTTCTAATTACTAATAGAGAAAATAATACCTACCATTGGTGTTGGAAATTCAACAGACACTTACATAATGTTGAATTTCAAACACATTTCATCTACAAAGCTACTCAATGGAAATCCTTGAAGAGAGCCAAGAATAAAAGATGAATCAATAAGCAGTAATCGTTGCCAATCGCTTTTGTCACCTCCCAGAAGTCAAACTGATTTGAAGATGTTATCAATCACAGAAGACCCATAAAACGAGCACTGGCCTAGAGAGGTCCTGTGGGGTCCGAGCATCCTTGGTCTCTGCCAGTCAAAGGCTCTGCAGATCCTGTGTGGTACTGATGAAAGAAATCTGTATTTACATGGGGGCTAGAGGACAGGCGGAGCAGAGACTAAAGTCTTAGGGCAGAGAGAGACACGTCTAAATTTTGGGACTTGACTAGAACAAGCACTTGAACCAGTGTCACACAAAACCCAGAATGAGGAAAAACCAGATACTAAAGCCCTGAGTGGAACAAGGTGTCTAATGAGGCTCAGAACAGACCTTGCTGGAGGCTATCTGCAGTCACATCATTAGGGACTATGCTTGCTATCATGAGACACCAGTGTTCATGCTCTGGGGCTTCCTTCTGACAGAAAACATTCATTCAGGAGCCCAGCTCAAATTCAGTGTCAGACTATATCCTAAAGACCAACAGATTTGGGCTGCTCAAATCCTTGGGACACAGAAAGTTCCGAGAGGAGGACATGGTTTTTTGCCTAGTTCCCAAAGCTCAGCCCTTTCACTTTTCAACATTTTAGTGATTTGAATTTCTTACTTGGCAAGAACGCCGTCTATCAGTATCATGGTACTGGATGACACAGCTATTCAGTAAGAACCAAGGCAGAGTGGCCCCACATGCAATATTATGCTTCTGTCCACAGGATTATCTAAAGCCCTGTGTTATTAAGGGTATTTCTGGCTTATATCTTCTCTGGATGTAACCAGTTCCACACATGTACGATAACGATTCCAAAGCATATGATCTACATCTGGGCATATCTGAATTCAAATACAAGTATTCACCACAGGCAAAATTCTTAATCCCTCAAAACCTCATTTGTTCCTATCTACAAAAATGAAGACAATACCTCTGTCCTAGGACTGTAATTATACAAGATAGAGCAGAGATCATGCACCTAGCATGGGGCCTAGCATGTATGGTCACTCAACAAATATTGCTTTAATTTATCTTAGAGCTGTTTTCACTTTTCTCCATTGAATCTACTGAAAGGGTGGGACATGTGCCCAAAAATGTTAAATGGAAAAATATTTTCTCATGCAAATATGTTCAGTGCTGACTGCCTCAGTATCTGACTGAAATAATATATTGTCTAGACATCCACCGATATGCTCAAATTCTTTTAAAAAATAAAAATGAGTACCAACTTAGTATCAGGCAAGATGCTAGGGATTTTCACATGATTTAACTTGTTGCTGCTGGTCTGTAGTACATTTTATGTTTGTCCTTCTATTGTAGAATATAAAGATGGGTCTCTGGTAATCAATTTCCAAGAATTCTATTTAGTATCTTAGAAATAGTAGGAGTTGAATAAATGAAATCCAATTAACTGAGATTTTTAAAAATTACTTTCAGCGCCTATTAGGGATCATATGGTGAGCTAAGTGCTAGAATGAAATCCCACTGGCTACCTGCCACTCTAAAAAAGATTTTTTTATTCTAGGAAAGCAGAGACAGTGCCTAGATCAGAGTCTCCACTGTCCCTGGCCACAGAAATTAATTTATTGACTCAAAAAATAAGTCAGTTTTATTGGGCATGCCATAAAAAAAAAAAAAAATTAGATGCTATCCCCGCACTCATAGAGCATGTATCCTAGAGGAGGGTTAAAAGAAGACAAATACATATCTGTGAAGAAAATAAGTAGGGAGGTAAGAAGGGAGAAATGAGGGGCTCTGGCAGATACTGTGGGTTTCACCCTCCCTACCTCTCTTTCTCTTGCCCTATGAAAGTTAAAATACTCAAATTCTCAGCACCCCCGGGAACAATCAAGCCACACAATTCCAGTCATTGGGATGTGGGTAAAAATGCTGCAAAGACTTTCCATCATAACTAAAGAGAAGGAGACATGTAAGGTCAAGTGTAAAAAGATAAGGAGGGCTAGATGGGTGATGAATACTAAGGAAGGCACTTGTGATGAACACTGGGTATATTATGTAAGTGATGAATCACTGAATTATAGGCCTGAAATCAGTATTGCACTGCATGTCAACTAAAAAAATAAATTAAAAATAAACAAACACACAAACAAACAAATAAATAAATAAATAAATAAAAGATAAAGAGGGATCCTGTGAAAAGCTATAAGAGAATTCTAGGAGGAAAGAATGGCAAATGCAAAAGCTCCAATACAGAGAAAACAATCACCGGTTTGAGGAACTAAAAGGGGATAATGGAGGTGAGCAAGGAGGTAAGATTTGAAAGACAGGTGGGGGTCAGATCATGTGGGACTGTGTCAGCCACAGTAAGTCTTTTAGATTTCATACTGAAAGCAATGCAGAAGCAATTGCTTCAAGGATCTCAAGAAAGAGAGTGGCAGAACCAGATTTTCTTTGGTTGCTAGACGGGGAACAGATGATAAGGCTGCAAGAATACATGTAAGGAGACCAATTAGGGCCACAGTAGTCCTGGTGAGAGATGACAGTGGTTGGGATTTGGGGACATGAAGACAAACAGATGCATCTGAAATACATTTTGGAAGTATCTTGAATTGGAGGAAGAAGAGAAAAGCAAGCATGACTTGTAGGTTTCTGGCCCAAGCAGTTGGGTGGATGGCAATGATATTTACTGAGATGGAAGAGACTGGAGGAGGAATAGGAATGTGCAAAACAAAGCATTCCATCAACTCAACATCCATAATTCTTGTTTCAGTGATACGACCCTCTGCCAAACGGATGTTTTCCCATTTTGCTCTCCATCATTTTACTTTCACAGGCTCTCCCCTGAGAACCACAAGCTGTAACACTAACAACATCTGATTTCATCTGGGAGATGAATTCCACTAGTGGGTGGAATTAAGAGACTCTGAAGCTAAAGGCAAAATGAGGGACTCAGCACATGACTTTCCAGAGTTCACCATGAAATTCTGAAAAGGAACGAAATGTGTAAAAATTTGCATCTGAGACCTCAAGTCTTGCATCACAGTTTAAATTAAATATTTGTGTGAATCATTAGTATCTTCCTTGTCACTAGACCTGAAGCTGTACGAGGCCAAAACCTCACTGGTTTTGCTCACCACTGGGTCCCCAAAGGGCACCATATGCGGTAGGCACTCAGTAAACATTTGCTGAAGGACATTTGTACAGATTTTTTCTGGTCAATGACAGACACTATTAGTTGTCCTCCAGTATCCATTGTCCCTTCCCTCTTTCTTAATAGAACCTCCAGTTTTTCTTGGGCACATGACCACTATTAGTTTCTTAGGGCTACCATAACAAATACCAAAAACTAGGTGGTTTAAAACAACAGAAACTCATTGTCTCATAGTTCTGGAGTCTAGAAGTATGAAATTAAGGCACCAGCAAAGCCATGCTCTTGCCAATGGCTCCAGGGGAAAATTCTTCTTTGCATCTTCTAACCTCTGGTGGTTGCTGAAAATCGTTGACATCCACGGGCTTATAGACGCATCATCCAGTCACATGAACACCTTCTCCTTGTATTTCTTCATTCTGTATTTCTTCTGTGCATATGAGTCCCTATCTCCAAATGTCTCCTTTTTATAAGGACACCAATCATGGACTATGGCCCAACCTAATGATTTCATCTTAACTCAATTACTTCTGTCAAGACTCTATTTCCAAATAAGGTCACATTCTCAGGTACTGAGGACTAGGACTTTAATGTATCTTTTTGGGGGGGACAATTCAACCCCTTATAGTCATTCAGAATAAACAACATTTCCCAGATTTCCTTGTATCTAAGTGCAGCCATGTGTGGTTATGTTCTAGCCAAAGGGATATAAACAGAATAACCTCCAAGAAATATCCTGAAAGGAGGAATAGTGCCATTCTCCTTCCCTTTTTCCTTTATGGATGGCTGGAATGCAAACCTAATGGTTAAAGTCCCAGTAGCCATCCTAGACCTTCAAGTGACCTTGGCAATGGAAACCGAGCAAAGTGAAAATACAAAATAGGAATCAGAGACCACAGAGACATATCTCAGCCTTGGACTGACTTCCTTTTAGCTTTTATATGACAAAGAAATACTAGTCTTGGTGGCTAGCCTGGGAGGCTCAGTCAGTTGAGTGTCAGATTCTTGGTTTCTACTCAGGTCATGATCTCATGGCTTCATGGGTTTGAGCCCCACATCAGGCTCTGGGAGCAGGGAGCCTTCTTGGGATTCATTCTCTCTCTCTCTCTCTCTCTCTCTCTCTCTCTCTCTGCCCTCCCCCACTTGTGCTGTCTCTCTCAAAATAAATGAATAAACAAACAAAAAGAAATACTAGTCTTAACCACTGTTTTGAAGAGTTTTATGTCACTTATAAAGAAACCTAATTGAAACTGATCTAAAGCCCCAACCTGTGGAATCTTCTGTAAATCATATACCAGTGGAGACAGTGAAGACAGTATTATATTTATCTTTACTTCTCAAGATACTTGCATTGGTCATGGAGAAATTCAGGAGTGTGGCTTTATAAAGAGATGCTCAGCCTTGGTAAGGGTCTTTTTTTTTTTTTTTAATATAAATTCTAGTTAGTTAACATGCAATGCAATATTGGTTTCAGGAGTAGAATTCAGTCACTTATATACAACACCCAGTGTGATAGTTTTTAATTTCTTCCAGGTATAGGTGAGTCTTGGCAGGGAGGGGTCCCTGACTTTATACTTGGAGGCAGTCTTAGGGTTATCGGATATTGAGGAGTCCTTCAGAAGGTTGACAGGATTTGGCCTCACACAACTATTCAGGTGTGACCCAGAAAAATAGGGTACCATCCCGTTCATAGAGGCCTGAAGGATCTCAAGGCTTTCACTTCTTGGTACTTAGCTTTCCTCCATCTCCAGGGATTCAGCACAAAGAAAGGGAATATTAGAGCCCACAGAAGGTCAATTTAGGAACAGTTCAGAATGGTACCAAGACATTTCTAAAACTTGACATGTCTTTCCTTTATCAAGCAAAGATTACTTTTTCAACAGTTCTGAATAAATGCATTTATTTTCAATTCAAGGTTAAACAAGTTTAGCAGTAAGCAAAAACACACCCACTGATACAAGTATAGTAATCAGTGGGGCCAGAACTTGATATAACGCCCGTAATTGCTGATTCTAAGATTCACATTTTAACAACTCTGAAATCAGATCCCATCTTTCAATGAAGGCATCTTATATTTGATGAAATACGTTAGATGATGCTCACTGAATGTCTACTATTGGCTTAATATTTCACTCACTGAATGTCTACTATGGGCTTGATATTACACACACATTTTCTTATCTGCCTGCGCAGTTATACCACAAAGCAATAATCATTGCCATTTTAAGATGAGAAATGGAGGTCTGGCACTTCTAAGAAAGTGAGGAAATCACAGTAGCATGCTGCAACATGGCAGGAACAGACCATTACATAGACCATGCGCCCCACGGTATCCCATTTTGGCTACTGCTTTGTTACATGTTTGCAAATATAAACTTATTTAAGCAAAAATTAACCATAAGACTCAGGATGTAAACAATAATTGCAACAAGCAATGTAATCAATGACACCTACAAGCATTTATTGTTTATTATGAGCCAGCTACTGTGCTAGGACACATTTCATTGTCACTTGTGACTATTATAAGTGTCATTTTAAAGGTGAAGTACTTGAAGCTTAGATTGGAGCTTTAGTAGTTATCCTGGGTCCTGTAGAAGTGGTGAAGTTGGGACTCAGACACCTGCTGTTTGACACTGAAGCCTGGCTCTTCACCATAGGACCAACAGGAAACTCAAGCGCTCAGGGAAACATGGGATGGGCCACAAGATAAGGAATGGGATGGGTCAGATGGAAAGAAGGAGAATGACAGGCCAAGGTAAGTCAGATATGCTTCTGGGAGATTCTAGAAGTGGGGGGGGAACAGGATGCTTGTGTAGAGTCATTGGCGGAAACCAGTGAGAAAGGACTTATGTCCCCAGTATGGCAGCAGCTTTCTAGAAGAGCACAGAAACAGAAACATATGGGAAATGGGAGAAGCAGGCAGGTTTCGTGGGTCACAAGGCAAAGGGCAATGCAGACTGGGAAGGCCAGCATTCAGGGAACTCAGACCATTTCCAGTCCTGAAGTAATCCTCAGGCTTATTCTACAAGCCCAATACCGCTGGATGCCTCTTAGAGGTGCCCATGTGTTCATACTGTGGGAAAGTGGGGAAGGAAGCATGCCTCCCTCACCAACCCTGTGAGACTCCACATATATCCTCATTTACCACATGATAAAAAAGTCCAAAGAAATGAAATAATTGGCCAAACATCACAGAAGCATGACGTGTACATCCAGGATTCCAGGATTCTGTCTGACTCTAAAAACCTAAACCAGTTTTTGGTGACAGAAATCGTAACAGTGGTTGCCTCTGGTGGGAGGGGCCTGACTGGAAAGAGACAGGAGGGGACTTTCTGGAGCGCTGGAAATGTTCTATGTTCTGATGGTAGTTACACAGGTGTGTACATTTGACAAAGCTTGTTAAACTATATACCTAAAAGCTGTATATGTGGTCATATGACCAGCTGAACCACCCAGGCACCTGAATTTAACACAATTTTATAAAGCTTTTGAGCTTCTCTCCCTAACTCATGCATTCTCCCAAAGGGGAAAAATTCCCCGATGGAGTGTGAAAAAATATTCCTCTTTCTATGTACAAAGCATACACTACACACACAGAGTATATAAACAGGTATATAGGGTATCTGTGTTATCCAAATCTCATGGGAGGGATGATTAAGGGGGGGAAAATGTCTTAAAAAGGCTCCTTAAGGGAAAGATAATAATATACAGGTTAGGAAACACTCTGCCCTGGGTGCCTGGGTGGTTGAGTCTGTTAAGCGTCCGACTTCAGCTCAGGTCATGATCTCACGGTTCATGGGTTTGAGCCCCCACGTCGGGCTCTGTGATGACAGCTTGGAGCCTGGAGCCTGCTTCAGATTGTGTCTCCCTCTCTCTCTTTCTGCCCCTCCCCCACTCGCCCTCTCTTTCTCAAAAATAAATAAACATTAAAAAAAAAAAAAAAGAAAGAAACACTCTGCCCTAACTCATTGCTACCCCTCCTTCCAAAATTCTCTTCACACTACAGTCTGGTCATGGCTTCCATTCTTTTCTTCCAAGGAACCATGTTGCTTTTCTAGATTTCTTGTATATGGAATATGCCCTGCATGTATGTTTGTGTTTGTGTGTGTGTGTGTGTGTGCACGCACCTACACACGTGAACGAATTGCAACCCTGTAAACACACATGTACATACATGTGTACACAATGCCTACACACACACACACACACACACAGAGTACACAGACACACTCAGGCTCAGTTGATTTCTCTCCATTCTTTAGATCTCAGATCTCAGCTCAAGCATCTTTCCTGGGGTAAGTGTTCCCTGTCATTCCTCCTACTGTTGTACAAAAATCAGAAACTCCTGTCCTTTTCTTCGTTGCGCTCATCTGTTCATAGTTATATATTTAAGAGTGGAATTGTTTGATTAATGTCTCTCTCTTTCTCTACACTGAAGATCTCTTGAAGGCCTGAAATGGGGTCTGGTGCATGGTAGGTGGTCAGGAAATACTGACGGAACAAAGGTGAGGAAATACTGACAGAACAAAGGTGTGGAGTTGCCCTGTCTTCTGGAGGGCGGTCAGAGCCTGACACGAAGACAGCTCCCTCCTCAGGAAGGGCACAGAGCAGCTAAGAGGTCTGAGATGAGGCCCCTCTCGTGCAGGCAGGGTCCCCCCCCCCCAGGCAGAGTGGCCTTTTCTCTTCCCTCCCCAGTCACACCCAGTGGTGAACAAAGGGACACTGACCCTACTGCTTTCTGTCAACTAAGGGACGACATGGCCAGAGGTGCAGCACGGGACGTAAGACATCACCTTTTATTTCCACCCATGACTTTGCTGAACTCAACTGGAAAGGAACCACGTTTAATACAGTTAACAGATGCATTTTTTCATCTGTGTCGATCATCATCCCACAGGTTGCTGCTGCCATGCCCAAACTGTCTTGGCTAAATTAATTAGGAACTTCAGATGATTTGCCCAGCCTGGCCTCTCTCAGTTCAGAAGGAAAATTCCATGGGATGTACAGGTTTGTTGCTATAAGGAAGAAAGTCCAAAAGCAGAACCGTTACTTTTTTCCTCCATGTAAGAAATAAGAATTTTTGAACGGGGTAAAAAGAGAACACAATGACCACTAACGTCTTGCTCTGACTCAGATAGTTCTGTTTCTATATAAACATGCAAAGAAACAAACAAAGAGAAAAGAGGCCCCATAAGTCCACATCCATCAATTCATCACAGCAGGAAACAAGAGAAGAAGCCAGGAGTCTTGAAATCCCTCCCAGAGTTGGCACCGGTTGCATGAAAACTTGAACACTGTTTCTCGCACGATTTAATTATTCCCACCAGAAAAAAACAAACTCTCCAGAAAAGAGCAAGGATATCTTTTGTTCCTTATTTGTAAATATGGCTCAAATTCCTTCACAGTGTGAAGGCTGAATGGTTTGCTCTGACAAGTATTTGATTCAACTAACAAAAGTGAATATTCTGTATCACTTTGGTGACCTTGTAAGAGCTAGTGCTGACCCAAGTGAGAGGTTGGTGCCAAGGATAAAAATTACTTATTTGATCTTCAAGCCAACACAGGTGAACATGTGACCACCCAAACAATTCATTTTGAATTAAATACAAATTTTTCCCACAAGAGGCATCAAAGGTCATACATCCATGAGCAGTTTAGAGGGGTTCAAGGTTTTATTGGGATATATCATCTATTGGGCTCTGCCTCATGGGTTTGTATTTTCTGAAATAATGCAATATGAAGCATTAGTAGGGCTTTGGGGCAGAGAAACCGGGTTTGTATCTAGTTCTGACGTTTGTAAACGGGGTGGCTTCCGGAAAGAGATTAACTGGGTCTCAGTTTCCTCATTTGCCATGTCAGAAGAACACAACCCAATCCCCCTTCAAAAGTGAGAAGAACAACAAAAGAGGGAACGCACGTGAAATGTGTGAGGACACAATGCAGGTGTTCAATGGGTGAATTCCTCAGCCTTTCTATGAGAGCACCGATTCACTGGATCATTCAACAAATTTGTTTCCAGCATGGCCTAAATTGTCAGGAATTGTGCTAAGTACTGGGAATATAGTATTTAAAACAGACAAGGTCTGTTACATTGACGGAGCCACTAGAGACAGATAGCTAATAAACATTTAAGTACTATGTTCAGATTCTGATAAATATTATGTCTTGAAAACATAAGACAGGGTAATATGATAAAGACTAACTGGGAGAAGATACAGAGAATATCACAGGGTATTTAAGGAAGGCCCCTCTGAAAAACTGACATTTAATCTGAGACTCGAGTGACAACGGTGGGACCAGTCATCCAGCCTTAGGCAGGAAAACTTGGTATTTGGGAGGGACAGAGGCAAGGCCAATGGAGCTTTCAGCAAAACAGGGTAGGAGATAATGTTATTCACAGTAGGGTCCAGATCATGGACACTGTAGTCCATGGGAAGGCATCTGGAACTTATTCTCATTGTAATGGGAAGCCATTAGAGGATTTTAAGTGCCAGAGTTGCTTAATTCGATTTATTTGAGGGCAGACATAAATACAATTATGATGTATTTGTGAAATGTAAAAATTCTTCCCTGACTATAGTGGAGGACAGCTACTAGAGGATCATGTAAAATAAAGTTCTGATGGATCATGTGGTCCAGAAATGGGTTTCAACTTGACAGGATTAACAAAAAAAGGGGTGGTGTCATTCAAGGTTGTGACGTGAAGCCATGTTTAAGTGAGAGTCATTAGCCTGCTTCAGATTCTGTGTCTCCCTCTCTCTCTGCCCCTCCCCTACTCGAGCTCTCTCTTTCTCTCTCTCTCTCAAAAATAAATACACATTAGAAAAAAAAAAACTAAGTGACAGTCATTAGACTGTAGCCCGTGGTCCTGCAGAAGAAACTATTTCTTTTCAAAGTAGAAGAAAAGAGGTAAGAAATAGAATTATTCCTCCTGGAGCAGTCCCTTCCTCCAGGATTTTAGTGTTCAGATGCTGATATTAAATGGCCTTATGCACAGAAAGGGCCTAGCATGGTGCAAGGTCAGGCACACAGAAGACAATAAACTCTGGTTCCTTCTCTTCTTTCCTCCTTCCCCCTTTGCCTTGAAATGAACCACAGTCTACTGCTATGGAATGCCTAATGGATGAGTGAAGAGTTGCCAAAGAGAGAGTACAGCAAACAACCTCCCCTAATCGAAAATGCATTCGATGACTGAACTTTGAGGGCTGCTGTATTTCGTGCTCCTTTCTAGGGTTGTAATGTGTGATGAAAGGTCCCCTGAGCTGGAGGTTTACAGATTTCATCTTCTAAGCAAAAGAACCATCTAAAGAAAAACAGCTCCAGATCCAAAGATGTCATGACAGGTGAGGATTCTGATGACACCACAGCTGTTGTTTTGTAGGCACGGAAGCGAGGAGTGTGGTTATGAGACAACGCAGCAACCTGATTAGAAAAGATGTGACTCGGGGCGCCTGGGTGGCGCAGTCGGTTAAGCGTCCGACTTCAGCCAGGTCACGATCTCGAGGTCCGGGAGTTCGAGCCCCGCGTCAGGCTCTGGGCTGATGGCTCGGAGCCTGGAGCCTGTTTCCGATTCTGTGTCTCCCTCTCTCTCTGCCCCTCCCCCGTTCATGCTCTGTCTCTCTCTGTCCCAAAAATAAATAAACGTTGAAAAAAAAATTGTTTAAAAAAAGAAAAGATGTGACTCATTGTTCTCTTTTTATAAGGGTCTGGATTCAGACAAAAGTAGAAATAAAGTCATAGTTTGGGGTCTCTTGTAACATCCCTGTTTGTTTAAGTCTCCAAGAATAAGCATGTTCCCACTGCAGGGAGAGCAGGTAATCAGAAGGGAAGGCGAGGAACGTACTGGAGTAAAGACAAACTGGTTTTTTTGTTGTTTTTTTGTTTGTCTGTTTTAGAGAGAGAGGGCACAAGTGAGCGAGGGACAGACAGAAAGAGAGAGAAGTGGGGCTCACTAGGGGCTCGAGCTCATCCAAAGCAGGGCTGGAGCTCACCCGATGTGGGACTCGAATCATGACCCGAGCCGAATTCAGATGCTTAACGACTGAACCACCCAGGCGCCCAAGACAAACTTTTCAAACAAGCTTGAGATCATATAAAAGTCTAATAACTGACCAAAACATCTAAAACTCAATTCCATTTACAACTGAGGTCAGAGTGGAACCCTCCCTGTTCTACATATTTTTAGATCCCCTGCCCTGCATCTCAGCAGTCCCACCCCGCAGCCTAGCCGCCTGATCAGCCCCACCTGCCTCAGTCAGCAGTGCAGAGGGACGGGGAGAAGACACGTGGGGCCAGCGGGCTAGGTGGCCCAGGCACAGAGATCCTAGATTACTCTACCCCAGTCTAGAAAAGGGTGTGAAGGCAGACCTTATCACACCCCCAGAGGACACATAATCTCTGAAATTCTTCCAGGAGTAAATTTTAATACAAGTGAGGGTCTCCTCTCATTATGAATTAAGGATTCTATTTAAACGGGGCAAGGAGCTCTCCTTTGGGACTGGGAAAGTCTAGAAATGTTCATAGGGGAAAATGGTCCTGAGTCTCTTCGGTCTGGGGGTCTGTCCTGTCCACAGGCTGGTGGCCCACATCTTAAAACTTTCCAATCCCCGTAAAAAGGCGAAATAAGAGAGATACACGGTACACATGAGAAACTTAGCCACAAAATGATCTCTGTTTTGGCAAGTAAAGTAGTGACATTCCGCAGCCACAGTCACAAAGGCTCAGGCACAAGGCTTTGTCCACATCAGAAAGCAGGAGAAAACCAGGACGGTGACCTGAGGGGTGAGCCTGGCATTCCACAGAGAGAACGGCATTGAAGACAAAGTGAGGCACTTGACACTTTGCTGGGGTGGCTCCTGCCAGTCACAGGCGCTACAAGAAGGATTCTGGCCAGAATTTTGGATCATTTCTCCCAGCCCGACCAAGCAGGTCAATCATTGCCCAGGTCAGCAGGCAAGCCCCTCCCGTGGGGTGGTTTCCCTGCTCCCACCCTCCCAGAGTGCTGCACGGCCACACACACACACACCACCCTGCAGTTCTCCTGGACAGGTGCAAAGGGCAACAGCAATGTGACAGGTCCGTGGCAAGAAGCCTCTAGGACTGGATTATACAAATGGAGTTTTACATAAGTGGAGTTATTCCATGGCAAATCGATATGGTAAACTAGGAAACAATTTAGTGTTTTCTAGGAGAAAATAATGTACTAAGTAATTTAAATGAGTATATTACACAGTTAAATTATAGGGAAGAGCATGGTATTCTCTGTCACTTTCATTCAACCAGCAGTACAGTTCAAAAATCTATCTCTATACATTCAACCCAATACAAGACTTTGGCCAATAGGAGCTACTCGGAACGGTCTTGATCCAGCAATCTTAACAATCCTAAGATTCCATTTGAGTGTCTCTATTAAGTGATTAAATGTTATGGTAGACAATTTAAACACATTTTTTCTTTTTTTGCTTGCTGGCCTTACCAGAATTTTCAACATGCTAATGTGCTTTGTGAATTTTCAAAGAGGGGGCAAAGTTTTTAACAGTAGTTAAAAACTGCTTTGATCACAGAAACGCAGGTCAGGGTATTTTGCTGGACCAGAGAACTGTAAAATACAACTTTAGGAAAGACTGCTCTAAGAAATTCTGTACTTCTCGGGGCGCCTGGGTGGCTCAGTCAGTTGAGCGGCCGACTTCGTCTCAGGTCATGATCTCGTGGTCCGTGAGTTCGAGCCCCGCGTCGGGCTCTGTGCTGACAGCTCAGAGCCTGGAGCCTGTTTCAGATTCTGTGTCTCCCTCTCTCTCTCTCTGACCCTCCCCCGTTCATGCTCTGTCTCTCCCTGTCTCAAAAATAAATAAAACGTTAAAAAAAAAATTCTGTACTTCTCTAAAACATATGGAGACCACTGTACCCCTTGAGAAACTAAGAATATAAACCTTGTGAAGTACTGGCTTGAGAAATTGAAAAAATTATACCAGGTTACCCACCTATCAGAGCAAATACATTAAGGAGTTAATTGACCGACTGACTGACAATACCTACAAGTTATTCATATTGATCAATAAAGATGGGCTAAAATCAGGTACATGGCCAAACAAAACAAGGTCTTCAGCTGCAGTAGAAATCCACTGCTTTCCCGAAAGCAAACATGCTTTAAGTTAGAGACCCATGAGAGTGAGTGCATATGCTCAGCAGTAAAGCAGAGTCTGCCAAAAATAATTTATACTAGGTGCTTTACTATGGAAATAAAGCATAAAACTCTTCCCCTGGCCAAGAGTTCCATTAGAAAATGATAAACTCAGCCTCGGCACAGATACAAATGCCCGCCCTTTATGCTCCCGGCCAACTTTCCTGCTCTGAGTATCTTTGGTGCTGTGCCCACTGCAGACCAAGGAGGTAGGAAGGAAGGGCCTGTCACACAGACACACAGGGCCAACAAGGCTTCTGCAGCTGGTCCAGAGCACAGGACCCGGTGAGCCTCTGGCTCGCTGCATGAATGACGTGTTCAAATCAGGGGGCAGAGTGAACCCCTCATCACACAGCACTGATTACCCAGACTGGATGTAATCTGTGCTCTGTGCACCCTTGAGCTGGTCTCTGCCGCCCCCCTTTCTCTGCCACTGGGTAATCCGGTGCCAGAGGGTAAGTGCTAGAAATCAGAGCTGTGCAGAACCAAGTCATGCCTATTGCTTTACTGGTTTACTGCTCCAGGAAAAGGACTGATGGGAGAGGTGGAGGGTGTAGAAGACATGAGCAGAGGAACGATCTGTTGCTTTCTAGCCTTGTGCGTCCTCCCAAGGGCCCAGATAATTAAGACATTAAGCGTACTCTGTGAACTGTTTTACAGATGACACAACAAAACTGGGGAAGGTAGAGGTCTTTTGAAGCAGAAAACCAATGCTCTCAACATCCTCTCATAGCATATCATATTTTTGTATAAATAAAAACAACGTGACAGATGGTGACTACACTTATGCTGGTGAGCACTGAGTAATCTATAGGATTGTCAAATCACTGCGTGTACACTTATTGTGTACATGTATATGTTAATTACGTTTCAATTAAAAAAGCTTAAGAAACCAATGCATAGATATAAATACATATATATTTATACATGTACGTATGTATATGTATGTATAAGTAGTCTGGAAGAATATAAATCAAAGTGTCAACAGAGATACACATGTCAATTATACTCAGTAAAGCTGCTTAATGTTAATAGTGGTTATCTCTTACTTATGAAAGATTTATAAGCAATTATAATTTTTTTTCTGCTGGTCTGTATTTTCTAAATCTTTTTTTATTTTTTTTTTAATTTTTTTTTCAACATTTATTTATTTTTGGGACAGAGAGAGACAGAGCATGAACGGGGGAGGGGCAGAGAGAGAGGGAGACACAGAATCGGAAACAGGCTCCAGGCTCTGAGCCATCAGCCCAGAGCCCGACGCGGGGCTCGAACTCACGGACCGCGAGATCGTGACCTGGCTGAAGTCGGACGCTTAACCGACTGCGCCACCCAGGCACCCCTGTATTTTCTAAATCTTAACTCTATATGCATTATTTTAGCACCAAAAAAATATCTAAAAGTTATTTTCAAAAATCTCTCACAATTCATTCAACTCTTCTGATGTTTGTGTCTTGCTTTGTGCATTATAAAGTGTTTCCACATATTTAATCCACAAAACAGCAGAAGGAAATATGATTATTGTTTCAGAGAGGAGGAAACAGGCTCTGAGATCGTTCCAGAACTCGTGCAAAGTCAAAGAGCTAGAAATTAGCAGAACCAAAATGGGAATCCAGATCTCCTCTTCCAAATTCAATCACCTCTGCCTTCTTTTTCTCACTATTTGCCACCTCATATGGTCTAAGCATGTTCCACTGGCTGTATAAATCCTCCAGGAATACGCTTTGTATATAATCGAAGCAGTAGAGTTATTATATAAGACTTCAGCAAAAAGCAACTATTTTATGTTCAAACTCAGTATTGGTTAAGGGGAGAGATGTGAAAAACCAAGGAAGGGCTGGAGACCAATGATGTACCATCAGAGCAATAGGAAACCTTTTCCTCCTAGTTGCTACATGACACACTCTTGGCTTCATTTCAACCCTCTCCAGAAAGGGAAAAGGAAACTGGTCCAAAATGAGACCAAAACACTCAGGGAGATCAAGAGAGCAAGAAAATGAGGCTACAGGTACTTAGACATTGCTGGATTGTTGGTACCTTCATTCCCGCCGCTGCCGCAGGGCCGCTGGGGTCCACGGCCTGAATGTGGCATGGCTTACTTCCTCGCACCACAAAGCCCCAACCAACGGCGTCACCAACGATCTGGAGAGGAAAACCACAATTAGCAATCTAGAAGACGGTCCCTGGCAATTTGCCTGTCCTTCCAAGAGAAAGAAAACCAGCCCAGGGTTAAGTATATGCGCTGGCATATCTCTTCTCCTCAACTCCATCTGTAGCTTGTCAGGAGAACAGAACACTTTGTTTCTATCACAAACACAGGCATATCTATGCAGAAAAGGTGGTCAGGGGACACCTGTTAGGCAGAAAGAAGCTTCCTCTGCGAGGGCACTACTCAGTAAATAACTGGCAGACTGCCTTCTTCTTAGGCTGCTATGCAATTTAATATCAGGCTCAAATGGAAAATTTAGAAGACTATGAAAATATGGTTGAAATTTCTCTCCAGACCCAATTTCTGTTCCAAGTTTATTCTTTTCCCCAGGGTCCAAAAGATACTTTCTTGATGTTCTTGCTACATCCTTCGAGTCCGAAGAAACAATTTATATTACTTAACAGTGGGAAATAGGAAAAGTTTGGGCTTTCTTGAAACACAACCTCTACCAAGAAAAGAAAGTGAGTAAAGTACATAAAGTCCACAATTTACAAGTGGGTACTAGTCCAAAAGCTGTTTGAAACTGGAGGGTGCCTTTCCCTAGAGAATCATTAGAATTGGCAGTTACATTCCCTGTGCAGCTCTCAGACGTGTCTTTAATATACACCCCAACTGAAATACAGATGACACACGTTCACAATCACTAGCAATGCTGGCATTTAAATTTAAGACCCTCCCCCCCAAAAATACTTAAAACTATAATCAACTGTTTCTCAATTGCTGGAGACGGAGGGCAAGGCAGGGAAGAAATTGCAATTTTTTAAAAATGTTTATTTATTTTGAGAGAGAGACAGACATGGGGAGAGCACGAGTGGGGGAGGGACAGAGAGAGAAGGAGACAGAGAATCCCAAGCAGGCTCCCGATGAGGGGCTCGATCTCACGAACTGTGAGATCATGACCTGAGCCGAAATCAAGAGCTGGCTGTTTAACCGACTGAGCCACCCAGGCACCCCAGCAAATGCAGTTTTTGTAAACAATCTCAAAAAGATGTTTAGGCCCTTCACCGGCTTGAGGGTTTACTGCTATTAGTTCATTATACCTAATTTCACTTCCAAAGGTATCGTTTATCGTTTCCCCTGGTACAGACATATTTCTGGTGCTTTCTTCATACTCGCTGGCTATGACTGGGCCCATCCTATCTAAACTCCTCAGTGTCCACGATGAATGTTTGCAGCCCGAATGGGTGTGGGAAGGTTTTTTTTTTGTTTTTTTTTTTTTGTTTTTTTTTTTTTGGTCCCTGGGGAAATAAAACAAAAGTTAGAAAGCTGGAGGAAAAGGAGAAGTGTTTTAAAGAGGATGTTGATGTGGTTTTGGGTAGAGACTGAGAGAAAGAGGCTGAGGAAGGAGAGAGGGCAAGATGCTGTCAAGCAGAGCCCTCCGATTCCATTTGAAGGAAGCCACTGGGGCAGGTAGTTGTAGAAAGAAGGCTGGAGAACCTCCGAGAAGCAGCAGGTGGCCAAGAGGAGCTCACAGGTACACAGTGTTCCAAAATCCTGTGCTTGTTTATATAACTCAAGACATGCTTAGCATCGTCAGAAGCAACATTCCTTATGGCAGAACAAACTGTCTCTTGGTTTTCTTTTTTCCCCTAAAGACTCCTCTAATATCTTAAATGATTGTTAGGATTAACTGCAACACAGAAGGGATTATTGGCATGATTTGCACCACCATTCGCCTTAAAGTCTGTAATTATATTAGACTAAGTAATGGAAATTTTTTCTTTAGGCCTCAGCAAAAGGAGTTTAAAATGCTGTATGAATCATAACTCATGTCAGGTCCTAATGCATTTTAGTGCCTAAGGGTCAAGAAAATCCATTGTTATAATTATGCCCCAAAACAAAAGGAAAATTAGAAGGTTTTCAATTCTGTCCCTCAGCTACACATTCAGACACTGACATGCTGACATGGCACGAGCAGGAGAAAAAACCCAGAGGATGAGCCTACCGTGAATGTCTTCCTTGCATATGGAGCCCCGGGAGTCAGGAGTTCCTCTGAAGTTACGGGTCTCTTCAACACTGTAAGACAGACACAAGGTCAAGGTGCAAACCCTTCTGGTCCCTTGATCATTCATTCAGCAGATATTTACTGATTGCCTCATCTATGACCATCACTGAGCACATGTGGCAAAGATCCCTGCCTCACAGTTTATACTCTGGCTGAATACAGACAAAATATTAGCAAACGTGAAAAACCCTAAGCCTAACATACAGAACCACAGAAAGAAGAAACAGCACAGGGTGAAGGGAAGCCAGATGCCAACGGTGGGGATAAGGAGTGGGATGCTATTTTTCTATAAAGAAAAAGTTTTCAGGGCCCTGAGTGGCTCAGTCGGTTGAGCGACCGACTTCGACTCAGGTCATGATCTCATGGCTCATGAGTTCGAAGCCCGCATAGTTCTCTCAGTACAGAGCCCACTTTGGATCCTCTGTCCCCCTTCCTCTGCCCCTCCCCCACTTGCAAATGCTCTTTCTCTCTCAAAAATAAATAAATTAAAAAAAAAAGAAAAGGTTTTCTAGTTCTCACATTTCTTTCTTTGGAATCCTGATACGTATTCAACAGGTCAAAGTTAAGAGAAAAATCTGCCTCTAGCAGTCTGATAGCCACGTTTCAAGAGCTAACCCCACACAACATACTGCACACAACCACTCACCCAAGCTTCACTTATTTTCTGATCAATATCCAGGCTGCGTGTACACATTCACTGCCTTTTTCCCTCAGTAGTGATATTAGAGAAATGTTCCACATATGCAGCATGTGCTAGGTACTATGCCAGAGACTTCAAATATATTATGTCATTTAATCATCACGAGTACTGTTTAGTTAGGCTCTTTATTGTCCCTATTTTATTAGGCTCTTGGTTGTCCCTATTTTATTCGTGGGAAAACATGAGTTTAGAAAAGTTAAATAGCTTCGGGATGTCTGGGTGGCTCAGTGGGTTAAGCATCTGACTCTTGATTTTGCCTCAGGTCATGACTGCACAGTTAATGAGACCTGGCCCTGCATTGGGCTCCATGCTGACAGCACAGAGCCTGCTTGGGATCCTGTCTCTGTCTCTGTCTCTCTCTGCCCTTCCCCTCCTGTGCGCTCTCTCTTTCTTTCAAAAATAAACTTTAAAAAATGTTTAAAAGAAAGAAAAGTTAAATAGCTTGGTTCAAGGTCTCAACCTAATTAGCAGAATCAGGATTCCAACTCAGGCATTAGATGCCAGCACCCATCAGCCACAGTACAATATGGTTCCTCCCATGCTCTGCCCTCTCTGTAAGCAGAAGAAAGGACTCAAAATCTCTGGAAGGTAGTAATGTGTTGTCCTCCTCAGACATCTGTTCTTATCAGCTGACTGCTGTTGCCCACCAAGGCAGCAAAGACAGCAGCCAATTCTGGACTTGCTGGCTGCCTAAAAACCTGCCAGTATGGTGGTCCCTTCTTACCTACGGGGATACGTTCCAAGATCCCCAGTGGGTGCCTGAAACCATGGACAGTACTGAACCCTACATATACTACTTTTTTTCCTATACATACATACCTATGATAAAGCTTAACTTATAAATTAGTCGCAGTAAGAGATCAGTACCAATAACTAGCAATAAAATAGAACAATTATAATAATACACGGTAATAAAAGTCATGTGAAGTAGTCTGTCTCTCAAAATATCGTATTGTCCTGTACTCACCCTTCCTGTGATGATGTGAGATCATAAAATGCTTATGTGATGAGACAAAGTAAGGTAAGTGACAGAGCCTGAGGCCACTATTGACCTTCTGACACTATATTAGAAGGAGGATCATCTGTTTCTGGGTTGCGGTTGACTTGGGTGACTGACCCCACGGAAAGGGAAAAGAGGGACCATGTAATGAACTTCTCCATCCATCCTGTGCTCACTAAGCACTGGAGAGGGGACTGCTTCGGTGGTCTAGAAAAGCCAGCGAATGGGGAGCCGGGGACCATACTAATCCAGTTATTCAGAGATCATGAACTTGGGTATCACAAAGAAACTGGAGGGGCCATGGCCAGGCCCCTAACCCAGCGAAGTGTGAGCCTCCAATTCCCTTTGCCGGCAGCACTCAGAGGTCAGATGTCAGTCCCAGAACATGTGTGCAGCAGAAAAAGAAAAGGCAGCATGGGGTGAGACCCAGATGAGCCACCAGGTAGTCTGGCCCTAACGAACACCCTCTCAGTTAAAGGCAATGACATGCTTCTTGTTGAGATGACAGGTGGCCAGATGCTTACTTTTGCTTTCAGGTAGCTCATAAAAGAGAAAATGAATTTATGTTCCCCCCCAAAAAGAGGGAGTAGGTCAAAACCAAGAAAAGAACCTCTTAGATAAACAGGATGTAAGAGAAGAGGTCCCTGGTTGAGGACTGAGACCTTTCAATTCCCTGTCACACAAATCTCTCCCTACCCAAGATAATCCTGTCTGGGTGAATGAATTCGGGTATAGAAATCACACGTACTGTAATATCTGACAGTAGTGACCACCTACCTTAATACACATTCTCTTTCCTGTTACTGAGATATAACTGACATATAAAATTATATTAGTTTCAGGTTTTAACATAATTATTCAATATATGTATATGTTTTGTGCAGTGATCACCACAATAAGTCTAGTTAACACCCCTCACCTCACATAGCTACAACATTCTTTTCTTGTGATGAGAACTTTTAAGATTTATCTTCTTAGCAACTTTCAAATACACAACACAGTACGATTATCTATAGTGACCATGCTGTATATTACACCCCCGGGACTTATTTATTTTACTTTTAAAGCTTTATTTATTTATTTAGAGAGAGAAAGAGAGAGAGAGAGAGAGAGAGAGCAAGAACAGAAGAGGGGCAGACAGAGAGAATCCCAAACAGGCTCTGCATGGTCAGCGCAGAGCCTGATGCGGGTCTCGAACTCACAAACCGCCAGATCATGATGTGAGTCAAGACCAAGAGTCCGAGGCTTAACCGACTGAGCCACCCAGGAGCCCCAGGACTTGTTTATTTTATAACTGGAAGTTTGTACCATTTGACCACCCTCACCCATTCCTCTGGCAACAATCAATCTGTTCTCTGTGTAAGTTTTTTTTCTTCTTTTTAGATTCCACGTATTAGTGAGACCACATATTTGTCTGTTTCACTTATTTCACATAGCATAATGCCCTCAAATTCCATCCATGGTGTTGCGAACAGCAGGATTTCCTTCTTCTTATGGCTGAGTAATATTCCATTGTGTATAAATACACCTCATTTTCTTTATGCATTCATCGATCAATGGACCCTTAGTTTGTTTCCATGTCTTGGCTATTGTAAATAATGCTGCAAGGAACATGGGGTGCAGATAACATTTTGAGTAACTTCCTTTCCTTTGGATAAGTACCCAGAAATGGAATGGCTAGATCATATGGTAGTTCTATTTTTAATTTTTTGAGGAGCCCCATACTGTTTCCCATGGTGGCTGCATCAGTTTGCATTCCCAGCAACAGTGCATGAGAGTCCCTCTTCCTCCACACCCTTGCCAGCACTTGTTATCTTTTGTCTTTTTGATAATAGCCATTCTAACAGGTGTGAGATGATATTTTATCATGGTTTTGAATCACACTATACTGTAATATTTGATCACTATACGAATAAAATAAAATAAATTATAAATAAAAGTATTTATTTTAATACACTTTCTCCTTCTGTTGAAAAAAGATAGAAACCCTGAAGCCCAGGGAATTATGTGTTAGCTTTCTCTTTCTGAATCCTTGGGAAGTTATTTACTCATCACAAGGACACCAATTATGGTAATATCTCTAGTACTTTTTTTTTTTTTTTTGGTCTGGTTTAGGGCTTTTATACATAGTTCTAAAAAATACATCCAGATATAAATATAATGATTAATTTTAAATGCCTTACTGTGAAGGTCTGTTTATCTGCTTGAGAAAAATAATCACACATAAGCTCACTGTACCTTGGGAACCCTCTTAAGAGTGAGGGAGAAGCTTGTCAGAATATAGG
Source organism: Lynx rufus (assembly GCF_022079265.1). Classification (NCBI taxonomy): domain Eukaryota; kingdom Metazoa; phylum Chordata; class Mammalia; order Carnivora; family Felidae; genus Lynx; species Lynx rufus. Next base: position 49,177,497 of record NW_025814826.1, on the reverse strand, counting down.
TAAGAGGTAGGACTTACAAACCACAAAACAATAGAGACAACCACAGCAGAGTCCCAAAAAAGGCAACCTGACCTTTCTTTGCTGCCTGCTTATCAGTAAACGTTTCCCTTTGTGACTAGGCATAAGGAGAAAGAGGAAACAATACAAACCCACCTCAGGGAATGCAGATGTTAGTTCATTTAAGCAATTAACACTCTGTTCTCATTCTACTATTGTATGCAGTGGAAAGCATGCAAAATGGCTTTAGCATAGCTGACCCCTTCCGGAAGCTGAATTCTTTTGCTTCTAACTTTAGATACACCTATCAGATTTCGATCAGGGCTTCAAAAAGCCTAGTTCTAAGAATATAGCCCTCCTTTCTCATTCTGCCTTATCACCAGTGTTTCATTAATTGAAAACCTGGTAGCATATGGGTGCTCAATGATTTCCAGCCAGAGTCAGTGTGGAAACAAGTTTCTTCATTCATTTGCTGCAGGTTACAACTCTATTCTTTAGCTAATCCTCCAGAACGCAGCAAAACGTTAGATTAAGTAAAATACCACTTGCCTAACAGAGTTTTCTCTTAAAACCCTTTGAACAACATCTATTGGTCCTTATTCTAACACATGCTCCCCGGCCCCAAAGAGAGGATACGTTCACTGAGGGAACCGGTCATGACCTTCCATCTTTGTACCCCCAAATCTGGCGATGAGGGAACAAGAGCAAAAGGAATGAATTCCCTTCCCTGAAGGTGATATACTGAACTGAGGGTGAACAGGGCACTGAACAAATGGAGTCGGGGGTGTTTTCAAGGCAGTGATTATTACCATCAGAGACCACGCAATCTAATCCTAGGAAAGAGGTGGGTAACGGACTTTGAGAAGGTGGTCGTATCTGTGAGTTACAGGTTCCTGTGGGCTGAAGAACTGATTGGGTCAAGGAGGAATTGTGTCTAAGCACAAGCTCATCGACAATCTTTGTACCTAGATTTTTTTTTTTTCCTGGAATGTAAAGGCCATGCAGTTTGATCAGTAGATTTTGAAACTGCAAGGCACCAAGAGTCATTTCTGGGGATAGTTGGGTTTTGCACAGATCTGTGCTTCTTCCTTGGGGGTGCTAAGGACCCAAAGACCTCTGCATCTGTTCAAACTCTCTTCAGGACCGAGGGGCATCTCCCAGCTGATACCTTCAACTGTCTTTGGAACGACCTCTGAAGACAGCTGCCTTGCCCACGGTCAGGCCCTCCTCCCAGGGCAGCCAACATCAAATGACTGGTTAACATGAGGGTTTAACAGAGTTGAGTCCCAATTTGGGACAATTGTGAAGGGCCATCCCACCTCCAGAGCTCCCCTTGGGGTCAGTGCAGCCTTCCCTGACGCTACACTGCAGCCCGATTCTCCCTGTGCCCAAATCTGCGTGCTTCCCTTCCTCTCGACAGGCCTTGGCTCCACGAGCATGCTGTCACAAGATTCCCACGCACTAGCCTGCCCCGTCTGAGAATCTGCTTCCCGGGGAACGCAGCCCGCACGTGTCCCAAGTGCCCCACAGCCCCAGCCAGAAACGGGGCTGCCTTTCGGCCACTCACCGGACTTGGGGTTGCAGAGCACAGGGGGGCTGCTGCTGAGGGTGGGGCTGCTGCTAAAGTAGCCACTGCTGCCACAGCTGCTCATGCTGCTTCTCCGCACCGCAGACACGATCTTGATCTCCTTGCTGGGGCTGACTGTGCGGGCCAGAAACACACAGTCAGGAGGGCGGCGGCCATGAGACACAGGGGCTTTCAGCCATGAGACACAGCAGGCACGTCACGCGTGCCAGAAAAAGGCACCCTGGCCTCGGAGTCAGAGGAGCAAGAATCCGACTTGCAGCCTTCCACTCGCTAATAGCATCACCTGGGGCCACTCGCCTCAGTTCTCTGAGCCTCAATTTCCCCAGCTGTGAAGTGGGTATAATGCAACACGATTGGTACAAGGAGTGGGTTATATAATGTACGTGAAAGTACGCAGCCATATAAAACGTTATTTCAAGAAGGACCGAGCCCATCCATGCTAGGCAGTCCCTGGAAGGGGGTAAATTAACTGCTGGCTATACACTTAATGGATTAACAGTAATAATAAATGCCTCCCGATCTAATAGCAAGTCATGAATCACCCAGAGCCGTGGAAGGAGGAGATTAACACACATTAACATTTCGGCTTTGGAAGTGTATGTGAGGCAGCAGTTTTGTGATCTGATCTAGTTCTCTTTGCCACAGAGCCGGTGGCTCTCAACAGGGAGAGGAGAAGGTGTGTGTTCAAATGAAAGAAGCCGTAGGTAGAGAGCATCCCGCTTAGTGCCTGGAACATGGAAAGCACAAAATAACTACTGGCTTTTATGGTGACCATGGCCACTATATCCTCTTTCTCATCAGTGTCACTTTTCGGGTCTATTGGGTCCACAAGAAACCGGCAAACCTTAGAGCTAGTAAGAACGTGAACAGGTACTCGGCATTTGCGGGAGACTGCGACCTGCGACCCTGAGGAACACGTGATGTGTGTGTGCACACACCTGACCCTCTAGTGCTTACTCTCTCCTCTTGCTTCATTCTTTCTTCCACCCTGGCTGTGTCCGAGGAGCTCCAGGGCGAGGGAGATTGGGGAGGAGAGAGCAGAAATAGAGAGAGTTAAGACAGAACCGGTGTGAGATCCGGCTCTGTCCACCACTTTCTAATGGTGTGACCTTGGGTAAGCCCCTCCATTGTTCCAAGCCTCAGTTTCTCCACGCATAAAATGGGGATAAGAAAAGTCCTTCCTCTTTAGGATGTTGTGAGAATTAATAAAATTCAGGCACATAAGCCTAGCTCAGTGCCAGGGGCACAGAAAGGACTCGATATAGCTACAAGTACTCTTGCACCTCCCACAAATAACCACATTTTCAAGACACACATTTTCATTGTGCCCCGAGTTTCAGGTGAAGCCCAGAATTTCCAAACCTTAGGACAACCAGTTCCTTGAGTCAATGCCAAGTTTTCAGAGGAGTTGAAGATATCCTTTTAAGTACCCCTCTTCTTCAAATGACACATCAAGTTAACCTTTTCCGGACGAGTGGGGTTATCTTTGTGAACATCTGTCAGCATCATTTCTGTCAAGGTTCATTGTAAATATGGGACTGTTTGACCTTCCATGTAACGTCCAAGGCTTTACGAGCTCCTCTGTTTGCTTTTCACAATTTTTCTTTGTTCTGGGTCACCCCTTCCTGACAGGTTGACAATCAGTTGCCTTTGACTTGTCTATGCCCTCAGAAGTCTTTATTTACCATTAAAGCACACAGTTTTTCAGTGCTGTGATTTAGAAAACTGGATAATTAATGACATATAAGAACTGTTTATCAATGAAAAGCAAGTAAGGCAAAATGAGAGGTTAAGAGGTCTTGTATAATGTAAATACTTATTTTATAAAACGATCTTCATGACATCTAAGTTGACAGCCCAGGAACAATTTGGTAATGCTGGGTTTCCCTGCCCTCCACCCCATACTTCTTGGTTATGAATAAATAAAAATGTGCTGGAGAGGGGCGCCTGGGTGGCGCAGTCGGTTAAGCGTCCGACTTCAGCCAGGTCACGATCTCGCGGTCCGTGAGTTCGAGCCCCGCGTCGGGCTCTGGGCTGATGGCTCAGAGCCTGGAGCCTGTTTCCGATTCTGTGTCTCCCTCTCTCTCTGCCCCTCGCCCGTTCATGCTCTGTCTCTCTCTGTCCCAAAAATAAATAAACGTTGAAAAAAAAATTAAAAAAAAAATGTGCTGGAGAAACTAATTTCACAATGCTGAGTTACTACCCTAATACTTCTCAAAAGACAAATGCATGTGATCAGTTACATGGTGAAACTGACATACCGGACATAAAACTGGTGGATTTCCGATTGTCGTGGCTCTGCTTCCTCAGGCAGAAGGGACTGTCATGAGTTTCCTGGGAAGAGGGGGACTTCTCATTGAGCAGCTCCATCAGTCTGCGCCTCCGCCGGAAGTTCATTCTGAACTGGTAGAGAAGGTTGCTGTCCACAAATGGGTGCTTGTTGGACACTGAGGAGAAAGAACAGACGAGCATGACTGGCATCCTGGCCACTGAGCACTGCAGCCAGAAGATTCCACCCAACGGGGACAAAAGTCTTAAGAAAGAGTTTAATTCTACAGATGCCGCCATGAGCTTGTAATCCACACATGGTCCCAAATTCCTTCTGTACCGTGCACTTTAGAAATTTACTAATCAATTCCTCCAGGGGAGCTCTGCCTGATCTCAACCCTGATCTAAGTCAGACTCTTCCTGGCGTTGCCCCAGCCCCTACTGAACCTCCCTCCATCTGAGCACTTACCACACTGCACCTGCATTATCCATTCACTTCCCTGCCTTTCCCACTCAACTCTAGGCTCTCTGGGGCAGTGATCACGGCTTCATTTAGCCCTGTGTCCCCAGTACGCAGCAAAGTGCTAGTCCCATAGCAACACATCCAATTACTTTTTAACTTTTTTATTTGGAAATAATTAAAGACTCAGGGAATTGCAAAAATAATAGAGACTCCATACCGTTTATTTGCTTGTTTGTTTTGGTGGTGGGGAGAGCACATCTTTTTCTCCCAACTAAGTCACTCTGCTTAAGGGCCCAGACCGTTAATCATTCCGGCATCTTGAAATCCTAGACTACCATGTGTTTGGCTCAGAGTAGGTACTCCATAAAAGGCTGGAAGTGAATAGTCTGTGACAGGTAGATAAGCAGCATATCCAGAACACAACCTAACTTTAAACTGTTTAGCGGCTAGTCTATACCACTTCCCCCTAAACCAATCTGTGGGCTCGTGGTATGACCGTGCTGGGTCAGCAAATGCAAGCTTGGGGTGTAGCTGTATTTATTGTGCACACTTGTTATGAGTAATTCTTCTGGTCACATGGATATCAGAATCTCAAAAAGGTGGGTCCCTATTAAGAGACTCCACTGCCAACGTTTAACTTAATGATTCATATGGGTGTTTCACACTCTTCAAATGGTGATAAACTAGTCACTTTGGTGAAGTGAATGATGTTGGCCCCAAAGACAAATATACTTAATTCAGGGGTAGTTCTGCATGTTCTTAATAAATAATGCATCCTTGGATTTGGGAGATGCTGAATGCATCCTGAACCAAGAGATAAGCCAATTACACTTTGATATGATATCTACACAAAGTGGTTCTTTTTTGGATAGTCAAATTTTTATAGAAATTTACTACATCACTACATTCGAAAATACTGTAATAAAATTTTGTAGGTAAGTTATTTATTTCTGGCAGACTTTTCTGAGTTTATTAAGATTCTTTGAATCCTCAAGTTGACCTTGGCAACAGTATCTTAAATTACAACCTGAAAATACACAGTTCTATATACATTTATTGACATCTACTGTTTTCTCTTTGGACTGTGAATTATATGAAACATTAGCCCTGCTAATAAATAAATCCAGAAAAAAATTCTGAATCCAAACAAATTCCATAATGGCTAAAAGTACCTTAGAAAGTACTTTTTTAGTGTTTATTTATTTTTGAGAGAGACAGAGAGATAGGACATGAGTGGGGGAGGGGCAGAGAGAGAGGGAGACACAGGATCCAAAGCAGGTTCTAGGATCTGAGCTGTTAGCATACAGCCTGACGTGGGACTCAAACCCATGGACCATGAGATCACCTCCTGAGCTGAAGTCAGATGCTTAACGGACTGAGCCACCCTGGTGCCCCTAAAAAGTGTTTTTAATTGAAGCGGAAATATGACTATCAATTTAATCTCCTCAGGCTTTAAATACTGACCAAGGGTTAAAGTCATACCCATTCTCCATTCTCCACCTCCCCAGCTCTCCACTACCTATGGCTCAGAGGATAAACTGAGCACCTAAGATAAGATAAAAGGGTTAAATTTAAATAGTCCTTATTCATCACATTCTCTCTCCAATAGTGTAAATGACCTTAACCGTGACCAAATCAGGGAAAAGAAAAATTGGATTCGATAGTAGACCATACCTGTTTAACATAATGCAAGCAGATTGTAAGAACTCAAACAATTATACATTTATTATTTCATAACCACTGTTGTTTTTACAGTTACCAGCATGTACTGATGATATATTGCCATTTGGCTTCTGGGAATTCAATTTTATGACGCACCATATTTAACACCCCACTGAAAGTTTCAAGGACTTATTTGGATTTTAGTGTGTGAGGAGCAGCCACACTGTGAACTGAGTATCTCCATGTGTTCATCCCCCAGCTGTGTGGCTGGCATAGCTGGAGTCCAATTCTCCTCTCAGAATAGAAAAATGACAATTGCATGTGTCACTCGCATTGTTTTCAATGAATTATGCTGCTTCTAAAAGGGTTCTTTTTCTCTCTCTCTTATTAAAAGTTTAATGACATGAACACTGAATACCGCGCACTTGCTTTGTTTGTGAGTGTAGCCTTAGGTATAAAACAGATAATCGTAGTTACAAAAGCTTAAAGAGCACAGGTAGAAGCCATACTATAGCATCAACCAGTCACACAAGGCATCATTCATGTATCCGACAATGTGAGCACCTGCTAAGTGGTGCACGCTATCCCAGCCATCTATCTTAGCGTGGTGACTGCAATGTGACACCTGTTCTGTTCATCCTTTCAAGCCCATACCCTGTTTCAAATAATAACAAAACAAGTAAGCTGGGACTTTACTCAACATTTTCTTATGCCGAATAACTTCTAGAAATGAGTAGCATGCAATAAAAAGCAATTGTTCTAGAATCCAATGACGTCAGTTTTGATCCCAGTTCACCAACTTGACTGGCAGAGTGATTTGGGCAGTTTATTAAACATTTTAAGTTTGTACGGCTTTGCTGTGAAGAAGAAATGGAATAACTGGTGTGAGAGATTCGGAATGTCATCTGGAATCTACTGAAATCTAGTGGTTTAAATCTTCTTGTTCTTACACTCATAAAGATTGACTGCAGCCTTTGGTCATTTAAGTTTCTGCACAGAACCTGTTTCTTCTGCCTTTTCTGCCCTTCTTTCAAAGAACACTTCACCCATCTCCCACACACAGGTCTGTCACCTTTTCACTCATGAAAAATACGGAATCTTAACCAGATATCCAGATCTAGATTGGCAACTATCCCAATGGGAGATGTTTAAATCTCAGAAGAGACAAAAACAAGAAGTAGGGAGTGAGTTAAGACACAGGACGTTTTAGGAAGTAACTAGATGAAGAAAGCCATTTTTATAGCCATAAATTACATACATAGAGTCTCAAGAAATACACAATGGCTAAATGACATATAGTTCGTATTCCGGAAAGAAAAAGGAATTGTTTCTCTCCATACTTTAACATGACATTCTCTATATTAAATACAAAACCATTTGCTACATAGGAGTCTTGCTTTTTGCTAAACACAGAAGAAATTACCTAAACTATGGGGGAAAAAATTAAAGGGAAGGAAAGACAAATCAATTGGCAGACTGTGACTGGTGTCTCTAAATCTGGAGACTGTTCCAGTCCTTCACTTCTCAGATCTCAACACTATACGGGACTTTTATTTAGAGTAAATGTGGTGTCACGAACAATTCAATAAACTTCATTCTTTGCTCCTTGAGAATATGAAGCTGTAAACAGGAATAAGTAAGAAGAGAGAATATTCAAAGTGAGCATTCAAGATCTAGTATTATTATGGGAAAAGATAGGATTCAGTAGGCAGAGAGGGAAAAGTTAGGACCTGAGGTCCCTGGGTGGGGAAAAACACCTATTTTGGAACAACGCTGGGAGTGTCTGACCACAGCAAACCCCCTCAGGGGTAAGGTTCATCTTAAGAATGTAACAGACACCACTTCTCCCCCTCAGGTTCCTCTCAGGAATTTGAAAAAAAGACCTAACTAAAAATAACTAGTAGACCATTAAAGTATGACCTACAAGGAAGGTATGGCCATAGACCACCCCTCATACAATGGAATCGAGCCCATCAGGAATGGACAACTCAGCACCCAGAGCTATCAAGCCAATAAGGGTAGGACCTGCGAAGGAACAAGGGGGAAGGGTTGGGGTGTTGACCAGAACCTTGGAAAACAAAGATCCTTGCCTATTGCCACGAGCATTCACTTTCAGAGGTTCCCCCCTCAGTAAAGAGAGCTTTCATACCCTGATCTTATACTCTAATAAACTTTTGCCTACTGCTCATTATATTTTGCATCCACCTCTTTATTCTTCAAAGCAGCGAGACCACGAATCCTGGGTATTGAGGTAAAAAAAAAAAAAGTCCTGCAATATTCTGGTTGTGCTCTTATAATTACAGTTGTAATTAAAAAGTGATAATTATTGACTCATTCAATTTATATTCCTGTGACTTATGAAGACTTCCCTTTTATACTGGTGGCATTCCCAAGGGACTTGACTTGGCTTGGTATCAAAATAGATATAAAACAGGAGAAAAAGCAGCCACAGCCAAAAAGCTAAAGCCATTAAATACAAGAGGGTCTAACCGCTTATGAAAGCGGGGGTTCTAGAAGCACTAAGCTCACAATGTTGTTGATATTTGGTAAGAGAAAATAGATCCTGATTCACAGTGTGCCTTTACTTTTCAGAAAGCATGAAGGAAATGGCATGTAATCTACCAAAATAACAAAGTGACATAGTTGACTTTTTGTGGATAATGTGGCTATGTTTTTCTCTTATAAGTTGTTAGGATGACTTTAACAAACACAAAGAGATTTTTTTTTTTTTAATTTTTTTTCAATGTTTATTTATTTTTGTGACAGCGAGAGACAGAGCACGAACGGGGGAGGGGCAGAGAGAGGGAGACACAGAATCGGAAACAGGCTCCAGGCTCTGAGCCATCAGCCCAGAGCCCGACGCGGGGCTCGAACTCACGGATCGCGAGATCGTGACCTGGCTGAAGTCGAACGCTTAACCGACTGCGCCACCCAGGCGCCCCAAAGAGATTTTTAAAAGTGATTATCGGGACACCTGGGTGGCTCAGTTGGGTAAGTGTCCAATTCTTGATTTTGGCTCAAGTCATGATCTCTCGGTTCATGACTTGGAGCCCCGTATCAGGCTCTGCACTCTCAGTGTGGGGCTGCTGGGGATTCTCTCTCTCTCTCTCTCTCTCTCTCTCTCTCTCTCTGCTTCCTCCACTCATTCTCTCTCTTTCTGAAAATAAACTTTTTTAAAAAAAGTGATTATCTACAAGAGGGGAAATTGGCTTCTACTCTACTGACACATATAATCTAAGGATGAATATAAACATTTATCATCTTGAAACCTACAAACTCAGCTGAATATAGAAGACATTTTAAGCTACTTATCTAGTTGAAGGGAGGAAGGTCACATACTTTCATCTATCCTTGAAATGTCTGCTGGCAAATGACCTAACACAACAGGCATCGTGAAGTAAGTGAACTGAATCCGGCAGTGTGATAAGGGGAGATGGACGGGAGTGAGGGGAGAGTATGCACAGACACCAACTGCTCCCGGGATGCACTTCATCAAATCTTTTTATAGGATGGTCTCGGGGCACCTGGGTAGCTCAGTTAGTTAAGCATCTGACTCTTGATTTCAGCTCAGGTCATGATCTCATGGTTCGTGGGTTCAAGCCCCGTGTCGGGCTCTGCATTAACACTGTGGAGTTAGTGCAGAGCTGTTAGTGCAGAGCCTGCTTGGGATATTCTCTCTCTCTCCCTCTCTCTCTCTCTCTCTCTCTCTCTGCCCCTCTCCTGTGCCCTCTCTCTCTCACTCACACACAAAATAAATAAATAAACAACAACAACAAAATAAAGGGTGGTCTTGGATCTGGGATCACGTAAGCAATTTAGCAGTGTAAAAAGAGGGCTTAAGCAGAGGGGAGATAAGGATAATGGCTGTCACGGTTAAGAAGAAAGATCAGCAAGGATGAGGATGGGGGGACCATACTACACAAGTAAACTGGTGTCAAACCTAAAAGGTCTTCAAGGTCACCTGAAAGAGAGGAAACCCTCACCAGCTGCCTGACTGGCATCTTCATCATCATCGTCCTCCACAGTGGCACAGGTGGGTGTGGCTCACCCTTCCCCCAGGGTACAGTGGTGGGTGAAAGATCATTCTGGGCCATCAGGGCTGTCACTCTATCCCACTCCTCACTTGCTTTCTTACCTCATACATCCCTGTACCTCCTCCCCAAAGGACCACTTAGCACCTGCAGACCTTGCCTAATAGTATTGACAAACCTCAAGGATAAACAGATGGCTGATCTAGTCCTCAGACTTAGCACTTCTAAAAGGCTAATCAGTTCTCCGTATGAAAATATTGCACCCTCTCTGCCAATAAGACCAAGGCTTTCAGCTGTTTCACGCATCCAGTGAAGTCTTTGCACGCTTTGGTCTCCCTGCTCTTGCTAATACACAGTCCTTCAGACTAGTCCTTCAGAGTCCAAGCATCTCAGGTCACTTAGTATATTGCAGATTTTACAGACAGACTGTCAAGACTAAAAAAAAAAAATACTAATATAATGCTTTTTATTAATGTGTTTGGTGGAAAACCAGAACTGAGAATGAACTACAACAGAGGGTCAAAGCTATTTTTTTTTTAATCTGAGATATACTGAAGGCTGTAGCCACCCATCTCAAACCATCCTAAAGGGGATGCAGGAGTTGAAAGAGCCCTGCTTCCCAAAGGAGCAAAAGTCCTTGATTCAAGAACATTGAGCAAGTGTATTTAAGTGCCTATGCCATGTAAGGACAGTGCTAGGTGCCTGGAATATAAAACTCTTCAAAAGGCAATAACAACAGTGAGTCAGAGAACTAAAATAATTACTTCCTGAGCACTGACAACAGTAATAAGAGGATATGAAAACAGGAAATTGGTTTTAGAGTATAAAGTCCTATTAGCTGACAATACTAAAACAAAACACAGTCACAAAGCCAGAACCCAATTACACCAATTTAATTGATTGAAAGGAGGTGAGGAACCAGGATCAAAGTGAGTCTAGTAAAGATGGCAGAAAAGAAGAAAATCAAAACATAGTATTGTGATTGTGTAGGTTTCTGCAGCCTCCATGTCTTACAGCCAGAAATGTAAAGGTAATAAACAGATGGCAGGTCAAAGTATGTTTTATTCTTCACTATGCATCATTAAATAATAGCCAGGTGCCTTCCAAGGACTAGAACCTTTGTTAGTGACAAAACTCAGAACAAAGGGTATGTTTTTCAGAGACTAAATCATACCAAGAGCACAGAGAGGTCTAAAACCAAATTTATTTTGTCCAGGAAATGGAGTATCTCACATACAAAAGTCAATGAAAAAACTCTGTAACTCTGTTCTAGATCTTTTGGGCTTCTTGGCGTAAATCCAAAGGCCTAATGAAAGCACCTCAGTGTTGATTTATTTCACATGTATACATTCATCACGGAGTGTGTATAACATACTGTGTAAGGCCAGCATGGATGAAGCCATCACACTTATATTAAGCTCTACCCCACCAAGGCATCTGATGCTGAGAATATTGATAACAATAATGAGAGTAAGAATCGGCTAGCATTTGTTGAGTGACACTCTGTGCCAGGTCCTATGCTTAATAGCACATGCATGATTATATCATTCAGTTCTCATAGCAGCACTATGGGAGAGCTATTATGATTATTCCCATTTTACAGATGAGAAAACAGGATTACACAAGGTAAACTTACCCAAGGTTCCATAGTTATTAACTGGAAGGTCCAAGACAGAAACACTGACAGGTTGACTCTGGAACCCCATCTTGTAATCTCCTGGCTAGACTGTCTCCCAACCAAAGATATAACAATGCCAAATGAGGAAGTGAATAACCTTACAAACACACACACACACACACACACACACACACACACACACACAAAACAGAATTTGCTTTTCTCTCATTTATTCCTGTCTATAGTTTACAGAAGGCAGTTTGGATGGGCAGATTTCCACAAAACTCTTCACCAGGCCAAAACATTTATTACCTTGGAATTGCTTATTGAAAGAACAGAACGATGACGGTCTCAGATGGCCCTGGGTTGAACACCAGCTTCACTCTGTTGTATTGTTTTGTTTTGTTTTTAAATGATGAACTGCATTGTATTTGTCCAAATTATACAGATGATTTTTTTCACTTTCCATTTTACTCAGCCTGAGAAAACACTGGCAGAATCCTCAAGATTATTCATCTTTGATACTCATGTTTTGTTCAGTGCTGAATGCCTAGTCTTTACTAAGTTACTTAACTGCCCTGAGCTTCAATTATATTCATCTGTAATATGAGTTGAAGAACTAATTGCATAACATAGGTAAAAAAGCCCATTATAGTTTCTGGTCCTTACAGGCACTCCATTAATGTTGGCCATGTGTGGGTCTCCTTGAGGGCCCAAGGTATCAGTACCCAAAAGATACCTTTCCAAGGTATAAGACTTTGCAGACATCACCCATGTAGGGGAAGAATCTGGAAGCAACTTCAGGTGTTCTGGAAGAAAAGGAGGCATCCAACCTACACCAGATCAATTCAGCTGGGCCAACAACATGGAGAAGGATATCCAGTGTGATGCTAGAGGTACCCAGGAACCATGGCAGGTGAAAACCCACCAAAACCCGATTCCCAGATGGCATTTTTTTTTTTGGTGGCCATGGTGCTGAGTTTCTTTCTTTTTTGTAGTTTAATTTTCTTAATTTACATCCAAATTAGCATTTAGTGCAACAATGATTTCAGGAGTAGGTTCCTTAATGCCCCTTACCATTTAGCCCATCCCCCTTCTACAACCCCACTAGTAACCCTCTGTTTGTTCTCCATATTTAAGAGTCTCTTATGTTTTGTCCCCCTCCCTGTTTTCATATTATTTTTGCTTCCCTTCCTTATGTTCATTTGTTCTGTGTCTTAAAGTCCTCATATGAGCGAAGCCATATGATATTTGTCTTTCTCTGACTAATTTCGCTTAGCATAATATCCTCTAGTTCCATCCACGTAGTTGCAAATGGCAAGATTTCATTCTTTTTGATTTCCACATAATACTCCATTGTATATATATACCACATCTTCTTTATCCATTCATCCATCGATGGACATTTGGGCTCTTTCCGTACTTTGGCTATTGTTGGTAGTGCTGCCATAAACATCGAGGTGCATGTGTCCCTTCGAAACAGCATACTTGTATCCCTTGGATAAATACCTACTAGTGCAATTGCTGGGTCGTAGGTAGTTCTATTTTAATTTTTTGAGAAATCTCCATACTGGTTTCCAGAGTGGCTGCACCAGCTTGCATTACCACCGACAATGCAAGAGATCCTCTTTCTCCGCATCCTCGCCAACACCTGTTGTTTCCTGAGTTGTTAATGTTAGCCATTCTGACAGGTGTGAGGTGGTATCTCATTGTGGTTTTGATTTGTATTTCCCTGATGATGAGAGATGTTGAGCATTTTTTCATGTGTCGGTTGCCCATCTGGATGTCTTCTTTGGAGAAGTGTCTATTCATGTCTTTTGCCCATTTCTTCACTGGATTATTTGGTTTTTTTGGGGGTGTTGAATTTGATAAGTTCTTTATAGATTTTGGATACTAACCCTTTATCTGATATGTTGTTTGCAAATATCTTCTCCCATTCCGTCGGTTGCCTTTTAGTTTTGCTGCTTGTTTCCTTCGCTGTGCAGAAGCTTTTTATTTTGATGAGGTCCCAGTAGTTCATTTTTGCTTTTGTTTCCCTTGCCTGTGGAGACGTGTTGAGTAAGAAGTTGCTGCGGCCAAGATCAAAGAGGTTTTTGCCTGCTTTCTCCTTGAGGATTTTCATGGCTTCCTATCTTACATTTAGGTCTTTCATCCATTTTGAGTTTGTTTTTGTGTGGTCCAGGTTCATTCTTCTGCATGTCGCTGTCCAGTTTTCCCAGCCCCACTTGCTGAAAAGACTGTCTTTATTCCATTGTATATTCTTTCCTGCTTTGTCAAAAATCAGTTGGCCGTACGTTTGTGGGTCCATTTCTGGGTTCCCTATTCTGTTCTATTGATCTGAGTGTCTGTCGTTATGCCACCCAGATGGCAATTTCTAACTCTTCCCAGAAAGGTTACCACAGAACGTGCTGTAACTTTACTGTAGAGCAATTTATCAGGTGCTCCTTATGAGACTGAAGAGTATGGTACATTCAAAATAGGAAAAAGAAGATATTCAAAAAAGAAAGAAATCAGTGGTGAGATTTAGGTTGTTTTTTTTTTTTTAAAAAAAAAACTGTCTTCCTATATTTTCTATATCATTTATATCTGTATTCACCTTTTCTTATACCAAAAAGGGATATAGATATTGGAAAATCCTTGCCTACTTTTTAAAAGATAAACTTGATATTTTGAAATCATTTTAGATTCATAGAAAGGCAGCAAAACATAACACAGACAATTCCCATTCACCCCAGAAGCCCCCTAATGTTAAGATAATCATGGTGCAGTGGTCCAAACTAAGACATTAACCTTGGTTCCCTTCTATTTCAAGTATCACTTAGAGCGATAAGGAACTCCGTGTGTGGACAAAAGAAGAAAACTATTCCTTGGAAGCCCATGTTTCACAGGGAAGATCCCATAGTCACTTAATGATAAAGACATTTGTCCTTGTGGATGACAATGCTGGCTGCTGTCCAAAACACATTCTCTCTTTCTTCCGCCTTTATTATTTGCTCAGGGTAGCAGTGTGCCTGGGTAAAAGCATTAGTTCACTGATTGCCTTCCACCAAGGGGTGACCATGTGACATAGTTCTGGCCCATGTGATATAGATATAATTCCCTGGGAAAGGCAACCTCTCCTAAAGAAAAGCAAAGTCTTGCTAGGTGACAGCTCTCGGCCATTCTATCTTCTTCCTGCCCACAGTGCAGACTTGAGGCCTGGCATCCATTAGGAAGGGCCACACAGAGATGGATGGGGCTATATCCACCTCTTACCAGCCCAGGATTCTCCACCTGGAACAGCTTGCTGCCTGAGCTGTTCCAGGAACTGCTCTATTCAAGCCCGTCATTACTACATTTGCCGTTATTTGCGGCAAAACAGAATCCTGATGCTGTTCCAAACCCAGGCTTAGAGACATGAAATTAAAAGCTCAAAAAACAAATGCTTTCTGTTTATTTGCAGCCCACACCTTGTAACAAACTATGCTTGATTCAGAGGCCAAGAGGGATAAGACATAAAGTCACACAGACAAAAGATATGCCTTCCAGCAACTCATCTCTGACTCCCCTGTGATTGAACTGGTTATGGACAGTCCCTCGGCCTCAATTTTTACATTTGTGGAAAAGAAATTACAACAACTTCATCTTTTAACCAACACAAGTGAAGTTAATAAACATACAGGGACACATAGATGTCTGAAAGGTCACAATAACGCCAATGCACCATTAATAATATTGTTCTGCTGTCAGCGAAAATCCAAAGGATCCCACAACGAAGAGCAGAAATTTAAGAAAGTGCTCCAGAACTTTGGGTTATATACTGGATAAGCCCTTTCTGAGTAATGAGAGAACCAGTCTAAGTGATGGCAGTCAACAATTTCTGACTTGTGGAAATATTTAAAAATCAAAGGGAATATTAAAAAAACAGAGGTGAAAGAAAATATGATTGTGAAATCAGTGTGCTGGGGAAGGGAGAATTGTCGTCACCATTCCAGAAATTTGTGTCACTGGCACCCAGCTTTATGGGGGTGTCCAAACCAACACTGCAAAGTATAGGTAACAAGGTGCTTCTTTAACACAAACATTCAGGAATTTAGCCACAGACAAAGATCTCTGAGATGAGGGACTGAAAAATGACATACACACTCACCAGGATATCACCCTGCCCTGTACTGGTTTCAAAAAGGTCTAGAGGGAGGCTCTCCAGAATAGCAGCCACAGGTCACATGTGGCTGCCAAGCCTTGAGGGGTGGCGAGTCTGAATTGAGATGAGCTGTAAGTGTAAAATCTGCACTGGATCTTAAAATATTGAGTATGAAAAATAAGAACATAAAATAGCTGATTGGTATTTTTCATGTTGATTACATTTTGAAGTGGTATTTTGGAGACAGTGAGTTAATATATTACTGAGATGAATTTCACCCGCCTCTACTGTTTTTACTGTGGCCATGAGAAAAGTTAAAAGTATATCTATGGTTTGCATTTGTGGCTCACATCATGTTTCCATTGGAAGCACGATGGGCCTAGAGTAGGGGCTGGTTTTCCATAGGAACAGACCAGCTAAGCACCGAACAAGTTCATCCCTTTAAGTGTAACACTTTGAGAGCTATCTGTCATAGAAGGTAACTCTTATCCCGAGCTTCTGATAGCCAAAGAATCGAGGGTTGTTCTTACCGCAGTCTTTTTCCCCTTCACACTATGTCCCCCATCCTATTTCCTTCATTTTGATGAGGAAGCACATTATGTTCCCACTTGATAGGAATCCCTGCTCGAGATTATGCTCTCAGCAACTGTCAAAGAGGACTTCAGAAGTCCTGCCATATGTAGCAACGTGGATGGAACTGGAGGGTATTATGCTAAGTGAAATAAGTCAGTCAGACAAAAACAGATAGCATATGTTTTCACTCATATATGGATCTTGAGAAACTTAACAGAAGACCATGGGGGAAGGGAAGGGGGAAAAAAAGGTTACAAACAGAGAGGGTGGGAGGCAAACCATAAGAGACTGTTAAATACAGAGAACAAACTGAGGGTGGATGGGGGGTGGGGGAAAGGGGAAAGTGGGCAACGGGCATTGAGGAGGGCACTTGTTGGAATGAGCACTGGGTGTTGTATGGAAGCCAATCTGACAATAAATTATATTAAAAAAAAAAAAGAGGACCTCAGAGAGACGGGAATAGGCCAGTGGTTAAAAACCAGCACCTTCCCCTTCTCCCTGGACATGGCGGCTTTGGTAATTTCCAACCACACTGAAACCTGGGCAGGAGCCAAAGGAGTGGCTATAATAAAATGGATAGAAGAAGTGGTGAGGGGTTGGGGGGGGCCTCCTTACTGGGTCCAATGTCATCACTGGGACAGAGAAGAAAGTGAAGGAGAGCTTTTTAGAGAAAAAAGCTAGATAAAATGTTAGAGACTTTAGAATTTTATGTCAGTTTTAAAATAACTTATATAGGGGCACCTGGGTGGCTCAGTCAGTTAAGCATCTGACTTCGGCTCAGGTAGTGATCTCATGGTTCATGGGTTTGAGCCCTGCATCGGGGTCTATGCTGACAGCTCGGAGCCTGGAGCCTGCTTCAGATTCTGCATCTCCCCCCTCTCTCTTTGTCCCTCCCCCACTCGCACTCTCTCTCAAAAATAAACATTAAATAAAATAAAATAACTTTTTAAATAACTCTATAAAAACATTATTCTCCAAATTAGATTAAAATTGGTTATGAATATTAATTAACACATATTTTCCCAACTGTAATCTGGATATGTATGTGGTGTGTGTGTGTGTGTGTGTGTGTGTGTGTGTGTGTGTAACTCCTTCTTTAATTTTTAACTTAATCCTGTTGCATAGTCACACCAATCAGAGTTGACCATATGGTCAGTTTTACACCTAGCAATCACTCCAGGGTACTAATATGCTTCAGCTTATTTGGCCAATCCTGGTGGAAGAGGGGAGGAGGGAGCGAGGAGGAGGAGCTATAGGTCCGAACACAAAAGACAATCCAGACAGACTGTCTGAGAGGGGACCCTCAGCTAAGAGAAGTGAGTTCACGTGAGTGGCTGAGAATCTAGAACGAGAGGCGGCAAGTTGGGGACTTTCTAGAGCTACAAGAATGGTCTGTGATGTAAAAGAGAATGGAGAGATTTCACTCCTTAAAGGAGAGCCTCTTAACTTTCTGTCCCACCTGCCTCCACCCTGCCTGGAGGGCTGTGGTCAAACTTGTGTCCATCAGTAGCCAGGACTTAACACCACAGTTTCCTGACCAGTGGGAGAGAGAAGAGTCATATCCTGATCCAAAATCTGAATTGTCCATTCCACCCTGATACGTGTTTCTACTATACCTGAGACGCTCGTCTACACGTCCCACTAAAAATGACCACTGAAAACCAGCTGAGTCCTTAAACTGCCACACAACACCTAACTGAGTAGTACTTAATACAAGACTGCATAGTTTCCATATACTTCAACTGCACAGAGATTGTGTGCCTCTGTTTTAAGACTTCCTCGTGTTGTTAAAGAAATGCTGCATTTGGATAAACTGAGGACTATGTACAGCTGGGACACTGGACAACAAGCCGTCAGGAGCAAGGCAGGAGTTGGTAGGAGTGCATGTTTCAGAGCCAAATGCTGTCTGTAGCTAGATCAGTGTCTGTAGACCTGACAAGTTATACTAATGTCAACTAAAGACTGAAATATTTACATTTCCGACACTGTTGACAAAAGGCCTCTGTTCCTTATGCATTGCACTCTTTTGGAAGATTACATGAGCTAAGGTATCTCTTATTCCCTTCACACTTTCTAATAGTTAAGTCCTGGTGTAGCTACAAGACCTGTTTTCCTTTAACCAAAATCAACACTTCAATGTGTGCCAATGCATCAGCCCTTGACTTTCCCAAGCAACCTGGCTCCCTTATGTTTACACTGCAACAACATTATGGCTGTGTACACGTTTCTTCTTGCTTTGGATTCAGCTACAATAAAAAGTGAAACGGAGCCAAAGCATATCAGAAGGCACAGTGGGATAATTCCCAGAGATTCTAAATTGAGAAGGTAAAACAATTTTATTAGACGATGGCTGTTGATAAAGATTGTGCTTGAAATAATTATTGAAAGTGGACTGAGAAAATATTCTCTCCAAGCAGTACTTTTGTTCCTATTCAAAGTTTAACATGAAAGAGCTAAGAATGATTATACTAGTGCCAAATACTGTATACTGTCATCTAAAACAACAGGAATAACAATACCAAGTGCACTGATCTGGGGGTAGAGGATGAAATGAACTAACACCAGTAAAGAACAGTCTATCACTTGTGCCTACCTAAAGCATCCCTCCCCTACCTGGTGAGTCTGTCAGTCAAAGGGTTCTGCCCATCTAGGGTCAAGACGTGGGCAGGTGACCCGGGTTCAGCCAATCAGAGTCACTCCCTAGGGTTTAGCACGGAGCTAATTTCCTGGCTCTAGGTGGCTGGAAGAGATGGCCCTTTCGTCACTAGTTCCTGGCAAGTGGATTCCCAAGAGCTGCTCTAGTACTTCTCCAGGCATCTGGTTTTTCAATGTTTCCTTTAACTGTCAGCTAGCTCTGCCTATGTTTAAAGCAAATAATGATTGGGGCTGCTTATACTGAAAGAACGCTAGCTGGTATAAATACTCAGCACTGTGCCCAGCAAATGGTAAGGTTTCAATAAGTGGTCACTACTGCCATCCATTCATTTAACACCTTTCTTTCTTTCTTTCTTTCTTTCTTTCTTTCTTTCTTTCTTTCTTTTTCTGAATAGTCAATATACCAATGCCAAGCCACTGGGGACACAGAGAGAGAAAACCAATTCTCTGTACTCTAAGCACTGAACATTCTAGTTAAGGGTAAAGAAAAATGAAGATACTGACTGGATACCATCTGTAATACAAAAATCTTCTTGTTGGTAGCAAGAAGTTACCAAAGGCCAAAAGTAAGAGAACGTGAGTAGGAGAGTCTTGATGGACAGGAAGGGAGGGTAGGCCAGCAACGGTAGGTTGCTATTGACAGAGACTCTCTCCTTTTCTGACTCTATAGTCAGATTCTCCTGAACCCTCTTTTCTATTAGGCCTTGACCTTGGCCCCCATCCTGTCTTTGGCTTGCCCAGCCCAGTCTTAAAGAATCCCCCTAAGTCAGTCTGGTGAGAACCACCCCCTCCCACCCTCGATATTCAATCACTCTTGATATTTGACCAAATTTCTCCTCTTCCATCTTTGCTTGTAAGTCCTTGGCCTACCTTCCTTAAGAATTCTCTTAAACTGGTTTAGCAAGAATCCCTTTAGGGGCGCCTGCCTGGGTGGCTCAGTCGATTAAGCGTCTGACTCCTGATTTCAGCTCAGGTCATCATCTCACTGTTAGGAGATCAAGCCCCGTGTCAGCCTCCGCACTGGGCATGGAGCCTGCTTAAGATTCTCTCTCCTCCTCTGTCTCTCCCCATCTCTTTCTCTCTCTCTCTCAAAAGAAAAGAAAAGAAATGAAAAGAGAAAAAAGAAGAAAAGAATCCCTCTACGCTTGATGTCTTCCTATTAATAAATTTCCATCTCCTGACCCCTTCGTTCTGTCCTCGCAGTATTCAGAGTTTGGCCCCATCTCCCTTCACCACTGCAATACTCCTATTGCAAATAGTCTTGGGGCAAGTCCTCCTTAGTGTTCTAACTGTCAGAATACTCTTCTTTTCCGCAGTATCACTCAGTCTTGGGCCAGTCGCAATCTTGCCTTCAGCCTCAATCATCAGGGCCATTTTTCTTCCCTTCCTCCCATCCTCTCTCTCTCTCTCTCTCTTTCATCCTTTCTTTAGGCAGGCTATTCCAGGCTCAGGCTGAACTCTTGTCAGTGATCGTAATTACTGGTAAGATGGGGCTAATTCCTGTCTGGCTCTGGCATCTAGCTTCCTGGGTGGCAGGTTCCAAGCTCTCTCTCCATGGCTGTCAGACCGAACGTCTCAGCTACTGTCTTCCGCTGCAGAATGGGATAATCACAACTACCCCCGAGCAGCTGGGAGGATTAAAAGGCTAATATACATAAAACCACTTTGGGAATTGCAAAATGTTATATAAATATATTCTTAAAACAAAAGAAAAAGAAAGAGGGCTTGATGAAGTGTTGAAATTGTTGAAGAGCTCTGACTAAATCTTTAAAAGAGGAAATTATACGCCTGGACAGAACAGCAGTAGCCTGATTATCCAGGGTCAACTGCTGCAGCTGTGAACAATTTACCCGTGTGATTATCTGCTTTCTATCCCCCTCCATGTAAGGAAAAGAGAGCTGGAGAGCAGCTAAGGCAGTTGAGGGAGATACTTTATGCGAGTAGAGAAACGTGTTCGCGGCATTTTGCGAAGGTCATACAAACATCTCCAGGCACCTGGTCATTGTTTGGGGCATGGGAATCGTGTATTTTATGAACCAGCAATTTTTATGGTTATGACATGTGCCAGGCCGTGTGAGCTGACGCAATACAAGTTGAGGAATTTTCTCCCTCACCTAGTGGAGCTTATAACCGGCGTTCAGTCGTCGTTGCTGATGAAGAGTCAGATTGCCTGGATTTGAATGCTGAGTCTACCATTTACTAGCTCTTGTCTTCAGCAAGTTTCTTAACCTTATCTTTAAAAGGAGAATAATTATGATACCTAACTCGAGAGGAGTAAGTAAATGAGTAGAGTGGTTACAACAGTGGCCGGCACGTGGTAGGGGCTCTATAAATGCTAACTGTTATTTACAATGGATCAGATCGCCTACCATAGCAGGCATTTGGGGGCCATAAGAAGTAGACGTCCTGTGGAAAGCTTTGGCCAACTGCTATTATGTAACCTCCACGGCAGCTCTGTGCAGGGAGGAGGGTTACCATAGCAGCCCTGATACAGAAGGGCTCGCCTGGGGGCCTGGCCTGTGACTAGCATCTGGGAACTTGCCTTTTGGAAGGTTCCCTAGGTAACTGCACGATAAGGCAACTTCACCCACCTGGGGACCTGAATTCTGCTCTGCCAGCCTGCCTACATGGTTTGTACAAACACTATGATTTATGGAGAATACGTGTTTTCCTACCGGGAGTCTGCAATGCTGAGAGTTGTGGCTGGCCAAGCAGGCAGAGTGTACCTCCGTGAGCAACCCCCAACAAAAACCTCGTACTCTGTGTCTCAAATGGGCTCCCCTGGGCAGAGACACTGCACATGTGTTAGTATATGTCCCTGCTGGAGGAAGGAGCCAGGTCTGTGTGGCCCTGGGAGGGAGGACAGGAAAGCTGTGTCTGGATTTCTCCCGATAACATCTGATGTGTCTTTTTTCCCTGGATGATCCTTCTCTGTGTCCTTTCATTCTGATAAGTTTTAGCCATGAATCCAACTATATGTTGAGTCCTTTTGGAACGTGTGGGTGGTCATATGATCTCCCCCCCACCCAAAATGAAAACATAGCTTTCAATGGTATAGAATTCTAATTTCACAAATCTAAAAACCTAAAGAATGGAAGAATTGAGATGTCAACATGGCTACTCAGTAGATGGAGGAACTGGGATCTAATTCCTGTCTGTCTCCCTCCCATGACAGTGTTCATCCCACTGTAGGTGGCCACACCCAGTTACTACCTCCGGGGCCAAGGAAAACATCTGAATAAGGCACAACACCTAGTAGCTACTCGTTAGCTATGCAGCCTTGGGAAAATACCTTAAAGGCTTTGAACTTACGCTTTTTTTCCCTGGAAAACTATAATATTAATAACAACAATGTCACAGAATTGCTGCTAGATTTTAATAAGATTATATATATATATGTGTGTCCTGTGTGTGAAACACATACATATTAAGTATACAACATATTAAAATCTATAAAGTATTTAGCCCAGTGCCTGATATATGGTAAACCTTAATAAATGGAAAAGCTGGATAAATATGTAGCTATGTGGTCAACTTACATACATTTGTATAAATATGGAAATATATGCCTGCATGTGTGTATATAAACACAGACACATATACACACATACATATGCTTGTAAGCTAATGACGCATCTAACAAGTTCCTTCTGGATTACACAGCATCATTCACCCTTCATAAATGGTTAGAATTTCGTAAGTGGGCCTGATTTTTATGCCTACTGGTTTCAGTCTAGGGAACCACCTTTATCTAGAAACCTTCGGCTCAAAGCCTAACGTCTGACCTTCTTTAATGTTTAACCTGTGAAGTTAATTATTAGCTAGAGAATTCAGAGCTTTGCTTAAGACACCAACTGGCATTTGTGATTAGCTCTAACATACACATACGTGGTAGCCATATTTTCATAACTCAAAGTTAGGACCTGTAATCTAGCAATGAATTGCTGTATTAGGAAAACTAGAGCTTCCTTGGAAACTCTGATGTCTACAGACAGAGAATATGCAATCCTCCTGAAACCACGGAAAGCAAACTTTGGGGGTTAAGATTTGCCAACAGTGATGCCTTATTTTATCCTTCACATTGCAACTTCAGGGTGATTGTGTTTATAGCATCACAAAATTACACCGTAGTTGAAGTGTAATGCTCACTCTTTGGAATCATTTGGAAACAATGTGTGGCATCCTCTGTCCTCTCTCTGAAGATGTTATAGTATCAGCCAGTGAACTGTAGTGTAAGAGGCTATTTGTGTATGGAAGTTGGTATCACCAAGTTTTCTGTCTGTAGCAAAGACAACAGAACTAACTCTAACCCAAATGCACTGTTTTTCACTGTGGAAAGCCCCACACTCCAACTAAAACTCTGAGTTCACACTTATTGGCAAATACCCATTTGGACCTTACTATCTGAGTGGCCTCAGACAAACTATTTAATCTATTGGTGGTTTGGTTTCCTTTCCTGTAAAATGGAGAAAATAAGAACACCTGCCATATGGTCAACAATATTATATTGTGCACTTAGAAGTTTGTTAAGAAGATTGATTTCATGTTAGGTGTTCTTTCCACAATAAAATACACTTAGCAACAATAACAAAAAGAATATCTGGGGCACCTGGGTGGCTCAGTCGGTTAGGCGTCCGACTTCACCTCAAGTCATGATCTCACAGTTGGTGGGTTCCAGCCCCACGTGGGACTCTGTGCCGACAGCTCAGAGCCTGGAGCCTGGTTCGGATTCTGTGTCTCCCACTCTTTCTGTCCCTCCCCAGCTCACGCTCTCTCTGTCTCTCAAAAATAAATTAAAATGGGGCGCCTGGGTGGCTCAGTCGGTTAAGCGTCCGACTTCAGCTCAGGTCACGATCTCACGGTCCGTGAGTTCGAGCCCACGTCGGGCTCTGGGCTGACGGCTCAGAGCCTGGAGCCTGCTTCCGATTCTGTGTCTCCCTCTCTCTCTGCCCCTCCCCTGTTCATGCTCTGTCTCTGTCTCAAAAATAAAATAAATGTTAAAAAAAAATTTTTTTTTAAAAATAAAAAATAAATTAAAATGTTAAAAAAGATTTTTTTTAAATAACAAAAAGAATATCTGCCTGTTTATTTTTTTTTCAACGTTTTTATTTATTTTTGGGACAGACAGAGACAGAGCATGAACGGGGAGGGGCAGAGAGAGAGGGAGACACAGAATCGGAAACAGGCTCCAGGCTCCGAGCCGTCAGCCCAGAGCCTGACGCGGGGCTCGAACTCATGGACCATGAGATCGTGACCTGGCTGAAGTCAGACGCTTAACCGACTGCGCCACCCAGGCGCCCCTATCTGCCTGTTTAAATAAGTTAATATTTGTGACATCATTAGAATAGTGCCCAGCACAGAGTATAAAATAGACAAATAAAAAGTACACCTTCTATTGTTTGCTAATTGCTTTTAGATCCATCTTTTAGTTCAAACAAGACTGAGCTGTCTAAAGCCAGAGGCCACACTGGCACTCTTCCCTCTATTCAGCTTCTTACTGTCAGTGAGCTTAGCACATCAACAGACATATGAGGCCATCAACAAACAGCTATGAGTTCAATCGTGGCAGCATTGCAAGGAGAAACCATCCTGGAAAACAGTGGCTTGAGGGCCTCTCTAAGGAATGCCTCTAGGTCAGTGGCTTTCAAAATACTTGACGCCAGTGCGCAGTGACAATTTTTACGTGGCAAATCAATACACACATGAATATGTCCATATGTTTATACAACTATCTAGCTGAAATCAAAGTTTTACAAAGCAATGCATAACCTCACTAGATAAAACACGCTCTGATATTTTCTGTTCTAGTTAAATCCAGTCCACTGCATCTCAAACATTAATGTGCATTCAAACCACCTGGGGATCATGTGAAAATGTAGATTCAGCAGCACTTGGTAGAATCAGAGATTCCGTGTTTCTACCATGCTCCCGGGTGACACTGTGGGTCCCCAGACCATACTTTAAGTAGAAGTAATGCTGGGAATGGCTAAGTTTATCTCACATCCCACTAAAGGGTTGCAATCTGCAGTTGTAAAACCCTGCTCCAATTAAGTTTGAAAGTGCCTTTCATCTCTATAATTCCATTATTATATTCCTAACCTTGGGATAGAAATCCTAGGCCTGTGCAGAAGCAGGGCTAGGGGAGTTCACAGCAGGAATAACTCAAGTATTGCCTTTCATAGCAAGTTGGAGGCTGATGTGCCTGTCTGGTTCCTAGCCCTGTCCTCACTGTTTAAAGCTTATACTTTATGCTAATACATTAAATGAGTGCTTATTAAGAACAGGACACTGAACTGAGTGCTTTACATCTACCCCATTTACTCCTACAATCGCCTGTGTAGATATCCCCATCTTACAGATGAGAGAAGGCAAGTAGCTGTAACTAGTGCAGCTGGGATTCCAGAGCCTATGTTTTTGTGAGAGACAGCCTCCAGGATGGCTCTAGTGATCCTGGCCTCCTGAGATTCACACCCTTAGACAGTCTTCTCTCACACCGAATAGGGCTAACCTGGTAACCAGCAGAGCACTGAAGAAATGACAGTGTGTGACTTCCAAGGCTCACTTGGAAGGCACTGTGGTTTCTGTCTTGCACTCTCTTAGGTCACTCCTTCTGCAAGAACCCGGGCTGCCATGTCATGAGAATTTTCAAGCAGCCTCATGAAGAAGTCCATACACATTGGACTGGAACTTTCTGCCAACTTCCTGCACCAACTTGCTAGGCACACATGTGAGCCACCATGGAAGCCAACCTGTAGCCTGTCAAACCTTCGGACGACTGTAACCCTTGACCAACATCTTGACCAGAACCTCACAAGAGACTCCCAACCCAGAACCACCCAGCTAAGCCTCTCCCGACTTCCTGACCCAAAGGAACTCTACGAGGTAACAAACACTTATTATTGTTTTATACCTTTAATTTCTGGAGTAATTTCTTATGCAGCAATAGATAACTAATACAGTTCTTAACCAACAGGTTATATGGCATCATTATGATTCAGCCCTAAACAGAAAGTGAAACTTTTACGAGGCCTTTTGGATCACCTCTTCATTGTCACAGCTTGTACTGTGGTTCAGCAAATATTCATTCTCCCCTCGCAACCAACTTTGTGAGAAGCATCAACTTCCCATCTGGACTGGACCAGATGGCTTGCTGTAGCCGACTGGATGTGGGAGTTGGGGATGTCAAATCACATCCGAACAGAAGTTTTTGGAGACACTGTAAGAATCTGCCTCCTCTCTTTAGCTTCTGCCCTCCTCTATGAAAACAATATATCCCAAAGAGTAGACGTTCCTTCAGCCGGCGTCCCAGAATGAGAAAGCAGGGCCAGCCTAGCTGAACTTGAGCCCAGTTTGGAGACAAGCCGAGCCGACCCCAACCCCATGCAGAGGCACAGCTGACTTACAGACCCACGAGTGAGAAATAAATGCTTGTTGTTGTAAAAGTCACAAGGTCTCCGGGTTGTCTGTTACCTCGGCAAGAGCTGACCCATGTGCTCACCATGCTGTATGATGCCGTGCTCCATGAGCCGGTGACACAGCTGCTCGGCCTCCTTCCTTGTGGTGGCCTCGCCTTCCTGCACCAGCCAGTCCAGGAATTCAGACGCCATGAAGGTGCGCTCATACTTGACCCCTTCCTCTTCCCTGGGTTGCAGGAGTGTGTTTTCAGGGCTCATCAGCCTGGGAGGAAGGAAGGGAAGAAAAATAAACCTACACGGAAGGAAAGTAGTTCATTTGAACTCCTGTATCACAGGCTTCTGTGACGTATCACAGCAAAGTTATTAGACAGACAGATGTGGCTGTCGTGTGCTGTTACAGATGTAACTTCTAAGAGAAGGTTCTGCTTCAGGACTGAATAAGGTGCATTGTCTCTTGGTAATTAAGAAAAAAAAAGGTGGGGGGGATGCTGAGTGTCTCAGTTGGTTGAGCCTCTGACTTTTGATTTTAGCTTAGGTCATGATCCCAGGGTGGTGGGATCGGGCCCCGTGTTGGGCTCCTTGCTGGGTATGGGGCCTGTTTGGGATGCTCCCTCTCTCTTTCTCTCTCTGCCCCTCCCTTACTCATGCACACACTCTCTTTCTCTCTTAAAAAAAAAATAGACTTGGGGCGCCTGGGTGGCGCAGTCGGTTAAGCGTCCGATTTCAGCCAGGTCACGATCTCGCGGTCCGTGAGTTCGAGCCCCGCGTCGGGCTCTGGGCTGATGGCTCAGAGCCTGGAGCCTGTTTCCGATTCTGTGTCTCCCTCTCTCTCTGCCCCTCGCCCGTTCATGCTCTGTCTCTCTCTGTCCCAAAAATAAATAAACGTTGAAAAAAAAATTTAAAAAAAAAAATAGACTGGTGGTGTGCCTGGCTGGCTGCATTAGTAGAGCATGCTGACTCTTGACCTCAGGCTTATAAGTTCAAGCCCCACGTTGGGTGTAGAGATTACTTAAAAAATATATTAAAAAAAAAAAAAGAAAAACGGGAAAAAACTGGATATGTAATCTAAAGCCCACATTAGCACATGGCATGCAGTTTAGCCACCTTGAAAAGGAGTTATAATTTACTGACCAAGCCCCATCCCACCTTTCTAAAAAGGCTAGTATTTCTTTCCTAAAGCAAGTATTCGGTTTCCCAAATCATTGAGCCAATAAGATGACCGCTGGAGACCGAACATTTGTGTTCCCTCAAAATTCACATATTGACACGATAATGCCCAGTGTGATGGCACCGGGAGCTGTGAACTTTGGGAAGTCATTATTTCATGAGGGTGGAGCCCCCATGATGGGACTACTGCCCTTGCAAGAAGAGACAGAGTTTGCTTCCCCCTTCTTTCTTGGTGAGGCAACAGGAGACCGTCTGCACACCAAGGAGCGGACTCTCACCAGACAGCAGAACGGCTGGTGCCTTGGTCTTGGGCTTCCCTGCCTCCCAGCTGTGAGACATAAGAGTCTATTAAGTCACCCAGTCTACGGTTTTTGTTACAGTAGACCGAACTGACGTCAGCCATTCCTTCACAACACCCCCTCCCCACAGAAACTGTTTCTCACACCTCCTTCTCCAGCATCCTCCAACTCCCCCCGCTTCTGTCCTCACTACACTCCGAAATAGCTCCCACGGGGCCACAGCATTCTCCCTTGCATCCACACATGATGGGCACCTTGTAGGTTCCCATTTTGGTTGATGTTAATAGCATGGCATTAGATGCTACTGACCATTTCCCTCGTCCAGAAGGGCATCACGCTCTCCTGCTTTCCCTCCTGTCCCGTCCCTCTGTTCTCAGCTCTTTCTCAGCTCTTACCTCTTTCTCAGCTACCTTTGTGTTGGCTCCTCATCTCCCTGGACTTTGAAGGCTGGAATATCTTGAGATTCAGTTCCTCCAAATACCACTTTTCTCATTCCATAGTCACTCAGGGAAAGGCTTTAACTGCCATCCACGCCCCCCAGGATTCCCAAATTTATGTCTCTAGATCAGGCCGACATTCCCAACTCCAGACCTTTGTATCCACACAGACCTTTCAAAGATACCTCAAAACCAACAAGCCCAGAACTGAACTCCTGTTCTTCTCCCAAACCTGGTCCTGTGCCAGTGGTGCTTCCGTCATCCCACCAGGAAAAAAGGTGGCATCCACCCACCCAGTCAGTATAAATTGTGAATTTTATGTCCCAAATCGTGCTCGTGTATGTTTAGCTCTTCCCTTCTCTGACGCTGCCATTTCCTTAGCCCAAACACCAACACCTTTAACCTAATTAAGTCGTTTTTTAATTAGACTCTACTATGTACTCACTCTTGTTCTCAACCCAGCCTCAAGCATCTAAGTCCAAACACAGCAATTAAAATTATCTTTTTAAAACTCAAACCTGATAATGTCCTACTGCTGTTGAAGACACACTTCAAAGGTTTCTCGTTGCTTTTAAAGATTGAAATCGTTTATATGGTCTCTAATGCATGCCCGATCCTTCCCGTGTACGCCCTTCAGACCATTTTCACCTCTGACCTCTGTCTGCTTCAGAGAGAGTCTTATTATAGCTCCTCAAACATACCATACTCCATCTACCACAGGACCTTTGAATATGTTATTCTTGCAGTTGGAATGCTCTCCGCTACTTTTCCCTGTCACTCTTCTACTCCTTAAGCTTGTTTGACTCCTTATCCTTTGTATCTCGGCTATTCTCAGGTCTCCGTTAGGTCATCTCATCATTCCCTGTAAAGTCTATGTGATTACCAGATTCAAGACTACCTCCCCTATTCAACTATAAGGTCCAATAGGGTAGGGTCCATGTTTGCCCATAACACTTTGTTCAATGAAAAATGGAACTCCATAAAATGCCAAAATCATTGGGTCATTTTCCTCTTTAAAACTATTTCTGATAAATTTCCTATCTTCTACATCTTTCTTTCAAAAATCCTCATTTCTTTTCAAACTAACAATAATATGCAACACAAATTGTACCATTTCATACTAGAGCAGGAAGAAACCTTAGAGACCACTGTAATCCAACCCCTTCTTCATCCACTTGAGAAAAATGTAATTCTCTAATACAATATTATGTGTCAATTATATCTGAATTTACAAAACATAATTTGCATCCAAATGAGAAAAAATTGTATGGCAGCATTCAGTGTTGTGGGTAGGAAATTTGATTAAGGTCATGCAAAGAAGCACATGATACATGTTTATAAATCATTTCCTTTGGGGGTAACTGAACCTCCATACCTGAATGTCCATTCATAGGATGTGCATTTTCCATGCTTTTCAGACTTGGAGCCCCGATCTGCTGTGGAAAGGACACCAGGCTAGCAATTTGAAGACGTCAGTTTATTCAGAATCACTTAGCTGTAAGACGTAAAACAAGCCACTTTGCTTGGTTTCAGCCTCCTTTTCCTCGAGAGTATATGCTATCTTCACCCATGACTGTGAGAATCATATATGAGTGTGAATAAAACAGTTTTATAGTACAAAAAGGCAAGGTATATCCCAAGGGTTACACTACTTAACCAATCACTGTGCCTACATGCCTACCCCACGCAGGATGAACTTGTGCCCCACAGCTATGAAATGACAAGGGAAACTCCTTGGTGCCCCCTCCAGTCTTTGCAGCAGATTCTTCAGAGTCCTATCATATGAAAGCCATGGCAGGGCACAGGATTGGGAGGCCCCGCACAGCTCTGCCACAAACTAATGACGTAGTTTCTCACTGCTTCTGTGTCCCCATATTAAATGAGGAAGATAATGCCTGTTCTACATCCCTCCTTGAATTGCTATCATCATCAAAAATCTTTGGAAAGAGAAGTTCCACGTATATAAGTGTATGCTTTTATATTAAGAGTTTTTATAAAAGCTATTAGCATCTAACAGAACTCATAAAAAAAACCTTCTTGCTCAGCATGTAACAAAATCTTGAAAAAATCTTTTTATTTAGACCTTTTTCCAAGTCAATCCTCTTCTGTGTTTCAATCCATCCTTAGAAAAAGCTCCTGGGCTGCCTTCCCAGAGTTAGTAACAGCTGAGTTGGGATGAGCAATAAGAAATATGTCTAATATTTTAATGACCAAGCCCTTCGAAGAAGATGAAAAAAGGACAGATGAGAATCTAGAAAAGATTCCTGAAGGGCTCATGTGCATTCCAAATTGGGAATGCCACCATTTCTTCATTTATTTTGGCTCTCAAATAAGATATTGTGGCATGAAAATAGAGGAAAGCTAGTCTTCTCAGTTTCCCAGTTTTAGACATCATTTCCTCTAAGAAGTCTTCTCTGATCCCACAGATCTGGACCATGTGCCACTGTGAAAGACTCCCATAATTCCCTGCAAGGCCTTTCGAGCCCTAGGGTAGTCATCCACTCACCTAAGTTTTTTGAGATGAGTGTCCTTGTCTATGTGGTTCATGGTTGTTTCCTAGTATAAAAGATCCTCAAAAAGTATATGCTGAGTGAATAAATAAAGCTCATTTCTATGCATTCCCTTACTGTACATCTTTACCCTAGAGTATTAAAAATGACCCCTTTAGCTATCGCCAAAGAGACAGGAGACAACAGGTGGTAGTGAGGATGTGATGAAAAGGGAACCCTTTTATATTGTTGGTGGGAATGTAAATGGGTCCAGCTGGTATGGAAAACAATATGGAGGTTCCTCAAAAAATTAAAAATAGATCAACGTTATAATTCATCAATTCCACTTCTGGGTATATATTCAAAGGAAATGAAAACAGGATTTTGAACAAATATCTTCCCTCTCATGTTTACCACAGCATTATTTACAATAGCTAAGTTATGAAAACAACCCAAATGACCAACAAGACATGAACAGATAAAAAAGATGGGGTACATATATACAATGGAATAGTATTTAGCTATGAGAAAGGTAGATATCCTCCCATTTGCAACAACAATGTACTCAAGGATGGACCTTTAGTACATTATGCTAAGTGAGGTAAGTCAGACAGAGGAAGACAAGTATTGAATAATATAACTTGTATGTGGAATCTAAAAAGTGAAATCTATAAAAAAGAGAGCATAAAAGGGTGGTTCACCAGGGGATTGAGTGGGGGGAGATGGATAAGACTGATGCTATTTAAGGGTACAAACTTGTAACAAGTAGTAAATAAGTCATAGAGAGCTAATGCACTGTATAATGAATATAGACAATAATATTATACTAGAATTATGTAGTATGACAAATATCACTATGTCTGTAATCATATTATGATATATAAATGTACTAAAGTAACACACTACACACTTTAAATTAGCACAATATTACCTGTCATATTTATTTTTTTTAAAAAAAGACCTAATCTAGGGGCACCTGGGTGGCTCAGTCAGGTTAAGCGTCAGACTTCGGCTCAGGTCATGATCTCAGTTCATGGGTTCAAGCCCCATGTCAAATTCTCTGCTGTCAGTGCAGAGCCTGCTTCCAATCCTCTGTCTCCCTATCTCTCTGCCCCTCCCCTGCTCTCTGTCTCTCAAAAATAAATAAATAAACTTAAAAAAAAAGACATAATCTAGATTAAATATAATTCTTGCCAAGCCATTATCTGATACAGAAGGTTTGATTTAGCATGGATTCCTAAATTCTGTGGAATATGACCATATAGTCCCTGACTCTAGTCAAACTATGAAAAGAAATACAGACCAACAACAACAACAAAAACTAACCTATAAAACCTGTGTGGAGATGAGGTGAATCTAGAGTTCCTGCCCTACCAATACTCTCCATTTATGACACATCTGCAGATGCCTGGCTCTTCTCTCTCTTTATACCACTCTGTCCCCTTTTAGCTCCACAATTTTCCTTTCAGGGTGTGGAGAGGACAAGTGGATAGGGTTTACTTGTGTCACTTCTTGTAACCAGAAACATGACCTGCCAGGCCTCTAGAGCTCCTGCTAAGTAGCCAGTGGCCTCTGGACAAGTGACTGGTGAGCCGCTGTCGCCAATATGAGCTTTAGAAAAGAGACTGTTGGCTGGTCTGCCCGCACTGGTTCAGCTTGCCATTTAAAACATACCCCACCAGCCTTAGTTCTTCCTCATTTCTCTTTAAAATCAACTAATGTCCCTATACAGGTTCCTCTCTTTAAGATAAAGCCTTTCGTGGGATTTTTTTTTTACTGTTCATTTTGAGAGAGAGAGAGAGAGAGAGAAAGAGAGAGAGAGAGAGAGAGAATGAGCAGGGGAAGGGCAGAGCTAGAGGACGAGAGAATCCCAAGCAGGTTCCACACTGTCAGCACAGAGCCCAATGCAGGGCTGGAACTCATGAACTGTGAGATCATGACCTGAGCTGAAATCAAGAGTCAGCGGCTGAACTGGATGAGCCAGCCAAGCGCCCTGATTTTACTACTAATACGTTGTCCTAGTGTTAAGGCAAGAGTTTGGCTTACCACTTATTCCAATGATGTTTTGCTAGATAGCAAGGTATCCCCCAATTATATTTCATTTAATATAATGTTTTCAAGGTTCATGCATGCTGTAGCATGTATTAGTATTTCCATCCCTTCCACAATTACTATTGCCAAATAATATTCCATTGTATGGATAGACTATATTCTTCTTCTTCTTTTTTTTTTTTTTTTGGCTAGACTATATTCTGTTTATCCATTCATCAGTTGATGGAATCTGGATTGGTTCCATTTTGGGTTCTTATGAATAATGCTGCTGTGAACATCCACACACAAGTTTTTGTGCAGAGACATGTCTTCATTTCTCTTGGATACACATCTAGCAGTGGAGTCGCTGAGTCAGGTGGTAGCTCCGTTTCACTTTCTGGAAAACTGCCCGACTGTTGTCCTAGTGGCTGCACCGCTTTCATTCCCACCAGTAATGTGCGAGGGGTCCAATTTCTCTACCTCCTGGCTAACATTTGTTATCATCCATTCTTTTTCATTAGGACCATCCTAGTGGGTGTTGTGTCTCGCTGTGGTTTTGATTTGCATTTCCCTGATGATTAATGGTATTTAGCACGTTTGCATGTGCTTATTGTCCATCTGTATATATTCTCAGGGAAAATGTCTATTCAAACCCTTTGTTCATTTTGAAAATTAGCTTGTCTTTTTATTATTGAATGTTAAGTGTCTTTTTTATACTCTGGATGCAAGTCCATTGTCAGACAGGTGATTTGCAAATGTTTTCTCCCATTCTGTGGGTTGTCTTTGCATTTTCTCAATGGTATTGTTTGTAACCAAAAGCTTTTAATTTTGAAGGAGTCCAAATTATCCCTTTTTCTCTTTTTGTCACTTGTGTGTTGGGTGTCACGACTAAGAAACCACTGCCCAGCCCAAGCCCGTGAATATTTATCTGTTTCTATGTCTTCTAAGAGTTTTACAGTGTGAGTCCTTACATCTAGTTCCATAATCCATTCTGAGTTCATTCTTCTATAAGGCATGGGGGTGGGGTCCAACTTCATTCTTTTGCATGTGGCTCTCCAGTCATTCCAACACTATTTGTTGAAAGATCATTTGTTCCCTGTTGAATTACATTGGCACTCATCAAAAATCAATCAACCCTGCCGGGCCTTCTTCATGCCTAGGTTCTGAAGTCACAGAATGTCAACCGCCCTGAATTATATTTATAACGTCATCAGATTCAGGCCAGACTCAAGGGGAGGGGATACATGCAGCACCTCTTCATGGGAAGAGCAACATGCACGTATATTTGGAACCATCTTGGAGAGTAGGTACCACACTGGTTTGTTTTTATTTACTAGCTGAAAGGCAATTTCAATATTTGTAGCTCATTCACGGTTTTATCTTCTCTCTTCCTCGTTTATTTATTAGTTTTTACTTTACTTAAAGTGTAGGGTAGTTTTGAAAGCATGAGATTAAAGGCAAATCCAGCCTTAAATCCTAACTCTGCATACGTGTTAGCCGCATGACCCTGCTTCCCCATGTGTATACTGGGGGTAATAACAGTGACAACTTGGGGAGTTGTGCAATATGAGTGTGATAATGCATAAATACTTCAGTCATTGTGCCAGCTGCCCCCTAAACACTGAATACATTTTAGCCATGATGATGATGATGATGATGATGATGATGATGGTGATGATGATGGTGGTGATGGTGACGATGATAAAAGTTTTCTAGATGAAGCCACTATTTGATATAATCAAACCCCTTTGTGACAAAATGAATTAAGATTCTGTGTGCATTTCTCTAGACAAGAATAACAACTCTATTTTAATAAGTAATCAGGAGTGTATACGATGCTCAGAAACTTACATTTTATAGAACATATTCATTTTTTAGTCAAAATTGTCCCGTTATGGCCTGTGATCATGACATAAAGCCATATACCAAATATGGTGCTAGGCACCAACAATACTTGCCTCCCGTAAGCATGCACTCAACAGATTTTGATCGTGCATGTGAGTTTGATTTCCACCTTTCCTGGATATATATCTGAGTCAGATTTCCCAGACTGACTTTAAGCCAGGGGGAAGGCAGCATTACAATGGAAGGAACTGCTACATTTAGGGGCCAGTACAGAAATAGAAATAAGCTGATAACGATCTCCTTGTGTACGGAAAAAAAAAATCAAAATAGTTGAGAAGGCCCTCTATAACATGAGAACACACGTAAATGGTGCTCAAGGGGACAAGCTAGGGAGATTCACAACGACCCATATGCATTATGTGGCCAAAAAGGTGCTTTAGGATTTAGAGGGATAGAGAGATAGCTTTTTAAAAAGGCGTGTGTTAATATAATGATAAATTACTTTGAAAGGCAAAATATGTAACTCTATACACATGATAACCATTAAAGATTAAAAATTAACTCACCCAAATATTAAGACTCCTGGGGGTAGTTTGTGAATGATTTTCCTTTTCTTAATGGAATTCTCTATTACTCAAATTATTCCCCAAAGAGTATACACTATTTTTGTAACTGGGGAAAAATGTTATCAATAAAGAAATTATATTGAGGTTAAGTCTTGTTTAACCAGATGGCTTGTTTCTGACAAAATGCTTATATTAATATCTAATATAATAAAGTAGTTCCCAATGTATCAATAATATACTTAGATGTATTCTCCCAACATTTAGTTTGAATGTATAACATTGACTTCTGTGATTAGCAAGAACGTATTAATAAGGAAGAAATGCTTCCATGAGCATTGGTATTCTTATGTGCTATGCTATTATCTATAGAACAGATGTCATACAGACAAATTGACATCGTTTTCATAATAATTAGGTTTGGAACGAGTAAACAGAAAGCTGTTCAGTTAATATTTTTGAGTGAAAACATTACCTATTAGAAAGGGTGAGGGAAAGAAAGGAAAAGCAGCATTTCCCATTCTTTGCCAACACATTACCTTTTACCATCCTTAACTTGTCTCCATATTACACACTGAATTAAACATACTGATTCTCATCTTTTTTCTTACTCATGCTATTCCCTGACATCTCCCCTGCTCTCTTTCTCTGGAGAAATCTATTTCTCCATTCTCTACTCTTCAAAAGGAGGCAGGGGAGGTGTTCATTGCACAGTGATACAGTGAACAGGTCATTCACTTGCATCACTTGTACTTTGTTCAGGTACAAGGAAGCCTGGCTTCAGGTAAAAAGGAGGGTTAAAGTCCAGCCCCGATTCCTCAGGAGCAGTCCTGTGCACAGATGAGGGACTACACCAACCTGAAGGACAGGACAAAAAGGTCACTGGTTGTCATTTGCACTAGGGGCTAAATGACACAGTGGGGCTCTTTTAAAGGGCTGGATTAAATACTAACCCTTCTTTGAAAGTATCCCAACTAAAGCACAATCCAGGCAGATCTCTCTCTGATTTGAACTTAAAGTCAATACCATGGTTTATATATCCATTGGATTTTTAATGCACTCAAGCTAAGCTAGAAGCTTCTGAAAGATAAGACACCATGTCTTAAATGCTTTTATTTCTTAAAAAAGAAAACAAACAAACAAACAAAAACCAAACTGAGCCTAGGGAAGGCATATACATTAAGCGCTCAACAAATATTTGTTATTCAACCGACTAAAAACTAAAAATATCACAAGCGACAGAAATAGAGAAAGTTATTTGCCTTTGAAAGGTGAAATCCCTTCCTCTTCCCTTGCTATCCTAAAATCTGATGGAAGAAAAACTAGAACTTTTTCGTGATGATTTTATGCTCTGAAGAGACTGATATTCTGGAACCTGAGTTGTAATTTTCACATTGCCCATGGTTTTTAGTGTTACTGCAGTAAACATTTTCAGAACTTAAGTCAGCTTTAGACAGAATACGAATGCAACTGCAAGACCACAGTCCTAAATGGCCACATTCAGCCATGGTTTCATAACTGCAAAATTACACAAGAAGGAGAGAAACTGAGCACTTTTACAATGAATTCAAAACAATTCCAACTTCTGTGAGCCTTTTGAAACAACTGTCAGGGGAAGCTTAGTTCTAAAACATACCACAAAGGCTCCTTTTAAGGGAATGGTTATTATTTAGTTTGGATGCTTCCATAATTATTGGAAAATAGAAGCATTTGAGGCCAAAGACAAAGAAAGAAAAGGGGTAAAGAAAGAAGTTTAGGGGAAGCAGATGAAGTAGTGAAGAAAAATTGAGGACAATACCAACTAGGGAAAATAAATATACTGTACAAAAGTAAGAAAGTGATAAAAAAAAACTGAACACAATGAGAAGTGGATACTACTTTTGTGCAGGTTAATGAGCCAGGTGACAGTAGGACAACGTTGTCCTGTACATTTGTGGAAGTGGTGTGAAAGAGGAGGAAAAACAGTCTCTGCTCTCTTTTTTCAAGCAAGATCTTACATTGGACAATCGTAAGACTCCACTCTTGAAACAGATTTAAAAATCACTGCTTTAATACACCTGTGGTCAACTGATTTTGTTGTTGTTGCTTCAAGTTTTTATGTAAATTGTAGTTAACATATAGTGTAATATCAGTTTCAGGAGTAGAATATAGTGATTCATCACCTACATACAACACCCAGTGCTCATCACAAGTGCCCTCCTTGATGCCCATCACCTGTCTAGCCCATCCCCCCCCATCCACCTCCCTCCATCAACCCTGTTTGTTCTCTACAGTTAAGAGTCTCTTACATTTTGCCTCTTTCTCTTTTTTTTTTCCCTCCCTTTTCCCTATGTTCATCTATTTTTCTCCTTAAATTTGTGGTCAACTGATTTTTAACAAGGGTTCCAAGGCCACCCAATCAGAAAGAATCATTTTTCCAACAAATTATGCTGAGATGATTAGACAGCCACGTGCAAAAAAAGAAAAAAAAAAGAGGCTGGACCCTTACCCCATACTCTGTAGAAAAATATAACTCAAAGTATATTAAAGACCTAAGTAGAAGAGTTAAAACCATAAAATTTTTATAAGAAAACATAAGGGTAAATCTTCATGACTTGGGATTGGGCAAAGGATTCTTAGGATACCAAAGCACCAGTGACAAAAGAAAAAATAGATGAACTGGACATTAACATTTACAACTCTTGTGCTTCAAAGACACCAGCCAGCATGTGAAAAGATAACTCACAGAATGGGAGAAAATATTTGCAAAGCATATGACTGACAATGCATTTGCATCCAGAATACATAAAGAACACTTAGGGGAGGTGGGGAGGGGTGGGCTAAATGAGTAATGGGCATTAAGGAGGGCCCTTGTTGGGATGAGCATTGGGTATTGTAAGTAAGTGATGAATCACTAAATTCAATTCCTGAAATCAATACTACACTATATGTTAGCTAACTTGAATCCAAATAAAAACTTGACTTCAAGCTCAATAATAAAAAGACAAATAACCCAATTTCAAAGTGGACTAATGATCTTCATAGACAAAAAAAGATACACAAATGGTCAATAAGCATATAGAAAGATGCTAGGCATCATTGGTCGTCAGGAACTGCAAACAAAACCACAATGAGCTATCACTTCATACCCTCTAGTTGGCAAGAATCAAAAAGTCAGATAATGATAAGTTGTTTGCAAGGATGTGGGGAAACTGGAGGCCTCATAAGCTGTTGGTGGGAATGGAAGATGGTGCGGCCACTTCAGAAAACATCTCAGTTCCTCAAACCACTAGACACAAAGCTACTACACGATCCAGCCATTCTACACAAAGCTACTACGCGATCCAGCCTTCTACTTCTCTCTCTATGTCCGGGAGAAATGAAAACATATGTCCACAGAAAAACTTGTTACACAAATGTTCACAGCAGCATTATTCATTACTGTCAAAAAGCAGAAACAAACCAAATATCTGTCAACTGATAAAACTGAAAATGTCATACGTGGACACAATGGAATACTATTTGGCTACAGAAAGGAAGGACATATTGATACATGCTACAATAGGGATGAACCTTGAAAACATGACAAATGAAAGAGGCCAGTCACAGAAGACCACGTACTGTATCATTCCACTCACATGAGATGTTCAGAACAGAAAAAGCTACAGGGACAGAAAGTAAACCAGTGGTTGCGTAGGGATAGATGAAAGGCCAGGGAAATGACAGCTAAGAGTTAATGAAGTGATGAAAATGTTCTAAAATTGTGGTTACGGTTGCACATATCTGTGAATATACTAAAAGCTATTAACTTGTATACTTTAAATGGGTCATTTGTATAGTAGGCGAGTTACATCTCAATAGAGCTGTTAAAAAATCACTACTTTGGTCATTTCACTTATTCATTCATTAGTTCAATAAATATTTATTGAGCATCTTCTATGTCCCAGGAGATGCAGAAATGAAAAGACACAGCCCTTGACCTTAAATTGCTTGTCAGTGGGAAGCTTATTAAAATTAAATTAAAACCTATATGCAAGGTAGATAAATACCATAAAAGAGTTAGTAGAAGTA
The DNA here is from genome assembly GCF_022079265.1 of Lynx rufus. Classification (NCBI taxonomy): domain Eukaryota; kingdom Metazoa; phylum Chordata; class Mammalia; order Carnivora; family Felidae; genus Lynx; species Lynx rufus. Next base: position 49,138,223 of record NW_025814826.1, on the reverse strand, counting down.
TATAGATAATGAAAGGGAAGAAAGGCATCTAGGAGTGATCCAGTTGATCACCTCCTCCTCTGTTCCTGCCTATGAACACAAATGGTTCCAGAGACAGTGGCAATGAGAAGCAACCCTGAGTTTGAATCTCTGAACTGTGATTTCCAAGCTGTGGTTGGGCTCTACGATCCTAAATTTCCTCTTGCAGGTCATAAAGATAATAATGCTTACGTCAATGGGGTCATAAAAATTAGAGCTAATCTATAAAAGCATCTAGCAAATAGCCTGGCACCAAGTAGCAGTGAACAAGCAATACACATAGGTACATACATGCACCATGAGAGTAGACCCTTGTTGACTCTTGTCAATCCTCATCAGGTTGGGCAACAGTTCAAACTAACCAGAAGAACCAATTCCGAGTATCTGGGGACAGGAGGTGACATTCAGGTGACAGGTGAAACACATAAAAGCCAAAGAAGTTTAATTTCTTCAAAAGAAATGTTATATTCTAACGAATGCTAACACTGATAAAAATCAATTTTGTTTAGGGTGTTAAATTATAGTAGGCTACAGAGGACAATCTTTGAAAAGTACTATTTGGGTGGTGGTGGTTTCCCTAAGTGTGTGAAGCTTGTGAAAATTTATTGAGCTGCACACTCAGGATATGTGTATTTTATGTGTATTAAACTTCAAAAGTTTATGGGGCGCCTGGGTGGCGCAGTCGGTTAAGTGTCCGACTTCAGCCAGGTCACGATCTCGCGGTCCGTGAGTTCGAGCCCCGCGTCGGGCTCTGGGCTGATGGCTCAGAGCCTGGAGCCTGTTTCCGATTCTGTGTCTCCCTCTCTCTCTCTACCCCTCCCCCGTTCATGCTCTGTCGCTCTCTGTCCCAAAAATAAATAAACGTTGAAAAAAAAAAGTTTAACTACAAATTGAACTTTAATACAGTTAAAAATATCTGGATTTTCTTTCTTTCTGGTCTGAAAGACTCTTTTGTCAGGGGCTCTGAAATTAATAAATGCTTTCTGTCAATTCAGTGCTGTTTTCATTTGGCGGAACAATGCCTTTGCTTACACTCCTCAGCTCTGTGTGAAGAGACTATAATTAAGTAGGGATGTTTCCATTTAGTAAATAAGCAAGAAAAACAGCACAGCAACTACACCTCTTGGACTCATCTCTACATTTCAAGACAAAGCCACCTACAGTGGGGAGGGAGTTCCACACAAAGCCTCTAATGATGGAAGAACACCCTCCTTCCTGAAAAAGTCCCAGCCATGCCTTCCCCTGGTATCACTCAAAAAAATCCACTTTTACTTTGCTCCAATATGTGCCTCTTCTCTCAGAAGGTCCTGCCCCCTCTTCTACTCTGTGTGTGTTCTTTTTCCTCTTTGCTGCAGAATGTCTGGCACAGCCTCATCATGCCCTATCCCTCTTGATCCATTCACTCTAGAATCTCAGCACTTAAAAACAAACAAGCTATTTCCTCTAGGAAAGACTCTGAGTTCTTAATCTCTTCCAGATGGAATAAACTTGACAGTTGATGTAAGTGAGAGTCATTGGATTCAAAGCATATTGGAGATGGTATTCAATCTCTACAGGTTCATTCAGGGAATTAAAATTTTTAACTTTTAATGCTTATTGTGGGAAAGTGAAGAGTATACACTGTGAGAAACTTCTGTAGGAGCACTCTTCTCGAACTGGAGGTTTAATGCTTATTACTTAGCCCATCGCAAATTCACTTGCCTTACTTGTAAAATAATGGTGGAAATCTCTCCCTCTTAGGGTATAGGAAGAATTAAATGAAATAATGTGTGAAAAATACTTATGATGTTGCCTAGAGCAAGGAGTGTTCAGTAAATGATGGCTGATTAGTATTCTTATTCTTTGAATGTTTATGATAAGAACCTACAATGAGAAAATACAAATAGAGTGATCTAAGATTATCAAATATCTATTACTGGTTTTACTCAAATTTGAACATTCCACAGGTTAGGAAAAAGGGAAAGGGGCTAACCATTGACTTCTTTCCTAAATAAGAATGACCAAGGTCCATGACCTCAAAGAGCTTCTGGCCAAGTTGGAGAAATGAAACACAATCACCTTGGAGAGATGGCTGCTGTAGTTACTGGGCTAGAACCCAGGATGAAACAGGTGCAGAAAGGGAGCCAGAATAACCCATTACGATTCAACCACACTCCGTACTTGCACAACAGTGGGGACTGAAAGAACCCTGTGCCAATTCCGACCATCACATCATACATGGTACACTCTCAGCGACAACAGAAAGAGCAAGTCAATTTTCCACTGACCGAGTGTGGGCAATTCTGCCTGCCTGTCCACTCAAGGAGATACAAGATCACTCATTTCAGTTCCCAGGTGGGTCTCCAGGGCTTATCAATCCAGGTCCCAGCAGGAAACTACAGGAATGTGTACATGGGTAGTGAAAGGTAGTTTATAATAAAAGAACTACTGATCTATGGGCAGGGTTAAAGGAAATGACAATGTAAAGCTCCCAGACTGGCAACAGCAGTGATCATTAACAACTCTCGGTCTGAGGATTCTAGAGGGAGGGAAGTTTCCAAAGCCTAAAAGAGATGTGGGAAAGGACAGGGCTGCCTGACATCAGCTGGAGCCTCCAATGGTGGGGAGGGAACAGAGAAATAAAATCCTGACCTCACGCTCCTCCCTCCCACTTACTTCCTGCTCATGCCTCCCACTGACTGAGGCAATGGCAATGCAGCCTAGTAATGCAGTCAGTCCCTGTAGGTCAGTCTCTGGGGAACACGGAGGGCTGGGAATGGGGAGAGAATGGATCTGCAGGACGAACAGAAATGTCTCACGTACAAGCTGGACATCTCAGCATGCTGGATGCAATTCTAGTGTAGAGAGGTAATCCGGGGTAACACAAGGATACTTTGGACTATATGCATTTTGACACCCTGCATTAGACGAGGCTCTGCTGGGCTTTACCTCAGTCTGCACAACAAATCGGTGAATTATGCATTTTCTTGCAATTTTAGAGATGAAAAACAGGCTCAGAAAGGTTGCATGTTTTGATGAGAGACAGGAGAAGAGCTCTGGCACATGCTTCCCCAACTCTAGAAATCTCAAATGGCTCTTTCATTTTACCAGTTGAAAAGTAACAACAGAGACAGATTGGCAAAGTGAATGTTACAACGACAAGGTTCACCGCCCAGCAGTTCCGCGGGATCAGGAAAACATGGCAGAAATAACCAGCACAGTCAACCTCCACCGTCAGTGAACCCAGTCTGCCGTTGAAGCAGCAATGTGTTTACCTTTAAATCAGCTCTAAATGACACCTAGAGCTAGAAATCTGTAGATGACAAGCTAGGGCTGATGGCTTCTGACAGGCACAGCTGGCTTGCTGCCTGTTCCGCATGTTAACAAAGCTTGAATATTACTGCCATACGTTATATGGGGATAGCATTGCCAAGAAACAGTAAGGGGAATGTGATTTCCAAGACCAGACCCAGAGATGTTTCTCAGCCCCATTTAAAAATCTGTTCAGCTGCATACTGTTTACTATCATCTAGTGGCGTTCATTATCGCTACCGCCCTGGCTTGAAGTTACAGAAATTTTGCAAAGTGGAAACTGCAGACGGAAAAGCAGTTACGATCACGGGCTCTGGAGCTGGAAACCCAGGTTGGGATGGTCCCCATGCTTTCTGGTAGTTCACCTTGGTGAACTTGGTGAAGTGCTTGGTATCCAGTTCATCGTTATCGTCCGAATCTGCAGGGCATACACCACTGTCTCTCCAATTCCTCTGGTCAACATCTGGCCCTAACAGCATGGATGTCACCTTGCTCTGTCACTCTCGTGCTTGCTGGTACTCTACGTTAAGCCTGATGCTTCCTGCCCACCTCCCACCAGCTTTTTTAGTGATTTACAATATTGTAACTTATCTTATCTACTTTATAATTGTGGTCAATAAACATAATATTTTACCATTTTAGCCATTTTTAGGATATAGCTTAGTAGCATTAAGTACATTCACCTGACTATGCAATCATCATCACCATCCATCTTGAGAACGTTTTCATCTTCCCAAAGCGGAACTCTATATCCACTAAATAATAACTCCCTGTTCCTTCTTCCCCCCGGTCCTCGGCAACCTACTTTTTGTCTTTATGAATTTGCCTACTCTAGGGACCTCACATAAGTTGGATAATACAACATTTGTCCATTTATGACTGGCTTATTAGCATGATGCTGTCATCCACGTTGTGGCACGTGTCAGAATATCCTCCCTTTTTAAAGTTTACTTATTTTATTTATCTTTACACCCAACATGGGCTCGAACTCACGACCCTGAGATCAAGAACCAGTGCTCTTCCGACTGAGCCAGCCAGGTGCCTCAGAATCTCCTTCCTTTTTAAAGCTAAATAATATTCCATTGTACATATGTACCACATTTTGTTTATCTATTCATCCATCAGTGGACATTGGTTACTTTGACCTTTTGGTTAATGTAAATAATGTTGCTATGAATAGGGTTGTACAAATATGTGGTCAAGTCCCTGATTTCAATTACTTTGGGTACATATGCAAAAGTGGAATTGCTGGATCATATGGTAATATTACGTTTAATTTTTGAGGACCCCCCCATACCATTTTTCATAGTGGCTACACCATTCCCACCAGCAATGCACAAGGGTTCATCTCCCCCACATCCTCACCAACACTGTTACTTATTATTTGTTGTTTGTTTTTGTGATCACCACCCCGATGAGTATGAAGTGACCACATCATCACTTTTTGTGTTTCCAATGGATCTGTGTTCCCAGATGCATTTCACTACCCCTACTTCCCAGTCTTCGGGCATAACCAAAAGTATAGACCCTGGCTAGTTCTGTTCCCAGAGAACAGGCATGAGCTCAGCTACATGACCAAACTGGCCATGAGGTTGGCTCCTAGATGGCCCTTCTCTGGCAGGCTGAAGCTGCAAGCTGTAAAAAAATTAGAAAACCCACAAAATTAGGTGAACCAGGGCTGGATGTTTTCAACATACATACACACTCTTTTCCATACTTTACACTTAGAACTTATAAGGGAATGTTTAGACAGAGAAAATGTTTGAAAATAACTGCAGTATAAAATTTTTGTAGATATTGAAAATGATAAAACAATGAGTTTGTTTTATATAGTCTCTCCAGTCCAAGGTCCCTGACAGGCAAATTATTAAACATTTTAATAACCTGTCAGGTGAAGCCCACAATTTTGCATGGCCTGTTATATAGAAACTTTTTTTAAAAAGAAAGGAAAGAGGGGCGCCTGGGTGGCTTGGTCAGTTAAGCGTCTGGTTCTTGGTTTGGGCTCAGGTCATGATCTCATGGTTTGTGGAATCGAGCCCCACGTGGGGCTCTGCACTGACAGCACAGAGACTTCTTGGGATTCTCTCTCTCCCTCTCTCTCTCTCTCTGCCCCTCCTTGGCTTATGTGCGCTCTCTCTCAAAATAAATAAATAAACATTAAAAAATAAATAAATGAAAAGAAAGAATAGATGGTTAGGAGCACCTAACAAGGATGCAGTTCTAGATCAAAAGTTTCCCATGACTCCACATAGAGCTGCACATATAATAAAACCCCTTAAATTTCTAAAATTGTTGTTAAACACCCTGTGAGAAGACTTTAAAGACAAAGTCCTTTAAAAATAGCATCATTTTAAAACTTTTTAAAGCAGTAATCTCTTTTTTCAAGTAAAATTTTACAGAAAATCCCTTTTTTAAAAATTTCATGTTTGTAACACAACATATACTTACAAACGTTAAGCAATGAAACCTGTATGGTAGCTTTGATTACCATACACACAAAAATACAAAAATATGAGAAGTGGTGATATTTATTGCTCCCTCAAGAATCAGCTACAAAATCCAATTAATTTGTGCATTTTGTTTCAGTTGCCAGGGTATAATTATCCGTGGATTGTGCACATCTCCTCATATCTTGCAAGCAGAAGCACTGACAGCCCATGTTCTAAACTATCTTTTCAATGTTTGCCTAATGAGCAGACTTGGAAGATAGTGTCTCTCTCTGAAGCAAAAGGGCAGACTGGTTTACTGTCCTGTATAATAAAGATAATGTCTCCCTCTGTGCTAGAGAGCAGTTTGCTTTAAGACTATTACAAAAAATTCAGGTTCCTCATGCTTTCGATCCTCTTCTGTAACCCAACCCTGGCAGGTGTCATCTGGCACCCATTGTGCTCTGCTATAGGAACCAAAGCTTGCAGAACTCATTCCAGAAAATGACGATACTCTGGTTATTACTATTGCTGAGAGTAACAAACTGTCCTTTGTCTCTGACCCAGGGGTCTCCTGTCTTCTGCCGGCATCCAGGAAGTGATGGCACGCAAACTTGTTAGCTTGCAAATAAAATAAAATCCAAGATTCTTAACAGTTCTTGACATTAGTTATACAGCATGGAAATCATTTCTTGTCACTCAGACAAGCAGTTGTGAAAGGAAACAACTTTTAACCTACTTACATTGCAATCTTAGGACACTCTTCAAATAAACCAAGAAGACAGGAAGTGTTCACTCCAAGATTGTATGAATCACTATCAAACTGAGCAGCACATGTAAACTGTGAAAATGTTATACATAGCCTATTAGGAAGTATTTTTATTAAAGTTTGCAAAATAATTAAAATGTATTTTGAACACAAAATTGGAATCAATTCATAGGACTCAGTATCTCAGTTTGAAAAGCACTTCTATCCCAGAAATGGAACAAGATGGAGTCAAAAGCTTAAAAACTTTTAAAGACTTTTTTTTTTCCTCCAGCTCCATGCTTTAGGGTTACATCAGTCATTAAACCTCTCTCTAGCTCATCTTCCTCATCTCTACAGTGGGATTAGTTGTGTAATAACTCCCAGCATTGGGCAGGGGGCCAAATATGATAATGCGTAAGATGCTTTTTAAACCCTAAAGAGGCAAGACAAGGTGAACCTCTGGCTAGTGTTGTTTGCCATTAAAAGCAAGTTCTCTGTAGCGCTTTCATGGAACAAGTTCAGCAGCTCACAGCGATCATAGCACGCGGAGTCCTTTGTTCATTCAATAAATATTTATTGTGCCAGGCACTGGGAGGGAACAGGAAAAAGATCCCAGGGGCACATGGGAGAGAAACCTCTGATAAGATAAAACACACAAAAGGGCTTTTCCCCTTTGGATACAGTTTCTCCCTTATATTTCCCTTCAGTCCTATGGAGGAGAGAATATAAAGGAAGCCGTGGGACTTCAACAGAAATCTAATGGCATGCAGGCACTGTAAACCAGTTCTTCACTCAGGTTTATACTCCTAAGCAAACTAAATAGACCATGAGTGGCTGGAGAGAGAAATTCCTGCTGCTGAACAGACCAAAGGCCCTTTAGGTGAAAAACTAAACTAACGTCTTTATGAACCAGACCTAGAAGGGACCTACCTCCATGTTAAGACTGAGGTTAAATTAGAATTGAGAAGTCTCCTCTAGGTCTCAAGATGAAAATCAGGGTTAGTTTAAAATGTGCATTTAGGAGCGCCTAGGTGGCTCAGTTGGTTGAGCTTCTTACTCTTGATTTCGGTTCAGGTCATGATCCCAGGGTCATGGGATCAAGCCCTGTGTTGGGCTCTGTGCTGAGTGTGGAGCCTGCTTAAGATTCCCTCTCTTTCTCTCTCTCTCTCTCTCTCTCTCTCTCTCCTTACCCTTCTCCCCTGCTCATGCTCTAAGATAAAAAAAAAAATTAGTTTTTAAAATGCACATTTCAAATATTGGTTTTAGTAAGGAAAGTCCAGATTGTACCTCGAACTTATATTCTCTTTTATAGCTAACTCTATTTATCAATATATAGAGAGAACACTTGATAATCCTGAGTTCACCTTTTTCCTTAAAGAGATCTATTTTGCCAACTGCTAGATGATAATCAATCTTCGTCGTTTGGAATATGCACCTGAAATATCTTCTGCCACGTGAAGGCTGAGTACACAGATCCACCGTTGTTCTTTTAAGTCACAGGTATTTCTATCCTGATGATGCAGGTTTCATATGAAAACTAAAAATTGCACTATTTGGGACAACGTGAGTTTTGTTCATGCATTGCATGTCTGAGGTATCTGGGCCCTTGCAAAATTAAGTGGGAAACGGTATGCCCCTCCTGGAGACGGCGTGCCCTATCCTATGCACCTTCAGTCCATAGTGAAGGTCTGATGAACGCCTGTTGATGGAAGTGCAGTGGGACCTGAATGTTCTCAGATGAATTGCTCAAAATGACAAATTCTGGGCATTGATCCAGGGGCACACATCCTCCTCACACTTCTGTCCAGCTGGCAGCAGTAGATGGTCAGCAAGATACGCTCATACCCTGAGGTAGGCCCTGACCTGTGTGCTCATACATCATGTTAGTTCATTTAAGCCCCACAAGAAGTCTACGAGGTCAATACAATCAATATTTCCATATACCAGGACGGCAACGGCAGGCACAGAGAGGTGAAGCCACTTGCCAACAAGGCACAGAGCCAGGATCCACACCCAGGCAGCCTGGCTCCCGGCTCTTAACTTCTAGGCTAGGCTAAATCTTAAAAGAATATGATAATAAGAATAGATACCGTTCATTTATATACTGGTTTACTACTCTAATAGCAGCTGCTAACATTTCTTGGGCTCTCACTCTGTGCCTAGCACTGTGTTCAGCAATGCACAGATTGTAAATTCCTCCCAACAGCCTTTCCAAGTGGGTCTCAGCCTTGCCTCCATTTATGACCCCAGATCAGAGAGTTTCAGCAGCCTGCTCAAGGTCGCAGAGCAAGCTAGTCGGAGGCCAGGACTGGAGAGCAGGGCTGGGTGACTCCGAAAACCCACACCCACTGTCACTCACTATGCAGAGGACTCCGGTCACCAGCTCTCCCATAACCTTCCTCATGGTGGGACACCCTGAAAAGGCCAGCTTTTGCCCCTTAACTGGTGTTCGTTTGAGTACCTCTGAGTTGAATTAACTGGAGCAAGATGGATGCTAAGAGGTAGCAGAGTCACTGTGAGTTTTGAAACACAGCTGTGTCCTACAAAATAGCATACTGAGAAACGTCTCTATGGATAGGAAATCAAGGTGCCCAGAAATCAGCCCGGTTCACCAAAACCCCAGGCAGAAACCACCCAGTTTCACAACGTTCTATTAATAACCCAGAACAAGCAAGCAAGAGGAGGGCAAAAAGGATGTACTGACAACACAGCCAGCCCCCTCCAGAGCTGGTGGGAGTGTGTGGAGAGCAGCGGCCTGTGCACCTGCTGCCTGGGTTCAGGTGTCCCTCTTGAGCCATATCGCCATCACACAGAAATGATTTTATTGCCTCAGGTCCCAAATGCTCCTCCCGAAAACCAGGGTGATAATGTAATGTCCCATTTAATTTATATTGTATTTTATATTATTATTTACTACGCTATTATTTCTATTATTATTTACTATTCTCTTATTACTCCATTAAGAGAGTTCAAATAAAATAATCTAGTAGAAGTGTTTTGAAGAGCTTAATTTACAAATAAAAGGTGTTTCTATCACACTTTTAGCATACCATGTAGATTCATCTCTTTTTTGGGGGTGCCTGGCAGGCTCAGTCAGTGGACTGTGGGACTCTTGGTCTCAGGGTTGTGGGTTCGAGCCCCATGTTGGGTGTAGAGATTACTTAAAAATAAATTCTTTAAGGGGCGCCTGGGTGGCTCGGTCGGTTAAGCGTCCGACTTTGGCTCAGGTCATGATCTCACGCTTAGTGAGTTCGAGTCCCACGCTGGGCTCCGTGCTGACAGCTCAGAGCCTGGAGCCTGCTTCAGGTTCTGTGTCTCCCTCTCTCTGTCCCTCCCCTGCTCACACCCTCTCTCTGTCTCTCAAAAAAATGAATGAATGTTAAAAAAATTTTTTCTTAATAAATTCTTTTAAAAAAATGTATCTCTTTTTTTTTCTTACAATACTGTTTACTATATTCCCTGTGTTCTTTAGTCCCTAAATCTATAGGTAGATTTGTGTTGAAGGAAAATTGCTTTACTCTTCTTTTCCAATGTCTACTTAGAATTATTTCAGTTACTTTTTACAGAAAATTCCATACCCAGATATTTACAAACTCCATGTTATATTTTACTATAAACTACATTTTGAAGAAAACATTGATTTCATTAATTTAATCTCCACAAATAATAATGATACATCTTTCCTAATAAAAATGTTTTCTAAAATTTTGAAGAAAACACTGATTTCATTAATTTAATTTCCGTAAGTGATAAATAATGATACATCTTTCCTAATAATAAAAATGTTTTCTAAAATTTATTAACAACCTAGTAGCAATAAGTTTGGGCTGTGGGCTCCTAGGTTCAAATCCCAGATGTTTTTACTAGTGAAGGGACCTTGAATAAGAGCTTGAATCTCTCCCTACCACATTTTCCTGGTCCATAAAATGGATACAATTCTTCTAAATCAGGTTCATTATGATAATAAAAAAAATGGACTCGTCAGGATGTCTGATACATAGTTATCAACCAACAAATATTATCAATTGTTATTATTTTAAAAGGCAAAGAAAAAAAAGGAACATATATTTTGCAAGGCCTTCTTTCATAAATGTTAGAGATATCCTAATACAAGTATTCTGGCTTTTAAAAATATAGGAAAAAAAACTTCAATAGTAAAATAAATAAAATCCTTGAAGAGGTGAGCTGTGCACAAAACTATTTACTTCTTCACACTATTTTTTAAAGTACCCAAAACTTACAAAAGAATATACATGCTGACATTCATAGAAAAGATATCCAGGGAGACATGAGAAATACAATAAAAATGATTAAAGGTACGGTAAACAAAACTGATCATGTAGGTACACTGAGCCATCAATTCCAAAGGCCCTAAAGGTTGTTCCATGTATGTTCCAGCAACCAACAATAGGGGCCAAGACTGAGAGGCAGCAGCTAGTTCACGCAAGGTTAAGTACTGATTAAATTACTTTTCCTAGCATCAGCACCTGGGTGGCTCATTTGGGTAAGTGGACTTCGGCTCAGGTCATGATCTTATGTTTCCTGAGTTTGAGCCCCACCTCAGGCTCTGTGCTGACAGCTCAGAGCCTGGAGCCTACTTCGAATTCTGTAACTCCCTCTCTCTACCCCTCCCCTGCTTGCACTCTGTCTCTCTCTCTTAAAAATAAACATTTTTTTTATTAAAAATAAATAAATAAACAACTTTTCCTATTACTAATTTCACGAGCATTTTGAGGAATAAATTTACTGGGAAATTGAGATACTGAACACTAACTGCACACAGAAAAAAGGATATAGCAATATTGATCCGTGGAAATGACATGTTTTTGACAACATAGAATCTTACGATTTGAAAGGACCATCATAGTGATCAAATTACTTACCACCTGCTAGAATTTTCCGAAAGGAGCTAAGAAAGTAAAAGAAAACAGCAACAACACATATACATATACTCAGATGTACAAACAAAGGTGCTAATGGATCCCTTCCATTCAAGTTCATGTGAGTCCAGGAGATGAGGGGTTTTGTATACCTCGGTATAGAAAGCAAGAGACGAGAGAAGTAGCACACATGGGGCATGTGTTGGACAATACCAGCACCAGAAACAGGTGAACAGAACTGGGATGGAGGCAGAACACAGGAGAGACAGACTCCAGGGTGGCCATCGCTGTCAGGCTAATATCTGAAATGACTGTCATCTCTGGGGCCTGACACACCGAGCTACTGAGCTAAATATTTAAGTAATTGACACAATTTATTCTAATTCCCACAATAGCACTAAACACCTAGGAGGTAAGTGCCATCACCACTCCTATGTCATAAAAGAGGAGGTTTACAGAGGTAAGGTGACAGGGCTAGAATCAAACTTGTCTGGCTCCTAGCCATCATGCTGCTTGATCCGACCCCCTGACCTACCTCCCCATGCACCAACCCACCCATCACAGAGTAGGCTCTTTTGTGCGATAAATACATATTTCCAACTCCCTCAAGCCTTGAAAGGCAGCCAGAGTTAAGGAGGTAGTGTCTGCTCTAATGGCTGCCCTGGAAAAAAAAAACAAAACAAAACAAGGCAGGATGGAAAAGGGACCACAGGAACAGCAGATCTGCCCAGACACGGACTGGACCGCCAGGGAGATCTGAGATCCAGCCTCTGAATCCTCCTGACTACAATGCATTCCCCTCTTCAAAGAGCTGAGAGATTATTCCTCTTACACCATCCTGCCTCCTGAAGTCCTCTCACGACTCATCTCTTAACCTGAACTTGAACTTCCCCTGTAATTGACACTGCTTCTCCAGCCATTGACAAGATCAAACCTCCAAGTTACACAACGGTGTTCAAAAGAGAAAATAGGCAACTGCATGACTTGAGGGCAAACAGCAAGCTGCAACTTTGCAGGGTTTGTGTTTTTTTTTTTTTATGTTGGAATTTTGTCACATCGACTTACACGTAGAAAATAAGTATTTAAATATTTTATATTTAAATAGAATCTTTATTAAGAATCTTATGAAATCAACTTTATCCCTGGCAAAGAGAAAAGCAAATGAGTGATGGAGTCTTCCCATATTAAAGGGAACAGTTATGTAACCATCTCGCGTGAAGAGCCAGGCTGAAGTCAGAATGATAAAAGCCCGAAATAGCCCTGCTTCTCTCCACAAGTTAAGATCACACGGGGGATTCCACGAGCAACATACTTCTCATACAGCCTCTGTCCTCTCATGAAGGCCTTCACTTCATTGTCCAGCGGGAAGGTGCCATCATCCTTCCGAAAGCGGTAGAAGAGTTTGACGTCCTTGAATTCCTTATGTTCATCACACACTGAAACACAATATACACAGAGAGGCCCATAAGAAAAAAACAAAACAAAACTCATTTAATTCCTCACATGCAGTGAGATGCTAATTAAGACTTGTTTCACTGCCTCATTTCTCAAGCACACTCCTCTATGATTTAATACAGGTATTTAACACAGTACCTGGAATAGAGTGAGTCTATCACCATCACCATCACCTCATTGTCTAGTAAAAGGGTCACAAAATTCAATTCATCATTCATTCCACAAACTCTTCTTGAGCACAATGGGGGAGGTATCAGCCTCAAAGAATGTGAAGGCTAGTGAAATAAAGAGCAATGTCAGCATGTAATAAAAATATGGTACAACATGGGGCGCCTGGGTGGCTCGGTCGGTTGAGCGTCCAACTTCGGCTCAGGTCATGATCTCGCAGTCTGTGGGTTCGAGCCCCACGTCGGGCTCTGTGCTGACAGCTCAGAGCCTAGAGCCTGTTCCGGATTCTGTCTCCCTTTCTCTCTGCCCCTCCCCTGCTCACACTATGTCTCTGTCTCTCTCAAAAATAAATACACATTAAAAATATATATATACGGTACAACAGGGCAATGAAAGAGGTGAGGCGATACTGAAGTGACAGACCAAAGAACCCCCGTCGCCTAGCTGCAAGGAATGGACACTTCTCTGAAGAGCTCGCATGTAGTTAGAGACCTGAAGAATGGATAGAAAATGGGCAAAAGTGAAGAGAAAGGGCATTTCAGCCCAAGAGAACATCAACATATGAAAGGTCTTGGTCAGTTTTAGAGATTTCAAGGAGACATGTTCATGAATGTTCGTAGAGATGTCGAGAGTAACAGCAAAAATTTGGAAACCCCTTAAATGTCCATCAGCAGGAGAACGGGTAAAGGCACAAAGGCATAATTATACATGGTATACGCAGCAGTGAAAATGAGCAAACATGGATGAATCTCACAAACAGCATGTTAATCAAGTTGTACAAGAATAATCATGCATTTTTATAATGATTTAAAGCACTTGCAACAGTATGATACTTTGCTAAGAGATGCATCTACAGAAAGGAAAAAGTATGAAGCAGTAAATGGAAATAAGCCCAAATGCCTCTCGGAGGAAAGAAGGGAATGCCACCAGCGAGAGGTGCACAGGAGACCAAGTGTTCAATCTCTTAAATGGGTAGGTTTGTATCTGGAATAGAAGACGCAGCCCGTGTCTTCCTCCCAAGCTACCTTGACGGTCGGTGGCCACCTCACTCACCGTGATGAATGATGCCCCGGTCTGCTAACTTCTGCATGAGTTTGATTGCTGTCTCTCTGTCAGAAGCCTCCTTGTGCTCAATCAGCCAGTCAATCAGTTCTTTGGCAACAAAGCAGTTTGGGTAGGTTTTGAGATGATGTCGCCTATCTTTAATAACCTTTTCTTCATGCAGCCTGAGCCTGGAAAGAAAGTTTGGCAATCACTTCAGGAATTTTAATGACAACACAGATCAGTCAGCCGATTGCAGAGCTCAGTAACAAGTGGAAGCTCTAAATGCATTCGAGTGCCGTTCACATCCCTGTATGTCAGTGGGGGAGGGGGCGGGGAGGTTCTACACGGTCAGGGCCCAGAGGCCCCAGACAGTGATTGCACCCCCAGATCTAGAGATGATGCAAGCAAATGGAGGGGAAAACAACCATGGACAAGCTAGAGCTCTCCTGCCAGCCTGGAAACCGAGAAAAGCTTTCTCACCCCTGCTCTGTCTCAATGCCTTCTCTTTATTCCTCCACCAGTGGGCTTATGGCTTCGACCAAACAGCAAACAAAAACTCTAGAAACTTGCTGAAACCAGGTACTTCCTCTTCATCACAGATTGCTCAAGGTCACCACGTCTGCATTCGTTCACGTACGTAACAAATGAGTGTTCCAACCTCTGCTACTATGCACTTCCAGGAATCAGAGACCTATGTGGGAAAGTGCACAGGGACCCTGGCCTTCGCCTGTCCCGCTTTCTATAGGGGCAATAGCTTATCCTTACGTGACGCTTACCAGGTTCCAGATGCTTATTTGAGCACTTTCCACAGATGCACTAGTGTCTGCAACAACCTCATCAGAAGTTATTATTACCATCTCCTTTTTTTTTTCTTTTTTTTTACAGCAGAGAGAACTGAGGCCCCAGAGAGATTAAGTGACTTGCCACACAGCTAAAAAGTGATGAAAATTAGATTTGAACCTGTTGGTCTCCCTTCAGAGTCCAACTTCCCAAGTGTCACATCCTGCTGATTTTAGCCAGGGAGGGATAAACAAAAAATCCAGGAGAGATAGATTAAAGCTGTTGGACAAACACAATTTATTTACAGGCTGATGGATTAGTGTGGAGAAAAGTGGTTGACACAGAACCTTCCCTTACTCCCTTCAGAACTCAGTGGCTTTATTCCAAAAGAGTCTTTTTTTTAATGTTTATTTAATTTAGATGGGGCGCCTGGGTGGCTTGGTCGGTTAAGCGTCCAACTTCGGATCTCACGGTCCGTGAGTTCGAGCCCCACGTCGGGCTTTGTGCTCACAGCTCAAAGCGGAGCCTGTTTCGGATTCTGTGTCTCCCTCTCTCTGCCCCTCCCCCGTTCATGCTCTGTCTCTCTCTGTCTCAAAAATAAATAAAGGTTAAAAAAAATATTTAATTTGGGGGGGTGGGGCAGAGAGAGGGGGAGACAGAATCTGAAGCAGGCTCTACGCTCTGAGTTGTCAGCACAGAGCCCAATGCAGGGCTCGAACCCACGAACCGTGAGATCATGACCTGAGCCAAAGTCAGATGCTCAACCGACTGAGCCACCCCGGTGCCCCTCCAAAGGAGTCTTAAACCTGCCTTTCAAAAAGAAAAACAGTTTCTTCCATTTGTTTTTCCTTCTCTTATCATCCTTGCATTTACTTTTTAATTCTTGAGTTGGGCGAAACACAAGATCAGTTTTCTTCCTGTTTCACCCCCATCATCCTATGCCCCTAACCTCATTTTCTTAACTGCCACATCAGTAAATCGCACAATAACTGTATGAGCTTGGCAAGTGGCTTAATGTCTCTTTCTTCCTCTGTAAAATGAAGGCAGTTATGCTCAGCCTATCCTTGGCCACGTTGAGACTGGGCGACATAATGTCTATTAAGTACCAGCACCCAGCATAGTGCCTGGCACAGAACAGGTCCTGACCTCCTTTCTTCTACTCCCTAAGGAAAAAAGTAGATGATACTCTTGCCTGCTTTTTGAAAAGAGCTCACCTAATGAAATTTAACGGGTTTTGATACCCCAGGGGTTATAGTATATGTTGGGAGAACTCTGAGGCTTAGATCTCTTTCTTGCTAGGCCACTGTTCTAGGCTGAAGTATGTTCCCTTAAAATTCATATGTTGAGGCCCTAAACCCCAGTACTTCAGAATATGACTATATTTGGAGATGGGGCTCTTTTAAAAGGCAATTAAATTAGGGGCACCTGTGTAGCTCAGTCGGTTAAGCATCTGACTTTGGCTCAGGTCATGATCTCGCAGGTTGCAAGTTCCAGCCCCACGTCGGGCTCTGTGCTGACAGCTCAGAGCCTGGAGCCTGCTTCAGATTCTGTCTCCCTCCCTCCCTGCCCCTACCCCTCTCACACTCTCTGTCTCTCCCTCTCAAAAATAAATAAAGAAAATTTAAAAAAAATGTTTTAAGGTAATTAAATTAGGGGCACCTGGGTGACTCAGTCCATTAAGGGTCCAACTTCGGCTCAGGTCATGATCTCATGGTTCATGAGTTCAAGCCCCATGTCGGGCTCTGCACTGACAGCTCAGAGCCTGGAGCCTGCTTTGGATTCTGTGTTTCCCCCACTCATGCTGTCTCTCTCTCTCTCAAAAATAAACGTTAAAAATAAAATAAAAGGTAATTAAAACAAAGTCATGAGGGTGGCCCTAATATCATATGACTAGCATCCTCATAAAAAGAGGAAATTAGGACTCGCTCATGTACAGAGAGGAAACCATGTGAAGATACACAGAGAAGGTGGCCACCTCCAAGCCAAGGAGTGAGACTTCAGAAAAGCCAGCCCTGCCAGCACCTGGATCTCAGATTTCTAGCCCCCGTACATTTCTGTTGTTTAAGCTGCTCAGTCTGTGATTCCCTGTAATGGTGGCCTAAGCTAAGACAACCACAAAGTACTTAAGACCGGAGGCACCTGAGTGGTCCGGAAATGAAGTGCTCGGCTGGGACATCAGCACGGAGAAGGGAGAGGAGGAGAGAAATGAGGGTCCTAACTCCTGTAAGCTGAACAGAAAGAAAAAAACCAGGGCACCTGGGTGGCTCAGGCAGTTAACTGTCTGACTTCGGCTCAGGTCACGATCTTGTGGTTCGTGAGATCGGGCCCCACATCAGGCTCTGCACTGATGGTGCAAAGCCTGCCTGGGATTCTCTCTCTCCCTCTCTCTCTGCCCCTCCCCCCTTGCTCTCTCTCAAAATAAATTACAAAAAAAAAAAAACATTTTAATTGAGCTCCTACTATATGCTCCATATTATACTAAACATTTTCACATATGCTCATTTTTTAAGTGTTTTATTTATTCTTGAGAGAGAGAGAGAGAGAGAGCACAAGCAGGGGAGGGGCAGAGAGAGAGGGAGACACAGAATCCGAAGCAGGCTCCAGGCTCTGAGCTGTCAGCACAGAGCCCGACGCGGGGCTTGAACTCACGAACTGTGAGATCGTGACCTGGGCTGAAGTTGGACACTTAACCGACTGAGCCACCCAGGCGCCCCGACACATATGCTAATTTAACTTCTATGGCCTGAACGTTGCATGCTCCCCAAGTTCATATATCAAAATCCTAAACCTCAAAATGTCAGTTACGAGGGCAGTCAGAAACAAGACTAGGAATATGAACACTAGGCTCTCGTCCGGACACCGCCAGTAATTCCAGACGATTACACTTCTGAGCACCAGAATCTTCACTGGGAAAATGGGGACAATTATATCCATGATGATTACTTCATCACACAGTTACAAAGTTCATTAACAAAGATAAAGACAGCATTTGAGCCCTTACTATTTGTTAGGCACTGTTTTACCTGCTTTATTGGCCATCAGTCCTCATGACAACCCTCTGACGCAGGTAATGCTAAAACTGCAATACCAACAGAGTTGTAATTATTGATAAAAAATAAATGAAGCTTAATAAAAAACATGTTCACATAGGGGTGCTAAAGCCTCACATGAATCCTTCTAATTAATTCAGTGGCAATGACACTGAGTAATTTGTTTAACATGCTCAAAGTGGCAGAATGTGAAACATTAATTCTTAGACACGATGTCTGTCAGGAATCCAAGAATAATGAAGACCAATTTATTTAGAAGTTGAAACGTGGAACAAGCTACCATCTAATTTGGTGGAGGAGGAATATGTTATGAGCCAAGAGAGGAGATTTAGCTCCTATAAACTTTCCAATTAAAAAAAAATTATTAGGTAATATTTACCTTTAAATACTACAAAATAGAACCTTTTGGTTACTATCCTTTCTTGAACCCTGAGAGTGGGGCTAATTCTCGAGCATTTTTGATTCCCGCCGATCCTCACCCTGCACAGAGGGGAGAAGCCCCTGCCTCTTCAGCTCTACCGGGGCCTGGTACATTTCCATGTTTAGAAACCTGAGCAGACAGATGATGGAGGGGAAAGAACTCTGGATCCAGGAGAAACTGATATTTTTAGACAGGTTACCGGGGTCAATAATCGTGCTACCATCTTTTTTTTTTTTAATTTTTTTTAACGTTTATTTTTGAGACAGAGAGAGACAGAGCATGAACAGGGGAGGGTCAGAGAGAGGGAGACACAGAATCTGAAACAGGCTCCAGGCTCTGAGCCGTCAGCACAGAGCCCGACGCGGGGCTCGAACTCACAGACCGTGAGATCATGACCTGAGCCGAAGTCAGATGCTTAACCGACCAAGCCACCCAGGCGCCCCAACCATCTTTTTTTATTTCATAGCCAGAAATACAGAATTCTAAGAACGAGCATTAAGAATTATACATTCCAGGGGCGCCTAGGTGGCTCAGTCTGTTGAGCATCGACTCCTGATTTTGGCTCACGTCATGATTTCAGGGTCGTAAGATGGAGCCCCAGGTCAAGCTGAGTGTGGAACCTGTTTAAGATTCTCTCTCTCCCTCTGCCCCTTCCCTGCTTGTGCTCTCTGTCTAAAATAAAATTGTAAGACAAATTGTACATGCCAGAAAAACTACCCCAATAAAAAGATAAGAATTTTCACACTGCCAACACATAACCAAGTGTTTCCATGTAGCATTGTGGGCATGTAATGTTTGCTGAACAAATGAATGTCCAAGGACACTAACAGAAATGACGCCATTTTCAAAAAGGTAAGGAGGCTTCTCAAGTAACTTAATAGGAGTCCCACTCCACAACTTAGTAGTAAACATCTATTATTACAAAACTACGCTTTCAATTCCCGGGTAATCAATTTCCAAAGTTTTAATCCCTATTGTACATGTATGAGTGTTTTCCAAAAAAACATTTTCCTTTTACCTGAACTAAACTTTACCCCTTACAGGTTTTCACAACTTTTTTTTTTTAATGTTTATTTATATTTGAGAGAGAGACAGACAGACAGAGCACGAGCAGGGGAGGGGCAGAGAGAGAGGGAGACACAGAATCTGAAGCAGGCTCCAGGCTCTGAGCTGTCAGCACAGAATCCCACATTGGCTCGAACTCATAAGTCGTGAGATCATGACCTGAGCTGAAGTCAAAGGCTTGGCCCACTGAGCCACCCAGGTGCCCCTGGTTTTCACAACTTTTAATATGCTAATATGCATGGAGATCTCCAAAAACGGATTAGAGTAAGGAGTATTTCAAAGTCTTACGGAAAAATGAAAATTTTGAGTAGCTAAGCCTCTCACGGAATACAACGACTTCATAAAATGATGAGCAAGGGCCTAAAAGCCACATTTTTAAAGTAATCTCCATACCCAACATGGGGCTCAAATTCACAACCCTGAGATCAAGAGCCACACACCCAACCATCTGAGCAAGCCAGGTGCCTCCTAAAAGCCACACTTTTAAACCATGTTTCCTGGACACATTGGTCACACTGTTTGCCATGTCCAACATCCCCTTCCATTTAAAACTGCCTTCCACACCTTACCCACCTCAGTTCAGGCAGAGTTCATGACCCTAGACCTGTTTCCTATGCCTGGGGCAGTTCCTGACTGAAAGAGCCCTTGACCTAAGGTGGCATCTGCACATACATGCCCCGAGGCAATTCAGTGAGGCGACCAGAGGCACAAGATCCTACCCAAGTGACAGTAATCAGCTATCCGAGCAGAACGGCTCCCTCCCAAGATTTAAACTGGAGCTGAAGTTTCAAACTCTATTCGTGCCAAGGAACACTTTCTTCGAGCGCAAATTACCCAGGTGTAATTGTGTTAAGACGGAGCAACGTGGGGCATTCTAGCTAAAGGGCTGCCAGGTCCAGAGTATTTCCTTGTTTTCCCATTCGGTTCTCCCACATACACCCTCCACATCCCCAACACAGTCTGCACGGAATTCCTAGAGCAAAGGTGAAAAATTCCCAAGACTGGAAGATACTGAAGAAACTGGCCAACCAGGAATGAGAAGCAAGCAGAGAGGCCAGCACAGCGAAGCTACGAGGGCAGGAGAAAGAGCCCCTAAGTCACAAAAGAGGGACAGCAAGAGATGCCTGTCCCTGGAGTGCGTCGGTCCCTTAGAGTTTTCCAGTTCTTCTTCCAAGCTGTGCCCACCTTAATAATAAGCAGAACAGTACCAATCCCTTCAGGTGACTGAATAAGCCTCGATTCCCCGAATCAAAAAGAACCACAGCTACCCAGTCTTACTAAGGTCCTTCCATCCTGGCCAGAGGCCTCTTCCAAACTTCCTCACCTTTCTCACCTCCTAACCACGAATGCACCTGCCCTAAAGTCTGGATACACTGGGCTCTTCTCCATCCCCCGCACATGCCATCACCTTCCATGCCTCTGCTCAAGACACAGATCCTTCTTCTGCCTTCAATAATTCAAAAAATGTTATTTGCTCTTCAGCTTAAAAGGCACCTCCTCTGTGAACATTTCCCCAGCCTCCAAAAGCCACAACACCTTCTTCCCTCCCTTCTCCCACACTATTTTAGTGCCGGTAGGAAAACATTCATCTCGCTGCATTCCACTTAGATGAGAAGGATACAAAGGGAGAGTTGCTTATTTATTTTTGTAATTCTAGTGCCTCGTTCATAATAGGGGATAGATCCTTGTTGACGTGAAAAATCAATTTGCTCATACAATGCACTCAGCACGGAGAAGGCATAGAGCAGAATAGTCTTCTGACTAACAGAGTCCAAATCAGTCCACATTGAACCACTGGGAAGAATAACCATCCCTATTTTAGCTGCATTTTCAATACCACTGGCCAAGAAATTTAAATACAAAAACCACCTTCCCGACGTTCATCTGACACAGCTGGTTCATTCACAGGCTTTAGATTCAAGGTGATTTTGTAAGATTCTATTCCTGTCCAGCAAACCAGCTGTGGGACTTGCATCAGACAATTTCCTCTCCCAGCCCCAGGAGAACAAACACTACTGAGCGCAGGGCGTTAATAATCCCTGCAAAATTACCGTCCATCTGATAAGAAATGCAGAAATTGTTTTTTGAAAAATAGCTTGCAGGGAACCGCACAGGTTGTGGGGCCCAGGGAACAAAGGGGGGGGGGGGACAGAAAGCACATATTCTCATTTAAAAACAGCGTCATAAATCTCAGCCAAAGTAAACACTTTAATTAAAAAACACAGCAAGCCAAACAGTGAGGCTGACAGTGTGAGCCTTGTGACTTGAGCAATAGCCCTGACATAGATGTGCTGTAAACCAAAGCTCTTGTCTTTGCCAGATGTTCAGCACCAGCTCATATCTGTCCTTGGGGATAAGAGAACTCAGAGAAAATCACTCTTGATCACCTACCCCTGAAAGGACCCGAATCTAAAAGGATGAGAAAAAAGACAGGAACAAATGAAATCTAACCTACTGCATTTCCTTTTAATGTTTGAATTTACTTTGTAATTAATATTTCAAATTATCAAAATAATATATGCTCACGGTAGATAAAAAGAAGCTCAATATGTATAACACGACACTGGGTACTGATGATGCTAACTGTCAAAGCTGGGAGACAGGTGCATGGGGTTCACTACTGTAGTTACTTTGGGGTGTGTTCAAAATTTTTCTTGACCCCCACTGTTCAAAAGAACCCAACATTAATAGTTTCTTATGTATTTTCTTATGTACACATGTATGGCTATGTTTATGTATATATATTTATGTGAAATAGGATCATAATACACATTTCATGAGGTTTTGCTTCAAGAAGATGCTTGAATTCTCCCAACCTGATCAGAACAACAGACAGTGATAGGAAGGAAAGAGCATGAAACTGGTTAATGTAAACAGAGCACATGTGATTCTGGAAAGCCAGAGGGAACTGGTCTCACACACCCCCAATCCCACCTCCCCCCCCCACAGGCACGCTATACAGAAAGCTGCAGTGAGCACGTGATGTCAAATATTCCACCAGCAAGACCCCTTTTCAGGAGGGTCATAAAAAATGGCTCTGTGAATCAGGAACAAGGTCAGAGCCATAAGTTCTATACAGAGCCCTTCCAGGGCATAGGTCAAGTCAGTGCAAAGAAAAGTCCCGTATATGCTGGGTATCTTGTCACCACAACAAATTGAGATGGTAAACACACCCAGGAGGGAAGCATGTTTGATTCTGAGTCCCATTTATCATTCACTATATTTGAGATCTTGATGAGGAGTATAAGCAAAAATAGTAAGTCATTTATACTTGACATCTGAACACAGCCACACGCTCAGAACTGAACCCAATGACATCCCTGTGATCAGGAAGGCATTGTCATATTCACTGACAGATAGAGAAGCGAGTTCAGAAAAATTAAAGTGACATGCTCAAGTCACATTTCAACCAGGGGCAGGGTCAGCACTTGAACCCAGATTTTCTGACTTCCATGTTTAGAAAGAGTTCCGTGGGGCGCCTGAGTGGCTCAGTTGGTTAAGTGTCTGACTTTTGGTGTCAGTTCAAGTCATGATCTTGCGGTTTGTGAGTTCGAGCCCTGTGTCAGGCTCTGTGCTGGCAGTGTGGAGCCTGCTTGGGATTCTGTCTCCTCCCTCTGCCCCTCCCCCACTCAGTCTCTGTCTCTTTCTCAAAAATAAATAAAAATTTCAAAAAAAAGGGTTCTGTGCCATCACCCTTTAAATGGCAGAAGCACCTGTCTTCTGCCTGTGGTTTGCTCACGTAGACAAAGAAAGAGAAAACATGCTCAATGGCCATGGAAAGGTGAGAGTTTATGCAATTTATACATCACCCAGATGCTACCAATATAAATACAGACAGGGCTCACAGAAGTGCCCACAAAAGTCATCACATTGTCTTCATGCCTGTGTTGAGCCAATGTTGTAGAATTCAGGTGACACTCCAGGGGGGAGGGGCTGGAGCTGGTGAGTTACACCATCTCAGAGAGTCAGCATCCGTTCACGCAGCACATGTAACAAACACTTTTAATGACAGTGCATAAGAGCTCAAGAGGCCCTTTCAAACCCTTCATCTCATCCTGGCGATAAGAGGTAAATACAGGGTCAAGACGGGGAGGCCCCTAAGTCTGCCTTCCTTACCTCATCAGACCTGAGATGTTCACTGTCTTCTTTCTCCTGTGGCTTTTTCCTAAGAGGTCTCCTGCTCTGAGGAGCCAAGAGCAACTGCATCAGCATCCCCAGCTCTGATCTCTTCCCTGATAAGTCAGAAGGACAGTGTTCTTCCTGCTTACAAAGCGCCTTTCCAAGAAGCTCCGCGATTTTTTTTTTCAAGTAGGCCATTATTTGTTTACACCACACCCAGGCGTATCAGGCCTCTAATTGCCATTTTACAGGTGAAGAAACAAGTCCAGATTGGTTCACGGAACTCACTGAGGACACAGAGTGACTCACGGACCAGTTCTGGTTACTGAGTCAACTGAATAGGTGGCAGCAAGTGGGGAATAAGAAAGTATAGCTTTCAGGTAGGAACAGGGACTCGGCTGCATTCGTCAGTATCCTCATTCTCTACTAGTCATTCACTCATAGCAGAGCTGTGGAGCCAGAACGACTGGGGCTTAAATCCAAGTTCCATCCATCATTTGCTGTGTGACTTTGGACAAAACATTCAACTTCTCAGTACCTCAGCTTTCTCATCTACAAAATAGGAATAACAACGTAGGTCTCATATTGTGAGGATGAAACAAGAAACTGTGTCAAGTGCTTAGCACATAATAAGCTCTCAATAAATGTCAACCCTTACTGCCGTTCTTATGCAATACATATTTCACTGTCAGATTCTGCCAGAAGCACCACCAAGAGGCCACTAACTATGCATTTGAGTTACTTTATAGAACAAATGCAGCCCTTAAGTTGCTGACCATTGTTTTCCAGTATGGGTGCAGAACTTTGCATTAAATTTAATTAATATCTCTGGGAGCAAATCAGGGAACTAAGGTGAGTTAGCAACTCCTGGAGAGACTTAGCTGTTCTTCTTTGTTCAAGGAGGAGAAAAAAGCCCTGCAGGCGGGTGGCAGGTAAAAGCAGAGAAAAGGGGAGAGAATGCTCCGTCACTCCCTAAAAACACACGGAGGCCTCTCCCCCTGCAAGATTACTAGAACAAATCTCACCCCTTCTGTGGTGTCAACCAAACCGAGAATTAAGATCACTGACTTGTTTTCATAGGAAACAACCTTGAGCCTATCCAGCCAAGCCCTCCTGACTACATCACTGCTGCACGGGTGGGAAAGCTGACACTGAGAAGGTGGGCGACTTGCCCGTGTTCAGCCCACTGGAACTTCAACTTGGCCTCCTGAATCCAATCTGACGACCTGCTGAACTCACTCTAGCCTTTATGGAGGAGTGGCCCACTGATGAGCGAGCTGGCCTAGTAGACTCTGTCTGGGACAGCTTCTCAAGTCATTGTTCGTCACACGCAGCCCGTACCCCCTCTTGAGAAAGACACTGCATTCCACCACCACTCTTTCCTGGAGAAGAAACGGTCTCAGGGCCTATTTTAAACAATGAAAAAAAAAAAACTTGAACTACACAGATCATGAAATAATAACTAAATACTGTTCACTGGACTCCTTCCCCCCTCCCCAGTGGAATCTGAAAAATACCTGCCAGCTCTTCTGTGGACAGGGGCAGAGATTCAGGTTAGAAAAGGTGAAGGCAGAGATGCTCAAAGAGAGCCTTCAGTAAGATCACCAGGAGGGCCTCCTAACCACAGAGGGCTGGGCCCCATCTCCAAAGTTTCTAATTTAGTAGGCCTGGAGGTGGGCCCAAGAATCTGCGTATCTAACAAAGGCCCAGACGATGCTGATGCTGTTTTTTAGGGAGCACACATTACGAACCACCACTGGACTGGAGTGAAACAGTCAACATTGTGTTGTGGAACAAAAAGAAGAAAAGAGTAAGGGGAGAAATCAGGGGGGAGAGCGGCCCATGAGATGAGCACTGAGCCAGGAGACCTACGAGGGGCAGAGTGTGGTCCAGGTGGGACTTCCTCTCAGGGCGTCTGTTTTCCAGGCACCGGAAATCGGGACCCTGTGAGTCTACAGCCCACACTTTGCCAAAAACCTTTAAAAGGCAGACAAGTGAACTGCCCCCAGGGCCACCCTATGGTGTGATTCTTAGGGACCCCCCCTCCCTTTAAATGTATCTCCCCACCTGCTCCCTGATGCTCATTCCTCCTTGAGGAAGAGGGTGGCTCTCTGTCCAATAAGAAGGCATAAAAGTCTTTTTCTTCTTCTTTTTTAAGACAGACCTTGGGCTGAGGAGCAGGTGACAACCCACTCATATTAAATGGAATCAGTTAAGCAGCAAGTATAAATGATGACATGGTATCTCTTCCCATTTTGATGCAGAGGAAGTTTAAAGTAGGAAGGTGTAGGGCTTTGAGGGAAGAAGAGGAAAGAATTGGTCTGGCTGGTGGAAGGGTGCCCAAAGCAGAAGCTGGGCTCAGAAAGTAGACCTCACAGTCCTTGCTCGCAGTATGAGGGGAGCAACAGAGCCCAGGTGCTGTGTTTTCTGTGGGAGGAGTCAGGGCACCCAAAGTGTGTGGAGTCTCTGTCCAGGTAATGTGGCCCCAGAGGAGGGCTCTTACCGAATGCGGACCTGAGGTTCCTAATCTGGAAAATGAGGAAACTGATTAGGTTCTTTCTAAAATCTCTTTCAACTCTTACTTCTCTGCTTTTTTTTATGGACACCCTGAAGAGCCTCCAGGGTAAATCCTCACTAACGAGATCAAAATAGAACAGGCCGTTTGGGGCACATTTTGTACTGAAAAGATCTACCACAAACCACAAGGCCTGGGAGCACAAACAGCAATTTCATTTCCTTTGGGTTTCCAAACAAGGATGAATGTATCAAAACGAATCTTGTGCTAAGCATGCTGTACAAACACTGTCTAGGGTTACGATCGTCTATTTTCAGCTCACAAGGCAGATGTCAAAGCGCCATAGGCTTTGGGTATGCAGGTCTGTGACGTGAGAATAGAAAGTTTCTCTGGGTTTACAGTATTTTCAAAGGCCCTCAAAGGTGTTTTCAGGGATGTCTGCAGCTGTTGTGGAGGCTGCTTTCAGTTAAGGGGCTTGTAGAAGATTTCTCAACCAGTATGCATTTATTGAGCCCCAACTGCATACCAGGCGTAGCTGGAAAAACTGCTCATGGCAAACTAGTTCAGGGACCACGTAAGTGAAACAGGTGTTGTTTCTTCAAAACGGAAGTGTTTTATTCTATGTATATAGGGTGTGCACGTACACACACACACACACACACACACACATCAAAGTCTCCATCATATGTTAAACCTGAATCTGTCCAATTACTTTCTTTTTCTTCTATTTCCTCTGTTGTAGCCAAATGCATCACCTTCATTTCTGCCTCTGTCCCTATATTTATGCTATTTTTTTTCCAGGAAATTCCCCCCCCCTCCTTTCCTATCCATCCAGGAAAGTCTAGCTTATCTCCACCTTCTTCCACGATGTCTTCTCTCATCCAGCCAAATACTACCTCATTCCCCTGACTCGTCTGATACATTTTCTATGATGCTCATGTCTACCCACATATTATTTTATTTTTTTACTCTTATTTGCATTAATTCTCTTCAACTACACTACAAATTCTATGCTGACAGAACTATTTCATTCTTCTTGCTTATTTCCCAAAGCATCTGGGACAGGGCAATGGTAAATGGCACTCGGTGTCAGGGTCTGGGTTTTCATCTTTGTTTTCAGACAGATATAAAGAAGCCTTAGCTCAGCACAGAATGCAAATTTGCACCTCTCGTCTTGGGCCCTTTGGTGGCTGTGCACCCATCCAGGCAACACTTCAAAGCATTTCTTCATTTAACACGAAGGAGTATTTGGACCACATTTGTGTGTTTGGTTTCGCCAGATAAATTATGTTAAATGACTCCTCCTTCAGAAAGACCCCCACACTATTGATTCTTCACAGAATGTGTAGATAGCAGGTGTCTGAGCTTTAGCTGAAGGTCTGTCTGTCAAGATCCAGGCAGGTCTGGACAGATATGGCTCAGGCTGGTGGACGGGGCCCTCCAGGAATCCACTGACAGCTCAGCAAAGAAGCCAGACCACCAGAGAGGAGGCAAATTGTGAGAAGGCTATGGTACCTGGTCAGCCCCAAGGACACAGAGCTGAATCTGAAGGTACTGTGTTCACTGCAGTTTTGTGAAGTGCTGGACCAGACACAGCTGTGCTGTGGGGGAAAGGTGACAAAGTAAACACAAAAAGAGAATGCTGAGAGTCTCAGGGCAGTGATACACACACACACACACGCGCGCGCGCATGCACACACACACACACACACACACACACACACACACACACACAACACTGGAAGGCAAGAAGGATCACAAGAAGGGCTGTTGAGAAATATGCAAACTAAAAGAAGCACTTTCAGGGGTTAGTAGTCCCTTTTAGGTACTCAATACACTTATGTCCAAATGTTTAGGCCACCTGTCATACCTAGTGTAGACACCAAATCCATTGGTATTGTGATTTTATTTGTTTGTTTGTGACTAACAGAATGCAAGTAAAATGAAACCCTAGGAGAATGAATAAGTCCTGGGAATAAAAGGCACAGCATAGGAATATAGTCAATCATACTATAATAGAGTTGTACGGTCACAGATGGTAACCACACTGGTGGTGAACACAGCGTCATGTGTAACCCTCTCGAATCACTATGTCGTACACCTGAAACTAAAGTAATGTTGTGCATCAACTATGCTCAAAAAAGAAAATAAAAGTGAAACCCTGGGAGGAACTCAACCTAAAACTCTGTATTTCACTTATGACTAGTAGAAAATAGAAAGACTTCTCTGAGCCACATAATAAAATGCTATCACAGGTATCTAATAGCACTTTCAAGGAAATCTTCGCAGACCTGTCAGAAACTCAGGTAGTGAGAAGAAACTACTAGCAATCTAGTTATTGGCTTATTCCAGGTTTGCATTTTCCCTTTCTTAACATAGTTACTGTGACCCTTGCAGGAACTCAATACACTTACAGCTAAATTCCAGACTATGTGTGTACCAATGTAGTCACTGAATACTCATGGTGTATATGCTTGCCCCTTTAAGGAGGCTTTGGTGCATATAACCTCAAACATCTAGACCGACACTTGCCTGCATCCCAGGTCACTCAGACTGAGGAGCAGAGAGAAGAGGGGCCAAAGCAGAAGCAAAAGCCACCATCACCAGCCAAAAAGGAATTATACTGAACGTGAAAGAGTCTAGATGGTAACTCTGGAGTATCCAGTTTTCTATATATCTGAGTCCCGCTGACATCTGACATGATGACAATGCCACATTTCATGTGCCTATAGCACAATATGGCTTATAAGTCACTTCCATACACTTAATCTCATTTGATTTTTGCAAACAGCCTTGTACGGTACTTGGGGGACAGATGGTTAACCCCTGTCTCTAGATGATGGGAAGGAGGTTTTCAACAGTGCCTGGAATTGTCACCGTAATAGTTTACAAGTGGCAGAGCCTCACATAGCATCTAGAATTTCAGATTTCTCACTTACCAAGACTCTGCACTTGAAAGAGTATATCCAACCTCATCAATAAGAATATTTCTGCATAATTATAGTTGGTGATATCAGTGGTTGAACCTGGAGTGTTATTTGCATATTTATGCTTTTCATTGGTCTTCTATTATTTGATAAGCACACTAAAAACCTCCATTTTCTCTCTTAAGTCCCCATTTTGTTATGGTGGATGAGTTGGTATTTAAAACCACGCTGATGATGGGGCGCCTGGGTGGCGCAGTCGGTTAAGCGTCCGACTTCAGCCAGGTCACGATCTCGCGGTCCGTGAGTTCGAGCCCCGCGTCGGGCTCTGGGCTGATGGCTCAGAGCCTGGAGCCTGTTTCCGATTCTGTGTCTCCCTCTCTCTCTGCCCCTCCCCCGTTCATGCTCTGTCTCTCTCTGTCCCAAAAATAAATAAATGTTGAAAAAAAAAAAATTAAAACCACGCTGATGATTATACAAAGAATCTGAAAACTTAACCAATTTCTATTAAAGAGCCCTGGACGCCTAGCATGGCTCCAAATACCTGAGGCTGCTTATGAACCATAGCACTTTTTAAACCCAGGACTGTATTCTCTAAAGACAGCTAGATAACTAAAGATCTCATCGGCTCTTGGCCGCATTCTCCTGACAGCTGTTGCTTGAATGGTAGTGGCACTTGGCAACAGCTAAAAAGTCACACTCTATTAATTAGGCTAGCAGAGGCAGGGTAGGGAAGGTGAGAGCGGACTCCTCGGAAGTCATTAAGATTCTAGACGGCTTTTGAAAGACTGCTCTCAGTTGAGTGTGACCATGCGCCTGCACCTGTCTCCCATATCTGTCCAACCCAACATTTGTTTTCGTGTGTGCAAGAGGGTAGGAAACAAAGCAAACTTGACAAATTCTCACTCTAGGTACCAAAAAGTAAATGATACTTGTGTTCTGTGAGTTGGTGAGCTGTCTGTACTGGTTTTTAATGAAGCCTTGGCATCTGTGTAAGCCTGAGGTCTGCTCTGAGGGGACTTTGATTTACACCACAATTACATCTTCCCTGGGCCGCTAACAAGTTAACTATCTAGTTAGTTTCTTGAGAACACTTAAAATGCCCTGCAAATCAGTCTCCATTTATCAGACTTGTAACTTTCCCTCTGGTTACACAATGAAGGAATAAATATTTGACTACATGTCATTTGATTGCTATTTGCTTCAATAGCAAGTCAAGTTCTCAACTTCTTTGTTTGGAGGGAGGAGTTGCAGACAGAAAGTGGAGCCAGCCCAGAACAAGAGGTGTTCAGACGAAAACAATGATGAAACCTGCATTTTAATAAAGGGGCATAAACCAAATAGGGGTTTGCATTAGTTTGATAATAGAAAAACAATGGTCTGAATGGAATCGATGCAGTTAGTGGGTGATCATAAGCTATTGAATAAATAAAATTAAACAGCATGTCTATGTTCAGAGAATCACAATACTTTAAAAGTCCTTCCTAGATTATTATGGTTATTTCTAAAACTATTTTCCATCAAAAACTTTCTTCCTCCTGTTTTTTAAAATTTATTTTTAATTTATTTTCTTTCATTTGTTGCAAGAATGTGCTGCAGTTAAGTTCCCTAAATCTTCTCTGAACATTTAACCTGAAGGATGGCAAAGTTCTTACCTAAAACACACAACCAATTATTCATACACGAATAACTTAAGTCCAGGTACCTCTCGGAGGCACAATTAGTTGTATTACATACGGTCACGTTGAGACTATCATACCTGAGAATAAATTCCATTTGTTTTTGCAATACATCACTTCATCAGAGTTCTACATTGTAGCAGATTTGTTGAAATTTACCTTAATGTTTATTCTGCATTTCTTGAATATATGAGCTAAGGATCAGGAGGTGACCATTAGAATTAAAAGAAAGATCAAAATCTTAAATTAAGGAATCAGTAGTGATACATTCAAATCCAGATATTAGAACATTACTTGCACTTGGGGATATGCATGTTTTCTTTGGCATATTCTTCAATATTACTTTATACTCCATGGTACTTTCAAACCTCCCTTTACTGTCACATAGTTGATCAGTGAACATAAGCTATCGAATAAATAAAATTAAACGGCATGTCTATGTTCAGAGAATCACAATACTTCACAGTCCTTCCTAGATTATTAAACATCAGTGCTTCTGATACTTCTCTTGATCCAGGGAACAACATGAGGACAGGCCTTTCAAGCCATGGCATTCACTGTTGTGTCTCCAGAGCCTAGTACCTCCCCCCAAACTCAACATACACAAGACACGGTAGATACAAATTCTTCATCATTTCAGCATGTCCCTACCCTACCTCCACCCATAAACACACACATTCTCTCTTATCATCCTTCCCTACTAAATTAGTTCCTTTTCCCAAACATCTGATTTCTAGGAATGAGTCCCCAAATAGTCCAGCCACCAAGGCAATATTCCTAGCTACCGTGGACTAAGAATTCCTTCAAGGACAGAAATGAGGACTTAGTCCCTTCTTGTAATCCCACCACTCGTTGTAGTGCTGACAGGAGGTCAGTAAATGTTCCTTGTACTCACATTTCTTTCATCCTCTGTGCTAAACCTGTTACTAAATTCTGCTGTTGACATCCCGGAAATATCCCTTGATTTGCCTTCAATCCATGGCTACTTTTCTAGTCCAGAGTCTCCCCATTCAGTTTCTAGAACTCCACTCTTCCAGTGGACTCACATCTACATAAGGACATTCAGAGGCTCTCTTTCACTTTTGACATGGTACAGGTCCTGAGTCCTCTGTGTAGCAATAAAAGCTCTCTGTGACCCTTCCTCACTCTGCCTCTCCCCTTTATCAACCACATTGACCCCTGTTCCCAAACAAAGGCTCCTGCTCCAATCAAGCACACGTCCTATGTCTATCCTACTTCGTGTGTCTTTGCCATGGCATTCCTACTGCCAGGAATTCCGTCCTTCCTCCCTACAACTTTTACAAAACCTAATCATCTTTGCCCATGTCCCACCTCACCAGGAAGCCATCTCCTCCTTTCGTGGGTCACAAGGATTTCTCTTTTCTAAAACTGTTGCTTTAATTCTCCAGGGTTGTTTGCAATATTTTGTTCAATTGCTCTCCATTTATTCATGGATTCTTACTGTTTCTCTACCTAAAAAGTCATCTTCCTGAGAGCAGGAATCATGCTGTTTATTTCTCGATATCTTGTGATACAAACAAAAACTGGTCCCAGGGGCTCCCAATAAATATTTATAGGCTGAGTAACTAGAGATAAAA
Source organism: Lynx rufus (assembly GCF_022079265.1). NCBI lineage: Eukaryota > Metazoa > Chordata > Mammalia > Carnivora > Felidae > Lynx > Lynx rufus. Next base: position 49,106,042 of record NW_025814826.1, on the reverse strand, counting down.
TACTGTCAGCAGCGTATGTATAAGAAAATTATTCTGGGAGGAAAAGATGAAAAAGGGATACATCCAGGTTTCTCTGAAATTTGCTGAAGAAATCTGTGCTCTACATACACCTAAAGGTATATAATCTTAACTGATCTCTAATAAAATATTAACTGAACTTTTATTTTTTTATTTATTTATTTGGGGGGGGGCATAAGCAGGGAAGAGGCAGAGAGAAAGACGGAGAGGAAGAATCCCAAGCAGTCTCCACACTGTCAGTGCAGAGCCGGATGTGGGGCTCAAACCCACGAACCATGGGATCATGACCTGAGCTGAAATCAAGAGTCCGATGCCTAACCAACTGAGCCACCCAGGCACCCCATGCACTTTTAACAAAGAGTTCACATACACTGCCTTAAATCTTTTCAAACCTCTCTATTAATCACAAGGCACTGGGACAGACTTTCTGTTTTGTTTGTTGCCATGTGGAAAAGACATTCTGTTACTATAGCGTCATCGACTTCTGGATTCAGAAGTCAAACCGAAAAATCTGCTTTTGATGTTGTTATCATTAAGCAGAAAGAGCAGTAGGAGGAAGAATGGCTCTCTTTCTCTCCCCCTGTTCACACTGGTGCCAATTACCATTCTGATAAGCTTTTCATCAGTGCCACGTGCTTCACAATATCACTTTTATTAGTCACTCAGCAGAAGCGCCATGTGATGTGCGGGAATATTGTTGCCCCTGTTGAACAGCATAAATGCCCTCTTAAGACACAGAAAAGTTATGTAAGGGCCTTGACCGCCCTGAGATAAACAGTGAGAATCAGAGTTTGAACTCAAAGCTCTAGTATCCTGCTTGGGGCCCTGGAGAAACCTAGCAAGGTCTTTCTTCAGAAAAGCTGAAACACACTTGTCACCAGCCCACTACTTTAGGCTGACTCCGGCAATGCTAAAAATCAACTCAATGCAGCAAATATTTACTGGTGCCTAGTAATTAGAAACTGTGCCAGACACACGGATACAGCAGTGAATATGACACCCTTGTAGAGAGTGGCTTACAAAGGAGGGGCCTAAGACAATCTGTTGGATGCAGCTACAAAAATATGAGAATGCAGGGGTGCCTGGGTGGTTCAGTTGTTTAAGGGTCTGACTCTTGACTTAGGCTCAGGTTGCGATCTCACAGGTTCGTGAGTTCAAGCCCTGCGTCAGGCTCTGGGCTGATAGTGCAGAGCCTGCTTGGGATTCTCTCTCTCCCTCTCTCTCTGCCCCTCCCCTGCTCATGGTCTGTCTCAAAATAAATGAACATTGAAAAAAAAATTTTTTTTAAATATGAGAATGTCTACATTTATTTTATCTCACCTTTAAAAGTATTGCTATTTAGGGGCACCCTAAATGTACATGGAGTGGCTTAGTCAGGTTAGCGTCTGACTTCAGCTCAGGTCATGATCTCACAGTTCTTGAGTTTGAGCCCCGTGTCGGGCTCTGTGCTGACAGCTCAGAGCCTGGAGCCTGCTTCGTGTTCTGTGTCCCTCTCTCTCTGCTCCTCCCCCACTCATGCTCTGTGTGTCTCTCTCTCTCTTTCTCAAAAATAAAGACACATTAAAAAAATTTAAAAGTATTGCAATTTCTGTTTTTGTGTATGCTTATGACACACATAACGCATTAGTGAAGTAGGGCATGTATATATCTGTTAATATGCTCATATTGGGGGGGGTTCTATGATCAAAACATTTTAAAAAATTTTTTAATATTTATTCATTTTTGAGAGGGAGAGACAGACAGACCATAAGTAGGGGAGGGGCAGAGAGAGGGAGACACAGAATCCGAAGCAGGCTCCAGGCTCTGAGCTGTCAGCACAGAGCCCGACACGGGGCTTGAATCCACAAACTGTGAGATCGTGACCTGAGCCGAAGTCGGACACCCAACCAAGTGAGCCACCCAGGCGCCCCTATAATGAAACCATTTTTACAGATTGGGATGGGCAAGCAGAAACATTTGAAAACCAACAGACAGCAAGACTCTTTGGACTTTCCTGAACATGCCATGACATTTTTCATCTTCAAGTCTTTCCACTTGCTATTTTCTCTTCCTCAAATGAACCTCCTCTCCCTCACTATATCCTGAGTTAAACTTCAAAACCCAGCTCCGTGCGTACCTGCTCAAGGAAATCATTACCCCCTCCACCAGGGAGAGCCGGGTCCTTCCACCCACGGCTCCCATCGCACCTTACACACCCTTCTACTGCAGAGATCACCATACTGCAGCGGGACTGTCCACACTTCCATCTCTGCACTCGCTGGCTGGACTCACTGGTGGTGAGCTCCTTGAGGGCAGGGTTGGGACAATTCACCTATTTTTCTTAAGAGCTAGCACAATGTCTGGCATGCAAGAGACACCCACAATTCATCCGAGAAATGTATTCACTTAGGTGAAGAATGTCCTCACCATTTTTTTCCTGCTAGTCGCAATGGACTTGAAGACGACAGGATTTCACGTGGGCCATCAGAGTCCATTGTACTTCCTCCTTTCTCTCCTTGCGGATGGGGCAGAGGGGCTTCGAGGGTGGGGAGAGGTGATCGTGTTCAAGGCATGACTACTGCCGCTACCAGAAAATGTAGAGCTGGGATGTGAGAAAGCTATACGTTTTAAACCAGTGAGGTCTGGGCGGTCTCAGTGTTCAGGTAAAAATGGGGACCAAAGACTTCTAAGTCTGAGCAGCACAAATCAGAAACGCGGCAACACGCTGCGTGCGGGTGGAGGAGTCCCGCGAAGACACCTCTGGGACAGAGGAAAGGTGGTCAGGACTAAGTGAGAGCCTCGTGTCCTGGGTCAGCTCTGCAGATACTAACTACCTCAGAGCCTCTCGGTCTCCAGAGAAGGAGACTGTCTTGACTCCCCACACAGACTTTCCGGGTTTGCACGAGGAAGCAGAGAATGGGGAGGGGAGCCAAGACCATCAGTTCCTTTCTTGCTCTGGCACAGAGTCAAATGGCTGAGAAACAGTCATTTACAAGTGCTGAATTAGATTACCACCAAGGTCCCTCCAGCCTGAGGTTCAACAACTTGATTATGTCGATGCCCTGGAGCCGAAGTGTCGGCCAACTGTGGTATGGTCAACCTTTCAGGAAGACCTTGGCTTAGGTGTGTGTGGTGCAACTACTCCAGTTTTCTGGACCCTACCTGGAGAGGAATGAAAAGCCCTAAATCTGAGCCCTGCCTCCATCACTTAGTAACCGTACGTCCTGTGGCCCAGCCACGGACTATCTCTCCGAGCTACATTTATTTTGCCACTTTGCGAATTTTCACTCCGTGTCAACTAGGTACCCATCTCTGGGCTGAACGTTTTGGACATGGCAATGAACAAGGAAGCCTGACAGGACTTCATGCCAACCACCTCACCTCGCAATTGGAATCAAAATAATCACTCATGTTCTCATCTCACAGGCTAAGGATCACTACAATGTTAAGAATCAATAATACCTCTTTGTACAGGAATCCTTGTGCACCTCTGGTAGAAATGTAAATTGGTGAAGCCACTCTAGAAAATAGTACAGAGGTTCCTCAAAACACTAAAAACAGAAGCACCCAGTAATTCCACTTCTGGACATTCACCTGAAGGAAACAAAAACACTGATTTGAAAAGATACATGCACCCCTATGTTTATCGCGCATTATTTACTATTAATAGCTAAGACATGGGAGCAATCGAATTGTCCATTGATAGATGAGTAGTAAAGAAGACGTGGTATATATATCCAATGAAATATTACTCAACCATGAAAAAGAATGAGATCTTGCCATTTGCAACAACATGGATGGAGCTAGAGAATATTATGCTAAGTGAAGTCAGTCAGACAGTAAAAGATAAATATCATATGATTTCACTTATACGTGGAATCTAAAAAGCAAAACAACTGAACAAACAATAATACCAAAAAAGAGAAACGGACTCATAAATATAGGACAAACCAGTGGTTGCCAGAGGGGAAGGGGATGGGGAGATGGACAAAATAAGTGAAGAGGGTCAAGAGATACAAAGTTCCAGTTATAAAGTAAGTAAGCCACAGGGATGAAAATGACTATAGAGGGAACATAGTCAATAAATAGTGTAATAACTTTATATGGCAAGAGATGGTAACTATACTTATGGTGAGCATCTTGAAATGTATATAATTGTTAAATGGCTGTGTTGTGGGGCGCCTGGGTGGCTCAGTCGGTTAAGCGGCCGACTTCGGCTCAGGTCATGATCTCGTGGTCTGTGAGTTCGAGCCCTGCGTCGGGCTCTGTGCTGCCAGCTCAGAGCCTGGAGCCTGTTTCAGATTCTGTGTCTCCCTCTCTCTGACCCTCCCCTGTTCATGCTCTGTCTCTCTCTGTCTCAAAAATAAATAAACGTTAAAAAAAAAACAAAAAACTTTTTAAATGACTGTGTTGTACACCCAAAACTAATATAATATTATATGTCAACTATACTTTAATTAAAAATTTAAAAAAATAAAAAATAATACCTTTCTAAAATTTTTTTAACGTTTATTCATTTTTTGACAGAGACAGAGCGTGAGTGGGGGAGGGGCAGAGAGAGAGGGAGACACAGAATCCGAAGCAGGCTCCAGGCTCTGAACCGATAGCACAGAGCCCGATGCGGGGCTCGAACTCACGGACCGCGAGATCATGACCTGAGCCGAAGCTGGACGCCCAACCGACTGAGCCACCCAGGCGCCCCTACCTCTTTCTAAATATAAAATTTCATTGCATCTGTTTAAAGGTTAGCTGGCGTTCATAATTTGTATCACAAAAACTCATCACAAAACTTATACAAAGGGAAAGAAAAATTGTTATAGAAATAATAGAATTTCTTTATATATTTATGGCACCCAGAAAATGTCTATGTGACTCTACAGACCAAAGGCTCTCAGTGTGACCCACGCCAATTTTTTCTGAAGGCATCTGACCATCAACTAATAACTGCTGTAAATTCATGAGGCCAAGCTCACCATATCTTTCTAATAGCACCTGTGAAAGCTACAAATATTCATACATTTGCATGTCATCTAACCTGCAATGACACAATCAATCAGCAGACTCTGAAATGAGATTTTATGTCTGCACCTAAATATTTAGCAATTTTAACAGTGTACCGAAGTGACAGACTAAATATAAAAAGATCTAAAAATGTTAACTGGTTCACAATAGAATTGCACAAGTGTCCTTATCCATGAAAATATCGAAAACTGAAAACAACCAAATGAAATCAATGAAATAAAATACTTTCTGCTTCTTACTCCAAAGCACAGAGAAGTCCAATTCCTACAACCTGAGGGTTTCTCTATATTTATTTATTTATTTATTTATTTTCTTTTTTTGGGGGGGGAGTTCTCTATTTTTAAAGTAAGAAAGGGGAGAATGAAATTTCATTACTTGGAAACTAAAAGCATTTCACTTTCTATAAGGGATCAATCAATAAGCCTTTGTTTATAGTCTACCCTATCCTTAGAACAGTGGAGATACAATGAGAGCCATCAAAACAGTAACAGACAGCCATCTATATAACAAATGTTGTTAGAAATCCAACATATTTTTATGTATTAAAGCCTATACAAATGCAAGCAAATCATAAGATGATTGTTTTGATCATAAGATGATTTTCTATACCAAGCAGTATAAGCCTTTGTTTACACTCTAAAGCCGGCAAAAATTTTATGTTAATATCCCCAATTCTGTGCTTTGAGCAAAAATTAAAAAGAGTATAATAGATATCTGTAATTTTTATCACATAGTATTTATATACCTCATTCCTAGTATTAATTTCTATGTCAATAATGGCTATAAGAAACAGCAACTAATTCTGGGTAACTTAGGAAAAAGAGGATTTCACTGAAAGGATATAGATAGAGGCTACCACAAATGCAAGGGAAGGTTGAAGTAGGAAGCTTGGAAAATGTAGGAACTGTGTACCTCTGGGAATATGCTCTGGAGTCTCATTGAGGAATCAGGAAACTACCAAAAGCATTTAAAATTAGATAGGCAGGAGATTCCCAGAGACTTCCAAGAACTTCTGAACAGTGCTCTCAAAGCAGGCTAGTAACTTTCCAAGAGCCATATAGTGATTCAGTAGGTACAAACTATGGTTGTTTCATAACAGATTTGTCATTTAAAAAAAGCATAAGCCATTCCAATTGCCAATGACCAAAGACACATTGAACTGAGATTCTCAACTGTTTAAATACGTACAGATTTGTGCATAGATTTAAAGCATTAACTGCTTTCAGGCTCTGTGAAGTGTCTGAATACGTGCATGCAGTCTTCTTTGTCCACCTGATAGACAACTTCTCTCATTAGGAGAAGACATGGAAATGAATGAACAGAGTAGGTCATTCCTTCCTCAGGCTTCATTCAGCTCCAGATTAGGTCCTGAGACCATGAGCAAGAACTAACAGAGGGGGAAGAGACTCCCAGGTACGTAGCTAAAGTGTCAATCAGCTAAGTAATAACATTTCTAGTGACAGGAAGAAGCGTGAATACATAAATACAAACAAGGAGCGACTCAATGTGTGACAAAATGAAGAAAGCATTATATCACAAGATAAGGAGGAATTAAAAAATAATATGACTTTATACCTACAACGTTATTTTTAAATTTATAGTGACTGACAGAGGGCGAGGTGAAGATTTTTAAAAAGATAGGGAAAAATAAAGCCAGCTTTTCACATTTGGTTAAAAATAGCAACATGCAGTCTTGATATGGGTTTTACCAAAAGGAAGATTGCACAGAGAACACCCATTAGTCTACAACTGCATATACATTATTAATGTCATGTTCTGTGCAACAGGTATTAGGCCTTCATCGTGGGGGGAAAATGATCAGAAAACAAGTGGTTTAGGATTCCATATGGCTATTCAATTCTCTACACTTGATCAAAATTACTGCAATGTTTCTAAACTTAGTTTCCTACTATAAAATGTAAGTATTTTAAAATGTAAACAAAAGAGGGGCACGTGGATGGCTCAGTCGGTTAAGTGTCCGACTTCTGCTGAGGTCATGATCTCATGGTTCGTGAGTTCAAGCCCCGTGTCGGGCTCTGTGCGAACAGCTCAGAGCCTGGAGGCTGCTTTGGATTCTGTGTCTCCCCCTCTCTCTACCCTCCCCCCCTCTCAAAAATAAATAGACATTAAAAAAAATCATTCTCATAAAAAATGTAAACAAAAGTAATAAACACCAAAGCTTCTCAAAGTCAATTTATAAATTTGCAAAATGCTCATCTCTCATTTGGAAGAATGTTACCAGCTTCTAGTAGGTGTTCCTTAATACAACCATGCACATCTCCCACGCCCCCCCCCAACACACACACTTTCTCTCTCTTAGATATACATTAAGAGTTGGCAAACTTCTTCTAAAAAGGACCAAACAGTAAATATTTTTTGGCTTTGGAGATCAGACAGTCTCATTTGTAATAACTCTGCTGTTACAGTACAAAAGCAGTAAATGAAGGGGCATGGCTGTGTTCTAATAAAACTTTATTTCCAAAAACATGCAGCGGGCCAGAGATGGCCCACTAGCCATAGTTTTTGCCTGTTCCCAACATATGCGATTGATTTTCATGCATCATTTAAAAATCCACGTATTTTGGGGGGCACCTGGGTGGTTCAGCTGGTTAAGCGTCCGACTTCAGCTCAGGTCATGATCTCCCAGTTTGTGAGTTCCAGCCCCACGTGGGGCTGTCTGCTGTCAGTGCAGAGCCAGCTTCTGATCCTCGTTTCCCTCACTCTGTGCCCCTACCCCCTGCTCAAAAATAAACATTAAAAAAAATTCATGTTTTCAGGACACCTGGGTAGCTTAGTTGCTTGAGTGACTCTCAATTTTGGCTCAGGTCATGATCTCACGGTGGCAAGATCAAGCCCTACAATCGGCTTCAAGCTGAGTGTGGAGCGTGCTTGAGATTCTCTCTCTCTCTCCCCTGACCCTACCCCCCTTCTCTCTCTAAAACAAATTTTTTTTAATAAAATAAAATTTCATGTTTTTGACATCACGAATAAATGTGTACACTCTCATTTCACAACTGAAGAAAATGTGCTTCCAGAACATTAACTCCAAGTCATGTTGACCTATTTACTATTACTATTACCCTACGTGCCAGGCTTTATTCTAAGTACTCTACATGCATGTTACCTCAAGGACCCTATTTATCTTCCCATTTTATAGAAAAGGAAACAGAAGTGTTTTTTTTAATGTTTATTTATTTATTTTGAGAGAGAGAGAGAGAGAGAGAGAGAGAGAGACTGACCGTATGCCAGTGGGGGAGGGGCAGAGAGAGATTCCCAAGCAGGCTCTGCACTGAGTGTGGAGCCCAATGTGGGGCTGGATCTCACAACCATGAGATCATGACCTGAGCTGAAGTCAAGAGTCAAAGGCTTAACTGACCGAGCCACCCAGGCACCGCAGGAAACAGAACTTTAAACTGATTTAGTCAACAAGAGCACTGAGTTAGAGCCCCTGAATCTCCTGAGAGTCCATTTATTCAAGAAACCATGCCAAGATTGCATAATCCCCTTTAAATAGTCCTTATCCCTTATCCTTAGTCTTCTGCTAAAGCAAGTCTTGTCTCAGGATACTTGAAAATTCTAGCATTAAGCCTACATATCCCCCGATAGCATAGAAAATCTTTCTACTTACTCTGTCTTGAATCCAAGATTCCCCAACCCTTAGAGTTCTGCATTCTTCTAATCCTAAAATCAACATCTAAACTACAAGACCCTTCTTCCACCAAATCTCAATGTCTAGTGTGAAAAAATCAGTTACGATCATAAAATTATTGTCTTCTCCATTCCTACAAAGGAAGCAAGAGAGGGTCTGGAACCAAATGCCCAGGCTTATTTTGCTATTTCAACTTACACTCTGAGAACAATGAATCAAAGGCTCTATATAAGGGTCTAAAGTAAAGATCTATAGTTAACTAAGTAAAAATTTATTCTGGCTCTCAACAGAAATTGAGCAATACCTTGAAGAGCTCTCAGGCTACAATGTACCAAATAATATTTGGAACATTTCAAATGTTGCTTGCATGAGATTCTACTGACTAATCTATTCCTTATGTGTAAAACATAAGCCTAGGGATATGCATTTTCCTAGAGTTCCATGCCACAAAAAAGCATCAATAAATAAGTTTCCTCCCACGGCCTAAAATATGACCAGCTGGATTCACATTCCAGAACTTTCATTTCTGGTTAATAAACAATCCATAGGTGAAGCATATTTACTATTATCTTAGGATAAAACACACAAAAGTCAATCTGACGTATTTCATCAGTATACTTCTGGTATTTAGGCATATGGCGTAGTGTACATAGCGGATTATTCACACAACTAAGCCAAGTTTTTGTCGCTTTAAATAGTCCTTCATTAATTTTAAAGGTATTGGGGCACCTGGATGGTTCAGTCAGTTAAGCATCGGACTTCGGCTCAGGTCATGATCTCACAGTTTGTGAGTTCGAGCCCCGCGTCGGGCTCTGTGCTGACAGGTCAGAGCTTGGAGCCTGCTTCATTCGGATTCTGTGTCTCCCTCTCTCTCTGCTCCTCCCCCACTCATGCTCTGTCTCTCTGTCTCTCTCAAATATGAACATTAAAATTTTTTTTTAATTTTACAGATACATTGCTATTCATCAGTTGCATGTATATAGTTGATATAATTCTTATTGTGTATGAACGTTTAATGTTTACTCAACACAGATGCAAATGTCCTGAAACAAGTCCAATTTCAAAGGTCCAGGCTCCACATCCACAACAGCTGACGCATTCTCTGCCCCTGACCTTCAGGCTCCAATGGCTTCAGGCTGAGTCCAACTGTGTCTTCAACCCACAAACTCTAGGGGTCTGGCTTTTGATGGAACACTAGTGTGTTACAAAGCCCAGCTCTTTCATTTGGCTGGTCTTGTGATCCTGGGCAAGTTTCTTAACTTGTTTCTAAGGCTTTGTGTCTCCATCTCTAAAATGGAACTAATGATATCTACTGGAAGATTAAATGATATAATTCATGTAAAATGCTTACCACACTATTTGGCACACAGTAGGGTTCAGTAAATACTGGTTATTATTACTGTTATTACTCTTGTTGTTATTTATTGGGGAGGCTAAAAGAAAATCAGAATAACACAAAACCAATGAACATCACGGTAAATAGCACAGCAATGAAACTTAAAATCCACTGCCAAGGGATGATTTATCCATCTATCTTGGCAGAAGGAAAACAGATGGAAGTTCAATGTTAAGCAACTAAAAGGACTCAGAGGTTAGAAGACATAACCTAGTTTAACCTTTGAACTAAACACCCTCGCTTATAAAATAAGGTAACATTTAAAATGGTGGTTTCCAAACTTCAGAGTAAATCAAAATGCACTTGCAGCATTAAAATATGGTATGCCTCTTCCTGGACTGAGGCATGGAAGTTCCGGACCTAGGAATAAATAAGGCACCATACCTCACCCCGAAGAACGCAGATGAGTCACCTGTGGAGGGCCACGCAGGATGTGTGGAGGTGACCTCAGAGGCCCAGCTTGACTTGCCAGGCAGTGAGCTGGCTAAGACCGGGAGCCTGGCCTTTCCCCAGCAGGAGTGGCTTCACCCAAACCCAGCCGTCACCAGGACTGTGGCCCTTCCTGGCCACAACTTCAAACAAGGCCCCAAGGTCTCCAGGTGCTGCGCACCTGCTGTTTCCCAGCTTGGTCTCGTCGGTGCCTGACTTCACAGTATGTGTGCATTATAGAAAGGCCGAGTGGCCTGGGGACAGGGCCCACCCTATGGAATAGAAACATCCTACATGTCAGGCAGCTTCATGCTCATGCCCAACTTGTAGGATAATGAGGAATGGAAGGCCCTGTACCTGCTTGCTGGCCCTTCCCACCTATGGGTCTCTAGTAAAAGTGTTCCTTTACCCATACTTGGGATTCACCTTCACCCCCCTCACCACACCAGAGAGACGAAAACAGAAAGGGCTGTAGAGGCCTTGCTGGAAGCGTGTAAGATGAGGGAAGGCTCCAAGCAAGACAAGGAGCCATTTTTTTAAGTCACTAGAAGAAGAAGTTTAGCAGTTGGACCTTCCCTTTAGAAGGTGCCAGCTTTTGCTTACACCTCCCATTCCCAAAATTCTGGACGGGAAGGGAAGACAGGCCTGCCATCAATCACCTTGACCCTTCTCCAGAAAAATTATTATCACACTAGGACATAGGGCCCTCAGAGAAGAAAACACCTGCCCTATGAGAAACACATACTTCACATTAACAATCCCTTCTGCCATGAGAGGCATTTTAGGCCACATAGGTAAGATGTGATTCTCAAAGGACTCATGGTCTAATACCGTAAAATCTCCGCCTTCTTGCAGATGTGGTTTTAAGTGACTAACTGAATTGGCCAAAAGTAACCTTGGAACAATTGTCTGAATAGACTACAGTATCGTTTTAAGTAAGTGTTCTCTTTGCTACCTGTTGTACTATCATCCCCATGAAGGTCCATCTCCCAGGAACCCCCAGACAATGTAATTGAATAACTGTTGCTAGGCTCTATCAAGAAGAGCAGTTTTTGCTACAAAGCTAAACAAATTGTCATATTATATAGGTGGATGTCCTTTTAAGGACCGCCAGGCTAAGTTTTATGATGAAATTTCCGTTCACATAAGCTACCAATAAAGATTGCAAGGGTCTCCCCAAACGTATCCTAGATTCTACGAGTATGGTTGCTTTGCTGATGCTAGGGTTCCTCCCAGCCCCCCTCCCCTATCCATACATCTAGAGGCTCATAAAGAACACACTGACTCTTGGCTACTAGAAGTTTTCTCTGGCAGAGGCGAACACATTTGTCCATATGCTCAACGGAGGAACACTGGTGACGTGGAACAGTTACAAGTTGTGAAAGATGTTTCGAATCTCAAGAACTGGGAGAGAGAAGACCTTTAAGAGGTCACTCCCACTCTCCAAAAACCTTCCCAGGGACCCTCCAGAGGCCTGGCTTCAGTCAGGAAACCTTAGACTATAGATGGGACAGATACATAAAAGAACCAAAAATGTCCAGATAAGCCCCCAAATTCTCACAGTTTTCAAACTCCTCCCTGAGTAAACATTCTCCCAGAACTGCTGACAAATAGCCAAACCAACTTCCTCTCCTTCTCTGTGTTCCCCTTTTGGAAATGACATTATCTAGCAGCAAAACACCCAAAATGGAGCGAACAGGAAGACAATTGAAGAGATTCTCTCTGGTTAATTAACCATGGAAACAATCAAATCGTTCTGTCCCATAATAAACAAAATGGCTCAACAAACCCTGGTGCATCGGAATGGTGGTTTGTAAGGAATTCCTGGCCCTAACCGCTACACCTTCCCTTGAAAGGTGTAATTAGAAATTATAATGAGGCCCTGAGTAATCAGACTCTGCCCTCCTTGGCTTCACGCCCTCATTAGTGCATAGTCAGCAAGTGGCAAGCAAGTAGACAAATGTGTTGGCTCCAGGCCCAGCTTCTTAGATTTCACGGATGCTTCTCAATGGGTTTAACTGGAGCTGCTCTCTTTTGTAGTCAACACAGGCGAAAGAGAAAAGTCGCATTTTAATATCACAGTTTCTTATCGATACTTGAGTACAAAAGTTTTGCTGCATTTGTACATGTGCCACCCATTTTGAAGAATAAAAGACTAAATTCATGCTACGTTATCTGAGAATAAAACCAACTTTTATTTGGATTTATTCCTATTAGTTATCTTTATGGTAAGATGCAGTATGAAATCAATGCCCAAGTCACTATTGTAAAGTCAACACAACATGCCCTGAAATACAAACTTAAACCATATTACCAGTGTGAGAACACCTGCCTTCTTGATAACCAAAGGTAGCTCCCATTTCCAATTTATGGAGAACGGAGGGGGAAAATTGACAAAATGTACTGAACATGTGACATGAAAGATATTTTTTAGTTGAGCTATGTAAGTACAAAATGCTTTGCAACTTTTCCAAAAGGCTGCCTCTTAATTATCCCGAAAACAGCTTTGCTTAAACAAAGAGATGACTTTTATACAGCTTTGGTTATCTCTGGATGGAGGTGTTCCTTGGAAAGTCATCAAAATCCAAGTGATACAGAAATCATTCTTTGCAATTTGAACCTAAACTTGCCATTTCAATCGTATCTTGAGAGTTCTATTTTACTCTATCACTGAGGGAATCCTGAACACCAGAGGCATATCTTCCAAATCAGAGGGTGGTGAGGGGTAGGAGATGAAGGAGGAAGTATCTGGATACAGAACATGTAACCACCATTATGGGGAGGTTTTCGGGAGGAATTATGTAGAAAGGAGCAGAGTCCAAGATGCATACCAATGTCTCCTAACCTCTCCTATGCTGTGTCTTTCTTGTGGCTTTTCTGTAGACACTTTCTTCTTCTCTGTATAAGCTCCCTCTCTGAACTTTATTTCTTCTAAAATTATGGCTTAATCACATTGTACTCTACTCAAAAAATTTTCACTGATTTTTCATCGAGCCCAAATTACTTTTTGCAGAAGACATTGCGCTTATCTCCCCAACACTCAATGAACCTTTCTCCAAAGTACAACAGCTGTGATCTCCCCTCTCCCCGCAAGGGGACCCAAGGCAGGCAGGGTAAAAGCATCCTCCTTGCCACAGTATCACAGATGGGTAAGCCCAAGACCACCAGTGAAGAGCTTTGCTCTGTTGTAATATCTTGTGAGTCTGTGAGTTAAGATGGTACCAAATCATCCAAGCTCAAGACGTTTGCTGGTAGTTGATGGCAGCCAAATCCAGTCTTCGTTTGTTCAGGAAATACTGAATATTAGTAAACTGCATGTTGAGGATTTTAGGGGAAGTATATTATTGTCTGAAACTTAGTCCAAAGTGCCTAAGAACAATAAGATGAATTGATGGTTGGACAGAAAGACGGACAGAAGGACAGTTAAGTGATAAAGCAAGCGTGGTAAAATGTGAATTGTGGAATCAAAGTGGTGGAGATAAGGTGTAAAATTCTTTAAACTTTCCTGTATGTTTGAAACTTTTCATGATAAATAGTTGGCAGGAAAAAGCTTTAGTTGAGTCTTGTTCTTTATGTTTGGATATTCTTAAAATACTTTTGTGATATCTTTTAGCTCTTAGAAGAATGGCAGCAGGACAAGTGTCCTTTATTGTGGCAGCCAAGGTCTGTGCATCCTCCCCCACGATAGCTTCAGTTCTACCCACTGTTACATTTGACTGCCAGATTCTACAACCCAGTCATTAACAAAATCAGTTCTGGGGCACCTGGGGGCTCAGTCGGTTAAGCGTCCGATTCGGCTCAGGTCATGATCTCGCAGTTTGTAAGTTCAAGTCCCACATCAGGCTCTGTGCTGTCAGCTTAGAGCCTGGAGCCCACTTCGGATTCTGTGTCTCTCTCTCTGCCCCTTCCCTGCTTGTTCTTTGTTTCTCTCTCTCAAAAATAAACATTAAAATTTTTTTTAAAAATCAACTCTAATAAATGTGAAGGAAAATGAATCATGCTTATGCATTAGATCATACTGCCTTAAAACCTCATCCCCTCAACTGCTTTTTGTAGTCAGTTCTCAAGAAAAAAAAAAATAGTACAATAAGTGGGAGCTTTGGTAAAGTCTTGCTTTATCTACCTTATTGTAGTTTAGCTAAATGTAATATAAGGCGCTCTCTACACCTCAGTGTAAAACAGTCCTATATCATCACAGGACTAACTCGTTGCTTTTTTCAGTGACTATATTCTGAGAAAGTCACTTTCATTTATGGAAAAGTTAGAAAGTAAAAAGGTAAGTAGAACTTTAAAAACAACTCGGTGAAAAGAAGATCCAAGTTTACTCCATTCTTCTTTTCTCCTAGGGAAGAGAAAAGGAATCGGGAAGGAAAACAGCACTTCTACAATCTAAGTAATTCACACTTTAGTGCATTCAATGTATGTGCCTGAAAATAAGTGTGCAAATCTTATAAGAGGATTGCATTTTAAATAGCAAACTAACTCAGGATACACAAAAGAAATATGTGCTAAACTCTTCTTTAACGTGAAAAAAAACACGTACATATGAACCTTCATATATTCTCGTATGAAGAACAAGATAATATCCTTTTGCAGAGGACGTGGAGCTTATCTCCAGAACACTCAATGAACCTTTCTCCAAAGTACAACAGCTGTGATCTCCCCTCTTCCCAAGGGGACCCAAGGCAGGCAGGGTAATGGCATCTTTCTTGCCACAAGTATCACAGATGGGTAAGCCTAAGACCACCTTAAGAACGGCACATAATTCTGTATCTCTACACTGTCCCCTTCCGAATCCCCCTCGCTTTTTCTGTCAAGACACCACTCACAGAATAGCCTTTCAAAATTTCACAGCTTGTTAGAAATGGCCAAGCTTCACACATAATAAAATGCAGTGACTAACCCAACCCTAATGAAAACAGGATAGCATGAAACGAGACTTTCCCTCGTAAGGAGAGAGTGCTCATCAGAATGCTCATTTGTTTCTCACTCTTTAAGGCAAGATGAGAGTAGCTGCTGTGCTGGGACTGGTCCTCTGAATCCTGCCTGATCTCCCCACAAAGCTCCAGGCTCGGTTCTCTGTGGCAGTAATGGTTTTGCCACCTCACAGAGCTGGATGATCCAATCGGGCCAACATGGAGGCGGGTGCTGGGCCACAGCTTTCTCAGTGAAAGGGATCTCTGGGGGCTCATGGGTGGCTCAGTCGGTTGAGCGTCCAACTTCGGCTCAGGTCACGATCTCACAGTTCATGGGTTCGAGCCCCGAATCAGGCTCTGTGCTGACAGCTCAGAGCCTGGAGCCTGCTTTGGATTCTGTGTCTCCCTCACTCTCTGCCCCTCCCCCACTAGCGCTGTCTCTCCCTCAAAAATAAAATTGAAAAAAAAATTTTTTTAATTTGTTAAAAAAAAAGTAATCTCCGGGTAAATATCAGAATCAGAAGTGGGTAGATACAAGTATCCCCAGGAGACTGTGTCGTCAGCATTAAAACGAGTAAGCGAACCACCACCACTGCCAGTAACAGAGCAACAGCTGTTAATCTGAAAACCACAGATACAAAAGAACATCTTGTCCCACACTGCTGGGTGTGTTTTCTCTTGTTTCATCTCATCTCTCCCATCCACCTTTAAAATTATTCCAAAAGCCACCAAAAAAAAAAAAAAAAAAAAAAAGTGATTCTTTGTGCAGACCTGAGTAGGTAGGTCAGTGTTCTCTCTGAACTCTTCCAAGATGGAACCATCGCAGCCAGCCCTGAAAAAATAGCTCCCATGGCCCCTGCTGGCATTGCCACCAGGAACAGCTGTGTGCAAGCACGCCGTCTGGCCTACTAAGTCCTCTGCCCCCAATCTGTCTCCACTATTGTCCCTCAAGTATATAATGATCCACAAAAAGAATCACTGACATAAGCTTCCAAGTTTGGTTAAGGCTGATAAATACTGGCACAAGGATCTCGGATCTAGACTCCACTTGTCTGTAGTAGACAATGAGGGGGATAGAAAAGTGCGATGACCCACTGTGTATAAAGAGGGCTGATCGTCGTTTTTCTCAGTCTTTTCCTAATCACTAAACTCCTAGAAACCAATCATTTAAGAGCCACTACTTACTAAAGGGAAGTGAATTCCTGATACAAATGAATACTGGAAATAAGAGGAGAGAACGATCTTCCTTCCCCTTCCATTCACTTCTTTGGAGATGTATTTAACTTACTTTCAGGTTTATTGATTCCAAAAGACGGAAGCCATAACTGAAATATCAGCACTGGCTTTTGAGGAACACAAATATATTACTCAAACACAGCTAACAGCAGTCATTTCAGAAAAAGGTTTACATATGAATAAGTGCATAAAGATATAAAATAATTCCATAATCGTTTATTGAGCACTTACTAAATGCCTTCTATTTGCATGATGTTTTTTGCAAGTGACAAAGTCCCTTCATGTGCTCTCTCCAGGTTACGAAACGAATCATTACCAAGGGTTTGCTATGTACCAGGGTTCTGCTCCCTGCCCTCACATCCCATTTGTGAAGCGGAAAAGAGGTTCACAGGAACAGGGTCTGTATGTTGGAGGAGCCTCCGATTCAAAGGCAATTTAACACCCTACACTAGGCTTCTCTGCATTGATTCCAAATACAGTGACTCTGTTTCCTACAACCCCCTCCCCCTTTTTTTTATGCAAACAGGCAATAATTTCCTGACTCCAGGATATCTCTGTTGTTTTGAAGAATACAAGAAAACAAGTGTTCTCCTTCTTTTTGGATCTCTAGACTTCAGTAGTAGCATCTGGGGGGTAGTTTCCGGCTATTCCCTTCATCTACAGTGTCTGCTAGAGCTAAGCTTCCATAGTAATGGCTTCCAGTAGGGCTACCCCCTAAGAAAATCTCCAGGCCAACCTTAAAATTCTTTGTGTTCAAATGCAATGAAATGGACTCTTTGTCCTTTTTCTATTCGGCATGCTCTAAATTCCTCACCTCTTGTTTACTTTATTATAGCTTGATTTTTTTTTTTAATTTTTTTTTTCAACGTTTATTTATTTTTGGGACAGAGAGAGACAGAGCATGAACGGGGGAGGGGCAGAGAGAGAGGGAGACACAGAATCGGAAACAGGCTCCAGGCTCCGAGCCATCAGCCCAGAGCCTGACGCGGGCTCGAACTCATGGACCGCGAGATCGTGACCTGGCTGAAGTCGGACGCTTAACCGACTGTGCCACCCAGGCGCCCCTATTATAGCTTGATTTTTGTTCGATGAGCTGATTTTTACTTCATACCTGCACACTGCATTAACATTTGCCAAGCAAATTCAGGAAGCAGTTCAACACTTATTGAACGCGTTTTTTTGAAAAAGGCAATAAATAGCAAGGCCGTGAGAGTCTGGAAAGACAGTCTGTTATAGCAAAAAGGCAAATACATCCAACAATCTGAAAGAACTACAATTTCCTACAATTTGGCTAAAATTCATTGCTTAGCAAATTGCTTGTAGGGAACCAGCATTTAGTGATTGGATGAGATCGCTGTAATTAGCATATTTAGTCTAGGTAGAGGAGCATAACTGGAATGCTTGAAACGTTTTCTCTCTTAATTAAGCATTCCTCATCACCTTCTTAACTCTCCTCCCCACCCCACCTGCATCCTCACAGCTGGCAAAGTAGTGAACTGCAATTCATCTTCCCGTTAAAATGATTACAGATTCAGAATGGAGTTCTAATTAAGTTTTCAAAACCACATGGCAAGGAAGACCCGGTTCAATAGTAGAGGAAGTGACCACTCTATCTTGTGAAAACATAAACACTTCTAGAAATACATTGAATTTTTCCCAACAGAATGGAAAAGAAATCATTTGTCTGCTTATGTGTTTGCAAAAAGTAGTCATGCTAGAATGTGACAAGTCTTATACACATGATTCCGTTTTACATTTGTCTCATCATTACACTTTGCAACCCTCTAAATTACTAGTTGAGGACATCATTAAATTGTAGTCTAGCATCCTGCCTAAGAACAGGTACTTTCAGTTCTCCCACTTTATGGCTGGATAACCTATAGCCAGTTGGTTTAAATGTTTGGTTTCTTAGTTTTCAAATTTGTAAAATGTGGGTGATGCATATCTTCTACATAGAGCTGCTATAAAGATTAAAGGCACATATATATACATACATACATATATATATATATATATATATGGCATATAAATGTCTACAGATATGTAGATATCTCTCCATCTCCTTGGTAGGTAATAAATGGCATATAAATGAGTATTATTGTTATTATTACCACACCTACCATTACCACAAAGAGGACAGTAATATTATTGGGGATTCTTTATTTAAACGCTCTATCACAAACTACTTTCTTGTTAAGTATCTCTGCGATTATCCTAGAGAAGAAACATGAGGTGTATTTTGGATGTCTTAATTAGTGTCACAGTTATGACTGCACGGACAAATTTCAAGACAAAAGACATAAATAGAACACATAAAAATAACAAATGATTTGAAAATTCATAATATGAAACCTTACTCATGAATGACTTATATATGGTTAATTATCTTCAAGTTAGGAATGTTCTAAGATTTTCTTGACTATGGCACCTTTTCTGTTTTGTATCAAGAAAAATACTATAAAAATATATATGTAAAATATCAGTTCTATCTGGTGTGGTAATAATGTGTTATTGAGTTAGTGATAAATATCACTACATTCTTTGGTCAATCAGAAAAGCAAAAGTTTATGTAAATACATCTAATATTTTGCCTTTTATCATTCTTTGATAAAAATTTTCATCCAAATCTATTTTGTAATCGTTTTATTGAGATATAAGTGACACACCACATAGTTCATCCATTTAATGTATATAATGAGATCGTCTTAAGTATATCCCCAGAGGTATGAAATCATAACCACCATCAAGTGTAGAACATTTTCCTCCTCCCCAAAAGAAACTCTAGAACCCTCAGCACTCATCTTCCGTTCTCCCTCGCCACTGCTGCTGGCAACCACCTTCTACCTCCATAGATTTGCCTCTTGTGGACATTTCATATAAAAGGAGTCATACAATATGTGGCCTTTTGTGTCTGCCTTCACTCAGCATATTTTCAAAGTTTATCCATGCTGTAACATGTATCAGTACTTTATTCCTTCTTATGCCGAATAACATTCCATTGCATGGATACACCATACACTGTTACTCCATCCGTCGGTGGATGGGCACTTGAGTTGTTGTTTTCAGCGACTGTGAATAATGCTGCTGTGAACAGTTGTGTATAAATTTTTATGTGAACATATGTTTTCATTTCTTTTGAATATATGCCTAGGAGTAAAATTGCTGGGTCATATGTTAACTCCATGTTTTATCTTTGAGGAAACGCCAGACTGTTTTCCAAAGTGGCTGTATCATCTTACTTGTCCACCAGCAGTGTTTCAAGGTTCCAATTTCTCCGTGTCTTTGCCAACACTTGTTACTATTTCACTACAGCCATCCTGTTGGCATGAAGCGGTATCTGAATGCATTTTTAAGATGCAAAACCAGGGGCGCCTGGGTGGCTCAGTCGGGTAAGCGGCCGACTTCAGCTCAGGTCATGATCTCGTGGTCCGTGAGTTCGAGCCCCGCGTCAGGCTCTGTGCTGACAGCTCAGAGCCTGGAGCCTGTTTCAGATTCTGTGTCTCCCTCTCTCTCTGACCCTCCCCCATTCATGCTCTGCCTCTCTCTGTCTCAAAAATAAATAAATGTTTAAAAAAAAAAAAGATGCAAAACCATAAAAGTACATTGAACACAGAAGTAAATCTTTTATGAAAAGGGAAAGAATGAAGACAATAGGGAAAGGACACCGCAGTCAGGCTGGAAAAGGAAGTTTTAATTCATTTCAGGTCCTTATGCAACCAACTGCCTTTCAAAGTGTCAGGATTGAGGAGTCAGCCCTCAATTTCACATCTGGAGCTTATAATAATCATAACAATGATAACTAATCTTGGTTTATGGTTTATTTTACAAAGTTCCCTCCCATATTGTAGCCCATTTGATCCACCAACACAAATCTTATGTGGAAGGGTATTATTGTTCCCATTCTGCAGGTAAGAGCACAGAGGCCCAGAGCGGCTGACTTGACCAAGGGAATAGAAGTTTAAATATATACATACATATGTGTCTAATAAACATTAAATATTATAATATTTCGTAAATATTAAATAAGTAAGATGCATAGAGCTGGGCCTGGAACCCGAGTTTTTTATCTCAAATCCCAATCCTTGGTGTCCGCTTTCCTTACTGCCTTATTGCTGATGGCCAAAAAAGCAGTGGAAAAGCAAGAGAAGGCAAAAGGGAGTTGCGTGTCTGTGAAGCAGTTAGAGGCAGGAAGCCTGCACATCGTAAAGTCCCCACAATCAGACTGTGAAAAGGCAGCTAGGGATGCATGAACATGTTGTGACAGTGACAGCAAGGATGGCATTCCCACCCCTTCATGAGAGGTCCCTCCAGTAATGAAGAAGCCAGGGCATACTTAAATCCCTAAATTCTGGGGGCACCAGGGTGACTCAGTTGGTTAAGCATCTGACTTCCGGTCAGGTCATGACCTCGTGGTTCCAGAGTTCAAGCTCCGCATGGGGCTCTGCGCTGATGGTGTGGAGCCTGCCTGGGATTCTCTCTTTCTCTCTGCCCCTCCCCCACTCACTCTGCGCCCCCCCCCCAGCACTATCTCTCTCTCTCTCTCTCTCTCAAAATAAATAAACTTTTTTTTTTTAAGTTTATTTATTTATTTTGAGAAAGACAGAGACGGCGTGAGTAGGGGAGGAGCAGAAAGAGAAGGAATCCCAAGCAAGCTCCACACTGTCAGCTCAGAGCCTCAGGGCTGGATGCAGGGCTCCAACCCATGAAGCCATGAGAATATGACCTGAGCCAAAACCAAGAGTCAAATGCTTCACCAACTGGGCCACCCAGGCATGCCCAAAAGAAATAAACTTAAAAAAAAAATCCCTAAATTCTGAATATATCATCTGTACTTACAGTAGAATAGTCATATGCACTGGTCATTCTAACACTTATTGAGTAATTACTACGTGCTAGACACAGTACTAACATGGTTGAGACTTCTAAAAAGCAGTGATTACGCTTTTCCAAAGTAAAATTAAATAGTGAACATTTTCAAAGCCTTTCACATGTGGCATCTCATTTAAACCTCACAAAATTCTTGTAAGAGATGTGGAAACAGGCCCAGAGAGTGAACTGACCCCAAAGTCACAAAACTATTAGATGGTGGAGGCAGAATAAGAATCAAGGCAGCCTGATTCTATACGCTGTGTCCTTAACCACCACCCAACCCTTCCTGCCAGATCTTGCTTGGCTCCAAGTCTTACGTGGTGACTCTGGTGATGCACAGAGACCAACAATACAGATTAATTCCAGCAGCCATTTGTTGAATGCTCATTAACACAAGCTCAGGGGCAAATTCTCCCAACAACCCATTAAGTGCTTCTCTTCATTTCCACTTAATAGATGAGGAAACAGAGGCTCAAGGGAAGTGAACTGGGGCGCCTGGGTGGCTCAGTCGGTTGGGCGTCCGACTTCGGCTCAGGTCATGATCTCGCGGTCTGTGAGTTCAAGGTCCATGTCAGGCTCTGCGCTGACAGCTCAGAGCCTGGAACCTGCTTCAGATTCTGTCTCCATCTCTCTCTCTGCCCCTCTCACTGTCTCTTTCTCTCTCTCTCTTAAAAATAAAATAAAAACAAAAAATTAAAATTAAAAAAAAAAAAGAAGTGAATTAACTTGTCCAAGGTCACAGAGCTACCATAGTCCATGCTGACATGGTGCTTACTATGTACCAGGCAGTGTTCTAAGCACTAACTCATCTAACCCTCACAACACTCTATAAGGTAGGCTCCATTATTACCCACCATTCTTAGTTAAGTAACTGGTTCAAGATCTCCCACTAGTAAATGGCAAACTCAAGATTCACTCTAAATGTCAGCCTCAAAACTTCAGGGTAGTTATTGGCTACAAAGTAGCTGAGCAGAAATTCAAACCCAGGCTCACCTCCAGAGTGAGAGTGAAAGACGGTCTTTTTTTTTTTTTTTAAATGTTTATTCATTTTGAGAGAAAGAGAGACAGAGAGTGCGAGTGGGGGAGGGGTAGAGACAGAGGGAGATACAGGATCTGAAGTAGGCGGACTCTATGCTGAACTCAAGAACCTCAAGATCATGAACTAAGCAGAACTCCCACACTTAACCCACTGACCCAGGCGCCGGGAGACAGTGCCTTCTATCTTTTTTCCAACAGGCTAAGCATGGCTCTCAAACCTGTTGCGGTGCAGAGGGGTGTTAGGAAGAGGGGAGTAACAACTGCTCTGGAGACCCCAGGGAAGGGGCATTTAAGCTGCATCCTGAAGGAGACAGTGCTTCCTGGACAAAGAGAGGCACCCTGCAATTTATTATTTAAAAAGAAATGAAATTGAGGACTTTTAAAAAGGTGATATAATAATGAGGAGCAAATTATTCAAAAGCAAGTGTTTCAGATTGAATCTGAAAAGCTTTAATTTTTTCAATTAGAAAATGCTCTTGATGAAGGAAAAACAAGCTTTTATTCCCTTGAATTTTGACTACATATTAAAAAATCATCAAGGGACAGAAATGTGCAGTTTGCCTTTTGTAACGTTAAACTCAAACTGACTTCCAAAATTTTACTTCCTCAATCTAAGGCTGCAAGCAGGGTGGTTACTAAAAACCTTCAGGGATCTTTGCAAGAATCTCTCTCCTTCAGGTCCTGAAACACAGCTTTTTCAAACCAAAATGAGCCTAGAGATTCAGGCCAAGCATTAGAAGGAAGAGGTGAGCGCCTCATTCCAGCTGGGCCAGGGGCAGGCACGCAAGTTGTGGCCATAACGTTTCAGAGCCAGGTTTTTTTTTTTCCCCTGGCAAACTGATTTATGACCACACCACGGGCAACTGCGGAACCGATCAGACCGTGTAAGTACATTACTCAAACATGAATCCAAGGACCTGGATGGGATGCGAATGTTAAGGGGGAGATCTGGGGTTCACTGCCTGTCCTCGGCGCGATGAGACCCGTCAATTCCTAATTCTTGCAGCAGCCTAGGGCCGGTGGACTCTGTTCTCCAAAATGTGCGCGCTAGGGGAGTTGGCACAGCAGCAGGGCATCGGAGCAAGGTGCCTCCACGCCCCCTTGCGGACCCGAATGACGATTGATAAGGATGTGCCAATTTAGTGATAGGTAGTTTTTCAGAAACTGGGGTTTAGCCCCCACAAGACCCCTTCAAGGGGGATCCGGTGTTCGGCCTCATTTTACAGATGAAAACGCGGAGGGTCAGCAGAGTGAAGCAGGACTTGCCAGCAAAAAGGAAAACCTCAAGTGAAGGCGATCACTGGGTTGGCCCTTTCATCTTAAAGAGTCTGGGGCTGCAAACGGCTTGGGGCCGCCCACCCCTCGCTCACTGGATAGACTAGGGGTCGGCTGGCAGCCAGCAGGCCTTGGTAGTGCCCAGGTGCCCAGGAAGAGGGAGCCCGCGGCGGGTGCCTGCGCGTCTGCCGAGCGCAGGGCTGCAGCTGCGGGGCCGGGGCGCAGAGCGCACCACCGGCTCCCATGCGTCCGCCTGGGGAGCCTCGCGCCAGTCCCGCGTCGCCGGACGCCCGGCTGCAGCAGCAGCTAAGCAAGGACGCAATGCCGACCGCCCACGCGCCCGCAGCGGTCTGGGAGCCCAGCGCGAGTTCCCAGGCACGAGGCACAAGCGTGTGAGCGCGGGACTGCTGCGGACACAGGCTGGCAGTGCCACCGCGCGCCCACCGGCACTGCCCCACGCCTTACCGTAGCTGCTCCCCAGTGACCAGGACCTCAGCCATGCGCTCCAGCTCCCTTTGCTGCGCTCCACCACTCCCACCGGTGCTGCTGTCGCTGCCACCGCTGCCACCGCTACCGCTGCTGCCCTCCTCCATGGTCGGGCCGGGCCGCTACTACCACTGTCTTCCCTAGACGCCGTGGGTTTGGGTGTTAAATCAGCCTGCCCTCACGGAGGCCTCCCCCGCCATCTTTGTCAGGGGCAGTCCCGTTGCTCAAATGCGATTGGCTAGAGAGGGAATCCCTGTGGGTAGGTTGAGGCGCTGGGCAAGTCCGCTCCAGGAACTCCAGCTTGGGGCGGCGGCTGGAGCCCCGCGTGGTCGGGGGGCGGGGCCAAGGGAGGAAAATATAAACATCTGGGCGGGGCGCCGGTTCTGCGTCGTGTGTGCTGGTGGAGGTTAGATAGGTGACCTCATTTTTCGTTACCCACAGAGCTCATGCCCTGGGACCTTGGGGAAAGGTTAGGAGGTTACCGAACAAGTGTAAAGGTATGTTTATTATACCGCCTGTGCTCCAAATTGGCAGAGTAAAAATAATAATGAAATAGCTCGACAGTGAACAATGAAGGATATACTGATATACACGTCACTGCAGGGGTTGGTGAAATTAGGCGTTCTTCTCGTCCCAATGCCCTTCACCGAAGATAGCTTATTTACCTTATGGTGTAATCACTAAAGAACGCTGGCCAGGGAATCGCAGAGCTAGGATCCAGCTCCACGCCTATAAATTCCTACCGAAATGTGCTTAATCCTCAGTTCCTTCCTTTACAAAAAAAAAATAATTATGGCTACCACTTGTTGACCTCTACTGCATTAAAGATGCCTCAGAGGAAAGAGAGGAAGAAATTCTTTAATTTTTGCAACAAATCATAAAATGGGTATTGTCCTCATTTTGTATCAGGAAGCAGGCTGAGAGAGATGGGGAAACTTGTCCAAGGCAAGCAGGTAATAAATGCAAGAAGAATCAAACCCAGGACACTCTAGCTTCAGAGTTGTGTTCTTAAAAGATTGCTTCTTAAAACGAGGATATGATGGCATTGTCTACAGGGAGGATGGAAGGAACTTTGACTAATACCAAATAAATGTCCTGTTATTCAGTCTCATGCAAGGTCAGAGCCTGGTCTGGAGGAAAACAGTAATGCTAATGGTAGTGGTCATTGTGCTAAAGGGATATTGTTTGTTGGCGGTTTTTGCAACTTTTTACAATTTTTGCATATATACAGGTCTCTGCGCCCTTACTGTGAATTTTTTTTTTAGTGACTACTGTATGGAAAGACAATCTTTCAACTGAAGATTTGTAGTAAGTTTGCAGAATAAAAATGAAAATGAGAGGTCTGTCGAATAACAAATTCTCTTCTTTGTACATTTTATACCAATTCTGCTATTCAAGAATATTTATACTCACAATCCTGCAGGTTTATTATATTTTATTGTTCTGTTTTCTTGTCGTTTGTTTTTAAAGAAGATAATTGTAGCATTTTCCAATATTCTGCAAGTTCATTACCTAACTTACACAATTCACTGAACATTTATTCTGTGCTTTACATGGTGCTAAGCACTTTGTTTATATTATTTAATTGACCCCTGAGAGTTGGGTATTCTTATCGTCAACTTACAAGTGGAAAAGCTTAAGCATAGAAAGGTAAAGTAATTTGCCTAAATTTCATACCTGGAAAGTCAGTTAGGCAGCCCTTGAACCCTGGGTCTGTAGATCCTCAAGGTTATGCTGAGCCGTACTCCAGAAAAAGAACAATTATCCCACCACCTTGTGCATTCAACACCAAGGTATTAGGTAATTCTTTCACCAAAAGAAATTATCTAATTTTCTTAACTTTTTAAATAGACCATGACAAAAATGTAGACCAAGCAAGACATAGTTCTAAGTGAATGTGATTCTAAGAGCTTCATTTTGCATAAACTATAAAAATAACTTAACATCAGCAGTAGTCACAGAATTAATGAGTTTAACAGCTGGCTGTCACTCATGTTTTAATCCTATATTATAGAATATCAAGAGTTTGCATGGACTTCACACTCGAACATGCAGTTTCTATACTGATTCTGTCATTTATTGACTCTGCAACTTTATGCTAGTTACTAGTTACTTCTCTGGGCCTCAATTTCCCAACAAGAATAATAATTCTTACCTTATGGGGATGTTGTGTGCCTTATTAGTAACATTATGTAAGGTTTTCATGTACATGATGTGTGTTCAATAGCTGTTCTTTTTAATGTCTTTACTGCTTTTAATAATAAGAGGAAAAAGAAGGAGGAGGAGGAAAGAGAGGAAGGAGAAGATATTCTTACCAGATACTTTCCATGAGGAGTTTTTGGTACAAGGCAAAACACTTTTTCTCAAGTCATCTCTAATTACTGTTTTTAATTCTTAGTGGGCCTTTAAAATGAAGAAAAGTGGGGCTCCTGGGCGGCTCAGTTGGTTGAGCATCCTTCCAACTCTTGATTTCTGCTCAAGTCATGATCCTAGTGTTATGGGATCAAGCCCCATGTTGGACTCCTTTCTGAGTGTGGAGCCTGTTTAAACTTCTCTCTCTCTCTCTTTCTCTTCTCTCTCTCCTTCTGTCCTCCCTGGCTCACACACATGTGTGCTGTCTCTCTCTCAAAAAGTAAAATGAATCTTAAAAAAAAAAATGAAGAAAAGAGAAGTGCAGAACTGACCTCCCTAAATCTGTTTTTATATAATGTTTTTAATCTTTTTGAAAGTGCAAAATGGAAAAAATTATTACACATTTCTAAGTATGGAGTGTTCAACACTGTTTTATCCAAAAACTCTGACTCTGTGTTGTAAATTGTATCACTATTGTGATTGTCTTTTGTTTTTTCTTCCTATAAATCTAGTTGTGTTTTCATTTAAATTCAGGCAACTTTCTTTATCCAAAAATTAAAAATTAAAAGAAGTATATTTTTGTAAAATACTTTATTGTTTAATGATTTATGATAAAAATTATGATAAAAACCTTTTATCATGAAAGTTTATGATTAGAAAAACACCTTGACATAAGGGGGAAAAAATTCAAGTCAGGAAAATACCTCACACCACTCCAGTGAGATACAGCAGAATTTATTTCTTTTGCTCAATGAGAAGGGTTTTCTGTGTGTGTGTGTGTGTGTGTGTGTGTGTGTGTGTTTGTGTGTGTGTGTGTGTGTGTACATGTCTACGGGAAGTGGGAACTGGTTTGCTATCATTGTTTCAACCTTTCTTTTGACTTATGGGCTATACCGTGCTCTATTGGGCTAGACGACAAACCATTTTTCCTAACTTAGGAAAAGATTGGTCCTGCTCCTGAGGACATGTGAGCACCAGTGCTGAGTCTGTGAGCTCTAAAGCAACTGGTTCCAGAATAGACTGCGATCTCTAGGTATTGCTAGACAAGAGATGGGCACTGACATGGTGATTAAACCAGTGTGAGGATCTGAAAAGGGCTGAAAATTCCAACAGACCTCGGTTTGATTCCTGACTCCATTGGGGCAGGTTCATTATCATCCCTAGTTTTGGCCCCCTTTTGTAAAGTCAAGATCACACTACTGGTCCCATTGGGTTGTTGGGAGGACTAAATAAAATGCAATGAGCGCGCTTGTTACAGTTGGGAGCTATTGAATGTAGTAAGCCTTCTCCTCCAGCCTTGTCGTGCTCACCTGCTTCGTGCCTTCTGGCTGTTTCGGTGCTCTGGAGACGGTGCTTCTCAAACTTTAGGTAGATGCATGCACGCGCGTATGTGTGTTCAATCCATTGAAGATGGATATTTTGGTAAAATGCAATAGAAATGAACATTTAAAATGGAAAAAAACACAGCCCCACTTTGTGATTGTCGTGGTCAACAGACAGAAAATTGGCCAGTCGTTATAAACATTTCACACAGTGTCTGTATGTCTCAATGTCTCTCGGTGCAGGTATCGGTCCCCAGTTGGCAGACCACACTTTTAGCATCACTGGTTAAGGGTAAGCAGCAATGTGAGAGGATGAACTTGAATAAAACGTGGAAGAATATTGTCAACTCTGAATCTTAATAACATGTTAGCTATGAGTACTGTTTCGTTGCCTTTTAGTATACACCAGTATTGTTCCCACTTGATCTTAAAGATTAACTCAGGCTCCACCTTCCCTGTGGTATCTTCTTGTACTCCCTGACAGGTGCGTTGTTTCCTTTCCTGCGACTTGACATGATATCAGAAGCCTTACATTACTTTTAACCATTAATGGGAGTTTCTGTTCCCCAGATTTTGTTCTCTTAGCCTGAATGGAAGCAAACTGATGGTTTAGTAATATCCTGTCTAGATATTTCTGCTGACTGACCCTTTAAGAAGGGAAAACTAAATGTAAAAATAGAGGAAAAATAAAATTTTCATGTCATTATTCACATCTATTTTTAGTATTTTTGTCGTGTTTGATTCGTCTTTTTTGTAGTGATAGAAATCAAACATCATAAATAAATGTGAAGTTCTCTTGTCCTCCAGTCCCAGTCTTGCTTAGGTCCCAAGGAGTTCTCAACTGCTGGAAGGGCATCAAAACTAGTTAATACTTTGGCATATGCTGCCACCTAGTGACTGATTTCACAATGACACTAAATGATAGTGGGTCTCCTATAGGAAAAGGACTAACTCCAAGGGGGGCTTTTTGGAAAATTTGGGTGGGGATTGTGGTGTGTAATGTTGTTGGGACTGCTACTGACTTTTAGTGAGCAGTAGATGCTAGATATTTAGGGATGCTAGATATTCTCATTTTCTTGGGACAGCACATTCTAAGGAATTGTCATAAACCCTGAATGTCTTTCCTAGGTTCTATGGGATATTCTCGTAGCTGAAAAACCTGTTTGCTGATCTCTGAGCTTAGAACCCAATTTAATTTTATATAGAAACACAAGATATTTTTTGCACAATTTTAATATAATTATGACTTGTCCAGGAATGCAATTATTGTCTACATTGAGGGAAAAAATTGCACTTTTCTCAGAACTTTACCAGGAAAGGTTCATCATGACAGACAATTGTTCCACCTGTCGTGTGTGGTACACACACTATGAATACAGCATCCCTTTTTCAGTCAGCACCTGTTAGCTCTTGCATGTGTGGTGATTCTGTGTGTGTTTCTATAAAGATATATTATTTAGCCAAATTTTAAAACACCGAATATAAAAAAGAGGTGATGGCAATATTCAGGAAACTATTGCCTTCCTTCTGTTATTCTAAATTTCTTCACTCTCAGGATGTGTGGGTGGCTCAGTAGGTTAAGTGTCTGACTCTCGGTTTCAGCTCAGCTCATGATCTCACCATTCGTGGGTCCGAGATCCACATCAGGCAATGTGCTAACAGTGAAGAACCTGCTTGGGATTCTCCCTCTCCCTCCCTCTCTCTGCACCTCCCCTGCTCACTCGCTCTCTCTCTCTCTCAAAATACATAAACATTAAAAATAAAATAAGATAAAAAAATTATTCATTATAACCAGTTGTAAACATCTGACCACCTCACTAGACCTTCTGTAGTCATTTAAATATTAAAATGAGTATTATTTTGTTATAGATTGTTTTCTTTTTCTTCTTGATACTCACAAGTATAAGGGCATTATATCGATTTTTTTTAATATGTGCACCGAAAGCTTATATCGAGAACATTGGCAGATTTTGAACACAGGAGTGTTATGATCTGACTTACATTCTTGCAAAGATTGTGTGAGAGAAAACACATAGGATACTCAGTTCTGTGCTTGCCTCAGTAAATATTTTAATGGATATTCCTTCTCTTCTCTGAGGTAGGGAACAAGGCACAGCCGGCCACTCTGTGAAACGTGGAACAATACCGCCCTCTAGTGGGGAAAATCCAGATTGTGTTATAAGCAAAGCCTTTAAAGTTTACTTGACAAAGGACGTGCAGTTAAAATTTAAACTACTGTATTTTCTAGAGAATTACACAAGTCTTGGTGTAAATCAGAAATTCATTACCTGAAGTGATTTTAAGTATAAACAGGATAATATGGTTTCTAAGACATACTTTATTCTATTTCTCCTATCCCATGAAATTATTACCCTGAGGGAAGTTTTGTTTTATTTATTTATTTATTTATTTATTTACCTGTCTATCTATCTATCTATCTATTCTAAGTAAGCTCCTTACCCAACATGGGGCTTGAACTCGAGAACCTGAGGTTGACAGTCACAAGATCTACCGACTGAGCCAGACAGGGGCCCACAAGAAGGTATTTCTTTCAAGGCTTCCGCTTCAGATGGCGAGGTTTCATTTTTTTTTTTTTTTTAAGCCCAGTTTTTGGTTGTGAGTCACTGATGGGGTTCAGGAGAGGCTGCCCTAAAATATGTCACTTTGGCATACTGATTATTTTGAATTAAAGTTAACTTAAGATGGTGCTAGAAGGACACTCTGACCCTCCTTTGTCTCCCGGAAAGCAGGAAATAAATCTTTGTGAAAGGTACCCTTCCTGTATCAGGAGGTAGAGAGACACCCTAATCACCAGAGATAGGGAGTTCAGGGCCAAGAATGCTGTATAAATAAGCTTATCACTTCTTCACTAATTTACTACCCCAAGCCCAAACTTTGTCATGTCAATTCTTCACACATTTACTGTTTTCTTGTCTAAAAGGTAAAAAAAAAAAAAAAAAAAAAAAAAAAGCTGCCTGCTTTGGTCACTTCTGTGAGTCTCATATTTCTATGAGCTGAACTATGAATTAAGTTTGTTTTTCTCCTGTTAATCGGTCTTGCATCGATTTAATTATTAGACGAGCCAAAGAACCTAGAAGAGAAGAAAGGAAAACTTTCCCCTCCCTGCATCACACTCTCCCTGGGTAATCTCATTTATAGGCACTCTTATAATCACCATATATGTACGTATGTTTAAAAGTTTTATCTTTCAGCTCCTGGCCAGACCTTTATTCAAGATCCAAGTTCTAAATCCAACTTCAAGGCATGTCCTCCCTGTATATTCTCACATGATCTCAATCACCACAAATCAAAACCAGTGCTGGTGTCTCCCCCCGCCCAATTTGTCCCGCCCCTTCCTGCAATATGTTGTAAATGAGAGGAAACGCAGTTGCACACACAAGAACCTAGAGTTCATCCTCGATGCTTTCCCCTCTTCTTACTCCTCAGGTCTAATCAAGTAGCTACCACTGTCCATTGTATCCCAAAAATTATTCTCAAACCCAGCCACCTTTATGACTCACATGGGCTCTTAGAGACCAAAAAAAAAAAAAAAAGATGGGGTTGGGGAGAGAGGGAGAGACATTAAGTAATCATACAAATAAATGTAAAATTGCAACTTACTTAAAATCTAGAAATCAGACACACCTGCTGCCATGAGTGTATATATTAGAGAGACTTCACCTGATCAGGGAGGCCAGAGAAAGATTTCTGAGACATAATTATTGACCTAGGCAAGTGATCCAATACCATACCCACTGCCCACATGTGGCTACTTATGTTTAAATTAACTAAAATCAAATGAAATTTTAATTTTCATTTCTCATTCGCATCATCCATATCTCAAGCACTCAAAAGCCACACACGTGTGGCTCGTGGCTACCAAATTGGATTGTGCAAATGTAGAACATTTTCAGCATCTCAGAAAGTTCTGCCAGGCAGCCCTCAGTGAGAGAACGAACGGGTGTTAACCAGGCAAAGAAAGAAGGGAAGAACACACCAGGCAAACAGACCCCCAAATGGGAGGAGGCATCCCGGAGAGAGTAAAGACCTTGCAGAGAGCCAGTGGGTCCGATGCTCCCAGGAGGCATCAGAGAAGGAAAGGAAAAGCAGCAGCAGAGGAAGCAGGATACGATATATCTTCTAAAGGCTGGAGGGGGAAAAAAACCAAACAAAATCAATTCAATGAAAGATAGTGAAAGAAAATAAGAAGCAACAAAAAAGACTCAGTAAGTAGAGAGAGAAAAGAGGAAAAAAAAAGATGGTAGAGATGAAGTTAAATATATTAGATCTAAATTTGGATCCCGTGTACCGGAGACTGTGTTGTTAATCTGCTTCAGGAAAGATACTACATTCATTCAGCACAGCGGATGCAGGGGCCAGACCAGTGAGCTAAATGGGCAGATGAGAGAACCATTCATGCACCCTTAAGTCTTTGAAGGTCACATTCATTTCTGTCATATTCCCAGGTGTGTGGTGCATTTTTTTTTTTAAATTCTGTGGTGCTAATTTTAATTTCTGTGACAGTTTCAGGGATTCTATTTAGCTTTTTCGGGAGTAATTCTGACTCCATGAGTGAAGGAGCTAATTTGAGAAGCTGCGACTAAATATATCCTTAAAAATCCGAATGACATTTGGAAAACAGTGAAAAGATCTTCGATGTCTGGTTGCCTGCTATGTATGAATTATCGCTCACCTCTGAAAATATTAACCATATTTATCATAAAGTCTTGGGAATTTTGTTCTATTACCTCTGCTTCCTTTGGTCTTAACTCTTCCCTGATGACTTTTTATATCTCTTTATGTTGTTGGTCGTACACAAATGGTGATTCTTTTTTTATTCTTTTTTTTAAAATTTTACTTATTTATTTTTATACATGGTGACTCTGGTTTGTCTCTCTTCAGTTTTGTATTTGAGAATCTGTGTCCACCATTTCTTCACCCTCTGTTTTGCATGGAAGGAATAAGAGTGTACTTGAGTAGGGAGTTCTGCTGGTACTTTGTCTTCTGGTAGCCTGGCTCCCCACTCCGGGAATTCCTCAGCCACAGGGCATTTCCCTGCCCTTCTGTGACCATTTCCCACACTGCGTCAGCCCATGGGCCGGGCTGCTGCCAGCTCAGCACGGCTGGACACGAGGAAGCTTTGCTAACCCATCACCTCGATACACGCCCCAGAGCCACCTCTCACTTCTTGTATCTGAGCTTGATGCTGTCCTGAGCCTTTATCCACTTTACTCAGACTCATTGGTAACATTTTACCCCACTGTTTCCATTTTCCATTTTCTGCCTATCTAATGAAAATCCTTTTTTAAACTTTTTGGGAGTAAGACATCATGCTCTTTTGCTAAGTATTCTATGTGTATTTCCTGCGAAAAAGGACATTCCGTTATATAACCACAGTATAATTATCAAAAGCAGGAAATTTAACATTGCTTAAAAAAAAAAAAACTCTCATCAGGGTGCCTGGGTGGCTCAGTTGGTTAAGTGTCTGACTCTTGGTTTTTGGTCAGGTCATGATCTCATGGTTCGTTCTTTAGAGCCCCAGTGACAGTGCACAGCCCGCTTGGGATTCTCTCTCTCTCTCTCTCTCTCTCTCCCACTCTCTCTGCCCCTACTCCACTCCCTCTCTCTCAAAATAAATAAATACTTTTTTAAAAAGAGTTAAAAAAAAACCTCTTGGATATAATAATGAAATCATAATCCCTATTTATGGATTCCATAATGAGTTTCCATAATTAATGAAATCATAATCCATAGTCAGATTTCATTAATTGCCTCAACAATATATTTTATAGCAGTAATTTTTCTTAGTCCCGGATCTAAGCTAGGATTACACATTGTATTTAATTATCATGTCTCTTCCCTATAATCTGAAAGAGTTCCTTGGTTCTTGTCCTTCATGACCTTGCAGTTTTTGATGTATCAGCCAGTTTGTTTACAGAACGTCCCTCAACTTGAGTTGCCTGAGGTTTTCCCTGTGTTTATATTCGGGTCATGCATTGTTGACAGGATTAATTCAGTATATCGTATCAGAAGATACAAGATGCTCGTCCCAGTATTGGTCATGTTAGCCTTGATCACTTAATTGAGGTAATATGTTCTGTTGATTTGCACACTGGCCCCCTGACATGGCGGGCAAGGAGAGACCAGAGAAAGAGGCACAGGTTGGTAGATGGCACTTTTAATAAGGAAGGGAACTTTCTTTTTTTTTTTTTTTTAATTTTAATGTTTATTTTTGAGAGAGAGAGACAGACAGACAGAGCGTGAGCTGGGAAGGGGCAGAGGGAGACACAGAATCCGAAGCAGGCTCCAGGCCCTGAGCTGTCAGCTCAGAGCCTGACACGGGGCTTGAACTCACAAACTGTGAGATCATGACCTGAGCTGAAGTTGGATGCTTAACTGACTGAGCCACCCAGGCGCCCCAATGAAGGAAACTTTGTTATGAGGGTTGCCTTGGGCAGCAGCAAGAGGAGGAAATATCTGCCCCCCGCATGCCAAAACCTTAAAAGTTTATTTTGCAGAGGCCTCAACAGGGTTCAGTCACATATACCATCCAGATGGTTTCTTTTCTTTCTTTTCTCCTTCTTCTTCTACTTCTTCTTCTTTTGACATTTATTCATTTTTGAGAGACAGAGTGCGAGCAGGGGAGGGGAAGAGAGAGGGGGAGACACAGAATCTGAAGCAGGCTCCAGGCTCTGAGCTGTCAGCACAGAGTGGGGGCTCAAACTCACAAACACGACATCATGACATCATGACCCGGACCTGAGCTTGAAGTCAGACGCTTAACGGACTGAGCCACCCAGTCCCCTGAGGCACCCCTCATCCAGATGGTTTCAACACTTTACTGTCTCCAGGCTACATTCTCAGAACAGCTCCCATAGTGGAGATGGGGGGGGGGGGAGGGTGGCATTTACATTCCAAGGACAAGGGAGAGGTGAGGAGGCTCCAATCCAGCTTGAGGGTCAAATGAGGGTCGTATCATCTCAGTGACTTCCTCCAACACGCTCCAAGTTTTTAAAAAGTTACTATTTTTTCTTTTGTAATTAACAATTTTTAGATAGATACATTGCAACTATGTAAATATCCTGTTCCCCCATCAAATTGTCACCCACCCTTTAGTTTTAGTAAATGATCTTTTAAAAATCTACATCTGATCGTGATACTCCCCTACTTTAAATAATCCACACCTTTTAGGGAACGAACACCTTCCCCATCACCCAAGCCACGCTTCTGACAGTCTTTCTCAGCTTCTCCCCCTTTCTCACTCTCCACATTGTCAAGAAGGTCCATCCATTCTACTTTCTGAATATTTGTTATTTCTCCTTCCATTTCTCCTGATGCCATAGAATCAGGTCCATTAGTTCTGACCTTGTCTATTTAAATTTTCTGCCTGCTCTCATTGGGTTAAGACTGGGTTCCTGAACAGTCCCCCAAACTGCTACCTGAAAGATCTTTCTAAAGTCAAATTTCTGATACTGATGTTTTCATGTATATATTAGAAAATCATGTAGATATGAGAAAATCCAACTAACAGGTTTCAGAAATATAGAACAGAAAATGTGGAGGCATGGAGAGGGGATATTGTCAAGGAAATCATATAAGAAAATTTCCTGGAAATGAAGAATATGAATTCTTCCTTCTTCCTTCCTTCCTTCTTACACTGAGAGGGCCTAGCACAGGTCTGGAGAAAACTAGGTAGAAGCCATGTGTGCCAGCTCAGTATTACTGAATATGAGTCCCATGTCTCCAGATACACTGATTTTTTAAAAGAAGAAGAGGGGTGACTGGGTGGCTCACTTGGTTAAGCATCTGATTTCAGCTCAGGACATGATCTTGTGGTCTAGGAGTTCAAGCCCCGCGTCGGGCTCTGTGCTAACAGCTCAGAGCCTGGAACCTGCTTTGGATTCTGTGTCTCCCTCTCTCTCCACCCCTCCCCCACCTGTGCTCTGTCTCTGTCTCTCAAAAATAAATTTAAAAATTTTAATAACAAAAAAAAGAGGAAAAATCACAGTGTTAATGGAAACTCTCCTAATTTTTAAATTATGGCTAAAATAAAAAAAATACATGCATAACACTCAGAAACATGAAAGTAAGGAAGCACAGGGGCATTCACAGGTTAGTCTATAGTATATACGAAAAGCACTTGGGAGTGTAGAATCTGGAAGAGCAAGGTGGACCCAGCATGAAAAGTCTTGAAAGCCAGCAGAAGTATGAGCTTTATTTTCAAGGGGGAGGGAGATGTTGATGGTTGGTGAACAGAGGGTAAGGCTATTAGAGAACTTAATGTTTTGAAAATTAACTGTCTATGGTATAGAGATAGATGGGCAACGGGAAGGGGGATGGAAGGTAGAAACCTGGGCCTGAGGAGGCCACAGTAATAGGAAATGACCAAGGTCATGGTTATAAAACATTTTAAGTTTTTTGAATGCCTGGAAGCCACCATGCTCTTCATGAAATTAAAATAATAATAATAATAAGGAAGAGAGGAAACAAAAACAAAAAGTATTCATATGTAATTCTTATGTGAACTATGATTTACCAAATACAATTCCTGTTTCACACTATGAAAATAATATATGAACACTATAATCAAGAGAACAGGGGCACCTGGGTGTGGCTCAGTTAGTTAAGCATCCAACTCCTGATTTTGGCTGAGGTCATGATCAGTTTGTGAGTTCAAGCCCCACAGTGTGGATCAAGCCTGCTTGGGATTCTCTCTCTCCCAATCTCTCTGCTCCTCCCCTGTTCTTGCTCTCTAAATAAATAAATAAATAAATAAATAAATAAATAAAGGTACGGTGTCTATGAAAGCAGTATCGGTTTTACTATGGTTGGTTCTTTTGAAGTTTAACTGTTCACTTACCTGTGAAAAGCGTTTTTCTTTTTTCTTTGTTACCAGGTGAATGAACAAGCTTCGAACAGTTAAGAAAAATGTGTAGAAAAAAAAATTTTTTTCCTTTACAAAAATGTATCTAACGTGCTTTAAGAATATGAATTAATAAAAACTATCATTCTGTTTTAAGAGAGGAACTGAGGCCCACCTTCCTGCCAGAATAGCAAAATCGGATATCATGTATTAATCAATAATAAAACTAATGACTTACCTACAAATAACAATTTGCTATAAGCAATAACTAATAAATAACATTAACAAAAGGCTGCCATTTACTAAATACCACCTGCTTGTCACACATGTTAGAATGTAGGTATTATTATCTTCTTTTTACAGATAAGGAAGTAGGAATGAGAGAAATTAAATGAACTGCTCTAGGTCACAAAGCTAGTGGGAACTGGGTTGAGATTTCACGCGAGGCTGGTCTGATATAAATATCAGCATTCTTCTTACACTAAGCTGCTTCCAGTTAATAGAGCACCTGCAATGGTTGATTCTCTTCCAATTCATACATCTCATCAGGCAACCGTCTTCATACCCAGCATTTTTCTCCACCATGGTCCTTACACGTTCAGGTGTATTAAAAAAAAGGTCAGTGAAGAAGTAGGTCATAGGAACCAACTTTCTACCACCAACAAAAGCACCACCCAATGCCCCTGGGATGCCCTACTCTGTAGTTTCCTATAATTTCACCCAGAAATTGAAAGAAAATGCCTGCTCATTTCCTTTGAATTCAACCTCTCACTCACCTGCCCATCTACTCACCCACCCACCTCTTTTACTTTGACCAAGTGGAATGTTCCTTCCAGGCAGACTCAGCTCTCATGGGCAGCAAGAATCCCACACAGACTGCAGGGTCCCTGGGAGAGTTCACATCAGGCTCTTAGAAGCTATTAATGCACGGACGTATACGGATGAGCCTCTCTCTTGAAACTTTGTATTCATTCAGGCCACTGTAAAATTTGGTCCAGAAGACACCTTAGAGAAAGCTGAGTGAGCAGTTTGCACATCCTGCCCTGGCGAGTTTGTCTGTCTCCCCAGGAGACTGAAGGCTCTTTCCACCCTAGGAAAGTTGCTCTGCTCTGGACACGGGCCTCGGCCCCTCTCCTGACACCCAGCTCACACTAGGCACTCAATGAAGGGATGGATCTAATCCAAGCCACTGTCTCCCAGATATGACGGTCCCCAGGCCCACAGGAGAGAGATTCCTTTTCCAATTCTGCCAGGGCCTCGCTCCTGCTCCAAAGTGTTTGCATAAAACCCGGCTGCTTATTTTTACAGACAGAGCAGACCGCGCTGGAATCAGACTTTACTACCTCCTGCTGTAACACCGCGGGCAAGGAGCTGGCCTCATTTGCAAAATGGGGCGAAAAACGGACCACCTTAAAGGGTTGGAGCGAAGGATTTAGAAAATTGTGCATGTAGAGTGCTTATCACAAGGCCCGGCCCTGGCGGCAAACCGGACTGTTTCGCCGGCGAGGAAGCGGGGGTGCTGACGGGAAACCGGCGGAGGAGCAGCGGAAGGGGTGGGCGAGGGCTCCGCGTGGCGCCCCGCGGGGTGGCAGCGCAGCTCCCGCGAGGTCCCGCCGAAGCCGCCCCGCGGCAGCCGGGCTTTCCTCCCGCGGCCGGAGTTCTGCCTCCGCTGAGCGGCCGCGGCGGAGATCGCGCAGCGACGGCCTTTGGACCCTCCAAAGGCACGCTCCGCCCCGGAAACACGCCCCCTGCCGCCTTGGCGCGCTTTTGAAAGTCTCTTCCCTCGCCCTGGTACGTTTCGCCGGCTCCCGGCTGCTCGCCGAGCGGGTGCTCTCGAGCGCGCCCACAGGGCCCTCCGGGACGCGGTGGGAGCCCCGAGGCCGCACAGCGATGAGGACCCGCGAGGAGGTGGACGCGACGCTCCAGATCGCCAAGCTGAATGCGGCCGAGCTGCTGCCGGCCGTGCACTGCCTGGGCTTCGGCCCCGGGGCCGGCGCCGCCGCCGGTGACTTCTGCCTGCTGGAGCTGGAGCCCTCGCTGTGCCAGCAGCTGGAAGCCGGGCACAGGTGAGCCGCCAGCCGCCGTCCCTTTGCCCCGCGGGGAAGCGCAGCACCGGGAAACCGGGCCGCAAGGTGCATTGATTTGAGCAGGGGGCTGGCCGCTTCCCGGATGCCTGGTCCCCAGCGCGCTGCCTTTTTCCGAGGAGTCCGCACCTACACTTAGCTGGACTGAGGTGATGCTACAGGACCGTTCCATCTGATCTGGGAGGCCTGCGTCCGCGGAAACCAATCAGGAAATATAACCTCAGTGACGTTTTGCAGACCTTCACGGTGATGCCGGGAAGTGCACTGAACCCTTCGCCATTCTAGCTTAAAATCCAGGGCTACTGTCTAATATTTATAGAGTTCTCCTTGTCTTCTACTTATATTCATTTCGAGACAATCGGTAGGACTGTAGAGAGTAAGCTGAAAAACGTTTTACCGAGTTGCTAATTGTGAGAGGCCCTCCAAAAACAGACCTGCTTGGGGTCGTTTAGTGGGAATCTGAAGCTGTTTCTAATTTTGGGTCAGCTACACACTTGCTGCAAAACCATGGGTTAAAAAACACAGTCCGGGAAGGAGTCTAGAGAATCATTCTCTCAAATGTGTGCCCTCCCAGCTCCTGGAGATTAGGAGTTAGGGCTCTGGTTTGTTTCTTTTCTACACCACCCTTCTCCCAACACCTATATTTCATTAGGTAGTTTGTTCTCTTGTAGATTCCTTTAAATTGAACTCAAGATTTCAGTTTTCATATTTACTCATCTGGCAGTATTATAGTTAACTGGCCAGCCTCCAGCTGCTAGCCACAAAGTATCTTTAAGGGAATGGGAGCCTCACTCCTTGGTTTTCATCCCCACTGAGTTCTTGGCGAGCTAAGAAAGAACTTCAGGTGTGTGGACCTTCTTTTTATCCAGTTATTGTTCATCCACCTGGCAATCCAGAATGACCCGGAAATGTGTGTTGTGAAAACATTTTTGCCAAGGACGGATAGTTGTTTCAAACAAAATATTGAGGCCTGGATAGTGCAATGTAGAAGTAGATGTTGAAGAGTGGGTACTTGGGACTCTTAAGTGTTATTAGCACTGGGAAGCTAAAAAAAAAAAAAAAAAAAAAAAAAAAAAAAAAAAAAAAGCATTCTTTTCACTTAAACTGAGTCTTTGTTTTCAAAAGTGCTTATGCATTCTTCTATTTCAGGTTTTATTTTTGTTATTTCTTTAAAAGAAGTGAATAGTGTACAGGAGGGTTAAATGTTTTATAGACAAAACTGCTAGGAACTGCTCCCTTGCTGTCAACCCCATCATTTTTTTTTTTTTAAGATTTTAAAAAATGTTTATTTATTTTGAGAGAGAGAGAGAGAGATGGGACAGAGAAAGAGGAGAGAGGGAATCTCAAGCAATTTATCCTGACGTGATAGGCTGAGCCGAAATCAAGAATCAGATGCTGAGCCACTGGGTCACCCAGGTGCCCCCCCCATCTCCATCTTTAGTGTTTCCTCTTCTTCCTCACCTCTGTCCTTCCTCTCTTCTTTCTTCTTGCTCCTTTCCCCCTGTGAGCCTTTGTCAGAGCTTTACTGAAGTTTGTAAACCTATCTGTTTTATATTTTTTCATTCAGCGTTGCATCTCTTTTCATAAAGTCCCAATATCTTTGTAACAAGAGCTGATGGGTAGGCTAGGATGTGTCCTTTGATTGTTAGGGGATACTCAGAACAAAACAAGAAGAACCACTCCTAGGTGGATACCCGGACCACCAGGTGATGATGATCATCTGGGAGCTTGTTAGAAATGCAGAATCCTGGGTCCTGTCCCAGGCCTGCAGATTGGGATTGTTTTTTTAAGAAGATTTTCTAAGATGCCCGTGCATAGGTTTGAGAAGTACTGCTTTAAGGTGGTTTAGGAAATTGACGTTGTGACTGAAGCTACTGGGTGCTTTGTCTTGTGCTTTTCCAAGCAGTTTGCGTGCAGATGCCATGTGGTAACATTTGGACTCTTGGCCTCTTTGGATCTTTCTTTCGGGTTGAATTATTTTTCCTTGGTGAGGCCACCTGGTGCCCCTCTGTCTCTCAACTGGTTCTGCCATTGCTCTGTGGAGCCCAGCATTATGTGAGGGTGGTGAGAACAGGGGCCAGACACAGCCTCAAGACTTAATTTTAAATTCTACAGGCCTAGAGGCCTTCTTTACAATGAAGATGTCCATTGGTGACTCAACAAACCATGTATTTTCTCTTCCCGTTTTCCTGCAGTCTTGTGATTCGTGGTGATAAAGATGAGCAGGCTGTGCTGTGCAGTAAAGACAAAACGTATGACTTGAAAATAGCAGACACTTCCAATAT
This sequence comes from Lynx rufus, assembly GCF_022079265.1. NCBI lineage: Eukaryota > Metazoa > Chordata > Mammalia > Carnivora > Felidae > Lynx > Lynx rufus. Next base: position 49,064,823 of record NW_025814826.1, on the reverse strand, counting down.
GTTGCTTTTCATTCCTGGTTGTAAAACTCCTGACCAGCTGAAGGCGGAAGAAACACACTGTAACATTATTCATACTGAGGTACTGTTATTTGTGTTCTACTAATTTATATTTGAATCACAACACATGTGCTAATATTGCCTTTAATTAAAATCTTTAGGTGTGAAATGCATAATCACAGGGAACCTGAAAGGTTCTCTAATGAGATTTAAAATTTCTTGGCATCATTTGCTTGTTTGGAGTCTCGTGAGGTTGTCTTTATTTTCCGTATTTGGTGTTTAGGTCCTAGACAAGTTGACCATGTCTGTCTGTGACGTAGAAAGTTTGTTATGAGGTGACATATTCCAAGCGTTTTTACTTACTTTTAGTAAGCCTTGCTGTATGTATGTTTTGAAAGAAGACTCCCTCAAACCACAACTAGCACCTTAAGTAATATCTATGAGGCAGAGAAATGAAGAAATTGGAGTTTTTGAGGCAAGTGTGCGTGTCTCTCACCTTTGAAGTCCATTTAGTTCATTACTACCTCTAGCCATGTATGACGAAAGTCTTAATTATTATGGAGGCTACTTGTGGCAGATGCCACATAGAAGTCTCCGTCCCGGTTAGCTTATTACACATGTCGTGATCAAAACACAGCCCTTAATTCTCTCAGAATGATTTTAGGCCAACTACTGCCTTAGAATTGGAATAGAAATAAGGGAAAATATTGGGAAATCTCTGACCCACGATGTTGCTAGAACAAAAGAAATTCAGGAAAATTTTGTATTTTGTTTTTTTTCGGGGAGGGGGAGGGTCTTTTCATGGTAATTAACTAGAAACATGGGCAGTTTAATCTTTTTTAGACCACGTTACTTTCTCATCGGTTACCTGTTCTGTTGGTGTTTTTGCGGGCTGTAACAATACGGGAGTACCTTTGAGCTCTCCTTATGGGAATTGTGTGCACTGAGACTGGGCAACGCTTAACAAAGCTCTACCGACTAAAGTGTTTGGTTTTTTTTTAATTTTTTTTTTAATTTTTTTTTTCAACGTTTATTTATTTTTTGGGACAGAGAGAGACAGAGCATGAACGGGGGAGGGGCAGAGAGAGAGAGAGAGAGACACAGAATCGGAAACAGGCTCCAGGCTCTGAGCCATCAGCCCAGAGCCTGACGCGGGGCTCGAACTCACGGACCGCAAGATCGTGACCTGGCTGAAGTCGGGCGCTTAACCGACTGCGCCACCCAGGCGCCCCTAATTTTTAATTTAATTTTATTTATTTTTGAGAGAAAGAGAGAGAGATCGGGGGAGGGACAGAGAGAGAGGGAGACACAGAATCCGAGGCAGGCTCCAGGCTCTGAGCTGTCAGCACAGAGCCCGATTCGGGGCTTGAACTCATGAACTGTGAGATCATGACCTGGGCCGAAGTCAGATACTCAACTGACTGACCCACCCAGGCGCCCCTCTACCAACTAAAGTTGTATTTATTTATTTATTTTCTATTTAAAAAAAATTTTTTTAACGTTTATTTATTTTTGAGACAGAGAGAGACAGAGCATGAGCGGGGGAGGGTCAGAGAGAGAGGGAGACACAGAATCTGAAGCAGGCTCCAGGCTCCGAGCTGTCAGCCCAGAGCCCAATGCGGGGCTCGAACTCGTCAACCGTGAGATCATGACCTGAGCCGAAGTTGGACGCTCAACCGGCGGAGCCTCCCAGGTGCCCCACCGACAGAAATTTTAATCTGAGGTTGCACTTCAGATGTCTGAAAGGGCTAGATGAGGAACGCGCATGCGCAAAGCAGGCTGTTGTTGCTACATAGGGACCCCAGTGTCAGCAGGTAATAGAGGATGGTGGAGCCTGTGGCAAACTGAAGAGCACAGGCCCCACGTAGGTGGGCAGCCACAGCTTGGCCTTGTGGGAAAGCAAGCCCAGAACTGCCAAATCTTCCGATTTCTTGCTTTCAAGTGAACCTTGACATTTAGATCTTGGGGCAAAATCTAATTGGTCCACACTGGCAACTAATTTAAAATCTGTCCTAATCCTCACTTCCCCACAACACAAAGCACACGCCAACAGCTGTGCTTTGGATAGAGCCTGAAGGCTGTGAGTTTGTGGACCCGGATGAAATCAGTCTTTTTGGTTTGGTCCTCACCCTCCTCTTTTGGAGTCCTCAGGTTTATCAGCATCATCAGCTGGTCTGGGCCCTGTCTTTTGTCAGTCAAGCCTTGTACGAGCTTGAAGGGAGAAGCATTCCCCGACCTTACATTTCCGAGTCAGAAGGCACTCCATATGTAATCCAGTTCAGCATTTTTTCCTTATTTTGTGTGAACCACTTACTGGGCACCTACTAAGTGCCACACACTGGCAAGTCCCGGAGGTAGAGAGGGATAACAGATAACGTATCATTTAGCCACTGTCAGCTGGGTTTCTCAGAGTCATAAGCCTCTCACTAATTTCAACAGTCAAATAAGGAATTAGCTGCAATTCTAAATAGTAAGAAGTTCTTGCAGTGAAAAGAAGTGTCTCATCCTTAACTTTCTGCCACATTTTGACACCATGAACAACATAGAACAAGGATGCTCCCTCTCGCCTTTCACATCCCTTCATTATCTGAACACTGTGATCATGTCTCTTCCTTGTTCTCCGTTTTCCTGCCTAAAAAGACTCGTTTTCTGTTGTTTCCATCAGGTTTGTAGAACAGTCACCATCCTGGTCATTCTTTTCCGGGCACACCCTAGTTCCCAGAACACGCTAGAGATATGGAGCTTGTGATTGGTTCTATGTTGGCAGTTTTTAAATTTTTTTTTAATGTTCATTTATTTTTGAGAGAGACAGAGAGAGACACAGTGTGAGCAGGGAAGGGGCAGAGAGAGAGGGAGACACAGAATCTGAAGCAGGCTCCAGGCTCTGAGCTGTCAGGCACAGAGCCCCATGTGGGGCTTGAACTCACGACCTGTGAGATCATGACCTGAGCCGAAGTCAGACGCTTAACCAACTGAGCCACCCAGGCACCCTGGTGGTGTCTTCTTAATTGGGGTTTGGAAAGATGTTTCCTGAAGATACCCATCCATTTGCAAAGATGGCTGGAGGGTACCTTCTCAACAGAAAGCAGAATGCTCGGCTCTCTTGTTTTCTTAGACAGCAGATGAGTTGGTTGAGATTTTGTGTGAAATTTTCGTTTAGAATAGCCCCTGAAAGGCTATAATATATTTATACTTTCTAGATCTTTGGTTTTTCTAATAACTATTGGGAATTAAGAAGATGCAGACCTAAATTAAAGAAGCTGAAGAAACTTTTGATGGAAGATGCCTACGAAGGACCTGACAGTCAAAAAGAGAAGGATTCAAATCAATCAAAAGTAAGACTTATTTTCATTCTTTTTTAATTGAAAAATAGAACTGTAATTAGAGGTACTTAATGGTGACATTCGTATTTTTAATGTTTGTATTATGAAAATTTCAAATACACACCAAAGCAGAAAGACCCCATATATTTATCACTCAGTTGAACATTTATCAGCGTTTTGTCAATCTTGTTTCTCCTGTCCCCCTGCTGCTTCCTACCTTTTTTTTTTCACTTCTTTTTCTGGAGTATTTAGAAAAAAAATTTTTTTTAATGTTAAATTTGAGAGAGAGAGAGAGAAGGGAAGGGGAAGAGAGAGAGGGAGACACAGAATCTGAAGCAGGCTCCAGGCTCCGACATGGGGCTCGAACTCATGGGCCGCAAGATCGTGACCTGAACTGAAATCGGATGCTTAACCAACTGAGCCATCCAGTCACCCCTTTCTGGAGTATTTTAAAGCAAATCCTAGATATCATGGTGGCTACATAGCTAAAAGCTCTGCGTGTTCCTAACTATGAAATACGTTTTTTAGAAGTTAAATTAATTTTTATTTAATTAAAAATTATAATTAGGAGCTCTTCAGAAAAAAAAGGCATTATGAAAATGGAAAGTATTCTTATTCTATTATGAGAATTAACTAATTCCTAGAAGTATGGAAAAATATTTATAAGCCAAGTAAAGAAATGTTCAAGTTTTTGATGAAGTTTAATATCATAACTGTACTGGCATTCTGAAGGCTGTATTTACGTTACTTCTCTTTTTCTCCATTGACTTTTTTTTTTTTGGTAACCACTTTATTGAGATACAATTTGTATACCAGACAGTTCACTCATTCAGTGGTTTTAGTACATTCACAGAGTTGTATGGTCATCACCATGATGAAGTTTAGGACATTTTTATCACCCCAAGGAAACCCTGTATTCCTTAACTGTTGTCTTCTAAACTTATCTTTCCCTGCTTCCCTCTCCCACCCAGCCCCTAGCAACCACTAATCTTTCAGTCTCTTGATTTACCTCTTTTGGGCATTTTATATGAATAGAATCATATAATATATGACCTTTTCTGACTGGCTTTCTTTTCTTTCTTTTTTTTTTTTTCCTGACTTGGCATATTTTCAAGGTTCATTCATGTTGTAGCATATATTAGTAGTTTATTTCTCTTTATACTCCATTTTATGGATATACCACATTTTGTTTAGTCATTCCTCAGCTGATGGACATTTGGGTAGTTTCCATATTTTATTATGAATGATACTTTTGTGAACATTCATATACAAGTTTCTAGGGGACCTGTGTTTTCCTTTATCTTGGTTATATACATAAGAGTGGAATTAATGGGTCATATTGTAACTCTTTGTAACTTTTTGAGGACTTGTCAGACTGTTTTCCAAAGTGGCTGCACCATTTTGCATTCCCATTGTATGGGGTCTCCAATTTCTCCACATCCTTGACAACACTTGTTATTATTTGTCTTTTTTGTATCCATACCAGCGGCTTTGAATTGGTATCATTGTGGGTTTTTTCAAAAATTTTTTTAACGTTTTTTTAATTTTATTTTTGAGAGAGACAGAGACAGAGTGCGAGCTGGGGGGGGGGGGGGTGGCAGAGAGAGAGGGAGACACAGAATCCAAAGCAGGCTCCAGGCTCTGAGCTGTCAGCACAGAGCCCGACATGGGGCTCGAACCCACGAACTGTGAGATCATGACCTGAGCTGAAGTCAGCCGCTTAACAGACCCAGCCACCCAGGTGCCCCTGTATCATTGTGGTTTTGATGTACCTTTCCCTAATGACTAGTGATGTTGACCATCTTTTTATGTACTTCTTGACTATTTGTATTTCACTGAAAAAATGTCTATTCAGGAACTCCTTTGCCCAAGTTTTAGTTGGATTATTTGTCTTTTTATTACTGACTTGTAGGAGACTTCTTTATATAATCTAATTACAAAGTTCCTTATCAGAAATATGATTTGCTTAGGGACACCTGGGTGGCTTAGTCAGTTAAACCTTCGACTCTTGATTTTGGCTCAGGAGCCCCACGTCAGGTTCCCTGCTGACAGCACAGAGCCTTCTTGGGATTCTCTCTCTCCCTCTCTCTCTTTGCCCCTCCCTGGTTCATGCATACACACGCAAGCACCCTCTCTCTCTCAAAATAAATAAACATTAAAAAAAATACATGTTTATCTTTTCTCCCATTTTGTGGGTTATTTTCGTACTTTTGATTTTTTAAAAAAATTGTGATATACGTAGGATAAAATTTACAGTTTTAAACGTTTTTATGTGTATAGTTTTGTGGCGTTAAGTACATTCACATTGTTCCGTAACCATGACCACCATGCATCATCCACAGAAACCTTTCACGTTCCCAATATGGGACGTTCCCAATATGCCCCTTAAACGCTAACTCCCCAGTATTCCCTGCCTCCCAGCCTCTGGCAACTACTACCCTACTTTTCATCTCTATGAATTTGACTGTTCTAAATATCCCATACAGGTGGAATCCTGTAATATTTGTCCTTTTGTGTTGATGATATTTTGAAGTACAGTTTTGCATTTTGATGAAGTCCAATTTATGTTTTTTTCTTTTGTCGCTTGTGTTTTTGGTATTGTATCTAAGCAATGTATTGCTAAAGCCAACATCATGAAGATTTTCTTCTAAGATTTCATGTAGTAATCACTATACATTAAAAAGAGAAATTAAGGCTAAATTTTGCCTTAATCTGTTCTGTGTATTTATTCCCCCAAATTTCGTAAGTCTTAAGAAAATATTTTTCAAAGCCTTTAAAATGTTTTTTGGTTTTTTTATTTTCTTGTTTCAGTACACAACTGAAGATTTGCTTAATCAAATTCAGGCAAGTGAGGAAGAAATAATGGCCCAATTACAAGTTCTAAATGCCTGTGAGATTGAAGGTAACATTACTTACTGTGATTATTCATAAGAATGGAATTGGGCATCATGTGTGAGAGAGATTTATGGCCATCTTGATCCTATTGCACACTATTTACTTTTATTTTGGGCTTAAAGATGATGATATTTATATTTTTGGGGGTGGGGTTGAGACTGTGTGACCTTTACCTGAGGAGGTCAACCGTGACCAGTGACTCCAACCATTCCTTACAGGGCTTTTCCTTGAAGCACATTTGGTCCTAAGCATTGGAAATAAAGTTTTTAATGATGAATGCCTGCTGTTAACTACCATGGTATATGGGTACCAGGAGTGTTGAGGTTAGAAACCAATGGATATTAATGCAGCCCTGTGTATTAGTCATTTCTTGCCTGGGGATGGGTAAGATTTTGGTATGTGTCAAGGGGTGCATAGATTATTCCTAGCATTGTTTCTGAGATTGACATCACACATTCCCTTTTCTAATGTTGTCTTGATTCTTTCGGAATAGCAATAGTAACATTCTTCCTTGGAAATGGTGGATTTGTGCTTGATTTGTTTCTCCAGGGATCGTGGTAGAGCCTTCGATTATAAGATAGCATTTCATGATCTTTTACCAGAATAGGGAGAGGTATCTTGATGCCCTGATTTTATCTTGCCACTGGTTCACATTGTACCTCTGCGTCTATTGACTCTTGAGTGACCTAGGCTTCTTTGTGAGCACGAGAACACTTCTGCAAGACGGCTGGGATGAGAATTAGAACCATGGAAGTGCCCCACAGCGGAGTTCAGCGTGTGGGATATCAAACCTACAGTCTTCACCTCCTTTGTATGACGTTCTAATGAAATCACTATTCCAGCTACAGGTTTCCACATTTCCATTTAGATTGACAAGATTATTCTGAGATAATTGAGTGTTAAAGTACATGAAAAAAATCAGTGTTAGTCCTATGTAAGGTACTTTTTAAAAACTGCTTGCTTTCTCTCAAGACACAATTCATAATAATTAGGAGAAAAGCATAAAAAGAAGCATTGCTTATAAAGAAAGCTAAGACTTTAGTGTCTCTTTTTTTGTACCGGGCAAGAGCACGCTGCTTCTTTACCGATCATTTAGCCAATTAATTTGCTTAAGATGTTCTTTGGTAAAGATTACATTTGGAATTTGTAGGTTATTGGAGGATTCTTGACTTTGATTATGAGATGAAACTTCTGAATCACATAACTCAGCTTGTGGATTCTGAATCTTGGTCTTTTGGTAAAGTTCCTTTGAATATGTGCCTTCAGGAACTTGGGCCATTGGAGCCAGAGTAAGTATTTTAATCGCTGTCCCTCCACATTTCCCTTAAGGAAAGAAAATTATTTTTCAGGGTGGCACTAAACCCAGGGCATAGGCTGTTTATAACTGGATATCATATAGACATTTAAAAAATATATAACCAGAAAGAGCTTAGGAATTTTGGTCGCTAGGCTGAGTAAATGTGCATCATCTCTGTTTTTTTTCCTGCCATAAAAAATGTAAAGAAATAATTCTATTTAAGCTATCTTATGATAGTAAGTGTAGGCTCACATAATTCATGTAAGAATGTTTAGCATGGGCCTGGCACATAATGGCTTCCTGTTATTTCTTAGTTCCTAGTGTAAAATTTTATGTGGCAATCAAAATCACTTAGAATTTCAGATCTTAAATTTATATATTAAGATTTTAGTTAGGAAAGGTGTTTAAGATGTAATGCATAAAAATGAGTATTTTTAAATTTTTCAGGGAAATGATTGAACACTGTCTTAAATGTTATGGAAAGAAATATATAGAGGAAGGTAAGATTTGAAAAGTATCTTAACTTGTGTGTGTTTAAAGTTGGTGTAGGTTCACCTGGGTGGCTGAGTTGGTTAAGCATCCAACTTCGGCTCAGGTCATGATCTTGTGGTTCGTGGGTTCGAACCCTGCGTCGGGCTCTGCGCTGACAGCTTGGAGCCTGGAGCCTGCTTCGGATTCTGTGTCTCCTTCTCTCTCTGCCCCTCCCCACTCACGCTCTGTCTCTGTCTCTCTCAAAAATAAATAAACATTAAAAAAAAATGTTTAAAGTTGGTATGCCTTTCTGAAGCGTGTGCCTGTTAAAAAGAACAACTCCATGGGCTTGTGAGTTGTGTATAATTTTTTCTGAGAAATTGCATTGAGGAAAAGGAAATGTTAGTAGTGCTTTGAATTGTCAGCATGAAACCATCTGATCCCTTTTCCTTAGGTGAAGTTTATTTTGAATTGAGCGCTGATAAAATATGCAGAGCAACAGCACAGATGCTACTTCAGAATGCAGTGAAATTTAATCTGGCTGAGTTTCAAGAAGTGTGGCAACAGAGTGTTCCTGAAGGAATGATAACCACGCTTGATCAACTTAAGGTAAGGTAGCAGTCATGCTTGCTTCCATAACTCACCAGCTTATCGTTAACTGTTGGGTGAAATGAAATTTGTGTTGCAACTGAGTTTGGAGCCACTTCATCTTCCCAGTCGCCATTTCTGCTAGGAGCACACCGTGCATTCAGTCCGTCACTGGCTTTAGAACACTTCTGTCACCTCAGTGAGATCCCTTAAGCCCGTGTATGGTTAAGCCTGCTTCCCACCCGGTGTATCTCATCTTGTTGCATCATCTTCATAATCTTCCCCGTAGCTTCATCTCTTCCCGCTTCTCTCCTGCTTGCTGCATAGCAGCCTTCTTGCAGGTTTTCAAGATCACCAAGCTGTCCTACCTTAGAACCTTTACTTAAGGCTTTTTGTTCTAGAATGGCCTTCTTTGTCATTTCGCCTTGCCACCTCCTATTTATCTTTGAGTCACTTCATCAAGGACGCTTCCCTTTACTCTAAAAAAAATGCCTCCTATTTTACTCGGCCATAGCACCCTGTGTTTTTCCTTCATAGTACTTACTGCTTAGCCCTGGGAAAATGTTTAATTGTGTGGGTTTCCTACTCTCTACTTAGAATTTTGTTCACTGTTGCTTATCAGTACATAGCATACTGCCTGGTCTGTAGCATATGCTCAGTAAATATTTGTTAAATCGTGAAAGGATTTACTGGGTATTTACAGAGTTCCTTTTATGTCTAGGCACCATGCTAGATGCTGAGGGGAAAACATCACACAACGGGCCATCAAGGTTCTAAGCCTGGGGTCTGGCAATGGGGGGGTGCACATCACCTGTATAAATCTCTTCTAATGATGTAGAGTGATCTGTGTCATGGGAAGGACGTGTACACGATGTTACGGGAGCAAAGAAAAGGGACTTACTCACCTGCCTGGTCAATCAGAGATGATTTTCTGAAGGAATGGCTGTTTTAGCTGCTGGGTTTGAAAGAATGAACTGTTAACTCTCAAGATGGAAGGGCAGAGATGAGGATCCAGGATAGCATGTTCCAAGGCGTGGAGGGACACAAATTGGGGCACTGTTAGTATGAAGAAGAGTTAGAGTAGAAGTTGTTGGTGAGTCAGTGAGGGACACTATAGTCTGTGCTAAGGAATTTCAGCCCTATTTAGAAAGCTCTTCTGGGGCCCTTTAGTGACATCAAAAGAGCTACCTGATGAATTTTGCCTTTTGGGAAGAACACTGACCTTGAAGATGGTTGGATGGAAGGTTGGCTAGATTGTGAAAAAGGAGAACTATCCAGGCTCTCTATACTTAAGTACTCCTGAGAAAGTACTGACTAAAGAACTAGGTGATGGAGCATCGATAGAGAAATGTTGAGGCCTTAAAATCTATAGGATTAAGTGACCACTTAGGTATGGGGTTTGAATAATGGAATCTAGGATAATGCCCAGGTCTCCTCATGTCCTAGGATAATAGGACTAGAGCAGGTTTGGGTGACAAACACAATGAGTTCATAGATAGGTCTGGATAGAGTTCTTGTGCCTGGAAGGGAGATTTGGGTTGAAGATTTTATATATATATAAAAAAAAAAATATATATATATATATATATATATATATAAAGAGATATATATACATATGAAGATATATATATACATATGAAGATATATATATATATGAAGATATATACATGAAGATATATATATATACACACTTGAAGATATATATATGAAGATATGTATATACATGAAGATATATATATATATATATATATATACACACACACACACCATCTAGCAAGTAAGTGGTGCTTATAGTTATGGGTTTAGTTGAGGTTGGTTGAGCCACCCAGGACAGTGACAGTGAGACAAGTTGAGGGGTCAGGGTAGAGGCCCAAGGAACTGCAACATTGAGGTAGGAGGAAAATGAGATGGTGGTGTCAGAGATAGAGATTCAAAGAGGTAGGGATCAACATGAATAAAGAAAACAGGGCTAGCAAGATGAATCCAAGAAAGGGCCCACTGGATTTGTCAAGGACACGTTATTGGTAACCTCGAACTAGAGCTATCCTGATAAACTGTGCAGTAGGAGCCAATAAATTGCAGAAGGGAAAAGGAGAACTCACTGTTTAATGGAGGTGGTTTTGTGAAAAAGGCTATTGAAGGTCTCTCTGTAGTTTGTGTGTTTCACATAACTGATATTTTAAATGGCTTGGGCTCCGGTGAACCTAAAGGTAAAAATGAGTTATATTTAAACATTAGACCATCATTTTAACTGCCCTTTTTCGTTTCATTTTTTCATAGGGTTTAGCCTTGGTGGATAGACAGTCAAGACCAGAAATTATATTTTTGCTAAAAGTAGATGATCTACCTGAGGATAATCAAGAACGTTTTAATAGTCTATTCTCTCTAAGGGAAAAGTGGACAGAAGAAGATATTGCTCCATATATTCAGTAAGTCGTTTGCTAAAATGGATTGTCTTCTCTGTCGTTCTCCACAACTTCCAATCCTGGGGTTGGAGAACGTGTTGTCTTTCATCCTTATCCTGCCTCTGAAACCACTTCTCTGCCCTCCTCCCTGCAAAACTGCAGCTCTTAGAGGAATAGTAAGGCTACGTACCCCACTATGACTCTCTGACTGGCACCTCCTATCTTTCCTGCTGCTTTGCTTTAACATCTTGGTAGATGCCAGATTTCAGGGAGAATGATTAGCTCTTTAGTCACTGTTTACAGAACCTCAAGTGCACTAACGTTACCACCTCTTTACTTCTTACCTCTCATGTCCTCTCCTCTCTTTCCCCAGGTTGGATTTCCTGGTCCGGATCTCTAGCTTCTACTGTGTGTGCTTTTCTCCTATTGCCCTCTCTCCCCCTCTTGTCATACCTCTCTGGCAAAAATCTGCAAAGATTAAACCCAACTTTCTGCTTCCTCTATGCCTCTACCTGGGCAAGTGGAATTTCCTGGAGAAAAAGACACAATGGAAGTTGCCAGTCTTACTTAAGAGCTTACGTGGTACTTGGCAGAGTTCTTGGCAAGGCACCGTTTCCTTATGAGACTTTTCTACCCTTGGAGCTCACTTTTCATACTTTTGCTTTTTGCATCATCAATACCTCCTTTTTCCTCTTCACCCTCAGCTTGTGACCACATTTCTTGAGAAAATAGAAACAGATGAGAAAAGACAAGGACAACCTCTTTCCTACTGCCAAACCTGCCAGCCTCTGTGTGTGTTTGTGTCTGCATACACTTCCTTTGCAGTCCCTCCTCTACAATGCATGAACCGTCCCAGCTCCTAAGGCCAATCCTCCTTCGGCACTAGATCCATCCCTCTGGCCTCATTAAAGACGTATATCCTCTACTTATCCTTTTCCCACTTGTGTTATTCATGTCTCCCTACCTGCTGGATTATTCCCACCAATATATGGTCTGCTGTAGTATTGCTCATCTTAAAAAACAACAACAACCTACCGGACCCCATGCCCTCTGTTCTCCTTCACAAGAAACTCCTTTTAAAAGTACTCATTTATATTACTTCGTCTCTGGGGCGCCTGGGTGGCTCGGTTGGTTAAGCATCTGACTTCGGCTGAGGTCACAATCTCGCAGTTCACGAGTTCAAGCCCCACCTCGGGCTCTGTGCTGACAGCTCAGAGCCTGGAGCCTGCTTTGGATTGTGTGTCTCCCTCTCTCTGGCCCTCCCCCACTTGTGCTCTGTCTCTCTGTCTCTCTCTGTCTCATAAATAAAAACACTAAAAAAACCTTTATATTACTTTGGCTCCCATTCTTTCCTTAAGCTGATGGCATCTTAACCTGATGGCATCCATTTGTCAACATGCAGTGGTCAGTTGTCTTGTTTCTTGGCCTCTTAGCACTGTTTGACACTGTGCAACTGCTTTCTACTTGAAACACACTGGTTTTTTCCCTTCTCTCCCAAGGTAGCTCTTTCTCTGTCTCTTTTGCTGATGTCTCCCTGTTCTTCCCAATCTTTAAATGGAGTGTTCCAGGACTCCATTCTTGGCCATCTTTTCTTCTATGTTTTTTCCTTGGTGCCCTCATCTAGGCTTGAATTTAAATTTAAAGACTTCCTAATTTTATCTTCACACTTGATCTTTTCCCTGAGCTCTAGTTTCTCTTATCTAGCTGCCTAATGAACATTTCCACTTGGATATCTAAGAGGAATTTTAACTTGCCATGCTCACAACAGAGCTGTCCTGACCCCATCTTCCACATCTCAGTTAACAGCACTACCATTAATCCACTTACTCAAGTGAGAAGCCCAGCTGTCATTTTCTTCCCTCACCCCCTGGTTCAAACTATGAGCAAATCCTAATGGAGCATCTAGTACCTGCCTCTGAATTGGTCTCCCTACTTACACTTTTCCTCTTCCCCTCTCCTCCTTTTCAAACTTTTTATTTTAGAAAACTTTAAACATTCAAAAGTGACAATATAACATAATGAACCCTCCCTCTACTCATCACTCAGCTTCCATAATCCACTCATTGCCTCCATTATTTACAACTCAGATCACATTCTGTTTTTCCATTCATTAAAACCCTCCTAGGGACTTCCCTTTATACTTAGAATGAAATCACAGTTGCTTTCCATGTTCTTTAAGGCCCTGTATGATCTTGCCCTTGCTTCCTTCTCCAACTCCTGTTCTTTTGTCCTTCCTTCCCTTCATGTGTTCCAGTCATAGCCTTCTCCTCTTTGGGGTACAGGAAAGGAAGCTCAAGTTGAGGGAGGGTAGGTAACCCAGGCAAGCACACATAGGTAGCCTATAATGCAGGGTCTCTGTGTCTAGATCTCCCTGTATTACATGGATTGTATTTCTAATGTGGAGGCCGTGTGATAGAATTGGGGGGGGGTGGGGAAAAAGGACTCAGAAGCCATGCAGACCTGGCAGCAAAATTTGGTTCCATCCTTGGCTGCCTGAGCTAGTTTCCTCATATCTAAATTTTTTTTTTTTTACATTTATTTATTTTTGAGAGAGAGAGCATGCGCGCGCACACAAGTGGGGGAGGGGCAGAGAGAGAAGGAGACACTATCCGAAGCAGGCTCCAAGCTGTCAACACAGAGCCTGACGCGGGGTTCGAACTCACAAACCGCAAGATCATGACCTGAGCCGAAGTCAGATGCTTAACTGACTGAACCACCCAGGGCCCCTAGTTTCCTCATATCTAATGTGGGGTTAAATAATAAATTACTTTGACTCTTTCTGTGAAGGTTAAATGAGATAATACATGTAATGTACCTAGTTCAATTAAGGCTTAGTAATCACTCCCTACCACACACACACATTCATTCTTTCTTTTTTTTTTTTTTTAATTTTTTTTAACATTTTATTTTCTTTTTTTGAGAAGGAGAGAGAGAGAGCATGAGCAGGGCAGGGCAGAGAGATAGGGAGACAGAATCCAAAGCAGGCTCCAGGATCTCAGCTGTCAGCACAGAACCCGATGTGGGGCTTGAACCCATGAACGTGAGATCATGACCTGAGTCGAAGTTAGAATCTCAACCAACTGAGCCACCCACGTACTCCTCACATACACACATTCTTATGCTTGTTGGAAAGATGGATTTAGATGAGAGAAATAACTAGCACTGTGAATATTATGTTATGTTCCCTAATATGTTCATGCTATTAATTTATTTTTTCATTGTTCCCACAGAGATTTGTGTGGAGAGAAGCAAACCATAGGTACATTACTCACGAAATATTCTCGCTCTTCAATACAAAATGGTGTTAAAGTTTATAACTCAAGAAGACCCATTTCTTAAAAGAACAACAGTCTTTCTTTGGGACTAAAGTTGCTTCATAAAGTTGATGGATATAAGAAAAAGATTCTTTCCTGTATTTGTATTCCAGACTTTAAAGAACATACTGCCTTGAGGAATTTTTCTCCTCATTCCTAAGCATGTTGCAACTACTGCTCTTTTTGTCCTTAAATGTAATAGGAAATTTCTGTATCTTTCCAGTTATGTTTGCATTATGCATACAGTGTAAAGGACAAAAGAGAGTGGTGTTTACTATATTTAGAATACCTAAGGAGTCTACACATTTTTATTTATAGAAAAATAGTTTTGTCTTTTTTTATATTTGAAATTGCATTTAATTAGGATTTGATATTCTAATCATTAACAAATTTAAAGGCTTTTTCAAAGAACTAAATAGTAATAGTTTCCTGGAAGAGAAATTTATTCAGTTAAATGTCATTTCTCAAGGGATTTCTCCTCTACTTTCAACATTCCACCAGAACAGGGAGTCGCTAGATGTTCTGTTATCTAAATTAGTTGTTTTCATGGATGAAATTGGCTTGGTAATAGCTCCTGTGTTGCCTGGCTGGTATAGACATATACTTTGGGATGAAACGGATTTGATATTCAATCTTTTGTGAAGAATGCTAATAGAGCAGTTTATAATCCTACAATGGGTAAAACTGACACAGCTAATACTAGAAAACGCCAGGTAATTTCTAGTTGGTTTTGGAATGCTTGATAAAGTTTGTTTATAGCTTTATTTTCCTAATTTGTATTCATTTAGACCAAAGTTCAAATTAACTTTTCCTTAGCTAATAAACTTGTCACCAGGACAGTTTGAGGGGTTAGGCCAAAGTTAAATCTGATCCAAGCTTAAAAAAAATGTTAATCTACAATTACCTGAGATTTAACTGTTACTGAAATTTACAACTGTTCTATTCTCTTGTACATGAACTGCAAGTTACTGATGGCTTCAAAATATTTGTCTTTCCAATAAATGTTTTATTATCAGTGTGCATTATTATTTTTTAAAGTACTGAGGCACCAGTACCTAGTAAGGACTGTGGAGTTTGAGTTAGACTACCTGGGGTCTAATTACACGTTTTCCAGCCCAAGTAAGCTGGGCCCAGTGAGTTCATGGTGTCTGTTCACACAGCAAACCAGCAGGACCCCCCCCCCCCCACTCCGGGTTTCGTGTATCCCTGGCTACTAACACCCCCACCAACCTCCTGTCTCGTTCTTCGCAAGCCACTATATATTTGTGTCGTATTTCCTAAATTTTAACAGTTCCCTCCCACAGAATATACATGGTCAAAGAGGTGAAACCCTCTAGCGCTATCGTACAAGCCCCGCCCCCTGACCCAAAGCTTCCGGCTTCCGCCCGCGCCGCCGTTCCACTTCCGCTGACTCCAGAGGTTAGAGGTGACAGGCAAGATGTCGGCCGACA
Source organism: Lynx rufus (assembly GCF_022079265.1). Classification (NCBI taxonomy): domain Eukaryota; kingdom Metazoa; phylum Chordata; class Mammalia; order Carnivora; family Felidae; genus Lynx; species Lynx rufus. The sequence goes on along the minus strand of NW_025814826.1, from coordinate 49,049,082 downwards.
GTGGCTTTGAGCGGTTGCTGAGAGGAGCATCTTCGTGACAAGCTCGGCGGAGGGGGCTGAAAGGAGCCGGATCGAGGGAGCGAGTTTGAGGCGGCGGCAGATTGGACGGGGCCGGGTGTGGGCGCCTAGGGAGCCCTGGCCGCTGGGCATGACTGTCGGGAGCGAGGGGGAGCGAGGAGTGGGAGGTGCCGGAGGCCGGTAATACCCCGCAGCCCCCGGGAAACCGGGAAGCCAAGCTCGGTGGGAGCGCTTCATGCCGCCAACTGGTTTAGAGCCCTCCAGAATGAACAGGAAGAAAGGAGACAAGGGCTTTGAAAGCCCAAGGCCATATAAATTATAAGTATTTTTTCATCTTCCTTTCCTCTTCTGGCTTTTGTTTTTATTAATTATACTTGGTGATTGCTTGAAACTGCCTTTGTGAGCCTGGGAAATCTAGTAGGAAACTAGAACCCATTTACAGTGATGGAAATGGTGTTTGTTGGATATCGTGTATGGTTTTGAATGACAGGGTTATTCAACAGATTTAATGTCCTTTGCTGGTTAATAGGTGTTTTTTTTTTCATTTATGTGTGTGTATATATATATATATATATATATTTTTTTTTTATCTGTTTATTTTGAAGGAGAGAGAACACGAGCAGGGGTAGGGGCAGAGAGAGGGGGGGAGAGAGAAAGAGAGAGAGAGAGAGAGAGAGAATGAATCCCAAGCAGGCTCAGCGCTGTCAGCACAGAGCCCCACGGTGGGACTCAATGTCAGGAACCGTGAGATCATGACCTGAGCTGAAATTAGGAGTATGACCATTAACCGATTGAGCCACCCAGGGGCCCTGATTGTGTTTTTCTTAAAGTACCTTGCTGTCTTTTTTTTTCCAGAGAAATCTTTTTCCATTTGTTTTGCTCAGTTTAAAACATGCAATTACCTTAATTTGCAGGATTTTAAATGGAAAAATTAAGTATTGTGAGCTGCTTATTCCTTGTTTATACTTGAATAGGCTTATGCTTTCGTTTACTAAAAGTACTTTTTTTTTTTTTTTTTTTTTAATATACAACCCATCAGGTCGTCTGCATCAACAACATAAATTTTCAGAGAAAATCTGTTGTGGTGAGTATGTTCTCAACAATTATAAGCAGTAACAAGTCACCTTTACAATATTTAGAAACTTTCACTTCCAGATAACTGTGTTTCAAGAGTAGGTGAGATTTGGGATTCAGATATGTATGACTCCAAGGTGAATAGCCTTGCTGCTATACTGGCTGCCTTCTCAATTCTTCTTTCTTTCTTTCTTCCTTCCTTCCTTTCTTTTTTTTTTTTTTCTTTTTTTTGTTTCCGGGTTAATATCTTATTCCATTTAATCAGTTGTGGAATGTGAAAGTCTGTATCACCAAGCATTTTAGAATTGTGAAAGAAACAAGAATAAGCCCATAGTGAAATTTCTTCTGTGGAAAAAAAAATTAAGGTTAGGGCTCTCATTGACTTGACTTGGCTGCTAGGAGGCCAGTTTTGTTTTCTAATTCTTGGCTGACCTGGTTTAGGTGGATTGCTTTGTAAAGTTTTAGATAAGGTGTTTGATACATATAGATTGCATATATATCCTTGGAATATAGAAGTCTTTGGCTACCTAAGTGCTTAATTTGGGGGGACTTGTATTAAATAGAACCTTAGCTGTTTTTATTTATTGTTTGGAGGTGGTGTGATGGCATGAAATTCCCCCCAGATGTTATCCATGTATTCATATGTTTACTTAAGATGAGCTATATAGTTAAAAAAAATGGAACCTCTTCATAGGAATCATAGAATCCTTAAAGGTTCATTAAGTCCCATGTCCTCAAAGAAATTTCTCAATCAGTATTCCTTACATATGATAACAGCTGACCCTTTCACAATGTAGGGGTTGGCGTCCCAACCCTCTGCACATTAAAAAATATGGGTATACCTTTTGACTTTTCAAAAACTTAGCTACTAATAGCCTGCTGTTGACCAGAAGTGTTACCAATAACATGAAGTCCATTACTGCATAATTGGTATGCTTATTATATACCGTGTTTTTATAATAAATATTGAGAAAGAACATGTTATTAAGAAAATCAGGGGCGCCTGGGTGGCGCAGTCGGTTGAGCGTCCGACTTCAGCCGGGTCACGATCTCGCGGTCCGTGGGTTCGAGCCCCGCATCAGGCTCTGGGCTGATGGCTCAGAGCCTGGAGCCTGTTTCCGATTCTGTGTCTCCCTCTCTCTCTGCCCCTCCCCCGTTCATGCTCTGTCTCTCTCTGTCCCAAAAATAAATAAACGTTGAAAAAAAAAAATTTAATAAAAAAAAAAAATCATAAGGAAGAGAAAATACGTTTATAGCACTGCACTGTATTTAACAGGACAAAATCCATATATAGGTGGGCCTCTACAGTTCAAACCTGTGTTCAAGGGTCAATTGTATTTACCTTGTACTTCACAGAAGGGTACTTTAGGTGTGTTGTGTTGTATGAATTGGGTAGGGAAGATAGGAGAATTAGGGAGTTTAGTTAAGAAGTTATTGTCATATTCTTACAATGAAGCCCTGAAGGAAAATAACAATAGTGAAAGTGGTATAGAAATAGAGTTGATATGGTTGACTGAATTATAGTGAACATTTATTGAGTATATACTATGTATGAGACTGTTGTAAGGTTTTATGTGTATGACCTCACTTAATCTTCACAATAACCCCATGAAATAGATACTATTTTACCTTTATTTTTATAGTTCAAGCAGCTGAAAGATTTCAGACTAAGTAACTTTCTTCAGGGTGTAAAGTTAGCAAGTGATTGAGCCATTTAAAAAAATTTTCTTTTTTTAAAATATTTATTTGGTTTTGAGAGACACAGAGTGAACGGGGGAGGGGTAGAGAGGAAGGGAGACACAGAATCCGAAGCAGACTCCAGGCTCTGAGCTGTCAGCGCAGAATCCAACTTGGGGCTCAGACTCATGAGCCGTGAGATCATGACCTGAGCTAAAGTGGATGCTTGACTGACTGAGTCACCCAGGCACCCCCATTTTTTAATTATAGATGATCTAAGAGTCACCTGCAGCTCCTTTCTGTCATTGTTTCCCCTTTCAACCTCCTCTGCCCCTGCCAAATTGAGAGATGGAAAGGAATTGCAGATAACTTTTACTGAGAATGTTAGGAAGGAGTTGTGAATGAGTTTTGGGTTTCCCACTAGAAAAATTGGTTGGATGGTGTATGGATTAGGGTCCCAGAAGGAAATAAGCAGCATATTCACGTAGGTTGAGGGAAAGTAGAAGACGACTATTTAGAAGACACAGGGTTAAGAGAAACCAAGAGATGGTAGGGCACACTAGGTTAGCAACAAGGAATAGTTATTACTTCTAAACCTGAAAGAACAAAGGAAGGAAGAAGTTACTAGAAACTATAGTAGTTGTCAGAGTGACCTTATAGGAGGTGTGGCCTTTGGTAGAAGAATGAAGCTACTGCCTCCCTTAGCTGGATAGGGAGGAACCTGGAGGGATAAATGTAATGGGCTCACTTCCCTTCCCCTCTCCAATTTTCTCCTTGTGCTTCCCATTTGACCTCCCCAACCAGAAGCTGAAGGGCTGGTGCCCAGTTAATGCAACTCCTGGGGTGTATAGTGTATTAGGAGGGGCAAAAGGAGAATATCTAGAATAGTCTACCCGTTTTGCCCCCAAGCCATCCTTGTTTTTTGTTGAGAAGAAAAGCTAGTGTTCCCAACACAGGGGACTTAACGAAGTCTTATCCGCTATTGCAGAGGTTGGCAATGGCCAGCTACCTATTTTTGTAACAAATTTTATTTGAGCACAGCCACACCCATTTATTTATATATTGTCTAAAGTGCTTTGGAGCTACACTGGCAGAGTTGAGTACCTGTGACAGAGACTGTGTGGCCTACAAAATCTACTTACTATCTGACCCTTTAAGAAAAAGTTTGCCAATCCCTCACCTAATGAATTCACATGAGGATATGGTAACTCATCTCTACTCCCATGTAAGGTATTAGATATCACCAGTAGCTTTCGTACAAACTAGTGGAAAGAAAAGTGGGTAAGAGAATGTGAAACTTAATTGCTAGAGCCACTGTTTTCTTTAGCAGGTGTCAAGGCCAGAGTTGATATAGACCGCTGTGTTACTCTTCCACCTATTCCATTTTTCCTTTTTCTTCTGCCAACATTTCTGTTGGTCTGACCTAGACCTTCATTCCTGTAGGATCTGCATCCTTGCTTGTCCTGTCTTTTTTGGGTTCTTAACAGTTTTCTGTTGATTAGTGCTATTGGCCAAGTGACCCTGAGATGCATTCTGTGAATCTCTGTGAACCGCAGATATAATTGTTGTCCTTACTGTATAGCAGAACCTTAGTTCCTGTTTGGTAATTGAGATTAGTCATTCCAGTCAGTATAGTGACCCTCTCTCTGTTGGTTCCATAACATGAGGAACCTAACGTGGCCAAGTGACAGTCTCAGCTTCCAAATGGAACCATGATTATATGCCCTGGTGGATGCATTTTTCTGTTGGCCAAACATACCGAACCGAACACAAGGTTACAAAGATAGCAAAAATTCCTTCCGTGGTTTTTTTGATGCAATAGTGAGAATAGTCACTCCAATTTTTACCTTTTGGTTCGCAGTCTATTTTGGCTTTGGAGAGATGTCTCTATATATATGGTACACTAGTTAAGACAGCATCCTGTTGTAGGTCTCTGAGTTGGTGCTGTAATTAAGCCTACAGCAGTTGATCATGCCAGTCCTTCTGGATAATCGGGTACAAGATAAAACTAGTAAATTTTGTATGTAAGAACCCATAACCACACTTTCCTATACACTAAGTTGGAGGTATGTATGAGATAATACAATGATATATAAGATTTTCTGTAAGTATGTTGTAGTTAGGGAAGGAAAATCTAGAATATGTGTCTGTTCTTGTAAGGGCATATCATGTTCTTGATATGAGCTGTCTGATGTAGTCATTCTACCAAGTGATTAACTGGTCCTTCCAGTACCATATTGGATACTTAGTATGATCCTCTACTACTGGTAGTGGGCACTCAGCAGTGGTGGTAGTCAGATCATCTTTGGTGTGTATGTCGGCAGGGGGGAAGACCATGTTGTTGGGCTCATGCATAGCCTCCATTTTGCCTCCGTGACCACTTTGTATATCGAGCAGGGTGTCTAGGGAAAGATTCTTTGAGATCTATTTCATCTTGCCAGTTGGTTTTTGAGGGTCCTTTCTACCGTAGATGCCCTCTGATGGCCGTTTATGTGATAATAACATGGACATTTTCACATTATACTTGTTCTGAGAAATCCATTAATACACGTCTTCTACCATCTTCTATTTTCAGTCTTTTAAGTTTGTTCTTACCAGGTTCCTAACCATCCTGTTAGCAATTGCCCATGGATCAGTGTAGTTGTGTACTTTAGGTCATCTCTACTACAAAGAGTGTACAGCCAGACGTATTTCCCAACGTTTTGTCTGCTGTAGGACTTTCTTCCACTGTCTCCCAGGGTCACACTTCAGTGGTATTCTTTTTTTTTTTTTTTTTTTTTCTTAATGTTTATTTCTTTTGGAGGGACAGGAGACAGCACAAGAAGGGGAGGAGCAGAGAGAGAGAGACACAGAATCTGAAGCAGGCTCTAGACTCTGAGCTGTCAGCACAGAGCCCAATGTGGGGCTCAAACTCACGGACTGAGAGATCATGACCTGAGCTGAAGTTGGACACCTAACCGACTGAGCCACCCAGGTGCCCCAACTTCAGTGGCATTCTAATGGCAGCTTCCACCCACTTTCAGCTGGTCCTAGCATCCTGTGAGCTTATTCATAATTCAGGCTTGTGCTTTGTTCTATTCTGTTAACTGAACAAGGGGAACTCTCCTTGTGGCCCGAGATGGAAATTGAAAGAGAGGTAGAGAAGCAGTGGAAGAAGTATTAATGGATTCCGAGCACCTGCTCATGCTGTTGCCTGTACTTTATGACCCTGCTTGGGTCTGGTTCAGATGTGTTGTCTTTTTAAAAGTGGACAACTGCTGCACATGCCCACTTTTGTTTTTCAGAGCTTTATATTACACTCAATCTCATCACGGTCATTTCAGGTAACATAGTCGTTGGGAGTCCCATGGTCATGTTTGAGTTTCTACTGAAGGGTCTAGAAGCAAACCAGTAGTTGCTTTGCAAATGGAATATAGTTGGTGACAGGAGAGGTTGTGGTTTTCCTCTCAAACCTCAAGAATTTGCACTGTCATTGTATTGGAAAAAGCCAGAGTCTGTACAGCATCTCTATCTGCAATGGGCATTTCAAAAAAAAATTTTTTTTTTTTTTTAACGTTTATTTATTTTTGAGACAGAGAGAGACAGAGCATGAGCAGGGGAGGGTCAGAGAGAGAGGGAGACACAGAATCTGAATAGGGCTCCAGGCTCTGAGCTGTCAGCCCAGAGCCTGACGCGGGGCTTGAACTCACGGACCGTGAGATCATGACCTGAGCTGAAGTCGGCCGCTTAACCGACTGAGCCACCCAGGCGCCCCTGCAATGGGCATTTCAAATACCATAGGATCTGCTGAGTCATAAAGCCCAAATAGCAGGGCAGCTTGAACCACAATCTGGACCTGCTGCAGAACGTTTTCTTGGTCTGGACCCCTCTCAAAGCTGACAGTGTAATAGGTTGCCTGGTAAGCAGAATGCCCAAATGTATATATTGCCTCCAGAATTCAAAGAAGCCCACCAAGTTTTTTTTTCCCTTCCTGAGCAGTTTTTTGTACCTTGCTGAGCAGTACAGAATGAAACAACTTATTTTTCATGTGGAAGGAATATTTTTATATGCCTTAGAATACTGGAACCTTAGAAGCTTTGTTAATGTGACAGACTCCTGAACTTTAACGGGATTTAACTTTCATCCTGTGCCACCCTTGTTTTTATTAAAATATTTGGAGAATTCCTTTCCCTTCCCAACAGGTCATGTTAGCATATGTTGTCAATATAATATACTACTATAATGCTTTATGGGCTATCTTGGAAGCAAGGTACTTTTGGACTATGTTTTGATTGAGCAGGAGAGTTAGTATAGTTTTTAGTTATTAGGTGACAGTGAAGGCATTCTGATGTTTTGAAGGCAATCTGTGATTTTTTTTTTCCTGATAAAAATTCTTTGGGAAAAAAACAGTTGTTTGATAATTAGCTATGATACTAGTTACCAAGAGCTATGCTGATTTGCTGTATAAAAATACTATATCTATAACTGTGGTTTAGATTGACAGATTTGTGATAATTCACCATCATTCTTTGAAACCTTGACTTTTGCATTGGCCAAATAAGTTAAGATGTAGTAAGCATCTTCCAAATATTAGAGGGCACTAATCTCTGCAGTTCCTCAAGGGATGTCTAGTTGCTTTGATTTACTATAGTTTCTAGGACTGGTGGAGTAAGCATGACTCCTACTCTGAAATAGCCTTGGACTGTTATCCCCTTTAGTACTTGACCTCCAAAGACTTCCAGTATGACTACCAGACCATGGTAGGGTTTTGGGACGCCAGGGATTGTCAGTTCAGAATCAAGATAAGACAACTCCAGAATAAGGGCAAAAAGTAGTTTATTTGAGTGTGATGTAGATCTCAAGATTTTAAAGTATATGTCAGACTTGAACATGTTTATAGGCATAGGAAAAAAATCCTGTACTAATAGGATAGGGTAGTTAATAGAGCGGGATTTTTGAGAATACTGCAGAGTATGGCCCCCAGTGGATGGCTGATTTTTGAACAGTTAGGGAAAGATATATACATGTAGCTGGAAGGCAAGAGAATTGATACTTGGCAGAACAGTGGTTGAAATTAAGGATCTGCAGTAAATGGAAAAGAAAGTGCTGTAAAAATGCCAGGAAGGACTGTAGTAAGAAACTGGAGGAGGTCCAGGAACAGGACTTCATGTGGTTGAACAGGAAGACTGAGAAGTAATAAGAAGGGCAGAAGGATAAGCATTGTGGACACTCAAGTTTAAAATGTCAGCTTGGGAGTAATTCTGGGCAGTGATGATGTATCTTTGGAGTGTAATCTTGATTGCTGTCCTGTAATAGAAGTAAAGATTGTAGGAATTAAGGTCAAGGAACTTTGAAGCAAGGTTACTGTATGGATCAGATATATCTACATTCAGATCATTTAGAGTTATGGTAGAGATGGGTTAGAAAAGTTGCTTATGAGCCTTCAGTGAAGGTTGGGGAATTTGGGAGGTAGTAATGAAGAGGAATAGAGGCTTGTGGATCTGTATGGGATGACTAAAGGAAAAAGAAATACAAAAGAATAATAAGAACATTTCTTAGATGTCCACTATGATTTTAAGTGTTTTCCATGTATTGCTCAGTTGTCTTACCACCAAAAGGTAGGTACTGTCATTATTCTTGTTTTATAGAGGAGGAAATAGACACTGAGAGCTAGAGTAAGTAACTCAAGGTCATACACTCACTAAGTGGTAGAGCTTGGAATTGAATGCAGACAGTTTACCTCCAGAACACATACTTTTTTTTGTTTTTTTTTTTTTGTTTTTTTTTTTAGTTTAGGGATAGAGAGTGAGCGAGAGAGAGGGGCAGAGGAAGAAAGAGTGAATCCCAACGCAGGGCTCTAGACCCTAGACTTGGACTCAACCAACTGAGCCACCCAGGCACCCCGTAAACCATGTATTTAATAATGACATACTGCCCTTACTCTTATAGCATATGCTATATAAAATTCTGTGAGTGGTCTAGAGTAGCACATGAAACTAAAAGGTTTTCTGTTTTCCCCTCTCCTAATTTACAGCGAGTGAAAGAATAAGTAGCTTCTTGTCAAAGGGGTTTCAGGAGACATTTCATCTAAGGCTGGAAGGTAGAGAAGGAATTTTTCAAAAGGTTGAATGGCCCAGGGGAGGTTATTTAGAATAGGATGGGAAGGTGGTCAGCTGTGAAGTGGTTGGGAGGGAACAAGGAGCAAGCAGAAGAGAGTAAGTGAGAGGTTACATGACCAGACAAGCTTGCAGTAATGCCAGTGGCCAAGGACGACAGAGAGTGGAGCCTTGTGGAAGTTAATGGGTCTGAATGTTGCAGGCAGATAGAGGTTAGGGCTCTAGGTGGTGTCAGAGACCAGATGATATGAGGAGACTGGGCTTTCCCTATCTTCATGAAATATACTCTATTCACTGTTTTGTTATTGTTAACCTTAGTCAAGAAAGCCAAATCCTGTTCTTCTATCCCCACCCATGTAAGCTAACTATTGACTTAAAGCACTTTCCATAATTTTTTCTATTACAGTACACTTTTGCTGTTTTGATTCTGCTTGCTTGCTTTCAGCTGATCCAAGCTTATTTATGTAGATTGGTCAATGGATTGCTGATAGGCTAATTAAAAGAATTTTGGTCTTTTCCCCTCCAGTTGCTGATAGTTTACACCTTTAAACACAGAGCTTTTCATTAACAGTATTTTGGCCTCTGCTCTTTCTATTCTCATTTGCTACCATGCAGATCTGTGTAGAGAGTCTAATTTATGGATGTATGGCTATCTTCTTATTTGGGAAGTGGTGGGGAAAAAGGGCTGCAGAATCTCTGTGCTTTTGAGCAGTTAGGCTAAGTGTTTTATAAAAAAATTCTTGCATGTTATTTAAAGCCCTGTACAAGAAACACGGTATAGTAGGATTCCACTGGAATCGTTTAGATGGAGATTTGAATGTCATTTCTCCACTTATTAATTACATAATTTTCTTTTTTTTTTTATTTTAATTTTTTTTAACGTTTTTATTTATTTTTCAGACAGGGAGAGACAGAGCATGAACAGGGGAGGGGCAGAGAGAGAGGGAGACACAGAATCTGAAACAGGCTCCAGGCTCTGAGCCATCAGCCCAGAGCCTGACGCGGGGCTCGAACTCACGGACCGCGAGATCGTGACCTGGCTGAAGTCGGACGCTTAACCGACTGCGCCACCCAGGCGCCCCTAATTTTCTTAACTTCATTAACTTATCTGTAAAAAGCGTAAAGTAGTACTTTTTTCAGTTCATAGAGAACATATGAAAGTATCTAGTGTAACATCTGGCGCACAGTGCTGCTCTCTAAAGCCATTAGAATGGTTATACTTGAGCCCTCTGTGGTTGCTGCCTCCATTTCATCTTAGCTATTTGTGTTGCAGGTTCTGAAATTTTCCTGTTCAGTTTGCAGCCCTTGAAATGCTATTTCATGCCTTCCCATTTTTCACACTTGAGTATATCAGTTTTGTTTTTTTTTTAATGTTTATTTATTTTTGGGACAGAGAGAGACAGAGCATGAACGGGGGAGGGGCAGAGAGAGAGGGAGACACAGAATCGGAAACAGGCTCCAGGCTCTGAGCCATCAGCCCAGAGCCTGACGCGGGGCTCGAACTCACGGACCGCGAGATCGTGACCTGGCTGAAGTCGGACGCTTAACTGACTGCGCCACCCAGGTGCTCCAGAGTATATCAGTTTTTTAACCCATCATATTAAAAACACTGGACATATGTGTCATGTTCCATTGACCCATCTTTCCCATTTGATTCCCATTTTGGAAGGCCATGTTCTTTTTCTTTTTTTTTTTTAAACGTTTATTTATTATTATGAGACAGAGAGAGCGACAGAGCATGAGTGTGGGAGGGGCAGAGAGAGGAGGAGACACAGAATCCGAAGCGGACTCCAGGCTCTGAGCTGTCAACACAGAGCCGGACGCGGGGCTCGAACTCACGGACCGCGAGATCGTGACCTAAGCCGAAGTCGGCCGCTTAACCGACTGAGCCACCCAGGCACCCCTACATAATTTTCTTAACTTCGTTAACTTATCTGTAAAAAGCGTAAAGTAGTACTTTTTTCAGTTCATAGAGAACATATGAAAGTATCTAGTGTAACATCTGGCGCACAGTGCTGCTCTCTAAAGCCATTAGAATGGTTATACTTGAACCCTCTGTGGTTGCTGCCTCCATTTCATCTTAGCTATTTGTGTTGCAGGTTCTGAAATTTTCCTGTTCAGTTTGCAGCCCTTGAAATGCTATTTCATGCCTTCCCATTTTTCACACTTGAGTATATCAGTTTTTTTTTTTTTTTAACGTTTATTTATTTTTGGGACAGAGAGAGACAGAGCATGAACGGGGGAGGGGCAGAGAGAGAGGGAGACACAGAATCGGAAACAGGCTCCAGGCTCTGAGCCATCAGCCCAGAGCCTGACGCGGGGCTCGAACTCACGGACCGCGAGATCGTGACCTGGCTGAAGTCGGACGCTTAACTGACTGCGCCACCCAGGTGCCCCAGAGTATATCAGTTTTTTAACACATCATATTAAAAACATTGGACATATGTGTCATGTTCCATTGACCCATCTTTCCCATTTGATTCCCATTTTGGAAGGCCATGTTCTTTTTCTTTTTTTTTTTTAAACGTTTATTTATTATTATGAGACAGAGCGACAGAGCATGAGTGTGGGAGGGGCAGAGAGAGGAGGAGACACAATCCGAAGCAGACTCCAGGCTCTGAGCTGTCAACACAGAGCCTGACATGGGGCTCGAACCCACAAACCGCGAGATCATGACCTGAGCCGAAGTCGGACGTCTGACTGACTGAGACACCCAGGCGCCCCTGGAAGGCCATGTTCTTTTTACTCACCAAACTGGTTTTGATTCTCTTTCTGCTCTTTTTTCTTTTTTTTTTCCTTCTTCCCTATTTGAGTTCCAGTCTGTCTAGAAAGCCTTGTATTTGAGAGTGTGAGTCCTTTTACTTTTTTCTGGCAGATGGTCCAGTTTTCACTGATGGTGAATGTGAATCACCAAGAAGATAAAGTCTATATAATTCATACCTGTTCATTCATTAGGACAATAGTGTTTGAAATGAAGATACTCAGAGAACACATATATATGTAGCTATTTGGAATTCTGTCTCTGGAATGTAATAGAAATAGTGGTATAACTAAGTATAAGTAGTAGAAATAAAAAAAAATATTCTAAAACCTACCAGTCTTAATTATAACAAAGTTATTATTCTTTATCATTGCAGGGATTCGTGGAACTGACTATATTTCCCACAGTTGCAAACTTGAATAGAATCAAGTTGAACAGCAAACAGTGTAGAATATACCGAGTAAGGATCAATGATTTAGAAGCTGCTTTTATTTATAATGACCCAACCTTGGAAGTCTGTCACAATGAATCAAAACAGTAAGTTTTATACCTTAAAGTTGATATTTCTAACAGCTATATATTCCCCATATTATTGGATTAATCTTTTCAAAGTACTTTTCTTAGATGATTACTAGGCTCTGAATCCCAGTTTTTTTCCTAATTATAATTTCTGTTTTTTTTATAATTTCTTTTATAATTTTTTATAATTTCTCTGCATATTTGGTTCAAGAAATTTTACTAGTTCTACCCAACATAGTAAGTTACTGAGTTTCCTTTCTTCAGATTACAGTTTTGAAGAAGTATTATCTGAGAATTAAAAAACAATTTTAAGCCATTTTTCTACTTTTAATATTTTTTAAAAATACTTTATTAACATTAATCTTCAATGGGTTAGGTGGTTGTTGTAATCCTTAGAGCAGAGACTACTTCAAAATATTTTGTAAAATACTTTGACTGCCTTTGAATGTCATATAAAAATACTATGTCTTAGATGTCTCTTCACTTTAAATATTACGTCTACTTCACTTTAAATATTACATTTTTACTGATAAAAAAACAAGTTTTTTTATCAGTAAACATGCTGTTATGAGCAGTTTTGTGTTCTACTTTTTTCATTTAAATACTTTGTCTCCACTTTTCCACATATGATAGTCTTCACTCTCTATCATTTTTATGGTCAGATAATATTTATTCAGTATATTATAGTTTGCATGATTGTTTTCCAGTTGTTTGGCATTTGTGTCATTTCCAGCTTTTGAGATCGTAAGTGATGTTGAGTGAATATTTTGGCATAGATAAGGTTTTTTCCTTGAATTATTCCTTTAGGCAAATAGGATTACTTACTATTCTTAAGGCTCTTCTTAGTATTTTACTTCATTGTGCCCAGTAATACTTGTATTAATTTAAGTTTACTTCATTGTGCCCAGTAATATTTGTATTAATTTAAGTACTGTGAACTATGTTTGAGGGCACTTGCTTTTTCAAAGTTTAGAAACCATTGGATTCAACCATGATTCTCTGTTTTGGAGTAGGGTGCCAAACCTTTATTATAAACTGTTTTTAGTCAAGATATTATTTTAACTAATTGCTGCATTAAGGCAGCAATTCTTAAAGTGTGATTTCCAGACAAGCAGTATCAGCATCACCTGGAAACTTGTTAGAAATGCAGACTCCCAGGCATTGCCTTAGATCTGCTGAATCAGAAAGTGGGGATTTGGTCCTGCAATTTGTGTTTTATTTGTTTTGGGTTTTTTTGGTGGTGTTTTTGTTTTTTTAAGATTTTATTAAGTAATCTCTACACCCAACGTGGGGGTCCAACTTACAACCCCGAGATCAAGAGTTGTGTGTTCTACCAACTGGGCCAGCTAGGTGTACCCCTGCAATTTGTGTTGTAACTAGTGTGCCAGGTGATTCTGAGAGGCTAATTAATGCCTATGAGCCATTGCCTTAAGGGTTTACAAGGGTTGAGACAGGAGGCTTATCTTTAGACACATTTTTGGTCCCAGTTATCATTGGTTTAGAATCTTTCAGACTCAGGGAAGAGAATAGAAAATGCTGTTGGAAAAGTTCGGGGAATCTCTGAATTACTCCTGTAACTTCCCATTTCACAAACTTGAGTTGTCGAAATTACATTGCTTTTTCAGCTACACTTGTAGAACTCATTTAAAAACACTTATTACAAAATCATCTTCCTCCTTTTTCCCCCAGAAAAAAAAAATGACCTGCCCTTAGAGTAGTAAATATATTACCACTGATGTATGGAAAAGGCACTTGTAAAAGAGCAGGTAGGAAAGCAGAGCAGGTAGGGAAGCCATGGCCTTGCTAGAGTCCAGAATAGCTCCGCAGTTGACACTAGAACTCTGCATTTGACGACAGGGCAAGTAGGCTCTCCATCTGCCAGTCACAGAACAGTGTTTGCACATTTGCTTTACCTGTTGTTTATGCTCCGATCTCAGAGAATATACTCTGTGGCAGTACAGTGACAGGAACGATGGTTTCCACGTCTGTTGAGGAAACAAGCTTTTACTTTTTGCCTTGTTTGTTTTGAAGTGATCTTATCTCCTAAAGAATTTCTCTAGTGATAGGGAAGATGCTTCATCACTTATAGCGTTATAATGGAAGAAAAGAAAGGTAAAAAGGGGAGTCTTTTCAAACGTTACGTTAGGAAATTGGGAAAAGTAGAATATATTATAATTTTTCTTTTCAGTTAGAAACAGCTCTTTTAGCCATGGTCACTTAGTAAATATTTGCTCACTACCCCTGCTTTTCTTCCAAGCTCTAGAATCTTGATTACTTTTAAAGAGGGATGACATTAGTTATTTTTTGCTGGTGTTTATTATTTGATTGGTTTAAAAGAGGATTTGAGGTTGGTTTTAGAATTTTAGTAGACAACAGTTTTAAAAAAAGTGGCTAATGGAATTAGCATGGAGAGTGAAAAAGCGTAGGATGGTGTGTACACACTGTTAAGTTATTGCACAATTGTTACAGGAAAATTATAGATTTAGTTTTGATGTTTCTGGTTGCCTTACCTAAGAGGACACACTCGTTTATATGATTGATAAGACACAAGATAGAAGATACCGGGTTATTCAGAAGAAATACTGCTTTTCTTAGCAGTTAAATGTGAAAAATCTTTCTTCTGGATGACATTATTTTTAGAGAACTTTGGGAAAGGCAGATACTTAAGGTCTTTAGCATGTCCCTAGATACTTCTGTTACCTTTCTTGTTTCTAAAGTAACTTTCTTTAATAAACCAATAAAATTTACACTACAGCTGAAACAAATTAAGTATAGCAGTTTTGAAATTGAAAGTTAAACTTAAATTCTGTGATAAAATTTGATCTTAATACATATAAGAATGTCCTAACATTCAAAGAAGTAATATACTACTTAATCACATCTTCTTATTTGTTTTAAACTTAAGATACCAGGCTATCCTGTTTTTGATGGAAAGAGTGTGCTTACCTTGGTTGAGATTCAGCATCTTTGAACTGCAGAGGGAATGTAAGGAAGAGAAACATTTAGATAAGAGACTGAAAGACATTTCTACCTATTTTATCCAACCAAACGTTAGTGGAGTTGTTAAATTACCTGTGCCAGCAATTAAAAACCTTGTTTTTTATGTAACATCTATTTAAGCACTTGCTCACACATTCTCTCTCTCTCTCTTTTTTTGTCTGCCAGTAAAATAATTTCAACACTTTCTCCAAATATATTTTGTGTGTGCATTCTCTTTTTTTTTTTGTCTGCCAATAAAATAATTTCAACACTTTCTCTAAATATATTTTGTATTTGAATCTTATGTATTGTAGATAAATTATAGTTTGCCCTATAGGAGCTTTTTGATTGTTTTTTTTTTTTTTTCCTACATTTTTCTCTTAGAATAAAATAAATACGGACTTTGCCAGAGAAGCTGTTTCTATGGATGGATAGGCTACAGTGCTGACATCTCTTTCCTTTGTTTCTTTTCCTTCCCTAGATAGACTTTCCCACTTTGAGAAAATCTTTTATATTTTGCTTGAAAAGCCTCAGTGTTCCCAAGTTCCAAGAATCAGTTTAATTCCTGTCTTTAGTATTCATTTCCACTAAGGAGTGGCAGTAGAAATGACCAATATTGAGATATAAATGAAGTAGCTATTGAGTGATTAGAATGATTTTTAGAGTAATTGGAGTTGATTTTTTTTAATTGCTATTAAAAAAATTTTTTGTAAGTCCTGTATTTTTTAATACAGACTTATACTACAGAGGTTTTAAATGTTATTTTGCTAATATTATATAGTAAAAGTAGTTGATTCCTTTACTAATTATGGTTAAGTAATATGGATATTTATATTTTAACTCAGCCACAATGCCTCACTGCTACTTATTTTTGGTAGTATTGCTCAGGGTTAATTTGTCGTAGTTGGAGGAACATTAAGGTTCATTTAGTCGAAACTTCAACAAGAATTTTTTCCTATACTGTTTCACCTTTTGCTTGAATGCTTCTAGCTCTGAAGAACTCACTATATATTTTTTTTAACATTTATTTTTGAGAGACAGAGGGAGGCAGAGCATGAGTTGGGGAGGAGAAGAGATGGGGAGGGGAGGGCGGACACAGAATCCAAAGCAGGCTCTAGGCTCCGAGCTGTCAGCACAAGAGCCCGGGGCTCGAACTCACGGACCGCGAGATATGACCTGTTAGTGAGCTCACTGTATTTTCAAGCATCCCTTTGATTTTTCTGAAAGCTAGGAAGTTCTTTATTACATCAAACTACAGTTTTTGTTATAACATTCACAAACAACCAATTTAAATATTGTTTTCCCCCAAGTTTTCTCTTTTCCAGTCTACAGAATCACAATACTTTCAACCCTTCCTTATCTAAAACTCTTCCCAAATTTGTTACCATTCTTGCCCTTTGAATGTTCCCTGGTTTGGCATTGTTTCTTCTTAAACGTGGTAACCCCAGAACTAGATATAATTCTTCCTATTTGGATTAATTTTTACATGCATAGCAGTAGAGCCATTTTATCCTTATCTGCATTCAGTGTTTCTACAGCTTGAAATACAGTAGCCTTTCAGAGATGGCTGCTTTGAGTAGTTCACTCAAGTTTGAGCTTGACTGAAATCCCCTAGACTTTTTCATAGAAAAACCTGTTACGGTAGAGTTTTCTCTAAGAATCCTTATTTCATAGTATCATATCAAATGTTGTTTTAATTATTTTTAAAAAGTCATCTTTATTAATTTTGGTATTGGTTTCACTTTTAGAAAATGGGTTTTCCTGCTGGCTGGCTTTTTTTTTTTTTTTTTTTTTCTGTGTGCAAACTCTCAGAACCAAAGAGAAGAGAAACCAAGTATTGACATGGATATAGAGTAACTAAACTTTCAAACACTGCTGATAGAAGTGTAAATTGAGTTTGAATATGTGCATACTCTATGATTAGTGTAGGTCTCACTCCTAGTATATACTCAGTAGAAATGTGTTCATATGTTCACCAAAAAATATGTACAAAATTGTTCACAGCAACATTTGTAATAGTCAGAACTGGAAATTACCTGAAGACTCATCAGTGGTAGAAGATAGATTGTGGTATGTTCTCACACCACTGGAATTCTAAACAGTGACAAGATAAATGACCAATAGCTACATGCACCAGTATGTCTGGATCTCGCAGGCTAGACATTGAGTAGAAGTCAGATACAAGAGAAAGTATATGAAGTTGTTAATCTATCACATTAGATGTCAGAATAATGGGTAACCTTTGGTGGTGGAAAGTGGGGTTGGTTAGTGATTATAAGAGGGCTTCTGGGAGGCTGGTAAAGTTCTGTTCATGCTCTGCATGCTGGCTCTTTTTGTTCTCTGAGGTGTACATTTAGAGTATATATGCTTTTCTGATGTGTATTATGCTTCCATGAATATTTTTAAAAGAGAGAAAAAGGTTTACCAATAATTGAATCTTAAGCGTTCACAAAACCTGCCCCTGAGTTTTAAGAAGTATATGTTATTGACAAAGAATTAAAACATTATTTTAATATGGATGCTTATAATAAATTCTTAGAGAAAATGACTAGTTTTTCAATATCTTCTACAACATTACTTGTCTCTTTGTTTCCTTGAGGAGGGGATGGGGTTGGAGACTGGAGGTTGGAGATGGTGGTGTTATAGGACAAGGACACTATTATTCTGAAAATTGAAAATACTTATTCTAATCTTGTCTTGTAATTTTTGGCTTTTATGAGGTTATTATGAAAAGAAACATATTTGATTCATATTATGAAAGGAAACACTGAAATCCAAACCATGAGAAGATTGTTCCTCATAACTGGCTTTCCAGTAGATTCCACTTACAGTGACTCATCATTTTATTTGGACCGCTTTACCTTTTCTCAGGAAATGAGGAGATTAAGTGAGAATAATTTCCCATAAAAAAAAACCTGAGTGGTCTAATATGTAATGTTTCAATTTGGCTTTTTATGTAATGATTGTTTTTTATTTTTGAATTTTACAGATAACTGGGGGGAAATTATGGTGTCTTCAACTATCTTTCATATTTCATGTTTTTGCATTTTTATTGAAAAGAAACTACAGTTTGTAGATATACAAAGTAGTCTTTAAAATTAGATGGTGGGGCGCCTGGGTGGCGCAGTCGGTTGAGCGTCCGACTTCAGCCAGGTCACGATCTTGTGCTCCGTGAGTTCGAGCCCCATGTCAGGCTCTGGGCTGATGGCTCAGAGCCTGGAGCCTGCTTCCGATTCTGTGTCTCCCTCTCTCTCTGCCCCTCCCCCCTTCATGCTCTGTCTCTCTCTGTCCCAAAAATAAATAAACGTTGAAAAAAAAAAATTTAAAAAAAAAAATAAAATTAGATGGTATGTTGGGGCGCCTGGGTGGCTCAGTTGGTTACGCGTGACGTCGGCTCAGGTCATGATCTCATGGTTCACAAGTTCGAGCCCTGTGTCGGGCTCTGTGCTGACAGCTCGTAACCTGGAGCGTGCTTCGGATTCTGTGTCTCCCTCTCTCTCTGCTCCTTCTCTGCTTGCACTCTGTCTCTGTCTTTCTCTCTCTAAGTAAACTTTTAAAAAAATTAAAAAAAAAATTAGTACGTTGGCTAAGTGCTGGCAAAAATGCAGAGTGACTGGCACTTTTATATATTTTTGATGGGAATGTGGAATGGTATAGCCATTCTGGAAAACAGTTTGGCATATTCTTACAAAGCTAACATATTTTTACCATTTGACTCAGCAGTCCCACTCTTAGGTATTTGTACTACAAAATAAAAATTAAATTCACATAAAAATTAATACATGGTTGTTCATAGTGGTTTTATTTGTGGTAGCCAGAAGCTGGAAGCAACCCATATGTTCTTCAGTGGCTGAATGAATAAACAATAAATAATCTGTGGTCCAGTCTGTACAGTGGAATACTATTCAGTATAAAAAGGAACAAATTATTGATATGTGTAATGCTTGAGATGGATTTCAAAGATTTACTACATGAGACAAACCAGCCTCAAAAGGTCGCATTCCAGGGGCACCTGGGTGGCTCAGGCAATAAAGTGCACGACTTCGGCTCAGGTCATGATCTCACGGTTTGTGGGTTTGAGCCCCGCATCAGGCTGTGTGCTGACAGCTCAGAGCCTGGAGCCTGCTTCAGATTCTGTATCTCCCGCTCTCTGCCCCTCCCCCGCTCACACTCTGAGTGTTTCTCAAAAGTAACAACAAAAAAAATCATGTTCTGTATGATTCCAAGGCATAGCACAAGGGACTCTTTGGGATGATGGACTTGCTCTATATCCTGATTGTGGCGGTGGTTGTATATGTGTAAGAATTTATGGAATTATATACCAAAGGAAAGAGAGTTACTGTATGATAATTTAAAAAATATAGATGGTATGTGAAAACCTTCATTTTTATTGTGATCCTATAGTTCTTGCACATTTTATTTTACATATTTATCTAACAAAGAAATTGTTAAAATTATTGAGAAGTCTGTTTCACTGCTTCCAGAGCCTTATGTTGTGTAGTTGTTAAAATCCTTCCTAATCCTTCCTAATCAGTAGAGACATGGAGATGGGAGAGGAATGGCTTCTGTCAGGTTAAGAGGGCATAACTTTACTGTTTTCTTTAATGGCCCTTTTCCCATTTAATTTTTCCTATAACCTCTCTGTACTGTATATTAAACTTGTTTTTTAACTAGTTAAAAACTTACTGAGCTAGTGAAATGTGACTGACTTTACTTCGTGGATTCATCTAATGGCAAGATGATCAATATAAAGGTGCTCAGCAAGAATATGGCTCATGGAGTTGTCTTTCATCTTGCTCTTATCATTCCTTGTCTTTTTTCTTTCATCCATCTCTTACATATTCCTTTAAACAGGTTTCAGCGAGGAAATGTAATATGTGTACAGACGGCCCCCAACTTCAGACAGTTCACCTTAACAATTTTTCAACTTTATGATGGTGCAAAGTTGGTGATACACTTTCAGTAGGAACTGTACTTTGAATTTTGAGTTTTGATTTCTTTCCCAGGCTAGAAATATGTGGTACCTATATGGAGCTGTACAGTGGGCCTCAGCTCCCCGTCAGCCACATGATCACGAGGCTATATAATCTGTATACTTAGGACAATTCTGTACCCATGCAACCATTCTGTTTTTCCTTTTAGTATAGTATTCAATAAATTACCTGAGATGTTCAACACTTTATTGTAAAATAGGCTTTGTGTTAGATGATTTTGCCCAACAGTAGGCTAATATAAGTGTTCTGAGCAAGTTTATGGTAAGCTAGCCTAAGCTATGATGTTTGGTAGGTTAAGTGTATTAAATTCATTTCAATTTCTAATATTTTCAACTTATGATTGGATTATCGGGACAAAACACCATTGTTGAGGGAGATCTGTATATGTCAATATACATTTAAAGTGTTTTTAATGAAATAAAATTTAAAAATTGGATGGGAACAGTGTTGTAATAACTTCATAAGACTTATGTGTATTGTTTTCATCCAGTGGGAAATAAGGCCAAGTAACTATTGAACAGCTGTTTATAGAGTATACCCCCCTGGCATATAGGAGGTACAGCAGTGAAGCAGCCAAAAGTTTCCCTCCTTTAAGCTTACGTTATCAGGCACTGGGGGTAAAGGTAAGCAGTACTACATTTTAAGGACTTGATTCCCATCCTAACTTGTTTTAAACATCTTAATTTCTGTCAGATCATAGTTTGTGGAATCGATTGAAATGTTTGCCATATTGATAAAGAATACTTCTTCAATTTTGCATATGTTCTTTTCACTTCTATCAGGAATGTATAGTGACTTTGACATTCCAAAATTAATGAAGGATATGGTAATTATAATAATCACATGGCATTGGCGAATTTGCTATATATGATATCGTATTTATAATTTAGTAGGTTTTGTCATGATGAGTAATAGTTACTTGTCCAGAAAGCATTCTCATAAATTATATAAAATGATATAACGCTTAACAAACAAATGCTACCAAATATTGAAGAAAATACTTGGTGAAATGTTTGGCTTATTATTAAAACATCTCTTTTTCTTTTTTTTCCTAGGAGAAATCTAAATTATTTTTCCAATGCTTATGCCGCTGCAGTTAGTGCTGTGGATCCTGATGCAGGAAATGGAGAACTTTGCATTAAGGTTCCCTCAGAGTTATGGAAACATGTTGATGGTAAAACACCAAAAATATATTGACTATACAATAAAAGCATGTTAGACTTAGTGACTGAAATCTTTTACATGAAAATTAATGATGTCATAATTGTAAATTAATACTTGAAATATACAGAAGTTGGAAGCTCTTTTTTTTTTTAAAGATCACTGGTTAATAGGAAAATAGCAATTAAGGGCTATGATAAAAAACAACTCATTCACTATTCTTTTTAAAGTGAAAGTTATAAAAAATATTGGATGGATAGAACAATTTGTCAAGAGTTGAGAATGCATGCAATATCAAATCAATTTAAAATTAGAGCATGTTATAGTGGGGAGAATCCTAAAAAAATCACCTAGTTCACTTCTTTCCTTTTACAGAAGAATAATCTGAAGTCTAGACAGCAAGTGACCTACTGAAGGTCACTAAATAGTAGTAGAATCAGTGCTAGAACATAGGGTTCCTAACACCCACTGTGCACTTTTGAGCACACTCTTTATTATTTCTAAATCTTTGTTTTCTCTTGGATAAAGTCACAGCCATTATAATTATTATGCATAACTTGCCTACTTTTATTTAGCCTTATAAAAATTAACAAAGATGAGGAAGTGAGACCTTTTTTGTTTTGTTTTTGCTTTTTATTTTTTCTTTAATAGTTCATGTGTTTGGTGGGGGGTTGAGGGTTGCCCACTTTTGGGGGATAGGCATAGAAGGCTATCATTTCATGTTCAGGGAATGGACATAGTCCATATGGTTGTGATGGTCTGAGGGAAATTAAAAGAAACCTCTTTTTCATAAGATTAAAAATCTTACAAAAGCAACATGTATTTGTTATGTATAAATTAAAGATAATGTAAATAACATATTACATAAATTCTTGGGTAGCTTTTCCCACTCACTCCCTATTCCTCCTGTTCCCCAAAGTCAACTAGGGATAACAATGTGGGGGACTTTTTAAGTCCTTACTTTTCAAGTTTTGCATTGAATCCTAAGTGTCCTTAAATTTCCTGTGATAGGTAGTTTTGAACTTTTTTCTTTAGACAGTATAGCATTGTCAGAAAAGTTGGGAGGAGGATATGGCATGACCTGAGTTATATCTTGGGAGAACACAGCTAGCAGTGACTAGAATTGAGTGGAAGGACATCAGTGGAGGCAGGCTATTGAGTTAATATAGGTGGAGAAAAGGTGAGAGCTGAAAGTAGGGTAAGTGGTGTGATTTTTCATTTAAAGCTGAGCTTTTAATTCTCGTTTTATGTTTAGTGCCTTGCTATATAGACCATTGTTACCTTATTATATATTTACGTATCAACGTATATGTATATTTATTTGTTGCAGAATTAAAGGTCCTAAAGATACACATCAATTTTTCTTTGGATCAGCCAAAAGGAGGTCTTCATTTTGTGGTACCCAGTGTTGAGGGAAGTATGGCAGAGAGAGGTGCTCATGTTTTCTCTTGTGGGTATCAAAATTCCACAAGGTAGATTATTCTTATATATTTCAGTTAATTTCACTTTTCAGTTGAATTTTTTGTATGTATATGCAGTACATGTGTTTAGTGTAAATTGAGAAGTATGAGCTTCATCCTCAGATTTACTTCTTCTCAATCTTGTTCCACTAGTCATTCCTTCTCAGTCCTGTGTCTTCCCTTTTGTCTTTACTTTTCAAAAAAGGGACTGTTCTAAAATCATCCCAATTCATTATTTTTTTAACTTTATACTGCAGTAAAACGGCATCTAGAAAGTTAAATTGTAAATAGGAAAGTTCAGTGAATTTTCACAAGTGAATAAGCCTGTGTAATCCACACTCACATCAAGAAAAAGAACATTACCAGCATTGCAGAGTCCCCACCTCCTACTCACTTCTAGTCACTACCTGCTTCCCTCATATCCTTCTGCCCGACAGTGACCACTATTCTGATTTCTAAAGTAATATAGCTTAATTATACCTGCTTTTGAGCTTTATATGAATGGAAGTGTATGCATTATGCTCTTTTTATCTGGCCTTTTTTGTTCAACACCATGGTAGTGAGATTTTCCTTCATTGCTGTGTGTGATTGTAGTTCATTCTCAAAGCTCAGTAGTTCACTATATATTGTTGAAATATTACAGTATGCGTATTCTCTTCAGATTGTTATTAATAATCCTCAGATTATTAACTTCTTCAAGCCAAGGATGATGTCTCATACTTCTTTGTGTTGCAGTATCAGGTATAGACCCTGGCATGTAGTAAAACCTGACCTTGATAGAATGTGGAATAGAAATTTTTTGTCTGGCTTTGCTAGCACTGTTGGAATTTATGTGATGCATCCCAATCCCATTCCCCAAAACAGTTTTCTAACTTATGGATTAGATTCTGCATATTGTGTTTTTTACAGCTTTATTGTAAGCTTTTTTAGTTTCTGGTAATGAATACTATATAAAAACTAATGTGAATATGCAAATGAAAATAGTTTTTAATTTAGAAGTTTGAAGCCAAGAATTGCCTACCTCTTTTTTAAGGATTTGAACTGGCTGTATCACATGATATATTTTCTTAATATTGCCAAAGAATATGTGGAGAAAAGTTTTTTTTTTTTTTTTTAAAGCTTATTTATTTTTGAGAGAGAGAGACAGAGTGTGTGTGGGGAAAGGGCAGAGAGAGAGGGAAACACAGAATCGGAAGCAGGCTCCAGTTTCTGAGCTGGTTGCACAGAACCCAGCGCAGGGCTCGAACTCATGAACTGTGAGATCATGACATGAGCCGAAGTCTGATGCTTAAGTGACTGAGCCACCCAAGCACCCCGAAAAGTTTCTATCTTTAATCAAAGTCTGAAGTTGCACAGTAACAAGCTTCAGCAGGCAGATAGCTTAAGTTTCTTTTTACACATACTCTATAAAAGTTAGACAAACTTATAAGTGGGGGAAACAATGTAGGTTACGCTCTCACTATATTTTTTACACTTTTGATATTTTTTTCTAGATTTTGGTTCCCATGCGTTGATTCATACTCTGAATTATGTACATGGAAATTAGAATTTACGGTAGATGCCGCAATGGTGGCTGTTTCCAATGGAGATTTGGTGGAGACAGTATATACCCATGATATGAGGAAGAAGACCTTCCATTATATGCTCACCATTCCAACAGCTGCGTCAAATATCTCTTTGGCCATTGGACCTTTTGAAATACTTGTAGATCCATATATGCACGAGGTGAGTCATAGCTTCTTGCCCCTTTCTCTCCCAGCTTTTCATTCCTGATAAAAGGAAGCATAGTAATGAAATGCTAAGTTTTTCCTAACTATTCTTTCCATTATCCAGAATATCATTAGACAGAAAAGGATTCTTTATCTGATATATTTAATGATGTGAATTCTTGAATGAATTCCTTTTAAAATGTTATATTAAAGTCTTAGGTTTTTTTTCAACAGAGAGCTTAGTGTTCCGAAAGAGCTTCAAGTATACCTTTTTTTTTTTTAATTTTTTTTTTTACGTTTATTTATTTTTGAGACAGAGAGAGACAGAGCATGAATGGGGGAGGGGCAGAGAGAGAGGGAGACACAGAATCTGAAACAGGCTCCGGGCTCTGAGCGGTCAGCCCAGAGCCCGACGCGGGGCTCGAACTCACGGACCGCGAGATTGTGACCTGAGCTGAAGTCGTACGCTTAACGACTGAGCCACCCAGGCGCCCCAAGTATACCTTGATTAGAGTATGTGGGTTGATTTCTGTAACTAATTTGTGTTCATGTCATCTTTTTGTTTGGTTTATGTTTATGAATGTTATAGCCCCATCTCTGGAACCTCAAACACTCCACAATTTCAAAATTAAAGAACAAGATTTGTTCTCACTTTAGCATATACAGAGGAAAAAAGAAAAGGCTGAGGCAGAGTTTAGAATTCTAGTCCACATACTCATGAAAGCTTCTTGCAGTTTTCTTCCATATCTTGCCACAAATTGTATGTTAATTGGTAGACCCATTAGTGCATTTAGGCCTCCCCAAGCATGAGACTTCTGGAGTTTAGGAAGTGATGTATTGGTTATTGACCCTCTCTACTTCTATGTGTTTAAAGTAACATTTGAATGAATCTCTCTTTATTTATTCTTAGTCCCATACATTTTCAATATTAGGGGTTTTTTTTTCTTAGTATAAAACTTACATTGTGACCATATATATCTCAACAGTATTTCTGTTATGTGAGCAAAAATTGAGGGCAGTTAGGTTTAGACTGTCGGTAAGCTCCTCACTCTGTTCTTAATTTGCTTTCCTGAAACTCACAAGATTTATAAAAGTCACTCATGGAAAATATTCAGGGTATTTTATGAATGGTTTTGCTTTTGCTGGCGTGACATTGATTCTTTAAAGTATATTCACTGATAAGATTGGCAGTGAATTTTATTATCTTTGGTAAATGATCAACTGTAAAATCAACATTTGATTAGTACCTACTTTGTATTTTGGAAGGATTTTTTTTCCCACTCCGAGCCATTGGATGGGAGAAAGGTAAATGATAGTTAAGAAATATTTTTCTTGAGTACTTAACGAAACCATGACTTAGTCTTTCTCTGTCTCAAATAAAGAGTTTTTGCTGCATTATCAGATTTGCTGTCATGTAGGGTTTTTTTTGTTTTTTTTTTTTTTCAACGTTTTTTTTTTTTTACTTTTGGGACAGAGAGAGACAGAGCATGAACGGGGGAGGGGCAGAGAGAGAGGGAGACACAGAATCAGAAACAGGCTCCAGGCTCTGAGCCATCAGCCCAGAGCCTGACGCGGGGCTCGAACTCACGGACCGCGAGATTGTGACCTGGCTGAAGTCGGACGCTTAACCGACTGCGCCACCCAGGCGCCCCTCATGTAGGTTTTTTTAATAGTGAATCTTTTTCTGATGAATAATATTTCGGTTTTTGTTTGTATACCAAGAGGAGTGCTCATTATGATGTAGTTTGGGCCCTTGACCATTAATCATACATAGATGTTCAGTACTCAGGTATGTTAGTGTCTATCTGTTCTAATGCTGTTAGAATAATTTTTATCATACATTAAAAACTTTCCTTGCCTCCACATTCCTACAACAGTCAGAACTCTTTAGGGATGCTTGGGTGACTCATTCGGTTAAGTGTCCCAACTCCTGATTTAGGCTCAGGTCATGATCTCTCGGTTTGGGAGTTAAGCCCCGTGTTGGGCTCTGCACTGTCGGTGTGGAACCTGTTTGGGATTCTGTCTCTGCCCCTCCCCATGGGCATTTTCTCTCTCAATCCAAATAAATAAATACACATTATAAAAAAGGGTAGCTGGCCTGGGTGGCTTAGTTAGTTAAGCAGCCGACTTGGGCTCAGGTCACAATCTCACGGTTCATGAGTTTGAGTCCTGTGTCAGGCCCTGTGCTGAAAGCTTGGAGTCCGGAGCCTGCTTCAGATTCTGTGTCTCCCTTTCTCTCTGCCCCTCCCCAGCTTGCACTCTGTCTCTGTCTCTCTCAAAAATAAACAAATGTTAAAAAAAATTTTTTTTAAGTAAAAAAAAAAAAAAAAACTCTTTAGTATGACTTTCAGTATCTTCTAGAATTTGACCCTAATTTTCCTTTCTAGCTTTTTTCTCATTACTTTCCTATTTGTTTGTTATATTCAATATAGTTCTGTAGATTTTCCTGACCATACCATATTTCTTTCTGTCTTTGACTTTGAGATGTCTACTTGACCTTTTCATTCCTATCAAACTTTTGTCCAATCCAAAAAGATTAGCTCAGATTTAATCTCCAGCATAAAACTTTGCTAAGTCATTCTAATCAGAGTGATCTCTGTCATTGTTGATACCATTTATTTGGCACAGAATCATAGCATGGGATGAGATGGTATATGATATTCAAGTGGCCATATCCAAGGTGGGATGTGACATAGTAAGGAGATCAGAATTACAATTTCCGTTGCTGGTATTTCGCATCTCTTAACTACCAGTAAGCTTCCCTATAGCTTTCAATATGTGGTTGAGATATTAGGAGTACTACTGGAACTGCTCTTTATGTGTAATGAAGGTAGTATGATTAATATTAACTATTAATTATTAAAATAGTACTATGATAAGTGCGATATTCACTAGGTTAGATATTTATGAATCAAAGGTGGATTTGCAATAAGCTATGGAAGTTTAAATCTTTCTTGTTTTGTGTGGTTATGCAGAAGAAATTTTAATTTGGAACCAAAGTTGTATTTTCTTTGAATCTAAGCGTTTCACAGACTTATAATCCATCATGATTTTAGTTTTCAAGTACAATGAATATTTTGTAAACAGTAAAAGTAATTATTAATTTCATACTAGCATTTTCGCTCATTACCTTGAATTTGTTAAGATTTATATTAATGTGAAGTTTCCCTTACAATTGAGACATTTGGGAAATTTAAAATACTAAAATTAAACTTTCATTTAATGGCCAATCTTCCCTGCTTTTTATTTTCAGGTTACTCATTTTTGTTTACCTCAACTTCTTCCACTGCTTAAACATACTACGTCATATCTTCATGAAGTTTTTGAGTTTTATGAAGAAATTCTTACATGTCGATACCCATACTCCTGTTTTAAGACAGTATTCATCGATGAGGCTTATGTTGAAGTGGCTGCTTATGCTTCCATGAGTATATTTAGGTTGGTATTTCTTAAGATTTGAAATGCCCAAATGAGGGTAATGATGTGAAGACAGGCTACCCTGTTGACAGATCAACTTTAAGATATGTTTCAAACTTTTTTCTTTTAAATATGGTTGGCTTTATAGAAAATCGAATGGTTTTAAAATTCAAAATGTAGAAAAGCATACAAAGGAAAATTTCAAAATAACCCAAAAGACTTCTATTATTTTCATCCAGATATAGCTGATAGTAATATTTCATAGATTTTTTTTTTAGTCTCTTTTGCCTGTGCATGTAAAAAAAAAAAAAATCATACAAGTTATATAATGGATGTCTAATGGGGTTATTTTTCCTAGCATCATTTAAAAAATTTACTGATGTTGACAGAAATGTCTTTGCTAGTTAAAAAAGAGAGAAAACTTTATTTTGTTCTTATACCCGTCTTCACTTTATCCCTTTTTTTTTTTTCTTTTTTCTTTTTTTTTGGAAGGTTCTAGATTTATAAATATTATATCTTAGATTCAATGATTTTACCCTTTCTGGGCCTAAATTTTCTCATCTGTAAAATGGCAGTAATAATACGGCCCCTGTATTCTCTGGAGTGTGTTAGAAAGATCTTATAGGTCAGTGTATTTGAAAGTAAACAATGGAGCACAAAAAATTAATAGGAGTGCCTGCCTGGCTCAGTCGGTAGAGCATGTGACTCTTGATCTTGACTTGTGAGTTTAAGCCCCATGTTGGGTGTAGAGCTTACTTAAAAAAAATTAATAGTTATTATTGGCAAAAGGTTTTTGAATTTAGAAGAGCCCTTCATAGGAGAATCAGTTTCTGATGAACATATCCATTTCTGGCTAATGATAATTTCCCCTTCTCCCAGAAAATGGTACTTATATTTTTTCACAGAAATGAATGGGAAACAATGCAGTCCTTGCTTTAGGCAAAAGTTAATTAAGATTATGGATTTCAGCTGAATTTTAAAAAGATGTGATAGCTTTTGGAAGCGTAATCTGTTTTTTTATGTCTAACTTGAATTTTCTTATTTTAAAAGTGTGATTATTTTATTTTGACTGAATCATGTTTCTTTCTTGGTTATAATTAGCTGTCTCTTTTAAATTCCAGCACAAATCTTTTACATAGTGCCATGATTATAGATGAGACACCTTTGACTAGAAGGTGTTTAGCCCAGTCCTTGGCCCAGCAGTTTTTTGGATGTTTCATATCCAGAATGTCTTGGTAAGTAATTTCATAGTTTAACAACTACTGAGAAAAGGAATTGGGAAAGTTTGTTTTCTTTTTCTGCGTTTTCTTTTCTATATGTATATATATATATTATATATATGTGTATATATAATATATATATATGTGTATATATATATAATATATATATATATATGTGTATATATATATAATATATAAAGGAATTGGGAAAGTTTGTTTTCTTTTTCTGCGTTTTCTTTTCTATATGTATATATATATATTATATATATGTGTATATATAATATATATATATGTGTATATATATATAATATATATATATATATGTGTATATATATATAATATATATATATATATATTCAGAAAAAAATAATTAGTGTAAATTTCATCCTAAGTTTTTGGCTATAAATTCAATATAGTTCTACAATTTTTAAAAGAATTTTGAAAGCAGTAATTTCTTAGGAAACTGAATGAGTACTGTAGAAAAAAGACCTTGAAGGTACACAAAACTATCGTTGGAACTCTAATGTCCATGTTGAGTGTAATTGGTAATGTTAAACATCATGTATAAGGGAAAATAACAGTCCTCTACAATAGTGATAATGATGTAGGGATTTTCCTGTTAGTGTTTAACTTTGTACTAATACACTTGAAAGGAGTAAGAGATAAGAACACTTTATTTTCTTTTTGATTAACTTGAGGTGAATTTGGAGAAATACATGAAACTCCCGTAAGATTATAATTAATTTTTGTGATTGTTCTCTGCTATACGTAGTGCACGAATATACTTGTTGGCAGGGAAAGGGCAGAGGGTAAGACCTCTTGATTTGTAATTTTTCTAAAATTACATAGTTTCAATGAATAACACTGCCTGGAACATGGTAGGCAAAATGATTGAATGAATGAATGGATGAATGAATGAATGGATATGAATGAAAGATGAATGGGTGGTGTTAATTGCCTTTCCTATTGAGAAACCAAGGAATAAATTAAGTAATTAAACTTTAGATCTTGGAATCCCACTGATGATTATGCATAAGGTTTGCAAATGTGGACTTTAAGAGTTGAGCAGTACAGTCCCAGCTTTGGGCAATTGCTTCTTTGGAGGCAGAAGTATTGGCCAAGAGGGAAGCAGAGCACAGACATGGGTACATTACTTGAAATAAGACTGTAAATCAGTCACCTAATTAAAGATGAAGTCAGATGTGAGTAAAGTGTAATGAATGGATAAGTAGAATTCGGTGGGAGGAAGTGGTTAAACCAAATATCTTGTTACTAAATTTTTCTTTTCATTTTTATTTTAATTTTTTTAAAAGGCATAAAAATACACACTATAACTTGTTCTGTTATTTGGCCTTATCTGAAAAATTTTTATGACTAAAAGAATATATTTTGACTTTTTGCTTAGGTCTGATGAATGGGTACTGAAGGGAATTTCTGGCTATATTTATGGACTTTGGATGAAAAAAACTTTTGGTGTTAATGAATACCGCCACTGGATTAAAGAGGTAAAAAAATGCCTGATCCATTACCCATTTAGAAGTCAACAAGACATGTTAATGTTCTTCTGATATACAAGTCACTTGTCCTTTACTTTTAATAATTGTAAAGTACTGTCATTGGAAAGTGCCTGATTTTTCCCAGCAAAATGAAAATTACTGTACTAAGAAAGACTAATGGTCTATTTTATCTAGTTCCAGTGTTAGTGTTGACTTCTAAAGAATTTTTTGCTAAACAGGAGAGTATTTAAACTCCTTTACATCAGATTAGTCATTAGATACATCCAAGCTCCTCATAGTAGCCATTTGTAATATAACCCTATGCTTCTTAAATTTATTTAGAGTTAGAGCGCAGATTCTGAGATTGCTTTTTGGTCTGCCTCATACATTTATAAGCTTTGTGACTTTGGTTAATCTAAGTCTCATCCTTATAAGGGGAGGAGATGGGGATTGTGAGATACCATACATGTAATGTACATGGTGTCTTGTACATAGTAAGTGCTTATTATATGCTGGCTGGTCTTTCGGTGCATTTATATTCTCTGTCATTGACACATCTTTTTTCTATTATTTAAAGATTTGGCCAAAAAGAAAAAAAATCAACTATATTTTGCCTAGCCCATTCTGTTCATATGTATATACATTTTACTCATTTTGTACTTAGCTCCTTTTTTCTCAGGTGGAAAAAAATTCAGCCCTTAATACCTTTATGAAATAGACCCCTCCATCTTTCCCTTTTGTCATTTTATGTATCTCCATCATCCAAACCTAGACTCAAGTAAGCCAAAAGGTAATTGCAAAGGATTTCAAGTATCTGGAACTATAAAAGAATTCATACATCTAAACTGGAAGAGTCCATTCTTCATTTCAAAACCTATTAATGAAGAAAAAAAATAATGTATAGCATTTACAGTGTTTCAGGAACTGTTATAAACATTTTATATATTAGCTATATTAATCTTCCAAACTACCCTGTTATTACCTCCATTTTACAGATGTGGAAACTGAGGCACAGACAGGTTAAATTATTTGGCCAAAGTTACACAGCTAGTGAGTAGTAGAGCCAGGATTCATACCTGGCTTTTAACCACTTCACTATGATTTTTACCACCTTTGTAATACTGCTTATATATTATTTACTCTAGTCTTGAGTTCTAACAGTTCTGTTGTCTTTTTTTTTTTCACTTTGATCTGTGTCATATTAGAGAAGATGGAGAAGTTTTAAAATGGTAGATACCTGACATAAACTTTATCTCCATTTCTTTTTACTTGCCTAAATCCTCACCAGAAACAAAATACAGACAATATACAAATGAACTTGGAACACAGGTCAGAGAGGTTGGGAAGAGCCATTAGGAAAAAATGCCAGGCTACCGGCCAGCCCTGAAGTCACAAAGTAGAGAAGGCTTTTTGGCTCTCTTATTGAGCCAGCTGTGTAGTCTGCTTTGTTTATAAGAACATAAACTACTTTACAAATACATTTAATTTATTTTAAGAAATTTACATTTTGATTCCAGGAAATGAGAAATCACAGTTCATTTCTAAAATTTTATATGTAAAGAATTTTTCACTGACTCCTATTTTTATCTTTTTTAGGAGCTAGACAAAATAGTGGCGTATGAATTAAAAACTGGTGGAGTTTTATTACATCCCATATTTGGTGGAGGAAAAGAGAAGGATAAGTATGTTTGTTGTTCAGAGGTGATATTATAAACCTTCTGTTATGGGTTTATAACTTGGGATGTGTATTGAGGCCCACACAGGCCAAAATAATATCATGTAATAATATCAAAGTCAAAAACACTGGTAATACTCTGATTACTCCTTTCCTTACTTGACTGTTTTTACTGATGTGGTGGCTATATGTGGATTTTAGCATTAAAGAAAGACTCTTAAAGTATATAAGACTTCTCTTTTCCATGTTAATTTCCAAATCTACTATATCGCATTGCTCTCAGAAAAGTTTAAAAATAATGGAAACAAGTATTTTGCTTATAGACCACAGATTATTATTTTTTTTTATGTCTGCGTAGATAATTTTAACATCAGGACATCCTCCTTATTTATCTGAGTGGTCACCTACCTAGACACTTATGTACTCTTTGCTTTTTCTCTGCTTTCCTTTTACTTCCCTCCCTCTTGACCTTCCTTCCCTTCTTTTTCTCCCTTTCTTTCTGTTGTGTAAAAAGTCTCTGTAAAGAAGAGACCCACTTACAGCAAAATAATGGTACTAGCAGGCAGTCTTGTTTGTTCTAGTGATTCCCTAAGGGAATGTGGATTGAATTGGATGGAATTTTTTTTTTTTTTTGTATTTTCACTAGCCATTAGATGAAATTTTATGTTTTCTTTAATTATGAATGTAGGCAACAGACAATGCTGTGACGGTCAATGGTAGTAATCGTTAAAAAAAAGAAACAGTAGAAATCATAGATCTTTTCCTGTCACATTATAATTGTTAGCAGATATTTTGAAATACTCTGCACTGATTATCACCACCTCAAAATTACTATAATAGACCACTGCTAGATGTTATTTAATGCATTAATAAACTAGCATGTATATATCGGTTTATAATAATGTTTTACTATTTTTATAACTGCATTTCATTATAATTGGTTTTCTTTGTAATACTATATGTTTTATTATTATTATTTTTTTTTTAATTTTTTTTAACGTTTATTTATTTTTGAGACAGAGAGAGACAGAGCATGAATGGGGGAGGGGCAGAGAGAGAGGGAGACGCAGAATCAGAAGCAGGCTCCAGGCTCTGAGCCGTCAGCCCAGGGCCCGACGCGGGGCTCGAACTCACGGACCGCGAGATCGTGACCTGAGCTGAAGTCGGACGCTTAACCGACTGAGCCGCCCAGGCGCCCCTATATGTTTTATTTTGTGCATGTGAAAGCAGTTTCTCAAAAGGGGCCCATAGGATTAACCAGACTGCCCAAGTGTCTAAAAGCACCATAAAGGTTATGAAACCTGAAGGTGTATAACCAGTAGCCTTTTTTTTTGTTGTAGATTAAGATTAAGTTCGTGGGAAATCTTAGACATTTGGTTAGATAAACTTGGGATTTTTATCATTATTTTTATGATCACTTACCTTTCTGGATGTGTGTTTTAACGTGTAAAATGACAGTGATAGTCCATCTTAACCAGGTTGGCTGTGAGAATTACTTGAGATAAAAGCTTCATAAATGTTAGTGTCTTTCACTTTCTTCTCCTGACTCCCTGCTATATGGCAGTTTCCCAGCACATAGTTAGAGCATTACCATTGTGTATAAGTATTATTGACATGAAATGCTTTTGCTTTGGTTCTGCCCATTTACTTAGCTCTTGTATGTTTACTTTTTAAAGGCAAAAAAAAAGTCTGGAAGCAATATACCTCCCGCCCACTCATTCCTCTTCCTGGAGATAACGATGATTATAAATTTGGTATATTGCTTCCAGGCCTTTGTGTGTGTGTGTGTGTGTGCCTTTATTTATATGTGACATTACAAAATGTAGTTTGATCATATACATATTATTGAGTAAATATCAAAATGACAAATATTTTAAATTTCAATATGTCACGTTTTTAAGGAAATGTAATGACTACTCTGACACACTGATCGTGAGAGTGTAATTTGGATTTTGAAGGGTAATTTGTTGGTACCAATCAAATTTTTTAAATAGATAATTTTTAGATTCAATAGTTGTGCTTCTAGCTATGTTGTCATATAGAAATTCTACTTTCTAGGGTGCCTGGGTGGCTCAGTCAGTTAAGCATCTGACTTCGGTTCAGGTCATGATCTCATGGTTTGCGAGTTTGAGTCCCTCATCGGGTGAGCTCGAGCCCCACTTTGGGTGAGCATGAGCCCTGCTTCGGGTGAGCCCTCCTTCTCTCTTCCCCACCCCTCACTCGTGCCCTCTCTGTCTCTTTGTCAAAAAAAACCTCTACTTTCTACATTTGCCACTCAGAAATACATGCATATGTATAAAAAGGTATTCACTACAGCATTATTTAAAATAGTGGAAGATTTTAAGCATCTTAAATGTCCATATATGTCATATATTTTTTTCACTAGACTGTACCTTTTATTTTTATTTCTATTTATTTTGAGAGAGAGAGAGTGAGCACACATGGGGGAGGGTGGGGACGGGCACTGTCAGTGTGGAGCTGGATGCTGGGCTCGAATCTATAAACTGTGAGTTCATGCCCTGAGTGAAAATCAAGATTTGGATGCTTAACTGATGAGCCACCTAGGTGCCCCTAGACTGTACCTTTCTTTTTTTTTTTTTTTTTTTTTAATTTTTTTTTTTTTCAACGTTTATTTATTTTTGGGACAGAGAGAGACAGAGCATGAACGGGGGAGGGGCAGAGAGAGAGGGAGACACAGAATCGGAAACAGGCTCCAGGCTCTGAGCCATCAGCCCAGAGCCTGACGCGGGGCTCGAACTCACGGACCGCGAGATCGTGACCTGGTTGAAGTCGGACGCTTAACCGACTGCACCACCCAGGCGCCCCTGTACCTTTCTTTTAATTTACTGATGATCTCTTTATCATTTCAGAATGTAAAATTTTTATGTAGTCTGGTCTTTGTCCTCAAGATTTTATATATATTTTAGGAAGATTTTTCCCACCCTAGAAATATGACAAGAATTTTTTTTTTCTTACTCCAGTACTCTTATAATTGTTTTTGATATGTATAATCCATCTTGAATGGTTTTTTGTGTGTGTGTATGGTTTAACCTTGGGATATTAGAATTACATTGATTATAAGGATGAATTTGAGGAGTGTTGAGATATTTATACTGTCGTGTCTTCCAATCTAGAAGCGTGGCATGTGTTTTTATTCAGATTTTCCTTTATGTTTTTTCATGCAACTTCATAATTTTCTTCCAGTTAAGTTTATTTTTAGAAGTTTCCCAGTTGTGTTGCTGTCATGCTAAGGAAATTACTGAGTCATTCCCATGAGGTTTTTGATTTATTATCTTGATGTGATCATGAAATTTATTGTATATTTAATATTAAAATTTGTTTTATTAAGTAAATCTGTTTATGTTTTTAGTCCAGCATCTCATCTACACTTTTCAATAAAGCATCCACATACACTTTCCTGGGAATACTACACTATGTTTCAGTGTAAAGCTCACCTTGTGATGAGATTGATTGAAAATAGGATCAGTATGGAATTCATGCTACAAGTAAGTGTTAAAGTTAAGGATTTAACTGTAAAGAAAGATGTGTTCTATATGTGATAATCTGAATACTATTCTGTAGAATAGGAATCAGGGCATCTGGGGTTATAGGAAGAATTCTGTTACTAATTAGCTGTCTGCTTACTAAGTAATCTGTGCTTTTTGTTTGCATTTCCTCAGATGTAGAATGAGTATCAGTATTTTAACCACTTAGTGCTGAATTATTGAGGTTATAAAATTAGAATGTGAGGATGGAGGTAAAACCTATTTATGCATAGGATTTTGTTTCCAACATTATTTAAAATATTAAGGATGAAGGGTGCCTGGGTGGCTCAGTCAGTTAAGTGTCGGACTGTTTTGTTGTTTTTTTTTTTTTTTTAAGTTTACTTATTTATTTTGAGACACAGACAGCACCAGTGGGGGAGGGGCAGAGAAAGAGAGTGAGAGAGAGAATTCCAAGCAGGCTCCACACCACCAGCACAGAGCCCAATGTGGGGCTCGAACTCACAAAGCCCTGAGATCATGACCTGAGCTGAAACCAAGAGTTGGATGCCCAACCAACTGAGCCACCTAGGTGCCCCCAGTTAAGCATCTGACTCTTGATCTCAGTTCAGGTCTTGATCTCAGGGTTGTAAGGACAAGCCCTGCATTGGGCCCCATGTTGGGCTCTGTGCTGGGCGTGGAGCTTACCAAATGGTTGGTTGGTTGGTTGGTTGGTTGGTTGGTTGGTTGGTTGGTTGGATGGGTGGGTGGGTGTTAG
The DNA here is from genome assembly GCF_022079265.1 of Lynx rufus. Taxonomy (NCBI): domain Eukaryota; kingdom Metazoa; phylum Chordata; class Mammalia; order Carnivora; family Felidae; genus Lynx; species Lynx rufus. The sequence continues at coordinate 49,012,567 of NW_025814826.1, read as the reverse complement.
ATAGATAGATACATAAATTACTAAGGTTGAAGTGCCATTTAGAATGTTTTCAAGAGAAAAAAGGAAACCTATGTCTAAAAGATAGTGAGTTTTGCTCTTAAGTTCTGCCATATATTTTAAGCAAGTTGTGGTGTAAATACTTGAGATATACTGGTTGAGGTAGTAGAAACCAAATGTATTATGAATGTTCAGCAATTTTTCTTCCATTGATAACATTCTTAAAGGTGAGTGAAAAATAACTTTTTAGTAATTTATTTTAAAAGGCATTTTACGTTTGCCTTAAAATTAAGTTTCTTTAATCTTTTATGTCCTTCACCTTGCCTGTAGAGTGGACAAATATTAATGAGAGGTGGTCCATGCAGAGTTGTATAAATCTTAATGGATGTTCTCAATTTGCTAAATATAATGTTTATAGTCTTTGTAAAGCTCGTGGTACAATAAATTATGGGTAGGGGCGCCTGGGTGGCGCAGTCGGTTAAGCGTCCGACTTCAGCCAGGTCACGATCTCACGGTCTGTGAGTTCGAGCCCCGCGTCAGGCTCTGGGCTGATGGCTCGGAGCCTGGAGCCTGTTTCCGATTCTGTGTCTCCCTCTCTCTGCCCCTCCCCCGTTCATGCTCTGTCTCTCTCTGTCCCAAAAATAAAAAAAATAAAAAAAAAACGTTGAAAAAAAAAAAATAAATTATGGGTAGTACCTATTGTTACTATAATCCTGAAAAACAGTGTTCATTATTTGGCCAGGACATTGTTAAAATTGAGTTATGTTAAAGAATAGTTTCATAGTCTGGCTGTTTAAATCTTTGCATGCTTTTATTGCTAATAGTCTTTAACTAGAACTCACCTATGTTGTAGTAAGATATGAAATTACTCTCTTCTGTAATTGACTATAGTAAAGTCATAATAAAAGTGGGTATTGAAGTACAGAATTGAAGGCAACAGGTATTATGTTATGCAGACTTACTAACCGACGCTTTCATCATTATAGGTTTTCAATAAACTGTTAAGTTTGGCTAGTACTGCTTCATCGCAGAAGTTCCAGTCACATATGTGGAGTCAGATGTTGGTTTCCACATCTGGGTTTTTGAAATCCATCTCAAATGTCTCTGGCAAAGACATCCAGCCTTTAATAAAACAGTGGGTGTATCCTTTTCAGTAGCAGTTCAACAAGGAGGGGAAGGGAATAATACGGTTATGTGTGTCGAGGGAAGGAGGAAAAAGAGATTTGGGAGACCAAAGGAGAACTATTTGAGCTTCTAAATTGTAGTAGAAATAACCAGAAAGAGTAAATCATTTTTGCTGAGATGCCTGTTGATCACTGAGATACACACACACACACACACACACACACACACACGCTTATAAAATTTGGCATATTTTGAATTACTTTTTAGTGTGTGAGTACAACAGTAGGCTTGATGGTGGGGGAGGTAAATAATCCACCAGACAGGCCTGAAGGATTACTTGTAAGATGTAGTGTTTGGTCACTTTTAGATGTGGTTAGAGCTTGGCACAACTTGAGTGGTATCTGGGAACTCTCAATTTTTACATTTTTTCGTATCAAAGCACTATTATATTAATAACCCCAGTAGAGTGGTTTTGCTTCTTTCAAAACACAAATTTGTTAATGTTTCAGACATTTTGTTTAAATCTGGGGAAACATTTTTCACAAAAATTTTGAATACTTTGCCACCTGGTTTACAGTGAAGTGTGCTCTCAAGCTTTGAACTGGTAAGAATGCATTTGAAAATTACTACCTACCATTACAAGTCATTCATTGTGTTTAGTACATATTCATTTTAATATGCAAAAATTCCTTTACAATTCTTCAGAGACCAAAGTGGAGTGGTAAAATTTTATGGAAGTTTTGCATTTAATAGGAAACGAAATGTCTTGGAATTGGAAATAAAACAGGATTATACATCTCCTGGAACTCAGAAATATGTGGTAAGAGGGGCACCTGGGTGGCTCAGTCGGTTAAGCATCTGACTTTGGCTCAGGTCATGATCTCGCGGTTTGTGAGTTCGAGCCCTGTGTCGGGCTCTGTGCTGACAGCTCGGAGCCTGGAGCCTGCTTTGGATTCTGTGTCTTCTTCTCTCTCTGCCCCTCCCCCACTTGTGCTCCGTCTCTGTCTATCAAAAATAAATAAATGTATAAAAAAATTTTTTTAAAAATAAGAATTTTTGGGGCGCCTGGGTGGCGCAGTCGGTTAAGCGTCCGACTTCAGCCAGGTCACCATCTCGCGGTCCGTGAGTTCGAGCCCCGCGTCGGGCTCTGGGCTGATGGCTCAGAGCCTGGAGCCTGTTTCCGATTCTGTGTCTCCCTCTCTCTCTGCCCCTCGCCCGTTCATGCTCTGTCTCTCTCTGTCCCAAAAATAAATAAACGTTGAAAAAAAAAAATTTAAAAAAAAAAAAAAAGTAAGAATTTTTCCAAAATGACCTGCATTACTTTCTTCTCAGTTTCAGTATAGGACGGGCTTATGGGTCGGAAGCTGCTTAGAAGTTTCATAATGAGATTTTGTTTGCAAAGATTGAAGTTGAGAAAATACCAAGTGTTAGTGATGGGTCAGTGAAGAGGTTACAGATGAAAATTTCAGGGAACACAGATTATTCCAGTTCTCCCCTCTTTTGGCACTGACTACCTTTTGTGTCTCCAGATACACATCTTGTATAGTATTATCTTATATCTTGATAAAAATGCCTGTACATGTAAGAATACATATTGGTGTTATCCGAGCATTCTCTTTGAACAGTGTGTTTCTTTTTAAAGGGACCACTTAAAGTGACAGTGCAGGAATTAGATGGATCCTTCAATCATACGTTGCAAATTGAAGAAAACAGCCTTAAACATGATATACCCTGTCATTCCAAAAGCAGAAGGTAGGCATTGAATCATAACTGTAAACTGAAGTTGATAATTAAACTATAAGTCTCACAGATTAAAATGCCAGAATAGAAATCCTAATGTATACCTAAGTTTTGAAGTAGAGAACATGTTATCTGGTATCTTTTTTTTTCCATTCAAGTTGGTTTAACCAAACATTTTTTATTTGCTCTTTGTTTTTTTGGTTTGTTTTTAAGTTTATTTTTAAGTTTATTTTGAGAGCGGGAGGAGCAGAGAGAGGGAGAGAAAGAGAATCCCAAGCAGGTTCCGCAGATGCATGGTGATATAGAGAAAAGGGAGAAAGACACAGTAAAGAAAACGCAGGGGCTTTCTGTGACATATGTATTCAGCTCTTTCCTTTATACTCAGTAATCATTTCCCCAATATTTACTACAGATATTAATCCAATGAGACTAATAATAAACCTAAGTGGGATGCCTGGGTTGGCTCAGTCAGTTGAGCATTCAACTCTTGATTTAGGCTGAGATGATGATCCAGGGTTGTAGGATCGAGCCCTGTGTGGGGCTCCGCACCGAGGAGAACATTTCATTTTGTTTTGTTTTGCTTATTTCAGTAATCTCTGTAACCAATATGGGGCTCAAACTCACAACCCCAAATCGAGTCGCATGCTCCTCTGACTGAGCCAGCCAGGCCCCCCTTTATTTATTTATTTTAAGTAATCCTACACCCAACATGGGGCTCGAACTCACAGCCCTGAGACCGAGTCACATGCTTTTCCAACTGAACCAGCCAGGCGTCTCTTAGAGAACATTCTTGATGTCTTTTAAAAACGTACATTGTCAGTGAAAATGTTCAACCATTCGTCTTTTATTTAATACATTTTTTCTTTACCATTCTTTTTTAACTCAGCCATTAGCATGTATTCTGAATAGTGAAAGATGGGAGCATTTTTGTGCTTTCCTGGAGGAATGTATAGTAATCTCAAAACTTTGGAACAGAAGTCTTACACTCACGATGACTACATTTAGGTCATCTCAGACAAATGAGGATGTCAGTTGATTCTGAAATCTCCCTGGAACCATTTTTCCTCTGAAAATTCTGTCTAGGTTCAGACTGAAATTCCCTTTTCCTTTTGTCTTGTCTTGGAAATTGGGAACATCTGATTGCTACCCTTTTCATAACATTTCCTCAGGTTTTTTTCTCTGTAGTAACAATATGTTTTTTGGGTGTTCTTTGGTATGAGGAACACAGGAAGACTGTTCTCTGTTAATTTGTCTTCACCCAAGTTTTTAGTGTATAACCAGTAGATTTTATGATTCAAGAGTAATCTGAATGGAAGCAGTTGCTTTTGTTTTGACTTACCCTAAATCTTACTCATATTAGTTAGTTGTACATATTAATTAATACTATTAGGATGTTTTATAGTTAATCACATACTTCATTTCTTATAGGACAACACCTTGCACTTAGAGGACATATTCACAATTGTTCATGTCTCATTTCAGGCCTGGTTATTTTTTCACTTTTGTATAAAGTAAATGCTCCAACCAGAAGACATAGGGTACCAGAATGGATTAAAACAGCAACAACAACAAAAAAAAAATAGGTCCATCTCTGCTTATGAGAGATGCATTGTAGACCTAAAGACATCTGCAGATTGAAATTGAGGGGATTGAGAACCATCTATCATGCTAATGGTTGTTAAAAGAAAGCCAGAGTAGCCAGACTCATATCACACAAACTAAATTTTAAAACAGATTGTAACAAGAGATGAAGAAGGGCATTATATCATAATTAAGGGATCTATCCATCAAGAAGATCTAACAATTGCAAATATTTATGCCCTCAACTTGGAAGCACCCAAATACATAAATCAATAACAAACATAAACTCATTAATAATAATACAATAATAGTAGTAGGGGACTTTAGGGGATTTCTTTGTTGATCTGTTTTTCTGTATAAAACAGCTTACCAGTTCTTGGAAGTATATATATACGCTTTAACCTGACATTTAGTTACACATTTTTGCTTTTTGTTAAACTTTGATCGAGAAGACATTTCAGTATCATTGGCTTCATTCCCTTCAGCTTAAATACTATAGACTTTTTTGTGTGTTTAAATTCCATTACACTCACTATCCTTTCTTCCTCAAGCTATCTTACAACGTTGCTTGCAGTTTTCAATTTGAATTTCAGCTGTTCTGTATCTCCTTTCAATTTGGAAATGTGCATTTGTTGGGGCGCCTGGGTGGCGCAGTCGGTTAAGCGTCCGACTTCAGCCAGGTCACGATCTCGCGGTCCGTGAGTTCGAGCCCCGCGTCAGGCTCTGGGCTGATGGCTCAGAGCCTGGAGCCTGTTTCCGATTCTGTGTCTCCCTCTCTCTCTGCCCCTCCCCTGTTCATGCTCTGTCTCTCTCTGTCCCAAAAATAAATAAACGTTGGAAATGTGCATTTGTAAACTTACTTTTCCCTAAATGTAGGAATAAGAAGAAAAAAATTCCACTGATGAATGGAGAAGAAGTTGACATGGATCTTTCTGCGATGGAGTAAGTTACTTGAGTTTAGGGATATATTTTGTGCATTCTCATTTATCTTGTTGTGCACACCTAAAGGTATATAAATGTGTTGGAATCAGTGCTTTCAAAACTTGTGAAAGGCCATAGAAGCATTGTTTAAATAAAATCTTACATAAAATTGTCATTAACCAAAGAGTGAGAAGTAAATTTCGCCTGGCCCAGGCGAAACTAAGAGCAACTACAGGATGGTTATGGGGTGGGCAGTTTCCTTGCTCCACTGGTGCCCTCTAGAGCAGTGTTTCTCAGACTCTGATGTGCATGTCATTCACTTGGGGATCTTCTCGCAATGCAGTTTTTGATCTAGTACTTCACTAGTGGGTCCTGATAGTTGGCAGTTCTAGTGAGCTGTCAGGTGATAGAGATTCTATTTGTCTTTAGACAAGGCTTCAGGGCACTTTGAGGCTCCCTGTGATTTCAAAATACAATTTAAATATTCCTGTTCTAAATTTTATGTGGTAATGTTTATTAATTGACAGAAATATAATGTGGCTCAAACCTCATTTTGCTCATCCATATTATGCCTGTGTGTTTTGTATAAAATATCTAATTATTAAAAAAAATCTAATTATTTACTTTGTTGCCAAATATTATTGCTGTTTATATATCATTTATGTACTTTTTCCATATCAAGTGCCTTGCCTGTAGTAAGCACCCACTGGTATTTGGTGAATTAAAGTAGTATTTCAGGTGCTGTTCTTTTGATGAAATTGTTGGCACAGACTAGGTTTTTAAAACTGTGCTTGTTACTTTGAGAGGTACTAGAGTACTAGAGGATAAATTCATGATATGCCTTTGATCTGTGATTTCAGAACATGCTGTTTGAAAATGAAGATCATGAATCTAACATTTAAAAAAAAATGTTAAGAATCAGTTAAACAAGTTAATTTGGTTAAATAAGTTCATTTCTTTGTCATAGATTGATTTCCAAGAAAAGGTGGCATTTACAGCCACAGTCTATTAGGCAGTAAAATGAAGAGATTTTTTTTCACATCACATAATCACAAGTCAGAATCCCCAAATTAGCATTTTCAGATGGAATTTCTTTGTGACAGCTATCTTCGTATCCTTGAGTATCGTTTAAGCAAGATTGATAAAGATTAGCCACTGTGAGAAAATTGAAATACATTAAACATAATGAGAATGTTGTCAGTGTGATTTAAAAAAAATGAATAGAGTAAAACTTCAGGCAGTCTTGAATGTTTCATGTATAGAAGAGAATCTGTTTAACAAATGCTTTGTTTTCACTTTATAAATATATAAAATTGAAAAAAAATTAAAAAGAAAATTGTATTTTCTTTCAGTGCTGATTCCCCTTTGCTGTGGATAAGGATAGACCCAGATATGTCAGTGCTGAGGAAAGTTGAGTTTGAGCAAGCTGATTTTATGTGGCAGTATCAGCTCCGCTATGAAAGAGATGTTGTTGCACAGCAAGAGTCCATTCTGGCCTTGGAAAAATTCCCTACGCCAGCATCTCGCCTCGCTCTCACTGACATACTAGAACAAGAGCAGTGTTTCTACCGAGTGAGAATGTCAGCTTGCTTCTGCCTTGCAAAGGTGAGATGACATATAGTAGAAAGAAAACAGGATGACTACTGCATATTAAAACAACAACAAAAGCTGAAAATAAATTAAAATTTACCATAGTCTTTAATTTTACTTGGTAGCAATTCCCTTGAAAGCTTTTTGCCAAATATGTGTAATAAGACTGATGTGAAGGAAACATGTTTTGACCTGAGCATGGATAATGCATTAAAAGTTCATAATTGCCAAACTGAAAGTAAGATTTTAAAACCAAAGAGAATTTTTTACCATTTTATTGAATTGCCAACCATATCGTTATAGCAAAGAATGTAATTGGCGAGCAATTCCTTAGTTTGATGTTTTACATTATAGTTCAGGAAGTCAGTTCATCTTAACTATCCCGTGGTGGTGACTATTTCATGGTGTGGGCTTAGTAATCAGTATTAGTGATACATAATTTAGAATGATAGGTCCTATAATTTCACATGCTAGAAAAGTTAATTTCTTAAGAAAACTAAATATTTTTCCTTAGATGCAAAAAAACTGAAGGTAGAACAAATGAAAACCAGAAAAATGCAGACAATTTGGCCACAAATACTGGGTTCCAGGTATTTAAAAAACATCTTGATGATAGGTTTGTTCCCATAAGTGACTCTTCTTCCTCACTGCTGAATCAATTTGTCCAACGTCTCAGAAGATTGTAAATGGTTTAGATTCATTTTATTTTTAATGAGAATTATTGAGTAGTTGCATTCCTACATTCTACTCAGATATGTGAGGACAAACATGATATTCTTTGATATAATTTCATTGCTTCTATAAAGATCTTTGTGACTCTTGTGTGCTAAATTCTTAGCAGATCCATGAAGTTATAGACTAAAGTTAATTATAAATCCATTCTTTTCAGACATGATTTTTATATACACTAAAAGTTTCAATAAGATATGGTTTTTGGAAAGCATTCTTGCAGACTATAAATGTTATCACTGTTATTGGCTTATTTTTCAATTAGGCTAGATTTTAAAACCTTATTTAAAATCCTTGGTGATGATTCTATATGGTAGATTTAAAATGTTAGAACTATATTTGCCTAAATGGACAAAGACAACTTATTCAGACTAGAAGCCATTTGCAAACATATTTTCTTAAAACATAAAAGAATGCTCCAATTTAGAAATTGTAGAAAATAACTGTAAGTGTACATAGGAATTTTACAGGGAGGTGAGTTATGTGTTTTGGAAATGGTAATAAAAGCCTTAAAGATATTAAATTTCTGAGAATTGAAATTGTTGAAAACTAATCCAATTGTATTAATAAATTTTAAAAAGCTGTTTTATTTAAAATATGTTTTCAGTGGTGATGGACATTACTTCGTTTTCTAATTATTTGCAGATTGCAAATTCAATGGTAAGCACATGGACAGGACCACCAGCCATGAAGTCACTTTTTACCAGAATGTTTTGTTGTAAAACTTGTCCAAACATTGTGAAAACAAACAACTTTATGAGCTTTCAAAGCTATTTTCTACAGAAGGTACAGTTTACTTTCTTACGATTGTTTTATGCCACTATCTGTATATCTCAGCTTAACTTGGGGACTATTTAAATAACAGGTGTGTTTACTTTTTATAAAAGGTTCTGCCTTTGTTCTTTTGTTTGTTTTTCTTCTTCCAAAATGTTCCCCAAATTTAATTGATTGTTCATAGAATTTATGAGCTGTGTGTAAGTAACTCTGTATCCACATTTATACTAAAGTACATAAAAATGGATAATATGACTTTTTGGTTGGTTACATGGTGGACCGAGGTATGGGTGAGGTCTTCTAATGGCATTCCTTCTAGAATGTGGACAGCCCTTCTGAGACAGACCAGTACAGTATCCATCTCTGGTTTCAGTCCCAGCTCTGCTCTCAGTTTTCATGAGGACAAGTTTCTTAACCCTTTGAGCCTCAGTTTACTCAGTGGTAAAATTTATATTTTTTAGAATTAAATAAATCTAGAAAGTCAAAGTGGTGTGATGGTGTCACTGTTTTAGGAAGGGATATGGGAATGGAACGGTTGTCAGCATTTGGGCAATTTGCAAATCATTTGTGAAATGTTTTGAGTAATTTAAATCAATAATGAAGGCAGAGGTGAGATTAAGTAGATCAGACTAGAAGGAAGAGTGAAGTTGAAATAGAGAAAACTAATGAAGCCTATTTAATGATTTTGGTGTTGAAGAGTATGAGAAAGACATGTTGAGGATAAAGCAGTGCTGAGAAAGGGACATTTTGGGTTTGTTTTGTATAAAGGGAGAAGAAACTTGAAGCATGTTTGGCACAGAGAAAGGTATCTTTGGAAAGGGAGAGATGAAATATTCAAGTGGAAGCGAGTCAGCATATAAAAGAGCAGGCGCAGTGTAAATTCTGAAGATACGAGCAGAGGGTGGGACATAGTCGGGAGTTCATTTTAGAAGAGATAAGAACGTTCCTTTTTCTGAGGCAGGTGGAAAGCAGACTGAGAGGAAGTGAAATGGTAGATGCTGAGGGGGATATTACGTAAGGTGAGATTTTGTATGATAGAGGCAGAAGTAAAAGATTACCCAGCAACATTGAGACACCTGCTGAGAGTAGAAGTTACGATATAATTATAGTGAATTTCATCAGCAGAACAGATTCAGAATGAGCCAGGTTTGGGGAAAGCCAGTATTGGTATAATCAAAGTAGTCTGTGACATCCTGTTATTTTACACAACTGAACATTCTGTACTACTTGTTGCTCAGTTCTCTGTTGCCATTTCACGAATTTGTGGTATGAAAACAAGTTAATTTCTGTGTCTTCCCAATATGTCCCCTCCATTGTGCCATTGTGTGTCTGTATACCTTAGTTTGGTGTTTCATATTGGGAGTTGTGTCCCATTAGTGTGGGGAATGAGATCATTTAGGAAGTTTTGGTTTGTTTGCTTTTTAAATAAAATGGTAGGCAGTATCAGAATGCAGCACATATAATAAACATAAGGGGTTTTTTGGTTTTATTTTTTTAGTTAGTATACGTGACATTTATGTGTGCGTAGACTGGGATGTAAATATATTTCTTACTGTAGGTTGCCATCAAAAACATTGGGAAACTAATGCGTTTAGAACAGTTTATCTTTCACATAATACTTTGAGTGGCAGAAAAGAGAGAGAAAAGATTACTGTCTAAACCAAACTTGAGTCCCAAAAGGGCAGAACAGGCATAGGAAAGGTATTTCTTGGAAAATAAATTATTTTATAGCAATTGTTGTTCTTATCGCATTAACGGTGTCTTTTGTTGCGCTGTTGTAACACTGACTATCCTGTTGCTTCTGGTCCTTCATGCAAGCAAAGGAGCCACCCTCCTATTTGTCCCTCTGTTTGGAAAATTTGACTATCTTGATCAGATGAGCATAGTCCAGATCTCCTTGCACACTGAGGACTTTGATGACTATTCAGCTGTGGCTCCATCTTGAGTTTAAATAGTTTTGTTTTACTGGTAAAGGTTACTGCTGTGTGAGTCAGGTTTCACTTCCTTAGAAAAGTTGCCTACAAAAATTTGGAAAGGGGAAACTTAGGCTGGATTTTAGATAATTTACCATTTTTCTTTAGGTTTACAGTGAGGTGGTGCTGCAGAATCAATGTCTCTCGGACTGATGATTGAACTCTACTAACTGTCATAGGCGTTCAGCTGCTGTATCCTTTCATCTTAAAAACGGTTGTGAGGAAAGGAAGCTTTCAAGTCAGCAGCTAGCTAAAATCATCCATCTCGGAAGTAGAGTAGGAGTTGAATAGTAGTCTCTCTGGTGTTAAAACCTCTTCCTTTTCCACTGGATTTATAGGATTTATATTACCTATAGTTTAACAAATGAAGACAAAGGCGCACAGGTGACAGAGTGCAGTTCCCTTGGTTTGCTTCTCGGCTCTTTGGTTGCAGTGTCCATGTTCTCAGTGGGAGGGGGTGGGAATTAGAAGGGTTGGGTTAGGCTCTATCCAGATATTTCAGTGAATTGTAGTAACGAAAGAGTTAGGTTATATGCTTAAAAAAGTTTGTTTTTGTTTTTGTTTTGTAGACAATGCCAGTTGCAATGGCTTTATTGAGAGATGTTCACAACCTTTGTCCCAAAGAAGTCTTAACGTTCATTTTAGACTTAATCAAGTACAATGACAACAGAAAAAATAAGGTAAGATACTTTAATGAATATTATAAAACCTACCTAGTGATGTTTGATTTTTAAAGAATATTTAGACTGTGAAATCATTGTTGAGTCCATGGTACTTAAAATTTCTACAGTTAGAAACATACAAATGTGATTTATTACAATGACCAGTGGAAAACAACCCAAGATTAGTTTTTTGGTTTTTTTTTGTTGTTGTTGTTTTTTTAACGTTCCTCATACCTGTTATAAGATGGAGCTATTAGTGTATCAAATTTAAGGGAGCCAAGTAAAACTTGCTTTGGTGAAGTCTGACAACCCAATTTTATTTTTATTCCTTTTTCCTTTTACCATGGGATGCACAGAAAACAGTTTCCTCTTGGAATAACTTGTTCATTGATGAATTTAACTCTTTTGTTTTTTTACCACAGTATGTGTTTATTAATTTATTTATTTGCAAACAGCTATTGAGTGCTATTCATTTTATCTTGTTATTATAACAGTCAGCAAATGTTTTTGAGGCTATATGCTATGCTAGGCAGTGTACTGTGTTTAAATAGAAGGAAGAGATGGTAAGTGCTGTCCAGAATTTCATTTATTCATTAAATATCTAGTGATCAACTGCTGTATATCCCAGTCTGATTCTGGACCCTCACAGATTCCACCTGATGGAGAAATCAAACAAGTAAAACAGCAACAGTCATCCATAGTGGAAATACATATACACAGTTTTCTAGGAGAATTCGGTTTTCTGGTACCTTCCAAGGCTATAGAGAGAATGACTCAGGGAAGTTTTATATGTAAGTGATGACCCTCAAACTGAGTCATAAAGATGAATAGGATTTTTCCCAGTCTGTGAATGGGGACAGTCTTGGAAGGTTATTCTAGGAAGAGGGAACAGGATATATAAACATGTATCTGGTAGGATAAGTCAAATTCATGGAAAGTTTAATGAGACATTACAAGAGTAAAGAAAAAGTGATAAGTATGTTTATTAAAAATGGTGATTATTAACGAAAGTCAAGAAGACCAATTTTTCCTCAGCATAGTAGAATAACAAAGATTTAAGCTAAAAAGAATCTTTAAAAAAATCAGTGCTTTGAAAGTACATTATAGTTGATAGACTTTTTCTTTCCATTTTTGAATACTGTTAAAAAAATTTTGTAAGATTTGTTCCTAGTCTACTGATTTGTTTTGACTTGTCATTTATAACATTCCTTTCTTCTGCACATGAATTTCTTTTACTGAAGATACAAGGTTAGGATTTTGGATGATATCAAATCAGATTATATTAAGATGGAATGGGGAAAAACTTTGTGCATTTGTTTATGTCAGTTTTCTTGTTTTGGGGGTGTTTATGTAATTTAAATCATGGTGGCCCCAGTACAGTACTTGTACTTTGTGAAGTGATTTCACTTACCTTAATTCTTTTAAACCTTACTTATTCTGTAGTTGGCAAATGAAAGCAAACCACAGAGGTCGAGAGTCTAAGATTACACAGCAAGTATAATCTGGGAATTGTGCTGTGTGCTGCTGCTGCCCATCTGTGTGGTGATCTTTTTAAAAAAATTTTTTTTTCAACGTTTTTATTTATTTTTGGGACAGAGAGAGACAGAGCATGAACGGGGGAGGGGCAGAGAGAGAGGGAGACACAGTATCGGAAACAAGCTCCAGGCTCCGAGCCATCAACCCAGAGCCTGACGCGGGGCTCGAACTCGCGGACCGCGAGATCGTGACCTGGCTGAAGTCGGACGCTTAACCGACTGCGCCACCCAGGCGCCCCAAGTGGTGATCTTTTTAGTATACCGTGCTGTTTTACATGATGCAATCATATATGTCATTAATGATTTTTTAAGGTGCAGCATAGTGATAGATTACTAAACTTTATACTTCATTATTTTTCGCAGAACAGTGTAAGACTCAATCTGTTTTAATCTTGAGCAGGCTAATCAGGTGTTATGGTTAGTGGCAATAAATTAAGATTAGCATCAGATGTGTGAGATAGATACTATTATCTCAATTTACATGTGAGGAGATAGAAGCTAATAAAGATTTACTTAGGGTAATAGGTCACGTGTGTGGCAGAACCAGGAGTTGAACCAGGAGTTAAACCCAGATCTGTCTGATATCAAAACTCATTCTGTTAAAAATTGCGGTTGGGAAAAAAAGACTTGGTTGTCATTTAAAGATCTATAGATTAATGGATTAAAATTTTAAGAACAGTTGCGATTAGATGGATCCCTAAGAATATTGCATCAATCGTTTTATCTGTTTTTTAAAGCACCTCACTTCCAACCACAAATGATTTATTACTGAGGGCTTTGGTTAAGGATTTGTTTTTTTTTAAGTTTCACTACATAGATATAAAATTTTAAAAGTGCATGAGAAGAAATGACAGGGTTTCTACAAGTAAAATTAGAGATACAAAACATTAAATGCCAAAAAGAAGTTGAGAGTCGGGGCGGCGGGGGGGAAATATTTAAACAAATTTTTCAATATCTCATTAATTGGCAGAACATAAAATTCAGTATTCCGGATGAGTTAGTTTTCAAGAAGACTAAAATTTAATCCCTTTGAAGCCTAGTTATTAGCCATTTTATATGATAATCTTTTATGCATATATTCGTATTTCTAATGAATCACATGTTTCTGAAATTTCTGTTTTTTCAAGTGTGGTACACAGAAATGGGTTGAACTATTCCTGATTCCAAAGGGTCATTGTTAACATCCGACAGTCTTTGCTGTAACACACTGATATTGATGCCTTCGGGTTTTTTTGTTTTTTAAGGAATTTTTGCTGTATTTGAATGTCTGCTGCCCCATGTGTGTTCTACATATTACTTCTTCTTCCTCATCTCTTAAAACCTTGAGGTGATCAGATTATCTCACTTGTTCAATTAAGATTATAGTAGCTGTGAGAATTGGATGTGGTCTGAGGGATAAATGTTAAATCTTGGTTTTCCTCCTTCACCCACGCTTCCATGTCATTTTTAATTTGTAAGTTATTTCTGTGATCTGAATACTTTGGTCAGAAACAACAGTTAAATAAATGGGCTCCTGCTTGGTTGGCAAAGTAGTTATCAGAGGTAGCAACGAAGCGATCAGAATACTTGAAGAAAATGTATAAATATAATTTGAATAATCTCTGAATAGAAATGGTCTTTCGGGGTGGGGTGCCTGGGTGGGTCAGTCGGTTGAGTGTCATGATCTTGTGGTCTGTGAGTTCAAGCCCCGCTTCAGGCTCTGTGCTGACAGCTCAGAGCCTGGAGCCTGCTTCACATTCTATGTCTCCCTCTCTCTCTGACCCTCCCCTGCTCATGTTTGGTCTCTCTCCCTCTTTCTCTGTCAAAAATAAACGTTAAAAAAAAAAATTTTTTTTTTTTTTAAAGAAAGAAATCGTCTTTCAGAATTTGAAACAAGGCTTAGAACCTGGAAAATAAAAAGTTGATAAATGCAAAATGTTAAAACAAAATTAGCATGACATAAGTCCATGACTGTTTTCTCTGGCCCTGGAGGAAAGAAATAGGACTTAGAGACTGAAGCTTCAGTGATTAATTTTGCAGTCATTAAAATGATTTGAAAACAAAACTTTGTTCAGAGTGAACAGGTGTGGAGTATTTTTTTTTTTATTTGTTGTTTATTTTATTTTTTTGCCCAGTATCTAAACATAGAATGTGTAGGGATTCTGTCATTACATATGTCCCTGTGGCCTTCTGGCTCCATGGTGGAAGTCACAGGGGCAGTTGTTCCTCTTCTGTCTCCTGGTAGCTTGCGTTGCCACAGCATATTCCCAACACTGATGATAAAATTGAATTTGCTTGCTCCATATTCAAATTCCTAGGCTAAAGTATCTGATTTGCTGAGTTTAAATCAAGCTACACCCAGATTGCCTTTCAATACATTGCTTCTCTGGGAATTGACTGGGATATGGATTTAGAAATTAGTATTTTTTGGATGGTTGTCCTGTTTCTCTGCCTTCTCTTGCTAGAACTCGCATTTGTATGTCTTCTACATCAGCCCTCTTCTTTCCTTTTCTCTCTACTTTAGATCTGCCTTTTTGCTTAGAATTTCAGGAGTTTTTTCTCCCACTGTTATATTCCAATTTACTTTGATTCTGAATCTCTGCATATTTCTTTCTTTTTAAAATATGTTATGCTATTGCAGGGTGCCTGGGTGGCTTAGTCCCTTAAGCGCCTGACTTCGGCTCAGGTCATGATTTCACTGTTCAGGAGTTTGAGACCCGTGTTGGGCTCTGTGCCGACAGCTTGCTTCAGATTCTGTGTCTCCTTCTGCTCCTCCCCAACTCATGCTCTGTCTCTGCCTCTGTCTGTCTCTCAAAAGTAAATAAGCAATAAAAACATTTAAAATATGTTATGCTATTGGAAGGCATACCATTAGTTATTTCTCAAATGATGTTCATGATAGTTTTGGGATTTTTTTCCCTTCTTTTCCTTGCAAACTCTTTTTCCACTAAGTTATTTCTTACCTTTTGTTTGTTCTGGTCTTTCTTTTTTATGTTGATGCTTTCCTAATAGCTGGTGATCCTTGATTATAAATTTATACGTAAGAGTAGAGTTAATAGCTGATTTCAAGTTCTGTGTTACCAGTAGCATTCGTGAAGCGTTGTCTTCCTTGTAGAGGAATCTAGCTAGGTGACTGTAAGAGTGCCTCACATGTGGTAAATACTAGTTGAATAAACTAACGTATTACTAATTAGTGAGTCTCTTTCACTCTTTCTCCCAACGTACAACTACACAAAAGGCATAAATAATTCCCAGAGAACTTGCTTGTCTTTTCAGATAAGTTACGTTCTGAAGTTGTAAATATTTTATTAATTTTTGAACAGAAGTGTGAATTTTGTTTTCTCGTGATCATTTTTGGCTTAGTTTTCAGATAATTATTATCGTGCAGAAATGATTGATGCCCTTGCCAACTCTGTTACGCCTGCAGTCAGTGTGAATAATGAAGTTCGAACTTTGGACAACTTAAATCCAGATGTGCGACTTATTCTTGAAGAAATCACCAGGTTTTTGAATATGGAAAAACTTCTTCCAAGTTATAGACATACTATCACTGTCAGGTATGATGAAAGTTACTTGCTTTTGTAACTATAAGAGAAATTTATTCTCATTGTAGGAACTTAGGATATAAAAGAAAATTAAAATGCTATATGATTGTACCATCACAGATTATTACTGTTTTGGAGAATAGCCTTCTAAAATTTTCCTCTTGTAACTAAATACATTTTTTAATTATGTGACAGATGTTGTATATGTAGTTTTTGAATTATATCATAAACACTTTGTCATGTCTTCAGAAGTTCTTCATAAGCATTATTTTGGATGTCTACATACTCTTTTTATCCCATTGGATAGAGTATAAACATCTCTGTTGTTAAGCTTATTTAGATGCCTTTTCACTTCTGTCATCTTGTTAATAAATGGCTATCAAAAAATTCTATTTTTTTAGGAGTTTGCTAAAAAGTTGATTCACTGGTTCAGACATCACCACCAGTTCTCACTTTCCATATATGTTATCGACTAAATTACTGCAAAAAATTAATGCTACAAAATTTAAAAAGATGGATTCAAATCATATCAGTGTTTCAGTTTACTGTTAGAGATTAATTCCTAATGCCTGGGAAATAAGTTTGATACAAAATACTTTTATAAAAATATTTAACTGTAAATACTATGTTTCCTAGTTGTTTGAGAGCCATAAGAGTGCTTCAAAAGAATGGACATGTGCCAAGTGATCCCGCTCTTTTTAAGTCTTATGCCGAGTATGGACACTTTGTGGACATTAGGATAGCAGCTTTGGAAGCAGTCGTTGATTATACTAAAGGTAATGCTTTAGAAATATATGCTCAGGGTCCTTGAGTGGCTCTGTCAGTTAAGCATCTGCCTTCAGCTCGGGACATGGTATCACAGTTCCTGAGTTCAAGCCCTGCATTGGGCTCTCTGCTGGCAGCACAGAACCTGCTTTGGATCCTCTGTCTCCCCCACTGCCCCCCTTTCTGTCCCTCCCCAGTTCATTCTCTCTCTCTCTCTCTCTTTTTCTCTCTCTCTCTCTAAATAAATAAATAAATAAATAAATGTGTGTGTGTGTGTGTGTGTGTGTGTGTGTGTATATGCATGCTCATATCATTTCAGAAATGTTTACTATTTAAAGCTGTCTTCATTATTGGGGTTGCATATTACAAACAATATGAGATATTTAAATTTTAAATTGAAAGAATTTTTGATAAATGTAGAACTTTTATAAGAATTAATAAGTGATAGAAAATAATAAAATTACAGATATCTTTGGTCTTTTAAGAAATCAGTGTATCATTCTATAGGTTTAATTCCATGTTATTAAACTAGAAGAAGATTTTGGGGAAATTTCTAATTAAGCACTCAAGAAAACATCTTGTGCCTTTCAAAAGTTTGTGAAAGTAGAACAAGATACGTACACAGAAGTCTCCATAGGGGGATTAGGCAAGGCTTTGTGAAGGTGAAGAAAACATAAGACAAAAAAATGAATAAAACAATATTATATATCTAAAACATTTAAAAAGATACAGGGCAGAAAAATAAAGAGATGAAAATATTAAAAATAAGTCATAAAGAATAGAGCGAGTAGAAGAAAAGCAATAATCCAAAAAATAATAGAGTACTAAGAAAGGGTATGAATGAAACTTCCTAAGCCAGAGTCTGATAAAATTTAAATTTGAAGGTTAGGGAAAGAATGTGTAAGTTCTTAGGAATATCAGAACTCAGTTATTATATAGGATAAAAGAATAATGTAACCTGTGACTTCTTCACAATATGAAGAGTTCAAAAGACCATAAACAAATAGCTAACACAATGTTTAGGGAAAACTGCAATCCTGCATTCTCTTTTTTGCCCAATTGTTACTCACATAGACTTAGATTAAAGACTTAGATGTACATTTCCTATGTAACATTCTTAAAATTCCCAGAGAATTCCCAGCTGACCTGGAAGTGAATCACATTATAACTCAAGATTGGTGAAAGTGTGAAATGTGACTATGCCTGTAAAATAAAGAACTGAGCCTAGGGGCGCCTGGGTGGCTCAGTCGGTTAAGTGTCCGACTTCAGCTCAGGTCATGATCTCGCGGTCCGTGAGTTCAAGCCCTGCGTCGGGCTCTGTGCTGACTGCTGAGAGCCTGGAGCCTGTTTCAGATTCTGTGTCTCCCTCTCTCTCTGACCCTCCCCCGTTCATGCTCTGTCTCTCTCTGTCTCAAAAATAAATAAACGTTAAAAAAAAATTAAAAAAAAAAAAGAACTGAGCCTAAATATTTGTTAACATGGTTGGACAATTTAATGGAAACTTCAAAAATAATTCCTTAAAAACAACATGCAAATATAAGAAATATGTCATTTTAATTTACATCTAGAATTTCAGATTATTGCACCTAAATATGGGAAGAGTAAAGAAGGTAGAGTGTGTTGTACTTCTCATCTGACTATGGAAAGAGAAGGAGTGGTTAATTTTAATATGTTAATAGAAGAAATATACTCAAATTTTTATAATTTTTTTGTAAATTTCAGAAGTATGTGTATAGTCAAATTATAAAAGGGTAAGAACAAAGTGTGTATCTTATATATGTTGAGCTAAGTTCAGAAAGGACGGTCATTTGTTCTTTTTATTGAGGGTTAAAATAATTCTTTTAAGAAGTGGTGAAAAACAGTGATCCTCTATCCCTCTATCAATCTTCAGTTTTGATTTGACATTTTACCAATTTGTGAAATCTAGAAGTTCTGAGATTTACCAAATATGCCAGTATTTCCAACCTTCTTTCCTAAGGGACATGAGTGATGTTTACTGTCAAATAACTACAAAGATTTCATGCATTAGTACTACCTGAAATGAAATAGAATGCTAATATTGTCATTTCCAAAAGAATGCTAAGTCAATAAGTACTTAATTGAGAAGTGCTTTGGTGTTATCCATGAATCTAGATCATTAGAAAGTAAAAAAATGGAAGATATTAGAAATAAAATTCTGATAATAAAGCTTTTCAAATCATAAAAGCATAACTTGTTGAAAAGGTGAATGGAAATAGCTAACAAATGACTTTATTGAGGTATATTTATAGCACGATTTTATGTGTTACTGAAAAGTTAAGGCTGCTCTTTAGTCTCAAGTGAAAGAAACCACTTGGGTAAAAACAGTTTTTCATATTGTATACTGTAATATAGTTGAGGTGCCATTGGGTATCAAGTTTCCCTATAATTTGATTTAAACATCTAGAAACACAGTTTTATTTAAACATATTTTTCCATTTAGAATTGCTCATCTTTAATTTAGGGTTTTTAATATAATTTGCTTTATCTTGTACTTGTCATTGATTTGAACATTAGTGAAAAATATGCACTTGGTTCTGTTTTACGTTTTGGCTATATGAATGAATGAAATTTACAAAGTGACTTTTCCTACGGAAAATGTAAGAAGGTGCGTACAGCTTTCAACTCTGAAGACGGCTAAGGCATAGCCCTAAATATTAAGTGTAAATTCCCTCCTTGTCCCTTACTATTTCATTTGTTATAATTAGAAGCAAATATATTTCTTAAGTTAGAGAAAGACAAATACATGATTTCACTCATGTGGACTTTAAGAAGCAAAACCGATGAACATAGGGGAGGGAAAGGAAAAATAAGATAAAAACAGGGAGCAAACCATAAGGAGAACAAACTGTGGGTTGCTGGAAGGGAGGGGTGTGGGGGGATGGGCTAAATAGGTGATGGGCATTAAGGAGGACACTTGTTGGGATGAGTACTGGGCATTGTATGTAAGGGATAAATCACTAAATTCTACTCCTTAAACCGTTACTACCCTATATGTTAACTAACTTACTAACTTGGGTTTAAATTAAATAAAAATAATAAATAAATAAAATATTTCTTTATTTTTATTTTCAGTGGACCGGAGTTACGAAGAACTGCAATGGCTACTTAATATGATTCAGAATGACCCTGTCCCCTATGTAAGGTTAGTTTTTGTGCTTATACTATTTTGATTTTACAAGTCCTAAAGTAAATTGAATAATTTTGGAAGATTATATATGAACAAAACAAGTTTTTATTATTTTCAAAAATAGAGGAATACGTTATTCATTTATTGTCTTTTTTATGTTTTTTTTTTTAATTAGATATGCTTTTGGAAAGACATTTTTAAAAACACGATTTGTTTCCTCTTTTTTTTTTTAATGTTTATTTTTTGAGAGAGAGAGAATGAGCATGAGCAGGCAAGGGGCAGAGAGAGAGAGGGAGACACAGAATTCCAAGCAGGCTCCAGTCTCTGAGCTGTCAGTACAGAGCCTGACATGTGGCTTGAACTCACAAACTATGAGATCATGACCTGAGCCGAAGTCAGAGGCTTAACTGACTGAGCCACCCAAGCACCCCCAAAAATATATTGCTAATAAAGTTTATTCCCTGCAATTTTACATACAACTTCTATTATAATTTAAAGAAAAGCTTATATAGCAGTTTGTACTGTACATGGTATATCCCTTATGTGCTGATTGATTCAGTCTGTTTTAAAAGTGAGAAAAGTGTCTTGGTGTATTTCATTTGTTCCTTTCTATCTCATATAAATCTCAATTTTTATTACATAGACTTAGTATTTAAAAAGTATAATATAATATTTAAAATTTAGAAAATAAGGGAAAATAGAAGAAAATCCCAGTCCTGACATAATAGCAGTTTTCATTTTTGTCTTTCTTCTAGTCTTCATTGTCTTTACTTCTGCTGCTTTTGCAAAGTAGGATGTTCATAGTATATTTGAATAGGATTAAATTTTTGACCATGTCTGTCTTCCTTTCTTTGTACATGTTAGGCATGTAAATTTTTGTTCATTTGTTTTAAGATTATGACTTCATAAAATAAAATTTGAGTCATTGAGAGTAATTTAGATTATAGTCCTTCCAGTTAAGCTGCTCTTTTTTTTTTAAGTTTATTTATTTATTTTGAGAGAGAGGGAGAGAGAGAATCCCAAGCAGGCTCTGCACCATCAGTGCAGATGCCTGGCATGGGGCTCACCAACCATGAGATCATGACGTGAGCTGAGATCAAGAGTCAGAGGCTAACCGACTGAGCCACCCAGGTGCCCTACAGTCCCTCCAGTTAGAAACAAGAGCATAGACCTAAAGATGTTAATTATCTTCCTCAACTTTACATATAGGTTGGCAGAGAGTTTTCTTTTAAAAAGTCAAACTGCTTTCTAACCTCACTGAATTGCATCTGGGCATGAGGAGTCCATCTAAGAGATTACAGCTTCCTAACAAAGACATTGTCTTTACCAACAGTTGTTTTTCAAGTTGGTTGTAACAGTGAGTTCTTGGTTAAGTCACCTTATTCAGTGGTTTATGTTTTACATTTCCCTTCCCACTTCCCTTCTCTCTTCCCTCCCCTCTTTCTTCCCTAACCCCAACCCAACCCTAACTATTTCAGGTGCTTATTATATACATATCTTTGTATGAAGTTTTGCTGTTAATTATTTCATAGTTCTTGATTTGTGATGTAAATTGTAATTTAAGTGATTTTTCCTTGTGATTGAGGTGTACTAAAAGGTAAGGTTGACATGGACAAAAATACTCATCCATTCTAAGGTACATATTTATATAATAAATAAAAAAGAGGATAAGCAGGAAACCAGCCTCATCTCTTATCTGACAGAGTTCATGCATTTGAAAATTTATAAGATCCTATTGATAGCAGGTAGGAACAGAACTTATAAATACAGTATAAACAAAGCTCATCATGTATTCATTTCTGTTTTCAGTTCACAACATCAGAACTAACATTAAAGCGTGTATTTCTGAGATCAGGGAATTATGTTTTGAAGACCATTTTTAGCAGATTATAATACTATGTAGTATTTAAAGTTGCCCTATTGTTAAATTATATGCTATGTGATTTAAATGATTGCTTTTGAAATACTGTTGTGAAACAGTGAAGAGCACTGTTATTTATAATCTGAACTGAAAATCTGTTTAAAGATGTATTTCATGATTATATTTGACATTTTTCTTCTTAGTTGATGTGATTCATTTATGTCATCAGTAGGGAACCTCTTAGCCTGTACTTAATATCATCTAGTCTGTAGTTACATTCTAGTTAAAAAATTCAGCACTTCTTTGAAAAATCTTTAATGTTAATGGTCAGAGGATAGAAGTGTTACCATGTGGCAGTTAATATATGTGTGTATTTTTTGGTATCTTGGGACATCTGTCTATATTTTTGTGTTTTCTGCTGTGTTTTTTATTTTATTTTTTAATTAATTTATTTATTTTGGGAGAGAGAGAGAGCGCACATGCACACGAGCAGGGGAGAGGCAGAGAGAGCATCCCAAGCAGGCTGTGCAGTGTGCATTTTGAGAGAGAGGGAGCATTGTCTGAAGTAGGGCTCAAACTCATGAACTGTGACATCATGACCTGAACCGAAGTCAAGACTCAGCTTAACCAACTGAGCCACCCAGCAGGCACCCCATCTTCTGTGTGTTTTATACTTTGAATAGGAACTCTATCCTTTTTTCTTTGTTCCCATCATTACTCTTTCTCTCTTTTTCTCTCTTTCTTTCTTTCTTTCTTTCTTTCTTTCTTTCTTTCTTTCTTTCTTTCTTTCAGATATAATTGACATAACGTTATGTTGGTTTGGGCATATAACATAATGATTCGATACTAGTAAATATTGGGAAATGATCGCCATAATAAGTTAACTGCCGTCACTGTACATAGTTACACATTTTTTTTCTTGTGATGAGAACGTTTAAGATCTACTCTCTTAACTTTCAAATATGCAACACAGTATTAACTATTGTCACCATGCTGTATAATACATCTTTATGACTTACAACTGGAGGTTTGTACTCTGATCTGCTTCATCCATTTTACCTCCCTTCACCCTGCAACCACCAGTCTGTTGTATTACTTTTTCTTTAACTCGGTAAGTAACCATAATACAGATCTGCTATGTTCTGCCATATTTATTGGATAGAATTATTAAAGATAGGTAGGGGCTCCTGGGTGGCTCCATGAGTGAAACGTTCAGCTTTGGCTCAGGTCATAATCTCATGATTCGCGAGTTCAAGCCTGGTGTCAGGCTCTGCACTGCTTTCTTTCTTTCCCGCTTTCTTCCCCGCTTATACCCTCTCTCTCTCTCTCTCTCTCTCAAAATAAATAAAGATTTAAAAAATTTTTTTAATAGGTAAATTTTTTTTTAATTTAAATTTTTTCTCTTAAAATCAGTGGCATTACTCTCTCCTACCCCAAACACAGCATTTTGTTTTTATGGCCCTTGGTTGATTTTTAAACTCCTAATGATAAAATGGCCTTCAGTGAGAATTAAATTTTAAAAATGTATGTTGATTTTCTCTGTCATTATTATCATATATATCAGAATTACTGGTTTTGGTAGAATTAGATAAAACTGAAGAATTCTGGGGTGAAACCTTAAAGTCTGGAGGAAAAAAACCCCAGATTACCTGTAATTACTCCTTGATGCTTTAGAGGTGAACGTGAATATTGTTTCTACAAGGATGCATCTTTGATTCCCTGTACTAGGTAATGTCCCTCAAGTCATGATTGCCCATAAAATCCTACAGTTCTTCCTAACCTTAAGTAAAGAAATACTTGCTATATATGTGTTAATTTTATAGCTGGAAATCTTTGATTATCTTTGCCGCATGGGAATAGAATTTCCAAAAAAACAGAGACCATGTTTCCTTTGGTCTCTGTTCTAGAACATAAGCATGGTCCCTTATATACATTTGATTCAGTACGTGTTAAGTGATTGGATGCAATTTTTTACTATTTCCTCTAATCATACAATTGGCTTTTTTCTAATCATATGTTTGTTTAAATGACGTCATATGTTAAAGAGAAGTGCTTTTATCTCTGTGTTGACAACTGTATATAGAAAAAAGCTTTAAGGTGTTTATTTTGAATTGTGTGGGGAAGTTCTCAGTCTTTCATGTTAGTTTGATGTTTGATGTTTTTATTTTTTTAATTTAAATCCAAGTTAGTTAACATACAGTGTAATAATGATTTCAGGAGTAGAATTTAGTGATTCATCACTTAAATCTAACACCCAGTGCTCATCCCAGCAAGTGTCCTCCTTAATGCCCCTCACCCGTTTAGCCCATCCTCCCACCCAGCACCTCTCCAGCAACCCTGTTTGTTCTCTGTATTTAAGAGTCTCTTATGGTTTGTCTTCCTCTCTGCTTTTATATTATTTTTGCTTCCCTTCCCTTATGTTCATCTGTTTTGTTTCTTAAATTCCACATGAGTGAAATTATATACTTGCCTTTCTCTAACTGACCTACTTCATTTTGCTTAGCATAATAATACTCTACTTCCATCCACATTATTACAGATGGCAAGATTTCATTCTTTTTTTTTAGCTGAGTAATATTCCATTGTATGTATGTATGTGTATGTACTTATGTATGTTTATACATACACACATACCAAATCTTTATTCATTTATTAGTCAATGGACATTTGGGCTCTGTCCATACTTCGGCTATTGTTGATAGTACTGCTATAAACATTGGGGTTCATGTGCCCCTTCAAATCAGCAGTCCCGTATCCTTTGGATAAATACCTAGCAGTGCAATTGCTGGGTTTTCGGGTAGTTCTATTTTTAATTTTTTGAGGAACCTCCGTACTGTTTGTCAGAGTGGCTGCACCAGTTTGTGTTCCCATCAGCAGTGCAAAAGGGTTCCTCTTTTTCCACATCCTCACCAACATCTGTTGTTGCCTGAGTTGCTCATTTTAGCCATTCTGACAGGTGTGAGGTGGTATCTCATTGTGATTTTGATTTGGATTTCCCTGATGAGTGATGTTGAGCATTTTTTCATATGTCTTTTAGCCATCTGGATGTCTTCTTTGGGCAAGTGTCTATTCATATCTTCTGCCCATTTCTTCACTGGATTATATGTTTTTGGGGTGTTGAGTTTGATAAGTTCTTTATAGATTTTGGATACTAGCCCTTTATCTGATGTGTCATTTGCAAATGTCTTCTCCCATTCTGTCGGCTGCCTTTAGTTTTGCTGATTGTTTCCTTCGCTCTGCAAAAGCATTTTATCTTGATGGGGTTCCAATAGTTCATTTTTGCTTTTGTTTCCTTGCCTCTGGAGATATATCAAGTAAAAAGTTGCTGCATCCAAGGTCAGAGAGGTTGTTGCCTGTTTTCTCCTCTAGGATTTTGACGGTTTCCTGTCTTACATTTAGGTCTTTCATCTAAGAACCTAAGAAAGTGGTCCAGCTTCATTCTTCTGCATGTCGCTGTACAGTTTTCCCAACACCTCTTGCTGAAGAGGCTTTTTTCCATTGGATATTCTTTCCTGCTTTGTCAAAGATTAGTTGGCCATACATTTAGCAGTCCATTTCTGGGTTCCTTATTCTGTTCCATTGATCTATGGTCTGTTTTTGTGCCAGTACCATACTGTCTTGATACAGCTTTGTAATACAACTTGAAGTCCAGAATTGTGATGTGTCCAGCTTTGGTTTTCTTCTTCAGGATTGCTTTGCCTATTCAGAATCTTTTCTACTTCCATATAAATTTTAGGATTATTTGTTCTAGCTCTGTGAAGAGTGCTGGTGTTATTTTCATAGGGATTACATTGCATGTGTAGATTGCTTTGGGGTAGTATCCACATTTTAACAATATCCTTCCAATCCATGAGCATGGATAGTTTGATGTTTTAAACGTAGTAATAGGGTTGTCCACTTTAATTGTATAGTTTTCTCTCAGTAAAAGATTTTTAGATTGTAGGTCAGTTCTTCATTAATATATCTTGAGAACTAAACTAAATAAATGCACTTAAGTTAAGCTAGATAGTCACCTGACAAATTACTAATACTTTTTTTCTTCATAAAGTTTGCTGTTCATTTTACAAGTTTGATAAGATAGAGAAATAATCTAGATGCATAATTGTTAAATAAATAAATCTAGGTGTACTATTTTTTTTTTTAATTTTTCAACATTTTTATTTATTTTTGGGACAGAGAGAGACAGAGCATGAACAGGGGAGGGGCAGAGAGAGAGGGAGACACAGAATCGGAAACAGGCTCCAGGCTCCGAGCCATCAGCCCAGAGCCTGACACGGGGCTCGAACTCACGGACCGCGAGATCGTGACCTGGCTGAAGTCGGACGCTTAACCGACTGCGCCACCCAGGCGCCCCTAGGTGTACTATTTTTAAACTAAAATGAAGTTTACGTTTTTTAAAATTACAGTTTCCTTTCAGTGGGCATGACTTTTTAAAATACTCATATAAATTTGGAAAAATATCAAATCACATTAAGAAGAAAACTTTCAAAAAGCCTGTAATTATTTTAACCAGAAACACTTAACATTTTGGAGTTTTGTTTTACACTTATTTCTGTGCATGTATATACTTTTTACATTGATAGGAAGAACTACTATATTCTCATTATAATGGGTAGGGATTATATTTAAAATAACATGGAATGATATTATGGTTTTGGAATCAAGCATACATATGATTACAGCATATCACTTCCTCAAGAGACACACATATGTCCTGTGCTTTTTCTCTTGAGAGATTTTGAGCATGTTTTTGGTTTTGATTTGACTCCATTTCTTATTGGTAGTGATTGGCAATAGATTGGACTAGCCTACCAGGAAAATTCTCAACTGTTTAAGGAAATAATAGGATGTTTTTGCTGCTATGAACTTGACATGATCCTATGACTTTCTCAAGATTTGCTTTAGATCTGTTCTAGTTGTCTGAAGCATATGCTTATTCTGAATTTTTATGTTTAATCTCTGTAAAATTAAGAACAAAATTCTCATTGTTTTCCCTTAAACCTATCTCCTCTGAGTATTGCTTTGGATGTTTTGTCATTTATAAATACTTTGTAAAAGCCTTTCTTCTATTATCTAAACTTTAGAGAAAAACAAAACTTTTGATGAAATGTTTAATTTGATAAAAGTAATATATGTACTGATCATTATTGCTCTTTTAGTGATCAAAGACCTCCTCAGTGCACTCCTTACAATTCATTGGCTCGGCTGTCAAGGGTTTATAATGATCTGAGTAAATACCATAAAGTTCTATCAGTTGGGCCCTCCCACTTTGGTATTTGGGGTAGCTGGGAAAGCAGCCAGATAGAAACTTAAGTTTTCTTCTTAATGCAAATTAAAAGTATAACAGCATTAACATGCTCTAAAGAACAAACTCATCCATATTTTTAAAGATTATTTACCTGTAATACTGGTCTATTCTTATAGATAGATTTTGAGATCCTTAAGGACAGGAATTGTGTTTATTTATAAAGGTACAAAAATATGGATATGACATATCCATGAAGATAAATATCCCTTTTACATTACCCATCTGCAAATTACATCTATAATCCCATTTCACTTTTTGTTCTCATAGCTTTTCAATAGTCTTTTATACAGTCTTAAAATTTCAAAGCACTAAAAGATAGTAAAGAGAGTAAAAGATAGTAAAAGAGAGTCCATCTCTTTTAGTTTTATAGACATGAAATTGAAGCCAAAAGGGGTTAAGTGTCTTAAGCTGCAACCTAGTAGTTTCACTTTCTTCCCATTTCTTTTTTAAGTACAAATCCAGTTTGATGCCTTACCACCAACAATTAAATATAAAAACTTCCTGGGTTCACCATTAAGGTTTTGCTAATCTCATTTATAATTATAATCTAAGTTTCTTTCTTCTCCAGTTATATCCAAGCATCCCATTACTCCGTGGTCTTGAATCTCTTGAGCCCAGGCCTGGCTCTTATCCCTGCACTAAATGCTAGGCTATGGCCATAGCTTCCTTGCTTCTCCTTTTCTTTATCTTTTTCTCTGGCATCTCCTACTCATAACACTGGACATTTTCTTTTTCCAATTTTGTTTTGGTCACATTTCCCTATTTTTAGAAGACTACAGAAGTGTTCAGGTAGCCTCTCACAAGAAGTAACTCTGAGTAGTGGAATTTCACTGTTACCCTCCATGAGGATACTTTTACTAATGAACTCTTCTAAATTTCAGCTCATTTTGAGGAAACCTTTTTGTGTGGTCTCCATATTTTAAATGCTTCTGCACATCTCCATGCTTTACAAAGATACCATAAGAATGCAGTTTATATTCATTTTATTATTTCAGTGTAGACTTCTTGGCCTGTATGTGATCTCCCCCCACCCCTCCACCATGTAAAGATTTTTCTATTTACTTACCAGTCTGTCTTTAAAAATTTTTCAAGGGATGGGGACATGGGTGGCTCAGTCAGTTAAGCATCCGACTCTTGATTTCTGCTCAGGTCATGATCTCACAGTTCATGGGATCGAGCCCTGCGTTGCACTGGCAGTGTGGAGTCTCCTTGGGATTCTGTCTCCCTCTCTCTCTGCCCCTTCCCTTGTTCATGTGCACATGTGTGCTTTCTCTCTCTCTCTCAAAATTTAAAATAAACACTAAAATATATATATATTAAAAAAATTTCTAGGGAATATAAAATGTTCATTTTAGAAATGAATAGGAAAGGTTGGTTAGGAATACATAGAGTCAGTTTTAAAAGACCTCGTTGTACATAAGGCCATTTTAGAAAGAACAAACCCACTAGAATTTTTTTAGTGGATTAACAATAGTAAATATTTAGGATGTTTAAGATAATGTCTTTGAAATGAAATTAAACTTAAACACAAAGGTAGATGTAAGAAGAGAGGATAAAATAGGAAGGAGGAACTACAGAAAATTTTTAAATGTGTTTCATGGTCAGCAAAAGTTTGCTGACATAAGATTCTATCTTTATCTTTCAGACATAAGATTCTAAACATGTTGACTAAGAACCCACCATTTACTAAGAACATGGAATCTCCCTTATGTAATGAAGCCTTGGTAGATCAACTTTGGAAACTTATGAATTCTGGTGAGACAGCAGTAGCTTTTAAAAAATTTTTATTATTAGAATATTTTCATTTTACAACAGGTTTTCGTACTTAAGGAACTATGGTTAATCTTTTGTCTTTTTTTTTTTTTTCTTTAAGAAGGATACTTATCACATCTTCCTTCACAGTGGTGAGCATGATAATATTTACTAAGGGTATATTCACTCATTTTGCCTCACAAGGTGGTTGAGGAAACAAAAATATTCATTTATGTGGAAGTATCCCAAATGTTCAAAGAGCTGTAAACATGAGTCTGCAAAGTATTATTATTGTTATTTTTATTTCAGAAGATTACACAGTGGAAAAATAGGTCTAGTGACCTTTCCCAGAGGTAACCAATTTCTTGTGTATCCTTTCAGGAACAGCACATGTTGTTATTGTTGTGCATGCTGGAGACCGTGGTATCTCATCACAGTTTTGCTCTATTTGAATGAGGTCAAAGGGCAGGATAGCCTAATAGTGCTCTTCAGTACTAGACTCTGGAACCAGTTTGATGAGGGTCACATCTCAGCTGAATGATTTACTCAGTGTGACTTGTCTAAGCCTTTGTTTTTCTGTTTATGAAATGGAGATGATGGTACCTACTTCTGCACACTGAAAATTAAATGAGTTAATATTTGTAAAGCACAGTGTATTCATATCAAGTGCCCAAAATGTTGTTAAATTTATGTAGTGATGACATCATTATGCTTCTCAAATATTTGAGCTGTATGTAGTTCCTATTTTGTAAGTCTTTCATATTCTTTGCCAATTGAATTTTTTGGTCTTTTCCAATTGAC
Source organism: Lynx rufus (assembly GCF_022079265.1). NCBI lineage: Eukaryota > Metazoa > Chordata > Mammalia > Carnivora > Felidae > Lynx > Lynx rufus. The sequence goes on along the minus strand of NW_025814826.1, from coordinate 48,982,781 downwards.
TTGTAAATGTTGTATATATTTAAAGAAAATTTGCCTTATGGCTCTGATGTGTTGAAATTGGATTACTGGTTTTGGTTTAAAATTCAGTTAAAAGGTAAATTTAACTGTTCTAGATAGATGGTGAGAGAGCAGTTGCTATTCTAGTATGTGTGTTACTTCATCTTCTCCTTACAATATTGGAAAATAACATGTCCTACTTGTTTTATTAGTGGCTACTTCACTAAATCACAACTAAATACCAAGTTCTGGTTCTTGAAAAAAAATTACTTACCAGCATTGTGATGTTAAGTAATTGCACGACTTCTGTCCCTCAATTTCATAATCATAGTGCAGTGCCCCAAGTAAAGACACCATAGTAGATATTTCGTTGAAATACAGTTGTATGGAACTTGTCCTCAGAGTATTTGGAAAACAGCACATAAACCAGTTTATATGATAAAGCTAAATTATTTTTCTAATGGTTTCCGTAATCCCTAGGAAAATGTTTACATGGTGTTTTATTTATATTTTGCTACTTGTGGTCACACTGAAGACTGTTATGATTACTGTCATTTAGATCCAGGGGATGAACACAAGGTCAGGAACTTGTAAAGGATTATTTAACAGTTAATATGTAGCACAAACTATACTGTGTTGAATGTATTCTTTAAAAAAATTTTTTTTAACGTTTATTTATTTTTGAGACAGACATAGAGTGTGAGCGGGGGTGGGGCAGAGAGAGGGAGACACAGAATCCGAAGCAGGCTCCAGGCTCTGAGCTGTCAGCACAGAGCCCGATGTGAGGCTCGAACTCACGAACCACAGGATCATGACCTCCGCCAAAGTCGGAGGCTTAACCGACTGAGACACCTAGGCGCCCCAGTGTGTTAAATATATTCTTAACAAGAGTGCTTGATTCCACAACTGAGATGGATTGTAACTTTGAGGAAGGCATAATGAAATACAAAGAATCTTACCACCGTCTAAGGAAGATTTCTTGAACAAAATAAATATACATTTAAGATTAATGGAACAATTCTTTAAGACATTTGAAGCCCATTGGAAGGTTGTGGTTATACAAATTCAAGCTCTGATTGATGCTTAGTATTTAATTTTGATAGTGTTCACTGTGAAACACAGTTGCTGCTTTGGGTTGGAATTTTCTATGACAGTAATGTAAACAAAACAGATCTGTGAGGTTGTGGTCATAAACAATTTACTGCTCAGCTCTTCAGAGCTATAAATTAGATGGGAGCAGTATGAACAGTGGGAGTGGTGTGAATAGTTGGGAGAGGTTTTTTGTTTTGTTTAGTGTTTTGGGAGAACATTGGACGTTGGGGGACAGTGGTTAGAGGATTGCTCATTTCCCTTCCACACCTGAGCCTCTGAGATACATGAATGAATCCGATCTAGGAAATCCCCTTTTTTGCTTAATTTTTAAAATTTCTTTTTTAAAAATTATAATGGTAATATAATCATGTTACAGAGTTTTATCTGAACAAAAAGAAGAAACAGTATATTTGGCCTATAGGGAAAAAACGTTGTGCGTAGTTTTAATGAAGGTTTAAAAATAGCATTCTATCATAATAATTTTTCATATTACTACGTTATCTTCTTACTAGTAATCGTTTTAAGAAATTATAATGAGAATTCTTTTGTAACAAGGAGGTAGGCCATCATCTAAGTCCTTAAACCTGCTGAACTCTGTCTGCCCCTCACTCCCTATTGGGGCTCCTGGGTTATATGGTCATTTGAGATAAACATTATCTTGATTTACATATGTAAATCAAACTGTAGACAGTAGGGGTTTAATTAAATACATTTATTTATTTCTGTCCTATTCCAAACTGGATTTGAGATGTCTTGACTTTGCATAGTTATATAATTTGGTGAACCCATTTGAAGTAGCATAGGGAGACAGTACCATGGCAGTTAAGAAAAGATCATCTTAGAATAGGTGGTCATCAGATGCTTTTGAAGAATCAAAGTTTGCTTGCTTAGCTGGTTTCAGAAATTTCTCAGTAAGATAGTAATTTTGGTAGGATACATAGTATTAGAATTTTGAAAATTGTGGGGCACTTGGATGGCTCAGTCGGTTAAGCATCCGACTTCAGCTCAGATTATGATCTTGCGGTTTACGAGTTTGAGCCCCACATCAGACTCTGTGCTGACAGCTCAGAGCCTGGAGCCTGCTTCAGATTCTGTCTCTCTCTCTCTCTCTGTCCCTCCCCCTACCTCACGCTCTGTCTCTCTCTCTCAAAAATAAATAAAAACATAGCCAAAAAATTTTTTTAGAAAAAATAATTTTTAGAAAAAATATTTTTGAAAATTGAAATTTGAGAATAAGACTAATTATATGAACTTCTATTCATGTTCTTTTTTCTTTCATCTATCACTCAATGAATATTAGTAATACTCTTTTTAGAAATATACTAGGGAGACTTAGAGCTGAAAGTTACCAAGAGGGACACCTGGTAACTGAGTCATTCTAATGGCCATGTGCTGGAAGCAAGGTTCCCAGACTTCTGTTTTTGAGATCCTAGACTGACTGCCTGGTGTCTAAGACTCTCTGTTTGGTGTATGGTAGCTCCACTTAGCCTTATGTTCTGGGTGCTGCTCTGGTATCATCCCAACGGTTTTGTTTTAAAGCTTCATTTATTTTTTTTTAATAAAAAAAATTTTTTTTAAGTTTGTTTATTTTGAGAGAGGTAGAGTGTGTGTGTGTGTGCGTGTGTGTGTGTGTGCATGCATGTGTGCGTGCAAGTGGGAGAGGGGCAGAGATAGAATCCCAAGCAGGCTCTGTGCTGCTAGCACAGAGCCATTGGGGGGCTCCAACTCACCAACCAGGAGATTATGACCTCAGCTGAGATCGAGAGTCAGCAACTTAACCTGTTGAGCCACCCAGGTGCCCTCAACAGTTTTTGTTTCAAAGGTACGCACACACACACGCAGAGCTATCTATGTATGTACACATACGTACAGACATCAAATATCTTGCCCCATTTTTTAGTTTAATTTTCCCCTGTAACTTTTTCTCCCCAAACTTTTGTTTTTAAATTTTTCAAAGTTTAGGGGCACCTGGGTGGCTCAGTCGGTTAAGTGTCTAACTTTGGCTCAAGCCACGATCTCATGGTTTGTGAGTTCAAGCCCTACACTGGGCTCTGCACTGAGAGTGCGGAGCCTCCCTGGGATTCTCTCTCAGTCTCTCTCTCTCTGCTCCTCCCAACTCACTTGCACATGTGTGTGCTCTCTCTCAAAATAAACTTCAAACAAAAATTTACAAAGCTTAGAAAAATCTTAAGAATAGTACAGTGAATGGCTGTGTATTTTCATCTTGGGTTATTAGTTGTTAACTTTTTACCATATTTACTTTGTTTCTTTTTCCTTTCTTTCTTTATACATACCTCTTTTTTTCCTGAATTGTTTGAAAGTAAGTTGTATCATGATGCTATTCCCAAAATACTTTAGTGTATATTCCTATGAATAAGGACAATCCTCAATATTGTTAACACACCCTACTCCAATATATATCTGATATTCAGATTTCTTTGTCTCCCAAAATGTCCTTATAGTTCCCATATAGCTTTTACAATAATAATGTTCCTCATAAAGAGTAAACATTTTTAAACAAACATCTTTCACATTATATGATCTTTGTTCTTAGTGGCTTTAAGAATCTTAATTAGGTGTTTTTTTTTTTTAATGTTTTTTTTTGAGAGACAGCACGTGTACACTTTCAGGGGAGGGCCAGAGAGAGAGGAAGACAGAGAATCCTAAGCAAGTTCTGTGCTGCCAGTGCAGAGCCTGTCACAGGGCTTGATCCCATGAACTATGAGATCATGGTCTGAGTTGAAATCAAGAGTTGGATGCTTAACCGACTGAGCCACCCAGGTGCTCCTAAGTAGATTTATTTTTAATCAAAATATCACATTGTTCGCGGGCAGTTCTTTTTAAAGGCTTCAGGTATTCATTTATTTATCATTTCTTGAGCACCAATTTGCCACTGTACTGTGTTTTGTGTGTATCAGATACTTTGTGTTAACTTAGTGTACTAGAAAGAGAGGCATAGGAACAGATAAATTATAATACAAATAGATAGTTACTGAAATAAAGCGAAGAGCAAAGTACTCTAGAAACCTGAAGAACAGAACCATGAGCCCTGCCTGGAATGGCAGAATGTTCATGGGGTAGTGACATTTGAGATATCTCTTGAAGAGCGCAAAAGAGTTTGCCACACGAGAAAGACATTTTAGGTAAGTCTCAAGTTCTGAAAGGATGTTTGGCAGATGGTATTATCTGGAAAAATAGATTAGGATGCAAAAGTGAAAGGCCTTAGGAGTTGACATTTTATTTATCCTGTATACAGTGGGGAACAGGTGGAGTTATGACCTGACTGGCTTCTATTAGATGTATATACTTGTTTCCACACAATGATTTTCCTTTCCCAACAAAAAAGGCTTTAAAATTCAGAACATATGAGATCCTACCTTTAATAGCTTTCTGTAAGATACTGGATTATAGACCAACATGACAATAATTTAAAAAAATATATTTAAAAATTAAAAACTTAGGAATTGGAGATTTTTACTGGTGCTTTACATTTCATTTAAAATATAAGTGCTTTCTCAAGTTTTACCTGTTAAACAGTGTTTTTTCATTTCTTAAGATAGAAGCCTGCATTGAAGAGATTGTATATTATTATGAAGGAAATTTTAGCTGTTACTTCCAAGCTGCTCTTTAGTGTTCGTCACATTACTGTAAGAATGACATGAAAACTTTTATGTAATTACTCAGGACATTGATGGCTGTTTACATCATACTTTTTAGTGTTTGGAAGTGTACAGCTAAACTCAAGGGGTAGAATGAAGGACAACTTCTAATTCAGTTTGGTGGGATTTGCCAAGTTTCAGAGTAAGAAAATAGACAATTTTGATATTAACATCAGAAGATTTCAAAGTTCTCCCCCTCTGTGTTTCTCCCGTAGAACACTCCTTGCTAGGAATAGGAATGGTCAAGAAAATGAAAACATATTAATGCATTTTTTTGTAGGAAATTATATATATATACATACACATGGATATGAATGAAATGTCTTCACTCAGTGTAATATGCATGGAGAGATCAGGACAGAACTAACCTGTGGCAGTTGTATTTGTCTGGCCCAACTCTTTAAAAATGTCCAAGCTTCTTTCATCTGTAAGAAATGCTGGGCTTTTGGAAAACAAAGGTTTCAAAGTGAGCTTTCTTCTTAGCAGCTTTTTATCTTAATTAGCTTTAGTAAGCAATGACTTCAGGAAATGAAGAGATTCTCTTTTTAGGCTCAGGTTTGCTGGTTTGGGGGTTGTCTTTAAGATATTTTATGATATGAATAGAGAACGTCAGTACTGGGTTCCTGCTTTCTTCATGAGTGTTGTCCTTCCGTCTCAAGTAAGCACGGTGGGTCCCAAAGTGTAACTACTAGTGAGGACGGAGCAGTCCACGTCTTAACTTGAGAGAAGAGAAGAATGTTGTTTTCACACATGTGAGGATTCCTTGCCATTTAAGTGATTGGGACCATTTCAGCTAGAAGAAGTTCTTCAAAATGCTGTCACTGAGGACAGAAATCAGGAGTTATTTCAGGGCCTCTTACTAAGGAATGGAAATGATTGCTTTCAAATCATAGAATTTGACCTGTGGGGATATTAAACACCATCTCCGTTCAGTGCTCTCATTTTAGGGCCCACCTCCTGACGTGCCCAGGATCACAGAGCTAACATAATTTGGCAGAAGTGTTTTCCTCACTATACCACTGAACTTAATTGCACTACAAATAATGACAACCATTTTAAGATTTTATTTCATGATTTTAAAATGTGATGGAGCTTTGATCTTTTTTTCTCTTTTGTAATTTTAACAGAAGTACTGCTATTCATTTTTTAGCTCCCTCTTACGAGCCCTAAATTTTCATTTTACAAATCAGTTTTTTTTAAATATGAAATTTATTGTCAAATTGGTTTCCATACAACACCCGGTGCTCATTCCAACAGGTGCCCTCCTCAATACCCATCACCCACCCTCCCCTCCCTCCCACCCCCCATCAACCCTCAGTTTGTTCTCAGTTTTTAAGAGTCTCTTATGGTTTGGCTCCCTGCCTCTCTCACTTTTTTTTTTCCCCTTCCCCTCCCCCATGGTCTTCTGTTAAGTTTCTCAGGATCCACATAAGAGTGAAAACATACGGTATCTTTCTCTCTATGACTTATTTCACTTAGCATAACACTCTCCAGTTCCATCCACGTTGCTACAAAAGGCCATATTTCATTCTTTCTCATGGCCACGTGGTATTCCATTGTGTATATAAACCACGATTTCTTTATCCATTCATCAGTTGATGGACATTTAGGCTCTTTCCATAATTTGGCTATTGTTGAAAGTGCTGCTATAAGCATTGGGGTACAAGTGCCCCTATGCATCAGCACTCCTGTATCCCTTGGGTAAATTCCTAGCAGTGCTATTGCTGGGTCATAAGGTAGATCTGTTTTTAATTTTTTGAGGAACCTCCACACTTTTCCAGAGTGGCTGCACCAGCTTGCATTCCCACCAATAGTGCAAGAGGGGTCCTGTTTCTCCACATCCTCTCCAGCATCTATAGTCTCCTGATTTGTTCATTTTAGCCACTCTGACTGGCATGAGGTGGTATCTGAGTGTGGTTTTGATTTGTATTTCCCTGATGAGGAGCGACGTTGAGCAACTTTTCATGTGCCTGTTGGCCATCCGGATGTCTTCTTTAGAGAAGTGTCTATTCATGTTTTCTGCCCATTTCTTTACTGGATTATTTGTTTTTCGGGTGTGGAGTTTGGTGAGCTCTTTATAGGTTTTGGATACTAGCCCATTGTCTGATATGTCATTTGCAAATATCTTTTCCCATTCCGTTGGTTGCCTTTTAGTTTTGCTGATTGTTTCCTTTGCTGTGCAGAAGCATTTTATCTTGATGAGGTCCCAGTAGTTCATTTTTGCTTTTAAGTCCCTTGCCTTTGGGGATGTGTCAAGTAAGAAATTGCTGCAGCTGAGGTCAGAGAGGTTTTTTTTCTGCTTTCTCCTCTAGGATTTTGATGGTTTCCTGTCTCACATTCAGGCCCTTTATCCATTTTGAGTTTATTTTTGTGAATGGTGTGAGAAAGTGGTCTAGTTTCATCCTTCTGCCTGTTGCTGTCCAGTTCTCCCAGCACCATTTGTTAAGGAGACTGTCTTTTTGCCATTGGATATTCTTTCCTGCTTTGTCAAAGATTAGTTGGCCATACGTTTGTGAGTGTAATTCTGGGGTTTCTATTCTATTCCATTGGTCTATGTGTCTCTTTTTGTGACAATACCATGGTGTCTTGATGATTACAGCTTTGTAGTAGAGGCTAAAGTCTGGGATTGTGATGCTTCCTGCTTTGGTCTTCTTCAAAATTACTTTGGCTATTCGGGGTCTTTTGTGGTTTCATACAAATTTTAGGATTGCTTGTTCTAGTTTCGAGAAGAATGCTGGTGCAATTTTGATTGGGATTGCATTGAATGTGTAGATAGCTTTGGGTAGTATTGACATTTTAACAATATTTATTCTTCCAATCCATGAGCATGGAATGTTTTTCCATTTCTTTATATCTTCTTCAATTACCTTCATAAGCTTTCTATAGTTTTCAGCATACAGATCTTTTACATCTTTGGTTAGATTTATTCCTAGGTATTTTATGCTTCTTGGTGCAATTGTGAATGGGATCATTTTCTTTATTTGTCTTTCTGTTGCTTCATTATTAGCATATAAGAATGCAGCTGATTTCTGTACATTGATTTTGTATCCTGCAACTTTGCTGAATTCATGTATCAGTTCTAGCAGACGTGGTGGAGTCTATCGGGTTTTCCATGTATAATATCGTGTCATCTGCAAAAAGTGAAAGCTTGACATCATCTTTGCCAGTTTTGATGCCTTTGATTTCCTTTTGTTGTCTGATTGCTGATGCTAGAACTTTCAACACTATGTTAAACAACAGCGGTGAGAGTGGATATCCCTGTCCTGGGTATCCTCCCTGGATATCCTGATCTCAGGGAGAAAGCTCTCAGTTTTTCCCCATTGAGGATGATATTAGCTGTGGGCTTTTTATAAATGGCTTTTATGATGCTTAAGTATGTTCCTTCTATCCTGACTTTCTCGAGGGTTTTTATTAAGAAAGGATGCTGATTTTGTCAAATGCTTTTTCTGCATCAATAGACAGGATCATATGGTTCTTTTCTTTTATTAATGTGATGTATCACATTGATTGATTTGCAAATGTTGAACAAGCCCTGCAGCCCAGGAATGAATCCCACTTGATCATGGTATATATAATTCTTTTTATATGCTGTTGAATTCAATTTGCTAGTATCTTATTGAGAATTTTTGCATCCATATTCTTCAGGGATATTGGCCTTAGTTCTCTTTTTTTGCTGGGTCTCTGTCTGGTTTAGGAATCAAAGTAATGCTGGCTTCATAGAATGAGTCTGGAAGTTTTCCTTCCCTTTCTATTTTTTGGAACAGCTTGAGAAGGATAGGTATTATCTCTGCTTTAAATGTCTGGTAGAATTCCCCTGGGAAGCCATCTGGTCCTGGACTATTAGTTGGGAGATTTTTGATAACTGATTCAGTTTCTTCGCTGGTTATGGGTCTATTCAAGCTTTCTATTTCTTCCTGTTTGAGTTTTGGAAGTGTGTGGGTGCTTAGGAATTTGTCCATTTCTTCCAGGTTGTCCAGTTTGTTGGCATATAATTTTTCATAGTATTCCCTGTTAATTGCTTGTATTTCTGAGGGATTGGTTGTAATAATTCCATTTTCATTCATGATTTTATCTATTTGGGTCATCTCCCTTTTCTTTTTGAGAAGCCTGGCCAGAGGTTTAGCAATTTTGTTTATTTTTTCAAAAAACCAACTCTTGGTTTCATTGATCTGCTCTACAGTTTTTTTAGATTCCATATTGTTTATTTCTGCTCTGATCTTTATTATTTCTCTTCTTCTGCTGGGTTTAGGGTGTCTTTGCTGTTCTGCTTCTATTTCTTTAGGTGTGCTGTTAGATTTTGTATTGGGGATTTTTCTTGTTTCTTGAGATAGGCCTGGATTGCAATGTATTTTCCTCTCAGGACTGCCTTCACTGCATCCCAAAGCATTTGTATTTTTGTATTTTCATTTTCACTTGTTTCCATGTATTTTTTAATTTCTTCTCTAATTGCCTGGTTGACCCACTCATTCTTTAGTATGGTGTTCTTTAACCTCCATGCTTTTGGAGGTTTTCCAGACTTTTTCCTGTGGTTGATTTCAAGCTTCATAGCATTGTGGTCTGAAAGTATGCATGGTATGATCTCAATTCTTGTATACTTATGAAGGGCTGTTTTGTGACCCAGTATGTGATCCATCTTGGAGAATGTTCCATGTGCACTTGAGAAGAAAGTATATTCTGTTGCTTTGGGATGCAGAGTTCTAAATATATCTGTCAAGTCCATCTGGTCCAATGTATCATTCAGGGCCCTTGTTTCTTTATTGATCCTGTGTCTAGATGATCTATCCATTGCTGTAAGTGGAGATTAAAGTCCCTTGCAATTACCACATTCTTATCAATAAGGTTACTTACGTTTGTGATTAATTGTTTTATATATTTGGCGGCTCCTGAATTCGGCACATAGACATTTATATAATTGTTAGCTCTTCCTGATGGATAGACCCTGTAATTATTACATAATGCCTTTCTTCATCTCTTGTTACCACCTTTAATTTAAAGTCTAGTTTGTCTGATACAAGTATGGCTACTCCAGCTTTCTTTTGACTTCCAGTAGCATGATAGATAGTTCTCCATCCCCTCACTTTCAGTCTGAAGGTGTCCTCATGTCTAAAATGAGTCTCTTGTAGACAGCAAATAGATGGGTCTTATTTTTTTATCCATTCTGATACCCTATGTCTTTTGGTTGGAGCATTTAGTCCATTTACATTCAGTGTTATTATTGAAAGATGGGTTTAGAGTCATTGTGATGTCTGTAGGTTTCATGCTTGTAGTGATGTCTCTCGTACTTTGTGGTCCTTGCAACATTTCACTCACAGAATCCCCCTTAGGATCTCTTGTAGGGCTGGTTTAGTGGTGATGAATTCCTTCAGTTTTTGTTTGTTTGGGAAGACCTTTATCTCTTCTTCTATTCTGAATGACAGACTTGCTGGATAAAGGATTCTCAGCTGCATATTTTTTCTGTTCATCACATTGAAGATTTCCTGCCATTCCTTTTTGGCCCGCCAAGTTTCAGTAGAGAGATCTGTCACTAGTCTTATTGCTCTCTCTTTATATGTTAGAGCATGTTTACCCCTTGCTGCTTTCAGAATTTTCTCTTTATCCTTGTATTTTGCCAGTTTCACTATGATATGTCACACAGAAGATCGATTCAAGTTACGTCTGAAGGGAGTTCTCTTTGCCTCTTGGATTTCAATGCCTGTTTCCTTCCCCAGATCAGGGAAGTTCTCAACTCTGATTTGTTCAAGTACACCTTCAACCCCTTTCTCTCTCTCTCTTCCTCTTCTGGAATTCCTATTATACGGATATTGTTCTGCTTGATTGCATCACTTAGTTCTCTAATTCTCCCCTCATACTCCTGGATTTTTTTTTATCTTTTTCTCAGCTTCCTCTTTTTCCATAATTTTATCTTCTAGTTCACCTATTCTCTCTTCTGCCTCTTCAATCTGAGCTGTGGTCACCTCCATTTTATTTTGCACCTCATTTATAGCATTTTTTAGCTCCTCATGACTATTTCTTAGTCCTTTGATCTCTGTACTAATAGATTCTCTGCTGTCCTCTATATCTTTTTTCAAGCCCAGCGATTAATTTTATGACTATTATTCTAAATTCTTGTTCTGTTATATTGCTTAAGTCATTTTTGATCAATTCGTTAGCTGTCACTACCTCCTGGATTTTCTTTTGTGGAGAGTTGTTCCATTTTGTCATTTTGGGTAGTCCCTGGGATGGCACAGAACTGCAGGGCACTTCCCCTGTGCTGTCTGGAGTAACTTGTGTTGGTGGGCGGGGCCGCAGTCAGACCTGATGTCTGTCCCCAGCCCACCGCTGGGGCCACAGTCAGACTGGTGTGTACCTTATCTTCTCCTCTCCCAGGGGCAGGACTCACTGTGGAGTGGTGTGGCCCCAGTCTGGGCTACTTGCACACTGCCAGGCTTGTGGTGCTGCTTTGATGGGATCGGCATATTAGCCGGGGTGGATCTGCAAGGTGCACAGGGGTGGGAGGGGCAGGCTTAGCTCGCTTTGCCATCGGTGGTCCCCTGCGGGAGGGGCCCTGTAGCACCGGGAAGGAGGCAGACCCGTAGGAGGGATGGATCCACAGAAGCACAGCATTAGGAGTTTGCGCCGTGCAAGCAACTTCGGTGATGGTAACTGGTTCCCTTTGGGATTTTGGCTGGGGAATGGGAGAGGGAGATGGCGCTGGCCAGCACCTTTGTTCCCCTCCGAGCTGAGCTCTGTCTTCCGGGGCTCAACACCTCTCCCTCCCGGTGTCCTCTCACCCTCCCGCTCACCGAGCAGAGCTGTTGACTTATAATATTCCAGATGTTAAGTCCTGCTGCCTGTCAGAACTCACGCAGTCCATCCCCTCCACTTTTGCAAGCCAGACTTGGGGATTTTGCCTTACCGGACAAGCTGCCCCTCCACTGCCCGGCTCCCTCCCGCCAGTCCGTGTAGCGCGCACGGTCTCTCCGCCCTCCCTACCCTCTTCCGTGGGCCTCTTGTCTATGCTTAGCTCCGGAGAGTCCGTTCTGCTAGTCTTCTGGTGGTTTTCTGGGTTATTTAGGCAGATGTGGGTGGAATCTAAGTGACCAGCAGGACACGGTGAGCCCAGTGTCCTCCTACGCCCACAAATCAGTTTTTTTAAAGGAAAAATCCAATTGCCCTCAGGATCAAAACAATGTTCATTCTTCCATGCAAATTGAAGATCAACCAAAATCTTCAGAAAATAAGACCAAAAAGCCCACATAGAAATAAAAAGTAACAAAACTCTTCTCATAGGGGTTTAGTGCATTTGGCAGCGTTCACTGTGCTGCCTAATCATCCTCAAACTGACTTTCAAAAAACAGAACACCTTAGCTCATCAGAATGTACATTTTCCATTTGCTAATAATTTTTTTTAAACTTTGAGGAATTTTACACTCAATTGCCTGACTGGTTTCAGTGTCATCTACAACATAGTTCAGGATGGTTATTTGCAGTAGACATAATTAGGTGATACTGATCTTCAAGGCTAAATTTTCTTCCAGTATAAATGTACCCTAAGCTGTTCCAGTTTTCTTTACTGATGAAACGCCTATGGTTCACTCCTTTTCTTGCTGTGCCCATGAATAGATAGTGCTGGCTGCTGTGGCCTGATTCCTTCCCTTCCCTCAGAGGTTTGAGCCACCAGCCCTTGTAATAAAAGGCCTGGGAATCTGATACGTATCCTCTGTGGAGTCTTTACATGTATAAACTGTTTTCAGAAGGAGAATAATGAATGCCTACCAAAATTCAAGCACTGTCAGGTCATTAAAGTGTGCAGATCTGCATATTCTGGAGAAGGAAATGGATTTCCTGTGCAAAATTCTTCTTTTCACTCTGTACTGTTCTTCCTGTTCCTAGTTTCTCTGTAGTTTTTATGACAAAAACTTCATTCTCCTCAGGAGGTCTTGCCTCTTTCTTTTGCTTCTAACAATGGTGTGTATCTTTGACCTTGTCACATAGAAGCAAAATTGAAGGTGGTTCAGATAGGATTGATGATCGCCGTTTCATGGCAGGCAAGTTACCTAGCACAGTGTAGTATGTCATACGAACTCTATGAAGTTATAATTCCTCCTATATGAATTTCCTTTGCATGTAATTAATGTCATATTTACTTCTGTTGGAGTAAATCTCATTAGAATCTTTACTTGACTGATTGTATTTTATTTCCTCATGGTAATATTTGTTGTTGAAAACCACAAAGCTTAATATTTATGCTGTCTAAAATTTGCTGCAGCAACTTCTTTCCCTTTTGTCTTTCCTTTTTAAGCATTACAGTCTTTTGAAACTATAGTTCTTGGTCAAAATTAAGAATTTGTAGAGTTTATTTTTCTTATCCAGAAGAATTTACATGTTACTTTTCATTGATTTTAAGTTTTGTGCATCATTTTAAATTCCACCTAGAAATGATAGCAATCGTCTAACCCTAGATGACAAATTTCATCTTATCATTCAGTTCTATTTGATGGAAGTATCTGCCTGGGATGTTTTATTGGGGAAAAAGGGAAAGTGAGAAAGAACTGTGGTATTGATGTCCTCTCTACTCTGTCATTGATAATAAGATAAGGTATAATCTGAGATCAAAACCCTTATTTTGGAGGTTAAAAAAAAAACAAAACCCGAGATTCATCAAAGAAATTGAAAGAACCTGTCTGTAGTCTCTCATCTACTTTAAATTTAATCTCTACACAGTCAGCTTTCTTCTGGTCATTATGTGTTTTACCAGCTGTTGCTATCTCTGGGATTTGCTTTTTCCTATAATTTTTATCTTTTAAACATATACCTTGCAGGGGCGCCTGAGTGCCTCAGTTGGTTGAGGGTCCAACTTTGCCTCAGATCATGATCTCACAGGCTGTGTCAGGCTCTGTGCTGACAGCTCAGAACCTGGAGCCTACTTTGGATACTGTGTCTCCCTCTCTCTCTGCCCCTCGCCTGCTCATGCTCTGTCACCCTTGCTCAGAAAATAAATAAACATTAAAAAAAATTCTTTAAAAACAACATACACCTTGCAGAGCAACACAAATATAAAGGTGTTTAGCAAAAACATTTTCCTCCTCCTCCTCAATAAAAATTTAGAATCATGTTATTTTAAGTAGTTGTAGGGTTTATTACCATATTTAAAACCTGAAAGTAATAAATTTGAGAGGATAATTTGTTTCAAGTGTCAGGGTTCATAAAGGCTCTTAGAGTGCTATCTTCCTAATGGGCTATTCAAGAAGAAAATCAGACAAGATGAACAGAGAATGAATGAATGTGTAGTATTTACCAAAGAGGAGGAATTAATAGGAAGATCTAAAGCCTGAAAAAATACTGCTTTTGAAATATTAAATGTTTAGTGGATGTCTAATATTCATTTGGTAAGAATAGTGTAATGATAACATGCTTTACCAATTGTAAGTTATTTGTTCGTTCACTACCATTACTGCTTTCGGAACAATTTCTGAGTATCTGTGTTAAGATGCATTTTTAGAGTAGAGGGTTTGCCTGTTGTGCCTAGGTCATTAGACGGCCCCTTTTAGCACAGTCCTTTTTCTCTGTATAGGTTCTGGAGCAGTTCATGGATAAGTGTACATATTGACTTCTTTATTATTTACTTCTTAGGTACTTCACATGACTGGAGGTTACGTTGTGGTGCTGTGGACTTGTACTTCACACTTTTTGGCCTCAGTAGACCTTCCTGCTTGCCCTTGCCAGAGCTTGGGTTGGTTCTTAATCTAAAAGAGAAAAAAGCTGTCTTGAATCCGACCATAATTCCAGAGGCCATAGCAGGCAACCAAGAAGCTGCGATTAATCCAAGTAGTCACGCACAGCTAGTTGGATTTCAGAACCCTGTAAGAGTCACATGCATTACAGAAGATACAGTTTTATTGTATAGAGCTCCCTAGGGAAGAGAAGTTATTTTTTTGAACTGGCAAATTTTAAAGCCACTGATAGTTTCATGTACCGCTTAAACTGCTGGTTGACAGTAGTTTAGCACTTTACAAAAGTTTATAAAGCACTACTGACAACTACATAGCTGCACATAACAAATGATGTGCTGCCAGTCCATTTACCCCTTTTGTGATGACATAATGATGTTTTTGTACTTGAGTGTCGAATTTCTTAGAGTAGCAGAAAATTGAAGTGAATATTTCATCTTGTCTGTATATCATATTAACAAACTATTTGAACATAGGGGCTCTGAATTTTTTTGCTATTCTGTGTAATACCTAGCACAGTTCTAAGCATATGATAAATGCCTGGCAAATGCTTGTTGAATTAAATAAGTAACAGTGAATGGTCAGGTAAATGAGTACACTGCTGATTTGGGAAGAGATTATGCATTACGTGGTTTTGTTTTGTTTTGTTTTAATGTATGCATGCATGTGTTTGCCTTTTAAAAACCTTTTACTTCCAGCTCTGCATTGTGAAATTACCAGATTTTTTTGTAGAAAGACTTTTAGCATACTTAACAATCATTTTATTGTAATTCAGAGAAAGTTTTCCAGAAATGATTTTCTTGTTGGTAACAGAATGTCCACAATAATGCAAGCTTCATTTTTCGCCAATATTTAGACCAGATTACTTGCCTGGCAATTCCCTACTGGTGTTTTGACACTTGAAAACTGAGATTCTCTTTATGCAAGTTAGTAATAATCATTTTAAATTACTTATTCACCTGGATTTTCTGGAATATAATCGTACTTATTTGTTGTAAATTTAAAATGTATCCTAGATTTTGGGTTATGAAGAAGTAAGATAGACCTTTCCATAGGAAAAAAGGGTCTCATTAAAGTGCTTTCTCAGATCGGAGTATTTATAAATCTGTATAAATGAATAGGTTTCTAATTCTTGCCCATATATGTTAATTTATTCACATTCATTCTTGGAGTCTTCAGGAAAAGAGAAAATGACACCAAAAGATACATTCTTTTGGGAAAACTCTTCAAGTTTACTTATATACCTCCCATCTCCCCCAAAAAAGACCAGCTGACAGGAAAAGGTGAAGTTTATTTTAAGCCCACTGCTGATAAATTTTAGGCACTGGGCGTGCTCTAATCTGCATGGTTGCTGTAGCTATTAGTGTTCAGCTATAATATGAGCTACTTGTCTTCAGAAATCTAATTTTGATCTTGAATATTGCCGCAGGAAGATGATCACCTTGCCAAGGAAGCATCATGTAATATGTCAGCTCATCAGCAGGGAGTGAAGAGGAAGGCTGATACACCACTGGGGTCCCCACTAGAACCTGGTCAAATACTGGAGAAGAATGAGGATAGCAGTAAAGTCAAACTCAAAATCAGAGTAAGAAATACAGGTTAAACCTGTATTAATAGTGTAGGATATTCACCTTCTTGTAAATCTTTTTGAATACTTCCAATGGTTTTTCCTTAGCAGGAACAGATGGGGCAGACTGAATCATAAAGAAATCCAAATGTCCGTTTAAGACCTTCCATCTGATCATTTAACTTGTATTATCACATATTTCTTCTCTGTTTGGGGGAGGAACTATGTGTATATGATCTGCCTTGGCTCACTACCTCTTCCCACAACATAAGAGTAGATTTTAGTTGCTATTTCATTTCCAGTAATATCCAGTCAGCTTCTTTAAGAGGCTGGACCATGTAATCTTTTCTTATTCTTAATTCTTTCTGAGAAAAAGACTACTTTTCCTTTTAAGATGTGGGGGTATATTCTGTGGCCTCTCTGCTACCTTTTCCTAAGAGCTAAGATCCAAATGTAAAGTGATGTAACGGTTCTTTTTCTCCTTTGTGTATGTGTTGTAGTTTTCAAATTCTCAAGATGAGGAGGAAATTGATATGGACACTGTTCACGATAGCCAGGCGTTTATTTCCCATCATTTGAACATGCTTGAAAGGCCATCAACTCCAGGTGAGATCAGTGCATAGCATCCGCAGGCTCATGAAGAGAGCTCATGCGGTACTGCTCTTCTAAGTGCGGTATTGCTTTATTTACAGGTGAACATTTGAAAGTAGCTAGTACAAAATACTGGTTGTAGCAGATTATAATGCATATCAGCAAAGGAATACATTTTTAAAAAGGGTTTTGTTTTTTTTAATTCTGTTTTATTTTGGTCCTTAAATTTTGGGCATACTTCTGGATTTGTTTTTTTAAAAATCCATTCATCAGATTCCTTCCAGTGGCTTTAATTTTTTTGTGTGTTTCCTTTTTTTTCTTTTTTTGTAGTAGGCTTGACCTCAAACTAAAATACTAGATCTGTTTTCTATTTATTTATTTATTTATTTATTTATTTATTTATTTATTTATTTTAATGTTTATTTATTTTTGAGAGAGACAGAGATAGGATGCGAGTGGGTTAGGGGCAGAGAGAGAGGGAGACACAGAATCCGAAGCAGGCTTCAGGCTCCGAGCTGTCAGCACAGAGCCCGACACGGGGCTCGAACTCACGAGCTGTGAGATCATGACCTGAGCCGAAGTCGGACGCTCAACTGACTGAGCTACCCAGGCACCCCTCTATTTTCTTTTTAATAACGTAACCATAATTTTAAACTTTGACTGAAGTTAATGCCTCCCATAACACTGCTACTTTCTCTTTTTTGTGTGCCCATTTCACGTAATATTGTAGAAGTCTTAGACTTTTTTTGCATGCGTCTCCCAAACATCATAATGTTTTCTTTTGAAAATAGTACCTGAGGCGGTATTGAGTTGATGTACTATAATTTATCTTATTTTGGGGGTTGTTTCAGGGTTTTTGTTTTTGTTTTTTTTAATGGGTGATTCTGCACTGAATACCTTCATACAGAAGCTTTTGTTTCTTTTTTGTTAAATTATATTCTTTAATTTCCCAAAATATTTTATTGGTGAAAAGAGTAATTTTAACTGTATTATGAGGTACTTCTTCAGAAGGTGTTCACGGCTCTTGATTCATTTTGTTATAATGCTTTTTGAAGAGCTAATACCTAGTTTATGTCAGCATTTTTTAATATTCAGGGATAAAGCATTGATGTAACTTGCATGTAAGTTGCAAAGCATAGTAATAAAACAAATATCTGTGAACCTGCTCTCCACCTTAACCTGTATGATAGACTCCATGCCGTGGTCATTCCCTTTATGCCTCTCCCCTGATTCTGTCCACCTGCCTTTGCACCACAAGTAAATATGGTCTTGAATTTTCTTTTACTTCTTTTAACCATTCTGTTACTTTTCTTTATAGTGTACCACATAGATATAGGATTTCCTTATACTTGTTTTTTTAATTTTATGAAAATGGTATGATATGACTTACGTTTTTTAGTCAGCATTATGCTTCTAAAATGTATCCACATTGATACATAATATATAATTTAGTAATTTTCACTTATTTCATTTTTTATGCATAATTGTTTTATTGTCATCAATATAACAACTTAAAAGATATTTATTAATTATAAATGATAAATCAAGTGTACTTTTTTTTTAATGTTTACTTTTTTGAGAGAGAGAGCACAAGTAGAAGAGGAGCAAAGAGAGAGGGAGAGTGAGGGTTCAGAGTGAGCTTTTCGCTGGCAGCAGTGAGCCAGATTCGAGGCTCAGACTCACAAACTGTGTGAGATCATAACCTGAGCCACAGTTGACTGAGCCACCCAGGCACCCCAATCAAGTACTTTTTAAAATTTTACCTTTTTTCTTAGAGCCCGCAAACATGAGAGGGGAGAGGGGCTAAGGGAGAAAGAGGATCTTAAACAGGCTCCACTCTCAGTGTGGAGTCCAACATAGGGCTCGATCCTATGACCCTCGGATCATGACCTGAGCTGAAATCAAGAGTCAGACACTCAACCAAATGAGCCACCCAGGCGCCCCTAATTTTTACTTTTTTTAAGTAATCTCTGTGCCCAACATGGAGCTCAAACTCATGATCCCAAGATCGTCACATGCTCTACTAACTGAGCCAGCCAGGCACCCCTCAAGTTTACTATATAATGCATTTTTTATTGGGAATGTAACTATTTTTTTTCTGGGTGCTCTTCCTGTTTTCACTGGCAAAAAAAAAAGGGAGTATTTATTTATATCCCTTACTGGTTGTCTTTTATGATCTTTACATTTGAGTAATGTTTTTCGTTTTCTTTTTTTTTCTTTTAAGCATGTTACATCTGTGCAAAGTCCTCCTTACCCACCTCGGTCTGCTTTTTATTAAATTTTAGTTTTGAGACCTAAATTATTTTTCACTGTCTAGTAAACTAGTAGAAGCTAGTAAAATTTGAGAACTGGCTTCAGATAGAATATGAGCCTAAGATTCATTTGAACGTTGACAGGTCATGAATTCTTTGGCTTTTCTAATTCTCAGAGATCTTAACAATTACTCATCTGTTCTATCTATTTTATAGATGAGTGAACTTAAGAGAGAGAGATTAAATGACTTGCCCTAAATGACACTCTCCAGTAATAACCAACTCAGGGCTAGACCAGCTGATCATAGAACTTTGCCATGTGACAAGTGAAGGAATTGAGACACAGTGAGATAAATGTCTCACCTAGATTATGTATCTAATTTGTTGATAATTTGGAATCAGGACCTAGGTATCCTGATAACTGCTACAATGCTGTTCACATTATATACACCATTACAACATTTCCTGTTTAAAATGTCTTCTTACTGTAAGCCCTAAATTATTTTGATGTATTTGTTGAGTAAGTATTACAATGGAATTTATTAGCAAATTTTCAGGGGGAGCAGGGAAAATTTACTATATGTAAAATTCCATATACATACTATAAAATACGGTTTCTGCCTCAAATGTAGAAGCCAGATTATGTATTTAGCAGACCAGTCACACTTTCCTGCCTTTCTTGAACATGTATTGTTCTTAGATTTAAACATATAGGAACCATGATAAAGGATTAAAATCAAATGAGATTTTTAATAGTTGGTAGTATTCTTTTTATTATTACAATTCTATTGTTGAACTGTTTCTGGTTTTAAGGTTAACTTATGAAAAAACGTCAGGCTTTTTTCTTCTTTTGGTAAACCAAGAAATAAATTCCTCTTTTCCCTCTTTGGCATTTTAGGGCTTTCTAAATATCGTCCAGCTAGCTCCCGATCTGCTTTAGTACCCCAACACTCATCAGGCTGTGATGGCACACCTCCCACGAAACCCCAGTGGAGCATGGAACTTACACGGAAGGGAACAGGTGAAATTATTATTAATATTTTATTGTTATTATTTTACTCAAGGACAAATCTACAAACTTTATAAAGTTTTATCAACTTAAAAAAATACATGAAAAATACAGATCTAAGGACTTGCTTTTCTTGCAACATGTTGACTTTGTATTATCTAACATAAAGAATATTTTAAATTAGACTTTTTACTATTTGAAAATAATGCACTCCTATTACATAAAATTTGGAAATGAGATGAGTAGGAAGGAGGGGGAAAAATCATCCCTCATAAGCATTTAAAAATACCCATTGTTGTTCTGCCTTGCGGTACTTTTTCTTAGAATATTATAACATGAAAAATGCCAACTTCGGTAGAAACCATTAAATCTGTGCCTTCTGTACTTTTATAAAATGCAGATGTCAACCACTGATTTCTCTTTTTCCTCTCCCCCTGAAAGTTTTACAATTGGTCATCCATGGTCAGTCATGAAGACTTGATGCTATACTAGAAAACTAAGATATTCTGTCTTTTAAATTATTAAATACAAATTGGACTTAATTTTATGAAAGGTTATTCAGTTCACATGTGTTTGTTACCTATTCTGATTTACATTGTCTTCTGCTTACTCTGGTTCTCTGGTTCTTCTGTTGCTTTTACAGAAAAAAAAAAAAAAAAAGATTGTAATCTAGATAAGGAATAAGCATTCAAGTACTGTTGAACAAAGATTCAGTCCTGAAGTTTTGAGGGAACAGGGAGTGAAAATGAGATACATAAGCAAAATCATTTTTAAAGAATAGTTTTTCCAAAACTCATTTGTCAGGCTTTAAGATTCCAACAGATGGATCTTGTTTATATAACCCATGTTTTTATGATATAAACAAAAGAGTAACTGTTTATTGATTTGAGGAGCTTAAGGATCAGCTGTGATTAATTCAAACCAAAGCAACATCTCAGAATATTTTGGTATTGAGACCCCAGACTGTTGGTTGCTTCTGTCTCTTTGTGTGCTTTATGCATTTATTGTAAGATTCATACAAAATTTATTTCAGAAGGAAATCAGCTGGAGACTTTATCATTTACTTTGATAAGTGAATTTTGACATTTCTTGGCCCTTGCCAGTTTTGTATTTTCTTGGTTTTGTTTTTGATTTTGGTGTAATTTTGCTTTTATCGTTATACTTATTAAAACTTTACTAGACATGAAAAATTTCCCACATTTTTAAAAACAATAAAGCTCCGGGCATTTCAAACCCCTTGATGCTTCTGCCTGTCCTCCATGCTTTTAAAAAATGAAAAACTTCTGTCTGAATCCTAGCAGTCCAATGTATTGCTTGCTGTTCCAGAAAAGAATCTGAATATTTTTGTTTGTTTTTTCTTAAACTAACCGATGTAGAAGCAAATCTTAACACCTTTTTGTGCTTACTAATGTGCACATCTGTATCATAGTTCCATATTGCTTTAAAAAACATATTTTTACCTTTTTTGGAATCTCTATAGTCTTACAGTTCTCATGACATCATGTGGGAAGATTGAGGAGGAGATCTAGGGCTAATGGTGGGGAATAAGAAAGTATTAAAATTTTATCTTTGGTTGCTAGGACCCTTTTACGTAATGAGGCAAAATGTATATCAGTATATTATTTGTACTGATCTGTAAAACTTAATTGTGAATATACTTTTTAGTATGCCTTTGTAATTTTCTTTAAATGTATTTATGCTTTTCAACACCCTGTGTCCATTGAGCAAGTCTTAAAATTCAATAATGATATTACTAGAATTTAGAAAACCTTCATTTTACAAGTGGTGTAGTTTTTTAAACAATTCTTTGTACATGTATTTATTTTGTAATTCTAAATATGGTTTTCCCATAGACACATTGTTATATTTGATAGGTAACTTTCCCAGACTAGCCAACATATACCATACAGGAAGGGCAAAAGTATCAACCTAGCCACTGTGTATAACAGTGTTTCTGAGAGGGTGCTTAGAGCTCCATCTTTTGGAATGTTAGGAACACAGCTTCAACCTAACCCAAATAAAGTTGGCAGTAAAACAGGAACCTCCTCTCCTTCCTCTCTTCCTGCCTCCCCCAGAAGGAGCCGGGGTCTCTTGCTGCAGTAGCTAGCCTGGCGTGACGTTTTGAGTGGAGGGCTCAGGAGAGGAAGCATAGAACCAGTGTAAGGGAAGCTGTGACCTCTCTTAGTTCTCTAAGGGATTCTAGATTAGAGTTCATAAATGGGTCTTACTTGGGGCCTTATTCAACACATCCAGCTGAGGCATCTTTTACTTTGTCAGTAGAAGTCTTGCAAAAATGTTTGAAGTAGTTGACTAAAAAGAGATTACACATAAAAATCTGGATTTCCAGCTTCTCTTGAGAAAGAGTTAACTGAGAGGTCCTCTTAGGGAGTGATGTGCTTTCCATTTTGTTGGTTCCATTTGTGTTGCACTTAGTATTGTACTTAAATTGCATCATTTGTGCTATCTCCTCAAGTCCAAGACTTTTGAGATTGGGACCCCTGCTTCCTTTATTTGAGCTGAGATGAATTCTGAGATGGCTCCCTTAGAGCCAGCAAACAAGATGATAATTGAGAACTGGAATGTGTTTCAGATGTCATCTTAGGGGGTAGGGGGATAGAAAAGGGATGGGAGTGTAGGTAGGATAAAGAAGAGGTGGGAACTAAGGTAGCAGGACAGGTCCTGGTTTCCTTGTCGCTCTTTTTCCCTCCAGTTTTCTCTTTCCACGCATATGATAGAAGAATATTTTAGGGGTGATATATAGGTTAAGCCATTTGCGGGTAAGAAAGCAGAAGTGGCAGAGGAATTTTCCTTCTTCCATCATGACCTTTCCCTCTGCTGAGGTGAGGAAGGAATATGGAGCAAGGGCTGTGTAATTCCCATGTCCTCTGCTACTACCGCAGCCCCTGTCCAGCTCTGCAAAGGCCTCATCATGTCTGCCTCCTGACTTGCTCGAGGGCTTCTAGTGATGGAGCACAGAGGAAGAGTGACAGGCATGGAGCAGAGGGAAATCCTTAGTGGTTTTGTGGGGAAGAAAAGGAGTGTTCCTGCTTAGCTGGGGCTGCTGTATTATGTAACACCTTCTTGCAAAAGTCAGAAAAGCACTATTCCAGTGCATGAAGTCTACCCCCTCGCCCCCACAAAAAATCTCGAGAGTCCTAGTTCTTTCTTTTGAAACTCTAATATGAAAAATAGACATTGATATTGTTTTTGCTTAAATTGTAGTGATAAAGTTTTACACTTCATTTTTTACAACGATCTCAAGAATCCAAAGACCAGACTGCACTTTTCCTAATAAAAACTGCAAGTTCTGTGTTAAGTTCACGTAGACACGTAATGTGAATGAATTTAAGAGAATTAGCAGATTATTCACTATTACTAGCACTTTAATCAGATGACTGAAAAGCTTCCACATTAGGCTTATAGTAAGTACCTCTTTCAGTTTATTTTGCATTTGTTAAATTGACTGCAGCTAAAATCCTTATCTGCAGTGCATTTTACTAGATCTCTAGGAACAATTTTATGTTGGGTAGAACAACAAAACAGAACATCTGTTTTGTTCTTTTCATATAACATGAAATAGGAAGATATAATATTCTGAATTATATATATCTCCTTTTTTTGATATGTGTGCTATCATAGACACATGTATTTCAGGTCACTACGAGGGCTTTCTTTAGGTTAAAAATGAGTGGCCCTCACCTTGGGTGGGCCTCAAGTTCCCAGGCATCTTGTAAACCCCTGAAATGATATGTGAAACTATGTGTGTAAATGTGTCATGGGGATGGTAATGTGTGCATTTTTCCCCAGGAGCGATTCCATAGATGATCTCAAGCCAGTGTGAAAGTAAGCTCCTGTGTGTCCCAAATCTGACTGTTAATACAATTCCACATGGGAAGGAAATTGTACTTTTATATCACCTTGGATTATACCTGGGAAAAATGATCTAGGAAAGACAGAGATTAAGCAAACAAAAAAATATGTATTGTGTATAGTAGATGAAAACTTAAGAGCTAAAGTTTATTGATGGTGGTGGTATAGTAACATTAGGTTTTATCAGATGTTCTGTTGTTACTATTCTGGTGAATATTTTTCATACGGGTGTTTGCACATATGCATGACCACATTTGTGCGATAAATTTCTAGAAATGAACATTCTAAATCACAGAATATGGGCATTTAACATTTTCACAGATAGTGCCAAATTGCCTTAACTTCTCCTTTTTAAAAAACACTTTTTTTGTGGAAAACTGTAAAGGAGTCAGACTAGTATAACAAACCCCCATGTATCCATCACTCAGCTTCTGCAGTGATCAACTCATGGTCGATCTTCTATAATCTGTACTCTTACCCTAATGATTATTTTGAAACAAATCCCACATGTCATCACTTTATTCATAAATAACTTAGTATATATCTCTAAAAGATAAGGACTTTAAAAAATCATAACCACAGTAACATTCTTATACTTTAAAAAATTAACAGATATTTTTTGTATTATTAAATACCTAGTCAGTATTTAAATTTCAATTGACTTCTGTCATTATTCTGATATTTACTTTTAATACTTTATTTTTTGAATCAGTGTCCACATAAGGTGTACACATTGTAATTGGCTGATAATGTCCTTTACATCTTTTTAAATTTAAAGTTTTAAGTTTATCTTTTTCTCTCTTTTCTCCCCTTTTACAGTGTATTTTTGTTAAAGGAACCAGGCTTTTGATCTGTAGTTTTCAATGCTTGTGTTTTGCTAATTGTTTACCCATGGTATAATTAACGTGTTTGATAGAGTCTTTATTTGATGTAAATTTATAGTTGGATATAGAAGCTTAATTGGATTTAGATTTATAGATGGTGGTTTATTCTTCCATGTGGAAGCATACAGTGCCTGGTCGACTTTTTTATGATGTTAGCCACTAAGATGTTTAAGGCCCAGATCCATTATTTCATTAAGGCTTGCATGATGGTGATATTCTAATACATTTTCTTTTTCTTTCTTTCTTTCTTTCTTTCTTTCTTTCTTTCTTTCTTTCTTTCTTTCTTTTTCTTTCTTTCCTTTCCTTTTCTTTCTTTTTTTCTTTTTTCTTTCTTTCTTTCTTTCTTTCTTTCTTTCTTTCTTTCTCTTTCCCTTCCTTCCTTCCTTCCTTCCTTCCTTCCTTCCTTCCTTCCTTCCTTTTGAAGGAGGGGTGGGGGAGGGAGGGGCAGAGAGAGGGAGAGAGAGAGAATCCTAATCTGTGCTGAGAGCGCAGAGCCCAACACAGGGTTCAAACCCAAGAACTGTGAGATCATGACCTGAGCTGAAATCAAGAGTCAGACACTCAACTGACTGAGCCACCCAGGTACCCCATATCTTTCCATTTTTGTTTATGAGCTCGTTTATTTCTATAAAGCAAAAATCCCCCTCATTTATTATTATCCAGTGGTATGGTATATAGATCATATGAGAAGAGAAAGATAATAGCTTCTCTTTTTATTTAATAATTTTCCAAAAAATGAGTTGGCTAACTATATCCTCCAATGGTGATCTGTTAGTTCCAGTTCATTACAATTATTGTCCTTATCAGTATTCAAATTATCCCATCTTTGGACAGTGAGAAACTCTTAAATTGACTCTTGGGTCTGTTGAGAAGAATTTAACTTCCTTGCTGTCATACCAGATGTTTTAGGTTCGTCTTGTAAATATTCTGCCCAGACCTAAAATCAGCCATTTGTCCTAGGAGCCCTTGTTCCTAACACCCTTATCTTTGGATCTAGCTAATCCATTGTCTTAAGAATAGACTAAATACAAATCAAGAGACATGCAAGATTTATAGTCAGTGTATCTTTAGTGCAAAATATAAGAGATTGGATTTACTTTTGAAGTGGTTGTAAGTATTCCTTGGAAAAGAGTACGCCCAAGTACACTTGGTTGTCCATTTGGCAGTTGCCTCTGCTGAGAAGTACAGTTTCCAATGTAATTATTGGCTTTTCTGCAATCCAAGTAGGTTGGAAGGTATTTAGGATTGGATGATGAAACTTCTCTCAGTGTAGAAGAGGACCTCAGACTCTTAATGCAGACTCTTGGTACAGACAGCCAGTTGGAAGGCTGCAGAGTCTGTTGTCGTAGACTGATTAAATAATGAGGTAGGATCTGAAGGCATTTTTTCTTGAGACTTTTAAAGTCTCTTATCACTTCTCCTTGTCATCTGGCTCTGTGTCCTGTTAGGTATGGACCCATTTTCCCATATTTATAGAATTGGAAACATAGTCATGTACTTCAATTAAAACCTAAATTAAAATCATATAGTGGCATATTTGGCTGATAATCTAAATCAGATCTCCCTCAAAATTTGTCATTTTCTGAATACTATCTGGGTAGCTAGTGATTATGGCAAAAGATACAGATCCCTAAACTTGCTTTTGTATATATATAATCTCTATAATTAGTTTATGCATTATTGTTAGTGTTATCTTTACCAAAACATTATGAATATAAAAATATGATTTTGTAATAGTCAATACATACATTATTTGAATAATCTGTGAGGACAAGAGCTTTGTCTGACTTGTTCATCTATTCTGAAATACTGGAACAGTGCCTGACACAAAGGAAGTATAGTTTCTGTGCTTTATCCCTCTCCCTTCAAAATTGATGACCTTCAGATTACACTTAGATGGACTAAGCTCACCTGACATCCTATCTAAAAGGAACGCAACAGTTAAATATTTCTGCTATTCATTCACTCATTTGTTTAGCAAGCTTTGGCAGGGGTGGGGAGGTGAGATGTAGGGGATGTTGGACACTGTGTGACACGCTGGGATACAAAGATTAAAAAGACAGACTCCTTGTTCTCCAGACGCTCTGAGTCTGATGGAAGAGACCCAGAGGTAAAAAGAGGTGCTACAGTGTCCTCTCTGCAATGTGCCCTCGGGCACAGACTCTGCAGTCACGTTCTTTGGGTTTGTGGCTCAGACCCACCGATGTCACCTTGGGCAACTCACTTCAGTTCTCTGTGCCTTAACTTGCTTTATGTATTACGTTGTGGGAACGTGAAAGAACCGATTCTGTTTGGGCAGTTGGGGGAAAACTTCCTAAAGAAATGACATTTGAGCTAAGTTTTAAATTATTAAGAAGTCTAAATTTTTGTTGTTGTTGTTTTCTTTCATCTACTTTAGGTTACCATTTAAACATTACTTCCTTGGGGAAGTTTGCCTCTGATCCCCCCACAGCTAATTTAAGTCTCCCGTTTTGCTACTGGTTTACTCTGTGTTTGTCTTTTTATTACTTGGGTGTACTTATTCAGTTACTTTCCTGTTGGCTAGTGTGTAAACTCCAGGAGGACTGAGATCTGTCCAGGTCATCACTGTTTTCCCCAGTTCCCATGCAGTTCCTGATACTTGTTAAATAAATCTGAGAGTCAGGGAAGTAAGGGAAGTGCATTTCACGCGTAGGGAATAGCATTTATAAATACACAGTTATGAAAGGGCTACCCTAGAGCACATGGAAAGGGATAGTGGAAGATAAGGCTAGAATGGTAAGTTCAAGACAGGTTGTAAAAACTGTCAGTAAAATTAGTGCTGGAACTGATTTTTAGAACGCTTCGGCAGTGATGCCTGTTTTGGTAAGAACCATGGTTTGGGGCTAGTTTGGGTCAAAATTAGTGCGGAGAATTTACTTGAAAAAAAAAACTTGCTTGGAAGTCCATTTTAGTGAAAATTTGGTTTTTTAGCTACTTTGAATAAAACTTACATATTTTTTAGAAATTGCTGCACTGGAGCCCAAGGAGTTTTTGCTTTTATTCTGTTGGTAGAACCAACTGAGTTGGAGTTTTTTGGTTATTTTTTGTTTGTTTCTTAAGAACCAAAGGAGTTTTAAAGCAGATAATTATGAATAGCTTTGTTTTTAGGAAGATCACTATGCAGCAGGGTTTTCCAACCTGAACACTGTTGACATCTTGGTCATGAGAATTTCCTGTCGGAGCTGTCCTGGGCATCCCTCGGCTCTACCGGTGGGATGCTAGTAACACTTCCTCCCCCGACCCTACCTCGGGGTGACAACAAAAGTGTGTCCAGATATTCCCAAATAACCCCCAGGGGCAGAATCACCCCTGGATGAGAACCACTGCTGCGCAGCTGTGTAAAGTGTGGATTTGAGTAGAAGACACGTCAGGCACGAGGAGCAGTTAACAGGGGACTAGTCCTGTAACCCAGATGAGGTGAGGTGGTCTGAATTAATACAGTTGCGGACAGGATGGAGGCAGATGTAGGAGATATTTGTAAGTGAAAACCAATGAGATTTGGTAGCCACCTAGATTTAGAAAGGAGGGTATTTGAGATGATTCTTAGGCTTTTTTTTCTTGGCTGGCAGCATATAAAGTAGTACCATTAGTCTCCAGTAATACAGAGAGAACTCTTTCTCAGGGCACGTCGCAGGGATCACAGCATCTGGAGAAAGCAAGAAATTGTACGCTAGAGTCCGAGAACTACGATTGTCGATTGCTAGACTGATAAAATGTTAGAAATGGAAAGAACCTTCCAAAACGTTTGATCTGTTTTTTAGGTGAGATAAAAAGAAAGAAAATGCGAGCTGAGTGTTAATAGCAGAATCTGTTCAAGAGCACAGGTCTCCTCATTCTCATTCACTTTCTCTCTCTCTCTCTTCTCTCTCTGTCTCTCTCTCTGTCTTTCTCTTTGTGACACTTCTCTTTTGTCTTTAAGTAGAGATGTTCCCTTTATAGACTCCTGGCTTTTTCTGGGTTTTGTAAGCTGCATGTACTGAATCTATTTAAAGCGTGCACTTTTGCCTATCCCCAGAAATTACCATCAGGAACTAGAGAAATTTGATTTTTGCTGAGACATCATTATCCCTAACTAGCATAACACGTTTTTGTGTGTATAAGTGGTTCTTGAGGTGGCAAAAACAAAGTACTGCCATTTCACCCCCAAAACCGTAGGGTTGAACTACAGTTAAAGGAGCTACAGTTGAAGGATGAATGTGGGTCTTAACTTACAACACGTGTAATCATTATTGTTGCCTAATAATACTTTAACATTAACGTTGAGAGGATGGTTTGGTAACACACTGGTATATATCATAATTTGTATAAACTGTAAGGAATTAATATTCAGTTTCCTGGCCACAGTGCTGAACACTTATCTGCATGTGACTAATTGAATGCCTTATTTATGTACTTCTCCCATTCCTGATGATTCCTGTGGAAGTGATAAACACTTAAGAGTCCCTTTTTAAAAATTTTTTTTAAACATTTATTTATTATTGAGAGAGAGACAGAGCATGAGCATGGGAAGGGCAGAGAGAGAGGGAGACACAGAATCCAAAACAGACTCCAGGCTCTGAGCTGTCAGCACAGAGCCCGACACGGGGCTCGAACTAACAAACTGTAAGATCATGACCTGAGCCGAAGTTGGACACTTAACCAACTGAGCCCCCCAGGCACCCGAGGAGGAGTCCCTCTTTTCTGTAGTGTCCTCAGCTCCCTCTTACTTTCATTTCACTTTCCTTGTGATCATCAGGAATTCATTTGGATGTTTTTAATTTTGAAGGTAAAGAACAGTCACCTTTGGAGATGAGCATGCATCCAGCTGCAACAGCTCCACTCTCAGTGTTTACTAAGGAATCCGCGTCCTCCAAACACAGTGACCACCATCACCACCATCACCATGAACACAAGAAAAAGAAGAAGAAGCACAAACATAAGCATAAGCACAAGCACAAGCATGATAGTAAAGAGAAGGACAAAGAGCCTTTCGCTTTCTCCAGCCCTGCCAGCGGCAGGTCCATTCGTTCTCCTTCTCTTTCAGACTGAGAAGGGGACAGAGGAGACCTTTCCCTCAGTGTCCAGAAGAATATATATAACTAAAGCTTTGTCCTCTGTAAAGAATGATAAAAGGAAGCAGAGAGACAAAAAAATCGTTGCCTTTCTCATTCAGAATCCATGGAAGTTCTAAACATTTGATTTGTGGTTTTTATGCAATTGAGATCTAATTAGAAAAACGTTTTACAGTTCTGAATAAACCATTTCACCCCATTTCCTCCTGAGAACACACACACACCCACACCTCAGACTTCATAAAGGCCCTCGTATCCACTGGCAGTTACCATCCACATTATGGTCTTCGTGTGGACTGCCAAAATCAATTATGTTTTGAAGTCTTTGATGGATGCTTTGGGGCAAAGTTGTGTTTTAAACAGAAGCTACTGCCAGATCTGTGGTGAAACCACTGTTTCCAGTGAAATACTGTATAACACTATTTGGAACTACTGAAAGAGACTGAGGCTTTTCTATAGGAGTCTTCTTTATTACATGGTATTTTTTGTGTTAACCATAGAGGCCAAACATCAGAATTTGTGAACAAGAATACATGGTATTTTCTTTTGCCCTAAAATACTGAAATTTTCAAAAGCAGCTCTTTAAAAAAAAATTTTTTTAATAGCTTTTTTGATAGTGCATTCGGTGATTATGATGTTGGAATTTAATAGAACTATCAAATCCACAGTTCTCAAATCAAGATATTTAAATTATAAGTTCTTTGTTTCATTAAGTATAAGTGAATATGTTCATATGTAGAATATGTTTGCTAAATGTGGACAGTTTACACACCCAACACATAATCTAAAACTATTTCTATAGAAGACAAAGTCTGATACCTTAAAAAGGTGTTTACATGGTGTTTATTAACTCAGACAAGTCAGCCCTCATGTGAGTATACCAGAAACATTTAGAAATATGAAACATTTTGGTTTCATACTCAAATAGTTTGTACGTTTGTGTGTTTTTATTTCTGAATTTACCATGTGCTTTATTGTTTAAAAATGTTTTTCATACCTGTTCTATTTTTATCATTTCTCTTATCATTAGTTTGACAAAATACTTCTTCCGGAATAGATATTTCAATGGGATCCAATAATGTTGGACTTTTAAATATACTTTTAGTTGCATTTAACTTGTTTAATAAATAACTTTTTAAATTGACCATTCTCCCTTTGTATCTTTTTATCTCTTTTGTTAACCTTTCTCCTTGTGTACGTATATAATGTACCTGGCCCCAAAGCTCTCTGCAGGCTTTATAGATTGGCAGGATTTGAGCTGGCCTTGCTAGGAAGAATGATTATAATAGAGATGGGGAAAGTTATCTCAGTAGAAGAAACGGTGTTTTTTCAAAAGGATGGAGGAAAGCAGATATGTGTTCAGGAGTTGTAAGGCAGTGCAGTTGACCTGGAGTCTTAAGAGCAAAAGGAGTGTGGTCAGATGTCAAAGGGCCTAAATGGCAGTTATTTAAAGATTCCAATTAATTGAGTGTTGCCCAACTGAAATTATTTTTGGAAAATGGAATATTTTACATCATGGTGTGCAGTGATACCATATAGAGAATTCCCAGCTTTGAAAATTGTAAGGATATATTTCAAAGTAATTAGTGTTGTAGGAAGAGGTGACAAATACCAGCCATCTTTATAACCTAAGGACCTCTTGTATATCCAGCATTATGTAGGAACTGTATGTTATGTATGTTATTTCTAAACTGGATATTTATAGTGGATGTTTCTTGGGAGGAACATTTTGTCATGGCAGGCTTTCGGTTACTTAAGTTGATGGTTAGAAGCAGACAATACAGAAATCATTCCTAGTTCTGAACTATGTAATGATACACAAAAACAGAGTTCTCGTGGAGTCTCATTGTTTAAAAAATTGTTTAATTTTTATTAAACGGTATATACATTGTTTAAAAAAATGATATTTGTAGAAATTTTTAATTTTGGTATAGTTTATCTTTTATGACATTGGTATATACATTGTTTATACCAATTATATACATTGGTATATACATTGGTATATACATTGTTTAAAAAAATGATATTTGTAGAAATTTTTAATTTTGGTATAGTTTATCTTTTATGACAACACATTTTGTGTCATACTAACAAAGGTCTTTCTTATTCCATGATTATAAAAGAATTCTCCCAGCTTTTCTCTTGGTTTTAAAGTTTTATGTTTCAGGTTTCTATCCAACTAGAATCCATCTGGAATTTATTGTGATAGAAAATAGGAGGTAGAGATCCAACTTTTTTTTTTTTTTTTCCTTCCAGAATGCTACCCAACACTGTGTATTTAAAACTCTGTCTTTACGGGGTCCCTGGCTGGTTCAGTCAGTAGGACCTGTGACTCTTGATCTTAAGAGTTGTGAATTCACGTTCCACGTTGGATGTAGAGTTTACTTTAAAAAAAGTTACTAAAAAGAGGGCGCCTGGGTGGCTCATTCAGTTAAGCATCTGACCTTGGCTCAGGTCATGATCTCATGGTTCGTGAGTTCAAGCCCCACGTTGGGCTTTGTGCTGACAGCTCAGAGCCTTGAGCCTGGTTCAGATTCTGTGACTCCCTCTCTTTCTGCTCCTCCCCTGCTCACGCTCTTTCTCTCCTGCAAAAATATTTGTAAAAAAAAATTTTTTTTAAGTTAAAATAAAATTCCTTTTCTCTCTAAATTTCAAGTATTACATACTAGTACTAATTCTGTAATTATTTGGGTCCATTTCTGGACTTTGTAGCTGGTTTCATGGATCTGTTCATTCATCTGCCAGCACCACACTGATTAGATCATTGTAGCACAGTGATATGTTTTGATAGGATAGAACTAGTCTCCCTTTATCACTTTTTTTTTTTTTTTTCTGTTCTTGGGGGTTATTTCCTTTTTCTGGTTGACTCACTAATTTATACATAGTAAAACTCAATTGTTGTATACATTTTTATGGGCTTGATAAATGTTTAGACTTTTACATCCAACCACCGTAGTTTCATCACTGCAGAATTCCCTTTTGCTGGCCCTGGAACATCAGCTACCCCACCACCCAATTCCTGTCTTTTGCTGATAGATTTTCCATCCCTGTAATTTTACATTTTTGTGGGTTTATTTTTCTATGTGAATATTAAAATCAGTTTTTAGTCTCTCCATGAAATTGTTTTTGTACTGGGTATTGGTTGTGTGTTAAATCAAGAGTTAACCTAGAATTGGTATCTTGATGTTGATTATTTCAATTAGTGATGTTGGTGTTACTATCTATTAGTATAGTTTTTTTCTAAATGTTTATTTTTGAGAGAGAGGGAGACAGAGAGTCCAAAGCAGGCTCCGTGCTGGCAGCACACATCTCGATGCTGGGCTTGAACCCATGAACCGAACCGTGAGATCATGATCTGAGCTGAAATCAAGAGTTGGACACTCAACTAACTGACTGAGCCACCCAGGCACCCCAGCATAATTCTTTTAACTTCATTATAAGGTAGTTTATTTTTTATGTTTGGTATTCTATAAATGAATAGTTATTTTATGCTGATTTTTGGTTAGCTATTGCATTAATTAGGGTTCTCGATATATATGTACATATGTTTGCTATAAGGTATTGACATAATTTGTTACAAGATACAATTTTGGGGGCTGAGAAGTTCTACAATCTGCTGTCAGCATGCTAGAGACCCAGCAAAGCTAATGGTGTAGTCGAAAGGCCTGAGAGCCAGAGAGCCTACAGTAGATTCCAGTGTGGGTCTGAATTCCTGAGAATTGAGACTGAGAGCAGAAGATCTGTGTCCCAACTCTCAGAGTCAGACTCTAGAGGGTGAGTTTAAACTTTCTCTAGTGTTTTGTTGAGCTCAGCCCCAACAGCAGTTTGAAGGAGGCCCATCCACCCTGGGGAGGGCCTTAGGCTTTCCTCATTCAACCAATTCAAATGCTGATCTCTTTCTGAACCACCCTTATGGACACACCCAGAAATCATGTTTAACCGGCTATCTGGGCATCCCTTGGCCCAGTCAAGTTGACACCTAAAATTAACCATCACAACTCCATTACTAAATTTTCATTGTTTGTAACATTTTAAATGTATTCCTTGGGGTTTACTTAAAAGTATCCACATCTTTAAATGATAGTTTTATTACCTCCTTTCTAATGTTTGTAAAGTTAATTTTCTAATTTATTCTTTTTTCTGACTTCTTTCTCTTGCCAGATTTGCCCGAGAGCTGCAGGGATGGCTATCATCTCTGAGCATTTGCTGTCTGCATTTGGCAGACCTTCCTCAGAGGTTGTGGATTTGTGTTTCAAATTTCTTGAACTTCTTCAAGGTTGAAGTTTACAATATTTGTTTCTTGTCTTATTTCTTTTGGCTGATTATCAAGGAGAGAATTTGGAGAAGCTACCTTACTACCAAAGTCTTAACGAAGTCCTTAAAAAGACATTTGTGATCAAAATATCAATCATCCTTACATTGAAATCCTTGTAAACAGTTGGAAAGCTACTTAATTTTCCCATCCTCCTCTCCTAACTCATCTCTTCTGTCTCCAATCTTTTACTGTAAATAAATGAAATTTCTTCCTATCAGATATGCTGCTGGCACCCCAACTTTGAGTGTCAGCTGGAGTTAGTAACTCACTTCCAAAGGACAGAGTATGGAAAGGGGAAAATAGTCACTTGACAGTTAAGAAAGCTGACCTGGGCACCTAGATGGCCCAGTCATTTAAGGATCCGACTTTTGATTTTATTTCGGCTCAGGTTATGATCTCACAGTTCAAGCGCTTATTGGGCTCCTTGCTAACAGTGGGGAACCTGCCTGAGATTCTCTCCTCTCTGTCCCTCCCCTGCTCGTATGTGTGCACGTGTTCTCGTGCTCTTTCCTCTCTCTCTAATAAAATAAATAAACTTAAAAAAAAAAGCTGACCGACGCTACCTTAACCAAGTGTCCATGGTAAGCATCACTAGTGGTAAGTCATGTTAATAATATGCCCTCTTTCAGATGATGTGAGAAGGGCAGTGCTGTGGGTATAAAACCCCACAGTGCCATCTACCCCGTCTCATGAGAAAAACATGAGACAAACCCAGCTGAGGGTCACTAGAAAATATCTGACCATTACTCGTCAAAACTATTAAATTTATGAAAAACAAATGACTTAGAGACTATCGCACCAGAGGAGACAAAGGAGATATGACAATAGTGCAGTGAGTTTTCCTGGCTTAGATCCTGCATCAGAACAGAACATGAGTGAAAAAAACTAGTGAAATCCAAGAACATTCTGGAGTTTCGTTCACGTACCTATGTTGGTTTTTTAGTTTTGACAAATGAACCATGGTGATGTATGATGTTAATGGGAAATGGGGTGGGGGGGAAGGATATGTGGGAATACTTGCTAAGAAGGAAAATGTACTAATAGAATCCTTCTAAGCTATGCATATACTTTGATCATTTCCTAATGATCAGAACCTAATTTTTTTTTTTTTTTAATTTTTCAATGTTTGTTTATTTTTGAAGGAGAGAGACTGAGCACAAGCGAGGGGGTTGGGGCGGAGAGAGGGAGACACAGAATCCGAAGCAGGCTCCAGGCTCTGAGCTGTCAGCACAGAGCCCAATGCAGGGCTTGAACTCACGGACTGGACCACGAGATCATGCCCTGAGCCAGACGCTTAACTGACTGAGCCACCCAGGCACCCCTATAAATGACATTAAAAGAAAAAAAAGTTCATTTGCTTTTTTTGAGTGGGGAGGGGCAGAGAGAGAGGGAGACCCAGAGTCCAAAGCAGGCTCCAGGCTCTGAGCTGTCAGTGGTTACTTACTTTTTGAAGAGATAAGAGATAAAGAGATAAAAATTCGCTTTCTTCACCTCAGGATTTTAGAAGATAATGTATGCACTTGGAGGAATATTTGGAGAGAGGTCAATGACAAAGATCCAAAGCTTAGGAGCAGAAATATAAAAGGGGTTCTTCTAAAGACAAGAACAGCCCATGGGGCTAGCCTTAAAAAAGAAAAAACTTTTAACTCTCTAATTAGATGCTGTTAAAAAAAAAAAAGTCAGGATTTTATGATTGGATATAATTGAGAAACTGCATATTCCCTCTTAGAGTTTCTCTGTGACCGTCAGACGCCTCTCTCTCATAAGCTCCAAGTTCTGTTGTAAAGAAACCTGTTTAACATGGTGTTTTCCCAAACTTACTTGACCGTGGAACTTTGTCCTGTCACATCTGTGAAAATCTAAGCAACACCTGCTGTAATTTTGGAAAATTCTATTCTGTGTGAGTGATTTTTACTGTTAACCCTGGTATTTATACTACTTGGACTATTTTACCACCAAAATAGAGATTTCTCAACCAATTATTCCAGAGAATTTACTGTCACTTAATGATCAGGACTTACTTAAAAATATCCTTACTATTTAATAAAACATAATTACTGAGAACCTCCTCTGTTCATCATGTTGGAGTATTGTGACTTTTAAAATTTCTTGGCAAACTGATTCTTTAAAAAATTTTTTTAACTCTAATTGTCTACATGACTTAAACATAGTAATGAAATGTTGGTACACCCAGCACTGTTTTTTGGGTTTTTTTCTAAAACAAACTTACTTCTCTTGGGTTAGCCCAGTAATCTCTAAACATTTTTGGATGTTCACCCCATTAGTTAAAAACAAAACAAAAAACCTGTGTATATCTAATAGTTGGTATATAAAATATATATTAATATATAACATGGTTTGGGCTTGAGTGGTGTTTTTTAGATTCTACTGATTTAAATACTTTTTATTGGTGTATTTAATACCATGCACATTTAAAGTAATTATATGGCTTATGTAGTTGGAATAATACCTACTATTCTCATTATAAAAGTATACAAGAAAGGATAGGATACAGATGAAATAAATTATTTGTCAATATCGTGACATTTGTGATAACATCATACTATTTAATATCTTAAAGGCCAATATAAACTTTGTTCAAAGTTCATTAGTAACAAGCTTTTGTCAATTTGTATTTCAAATTGATAATTTTTTTCTTCTCTGATCTGATTAGAAGATAATAAATACTTCTATGTATTATGCAATATTCTAAGTACTTTTTATGCATTAACTAGCTTAATCTTAACAACCACTATATGGGATAGGCAGTATGATTATTATGAAGAAATTGAGGCATGGAAAAGTTAAGACAAAGGTCACACAGCTTATAAGTGGCAGCATTTGGATTCAAACCTAAGAATTTGGCCCTACTTGTTACCTCTTATGTATAGTAGCCACTAACCACATGTGGCTGTTTAAATTTAATTTATGTTTAAAAATTAAACATGTAGCTCCTCAGTTTCACTAGCTGTATTTCGAGTTTAATAACCATATTTGGGGAGTGGCTATCATATTAGACAGCCCCTAGAACATTTTCATCACAGTAGATTCTTTCAGACAGCATTGACTTGGGTAGCTGCTCATCATGTTTCTATCTTGCGATGTGGCTTCGGGAGAGCTCATGCTAGGAAACAAGCATTGGCTTAGCTCTTTTTCAGTTGTTTGCATGTGCTTGCGTGATTCATATTGTCTTCAGTGTTTTTTGTAGAGATTTTTGAAAGACCACTGTCTATTTTTTAGTGTTTGGTTTAGTTAAAACCGGGTAATATAACCCATAACGCGACACACTAACTACAGGATGTCAAAATAGAGGGATGGACACCTCTGTCCAAAATGAGTGAGGACACCACTGTCCCAATCCCTTGATGCTGTGAAATATCTCAGTATAGTCTGACACAGGATTCAGGAGACAATCTGCATGTCAATTTATAGGCAGATAGAGAAATATAACTAGAGGTTCTAACAGTCATCTTCCATCTACTTGGAAGGTCCCTATTCTAGATCTCTGACCTTACTTTTGAGCTGTTTATCCCTCTTCGTCAGAGCCTTGCTCTTTTATCATTGTTCCTCTATCTTCCTCTTTGCAAAGAAATAAGCAAAACTTAGGCTGGA
Source organism: Lynx rufus (assembly GCF_022079265.1). Lineage (NCBI taxonomy): Eukaryota > Metazoa > Chordata > Mammalia > Carnivora > Felidae > Lynx > Lynx rufus. Next base: position 48,945,151 of record NW_025814826.1, on the reverse strand, counting down.
GACCAGCAAGACTATTGCTCAGCAGGGGAACTAAAATCTTACTTAACGGGACGCAGATGTTTACTATGTGGAATACAGGGCCAGAAGGAGACAGTACATGAAAAGATGAAAGTGGGTTTTCAAAGTTGCTTTCTTTGATTCTGTTAAGAAAAACCTTGGTTGCTTCTTTGACAAAAACCCTTTCCTAATGTTTTTTGCAAACACATTTTCTGCTTTTAGTGCCACATTTTCTGTTTGATTTACTATTTCACAAGAACTTTTTTCCTCAGTGCAATCATAAAAAATAATTGACATTTTAACTGAATTTATTTTATACTGCAATAGAACCTGATATTTCTTTGTCAACATGTGTGTGAGACAACAAAATAGAGATAGGTGTAATTTCACTTCCAAATCTTGCAAATACTTTTCATAAAGTTGTATACACAGTATTTTAAAGTGAAAGGTGGCAGGAAACTAGTAGACTCCATTACATCTCAAGACTACACTGTTCTTCTCAATAGGAGCACAATGGGGTATTTTGTGTAGGACTGTCCCACATGGCACTGGACATTTAACACTCAGGTCCCAGCCCACAAACCAGGCCCAGTCATTGGAACAATCAGATTCCTGGCCTATCTTCAGTACCCCCCTGGGAGTGGGTACTACTCGGGTTGAGAACTCTTGGGCTAACAGTTTCACTCCAGACTCTCATTACTGCCTCAGCTTACAAGAGAGAAGATTATTAAAATTCTCCAATTACAATTAGACAACAATTCCCATTCAGGGCACCTGGGTGGCTCAGTCAGTTAAGCGGCCGGCTCTTGGTTTTGGCTCAGGTTACTATCTATGGTTCGTGAGACTGAGGCCTGCGTTGGACTCCCCGCTGACAGCATGGAGCCTGCTTGGGATTCTCTCTCTCCCCCTCTGTCTGCCTCTCCCCACACCTCTCTTTCTCAAAATAAATCTACTTAAAAAAAATTCCCATTCAAAACAAAACACAGCCTTATTGTTTCTAATCACAGCTCCTATTCTTTAAGCATCTGTCATGAGCCTGGCACTGCTACATGCTGTATGTGCATTTTCTTGTTCCGTTCTCCTTGTAGTATGTGAAGTGAGGGTCATTATCCTTGTTTTACAGATGAAGAAACTATGAAGTACGTAGTATACGATTAAAATTCATCATCTAATATTTTGTTGGTATGTTCTACATGCTAGGCACTGAGATAAATTTCATGAACAAGATACACACAATTGTTGCCCTCAGTGAGGTTGCATTTAGTTTATGCAGCCAACTAAGGGGAAGCATCAAGATTTTAACCCAGATCTATCGTTTCTAGAACTGCCTCCTAATTTCTACCTCTACCTCTATCTTTTTTTTTAAAAACATTTATTTATTATTTTTGAGAGACAGAAAGACACAGTCTGAGCAGGGGAGGGGCAGAGAGAGAGGGAGACACAGAATCTGAAACAGGCTCCGGGCTCCAAGCTGTCAGCACAGAGCCTGACGCAGGGCTCGAACTCACGAACTGTGAGATCATGACCTGAGCCCAAGTTGGATGTTTAACCAACTGAGCCACCTAGGCATCCCCCAGATTATCTCCTTGAAGAAGAATTTAGTCAGCCAAGCTAATCCTAATCAATGAACTGTAAACATAGGTAGCAGATACTCAGCACTATGCAGCTATGGTCTTTATCCTCCTAGGGATTGCTGGACTCCATGTAGACAGCCCTCTGTTGAGCAGTGCAGGGCACAGCCTGCGTGGCTGTAGATGAGCAAAAGCCCAGTGGTCCCTGCCTGGAATACTTTCCCCTGTTCTACAGGATTCTTTCCTGCCTAAGGAAGTTGTACCTTGCATTGAGACTCCACTAAAAAACCTTCTCTGATACTTGGATTTTTCTGGTTCTAATCAACCAACCTCTGTCCCTCTCTCCTTCCCTCCCTTCTTTTCTTTCACTGATGCATACAGTAGTTTTGAATGCCCATTATTTTTTCATGTTCTAGGGCTATGGTAATACAGTCAATGAGACAGCCCTTGTCCTCAAAGACCACACCACAGAACTACTTCTGTCTTTCCTTTCTCACTGTGTAACTCATATCATGCCCACATAGTTTATTGAGTTCAGTTGTGTCTTCCAGTGCTTTTACTATAATGGTATTTGTAGGAACATTGATTAGGGTAACACTGATGTGTGTTCACTTAAGTGACATTCTTAATTTGGTTGGTGTTGTAAGTTTGCATGCCAGAGTGTAGATTGGTGTGCAGGGTTTTGTACAGAGGAGAATTGCATACAGTATATTGTTTCATTCCTACTCACAAACACGGAGAAGCCACCGCTGGAGGACTTTTCTTTTCAGCAGGGATATCTAGTTGCTGATAGCAGATATTCTGTGTAACATGCACATGTTAGACATTAGGAATATAGTAAAAAAAAGAGGAAAGGACTCAGCAAATTGGGTGGGTCGAAAAGTTTGAAAATTTTATTATTTCTCAAGATAAACTTTTACCCCAAAAACATGTTACTTGGGTGTGTGAAGTCCTTCCCTTTTGATTATGACTCACGGAGGGTGGAGGTCATGTCATTATCCTGTTTATGATGCTTATCGTCCCTTAACTATCTAATGCCACTGCAAGTCACTGTTGGGACTAAATATGGGCTCATTTTTATTGACTTGAATATGAAAGCAGAAGGTGTTTTTATCAGCCAGAGAGTAAATAATACTGTGGAGAGATCATGGCTCTGGAAAACAGAAAACCTGGGTTTTATGTCCCAACTTCTTGAGTGTCTCATGTTGTGGCCTCGAATAAATCACCCAACCTCCCTGGGGCCAGTTTCCTTGAAAAACGAGAGGACTGAATAAGACTTTCTCAGAGTTTCTTGCCTGCTGCCAAACTTCTGTGATTATTCTGTTACCACTGTACAGTAAATACCTAGAGCAGGTCACATGAGTGTAAGAAAATTTAGGTTATAAAGTCCTTATTTCAGTTTTTAAACATGGATAGCCTTGATTGGTTTTATTTCAATTTTCTAGAGAGAACTTGTTTTCAGCCTCTGACGATCTGCATATGCTCAGCCCAGGCATAAGACATCATCAGGTGGTTACATATGTGAGCATGAAACTTCTCAGTTGACGGTAAACAATTTTCTCTTCTCTCATCTCTTTGGACAGACCCAACTTTCCCCCAAGACCCAAACATCATCACAATGATCTCTTCAGCCGCTGTGATTGGCTTTTAGAACTTGTACAGACTCCACAATCATCAAGCTCACACCAGGTCAGTAGGTATCACTGGATGTATGTGAGGCCCCTGCCTTCAAGGTGCGTAGGTTCTAGTAATAGAGTTCGAATGAATACATAATTAGCAGTAATTGGTACTTGAACCTAGAGTCTAACTAACTATTAAGATACTTTAAGGCAGGCCATGAAGGAAGGGCATGAGGGAAGCCTTGCCAAATTCTCTGCTCCAATTACAGATAAACACGATAAAAATTTCCAGTAAAGATTTTTAACTTCATGTATCCTGAAACTCCTGGGGCCTGTCTGTAATCCTACACTGGAGAGCCCTCTTGTCCTTACAATCCAGCATCCAGAAAGTCCATCCAGAACTGAGAAAACAATGCCAGGAATGACTCTGTGACCTGTTAGTCTGTGCATATCAAATAAGAAAATTTAGGATGAGGCAGTGAGACTTTAATAAAACTCATTCGATTTAAGGTACTGCCTTTTACTTTGGGAATTAGTACGTCCATCCTAGTAGCTTGGTGTTTAAAATGTCCTTTTATGAAATGATGATGGCCGTGGTAAGTGGTTTGTTGTCGGTGGTTGATTGTTGCTTTGATTGTCAGTTTCATGTTCCTACTTGGCAAGGTCAAAGTTGATGGTGCTTGAATTCCTCAAGAATAACAAGCCATCGGTGCTTTGTGGACGTAGTTTGTGTCTTTACGGGACTTATCTTCTGCTCTTTCACCCTATGGGAAGAAGTCAAGTCAGCAATACTCTGCTCATTTTATGGTTAAGCAAACAGATTTGGAACCATGTGTTCTGTATTTTCTATTAATGCAACACAGGCTTGTCCTGGCATTGATTAAAAATCTGCTCTCCAGACACCTCTGTACACAGTAATTATATGTGTGGGGTTATTACATATGAGGTCACCAGACCTCATGTGTTCCTTACACCTTGCAAATATGGAACCAGGTCCTTTCATGCAGTAGGGGAGGCGTCATCTTCAATATTGTGGTTTTAATTAGCAGTGGTAAGTTTTTTAAACTGAAAAATAGAGATGTCTATTTTCCTGGCTAAAGCTTCTAACATCTTTTGAGTATCTTGCTTTGAGGGGACACTTCACACATCAGGTTTTGATTCTCATGCTGTTGTTTTCCATTCTGAGGGGAGCCAACTATTATCCTAAAAGGTCAGTATTTGGCTTCCATGCTTAATCAAACAATCAGGCCTCATGGCTATTTTTCTATTAAATACAAGGGTTTTTTGTTAAATGCAGATGCCTTTCTGCTGCATGTTAGGTAGTTGCCTGGTGATCCAGAAGACTTAATGCAAGAACTGGCCACTTCACTTCCTTTTCCACTAATTAATGCAGGGGCTCCAGCGGAAGCATACCTTAGCATATCTATGGAGGAAAACACTGAATCATAAGTGGAGCACAAAAAGTAATTCAGGAGGAAAAGAACTCTTTAAATGCCTCTACCCAGTTGCCCTAATGACTTTTTTTTTTTTAATTGAATTGTAATTACCATGCAGTGTTATATGAGTTTCAGGTGTACAATATAACAATTCAACTATTCTATGCATTTCTCAGTGCTCATCACAATAAGTGCACCCTTGGTCCCCTTTATCTGTTACTACATACACTTTGGAGTCCACAAGCCTGCCTTTAAATCTTGTCTCTCTTGTATAGGAACTATGATTCAAGGTAAACTGTGTAACCTCTTCATTTGCAAAGAAAACAGCTAACCTGTTGTCCCTGGATGAGGACCCCAGACTGTGTTAAATTCACAGCATGAATTCTCTCAACTGTCCCACCCCTAAAGTAGTGTGGCGGACACTGCTTTGAGGTGCTTATAGAACCCCAATTTTGTGTGGGTAAAAGTGTGTCTCCTACATATTTGCTCCTCAAGCCTCATTGTAGCTCAAGTGGCCACATAGATAGAGTTCTCTGGCCGTAGAGACATGGGCAGAGAGCTGCTGGGGTTCTGACTTAGTTTTGCTGATCAAAGAGGACCCTTGTGGCTGGTTCCCTCTTCTGTTCTCTTTCTGCCCTAAATCCTGACACGATGTTGGAACAGCAGCTAGCTGTGCTCCTGAAGAAAAGGCTGAAAGAATCACAGAGAGCAACCCTCACATTGTTGAAATGCTAAACCAACATCTGCAGTTCTCATTTTTCAGACTGTCAGTTATGTAGAAGAATAAACCCCTATTTGGTTAAGATAGTCCTGTACTGGCAGTTACATACATTCCTATCTGCTATGGGAAGTATCATTATTATCTTCAGTCTCCAGATGAGGAAACTGAAGCCCAGAGATGTTAAATAATATGTCTGATTTGCACAGCTAGTCATTGATGGAACTGGAATTCAGACCCCACAGGGCTGACTTACAGCCTGAGCTCTTAACTACTTCTGGTTTTTGGAGGAATGAAATGAAATTACTTACATAAAGCATTTTAGCTTAACATGGTGCCTGGCTTGTATTATGTGCTCATTAAAATCTTAAGACCTTTCCCACAATCACATCTATTGCTTAACAACGTGACTCCTGGGTTTTGATTCTCATGAAGTTATTTTCCATTCTAAGAGGAGTCAACTTTTATCCTAAAAGGTTGGTATTTAGTTTCCATACTTAATTGAATAATCCAGCTGCATGGCTGTAATAGGTGCTCAGAGAGTTTGTTGAGTAAGTGAATGAATAATTCCTTTAGAGAAATTTTCTTAAGTACCACTCTTAGGAGGTTGCTATATGCCTGTTTGGTAATGAAACAAAAATTTTTTTTAATATAAGCATAGTACAAAGTTTGAGCAAAGTTCTGCAACGAGTCTGCCTTGGTTCAGATCTAGCCTCCACCACTGATTGATAAGCTGTGTGACATTAGGCAATTAATTTAACCTCTCTGTGCTTTATCTATAAGATAGGGACAATAATAATCCAAATTGCCTCATAGTAATATTGTTAGCATTAATTGAAGTAATACATTTGAAACAGTTTTTAAAAGGCCTGGCATATGTACTCAACAAATGTTAGCTTTGACAGCAGTAACTATTAATTATTTTCATCAATTCACGTGTACCCTGTTAAAAGTGGTTCCAGTTAATGAAGCCACATTGAAAACAAGATCCTCATGGCATAAATGCAGCAATTCAAATGTGGGTTCATGGTGACTTCTCCACGTTCAAATATAGTAGGATCAGAATAAAAATGGTGAGGGGGAAGAGTCTCAGCTTGGCAATCAGTACCTGAATTCTTGATTTCCTTTGTAAAATGTAAATTCACTTTATTCTTGGTGTGTGCCTTTTAAAATTAAAAAGTAAAAACACTGCATACTTTTAGTGACAAATTACAAAATGTGGTTCCCACTTGGTTCCCTTTGCCCGCTTCTGTTTTCAGATTTGCATGTAAGTTAGTTTGTTTGAGAGGAGTCAAATCAACTTGATCAGGAAAAAATAGCATCTCTCTATCTTACTAGCAACAATCATTGCAACTTAAAAATGAAACAGCAATGATGACAACAAAAACTAGTAATTATAATGTTAGCTTATGGAATTCTCTTTTTTTAATATTTTTTTAATGTTTATTTGTTTTTGAGAGAGACAGAGACAGAGACAGAGACAGAGACAGAGTGCAAGCGAGAGAGGGGCAGAGAGAGAGAGAGAGGGAGACACAGAATCCAAAGCAGGCTCCAGGCTCTGAGCTGTCAGCACAGAGCCCAATGTAGGGCTCAAACTTGCAAGTGGTAAGATCATGACCTGAGCGGGAAGTCGGATACTTAACTAACTGAGCCACCCAGGCGCCCGTGGAATTCCTTCTTTTTTTTAAAGGGGCTAAAGCTTCTGGAAAGATGTGAAGAGATCTGCAGACCTCTTCTCTAGTGGAACAACCGTAACTGGTGAAAGTGATAAAAACAAAAACATGACTATTTAAAGTCTCTGGAAATTGTCCTACGAGTGTATAGTAAATGGAGAAATATTTATTCCGCAAAATCTACTACCTACGTAAGACCAGTGAGAGTCAGTGGCACTTGGATCATCGCCCTTTTCCTCCCTGTCTCTCCTTGCTCACTGTGCATGATAGAAGCGCCACTCCATGCAGGTGTGGCTGGGAAGACGGAGCTGCCATTCCCCCTCTTCCCAGTCAAGGGATATGGTATTCTACCAGGAGCAGCAGGCCAACGACATTTCTAACCACCTACAACTTCAGGCTGCAGAGGCTGAGTTCTTGGTGAGTGCATCCATGAGGTTAGGTACTCCTCTCTTCCAAGAAGTCCCCACTCATAGGGTGGAGGCTTCTCTGAGCATGGTAGTCTCAGCATAATGGGTTGCTGACCATCGTGACTCATAGGGTGAAGATTCCATGCCAGGAGAGACCAGAGGCTACGCCCTCTCCCCAGGTCTCTGTTCATAAAGCATAGGTGTCATTCCAAGAGAAGCAGGCCCCTGTCACTGTCCAGCAGCTAGATCAGTGGCTCAGAGATCTTGCCCAGCGGGCTGTGATGCAGCCAGAAAGAACAGAGAGCTCTGAAGCTTGCCCCCAAAGGAACTGAAACAGAAAGTTCAAATCTAAGGACACTCTCTAAAACAATGGAGATTTGGTTGGAAGAAATTAAGAGGGGCTGGTAGTTCTGAGCTTCAAGCTAAACCATAAGCCAGCTAACTTACTAGAGAGAATCAGGAAAAGACATAGCTTCTAAAAGTTCCCTAAGGTCAGAAAAAGGCTTCAAAGACTGGCCCCAAACTACCCCTGCCTGCACTTAATCAGATCAACCTGAGGAGCAATTTATGTCCCAGGACAATGTCAAAAAGAAAAGAATAATCACAAGCAATTAACAGAGTTTAACAGTTGAGTGTGATACCAAAAAGACACCTAAACAGGTCAGGGAAAGAAAATGTCTCTTTGACCTTGACAGTGCTAAAACCACTGTCATTCCAGACTGACTATGTGTGTATGCTGAGGCTTCACACTGCTGGAGGCAGGAAAAAGGAATTAGATTTCATTAAAATAGTATACCCAAATCACTAAACAAATAAATAAGTGTGCATGCTCACACAAAGGCCCAGAAAGGGAGTAGAAAAATCAGCACTGAGAGTTACTGCTCTATATTACCTAAAATGTCCCATTTAAAAGAGAGAGAGAGAGAGAGAGAGAGAGAGAGAGATGGAAAGAAACAGGAACGTGTGACTCAACAGAAACTATGAGGGGGGCTAGATGTCAAATTTAGTGGACAAAGACTTCAAAGTGGCACTTATAAATATGTTTTAAGAACTAAAGAAACCATACTTAAGGAAGTAAACCTCATGGCTAACAAAGCTATGATGACAATATCACAGCAAACAAAAGAATATCAATAAAGAGAAATTATTTTACAAAATAGCCAACTGGAAACTCTGGAGTTGATAAGTATAACTGAAATGAAAAATTCATGAGAGGAACCAACAGATTTGGAAGAATCAGTGAAGTAGAAGTTAGATTGATAGAAACTGCAAATTAAAAGGCAGAAAACAAAAAGAAAGAAAAAGAAAGAAATGAACAGAACCTCACAGAACAGAAATGTAGAGCACTATCATACCAACATACACATGATGGGAGTACTGGAAGGAGAAAAGAGAGGCAGAAAAGAGCAGAAAGTAATGTCCAAAAAAAAGAAGGGCCGAAAACACCCCAAATTTGATGAAAACCAATCTATGCATCTCAGAAACTCAATGGATTGCATGCCAGATAAACACAAAGAGATCCAATAAGAGACACATCACAATTAAAATATTGAAATACAAAGGCAAAGAGAACATTTTGAAAGCAGCAGGAGAAAAAGGGCTCTTCATAGATAAATGAATTCTGCTAAGACCAAAATCTGACTTCTCAGAAACAGTGGAGGAGAGAAGGCCGTGAAACAACATATTTGGAGTGTTGAAGGGAAAAAAACTGTCAACCAAGTATCTTATGTCCCGCAAAGCTATCTTTCACAAATGAAGGCCAAATACAGGCAGTTCCAGATAAAAACTGAGAGAATTTGTTGCTAACAGATCCACCTTACTAAAAATAATAAAGGAAATTCTTTAGGCTGAAGGCACAGGACTGCAGATGATAATATGAACCTTTGAGAAAAAACAGCAGGCACTGGGACTGGTAATCACATAATTATAAAAGACAGTATGAATGTATATTTCTCTTCCTTTCTTCTCCCTGATTTAAAAATCAATTAGTATAGGGATGCCTGTGTGGCTAAGTCAGTTGAGCATCTGACTTCAGCTCAGGTCATGATTTCACCACTTGGCTTGTGAGTTCGAGCCCTGTGCTCAGAGCCTGAAGCTTGCTTCAGATTCTGTGTCTCCCCCTCTCTCTCTGCCCCTCTCCCTCTCGTGCTGTCTCTCTCTCAAAAATAAATAAATAACATTTTTTAAAAAATAAAAAAATAAATAAAAATCAATGGTATAAAACAGTCTGTATATAATTATACTGTTGGGCCTAAACATAAGGCAGTGTGATATATCTGATGTAACAACATAATGGAAGTGGGTGGGAACAAAGCTGTATCCAGGTAAGGAAATGGTAAAAGGAGAGTTGAGGAGTAGGAGGGAGGATAATGGATATTAGGGATTTGAGGAAATCCTAAGTAGTCCCCTACAGTATTTGCAAATGCTCGCACTTGCAGGGCTTTAGATGGCATGTTTTCCTCTTTGTAAACTGGAAAAATTCATTGTTGATTTAATATCTACTTGTGTCCCAAAAGGCACACTTATTTTTTGACGCTGAAATGCAGCCAGTTGGAATAATTGGTTGCTTGGGCTCTGTGATTGCATCAGACCTTGCTTTTCACCTCAAGGAAAGAAACTACTGGAAATTTACTGGCCACAAACCATTTTTATGCAAAAATGAACCCAAATTTTAAAAAATCATTGAATGCATTATGAATTTGACAATTATAAGTCAAGCTTTGTCTGTCAAAGTATATTCCTATGATTGGGTCTTTGTTGAGATTTATTTAAAATTAAAGGCATCACTCTGCTATTTTGGGATGGTTTTGCTTAGAAACCTTTTAGCAATTACAGTTTTGAGAATTTTTTTCTCACTGAGTCAGCTGAACAGCAATCGTGATATGATTTATTACTTCAGTTTTGTAGTTTCCACTTCCGAGGTGACTTGATTTATTTGATTGATACATTTCCGAAGGAAACGGAAAAGTAATTTAGACCCTCTACCACAGGGTCGTGATACGCTGTGGGTACGTGTTTGCAGCATTAGGTTTAATATAAACACTACTTTATACTCCGTAGCGAGGTAAGTTCTGGGGTTTTGAAGATATGAAGGTAAGTAAGATAGGATAGTCCCTTGTCAGCAGGGAAATTGTCATCTCGAGGGACAGTTTGTGCTGGAAACAAGTAATTTCAATGCAGTGTGGTACCGTGTTAGAAGGAAGCCCAGATGCTCTGTGACAAAGAGGCGGGCATCAAGCAGGCAGGGCTGAGCAGGGAGAATTCTAAAGGAAAGCTCAGTGAAGGGGGATTTTCAAAGGAGGCTACCAAGTCTTTGAAAATGTGTATTGGAGGCAGAAACATACATACTTTCTCTCTTTTTCACATCATGAATTAATCATTAAATAAATAGTAAATAATGTTTTAGAATAATTTTTAAAGAAATGACATCAACGATACATGTTTTAGTCAGGGATTTCAAATGAAAGGGATAGATACCTAACAAAAACCAACTTAAGCAAAAGAGGGAACTGAGACATTAGGCTTCAGGCCTACTTGGATCAAAGAACTCAAACGATGCCATCTCTGCCCTGTGGGTCTGCTGGCTTTTGTGTGTTGGCCTCATTGCCTCCTGTTGCAGGTAAGAACTTATTATGTGTAGCTGAGGTGAAATGGATGTCAGTAGTCCCAGATTCACTAATTCCCAGTTTAGTAATCCCCAGGCAAAAAAACTTTTCTCTTCCACCATTTATATATAAATCTTAAAGAAAGTTCTGTCTCGCCATGCGTACTCATCCCAGACCTTGCTTGGGTCATGTGCTCATTTCTGGATCAGTCAATGGGTTGAGAATAGACTATGATGACTCATCCAGCCCGAGTCACATTCCCACATCTGGTAGAGGAAGTACTGTGTAGACCATATCTCCAGGACCACAAGAAATGGCATAGGGTGAGGAGGAATTTCTTAATAAAAAAGGAATTCCATTACGAGAAAAAGAGGACAGGCTAAAATGATGGCTACCTATATCAGATACTGCTAACGGTCCCTCAAAGTCTATATTTGTCTTTCTCTTTAACCCCAAATCTCCTAGCTATGTATGTGTCCACCTAGAATAAAGGTATATTTCTTAGACTCGCTTGCAACCAGGTGTGGCCATTTGATGCAATCTGGCAAATGATTGTATATAGGATTGTTGTGTAACAGTTTCTGGAAATATTCCTTTAAAAATAGCTGTTATATACCTTCTGCTTCATTTTCCTAGTTTTTTCCTTCCTTTCTTTTGGAATTAAAATATAGTGGCTGGCTCTCTACCTGCCACATTGGACCAAAAAGAAAGGGCCATGCCATAGAGTCTCTGGGGACTTTGTAAAGCAGAGCTTCCATACCTTCCCTAGTTCCAAACTTTTATGTGAAAGAGAAATAAATGTCTGCCTTGCTTGAAGCACCATGTCTGATACAAACACATCACAATCCACGTCAGGGCAATTCAGTACTTTTCCCTCATAACTGTGCTTCCTCAAACCTTAATTATGATCTTAATTCTATACAGATACTGTGATGCAGTTATTCATTTAATCAACAAATATTTATTGAGACCTAAACTGTGTGTTGGTTCCCGGCACTGGGGATACAACAGGGAACCAAACTCTTCAGTAGTCTAAATTGACATTTTAGTTGGGAAAGGAGAAATAAAAGAATAGGTATATAATTTATAAATAGTAATGCTTGCTAGGAAAACATGAAGAAGAAGCATGGTTAAAGAGATAGAAGGGATATGGGAGTCTAATATTATTTTACATAGGATGGTAGAGAGGAACTTCTTTCTGATAAAATAATATTTGAGCAGCGACCCAAATGAATGGAAGGTGTGGTGGTTAATTTTATGTGTCAACTTGATTGGGCCACTGGGATGCCCAGATGCTTGGTTAAGCATTGTATCAGGGTGTGTCTGTGAGGGTGTTTCTGGATGAGAGTAACATTTTAATTAAGAGACTGAATAAAGCAGATTGCCCTCGCTAATGTGGGTGGGCCTCATCTAATCTATTGAAGACCTCAATAGAATAAAAGGCCCCGTGGGAAAGAATTCTTGCTCTCTACCTGGCTGTCTTCTAGCTAGGGCATCAGTATTCTCTTGCCTCCAGTCTCACTCAGACTGGAACGTACACCATCAGCTCTCCCAGGTCTCCAGCTTGCTGATGGCAGATCTTGAACTTGGAATTCACGTGAGCCAATTCCTTAGAGTAAATCTCTTTTTGGCACAGGAAGGAACAGTAGGAAATCCAATGAGTTTAGAGCAGTGGTTCTCAAACATTTTGGTCTCAGGACCCCTTTGCATTCTTAAAATTATTGAGGATCCCTGAGAAGTTTGGTTACATGGATTCTATCCATACGTGGCATACTAGAAGTTAAAACAGAAAATTTTAAAATATTTATTCTTTCATTTAAAATTACAATAATAAACATATCACATGCTAATGTAAATAATATTTTAGGAAAAATAACGATTTTCCAAAACAAAAAATAAATTAATGAGAAGGGTAACATTGTTTTGCATTTTTGCTCATCTCTTCAGTGTCTGACTTGCTAGAGGACAGCTGTATTCTCATAGCTGCTTCTGTATCCAATCTGTTGTAGTATCTTGCTTTGATTTTAGTGGATGAAGAAAATCTGTCCTCACGCAGATACATGGTTGGAAAATGGAAGTATTTTAGTAACCTTTAGGATATTTGCAGTTATTCTCCTTGATGCTATAATTGACCCTTGAACAGCATGAGTTTGAACTGCATGGGTTCACTTATACATGGATGTTTTTTCCCCACTAAACAGCACAGCACTGTAAATGTATTTTCTTCTCCTTGTAGTTTTCTCTTTTTAAAAAATATTTATGTTTGCTTATTTGTTTGTTTGTTTGTTTGTTTATTTAATGTCTACACCCAACATTGGACTCAGACTCAATACCCTGAGATCAAGAGTCACGTACTCTTCAGATTGAGCCAGCCAGGTGCCCCTGCTTTTTTAAAGTTTATTGTTTGTTTGTTTGTTTGTTTGTTTTAGTAATTCCTTATATTTTTAAATAACATTTTCTTTTCTCTAGCTGACTTTATTGTAAGAATACAGCATATAATACATATAATATAGAAAATATGTGTTAATTGACTTTATTGGTAAGACTTTTGGTCGGGGCACCTGGGTGGCTCAGTCGGTTGGGTGTCCGACTTCAGCTCAGGTCATGATCTCACAGCTCGTGAGTTCGAGCCCTGTGTTGGGCTCTGTGCTGACAGCTCAGAGCCTTGAGCCTTCTTCGGATTCTGTGTGGGTGTGTCTCTCTCTCTACCCTCCTCCGCTCATGCTCTGTCTCTCTCTGTCTCAAAAATAAATAAACACTTAAAAAAATTAAAAAAAAAAGACTTTTGGTCAACAGTAGGCTATTAGTAGTTAAGTTTTGGGGGAGTCCAAAGTTACACACAGGGGTCAGTGCCCCTAATCCTGCATTGTTCAGAGGTTAACTGTACATCAAAACTCAACAAGCGGTAGTCTTTTAGAGGGTACTTACAATGTGGAATCTGAAACTATATCAGGAAAGTATTTGCTCTGTGTACCCCTGTGACAAAATAGGCATGAAAACAACACAGTCGTTTTAGAATAAAAGTAATTTTGACCTTCAGCCCCCTGGAAGGGTATCAGGAGCCACACTTTGAGAACCATTGCTCTAGAGCAGAGGAAGTGAGGAAAGAGGGGTGAAGATGCCATTGGGAAGTACGTGTAAGAACCTGTTGCTCCGATGAGCACTTGGAAATATATTCTCCATCAAAGGTGAAGTCCTTGTGGAGTTTTGAGTGGTGAAGTGAGCTGTATAACATTTAAAAGATTCATTCTCTGTGTACATGGAGAATAGACTGTGGGGGGCCCAGAGTGAACAGAGAGGCTGCTTAGGGCACACTAGTCCAGGTGAGAGAGGATGGCATCTTGAACCACAGAAGACAAGATGGGGGTGGTGTGCCTCACCACATAAACATTTGTGGAACAATGTAAATGGGCACCTGTCTTTGCTTGAGGTCATTTTGCCACGCTATTAAGTGTGATTAAATGAATGTATACTACAGCCTCTATTTTTCTTTGTGATGCTTCTGATTCTCTACAAAATCTCTTGATGTCTCAGGGAATCAAAGTAAGAGCATAAAAGAATCTTGGAGAGCATCTGCATCGATAATTTTTAAATGATTCTCTAAGGAGCCATAAGACCTCTATGAAAGTGGTATGTCAGTCATTATGGGAATTAAAGGAAACCAGCAACGTAGTGATTCAGGCTCATCTCTGCTCCAGCCTGAGCAATTCCACTTTTATCTGTTGTAATAATGGAGTCTTTAAAAGCTTTTCTTCAAGGAATGCGTTCTGTGGCTAACTAGCAATTTATGAATACGTCTTGGCACTCTTTGCTTAGTCAAGGTGCAGCCTCAGAGTCTTCAAGACAGTTTTCCACTCCTATTCTAATATCAGCTCAAAACTGGCACTTCCGATGAATAATATTTGCCATTCCTTGGGGTGCCTGGATGGCTCAGTCGGTTGAGCATCCGACTTTTGATGTCGGCTCAGGTCATCATTCACGGTTTGTGGGATCGAGCCGCGTTGGGCTCTGCACTGACAGTGTAGAGCCTGCTTGGGTTCTTTTGCTCTCTGCCTCTCCCTCACTTGTTCTCTCTCTCTCTCTTTCTCTCTCTCTCTCAAGATAAATACATAAACATTGACAAAAGTATTTTTTCCCTTCCTCATGTAAGCCCAAACCCCATATCTCATCATATAGCCATCAGTTAATTTCAGTGCCCCTCACACTGACTTTACTAGTTTCTACATTACACCCCACCTGCTTTCATGGCCATATTCGATCAGCCATGTAGAGATCATAGAATGGTCAAGCTAAGGAAATTTTTATAGAATGTTTAGGGTTTGAAAATTCACATGCCCTTCAGAAGACAAGTGGGCAGCAGGCTAAGAGTAGGACCTAAAGCAGGAGATGGGCTCTGGATAAACAGAAGTGTGGATGGTCTGAAAATTCTGGCAAACAACGACAAAACAAAGAAACAAATAACGCCCTGCAATGCCTCATGGACTCTGTTTGGGCTCTCTAAAATTTCGAATTGGTTTAATTTGCCCATTTTTCATATAAGGCTCGTAGAGGAGCCATGACTTGGAGTCTGTAGAGGTTGGGGATTTAGAGCTTGAATTTTAGAGTCAGATTCACCTCAATTGCACCGTGGGACCACCGTTTGCTAGATGCATGATCTTGGAAATAACAACTTCTGTAAGCCTCCATTTCCTCCACGGGAAGCTCTTGGCCCAGGGCCTGGCACATCAAGTGCTCAATAAATTGTAGCTTCTTGTGTTGCTGTCGGACAGGGTCACACATAGCTAACTTGGCGCAAAGCTGGAAGGTTCCCCATTGTCCTGAGATTAGATGTTGAGGAAGTCTGCCACCGGACTTCTGGTCACTGTGGTGCACCTGCGCGGACACTGCTTCTAAGACGTCAAAAAGAAGAGGATTAGAAAAAGAGGGGACCTCGACAAGGGGATGAATCAAGGGATAGTTTGGGCAGGACGCGAGCTTCCCTTGAGCCTGATGTTGTTTTTCAGGAGCAGCTGTTTTGCCTTAAGCATGGAGTCCCCTTAGGGAATGTTTTTAAAGGAAACTGATCGCTTCCTCAGGTTCCCCGACTCTGCCACGTGCTTCGGGAAAGGCCAGTGGCAGTCAGAGTTTGTGCACAGACCACTCTGCCTCCTGGGAGCACCAATTTACCGAGAATGAGCATGGACTGCTGAATGGCTGTCAGGAGGAACAATTTTCTGACGGTTCATATCTAGAACAGATTTGAACTAATGCCCTGGAATTAAAAAGCCAGCCAGTCTCTGGCTGAATAGAGAACGGAGTTTGCAAATGAAGTTTTAAGCTTGTTGCTTAGATGGGTTTTATGTTGCAGTATTCCCTTCTCTAGTGTGTTAAACACTTTACGAATGTCTGTTAGCTGTTGGGGCACGGTATGGTTTTGATTAAATTATATTCAAAATTCTGGGGGAAATGTGCCTAACATATCCACATAGTGTGGGTTTTCAGTAATGAAAAGGACATGCTTTTATAGAGTATCCAGTCTATTAATCCAGGACATTGGTACTCGCAAATGAATCATTTCTAATGAAAGAATTTTCAGGGCACCCAGTGTCTCACTTAAGTGTCTGACTCCTGATTTCGCCTCGAGTCATGATCTCACAGTTTGTGAGATAGAGCCTGGTGTGGGGCTCTGCGCTGACAGTGAGGAGCCTACTTAGGATTCTCTTCTCTCTCTCTTTCTCTCTCTTTTTCTCTGCCCCCTCCCCCGCTCATGCACCTGTGCTCTCTTTCTCTCTCAAAATAAATAAACTTAAAAAAAAAAAAAGAATGTTCAATGTGCTAAGGAGGGAGGCAGCATGGTATGATAGTAAGAATGGGGGCTTTTGAAGTCAGAAAAGCAAATTCTAGCTGTCTGCTTTCCAGGTGTGAGGCTTCATCCAGTCACTTCAGTCTCTCTGAACTTCTCATTCTTCATCTGTTAAATGGGCATAATAACATCTCCCATTCAGCGCAGGGCAGTTAGGAAATGTAAACTGTACATGTTGAGTACTTAGCCCAGTCTCTGGGACTTCATTCGTGGGTGCTCCGAACAGCAGAATCACCACCCCCTAGTCTCTTAGTGGCCCTGATTAGCAAAAATGATGAGTCACATTGGGACAGCCTGCATCAGAATGCCTGCGTTAGGTGTCTTCAGTTCAGGAGGAGCAGTCTTCAGTCATTTTCTCACCAAGCGGCAAGTACTGGGAGGCGAGTGCCACAGAGAATTGAGGACATCATCTTTTGCACTTGCCAGGGCTTTCTAATGATCAGTGATATTTTGCATTGGAAAAGTGCAAAATAAAACACAACTGCAAAAGAAATCGATAACTGATGACTCCCAACCAATCAGGTTTGATTCACAACTCTGGTGGGTAGAATGTGGGACAGGAGCCAGCTTCAGTGTGGGCATAAGTCTCCTGAGTAACTTAGAGAATTAAGAAAGAGAAATTTGGGGTTTGGGGATAGATAGGTGGAAATGCCAAAGAGCCGGGCACAGTGGCTCCCTGCCCGATAGGATCACCAGCCCTGGGCTCAACTGACAGACCCGGACGTGGGCTTTTTGTGTTCATCTGTTCTAGCTGGCACTGCACCTGTAGTGATTTGTGAGCAGGTACCTCCCTAACTACTCAGAGCTAAACTGTCCCCTTCCTTCACCTGCTGAAATGCTCCTAATTGCCTTGGGTGTCCACCTTTACGTTTTTTTGTTTTTTTTGTTTTTAAGTTTATTTATTTACTTATTTTGAGAGACAGAGCAAACAGGGGAGGGGCAGAGAGAGAGGAGAGAGAGAATTCCAAGCAGGCTCTGTGCTGTCAGCACAGAACTCGAACCCACAAACCACGAGATCATGACCTAAGCCAAGATCAAGAGTCAGATGCTCAACCCAGATGACCCACCCAGACGCCACCCCTTTCCTTTATATGAAGGTTTTTTTTTAATTTTTTTTTAACGTTTATTGATTTTTGAGACAGAGAGAGACAGAGCATGACCAGGGGTGGGTCAGAGAGAGAGAGAGAGGGAGACACAGAATATGAAACAGGCTCCAGGCTCTGAGCTGTCAGCACAGAGCCCGATGCGGGGCTCGAACCCACAAACTGTGAGATCATGACCTGAACCAAAGTCGGATGCTCAACCGACTGAGCCACCCAGACGCCCCTTTTTGTTGTTTTTTTTAAGCCAACCATTCTATTCCCTCTCTCTCTCTCTCTCTCTCTCTCTCAATCTCACTCTCTCTCATTAAAATAGGAAACATTTCTGGGAGAGGAGTTTTCCAGTTATCACCTCCTTTGCTGTGTTAGATTGCTGGTTTCCAGAGAGAAAGCTAGTTGAGGGTGAGGATGAGGACGTGGTGCCTGACAGACTATCCTGGAAAGTCTTTCAGAAAGTACGGTCTGAGCATATGCTCATAGTCCCACCTGGCCCGCTTACTAAAAATTCAGATTTCTTTGCCCCACCAAATCAATCTCCAGGGGGGCAAGATCTGGGAATCTGCATTTAACACTTAGGGTAATTTGACCACAGTTTTGTTTGAGAGCCCCTGCCCTTTTGGAGAGGGGGGTGAACCATGCTTGGTTTTAAGCAGCCAGATATCTGATAGCTTTGCTTACTTGATTGTTCCTGAAGACGAAATTCATCTACTGGGCCTCACCGTTTTTGCTAGAGCGCGTCCTGCTAAGTATGCACCATGTGGGGGGTGCGTGCGCTGACTGGATGAGGTGGAAACGTGGGAGCCCCGGGGAAGATGCCCTTTCTTG
This sequence comes from Lynx rufus, assembly GCF_022079265.1. Lineage (NCBI taxonomy): Eukaryota > Metazoa > Chordata > Mammalia > Carnivora > Felidae > Lynx > Lynx rufus. The sequence continues at coordinate 48,926,358 of NW_025814826.1, read as the reverse complement.
TCCCCTCCACAGCCACTCCTTATTCTCTACTAACAAAGGCACTACTCCCAGGTAGAAATACACATGTCCTTTGATCCCAGTTGTGTTCAGTAGACCACCACTGTGAGCATATCTGAATTGTTTTGCTTGGAGTTTCAAGGAGGAGAGAAAAGGTGTTTGGCAGCTTCTTACGAGATCCTCAGGACAAGTCAAAAAGATCTCCAGGGAGCTTTAACACAATCTGCTGTAACTCAGAAACTCACTCAATCCCGTTCCTGGTGTGTGTATTCTGTAAGTTCTGTGGCAACCTTTTGCTTTGCTTTGTTTTGTTTTATTTTGTTTTGTTTTGTTTTGGCAGGGCTGAAGGAAAACTATAATGGGGGTTATTTTCCATATTTTTACCATAAATTTTTACCCATCAGGAAAGAAAAAGAGCAGTAAATTGAATGTTCTGCTCTTAAGAAGGACACATGCCAGGGAGGAAGGAAACTCACAAGGCTCTTAATGACATCATTTACAAAAGGAAGTCCTTAGAAACCTCTAGGGTTGCCAGTTAGACTTGACTGGTTGATGTCTGAAGGAAATTATTGATTCCTGTTTTTGTATCAAGTGGAAAGGGCATTAGACATAATGAATAATGGCTTTCACCTTCATGCCTGTCCTCCAATCTTGCAAATAGAAACAAACAGAAACAAACACCCTGAAGTATTTTCTCAGAGAACTAGTTTAACGAAGTAAAGGGGCAACTCTAGGGGCCTTCATTTCTGGTTGGAAAGGAAGGATTTTTTGTATCTTTGAAAAAAAATATTTTAGGGAACTAGTAATATATGAATGTTGAGGTTTGACTTGTATAGCTGCGTATGAAGAATTTACATGATAACTTTACATATCATGAGCTTTCTTATAATTTTTACCTCTACTTTTCATGTTCATCACATCAAGATCATATCAAAGGCTCTGCATTTAATTTCATAACCATTGTAATGTCACAAATGTTTACTTTATCCCAAGCTTAGCAACACTTTAGACATCTCATATTGTTAAGAGATCAAGAGGGGCGCCTGGGTGGCTCAGTGGGTTGAGCGTCCGACTTCAGCTCAGGTCATGATCTCACACTCTGTGAGTTCGAGTCCTGCGTTGGGCTCTGGGCTGACAGATCAGAGCCCGGAGCCTGCTTCGGATTCTGTGTCTCCCCCTCTCTCTGCCCCTCCCCTGCTCATGGTCTGCCTCTCTCTGTCTCAAAAATAAATAAAAACATTAAAAAAATTAAAAAAAGAGAGAGATCAAGAGGTAGGTAGGTACTCTACCTAGTAGGTACTCTAATTTTTATTTTATAGAGAGAAACCTGAGACTTGGAGATGTCCAAAGTCAACAACAACAAACAACAACAACAAGTAGTTGAAAATTTGTGATATGAACCCAGACCATCTGCTTCCAAAGTCTGTGGAGTTAACACACTCCTAAACTTGTAGCTTTCCACGGTACTTGCTATACATTCACACACATATGCACATAGAGAAGGATGATTATTAGGGACAAAATATTTCTTTATTTCATTTTATAGGGACCAGGTTCAAGAGAGACAGGAATTAAATTTTTTTTTTTCAACGTTTATTTATTTTTGGGACAGAGAGAGACAGAGCATGAATGGGGGAGGGGCAGAGAGAGAGGAAGACACAGAATCGGAAACAGGCTCCAGGCTCTGAGCCATCAGCCCAGAGCCCGACGCGGGGCTCGAACTCACGGACCGCGAGATCGTGACCTGGCTGAAGTCGGACGCTTAACCGACTGCGCCACCCAGGCGCCCCAAGAGAGACAGGAATTAGAGGAAAGAAGCAAAAAACCCAGAAATATGTTGCCCCTTGGAAAAAATAGGTCAGAACTGTCAGCCTCCTGATTAATGACTATTTCAAATCATTTTGGCTTTGCATTATAGTTTTGTTCTTTCATTAGCTCTGTAAGTTCTTATGGGCAAGTGGCAATGTCCTTGACTCTGGGTTTTCTCACCTGTAAAAGACGGAGTTGGGTCAAATAACCATTAAATTCCTTCACTTCTAACATTCTATGAGTATACACAGTATCTACTTCAGGAAGCTCGAGTCTCTGAGCTGATGTGAATATACAAGCAATGCATGGTGCAGAATGGAAGTTCAAGTGAACGATTGAAGTATCTCTTTAGGTGGTGTTGGAACCATTGCTAAATCAATGGTAAAAACTGTAAGGGTGGCTCAGTTGGTTAAGCGTCCAACTCTTGCTTTCGTCCCAGGTCATGATCTCATGGTTCGTGAGACCGAGCCCTGTGTTGGGCTCTGTGCTGACAGCGCGGAGCCTGCTTGGGATTCTCTCTCTTCCTCTCTCTTTGCCCCTCCACCGCTCATGCTCACTCTCTCTCTTTCTCTCAAAAATAAATAATCTTTTTTAAAAAAAAGAAAAGGCAGAGAGAGAACATAATCCTGGTGTTATCAAAGATTTCCCAAAGGGGATAAAACATAAGCTGGGCTTTTTACAAGTTGAGACGATTGGACTTAGAAAAATGTATAAGATGAATGCATGATCTCTGTAACAAGTCAAATACCCTGGAAGTCTTGAAGCTGAAGGCCAGATAGGAGAAGTAGGGAGGAAGATGGGAGCCCTTGCCCTAGTATAGTTCGGTTTTTTATTCTGCTGTGTTCCCACTAACACTTCACATACACTGTGGCTCACTTCGTATCACGTCAGTGCCTTTCACTAATGGCACTTTCATGTGGTCTGGAGTTCCTTGATGACACTTCTAGATCACCATATCTGGCACAGTGCCAGCACTGACGATGCACTTAAACAATAATTGGTTGAATGAATGTTGATGTATTTTGGAGATGTTCGTTCATTTAAACCACACAACAACAACAACTGTGTTGGTCACTCTGGGGGCCAGGCATTACATGCAAAGATTAAAGTGATGCAGACCCTGCTTTCATACAACTCCATAGTCCTGTAGAGGTGTGTTGAGAAAGAGCTGAAATGCAAAGTAGGAAGGCAAGAATGCCTCAAGAGAAACTTTGTAATTGGGGTCCCTTCCATTTGGATGGACCGGAAGGAAGAGTGCAAGTAAATTTTCAACTCAGTAAAACGTAAAGAGAAGACACAGAATGGGCAAGGTGGGGCTTTTTCCTATCAGCCTCTCAACTCTTAAAGTGGATCAGTTTCCTTAGGCCTTGGATGCTGACTCTAAATTTCCTCCACTATGCCAGCAACTTGTCAGATCAGGAGGCTCAGATCACATCCTGACTTTTGGGTAGAAGTGTATCTAGCTAGCACAACTCTTGAGCACGTATAAAAACAATATGAGAAGAGTATCAGCTCTCATCACAGACTGAACAAGAATGCAAATGGAAATGCTGGCCAGAGATTGAGGGAAAAGGAGGGGAGAATGAAAGAAGAAACAGCTGGTCTTTTCATTTCCATTTATCACCACCCAGAGAATTAAGCATGGGAGGTCTAGGTGACCTGTGGTCCCAGTTTGGAATTAACTAAGAGGCGCTTGGGTGACTCCGTTGGTTAAGCATCTGACTCTTGATTTCGGCTCAGGTCATGCATGATCTCTCAGATCATGATCTGACTGTTAGATGGAGCCCTATGCTGGGCTCCAAGCTTTAGCTTGAAGCCTGCTTGGGATTCTCTGTCCCTCTGTCTCTCTGCAGCCCACTCTGTTTCTCAAAACAAAACAAAAATAAACTTAAAAAATTAACTAATTCGTTTGATAAACAAATGGAGTGTTTATGATGTCCAGGGCAATGTGTCAAGCTCTGAGAGACTTTAGAGACTCACCATTTGTGTAAATCTGAGATTGAATATTCAAGGTGTATTAGTTTGTTAGGGCTGCCGTTGCAAAGTACTACAACTCGGGGGGGGGGGTGCTTAAACCACAGCAATTTATTTTCTCACAGTTCTAGAGGCTAGAAGTCCAAGTTCAAGATGTCAGCAGGGTTGTTTTTCTGAAACGTCTCTCTTTGACTTGCGATGGCCACCTTCTCCTTCTGTCTTCATAGCTTCCTCTGTGTTGCTGCCTGTGCCCTAATCTCACCAGTCACGGGGCACCTGGGTGGCTCAGTCAGTTAAGTGTCCGACTTTGGCTCAGGTCATGATCTCCCTGCTAGTGGGTTTGAGCCCCACATCGGGTTCTGTGCTGACAGCTCGGAGCCTGGAGCCTGTTTTGGATTCTGTGTCTCTCTCTCTCTCTCTTTCTGCTCCTTTCCTGCTTGCGCTCCCTCTCTCTCTCAAAAATAAATAAACATTAAAGGAAAAAAGAACACCAGTCGGATTAGGGCTCACCCTCATGACCTCATTTTACCTTACTTATCTCTTTAGAAGTCCTATTTCCAAATATAGTCACCTTCTGAGGCCCTGGGGGTTATGACTCCAGCATATGCGTTTTGAGAAGACACAGTTCAGCCCATAACCTGAAGCTTCAAACTTTCAGCCTCAATACAGGAAAGGGAGAAGCTTAGGACTGTTTATTTTATTAAAGTTTACCTTTAATAGGTAAACAAATATATGTTCTTCTAACAAAATGAAAACCAGCTTGAAAAATCCAAACCATTAAAATTTTCCATTTACTCAGGATTTTATTGTTTGATGAAGATAGTAATTTTTCAGTTTTTTTGGCACTCAGCTATGTTAACCAGCCCTGTTTTGTTTACTAAGGCCTTAGTTACAACCCTGGAGTTGACGTAGAATGTCTTGCTCTGGCAATGTGCACACAGTATACAAGTGCTCGAAGAGGAAAAAACATACTCTGCTGGCCTGAGGCTGAAACTTACTATAAAGGAGGATTTCAAGTGTGGTAAAAGAAGGGATAAATGATGCCGCATGATTTTCTTCCAGTGGCCATAGACAATGTGTTTGGACTTGGATAAGAAGAAACATTTTGACCTGGGCTCAAGGGGAACAACGTGCCATTAAGATTGTTGGTTATGCTTATCAACAGGAACCTCTATGCTTGTTAAAGGCACTTCTGTTTCCATAGAGGACGTTTTCATTTCTGACCTTAGTCGTGACCTTGAAGTGCCTGTGTGAAATGGTGAAAGACACTGCAAAATTCCACCCCTGGGCCAATTTTGTTTTTATCACAGCGTGGTAACTTAAAAAAAAAAAAAAATCTTTATTTTGTGTATGTATGGAATGCAGTTTGGGATTATTTTGAATGGTGCTACCTATTCATTTTAAGCTTAATAATATTATTAATTTTTTTCCATGAGTAAAACAATTTTGCATTGAGTATTTATAGAATAGTTGAACTGCTGGAGATGTTATAAAGCATATCTCTTGTTCATCTCCCTTATCTTACAGGGAGGAAACTGAGGTTAGCAAATGCTGTGTGTCTCTCTTAAGGTCACCCTGTGAATCAGTGGATGAATCAGGATTCAGCCCAACTGCATTCAAGGTTCCCCAACTTCCTACTGGAGGCTGGTTCCAGCCATAGTCACAGAGCATTTGTGCTCAATGAGACCTTAGAGACCACTGAGTCCAATCCTCTTGTTATAACTAATTAATTCATTATTAATTAAGGGACTTGTTGTCCAGAAAGGTGAGACAATCTGTTGAGGTAACAGGAAATTGAAGTCAGAGCCAGGAACTGGAATCTACATCTTTATTCTCTTTATTCTGAGAACTCTCCTCCAGGATTTCTCCCCACACATTCTGAGTGTATATTGTGCACAGAGCTAGTGAAAGGGACCCTGAGTCTGTATCTCACAGTAAGAGAAGGAAGCATGGGACTTGGGGCTCCCCTCCTTAAAATCTTTATCTTCCTTTTGTACAGAAGGCTGATGGCACAGGGTTAGAGATTCCAACAAGAAAATAGACAAAGTTCCAGTTTTATTTTAAGTGCAGTGGATCCATTGAAGAATGTGTTTTTCAATTGGTCAAACTATTGACTACCTGTTAATACGCAAGGATAAAAAACAAAACAAAACAGAAAAGCGATTTTGTGCTCTCCCCTTGTCGGTGTAGGAGAACTAGATATAAACACTTCAAAACATACCTAAAAATATACTATGCATAGAACTGACTCACATACCAGTTATCCCCTTTATCGTAGTCTCATGGACATGTCTTCTCTTTCCGTTTAATTGAAACCTTCTTGAATTAAGACTGTATCACAATTGTTTCTATCTACAGTACTTAGCATGCCCAATACCAGTTTAACTTAATGAGCGTATGTTCAACAACAATACAAGATGTCATCATACACGAGATTTCATAAGATTGCTGTATCAGTTAGAATTAGACCCAACTGTGGTAAACAGGAAATAAAGGCAGTAGCTTAAACAAGTGGAAATGTATTTCTACCTCACATTCAAGATGTCTGTAGGCGGTAGCCAGTGCTCCATGGTGATCAAGACACTTTCTTCTCTTTCTTTCTTTCTTTCTTTCTTTCTTTCTTTCTTTCTTTCTTTCTTTCTTTTCCTTCCTTCCTTCCTTCCTTCCTTCCTTCCTTCCTTCCTTCCTTTCTTTTTTCTTCCTTCCTTCCTGTTTTCCTTCTTTCTTTCTTTCTTTTTTACTGTCTATTTGTTTTTGAGAGAGAGAGAGAGAACACACAGAGATGAGTCGGGGAGGGGCAGAGAGAGGGGGACAGAGGATCCAAAGTAGGCTCTGTGTGGACAGCAGAGAGCCCAAAGAGGGGCCTGAACTCATGAACTGTGAGATTATGACCTGAGCTGAAGTCAGATGCTTAACCAACTGAGCCACCCAGGCGCCCCATGACACCTTCTTTCTTATAAACTGCTGAGTATGGCTTCCGATCCACAATAGCTGCTAGAACTATAGTGATTACATGTAAATTCTAGCAAACAGGAAGAAGGGAAGTGATGAAGAATGATGTACCCCCTCCCTTTAAGAGTACTTCCAAGAAATTGCGCGTACCACTTCTGCTTATATCGCATTAGCCAAAATTTAGTCATGGCCAAGCTGCAAAGGAGGCTCAGGAATGTAGTCTTTTTCTTCAGAGGGCCACCTATATAGGGATTTCGTTTGAAGGAGAGGGAAGATCAGGAAGAAAACTGGCAGGATCTGACACAACTCCAAGCTCCTAAAAGAAATGTTTCAGTTTTATGGTTTTTTTTTTTTTAGTTTTTAGTTTTTGTTTTGTTGTTGTTGTTGTTTTAACTTGGGGAGAGGGTCAGTTGTCTTTAGTCTTATGATAAAGGTGGTAGATCTAGTAAGAAGAGACCTGACTTAACCCTGCTTCTGCCGGTTACCACACGTGTGTAACTTTGGTTAAGAAACTTAACTTGTAGGATTGTTGGAGGAATTGGGCCAAAGTCCTGGCACACGGGCGATGTGCAAGAAATGATGGTGTTTATTGTCATTTGTTCTTGTTAATTTCCCTGCTGAGAAAATGTATACCCAAAAACACATCTAGTAAAAGATGTGAGGAGCTCATCCTCCTCCCATCAGCTGGAAGAGGCATGCATGACAAGCCCAGTCACCACAGCGCCAAAACAAGGAGTTATGCTTTCCTTCTGATTAGGTCGGCATGGGGAATTGTTCCTGTGAATATTCTGTATATATGGGGCCTGCTCCTGTGGCTCCACGGGAAATGCCATTACTTGTCAGATTCTCTGTGTGTGGGGGCTAGGTGCTCTGGATAGAAATGGCACAGAGGAATTCCAGAATCCTTAAATATGTTCCCATTATTACGTATGTCCATAAAACATTAAGTATGTCCTTTTTCCCATCCTGAGGAAAACTATAAAGTTGCCGGTACCCCTGTCAGCCAATTTCATTGGTTGGCTGGTTTTGAATTGGTTTAGCAGTGAAGTTGAGCACCAATTATGTGCCCCTGTCTTGATGTTTTTGGACTTTTTTAAAGACAGGCAAATGCATTATAGAACCACCTGCAGTGGCCTCAGCCTAAAAACAGCAACAACAACAACAATAACAACAACTCAGGAGAACAAACATTCATTGAACACTGCTATGTGTCAAGCACAATATTCAGCAGCAAAGAGCACTGATGTCTTGTAGGAGAGACGGAATCCAAGAGAGGACATGATACTTCAAGAAAGAGGAATTATAATCTCTCAAGTCAAGAAAGTTTGTGTATTCATCATTCTATGACATAGGCGGAAATTCTACAGAACTCAGGATGGAGACATTTCTGCTAAAAAATGGGCAGGGAAAATACAACGATATTTGCATTGTTGCCTTTCTTTTAACACTAATTTTGTGACCTCTGTTAGTTTAGTTACTATTTACTGAGTGCTCACCATTGTCAGGAATGAAGCCAGTGCAGTCCAGCTAGCATCAAACCAACATAGTCCTGACTGCTGTGATAAATTATGTTAGGCGTGACAGCCAGAATTTATAAAAGGAATCCAGCAACAATTTTTTTCTTTTTTTTTTTTTTAACGTTCTTTAATTATTTTGAGAGAGATAATGAGAGAAAGCAGGGAAGGAGCAGAGAGAGGGAGAGACAGAATCCCAAGCAGCATGGAGCCCAACTCAGGGCTCGAACTCACAAACCGTGAGATCATGACCTGAGCCAAGATCAAGAGTCAGACGCTGAACCGACTGAGCCACCCAGGCACCCCTCCGGCAACAATTTTTTAATAGAAGTTCACTAGGAAACTATGATCTGAAACACATTACATTTCTCAGGCTGCAGGCGTTTGTTAATTTACTATAGTCTGACTTGAAGGTTAACATAGTAAAGACAGGAAAGTACTTTAACTGCAGGATTTGTGTGTAAATCGAGCTGCCTCCTTGGCTTCCTCATGATGGTGCAAGGGTTACTTAATGTTTGTTAGCTTCGGTTTCCTCTTCTGGGGGATTTTTATGGAGATTAACTGGAATGACATATGCAAAACACCAGTGTATTGCCTGGTATGTATTGGATCCTTAATACGAGTTTAGCATCTTCCCTTCCACTTGCCTTCCTTGCCCTCCAAATTGCTGTCACCAATTACCGACTTCAGTGGGCAACTGTCAGTGCTTGCTGCAGAACCCTCTTCAACAGCTGACATTGCTGACTCTACAACCTTTCTCGGTACGTGCCTTCCTTGCTTTTCACGATGCCACCGTCTCTTGTTTTCTGCAAACCTACAGTTCTATCCTTTGCCGGTGCAGCTTTCTGCACCAGCCCCTGAAAGACTGATATTCTCCAGCCTCTATCTTCATCTTCCTCTTGTTCCATCCCATCTTTCTTCGCAAGTTAACCTATTTCACGACTCCAGCCACCACAGCGTTCAGTCTGCTGGAGACGTCTAATTTGACACCCGCTGCTCTCTTTTGGTAGTACGTTTCCAACAACCTGGTTTGTATCTTCCTCTGAATGTTCCAGCAACTTCAACATATGAAAGCATGAACTTTTTCCTCTGCTATATTTTCTCCCTCAGCAAACGCATGGCCATCTACCAAGTTACCTTTCTTCTCCGTGTCTTCTCCACATCTTTTCTAACCTTCCTTTTTAATTAGCTACAGAGTTCTGTCGATTGGCCGGCAGGCTTTCTCCCAGACGTTTCTTCCTCCAAATGCCACCCTAATCCACCTTAGCTTCACCTCTTTTCCATTTTCTTTTTTTAAATTTTCTTTATTTTGAGAATAAGAGAGCACAAGCATGAGCTGGGGAGGGGCAGAGAGAGAGGGAGAGAGTGAATCTCAAGCAGGCTCCACAGTGTGTGGAGCCCAACGCAGGGCTCCATTTCTCAAACCATGAGATCATGACCTGAGCCGAAATCGAGAGTTGGACACTTAACTGTCTGAGCCACCCAGGCGCCCCCACCATGCTAGCTTTCTAATTGGTTTCCCTGCCTCCCTTCTCTTTCCCCTCCAGTCTGCCTGTCAAAAGCATCATTAGTTTTATATCGATATATTCTCTCCTGCTTAATTATCTTTACTGGAGAAATTCTGGCAAAAACAGGAAGGTAAAGCTGTTCCCAGCCCACTTCTGTCTTTTTAAAACCAACTGAAAAAAGGAAAAGAAAGTTTCTGTCTTCGCATAAGTTAGAAAATACCTACAACCCCAAGCTCTGAAGAATAATTGCTGAACCCAGTAACATTTGGATCTAAATGAGGGAAGACACTTCGAGTAAATCCACTTTTCCATAGTGGTCGCCAAAAAGAGGCAGCACATTGTCAAAGAGCCAGTTGTGCCTGGAACAGCATCGTGTAGGGTTGTGGGTAGACAAGGACAGGGTGTCCAAGTCCCTCTTGTGCACTGGGAAGTGTCATGAGAAGTGGTGCCAAGAGAGACTCCTGCAGATGGCCATCTTTATAAGAGTTCTCGGAGGAGAGGGGACAGTAGAGAAGGTAGGTGTCAACCACATCCTACCAACAACTGGGGGGGCCAATCGCTATATACAGGCAGACACGTACGCATAAAACACTTCTCACATGCGAGGCTTCCTTGTTCTTCCTTAACAGTCTTCCATAAGGAAAAAGAAAAAGAAAGAAAGAACAAGAAAAAGAGGCAGAGATATCAATGAAGATAAAAAACAGACCATACAGTAAAAGTTGGAAAACAGAGGAAGCATTAAAAACAGAAAAACAGAACTGAGAAGGGAACTCAGAACAAACATGTCTTACTCTCAATAAATTTAAATGGGGGTAAGATCATCTATTAAAGGAAAGTCACAGAGAAGGAATAACAATGAAATCCATATCTGATGCCTTATAGCAAAATGAACTCTTTATCAACCAAAATTATAAACATAAAATGGAAGTCATAAAAGTATGAAAGAAAACATGGGTGGACTTTAAAATAATATTGGAGTGGAAGAGACACCTCTAAGAACTGGATAGAGCCCAGAAGCCATAAACAAACTCACGGTCAATTTGCCTATTTTCCTAATATATAAAGAGCTCTTATAAATCAGCAAGGAAAAGACCACAAACTAATAGAAAAACTGGCCAGGACAATAAAAAAAAAAAAAAAAGCCATTCCCAGGGAAAGAAGGACAAATGGTTTATGAACATATGAGCAGTTGCTCGCCTTCACTCAAAAAATTGTAAGTCAAAACAGGAAATTAAAAAAGCTTAACTTGCTAGAGTGGCCAAGATTTAAAAGTTTGATAACAGAGTAAGGTCAAGGATATGTAGAAACAGATACAGTCATACTCTGGTGATAGAAGTATAAATAGGTACTTTTTCTAATGACCAAGTTGAAAATAGCTCTCAGATTTTAAAAGCACATACCTTTTGATCCAGCAATTCTGTTTTTAGTGGTTTTTTTTTTCCCCTACAGGAATATTCTCACGTATTTCCAAAGATATGAGGAGGGATTGCAGCCTTGTTTGTAATAATAAACAAGTGGGGACAGCTTAAATATCTACCAACTGAGATTTAGTTAAATAAAAGATATGCAACAGTCTAAAGTGTGGACTACCGTACAGCTATTTTAAATAATGAGGTGAAATGATATATGCTGAGTCGTAAAGATACATTGCAAAGCAGGAAATAAACACGTACAATGCAGTGTATAATTATTCATTCACAGGCAGATTTATAAGAGTATTTATGCGGAAAATTTCTGGAAGGAGAGAGAACAAAGATTTAATGCTGAGGAGTAGACACAGTCTGGGATGAAGGCAGATTCATTTTTTTTAAGTTTATTTATTTATTTTGAGAGAGAGAGAGAAGGGAAGGGACAGGAAGAGAGGGCGAGAGAGAGAGAGAGAGAGAGAGAATCCCAGGCAGGCTCCATGCTGTCAGCGCAGAGCCTGACTTGGGGCTCAAACCCATGAACTGTGAGATCATGACCCAAGCCGAAACCAAGAGTCAGATGCTTAACCGACTGAGCCACCCAGGCACCCCTTTTTTTCAAAAAAATTACTTTTTAATGTATGTTTGGTTTTCATAATGAGAATAGAAAAATGCTAAAAACAAAATACAATAAGACGCAAAAGAGAAATTTTCAGATTTCTTTAATGTGCTTGCATTATTAATAGGATTAAGTCCAGACGCTCCGCCTAGCATGGTAAACACTTGGCAAACTAATCCAGTTGACCTTGCCCATCACTTCCCCCAGCATTTCTTTCCTTTGCCTCTCCTCTAGCCATATCTAACCAGTTATTGTTTCTTGAGCACATCATGACCTCAATGTCTTTATTGATTTACCCCCTTTGTATGAAATATCTCTGATTCTATCCCAGGAAATGTTGCTCATCCATTAAAGCCCAGTTCAAATGATGCCTCATCTCTGAGGTCTGACCTGACTGTTCAGACCCAAAGTGAGCTTTTCCCTCCTCCTTGCTCTTACTTGCATCTGAGGAAGAACAGATTCATTGTCACCTCACCTGCTCTGTGAGTCCTGGGAGGACTCGGTGAAATTGAGCTCTCTACAGAGCACCCTGATAAGTTCTCCAGTTGCCTTGTACATTGGAACCATTCCTTTGAGACTTCCGTGAGTGGGGCCTGTGTTAGACAGTTTGGGCTTCACATTTGCTTGGACAGGTCATCATACAGAAGGAAGGGGCAAGAAGGCTCCAAATCCATGTTTGCTAATATCACACACATGTATTGTATGTGTTTTATATAAATTACCTCATTTTGTCTTCACCCTTCAAAGTAGGTCTTATTATCCTTGTTTTGTAAATGAAGAAATCCGTGACTCAAAGAGGTTAGGTAAATCACCCAAAGTAAATGGTGGAGTTTGGTTCAAATTTGGGACTTTCTGGCTCCAAAGTCTGTACCTCTTCCATTCTGGAATCTGTGTTCTGGGGAGGAGGGGGTTCAAGATGAAGCAACGGTGTTCTCACTTGAGAGGCTATGTCCCCAGAGTCTCTCTTCCTTTGTAATATAGAGGTGAGCTTGAACTGGGCTGAGGGCCGGGGTGTAGAGGGTAGTACACGGAGCAGCGTTGTGGAAGGTGGGGAAAGTTCTGCATAGCACTTGTTTGCTAATTCTCTGTCTATGGAAGTCCCAGATTTGTGGATTGTCTCCTATCCGAGGTCCTGTCCGTTCAAAAGGCCAGCTGGAGTGATTCTGTTTTCTGGAATAACACAGGGAGGATGATTAATACTTGGCCAACTTCAGAGTAGGAAATGTGAAACACGTGCCTGTTTAGGGTTTCTTCACATGTTTCTAATCAACCAACCAGATTTCACTTGAATCTTTTATGGCTTCTCTGAAATTTGTAGTGGAATTGCAAGCCAAGTGTAGCCCTGGACCTATTTGTGGTTGCTATAATATCCCCTTTCCTGACTCCTTCCACCACTTAGTGAAAATTATTATTGCAGTAAAATCTCTTAGTCATACTTTCCAGGGGGTTGAAATTTCTTAGCTTGTCATATGGATAAATGTTATATTATGTTAATACAGAGCAGTATGGTTAGATGGGTCTTTGCTTCGAATTTGACAAAGCACATGGTTGACGTTAGATATTGAGCATTCTGTAAGTAGGATGTATTGCACCTTTGATTCAACTCAAGAAACATTTTGAGAACCTACCATGTATAAGGTATGCTGGAAACTGGGTATACAAATATGGTTTTTGCCTTGATTTCTTATGGATTTCTTGACTTCTAAGTTATGGAAGTTCATAACTTAAACTGAACACATCTTAAAGTGAACTCCCTATCTTCATAGTTCCAGGTTCAAATGATGTCAGATGATGACATGAGGAGCAACCCAGTTGTTGAAGCTCAAAACACTGGAATCATCCCTGATTCCTCTCCTTCATTTGCAACCATATTAAGATTTTCTTTTTCTTAAATATTTCTTGATTTTCGTCCTTATCTCCATGGCCATGATCCCTTCAGGACTTCATTTCTTGCCTTGTCTGGTCTAATAATGGCTTTCTTTCTCTGCTCCCTGCTGCCAGGCTCTCACCTTCCTTACCTCTGCTCTAGCAATTACTCAAAACACAAATATGATATACCATTCCCCTGCTTAATATGCTTTGTGAACTCACTATGACCCAAAGGACAGATGTGAATACTTCCAAAGCCTTTCACTACGTTGCCTTGGGTGGCAAGTTAGGGGAGGGTGGGAAGACCCATAAGTGAAGACACCATATAAAGACCATTTTTCCATTTGGAAACATTCAACTGTTTGTAAAATGGGGAAGCTGTGGTTTTGGATGAACTAAGATGAGTGAGTTCCCAATTCCTAGAGATCCAACCTTTGAAGTGCATTCTGTGAAGGCAGACAAAAACAGATTTAAGACAAATATGGGATGATAAGTATTAAAGTTTTGGAGCTCTTTTAGTGAAAACGTGATGTTTATGGGAAATATGAATTCAAGGGTTTTTTAAATATATTTATGCATCCATCCACTTACTCATTCACTTCTTTGATCAACAGATAACTACTGAGTACCTAGACTGAGTACCTAGACAGATTACTGTGGTACAGTCTCTGCTCTCAAGGAAAGGCAGATAAATAGGCAGTTATAAGACCATAGGATGAGTGTTGTGTTATGAAAAAACACATGGTATTTTGAGAACACATATTAGGAGCACCTAACACAGTCCAAGGAGAGTCAGGAAAGATGATGTTTAAGAGGAGAGCAGAAAGAAAATGTGACTTATCCAGGTGATAGGAAGAATGAAGAGAAGCACGAGTGGAGGAGGACATGGGCAAAGGGTCAGAAGCAAGACAAAGGGGAGTTTCGAGATGCTAATATGGTGGAATTATAGTGCTGAGGTTAGGATGGAAACAGTGTAGGGGTGATTAGATATGAATCTCCAGCAGGAACTAATAGGCCCTGCAGGGGACACCTCTGATCCTTCCTGGGTCTTAGGCAGGAGTGGGACAGTGCCAGGGCTCATGGCTTAGCATGTGGAATACGGACTAGGTTTCAGCTCAGTCACCTCAGCTATGGGCAGCACCTTTGTCTGTTGGCAGCACTCTTGACCAGGTTTTTGCTGCATTATATTAAGGAGTTGACCCTTTATCTTCAGGACAAATGGGGAACCCTGCAGGATATTCAGCAGAGGAATTAGGTGGTCGGGTTAGAACTTTCAGATGATCTCTCTGACTGCAGCATGGGAGGTAAGTTAGAAGACTTCAAATTGGAGTCAAGGAGACTTTCTCAGCAGTGCAGCTGAGAGATGATGGTAGCCTGACCTAACACAGTGGCATTCGTTGGAATTAGTGCCGTCATGAGTCATTAAGGGAAACTCATCAGCAGCCTTTAAGGAGGTAGGCAGGAAGTATAGTCTTGCTCTTTCTTACCCAAAGTTTGGCTTGCTGAGGAACACAGAACACTGGGCTTGCTGGACCATGATTTCAACACAGTGAAGAAACAGATTCTTTAAAAACAAAACAAAACAAAACAACAAAACCTCTATTGAGGTATAACTGATATAAAAAACCTGCGAGTATCTAACATATATGATTTGATGAGTTTGGACATATGCCAATCAAAGTAAGAAACCTACCAATCGCCTCCAAAAGGATTCTTAACAGTAGAAATTCAACAAAGGGGTAGGAAGAGAAACAGAACCAGATTCAGTGTGTCTCCGAAGCTCGTCCCCCTGAAACTTTTAGTTGTATAATAACCTCACCAGAGCCTAACAGGGACATTTATGTTTGTGACAGCTTGTTCTGTATTTCTTCCCACTGGAAACATTTTCACGAGGCAATTAAGGAATCATTCATTACCTCAAAAAGCAACTCAGGCTTTCACGGTTGTGCAATCACATCAAGTTAAATTTTTACAGGCCCTTGGTTGGCCTGGCGTGGGTGAGATGTGAGCAAGCAGGGTGGGGGTGTAGAAGTACAGAGAGTCAGACAGTAGTGGCATTAGCAATGTTGCATTTTTGGGTTGGTCTGTGTTAATATCCTTGGTCACCAACTCAGGGGTGCTTTGAGGGCTATCTCTGGAGTTCAAAAAACCATTAATGAACAAAATAATCATTCATATTTTCTCCAGTTTTCAAAGCACATTTAAAAGAAAACCTATCATAAAAGAACAGGGTGTCAGGAGAGTTGAATTCTATCTCCAACATTCTCTGTACTCAGCCACTGGGACACTTGATAAGACACAACCTTTTCTGGGCCTCATTTTCTTGTCTCAAAATTCCTTTCAGGGTTAAAATCCCATGCTTCTATGAATGTTTGCATCTTGAAGTGTCAGCACCTAGTAGGCCCTCGATATATATCTGTAAAATTAGAGGAATGACCGTTGTGTGCTTGGCCCGGGGCTGTTAATGGGACACACAAAGGTAAGTGAAAAGTGTCCTTGTGTTTTAGTTTTTGGCTGTTCACAGTCATCTACACAGGGGATAACTGGAGACTGTCCAGGCGCTGCCCCACAGGCATGTACAGGGAACTATGAGATCCTAGAGGGAAGGAAGTCAAGAAAGAGAGATAGTTGAGCAGAATCTGAACAGAGGCTGGCCAGATGTGCCGGAAAAACCATTCAAAGCAGCGGAAGTCAGATGAAGGTCTACCAAGGCCCTTGATACTTACGTGTAAGGACAGCTGCCCTGGAACTGGAAGGATAATGGTCAGAACAGTTGCCACCACTTGGTAGCAAACTCGGCGAGCCTGTGACCGTTTGCTATGGGTGATTGTGTCTGATCACGAGATTGCCTGCCAAGAGTCAGCCACCAAGGGCTGATTTCAGATGTACTTAAGAGACACCCCAGGAGGGCTTAGCAGAAGATGCCACAGGCAGGTCTGTATGCAAGAAGAGTAGAAGGAAAATAAAGAAATTGCTGCAGAGGAGTTTAGTTCCTCGGGTCCACGGAACCTGTAACCTCTGCTTGCTAATGGTACCCATGTACCCTTGGTGGGCAGAACAAGGGTATTTCCATCAGCTTTTTATGCCAGGAATGGACTAACCCACTACCTCCCCACTTTCCACTAATGATTATTCCTCAGCTTCAGCTAAATCTTGCCATTGTCCCCACTCTCATCAAGCAGAACACAGATGACCATCTGGCAGTGGCTATCTGCATGGTGCGTATAGTTTTCCTAGAATAATGGCTTGTGTTATTTTTTAAAAGCACCAGAACCCTCTTTCCACATTAAATTTTACTTAGAAGAACAATATATAAACAGCTGTGGCCAAACTTCAACAGCTACAACAGCATAAATATTTATCAGGCATTGATAATGTCCCAGGTGCTGTGCTATGCACTTGATATGTGTCGCCTCATTTACTCTTATAACAGTGCTGTGATGTGGTGCTTATGAGACAAGAACTATTTGCATCCTCTTTTTAGAGATGAAGAAGCAGGGAATCAGGAGTTACAGCTAATATGTGGCAAAGCTAGAACTTGACCTGTGGACAATTTGCCTTCAGTATGGAGTCCTTATGGCACAGAAGGTCCTGTCCTAATGGTGTAGTTTGGACAGGGCTGGTGAGGCAGAGCTAAGCCATCCTGGAATCTGTCCCCTTTCCCTTTCTTCCATGGTAGCATGTATAGCTAAGCTTGTATATCTTCCTTCTCCCAGCTCAGGAATTTGGGTAATTTATTAGATTGTTGTGTAATAGGTCTAAGAAATTCTACCTGTTTGTCCTCCAAGATCTCTTCCAGGGTCTGTATTCTGTGACATCAATTCAATGTGAAAGGGATGCTTGTGGCCAAATAGATCTTCAAAAGTGGAAGTAGATGCCAACCACACACACATAAAACCATGATTCCATTTATATGAAGTGTCCACGGTAGGCAAATCCATAGAGACAGAAAGTAGGTTGGTGGCTACCTAGGTTTGGGAAGCAGGGGAGACAAGGAGGTGGCTGTTAATGGTTATAAGGTTTCATTTTGGAGTGAAGAAAATATTCTAGAAATATCAATTCTGTGAATATCTGAAAAACCATTAAATTGTACAATTTAAATGGAGGAATTATATGTTATTTAATGTATAGCTCAATAAAGCTCTTAAAAAACAAAAATTAAAAACAAAAAATAAAACATAAATGTACAGTTATCTCTTTAAAAATTCATCAATATGGGGGCATCTGGGTGGCTTGGTCGGTTAAGAGTCTGACTTCAGCTCAGGTCGTGATCTTGCAGTTGGTGAGTTCGAACCCCATGTCAGACTTTGTGCAGACAGCTTGGAACCTGGAGCCTGCTTCAGAATCTGTGTCTTTCTCTCTCTGCCTCTCTCCCACTCATGCTCTGTCTCTCTGTCTCTCGCTCTCAAAAATAAATAAACCTTAAAAAAATCATCAATATGTTACCCAAAAGATACAAAAATACAGATTCGAAGGGGTACATGCACCCTGATATTTATAGCAGCATTGTCAACAATAGCCAAGCTATGGAGAGAGCCCAAATATCTGTCAACTAACGAATGGATAATGAAGATGTGGTGTGTATATATATGTGTGTGTGTGTGTGTGTGTGTGTGTGTGCGCACACACGTGTGTGTGTGCATATATATATATATATAGTGTGTGTGTGTGCATATATATATAATGGAATATTACTCAGCTTAAAAAATGAATGAAATTTTGCCATTTGCAATGACATAGATGGAGCTAGAGTGTATTATGCTAAGGAAATAAGTCAGTCAGAGAAAGACAAATACCATATGATTTCACTCATATATGGAGTTTAAAAAAAAACAGATGAACATATGGGAGGGGAAAAAGAGAGAGGGAACCAAACCATAAGAGACGCTTGATGGAGGGAGGTGGGTGGGGGCATGGGCTAAATGGATGATGGGTACTAAGGAGGGCACTTGCGATGAGCGCCGGGTGTTGTATGTAAGTGACGAATCCCTGAATTCTACTCCTGAAACCAGTGTTGCACTGCATGTTACCTAACTAGAACTTAAAATAAAAATTTGAAAAGAAAAAAAATTCATCAATATGTTAATCCATTAATTTGTGAATTCATTCCACAATATCTGTGGAGTGGCTGCTACACATGAGGATACGAGGAGAGAAGAGCCCCCGGTCAAGAAGGGTCCTGACACAACATCAGGCGGCAGCATGCCTTCTCTCACAGGGATATATGCAAGGGTAGAGGAGGTCCAGAGCCCTGTGGGGACATGGCGATGACCTGGGAGAGGCAGTGGTACCGAGCCCAAAGCCAGACCTTACCAGGGAGGCCAACCGCAGGTAGCCAAGACGGGGTATGGGGGTTCTAGGTCGAACTAGCAGCATGGGAAAGCTTGGAGACATGAGAGCACAGGTGCGTGTTTGGTGGTTTGCACGCCTGGATAGCAGATCAGGTGTGGAAAGACCAGGGAGAAGAGAATTGCAAGATAAGTGGGAGCTGAGTGACTCTATTCCTTGAATCATTCCTTCAACCATTCATTTCTTTAAAAACATTTTTTTAACGTTTATTTATTTTTGAGACAATGCGAGAGACAGAGTGCAAGCAGTGGAGGGGCAGACAGAGGGAGACACAGAATCTGAAGCGGGCTCCGGGCTCTGAACTGTCAGCCCAGAGCCCAACGCGGGGCTTGAACTCACGAACCGTGAGATCAGACCTGAGCCAAAGTCGGACGCTTAACTGACTGAGCCACCCTGGCGCCCCCAACCATTCATTTCTTGAGTGAGCATCACCTGTGTGTAAGGCAGAGGTTAGGTCAGTGGTCTTGAGGTTGGCTTTGAGAATTGCCTGGAAAGCTTACAGAAATTGATAGGTACGTCTCACCCCAGAAGTAACTGGTCTTGGGGTGCTTTGGGCATCAGAATTTTTCAAAGCCGCTCAGGAAACTCTATTTGCATCAAATACCAGTAGGCTGTGTAATGGAGATTTAAAAAAAAAAAAATTAAGAGGGGTGCCTGCGTGGCTCAGTTGGTTAAGCATCTGACTTGGGCTCAGGTCATGATCTCACGGTTTGTGGGTTGGAACTCTGCCTTCGGGCTCTGTGCTGACAGCTGGGAGCCTGGAGCCTGCTTCAGATTCTGTGTCTCCCTCTCTCTCTCTGCCCCTCCCTTCCCTCACGCGCTCTCTCTCTCTCTCTCTCTCAAAAATAAATAAAAACATTAAAAACCTTTAAAAAATGTTTAGAACAAAGATGGTCCTGGCACTTAAAAGTTTAGGGTCAACAAATGTTTTCTGAGAACGTACTAGGTACACCGTGGGCACTGGGAATACAGCAGCGAATAAGAGAGTCCCAGACCTCATAAAGGTTCACACTAGTGGAAGGTTCACACTATTGTCTGTTGAAGATATGCAAGCAAGCAAATGGAGGAGTCTCTCATTACAATGTGAGATAAATGATATGAAGTAAATAAGAAAGATTAACAGCAACAACGAGGGACAGAATGGTTCCCTAGATTGGCTGGTCAAGGAGGGTCTCTTTGAAGTGACTTTAAGCCAGGTTCTAAAGGAAGAAACTGGCCTCAGAAGACTCATGGGGAGTATGTTCCCGACAGTGGGCGTGTGTGTGTGTATGTGTGTGTTCATTGCTGTTGTCGTTGTAAGGAACAGGGTCATATTCAAACACGTTAGGAAAAAGAGAGTTCATTGTATGGGAGAAACTTGAATGTGTTTGTAGGTTATGGTGTGTTATTTATCCTCGTATGCCTAGAATCAAAGATGCTGACTGCATGTAATCGTTTTATAAATGTTTACTGATTACACGAACTAATGAAATCAGCAGAGAAGAAACTGAAAGATAGGGTGAAGGTTGATGAAAGAATGTTCCAGAGGAAATGGGAAGAGGGGGATTCCAAAGCACACAGAAGGAGGGGCATCTCTGAGGTGGGAGGGAAGGAGCAGGGCAGGAAATACCATTTCTGGTGCAGAGACAGGAAGTAGCATTCCTTCCCAATGTCTACAGTGTTCTGTGGGGGGAGAGGAGGTTGTTTGCTGAAAGGGAGCCAGGTGGAAGTGAGCTCAGAGTTCTGAGGAGGTGGGAAGAGTGACTTTGTGTGACTGGAGAGGTGGGACGACCAGGGACTTTTGGAAAGATCACAAGCATGGGTATGGGCGCCCAGCCGAAGCTGCCGAGCACATACAAATGGTGGGACCCGTGGCCATGGCTGTGTGGTGACGTGTGGCGCGAGCCGATGGCTACATCTTGGTGGGATTTGCAGATAGAGGGGTGTGGCAGTGGTTTAGAACAAGGAAATGAACAAACTCAGAGTTTGGACGGAGGGAAAGATTGCAACTGATATTAAAGTCTAGACCGGGACCTTAAGGAAGTCGTGTCGAGCTGAAAGATAACAAGTGGAAGGAACAAAGGACAAACCCTCATGAGTCAAAGGCCAAAAGTGCGGTGGAGAGAAAACAAGGGGCTCCTTCCCTTCCAGCTCTCTTACTGAGAGAGAGAGAGAGAGAGAGAGAGAGAGAGAGAGGGCTCCTTGTTTTCTCCTCGGGTCTCCGTGGCAGGCACTGCACACTCAAAAGTCCTGTGAGACATGACAAGAGCTGCCTGTTTTCAAATGCCACCGTATATCCAAAGAAAGGTCAAGAGTGTTACCTACATAACTGCATTTTATCCGCATAGCAGATACCACAATCCTCATTTTACTGGTGAGAAAACTGAGGCACAGTGAGGTTAAATAGATTGCTCACATTTTTTTTTTTTTATTTAAAAAAAATTTTTTTTTTTCAACGTTTATTTATTTTGGGGACAGAGAGAGACAGAGCATGAACGGGGGAGGGGCAGAGAGAGAGGGAGACACAGAATGGGAAACAGGCTCCAGGCTCTGAGCCATCAGCCCAGAGCCCGACGCGGGGCTCGAACTCACGGACCGCGAGATCGTGACCTGGCTGAAGTCGGACGCTTAACCGACTGCGCCACCCAGGCGCCCCGATTGCTCACATTTTTGTAGCAAGGAAGAAGAAACCTCGTGTATGAGGTTAAGGCCCATAACTACCAAGCTAGGTGGAGATATATATATATATATATCTATATATATATATCGATCTGTCTTTCGATCTATCTGTCTATATATTTTTTTCTTGTTGTAGAACAACATATGACTCCTGCATCCTTTTCTTGTGAGCTGATAACCCGGGCCAACTGTATGAACCCATTTGGC
Organism: Lynx rufus; assembly: GCF_022079265.1. Lineage (NCBI taxonomy): Eukaryota > Metazoa > Chordata > Mammalia > Carnivora > Felidae > Lynx > Lynx rufus. The sequence goes on along the minus strand of NW_025814826.1, from coordinate 48,904,496 downwards.
CCTGCAGGGTGATGTCCAGCTTCCCTAGAGTGGCACAGGAGGCTGGTCGGAGTCCAAACCCACACCCTCCTCTCTAGAATCCGCCTCCCACACCTGGGGCTCCTGCCTGCAGGAACTATTTTCAGTTCGCTCATGGCAATGGACAGCCTTTGTCGGTGGTGTTGTCTTGCTCCGTGATGTCCTCCTCCCTCTTCTCCTCCTGGCTGACTCCTTACAGTCCTTCCAAAATGAGTGTGAGTATCACCCCCTTTCCCCTTCTATAAGCTGAAAAAAAAAAATGAGAATGATACCACCCGACATGTTGCCGGGGGGCTCCAGGGCATTTCTGTAGACCTTCCTCAAGCCCTTCTCAGCACAATAAAATTCTGGGATGCTGACTCCTTGTTCATCATCTGGAAGGACCCAGAAAACAGAGGGGAACAGACTCTGATCATCATTGGTGATAGACTCTGGCAGCGGCCCAAGGAACCCCTGGTTTGTACCCACACCTGGGAGTGGCCAGGCTCGTTCCCACAGCATCTTTTTAACAGCTGCTGAAGGAAAAATTTAGACAATTGAAAAAAAAAAAAAAAGTAGTCAATGAATTTGAGACATCTGTGGACATCAATAACCAAAACAGCTACTTTATTAAAACAATTTCTAACGCTTTCATAATTCAAAAATTAAAATAGTTATAGCCATTACTACTTTGCGTTACATGTTATAATAATGTGTTAGTGTTTTTGTATAGTGTCTTTGTGTTATACTTGACTTTGAGCAGTGGGTCACCCAGCAGGGAGGTGGGTGCCTTGTGGAAGTGGAGAGGATGCCAATTTAGAGGACCCAGATTTCACTTTCTGGTTGAGTGATTGGGCAAATACCCAATTTTTCTAGAGCTTCTGTTTCTTTTTGTCTAAAATGTCAGTAATAGGCGAGCCTCCCCGGCATTGTTTGGAGGCCAAATGATAGCATGATTGTGAAAAGCGCTTTTGTAAATTGTAGCATGCTCGAAGGAGAGTAAAAAAAAAAAAAAAAAAAAAATGGTATTATTTCGGAGAATGTTACAGGAACTTATACAGTATACCGCTGCCCACGGTTAACCTGGAAACGCTAATTCAGGGAACTCGTCAGCGGCACCGCAGGAAACTTGTGCAGCAAAATCCTTTTGGAAGCAGGGGAGAAAATCCCACGGAATGAAGGAGAAACGCAAATCAAACCTCGCGGAGACTCTCCTTGAAAGATTACGGGATGAAAAATTAACTTGGCACAGTTGGGGGTGGGAATGTGGACGCCTGCCCTGGATGCCCCGTCTTCGGCCTCCGGACACTTTCCTTCCCCAAAGCCATTTTAGTCAAAGGTCATGTGTGAGTCTTGTCAAAGGCCAGCTTCCAATGGAATCATTGTCCCCCGGGACAGCGGCCCCCTGACTACATCTGCATTGGAGAAATCCCAAAAGCAAACGGCCCAGTGCAAACAAGAGCAGCCCGGGGCAGCCGTCCCGGGGCAGAGCTCACAGGTCCGCCGGGCCGCAGCAGAGGCCGCGTCCGCAGCGCCCGGGGCCCGACCAGGCGCCCAGACGCCCGCAGCATGACCCGCCGCGCCGATCGGGTACGGTAGGCGCCTCTCTCTTCCCGTCCTCCATTGCTGGGGCTCCCGAGTCCAAGCTGCCGTTCTGTCAGCCGGGAAACCTTGCAAGGGGCCTCCAGATTTGCCGGAAAACGGTCCCTGTTGGGCTGCGCTCCCGTGCACTCAGCTGGAGCATTTGCAGGCGCGCCGGATGCAGAGCTTAACTCGTTCCGAGTTTCCGTTGCCAGGGAATGTTTGGGTTTGCGAACACTGCGCCTCTCGTTTCTGGAAAACGAGCCGGTGGAACTGGCGGAGAGGGGTGGTGGACGAGTCTCCGTTCACCAGAGCTCGAACCCGTGCCAAGCGGGAGCTCCCCGGGGGCACAGCCAGTCTCGGGGTGCTGTGAGTGTGAGTTCTCCCCTCCCGCGGCCGCGAGAGGCTCCGCGTTTTGTTTATTACCTGTCGGACAACGGCTTTTTGCAGGAGGGATGGGGAGTTTTAAAGCCATCTGTTTCGGTAATGTTCTCTGGGAGCCTACACTTGCGTCCAAAGGAAACAGAATCATCTCGCAGATGGAGGGAGCCCCTTCCACAAGGCGGGGTCCCCCTCCCGGGCGCCACAAAGGAAAGATTTGATTGGCGTGCACACAGCCGGGCGGCCGGTCTCTCGGCCCTTTGTACTTAACTATTTGAACAAGTCTTGCAAATGGATCTGGCTAATTTTGGATAAGAGTGGAGGGAGCCTGGGGTCTCGGCGGAGTAGGGGTGCTTTTGATCTGGACTTGGAAACCTCCCAGGGCAAACAGAGCAGGTGGGGAGGATCGGAAGGGGCGGTGGGCACAGCCCGCGCTCGGGCGCTAGCGGCGGGTCAAAGGGTTTCGGCCGCTGCACTGCCACACTCTGGTTTCAGTTTAACAGGTTAAGCCCAGAGCCATTTCTCACTGATAAAGGGAATGAAAACAAAAGGCTTTCTTGCGCTCAGCAGGACTGAGAGGGAAGCCGGCGGGGGTATTTGTTTATGTCGTTTACCGCACGCACCCCCAGCTGCACACAGCACCGCAGCTCTCCACGCTGCAGTTCCTGAGATGTTAACTGAGCCGCTGCCCTCCCTCCCCTGCAGCTGCCATCTCCATTTTGTCGTCCACCTTCCCACTGCACTTCTCCAAACGGCGGGTGACACTGGGCGTCTCCACGCCGTCACCGCCCAGTTACTGCTTCCCTGCTCTTCAGCTGGCGTCCACCCTCGCTTCTGAACATCCACCCTCGCTTCTGAACGCAAAGCTCGGTCAGGGCCGCCGGAGACCTCTCTGAACCCTAGAGCAAGTTCATCTCTCCGCCGGCCTCTCTGTGTCATTTTGAACTGTTGCTCGTCCCCTCCCCCACCCCCGCTCCATGTCATCACTCTCTCCTGGGTTCTGTGATACCACACTTTCCTGGTCTCCTCTGACTTTGTAGTGCCTTTCAGAGGTCCTCTCTGCATGGGCATTGGCGGATCCGACTGTTCAAGATTCTCTTCCCTTGGGAGATCTCATCTATTCCCATGGCTGCAACCATTACGTACAAATCTGGGGCCCACCCTGATCTTTCTTCTAAATACCAGCCTTTAATACAGAACGTCTCCACTTTGGTGTCCCTAGGAGCACATTGAAATCAGCATGCCCAAAACTGAATTTGTCTTCTCCCCCCTCCTCCCAGGCCTGCCCCTCCTCTTCCACTGGCCACTACTCAAATGGCCTCCCCAGTGTCCGGGCCAGACACAACAGAATCGTCCTAGGTGACTTCCTCTCTTTCATTCACCACACCTGATCAGTCTCTACTCTACCTGCTCAATATAATTCACATGCACAACCCCCCTCCGTCTTACCTGCCACGGTTTTGGTTGAAATCAGTACCACCCCCAAATGGATTCTGGTCACAACTTCCCATTAGTCTCATTTGAGGCCAGCACTACCCATCTCGTGCCCTCTATCTTGTCACCATACTATGTCCAATGAGCTTTCTAAAATGCAAATATCATCGTACAGATCTGTTCTGAAAAGTCGTCTGTAGATTCCTTTTTTTTTCCCTTTTGAGAGTAGTGTTGGCAAACACAGGTTCTCCACAACTTGCCTTTTACCGTCCCCTTCTTATCCTTCACTTCCTCTCCACATTTTATGCACGTTTTTTTGAAAATGTAGGCACATTAAATTATTTATAAAACATGACTTTCCTCCTTGTCCTTCTCTTAGGTCAATGTCTAACTTCTATTTTCTCCTGAAGAATCAGCTGAGAGCTACTTTCTTTTAGAAACCACCCAGACCATCTGCTTCTCCATCCTCCAGAATGGGTTAGGTATCCCTCCCATATTTTTCCAGAGCTTTCTTTATTCCTTCTTTCAGAGCGTTCACCCTTCTTTCTTGCAAATATCTATTTGTCTGCCTCCTACTAGCCTGTAAACTCCTCAACTGCAGGGATCAGCTCTTTTTGTCTTAGCATCAGCCCCGCTGGGATGCTCAACGAATTTGCGTGAATTCTTGCGCAGTTCTTGCCAGTGACTGTTATGTTCAGGCATTGACTAGGATGATAGAGATACAATCTGTAAATACAATATGATCAAGAACAAAGAGTGAAGGTCAACAATGATTATCAGGAAAAGTCATAGTCTTCATGGTTTTAACAAAGGAAGGGTTTAGACTTTCTAGGTATTTGAGATAATCCCCCAAGTATCCAGTTCTACCAACTCACTCTCCAGTCCACATCTCAACTAATGAGTGTCTCAGACTGCTACCTGCATCTATCCTAACCTTATCCAAGACCGGGAAAAGCTGCAGGAAAAGTCTTTTCCAATTCTGCTTTGGCTTTGTGAAGGCAAAGGAATCCTTTTCACTTGGAACCTGGCATGGGAAGAGGGTACTGAAGGCCAAGATAGGTGGGCTTCTGAGCCTTTTGATAAGGTGGTACCTGAGACACAAGCTGGTGTCTTCTGATACCAGAGAAGGTCTGCAAGGCCTGGGAAGGCACCAGCAGGTGAGATCTCTAAGGGCGGCTTGGGCATGGTAGAGGCTGTGGGAGACGAGAGATGAGAAAATGCAGCTTTGGTTTTCCAAAGAGAGAAAGGTATGTGTCTGAAACTCTAGACAGAGGTGAGTGACAATTAGGTTCTGTAGAGAGTTTTTGAAACTGCAAGCTGTTCTCACTTGGACCCACGGTCCTTTTGAGATCTGGATGGACATCACCCTTCTCAGCAAAAATGGACAATATGCAGCACAAGGCACTTTCTGTAAACTTTCAGGAAGTTCATACAAGTCCACTCTTGGATTCCTTTGAGTTGACATGAACCTCAGGTTAAAAATCTCTAGTCAAAGGATTAATTCATTCAACAGACATTTGGGAGGGTAGGTGGTGATTAGTAGGAGCCAGCACATGTCCAATTAAGTGTATTTTCTCTTTTGAGAGGATCCCAGTGTAATGTGTGGTATTGAATCTGGAGTCACAGGACCTGGGCTCACATCCCTGCTCTGGCACTCACTAGGTGTGTGACTTTCTCTCTGAATCAGAGTTGTATTATTTATTAAAAAGGGATAATAGGTATTGGGGGTTTTAACTAAAATAAAGCACCTTGAATATGGTTGTACGGAATTATCATCAATCAATTAAAAAAACCTTGATTTTAGGAAGGGCCCCGATCTTGCAAAATTCTTCTGGATTAGAAGGATGCACGTGGGTTAAATTAATACCTGGGTGAACGCATTTGTTAAAGGAGATTGGATTGGCAGGTGGATGTCTTTGGTGGTATGCTCTGGGCTGTGTCCTTACCCCGCTTTTATTCAATGTCGTTGATGTCCATGAAGGCATAACACATTGATCACATTTGCTTAGAAAAGGGCATAAGGATTAGGGGTCCAGAAGCTATCAATCAGTTGTGGTCTATTTTGCCTTTTTAGATTGTAGGGAAGTATGCAGAAATAGATACAAAATGTATTTTGCGTGGATCATAAAAGTCAATTGCAAAATTACTGGGTATATCTGTGTGAGACAGAGAGCGAGAAAGGGATGGGAGAGTGAGAGATAAGAGAGGAAGCGGGATAGAGAGAGGGGAAGAGAGAGGAGGGACAGAGTGGAGGGGGAGGAAGTGACAGAGAGGGAAAGTTCGGGATGGAAGTTGTGGTTTCATATAGTTAAGATTTAAGAGTTTAAACTGACAATAAAACCAATAGTGATATGTTTCTTCTAAAATAATGTTAGGTTTTATGTAAAAAGATATAGAAAATAGAATATGGAAGGTGACAGTCATTCTCTGTATTGTGCAGACTGTATCAGAACAATTGTGTCTAGTTCTGATGGATACATATTAATTCATTAGCATTTATTAATTTTTGTAAGTTTATTTTTTGAGAAGGAGAGAGAGAGAGAGAGTGGGGAAGGGGCAGAGAGAGAGAGGGGGACAGAGGATTGGAAGCAGGCTCTGTGCTGACAGCACAGAGCCTGATGTGGGACTCGAACTCACAAACCCTGAGATCATGACCTGAGCCAAAGTTGGACACTTAACCGACTGAGCCACCCAGGCACCCCCATTAGCATTTTTTTAAAGCATTTATTATGTACCAATCATTGTGCCAGATGCTGATGATTAATGGTGCTGAAAATGGTAGACCTGCCTTCATGGAGTTCACAGTCTGGCAAAGGTACCAGAAGAATAAGGAGATGATTTCAATTCAATGTCATACTTGCTTTCATAGGGGAAGCTCAGATCCCTGTGGAACCACCTAGGAAGAGATATTTAATCCAAGCTTAATGGGACCAGGGTAGACTTTTAGAGGAAGTGATGTTTAAACTGAGACCCGAAGGCTGAGTAAGGGTTCTCAACAGTGCAGGAGGGAAGAGTTCCAGGCAAACGTAATGGTACCCTTCAGTAGGCTGAGGGCAAGAAGCCTGTTCAAGGAACTGAAAGAGGGGGTGCAGAGGGCTGAGGGGATGAGAGAGATGAGATAGAGTGGTGGTAGGAGCTAGAACTAGAGCTGTAATTGGTCCTCAGGAGAATAGGGAATCATTGAAGACTGTGAACAGGGCAGGGTCCCATTCAGTTTTGTGTTTTGGAAAGATCATTCTGGCTGCTGAATGGACAGTGGCTTGGAGAGATGGTTGACGAGGGAAGTGTTGTGGTAATATAAACAAGAGAAGATGGTGGCCCCATCCCCAATGGGAGCAGGAAAAGGACAAGCGTGGAACAACTCAAGAGCGAACTAGGAGATAGGAAGCAAGTAGTGACCTACTGTGGGAATGCTGTAGGGAGGGCGCCTACAGGACATTTCAGCTGCAGAGGAGAGGATCTAGAAGGCTAGGATGTCTGTCTTTACATCTTTTACTCTCATGTGGAAGAGAGATTAGCATTGTGTTTCTCTCTCTGAGATGGCAGAGCTGGGCCAAATGGGTGGGAGAGTCAGGGAGATAAATTTCAGCTCAATACAAGGAGGAATTTTCTTTCTTTCTTTCTTTCTTTCTTTCTTTCTTTCTTTCTTTCTTTCTTTCTTTCTTTCTTTCTTTCTTTCAAGAGAGAGAATCCCAAGCAGGCTCCACACTGTCAACATAAAACCCCACGTGGGGCTCAAACCCACGAACTGTGAGATCATGACCTGAACCAAAATCAGGAGTCGAACGCTTAACCGACTGAGCCACCCAGGCGCCCATGAGGAGGAATTTTCTAACAGAGCTGTTCCAAGGCAATAAGCATTTTGTCACAGATATTTGAACAAAAACAGACACTTTGTAACTATTCTTGGCCAAGTTGGAGAGGCAGGAATAGAGGTGGCCTGGCTGGATGGGCACTGACATTTCCTTCCAACACAAAGATTCCAGGATTCTGTGTATGAAATTCCAATATCTCAGCCTGGCTGGTGTGATCCAAGCCTTTGTAGGGCAGCCATGGGTCCTGGTTTCCCTGCATAGTCCTGGTGCCTACTGTCTCCTGGTAGCTACTTCGAGTCCTCACTTTCACTGCTGAAGGGCCTTAGTTTGAACAATAAATTTCCTAACAATTCATGCCCTCGACTTAATATTCCTGCCTGGTCCCCTGGCATCCTGTTAGAAACCCTAGGAACTACTCATACTGAACTATTTGTTACTTTCAGAGGAGACTCAGCGTTTTTGCTGCCTGTTTGTTTACTTATGACCTTTCTAATGTCAGGACCACCCCTCCTCTGTCTAACCTATTACTTCATTGAGAATATACTTTTTCATTAAGGCCTAACCTAAATTAAATGCTGAATTTTTGTCAAGCCTTCCTTTAACGTCATAGGCTGCATTTTAGTGTTGAGTATGTAATTATTTTTTATACCTATTTGATCTTCTTCTATTATCCCCTAGAAGCCCAGTACTAAGAACTGTGAAAAATGCAGTAACCCTATGGTATGAATGGTGCTATGTCTAAGGCAAGAACCTTTCAGAAGGGAATTTCTATTTATTAAAAAAAAGTCATATTTTCATTTTGTAAGTGATACATGCATTTTGTAGAAAAAAGTTAAATAAGGACAATACCAAGAAGAAACAAAATATTGTCCACATCTTAGTACCTGGAGATAAGCATATTAACACGGGGGTGAATATCTTTCTCTAGGTTTATGCACATGTAGATTTAAAATCAGAATCATGGGCACCTGGGTAGCTCCGTCAGTTAAGTGTCCGACTCTTGGTTTTGGTTCAGGTCATGATCTCATAGTCCATGAGTTCGAGCCCCACAACAGGCTCTGTGCTATCAGTGTGGAACCTGCTTGGGATTCTCTCTCTCCCTCTCTCTGTGGCCCTCTCCCACTTGTACTCTAAACAAACAAACAAACAAATAAATAAATAACTTAAAAAGAATAAAATCAGAATCATGCAAATCCTTCTGTAACTGTTTTTCCTTTAACAACATACCAAGAATATTACCCGATGCCATTTAAATATTTTTCAAAAACATGATCTTCAATGGGTGTATTGTGTCCCATTCTGTTGCCTCATTATTTGTTTAACAAACTCCTCTTGGTGGACATCAGGCTGTTTCCACTTTTTTGATAGTATAAAAAATGTTATGATTACCCCCAGAGACACATGTCCATGCACCCATATATCTATTCTGTAGGGGACATTTATAGTTTCTAAAGTGGTAAGACAGTTTATGACAAAAACAGGATACTGAGTTGCTAAGAAAGGATGAGTTAAAAAAAGTCTGATTTCACTTTTAAAAACTTAATTCCTATTCTGTGTTATATAGATGTATTTATAAGATATTTTATTTATATGTGTGGACATACTTATTAGCTTTTTTTTGAAATTTAATGAAGGCATCTGATTTGGAAACGTGTCAACAATAGGTAAGCTTGATGCAGAAGTGAGACGTAGCCAATAAATGTCTTTTTTTTAAAGAATTGAGTTTGAAATCTACAAACTTCAGTATCTCTGTGACTATCAGTATGACAAAATTTTATTCCCAAGCCAAATATAAGGAAAAATGGTGACATGTATGTTATAAGATAAAGATAATTTTCTAAAAAGAAGGACACTGCCTAATGTTTCGGTGTCTAGAGAAGGTATGTGGCCATGGCCTTAGATCCTTACTCTGAAGTAAATAATTTATCATCTTAGACACTCAGCAAGCAGGTACGTCTCCATTTTAAAGTGAAATGTTTTCATCTGGAAGCAGGCGTTGGTTGGGAAACACTGTGAATGAATTCGGTGACTTTTTAACAAAATAAATAGAAGATGTTGTCACGGGTTGAATTGTGTCTTTCCCTTGTCTTCCCCTACCCCCAACCAGTTGAAGTTCTAACCCCGAATACCTCAGAATGTGACCTTATTTGGAGGTAAGGTTTGTATTAGTCTGGACACAATCAATAAGTCTGACACACACACACACACACACACACACACACACACATCTTCTATTGATAAACTCTATCTTTATCTCTCTGTCAGCTAATATAGAAAGAGTTATTATAGGAATTGGCTCATATGATTGTGGAGGCTGAGAAGTCCAATGATCTGTTGTCCACAAGCCGGAGAATCATGGAAACTGGTGGTGTAATTTAGTTTGAGTCCAAACAATGAGAGGCTGATGGTGTAAGTCCCAGTCTAAGTCTAAAGGTGTGAGAACCAGGAATGTAGATATATGAAGGCAGAAAAAGATGGTTGTCCCAGCTCAAGCTAAAAGAGCAAATTTGCTCTTCCTCCTCCTTTTTCTACTCAGGACCTCAGTGTATTGGATGATGCATTGGTGAGGGTGATCTTTTCTACTCAACTGATTCAAATGCTAATCTCTTCCAGAAACACCCTCACAGACAGACCCAGAAATGTTTTACCAACTATTGGGGCATCCCTTAGCTCAATCAAATTGGCACATAAAACTAACCATCACAGGGTCTGCACAGAGGTAATCAAAGTAAAGTGAGATCATCAGGGTGTGTCCTACTCCAGTATGACTGGTGTCCTTATAAAAAGGGGAAATTTGACACAGAGATATTCATAGAGGGATCTCTTCCCTCTATGAATATTCTTCCTGTGGGAAGAAACACAGGGAGAATATGGCCATCTACAAAGCCAAGAAGAGAGACTTGGAACAGATCCCGCCCTCACAGCCCTCACAGGGATCACAGGGAACAGGGAACTGACCCTGCCGACATCTTGACTTCGGACTGTAAGCCTCCAGCACTGTGAGTCAATACATTTGTGTGGCTTAAGCCATTTGTGATACTTTGTCATGGCTTTCTACAGACTTAGATTAATACAGATTTCATGAGAGCTTAATTCCCCTAGCATGGTTTCAGCTGGTAACACTCAATACATTATTTTGCTCTTCAGTCACCAGAGATTCTGCTGTTATTCATAGGAATGATAGATGACAGAGTCTTGCTATTTCCAGTTAGCAAAGCATTTCCATATCCATGATCTCCTCTGACCCTGACCAAAGCATAAGAGATGATAATTCTTAGATCTCTGTTTTAGGGATAGGAATTGGAAGTTGAGACGAGATCAAGGTTGTACAGCTTGGAAGTGGTCGAGCTGAAACTCAAACATGGACTTTTGATTCTAAATACTATACTATTAATTAAAACACAGTGCCTCTCACCTTCATGGACATGCCAAATACCATCTTTTGTCTTTAAAGTTTGAAAAGATATGGGCTGTGGCATGCTAAGCCACATCTCTCTCTCTCTCTCTCTCTCTCTCTCTCTCTCTCTCTCTTTTTCTAAATCCCCTGAGAAAGATTTTATAATCTGACTTGTTGGAAGATATCTGATGCCTGAAGGCACCAGCTCCTCCTCCCACATCTTCATTATCAAATATTTATCAGGAATTTAGGCGCCAGTGTTTATGTGCGCAGAATATTTCTTCTCCACTCAGAAGCTTTGTTTACTGCCAAACTGGGCTCTCTTAGTACACAGTTTCATTGCTGACAAATCCAATTGCAAAACTTTGGACGTGTTGGACATAATTGGGTTTTTCCATCATTAATACTGCTCAGATATTAATTCAACATAGTGACATGAGGGGTGCCTCACAGTTTCCAGAAGCTGCTTGACTCTAATCAGCAGGAACAAATGCAAGATTATTGCACTTTTTCCTTGGGTGACCTAAGCTTGTTCTTGGCACCCGTGAGTGCAGAGCACTGGTTGTCTTATAAGTATTTCAGTGGCTTCTACCCAGGGGACTTATTAGTTTTGAACCTTGGGGATAATTCCATAAGAATGTAATTCTTTTCTTTGCTGAAGGAACAAAATGTTGCTTGTGTTGGGTTATTCTTGTTATGCGATAAAACCGGTGATTTCCAAATTGCAGAATCATAGAAGCCTATAGGTAGTTTGTCAGATTTAGGAAAAAACAGACAAGCAAAACAAGACAGGCAACAACAACAACGGGAAACCTCAGGATTTCCCGGTTAAATTTCTATTTCAAATAAACAATAAATTATTTTTTAGTTTAAATATGTCCAAAATATTGAAAACACTAAAATCTATTGTCTCTGGAAGTCCTTCCTATAAAGTAAAATTAGGAGTAGAGTGTTGGTAATTTCTCAGTATTTCAAAAGAGTTTATGAAAGTTATACATTTACCCATGTAAGGCTTCAGAGGTTCCTGACAATGTTAAATTAACTTAGTTTTGGTTGGGTTTTTTTTGGATCAACTTGAAAGCACTAGTCATCTTATGATGAAACCATAATTATACTATCTTTTTTGATGACTTCTTGTATTCTAGGGATCGTGCAAAGCACATACATTATCTCATGTAATCTTCAAAGCCAGAGATTGGCAAACTATAGCCCTGCTCTGGTGGCTGTTTTGTAATAAAGTTTTATTGGAACACAGTCACCCCCATTTGTTTCTGCAGAGTCCGTGTGTGATTTTATGCTACAATAGCAACTTGAATAGTTATGATAGTGATCATTGCATGGCCTGCAAGACCTAAAATATTTATCATCTGGCCCTTTACAGAAAAAGTTTGCCTACATCTGCTCAAAACCACCCTGGGATGGAGTTCCTGTTATTCTCATTTTTAGAACGAGGAAAAGTGAAGGCCTGAAGAGGGTAAATAACTGGCCAAGGTCTCATAGTTCTTAGGAGGCCAATGCCTTATCCATGAGGCATCTGGGGCTTCGCACAGCTCTTAGAATTCAAACTAAGGTCTGTTAGATTCCAAAACTTCTGCTCTTACTACAGGTGGTCTGGAAGGTTGATTGTAGATTGCATTTGTCCTAAATGGGCTTAGCAGTGGGGAACTGATTTGTAATTTTTTATTTAATACCCTTCATCTCAAAGACAAGGCAGATCTTGTGGGTAGTGTTTAAGTGCTCAGGCTCTGGAGCTGCCACTGTTTAAGGCCCGTGTCTACCACTGAATTTCTCTGTACCTCAGTTTCTGCCCCCATCAATTACAGATGATAACAGTACCTATATGCGTGATTGTTCCTCAAGTTCAATGAGTTGATGTCTACAAAGAAATCAGAAAAATACATGACATGTAGTCTACATTTGTTACTTTTTTTTAAATTATTATTTTTTAAAATGTTTATTTATTTTTGAGAGACAGAGAAAGACAGAGCATGAGCAGGGGTGGGGCAGAGAGACAGGGAGACACAGAATCCGAAGCAGGCTCCAGGCTCTGAACTGTCAGCACAGAGCCTGACGCGGGGCATGAACTCACAAACCGCGAGATCATGACCTGAGTGGAAGTTGGACGCCTAACCGACTGAGCCACCCAGGGGCCCCTGTTCTTTTTATTTCAAATAACTATCATCTCAAACTTGGGGTTAAAAAAGAGTTTGGCAAAGTTGAGCTTATCTGCTGCGGTTGGTTGACAGGACACCTCAACCAGGAGATCTACAAGAGCATGGCGGCCCCTGCTTGTCAGGTAACAGCTAAGATAGACGCTCTTCCAGCTTCTCTGTGAGAGACGTCTTCGGCCTAACTATGTCTTTTAGTCCTTGGCTAGCCACGTTTGCCTTGGGAAGGCATGTTGTGAGATGTTACAGGATGTTCATCCAGTGCTCACTGGATCCTAACCCCCTTATTACTATTACCCTCGATTATTTATAGTCTTGACGTCCACTCCCCGTGGCTCTAAATTCACTAAAAATGTAGTCAGGCTGCCAGAGGACGACCTTCCTAAATAACACAAGGCAAGCAATTTTCCTAAGAAACACCTCGATCTATAATTTGATCCTTAGGCAAAAACAAGGAAAAAAAAGTTTTTCCCAGTATTCCTCACCCTCCAAAGCAACTTTTGTGCATGGAATCACTGGGAGTAAAATCTGTATGTAGAACGTAATAAGCATGTTAGAATGGCCTTGATCTTTTGAGGGGATTAAGGATTAAAGTTATTCCCTGAGAGGGATGGGAGCAGAAGGCTTGAAAAATCTAGAAAAATTTCTGACATTGTATACAGACACTTCAGTGGTTAGTCAACATGAAGTAACTAAAGACATGGTTGAGGCTCCTGGAGGCTTTGTTAAAGTGAAGCGACATAAGTGTGCGTGGGCATCAGCAGCAAGGTTCTGCAATTTTCCCAGCATTTCTTGGGTGCCTGGGGACAGGGACAAGAAAGTGGCATTATTTTTCTAGCGTTGAGGCTTAGCACTCCTCTAGGATCCAGAGAGTTCTTGAGAACTCTGGCCTTGGGGGCCAGACTGGGTAGGGACGGAGGGACGGAAGAAGGCCCAAGCCAACTCTGCTGCCATTTCACAGGAAAGTGAAACTGTAAGACACTTTCCTGATCCCTTTCCTCCTCTGTCTGAATTCTCTACACCCTCTTTACAATTTCTTTCCTCTTTTTTCACCGTCCTCTTCCTTTGTTAATATATTCAGCCAGTATTAATTGAATGTCTCTGTGTGCCAGTCACCATGCTAGGCTCTGAACGTAAGAGGAAAGGGGCATAGACTCACTAATATTGTGGAGCTTACAGTCCAGTGGGAGAGGTGTACATGCCAAGAGTTAGGGTAAGTATTCAAAGACAAATAGGTGGGGGGGGAGAAAGGGAATAACAAGATGACTGGGAAGCAACAGGGTCGAGGGCTCTCTGGGCTGAGAACTGAGGGTTGAAGGAGAGCAGAGAAGTCTGATGAATTAGTTTCCAAACCCATCCAGCTAGTGAGTGGCCACACTGAAGTTTGAACCCGGGTTTGCCTGACTCTAAGCTGTATCCACTTTGCCCTAAATCTTAACCCAAAGAGAATTATACTTGCTCTCAAAATGTTTCCACTTAGTTGTGTTGTACTCCTGCGAAGCAACCTGAATAATATGAAGGAAAATCATTCATTCATTCACCCCATCTGATCATCTACGATGGGTTAGCACAATGTGCACATAAGTGCAAAGTGCAGCTGTGAGCACCATTGCTGAGGAGTGCTGAGGAAAGCATTGTTAGGCTGGAGTTGACGTGATACAGCCAGTCGGCAAGCCCTTCAAATTCATCACAATGCCCCCTTTACTCCACAGGATCGACCCTCATTAACATGCAGGCCATGTGCATCCTACTTGCTTATTCCTTTGATTCCTAGACAAACACCAGCCTAATAAAGAGGCAAACAAGTCTGTGCAGGACGCAAGTCTGCCTGGGAATGCAGGTATTTCTGAGAGATTAGGCTGAGGCTAGCAGGTTGCCACTGGGTGTCTCTTGGCACTCTGGGGGTCAAGGGTAATATTGCTCACAATGCTAATTATACACTGAGACCCACTGCCAAGTGAGAATGAGAAGGTCTGAAAATTAGAATGGGCGGCCATCTTGCTTTCTGCCTGGGGAATGTGGCTGGTCCACATGCAGAAAGTTCAACACTTTCTGTGCCAGATGCTGTAGAACTTTCAGGAGATGGTGGAGATGCAGTCCCTGTCCTCAAGAAACTTTCAGTTCAGTGAAAAGAATTTCAGATGGAACAAATACAACAGAAGGGGCAAGGTCAGGTGGAAAGATCAGGGACTTCAAACCATTCAGACTGCATTTCAATTCTATCCCCATCACTTACTGTGTAGCTGTGAGCAGATTATTTAATCTTTCTGGGTCTTGGTTCTTCACTCGTAAAATATGATTCTTTACTTCATGCTATTTTATAACCACCTTCATAGATGGTGTTATATTTATTATTGTCACCATGAGAATATGGCAGATTCTTGTTTTAACACTGGACAACTTTTGGCAAATTATTCAAACTCCATCTGTAAAATAGGATAATCCTAATGGCTTTATTTGTGTAGTTCAAGGGCCAACTGCATTCTCTCCTTGTTCCCACCATCCTGTTTTATTCTTTATTCATAGCTCTTGTCAGTAATTGACATATTTGTATAATTTATGACTTTTCCATCCAACAAAATATAAGCTCCATGAGTAGGCACTTGGGTTATTTTGTTAATTGCTGGTGTCTTTTCTGCCTAAAACAGTAGTTGCTGCATAAATGGATGAATGAGCAAGTTCATGTTCGATGTTTGGCCAGTGGTTGACTCCCGGTAGGGGTTACTGTGCTCAGTGCCCTTGTTATGATTAGATTGTGTTGGGTGCAGTGAGAGGAACCGATACAGAAAGATTGCTCCCAGCTCCGTCAGGCGGCGATCTTTGTCCTTACACTGGCGTCTCAACTGTGTTGTAGTTGAGTAGAACAACTGGGTCATTGTCAATAGGTCACATGAGATTAACTGCAAAAGTAAGAGTGAGAGAATTTTTATCAATTCTCTGCAAGAAGGGGAAACAGCAGCAGGAAGGGAGAGAAGACTGGGAAAAAAAGAGAAAACAGCATCTTTTGCAAAATGCTTTGTTACCTGAGACCATAGGCTACAAGGCTGTGACTGAGACTGGCCAGCCACAAACCTAGAAGGCATGTAAGACAGGCTGCATCAGTCAGATGACACAAATAGAATACATTGGTATAATGGCTCCAACCTGTAGTTGGTGTGAAAATGAGAAACCATCCTTTACAGAGTCCTTCTTTATCTGAACTCTTAAAGGCCCTAGCGAAAAACCCTTCAAATGCCCTCCAAATGTGAGGTTAGAGGAATTTTTGTAATAAACCAAATGTATGGTAGCATAGTGTACTATGAAAAGAAGTACTTAGAAGCTAGACTTTGGTTAGGCAGACCTGAGTCTGAATGAATCTGCATCACCTTGGGCAGGTTACTTAAACTTCTTGAGTTTCTGTCAAAAAGAGAAACCAATACGTACTCTGCAAGACTGTGGAGAGGATTTCTGTGCAATGTCTGGCACATTCTATGTGCTCAGTATATGGTAGCTGTTATTATTAACAATCAATACTACAAGGACTATTTTACTTAATCCCCACAACTCAATGAGGGAGGTGCTGGGTTTACTCCCATTTTACATATCTAGAAGCAGAGGTCTGGAGAGATTTCCTAATTCAGGCCACACAGCTAGTGAGCATCTGAGCCATGACTCTAACCAAACCCGACAGCCCAGGATTTTAGTAATTAACAAGTTGTATAACATCTCTCATTAGAGCCACAGAAGTTTAGCGGGACAATATAAGGTCCAGAACTTCTGCATTGTCTTGCATAATACTCTAGTGGCAAGCTGAGGTCATTTGTATTTCAACTTTGCAGTGGCTCTCTGTTTATAAAGGATTATAAGAGACCTGTAAGGCTAGGAGAGGCAGTATAAGGTCAGCTTGTCTTATGCCTGTCTTTTAGATGTACCCAAAGTAGATTGCTTAATCTCTTGCTTAAATCCATCAAATGACTTTGTGGAAGGTGTTTCTCCTTTTCTTAGCCTAATCCTGACCAGTGTTCTCTTTCTTTGGCATATTAAATTCCACATGCCAATCCTATACCTGTTTATACCCACCTATAACTATATGTACATTTCCTTCAGGCGATGAAACAGTAAGAACAAAGTGTGTATAAGGATCCTTCCCTTTCTTTTTGATTTATTAAGAAAAAAATAAAATTGAATTCTGGTTATTTAATTTAATTTGAGTAGCTCTTTGCTGGTCATTACAGAGAGAACTCAGCCTCCAAAGACAGTTTTAAAAAGAGAGGTAACTAATAGAAGCCTAGAGTTGGGAAGGACCTAAAATGTTGTATAGCCAATCTTCTTCTGAATTTCCATACTTTGCCATAATTCTTGACCTCACCTACCCAGCCTTTTCTTCAATAGTAACTGAGTTCATTTTTGATGAGAGAACTCTGGCAGCACTGATTGCTAGAAAGTTCCTCTTATTGTGAGATGAAGCATGCTTCTCTGTAACTTCTAGTTTTGTCTGAGGAAGTACACAAAATAAAACTCATCTGTCTTGTATTGCCCTTAGAACATTTGAGAAGGACAACCACACCCACCTTCTTCCATCGTCTATGCAAGGCACCCAAGCTGCACAGTCTTCAACAATTGGCCATGGGGGAGCTCATTAAATATCCATTCTCTAAACATCCAATGAGCCTTTTGAAACAAATCGGATTATGGCACTGCCTGATTGAAATCCCCCCAGTCACTTCTCATCACACCCAAAATGAAACACAAAGGCTCCACTGTGACCTGTGAGGTCCTGCATGGACCAGCACCCGATAGCCTCTTTGAGATCATCTGGGATTATTCCCCTGACTCCACTCTAGCCACACAGGCCTTCCTGAACATACTCGGCTGCTCCTACAAATTAGGGTCTCATTTGCTGTTCCTTCCCTCACTCTATCCAGATTTTTGTTCAGATGTCATCTCTGCTGAAAGACATTCATTACCACCCAATTGAAAGTAGCTACTGCCATTACTCTTTGTTCTCTTGCTTGGCTTTGTTTCCCTTATCATGTATAAAGTATCTGAAATTATATTACATTTCTTCTCCCACTAGAATGTGGGATCTTGAGGCAGAGGATTTGCTCTGTTCACTTTGCATCCCTAACGCCTGATGGCATACAAGGTGCTCAGTAAAAATTTGTTGACTAAATAAGCAAGTGAATGAATGAATGAATGAATGAGTGAATGAATGAATTGGGTAACATGGACTCCTCATCATCCTGGTCATGCCTTTCTCAATGCTGTGTAGTTTTAGTGACTTACTAAAACAAGACATCTAAAATGAAGATGGGAGCCCAGATGGGAGTCTAGGAGGTGCCACCTGAACTTTTCTCTCCTGGGTTGGGCAGTCATTGTCTACTAAAGGGACCCAAGATATAATGAGGTCACTTAGAGTTGTGATCAAGCATGGACTTCTATTGGACTTGCAGGTAACAAAAACTCCCAGCTTTCTTTTATAAAAATTGTTACCAGAGAAACAGCTAAAGGGACAGGAGGGTGGACCTTGTCTCAATTCTGCTGTTTATTTTTTTTTAATTTTTTAAATGTTTTATTTATTTATGAGACAGAGAGAGACAGAGCATGAGCAGGGGAGAAGCAGAGAGAGAGGGTGACACAGAATCCAAAGCAGGTTCCAGGCTCTGAGCTGTCAGCACAGAGCCCGACGCGGGGCTCGAACTCATGAGCTGTGAGATCATGACCTGAGCTGAAGTCAGACGTTCAACCAACTGAGCCACCCAGGCGCCCCTCAATTCTGCTGTTTAAATAGCATGTGCAGAAAGACCACCTCAGGAGCATAACTGGCAGAATATATGAACTGTATCTATAACACATCCTACAAAAAATCTGTAAGACAAGAAGGTTCCCTGGTACTGGAGTAGAGCAGAGATTGAGTGAGCGTATACTCAGTAGCCCCCACACATACCCACTGCATACCTCTATGACTTAACAGAGTGTGTTTAACAGACTTCCACGTCTTCCAGTTAAAACATGCTTCTTATCTCAGTATCCTTGACATCAAGTAGTACTTGGCACAGAGCAAGGTTTCAATAACCATTAGCTTATGTTGTAGGGAGTGCTCACTAAATCTGCCTTGAATCAATATTATATGAATTTGTAAAATTCTGGTTTCTGGAAGTTTAGGTCACTTGTCTGACAATGACCAGCCTTCTCTCTGATCTCCTAGGAACCTTGAAATGATATGGCCATGACGCCCACGGTTCAGGCCAGTCACTTCCTCATTACTACCCGATTCTGTTTTTGGGTGAGAATTAGGTCAGCCTAGGATAGAAGTTAATCTGTGGCTTCTGGTGTGTTCTGATTTAGGAAACATTATCAAGTATTAAAACTTATCAAACATTTATCAGATTCTCTACTTTTTAAAAAAAATTTTTTTTTCAATGTTTATTTACTTTTGAGACAGAGAGAGACAGAGCATGAACAGGGAAGGGGCAGAGAGAGAGGGAGACACAGAATGTGAAGCAGGCTCCAGGCTCTGAGCTGTCAGCACAGCTGGGGCTCGGACTCACGAACTGTGAGATCATGACCTGAGCCAAAGTCAGACGCTTAACCGACTGAGCCACCCAGGCGCCCCTGGATTCTCTACTTTTAATAGACTCATGTTTCTTGCAGCAAATAGTTAATATTCCCATTCCTTTTAGATCTTGCCAGTTTATAATCCTCATTAGGAAATCATGGAGAAGAGAAAACTCCTCCATTTAACAGGTGCTTGAACTTGGACAAGGTGTCTGATATATTTGACCTTGTTTTCTCATATATTGACAATGATAATAGTGTGAAAGCTTTTAAGGAGATTAAATAAGGCAATATATGTATATATAAGTGTCTCTAGTGTGTTGTCCAGCAAAGAGCAGGCACTTAGGAAATCCTAGCTACCACCTATGGAGTATCTGCTCCATTCCAGGTATGGTACCATTCATCCACACTTGATTCCCCTCCCTTCATCCTGTCCTGAACTGTCATGATGTCCCAGTCAGAGGTACGTTAGCTCTGCGACTTTGCCTATGAGCGAGCTTTCAGTTTTACTGATCGCAAAGTAGAAAGAGTGAGTGAGCCTTCATTCTTCTTATAGGGTTTTTTTTTTTTTAAGAAGTGTTCTTCAAATGCAAGGCATTAAAAAAATTGTAGTATAATTGACATATAACATTATATAGTTTCAGGTGTCCAATAGAATAATTCTGTATTTGTATGTATTACAAAATGATCACCATAATAAGTTTAGTTAACAGCTGTCACCATACATTAACTACAGAATTCATTTTCTTATGATGAGAACTTTTAAAGATCTACCCTTTTAGTGACTTTTAAACATGCAATACAGTATTATTCATTATAGTCACCATGACCTGTACATTACATCCCCATGGCTTATTTATTTTATAACTAGAAGTTTGTATCTTCTGACCCCCTTCGCCCATTTTGCCCACTCCTCACCCCCCCGCTTCTGGGTCTATGAGCTTTTTTTTAGATTCCGCCTTTTAAGTGAGTTCATTCCATGTTTGTCTTTTCTGTCTGACTTATTTCACTGAGCATAATGTCCTCAAGGCCCATCTATGTCGTTCCAAGACATTGTTCTTAAATTCCCACAATTGTCCCACAAACTCTGATTACAGGTTGTTGCCATTAAGATTCAAGTCCCTTGAGATCCGTAGGCAAGAACTGGGTTTTCATTTTATTTTGGAATAAAATGAAACAGGAAACTTGATTAAAGTCCTATGGCAGAGGCCCCGAAGTACTCTGAAAGAGATCCTCCTATTTTTAGGAATGTAAAAGGTTTCATCACATACAGGGGCTGGTTAAAAAAGGTTCACACCACCACTCAAATGCTTCAGTCCCTGTTAATTGTAAGTTTCGGAGGGTAACTGAGGTGACTCTGCACACAGCTTGGAAGGAACTGACCTGAGAGCTGAAGGTCAGGGTTAATGTTCCTTTCCTGTGGGTCCAGAGACTTTGGAATTTGCTTCACTGCAGGGATAATCTCACTAGCTCTCTCTTTTTAAGCAGCATTTTTGGAAATATAATTCATAAACCATAGAAACTCACCCTTTTAAACTGTACATTTCAGTGGTTTTTATTACTTTCATGGCGATGTGCAAACAACACTGTAACTTTGGAACAGTTTCATCACCCCCAAACAAGACTTCATACCCAAAGCAGTCACTTCCACATCACCTGACAACCACTTATCTACCTTCTTTCTCTATGGATTTGCTGTTCTAGATGTTTTATAGAAATTAAATCATACAATATGTAGCCTTCGTGTCTGGCTTTTTTCACTTGATATTTTCAAGGTCCATTCATGTTATAACATGTGTCAGGACTTCATTCTCTTTTATTGCTGAATAAAATTTAATTGTATTGGTATACTTCATTTTTTTTACCCATTCATCAGTTAATCATTCTGCTGTGAACATTTGTGTACAAGGTTTCATGTAGGCATATATTTTCAGTTCTTCAGGGTATAGCTAGGAGTAGAATTGCTAGGTCATATGATAACTCTATGACAAACTATTTTCCAAGGTGGCTGCGCTTTTATGATCCTATCAATAATATATGAGGATTCGCATCCTTCCCAACACTTGTTATTGTCTGTTTTTAATTTTAGCCATCCTAGTGGGTGTGAAAGTGGTATTTCATTGTCATTTTGATTTGCATTTCTCTAATGACTAATGGTGTTGATCATCTTTTCATGTATTTATTGTCCATTTATGTATCTTCTTTCTCAAAATGTCTATTCCAATCCATTGAAAAATGTGGGTTATGTGTCTTTTTACTGCTGAGTTGTAAGAGTTCTTTACATATTCTGTATACTAGGCCCTTATTAGATATTGATTTGCAAATATTTTCTCCCATGCTATGGACCACATTTTTACTTTCTTGCCATCTTGACAATGACGTCATTCAATCTACGAATGTGGGTGTCTTCCCATTTATTTAGGTCTTTCATAATGTAGTTCAATGACATTCTCTAGTTTTCAGCGTACAAATCTAATACTTCTTTTGTTAAATTGATTCATAGTAGTTTAGACTTTTTGATATTATTGTAAGTGCAATTGTTTTCTTAATTTCATTTTAGATTTTCCATAGCTAGTGTACAGAAATACAGCTGATTTTTAAAAATATTTAGCTTGCATCATGCAACCTTCCTGAATTTCTTCATTTGTATAGTTTTCCTTCAAGTTTTTATTTAAACTCTAGTTAGTTAACATATACGGTAAAATTTGTTTCAGGTGTATAATTTAGTGATTCCTCACTTACATACAATATCCAGTGCTCATCTAATAGTTTTTAAAGGATTCATTAAGATTTCTATATACAAGTTCATGTATTATATATAGATAGCTATATTTGTTCCTTTCCAGTTGGAATGCCTTGTATTTGTTTTCTTGCCTAATTGCCCTGCCTAGAAGTGCAGTGTTGAATAGAAGTGGTTAGAGAAGACATCCTTGTCTTGTTCTGGATCTTAGGGGGAAAGCCGTTAGTCTTTCACCATGAACTTAGCTGTAAGTTTTTCACAGAAGTCTTTTATCAGGCAGAGGAAATTCCCTTCTGTTTCTAGATCGATGAATGTCACTAGCTCCTGTTTGCTTGCAAGGGGAATCACAGAAATAGCAGTTCTGCTTCCTCTCCAAGAGGGCACCATTGTGCTGCTAAGCATGTGATGATGGCATTCTAGTAGCAAGCATAAACTTCCTTTTAGGTTTGTGTTTATATTCAAACAAATTTCTTGAGTTGAAGCTCAAATTCTTGGGGCTTTCCAGTCCAAATAGAGGGTCTTTGTTACTGTAGTTCAAACCTGTGCCTTCAAGGCTGTCCCCAGAGTCACCCCACCCTTTACCAAATAAATGCTGCTCATTTTCTCTTGAGGTTAGAGAGAATGTGACAAGGGGTTTGTAACATCTCCAACTTTAATCTATACATAATCTCTCTAAAAGTAAAGGAATTTTCCTAGAACCTATGTCACTGCTAAGCACCTGTTATGTGCTCAGTTCTTTGCTTAATGCTGAGAACATGATAACAGATGTAGTCTTTAGCCTCCTGTATGTAATAGTGTCTAATATTTGCACGTTTTCTAAGTTTCAAGCACTGAGCTACTTGCTTCACGTGCATTATATCAGTTGGTCTTCATATCAACCCTGTGTTATAAGAACTCATGTTATTTTTATTAATAATCCATAGCTTTGGGAAGGCTGTGAATTGACTCAGATTTGGATGAGTGCCATGGAAAGAGGAGGACTTCAGAGCTGAGAAACACCATGAGGAGGCTGGAAATTTGGTTGGACTCCTTAGGGGAGGAGCTTGGCTGGAGTGAAAGATTCTGTCACTTGTCAATGAAAGATCTGGCCTGGGGGTAATTTGGGTCACATTTTGGCATGTATGTATATATCTGAATACTACAACAAAAGGTTGGATTTAGAAAAGTAGGTAGGGGCACCTGGCTGGCTCAGTTGATCAGGGTCATGAGTTTGAGCCCCCCGTAGGACATAGAGATTACTTAAATAAATAAAACTTTTAAAAAAGTGTTTAAATAGTGGAATTAACTTGGTTATTGTCTTTGTTTATTTTCACAAATTGCACTCCTTGAATGTCCGGTTTTCTGACAAAGTACTGTAGGGAGAAGGGGAGGTGGCTGGTCTGATAGCATCTTGGCTCCCCACTCCCTACTTAAAGTAGAGCAGCTCCGCATTTAGATGTTGGTATTCATTTTAAGATTTTCTTTGAAACTAAGGTTTCGCTGCTTCAAAAAGTGTTACAAATCACTGATTAGCCCAATAATCCTGCTTTACAGATGAGGAAACATGGGCTTGAAGTCACACAGCTAGTAGTAAGAGAGTAAGGATTGAAGTTCCAATTTGAATTTCTTGATATCAGGTAATTCCTTCAACAAACATTTATTGCCTGCCTATTACATCCCAGGAAAGATGCATAGCTCTGTGAAGCCCAAGAATGACTGATCCCTGCATTCAAAAATATCACAAGGGACAGAGAGGCCTAAAAACGGATTTGTAGACAATATGGGAGCAGAGTGGAGGAACCCATCGCTCTGCACAGGAGAGGCAAAATCGGGAGGGAGGGGGGCGCTTCACAGAAGAGTGACACCTGACCTGAATCTTCATGAATATGTTGGAGTTTGCCAGGGAGATTAGGTGGAGAAGGGCATTCTAGGCCAAAGCAACAACATATATTAAAGAATGGATGTGTCACAGGGTACAACTTAATCAAGGCACAGCAAATATTTCTCTAATTAAAAAATTTACCATTTGCTAAGCATTCTTCTGTGCCAGGCATTGTGCTAGGCAATTTACATGGATTATTCCATGTAATACTCTTAAGATTCCTATGAGCTGCATACAGATGAGAAAACTGAGTCTTAGGATGGAGAAGTAATTCGCCTAAGGGTCATGTAAGGCCTCACAGTTAAACAGTAGTAGATTTGAATCCAGGCAACTTGATTTCGAATTTTTAAAAAGTATTTTATTTTCGAGAGAAAGAGAGAGAGAGACAGAGTGCAAGCAGGGGAGGAAGAGAGAGAGGGAGACGCAGAATCCAAAGCAGGCCCCAGGCTCTGAGCTGTCAGCACAAAGCCCGACGCGGGGCTTGAACTCACGAACCGTGAGATCATGACCTGAGCCGAAGTCGGACGCTTAATTGACTGAGCCACCCAGGTGCCCATAGGCAACTTGATTTTGGATTTAGAATCCTATTTGCGTTGCCAAGGGGTTTGGATTTTATGCTTTAGGTCAGTGGTTCTCAAACTGGCAGCAGAATTTGCCTGGTGGGCTTGTTAACACAGATTCTGGGCTCTACCCACCCTGCCCCCAAGTTTCTGATTCCATAGATCTGAGGTAGGACCTAAGGATTGCGTTTGTAACAAGTTTCCAGGTGATTCTGTTCCAGGTAGCCCCCAGGATCACCTCTTGAAAACTGCTGTGATAGCAGCACTAAAAACTGAAGGTTTTGAGATTGGGAGGAGCATCATCAAATTTGCATCTTACGCAGGGCCCTCTGGGAATGAATGGGAATGAATTAAGAGAGACCTGAATGAAAGGGTGTTTGAAGGGGGCAGAGGGTGCAAACAGGAAGGGCAATTTTGAGGCGAACTGCTCATGCATGCCCTGTAGAATGAGGATGAAGGGAGAATCTAAAATATTCACATAGAAAGACAATTTAGAGGGGCGCCTGGGTGGCTCAGTCGGTTGAGCGTCCGACTTCAGCTCAGGTCACGATCTCGCCGTCCATGAGTTCGAGCCCCGCGTCGGGCTCTGGGCTGATGGCTCGGAGCCTGGAGCCTGCTTCCGATTCTGTGTCTCCCTCTCTCTCTGCCCCTCCCCCGTTCATGCTCTGTCTCTCTCTGTCTCAAAAATAAATAAACGTTAAAAAAAAAATTAAAAAAATTAAAAAAAAAAAGAAAGACAATTTAGATACTAAGAACGCTCAGCAAGCCCTGAGAAAGATGGTAATAAATGTAATCAATAACAAGACCCGGTAGACATGGTGTCTGATGAGAAACAAGAGATGGAAGGATTGCAGAAGGTTTCCAGGAAAAGAAAAGAAGCTGGAAGGTGAACCGGTTGTTTGGGTAGCTGCGTGCTGCATGTGTCAAGTTGAGGCCCCCATGTGGTGTAGTACAGGGACGTCATGCCATAGCGGGAAGAGGACTAAGCTGGCTTAGGAGATCTGGTTCCTCAGACCTGGCTCAATCACTTACTGTCCCGCTTTGGAGATGTCACATAGTCTTTGAGCCTCCATTTCTTCATCTGCAAGTGGAACTGACAGGAGCTTCTCACCTGCCCATGTGAGAGCCTAGAAGGCAAGGGTGGTGAAACTCTTTTCTAATTTTTTTAATGTTTTATTTTATTTTTGAGAGAGAGAGAGAGAGAGAGAGAGAGAGAGAGAGAGTGGGGGAGAGGCAGAGAGAGAGGGAGACACAGAATCCAAAGCAGGCTCCAGGCTCTGAGCCCGACGTGGGGCTTGAACCCACGAACCGTGAGATCGTGACCTGAGCTGAGGTCGGATGCTTGACCAACTGAGCCACCCAGGCGCCCCTGAAACTCTTCTCTATAGTGTCATACCCACCCATCTGTGGCGAATATCACACAGTGCGCAGTACAAAGCGGACTCACGCATGAAACCAGGAGGCTCTCACACATACCATCTCGCCATCTCGCCAAACTGTTACAACCTTCTTCCACTCGCCTGGAAATTTAGCATGCAGCTTGCAGAGTAGCTGAAAAGAAGCAGACAAACCGACTTTCAAGTTTTAAAATGTACTGTAAGCTAGAGTTAGCAACAAAGGTGAGTTATTTCCAGGCAGTAATTCCTTTTAAACCTCAATTATGAATAAATGTATTTTCAGTGTTTAAAGTCCAAAGGAACTTGAAAACAACTGCCTTAAGTGGTTTTTAAAACTACTGACATGTTTTAAAGCTATTAGCCGTATCCCTTATTTGAACTAAGTCTAGAATGTTAGCAAGTGGATATCAATCTCCATGTCTTTTTTGCAATCCAATTAAACCTTTAGGAGTGACTTTACTGAGTACTGTATGTCATCATAATCCAATTACATATTCATTAGCTCAGGAGTCACACTTCTTACTTTCCTGCCCCTGAACCCGTGTACCCAGTTCATTAATGGATCTTTTCCCCACCTGCCCCAGTTTTCTCCCAATCCACCACCATGGCCCTCTTGGTGCAAGGTGTCACTAGCTTTTTCCTGGATTACTTCATCATCTCCAAACTGATTTTCTGTGTCCATTCTTGACTCCCTGCACTACATGTCCACACCATACAGAGATTCATCCTTCAACATTGGAGTAACTTTCACCTGCTTAAGCTCTTTTAAGGCTATCCGTCACTTATACGGCAAAGACAATAGCAGCCAACACGACGGACGGAGCCCCACACAAACTGGCCCCTACTAATCCCTTGACTCATTTCACAACACGCCCGCTTTTGCTCTTGCTGCTCTAGTCAAGCCAGCTGTCTTTTCATATCATGGGTGTGCTGTGCCTCTACCCCACGTGGAACCTTTGCACACCCTGTTCGCTCTGCCTAGAATCTTCTCCTGCTCTTATTTAGTTACTCCCACCTACCCTGCACATTAGAGCTCAACTGCTACTCCACAAAGTCTTCCATGATCCTCCTGACTAGATCAATCCAGAGTTATATGTTCTCATAGCAGTGCTTACCTCTACCTTTCTGCACGTAATCAGTTGAGATCGCACATTTATTTCTGTGTCTGTTTGATTCATATGGAGGGCAGGGGGCTATGTTTTGGTTCAGCTCCCCATATAGTACGAGTGCCAGATCAGTGCTTGGTACGCAGTTTAGGAGCTGATGAATATTTGTGCAATGAATGAATATTCTTAGAAGATAGAGATTGTTCTGGTGTGGGGGCTTTACGCTTAGATCCACCGGGAATGAGTGTCATGCATAGAAGTTTACGATGTAAATTGTAGTCATTGAAAGATGTGCCGGTGTTGATTTCAGCTTTCAGTTGTGTAATAACTAATAACACAAGTCCTGTTTGCATTTGAACAGATATATGCTATTTCTCCACTGGAGAACCTCCTGGGACCAAAGATTACCCATAAAACTTTGCATCTGTGGTTCAGAATCTTAAGTGGTGTCTACTTTATACAATCTGCGGTCTTGAATTGTGGAGCAATTGGGCCAGCTTGTTCCTCCATTAGCCATCATAATTTTTTGCTCAATTCAGATTGGTAAACCCCTTTTGCAAAGACTGCTGTCCTGTTTTTATTCTGAATTTTCTAATAGCCAGCAACCACAGCAGAATTAAAAAGCAAGACTTAGCTCAAAGAGTTTTAAAATGAAATAGGGAGAAGACCTGTGGGTATTATTTTCTTATTTGCTTAGTGTATGTGCTATATTTGCTGTTCAACGATACTACTGAAAAATCAGGCGGTTGGTAATTGTCTAACACTAAAGTTTTAGAGTGTTCTGGGAATGGTGTTAAGTCAAGACACCATCATGCAGTTAACTCTGCCTAATGAGAAACTGGATATAGATAAAGTTTGAAGCAGCTTATGAAAATTTCATAATTACTGCAGGCGGCAAAAATGACAACCGTCAATTATCTATCTCTCAAATCTCATTATGAACCTCAAGCCCTCTTACCTTAATCAGCGCTTGGGAACAAGGATCCACAGAACCATTTCATGAAAAGATAGACTGTGCATTAGTATAAATGCAACTACTGTAGTGTAATTAAGCAATACACACACTGCTGCTTTGTGCCACCAGCAAAGTAAATAAAATTCTGTTTTGCTGCTTACAGTTTGGAGATGATTCCCACGGAGGAACAGCCATGGAGATCTAGACTTTAATGTCCAATCAATAGTGAATGCTCTTAATAATATATGAAAATTACATTAGCATTAGACCAAGCAACTCAACATCCAGGGCATAAACAAATTGATTCAGAGTAATTTCTTCCAGTGCTCTATGTCTCTAGATGTGCGCCTTACGTTACTTACGTCAGAATAACCTATCGTGCCAATTCTTGTCTGACTTCTAGAATCCTTGGTTTTTCTACCTTCCCCCCTAGATCTATTGAATCCAAATCTTGGTGAGTAGACCACAAGCACGCACATTTCAGACAAGCTCCTGAGGTGATTCTTATTCTCGAGAAAGCTTGAGAACCTCAGAATGATTTCTAGGGCCTAAGACTGTTGCAAGTTCTGGATTTCCTTCTGCCAGGGGGCAGTGTTCTCTGAAATGTAGCTGGATTAATAAACCATTCTGGAAGTTAATTTTAGTCTTTCTCAAACGCTTTCTTGTTTACTGACCCAACTATAGGTGACATTGTTCCAAAATCTTAAACACCAGATAGATGGACTTTCTCAGTTTGGTTTTGTTTACAGAAGGTTTTGAACGATATTCCAGTCATTTAGCTGAATTTCTAGACCTATGGTATTTATTACCAGACTTTTGTTTTTCTCAGTTTTAGATAAAGAAGGGTAATTGTATTTTGTAGTTGATTTGATGCCAGAGGTAGAGACTTTGGTCATCCTCCTGCCAGTTAATTTATAGGGGTGTTTTAGTAGTAAGATTCTTTTTAACTAGGGTTAGATGGTGTGTGTGTGTGTGTGTGTGTGTGTGTGTGTGTGTGCGTGCACATGTGTACCTGTGTATGTGTGTTTTTTTAATGAGTTCCGTGTGCATAATGACCTGAAGACAAAGTTCTTTGACAGAGCAGTTGACGGAAATAATGCCTGAGCTCAATCCTCTTAGATAATTGGTAACAAGTGCTGTACAGAAGCCAATTATGGATCGACTATTACACTGAAGCCTTTTTTCTCTGCACAGCTATGCTGCATGTCAAAAAAAATTAATGGATGATGTTCAGCTTCTGAGTCTTTTTTTTTTTTCAAGGAGAGCCTTCATTATCCTCAAGCTGGGTTTCTACACTCAAATGTCAGATAGAATCTAAAGTTGTTGGCAAGGGCCGGGGAGGTTAGAGAGAAGGGGAGGCAGGTTTCGGGGGGAACGTTTGGAACACGTGGCACACAACACAAGGCAGTCGCAGGCCTTTGCCTTGATTTTCCTTTTCGGTTTATAGTTTTCTACTATAAAAGCCAGGGTCCATCTTGAACTTGAACATCAATAGTAGAAAAATCTTACATGCGGTTAACATCTTTCATAAGACTTGCTAAATACCCAGCTCCAAATCATTTCAGTATGGCACACAAACTAAAGCAAGGGACTTCTCTAGAAAAATCCATAAGCCTGCCATCTCCGCAAGAATACAAGACTAAAAGGATTTTTAGAAAGGCAACTTCAAGTTTGGCAGTGCGTTTTCTTTTTCTCAATTAGCCGTTACTGAATTCTAGAATATATAATGAAAGCCAGGCCTACTGTGTAATCCACAGTGCTTGCTTTCATGCTATCATGTTTTATTTGAGCAGAGCCACTGCTCCGTTAGTAATCTGTTGCATGGTAAGTGCTGTATTTGTTTATGTACGCGCATATGCTCAGTGCGAGATTAATGGTGCCCGGGCCTGGTGCGGGGAAAACCAAAGGCAAGCCTTCTTCCCTCATTCTGAATCTTAAAAACGTATTATATTTAAATAACTTTCAGATTTAGAGACCTCAATTTCTTTTAGAAGTCTCCCGGTTGCCAAATGCTTAGTAAAGAAAGTTGAACATTGGCAATAGCCTTGAAGGACACCGTGTTTGGTGACTGGATGACAATATAACTGGGAAATCATCAAGGAAACGATGTTTAAAGCTAAATTCTGGCTGCCATTGAGATTTCCTTCCTAAATTCGATCACTAATAAAGCTGCCCCATCCAACCCCTCCCCCCCTGCCCCCCCTCCCCAAAACCAAGCTGACAGTTTTTTTTAGGGAAGAAGAGCCAGGCTCTTCTTATTCTGTCCTTCCTCACAGGGCAGAAGGACTCTCTACTGCTTAGCTGGCAATTCCCAGCATTTTGATAAAAGTTACTTCTCTAAACTCTAACAACAACATGGGGAAAAATAGTGCTATCTCTTGTGTTCGTTACAGTCCTGGGAGATTTAACGTGAGAAATATTTGAGTAGTCGGGAGTAGCTGAGAATGTGGCAGTAGGGACAGGGTCATTTAAACTGCCAGAAAAAATAAATACATGGGAAAGACAGGGAAAGTTATTAGGTTTATAAATTATAAAACTTTCCTTGTTTAAAAAAAAATAAAGTCGTGAGGTGGACTACATTGAATAACTACATTGTAAACCTTAAAAGCTTAAAGCTGGTGGAAACCCTTTTACGGCTCTGTTTCATTTTTATCGGATCAAATACATTTGGTTTCTTTTTTAAAAACCATGTTTTTGTGAGGGAAGGAAAATGAACATGCACTGTTATTGGCCACAGCAACATAAGAAACCCTCATGTTACCAGAGGAAACCACATGAAAGTGTGTGTGTGTGTGTGTGTGTGTGTGTGTGTGTGTGTGTGTGTGTGTTAGGGGCGGGACCGATAAGGGGGTGGAGAGAAGGAGAGGGGTGTTTCAAGCCTCTTAGGCTCAGAGCTGCCATTTGTGAATCAATCGTGATGAAATCAAGCTCCGGACAAATCAGGGGAGGCTGTCAACCTCCCAGGTGGGATTACTTGTAGTTAATAGACTGAACTCAGAGCCCCAAAAAGCAGTGCATTCAGTGTAGGCAAAAGAGAACACACTGCAAAAGGCTTTCCAAGAACCCTCTGCCATGGCAAGGAGGAGTCCGGTCCAGTCCTACCAGGTAGGAGAAAGATGGCATGGGGGGAAGGACTTGATGTTAAGAATCAGTTCCTGATTTGCAATTTTGCTTTTTGTTTTAAAAATCCAGACAGAGCTTTACAGTGCATTTTGGAAGTTGTAGGACTGGGTGGTGATGTTGAAGTCCTTTCATTTGCCTTCATATAATTGGATTCATTGGTTTGACACCTCAATCTCCCTATTCCCTTAGGTAATATCCCTGTTCACTTTTGCTGTTGGAGTCAATATCTGCTTAGGATTCACAGCAAATCGAATTAAGAGGGCAGAAGGCTGGGATGAAGGGCCTCCTACAGGTAAGTGTAGTGACTATCAGCATTTTCAGTCCTTTTACAATATTATGGACTGGATAATCAATAGAAGCTCATTAAGAAATGCATCTTTAAGATAATCTTGCGGTATAACTAATGTAGTCCTAGTTTTCTTTGGAATAAAACTAGCTGTGTGTATAATTCAGGTGAGAGAATGTGGTTTTAATTAGAGAACATTTATGCTTGCTTCGTGATAGCAGGCTATTTAAATCTTTGCACTCCGATATTTATAAATGTTAAGATAAAATTAAAACTCTTGTGAACAGACAAGGCTAAGATAGAAGTGGTGAGAACAGGTGCTGGTTTAATATTGCAGATACATGAATTTGATTTCTTGGCATGTGATATAGGATGTAGTATTTTTCTCCAGAAACTTCTGACCCAGAAAAAAAAAAAAAGAGGAATGGAAGTTAAAAAAAGTAGTGAACTGTCTTTCTTTAAAAAATCTTTTTAACACTTATTTATTTTTTTTGAGAGAGAGAGATAGAGTGTGAGTGGGGGAGTTGCAGAGAGAGAGGGAGACACAGAATCTGAAGCAGGCTCCAGGCTGTGAGCTGTCAGCACAGAGCCCAGTGTGGGGCTTGAACCCATGAACCGTGAGATCATGACCTTAACTGAAGTCAGACGCTTAACCTAATGAGCCACCTGGGCACCACTAAGAAAAGCTGTGAACTGTCTTTCTGAAACTTCAGAGTTTAGGACTATGAAATCAAGATTTAGCTAAAGTAGGAAAAATATAAAAGAGAGGAGGTGCTTTGAAGAATTTACAGGATTCACTTGCACTCAGTTTTTTCTTTTGGCATAAGGAAAGGTAAGTTTTAATAGTGTACCTTGACTTAACTAATAGAACCAACGTGAAAGAGTTTCCTTTTACAATACACTGTGCCGTAAGCAGTGTGGGAATTCTTATAAAGGAGCTCCTTGTGCGAACCGAGGGGGCTTAACTGACCAGGTCTTAAGTAATGAGTTGGTTAATTTCCTGGAAATTGGAGCTGCTGATGGTTTTATAAATAAAAATTACATATTAAGTAATGGGTACTCTAGGGGGCAATATTTTCTTGACTTTTTCTGACATCTCAGCATGTTT
This sequence comes from Lynx rufus, assembly GCF_022079265.1. Lineage (NCBI taxonomy): Eukaryota > Metazoa > Chordata > Mammalia > Carnivora > Felidae > Lynx > Lynx rufus. The sequence continues at coordinate 48,872,050 of NW_025814826.1, read as the reverse complement.
GTCTGCCTTCCTGTGAATTTTGAATTTTTCTGTATTTTTTTTTTGACTTGACTAATCTAAAAGACTATATCACCTGTCTCTGTTTAGCCAGCATGAGCTTTTATTAACCACCCTATGCTACGTATATTGATGGAATACTAGGTCTTCCTTACATCAAGTAAGTTGCTTTTAAGTCATGCCAGAAAGTTGAAAGAATGATATTAGAAGGAGTTTAGTGAGTCAAAGTGGGGTGTGGTCAGGGTGAAACGTAAGAAAATAGATCATAAAAATTGCACCCCCAGGGAGCCAAATGGACAAAATGATTTGTCTTTTCTGTTGGGGAGGGAGAAGAGAGGAGATCACCAGGCTGGAGAATCCTGTTTTTATTGGTAACAAATGCTGTCTTCCAAGACCTCTTCCTCTTGTTCCAGACGAGTGCATCTCCCATTAACACTGACTGTAACTGTGCAGAGTGGAAGGGGGGGGGATCGGATCCTAAGTATGGTCGTGTGGGCAAGCTAGCTGCTTGAGAGCCCACTTCTGGTTCTTTCCAATGCACCTTAAAAGGAACTTTTCTTTCTGTTTCATATTAATGTATTACTTCAGCCAAAACTGATATTAAAAGCTGTTTTCATAATGAATGTGTAGATTCAAGTCACTCATTATTTTCAAAGTTGACTTTTTTGGAAAACAGTCATGAAATCCCTAGACTAGCATCTTGGATCCATGTAACTTGCTGTGTGGCCTTGGGCAAGTCACTTGTGACACCGGTTTCCTTAGCTGTGTAATGAGAAGCAGGACTAGATGATTTCTTTCTTTTTTTTTTTTTAATTTTTAAAAATGTTTTGTTTATTCTTGAGAGAGAGAGACAGAGACAGAGACAGAGCATGAATGGGAGGGGGGCAAAGAGAGAGAGGAACACAGAATCCGAAGCAGGCTCCAGGCTCTGAGCTGTCTGCACAGAGCCTGACGTGGTGCTTGAACTCAGAAACTGTGAGATCGTGATCTGAGCTGAAGTCGAATGCTTAACTGACTGAGCCACCCAGGCACCCCAGGACTAGATGAGTTCTAATTTTCCTTATGGATTAAAAAAAAAAAAAAAAGCTTATGATTTCCAACCATTCTGTTTCATTGACTCTTGGATTCGTGTGCACTCTACAGGAGAACTTGCCAAGTATAGAACAGATTTATTAATCCTTAAATATATTTTGTGCGTAATTATCTCCCTGTGTTATAAGAAACAGCTGTAAGAGCTAATGAGCCTATCTTATTTCTGTAAAAATAATATAATCTATATTATAATCTACAAATCTAAGTGATTTTTTTGGATATTTTTTAATGTTTATTTATTTTTAAGAGAGCGCGAGAGAGAATGCGAGTGGGGGAGGAGCAGAAAGAGAGGGAGACACAGAATCCCAAGCAGGCTTTAGGCTCCGAAAGTCAGCACACAGCCCAACACAGGGCTCAAACTCACCAACCATGAGATCGTGACCTGAACTGAAGTCGGATGCTTAATCGACTGAGCCACCCAGGCACCCCTAAGTGATCTTAAATATAGTACCAAATATTTGCTTCTCAAATTATTTAGTTAAGTCATTGATTATTTTAGGCCTTTATGGTTATCTTCTAAAATAATTTTTAGTGAAATTTCTACCTTTGTGAAGCTTTGGTGGGATGCAATACCACTTAAGTCTGAGTTTGGGGATTTTTGGTATGCCTGAACACTTCTTATTTTTGATTTTTCTGTTGCTATAGTTTACCGGCTTTTCAGGCACTACTATGGTTGCTTGCTCCTGAATAAAGACCAGAGATGTACTTTGGAAACTGGGTGAGAGCATAGTACAGAGAGTTGAAGCGTTTTCATCTTTTTTAAATGTTCTCTGTGCTTAGAAAGGGCCACCCTCATATAACACATGTGGTTGGTGATTCTGTCAGCAAGGCCTTCACATCAGAAAACACTGGGTGAACTGTTATATATGTATTAGGGCAAGATAGTAAGCAGAAAGGCAGCCATGCCTATTTTCAACAATGCTTTCATGTTCCAAAGAAATCCTGGGAAGTTTAGCAGTTCAAGACTGTTTCACCAAATGGAACACAAAGGGTATTAATATACGGCCAACTTCCCACTGACCAGAGCAAGATCTCCCATTTAAAAGCATGTACCTTCTTGCTTAGTCAATGTAGTTCCTCAGAGTCCTCAACAATAGGTGAGAATGTTCTACACACAGGCAGACCCTCAGTGCTGTACTATGGACTGGGGTGTTAGTTTCAAGGCTGTGGCAATGCAAACAAACTGTTATAATTAACCAACTAGCACACTTGTTAGCTGGATTTATTGTTAGGACCTAGTGATCTATTGGAAGTAATAGTAGAATAGGATTTCTTCTACCAGATGATAACAGATCTATGAATTTATTACAAGATCGGAAATGAGCGAAGCTAATTACGGTTCTATTGGGTAAATATAATGGGCAATCAAGTACATGGGATGGCTGGAATAAATTTTCAAAGAAAATGTAAATAATAAGTCCAAATCAGTTTGACATCTTTGTCCCATACATCCAGTGTAGCCAGCTTGATTTGCCTCGATGATTGCGAGAGAATGTATGTGTATATATATATATATATATATATATATATATATAGGTGCATGTGCACTCATAACTATGTGCATAGGTGCACGTTTGTGGTGTTACAGTGGAGTCTATTTTCCTGAAGCTTACGATAAATGCCCTTTCAGTCTGTAGATGGAAGTGGGATATTACCTGAAATATAAGCAACATACTTGGAAGACACAGAGAAATTGGTGAACTTGTGAATAGTTAGCTAGTAGAGATTTGAAAGCTCAATTCAACTCACTGTCATTTTTAGTGGCTCCAAAGTTTAAAAGTATGTGGATGGGAATAAAATTCATGAGTAAATGTGAAGTGAAGAATGTCGCTTGATGAGTAGAGTGTTTCTTTGTGAATCACAGAGAAAACAACAATGGTAATAGGAACGAGAAGGTGAGTTCATATGAGAAGTTTGGGGATTTCATTCTACAGTGAAGAGCTTTCTTGACGACGGGATAGTAACACATAGGAAACTGCAAAGCTGACAGATAACAGCTGTGACCCTGACCCTGTGAGGAGACCTCTGTCATGATGAAGGTCATGTTATGGGGCTTTATGTTCAATCTAATGTAGAGTCAGGGGACATTTTAGAGTAAATGAAATAAAACTATCTGAATTAGAATCTAAGAAGGAGACAGCTTTTTCAGTTTTTTTGTTTGTTTTTTGTTGTTGTTATTGTTGATGTTAAATGGAGCTCTGGAGTAGGGATTTTTCACTTCCTTAACACTATACAGAATCTTCTGTCTTGTCTGCATAACCAGAAATCTCAGTCCTCAGTGGAGTTCCACAGAGATTCTTGAATGGACAAATCGTCCCAAATCATGTCTTCATCAAATTCATAGCCTACGTACAAAATTTGAAAAATCCTTTGTGAATGAGGACAGTACCATAGTTGTATTCGGATGATCTAAAATTTTAGCCAGGCCCTGGCTATCTCAAATTAGGCTGACAGTTCTGATTTTCCAAGCAGGAAAATGGGGATAATGTTGCCTCTTTATCGGAAAAGTTTTTTGAAAACAAAATGCCATATTAGGGTTGGAGGGAATATAAGGTGTTAAGTATGTGAGGCTAAGTTTAATTTATCTTCACTTCTCTTTGAAGGCCAGTGTCTAAATTTTTACCTTTTCAAGTGGACAATACCTGTGCTTTCAATGACAGCGTTTCATTTCATCGTTTCATCGTTTGGGAGCAAATTTGCAACCCAATCAGACATATTCTACTGATTACCATCATAAATGCTACTTGAGAGGTTTAAAGTTGAATTAGAGTTTTTAATCTCTTTTATTTACATCACATAGAAATCTCTTTTCTTGTAGTTTATGGGGTTCTTCTACATGAGAATGTTGTGTTTATAAATGCTTTAAAAGTCCTGGTGTCTGAAAACTTCCCAGGTGGACCTATTTACTGAAAAGGTTGTCTACAAAATCTGGTTCGGAAGCTGAGGAGGAGGAGAGAACAGAGAGGCTCCGGGAGTGGGTGCTGACAGGAACTGATGTATTTTGGAAGCCGAGGTCCTGACACACAGGCCTGTACATAAGTGCGGCTCACTATGAGATGAGGTCGAAAATATCAAGAACGAGTGGCCACTGCAACACAAGAAAGTATGGCCAGAAAGGATGAGTCATATACTCCAGAAGGGGCAGAAGACAGTATGAAATGCTAGAGTTGGTCAGCATCTTGAATGTCATCCATGTTGACCTCCTCCTTTCCCTGTGGTTTGTACTTCAGACGGGCAGGCAGACACAGGAGAACCAGTTCTGTTTCAGTGCCCTTGAACAGGAGGTGGCAGAGCCACGCAAGGCTTTCCCCTCACTTTTAGGAAGTACTCGGGCTGAGGACCACGGAGAACGGGAGGAACAGACGGGGTGCCTATCTCAAACCCTGACCGCAGGACCACGCAAAGCTTCGAAGAAACGATCTTCCAGCTTTTAGGAAGCCAAATGTTTTCAAACTTAGGTACCGCTTCCCTCGCTGACGGTCATCCAGATCTGAAAAGTTCCATTTTGCAGAGGGATTTAGAGGAAAACATGATTGGGAGTCCGGGATGAAGTCATGTTTGGGTCACAACTCTTGTCATGAATTAGGTTCTTTCCAATAGTCTATTGAATCATCTGTAGTTTTTCCACATGTAAGTGGCACCAGAGCTCTACAACACTGCCTCTGTATATGTATGGTAAGATGGAATGTTATAGATATATTTTTTAGGCTTATTTATTTTGGGGGAGAGGGAGAGAGAGAGAGAGAGAGAGAGAGAGAGAGAGAGTGCACGCACAAGTGGGGGAGGGGCAGAGAGAAAGAAGGAGGGAGGAAGAGAGACTCTCAAGCAGGCTCCACACTGTCAGTGCAGAGGCGGATGTGGGGCTCAAACTCACTAACCCTGAGATCATGAGCTGAGCCGAAATCAAGAGTTGGACACCTAACCGACTGAGCCACCCAGGCGCCTCTAAGATGGAATGTTTTAGAAATAAGATTTTACTTAACTGAGTGAAAATAATTTTACTTGTTTCTATCAGAATTATGAATTTGAATGGAATAAATCATGTTTTTACATTGGTGTCTTTAAATCATGAAATGCTTCTGTGAAAAATAAGGAATACGTAGCACTTTTTTATGCCTATCACAGATGTATGTATATACATGTTTTAAAATTTGAAGTCCCTATTTTAAGAAAACATATGTCTGTATAGACTGTAACATTTATTTTTTAAGATTCTGGAACTGACTTGCATCTTAGAAGTAAAATAACATTATTTAAACATGTAGCAAGGGGCAGCAAGGGGTACCTGGGTGGCTCAGTTGGTTAAGCATCCAGCTCTTGATTTCGGCTCAGCTCGTGATCTCACGCCCTGCGTCGGTCTCCACGGGGAACAGTAGAGCCTGCTTAAGATTCTCTTTCTCCCTCTCCCTCTGCCCCTCCCCCACCAAAAAGAAAAAAGAAAGGCAGCAATAGAATTTGAATCTCATAAAAGTATTGGCAGATGTGTCATATGAAATTCTAAACCTCCATACTTATCACACATTTTTGACTGGATCCTTTTGAGGTGTTTTTGTCTTTTGTCTTCCTTGTTGGTTCTGAGATCCTGTGGAAGTCTCAGTATTTGTGAGACACAAGTTCACTGATCCTGCAGTTTTCATCACACCGTTCAATAAATTATAGAACCTGGGTTCTCAGATTGATATTCTTCTCTTGATTTAGGTCAGGTAAAGGAAAGCTTTACAGATTTTAGAATTTAGACTTTTATAAGTAAGAAAATCTTTCTATATTTAGCCATGGAACCAGGTATAGTAAAAAGAGAAATTCTAAAATCTGTCCTTAGCCTGGCGTGGGGATGTGAGACCTGGTCATGGAGTGAAAAAGCCAGAGCCTGGAGGATGAACAGTAGAACCACGAAAGCATTGGGACCAGAGCTTGTCATGAAAGATGGCAGGGGTGAGGTAGGCCCTCCCTGGAAAGGTGAAGTGCTGTTATTCTATTCTTTCACCTGATTTTATCAAAGGAGGTACAGAAGTTCAAATTCTGGAGACTATTGGATTGAAAGAACTATGTGGATCAATTCACCTTCCCATTTCTCTTCCTGCTGTTGTCAGCTGAGTCCAAGCCATCCAAGAATGAATTTGGTATATGTGTGCCTCACCCGTACAGACCCGGGAATTTACTCTTGCTTGAGGGCTGTTGGTAAACCTCGAATCCAGCCCTTTTTATGATCCATATCTTTGCAGGATGAGTATAAGTGCAACTCTTTCTCAACAAAGCTGTCTTCTGTTTAAGGTATGGCAAAGCAGATTATCATTAGAGGGAAGGCTATTGAGCGAGAGTTGATTATTTTCAAGAGCAAAGTGAGGGATACACTTAGAGAATAATCAATGCTGTAAGCAAATAGTAAAAATCACGTGGCCAGCATGGATGGAGAAAGGTTTAAAAATGGCTAAAAATCCTGACAGATTATTTTGAAAGTAAAGAAAGAAACAGGGAAGAGATTCTGAGGAGGGAGAAAGCAGAGGGCACGATCGGAAAAATATTCCAGGTGCAGGCTGGACGCCATAAAGGGAAGACGGGACAAGGAAACACTTGTAAACATAGTGCCTTTGGATCGCTTCCCCTTATGTTAGCTATCAGCATAGCCAAGCAGATTGATGTAAGCAACTCACGGGAATGAATGCTGCTCAGAATTTATTAGATGGCTACTGATCCTTAAAAAGGGAATAATTCAATTATAAGCGTTTTTCTTATCTTTATTTTCGCCATAGGGCTTTCTCTGCTTTCACTGTTTCCACCGTTTCATCCCCACCTCCCCCCACAGTTTCTTATGGCCAGCATGCACTGTTGATAGGTTGGCCAAAGTCAATAGAAAAGTCTGTTTTTGAACCAGAGGTAAGGAAGGCACTGGAAGCCTGATTATTTCCTAAATGGAGCTGGTGTGGTTTGTATGTATTTCGACATCCCAGAATCAACCATGCAAAAGCGTTTCACATCTCATGGTCTAGTGAATCTGTTTGCTTTCCTTGAACTGATCTGATGCCATAAAGGCCAGGATTGGGCGACTCTGATTTTTAAAAGCACAAAGGACTAAGGGATGAACCGGATGTTCAGGTAAATGGCTTCAGTGAACCTGGAAATGTTCTATAACATCTGTTCTGCCCCTGCTTCTTACATTTGCTTGTTTTTAAAAGTAATGCCTAATTATTTTTAAAAATAAAAAAATTATAAACATAAGGGAATAAAATTATACATAGCATGTCATAAATAATATTTGTTAGGATATTTATATATAATATATGTTATATAATATATACTTTATACCCCCCCCACATATACATACATACATACACAGGGATATAAACATATATGTATGTATGAGGGAAATAGAAGTAAACAAACAGACGACTGCTCAAATGTAATTCCTGTAAAGAGTTTCTTGTGAGGAGGGTGGGAGGTGTGGGGGAAGGTTATTGACACCTGCATCTTTTCTCAATGCCACTGCCCACCCCCTCTCTTCTCTGGCTCTAGCTCTGTTTTTATTTTTATGTTTATCTCTATCCTTATTGCTCTCTTTACCTCTATTTTTCACATAAAATATATAATATTTAATACTATAACACTGTTCTGTGCTTTGCTCTTAAAAAAAGCAACTTGTACATATATTTTACAGATCTTTCCATATTAGCCTACACAGTTCTGATTCACTGTTTTTAAGGGCTGGGTAGTATTCCATTTATGGATACAGTGATTCTTTCTTGTACAAATATCTCGGTCAACTTTCGCAAATATATACGAGAGAGAAATTCCTAGTAATGAAATTTCTGCAGGGAAGATCCATGGGCGTTGTGTCTGTTTTACAAAAATTTTCATTCCTGGCACCAGGTATGATACTGCTTACACTTTCCATTCATCAGAAGTTAATTATTTTGTAAACTAGGATGAGGCTACAGCTTAACTTTTTCCAGTTGGCCAGTAGTTATTCCAGCACCACTTACTAATTAAACCTTTCGCCTGCTGATAATTCCTTCTTTCTTTCTCTGACTTATAATGTTGCTTTCCTTATAAATACATTCTCATCTTTGTGGCCCTTTTTCCCATCCCCATCCCCAGCACTCATCTACTTCTTTCCTACCAAGCTGTTTTAATTATTTAACTTCAGAATATATTTGACTACCTAGTCTTCACCCAATGACTCGTCCTTTTCAGTTTTGTTTCATTTTCATATATTTATTTTTTATAAACCTTTAATATCCTCTCCAGTTTCCAAAAAATCCTCCTTAAATCTTTATTTCAGTTGCATTGAATCTTTAGGTTTATTTAGGAAGGACTGACATTTTTATAATATAAACTATTTTTTTTTCTCCAAGATGGTATATCTTTCCATTTAATTCTATCTTTTGAAATATCTTCTTGTGGCATTTTAATGTGTTCTTCATGTAGGTCCTACACATGTCCTAGGAAATTTATACCTAGATATTTTATCTTTTAGCGACTATGATGCATGGAGCTTCCTTTTAATTTTTGGGCTTAATTGGTTATATCTCTCAAATATGTGGACTTTTCATCTCGCTGAATTTGTTTTTTTCAGATTTTTGGCTGATTCTAATCAGATCATAGAAAATAAAGAAGATTTATTTTTGACAAGCTGAGATTTTGGTGTTTGTTTTTGCGTTACTCTAGTTATAGGTGTAGATTTAATGGCTGGAAGAAGTCTTACGATTCTTTTATTTTAATCTGGTATGTTCAGACTGTTCTCAGAACATTTACGCTCCGTTCTCCTTACAAAAAGTTATGGATTTTCAAATAGGACAATGAACTCTTGTTTCTAAGCGTATACCTCGATGTTCTCTTCTCTGTTGCCATCATTAGCATCTACAGAGACACTAACTCTCACAGATTTGTAGTAAGAATAACTGTAAACAGTAAAATAAAACCAATAGCCAACATTTGTTGCACTCCCTGTGTCTGATAGCCTGCTAAGTGTTCTGCTTGGACTGTTTCATTTAATTCTCGTCATAATCTCAAATTACTTTCGTTAATCCCCCCACTTTACCTATGAGGAAACTGGCACCGGAAGTTTAGCCACCTGCCAAGCGTTCAGAGCTAGTAGGTGATGGCACCAGACTGCTCAGCTAGAGTCTGACTGCATCATCACACCGTACTCCTTCCCAGGGCCACCTCTCCACAGTGACGTGACCCATTTCCCAATATCATTGCCTTTGCCTCTTGTATCTTGCAGTGTTATCGGACTCCCCCTGGACCAACACCTCTGGATCTTGTAAGGGCAGATGCTTTGAACTTCAAGAGATTGGACCCCCTGATTGTCGTTGCGATAACCTGTGTAAGAGCTACAGCAGTTGCTGCCATGACTTTGATGAGCTTTGTCTGAAGACAGGTAGGTAACTTTTGAGTCCTCTCAAGACGAGGCCCTCTGCTGTTATCCTCCCTGGCCTTGCCACCCTGCTTTGGCCAAACCAAACTGTGGGGTTTAGTTTTGCTTCTTGAATGATTGTCGATTGCATTATAAGTATACCCCCTGTGACTGTTGTTTGCATACGAGACCTACCCAAAGGAGGTTTTTTGCAATTGCAGTCATTATCTACTGGTTTTGGAAGTATTTATGGCCAGGCTTTTTTTCCCCCCCCCTTCATCTTCATCATTTCTATCTTTTGCTGTCGACTCCCACATTCACTGCTAGGGCACCTGGGCTGAAACTGTGAACATTCTTTTTTTTTTTAATTTTTTTTTTTCAACGTTTATTTATTTTTTTGGGGGGACAGAGAGAGACAGAGCATGAACGGGGGAGGGGCAGAGAGAGAGGGAGACACAGAATTGGAAACAGGCTCCAGGCTCTGAGCCATCAGCCCAGAGCCTGACGCGGGGCTCGAACTCCCGGACCGCGAGATCGTGACCTGGCTGAAGTCGGACGCTTAACCGACTGCGCCACCCAGGCGCCCCGAAACTGTGAACATTCTTAAGGGATGGGTTTTTCTGCTTTAATTTTAATTTTTTATTTTTGCTTGTCTGCCCAGTTTATAGCATTTGTTTTATTTCATCTTATTATATGGTAACTATTGGTCTACCCTGATGTAATTCCCCATTCTCTGTGCAGGTGGAAAGTTGTTATGGAATTCTAACATGCTCATGGGGTCACATGCTCAGGGTAGTTCTTAAATATTCCTTTACAGTCTTCCTGACCTTTCTTTCCATGTCTTCTATACTGGAACCATCAATAGAACATATGAGCTTCTGAATGTGCATGAGTTGAGAAGAAGCACCTTCGTAGACTTTTGCCACTACACCTTCCCTGGTTCCACATCCTGACGCTTTACAGGACTCTGGAGGGACCTGGTAGGCTCTCGGCCATGCCTCTGGGGCAACATCGTATTCAAACTCTCTGAGAAAGATGACCATCAACCCCGTTCTTAAGATCACTAGAGGAAGAGATTTAATAGCTTCCTTGACAAGTTGTTACTGGTTTTTGAACTTTTATAGTTTAGATGATTCTTTCAAAAATCTAACTCATATTATCTTTGATATTAGCCTTGTCTTTCTAATAATATCATTAGAAACAGAGACATTATTCTCCTTTACTAAAGAAGTAGCCCTTGATTCATATGAAAACCAGCACCAGCTCCCTTACTGGTTCTGGTTTGTTTGTTTTTCCCCCCAAATAAGGAGAGTTTTATTAGGCTGTTTTCTGTATAATACATTTTCCAAACATGTAGCCATTTTTTTTTCTTGTTACTTTCCTTTGGAATTTCTCCCAGGTTCCTTAGTTGTGGGCCTGCAAACTTAAATGCTGAGAACCTTGTAAACTGAACATATGGATGGAACAGATGTTCTAGTTGAGTTCTTTGGCTCTAAAACATTATTTCAAACCAGCAGCCTGTGATTGCTTGGTGCTGGGAAACTGATGTTGTGTTTCCTCTCTACCATGAGCATCTGGCCTCAGACATGTCATTTCAGATGCCCGGGTTCCTGATCTTGGGGCTCCTTGCAAAGTTTCGTGGATGTCCTCACCCCAGCTTAGCTCTCTTGAGTGTAGTTCATGCCTCTCTTCCGAGGTTCAATAAATATGGACTTTAATAACATTTTTAAAGTAGTTTATTTTCCTTTGTACCAAGATAACATATACCAAATGTGGAAGAATCAAATATCAAATAATAACAACAGGTTGAAGGAGAAAACAAAAGTCTCTGAGGTTCTACTCCAACAGCACAAGCACTCTCTAGAGATAAGCACAATGTTTCAGTACAGACCCTGACTACTCTGTGTGTATGTGTATTTATATGAGTGTGTGTGTGTGTGTGTGTGTGTGTGTGTTTGTATTATATACACCTGTGCGAGAGTATGTCTGCCTTTTGCATGCCTACACAGTATTCCATTGAACAGATGCAACCTGCTTCATTGATCATCGTTTAGATTTTCCCCAATTGTTGTTATGAACAATGTATTAGTGAATATTTTTCATGCGTATTTGTATTTTTTTTCTATCTTCTTTAAGATAATTCCCAAGGAGTGGGAGTTTGAATCAAAATTTATTTATTTATTTAATTTATTTTAAATTTATTTATTTATTTTGAGAGAGAGAGTACATGCACGGGGGTGGGGGGGGGTGGGGGGGAGGGGGAGGGGGAGAGAGAGAGAGGGAGAGAGAGAATCCCAAGCAGGCTCTGTGCTGACAGGGGTGCTTTATCCCACGAACCATGAGATCATGACCTGAGCACAAATGAAGAGTCAGACGCTTAACCAACTGAGCCACCATGTGCCCCTCACAGTGCAAATTTCTATGTATATTACAAAATTATACTTCGCAATGTTTCTATTCCTCTCGAAGGCACAAGAGCCTTCCACCACTCCCTTTTCAACATGTTCTCACTTTTAAAATGTATTTTCTCATTTAAAAAAATCTTTTTTATCTTACCTGATAGGTAACACTCTTATTATTCCATAAGATTAAATGTTTTTTCTCTTTATAGCCATGTTTGCTGTGAAAATTCTATAGCTGACTGACTCATACCTTGCTTGTAGTTCACACTGAACCCTGACTTTTTAAAATTCCATTCTTACTCAAAGCCAGTAGTTCCTCAATAATTTTAGCTTGTTAATAGTGATGCTTTTTTGTAAACAAAGGGATTTTCTTATATACCAGGGCAAGAATAAAAGCATATTGATTAAGAGTTATCCTTGAATTGGGGGGAAAAATCAGTCAAAGTAACCTTGGAAAATTGCTAACCATTGGGAATAGCAGTTCCTGGAAAAAGGGATTCCAAGCATTTAATCTGTTTGGGAATAGAAGGCAGAGGAAGTAGGGGATATCAAAAAGCAGAGAATGGAATTCGGATACAAAGGTAATTCTAAAAGAGTGGAAAGTCAACAGTAGTTGCATGGTTTTCTAGCATGGCAACGAATACCTCCGTATCCATTTATTCACTTAGCAGAGTGTCTGTTGGTAGAATATTGTTTTAAAATTTTTTAAATGTTTATTTACTTTTGAGGGACAGAGAGACAGAACATGAGCAGGGGAAGAGCAGAGAGAGAGAGAGAGGGAGACACAGCATCCGAAGCAGGCTCCCTGCTCTGAGCTGTCAGCACAGAGCCTGACGTGGGGCTTGAACTCACCAACTGTGAGTTGCTTCCTAAAATCATTGCCTTCTACATATGACAAGTTTTAAGAGATGAAGACCTAAAGTATCCTTAGCTCAAGAGGTCTTTCTTGACCATTCCACGTCAAGTAGCATCCCCTTTCCACCCTATCACTGTCAATACCATCCGGTTATTTCCTTCATAGCACTTAGCACAGGCTGAATTTATCTTGTTTTTGCTTATGGTCTGTCTTTCCCAGTTGGAAAGTAAGCTTCATGAAGATATTGTGTCTTGTCTTTCTGTTCTTCACAACCTCCCCAGCACCTAGAACATGGAGAACATAATAGAAATATTTATTGAACAAATGAATTAATTATAAAGTTTCTCAATACATCAATCCTGAATTTAAAGAGTCATATTTTATTTTCATGGTAATTTGCAATGAGATTTAATGAATGTTCATGGAACACCTAGCATGGGCCAGGCACAGTCTCAGGCATCGGAGAATCAGTGGTGAAAAGAGAGATGTGATTTTTTTCTTTTCTGCTTCGGAGGTTCCAGTCTAGTGGACGAAAAGTCAAACCAAAAAGTACAGCACTCTCTTTAAGATGAAAACAATTTTCTAAATATTTTCTCTTGATAGAGTTAAGCCATGATGTTCAGACAGAAATCTGTAACTCATCTACTGGTCTCCTTGAGAGTAGGGACTGTGATCTCTCACTGTATAGGCAGGGACCACATTTTGGTCAATGGTTGGAACTGTGAGTGTTGTTATATCCCTTTATACTCTCTACATGCCTGTTTCAGACTTTAACCTTGGGTTGCAACTGAAGGCAAGTAGAGGCCATTTGGTTACATTATCATTTGTATTTAAATCCAGCTCATTAAAGTCAAGTAAAGCTGCTTTGGGAAATAAAAGAGCCCAGCCATCTATGTCGTGACTATGCCTGTAAGGATAGAAACTCCTGTCACAAACCTTACATACCATGCATTTTGCTGGGGTTTTCAGTACAGTTCATAAATGGTAAGGGTTCCATTGTGCCAAAGGAGCCCAATTATGTTTGGCTTTGTACTCTGATTTGAAAAATTAGGAATTCAACCTATTTGTAAATCCTCCAAATATCATCTAGGCCTTAGGCCAACTCTAATTTCACAAGCAGATTAAATGACGTGGGATTTTAGCTCTTTTTGCTGGCAACGCCTGTAAGCAACCGCAGCCTCTTTCGTTTGGTTTGTGTGAAGGAGTGAAAGTGTTTTATTGTGCCGATTTCAGCCGGCGGCTGGGAGTGTACGAAGGACAGATGCGGAGAAGTCAGGAACGAAGACAATGCTTGTCACTGCTCAGAAGACTGCTTGGCCAGGGGAGACTGCTGTACTAATTACCAAGTGGTTTGCAAAGGTACATGTTTCCGTGGGTTGGCTGGAGCTCTGAACGAGTAAAAACTGGAGATGCTCCAAGGAATCTTGGATGTTGTGGATATAACACCTTGGATATGGGTTTGGGAGGAAGGAATGAGTTGTGTTTTTTAATTTCTCATGTTTCTTTCTCAGTTTTGCTTCCCTGCGTTTCACTGATCCGACATAATCAGGAAATACCCCCACATTCCATAATTTGGTGGAATCATAATAATGAAGAGATTTCTTTTTTTTTTCAATATATGAAATTTATTGTCAAATTGGTTTCCATACAACACCCAGTGCTCATCCCAAAAGGTGTCCTCCTCAATACCCATCACCCACCCTCCCCTCCCTCCCACCCCCCATCAACCCTCAGTTTGTTCTCAGTTTTTAAGAGTCTCTTATGCTTTGGCTCTCTCCCACTAAAGTTCCTGTGTTGGTCTTCCATCAGGTTTTCTAAAAGCGGTGCCTGAGGCAGGACTCCATATTTGGAGTTTATTGAGGGAATGCTCTCTGCAGCAAAACCATGTGAGGGAACAAGGGAGGTGGGGCAGGGGGGGAGCCAAGCGAGGACGTGGTTTTAGGTGAAGTCTCACCTTGGCCCGTGTTCCTGCAGGCTCTGGAAATTAAATTGCAGAGTCCTTACCCTTGAGGCAAGGGGGCATGGCTTTTGTACCCATTGCACGTGAGCTGTAAACCGAGGCATGAGCAGCAGCCTGAAGGTGGGCGTACTAGCTGGTAAAGAGGATCAGGGCACCGGCAGCTCCTGTTATATCCCAAAGCTATGTATACATATCTGCTGACTTTGTATGGTTGATTGCAGAATGTGATGGTTTTATTCCAGTAATAAATACTAGTCATTGGACTAAAGAAACTATGAAGGATGCAGTTTCTGTCTTTAAGGAGTTTAAGTCGCCCTAGCGTTCACTTAACAGCAATGAATGGCAAGATCCGAGAATCTTTATGTGAGCTTTGTGAGTCCCTTTTTCTTGTGTCCTTCTTCCTAACTGTGACATGGAACATTTAAGAAGAGTTTCTGTTAAGAGATTTCAGGGAGAAAGCAAATCTGTTCTGAAATGTGTTTAGTGTTCAGTTTGTGGCAAGAAGGTATTGCATTAATCCTGAGTTTGGAAAATTTCCCCTACCCAAACAATTATCGTAATTTTGGATAAAGCATAAAATTGATCGGGAATTTTATCCCTTTTTTATTTCCCTATGTAATAAATGAAACAATAAACCACAAAGGCTGTTAAAAGACAGAATAGAGAAAGAGTCCTAAGTGTCACCAGTCATGGAATCATTAAACATCGGCTTTTGCTGGTGTAAAATTCTAGTTGCAATACTTTTGCGAAGCCCAGTGTGAGCCCTGGGTTGCTTCGTATGTGGTAAAGCTCCCCCTGTTTTAAGGAGCCTGTTACTAACTTACCCAGTTGTCAGGAGTCAGAGTCTTGATGACCAGGGACATTTCCAGTGCTCTTTACATGGGACCCACTTCTCCAAAGTCTTGATCACAAATTTTTCTTATAGTCAAAACACATGATTTTTATTTGTCTTAGGACAATTTGAAGCAAATGCTTTGTGATAATTTTCCTTTTCTCCTAAGGAAGCCTCGTTTGTGTGTGTGTTTGATTTTAAACCTGAGCTCTTTTGTGTTCTCCGTTCTTGATGGGTTAACTCAGGAAAGCTCTCAGACCTTGGTGGAAGATGAAAGTGAAAGATGGCATTGATTTTTATTCCCAAATTCATGGGCTGTACACAGATTCACTGGCAAGCAATCTCTTTCGTGCAGTTTTCCATCTATCATCCCTGAGTAGTCTAAGCCTTTTCCCGCAGCTAAAGGGAAGTTGTGCCATCCTTTCTATGGCTTTGAGATGTCCGGTGGTGGAGAAAAGAATGTTCCATCTAATGACCAAACAGTTTATTTCTGGAGGGAAACAAACATGGAATTTTGTTCGCTGACGCCACTGGTGTTTTTATCTACAAACCATTTAGACTCAGAAGGCTCTTGTAAACACCACTTGGGGCTATTAAATATTAGCTTTCCCATTATGTATGGGTGTCCTTCAGTGAGCCAAACCAACATTGGACTTCATTTGAGTGTTTCTGTTTCGATGGTATCCCATAAGCAACAAATATCAAACAGGACACAGGTCCTGAAATTGCAGCCTTTAAGGCTCTGGCTGGCATTTACAATTAGATTCACAAGTGAATTGACCCACTTTTTCTTCTAGGAGAGTCCCATTGGGTCGATGATGACTGTGAGGAAATAAAGGCCCCGGAATGCCCCGCAGGGTAAGTGCATTTTATAAAGATTATGAAGTTTTATATATTAGTGGACAACCTGTCACAGGTTTGTCAGGGTAAACGGTTACAAGAAATGTAAAGCTGAAATCCTCTTATACAGGCAAACTTATACTCGAGTACCTATAAGTGATTAATCAATCAAAAGCTAAAGTGTACCTCTTTCTCTTATTGCCTCTGCCTGTTCCTGGAGACTGAATATCCTCTGTGTTTCACTGTAGTTGAAGATTTTACAAAGTGTGTCCAAATATCGCTGAAGACGGAAAGAAACATTTCTGGCATTGATTTGGGTTTTTTGGGGTTTTTTTGTTTTTGTTTTTGTTTTTCAGTGTGTTTTCCTGAAGTGCTGCTTTTGCCTTGTAGGGGGCAGGGGCGGGGGTGGGGGGAGGAGAGGAGGACCATAGAGCTTCTCAAAAATATCCAAGATGGTAACTCCTACCAGATGCTGCAGAAACTTGACAAACTACGGAAGCAGGGTTTTGCTGGGGTGCGGCCAAGCTGGAGCGACACCCCACAGCTCAAGTGCGACCAGCATAAGGCACTTATTACGCCTTCCAGGAAACTGTTGAAAATTCATGGAGCCTTAAAATGCCTGGCAGAAAATACATTTTCAACAAGTGTGTTTTCATGAATGTATTTGCGCAAGTGTATTTTTGTCTTAGGCAGCACGGCCTGTGTCACAAAATCCAAGCATTGTGATACTGTCTTTATTTTCGTTTCCTTTTTAGCTTTAATGAGCCACTTGAACTTCTTTGGACTTTTAGAATGGAATGGCAATGGTTTCTGACTGCTTAAAATATGTTCAGTTATTTTTGAGACAAAAGCAGTCTAGTGGTAGAATGAAACGATAATAGTAAGGATTATAATGGACTCTTTTATAGTATTCTTCTAAGTGCTTTATATGTGACCCATGTGAAATACACCTCATTTATCATGTGGCTTCCAATAAACTCAAGCCGGTGCTTGCTGAGTTATCTTCAAGCTATCAGAAAAAGTTTTGCACCTGGTTTAGTATTCTTAGGTCTGACTCAACAATTACATCCTCTGAATATAACAAAGGACAAAAGAATGTAACAAATGTGAATCTCACATTTCATCAGATTCTGCCCTAGATGGGTATGGATAGTCAGGTCCTTTACTGATGAACTTTTTAAAGATCTTCAACAATTTTAATTATTTTTAAAGTTATTTTAGGATTAAATCTAAAAGAATTCTTTTATAAGTTTTAGTTCCAGTGACAGGAGTGCTGTTGCTATTAATTTCATATTCATTGACTTCAGTCATCCATTCATTTATGTGTCTGATAAATATATTTATTGAAGCCCTACTATAGGTCCACAAAATGGAAAGATAAATAAGATACAAAGAATGACAAAAGAGGTATGAATTAATATTTTAAAGGAATTGAAACATGTGAACAACTAACATTATAGAAGAGGAAGCCTTCAGCTGGATTTCAAGGAATGCATAGGAGTTTTCCAGGCAGCAGATGGGAGAATACATATTCCAGGCAAATATAGCAACTTTATACCCTGTGAACAACCTTGTTTGCAATGCGAGAGGCAACAGAGGAGAAAGTCTATTAGGGGAAATCTGGAGTCCGGTCCCTTGCCTGGCCCTTTTATGATCTTGGTCATTTAACTCTGGACTTTGGTCATCACAAATGTGACGTGGCCGGAAGCCCAGGCTTGTATGGATATCCTCATTTGAAGTTTCATCTTGGAAATTTCCTGGTCCCAATTGTTGAGAATGACTAGGTGTAATGGACCCTTTATAGCAGCAAGTTTTCTAAAGTGGAATATGTTACTGTTTAAGGTTTGTTCGCCCTCCATTAATCATCTTTTCTGTGGATGGTTTCCGAGCATCCTACATGAAGAAAGGCAGCAAGGTCATGCCTAACATCGAAAAGCTAAGTAAGTCATTTTCATGCTGTATTCTCATCAGTATTCGTGGTCTGCACAGTAAATGCTTAGCTGTGGGCTTTGAGAGCTACGGACACGTGGCTTTAAATGTATTTTATTATACGAGAGTGAAGGTAACACAAGTCTTTGATAGTTTATAAAGCGGATTCCCACACATGAGGTAGCTCCTGCTGGTTCTCTTGTCCTAACATCTGAAATTCTGTTCCTAGGGTCCTGTGGCACACACTCTCCCTACATGAGGCCCGTGTACCCAACAAAAACTTTCCCTAACTTATACACTTTGGCCACTGTAAGTATTTTTTCAAATAATATAGATTCCGAGGGTGTGGATGTAGACCTCATCCTGAAGTGACTTAAAGGGAGATTCGCAAAAACATGTTTCTTAGTGTTTAAAGACAATCTTTTCGTTTTCTATCTTGTCTGCGTGAGTCGTTCCCAGTATATGTCTTTTACAGTTTTATGGATGGCTGAACTTCATTGCAGGTTCAAAACCGAACACTTTTTTCCAGGCGCAGTTCGGTTGGAGCACGTATATTAAACCTCTCTCAAATACCACAAGATCTATTGTGTATTTTCAGAATTTTCAAATAACAGTGTTGACTTCAAGGCCGTTCTGTTTTCGTTTGTAGATACTCCCAATCCTATCTTGCTTTCTTCTTTAAAAACATAATTTGTTTATTTTATTATTATTATTATGATCATTATATTTTGAGAGAGAGGGCACAAGTGAGCAAGGGGAGAGAAAGAGAAGGAGAGAGAGAGAGAAAGAGAGAGAGAGAGAGAGAAAGAGAGAGACAAGTGGGACTCACCCCATGAGGGGCTTGAGCTCGCCCGAAGCGGGACTTGAACTCACACACTGTGAGATCATGACCTAAGCTGAAGTCAGATGCTTAACCGACTGAGCCACCCAGGCAGCTCTATTTATTTTACTATTATGGTTGATTTGAGGGGTTCTGGGATAGAAATAGAACTTAAGGAAAAGGAAGAGTGTATTTGTAAGTAGAAGCTTCTTTGGAGGCAATAAGTAAATTTCCATCTCAAAGTTAATTTACTGTAATGAAAGTTATTGTCATCTTATTAAATTGCAACAGTTAAAAAAGCCCAAATATTAAATTTCTTACGATCATGTTAAGTCTCTCAGATAGCTTATAATTAGTCCATAGATAATACTCATGTTTGCCCAGACATATATAAAGTCTCTATATATCTTATATAAATTTGGAAATTAAATATTGTTATAAAGCCTCCTATGACAAAAAAATTTATGATAGATCAAACAGGTACAGACTATTACATTGTTATTTTAACAATAAATTTGCTTTTACACAAAGGGACTATATCCGGAATCACATGGAATTGTTGGCAATTCAATGTATGATCCTGTATTTGATGCCACTTTCCATCTGCGAGGGCGAGAGAAATTTAATCATAGATGGTGGGGAGGTCAACCGGTAAGTTTTGCATTTTTTATGTGTGTATTTGTGCGCTGAAACATTTCAGCCCCAAATTTGTTACCTGTAAAAAAGATGCCTAAAATTTCCTCATACTTGGTAATGTTTCTGTCTTTTGGTATTTTATATATATGTGTACACATAATATTTATGTGTATATGTGTGCACACAATATGTATATATATCCATATATGTATACACAGTATTTATGTATGTGTGTATACCTATTACACACATGCATAAATAATGTGTGTACATATATATGTTCATATGTCTACGTGTGTGTGTGTGTGTGTGTGTGTGTGTAGGTGAGGTTATGATCATAAAAGTGTGAGGTGATAAGTGTCTTCATTAGGCAGGTGGTGATGGAAATGGTGACAGGGGGCTGCATTTCAGAAACATTTTGAGGAAGGAATATATAGTCATATCTTACTGATTTACCAGATTTATGGGTACAATGAAAAAGAGAAGTGAATGACTATGACTACCCCAAAATTTTAGCTCAGGTGCCATATGAATAGAAACAGGGAAGCTTGCTGAAAAGAAAAAAAAAAAAAGAACTCAACAATGAAACCCACAGTAAGTTCATAAATTCTTTTGTTTCATCCGTTTTTTGAAATTCTTGGAAGTTACATGTAAGTGGAATTATACCTTAATTTTGGACCAGCAAATTAATACTTTGAAAGAACTCTTCCTGTTTACTTCAGCTCCAATGGGTGGGCAGAAAGTAAAGAGGGAGGTAGATGGCTTTCTACATAGTATTTTTCCTATGACTGTGTGTATGCTTGGGCAACTTGCTTTGGTCAGACATGAGCAAAATAGCAACATGAGGCCATAGTTGTTGAATGTGCAGAATTGAACCAAGTGCGCACGACCCCGGGTAGAAGGGTCAGAATCTCCACAGGAGCACAGCCCCGTACACACAGTCATTGAAACGCATGTAGGAGAAAGATGGCAAATGGTTCCACCTCGTGCCGACTCTGATTGGAGGCTCCCACCTTTGTGCAATCTGCTATGGCAGAGAGAGTGACCAGTGTCTGCATGTACCCATGAATCTACCTTCCCTAAATGGTCCCACAGCTGGAAATGTTTGCTGCAATCTATGGGCAAAATGGAGAATATAAAGTAAGAGGAAAATGGTAATGCTCTTTGATAAAAGGTCATTTGTGATAAAAAAAATTCATAACCAATAAGTATGCAAGGTTAAATGCGGGCTTTTCATAAACAAACAAACAAACATTGGAATACTTCTTGTATGTCTGCAGAAGTATTTCTTTATAGTAGAGGTTTTGATTCTGCTGTCTTCATTCAGGCTGGACTCCCAGAAGTCTGTGATGACCTAAGTTGTGAGCATAGTAAAATTTGTTTACAAGGTGGATTTCATAAAGTTTATGACAGAGGAACATTTTACGTGTAAATGAAATGATTGAAATTAGAGTTCTCTCAAGCTATTATTATTAGTTGGTTTTTTATATTAATTTTGTCATGGAAGGAAACTTGCCTGAAGAACCACAAAGGATATAGAGACAAATAGTAATTTTATCAAAGTGGATCACCTTACACCAAGTGTTGACCTTAGTTTCCCTCTAGGTTGGCATGACTCAGAAGATGAGTCCACATCTTCATTAATTTCTGCAGAAGCAGAGCAGAGGCAATGCTGTTAACTTGCCCAATGGAGTGAAGTCTCTGTTTCAATCCTGTTTGCCTGTTTCCCATCTAACTCTCAAAGTTGATAGATTTGACCAAGTTCAGTATTTTCCTAGTGTTGACAGAGATTTAGAGAGAAACTGATTTGTGTTTCTATCTTCTTGAACAAGAGGACACCATAAGAATTTCAAGGAACATAGTAGCTATCATTTAAAAACATCTTACTGAAATTTGGCGTAGAAGAACATATGGACGGAAACTCTAAGAACTACAGAATAAGAGTATAAGAAACTATAAATATTATAAGAAAAGATGAGCCTTAATAAATATTTCTCAAGCATTTATCTCATCCTCTCAGAGGTTTATACATTTCACAAAATCACCAGTGAAAAAAATAATTGAGGTAGAGAAAATATTTATAAAAACCTTAGGTATTTACATTAAACCTAACTTATTTTTACTGAATGATTAAAGCATGAAAGACATTTGGCTAAATAATAAAGGAGCCAGATTAAAAGGTAAACAAGAACCACTCTTATCCTAGTTTGAAATTTAATAGATGGGGTGAGGCACTTGTATAGTGTCCCATCTGACAATTTGAATCTCACCATTAGGCTTCCAAAAAAAAATTTTATAATTTAATTTCACCTTATTTTTAAAGTTTATTTATTTAATTTGAGAGAGAGAGAGAGAGAGAGAGAGAGAGAGAGAGAAAGAGAATGCATGAGTGCAGTGGTGGGGCAGAGAGAGAGGGAGAGAGACAATCCCAGGCAGGCTCCACACTTACCATAGAGTGCTATGTGAGGCGTGATCTCACAACTGTGAGATCATGACCTGAGCTGAACTAAAGAGTTAGATGCTTAACTGATTGAGCCACACAGGCACCCTTCACATTTTTTTTTTAACACTGATATAGCCATTTTAGCAAACTCAAGTCTGCTTTTAATTTGTTAATCTTCAGAATGTGCTATTAAAAGTTGTTATTCACTTTATGATGCCACATTTCTCATACATATTTTTATGGGATTCCTCTCATTGTTGTTGCTTTACAGTTGTAGTTACTTTTTTCCAATTACAAAAGTATGTTCTGTACTCTTCCTGGAGTTCCTTAAGTGTGTTTGTTTCTTTGAAAAATCTCTCTGCTATAATCGTGCAATTTCTGATAGTAAGGTATCACAGTGGGAAATTCCCCGTTCAGTTTCAATCTGGACCCAGCAAAGTGGAGAATGAATGAGACTCCAAGGGGTGCACGAAACGTGGAGATTTGAGAAAAAAAGTCCAACACCCCACCATCATGCAAGTTCTCTAAAGCCACAGTTTCCAGAGCAGGGCATTTCTAAGAGAAACAGAGGCATTCTTATCATTCCTTAAGCTGCTTAGTCTACAGTTGTTTCTGCCAGTGTTGGTGATGCAGTGAGTTGGTCCTGAGACCATCCTCATGAATTACAGTAGTGTGAAAATACAAGCACAATGGCATGTTGGAGAAAGAGACGGCAAAGAGAAGAATGACATTAGAACAGAAGTGGATTTCCAGGTCAAAGGGATGCCTTGATGCAAAGCACAAGTGGTTGCTTCCCCCTCTTCCTGTCTATTTTATTAACCTGCTAGTGCGTGGTTTTGCTTTCTTTTAAGGAAAGTTTTACCCTCTGTTTCTTTTCCCTAGATTGCTCTAAATCTGGTTTTGTTCTTTTTTTTTACTGTATTAATGTATTTAAGATGGGCTCTGCTCTGTATTTAGAGTGCTGTAAATGCTCACGTGGCCACTTTGCTACTGGACTCATAATTATTTATAAGCCTTTCAAATGTCAGTTGAAGTCTCTTTCCCTAGGTAGTCACTAAATTCCCCCAGCCCTGGCTAAGCTCAGAGACCCTCCTTTGGGTTTTCATATTATTTCTGTCATAAATTCGACCATATATTTTTGAAATTATTCACGTATCTGCTTTAGTCTGTGGGTCCCCTGGGGGTAGAATCTCTTTTTTCTCCATCCCTAACCCACAGCCTGACACAGTTAGGTGTCCCACTACTGTGTCTTGAATTGCACTGCACCCTCTCTGACGCCTGGTTTTTATCCTGTACTGTATCACTCACCTTCTTCTGGCCCTAACCGCCTGTGAAGAGCCACCCACGCCCACAGTCTGTCCTGCTGCAAACCCACTCCTGAATCTCAGTGAATGATTTATTCCGGCGTCTGCTATGGCCCCATCCACCCCTCTGGCTTCCCAGAATTCTATGTATCCTGGCTCCATGCTTTTGAATGCAAAGGAATAATTTCCCTGCAAAGAACTGCTACAAAGACCACGGTTGTAGTTCATGTGTTTGAAAAATGTTTTTTGCTTGTTTTCTTTTTCAAAACTTCTCCCCCTCCTCCCACAGCAGCATACTTTCATTTCAGAAAGTATTGGATTTCACAGTTAAATCCTTCTGATTCCAGTGAGACAGCTTTTATATATAAAAAAAAATTCCTGATAACATATCAAATAGGTACAATACGTTCCCCACTTGTCCCCTCTTCAAAATACAGCATGTAAGACACAAATATTGAAAACTGCCTCTAGATAAAGCAGAGCAATGGAGAAACGCTGGCATTAAAGGTGGGAAATCCAAACCCAGGGTCTTGTCAGGTTATTTTAGTTGTGCTGTTTTACCAGTCTGTGAGGAAATTTATTTTACATTCAAATTCAGAGAAATACTGATTTCCCGTTTCTCTGAATTAACAAGGAACTAGGAACTTCTCTGTCTCTCTCTTTTTTAAATAGCCCCAGAGGCTTGCTTTCACTTTTCTGTTTTTAGACCAAAGTTTTGGTGCCTTTTTTTTTTTTTCTGTGTAATTACTAGATTTAACTTCTGAGCTCAGAAATATAATGTATACGCATGACTGCAAGGGAAGTTTTATAGCTACTTATGATCTGATAACCCAAGAACATTATGTTTCAATCTCCTACCATTTGCTAGACCCTGACAGAATGGCTTCATTACTGCTACGGTCCTTTTGTTTGAGGTTTTTAAGTGTTTTTTAATCTTAAATATTCTCTCATTTGTTCACTTTTTGCACTTTTCTGACCGTGCTCCCATTTTTCTTTTATAAAATATAGTCAACATGACTCATATCAAAAAGCAGGAAGATGGGGCACCTGGGTGGCTCAGTTGAGTGTCCAACTTCAGCTCAGGTCATGATCTCACAGTTTGTGAGTTTGAGCCCTGCGTAGGGCTCTCTCTGCATCCAGCTCATAGCCTGGAGCCTGCTTCAGATTCTGTGTCTCCTTCTCTCTCTCTCTCCCTCTTCCCTGCTTGTGCTCTGTCTCTCTCAAAAATAAATAAATATTAAAAAAAAAAAGCAGGAAGAATGTTTTGCTTCTTTTTTGGAGAAGAAATGAAATTTTTTAAAAAAGTTTATTTTCAGAGAGAGAGAGAGAGAGAGAGAAAGAAAGAGAAAGAATACCAAGCAAGCTTTGCGCTATCAGCGCAGAGCCCAACACAGGGCTCTATCTCAGGAACTGTGAGATCATGACCTGAGTTGGACACTTAACACTGAGCCACCCAAGCACTCAAATATATATATATTTACATATATATATATTTTTTAACCTTCTTATTGTCTTTGTGGTCCACTTGCTTTTTACAACTGGCTAATTTTTTTCTGATGACAAAGATTTTAATTGTCATTGTAAAAAGTTTGAGAAGTTCAGAAAAGTATGAAGAACAAATGATCCTGACTTTGCCATTGGGAAAATTTTAGCACACCCACTTCTGCCACCCTGTCTTCCAATGCACTTTTCTTATAGCACCGCAAGGACCCCTTCTGGTGAACTTTTCTCGTAAGCCTTATGGAACTAAAATTTACCCATAGGGCTTCCTGTTGTCCAGATAATGCCAACATCAGCATATATTCCACAGCATAACTTTAGAAAGTGCAGGTTCATCATTTGACAAAACTGCATTTAAAATTTTCCATTAGAAAACCCCAGATTAATCTTACATTTCGTAACTGCCAACTATTTGCCTAGTACAACTTCCTTATGAATATCAAGACACTAGATTTTGTATGAAGTTGTTTGGATGTGAATACGCTAAATTTGAATCTCTGAAATTAAAATGAGTATAGAAATAGATCACTTAATATAAGAAACTGGTCTCTCTGGGATCTGATGTAGTTTTGAGGCACCTGCAGGATGTCCAGCATTTAGTCTGAGCGCATCTTCTTTATAATGGAGGTGCTGGATGGAGAGGCATGGCCACGCTCTTTCCTTATAGGTCTAGCCTACTCCCCCGCCCCCTGGAGCTCCGCCCCAGCCTCAAATGACCAATGAAAACTGTACAAAGCAAGACTGTGCATAGCAAATTTCTTTTCACTCTCGGCACATTGCATTCCCTCGTTTCCAGAGACCACGGGGCTCACGTTCTCTCGCGAGAGGCGGGAGGGGTACAGGGTTTGAAACATGGCGGACGACTAGGACCAGCAACAAACTACCAGACCTGTAGAAGTGCCCCTGGATCTCATCAGGCTCAGCATGGATGAGCGAATTTACGTGAAAGTGAGAAACGACAGAGAGCTTTGAGGCAGAGTACATGCTTATGGTCAGCATTTAAATATGACATTGGGAGATGTGGAGGAAACTGTGACTACTATAGAAACTGATGAGGAAACATACGAAGGGATGTATAAATCAACAAAATATTTTTGAAAATATCAGAATATTCCGATGCTCTTTGGGGAGATGATGGTGTACTAGTTGCCCTCCATTAAGAGTTGGCTGAACCAAAGAATTTGTCGTGTGTGGAATATAGGAGACTTCTTATGATTGCCTTTTTAAATGCAAAAGACATTATAAAGAGAACTCTGTGTAAATTTTGATATTAAGAAACGACCAAGGGGGGCGCCTGGGTGGCGCAGTCGGTTAAGCGTCCGACTTCAGCCAGGTCACGATCTCGCGGTCCGTGAGTTCGAGCCCCGCGTCAGGCTCTGGGCTGATGCCTCGGAGCCTGGAGCCTGTTTCCGATTCTGTGTCTCCCTCTCTCCCTGCCCCTCCCCCGTTCATGCTCTGTCTCTCTCTGTCCCAAAAATAAATAAAAACGTTGAAAAAAAAAATTAAAAAAAAAAAAAGAATTAAAAAAAAAAAAAAAAAAAAAGAAACGACCAAGGATTCTTCCACTCCTGAAATGATTTGCAGATAACTCAAAAATACTTAAGCTAAAGGACATCCCCCCCCAACCATTTAAATAAATGTGATAACCAAGAGAAAAAAAAAAAAAAAAGAACAAATGGACACATTTTGAACCCTGGTTGGCCTGTGTGTCGGTGCCATTTTGTCCGCAGGCTGAGATCCTCATATCTCTGACCCATCCCCATGGAAGGAGGAACCACCTCTCCCATGCAGATGACATTCTAGCAGTTCACACCTCCTCAAATCTGAGAGGTCACTCTGTGCTCTCCTGCCCATTCCTTACTTGCCAGCTGCAGCAGCTGTGATTTTGCGGGGCTCTCAGGATCTTTAGTCCCTCCAAAGGAGCTTGGGAATCCATGTGGAATCCCCCGGGCCAGGCCACCAGACCTTTCTGAAACCATGGCCAACCTCCTGGAGGCCCCACACCTCCAAATATCCCCTCTCCCCCCAAAACAGAGGTTTTCACTGGAGTCGGTAAGACACTCTGAAAGTCTAGATACAGTGAAATCAGAAAAGGGGCTGGCTGCAATTCCTAGACCATTTTGCTTGGGTCTTACAACAAATGAGCCATATATTTCTTTCTGTTTGCCTCCCAAAGCACAGGGTGGGGGTGGAGGGTTGGTTCTTACAGACTTATGTTCAATGGGACACTGGCCATCTCAAGCTGTTTTTAATGTTCCTAGAATAACTGGATTATATTTATTTCCAATGCATAATAATAAAGATTAAAATAGATCTAGTGTTCACCAAATGCTAAGACACTGCTTTAAGGGCTTTAAATGTATTAACTTATTAAAGCTTAGAATAATCCTATGTGCTAGGTAATATTACCTACATTTTAAAGGAAACTGAAGCAAGGAGAGCTTAAGTCATTTCCTGGAGGACTGCATACTTGGTAAGTGACAGAGAAGAGGCTTAAAATCCAGCAGCTATCTGGTTGCAGAGCTCAGGTTCTTAATTGCCCTGTCTTCTGACTTGCAACAGCATGTGCTGGAAAGAATATTTCAAAAGCCTCAAAGAAATGCTTGGGTCACCTAACTTGTCCCAGGAACTTATTCTTAAATTTCCATTTATTGAAAAGCTAAATAAAAGACACAAGGGAAAATCCAAAATAAAAAATAGCTTTTTTCCCCTTCTCATTCACCTAGCTTAAAACAAAACAAGACAAAGCTGGGTTCCAGGATTCTGGCATCTGTGTACCAAATTGGGGTTCTCCTCTATAGGCTTTCATAGGACAGGAAACATATGGTCCACTCCTGGGTCCTTTTATGAGCAGAATTCTGTCATATAAGTGAAATGTTCAAAACAATGATCAGAAAAGACAGGTACAGAAGAGACTTCTGAGATGAAATAGGAATTAAAAAATGCCACTAGAATCACAGCAGAGGTTTTGAAAGCTTTTGCAGAGAATGTATTGAATGACATTCATGGAAACAATGCTTCTGACTTCCAGATGTGAAAAGAGAATGATTGCAAATAATGTGAAATTTATGACGGGGTGTGGGTAAAGTATAAGAGATCTGATCTAATATATTTTAAAACTTTTTTCTTCTTTGAGAAGAAAAAAATCTCAGAACGTGTTGTAAGCCTCTTATATTTTCCTCATTAGCTATGGATTACAGCCACCAAGCAAGGGGTGAAAGCTGGGACATTCTTCTGGTCTGTGTAAGTTGTCTTTATTTTGTCAGTGTTTGTAAAATTGCAATTATGATCAGCTTATGAAACATTAACTCAATTTGATTTCATTTCAGTTAAATACAAAAGCACTTGAGCTTTTCTATATTTTCTGATTGAAAATAATCTTCCAATCATTTTTTAGAGGTCTTCCCTCCTTTTTCCTCCATCTTGTCTTAATAGAATATGAAGATTTTCCCTTCTTGTCATCCTTCAGATTTTTCTGTCCATTTATAGGGTTTGGTAACTTACCACCAAGGATCGTATATTTCTCTTGGACTATTTATTGCTGTGGTTTGCATTATCATTTTCTATAAATATATTATAACATACTATGTTTATTTTGGTTCACAACATTAAAAGTCTAGTGTGGTCTCAGACAGCTGATGTAGTAGTCTAGAGATTGGAAATTCCAGACAGGAGACAAGGGGAAGCCTCTGTTTCCACTCCATTTTCCACTGAACTCTAGGATTTCCCTAATAAGAAAAATGGAACTACTACTTGTCTTCCCCACAGAGCTAATGGGGGGATTAGTAGTTAATGTTCATAAAGTAGTCTTTAGGTGAAACTTACCTAATAAAAGTGTCAACATGTTGATTATTTTTAAGGCTCCTTAGTGAGAAAAGGAATCTGTTTCAACTTTCATGGGGATTTTGTTCCCACTGAGATGTTCTTTCCATCTTTTTTTTTTTTTTAACCACCTAAAGCTGTTTCCATATTTGCCTCTTATGCCTTAACAAAAATCTGACTATTCTATAATAGTAGTGTGCTGAGAGCAATCACAGGTTCAGATTAATCCAGAATGGGACCATCTATATTCTCCAAATTCAGGAATAAAAGTAGCTTTTTCAGATTCGAAGGGCTGCGTTGAAACTGGGTTTGGTGACTTTAAGACAGTGACCCTTTAAAAGTCTCTCCCGCCCCTATTTTTTAAAGAGCTCGTCTGAGTTGAGAAATAAGTGTGGGTATGTTAGAAATGACATGTAGATGACATGTTGATCTACCAATTTAATCATCTGCATTACATTTTTGTAACCCTTGACTGTCATAGATGCTTACAGAAATGATTTCTTCTGTTCCACAACATATTTGCTCAGCAGAACGGAAAGGAGCCAACAACATAATTAATACCTAGGTCCCACCCTTACCCCCCGAAACTGCTGCAAAGCTTCGTTGAAAAGGCCCAGTGTTCTGATTTTGAATGGCAATTTTCTCCACCCATTTCAAACTACTTCTAAGAAGGTAGCTTTTGTGTGCTCTAAAGATGTCCTTAGTTTGGCTTTGCTTCTCAGGCTATTGTTCTTTTATCTCTATATTCCAGGAGTGACTTGGATTTAGTTTTTTTTGTTTTTTTTTTCTTTAAAAAAAAAAATCTTGTTATAACACACACACACACACACACACACACACACACACACACACACACCAGGGTCATACTTTCAGTTTTTTAATGGAATATATGTCAGGGGAATCTACACATGATACATTCTGAAAAATTTTAAGTTTAAAACCAGATTCAAGGTGCAGAGTTAGACTTGGAAGGCCATCTTTTTAACGTGATTCTGTACTGCAACCTAGAATTATTCTTGCTTTTTAAATGATAGTATTCTATTCCAAAGTACTGATGCTGCTCCATTCCATTTTGTGTGTGTGTGTGTGTGTGTCAATTCATGTTCAAAAGCAGTAATTCCTTTTATGTATGAGTGTTTAGATTGCTTCTAATCCTAGCGCTGCCACTTAATAGATTGCTGGCTGTAGACAAGTGATTTAATCCCTCGATAACATAGGGTGTTGTGAAGATGGAATGAGCTAACTTATTTAAAGGGCCTAGTAGGGTGCTTAGTACACAGAGAGTAACCAATAAGTGGTTTTTGTTTTCTAGTCCACATCATCTCTTCCAACACTGACCATACAATGGCTATATGTGTTCTAAGGTAATTGGTTCCCTTTAACACTAAATGCCTCATCTGGTCCTTCATTTTCCATCCCTCCTATTTTTTTTTTCTTTTTCTGACCATCTCTGACATACTTGGTCTCAGAACAAATTCTATATCAAACAGTGATGGTAAAGACAGCGACACAAGCACCAATTCCCTTTCCATTTGGACACACACTGTTCCTTTGCCACATTTGTTTGTGCTGTCTCTGGGTTGTGTTTTAAACACTAATGGCTAGGGGCTATGTCTTTTTGGTTCCTGGGCAATTTCATAAAGATACTGTAGAACTCGTAGGAAAGTTAGAGACCACTTTGTCCAGCTCCTCATTGGCAAGGTTAGAATAGTGTGGCCGAGAGAGGTGAAATGTCATGCCTGAGGGTCACAGTTTGGATGGATATTCAGGCATCTACAGTTCTCATCTCTGGTTCTTAGGACACACACATACTCAGCTCCTGCCCAGAAAATGGTAATCCCCTGCTTATCTTTCTAAGAAGAGAATGGCGACTCCTCCGTAATGGTCTTTTTAGTAGGAGAATTTTGTATCTTTATTTACATTCATACAAATGCCTTGAACATGTTATACGTTTAACAAATATTTCATGAGTGTGTGTGTCATCTCTGTGGACCTGTGGATCCAGTACATGATGATAAAAGCTAACATTTTTCTAACTTCTGTGTGCCCGGCACTGTTCTAAGTGCTTTTCATGTATTCTCTCTTTTAATCTTTAAAAGAGCCTTATGCGATAAGAGCTATTGTTATCCTCATTTTATGGAGGCACTGAAACGTTAAGTAACTTGGCAAAGTCTAGTCACCAGCACATGTTGGAGTCAGCATTCAAACGCAAGCATTCCAGCCTCAGAGTGGATGCTTTTATTCCTTGCTGGTCAGACGCCCCATCCAACAAAGGTGTTAGAGGATGCGTGTTCTGAGCTCGACACAAAATCTATTAGCTTGTATTTTTCCATTAGCATCAAGGGAGTCCATCAGAGTCCATTTTTGTGACTTAACACCAATTATGTAAAATAAAGCAGCTGGCAGGTAGGTCGTGAAATAAGGTAAAATGAGAAGGCTACCGCATTTGGCTTTTTTTTTAAGTTAGGAAAGAATTCTAAATATGTAATTATTTTGCTCAGATACAGAGGATTTCTGAGGCTGATGAATTAAATACCTTAAGTGATGATCTTGGCTTTGCTATGCCTATTTCTCATTCAATTATAGGCTATAACATACAGGGTCACATTTATTCAGTAGCCTTGGAATTTGTTTACATTAAGACTCATTTTATGTTAAACATGATTTTCTGGCGCTGTTGGGATAGTTCTAGACTGGGAGGGGGCCAGAGGAAGGACAAAGCTCCGATCTAGGAGAGTTGGTGGGGCTTGGGGGGTGGAGGTTGCCTGGGGAGAGGAACTGCTTGATTAGGGCTCCGGCCAGCTCCAGCCTTCCACCATGGCTCTGGAGCTTGGTTTTTCTCCCAGCTTTCTCTTGTTCACCTCCACCAAGAGTAAAAGTGTAAGTGGCTCACCCAACATCCCACAATAAATTTCCAATAGAGTTTATTTTTTGGAGCAGTTTTAAGTTCACAGCAAATGGAACTGGAAGGTACAGTGACTTACCAAGCCCCCCTTTGCCCCTGTACATGCATAGCCTCCCCCATTATCAATGTCCTCTACCCGAGTGGTGTATCTGTTACAGCTGATGAACCTACATTGACACCATTATCGCCCAGGGAACACAGTTCATATGAGGGGTCAGTCTTGGCCACAGTAATGTTTACTGACCGCAATTAAACTTGGGCTTTAGTTTGAGTTCGTCATAAACAAGCTCTAATGCCTGTTCTTGGATGGGGGGGGGCAGAAAAGCATGTTGTGCTAGTTGTTAGGAAAGAATAAGCCAATTTCCCCGTAAATAAAGACATTGCTCAGCTTGTGAGCATCTCAATGAAACTCAGCCCAGGATACAGTACCGTCATGTTAGCTGAGAGCTCCCAAAGCTGGTGCCAGATTTTGGGTAATTATATTTCAACAGAGGAATGAGACTTAAACACAAAAGTCATTGTGGATGAAGATTATACCCTTTCTGTCAGTCTCATAATTATAGGTGCCTATTCTTGATAGATTTTGATAAGCTAGAAGAGAATTTCATGAATACCTTTCCTAACCCCTTATTTTATAGAGGAAGAATGTAAAGTTTCAGATTAAATAATGTTTCCAAAGTCATATAAGTCTTTAGAGATAGAATGATAACTAATTATGATCATTAATAAAAATAAAGGTTTTTTGTTTTTTGGGGTTTTTTTTGGAACTTACTATGTGGTAGGCCCTGTACGTGCCCTTTGCCTGTTTTGTCTCATTTTATCTTTATGACCAAGCTATGTGCCGTATGCCTTGCTATTATCTCTCTTTTACTGATGAGTAAACTGAGGCCCAGAGAGATCAAAGTGGGGTAGAGGTTAAGAGAGGTCATACCACCAGCAAGAAGCAGATTGAGGTGTCCTGGTAACCTCGGTGGCCATAGCTAATGGCTTTACTCACTGGATGGCAATGCTTCTGAGCCCAGGGTCCTTTTCTGCCTGTAGCAGAATCTCTCATCAGCCAGACAGGTTGCTCACTTGATTGTGAGTGAGAGTTTCCAGTCTCACCTTCTATGACAGAGGTTGAGCAATATGATATGTTGCAAATGGAAGTGGAAGTTTAAACACTGATTCGAAAGATGGCCTTTTATGACGAGGATGTGAAAGCAAATGGCGGTAAATAGAGAGCCCTTGGTCCTGGTGCCAGCGTGAGCAGTCATCAGGCTGAAGTTTGTGGAAATGCAACCTAACATCATGCTTTACTTGTTATCACCCTACAGAGTCATCCCTCATGAGCGGAGAATCTTAACCATACTGCAGTGGCTCACCCTGCCAGACGATGAAAGGTATTTGTTTCCGTCTCCCTGACTTAACCTCTCCTTTCTTCAGTCTGTTTCCATTGTAGGTTAGAATTGGGTGAAAACTAGATGGGCTGTGAAGTAGAAGCACGGTCAAGGTTTGGTATTATTAAAAGTTTTATGGTTCTCAGTCTTGAACGTTACCTTCCCTAAGAAGGGTATAATGGACGTAGGCTATTGGGGACCATTTAATTACATGGATGGACTACAGCTGTTAATCCTGGCCACTACAGCAGAGGTTAAGGGAGTTCCTGGCTTTGATAAATGAACCAGCAGCATCCCAATGATGCCGGGGAAGCATTAAGACCGACTTTTCACTTTAATGGAGTTGTTCTTTTAGGCTGCAGACTGCATGGTCCATGTGAATTTTCACTGGGCTCTGTTATCTTGAAGATCAAAGACCTGAGTATGCGTTCAGATAATCCTTTGTGACGTTTGGTCCCTGAGAGCGGTACCAGGCGGTTACTACAGTGCGGGTGGTGTAGGGGGCAGTGGATGTGGAAAAAAATAGAATTCCTACCCCCTCAAAAAACAAGAGACATTTTCCATGTTAATACTAACAGTGGTTGGGATATTAATTAACTTGATTTGAGATAATTTTCTCTTAATGTGAAGAGACACTTGATATTCTTTGTTATATGTGGTTTGGGGGAGATTCTGAACCTTCCAATTTTCCCGTAGGCCTTCAGTCTATGCCTTCTATTCGGAACAGCCTGATTTCTCTGGACACAAATATGGCCCTTTTGGCCCTGAGGTTAGTAGCTTATCATCTGCTTGAGGAGAACCTGTGCCCCTGGCTACCTGACCTGCTGACCTCATTTCAGGTCTCGTACAAAATGTCTCGTATATGCAAGGTTTATATATATACTACAAGACTAAAAACATTTTAAAAAGTCTTAAGCATACGTGTTTTTCTTATAAGAATTTCATTTCAGATTGATTTGATATTCAAACATATCCTAATCTAGGTGTTCACAGGAGAAGTATATGCCATCCCTGAAGGCATTAGTCAAAAGGTGAAGGATCAGGGCGGGTTGGCATTTGCCATCACTGGGATAGGAGTGGAAAGGCATCTGGAGATGAAACACACAATACAAAACATTACAACTGAATTTTAGCTCTGTTACAATGATTATGCAGTCAGAGAGGATAGGTCAGCTAAGTAGGTCTAATAGCCTGAGCAGGTGCAATCAACCTGGTATATGTTATAGCACTGGACCCTTCTTTATTTGATAAATTTAGGCATAGATATATACCTGTGAAACCATCACCACAATCAAGACTATGAATGTATCCATTATTCCCCCAAATAAAATTAATTCTTTTTTTTTAATTTTTACCTTTTATTTATTTTTTAGAGAGAGAGAGAGAGAGAAGGGGAGCACAAGCAGGGGAGGGACAGAGAGAGAGGGAGACACAGAATCCCATGCAGGCTCCAGACTCCGAGCTGTTTGCACAGAGCCCAATGCAGGGCTCGAACTCACAAATGGTTAGATCATGATCTGAACTGAAGTCAGATGCTTAACCAACTGAGCCACCCAGGTGCCTGAAATTAATTTTTAATTGAGAGAGATGCACTATTGAATGAATCTGTTTAGCAGAGCAATGTAATGCCCTTTTATCAAACAGTAATCTTAGTTGGAAGCAATCTGTTATATGATATCCAGTATAACTTCAAATTCAGAGGTGGGAAAGAGATAGTTGTGTTTTGTTATGTTCCTCATTTGTCTGGAAATGGAAATCTTTGCAGTGTTGCAGCATAGATCACTTTAAAACATGACAGGATTTGCAAATCTAAAACGTTTTCCATCTCTCTTTCTAACTAGTGTGGTGAGATCTACATCGACACAATAAAACTTGATTTGGGATAAAAAAATCATTTCAAAAACTCTGTTAATGGAAGCTGCCTTCCATTCTCTAATAGGCTGTGACAACACTGCTCGTGATAATTAAGTTCATTGTGTTCAGCATAAGATTGAGTAGGAAATACAGAGAAGTGTGTTGGTTTAAATACTTTTGAACAAAACCCAGTATATCTAAACAAAGGCAGTAAATACCAAGAAGCTATAAATATTTTTGAATGTTTTAACATCAATTCTGTCATGATTTTTTTAAACACTGGAAACTAATGGCTATGTGAAACCATTCTTAGTTTGCCTTAAATCATTGAAGTTATATAAGTCTGATGCTCTTTTTCCTGTCCCTTTGATGTTTAACGAGTGTTGCATGATTATGAAACACAAATGATAAAATGAGATAAACATCTGCATGAAACACAAATCTTATTCTTGCCAGAACAAGCATGGCTGTTTTATCTTTAGGATGACTTTCTTTGAGATTAATCTAAAGTGAACAAAAGGAACTACATTTTATGAAAATGTTAAAAAAAAATCCTAAGTAGTTCCATGTGCCTTATTTAAAAGTTCAGCTTTGCTTGAATAATAATACCCTCAAAAGATCCCATGGCATAGGCAAGCCAGAGGTTGGTTTAGCCATTCTTTTAAAAGGAAGAAGCTGGACTGGGGCCGTTCGAGTCACCTGGTGGGGAAGTGGACTGAGCAGTAGAATCTCAGAACTCCTGGGCCAGGGTCTTCCCATAGAACCATTTATCTCTCCTTTAGTCCAGGACATAAGCAGAGTGGTCATTAATAACCATGTTCAGTTCATACAGAAGATTTTCTTCATGTCAAAAGTTGGCATTTGACAATGTAGATGAAGTATAACTCTTACGGTCCTGATTTCCTTAAAAGTCATAAAGCTCAGCAATGTTTTTTATCCATGAACATCTCTGGATTTCTAGAATGTGTAGTTCAGTTGTAATTGCGTACTTGAAAGTGTCTGTGTGCATGTTTTAATCAAGAAATAAACTGAAAGGTTTCTTTTAAAGTACTGAGCAGTGATAAATGCAATGTAATATAAGATGCTTTAGTTTGTTGTAATGATGATGCTGTGCTCAGGGTTACTCCTAAATATACAAACAGAGATATTTTTCTTCTAGAATTTTTGAATTAAGACTTGAAGGTATTCGTGCTATGTTGTTTTTAGTATTAATACTTCCTTTTAACTGGGATATTCTCATGTATCCCTTGAGTAAAACACTCTTAATTAGGTCCTTGGAATGTATCTTCAGTTACGATAACTTGGTAACCTGGTCACTTTCTTCTGGTAAGGCAAGAGATATTTTCAGATTTCAACTATTTTTCATTTGGTTCTAGGAATCCTATTTCTACTGAAAAATAAAAACAAAACCATTTATGCTTTAAAAATGCAAAACCAAAACAAGCCAGCAAAACCTCTTTTCTGTAGTAGACGAATTGGTTTATATACCTGCAGATCCGTTATATACATGTGGTGTGCGTGTAAAGGCTTTACAAACGGAAATATTATTCATAAAGTCAGTAACATGTCTTCACTTACATCTAAGGAGAAAATACCTTGCATTTGAAGTTTAATTGAAAAAAATTCAAAATGCTGTGTGCTACAACGAAGTGGAAATCTGTGCATTATTTGCTTAATGTCTGAGTATACTTTTTCCAGGACGATTCTCAAAGACTATTAAATGAGATGACCAAACTTTGGGCTAATAGCTTCAAGAAATGGTTTATTGCTCCTGGTTTCATAGTGTAATGGTGAATGTTCAGAAACATGCTTGCTTTTGATTGTTGGCGCAATCTTTTTCTCTTTGACCTGTGCTTTCTCTGTGACTCCTCGTTCGGCTGCTCTTCCAGGCCTAGAGGCAGAGCTTTGGCTGGCTAGTTACTACCTTCAGATGGCAAAGTATTCTTCTGAAAAGCAGGGAAATTTGCCCCTCTCCCTCCGGTCCTCCTAATAACCTCAGGCTAAATCTTCTAAAGTCAGACTAAAGTATGGCTGGTCAGTGAAATCTTAGCTTTTGTCTACCTCTAACATTTGAAGAAGGAAGTACGTGCAATATAATCACTGGATGAAAACTCATTTTGGCTAAATCCTGTTTCTCCCGCTGCTCCTCTAACCTGCTGCAACCAGAAGGGCTGACCTTTGGAGTCTTCTGAATGGTGGGGTCTCTTGCAAATGGCTGGGTGTCTGATGGGCCGACTTGAGCACTAGCTGAAATGTATTCAGTGACCATGAAATGGGAAACTGTCTTTTTCCTTTTGCTTCTCTTCTCGTGGAGAACTGCCTGAAACTAGATGCATTAAAAAAACAAAACAAAACACCAAACACCACCAAACCAGAGTCCATGGGGCTGTGTCTTTCAATTGCTCTGCCAGGGACAGAGGATGAGGCGGAAACGGAAGTGCCTTTGCAGTGGCTTGCTCTGGAAACGGTGAAATGGCATGGCAGATGGCCTCCCCCTTGGATACACTAACATTGTTCCTCCTTCTGCCCCTTCCTGCATCTGAATGATTCTTGGAGCAGCAGTCCCACCAAGAGAGACTCAGCCAGGGAGATGTCAGGGCTTGCTGCTTTAATTCACCTTTGCACCATCAGCAAATCAGGGGCCTGTTTTTCTCTAGCGTTTGGAAGTCCCAAAAGTTATCTTCCTTACTCAGGTTCTGTGTCAGCCTTCACCACTCTCTCTAGATTTTCACAACGAGTGTATAGAAAGAGTATAAGCACATAGACTCTTTCTTGAGATCTATACCAAGATGAAGAGATCTTGATGAGTTTTAAATTTTACCTAATTTTGCAAGATAGTTTTTTATCAACGTTTATTTATTTTTGGGACAGAGACAGACAGAGCATGAATGGGGGAGGGGCAGAGAGAGAGGGAGACACAGAATCGGAAACAGGCTCCAGGCTCTGAGCCATCAGCCCAGAGCCCGACGCGGGGCTCGAACTCCCGGACCGCGAGATCGTGACCTGGCTGAAGTCGGACGCTTAACCGACTGCGCCACCCAGGCGCCCCGCAAGATAGTTTTTTAAAAGACAGTTTTATTTATGGTTCTCTCTTGGCTTTAGAGGTCCTCTGTACCGAAAACCTAAATTATCAGTGGGAAGGAAGTTCTCTCTCCTGCTGAAAGTCCTGATTTATCTAAGTATACATTTATGTCCAAGGAGGATTGCTTATTATTTATGCTCCATTCCATCCTTGGTTTAAACATTTTCCCCTAATCCTTGCAAATGAAGGTGACACTTGCTTTGATATAGTGGTGGTGTGAACAGATATCCATCAGATCCTGAATTGGAGCCACCTACATGAATCCCACGGTTACCTTGAAATGACTAAATGGCTAGTATTTTATTTGGTTTTCTGCTAGTACTTTATAAATGGAGAGCTCTTCATAACCAAAGACCACTCTCTCCCTAATGTGGGATTTAATGGAATGCAGAACTGTATGTCACCTTCAGTATATCCACAAGCAGTCTCCTTAGCCCAAGAGAAACCCGCATGACTAGATTCTCTTAAATTATATTCTTGCTTGCAGCCTCATGATGGGTTTAGGAATCTTCTCTCTATAGAGTTCCATGAATCATTTCTCCTACCAACTTTTTCTCACTTAAGGAGCCTTAGTCTTTTTAACTAAGGCTCTGCTGACCCAAGATGGCAAAGTGTGAGCTTTATTATCTGACCCAGAGGGACAGACGACTTCTGAGTCCAGACATCTCTATCCGCCAGTACAGGAGAGTAGTTATGGCTCACCTCTTACTCCGGCTAAGAGACCTAAGAGGAAGGTTACCCCTAAGAGGAGACAGGAAAGACCAGTTGCTCCTCCAAAGAAAAGAAGAAGAAAATTACATAGGATGGATCATTATGCTGCGGAAACTCGTCAGGACAAAGTAAGTTTATCTATTGTTCCAAAGCTTTGTGGCGGGTAGGTCTGAGTTGAAGGTTTTCTTTAGTGCCTTGCTTTGAAAATCAGATGAATATGTTTCAGAAAAACTCTGGTTTTGTCATTCTTGGCTTTGAGTCCAGAAGAATCTGGCACTTCAGAGGTTAACACTAACGTGAAGACCTCCTGAACTTTCAGCAAGATGGGAAAAAAGAACCTTCCACTTTCTTTAGAATCAGTTGCCCTAAACCTAGTATTAACATTTAGGCTTGAACGAACGTTAGGAAGGCTGTTGGTTTTGCTTGCACTTATTCATGGACTTGGTTACAATGGTTTGTAGCCTTGGTTCTTGAGACAATCTAGCAAGGCAGCGAGGGGATTCCTCAAAGACCATATAAATTCGAACTCAATAGAAAATTGGCTCAGATTAATGGTGCATACCTTCAGAGTCCAGAAAAGGTCTTAGGTTATAGACAAGGGAATAGCTGAGGTGGAAAGCAAGAGAAAACAATGGGTAGTTGGAACTGTGTGTCTCTTATAGAGACATGAATAACATCGACTCTTTTCAGTACATTCAGAAGAGGTTAGAAGTTGTCACTTCTCTCGAAACCTTCAGGTACCTCTGAGGCACTCTCTTGCTTATGACCATCTGAAATCGTCACTGAGAAGCAGGTCCTGGATTTCACCTGAGTTGTCTGGTGAAAATAAGGCACTGCCAAGCATTGACATATTAATGCTTTTGGTATGTTTTTGTTGAGGCAAAGGTCTTAGAAGAAAGCATGGTTTTCCCCAAAGCAAATACCATTTAGTTCCACACGTGGTAGCCCTTCAGGTGATGCTGGCACATATCATTCTGAGACTTTTCACTTGTGACTTACTCCTTGGGACAGAATTTGAAATACTGACTCCTGCCATGAAGGAAAACAAGTTTACGGCTGATTTTACTGAGGATGTGATTTGAGGAAAGGTCTTGAGTCATCTGAGAAGACACTAATGGAGGATAATATTATATGTCTGAAATAAAAAATGACATGCAGACCCTTCTGTTCTTACCAGTCATCTTGGGTGTATGTGTGTGGTTGCAGCTAAGTTGTAAAATTCACCTGAAGTACAGCCAAGTGTTTGTCGATGAGGTGTTTCTTGGAAGTCTTTCCATCGCATAGAGATGACAGTGAGAGGGAAGTCTCTAGTGTGTGGGAGAATTCATGCTGTTAGAATCTTCCACTGGAGGCAAGAAAATGAGAGATGGATTATATTTCTTAAGATTTGTAAATCTTCAGACAACTGAGTTTTTGTGTTTCCTTAAGCTGAATAAGAATTCTAGAACAAGCTCAGTGGTTCACTTCTTCTGAAGTTAAGACTCTTGTAGATTCTTATTCACTCAAAATCAGCTTGAAAGGGACTAAACTGAGAAGCAATAGCTTGTTTCTTAGAAGAGATTCTTCTAGTAACCTTGTTTCTTGGAAGAGATTCTATTACGGGATCTATTATTCTCAGACATTGACAGTTAAGTTCTTGGAGACATTAGATGGAGTCCATTGTATTAATGATGTTCTAATTTAGCATCAAATGGAAGGGTACCATTTTACCTCAGAACTGTTTTTGATTCACTTAGCCTCCATCGTCTTGCCATGGTTCAAAACCTGATGTGATTTCACCTAGCAAAAAGAGGCTTAAACTATCCATCTGACTTTCTGCTTACTCTCGAAATTCTTGGATTTAAATAACATTGTTACATTTTAGAAAGGCCAGTTTATCTCTAAAACAAAAAAGAATTTACCTTCATCTTTCTGATATTTTTGTATCACAGAATCTTAAAAGGGATTGAATGAGGGGAGATTTTACGTTCCTGAAATAATACAAATAAAAGTGATCAGAACAGATTTCCATTAAGAGCAGCAGACAGATCTCCCTAGACCAAGCTCTGCCTCTGGGCCTGAAGTTTTCTTTCCAGAATGTTCTAGGGGTAGAAGATCTATGAGAAACTAAAAGGAAAAAAAAAAACCCAAAAACCTGCCGGGCCTGATTTGCTCTTTTTTTCCAGATGACGAATCCTCTGAGGGAAATTGACAAAACAGTGGGGCAATTAATGGATGGACTGAAACAGCTGAAGCTGCATCGCTGTGTCAATGTCATCTTTGTTGGAGACCATGGTAAACCTTTGTTTCTTCTTCGCTAATAGGACAACTACATAGATCATGTTTCTGATGGAGAACGCTTGCCCTCAGAGTCCCAGATTGTATTCTTCACCTTCTGCCCTCTTTCTTTAGGGTAGGGAAAGAAGTCAGGCCATGACTCAAAAGTGTGAGATGACACGAGATGACCCTGGATCATTCTGACCCAAACCAGGGACTTCCTGTGTCATCCTTTTCTTTGCAGGAAAGAAAGTCTTTCCACAAAAATCTGTCTCTTGCCAAAGTGTGGCAGACAATTTTCTTGTGGTATTAATAGCTTCCTCTCTGTGACATATCAGGTGATACTACTCATCTCTGCTAGCCACATCCCCAAAAAGAGCCTATAGAGTTTATGTGGCTAAAAAAAATTAATCTAAATATGATACGGAGGAGGAGACATAGGACTCTTGTCAAAGAAGAGGTATATAAGTACAACGATTTCCCTGTATTCACTGAGAGAATTCAAAACCAAAACCACAGGACCTTGCTTCAGTACAGAAACTGTTAAAGAGAGGAAGAAGCAGAGTTTTTCTAAATCACTGTATAAAGTAAAAGAATTCATAACCACTTTGTTGAACATCATAAACATTAGATATTATGGAGCTGCAGGGAGTTCCTCAGAGGGCGTTCTTACTCACAGCTGTGTACCCTGAGTTCTATCTAGAGAGTGCCTCCTGCATTCCAGAACTATCAAATTGAAAGAATGACCCTGGAATGTGGGCCTGCTCCCTTCTAGGAAAGGGCTTCAGAGAAAAAAAATTGGTAGACTCTTTGGTAGTTGTGTTAAGAATGGCAGGCAAGGGTCCCTAGTCAAAGGTCTGCTTTGGGCCTGTAGTTTTCTTTCCAGAATGTCCTAGAAAATCTAGGAGAAGTTAAAAAAAGAAGTTGTGGGACTTACTTGCTCTTTGGCAGGGGCTAAATGTGACCCTCTGCAAAATCATGCTCCATAAGATTGACTTGGGAGAGAGCCACAGATAAGACAGAGATTCTGGAGCATGTGACACAGCTGATTCAATTTAAGTTGCCCAGAGGTGTCAAGAGCATTTGGTCACAGGCTGGAGCCTCATGTCTAAGAAGTGGATGGGTGCCAGCGAGTCACATGCTGGAGCATTGCAAAGGTCTTAGTTTAAAACCTTGTCTTACCAGGTGCAGGCTTCTGAGATGAGTAGATTGCTTTAGTTTTGGGAAGCCTTTGCGTCTCTTTCTTAAAAGGTAGTATGGTCTAGTATTTCAGAGCCTGGGCTTTGGAGTAAGAAGTAATTTCAGTGGAGTTCAAATTGCACTGTGCCACTAAGGAGCCACCTCGTCATATGCGGCCTCCTCATCTGCAGAATGAAAACACTAATACTACCTACACAGAGTTAGTCCAGAGGGTGAGAGTGATGACGCTTGAGAAGCTCTTCACATATGGTCTTTGAAAGCAAGAGAGATGGTTCACCGCTACGATGGCAAAACTGACTTCCTAGACGTGTAACAAATGGAAGATTCTTCCAGTCTTCCACCAATATGTGTTTTGAGACTTGCTTTTTCTGAGTTAACAGTGTACTAAAACAGTAGCTGTTCATTGTTTTTTCTTTATGATGGTTTCAATGTTAAAAGACAAGTTGTATAAACTTTGTGTAATGTTGGGATATGTTTTTGTCTTTCTTCATTCCCATTTGTATTGCAAAAGAGATGAGGTGTCTTGATCTGGGATCCCAGAAGGTGATAATTTGGAGTTTATCAGGTCTGCGCCACTCTGGGTTGTATTTCTTTATTCCAAAACCTTACGATGTCCTTTACAGAATCACTTATTTTCCCCCTCTTAGAGAATATATATTGGATTGTGCAAAGCAGTATATTAAATCTTCATCGTTCTGTGTCATCTCATAAATTCCAAAATGACCATAAATGTGTCTACCAGTCCCCATAGTCTATTATTGTGACATTTGAGTTTATGTTGTTTTTTTATTCATCTATTTTTAATATTGATTACGAATTTTTTTTTTTTTTATGGGGGCAGAAAACAGTCTTGGGTAGGGCAGGAATATTTGTCGGTTAAAAAAATTCCCTACCTACACGCTTTTTGTGTTTGAGTTGCTAGCTTTCAGTTTTGACTGATTACATTGTTTACAACTTGTTTTCAGCAATATTTTGTTTTTCAGTTTGGGTGGTCATTGGGGCTGACATTTTTTTCTCATCTCTTGTTGCCAGTATTGTTTTGTCAGTAACGTCCAAGGCCACCAGTGGAGACAGGCTGAGGACTGGTGATTATGCACTCAAGTCAGGAGATACATTAGAGAGAATTGGAAAATGACATTTTGTAAAAGAGACACAGAACTATGTATTCCAGTTATTTACACCACCCCCAGCTGGGAAGAGTTTGAAGCAATCTAGGATTTTTTTTTTTAGAGTAGATCTTTTCCATAATGACTGTGTAAATAGCTTTTTAAAAAGAAGATCGTAGTCACTTCCTCTGTCTTGCTGTTCCTGCTGAACGACTTAAAATGATCATTGAGATGATGCATTTTCCACCTTCTGGCAG
Source organism: Lynx rufus (assembly GCF_022079265.1). Taxonomy (NCBI): domain Eukaryota; kingdom Metazoa; phylum Chordata; class Mammalia; order Carnivora; family Felidae; genus Lynx; species Lynx rufus. The sequence continues at coordinate 48,828,514 of NW_025814826.1, read as the reverse complement.
TGCAAGATGATGTGACTATATCAGAATCTGGTGAAGTGATTATAGAAAGGAGCATTAAAAAATGTAAAGTCAAGTTAAGAAATCTCAAAAGAGGGGGATCCTCACAGTAAGTTGTTAGAAATGAATTAGGGACATGCCTGGGTGTTATTTTTAGTGTCTGTGTTAGGATATTAAGTTTACAATCACCTGAAAATATGTTCTTTGCCCCCTACAGGAATGGAAGATGTCACCTGTGACAGAACGGAGTTCCTGAGCAATTACCTGACTAACGTGGATGACATTACGTTAGTGCCTGGAACTCTAGGAAGAATTCGGTCCAAATTTAGCAATAATGCTAAATGTAAGTTGCTTCTCAAAATGCTAAGTTGTTAGAATGGTAATAGAGTAGAGTAGGTGCAAGCCTCGTTCTCTGAAGCTGAAATTCTTGCGTAAAAATCCTCACTTTGCTACTTCTTAGCTGGGCGACCTTGAATAAGTTATGTAAAAACTCGAACCCTCAACTTTTTCATCTGAAAAATGGGTTGTTAATAACAGCTACTGGATCAAGCTGTTGTGGAAATGAATCTATGTGTATCACTCAGAGAGGGTCCTGGCACATGACAGCATTATGTAAATATTTGCTCTTGTTTTCTTTATGTGGAAAATACACTTAATTTGAGACATGCGCATAACCATAAACTTCTGTTTACAGCAGAGGAACATTTCAACAAGAGGTTCAAGCTTACTCTTTAGCTGAGGCAGGGGAGTCTGTGACAGGTTTGTCAGAACCACACTCAGACCCTGAATGTCCCTAGGAGCCCAGTTAAAGGGGACTCTTCAGCTTTATGAAAGTGACCAACACAACCCTGGGGTCCTGCCCTTGGGAAGTGGCAGCCATTTTGAAAGATTAGAAATAAACAGGAACCGTCTTATCGCTTATGTTGTACACACTCAGGTTATGATATGCCACTGACAAGAACATTTATCGATAGAATAGGATGTCTTAGGTGGTGCCTCCCTAGCCCCTGAGAAGTCCACAGTTTTATTGGAGACATGCTGCGTTTGGGGGAAAAAATCCTTTAGAGGTTTTAACCTTGGGAATAAGAAACCATCGGCGAAAGTGTAAAGCTTTGGAAAATTAAGTTTTTCCCAAACTGCGTTCCTGAGTCAACACAAATGGGAACAGTTCCAAGGTCAGCTCCAGGCAACGTTGTAAAATAAACAAATCCTCTGTGTTTCTGCCGTCTCTTTTCCATGCCCTTTCTGTCCTCCGGATCCTCCCTTCTCCTCTGCTCACTTGAGACAGGAAGGCCCTGGCCAGGGACAGGACACGGGTCACTGTGGTATCTCTTGAATCGGTGCTTACATTTTAGGGCTTGTGCAAGAAAGGTTTTGTCTATATTGAAAGGTCTTTTCAGCAAATGAATGGTAAATGGAATGACGAGGTTGTTTTAGGGGAAAAGGAAAACCTTGGGGCCAATGAAGTAATAAGTACCAATAATGAAATATTTCATACTTTACAAACGCTTTCCTATATGTGATTTCATCCCGTGAGAGTCAGTAGAGTGGATGGTTAGCAGCACAGACAGGGTGGCAGGATGTCTAGGTTCAAATCCCTGCTTGGCCAGGTGGTCACTTTATGATCTTGGGCAAACTAGTTACATGCTCTGTGCCTCAGTTTCCTCATCTATTAAAAAAGGATTGTTGGAAAGATTGATGAGAGATTATCTACATATCCCCTTGGTCAGTGTTTAGCACATAGTCAAAGTTGTATAAATGTTAGCTATGATGATGGTGTCTTGGCCATGTCACTATTTCAGCTAGATGTGTATACAGTCTTCTTCAATCCTTCTAATAACCCTGTGGGACGGGTGTTATTATCCCCTTTTGCAAACAGTAGAAATCAAGGCTCAGAGAGAGGTGAAGTTTCTGGTGAGAAACAAGAGAGCTAGGACGTGGCGGAGCTGGGATGTGAACCCACATTCACCAGTTCTTAAGCACCGCCATGTGCTGGGTGACCACTTCCGCTCATGCAAAGCAGGAGCTGCCAGCGTGAGAGGCCTGAGAACTTGAGAACTCGAAGTTGGTGTCTCAAGCGTGGACTCAGGCAGTTGTTATTTTCCAGTAGTTCTCTGGGATTTATCTGAGCACAAGATTGCCCCGTGCTGTTTATTTTTCTTCATCATCAAAGAACGTGACTTAGCCTGTTTGGTCCCTTTGAGGATTGTGGTTTATGAGTCCACAGAGTATAGAAGTTCAGAGGATGGCCCGCTCATTCAGATTGCCAGGGTCCCAGTGTAAAAGCACCCTCTTCTAAATGCCCTTTGGCTTGGTGAGGATTCTGTTAGCACCTACCTCCCAGAGTAGCTGTGACCAGAGAGAAAGTGCCTGCAAAGTTCTCACAGAGACTGCACATGATAGGGACACAATTTGGGTTCATATTGTTGCTACCATTATTACTTTCTTGCTTTCCATTAAAAAATGCAACTAAAATTAAACCCCAATTTAGGTAGGATGGAGTCCACATTTTAGCTTTGGATTTCATAGCTTTAGAATTAAGATTCTGAAAATTGTCTCTGAAGTATGTGTACTTACACTGCAAGACAAGCTTACTTTTACATTTTTTCCTTCTTTTTTTTTTTTAATTTTACTCATTTATTTTGAGAGAGAGAGAGAGAGAGAGAGAGAGCAAGAGCAGGGGAGGAGCAGAGAGAGAGGGAGAGAGAGAGAATCTCAAGCAGGCTCCGCACTGTCAGTGCAGAGCCTGACGTGGGGGTCAAACTCATGAACCATGAGATCACGACCTGAACCAAAACCAAGAGTCAGCCACTTAACGGACTGAACCGTCCAGGCACCCCAGTGATGCATTTTCAAAAAATAACAACAAGTATTTATTTATTTATATTAGCGAATGCTTACTGAATGCCTACCATGAACCAGGCCCCGTGGATACAGCCAGAAATGACATAGACATGACCTACTCCACTGATACTTAAATTTCAGGGAGGGCTGGGGCACCTGGGTGGCTCAGTTGGTTAAGCGTCCAACTTCAGCTCAGGTCATGATCTCGCAGTTTGTGAGTTCAGACCCCACATCGGGCTCTGTGCTGACAGCTCCGAGCCTGGAGCCTGCTTCCAATTCTGTGTCTCCCTCTCTCTCTCCCCTCCCCAACTCATGCTGCCCCCCCCCCCCCGCCAAATAAGTAAACATTCAAAATTTTTTAAAAAAATTTCAGGGAGGGCTGCTTCACGAGCGTTGGTATCTCTTCCGTATGCTGCTTTCCTTTTCTGCTGATTCTGTAATGACACACTAAGGCAAATTTTTTGAAAACAAAACAAAATCCAACCAACCTACAATCTGCTCTTTCTCTCCACACCCCCCAAAAGGGGACCTTCAGATAATGTAATCCTGTCCACAGTTTAAACACAGTCATCATTTACATAGTTTTGCTTTTAGCTAGCTCAGGGTACTGACTAAAATACCTTTTGTTTGCTGGTTAGTAAAAATAAAGGAGGTGCATCCCTGTGTGTGTCTGTGGCTGGAGAGGGCAGCTACCTAATTAGACCCATGATGTTACTGGGGAAACAAAACTCCATTTAGAAAAAAAATAACTCAATGGAGTAGAAGATTCATCTTAAAATGGATGATAGCTTGTTTCAAAGACCTGCAGATAAATAGGAAGTGTCACTAAAAGCCCCAAGTGCCCGATTTAGTTCCTGATGGCAAATTGCAAATAAACTGAAGCCAAGATCCAGAGGGACCACTGGGGAAACTTCAAGAAGATGTTTACCTAGCATTATCTTTGTGCTCTGGAAGGAGGAATTCCCTTCCAGAAGAGGAGAACCAGACCTTGCCAGGAAATGTGCCATAGAGGTATTTCCACGTACATAGCTGCGTTCCACTTACCAAAATATTAAATACTCACACACAACTTTACACATATTTTCAATAGAGCCTAATGTGATAGCTCTTCTGGGAGGGGGGGAAAAAAGAGAAATAATTGAGTCCTTTGCTGTAAAAATTATTTCTCTCAGTGATTATTGTCATCTTTTTTTGAAATTGCTCTCCTTCTCTCTTTGAACAGATGACCCTAAAGCCATTATTGCTAATCTCACGGTAAGTATGGCAGGTCACCCGGTCTCTGCCCTTGGAGCGGCTTCCACACACTCACCTCCTAGGTTCATCTACCCTGTGGGGCGGGAGGAACATTTTCCTTACTGCCCGGCAGTCCCATATATTTGTTTCTCTAAGAGTTTTCAAAACTTCAAAACTGGACAGCTGCAGACTCCCTAATGGTCTTGGCAATGACACAAACTGAGAATATTTGATCTTTCCATTAGAACTGAATAGTATTCATTCATGAGTAAACAAATCCTTACTCTCTCTGAAGCAGATCTGCCCATCACCCTGTTCCATCACCCTCCCCACCATGCAGGATGTAATCACACAGGCCTGAGTGCTCATCTCCTCCCTTCCCACCCTGCCTCCCATCCTTGACTCCAAGTAGTTGGAAAAGGCTTTAGTGTTGGAGTTGCTGTTAGTGATAGTCTCACAAGTCAGGAATGTATCTTAAAAATTCCTAACTACCCTCTGATAACCTTCCATGTCATCTACCAAGTTATCAAATCCCCTTTGAACCTATTTGTTTTTAGCTTGTATTATTTGATAGGGGATAACAGATTCCATTTATTCACTAACTAGCCCTTTGTTTGGCTTACAACCTCCTTCAACTTTCTAGAGAGAGAGTATGTACGACTTTTTCTAGAAAACGCTCCATGTAAAAGTCCAATTTCCATTTATATTTCAGTGTAAAAAGCCAGATCAGCACTTTAAGCCTTACATGAAACAGCACCTTCCTAAACGCTTACACTATGCCAACAACAGAAGAATTGAGGACATCCATTTATTGGTGGACCGCAGATGGCATGTCGCAAGGTAACTTGGGGATTGGCTGTCCCAGTTTTCGATCTTCATAACCACCTCTTTGGCAACTGGAATGCTACAAGGTCCTTAGCCATGAAAAAAAGAAATCTCAGTTGGAAATCCCACCATTTCCAAATACTTTTTATGCTAGATAAACAATTAGCGCTGAGCCAACACATCTCTATTTTCTGGATCTCAGCCTCTTGGTGTCTCTTTGAAGTCTCTCAGTGCATCTCTGTGTGGTCTCTCTCTCTTTCTCTCTCTTTTCACTTTTTAAATTTACATTCTAACCTCTATCCTTATTGCTTGAGTAGGTCAAAAGTATGCCTGGGACATGGACTTAACCACAACTGGACTGATTTGGTCTCATTTGACAAGACTTACCCTGTAGCAACATTTGTGGAGGAGTTTAGAAGATGTTGTTGCCTTAAATATTTTAAATGTTTACCTTCTTTTGAGCTACAAAAGACTCTCCAATATTTAAGACACTGTTTCTTGCTCTTGAATCTGATGTAGAATGTGTCTGGAAATTCTGAGCACTTCCAAAGAATTAATCATTAAAAGGGTATCCATTTTCACACAGACCTGGCAGAAGCCCTTTTCCGCTCACTCTTGCTCTGACTTGCTCCTCAAGAAAAGTTTTGGGAGTTGGTCTGTAGTGATAATTGAGCAACTACTATAGTTGGGTAATGAGTTTACAAGGGAGAGAAGATGATGATAAGATTGTGGTCCTCTAGAAACTTCTATCAGTGTATCAGTTTGAACCACCTTTTGGGACACATGTGACACATACATAAATATCCTACTGTAATTGTCAAGGGTCTACACAGAGTTAAATATTTAGGATTATGAAGAGAGATGTATGAAGACCAGAAATTATTGAAACCATTTAGAACAGACATAAGGGGTCTTCATGAAGTAGTTACCAAGATATGAACACAATGGGTTTCGCTGTGTTCTTTTATGGATGGCGTAGCTTGGAAGAGAGAGCAAATTTGGTGCAGTTGATAGGTTGATACGCAGAAAAGCTGGTAGTTGAGTAGAAGTGAGAGATGATGACAGTTGACCAAGTTAGTGGAGACCAAAGCCAGGCATTTTACTAATCAGTAAATCTTCTTTTTTTTAAAGTTTATTTATTTATTTGAGAGAGACAAAGACAGAGTGTGAGTGGGGGAGGGGCAGAGAGAGAAGGAGAGAGAGAGAATCCCAAGCAAACTCTATGCTGCCAGCACAGAGCCTGACGCGGGGATGGAACTCACGAAACCATGAGATCATGACCTGAGCAGAAACCAAGAGTTGGACACTTAACCAACTGAGCCACCCAGACACCCCAACAATCAGTAAACCTTTTTAATTTAACTTTGCACTGTTGAGTTATCATATGCACATATCTCATCACCCCAAGCTGAAAGTACTTTTCCTAGGAGTGGGGACCCAAATGTTCAATTTGTTTTCCACCAGGCATGTCAGTGCAGTGCAATAGAGTCTGTAGGCACTTACAAGGATCCATAGAAATGGGACCCACGGGAGTATTTATATTACTAAACATGGAAGTATTTTGGAAACGTGCTGCATGACATTTAAGCAAAAGACATCTCCCTGTCATAACAAGAAAGGTCAAGTGGTTTTGATGCCTAGAGAGCAATGTTTTCACTTTCTTATTTGTAAATAGTGATGTTGTCTATGGGAGCCTGGGCTTTTGTTAAATATGTCACTAAGACATGTTAAATTTGCCACTCAGTTATACCCTCTAATTGTATTATATTGATAGGTAAATTTGTATGTAAACACTTTTATAAAATACGTCTCCATTCGTTGATTAAATAACACATATTTTAAAAGTACCTATTATGTGCTTGGCTTTGAGCCTAGTGATAGGGATATAGAAGTGAACCAGACAAACATGGTCCCAGGGTGGAGAATCTTACCCTTGTAGAGCTAGGGAAGCACATTGGCAGACAGAACATTACCTGTGACTAATGCTTTGCTCAGCACAAGCAAGGTACAGGACAGTAGCTGCCTTGTCTTCAGAGGCCCCCATTTGTCCTGTGCCAATTGTCAACATAAAGGCACCTGGGGAAAATGAATAGCATCATCTTTTCATCACTACAAGAACGATGCAATTAAAATAGAGATGAATATGCTTGTAAAATCCACTTCTTGGAGATTTTGTGTGTGTCAAAATTGGCTTCTTAGGAGTGATTTCATGAGAAATCCTGACTAATCCTACGATTGTTTCGATGTAGGAAACCTTTGGATGTGTATAAGAAACCATCAGGAAAATGTTTTTTCCAGGGAGACCATGGATTTGATAACAAAGTTAACAGCATGCAGGTATGACCACAGAACTGTGAATTGAGAATGGATTTTAGTGATTCTCAGAAGAGCTAGAGAATACTGGCATGAGAGAAGTTGAACAGTATTCATAAATGGAAAAAGGGCTGCTACTAGATACCAGCAACGTCTAATTGTTTTTGTTTCCTTTCTCCTGGAAGACTGTTTTTGTAGGTTATGGCCCGACATTTAAGTACAAGACTAAAGTGCCTCCATTTGAAAACATTGAGCTTTACAATGTTATGTGTGGTAAGTCACCTATTTAATCAAAGCCAACGAAGCAATCTGAGTTATCGTATGAACTTCAGCGAGGTCAGAGAAAGAACTGAGGTATCTGTTTTCTAGGACCACTTCACCTCCCTGCAAAACATTGGTGTAACTTGCCCACTGGTTCGAAGGACAGAATATCATCCCCTTCTAAGGCTTCTTTGTCTTCCTTTAACAGTTGACTAATGGGGAGTTTTCCTAGTGTTGTTCTTGGCAGCCTCTGGCTGATCTAACATCACGTGACAGTTTGACACCACTGGTCAGAGACCTGGTGAAGCAAGGAGAGTTCCTCACAGAGCTTTCTCCCACCTCCATCTCTGGTGTTGCAGCCTGGTTAAAATGGTGCCAGCTTGCATCCTGGCCAGCTATTTATGCGCTCCTAATTATTTTTCTTCCTTGAGCTTCTAGTCGCTGAATGAGGACAACTTTTCCTATTTAGTAAGGGAGTGCCGGTCTGGTGGTTAGAGGGGGAGTCTGAAAGTCGGGTCTCCTGGGTTCTTTTCCCATCTTGGCTGCTAGCTCTCCCCTGTCCTGCCTCTCAGCTTAGGCAAGTCACTGTGTGCCTGCTTGGCAACTATTCCCTTGCTATGAAATCAGCCTGTTCATTTCAGAGCAGCCTTTCAAGGCACAGGGCCAAACCCTCCTCTTCTCCCCATACTTCTGTGGAGTGCATTAGAGGGCAGGCTAGGGGTTATTTATTGATTATAAGTCTCATTTCAAAAGGTGGGATAAAAAATCTCAGAGATGCAGGAGGGCATTGACACTGACTCTGGTAGTCCCTATAGCTGTCACAGACATAAGCAATAGCTGGTCAAGGCCCTGTTCATTCACTCTTTCTTTTTGGGAATGCCTCTCTCTATGGGCAGGCAACGAACATGGCTATTTCAGAAAGCTGTGGCAAGACATGTTCAGGCTAGAACGGTTCAGGAGCTAAGAAAGGGGGGCTTACAAACTAATTTTGGCTTTATTCAGTTCTGCTTTGTGTTCAGAGTTTTCAGACCCTTGGAAGATGCATGGTTTTGACTCTCACTATCGCTCCTCAAAAAATATTTATCAAGCACCTGACTCCATTTCTCTACTCACCAGATCTCCTGGGCTTGAAGCCAGCTCCAAATAATGGGACCCATGGAAGTTTGAATCATCTCCTGCGTACGAATACCTTCAGGCCAACCATGCCAGAGGAAGTTACCAGACCTAACTATCCTGGGATTATGTACCTTCAGTCTGATTTTGACCTGGGCTGTAACTGTGATGATAAGGTAGAGCCAAAGGTAGAAATAATCTTTATGTTTATTATCATGGAGGAGCTTGTTGGGTATAGAGCAGTGCTGTCCAATAGAATTTTCTGTGAAAATGTAAATGGTCTACATCTGTGCTGGCCACTGACCAGATATGGTTTCTTGAGCACTTGGAACTAAATTTTAAGTCTTGTTCAATTGCTTGAAGTTGAAAGAGCCATATATGGCTTGTGGCTACCATATTGGGCAGCATAGATATAGAGAACAAAGGGCAAAAAACTAGAATTCATGCTGCTATTCTGCAGCGTTATAATTCCTAACCAAAGGCTTTCCTTTTTTTTCAACGTGGATCGTGTGTCTGTCTGTCATGGTCCCAATAGGAAACAGATGGCCTATGCACAAAAGGTTTTTAAAGAGAGTTTAAAGGGATTGGGTAAATCATGTTTAATGAGAGGACTATTTACATGGGCTGGGCAGGGTAGAGGCAAGGCAGTGAGGGACAGTGAGGCACCCTGGCGCTAGAGGGTGCCGGTCCTAGACCTGAGCGATAAAGGGACAAGAACATGGAGAGAGAGCTGTATGGGGAGGAATTCCTGGATTTGGTAGATGGGTGTAGTGAGTACACTGCAACCTGGGAAGAGAAACCTGGGGGAGTAGATACCCATTGTTGTCTCTCAGGAGCTGGAGGCAAGCTTGCTCTTTGGAAGAGTCCTTAGAGGTCAGTCTCCCAGGGTGCAGAGCAGGGGAGGGTAGAGCATGGGGGGTAGAGGGGAGGGTGGTGGTGCAAGTGGAATCCGCCCAGTACATTGTGTTTGAAGAGTTTTTGAATATCAAACTGTAAGTGTTAAGCAATAATTGACTTATTGAATTTTATATTGATCAAAGTCCTTTATGGTTACCAATCACTGCTCGGACAGCAAGAAATAATCAGTGTTACCACACTGAGTTGATGTGATTCCAACACAAAGCAAAACAATCTGCTGTGTTTGCATGTGTGGTTTTATTATGGGTAAATGTGTGAACCTTCTAGTAGACCTTGGAAAAATGGAACATAGCTCTCCGCCTGCCTGCCCTATCCCCTTCTACTATTTGCTACCTTCCAGGATTCCTGGGGGCCTGGGAGCCACAGGATGAGAAAAGCTCACCACTGGAGGAATTCAGCTTGCTCTTCTCCCCCTGACCCCTTTTACTTCTTCTTCCTACTTTGGCTCCTGAGGAGAATGAACAAAGCTAATTACCATCCACTACTATCCGTCAGGTCTTTCTGAGACCTCAGCTGGAGGTGTCGTGTTACCAAAGTCAATAGGAAGTGGCCTTTGAGGTGGATTCCAAACATAACCCTACAGTAATCTTTTAGTTGTATCTTGCTTTCTGAATTACCTTTCTTCTGGAAAACAAGAAATATTTTGGATTTGTTATCTTAAACCATTTGAGAGGAATTCTGGATTGTCTTTATTTTGTCTATGGGTTTCTCCAAAAGACTACATTCCTTTTCTTAAAAAAAAGTCCAGACATACTGCAAAGGTATACAGATTAATAAAATAAATGCCACAATACACACATAATGAGAAAGAAGATGTTATAAATTCAGCGGAAGCTCCACGTATACACTCCCTGCCAGTCCTGCTTCGTTCCTACCCCAAAGGTAATTAGTAACCTGAAGATAGTATACATAATTGCCAGGCAGGTAATTTTTATTCCATGCATATATGTCTCTTAAATAATATATTAATTAATCTTTGATATAATTCCCTAAAATAACTTATGGTATAGTTTTGCATATTGTACATTTGTATGCGAACGCTGTTATACTATATGTATTCTGCAGTTATTTTGTTCATTAATACATGAGTTTTAGCTCGTTCATTTTTTACCACTAATAGTTAATACTTCATTGTGTAAACACACCATAATGATTTTTTTCCTTTTCCTATTTGAGAACATTTGGTAATTTCCAGTTGTTAGCATCTCCAAACAATGCCGCAGTAGACATTATTGCCAGTATTCTCGTACACATATGCTAGGGTCCCTAGGGTATATAATGACAGATAGAATTGCTGAGCCATTACTTTCCAACCTTGGAAAAGTGACTTCATAAATCAGTTTGGGAATCACTTTAGTGTACTTAGGATTAATCTGAAATATTGAGGCACTATTCTAATTAATTTACCTGTATAGGTACCCAAATCATTATTCTCACCAATTTGGGAGCCTGGTTCCATGACTGTCCACAGTTTGAGGGAAAGGAAACAGAGTCATGGAAAGATTAAAGAAGGTGCTCGTGGCCACAGATCCACTGGGAGGTGAAGCCTGGAATGTCAGTTTGAGATAAAACAGTAATTCCTCTACAGGGCTTATGATACTGATGGAATTTAGGGTCCTGTTTTGAATTTAGCAAGATACTAAGTAGAGAGAAGCATGCAGGAAAGACAGGACATTTCTGATTTGCTTTTTTTTCTCCTTTCCTTTTCTGGTTTTCACACATGAAGAACAAATTGGATGAACTCAACAAACGCCTTCATATAAAAGGGTCCACAGAAGGTGAGGAGTTGATGGGAAAAACAATCAGATAAGTTTTGTTTTTCAGTTTTCAAAAATTGAAGAGACCTCTTATTTACTTCACAGTGTAAGCACAATATTTTTGAAAATTAAAATTGGAGTTGCAACGTGATTTTAATATCCATCTGGCCAAGGGTATTGGTTTATTCTATGTACAGAAGATGCCAGCTTTAAATAGCTGGAAAAATTCCACTAGCTTTTTTGTTTCTCAATAGCTTTTAGGCTCCTGGAAAACAGACATACCATTGTGTATCTGTTGGGTCATAAGTGAAGGTGCCGTTGGGGACTTCTCTGAAGGGACTGGAAGTCACAGTATAAATAATAGCAGCTGGTACTTATGCTGAAGCTTATGTACCTGGAGAAGCAAGGAATGTGTTGTGGTCAGGAGAGATATGCAGAATGAACTGTATCAGAACTCCCTCTTTATATGAGGATCATCTTGAGCCCTCTAACTAATTCTCCTTTTGTTTGTATATTGTACATAAAATGCAGTGTACAATGATAACATGCGTGTATTAGTCAACTTTTGCAAGATTGTGACTAAAGAAGAGAGTCTCAGTGGTTTGTACCAAGAAAGCTGCATTTCTTGTTCACATTTCGGTATACTGACTCCAGGCCAAGTGTGGCTCTGGGAACTCTTTATTCTGGAATCCAAGCTGCAGGAACAGCCCCTAGCTGGGGCATGCCCTTCTCATGGCAGAGGGAAGAGACGAATGGCAGAACACGCAGTGGGTCTCAAGGCTTCTTCTTTCTATTATTATTATTATTTTTTTTTTATCTGAGAGAGAGAAAGAGAGTGTGAATGGGGGAGAGGGGCAGAGGGAGAGAGAGACTCTTAAGCAGGCTCCACGCTTAGTGCAGAACCCGACATGGGGCTCAATCCCACGATCATGACCCAAGCCGAAATCAAGAGTCGGAAGCTCAACTGACTGAGCCACCCGGGCGCCCCTCAATGCTTCTGCTTTTATGAGGCATTTGTCATTACCATTCACAGTTGGCTGGTGAAACCAGAGCACATGAAACCAACGGAGGAGGGAAGTATTCTTTCCACAGGGATGCCGTCCTGCAAGATACATGCCAATGGGTGGTATATACTCCTTTACGAAAGGGCAGTAAATAATAAGGAACAATGGTGCCATCTACCTCACAAACTCTTCCTTCTGGTTTTGAAATTCCAGAAAATAAGAAGAAAATAGAAGGGGAGGGAAAGGCTCCAAGGTAGATTACTGCAGTAGATGGGATAGCAAACAGCAAATGAATGATGAAAAATATGTTAAAAAGCAGATAGAACTCAACACAACAGCTCCAAGTCAGGCAGCAAATGCACGTTGTCAATCCTTCTGAGAGCATTGTTTGAGCTATTAGCTTACATAGGGTCCTGTTTATCATATGTGTTATTTTCAATCTGGTTAAGTAAAGAACAAGGAAACCAGTGGATTTTATTTACTTGACTTATTTTCCCTTAAACAATTTTTAAAAAATGTTTATTCATTTTTGAGAGGTGGAGAGAGAAAGAGGGCAAGCAGGGGATGGGCAGAGAGAGAGAGGGGGGGACACAGAATCAGAAGCAGGCCCCAAGCTCTGAGCTGTCAGCACAGAGCCTGATGTGGGGCTCGAACCCACGAACTGTGAGATCATGACTTGAGCCGAAGTCAGATGCTTAACCGACTGAGCCACCAAGGCGCCCCTGACTTATTTTCCCTTTTGATAAAGATCTTCATCTTCCTCCTTTTTGCCTTTTTGTCTCACCACCCTCCCTTTTCTCTCTTTGAGCAAAGAACACACAGACTCTTGGGCATGTAGTTGGATAAACAGCTTTGAAAAATAGGACTTAGTAGAAGGTATACAAATCCTCCACAAACTCTAGAAGTGATTTGAAATGTTTGACATCTAGCTGCTGGTGAACTACAGGGTCATTATAATTAGAAAAACTGGAATGTTGACAGGGTAAATGGGTGCAGAGTCTCATGATTTGAGTTTTTCAAATATTCAATCACCAAGTCAGAGAAATAGTAGTAAGATGTTTCTCTTATGGAAGGCACCAATAAGGGGTGCCTCGGTGGCTCAGTCAGTTGAGCATCCGACTTTGGCTCAGATCATGATCTCATGGTTCATGGGTCCAAGCCCCACATCAGGCTCTGCACAGCTCATAGCCTGGAACCTGCTTCGGATTCTGTGTCTCCCTCTCCCTCTGCCCCTCCCTGGCTTGTTCTCTCATTCTCTCTCTCTCTCTCTCTCTCTCTCTCTCTCTCTTAAAAATAAATATGCTAAAAAAAAAGAGAGACACCAGTAAAATAGTTAGTTATAATAACTTTTAATGGACTCGTATTTATGCTGGTTCACGATCTGGCTGTTCATGATACTGAGGCATTTCCATTTTGGGAAAAAAAAAATCATGCATTTAACTTGTTGGTGACAGTGTGCTCATGTGACAAAATCAGTCTCACAACTCAGCATAAAGAGTACTCTCAAACATCTGAGCATGAAAATAAGCATCTTCTAGGTGAATCACTGACTTTCAGGATTGAAGGAGCCCCCTGCCCCAAGCAATACTCAGAGGTGAACAGAAGTGTCTTGTTTCAAGATGATTTTACATCACTGAAGCTTAAACTTGATATGCTTTCATGGAAATGGACCTTCACAGGTGTTTGTTGAGCGCCCACCCTGGGCTGGGAACTGATTTCTCTGAGACATCATTTGGTTTTGTCAGCCGTGTCACTGATAGTTTCCTGCATGTGACATCACAATGGTGGCATAAAATGTTAGGGGAGGATCACGGTAGCGTATCTCTTTGGTTTGCTCATGACCTAGTGGGACAGTCTTTAATGATATAAGGGAGACTTTAGAACTATTGCATGGAATAAAAATAATTATGTACCATTGACTTATTATGTGCAAAGCATTTCCTTGTTTGGATTTTGGGATATGTATAAGCCTCAGTATTCTCTCCCCCTGTCCTTTTGTAACTCTGTCTCTTGGTCTTTGTCTCCTTAAGGGTCATAACTTAGTCATTTATTAAGCCGCAAAGTGACATTTTCTTGGTCAGAGTTATCTCAGGTCTTTATGGTGTTTCCTGGGTCATAAATCTCATCTCCCACTTGAAATATCGGATGTCTGCTCCACCAGAGTAAAACTTCATGAATTCGAGTCATTGTGTAAGTGCATGTGCATGTTATGTTCAGAGTATTCTCCCTTCTGAATATCTTTCAATATATATTGAGACTTCTATACATAAATATAGAAGTTTTGTATTTTGTAAACCTAAAATTCTACACAAATGTAAAGTTGGATTATTTTTATTCCTAGTTCTTTTTAAACACACCTGTGGGTAGCTAATTTTTTTTAAGAAACCACGTGTTGTACATATTCCGTTTGTAATATTCATGTGTGGCTATTTTGATGTTAAATGCTGCAAACCCTCTCATACTTAACACACATGTACAAGTTGTACGTTATGGTAGTGAAACAGCCCAGGGGATACTTGAGGCATATTAAATTAATCTTAGGCAATCTTTTGCTCTAAATATTTAAACTGTTATAGGATCAAGTCTTTCACTAAAATAAAGAGGAAAAACAGCAATCTAAACTGCTTGCTAAAGCCTTAATGTTTCTAGATTTGTGGGGAATTCTGGATTTTAGTTGCATGACTGTGGTTTCCAAATCACATGTACATAATGTCTTAGCAAACTTACTGTGCAATGAAAGCTGATTTCTTTGAACCATTGAGTCAATAGATGAATGAATGAGCAAAATGAAAAATTTCAAATCTCTCATAGCAAGCAATTTGGGCATCATAATCAGGTATAATTTTCACTTTAAGAATAATTATACTATTTATTTTCGCCTTAGTCTTTATTCTATTTACATTTATATAAAAATGGTTTATATTTTCTTAGATTCATATTCATTATCACCTTTGTGAAAGAAGTAATTAAAAATCATTTTAACACTGTATACATTGGACTCTTTATCACACACACAGTAAGAAGTTAGTTTGGATGGATAAATGACTGAAACACTCATAATTCTTATTAACCTTAAAGCATAAAGAGACTAGGCTAGACAGGCAATCTTTGTAGCTCTTTCCAATTCTGAGATATTTCTAATTTTTGTTATTTCTGGACATGTTAGCCGTGCTAGAGAAAGTAGGAGATATGCTTGTGCTTCTCTGTGTGTGTATCCTTGTGTGTGTGTGTGTGTGTGTGTGTGTGTGTGTGTGTGTTGGGGAAGATTTGGAAGAAATCAATACATAGTATAATTCTTTACAATTGACACTGAATTTGAATAACCTTTGCCTACCAGTGTTCCTTGCTGCTACTGAGGTAGAGCATATGTTCTTTACAAAATCACTACAACCACAGCCACTTTGGGTCAAGACTAAGCTGGGAACTTTACACTTTTGCCTCTAAACAATGCAACATCCCAGTGAGATGTGAAGCTTTGGGAGGTTAAGTTATGGAATCACAGAGCTATCAAAAGCTGAGATGAGATTTCATTCCAGGTCTGTGTGATACAACAGCCCTGTGCTTTTCTCTATAAATGCTTCTTATTCCAAGGGTTGGAATGAAGACGAAGTGTCCAGAGAAACTCAGCGCTTATCAGGGTTTGGAAGTTGTTTCTGAAGTACAACTTTGATACAAATTGCCGCTCTTTTTACATTTTAATTAATTAATTAATATTTATTTATTTTGTGTGAGAGAGAGAGAGCACGCTCAAGTGTGAGCAGGGGAGAGGCAGAGAGAGACAGAGAGAGAGGGAGAGAGAGAATCCCAGGGAGACTCCATGCTCCCAGTACAGAGCCCCATGTGGAGCTCAAGCCCATGAACCATGAGATCGTGACCTGAGCTGAAATCACGAGTTGGACAGTTAACCAACTAAGTCACCCAGGAACCCCTGCTGTTCTCTTTTTTAAGAATTAATTTCTTTAAATTTATTTAAATTCCAGTTAGTTAACGTACGATGTAATTGTAATGTTAGTTTCAGGTGTACAGTTTAGTGATTCAGCACTTCTGTACAACACCCAGTGCTCATCACAACAAGTACACTCTTTAAACCCACCCCTCCACCCACCTCTCTCTGGTAACCATCAGTTTGTTCTCTATAGTTAAGAGTCTGTTTCTTGGTTGGCCTCTCTCTTTTTTTCCCCTATGATCATTTATATTGTTTCTTAAATTCTACATAGGAGTGAAATCATATGGCATTTGTTCTTTCTCTGACTTATTTTGCTTAGCATAATACTCTCTAGCTCCATCCAAGTCATTGCAGATATCAAGATTTCATTATTTTTTATGGCCGAGTAACATTCCACTATATATATACCACTTCTATGCATTCATCACTTGATAGACATTTGGGCTGTGTCCATAATTTGGCTATTATAGATAATGCTGCTATAAAGATTGGAATGCATGTATTCCTTCAAATTAGTGTTTTTGTATTCTTTGGGTAAATACCTAGTAGTGCAATTGCTAGAGAGTAGGGTAGTTCTATTTTTAACTTTTTTGAGGAGCCTCCATATTATTTTCCACAGTGGCTTCACCAGTTTGCATTCCCACCAACAGTGCATGAGGATTCTTTTTCTTCCATATCCTTGCCAACATCTGTTGTTTCTTGTGTTGTGTTGATTTTAGCCATTCTGACAGGTGTAAGGTGATATCTCATTGTAGTTTTGATTTGCATTTTCCTGATGATGATGATGAGCATCTTTTCATGTGTCTG
This sequence comes from Lynx rufus, assembly GCF_022079265.1. Taxonomy (NCBI): domain Eukaryota; kingdom Metazoa; phylum Chordata; class Mammalia; order Carnivora; family Felidae; genus Lynx; species Lynx rufus. The sequence continues at coordinate 48,811,496 of NW_025814826.1, read as the reverse complement.
TTGGCCATCTGTATGTTTTCTTTGGAAAAATGTCTATTCATGTTTTCTGCTCATTTTTATTTGGATTATTTGTTTTTGGGGGGGTGTTGAATTATAGTTCTTTATATATTTTGGATACTAACCCTTTATCAAATATGTCATTGCAAATATCTTCTCCCATTCCATGGGTCGCCTTTTAGTTTTGTTGATTATTTCCTTCATTGCGCAGAAGCTTTTTATTTTGATGAAGTCCCAATAGTTTGTTTTTGCTTTTGTTTCCCTTGCCTCAGGAGACATATCTAGTAAGAAGTTGCTACAGCCGATGTCACAGAATTTACTGCCTGTTTTCTCTAGGATTTTAATGGTTTCCTGTCTCACATTAGGTCTTTAATCCATTTTGAATTTATTTTGGTGTATGTTGTAAGAAAATGATCCAGTTTTCGTTCTTTTGCCATGTTGCTATCCAGTTTGTTGAAAAGACTCTTTTTTCCATTGGATAGTCTTTCCTGCTTTGTCAAAGATTAATTGACCATATAGTTATGAGTTCATTTCTGGGTTTTCTATCTTTTCCATTTATCTATGTGTCTATTTTTGTGCCAGTACCATACTGTCTTAATCACTACAGCTTGTCCAGAAGTGTGATGCCTCCAACTTTGCTTTTCTTTTTCAAGGCATATTGCTATTCTTATTAGCTTAGCAGCAGTCATGACTCAGGCAGAACTCACGTCTGGGAGTAGCTGGATCTTCATCCCAGCATACCCTCCCTTAGATAACCCAGCACTTAGCATCCACTTGGAGACGGCCCAAAATGCTAAGGAAAAATAATGGACCAGGAAGATGGAGGCTTAGATTCTGGGTACTGCTATGTAGCTGAATTGTCTTGTACAAATCATGAACCTCCAGTTCCTTCATTAGTAAAATGGAGATGATATTGATCTGCCTAGTCTTTCTCTCAGGGTTGTATGAGGCAGGTCATATGTGGAAAGTCAGTCCTTGACAGTCATAAAGAACAGTGTTTCAAAAAATAATACAAGCATCCATTTATTCAACAAGTATTTACCAAGTAGATATTATGCATTTGGTATTGTTAGAGGTAGAGATCTAGTGATAGATAAAATCCCTGTCCTTATGAAATTGTTATTTTATTGTGATATTTAGCCAGTTGATGAATTATAGCATAGTGCTTTAAGAGTTGAGATAAGAAAGAACAGAAGCATCGAATCAAATCTCAGGGGAGGTTGACGTGGCAATAAATGATAGCAGGCACTTGCAAGGGGAAGGAGGAGAAAGGATGCAGGAAAAGGAAAGACCTTGAGTAGAGATTATGTGGTAAAATCCAAGGGCATATTTTGTGGGAGTGAATGTTTTAAAAAAAAAAAAAGACAAAAAAAAAAGATTTTCATGTGGCTCTCAAGTCAGCCAGCTAATCTGTGGGAATATGAATCAGGAAGCTGAGAGGGAAAAAAATACAAACTCCAGTCTGGATGACCAAATTTTGGAAGACAAAAGAATGAGCCCTGGGAAAGTCCACACCACTTAAAAAGATATGCCTCCAAGTATTTTTTCAAATGTGGTGTCTGGAGGAGAACCTTGGATATGCCCAAAATGCCAGAGAAGTGTTGTAAACAGGGAACTTGGGTATGGAATGAAGACTCTGTCTGGAATCTGATGGAGGAGGAACCCAGCTGGGAAAACATGGAATGCATTAGACCCATATCAAGAAATCATGAGGAGCATGTTTCTAAAGTAGAAGGTTGCAGGCTCATCTGCAGGGTGGCTGGTCTCAGGATGAAGATCTTACATGTCCAGAGACTGAGATTCAAGCACACTTTTATGGCTCAAACAGGAACTTTTTGTTAAACAGAAATGCAATGGGTGGCTTGCCTACAACGTCACAAAAAGTAACAGAGTCAGGCTGTAACCAAGAATCAGTGGCCCGTTGATACTCTGATAAACTGAAAAAGGAAGATCTAAATTTTGATTCTGGACTATAAAGTTTGTGTTTCTTACTGCAAAGATTATTTCGTCTCTTGCTTAGATGAAGCAATTATGCTTCAGGAAGACCCAAGTAGATTCTTTGGGTTAATTGGGGAAAGTAGTTGAATTTTAGGAAACTATCAAAACCAGTATATTGTTTTTTTCTTCATGCCAAATATGTCCAGTTAACAATTGAGAAGAAATCACATCATGAGATATTTGTACTTCAGCTATGTGCCCAAAACAGCAAATGTGCTTAGCTTGGGAGCTATGAAGTGCACATTTCTTTAAATATTTTTAATGTTTATTTAGTTTTGGGAGAGAGACAGAGAGAGAGCGCACAAGCAAGGGAGGAGCAGAGGAAGACAGAGACACAGAATCTGAAGCAGGCTCCAGGCTCTGAGCTGTCAGCACAGAACTCAACCTGGGGCTCAAACTCACAAACTGTGAGATCATGACCTGAGCCAAAGTCAGACACTTAACTGAGCCACCCAGGCACCCCTGCAGTGCATCTATCTTTCTTTCTTTTCTTTTCTTTCTTTCTTTCTTTCTTTCTTTCTTTCTCCCTTTCTTCCTCCCTTTCTTTCTTTCTTTCTTTCTTTCTCCCTTTCTTCCTCCCTCCCTTTCTTTCTTCTTTCTTTCTTTCTTTCTTTCTTTCTTTCTTTCTTTCTTTCATGTTTATTTTTTAGAGAGAGAGAGCATGAGCACGGGAGGAGCAGAGAGAGGGGAAACACAGAATCCAAAGCAGGTTCCAGGCTCTGAGCTATCAGCACAGAGCCTGACGTGGGGCTTGAACTCACAAACCGGGAGATCATGACCTGAGCTGAGGTCGAACGTGCAGCTGACTGAGCCACCCAGGCGACCTTGCAGTGCACATTTCTATACACGCAAAGCAGAAGAGTGAATAGAGATGCAGAAACAACTGAGGAAATCTTTCAAAAGAAAGTGAATCTTAAGATGTCTCTTTCCCTTTTGTCCCCCCCCCCCCCCCAACCCGCTTCTTCATTTCGCTTCCATGGGGGCTGGACTATGTGAGCTTGTTGTTTGTCATCCACATTTGGGTATGGAAAGGGGCACTATTACCAATTATGACAGGGAAGGCTGGGGTCAACCTGGCTTATCTTTGTGCGTTCCGTAAAGACTGTACTGATGCCACCTCATCCCCATCCACGATATTCATCATGCTCTGTGTTCCCATTGCACTCTGTAGATATCTCTGATATAGTGTGTATCATATTGCATTTGAGTTATTTGTACCATGTTGGTCTCTCCCATTGAACTGTGAGTTTTTTTGAAGGTAAGAGCTGTAACTTAATTATCTTTGCCCAGCATCTCTCTTCTATAGCCAAAGGCCTGGCACAAAGAAGGTACTCAGTAAATGTCTGATGAGGGAGAATACATTAATGATAAATTTGAAGGGAGAGACATGACAGGTCTGTTGGAGAAGCCATTCCCAGTAGAATGAAAAGGAATCACATTATAATAGCATAGAATTGCTAAGGATGGTTATGACCAGAGTGTTATAAATAAACCAGCCTTCATGGAAGGGGCTGTTATGCGGAGGAATGCCAGTAAATGAGGACTGGAGGGGGAGCCAGGTTTGGTGGAATCTTTAGATTGCCCAAGACTATTGTTGGTGGCTGCTCTTAGGAGGGGTATTGCATGGAAAAACATGGCTGCTGTTTTGTTGTCTCTTAATGGAATAGATTGGATGCTAGGCTTGTATTTGAATTTGGAGGAATGTGTTTGGTAAGCATTAAAACTTGAATGATAAAAAGAGAATAGCTTCTCAAAGAATTTTGATACTTCTGCTTCCAGCTGAAACCAGGAAATTCAGAGGCAACAAAAATGAAAACAAGGAAAACGTTAATGGAAATTTTGAACCTAGAAAAGGTTTGGTTTGAGTTTTGAAGGAAAGTCTGACTTGGTTAACTGCCCCCAAGTACTACTGTTATGATTTGCTGGCTTTTTATTTGTTCATTATATTTTGTTTATATAAGGTTATCATATTATGTTCTAATTTTTAGGGGTGGGTCCCCAAATTTGGCAGCTTAAAAAAGGCTTCTACATTGACTGCTTGCTGAAGAAGCCACATTACCCAGAACAGGCTTTTGCTTTAGTAGGTGTGGGCCCCTTTGCCTCAAGTCAGCAGTTCTACTTGGGAAAGGCTTGCAAAATATTCTCCGAAGAGTTTTCTCTGTTACTTGCATAGAATGGTAATACTTTAATTAAAGCAACATGTATACATAATTTAACAAGTGATTACCAGAACTGATTTTCTCCAATAAAAATAATCATAAACATTTTTTTTTGATGATCACTTAGGGAATTGTGAATTACCTAAGCCTCAATCTCTAAATATTTTGGTCCGTAGGACCCCAATTTCCAAGAATCTATGGAAGTTCTGACTTTAGTCTATCCAAAATGTGCAGATCAAACTCCAGGCACTTATTGTGGGTGTGGAATGAAGGTTTGCACACTAAACTTCCATCTCCTTAAAAGAGTAAGGTTTCAGACCTCTTTCCGCCCCCCCCACCCCACCCCACAAAAGGAGAGCTTTCTCTTGGAGGTCTACATTCTTATGGTCTTAATCGAGCTCTTTGGTAGCTGATGACCTCCCCTCTCTGTATTTAAAGCACCCTCTTGAATGCCCACTTACTTTATCTATACATGTTCCTTTAAGTTCTTACCTAAAGAGTGTTTCTCCATGTGACAAATCTGCTTACTTTAAATGCTCATCACTACTCACTGTTTATGCTGAAATAATGCATTATTTGAGTTGCAGTTTGCAAATAATGATCAAAGAGTGCCTTCCTCTTAATTAAATCATTGGCTAATTTGATGAGCCTTTCCAGGGGTCAAATGAATTAATTGTATAAAAATCACTCCTATTGACTTCCATTCAGCTGAATTGTTTAAAAATTTCCTATATTGTTTCATTCCTATACAGATTAAAATTCTTTACAACTAAAGAAAGTATTAAAATAAATATGGCATTTATATTATACTTTTGATAACTGTAAGATTTGACCCATGCTTAGGTGATCAGATAAACCACAAAGTGTTAGGGGAAACTAACTTGATTAAATTAAGAAGAAGGAACTACACTATTAATAAGTAAGCAAGCAAATTATGGACAACTTGACTCTGCCAATATTTCTTTCATATTTAATATAAAGTTTAATGTGTGTTTAACACAATTTTTGTTCTCTTTCCTAGAGCGACACCTCCTCTACGGACGGCCTGCAGTGCTTTATCGGACTCGATACGATATCTTGTATCACACTGACTTTGAAAGCGGTTATAGTGAAATATTCCTAATGCCACTCTGGACGTCATACACCGTTTCCAAACAGGTCACTGAAAAAATTGGGGCTTATATTCTTCATGCGATTACATTCTTTGCATTAATGTGATGATTGCTTGCTTAACAGAATTTTGTCTTAGAAAAGATTTTAATTTATCTTGAAGAAAGAAATCTTATATCGAATCTATTACTAAGTATTGTTTTTAATCTTTATTTATTTTTGAAGGAGAGAGAGACAGAGTGTGAGTGGGGGAGGGTCAGAGAGAGAGAGGGAGACACAGAATCCGAGACAAGCTCCCGGCCTTGAGCTGTTAGCACAGAGTCTGACGCGGGGCTCGAACTCATGAGCCACGAGATCATGACCTGAACCAAAGTCAGATGCGTAACCGACTGAGTCACCCAGGAGTCCTGCAAAGTATTTTGAATTAGGCTTTATTCAATGTTCTTCTAAGAGCTTCATAGGAATATGTTAAATTATCAACGTATTAAAGGAAGTATATACTAATGCTTGTTGCTTTTCCTCTGTTTGCCATTGCCCGATAGTTGCAGAAGCCGCCAAGATTTGACTGTTTGTTTTAATAGTTTATTTTTTTAGAGCAGCTTGAGGTTCACAGCAAAATTGAATAAGGACAGAGAGTTCCCATATACCCATGGCCCCACACATGCACAGCCTCTTTGACTATCAACATCCTGTTTTTTAATAAAGATTTTATGTTGGGGTTTCAGTTTTGGTGAAGATGAGATAGGTAAGTTTATATATGGAATTAGAAAAGTTTATTTGGCAGTTGAAGTATGTTTTTAATTTCTGATTACAAAGGAACACTTCTACTGCTGCAAACACAGCTTCTTGTTCGCTTGTACGGTGTGCATGTACATATGCCCTGGTGCACAGATTTATATGCAGTCTCTCTTTTTATAGAGGGTATTTCTATATTTCTTCTTAGAGTGTTATTTTTTAAGGCTGTCTCCCATGGAATCCCATCCATTATTTCAACAATGCAATTTCTGCTTTATATATTGTGGCTTTACTTAAGACTGATAAAAGTGTTCTGCCACTAAGAAAAAATAAGATTTTGCAAATTCCTGGCTTACCATATTTAAAACTGAATCCTTGCTGGTTTTTGGGGGTGTTGGGTGAGGAGGCCTCGTTTTAAGGAGTCAACGTCCAAGTATGAGCTACGGTAAAAGCTAGAGGGGTTTGGGTTCTGGCTGTTCGTAACAGAGCAACTTGGTTTTGGTATTTCCTTGTTGGTTTGGCATGGTCTTTGTGATGGCATTGCTAACTACCTCTGACTCAACATGCAGGCTGAGGTCTCTGGCATCCCTGAGCACCTGACCAACTGCGTCCGGCCTGATGTCCGTGTGTCTCCGAGTTTCAGTCAAAGCTGTTTGGCCTACAAAAATGATAAACAGATGTCCTATGGATTCCTCTTCCCTCCTTGTAAGTTTTAGCATATCAGGATCTGACCATTCTAGAGGGATATTATTTCGTAGAATCTGGACTGTTAGGATTTCCTGGACTGTCAGGATTTTAGGTCTTCTTCAAGAGGAGCACTCAAGAGATTGAAAAATTGAACTTCTATGAGATACTTCCAAAATTGGTCAGAAAACAGACCACCTTTCACAAATCCTGTTCTCCAGGAGAATTCTGAAGTGCAAGGGAATATATAGCGTGCCCCTCACATCATTAATGGGAATCTGACAGTAAAATGGTATATCATTAGGACATTAATGTTTTAAATACTAGAGATGTGATCTCTTAAGAATATGGGAAGCCCTGGGGCTCCTGGGTGGCTCAGTCGGTTGAGCGGCCCACTTGGGCTCAGGTCATGATTTCACAGCTTGTGAGTTGGAGCCCCGTGTCGGGCTCTGTGCTGACAGCTCGGAGCCTGGATCCTGCTTCAGATCTGTGCCTCCCTCTCTCTCTGCCCCTAACCCACTCACATTCTGTCTCTGTCTCTCTCAAAAGTAAATAAACATTAAAAAATATATAAAATTAAAAAAAAAAAGAATATGGGAAGCCCTTTAATTATCTCTCATTACCTTGATGACATTTTTTAAACTCTAAAACCTATATACATAATGCTTAGTAGACCCAAGACTAGGTAGGAAGAAAAAGCATTGTAAAAATTTGGGGGAGAAAGCTATTGGTGAAGAAAAGAGATTGAGTGGGAGGGGAACTGGGAAATACTGTTTAAAGTAGGGAATGAGTAGAAATAAAAGAGTAGATCTATACACAATTCACTTCAAACTGTTCAGACCATTTTAGTAGATTACATTTTTATTGATGTCGATTTTGGGAAGTAATGGACACTGTTTGTTTGCCTAACGTTTAGATCTGAGCTCTTCACCAGAAGCTAAATATGATGCTTTCCTTGTAACCAATATGGTTCCAATGTATCCTGCTTTCAAACGTAAGTCTGATATTTACCTAGTAAACTATTATTTATGAAAAGAAATATTTCTAAATTTACCACTTACCCTTTCTACCTCTATATTAAGTTTGATAATAATATATTTCATGTGTTTAGCCTTTATAATTGTTGAAGAACTTTAACGTAAATTCTCTACTATTAATCCAAAATATGAATCTGTGAGGGAGGTTGGTGGGTTGTCTCTTGTTTACAATTAAAAAATTAAAGTCACAAGAAATGACCCAATTCATGAATGATAGAAACTGAACCAAACCCAGTTTGTGTTTTGCTTCTAAACTGGTGCTCCTTCTATTTCAATGCTCATTATATTGGTGGTTAAGAAGGGTCTTCTTTTGTTTTGGAGGCCACTTGATGTTTAACAACACTTATGTTTATTTATTGAATGTTAAAGTAAAAGCCACCAGAACTTTCCCCCTTTAGGGTGGATGGTAATGATGTATTCTGAATGTTGACCTTGAAACTCAGGAAGAACTTTAAAGGATCTTCTGAATCATCAGAGTATTAAATTTAGATGGTCTTAGAGCTTTGTAAATTATTTTAGTTTCTTTGAACAGCCATAATGTCTTTGTGCGTGACGTAAATATTTGTGGGTGAAAATGATGCCGTGGATGGTATTGGCACAGTGAGCCCTGGTCCAAACACTGACTTCCCTGGAGTCTGACAACTAGCTATATAATTACAGAAATGCTATTTAACCTCTCATTTACAAAATTATGAGATTTTATTGCATGACATCTATGGCTTATATGGATATGACGTAATTGTCCAATGGAATAATCCATTTTCTGTTTCTGATAACAGATAATTCACTCATTTGCCCATCCATCCATCCATCCATCCATCCAAAGATAGAGAAAGCATTATGCAATAATTTTTACCTCCTTTTACTGTGAGGAGACTTGTATTCTTATAGGAAAGGTAGGAAAAGGAAGCACCTCTACCTACTTCTACTTGGCAGAGGACCACTGGTTGTGTTCCAGGACTCTTGGGCTGAAATGAAGTGTCAGATTCAGAATGCGTGATTGTGGAGTGTCATCTCCAGTGGCAGGCCTCCAGAATTTGACATCAGTGAAATGGCCAACATGGTTTAGAGGAAAAAAATGTTTATTTGATGTCCTAGTTAGTAAGTGGAGGTTAATTCAAAGGTAGAATGAATCCATTGCTTAAGCGTGAAAAATTAAAGAATGCTTTTAAAAGGCAGTTCCCTAGTTTTTTCTTAGTCCCAACTGAGAAACGTTTCAGAAACTGACACAGATAGATTTGTCATAATATTACATGGAATGCATCTTCATAGTGTCCACACATCAGGGTTTCCTGAATTTCTTTGTTCTTTGCTGATGCTTTTTTGACCAAGCAGCAATAAAGGAAACACACGGTACCACCCTGAGGCTGGCATGGCGAAAGGCCTTTCACAGAGGGCTCCCTGTTCTTCCCTGGGACTGGTTTTCTCACATGCCACGTTTCTGTGGGTTTGGCCTTTTGACTGTTCTCATTGTTATTTTTCTCCCTTTCTGCCTTTCCAGTTTTTGTGCTTAACATTCGAACTTCTCTCCCATGGTCCTCCTTTCTCTCTTGCAAATAATTATCTGTGGTATTTTGGCTCCGGTGGACTGCTCTTTCTGAGTAGAGTATCAGAGGGTCTAAAGAATGGTAGAAGCACTAGGGAAAAAACAGCCAAGTACTTTTCACAGGGGGAGATAAGAAGTGATAATAGCCCAAGCCTCACAGCCCTCATGTAGAGTAGCACGTAGTTCAGCGAAACCTAACATTTCAGAACCAACTCACTATTCGCATTTCCTGTCCTCTGTCATTCCCTCTTTTGCCTTTCCTTTCTCCCCACTCTGTTCCTCTCCACTCCTCTCTCTGCTTGACTATAATATTACCTGGACCTAATGTGGACAAGGAAGTCCCCTCCAGAGGTGATCTTGAAAATGAGAAATGAGCGATGGAGAAGAAACCAGACAAGCACAGATAAGGGAGTTTTCCCGATGAAAGGAAGAGAAAATGCAAAAGCTTAATCTGAAATGAGTTTGGCAAATGGGAAGACGGGAAGAAAGCCATGTACCAGAGGGGGAAGGAGGAAACAGAGTCATGCAGGTAGGCAGGGGCCACGGTGCAAGGTTAGGATTTTATTCTAATTGCAGTGATACATCATCTGGAATGTTAGAAACGGGAAGTTGGGAAGAGTGTGACACATTCTGGGTATGGTGTAAAATGATCCGAGTGGCTATTATATAGTGGGCTGCAGGGAAGAGTGAGGTTCTCACTGGGAGCCTGGGAAGTAGTCTTTTGTGGTAGTTCTTTGCAGAGAGGATAGTAATTGAGACCAGGATGGATGCAGTGAAAATAGTCGAAAAGTGGTCAGATTTGGATGACGGGGGTGTATTTCAGAGGTAGCACTGACAAGGGCTTGTTCACGTGTGTAGGAAAGAAGGAGCCAGGTCAGAAATGACTCCTAGGATTTGGACCTGAACACGTGAGTGAGTGAGTGTCATTACCTGATGGAAAAGCAGGGAGTTAGAGCAGGATTGGGAATGGAGGCCAAGAATTTTGTTTAGATCATTTTTTGCCAGACATGGTCATTAGGTCAAGTGGACCCTGAAATGGGTGGTTGGATAACAGGTCTGGAGCTCCTTGGGAGGGTCAGGGCTAGAGACATAAACTTGGGAACAAGTATATCTATGAGATCATGAAGGAAGAAAAAGTAGATTAAGGCCTTTTTTTCAGTTTCTCACAAACACTGTCTTTCCTCTTTTGACCACACGATTCCCCTTGCCTGTTCTGTTTCCATCTCTTTGCCTGTAAAGCATCCACTTATCCTTTAGATCTCAGCTCAGTAACCACTTCATTGAGGAACCCTCTCCCGACTTATTGGGCTGGGTTAAACTCCCCTACTGGTGTCTCCATGCCTTTCTCTCTGCTCGTTCATAAATGACACACACAGCTGGTACTTCAGGATGAATTCTTTTCAAGAATCGCAGGAGCTCTACTGTCTCTTGGCTTATGACATTTGGCTGATCCCAGAGAGAATTTGACCAAAGCAAGGAGTTTTGATCATGAAGAACAGATTTTTTTCCCCCCCGCAGGAGTCTGGAATTATTTCCAAAGGGTATTGGTGAAGAAATATGCTTCAGAAAGAAATGGAGTTAATGTGATAAGTGGACCAATTTTTGACTATGACTATGATGGCTTACATGACACACAGGACAAAATCAAACAGTAAGTTTGTCTTTTCTACTCAGTGTGTGTTTTTAAATTCTAAGATCTCATTCAAGGCTCTTTTTCAAATATTCACGTACTAGAGAAGAGCTGATAGCCCTAACGGCCTTTGCTCTTTGAATCTCCTTGTAATTTCTTCAGTGCTTTTGGACGCTTGATTAAATGTCTTATTGGTGGTTGGAATGGAATGGAGTTTTGTGGTAAATAAATGTACTTTTCCATTCCATGAGAGAAAAGTATCAAAAGATTTTTTTTTAATTTGTCATTTATTCTTTATCAACTCGTCAGTGGAAAGATGATAATTTTCCCTCATCTCCATTATTTGAGGACACTTTTGGAACCCCTTAGATTTCCGGATCAGTATACCTTAATAGGAAATTCCATGGAGACTTTTGTAAAATCTAGTTGTTTCTACCCTTCTCCATGATGCTGTTGGGGAGATTAAAAAAAGATAAGGCATACTTGCTCAGAAGGAGCTAACAGTTCAATGGAGAAAGGAAGTAGATACAAATATGACAAATTCATAAGAAGTCATTTAATTTTATACATGTGTGAAACAGAGGGGCACAAATGATGAGAAGGTTTAATTGTGATTTACAGATAATTACAAACAAACAATAATTTTTTTCATACACATAATTAATAACATAGGAATTATCTTACTCCCTTTCTAGTCATCCATATGAGAAATGTCAACTTAATTGTACATTTATTTTATTGCTGATCATTGCTGTAGTTTTTAACCAAAATTATCATTTTAGTCGTAATTTCAGTATTTTAAAAATGATTAAAATTAAGATAATAGAGAACCAGGTAAGGAATTGTGAGTTTCTGCACTTCAGTTTACTGGAAAAGATTTTTTTTTTTTCCATCTCTACGCTCATCACTAGCTCATTAGTCCTTAGTATTTCCTTGAGTGAATGAGTTTTCTCTACCAAGCTCAGCATCTCATTGGAGTTTGAAAGGGCTTATTATTGCCCCAGCTTCGGCGTCTCCTGCCTCAGGTCCACTTTATACAATTTTATGCAAGTTCTCTTCCCAAAACATGGATCTCCTGATGACTCTCCCTGCCACAGACACCTTCAGTGAGGCCTTACTACGTAAACAATAACACCCAAATTCCACAATGTAGCCCTCAGAACCTCCAAAGTATGGCTTTTATTGACTCTTCCAGCCTCACATTTCTACTATCTTGAGCCATTCATCGTGTCCAATGTCTGATCCTTGGTTCAAGCTGTTTTCTTTGCCTGGAATATCGTTTTCACTCTGCCGAGGTAAGAGAAAGGGAATTCCAGGCAATAAAAACATTGGGTTCAAAATACAGAAGTGGACCACTTTCTTAGAAGTGAAAAATGATTCAGTTGAATGGAAGTTAATTTTAGTGACTTAGGCAATATTCGTGGGTCACCATTTAAACAAGAAAGCTATTACATGTGTTGTAACTTTATTTTTCCTTCCTGTTCCAGGTATGTGGAGGGCAGCTCCATTCCCGTACCAACTCATTATTACAGCATCATCACCAGCTGCCTGGATTTCACCCAGCCTGCCGACAAGTGTGATGGCCCCCTCTCTGTCTCCTCATTCATTCTCCCTCACAGACCAGACAATGAGGAGAGCTGCAATGTGAGTTCAAAGACAGAGTCCTTTAAAATGATTCATCTTTGCTTCTTAATTTATATTCCCACCATTAAGCTCTTATACACTTATTATAAGACATTTGGACTACACAGTAAAACCAAGTGGAAAGAAGAAAAGACCTTTGCTTATCACCTCAGAACTTTGTGTTTGAATGGCTTTTTAATTTTCAGTGTAAGGGTGTGGGGAGGCATGGAAGTGTGCATTCACTGTAGTTCCGATTACGTGTTTGATTTTGTCAAATGATAAAATGCCCAAATGTTTTTGGTTTTGCAAAAGACATATGTATTTTGTAAAGGTAGGATAAAAATAGCAACATTTTGATAATTGTTGAAACTAGATAAGAATTCATAGGGGTTCATTATGTTATTCTTTCTACTTTTGCGGGCATTTGAAAATTTCTATAATAAAAACTTTTTATAAAGACACATATACATGGGAGTATATACTTTATAAATCAGATTTTTCATTTGCTGCTAGTTATGAGGGCACTTGTAACAGGTCACCGTTCCCAAACAGCACAGATGACACCCAATACCCTTATTTGTAAGTGGAGGCAGGAAGGCATCACGAGAAGGCCCCTGGCAGGGGGGTGGGAGCCATGCAGTGTGCTCCTGGCCCTCTACTCCTTCTGCTTACACTCAGGGACACATCACATCACTTCCCCAGATCTCTTCGATGTGACAGAAAGACTGTGCTCCAAGATTGATTTTAGAAGCAGTAACCTCTATGATTTTGCTTTATAGAATAGCAGGAGCAGAGATACAATCACAGAAGAGGATCTTAGTCAGCAAGCACTACTCAGTTCCTAAACTGTGTGTGGTGCTCTGGGAGAAACAACAGTGTGTCAAACATAGGCACTACTCAAGGCAGCCTGCAGCAGGGGGGAGCAGAAAACAGGTGCAGACTTTGCTACCCTACAAGGCAAAGAGGCCCGAGAATAGCTTCAACAGAGGTTATCGGTTTCATGGGCAAGGTAGATTTTGGACTAGGGCTTCAGCTGTGGGAAGAGACTGAGGCTATGGATGTTCAGAGCAAAATAAGGGATGCAGGACACAAATACAAAATTTGAAATATGGCCAAGATAGCTAATTAAGCTTGACCAGAATATTGGAATTGAGGGTAATGGGGGGAGATAAGATTTTTAAAGCTGCTTGGAGGGTGCCTGGGTGGCTCAGTCATTAAGCGTCTGACTTCGGCTCAGGTCATGATCTCACAGCGCTTGAGTTCGAGTCCCGCTTCAGGTGAGCTTGAGCCCCGCTTTAGGTGAACGCGAGCCCCAGGTGATCCCTGGCTTCTCTCTCTCTCCTCTCTCTCTCTGCTCCTCGCTCACTTGAGCCCTCTTTCTCTCTCAAAGCACACACACACACACAAAACAAAAAACAACCCCCCCCCAAACAAAAGAAAACAAAAGTTGATTGGAATAAATTTTAAATGGAAGTAGTAGTAATAGAAGCCGTAGTGGCAGAGGTAAGAATCGCTACCATTTGCTGAGTATGTGTTACCACCCAAGTACTGGGCAGGTCCTCTCCATAGATTATTTCTAATCATCTAATTATCCTGCGAGGCAGGTATATGTGTTATTCTCCCCGCTCCCATCGAAAAGTTTGGTACATTGTTACCTGGTTAGTCAGTAGGAGAACAGAACTGTAGATTCAAGTCCTCTGACTTCAAAAGCCCATCCTCCTTCAAATTTATCAGATTTCCACAGTAGAAACTTGGGACCTTAGAAACTTTTCTTATTGCACAAGCATTAAATAGCCACGGAAAATGCTGGTGCTTAAGAGCAACATTTCAGGGCTCTCCTTTAGGGAGATAAATTTAAGTTGGAAGGGGTCAAGCCTGGTGTTCAAAGTGCTTTGGCAAGATTCACGGGATTGAGGGAACAGAACTGGAAGTGAGGTTGTGGTGTTGGAAATGTAACAAAGAGAGTAGAAGGCAGCAATATTATACTGAAGGATCAATAAGATCGTATAATAATTTGGTAGGAGGTGGAGAAGCAGAGGAACTGCAAGTGAAAGGCAAGCTGTCGTCAGCTTATCGACTTGACCTTCTCCATTTTGATTCTTCGGAAACACGAGGGTGGCTAATGGTGTACCAGGGGGATGTCATGCCTCTGGATAACATGATCTACTTTGTTTGAACTTTAGTTTTCCTAAAAACTTATGGAGAGGTAAACATTTGTGCAAAAAACTAAACCCATATATTATGGAGTGAAATTCACAATTGCCTTGCACTTTTAAGATAGAGACTGAAAAGACATTTCAGACTGATAGGAGGTCATTTAAGATACAGCTAGATTCCTGGCGAGTATGTGTTCAAGTTTCTCTGTCATCAGGGGAATTTGGTGATGGGACACTGAGTTCAAAGACATTCTTCAGTCACCCCAAATTGTACATCTGACCAATGAAATCCACAGATGTCCTCACAGCTGTCTCCCTCCACTTTCTGGCTCCTGACTCTGCACAGAGCTTAGAGATATTTCTAGTAGAGTTCATGGCCAGCATGTTTCTTATTCTTATTCTGCCCACACAGAAACCTGTCCTTGCTGTGAATGTCACTTTAAAACTGCTGGGGCTTGAATTCACAATCTTATGAGAAAGTGAGGAAGAAAAGGCAGGTGAAAAATAAATGTCCATAGCAAGACAGGTAATAAAGAAGTTCATGGGTGGGCGTTCGTTTGTTTATTTACTTATTTATTTATTTTTAAAATGTTTCCTTCTCTTCTTCCCTTGGTACACATGAACTTTTATTTGAATTTTATTAGTTTTGCATTTCACCCTAGAGTCTCTCCTAGCAAATACTTTTGTGGATTGCCAGCTAGCATCAGGCAGAAGATATTTTCTTCCTGTGTTGCATAGCCAGCATTTCCTAATGACTAGTGACAGGCTAGATTTTAGCATGTGAGAACCAGAAGAAAATGCCCTTTGAATGAAACTGGCAAATACTTCCCAAGGAAAGAACTAGCAAAAGACAATTTTCCCCCTGAATTCTTGTAATCCCAGCTGGCCACTATTTATATTAGGAGAAACCTTTTTACCCCTTTGTCTTTACATTCAAATGACTGTATTTACAAGAGGAAAAATTAGACCACTGAAAAATCAAATAAAGAGTTGAATATGAAAATTCTTCCAAAATACAGCTTCATGCTTACTCTGCTTACTCTGAGGGGGTCCTGATCCATTTGGAGACCTCCTACTTCGTTAATTATATGGTCGCACTGAGGATTGGTCAGTACCGTTGTGGGCAGAGTTATATTTAGGTCTGTCTTTTCCTGTGAATCGCAGAGACCTTGGTTAGCTTGGGTTAGGAGGGTGGGGCATGGAGGGTTAAAATCCTTACTTCCCCAGCCTGCAAAGCAATTTCTTCCTATTTCTTCATTTTGCCTGGGATGGCCAGGCCTCAGTTTCCTGAACCAACACCCTCGTGGTACATATTTAGCACTGGCAAAAGCTGCTGTAGCTCCCTGTCCAGGTCTGTGTGGGTTGGAGCTTTCCGAGAAAACCCATTGCAGGTTCTTGGACTTTGGTGGGGAGTTCATTGAGACCACTGGTGGTGGAAGAGCTGGGCGAGGGCATTTCTGAACATACTCAGCCCTGGACACGCAGCCACCCTTCAACTTGTGGAACAGCTCTTGAGGGCCATTGCAGTTCTGGGGGCATTTGGGAATGAAATTATTTGCAGAGGCCCTCCTGCCTCATGTCTACTAGTGAAGGTAGGCATTTCCCCCACAATTCCCAGAGCTCTCAGATCTCATGCTTTCTCTCAACTTCGCACCAAAGTGAAAGAAGGTATTTTTAAAATATAAAGGATTACTTGTCCTAAAGTGCCTTTTAATTTCAACTGAGACACAAATAAATTGTTTGGTGTGGGACATCCGGATGTCTTTCATCTGGAATTTGTGCCAATGAGACAGTCTTGGCAAGTAGCTAAGGCAGAAAGAGATTTCCTTCCTCTTCTCTATGATGTTTCCCTACTTTGTCTTTTGTTCCCCTTCTTCCTTTCTCTTCTTCTTCCTACTTTCCAGGGAGCTGCTGAAGTCAGCATTCTTTTCCTTGTGAACCGATGAAGAAAGCCTAGAGAGGTCAAGTGGGTTGCCAAGGTCTCATAGCCAGGAAGTGGTAAAGCCACAATTCCAACCCAGGCCTGTTGGGCCCCAAAATACCAGGTGTATCTTGAGCTGCTTTAAGTTGAACTCATTATTTGAATATCAATTCATTGCAATTTAATAGATGATGTTCTTGATATTGCGGGTTCTTCTGAAAGACCAGGAACGCACACGTGAAATTCTGTGCATTGAGCGTAAGCTCTTCACTTTCCTTAGGAGCCAGAAGAGCATTCCAAGTTGCTCTGTGCCCAACATTGCAGTTTGACGGCAGCGGGGGAAGAAAGTAATTACTGAATTCTCCAGGGCCTTTGGTTTTTGTAATTTGGATTTATGTTCTGAAAACCTATTGAGTCAAAGGCCCTTTCACACCACATGTCTCATTTATTTGGTACAGCTAATTGCTGTCAAAAATGTTAACAGCCAAGGACAGGTATTTGTGGTGTGTTACCAATAGGAATGTGGTAGAGTGGCCAGGGAGGCCAGGAAGGAATCACAGGCACTGGCTCTGGACGCAGGAGTATGGAGGGGTCGTTTGTGGCCCTGCACCAAATTGATCATCTGGAGAACCTCCTCTGGAAAATTGTGACTCTGATTGTATTCTGTTTCCATTGCAGAGCTCAGAGGACGAGTCGAAATGGGTCGAAGAACTCATAAAGATGCACACAGCTCGGGTGCGGGACATTGAACATCTCACCAGTCTGGATTTCTTCCGAAAGACCAGTCGCAGCTATCCAGAAATTCTGACGCTAAAGACATACCTGCATACATACGAGAGTGAGATTTAACGATCTGACCATCTGCAGTGCAGTCTTATCAACTGGTGTATATTTTTATATTGTTTTTGTATTTATTAATTTGAAACGAGGACATTAAAAAAAATGTTAGTATTTTAATCCTGTACCAAATCTGACATATTACGCTTGAATGACTCCACTGTTTTCTCTCACGCTTGATTTAGGTAGTCTTATGTTCCGAGTAGAGCTTGTAATAAATACTGCAGCTTGCATTTTTAGTGGAAGCTTCTAAATGGTGCTGCAAATTTGATATTTGCATTGAGGAAATATTAATTTTCCAGTGCACAGTTGCCACATTTAGTCCTGTACTGTATTGAAATACTGATTTTGTAAAGTTGCATTCATTTACTGTTAATTATGACAGACATATTTAAGCCTTTTAGACCAATCTTAAATATAATAAATCACACATTCAGTTTTTTCTGGTTTTATTTGGCCTTCATTTCACTTATAAATTAGAGTGTTTGCTTCTGGTATATTCATGCATGAAAAGTATACATTTTCTGTATTGGGCCTTCTTCCTTGTTGAATATAATTCATATAGTCAAAGGAACATCCATGCTATTCAGCCATAGTGGCTTGGACGAGATAGTTTAGGTACACATCTGTGGGAAATCAGAAGGGCGGAAGGGCAAGAGAACCAGAAGACCTCCAGAATACCCTCTGTCACCAGTCTCTTTTAAAAATATTTTGAATTTTGGAGGAGTAGGTTCTTTTGATAAGTTGATTCAAAGCTCTGAGTATTAAACTCAACTGGTACTATCTGAAGCATATATTCTGTATAAGGTACCAACCTATGAACCATGGAGGATATAAAGAGAAGTAAGAAGGTGGGGTGGGTATAGCTGTAAAAGTATAATTAACCAATTCAGGTAGAAAATAATAAATGCCAAGTGAAAAGTGTTAGTAATAATTAATATGCCAAGCATCTAAATGCTAGGTGGGGTGATTGTAGATGGCCACAGCTTTAAATAATGAAACAGGATGAGGAAGTCATTCAGAGATTTTTCAATCCTTCTGATTGTGTCTGGGAGAAAGGATCACATTAGTGTCCTCATATCTCTAACAGTTGCTAATCCCCCTTTTAAAAAAAGAAGAGGACTGGGGGCACCTGGGTGGCTCAGGCAGTTAAGAATCTGACTTTGGCTCAGGCCACGAGCTCACAGTTGGTGAGCTTGAGCCCCGAGTCGGGCTCTGTGCTGACAGCTCAGAGCCTGCCTCAGATTCTGTGTCTCCCGCTCTCTCTGCCCCTTCCTGCTTGCACTCTGTCTCCGTCTCTCTCAAAAATAAATAAAAACATTTAAAAAATTAAAAAAAAAAAGAAGAGGACAGCATATTGCTTTGTTTTCATTATGTTAATTCTTATAGTTGCCCCATTTATGGTCAGTGAAGTGTGTTTTTAATTTCTATACAATTTCCTTTAAAAATCAAATTGTGGGTGCCTGGGTGGCTGAGTCAGTTGTGTCCAACTCTTGATTTCGGCTCAGGTCATGATCTCATGGTCTGTGAGTTCGAGTCCTGCATTGAGCTCTGCTCTGACAGTGTGGAGTCTGCTTGGGATTCTCTCTCTGCTCATGCTATCTCAAAGTAAATAAATAAACATGTAAAAAACAATAAAACAAAAGTAAAATCAACTTGTTTAAGAAGGAAGGCATTGTGTCAAGTAAAAAACACCTTACAACAGAAGTGGGGGAGACTTTACTGGGCATTGGGAAAAATCAGGGAGGTGGTAACAGTAAAAGTACTTACTGGAAAACAGCTATTGGGATATATGGGAAGAAGTGAACACTCCAATGCTGATGACAGCTGTATTTATTGAGCACCCACTATGTTCCAGGCGTATCTCTGGCACTTCATGTACCTTGTCTCTGAACGCTGAGAAACAAGGAGCTCAGGGAAGATTTTATGGGACAGAGAAAAACGAGATTGGCAACATGGAAGAATGCTTGCATTGGGCTTTGTAGTTTGGGCTGGGGTGAGGGTGTGGTGGAAATGAGTTGGAATATGACTTCTTATACATTTAATGGTCAATAATGATTTATTGGTGAGTTGCTACACTCCAGTATTTATACTTGCTATGGGGATGACACTGGAAAAGATAACCACGGTTCCAGATGTCATGCTTGTGACATGTGCTGTGAAAGAATTAAATAGGTGCAGAGAGACACAGGGGTAGAAAGAGAGGAGCGTTGTAGGTGACATTATAGCTGACACTTGGAGGATGAGAAGAGCTGGGACCAGAAAGAAGGGCATGGCCAAAGACTGGGGGTGGGAAAGATCTTGGAATGGGTGAGGATCTGAAAGGAGATGGGTATACCTGATACAGCAGCGAGATTGATAGGGACCAGGTGAGTAGATCCTTAGAGGCCCATTGAGGCATTTGGATTAGATTCTAAGCACGGTGGAAAATAAAGAAACCTCAAGCAGCGATGTGACAGAATCTGATTTACAATTTCAGGATGTTGACATAGATATGCGACAATTATAGTATGCTCTAAATGTAATTCCACACAAAATACACCTAATACCTATTAGGTGCCGTAATTCTGTTTCCCAACAGCAACATTGCAAGAGAAGGAGCAGTTCTGTTTTTTATTAATAGTGGCAATGGTCGCAAGCTCTTTGCTTAGCCAGATTGCTAGATCACCTCAAATTGAACTCTTCTCAAAATAGGTTATACTCGAGGCTTTTGGGGTGAGCAGTTGCAAATTTAGTTGAGTACTTCTGCTCTATTTTTATCGTTAGGTCAGATCTTTCTTTCTCATGAATAAACTTCATATCCAGAGAGAACATCAACCACTCTGTATTTCAGGTGAGTGGCTTTGCCGATAAACACATGTCATTAATTGTGGGGTTATTTACAAAAGTCCCTGAATGGACAGGGGCTCTATTAAAATGAGAACCGAAAGACTATTTTAAGTTGGGGTACTTGGTATTTTTTTACATGGAGACCTTAGTCCATTCATGCTTTCATTGAGCAAGTTGCCAACTGCTTGCTAGCATGGTGGTCCTGTTCTAGTGGATGGATTCAGAAACTGCCTCTCTAAAATGAGCTCATTGTAAATAGTGTAAACCAGGAAAGCAGCCACATAGTTTCCCAAGAGCAAAATCATTCTGAATTGTTTTTAGGAGAGTTGACTTAAAAAAAAAAATCTCTGAACGAAAGTGGTTGGTGCCAGTTGGGTTTGTATAACTGCCTATGGGCCAGAGACCCCCCCAGTCCAGTGCCCATTATTCCTTGTGGTGGTTGGGAAGAGGGTGGCTGCAGTGAAGTCCAGATGATTCCTCCTGTTGATACTTCTCTCACTTCAACTGTCTTTCACTACGTCTTTGCTGAGTCAGGACTGGGCTGCCTTGTGGGTGGGAAGTGGTAAAGGCAAAGGGAATTCTCCCATGGCTTTGAGCAGAGGGATTGTATGGGACAGTGAGGAACCAGATTTAGATGTTTGAGTTTGTAGGCTGGGGTAAATAGAGCAGTGCCGGAGGACCAACCACGTGTGGCGGTAGGTTCCTCTTTGGGCTGCGTTTCTAGGAAGCGCATGTGCTTGACCCCTCTTGGCAAGGATGTTCAGTTTGGGCTGGAATATAAAAATGGAAATGGTGCCCCTGCCCAATGGAATTTTGCACTCTGGTTATTGGGAGCAGGCAAAACTCCATTACTTGTGTGACACTGGGCACTGTTCCTTCCAATTCCTTCGGGTGGCTCTTTCCCTGCCTTTAGGTAGTTCCTCCCCAAAAGCCTCAAGTGCTGATTAGTGTTCGACTGAATACTCGAGACCCTCTGCAGGATTCTGGAAGAAGAAGACCACCAGCATTTCAGGGTGGAGGCAAGGTGACAGGCTATGAGGCCATGGTTAAAAGCTGGAGATTTGCAGTTACATGGCACTGGGTGATGTACACTCTAAATTTTTTCATCTGTAAAATAGTGATAGTAATGTCTACTTCTCAGAGTTGGTATAAGAATTGTGGCAGGAAGTCTCACTGGAATATAATTTGTTAAATTTTTCCCTTCATTTTTATCTCCATTTCCTACCAAGGAAGACATCCCCTTTTAAAGTATTTTCTTGGCTTTGAGTCTTTTTTGCAGAGTAGGGGTGGAGAGCAGAAGCAGTCTGCAGTTCATGGATTTCCTGCCTTTTATGAATCGGAAACCCACTGAAGAGATGAAAAGACATAGCCTTTAGAGTGCTGAGAGAGGGACCTTTCCTGAGATTCAGATTGGAGAAGTCTGTGGGTTTGAGCAGGTGGTTACACTTCAGGATGTGCTGTGTGATCCTTTCAGGGAGGTGGAACCCTAGGCCCTGGGGGTCCTGGCCACAACTTGGAAACAGCAGATCAGCAAACCTCAGGGGACCTAGACACAGGTACAGTGAAGAAATGCATGCCAACTGCACTTCTCATGTCATTTTTCGTTTATCAGATTCTGGTATGACCTGGGGGGATGATGGGAGCTTCAAGAAAACTGAATGAAAACATCATGTAAGCCAGGCGAGGCATAGGTTAGAAGTGAAATTTGGGGTGCCTGGGTGGCTCAGTCAGTTAAGCATCTGACTCTTGATTTCAGCTCAGGTCATGATCTTGTGGTTCGTGAGTTTGAATCCCCGCACCAGGCTCTGCTCTGGTGGTGCAGAGCCTGCTTGGGATTCTGTCTCTTTCCCTCTCTCTCAGCCTCTCCCTGCTCTCTCTCTCTCTCTCTCTCTCTCTCAAAATAAATAAATAAACTTAAGGACGTGAAATTTATTTTAGGGAGATGAAGTTTTATTTCTTGTGCAGTGAGATATATACCAGCTACCTTTGGAAAATGCTTAGCCCTGTGCTTGCTACATGCCAGGTGCTCAATAAATACGAGCTGAATAAAATCAAGCTAGGAAAAAAGAAAAAAAAACATGGAAGGAGCAGCCTGAGAGGTAGAGAAAGAACCAAGAAACAGTGGGTATTATGAAACCTAAGGATAAGACACTTTCAAAATGGAGGAAGCGGTCAGTGACATCAAATGCCAGAGAGAAATTAGACGGGAATTTGAAAGCATCCATTGAATTTTGCGATAAGGTGGTCATTTCTGACCTTCCTGGGAGCACATTCAATGAAGTAGTCTGAAAAACAGCCAAATTGCACTGGGTTGGGAGGGAATGGGAGAGCAAACTGGAGGCAGTGAGTAGAGACTACTCTTCGAAGAAATTAGAAATAGGATGAACAGACAATAATGAAGGATGGGGGTAGACTTGAGGGAGGTTTGATTCTATTTAGGATGCAAAAAAGCTTTCACAGGCTGTTGAGAAGATTTGATAATACTGGAAAGGCACTACTGGATCAAGCAATTGGATTGTAAACAAATTTGAAATTGAAAGCAACTGATAAATATTGAGTCAACTGTAATAGATTTGCCTTCAAGTTAAGAAACTAATAGAATTCCCTCTTGGGGCCGGTGTTAGTATAGAACACATTATGTACATCACGCTTTGCAAAATGGTAGCCTGAAGGCTGGATACAGACCACAGATTGCTTTGTTATGCTCGTGGGATATCTAAAAAAAAATGGGTTAGATGCCAAATTTGAAAATCAACAAATTTCACATAAAAATCCAGCCTTTTGACTTTTCCTAAAATGTTAAACTATTTTAGTTAGTCCTCATAAGCTATGTTTCTGTCAACAATCAGTGGAAGCCTACCTGACTGCCCTTAGGGCAATCACTCTCTAGAACAGGTGTTGGCAAATATTTTCCATAAAAGGTTCTGCCATACAGTTTCTAATTATTCACTTCTGTCATTGCAGTGCAAGGGGACCATGGGCACTACATAAATGAAAGACCTTTGCTCTTGCTTTGTTCCACTAAACTTTTATTTGTGGACACTGAAATTTCCATTTCATTTAATTTTCATGCATCAAGAAATATTATTCTTTGGATTTTTTAACAACCATTAAAAATTTTAACTGCTCTTAGTTTTTGTTTTTGTTTTTTTTGTTTTGTTTTGTTTTGTTTTTGGCCAGAGAGAAACAGGGAACTGGCTGGATTTGGCCGTTAGGCCATAGTTCCTAACTGCTGCTCTGGGTCACCACTTGTCCTATTGTTCTTTCCATTCTAGGTGGAGAACAAGTTCCATTTTATATTGTGTTTGTGCGTTTGTTTCTCTTCAAGTTATCCTTCTACATTAATTTACTTTGCTTGTCTTTAGGCATTTGACTCTGACCCCCACGTAGGGCGACCAGATGTCTGGGACTAAAAGACTGTCAATACTAAAACCAGGAAAGTCTTGGGCAAACCATGATGAGCTGGTTTGCATTATTTTACATTTCTGTTAGTACTTTGCCTTTGAAAAGGCATTGCCATTTTAATTAACTAATTTAATAATCTTCAATAATCTTTCATCGTTTTCTCTCCATAGGGCTTTGTTTGCCATCTCAGTAGTAACTTCAACCAGTGTTGTATTTTAATCTCTTTATCTCCTCCATCTTAAAAGTGGTAGATCTTTTCTTGTTCATTATATTCAGAGAACTTTGCATAGTGCCTCACACAGATATGATTATCATCAAGTTATAGAGGAGTGATTGACGAACCTTATTCTCTTTTTATCCTCTGAGACAGTTAATGTCCTTACAAGTGAAAAATGGAGCTGAGATGAAGACATAATAGCCTACATTTTACTCATGACTTCTGGCTTCCTAAAATGAGAACTGTGTTTTTTCTCTGTGTTGGTGACATTCACTCTGGGCCATGAAAACACCCCAGCAAGAAACCTGAAGTTTGTTTTGTCTTGTTCCCCCACTTTGCTGAAACTTACTTGCCCACTTGGTCAAATAAGTCTCACCTCTCTGCTGTCCCCTTTCACATAAACAGCTTGAATCTGCAACATAAGGAAAGACCCTAGGGCCCTGAAATCAGAAGTGGGTTCAAGTCTGGGCTCTGCCATGTGCTGATTCTCAGACATGTTTCTTGCATTGTGGCCAGCTCATTTGTAACATAGGGATGGTCATATGTACCTCTTTGGATATTGTGAAAATTAGAGATAACGAACGTACAGCACTTAGTATTGTGTCTGATTCAATGAATATTTGGTATCTCCATGGAAAAGAAAAGCCATGGGTCTGGCAATGGGGATATATACTAATCGTATTGATATTTTGAGAGCTTCTTATGTTCCAGACACTGCGTGCATCACTTCACAGGCATTATTTTATTTAATCTTAACAAAGGATAGAGTCACCCACTGACCTAGGAATGAGGGGGTTCCTGGGACTTCAGTTCTGACACAGGGACAGTACCAGGCACACTGGGATAAACTGGTCCCCAAAAGCCCCTAAGTTAAGTATCTTAGTGAGACCATTGAATTAATTCATTCATTTATCTTTCTACACAAAGATATTTTTATTGTTCTCTACTCTTTCTTGCAATCCTTTCAGGTGGGTTTTTTTTTGGTATCATTTTTAAAGTTTTTATTTAAATTCCAGTTAGCATACAGTGTAGTATTAGTTTCAAGTATACAATATAATGATTCAACAATTCTGTATATCACCCGGTGCTCATTACAACAAGTGTACTCCTTAATTCCCATCACCTCTTTCCCCCATCCCTTCCCCTCCGGTGACCATCAGTTCTCTATGTTAAGAGTCTGTTTCTTGGAGTGGGACCATTTTACAGATAAGGAAGCCAAAGTTTAGAGATAATAAATGTATAGCATCTAGTATTATGCCTATATCTCTCATGTTGGTGCATCCCATTGGTAAGCCCAACTGGATACCAGAGGACAAGAGAGCCTGATAATAAGTCACTGCCCCTGTTGAACAAAATGGGGGGGGGGGTGGTAGTGAAGAGTGGAGATGCAGGAACAAATAGAGGATATATAGCATAATTTCTGGCAATGAAGATAAACCTTTAATTTCTTCACAGTATCCTTTTGTCCCTTCTTCCTCTGGCTAACTTTCAAGGGACTATCTCCTCTAGAAAGCATTTGCTGTTTGCTATCCCCTTCTTGTGCTCTCTTCATCCCTACTGTTAGTATTTAGTGATTTTTGTCTGGGGTAGCCTTTACCTCTAGAGATCCTCAGGAGCATAGACTGTGCTTCATTCAACAGTTTTCCACCCTCAGGTCTCAGCACCATGTTTGACCCACAGCACGTACTCAGTGCATGCTGAGTACGACTGGACTAAAGCAGCAAGATAAACCCTTGGTTAAATCATGAATTTGAAAACCAGGGTTTGCATCTTATGTTGCCACTAATTTTGGGAGTTATGTACCTTGATTGTCTCAAATGCAAAATGAAAGCTAGTTGGATGATCTCTCTAGTCTGATTCAAGGATTAGAATTTTGTAATTTTGAGTTTATAAACTTTCCATCCCACTCTACTCCTAATCTCTGAATCATTCTGTCTACTCAATTCAAATGTAGAATTCTTTATGTAACCTTTACCAATAATTTGTTCCAAAGTCAAGATTTTTATTCCCATCTTCATGCTCCCATTGTAATCTATCCAAGTAAGAGATAACACTTATCATTCTTTTTTTAAATGTTTACTTATTTATTGTGAGAGAGACACACACGCCTCAGAAAGGGAAGGGCAGAGAGAGAGAGAGAGAGAGAGAGAGAGAATCCCAAGCAGGCTCCATGCTGTCAGTGCAGAACCCAACATGGGGCTTGATCTCACAAACAATGAGATCATGAGCTGAGCTGAAATCAAGAGTTGGGCGCTTAACCCACTGAGCCACCCAGTTGCCCCTAAGCCAGACTATTTAATTGACTCTAGTTTTGTTGATCTTCTTTGAAGCTATCAGAATCTAGAGATTATCACAAAGACTAAATAAACTACGAGGGACATTTGCAATGTTTTTGGCTGCTGGGACCTACCCCTCCCCCTTTGGGTAGCAGCAATCCAATCTTCTAAGATACCACCATTTTTTATCCCTCTCTGAGTTCATGCAATTTGTGTGATACGGATCCACTCCAGTTTTATGAATGTTACTCAGATCTGACCAGTTATATATTTGTATTTTCCTGGGCACAGTGAGTTGTTCTGAATGACATGTGACCTGATCAGGACCAATGAGACACAGTAGGATTTTGGCGGGAACATCCAGAAAGGAGAAACTCCTTCCCAGTAGACTTGAACCCAGTAGGATGTAAAGCTGGACCATTATATTCTTCTTTCTTCCTGGAGGAAAGACCACTCCAGATATGGTGTATTATAGTGGACACAGAGAGAGATAAAGAGAAATAACCGGGGTCCCCTGCCTAAATGTGACATGTTAGGTAGGCACTATCACTAACCTTTTCAGTAACGTGGGCCAACAAATTTTTTTTTTTTTTTTTTTTTTGCTTCAGCTAGTTTGGGCTTGAATATGACACAATGGAAAGAATTCTGATTACATAGGAGCTAGTCATTTTGTCCTTCTCTAGATTAAGGTATATAAATCAATCCAAGACTCAGAAAACAGTCATAGCCACACAGCCCCCTTCCACCTCTACCATCATCAGCTGCTTTGTTTCAAAGCTCTTGCTTCAACTCCTTTTTGCCACACTGCCATCTCCACTAATTTATCTCCTCTATGTCCTGCCTAGTCACAATCATACCCTCCTCACTAGCTCCCTCCCAGTGCCTGGCCTCCCTCATCAGCACCCACTGGTCTATGACCGACTCTAACCTGGCCACCAACATCCTTCAAATGCAGCAATGAACAAATACATAATCAATACTAATCTAGCAATTGGTCCCGTCATATTCCTTCTGAGATTTCTGAGTTATAAGGATAAATTTGAGGGTCCAGATGCTGCATGAGGCTAGTGAGAGACCTAGTTCATTTCATTTCACAAACCCACAGGCCATTTCATTCAGCTGAATGAGAGTAGCTCCAGAGGCTTCCACTGTTAAGCTTGTAGGCTCCTCATATGTAAAGGCTGGAGAAGAAGGGGAGAGCAAAGGAGAGCCAGAGTGTGGTGTGATCACAGTATAATTTTCCTCCCTCTGGGAGCAGTTCAAGCATATTCTACAAATGTCAGGGAACCGATGACTCATCAAATAGTCGAGTGTTGGTTTTGGAAAAGGGAGAGGAAGTCACTGCTTTGGAGCTCAGTGATGGATTTGCACTAAGGTGAGATCTCATCACACCAGTGGGACTGAAATGTTGGCAGTAATCCCTTGCTCTCTTTGAGCCCGGGAGAGGTGCCATGTCCCCTAGATCCAGGAGTGGGGTGACGTGCTTGTAGCCAGAAAATATTGAGCCTAAGCCTTCCAAAGGTAACACCTCCTGTGCCTCCAAGGACCAGGGAGCTGATTGTAAAGTGAAGCCTCAATTTCCTTAAGACAAATAGGGGACAAGCCTCACCTATCCCACAACACTGGCAAAAGTGAAGGTGGGGAGAGCATCTGTTGCTTGGTTAATCTGGGCAAATGTGAGCTGCAGATGAAAAACAGCTATAAGAGAGAATCTTCTAGACATTTCCACTCTTGACCCATATCTCTGCTACACTTCCTGAGTTTGGGAAGTAAGAAAGCACAATTATTGACTCAGAAGCATGAGAGGGGGACACAAACCCAAGAAAGGGAAAAACAACAATGTGTGGGGCTATTCAGAAAAACCACAGTTCCTTATGTAACACTTGCTTCATGTGAACTCATGTTACCTACATATTACAGATCACATGTGTGGCTGATGTAAATGATGTGTTGAAGTGGAGATAGCTCATGGAGAGTGAGACACCTTCTATGACTCTCCTTTTTTTTATGGTCTTGAGCAAAGATCATAACTTCCTGAATACTTCTGGATCCTCCAGAAAGTCTATAACTCTCCTTCTCAGTCTTTTCTTTTTCAAAATTATGAAGAGGTACATGTAGATGCTTGTGTAGGTTTGGTGGCAGTGATTGGGAGTTAGGAATGAAGTCCCATGGTCATAGGGCCTGTTCCATCTCTTAGTAAGTCCTGGTGGTAAAAGTAGGGAAAGGGAGGGAGACAAGAGCCTGGTCCTAGTTGTTGACAGCCAGTGATGGACATTCCAATTGGAATGTAGTTTACAGGTGGCAACTGGGTCATCACTCAGCTTTTGGCCTCTATTGCAACTCTGGAATGCTGGGAAAAGGGCTACTTAGTAGCCTGTAACACCTACATGTAAAAAGAGAAGTTCAGTAGCAGTCCTCAGACTTCCTCTTCTCCCCTTTCTACTTTCTTGACCATTTGTCTTTGTCTCACATTGAAATGGCAAAATCCTAATGTTATTTTCTGCTTTTCCAGGTCCATATCTGAGCAGTGTGGTGATGCTGGAGAAAGCCACATGACAGGGACATAGTGGATTCACAACATTCATGATCATCCCTCATATGGGCCCTCCATCTGTCCCATCAGCTCTCTCACGACCTTCTACAGTGACCACTGTCAGTCTGCCCCAACATCTGACCATGTTTCATGCCCCTTTGCTCTGAGCTTTTGATTTCTTCTCTTACTTTCAGTGGCAGTTGAAACCATCAGATGTGAATTTCTTCAAACTCAGATTAGCAAGGCTATACCTGCCCTATAGCAGAACCCATTTTTACTTCAAGTTACATTATTGGGGTGTCCCTCTTCCTGAGATCAACCCCCCCTTGTTTTTTAGATTCTGTATTCTTCTGTCTTTGCAGAGACCTTACACTAACAATGAGTCCTCACAATAGGATCTTTTTATAAACAATTAAATATGCTTAACTCTCTTCAATCTGCAAAAAAAAAAAAAAAAATTAAATTCCTTTTATATTGTACATGTTTTCTTTTACAGCTTCTTCTTATATTTTTCTTCCAATAGTCTTCTAATCCTTTCCAAGTTTCAGAGCTAAACTTCTCAAAAAAAAAATCGGTCTACACTTGGGGCCTCCATTTCCTCTGGACCCCGCACCTGGCTTCTGCCCTCTTACTCCTCCAACATAGCTTGCTAGGTTCACTAATGATCTTCATGCCGCTTAATCCAATGACTGCTTTTTAGTTCACATTTTCACGACCTTTCAGCAGTATTTGACACTATTGACGCCTGCCTCTTCCACCATTACTCCAAAATTCCATACCTTCTTGAACTGCCTCCTCCATCTTTGGTTGAGTCTTCTTTCTCTTTGTAGCATCTTGCTTTTGTAACCTGCCATTAAATATGAAAGTTTCTCAAAGCTTGGTCTTAGGCCTGCTTCTCTTCCTTTTTCCTCTTCTTCCCTTTCCTATCAGAAACCTCGTTGATCATGTGGCTGCCTTTAGCATGTAACCAGGGATGACCTCCCACTCAGTCTCCAGTCCAGATCTTACCTCAGAGTCTCATACTTGTATATCCAAATTTCTATTTAGTATCACTCCTGTATGTTTCAAAGCCACCTTATGCTCATGATACCCAAGACAATGTATATACTTTCCCTAAACTCACTTTTCCCCCCAGTGTTCACTATTTCAAAGAATGGTAGAAAGTTGAACCCCTTTTGCTATTATCTTTGATCCTACTCCACCATCACCAAACCTGTCAGTTTTTACCCCTCTTTCTTTTTCCTCCTTTCACTTTGCTGCCTTCATCCTATGCTTGTTTTACCCTTGCTGCTCACATGAGCTACAGTAAGAGCTTCCTGTTTGGTCTCCCTGCATGTGTTGTGGTCCTTTTCCAACCCACACTTCATGTGACAACACGAGTGGTCTTCCCAAATGCAAATCTAACTATGGGTACCAATCTTCTCCTTCCTCTTTCCTCTGTCAACTACTTAAAAGTCTTTAATATTCCATTTCTCTTTGCCAAACACACACACACACACACACATACACACACACACCAAAACAAAAAGACAAAAACACACGTGCAAAAAACCCAAAAAACAGAGACCTTTAATGCGACCAACAGAATCATTTTTTGCACTGGTTCCTGCCTCCCTCTCCAGCTCCATCACCCATCATTTTCTTCCTCACTTTGCATGCTCCTGTCACACAGGACCTTTCTTGTGTCTCTTGACTAGGTTGGGTTCTACGTGGACACAAGGCTTTTGCATGTGCTATTCCTTTTTCCTGGAATAAACTTCCTTTCCTCTTCTGCCTCATTCAGTTGCAGTTATTCTTAAGCTCTCAAGATAAACATCATGTTCTCAAGCATTAGATTACCTCACAGTACAGATAAGATTCTTTTGGGGTGGCATAGTATCACAGCACACATCTTTGCTTCGGATAGTACATTCATTTAAGCTTCATATCTGTCTGTCTGACTGGACCATATGGACCATAATGGACCATAATGGACCAAATGTAGTGATTTGCTCAGCATTGTATCCCAGTATCCAGCACACTGTCTCATATTTGTTAAGCACACAACAAATATTTGTAGAATGAATGAATCAAAAGTCCTATTAGGCCCCATTTTCTTCATTTTGTCTTCACTGTGAGGCTTACACAGTAAGTGATAAGAGTTGCGTGACCAGTATGGGTATATCTGACTCTAGAACCCCAAGAAATACTGGTATACAATAGCTTGTCCAGTTACTAGGGAAACAACCCATTCACAGTGTGTTATACGTATGTGTGTGTGTTTTATTGTTGTTATTGTTTTAAAATAGGGACCCAGAATACAAGATAACTTTTTAAAGGCTCAAATCGTCTCGTAATTATCACACAGGCTGTTATTAGGAGAAATACCTAGAAAATGTAGAGCTTTCTGTGAAACAAGGACCATGAAATTTTACCATAGTTTAAAGGGGCTTAGATGTAGGTTGATTATAGTTCTGATTTACACTTGTTGCTTAGGTGTAATTATTAATTTAACTACATATAATTACAACAATACATTAATTATAATAATAATAAATAATTTAATTTTAATAATTCTAAGCTGAATTATTAAAGGTAGGTAGGTTTTCAACATGGGTAGAATGGCCTGCTAACCTTAAGGTACATATGAGCAAGGCCACAGAGACATCAAACATGCATAAATTATTTAGGATCACCAGGAACTTAGTAAGAGAGGGCAGAAATAGGTTGGAGAATGCAAATTAGATCATATCTTTTTACTGTCTAATTAGGAGAGAATATTTAATGAATGAAGAAAGATGGTTGAAACACATACTTTAGATAAATCTGTAGGAACAGACATGGATCTGAGATATGTAAGAGGGATGTGAGAGAAACTTACTTGAAACAGATACAGTAAAAGGTGATGGAGAGTTAAAGTTGGACAATAACAGCAGTAAAGAAAAGGGACTTGGTATGCAGAACCAGTATGAGGTAGAAATGAATGTTTGGTGACTGAGGAATGATTAGATTGGGGAATGATTTATTCAACAAATTCTTTTAACACTTACTTTGTGCCAGATATTAGGAGTGTTGTGGTACAAAGGTGAAAAGACTTGATTATTGATCTCAAGGAAATATGCAAAGTAATACTTGTAATGAATACAAAAAATATTGGAATGGGGCTATGTTCAAGGAGCAGTTAAATCATAAAGAAGAAACTTTTAAGTCTTCATGAGTGCATGAGGATAAGCATCATAGAGGAGGTATTGACCTGAGGCTGAAAGAATGAGCACAGGAGGTGGTTGGCATGAGACAGATCAATGCTTATGTCTTTATCATCTTTATGTTCCTAGAACCCATTATAGTGTCTAGAAAATTAGAAGATCCTAAGATGCTTGGGTCTAGCAAGAGGCTGCTACAAAGGGAGGTAGAAGATGATGAAGCAATGAAGGAGAGGAAGGAAATAATGACAATTCAGAGGTTGAACTTAAAGACTGCTTTGGTATCTTCCACATCCTGAATGGTGCTGTACTAGCTTGAAAGAGCTGGTTCTGTCTTTGAAGTTTGCTAGCCTGCAATTAGGAGAGCTTAGCCATCAGGGGACTCTGACTCAATAAACAGAATTGCAAATTTCTATTCTAATTACATTCAGAAACCTTAAAAGATTTGATTATATTTTGGTCTAAGGGACAGGCCACAGATTTAAAGGAGTCAGAAGTCTTGATATTTTCTGGAATCTTTCTGCTCATCTTTAATTGAAAGGATATTTACTTTGAAACTCTATTTTCAGGTCAATCCAATTATGCCTCTCCGTAACACATGCTCTCATTTCACCTTGGCAGATTGGTTTCATTAGAAATAATCCATGGTGGGGGTAATGTTAACATAATATTGCTTCTAAACTAGGCACAGTTTGATGAAAGATTTGGATGTACTTGGTGGGTTGCCGTTCCAATTTCAGACGTTTTGCTGGCATTCCCTGAAAGTCTGCCAAGAGCAGGGGATGACAGCTAAATGGGCTTTTCATACTCCTAGTGTGGTGGTGGAGGTTTAGCCTTGTGACTCTCTCTAAAAGCCTTGGGGAACTGATGATCAAGAGGCCCCAAAACTCCTCGGGGAAATGTTATTTCAAATGAGTACTCGCCAATTCCAAATTCACCAGTTAAAATTTGAAGATGAATTAAGTCATCTCTCATATTTATACATTGTTTAATATAATTTGCAATGCAATGCCACATGCATTATCCCATTTGTTCTTCATAGTAACTCTGGGTTGTAGTCAAGAATGGCCCTGCTTTTTCCATTTTATGGGTTTTACGGATGAGGACTAGGTTTAAAGAGAGTAACTTGTTTGTCCATATTTGCACAGATAATTAAATGTTTATGAGGTCTGGGAATCCACTTGGTCTCCTCACTCCCAGTCGAGTGCTTATTATACTTAACCATGAGGACTTTAGATGGTAGAAGTTTAAAATATATTCATTGAATAAATGACATTTCAGTCTTTGCAGCAGATAGTGTCCAGACAACAGGTTTAGGCAGGAATGATGAAGATAGAAAAGGCATGAAAGACAATGAAACTGCTCTTCAAGGTTTGGACTTTGGTATATCTTCCTGTTAGCACAATATCAGTCTTACTGATCCACTAATCCAAATGTGTGTCACTATATCTTTTTTTTTAAGTTTATTTATTTTGAGAGAGAGTGTGAGCGTGGGGAACGGCAGAGAGAGAGAATTCCAAGCAGCCTCTTCATGTCAGAGCAGAGCCCAATGCGGGGCTCGATCCTGTGAACCTGAGGTCATGACCTGAACTGAAATCAAGAGTCAGGGGCTTAACCAACTGAGCCACCTAGGCGCCTCCTTATTACTTTATCATACATTTGCCAAGACTCTCCTCCCAAGACAGAGAGGGCTCTATTAAGAATAGGGAATGCCTGTAATGGAAATCTTTTATGGGTAGAAATTTCATTTAACAAAGGTGATCTGCCTTACCAGCTTAATGGTATAAATGAAACTCCTTTTTTGATTTTTTTGATATTCAAATTAATTGCATGTCAAGTTGCTTTAGCAGAATGGCATTGCCAGTCTAGATTCCTGTACCTGCCACAGTGATTTTTCAAGAGAGAACAATATGACTCCCGTATTGTGTTCTGCTGCTAAAGATAGCTCTTTGGTTTATTCTTGTATGAAGATGTTATTTTCACAATGCTCATAAGTGCTGTTCAATCAGGAAGAACTTCCACATCAGCAAAAATCAGTGCTCTTCCTATGAGCAGCATACCTTGACTTTGAACCTAAATCTTATGTCCAGGCTCCATCTTTCTTCATTGTGAGTTCCCTCTTCAAGGTCTTTGGTGGACATCATCATAATCTAATAAAGAGAGTGGAATGTTGAAACATGGAATGGAAGTTGATGAAGCTTCTACCACTCATGTATCTAAAAGTTCTTTAGCCTCTGTGCAAACTTGCCCATCTAATCATGCCAGTGTTTTCAATGCAACAGAGTATCAGGAGGGGAATGGTTTGGGAAAATACCCCCAAACAATTCCATTTAATAATGTCCACTCACTTTATCATTACATGTCTAAGAGAGGCATTTTAAATGACTCTTCCTGGAATCAAGAAAGCAAGAAGATATGTCCTCCACATCTTTTACATAGCAAAAATGAAGAACAAATTAATGTTTGCCTGTCAAGGCAACTTGATATAACTGTTGCAGACTGAAAAAGTTGAAAGCCTTACTGTCACACAGATATTTGAATACCTTTGGTGTGGGAATAGACATTTGTTCTGACATTTGAATACTGGATGTATCTAAAAAAGAAATGTAAACAATTATATAGAAATAATGAATTTATGAACATCTGATTTATACCCACATAAGCTAAATTTCACTCTATTGTCAGAAAAAGAGAGCAGAATGAATTTTCTTATGTTAGAATGCTTGAAAAGGAGGGGTACCTGGGTGGCTCAGTCAGTTAAGCATCTGACCCTTGATTTCCACTCAGGTCATGATCTCGTGGTTCAAGAGTTTGAGCCCTTCATCAGTCTCTGTGCTGACAGTGTGAAGCCTGTTTGGGATTCTCTCTCTCCCTCTCACTCTCTGCCCATCCCCACCCCTTCTCAAAAGAAATAAATAAACTTAAAAAAATAGAATTTTTGAAAGGGAGAGAAATGGACAAAAATGATTTGACAGGAAAGGCAATGGAGCTGAGTCCAAGAAGGATAAGAAGCCTCAACTACGTGTCGACATTAATACCAAGGTTGATCTGTGGCTCGTGTAGAAATGTTGGGGTCAATGGACTAGAGAAAGAACTGCCATGAAGTTACAGGTTATTGGGACAGCTGCAGTGGAGCTGAGTAGCCAATGGCAGAGGGGTTCAAGTTCAGTGGCACTGGTGCCATCTATAATGACAGTGAGTATTTTATGGCAATGACATCAGTGGGAGTGGTGATGATGTTTTGGTTGTTTTGTATCATTTTATTTTCTTTGGAACATCATTTTCCAGCTTTCCTGTCAATTCTGTGAGCTACCAATTATCTTCCAGTAACTTACTATTTTTGCCTAAAAAATAGTTACTTTGTCACTTTTTGTCATTTATAAACAAGAACCCTCACTGATGCAGATACTGGTACCAGGAGTACATGCAGGCATATCTCGGAAAATGTGAGAAATATGAGGCAATCTGAACCAATTAGAACTGAAGCAGTGGAAGTTCAGCTTGAATTCAGGGATGAGAATCTGAAAGCTCATGGCACACAGTTGGGAATCTG
Source organism: Lynx rufus (assembly GCF_022079265.1). Lineage (NCBI taxonomy): Eukaryota > Metazoa > Chordata > Mammalia > Carnivora > Felidae > Lynx > Lynx rufus. The sequence continues at coordinate 48,776,068 of NW_025814826.1, read as the reverse complement.
CTAATTAAATTACCATCCATGGTAATCTAGAATGAAGTGTACACCAAAGGCAAGAATTTGGTAGACTGAGTAGTTTAATGCCCTAGAATGGAATCGAGACCCACAGGAATTTGAGAAGTATGGGTTGGGGTGTGTATTATTTGGGATCTCAGCAGGAAAGAGATGGTACACTCAGATGGGATTTTTGAGGAGAGTTTAACAGAGGGCTTATTTAAAATATTGTGGGCAGGGCTAAGAAAAGTCAACAAGGGATGGTGAAGTATCTTAGGGATTTGAACTACAAGATCCCTTGCTGCCCCCTATGCTTAAGAGTGCAAGGTGTAATTATTAGAACCTAGAGAGAACTATCGTTGCAGCTGTAGCTGTAAGGTTTTCCAACAGAAACTGTGGGCTTTGGTAGAAGAATCCAGCCACTGCTAACTCATGGCCTAGAAGGTTGGGGGCCAGGAAACAAATTCCCCCCATCTCCATCTGAATCTCCCCCTCATCCATTCCATTGGCTGGACCCAATTCAAAGCTGGAAGGTTAAGGTCACCTGGTTGATGCAGTACACGGAGATCACTTTTCTGGAGTAAAGAGCAGGAGGAAAGAATGAAGTGTAGATCAGGATGGGCAAGTGGAGACTAAACATCACAGGGCAACTAATTCTAATGACACTAGCTAACTTTGAAAAGACTGACCAATTCAAATTCCTGCATTCTTGGCTCAAGGAACAGACTGAAAGAGAGGTATTTTTTATGACTGAATAAAGAATATCTTATTGCTTGGAGGCTTAAGATTGGGATAGTCAACAAGGGATACAGGAGTGCTGATACATAGGGGCACTTGTACCCCAATGTTTATAGCAGCACTCTCAACAATAGCCAAATTATGGAAAGAGCCTAAATGTCCATCAACTGATGAATGGATAAAGAAATTGTGGTTTATATACACAATGGAGTACTATGTGGCAATGAGAAAGAATGAAATATGGCCCTTTGTAGCAATGTGGATGGAACTGGAGAGTGTGATGCTAAGTGAAATAAGCCATACAGAGAAAGAGAGATACCATATGTTTTCACTCTTATGTGGATCCTGAGAAACTTAACAGAAACCCATGGGGGAGGGGACAAAACAAACTAACTAACTAACTAACAAACAAACAAAAAGAGGTTAGAGTGGGAGAGAGCCAAAGCATAAGAGACTCTTAAAAACTGAGAACAGGGGTGCCTGGGTGGCTCAGTTGGTTAAGCATCTGACTTCGGCTCAGGTCATGATCTCATAGTCCGTGAGTTCAAGCCTCACGTCGGGCTCTGTGCTGACAGCTTGGAGCCTGGAGCCTGCTTCTGATTCTGTGTCTCCCTCTCTGTGACCCTCCCCCATTCACGCTCTGTCTCTCTCTGTCTCAAAAATAAACATTAAAAAAATTAAAAAAAAAAAAACCTGAGAACAAACTGAGGGCTGATGGGGGGTGTGAGGGAAGGGAGGGTGGGTGATGGGTATTGAGGAGGGCACCTTTTGGGATGAGCACTGGGTGTTGTATGGAAACCAATTTGACAATAAATTTCAAACAAACAAACAAGATTGGGATGGTCAAAAACCAATTTCATTCTATGGTTTAACAATTTACAATATCAATTCAATTCAAAGTTTCATTAGACTTCTAAAGCTGGGACAATGAAATAGGAAGAGACTCCTAGATTAGAATAGGAATATGTGGGAGAATTTAGTGTAACTGAAGTGAGCCTTCATGTTGACTTGAAAGAGCTCCTCCCTTTCCTAGCTTGCTGGAAGGCTTTGTTGCAAGGGAAAGCCAATTCTCCCTTTGTCCTCTCTCCACCAACTGCATTGACTTTCTATGTCTGTAAAGTTTGCTCCTAGAATACATGGGATAAAAAATTGGGGTGCCTGTGTGGCTCAGTCGGTTAAGCATCTGCCTTCATCTCAGGTCATGATCTCATGGTCAGTGAGTTTGAGCCCCGCGTCGGGCTCTGCGCTGACAGCTCAGAGCCTGGAGCCTGCTTTGGATTCTGTCTCCTTCTCTCTCTGCCCCTCCCCAACTCATGCTCTGTTCTCTCTGTCTCTCAAAGGTGAATAAACGTTAAATTTTTTTTTAATAATAAAAAATTAAAAAATTAAATTAAAAAAATTAAATATGAGAAGAGAAATCTTATACTTCAAAAGTATTACAAGAATTTACTAATTTATGTGGACCAATATCTAAGATATATGTGCAGGAATGTATTCTAAGGGTGTCAGATTAAACATAGAAGATGCTCATTTTATTTCAGGCAGAATTTCTTGGTATGGATCCATTTTCTGGTTATTTTGGGCTCAATGTGTAGGACTGAACATCTGGGAGTGGTTCTACTTGTTCACTTTGTTGATTGAAACCCGGGCCTATATGAAAAAGATGCCAGTTTCATTGTAGAGATAGAATTCATAGACTTTCAGAGATAAGAAGGTTGAAATGGATTAATTACGTATGACTCATTCATTCATTGCCTAATCATGGCCTTCCAAATAGCCCACATTGCAGCTTAACTCTTTTGTTTGTCTACTCTGCTTCCCTCCTCACTTTTCCATTGGTGTTGATCCCAAGGGATCTCCTAAATAAATATCCTGAAAACTAAATGCCATCTCAGAGTCTACTTTCCAAAGAACTCAACTTGTAGCAACAGTTATAGCCTCATCTCAATTACAAACAGGAGAAACGTTTGAAACCATATTACTTTCCTTAGTGTGCATGTGTTGTGTGTGTGTGTGTGTGTGTGTGTGCATGTGCACACTTGTTTTCCTTTTTCTTCTCTCTCACTGTAACCCATCTTTACATGTATGAACATATAGTGTATTGTTGGGGGCTGACTTTTAGTTTAGTCAAAGTGGCGGGATAACAAGAAGGAGAATGGACATCATTGTAAGATGCTGGACCTGGAGCTGGTGACAGAACCAGATGAGGCCATATTTTGCATCCCATTAGGAGATGGTGAGAATTTGGTTGTCCTTTGGTTGTCATTGTGTTCAGAGCAATATTTTTGGAAATGTTAAAAAGAGAAGAAGGATCTGGGAAGATGTTAGGCAAAGTGGAAGATTGTGATGAAGACTCCACTTTGGCTGCCCAGAATCTAAGAATGTCCTTTGTATTTTGGGAAAAGTCCTAAGAGAGGTGGGAGGTGATTCTGTCTACAGAACTGAAAGAAGTGGACCATCTTCTCCTTAGCTCCGCCATCTAGTAGCTGGGGCAGTGACATGTGACTCATGTTTAGCCAGTGAGATTCTTCAGCATCAAAGTTTAAATGTTGAGGGAACGATGCAAGTGGCATGGTCAGGTAACATGAATTCCTGCAGACTGGCAGATTCACAAGTCCATGTCATGAGAGCAAGAATTTGGTGGCTGAGAAACATTCCACCTGGAAGTGTGGCATTCTAGTCAGACAATCTCTAGGCGGGACCTTGGCTGGGTTTCATTTGATTCTCGCTTCTCTTATCTTCTTGTCACTTCTGTAAGGTCTCCAACGCCTGTTCAGTCAATTCCCTTCCTTCTTGAGTTAGGCAGAATCTGTCTCTATAATTTGCATTCCAAGCTCTAACTAGTCATATAATACTCCAGGGCAACTAAGTCCTAAGAGTACAGGTACCTAATGGGGTTGGGTAGTTCAAGCTCTTGAACTTTAAGGTAGATCAGTGCAGGGTAGCTAGAGATAGAGGGGAATGAGCACTCCTGAAAGGAGATCCTGGGATGAAATAACCTCCCTGTTTTTTGCCCTAAAAAGCCTGGGGCATTGCAGTGAGGGAAATGACTCAGTGATAGGCCAGCAAATATAACTGACAGGGACCTACTGTTCTGTGGCCCTCTGTCCCTTGTAGTCTTTATTCCTTGTTTCCATATTTATATGTGACACTGGGACACCTTGTGTTGGCAGGAATACATCTCAGATACTCCCTCCCTAAAAATGAGAAAAACCTGATTTTATTTACAAGTGATTACCAGTGAATTGAGGAGCAGCTGTATCATAGACTAGGACTGGTCACTTAGTGAAGGGCCCAGGGTTATCTTAAAGGCCCCCTTTCCAGTTCTGCCACAGCTGTAAAACTAGAAGAAACAAAGAAGTCTGTTGGGTCCTCCAGTCAGGAACTTGAGAGCCATGGACCTTCTCTCCATCAGAGTAATTCCCTAATTCATTCACTTAAATGCATTCTCAAATTTATAGGTCAGATTTATGAAAACCATAGCAATGGCAAGCGAAGAGTTTGCTTGGCAAATCCCAATAGGCTGCCAAGGCAACTACCAACCATTACACATTTCTTCGTGACTCTTATGACATCCTCATTGCAACAGGTAATTAACACATCTCCTCTTATATAAATGACAGATGATGTTAGAGAGTGTTACACTTGTTTTAGTAAATCCATAAGAGGAGAAAGTTAAGGGGCACCAGGGTGGCTCAGTTGGTTAAGCATCTAACTCTAGATTTCCACTCAGGTCATAATCTTACAGTTTGTGAGTTTGAGCTTTGCATCAGGCTCTGCACTGACAGCGTAGAACCTGATTGGGATTATCTCTCTCCCTCTCTCTTTGCCCATTCCTGGCTCATTCTCTCTCACTCTCTCTCCCTCTCTGAAAATAAAGAAATAAACTTTTTTTTTTAAAGAAAGGCGGGGGGAGTTAATCCCTTAGGATTAAGGAAGGGGTTGAGAAAGGAATTCTGAGCTGTAAAGACCATCCTAGAGACCAAGAATAAACAGAGCAGAGTTTCTCTTGTAGTCTGAAGTTGGGGCACTGTTAGCAAAACACAAATATTCTCTTCTGCTATGGACTGCCTTTTTGTGTCCCCCCCCCACCTCCTACACCTTTAAATTCAAATTTCCCAATATGATGGTATTTAGAGGTGGGACCTTTGGGAGGGAACTAGGTCATGTGGGTGAAGTCCTCATGAATGAGATTAGTGCCCTTCTAAGAAGGGACATGAGAGAGCTCTCTCTCTACCATGTGAGACACAGCCAGAGGATGGCCATCTGCAAACCAGAAAAGGAATCAAACTGGCCAGCACCTTGACCTTGGACTTTCTAGCCTCTAGAGCTATAATAAATAAATAATTATTGATTAAGTTGCCCAGTCTATGATATATTCTATTAGAGCAGCCTGAGCAGACTAAGACCAAGATAGCTTTCAACTAGGAAGACAGCACGTTTCTCTTGACAAGATGGGAAGTCATTCACTGAAGGACTGTGAGTAGAGTAATGGCTTGGATCTCATATACAACTCAACTATAGTACTAATTCACCAGGAATTGAGAAAACATATAACCTTAGGAGAATTATAAATGGAACATCCATCATTTTGCTTGTTAAAATTCATCGAGCCCTTACTATATGCCAGCTACGTGCTCAATGCTGTACATACATTCTCTTATTTCATTCTCTCAGCCATGCTCTGTGGTAGGTTTCACTCTGTTCACTTTACGGATGAGGCTCAGAGAAGATAAAGTCACTTGTCAAAACCTCTTTTTCTGTGTGACAGATTTACCATCAGAACCCGGTTTTGTCTGATTCTGAAGCCCAGGCTGTTTTTACTAGAGATGGAGCAAAACATCCATGAAACTTCTGCCCACAAGATAGGCGTGTTTGTCCGCACAGAGCTCATCCCTGTCCTTTTGAGGTTAACAACAACCAGTGTGTGTGTTTTTTTTTTTTTTTTTTTACCACATGTCCCTGGGTACCACTGTCAGATTCAGAACCCCAGGCTGCCCTGAAATTCGATCCTACCCAGTGTGGGATCTTTTATATTTTTCTGTTCTTTGGCCTCACGGTTTACATAAAGCACAACATCAATCCAGTTTACCCTGGAATGAGTTCTAAAAGAAAGCACATTACTTTACATGCATGAGGAAGAGAAGATAAGGGAGTTAGGTTTGAAACCAACTTTGTTTGTGAGAGCCTTTGTTTTGTCACAAGGGCCTCTGTCACGTGTACTTTAAAAGAACCCAAACAACCAAACCACTGAGATGAAGAGTGGTTTCAAAGACATACGGTTTGAATCACCCCTGTTCCATGGAGTCACAGAAATAAGAGCTGAAAATGACCTGCTTGGCCATCTTGCCCTTCCGGAGCCAGAACAGATGGCTCCCTGTAGATGAGGCTGCCTTAGTTCTGTGGGGTTCGATGAGCTAAGTGTTGGGGGACTCCTCATTTCCCTCCTCTATGAGTCGGCCACCAAACAGTTCTTATTGCTTGGAAATGTTCCCAACCCCAAGCCCAAGTTTTCCTTTGCTCCATTTCATTTAATTATTCCTCCTTTATGCTGCTGGGCCTCTGACTCATTCTTTTGTCTCTAGCAGTTTCCACTCTCCCCAAAGAGTGCAAGTTTCCCCAGTGCCGGGGCTTTCCCAAACGTTCACCAGTGCTTCACCTTCTCTGAGCTAGGGAACCTCCAGAATGAAGCCCCGAGACTGGCACACAAACCAGATGGTGCTTCCAGAGGTGGTGGTGACCCTGAGTTTTCCCCAGGTCTTCTCTTCATAACTAATATATATTTTTAATGTTTATTTATTTTTGAGAGATCGCAAGCAGGGGTGGGGCAGAGGGAGGGGGACAGTGGATCTGAAGCAGGTTCTGCACTGACAGCCAGCAAGTTCAATGTGGGGCTTGAGCTCATGAACCTCGAGATCATGACCTGAGCCGAAGTCAGCTCAACCTACTGAGCCACCCAGGCAATCCCATAACTAATATTTTTTAAAAGCTGGTCTCAATATCCCAAACAACAGAGAGGAGTGAACACATATCTCAGAGGGATCTGCAGGTAGTCCGAAGTAGCTTGAAATTTCTTTGACGTCCCCTGTTTTTGTCTTGAATATATAGATCTTAAGTGCACCTGTGTTTTATTTCGTGAGAAAATGTTTTAAACGCTAACCAGTTAAAATCCTCAACCCTCCTCCATCCCCCAATCTGCAACCCCGCCCTGCAAAATCCTCAAGTCAAATTGTCATTGCAGGAATGTGCTTCATGCTAAGTCTGTGACCTCAAAAAACCTTAAACATTGTAACAAGATTACAGATTCCAGTTTGAGAAGCATGACTCTAAGAAGTACAAAGTGCTATCAGAGTCAGGTGAGGAATGAAGGATCTGGAATAAAGGAAGTGTTGAGAGAGAGTGTAGTTAGTAGGAAATGATTGTGCTCTGTCTTTGGGCAGACTAGAGTTTGAATCCTGAATCTGTGAGACTCAGGATGGTTATTTAACATTTATGACATTCAGCTTCTGCATTGGGAAAAATGAGGATAACAGACTTCTTCGTAAGGTTTTAAAGGGAGAATATTTGCAAAAACACTTAGTGCAGACTTAGCAGAGATGGCATTAAATAAACGTTACTTGCTTTTTCTTTTGGGGGAGGGCTCTGGAGGAGATGGAGACGGTCTTGGCCCATATTTCAAGGCCCCCCCAGCCCCCTTAGCATTGAAAAGAATTTGTGTCGTGTTGGGGGCAGGGGGCATGGGTGTCTACGCATTCTCTGAGCTTCACTTCTCCTCTCCAATCTCCACCTTTGGCCTTGGTTTCCTGAGTCTTTTCTCAGCACCGCATCTATCCAGCTGGACCTAGGATCTGCACGAATCTCATTAACTCCTTCTCACCAAAGATGGTCTGGTGTTTAGTGCTTCTTTCCCTGTTTTGTTTTATCAGCCCCTTTCATATGTTGTTAGGCCCTGATATCTTTTTGACTCATTTACCCCTTCTCACAAGTGGGGAGCCAAGTTGATAGGTCTTTGTCCTTTGAGTATTTTTAAAAAACCAGCCCAGTGTCTGATTCCCTTCTGATTTTGATAATACGTTGAGGTAGGAGGCAGGACCTCACCTCCTGCTAAGGAAGCCCAAGGAGCCATGTGTTTCCCTATCCTCAGCCCTGACAGCTAGAACATGGGCAACTGCTTATACTTGGTCAAACAGGTGCTTCTGCCTGGATCTCTGAATTTGAAGCCAGTAATTCAGAGCAGCAGGAAACAGGTCAGAATTTATTCCAGAGGCTCAAGTGGTGGCCCACACTGCACTGGCATCAGAAGTGGCACCCAATCCAGGCTACTTCTATGGCAGAAGCTTGGTTGAGATTTTAGATGTCTACCCCCTCTCTGCTATTTCTGCCCATTGTTGAGCTTGTTTCTTGGGGGCATCCCATCAATGTCCTGAATGAATTCAGGCTCTTCCATAAATCCTTTCATGCTTTAGGTAAAAGACACCCAATTTGGTGGCTTGCATCCAAGAAACACTGACCCAACACAATCTTTTAATCCCAGCTGACCAACCATAATTGTAATACTGCCATCTGCTGGAAGAGTTGTTTCATGTTTGTACCTCAGAGGAGACCATGACCTCCAGGAAGCAGAAACTGTACTGTTCTTGGGGTGATTACTGTGACGTGTCTCCCAATTCTTTGTCAACGAAGGATTTATTCCACTAGATGCTGGCAGTGCTATTGATAGATGGCCTTTAGCTGTCAGCCCCTTCAGTGATGCCTCATCAGTACAGAGCCATCTTGCCAAGCCCACATCCCAGGATGGTTGACACCTAAGGTCTGGTGGATGTGGCCATCTCAGCCCTGCTGGGGACAAGTATGAAGGGCCATGCCAACTCCAGGGTTCCCTGTGAGGTTTGCTGAGGCTGTCAGTGGCTGGGCCTTGCAGCTTGAGCCCTCCCTCTCTCTGTCCAACCCTACTTTGCCCAACCCACTCCCCTTTATCAGGTGTTGGTCTTCACAAACTCTTTAAAAAGCCTCCTGCATCCTGATCTCCATCTCAGAGTCTGCTTCCTGGGAAGCACAGTCTTTCGATAAGTGAATTGTGGAATCTAGCTCACTTTCTCACAAAGAGTAAGTGCAAATATATATTTGCTGGAAAATGGAGTGATCCTTTTATAAACAGAGAGGCTACCCTTCTCTTCCCTAAGATGGATCACCACTTCTGTTCTGGATCCCATCTCTTCTCACAAACTCTTGCTTATCCACAGACCTCCTTTCACCCTCTTCCTCAAGTTTCTTACATATCTGCAGTCTTTAAATATAGGAGTATCACAGGACTTTGTCCCGGGCCATCTTTTCTAGATGTTAGCAACCACCAACATGAATTGCCAGCTCCAAGGTCAGTTGACAAGTCTGTTTTTTATATTCCCAATATCTATAACAGTGCTTGGTACTTAATAGCTACTCAGTAAATACTCATTTTATCCACTGCAAGTTCATATCCTTTACATTTCTCTGTTTGGGGACAAAAAAAGCTAACCTACTAGCAGCATGGAAAAAATTTTGAAGAGAAGAAGGTTTATGTTCAGCCTCCTAAGTGACCTGTTTTTGTTTTTTTGCTTTCTTGGTGTAGTCTCACGTTTTTGCTGTTTAGAGCCCTCCTTTGGTCATCTCTTCTCCCTTACTTTAATTCTTCATTCACATTACAGTGCAAATAATCAGTGTGGCTAATGGGCTATTCTCAAAGGGCAAAAACTGTTTTAACAGATACCAGTGATAGAAATTAGAGGTGTACTGAGTAATAATTATAACCATCTTAATGTTAATCATGTTTATTTTGTTTGGCTTTGCAAAGGAGAATGGCCTCCGTTCTCTCATTTGATATGTACAATGCCATGAGGCCATCCAAATGATTTCCATTTTATAGTTGGTGAAACTGACACTCATAGAATGTAACCTTTCCAACCCAAATTACACAGCCAGCAAACAGAAGATCTGGAATCAAATTCTTCTGTTTCATTCTAAATTGCATGTTCTATTTTTAATATGATGTTTTTGAAGCAAAAACCTAGAATTGCAGGCACATTTGGATTGCCAGGTAGGAGAGGATTGGTCAGGTTCTAGTGTATGCTCCAGCAAGATCTGTCCTGTTGACTAAATCTGAAACCTAGTTCCTTTCTGATGCCTCTTAGAAGAAAGACTAAGGCTCCTTAGTCCCACTGTCTGGCTGTCTAGCCTTTTCTTTAAAAAAAAAAAAAAGAAAGAAAGAAAACAACTCCTAGATGAAATAGAAGCCTATCTTCATGTGGAGAAGACATCCAATTCATAGGATTTAGGGACGACAGTTATTGTGGGAATCAAAATATTAACAGGTAGAAAAAACAAAACTAACTAACAAGGCATAGATGTGCCATCTGTACTGATTCAAATTTGACAATTTTACCCAACTTCCATTGAAGCAAAAACACCATAATGAAGCTCATTTCTTTAAAATGGAGGAAGGAGAAAAGAGTGAGTGCTTCTTGAGAGAAGAATCAAGGGGCATCCTGACAGTGATCTGGCCCCAGGCTCAAAAATCAATTTCTGTCCCCCCAAGGCATGGTCTTACCAGAGCTCTTCATGCCAGAATACCAGCTGTGATTATGCTATACTTTTCATTTGGAAACAAATCTTCCTTTCCAGTTTTCCAAGCCTTTCTGTCTAACCATGTTCTTGGCACACTATTTCATCACAGCTCAGAGATTTTAACCTGCCTGAAAAATACTGTGGATGGATTTTCCAGGAATGCTAACCTAGACTTGAAAACAATGTTTGATCTTAAGTCATAGTTTCTTTTTTCGCTTTATTCACTGTCATGCACAAAATATACCTCAGTAAGCTGCTGTGTGTGTGTTTGTGTGTGTGTGTGTGTGTGTGTGTGTGCATTTGGATGCTGGAAAAGCAATTTCAACTTATTGATGGAGGAAGGAATTGCCTGAAAGGTTGTGCTCTGATCTTTCACATACATGATAGGCAAATTCATTATTTGAGAATGTGGAAGAATTGGCAAAGGATGAGGCAAGAAAATGTCAGTATAGACTCCCGAGGAGGTCTGGGTAATACTTCTTAAACATCTGCATGACCTGCTCCCTGTGACTCATCTGAAAATCACCCTTATCCGGATTTTTAAGCAGAAGTGGAGGTTGCTATTATTATTTCCACTTCCCCTACTTTTTCATAGCTAATATTTCTTGAGTGCTCACTATCTGCTAGGCACTGTGTTAAGTGATTTGTGGAGATCACTTTACCAAAGCTGTACAACCCCAAGAGGTGGGTATTAATTGTCATCTCCATCTACAGATTAGGATGTGAAGTATGTATAGGTTAAGAACTGTGTCTAACATCCCAGAACGAGTGAGAAAACAGACCCAGGAGTGTCTGACTCCAGAGACTCCACTCATCACATTAAGCCAGACTGTCTCCACCTAGAAGCTGCTGAAGGTGCTTGCTTGCCCAGAAATTTCCAAACTGTCTCCAGGTTCCAGCCTTCCAGCTGTGGCCCCCAAGCCTTCTGGGAGAGCTTGGTAGAGTAGGTGTCTGTGTGCTTTTCAGACCAAATGTGGGGGTGAAACTTAGTAACCTGGGAAGCCAAAGAGAAGATGAGTTTAACAAACACAGACTTTCTCTACTGCAGAACTGTGTTGCTGGCTGAGGGCTATGATGTTTATTAGCAGTGGGGACAAGGATCTGCTCAGCTGAGGAGTTTTATGACATACAAAGAACTGTGTCTGTGGCCTTAACTACTTCTGAGAAAAGCAAATGCCAGGAAACAGGATTTGAGTGAGTAAAATATAAAATTGGTGTAGAGCACACCCCAGCTATTCTGATGCCTTCTGAGGACATCAACACTAAGAAAAACCATCACAGTCTTTTTTGGTCCAGGTTTTGGTTCTTTTTCACTTCCTGCTTCAGTTCGAGTTTTGTTTCTTTGTTGCTTCCCCTGAGTGGGGGCACTTTCTTTAAGGTGCTTTAGGAAATGCCAGACATCTCAACATTATGGAGGGAAATACAACTTTGATGTTTTTAAAAGATCTGGCCCATACAGATGGTGTGTGTGAAGTAACTTTTAGGATGTTTTTGGTTGCACCTAGTAAAAAAATAAACTCAAGCTCTTGAGCTGTTGTAATCATAAAGAAACTGTGTTAATTTAAATAAGTGTAAAGTCCAGTGTTACTGTGTACTTCAGGCAGGGTTTGATCTAGTGGCTCAATGATGGAACCAAGGCATCAGTTTCTTTTTATTGTTCTTCTTTGCCTTCCAAGGGCTTAACATCATTATGAAGTCCTCTCATGGTTTAAACTGGTTGCTGGCAGAAATTCAGGCCAAATGTCTTCTTGTTTATATCTGGGAAAGAAAGAGGGAATCTTCTCTCCACCATCTAGCTCAAGTTCTTTGCTTAACTATGATCAATTTAGACATAAGTGCATCTGTGAATCAACCATGGTTGCCACGTGAACTGGAAGAGATTCACTTCACCAGCTCCAGGAATGGGTCCAGACTGGCTTAAGTCAGTCAGTATAATCCCATCTCCCTTCCTGTAGTAATTGGTTCAGGATTGGATGTGTAGCTGGCGCCTAAGCCAAGCTGGAAATGGCACTCTTTGGCAATAGTGTTTGTTTCATACTAAGTGGGGGCAGGTCCAATGGATGAGAAGCCTACAGCTACGCCATCCACCTCAGAAGGCAAAAGCAAAGGCAAAATACAATCAACAAGTCAGGACTATTTAAGTTTTTGGTCATTGAGAGAAATGCTTGCATATAAGAAAATTAGTCACACTGTTTTAAACAATTCTAATCTTTTTTGCATGCCAATTCTGCCCCTACTTAACTAAATAGATTAGAAATTCTTAGTTTGCCTCCCATGCAGCATTGAGGTAGATAATGTAAGCTGATAGAGTCACTCTTTCTGGTCAGAAGAGTTCAGGAACAGCTCTAGCTTTGGGGAATGTGTCTTGTTTTTCCTCAAAGACTTTCTTATTAAATTTCTCTGTAAAACTACACATACACATAAAATGACAAGAAAATGTTCATACTACTTTCGCTGTATAAATGCAAAATTACATAAAGCAAATGTTAATCAATTTTTTTTATCCAAGTTACCCCAGAGATAATTAATGTCAACACTTTAGTATATGTTTTCCATGCTTTTCCCACAAAGAGCATAAACACATGTACAGAGTTGGTTTGGCTCTTTTAAATTAAAAGAAATGAAATTATATCATGCACATTACAAATATCTTTTCTCACTTAACAATATACCACTGATATATTTCCATATCAGTAGCTGTAGATAGAACTTATTTTTTCAGTATATCCTGATTTGGAATATGTTCTACAAAATTTATCCAACTATTGTGTTATTCTATTCTATTATTGATGGACATTCAAGTTATTTGCATTTATTTGCTACAGAAAACAATGTGATTTCACTTCATTTAACTCAGAATGGTATGTAAATTATACTTCAATAAAGCTGTTATAAAGTGTGTGTGTGTGTGTGTGTGTGTGTGTGTGTGTGTGTGTGTGTATTCTTTATCAATGAATCTATCCTCAGAGCTTAATGATGTGCTTGGCACATGGTATCAACTAAATAAATGTTCACTTAATTTCACTTTGTAACATAGATTTAGAACATTGACCTAAGTAGTGAGTAATTCATGAGAAGTAGATTCCAAGGCATTTACGAAACTTCAAATTCTTAGCACCACTTTTATCAGTCAAGTTTTGACAGGAAACAGATTAAACAGGGTGATAGAGGTGAGTTTAATGAATGGACTAATGATGAGGGTAAGAGTTGATTTAAGGGAAATCAATTCAGAATAGTGAAGTAGCCCAGGGCTAGCAGGGAGCCTTACCTTACCCCTGAGCCTGCAGGTGAAGGAGTGGGAGCCAACACTGGAATCCAGAGAAGGGGCTACATCTGGTGGAGAAGGTAACTGCCTGGAACAGTGAAGTGGCTTCAACAGAGGAACCTGGCCCCTAACTATCCATGGCTGGCCAAGGAAGAGTTCTAGGGAGATAAATGTCCCAACCTCATTCTTCTCCTGTTCTTTTCTCTCCTGTTGCTGCTTTCCACTGGACAATACTAACTGGAGAGAAAGGAAACCCAAAGATGTTGTTGACAAAGGTCAGTCTTTTTGGCCCCTGAGTAAGATGGAAAAGTATAGAGAATATTCACTATACCCAGATGGGCTATAAAATAAGTCATCCCAGAAAAGAACTCCATTCTACCTTGGTGAGACTGATAATGAATGACATTGTATGATTCAATTACCTCAGCAACACACTCTGCAACAGGATTTGTACCAGGTACCAGGAAGAATTGAAAGAGGAATTAGACATAACCCTCAAGGATCTCACCATCTCCTGGAAGACAGAGGCAGGTAAGCAGATGTTTGCAGTGTACTGTGTAAATTGAGTACTGGAGCCATGAATGGGCAGTAGAGTGTAGAAGTTATGTGCTTGTTTGAAATATGTTTTTATCGCCTACCACATCTGTGGCCTTTAGCCAGTCATTTAACTTCATATGTAGAATAATAACTGTAGCAGATTATAGTTTCTCAAAATGGCACAAAACAATTCCCATCCCACATGTGACATGATATTGCCATCTAAGCCCCCCAGAAAAGGGTGGAATTAACTTTTCTGCCCCCTTGAATCTGACAGTGTCCTGGGACTGCTTTGACCAACAGAATATGGTAGGAGTAACACTGCCAGTTCTAGATATAGCCCACATTCATTTGGTCTGACAAATTTCATGTCTAGCTTTCTTGAATACTGTATGATTGCAGTCAATGATGAACATGGAGTTCATGTTAACCATCTGGCTAACCTCAGTAGAGCCTAGATCTATAAAAAACCTAAGTTGGACAAGGCTGGTAATAGAATACAAAAATATAAGAGGGTAAGAATGGAAAAATTTAGGAGTCTGATGGTTACAGATAGTCACTTCTGTCATAACACCTCCCAGAATAGCAGACAAAGGTACTGCCTTCTAAATATTTAGTGGAAAATGCAAAGTAAGTCTACATTTCGGCTCAGACTTTGAGACAGGTAGACAATCAAGGTGGTTGCAATCTTTAATGGATTTGTTGTTCCTATTGCTAACTGACATTCCCCCTATTTGTGGCTTTGGAAAATTCAATCTCTCTGGGCTTTAGTTTCTTCATTGATAAAACTGGGATAATGTAAAAACTTACCTCATAGGATGATTGTGAAAATTCTTGAAGCATTGTATGTGGTGGCTTAGCACAATGCTGGCTGATATAGACCACTCAACAAAGGTTTACCAATTGCTATAGACTCAACATTTGTGTCCCCTCAATATTCAGATGCTGAAACCTAACCCCCAATGTGATGGTATTTAGAGCGGGGCCTTTGGGAGGTGATTAGGTAATGAGGGTGAAGCTCTCATGATATGGGATTAGTTCCCTTATAAAAGAGACCACAGAGAATTTCTTAGGTCGTTCTACCATGTGAAGACAGAGCAAGAAGGCTGTCTATGAACTCAGAAGCAGGTTCCCACCAGACACTGAATCTGCTGGTGCCTTGATCTTGGGCTTCGCAACTTCCAGAATTGTGAGAAATAAATTTCTGTTGTTTAAGCACCCTCCCACCCCTGCCAATCCATGGTATTTTGCTATGACAGCCTGAATGGACTTAGACATAATTGAGGCTATTAATTATTATTGATAAACATTAAATCAGTGCTCAACTCCAGGGGAAGTTAGGCTAATTTTGTAAACTTCCAATTTAGAGTTTCAGCATCAAAATATACATTCAGAAAAGTTCCCACCTGTTGTTGGGACTATGGCATTCCCATCTCTTTAATGCAAGAAGTTTCCTCTGAGATGTGAGTTGGGAAAATAATGGCTCGTAAAGGATATTTTTGTCTTTGCCTGCTCAGAGATCTGCCAATGACTGGGTTGGGTCCTGAAATTTAGAGAGGAGATTGATTCTGAAACTCTCTCTAGAAGGTCAGTTCAGCTGCCCCTACCACTTAAATAATCATAGACTATTTACCTAACCCTTCTGAGCTTCAGTTTACTTATTTGTAGAATGAAACTATAATAGGTTTATAGGAAGATTACACAAAACTAAATATACAAAGCACCTAGTATAGTGCCTGGAGAAGGTGATCTATATACATTAGTTCCTGCTCTCCTTGTATTCATATCCAACCACTGTGAGTATTCACTGTAAACAGCTCACAACTGCTTGCCCTTTTCCCAGGCAAGAAAAGCCACCTAGCCTAGAAGGGTACATACCACTGGAGCCCATGACTGAGGGATATGGGAGTACAAAAGATTGACCTTGGCTTTAATGTGGGATTACTCTGAG
The DNA here is from genome assembly GCF_022079265.1 of Lynx rufus. Taxonomy (NCBI): domain Eukaryota; kingdom Metazoa; phylum Chordata; class Mammalia; order Carnivora; family Felidae; genus Lynx; species Lynx rufus. The sequence goes on along the minus strand of NW_025814826.1, from coordinate 48,759,986 downwards.
GAGCAATTTATGTTCCAGAGGGCCACCATGGGTAAGGCCAAGACTAGACTTTATGCAATATTCTTGCTTCTTCCCTTGCTTCCTTAGAGGTTCTTCCTGAAGACTAATCCTTCTATACATCACAATTACTGGCCACCCCAATTCCTGCTTCTAAGAGATCCAGACATTAGATACTTAACGAAGGGCCCAAGCTAAAATAATTATCCTCAAAGTCTTTGACAACAATTCCTGTAGAAACTACCTAAATGTCTTTTTCTATCTTGAATCTAAGAATTCCTCCATTCTGACGTGGTCTCAGGAAATTTGCTTGATTACTAGGGACCTTTCACCCAAAGAATGCCAGTCTCCTATTGTTTAAATGATTGACCTCTACAGGGTTGATACCTCTGTGCCCCTCTTTGAATGCCATTTTACTTCTACCCTTCTACAGTTTTTCAGAAAAGTGGAGATTATGTGGAACCCAGAAAGGTTGTGTGAGATTTCTTTATGTGGATGAGCCTGTTTTTGAAATTGGTAGATTTCTAGAGGCAAATATTTTCAGACTAACCTGGTTGATATATTTGCATGGTTATTTATTTATTTATTTATTTTATTTTTTATTTTTGGTTTCTCATAAAGCAAGTTCTGGAGGCTGGTAACTGGAAGAGGAATAAAGACTTTTGTGAGAAAACATTGGGTTTAAAAACTATTCCATGTGGTTCAAAACACGTTTCAGACACTCAGTGGGAAAAAAGTGTGGACTTAATCATAATAGTGTGATTTGAAAAAAAGTTCCTATCAGAAGACTCCAGTGTATAGCTGGGGATTGTGAGGCATAACCTTGAATGTTGCCGTGCAATGATTGTTCTCACTAGGAAGCTTCAAAAGAGAGCACAGGTTGACTAAAAGAGGGTCGATGATTATGGGGAAATAGCATATGGTGGAGGGGTATTTAAAAGGGTTGGAAGTGTTGCTCTGGACATTTAATAAGGAAATGGCTATGAATGGGTACAAATATTATCAACAATCAAGTAGCATCTAGTATAGCTCTGGTAGTAGGAATTTTAGTAGAGCTAAATACATTGATTCTGTCATACGTGTGTTCAAAACTCTAAAGTGCCTTTTATGTACTGGGTATACAAGGACAAATAAGACTTAGTGAAATTTCTGTACTCAAGGCCAGCTGTAAGAATGGAACCTAGCTTATTCCACTTACCATAATGTCCTCAATGTTCATCCATGTTATTGCATATGGCAGAATCATATTCTTCTTTTTTATGGCTGAATACCACCCCCCCCCACCACACACACACATTCACTTTCTTTACCCATTCATCCATCAATGGATTTAGGTTGTTTCAAATTATATGAGGTAGCTAAAATAGTCAAACTCATAGAAACAGAAAAGAGAATGGTGGTTGCCAGGTGCTAGGGGCAGGGAGAAATGGGCAGTTCTTGTTCAACTGGTACAAAGTTTCGGTTATACAAGATGAATAAGTTCTAGAGATCTGCTGTATGACCTTGTGCTTATGGATAATATTGTACTGTACACTTAAAGATTTAAGAAGGTAGCCTCAAAAAAGAATTGAACCCAGGAGCATCTTGATCTTGGATTTAACAAGAAAGGGAAATGAAAATTTGAGAGAATAAGGGTTCTATGGTTCTAAGAAAAGGCCAGGTTAGAAGACCAGTGAAGCCAGAAGACGGTTAAATATGAGAAAATAAGAAGAAATGAGTGCCTCTGGTGACACTAAGCACAGAGCAGGAAGATATGTCAAGATAGGACATTAGGGACAGAGAAGGCAATTTCACAGCTTGCTACGATGAATACGAACAATTAAACTTCAGGAAGCCTCTCTAACTTTTTGGGCATATATGTTTTCTAAAACTTTTTCTTTCTCTATCTCATATATCCAAAATTTTGTGTGAGCTCATCAGTTTTACCCCCTCTCCTGCCTAGTGAGGACCGTTCCATCCTAGTCAATCTGATTCTTTTTTTAAAGCATACTTATGAAAGTAAGAAGAGAGGGAGACAGGACTGGAGGGTTGGAAAAAACTGGAAAAGAGTAATTCTTCAAGCTCTCCTTTGTTGTGGAGAATCTGAGGGATAGGTCAGGCAGAAAGTGAAACTCCAAAGAAAATATCAGTGAAGCTAGGCCAACATGCATATTAAAGAGCTAAGAGAGACAGAAGGAGGAGAAAAAAACCTGGCAAAATGACAGGAAGAGAAAGAAAGAAAGAAAGAAAGAAAGAAAGAAAGAAAGAAAGAAAGAAAGAAAGAAAGAAAGAGGGAGAGAGAGACAGTTGGGAATAATTATAGGATGGGAGAATAAAAAAAAGGAAAAGGGATTTTAAAAAATTTGCCTTGTGGGGCACCTGGGTTGCTCAGTCCATTAAGCATCTCACTCTTCACATCTTCTCAGGTCATGATATCACGGGTTCCTGAGTCTAAGCCCTGTGTCGGGCTCTGCACTGACAGTGTGGAGCCTGCTTGGGATTCTGTCTCCCTCCAACTCTAGCTCTTTGCCCCTCCCCCACTCATTTGGTCTCTCTCTCAAAAAAAATTTGCCTTGCATTATTGACAAAATTTCTCTATAATGTTTTTTATAATGGAACTATTGCTTTGATTGCCACATTTAGCTGAGACTGGACCATGTTGAGACTCATTCAAGATGCAGAAGTTCTATAGTTGAATAGAACTTCAAATTGATCCATTGAGGATCAAAAATTAACTGTAATCATCTCCCAGTTTGCATGTGCAAACTGGGGATAGCTACCATTAACTGATTTGCCCATGTCACAATACTAGTAAGTGATGGACTCAAGGACTGAACTCCAATTTTTTGGATTCCATAGGCTTTGAGTTTTCTGCTGTTTAAAAATGTAATGACTCCAAAAGAGAATTTATTTCAAGGAATAATAGCCTCGTATGTGTGAGCAGCACACAGCTCACCAAAGTTGGACGAAACAAACAAATGTCAAGCCTGCAGATGTATGGGTGATGGTATCTTGTCAGATAATAGGCTAATGAAGAAATCAGAAGCCAGATTCACAGAGCATTTATCCAACTCTCATCACATTATCACCACATACTCAAATAAATATTCATTCCTGAATGAAAATGAGTTAAAATCCTGAAGTTGATAGATGCTCCAAAGGAAGAGAATGGTTTGGGAAGATGGCATGAATTCACCAACGGTGGGATTATTAGGCAATGGTGGGAGAATAGGTTTTTCATTCTGCCAAATAAATGGTGTGAGTGGGAGAACAGCAGGAGAAACTGTTTTATAGACTTGTCATAATTTCTCTGAATCTTCCAAACTTTCTGTAATGATATTACATTATTTTTTTACTTTTAAAACTATCTTTTAGATGAAAGCAATCACTTGGGTTCCAGAAGCCAAGTCTTAATTCTGTTCTGTCTTGAAAATTACCTATTTGTAGTTTGGGTTTCTCGATCTGTAAACTAAAACTTATGATAGTATCATCCTCTTAAGATCATTATGTGGTGTTATTTATTATTTAATTTAGGTAAATTATGTGTAAAGGACTTTGTAAACAAAAAAAAAACCATTTCTATGAATGCTAGTTTTACTAGTAATGAAAGAAATTTTGTGTTCATAAAATATTGTAAATATTTTTCATATTTCGTAATTCTCATCCTTGTTCTAATGCCTAATATTCTACCAAACTGATGTATCATAAGTAAGTTAGTATGTGAAATTCAGTGACTTGACCCAGGTAGTGTTGGCACCAGGATTTGAACATGATTCTGCCTGACCTCAAAACTTATGCCATTAATACAATATTGCCTAGAAATGGAAATAACTGTGCTGCAGTTACCCCAAGTCTCTATCTCTGAACTATAAGGAAAATAAGGACAGAAAGGTAACTCTGCAAGGCTAGGGCTTAAATCTAGAACTGCCAATGTTCTCAGCTAGGAAAAGAGTATTCACATGTGTTGGGTGTGAGAAAGAATAAAAGGTATAAAAATAAGTTTTGCCTGGAACAGCTGACCAAGGGAGAAGGCACAAAGAGTAGTCCTCATTGGGGAGTCAAAGCTTCAGTGCATTTGCAGCTCAAGGTTGAGGGAGCCGCCCCTTAGACAAACACAGGGTTGGGGCAGAGTGATGCTGTCTTGTTCACGCCAGACCTGCTCTGGAGAGCCACGCGCTCACCTGGGCTCTGTGGTCAGCGATGTGGAACACCTTTGAAATAACATTTGTTCCCCTTCAACTGTTATTCTGTTATTCCTAGGAATTGGTTTCTTTCCCCCTCCCAGAAAGCCACAGCATTGGGTATTACTCTTCAATAATACAGACTAACTTGGCAATGGAATAGGACAGATTGCTGTTACAGATTCAATATGAAAGAGTTATAAAATAACCCTTCAGCTTTTTGAGGAAACTGATCTTCAAACTTGGTCTGCCCTCCAAAGAGAAAGAAAAATGTCATGTCCTCGGAAAGTTAGATTTATTTTCCTTCTCCAGATTGTGTTTAGAAGCTGTGGGCCAACCTTTCATTCAGCAAATACCCAATGTTACTGGAGTAGGATGCCCAGAGCCACAGTAACTGGAATGTATTGGCTTGCCACCTTTCTTCCTTACAGTTCTCTGACATGTCCCCAGCTCCACCCTCTTGCCCACGTGGCACCTGTAAGGAGGCCCAGGCACAGCCATCTTGGTCACTTTCATGGAGCTATGAGTCAAATGATCAGCAACGTTTATTTAGTTAGTGCACATTGAATGCAGAGTGCTCTGTTAGGCTCACCGTGGCAAGTGGGAGCAACTCAAGGAAGATTATCAAACTGCACTGAGGATAGAAAAATAAATACAATACCATCCCTGTTCTTAGGGAGCACACAGTCCATTGATGAATTACATAATCAAATGCTTATACAGAAACCAGGCAGGTAAGGTCAGTGAGGGAAGAAAGCCATGTGGGGACTGTGGGATTTTGGAGAACAATTTCTTTATGTAAAGGGGCATCCACAACTCAACTCCAAAAATGGTTGCTATTTTGGAGGATGGAACAGTGTGGCCTGATGTTTTAAAAGATACTAAAAATCCAATTTTTTAAAAAAAATTATGGAAAATCCCCAGATTTTTAATGTTGTCAACGAACCTAAGGTGTGATTTTAAAGGGTTGTTTGGGTAAAAATAAAATACACATACAGGTTGCATACAGTGTGTGGGAAATCATTTTGTGACCTCCAAGGGAAGATAGGTAAGAATAGTGATCCTTTGCTGTCCTGCCCACTGCTCCCTTGCAGTTTCTTCAATAAACTTTTTTCCTTTCTTTTTAAAAAATGTATTTAAATCCAAGTGAGTTAACATGTGTTTAGTTTAGTTAGTTAACATAGTGTAATAATGATTTCCGGAATAGAATTTAGTGATTCATCACTTACGTATGACACTCAGTGCTCATCCCAGCAAGTGCCCTCCTTAATGCCCATCACCCACTCAGCCCATCCCCCTCCCCTCCAGCAACCCTCAGTTTGTTCTCTGTTTGTAAGAGTCTCTAATGATTTGCCTCCCTCTCTGTTTTAAAAACAAAATACATACATACATACATACATACATAAACAAACTTTTATCCCTTTCAGAGGAAAAAAAAGTGATCCTACACCAGTTTGACAGGTGTTATGATAGGGAAGGTCCAGATGCTGTGCGAGCAGAAGCAGGCCCTAGTCCTGGTACAGGAAGTCAAGATGGGCTTTCTGGAGGAGGTGGCATGTGTGTGAACTGTGCCTGCACAGTCCTGGCTGGTGAGAAGAAGGTGTAGTACATTGTGAGTTCCTGGCTAAGGAGACTACACGTCCAAGGGCAAGGCTGTGCCTGAGGGAGGATTTGCTGGGGTATCTGGACGTGATTTAGAGGAAATGAGGCCTGCGTACAAGTTAGGAAGCATTGAGAAATGAAGCTTGTGAACCAAGCTGGCACCAGATTACAAAGGGCCTTGAACATCCTGCTAAGGATTTTGCACTTTATTCTGCAGCATTAGGATTTTTTTTTAAAGTAAGTTTAAGCAGAGGGTTAGCATAATCAGATTTGAGGTTTAGAAAGGCTCTGCTGATGGAAAAAAGGCAAAAGTGGGTACGTTTGGTGTTTCCTTGGAGGCTCTTTCAGTGATTTGAATGAGACGTGATGAAGTATACCAGTGGCAACAGAAATACAGAAGAGAGATTGAAATGATTGATGTTTAGAAGGTGACTTCAATTGGGGCTTGATGAGAAAGAGGAAGGTGAGAGATGAGTCCAGAAAGACTCCCAGGTGTCTGGCTTGGGGGACTAAGCTGGCTGTGTCCCCAAAGAAGGGAAGAGGTACAAGAGACATAGTTTTGTGTTGGAAACTCAGGAATTCAGTTTCAGACAGGCTGAGTTTGAGGTGAGCAGGTAGAGGCTCGCACTGGTGGTATCACCTAGAGGACCCGGCTTGAGAAGGGAGCTCTAGGCGGAAGGTGTAGACTTGGATTCCTTGGCTCTATTGGTTAATACAGGAGGGGGAGGAAGGATGTATGATGACTCCGAGGATAGAAGATTGAACCTGGTGAACACAGCACCTGGGGAGGGCAGGTCAAAGTGGAGGCATCTGAAAGAGGCAGCCATTGAGGCAGTCGGAGGAACAGGGGCAGGGATGCTCTGCTGGCTAACCGACCGGAGAGAGACTTAAGGAGAAAGTGGTACCTGCAGCCGAATGCCATTAAAAGGCCAGTGTGTGGAGAATGATAAGTATTTGTCTAACGGATTTAACCTCAGGATGGTCATAGTTGATCTTAGCGGTGGCAACTTTAGGGACGATGGGGGAAGAAGCTGGCTGAACACCGAGGAAAGTGGACGGAGGTGAGAAAGTGGACCAGGGAGTTCTGAATGCCCTTGTGAAGGTAGTTTGGCTGTAAAGGGGACGAGAGATAAAGGACAATAATGGAAGGACCTTATGTGGTAAAGGGAGGAATATATAAGCTGAAGATGCTTAGCAGTGCTGGCGTGTTAACAAAAGAGCTAATACGGATCCAGATCAGGGACTCAGCTACTGAAGAGAGGGGCGTGGCTGGTACTGTGAGTGGCACAAAATGGGTGACCGGATGGCTCTGTAGCAAATTTCATCCACTGCCTCTTGTCTGCCCTGCCGCCACCGCCCCCCACTCCTGGTGCCGTGGTCACCTTGCTTTGCGCTTTTCGCTCAGCTCCTGCTTCTTGCCCCTTTTGGTCTTATGACATAGTTGCTGGCATAATCTTTAGACAACTTCTCTGGTTGTGGGGTGTCTAGGAGTGGCTTACCAAGGACCAGGAGCAGAAGACACCACTTTTCTATTTCCATACACAGGACTGCTACTTAGGAACTAAGAATAAGCAGGACCTATACAAAGTTGATTTTGTGTGCCCCTTAATAAAAAAATACTAATAAATAAGCCACAGGGATGAAAAGTACAGCCTAGGGAATATAGTCAATAATATAAAATAATATAAAATCATGGTGTACAGAGGGGTGCCTGGGTGGCTCAGTCAATTAAGCATCAGACTATTGATTTCAGCCCAGGTCATGACCTCACGGTTTGTGAGCTCAAGCCCCACGGCCAGCTCTGGACTGACGGTGCAGAGCCTGCTTGGGATTCTCTGTCTCCCTCTCTCTCTGCTTCCCTCTCTCTCTCTCTCTCTCAAAAATAAAAAGATAAACATTAATAATAATAATAATGATGATGTACAGTGATGGATGGCTACTCTACTTAGCATGGTGAGCATTGTGTAATGTACGGAATTGTTGAATCTATATATTGCACCTGAAACTGACATAAAATTGTGTGTCAGCTATACATCAATAATAATAATTTTAAAAAAGCATACTAAGAGTTTTCTATTTTTCCCAGAAGCAAAAAGTCAATACACGCAGTGGGAGTCGCTGATAACCTGGCAGGGATAACAGTAAACGTGTCCCTCGGCTGCCATTATTACTTTAATTAAATAGCAAATTGAAATGTAAATTTTGTGTCCCATTTTTTGTAAGTGACCAGTGTTCCCTAAAGGAAGAAGAAAGCAGAGAAGCTCATGATTTGGTCAGGGACTGAGACCTGAATCAGCAATATCCATCATGATTTTTTATAGCTGGTGTTCACAGCTCAGGATCTCTGTTTGGGTTGATTTTATGCTAAACATTTCAACTGCTGCCAATGCCCACACGCTTCTCATCCCCCACCCCTAAGCTCCCATTTCCAGCCTAACTCAGACTGGATACCGGAATCTTAATGAAATTTTTATCAAAGCATGACCCCGAAAGCCCAGGCACAATGAAGAAGGCACCTATGGAGACTCAGGCTGAGAAGGACGCTCACTTGGATGAGGGCAGCTTAGTGTGGGAAGTCAGAATCCAGATGCAATGGGGAGGGTGTCTGCATGGGAGACTGCTGGGGAACGTCAACGCCTCATTGGATGGGAGGGCAACTATCTGAGGGAGGGGTTGCTGGGACTATGGAAGATTTGTTACATAAAATGGGATTAATCATGTCAGTAAATATATTAAAGATAATGAGAGCAAGACTTCTCTGTCAGAAAAAGGAGTTACAAATATGGAAAGAAAGAATACCCAAATTAACTTGATGGTGTTGAACTGGACTTGGAAGTATAATTGTGAACTCATGGTATTCAGTACATAGGTATATAGAAATACAGTGGCTGTACATGTGCGTATACGTGCGTGTGCGTGTGTGTGTGTGTGTGTGTGTGCATGTATCTGTTCCTTGTTTTTTTGTTTTTTAATTTTTTTTAACGTTTATTTATTTTTGAGACAGAGAGAGACAGAGCATGAACAGGGGAGGAGCAGAGAGAGAGGGAGACACAGAATCCAAAACAGGCTCCAGGCTCTGAGCTGTCAGCACAGAGCCCGACGCGGGGCTCGAACTTACGGACTGTGAGATCATGACCTGAGCCGAAGTCAGACGCTTAACCAACCAAGCCACCCAGGCGCCCCAGTGTTCCTTGTTTCTGTTCACTGAGAGGGCCTGGGAACAGGGACATCCCTATAGTGGGAGGCATGCCTAGCACTTAGATCTTGGCTTTTTTTTCTTAAATGTTTATTTATTTTGAGAGAGAAAGAGAGAGGGGGAGAGAGAGACAGAGAGAGAGAGAACCCCAAGCAGGCTCTGCTCTATCAGCAAGGAGCCTGAGGTCGGGCTCGATCCCATGAGCACGTGAGATCATGACCTGACCTGAAATCAAGAGTTGAGCATGTAACTCACTAAGCCACCCAGGTGCCCCAAGATCTTGGCTTCTAAATTATGTTCTCCACTAAAAAGAACCAGGGCTCCTCAGAGAAGTGGCTAATTCCAAGTCCAGGGCAGGAAAAATGCAACATGAGCCTAGAACATCTGCAAGGAAGCAAGGGAATGCTTAAACAGGGATGGAGATTTGTCAAAGGAAGTAGCAGCCAGTCTGAAGTGCTTCCTGCCAAGAACACAGAGATGACAGTAATGGGTGGTAAATAGGTGGTAAATAAATAGGTGGTAATGGATAAATTTGAGTAAATTAAGAAACTACACTCCATATAAATATATATAAATATATCTGTAGATGGATATATATAGATATATAGATTCATTTTTATATATAATTTATATATAGATAGATATAAATAAATACATGAATAAATTGAAAGTTTGCTGAGGAATGCAACATTTACATGGCTTCCAACCACTTTCTCCCAAAACATTTATTAATTTCAAAGGTAAAAGAATTACTTAGCAGAAAGGTCTGGAAGACATCATTCCAAATAAGGACTAAAGGGAATGCCATCACTAGCAGGACAAATGGAAATCATGTGTCACTTGATTAGATACAATGAAAACAAATTCTCAACATTACATTTGGGGTATCCCTGCCCACAGTGGGTAACTTGAATCTAATCATGAGGATACTTTAGTAGAAAGACCTAAACTGAGAGCTATTATACAACTTAACTTGCCTGTAATCTCCAAAAGAAACAAGGTCATGAAAGCCAGAAAAAAAGGAGAGAAGTTGAGATCAGAGAAACTGTTAAGACTGATCAGAGAAACTGGAGAGACTTGATAACTAATGTAATAAGGGATTTCTTTCAGTATAGACGGTATTATCAGGACAACTGGTGGAGGTTAAGAGAAGCTGGAAGAGTGATGGTGGGAAGGTGTCAGTGTTAATTCCTGATTTTGATGGTTGCACTGTGGTCATGTACATGTCCCTGTTTGTAAGATATGTACCCCGGGGAGGTTAGGACATCATAGTTGCAACTGAATCTTAAATAAAGTTTCAACTTAAATCTTAAATCTAAATCTTAAATCATTAAAAAATCTCTTTGCACTGTATTTGCTATTTTTCTGTAAGTTTGTGATTACTCCAAAAGGAAAACAGTATATAGATATAGTGTGTGTGTGTATCTATCTATCTATCTATCTGACTTTATTTTTTAAAAACAGTTTTAAATTCACAGTAAAATTGAGGAGAAGGTACAGAAATTTCCCATATACCCCCTGCCCCACATACAAACAATTTCTCCCATTGTACTCCCTGCCAGAGCACTACATTTGTTACAATAGATCAACCTGGTGCTGTACATTCTATGGGTTTGGACAAATGTGTAATGATGTTATCCGTCATTATCATTTCATGCAGAGAGCTTTCACTGCCCTAAAAATCCTCTGTGTTCTGTGTAGTCATCTCTTTCCCCATTCCAACCTCTGGCAGCACTAATCATTTTACTGTCTCCATAGTTCTGCCTTTTCCGGAATGTCGTATAGTTGGAATCACACAGTATGTAGCCCTTTCAGACTGACTTCTCTCACTTAGTGATATGCATTTAAATTTCCACCCTGTCGTTTCATGGCTTGATAGCTCTCCTCCCCCGCCATTTTTAAGCGCTGAATAATGGCCCCTTGTCTGGATATACCACCTCCAATCACTTTATCCATCAGCGAACTGAAGGACGTCTTGACTGCTTCCAAGTTTTGGCAATTACGAACAAAACTGTCATAAACACCCATGTGCAGGTTTTTGTGTGTGTTTGTGTATATCAATTAGAGGTAGATGTATAGATCAAACCTGTTTAAATCCAATCACTGGATCAGGAGACATGAAATCCTAGCCTTTTCCTTAGTTAGATTCATCGTACTCAATAGGTTTCCAGGCAGGGCTACTAATATAATGTGCATTCACCTCATGACACAAATATGCTCATTTTTTTCAGATGAGGAGACTAATTCCCAGATGGTTTCAACAATGTGTTTTCCAGGTTTCTGGCCCCCTGACACCTAAAGCCAGCATCCTTTCTCCATGTCAGATTCATCTCTTCCCCTTTCGACACCTACAATGCTAATGGCCCAAGTAAAACTCTCAAAGTCAACATTTTCCATGTCTTCTTTTCCTATTTTTTTTCCTCAGCTAGATTTTTCCCTGTCAATGGCTTACTGGACTTGGTGCTCCCCTGGGGATACTTGTTTGAGGTTTTAGAGGTGTGGATGATGGCGTGCTTGGATTAACTCTTTGGATGTACTGCCCAGTCTCATTTCAGGTCAATTTAACAGACTCTTTGGATAACACAGCAGGATTTGGCCTCGGGTACTTCCATGCATAGAGTGCAAATGGCATGAACTTCAAAGTTAGCTCTTTCATGGTGCCAGTGCCATGAGTACTGATCATTTATTTGAGCTTTGACAGTTGTAAATTAATCTCAAATATACATGGAGGCCAGAACTAGCTGGAGGTGTGGGAACAGAGTGCTTTTACCCTTGCTTCCTGAAAATTTAGAATATTTCCCATTTTCAGTGTTTAGAAGTTTAGGGTCAATTTGAAGGTTATATTTATTTTCACAGCTTTAAACAGACCTGAGCTTGTTCTGGGATCTTTTCCTTGATCAAGATAATGTTATTTTATTTATGTCCCATGTATTTTATCAGTATTTCTTTTTGATTCATTTTCCATTCTATAATCTTTTATTTTTATTTTTTAAAATTTTTACTTATTTATTTTAATGTTTATTTATTTATTTATTTTGGAGAGAGTGAAAGAGAGCGAGCGGACAAGCAGGGGAGGGGCAGTGAGGGAGGGAGAGAGAGAATCCCAAGCAGGCTCTGTACTGTCAGCTCAGAGCCTGATGTGGGGCTCGAACTCACAAACCATGAGATCATGACCTGAGCCAAAATCAAAAGTTGGATGCTTAACTGACTGAGCCACCCAGTGCCCCTATTATCTTTTTCAGGAGCAAACCTATTTTTGAGGTATAATTTACAGCCAGTAAACGCACCTTTGAAAATACAGTTTGATGAGGTTTTATAAATGTGAATACCCATATACACATCACTCCAGTTAAGATACAGGCTATTTCCACTAGCCTAGAAAGCTCCCTCATATCCTTTTGCAGCCATTTTCACTCTGTGTAGGGGGTTTCACCACTAAAATTTCTATCACCATTACTTTGGCCTGTTCTTGTAGTCCATATAAATCGAGTCATACAGCAAGTCCTCTTAGGTCTAGCTTCTTTTGCTTAGCATAATTTTTTGGAGATTCATCCATGCTTTTGCATCTATCAGTAGTTCATTATTACTCTTTTCTACCTTTAATTTTTTTTCTTAATGTTTGTTTTTTAAAGAGAGAGAGAGAGAGAGATTGAGCGTGTGTGTGTGTGTGTGTGTGTGTATGTGTGCATGAGTGGGGCAGCAAGCCCAATGCAGTGCTGGAACTCACAAACCAACCATGAGATCATGACCTGAGCCCAAATGGGATGCTCAACTGACTGTTGAGAGGTGCTTCACCTAGGCACCTCTGTTTTCTACTTTTAATATAGCATTTCATTGTAAGTTTACATAATTTGTTCTTTAAAATTTTTATTCTGAAACAATTTAGACTTACAGAAAAGTGGCAATAATATTACAAAGAGTTCTTATAAACATCAGGGAAATTTCCTATTAACATCAAGGAAATACATGTGTTTCTACTAAGTCTTGTCTATATACATATATATATATATATATATATATATATATATATATTTGTATCTATCTATATGTACATAGAGCAGGTAAACACACAGATCCTAATATGAACACACACATCAGAACAAACATGAGGTCACTGTGGTATCTTTAACCTGAATCCAGCAGCATTCTGACAGTGAGAAACCTGATTCTCATTACCTACAACTTATTCACTAAATTGTTCATTCCTAACATACCTGTAAAGTACGTTCGGAATGGTTATCCATATTCCCCTGAAAAACAAATTCTCCAGCTAGAGTACAATGTCTGTATATAGTTTTTGTCTTTAGTTTTATAGTATACAGTCAAAACACGTTTGTTTGGGTTTTTTTGCTTTTTTTTTTTTTTTTTAAATAACAGATGTGTCCTCTCAGCCCCAAATACTTTTTTTTACAAAGATATTTAGGCCAGTTCATTTTTTCCCCATCCGCTTCAGTTGGGTGATATCCTTTATTTGTAATAAAGTTAGATTTACTTGTTACAGTTTGTATTTAATCTTGGTTTCTCTTCACTATCTTGATTGAGTTTTTAAATTTTGCATATGGTAACATTCACTCTTTGTGGGGCATAGTTTTAGGGATTTTTAGAAATGCATAAAGAGGTCCCGGGGTGACTCAGTTGGTTAAGCATCTGACTTCAGCTCAGGTCATGATCTCATATGTCTTGAGTTTGAGCCCTGCATGGATCTCTCTGTTGTCAGCACAGAACCTGCTTCAGATCTTCTGTCCCCCTCTCTCTGCCCCTCCCATGCGCTCTCTCTCTTTCTCTCTCTCTCAAAAATAAATAAACATTTAAAAAATGCATAAAGTCATGTACCTACTACCAGTAACATGCAGAACAGTTCCGTTACTTTTGGGTAGTGTTCCATTGAATAAATGGTATATTATTTTTAGCAGTATGTATAAAGCGTCTATGAACACGTGTGTGCAGGTTTTCATGTGAATATGTTTTCACATCCCTGGGATAAATGAGCAAGAGTGCAATTACTAGGTTGTGTCATTGTTAATGTGTTTAATTTTTAGGAGAAATTTCCACATGATTTTCCAGATTGACTGTACCATTTTACACCTCCACCAGCAATGTCTGAGTGACCCAGCTTCTCCACATCCCCAGTACTTGGTGTTATCGCTACTTTTTATGAGTCATTTTGACAGGAGTGTGGCAATATCCCACTGTGGTTTTAATTTAAATTTCCCTTATGGCTAATGTTGTTGAACATCTGCTTTTGTTTCAACTGTACGCTCTTGTTGCATGCTTTTTGCCTACTTTCAAATCGAGTTGCTTGTTTTTCAATGTTGGGTTTTTAGAATTTCTTTATATATCCTAGATAATAGTTCTTTGTCAGATCTGTGGTTTGCTCGTATTTTATCCCACATTATAGCTTGGCTTTTCATCCTCTTGTCAGGATCTTTTGCAAAGTAAATTGTTTTTAATTCTGAGAAAAAAAATCCAGTTTACCAGTTTCCTTTCATGGGTCATGTTTTTGCATCAAGGCTAGCCTTTGATCCTGAAGTTTTTCTCACACGGTTTTCTAAACGTTTCATAGTTTTACATTTACATCTAAGTTTGTGACCCATTTTGTGGTTTTTGTTTTTTTTCCTCTTAAGGTGTGAGGTTTAGGCTAAGGATTATCTTTTTGTCTGATGTCCACTTCGTCCAGCACCATTGTTAAAAGGCCATCTTTCCTCCACTGAATTGCCTTTCCACTTTTGCAAAAAGTTGGTTCTATATACCTACTCCTCTGCTGGTTCCACATGGTCTTGATTTCTGTATTTAATATTCTTGGTTTTCTAAATTGTTTTAGCTACTCTGTTTCCATTGCCTTCCTATATAATTTTTTGAGTAATCCTGTTTACATGTACAAAAAAAAAATCTTGCTTAGATGTTGATACCAATTACATTAAAATTTGGTGAGACTTGATATCTTTACTATATTGAGCCTTTCAATTCATGAACATGATATGTCTCTCTGTTACAGCAAATACTTGGTACCCAGGAAGAGACAAGCGACATGCACTTGGGGAATCAGGGAAGACTGTTTATTTTGCACTGGTGCCTGCCCAGTGGAGTCACCTCTGAAGGCTGAGCCCCGAGTCTTGGTATCGGCCTCTTTTTATGGGTGGGATTGCAGGGGCTCGAGAGAGAAAAAAAGGGGGGCACTTATCAGTTGTACTACAAGGGCAGTTGGCAGATGCAGGAGGCAAGCAAGATTACAGAAGCCAAAAGCATGTGAGGGGAGTATCCGACCTGGGACATCTGGCTGGCCTCTTTTATCTTGCTGTTCCCAGCTTTCCTTCTCATTTCAATTTATTTTATAGTTTTCAGAATACAGATCCAGACATGTTTTATTGGATTCACACCAAGCTTTACTTTATGTAAACAGTTTATAGCTACCTATTTTATATTCTGAGCTTGATCGTTCTGTGCTCCAAAGTCTTAGGGAATCTAAATTGTCTGTTGCTGGTAGCTTTTACCCATGGTGGCTTATTTTCTGTGCTTGGTGACCTTTGATTATAAGCTTATATATGGGCTGCTGTGAATTTGTGGGAATTAAGGGTGTTGCCCTCTAGAGATTATTTATATTTGCTTTGGCTCAAAAGCAAAAGCTGATTCCAACTTGGGATCTTCCATGATCCTTGGTAAGTGTAGGGTCTAAAGTTTATCTCCCTCTTTGGAATCCTCCTTCTGTTCTAAAGCTACTTTTCTTATTTACATTGAAAATATAGCTTTAAGGCAACCTTAGCTTTTGTCTTTACTTACTTGCCCGTCAATTATTTTGAGGCTATTCTACATTTCTTTTTTATTCTATAAAGGCAATCTTGGAAGTTTCCTTTTTTTTTTTTTTAACTTTATTTTTTTATTTTTAAAAATTTACATCCAAATTAGTATATAGTGAAGCAATGATTTCAAGAGTACATTCCTTAATGACCCTTACCCATTTAGCCCATCCCCCCTCCCACAACCCCTCCAGCAACCCTCAGTTTGTTCTCCATATTTATGAGTCTCTTTTTGTTTTGTCCCCCTCCCTGTTTTTATTTTTGTTTCCCTTCCTTTATGTTCATCTGTTTTGTCTCTTAAAGTCCTCATATGAGTGAAGTCATATGATTTTTGTCTTTCTCTGACTAATTTCACTGAGCATAATACCCTCCAGTTCCATCCACATAGTTGCAAATGGCAAGATTTCATTCTTTTTGATTGCCGAGTAATACTCCATTGTGTATGTGTATATATATATATATGTATACACATACATATATATATATACACATACATATATATATATATATATATATATATATATATATATATATCACATCTTCTTTATGCATTCATCCATCGATGGACATTTGGGCTCTTTCCATACTTTGCTATTGTTGATAGTGCTGCTATAAACATGGTGGTGCATGTGTCCCTTCGAAACAGCACACCTGTATCCCTTGGGTAAACGCCTAGAAGTGCAATTGCTGGGTCATAGGGTAGTTCTACTTTTAGGTTTTTGAGAAACCTCCATACTGTTTTCCAGAGTGGCTGCACCAGCTTGCATTCCCACCAACAATGCAAAAGAGATCCTCTTTCTCCACATCCTTGCCAACATCTGTTGTTGCCTGAGTTGTTAATGTTAGCCATTTTGACAGGTGTGAGGTGGTATCTCAGTGTGGTTTTGATTTGTATTCCCCTGATGATGAGTGATGTTGAGCATTTTTTCATGTGTCAGTTGGCCATCTGCATGTCTTCTTTGGAGAAGTGTCTCTTCATGTCTTTTGCCCATTTCTTCACTGGATTATTTGTTTTTTGGGTGTTGAGTTTGATAAGTTCTTTGTAGATTTTGGATACTAACCCTTTATCTAATACATCATTTGCAAATATCTTCTCCCATTCTGTTGGTTGCCTTTTAGTTTTGCTGATTGTTTCCTTTGCTGTGCAGAAGATTTTATTTTGATGAGGTCCCAGTAATTCATTTTTGCTTTTGTTTGCCTTCCCTCCAGAGACGTATTGAGTAAGAAATTGCTGCGGGCAAGATCAAAGAGGTGTTTGCCTGCTTTCTCCTTGAGGATTTTGATGGCTTCCTGTCTTACGTCGAGGTCTTTCATCCACTTTGAGTTTATTTTTGTGTATGGTGTAAGAAAGTGGTCCAGGTCCATTCTTCTGCATGTCCCTGTCCAGTTTTCTCAGCACCACTTGCTGAAGAGACTGTCTTTATTCCACTGGATATTCTTTCCTTCTTTGTCAAAGATTAGTTGCCCATATGTTTGTGGGTCCATTTCTGGGTTCTCTTTTCTATTCCATTGAGCTTCATGTCTGTTCTTGTGCCAGTACCATACTGTCTTGATGATTACAGCTTTGTAGTATAGCTTGAAGTCTGGGATTGTGATGTCTCCTGCTTTGGTTTTCTTTTTCAAGATTGCTTTGGCTATTTGGGGTCTTTTCTGGTTCCATACAAATTTTAGGATTATTTGTTCTAGCTCTGTGAAGAATGCTGGTGTTACTTTGACAGGGATCGCGTTGAATATGTAGATTGCTTTGGGTAGTATTGACATTTTAACAATATTTGTTCTTCCTATACAGGAGCATGGAATCTTTTTCCATTTCTTTGTGTCTTCTTCAATTTCTTTCATAAGCTTTCTATAGTTTTCAGTGTACAGATTTTTCACCTTTTGGTTAGATTTATTCCTAGGTATTTTATGGTTTTTGGTGCAACTGTAAATGGGATCGATTCCTTGATTTCTCTTTCTGTCGCTTCATTGTTGGTGTATAGGAATGCAACCGATTTCTGTGCATTGATTTTATATCCTGCAACTTTGCTGAATTCATGAATCAGTTCTAGCAGTTTTTTGGTGGAATCTTTTGGGTTTTCCATATAGAGTATCATGTCACCTGCAAAGAGTGAAAGTTTAATCTCCTCCTGGCCGATTTGGATGCCTTTTATTTCTTTGTGTTGTCTGATTGCAGAAGCTAAGACTTCCAATACTATGTTGAATAACAATGGTGAGAGTGGATATCCCTGTCTTGTTCCTGACCTTAAGGGGAAAGCTCTCAGTTTTTCCCCATTGAGGATGATATTAGTGTTGGGTCACTCATATATGGCTTTTATCATCTCAAGGTATGATCTTTCTATCCCTACTCTCTTGAGGGTTTTTATCAAGAATGGATGCTGTCTTTTGTCAAATGCTTTCTCTGCATCTATTGAGAGGATCATATGGTTCTTGTCCTTTCTTTTATTGATGTGATGAATCATATTAATTGTTTTGCGAATATTGAACCAGCCCTGCATCCCAGGTATAAATCCCACTTGGTCGTGGTGAATAATTTTTTTAATGTATTGTTGGAGCCGGTTGGCTAATATCTTGTTTAGGATTTTTGCATCCATGTTCATCAGGGAAATTGGTCTATAGTTCTCCTTTTTAGTGGGGGGTCTCTGTCTGGTTTTGGAATTAGGGTAATGCTGGCTTCATAGAAAGAGTTTGGAAGTTTCCCTTCCATTTCTATTTTTTGGAACAGTTTCAAGAGAATAGGTGTTAACTCTTCCTTAAATGTTTGGTAGAATTCCCCCTGGAAAGCTATCTGGCTCTGGACTCTTGTTTTTTGGCAGATTTTTGATTAATAATTCGATTTCTTTACTGGTTATGGGTCTGTTCAAATTTTCTATTTCTTCCTGTTTCAGTTTTGGTAGTGTATATGTTTCTAGGAACTTGTCCATTTCTTCCAGATTGCCCATTTTATTGGCATATAATTGCTCATAATATTCTCTTATTATTGTTTTTATTTCTGTTGTGTTGGTTGTGATTTCTCCTCTTTCATTCTTGATTTTACTTATTTGGGTCCTTTCCTTTTTCTTCTTGATAAAACTGGCTAGTGGCTTATCAATTTTGTTAATTCTTTCAAAGAACCAACTTCTGGTTTCATTGATCTGTTCTACTGTTTTTTTGGTTTCGATAGCATTATTTCTGCTCTAATCTTTATTATTTCCTGTCTTCTGCTGGTTTTGAGTTTTATTTGCTGTTCTTTTTCCACCTCCTTAAGGTGTTAGGTTAGGTTGTGTATCTGAGATCTTTCTTCCTTCTTTAGGAAGGCCTGGATTGCTATATACTTTCCTCTTATGACCACCTTTGCTGCGTCCCAAAGGTTTTGGGTTGTGGTGCTATCATTTTCATTGACTTTCATATACTTTTTAATTTCTTCTTTAACTGCTTGGTTAGCCCATTCATTCTTTAGTAGGATGTTCTTCATTCTCCAAGTATTTGCTAGATTTCCAAATTTTTTCTTGTGGTTGATTTCAAGTTTCATAGCATTGTGGTCTGAAAATATGCACGGTATGATCTCGATCTCTTTGTACTTACTTAGGGCTGATTTGTGTTCCAGTATATGGTCTATTCTGGAGAACGTTCCATGTGCACTGGAGAAGAATGTACATTCTGCTGCTTTAGGATGAAATGTTCTGAATATATCTGTTAAGTCCATCTGGTCCAATGAGTCATTCAAAGCCATCGTTTCCTTGTTGGTTTTTTTATTAGATGATCTGTCCATTGCTGTGAGTGGGGTGTTGAAGTCTCCTACTATTATGGTATTACTATTGATGAGTTTCTTGATGTTTGTGATTAATTGATTTATATATTTGGGTGCTCGCGCATTTGGCACATAAATGTTTACAATTGTTAGGTCTTCTTGGTCTATAGACCCCTTGATTATGATATAATGCTCTTCTGCATCTCTTGATACAGTCTTTATTTTAAAGTCTAGATTGTCTGATATAAGTATGGCTACTGCAACTTTCTTTTGTTGACCATTAGCATGATAGATGGTTCTCCATCCCCTTATTTTCAATCTGTAGGTATCTTTAGGTCTAACGTGGGTCTCTTGTAAACAGCATATAGATGGGTCTTATTTTCTTATCCATTCTGTTACCCTATGTCTTTTGATTGGAGCATTGAGTCCATTGATGTTTAGAGTGAGTACTGAAAGATATGAATTTATTGCCATTATGATGCTTGTACAGTTGGAGTTTCTGGTGGTGTTCTCTGGTCTTTTCTAACCTTTTGTTGCTTCTGGTATTTACATATATATATATATATATTTTTTTTTTTTTTCATCTTTTCTTCCCTCAGAGAGTCCCCCTTAAAATTTCTTGCAGGGCTGGTTTAGTGGTCACAAACTCCTTTAATTTTTGTTTGTCTGGGAAACTTTTTATCTCTCCTTCTATTTTGAATGATAGCCTTGCTGGATGAAGAATTCTTGGTTGCATATTTTTCTGATTCAGCACACTGAATATATCCTGCCACTCGTTTCTGGCCTGCCAAGTTTCTGTGGATAGGTCTGCTGCAAACCTGATCTGTCTTCCCTTGTAGGTTAGGGCCTTTTTTTTGCCTTGCTGCTTTCATGATTCTCTCCTTGCCTGAGTATTTTGTGAATTTGACTATGATATGCCTTGTTGATGGTCGGTTTTTGTTGAATCTAATGGGAGGCCTCTGTGCTTCCTGGATTTTGATGTCTGTGTCTTTCCCCAGGTTAGGAAAGTTTTCCACTATGATTTGCTTACATAACCCTTCTACCCCTATTTCTCTCTCTTCCTTCTCTGGGACCCCTATGATTCTGATGTTGTTCCTTTTTAATGAGTCACTGATTTCTCTAATTCTTAAATCGTGCTCTTTTGCCTTAATCTCCCTCTTTTTTTCTGCTTCATTATTCTCTATAAATTTGTCCTCTATATCGCTGATTCTCTGTTCTGCCTCGTCCATCCTTGCCGCTGCTGCATCCATCCATGATTGCAGCTTAGTTATAGCATATTTAATTTCATTCTGGCTATTTTTTACTTCTTTTAGCTCTGCAGAAAGGGATTCTAACCTATTCTCGACTCCAGCTAGTATTCTTATTATCATGATTCTAAATTCTGGTTCAGACATCTTGCTTGTGTCTGTGTTGGTTAAATCCCTGGCTGTCGTTTCTTCGTGCTCTTTCTTTTGGGGTGAATTCCTTCGTTTTGTCTTTTTGAAGGGAGAAAAGGAATTAATGAGGTAGAAAAATTGAAATTAAAAAATATTAAAATTAAAAACTAAACACACACACACACACAAATCGAATAGATGATGCTAGATCCTAGGTGTGTTTTGGTCTGGGTGTAGAAAGTGGTTTGACGGATTAGAGAAAACAAAACAAAACAAAACAAAACAAAACAAAATAAAAGGGGGGGAGAGAAAAAAAAGGAAATCGTTTGAGAATTTGAAAAAAATGAATATACTAAAGTAGACTAAAATACACAAAAGTAGAGAATATAGTGGAAAAAATTATAGAAAAATATTTTTAATAAAAATTAAGAAGACAAAAATATGATTTTTTTCATTTTCTGTATTTAAGAAAAAAGAAAAGAGAAAACGATAAAAAAAGAAAAAAGAAAAGAAAAAAAGAAATCATTTGAAAATTTGAAAAAGTGAATACACTGTAGTAGACTGAAATAAAATGATGGGAGTAAGATAGAATTTGAAAAAATTTACATAAAAGCAAAAAATATAGTAATAAGAAATTAAATAAAAATATTTTTAAAAGAAATTGAAAGTAAAAATGAAGTTTTTCTCTTTATTCATTCAAAAAAAAGAAAAGAGGAAAAAAAGAAAAAAGAAAAAGAAAAAAAAAGGAAATTGTTTGAAAATTTGAAAAGGTGAGTACACTGAAGCAGACTAAAATAAAATGATGGAAGTAAAGTAGAATTTGAAAAAATTTACACAAAAGTAAAAAATATAGTAATAAAAATTAAAGACAGATATTTTTAATAAAAATTGAAAATGAAAATGAGTTTTTTTCCCTTTCTGTATTCAAGAAAAAGAAAAGAATTGTAAAAGAGAAAAAGGAAAAAGAGAGAGAAAAAAAATTGAATAGATGAACCTGCTAACAGATTGAAGTAGGACTGAAATTGCTTCGTTTTCCCCTAGAGGTCAGTCCATGTAGCTCTTTATAGTCCATAAATGAAGCCGGGGTGAGGTTTGTGTTCTTGAAGAGCGAAGTTGGCCCAGTTGGGCAGGGCTCGGTGTAACATCTCTGCTCTCCCCTAGATGGCGCTGCTAGCCTACTGGGGTGGATTGTTGCGGTGCTCGTTGGTGCACATGCGCATGCGCGGGAGTGGTGAAAAATGGCGCCGCCCAGCCACCCAGTCTGTTCTCCCGGATCAGCAGTTGCGTACCGGTCCTCCGTCTTCAGCTCTCATTCACTCCCCGCTTTTCCACTCTCAGTGACCAGGCCCCAGGCAGTACCTTTCTCCTAAGTTTTGTCTCAGATGCGGCTGTTTTCCTCAGCCCCTTACTTCTGAAGGACTGCAGCTTTGACCCGCTCCGCCCCTCTGCAGGAGGGTCTCACTGAGCAATGGCTGAATGAGCAAATGCTGCTGGACCCTGCTGTTGTCGGTGCCCTGAGACTGCGGCCAGGTGCCAGCCTGCCCCCCACAAAAAAAAATCGCAAGACAGTGTAGCCTCAGCGTTTCAAGGACCACGGAAAATTGCAACACACATCTGGCACCAGGCTTCACCCTCAACAACCTTGCCCTAGCACCAGCGAATGTGGCTGCCTTCCGGGGTCTGCTGGGACCAGGTGGCTTCAACAGTCTCTACCAAATGTTCTTCCAGCAGTGGAACCGCTTTTCCCCATGTGGCCTGAGAACCTCCCAGACCCCACGCTGTTCCTGGGGATTCACCTTTCCCACCAGAGCACCGCCAGGTATGGAGCTGCGGAGTTGCAGCCTTTGCGCTCCCCTTGTCTACAGTGTTAATGGAATTTAAACCCTCTCCTTTCTCCTTTCTCCCTTTTTAGTTTAGTTCCTGCGGCTGTTTCCAATTTTCCACTTTCTCTCCAGCTGCTTTTGGGGAGGGGTGATTTTCCCGTATGCTCCCCCCTCCCCAGTCTCTGTCCTCTCTCTGCCCACAAAAGGGTTTTCTTACCTTTCGGGGCTTCTTGCTCCCCAAGTTCAGCTCTTCGTGTCACGTACCTGCTGAATTCTGTGGTTCAGGTTGTGCAGATTGTTGTGTTAATCCTCCAATCGGTTTTCTAGGTGTGTAGGATGGTTTACTGTTGGTCTGGCTGTATTTCATGGATGTGAGACACACAAAAAGCTTCCATGCTCTTCCGCCATCTTGGCTCCTCTCCGGAAGTTTCCTTTTCTTCATTCATTTTGAAAGCACATTTTGTACAGAATTTTTTTTTTTTTTTTTTTTTTTTTGTAGAAAATAGGCCTTAAATAGTTGAAATCCATGCCTCGTTCTTTTAAATTTCTAGATTGGCTTTCCTTTCCCCTAAGTTTGGCCAACTCTAGTGGATTCAACCCATTTGTTTCCAAATTCCTTCTTTGCTGCCTTATTTGCATATATATTCTATTATATTGCTCACCTCTTGCAAATGTAAGAAGCTATTTGCTTTTTATCTTTTTTTACTAAAGGTAAATATGAACCACCTCTTACTTTTTTTTGTATCTTTACACTCCAGTACAGTGCCTTACCTCTGACAAATGTTGGTTGAAATTTTTCTACCTTCCATATTTTCTATTAAAGTAGCTTGCACATAGTTGGAGATTTGGAGATGTTTGTTTCATGAAGAGTTTGCTAGAATTAGAGAAAAGTGGAGAGTTGAATTTCCTTCTTTGGAAACATTTGAAAGAGGACTGTGGAAAGATTTCTGAGTTGTATGAAGAATGGAGATATGGGTTAGGAAGCTGTCATGCTAATTTTCTTTGAAAAATCATGAATAGTTAAACAAATTGGGCCAGAAAAGAATTTTCATTTTCAAAACTGATTTTTGCCCTAAAGTAAATTACTTGAAAGATACAAACTATATGTAACTATAATGCTCCCTAGTGGCTATTTTCTGCCAAAGCAAATAACAGAATTCTAGCGTTCAACAAATAGATGTGTTGGATATTCTGAAATGCAAAGACTATATATATATTTTTCAAGTCTTTATTTAAATTCTAGTTAGTTAACAGACAGTTATAATATTTTTAAGTCAAAATTGCCCATGCAGAAATCTAAAAAAGTTTTCCTTTTTCTATAAAACATACCAATTACTCATAAAATAATATAATCTTGGCTGAAGAATAAAAACTCCTCCTTTAAAAAAAAAACCATTTTACATACTAAAATCTTTTCCTCCCAGCAACATATGGACATTTGGTCTCTGACAGTCAAAAAGTTGAATTACTCATGACTCCTGCTTCCAAAGAGATTAGAATTTTGTGAGGATACAGATATAAATAAAAACCATTGCTCACTGAGATAAATTCAATAGTATGGGTTTGCACAAAGGGAAGAGAGGGAGTAGATTGAGGATGGTCTAAAGAGAAAGTAATCTTTGATTTATGCTTTGAAGGGTAGGTTTGCATCTATTAGCTAGAGCAGTAGGAGAAGGGCATTCCAGGCAGATGACAGGCGTGGTACAAAAGCTTGGAGAGGAAAACATACCACCTACTCAGGCACTTCCTGGTAGGGGCTTGCACATAGGCTACATGTGGGACTCAAGCAGAAAATACTGGCAGGAGATGAGTACAGGAGTCAAACAATGCAAAAATAGTATAGTATAGTATAGTATAGTATAGTATGAAGGAATTTGGGTTAATGTGTCAGAAATGGAAGAGCACAGATTTTAATCTGGACAGTTTTAGTGAAAGATCTCTGGTACTAGTGTGAAGGAAGGATTGGAGAGGAATTAGTACAAATCTATTATAACAATCCAGTAAAAAAAATTATGAGATGCCTATCAAGAATGTTGCAGTAGTGATGGAGAGCAGGAGAAAAATTCCAGAGAGGCTTTGTTAGACAATTGAACAGACTTGGTGACCAACTGAATGCAGGAGATGGGAATAATGGTAAAAGCTGTTACCTGTCTGCATGGGGGAAATACAATTAATCCAGAGAAAAAAATTATAAAAGGAGAAGCAGACTGGGGCAGAGGTCAATGATAATAAGGATAATGAATTTATTTGGGGGTAAGTTCAGTATGAGACATCGACAACACATGTCAAGAGAGCTTTTACTAGGCATTTGGAGATAGGAATTTGGAGCTCAAGAGAGAGAGGTCTGGAGTGGTTCTACATTTGTGAGGGAATCTCCCACCCTTTGATTTGAGTGTAGGTAACTTAGTGATCACATCTAATGAGTGGAAAAGAATGGAATTGATAGTTTGTGTCTTCAGACCCCCAGGTTATAAAAGCATTGTGGATTTCTACTTGCTTTCTTCCTTGGATCTCTTGTTCTGGGGGAAGCCAGTTGCCACATTATAAGGACGCTCACCTATAATGAAATCCACATGGCAAAGCAGTAAATTCTCTGGCCATCAGATAGCAAGGAACTGAGGCTTTCTGTCAATAACCTCATTAGTGAGACTGGAAGAGGATCTTTCAGTCCCAATTAAACCTTCAGATGGCTGTAGCCCTGTCCAAAATCTGTGCTGCAAACTCATGAAATACCCTGCAACTAAGCTGCTCCTGAATTCCTGATCCACAAAAACTCTGCAATAATAAAAAAAAAATGTGCATTATTTTAAGCCACGAGGTTTGGGGATAATTTGTTATGCCTCATTAGACATCTAACACATAAGGCCACATGCAGGTACAAACAAGGAGGACAGTGTCCCTGGCTGGGGAGCTGCATCTCTGCTACAACTCTTACCAGAGAGGAAGAGAAGAGATTTCAGTAGATGGCAGTGGAGTTGTCTTCCCCAGCCTAGGGCAACTAATTTGGGTTTTATTTAAAATACAATGGGAAGCTGCTAAATAGAGGAGTGAACTATTCCAGTGATTTGTGATGAAAACAATAGATGTGGGAAGATGAGTCAGAAACCTCTTGAAGTAGTTCAGGCGAGACTTGCTTCTGCTTTGAACTTGGGTGGAGGCAATTGGGAGACAGAAGTAGGTTATTTCAGAAGTAGGAAAGATGAGAGGACTAAAGAAAGGTTTAAAGTTTCCACCATTCCCCAAAAGTGTCCAGGCAAAGAGGAGAGGCCAAAGTTTGAAGCCCCACAAGACAAAGACCTTATGAAGCCAGTGTGTGAGATAAATGTAAAGAACACATGCTAGAGCCCCTCTCAAATTTACCTCTGGACCTCTGTGATTGGTTTTGATCTGGTCTATAAGTGCATGTGCTGGCTGTGTTTAAGACAACCCAGTGCAACAGATGTAATACAGGTTTGCATCCCCAGGACCAAACACATCGGGAACCTAAATGAGAACGAGAGCTGCTGTATTTTGATCATGGTGCCAACATTACATACATCATGACATGTAATTCTCATAGCAAACCTGTGAGAGAAGTCCATTAGATTTACATTTTGCAGGAAAAAAAAAAAAACAGGCTCAGGGAGGATAAGGAACTTGACCAAGTTCACAAAGCTTGTAAACGCCAGAGTAGGATTTGAATGTGAGTATGTTTGACACCAAAGTCCTTACGCTTAACCACTAAATGCATTTCTTCCCACCTCTGCTCAGAACCCAGCACCTCTCTGACACTTCCAACCTGGCCAGCTTGGAGCATCCAGAGACAGCTCCCTTGGATATTATATTCACATTCTCAAAATGGTTGTTGACAATGACAATGGAAAACCTATCTCAAGCAGTTTGGTGGACAAGAATTGACTCAGGGAAATCAGAGCGAGATAGAAAGAATACAGAAGATTTTCAAATGGTGTCATTGGCTAACAGACTGAATGTGAGGATACATGATCATTTACTTTGGAGGATTCTCAAAATGCTTGAGGGAAAAATTGTGTGTGTGTGTGTGTGTGTGTGTGTGTGTGTGTGTGTGCGCGTGTGTATTATGCAGATGTAGTTCGAGGTCAAGAACAGAAACTTTTATTATGGACGTAAAGGTCACTTCATTTTTATCTGCAGATGAGGAGGATCTGGTGACTTTGAGTTATAGCAGTGCCTGATCCAGGGAGTAATTTGTGCAGAACTGATAAGCCATCGATTTGAATAAACCTGAGTAGACTTAAACGTAGAAGCTTAGAGTTAGAAGGACTCTTAGAGGTCATATACTTTAGCTGCTGGCTTAAACGTGAACACTTCTGTTAGTAGGAAAGGCAATCATCTCCGTCATACTGGCCTGGGAATGATAAAAGAAGTATATTCTGTATTTCCTTAAAAATATAGCTTTCTTACAGGGTTGGGGAAGAAATGGGAAGATTAGTCAGAAACCTTTTGAAGTAGTTCAAATGCAAATATTACAGAATGCAAATATTTTATGAACATTTCTCACACATTTCTCTGACGTTACCTGGAATATGAGATAAAAACTCAGCTTGTAGACAGTGGCCTAATATTTTGGAAGTATAATAACAATGATAATAATAGTAGTTATATACATTATCATAACAATTTCATAATTTGATTATGAATTAATCATAATACTAGTTTCCATATCTTCTGAATTTGAAACATCACCTAATTCTGTTGCTTTATAATAATAATGATGAGGATAGTCATTATTATTGACATTATAAGCAACAGAATCAGGCAATCTTTCAAATTAAAAAAGATTTATGGAAAAACCAGTATTTGATGTTTGTACATACACTACCTCATTCAATTCTGGAGTAGGTATGATGATCCATATTTTGTATATGAGAATACAGAGGCCCAAAGAGTTGAAGGAACTTGTTCAGACTTACACAGATAATCAATAGAAGAGACAGGACTTGAACGTATGGCCTATTAAGCTTGTCTTGCTAACATTCATTCCATCTTTATCTAAGATTACTTCAGTTTCCAATTGTTCTTGGGAAATCAGTGCTTTCCCACATGTAGTTCGTGGGTTGCCTCAAGTTGGGTCGACCACACTCCCAGTGCAATAAATGGTGCCTTACTGAATCCAACCAGTCTTAGTGCTGTGCACAAGTCCTGTTGTATTGCCTGGTCTACCACTAATGTCCACTTCCTCCTTCTTATTGCCGCCCCCCTCACTTTTATCAGGGTGGGAAATTTTAGGCAAGGAGAGAAGAAATTCAACAAATTCTCACCACACCATCTCTCCACCTGCCTTACTGTGTGCTTACTTTCTCTGCATTACCTTCTGTTATTATGGATAAAACGTCTACATATAGCAAAGGCCAGTTCTTCTGTGTCTTAGATGCCATAGCTGCAGCGATTCTCTTCTCTCCAGCTCCTGATTCCGACAATTTTTTCCCTCTTTCTCTAGTTCGTTCCCATCAGCATGCAAAAATTCTGTGTCTTCCATATTAAAAACCAAAGCAAACCAAACCTCTTGACCCTATGTCATTCTTTTTACTTCATTTTATTGTAAGCTCCCTGAAATGTTATCTGGAATCACTGTCTCTGATTTATCTCTACTGAACCCAGTCTACTCAGGCGATCATCCCATCACACCCATGAAACTGCTCTGGTCGACATTTCCAATAGGGTGACTCACGTCTCAGTTTGTACAGACAGTTGTGGCCTCTGCCTGTTCTCCAGGGATAATTTTTCACTCTCAAAGTGTCTTCATTTGGATGACAAATTATATATTCACCCTATTTATGACCTCCACATTGGTAAATCCAGCTAACCACAGCACTTCTCAGTGCTCATTATACTTAAACCGATAGCATTTCACACATCCTATCACATCTTTGTTCACTTGTTTTCCAGGATCTCACGTGGTCCTCCTCTTGTCTTTCTAGTAGCTTCTTTTAGCATCCTTAACTGGTTCCTTCTCATCTCCCCCATTAGTGGGGGTTGCAGTGCCCTCAGCATCAATCATTTGAACCCCCTTCTTCTCTTCTCCTCTATACTAATTCCCTTGTTAACCTCATTTGGTCTCATGGCTTTAAACACCATTTACATACTAATTGTGCCTACAATTAAATCTTTATCCTAGAATTTCTCCCTGACCTTCAGACTCCTATATCTATTTACCTGATAGCATCAAAATCATGACATGTCCAGAAGTGAAGTTTTGACCTACTCCCACACAAAAAGTTGCACTTATCCAATCTTCCCCGTCGTAGGGACCAACTACAGTTTGCAGGAAGTAAACACCTTGATCTAATATTTGAGCCTCATTTTCTCTCATTATAGCACATTCAATATGTCATCAGATCCTGTTCTACCAGCAAACCCTACACTTCTCACCACCTCCACTACTTGTGCATGTATCTCTCACCTGGATTATTGCAGTATCCTCAAAATAGATCTTTGCTTCTGTAGGATATATTCTCAACAGAACAGCCAGGGCAATCCTTTTCACAGAGGTCATGTTATATGTCACTTTTTTTGTTCAAAATTCTCTAATATCATATCTCACTCAGTATAACACCTAAATTCCATGCAGGGACCTACAGACCTGCTATTATCCTGCTTCTTTACCCCTCTGCCATTATTGCTTTCCTTTCTCCTCATGGCCCACTCTGCCCTAGGCATCCTTGTGTTCACTCCTGCCTCAGGACCTTCACGCTCACTGTTCCCTCTGCTTGGATTCCCTTCACACAGTTAGCCCTGTGAATCACTCCCTCACCTTCTAACTGAAGCTTTTCCTTCCCGTCTCTTTTCCAATGGTAATTCCCTCCCTTCCTGTATGGCAGTTTCTTAGAGCTGCTGTGACTTAGTACCACAAACTGTGTGGCTTAAAACAACAGAAATTTATTCTTTCATAGTTCTGGAGGCTAGGGGTCTGCAGTCAGGTTGTCATGAGGGCCTTGCTCCCTCTGAGACTCTGAGTAGAATCCTTTCCTGCGTCTTCCTAGCTCTGGCAGTGGCCAGCAGTGCTTGGCTTCCTTGGCCTGCAGCTACATCCTTCCAGGATCTGCGTCTGCCAGGGTCCTCCCAGTGTGTCTCTGTCCTCACTTGGGATTTTGTCTCCTTATAAGGACTCCTGCCATATTGGATTAGAGCCCACCCTAATGACTTCAGCTTAATTTGGTTACATTTGCGATGACTCTATTTCCAAGACAGAATTGAAGATCACATTCACAGGTACCAGAACTTAGGACTTCAACATACGTTGCTGGGGGACACAGTTCACCCTTTAACACTTCCTTGACACAATATTTCTTACCTTTCTTACCTTTGAAATTTTCTGCATAGCACTGTCATTTCACTTATAAGACATTTTAATTCTTTAATGTTTGTTTATTTAATGTTTATTTATTATTGAGAGACAGAGAGACAGAGCATGAGCAGGGGAGGGGCAGAGAGAGCAGGAGACACAGAATCCGAAGCAGGCTCCAGGCTCCGAGCTGTCAGCACAGAGCCCCACGCGGGGCTCGAACTCACAAACCATGAGATCATGACCTGAGCCAAAGTCAGATGTTCAACCGACTGAGCCACCCAGGCGCCCCTGTTTACTTATTTATTTTGAGAGAGAGTGAGAAAGAGTGGGGGAGAGGCAGAGAGAGAAGAGGAGAGAGAGAGAATCACAAGCAGGCTGTCAGCCCAGAGCCCGACGCAGGGCTCAAACTCACCAACTGTGAGATCATGACCTGACTGGATATTAAGTCAGACGCTTAACCACGTGAGCCACCCAGGCGCCCCATAGGACATTTTATTTTATAGATTATATTACAGATGGTAAATGTGAGCTCCACAGTGACAGGGATTTTTGACTGTCTTGTACCTTGCTGTTACCTTGGTATTTAGAACGTGACTGGAACCTAGAGCACATACAATAAATAGTTGTACCAATGTTATTGACTAAATGTTGATGTTCCTTCTTTTTGCAGTGATTCTTTCAAGTCTCCTGAAATTTGTGGAGGGCGTGGGCGTGGTGGGGCAGTTGTTGCGCAGATTGAAGGAGCACATAGAGCCGCCTGGGTGGCTCAGTCAGTTAAGTGTCCGACTTTGGCTCGGGTCACTATCCCACGGTTCATGAGTTCAAGCCCAGCATCAGGCTTTCTGCTGTCAGCGCAGAGTCTACTTTGGATCTTCTGTCTCCCTCTCTCTCTGCCCCTCCCTCGCTCTCTCTCTCAAAAATAAATAAACACTAAAAAAAAAAAAAGCACATAAATACTATCTTCCTTTGCAGAGGTTGGTACACTATTGCCTGTGGCCCAAATCTGGTCTGCTGCCTGCTTTTGTAAATAAAATTATATTGTAATACCGATATGCTCATTTGTTTCTGTATTGTCTGAGGCTGCTTTCCTGCTACAGTGGCTGGGTTGAGTAGTTGCAACAGAGACCACATCCCCCACAAAGCCTAAAATATTTACTCTTCCATCCTTTATAGAAAAAGTAAGTGTTCCAACCTCGTTCTTCTGCTGTTTCCATATGTGTAACAGTGGGGAATGTTAATCATTAAAAGAGGATCAGATTTAAGAGTCAAGAAACATCTTCCAAGTGAAAATAAAATGAAGTGGAAGATGTTTTCCAGTAGCTCAGTTAATTTACACCACTGGGTGTCTCTCTTCCCTAAACTTTACGAGTAAATGTTGAACCAGACATCAGCCAACTGGGACTGTGACATACCAGACAAATATTGACAGTTGCTAAGGCAACTGGGATAAAGTATTGGCCAAAGGATAATATAGGCGCCAATTGTGCGTGCCATGTTTCTCACATAGGGGAGAGACACAGAGAATATGAATGAAAAATATATTTCAAGATCCCTTTTCAACTGCGGCTTAAGAACAACTCACAGCTGATGTTTATCTTAACTCCTCTTTCAGCTTTTCTGGAAAATTAACACTTTGGGGACTTGGGGGCCCTTAAGTCAGCTAGCATATGTCACAAGGGGGAAATCTGGGTATCAATTCTCTTTTCCAGTTATCCCTGGAATTTACTGTTCTGCATTGTGTTCTCATGGCCAAGTGTAAGGCCACATGTAGTTTTTGGCTTGCCTGCTCTTTTCACAGAAGTGGTTTCTGCAACACCTCCTTTCAGAGATTTCTTATTAGTCAACATTGGAATAATTAGCCTGCCTTTTTAGTTGCCTCCTGCAATGTGGTCTGAGGGAGTTTTTAACCTGTGGTTGAATTTGAGCTTTTGTCACTGATTAAACTTGGGCTTTTGTCATTACGCTAGTGCGAGGCTTCCTAACAGTGGAATTAGTGACATTTTGGATGCATAATTCCTTGTTGCGTAGGCTGTCTTGTGCATTGCAAGGTGTTGGGAAGTATCCCTAGCCTCTTGTTGCCAGTAGCAGCCCCCCAGTTATGAGGATCAAAAATGTCTTCAAATATTACCAAACATTCCCTGTGTAGCAAAATTATCATCAGTTGAAAACATTGTGTTAGTAAATGCTAAACCATATTTCTTTTCAGGTTATTCTTTTTTTTTTTTTTTTAATTTTTTTTTTCAACGTTTATTTATTTTTGGGACAGAGAGAGACAGAGCATGAACGGGGGAGGGGCAGAGAGAGAGGGAGACACAGAATCGGAAACAGGCTCCAGGCTCCGAGCCATCCGCCCAGAGCCTGACGCGGGGCTCAAACTCGTGGACCGCGAGATCGTGACCTGGCTGAAGTCGGCCGCTTAACCGACTGCGCCACCCAGGCGCCCCATCTTTTCAGGTTATTCTTAAAGCATCCTCAAGTAGAGCTGGAGTTTCAAAACACCAATGGGAGAAACTGTGGAAATTATAGATTTTTCAAATTGCACAGGAGAACTTCAGTCTTTCACAAAATTAGGAAATTCAGAAATTAAAACATTGATGACGAACCCAGAGAGATCACACAACAGGAGCTGCTTTCATTCAGTGAGAAACTAGATAAGATCTCCCAGAGGATATTTTGGGGTCTTTTCTGTATGGGCTATTTAGAAGTCCTGCAATCGAGATCTCTTGTTTAGTGACAAGTCTTTCAGGATGGTCTCTGAACATGCCCCTGCTTTGCTGTCCCCTGAGCCTTTCAAATGACTGAGTTTGGATCAGGCAGGTGGGATTGATAATGGCATGGCATCTAGGAAACTTGTACATCTGATATTTGTCTTCTGGAAAACCATCCGCCTGTCCACAGCCCCTGTGAACTCCCAGTCTTTGAGTCCCTCCTTGAAGGCTGAGTAATCCCATTTCCCCACTGGACAGGAGGGGCTGGCTGAGGTCATTATGACGATTCATTAGTAGCATGTTGGGCTGTAACTCCCAGAGGAACTTGAAATATTGATTTTATGCATGTCATGCTAAAGATTGAGCAGTTGTAATCCTACTTTGTATATTCCTTCCTTCAGATTTAAAACAAGATGGCTTTGCCACCAGGGTAGCTGACTTGCTCTAATTAATCTTTATGGAAAGAGTTGACATGTCTAAATGAGCTCATCCAAATAGCATCAGTTATTCTTCTCTGATATTGAGGATAAATTGGAATGAAGCATGATTTAGAAAGAATAGAAATCTCACCCTTATTTCTTTATTTTTCTTGGCTGTATTCTGTCATCTGCAAAATGGGTTGTGATTTATAAAGTCTATGAGAATAGTGTTGTATAACATTTTTTTGCTATCCCTTGCAATACAATAGGCAAATAGGCAAAATAGGAAATAGGCAAACT
This sequence comes from Lynx rufus, assembly GCF_022079265.1. Lineage (NCBI taxonomy): Eukaryota > Metazoa > Chordata > Mammalia > Carnivora > Felidae > Lynx > Lynx rufus. The sequence goes on along the minus strand of NW_025814826.1, from coordinate 48,726,578 downwards.
CCCAGTGTATGATCATGGGGTGACATCCATTTAATAAAGATTGTCTTCTCCATGTTCTCTAATGGATACTGTTTAAGAGCTTTCTAGAAAAGGCTGTAAGCCACAAAACCAGCAGGATTCTTAACTATTCCTTTGGAAAAGTTAGGCAATTAAAAGCTTATGTCATTTGCGGGAAACATGACTGATGGTTCAAATGAACTTATTATAAGTTATTTCTTTTGAGCTTACAGATTGCATATTTTTCTCAAATGCCAAGATCATTAACTAAAATGTGAGAGCACTAGAACTCTAAGGGATCTTAACAAGCAAAATGGGCAGAAAAATCAGTACCTCAGTGGGCAGTTATGAGAATTGAATGACATAATGTGTATAAGGATAATTTGGAATGAAAACCACCCTAATTAAAGTTGGAGCTATCTCATTAGGATGGAGAAGCATATATCAGACCTAAGAATCAAAGTTTCCTCCCTCAATAATTCCACGGTCAATTGTTTCCACAAAGGGTGAGGTCAAAATCATGCTGAGAGGACATATATCATTTTTCATGTATCAGAATAGACTTTTTTTTTCCTTTTGGTTTGGGCTTGTTTTGTTTTTGACAAAAAAATCAATCCTTGCCCTGAGATACTCTCCGTCCTTGGGCTAACTCATGAGGAGATCAGCTGAATCTCTTGATGACAAAAGATGGAACTTCAAACATTCATTCTCTGCCTCATTCACAGGACTCTGATCCAGCCCTAATCTCTTAAGTCAAACAGGTCCAGTTGAGTAGGCCTCCCATCAGCCTGAGGCTAATTCCTCAGGCACCTGAGTTAGGGAGTTGAGTAGCACTAAAGGGACTTTATTGGGAAGGGATGAAGTTATCTGAGAGACCGTTTTGGACTTTGGAGTAGAGGGCTTGGGAGAATGTTATGTGAAAAAGAAAAGGAATATTAAGAAAATATAAAAAGTCATTTGGAGCACGCTTTCAAGAATTTCCTTCACTAGTGAGGCACAAAGGAGTGCCTGAAGTTGGACAAAGTTAACCTCTCCTTTATTCCCCTGTACTCTTCTTTTGAGATCTACTCTACCTGTCACTTTATATGTTTCCATCATAGCCTAGTGAATGTTAGGTATAAGGAAGAAAGGTAAGGTGGCTCTCAGGGAAGGGAAGGTATTAGTTTCCCAGGCATCTTGTTGATTCTTGTGGTAATGTAATTGGGAGAGCATATTTCCCCTATTTTATCCCTCACCCTATGGTAGATTACCAAATGAAGCTATTGTTAAGTATCGGCATGATGGAGCAGGTAAAAGGTTCAGAATCTGGTAATATCAGCAGAAAAGTTCCTTTCAGGCTGGAGAGAAAATAAAATTGAATTCTTTGAGTACCCTACATAGGTTAGCAATGAGTATCTTTTGCAATAGGAAAGGAGGATCTTGCTGTATTTGAGTCTCATACGTGCTCAGTAAATGTTAGGTTAATTGATTCTCACATAATGATATACTATGTTTTCATGGAATTAAGTTTAGAGTTCAAAACAACAAAATCACAGGTAGTTTTGCCTATCACCTTCATGAGAATAATCTTATCTAACTGGTTGCTTAGTAAACATTGTCTTGTTAAATTGAATCAAGATAGAGAGGTATTATTTGTGACACATCATCTTCTTACCATCATGAAAAATACTTGTAATAGGCGTTGCACTCTAAAACATTTCATATGATCGTCTGCAAAGTACAGAAACATATCCAAAACCAAGGTAATTGTTTTGTCTGCTAGTGACCATTTATTCTTTTAGCCAAATGACTCACATTGCTTGACCATTTTTGCATATGGTCAAAAATTTTAAAACCTAGCTATAATATTTCCTTCTCTGCAGCACAGTTAAGATACTTAAACTGTATAGGGAAAATGTCTACAAGATGACAAACATTGACTTTTCCTCCTTATTGCTCCATTAATCATCCAGAGGGTTGGGACTAGCATGTCAAATGGGCTTTTTCAAATACAAGCATCTGGATGATGAAAAATTTGAATTTATACTCAAATGTCTTAGAGTTATATAGACAGCTAATGACCCCTAATAATAGCTTACTCCAAGTGCGAATTTAGAATTTACAGATTACTTTTACACACATTTCCCCCCTAGAGCTGAAGAGAGTACTGCCTTCTTTAAAACACTATTGACTTAATCCTGATAAAAATTGGGTGTCTGGTGGTGAAGAAGAATCTCTAATACACAATGATGTTAGAGTCTTTTGTTATTCAGGCAAGGACAAAGGGAATCAACAACACTATTTAAAACTGTGCTCATTTTAAGTCTAACAGTTTAAGTAAGCTATCCAATTCATATGTCTTGATGGATAGTTTGGGAGATGGAAGGCCAAACTCTCTGGCCAGGCTCAAGGAGACAGAAAGGACAAATTTAGGGAGAGCATGATTGGAGGACGTATATCAGAAAATGGGCCAGGTTAAGGCTGGGAGCAAGAATCAGCAGGAGCAGTGCAAACTAAGGCATATAACTAAAAGGTGGGTTGGGGCGCCTGGGTGGCTCGGTAGGTTAAACGTCCGACTTTGGCTCAGGTCATGATCTCACAGTCCGTGAGTTCGAGCCCCACGTCGGGCTCTGTGCTAACTGCTCAGAGCCTGGAGCCTGTTTCAGATTCTGTGTCTCCCTCTCTCTCTGCCCCTCCCCTGTTCATGCTCTGTCTCTCTCTGTCTCAAAAATAAACGTTAAATTTTTTTTTTTTTTTAAATAAAAGGAGGGTTGCTGTGAACTAGGAAAGGAAGCATAGGGCAGTATGTGTGGGCAGGTGTGTTGGAAAAATTCCTGACATCATTGATGATGGAACTTTCCAGAATTTTAGTATCAGTTTTACAAAGGTAAACTGTTTTTTTTAAAGGACTAGGGAATGGCAGTCATAAAATTCCATTTCTATTTGTTTACTCATCAATTAATAACTTTATCCACCCATCTACTCTTTTTATCTAATCATACTTCCATTTTTTCATCAACTTATTCTTTTATGTTTTATCCAACATTTTATTGAGTACCCATCTTGTGCAGAATTATTGCTTGGTATTTCATGGAGGAGTGAAGAGAGTTAAACATAGCCCATAAGGTATTATCTATGACCCATAATAATGCATATGATAATTTCAGATGGAGCTGAGGTGGCTCAATGGACTCTATTATGGTGAATAAAGGCTTTTCCTTAGTTGTGCTTATGTAGAGATTTATTCTGTGTTTGCTTTCCACCTCTTATGTTTAGAGGTAATCCCAAAGATGGGTTTGTAAACTCAATAAAGGCAATTTGAAAGTTTAGCCTAGAAAAGAGGCCATCAGTGGCCCACGGAGCAAATGTTACAACTTAATGTCACCCCAGTGGACCAATGGACTAGAGAGTGCCTGCACTTTCCAAAAATCTTTTGAAGAAAAGAAAGCAAGAAACTTGTAATTTGGAGAGAGAGAGGCAAACATAAAAGCTTGGAAACAAAGCAGAACCCTTTCAATATTCCTCTAGGTGGTTCCTCATGAGTTGTGATGTATCAACTATTCCTTAAAACCAAATCATGTAACTAGTAGGGGAATCTGAAATTGCAAAGACCACCTACATAGGTTTTGTTCTATAAAATACACAAATCCTGAGTAGGTTAAAATTTGGCCAATTGCCTAGAAGAGCTCTATATAACCAATAAAAGCACATTTGCCTCTGGGCTTACTGCCCATGTACAACATGCTACATACAGCTAGCTATCCAGGGTGGGGTGAAGGCTTGTACCAAAAATCAAGGGGTCCTGGCTATTATTATATATTTCAGAGTGAGACTGCAGAGTTCAGGGAATATCCAAGCCAAATAATGTTATCTTCCTTTCCCCCAGAATACAATAAAATGTCTTCTCTGGACATTTTCAAAGCTATTTGCTCACCAAAGAAGAGAAAGGCACAAAACTAAAAGAGTGGTAGAAAATCAGTGAAAACAATGGCAGGGTGTAAGGGAGGATTGGGTAAGAGAAAATTAAGTAAAACTTAATAGATAGCATTTTGTGATGGGCCTTGAATCATAGGTAAGATTTCAAAAGGTAAAGCTAATGGGAGAAGGACATCCAGGTAGATGATATAGCAACAAGAAGAGTCTGGACACAAAAAAACTTGAGCCCTTATGCCAAAGGGAGAAAAGAACACATGATCCCTCTAAATAAACTATTAAACATAGGCTTGGAGGATAGATAGTTCTCTTAATGATTGAGGGGTTACTGGGAGGCCTCACAAACTCCTACATCACTGTCTTGAAATCTTCCAGATATGTGCTTATTGGGCTTAAGAGATGCCCTTTTCCCATAGTTGCTATAGAGAGATCTCTGTGAGTAGCTGACCTTCAGATGTGAAACTGGCTTATGTAAGAACAGAGGTCTGAACTGCTTCAGACTTAGTTTTGGGACACTACTTTCTCTGGAAATTCTCTGGAATTTGGGGGCACCCAACATGGGACTGAGCTCTAGAGAGTCCACTCTCATGAAAATAGTCAAAATGACAAGCAGAAGAGGAAAGGCTGGAAAGACTTGATAATTTAATATGAAAACCTGAGGTCTAAGGACAAACTAACACAATACCCCAGACTATAAGCTTCGTGAGGGCAAGCACTGCATTTGCTTTGTTCACTGCTTCCCAGTTCCAGCACATTACTTGGAATGTGGTAGGTAATCAATCCATATTTGTTGAATTGATTTATTACTTAATTTATTAAGACATAAAAGAAGGAACACTTGCTTTCATCCCAATGGTTGGTAAAAAGCTCAAGACCACATTCCTCACAGTTCTTGGTCTCAGAATTATTACCCAGATTCAATGGTTTTTCTTGGCAAAGAGCTGCACATACCCCCCATGCCTCCTGTTAGGGAAGTTCCTTAGGTGGTGACCAGTACTCAGAGGACAACTTCTCCAAGCTTAGTAGTAGCCCTTCATCTATTTGACTGTCTTGAACATGTATTACCTACTTTCCCAACTGGACTATGTGTAACTCAGAATGTAGACAATAACAGAGTGATTAAATGCACAAATTCTTGATTCAGAATCCAGGCTTTGATGTATAATAAATTTATGTTCCTGTATAAACTATTTATCTCCCCAAAGCTTTGTTTTCCTCATCTGTAATTTTGAGATATAGTAGTACCCAACTCATAGGATATTTATAAGAACTAAATGTAGTAATCTATGTAAAGCACTTTGCCTATTGCCTGGCACTTAATAATCTTGTAAGTATTATTTCTCTTTTTCCTCTAATTTTCCCTTAAAATTTCTAAATTTTATATACTCTAAAATCAACATTTAAAATATTTTCATATTTATGAAAGTAAGATAAATCTCACAATTGATGGTGTGTCCTAGGTAAATTATCATAGTTGTTATTTCTTTTTGATACACAAATTAATGGTACATTTTACAATTGACATCATCTAAAATAAGATAAAATTGAAATTATTGTTATTACTGCTAATTTGACTATGTGAGGTACACAAGGAGATACAAAGCTTCAGGGTAGACATTGTGCATCATTCTGGGACATCAATTCTACTTGAAGATTTGGGTGGGAAAAGTCAAATACACCAGCCAATTAGAGATTTTAGATGTTGGGGGTACCTGGGTGGCTCAGTCTATTAAGCATCTGACTCTTGATCTCAGCTCAGGTCTTGATCTCAGGGTAGTTGAGTTCAAGCCCCACACTGGGTGTGGCACCTACTTAAAAAAAGAGAAATATTTTGGGGTTGCCTGTGTGTCTCAGTCTGTTAAATGTCTGACTTTGGCTCAGGTTACAATCTCACAATTTGTGGGTTTGAACCCTGCATGGGGCTCTGTGCTGATAGCTCAGAGCATAGAGCCTGCTTCCTATTCCGTGTCTCCCTCTCTCTTTGCCCTCCCCCATTCACTCTCTGTCTCTCAAAAATAAATATTAATTTTTTTTTAAAAAGAAATTTTAGATGTTATTTTTATATTTAACAAACATGGATATATGAAAGGGAAGTCAAGATTTACCTGAATTTTTTATTGAAAAATGTGGCGTGCCATAGAAACTTTGGCCTGAGATACTGGATTTCTGCTGTAGGTGTTCATTATGCTTTGCTGCTTGGAGTCATGTGACAGAAAAGTGTGAGAAGTACAGGCGTGAAGCAGTGGTGAGATAATCAGACAAAGTCCCTGCCCTCCTGGAGCTTAAAGTCTAGTGGGGGACAGACTTCAAAACTGGTAACAGGGGCGGGGCGCTTTAGCTGTCGCAGTAGTCATTGTGACAAGAAGCAGCTGAGTACAAAGCAGGGTGTGGTCAGTTCCACTGGCGGCAAGTGGGTGCCAGTCAAGAAATCTTAGAGAAGGTGAACTTACAGTAGATTCTTGAACAAGGATATGGAGTTTGGGGAGATGACAGAGCCCACCCAACAGGATCCTTGTAGTCTTTGTCCTTTTTTTTTCTGGGGGCTGAGATGCTCTGCAAAGTATCAGGGAAGATCCTCATGGCTGAAATTTTAGAACTAGAACTTGCATTTATTGGCATCAACTCTGCCAAGGTCCTCTGAGCATCTTGGGGGTGGCCTTGCTTCAGCAGGACAAATCTGGGTCCCTTTGGAGCATACTGACCCTTATTTAACCCACACAGAGAACTCTGTAACCTCTTCCAGACTTCTGAGCCTCTGCCACAAGCAGAGCCCGCTTCTCAGATTTTGCTAATAAAATAGAAGTCCAAGCAATGTCCTCTTCTTGGATTATAAAATATTCATTTCCAGGATCCTTCCAGTAGAGCCAGCAGACAGTTCGTTCTGTGAAACACTGCCATTTGAATGGAACTGTATATTCTTTTGTAGAGCTCCCTGGGCTGAAATTCAGACCTTCCTTTTCTTGTCCTAAGGAGAGATACACATCCTTTAGGAAGAATGGTACAACATTGACATCCTTACCCTTTGCACCTCTTGATTATCCCCAGAACAGCTGGCTTAATGTAACAGTAATTCACAGTCCTCAGCTGGATGGCTGCAGAGAATTCATCATTATTCAGAGTTCAGCAAGTGCCAGTAGTGTTATTGAAGTGGTAATTGAATTTGGTGAACCCTCTGTGGTCCAGACAGCATAGCACTGCCGGCAAGAGCCATGCAGTGTGGTTAAGATGAATACATTTCCAATAATAATGAATCTTCAAACTAGGCTTGATAGCACACAGCCAAAAGGACATACTGTTTTGATAATTTGACTTATGATACTGAGCATTTTGGATCGAAGCCATGTGGAAGGATGACAATGTGTACCTGCGGGAAGATCCTGGGAGAAAAATCCAGTACTTCCTAGAAATCTCTGTGGAAAGTTCTATTGATAATCTCATCAGGCAGAGATATGTCTGTGGCCAATTATTTCCTTGTACAAAAACGTCCTTGCCACATTCTTGAACTGAACCCTTGTGTGGTAAAAGAAAAATTTCCAAATAATTTTCAATGAAGTGTGCCTTATCACTAAACAGCAATTAAGTGCTTTCAAAATTTCACATTCACAGAATGATCTCAACAATCTCACTACTTTGCAATGCTGTTTCTAAAAGAGAACATTTATAGTTTGGGAAAATAGCACAAAAATGAAAACTGCTGGAATTGTTTTGGTTGCTGAAAATATACTTGGCCTCATGGCTGCGGCACTGAAGAGGGAAAGAGCTTTGGCTCTGAGCTCAGGCAGACCCTGACTTTGAACCCCATCTCCTTCATTTACTGTGTCCTTAATAGGTCATTAGCTTCCTTTATATTCTCCATCTTTCCCTGTAAAAATGAGGTCAGTAGTATCTACCTCTGAACATGACAAGCAATGAATAAGGAACACAGCTTGGCTCCACTGGAAACTTACTGTTAGAATAGCTGTCATTTGCTGGCCTACTATGTGCCTCGCAGTCAAGTGCTTATGAACGTGTATTATTTTACAACAGTGTGTGGTTGCTACTAAGGGTGACCTGGTTTGCCTGGTACTGTCCGATCTTACAACCGAAAGTCCTGAGTCCCAGAAACCCTCTTGGTCCAGGACAAACAAGGGTGGTTGGCCACTCAATCAATATTATGGTCTCCTCTTACAGGTGTGGAAACTGAGGCTCAGAGAGTATGTACAAGTTGTCCAATATCCCACAGCTAGGAAAGAGTAGGCCTGGTATTCAAACCCAGGCTTGAACAGCTCCCAAACCTGCACTCTTTCTGCAGCCTTCAACCCTGCTCAGTAAATGTTGCTTTCCTTGCTGTATTACTAGAACATTCTGGACTTAACAGATATTTGTAGATCAGATCACATTTTTTCAAATGTCTTCAGTTATTTCAGGATTGCATGCCTGCATGTGTGCTTGTGTGTGTCAGAGAGTGGGGGATTGCTCTCCAAGTGATAGTAATAATGAAATTGATAGTTTAAAAGCCTAACATTTATTTCAAAAAAATTTCTACCTTTTGTTCATTCATTCATTCATTCATTCATTCATTTAATAGATATATAGTGAAGTCTTACCGTGTGCCAGATACTGGGGCAGATACAAAGAAGACTAAGATGCTGGCCTCAAGATGCTCAGTGTAAAGGAATTTAAAGAATTGGTTGTAAAAGACTGGGAGATTATGATGGTAGAGGGAAGCCTACATCATTCCTATCTCCCCTTGCACACTCAAGCCATGCAGATCTTCTGTAATGAAGCTACAAGCTTATTCCTGACACTAGGTTTTCTGCACTAGCTGTTACTTCTGCCTTGCAGATTCTTTCTCCTAATCTTGGTCATTCAGATCTAGGATGAAATGTTACCTCTTCAGAAAGAGCTTCCTTGCCACCTCCAGCTAAATTGGCCACTGAGAAATTCTTAGCTCACCCTGTTTTGATGATCTTCTAGGATTTATTTATCACTATTTGATACTCATCTTCTTTGACCGTTTACTGCTTTTTGCCTGCTTGTGCCAACAGGGAGAATGGAAATTCCAGGGAGGAGAGATAACTTGTTTATTTTATTGTTTCTTTTACTGATGGCGATATTCCCAGAACTTAAAACAATGCTAGGCACCCAGAAGCAGTCAGTAAGTATTTTTTGAATGAACAAAATGAATGCCCTAACAAGTGTTTTATATGCTGGAAAGGGCAGCCAACTCAATGAGTAGAGGTAGGAGGGCAACTTTGCTTGAAGGGATCTCTGAATTTAGCTTTGCCCTTCCCCCTCACCACCTGACCACCACCCCCCTGCTCTTAAAGGTATGTTTTCAGTTAAAAAAAGAAAATACAAGGAAAAAAAAAGGGCCCAACTTGGCATAACACTATACTGCTTTACTGCCCATTGTCTCTAGTTCTCTTTACATTTGTGTCCATAAATATTCTTGAACAAAACCCACTTTGTTTCATAGTTCTACACCTTTTTTGGGGACGTAAGTATTTTCTGACATTTTCATTTTAAAGGTAACTTTGTTCTTCATCATAATGGCTGTACCGGGATTTATCTAAACAAATCTACATCATTGGACCTTTGGATGTCCCCATCTTGCCATTATGGGCAATATTGGACTGAGCAGCCTCATAGATAATCTTTGACAGATCCACGTGATAAAGTAGAAACAAAAGGACTTTGGTTTGAGTTCTAGATCCATATGTTTAAAAATTTTTGAGTTTACTCATGTGTAACATGGGGAGGAGTGTCTACTTCACAGGGCCACTGGGAAATTAAAGGCTGTTAATGAAGGTAAGTGCTCAGCACAAAGTAAGTGTGCAGTAAATGTTAGCTATCCTCAATAATTTCCTTTGACTAAACTCTAGAAATCCAATTGGCTTTCCAATCTATCTTAAGGGACAAATAGAAACATCCTAGATAAATGGGTAAGGAAGGAGGCTGCAGGTAAGGGGAAGTAAAGTTGGGAATATGATTTTTTTTTTAATTATGAGAGAACTATAGACCCATTGCATCCACCAGGACTTTAACATAAAGGTTATATTAACTCTGACCCTCACCCTGCCCAGATGGCAGCCCTGGTCCCTGCTGGGCTTTGCACTGCCCCTGGATATATGCTTTTCTGGGCACAAGGTAAGAGCAGGTTGATTGAGATAATGCTGGTGGTTTAAGCTGGGTAATTGGTAGGATGGAGAGCCCTTTGACTAGAGAATGAAGCCAGAGAGGCAAGTTTTGTTTGATCCATGTTTAATTTTTAATACACAGATGTGTCTAGCAGGTTGTCCAGAAAAAAATATTAGGGCTCAAGATGTTGGCTTGAGTAAACAGTGTGGAGAATATCCGAGGCCTCAGCAATAGAGATCACCTAACTCAGCAAGAACTGTCTTTTGCTTCTCTGCTGCTAAGACATTGCAAGCTCATCTAAAAATAGCTACATTGCTTTCAATAGATGCTGTCACTTGGTGTCTGATTGAATTTGTTAATTTTAATTTTACTTATATTTTCCTTTTAATATTGAAGTATAATGAACATATAGTGTTATATTAGTTTCAGGTGTACAATATAAGGGGCCAACAATTCGTTACATTACTCAGTGTTCATCGTGAGAAGTGTGCTCTTACCCCCCTCTATCTATTTCACCCAACCCCGGACTCACATCCCCTCTGACAACCACCAGTGTGTTCTCTGTATTTAAGAGTCTGGCTTCTTTTGTTTGTCTCTTTTTTTCTTTGTTTTGTTCCCAAAATTCCACATGTGAGTGAAATCATATGGCATTGGTCTTTGTCTGAGTTACTTCACTTAGCACTGTGCTCTCTAGGTCCATCCATTATTTATATTTTCAATGAACAACTCATAAGCCCATAAGTAATGGCATAGTCACGCACTGATAAAATCGTGTTTATTTAGTGATGTCTGACAAATAGAGAAAGTAAAAAGAATATTAAAAAATGTATAATTTACATATAAATACTTTAAAAGAGAAAAGCTGAACACATATGGTGACATTAAAAGGATGTATACATTTAAGTTTGCAGGCTATCTTATAGCTTGACAAATTAGATACACATATGTATACACATATATCTTGTTTGTGAGTTTGCATAATTAGGGCCCAAGGATAAGTTTTGGGCATGTCTACAATAATTCTGAACTCCCATAAAATTTATGGTATTTTACCACCACGGTCATGGTGATTTTGTTCTTCTTTTTCAAAATCTACTACCAGCACATTTGAAAGTCATCAGAGGGCCCGGTTTCCTCATCAGTAAGGTGAGAAAGTCTCTGCTGATATGTTCTGCTTCTTCTGAATGAAAAAATGGGGAGCTCCAGCAGCCTCCAGCGTGTAGAAATGGAAGGGCTGAGCGGCCTGGTCTCCTCTGCATCAAGCAGAGTTTTCTGTTGGCTTCTTTCTTTGGAAAGGAGTCAACTCGTGTGAAATGGAGCAAGTTTATCGCACCAGTCCACTTAACTAACAAACATTCCATTCCTGTAGATACAGTCTGCTTCCTAGTATGCAACGAAACAGAAGACTAATGGTCTCTGGATTTCAAATTGAACAGCTACACGTGTCCTCGGATCTTGAACTTGGAAGTTCAGAGTTGAGCTGCTCAAAAAGAGCGCTCTACAGAGGCCTGTCAAGTCAAAGATATATGCCAAGATATTTGTATGACAACGTGTTCAGTATGATATTAAACATCACTGACATTTGTGACAGTGACATTTTCTTGACATTCCACTAGTGTATAACAAAGTAAGATGAGTGTAATGTGATCATCTACACAGTAAAAACATGTATCTGATTTCTTACATTTATAGAAATTTTCATTTGTAGCCAATACCACAGAAAAGTAAATCACCCCTAAGTACTATCCTGAGCTTAACTTGATTTCAAGTTTACAGTTAATCAGATCTTTCATTAAAAAAACAAGACAGATATAACTGACCTCATATGACTCAGGGGTAAAGTAATAATTCTTCCTAATTTTTCTTATATTCATTTGATGTTGGGTAGCTACACTTTGCCTCTGTAGGTATCCTCCTCAAGGAACACATCTTACATTTCCCCTCTGCTGGTGTTTGGCTTTAACTCTTGGAGTAAGGCCTCGTGGTTATGAGGACAGTTGCTGTGACAGGTGCAGGTCCCGATGGTCATCACTGGTTTCTTGATGATTTGCCCTGGGGAGCACTGGAACTCTACCTGGATGGTTTTGGTGTTATGGGGGGTGCAGCACCGGCCATCGCTGCAGACCCCACAGTACCTGGGCTTGTAGGTGTGCAGGCTGGTACAGTTCTTGAACTGCAGGTGGATGGCTTTGAGTGACTTTGTGGTACGAAGACACTTCTTACCTTTCTAAGAAAGAAGAAAAGGAGCAATTCATGGAGTGGCTACCATTCCTCTGTGGGACCATTTTAGGGATACGGAATAAATTGCTAGTTGCCTACCCAATATCCATTGTGCTTTCTTCTTTGCTGACATACATTAGTTTTGTTTGGACAATCTGGTCAGGTAAAAGTATTTGCTTCCCCAGAGTATTTGGGAGCTTGAAATGGCTTTGTGCTAAAGTTCTGGCCAATGATACATAAACCAAGGACTTCTTGGAAACCCTTTGCCTTTCAGACAGGTGCAGTTCTTTACTACTTCCTGGATTCATTTTCTTTCCTGCCTAGAATGTGAAAACCTGGCCTAATCGTACACAACCATCTTTTGACCTTGTGCTGATAAGCATGAGGGTAAATGTGTATATAGGCTAAAGAAAGCTATTTTTTCAAGGCACTGAAACAGTCTTTGATGTTTTTTTATCCAATGCATTCTTAGGTGTTATAAAGAAATACACCTGGCAACATGGCATGCCTTCTAATGTTTCAAATACTTTTCAGCATTAACTCACTTAACTTTATTAACAACATTCACCCCTACAAGGATCTGTTATTCACATAAGGGACAACTACCCACGTTTCACAGTTGAGTAAATGGAGTCTCACAGGGTTAACATCACCAGAAATATCTAGTTAGTGAATGAATGAATGACACAAGCCCAATCTTTCTAATATACTATAGCCTCAGGAATGTCTAAGACAATGAGATATTAAGGTTATTTTCCATGAAGTCAAGGTAAGTGGAGAATTTATTCAATATGCCATTAGTAATGGTTGATAAGGATCCCCCCATATTTATAATTCAGGACAACATTGACTTTATGGTTATTTTCCACTTAGATTTCTTCACATACTAATTCACCACAATTCTCTTCTGCTTTTCACCTTCTTAGGCAGAGCCCACAGCTATGGAGTGCTGAGGCTTGGGATTCTCTTAAATCAGTGGCTCTCAAATTTTATTGTACATCAGAATCTTCTAGAAGGTTTGCTAAAACATAGATTATTGGGCCTTAGATCCATGGTTTCCGATTCAATAGGTCTGATGTGAGCTCCAGTAATTTGCATTTCTAACGAGTTCTTAGATGCTGCTGCTGGTCTTTGAGAAGCACACTGAAACATCTCTTGGTGTTAGGAAGTAATGATTATTATGCTAGTATTTCCCTAGATTCCAAATAAATTTTGAAATCTTTATGAAATGTATGTATCTCAAATATAATACTTCCTAATATTAAACTGGGTGCAAGTTACATTAAAAATATAAATTTTGGGGAAAGAAACAATAGAAAAAGCAAAATTTTAGAGGCATGACATGGAAATGCCTTATTTAATAAAGAAGCAAGTGTGTCCTTGACAATAGTAAGGGTCTCTTGTTTCTTACCTTTTCATATTTAATGTGTAGCATATATTCTTGCTAATGTCCACAAAAAAGGGTACAAGATCAGTAACATCTGAGTGTGTGGATATGTGTGTGTGTGTGAGAGAGAGAGAGAAGCAGAGAGACAAGAGAGGGGAACAGAGACATAAAGAGAGACAAAGGTGGCTTTGTGGGTGAATCTACATAACTGTGCAATAGGTATGTTAGAATTCCCTAAGTGTGTGGGGCACTTGTGTGGCTCAGTTGGTTAAGCGTCTGACATCAGCTCAGGTCATGATCTCTTGGTTCATGAGTTTGAGCCCTGCATCAGGCTCTGTGCTGACAGCTCAGAGCCTGGAGCCTGCTTCAGATTCTGTGTCTCCCTCTTTCTCTGCCCCTCCCCTGCTCATACACTATCTCTCTCTCAAAAATAAATAAAAATATAAAAAAAAATTTTAATAAAAAAATAATTAAGTGGCTCAGTTGGTTAAATGTCCAACTTCAGCTCAGGTCATGATCTCATGGTTCGTGAGTTTGAGCCCCGCATCAGGCTCTAGCTTGAGCCTACTTGGATTCTGTGTCTCCCTCTCTCTGCCCCTCCCCCACTCTCACTGTGTGTGTGTGTGTCTCTCAAAAATAAATACACATTACATAAATAAATAAATAAACAACTAAATAAATAGAATTCCCCTAAGTGTAGGAAGGTGCAGCTTCTAGCTTACCTTAGAGATAAGATGCTTCTAGGTGTTATTTCAAAATTGGTGGAAGAAACATAAATTAGGATGGACTTCCAAGTCATATAGCTAAGTAGCTATTTAATATGACCACTAGAGACTCTCATTTTAACAACAAACGGAAATGAGGCCTAATGTTAACAGAGTAATCTATGCCCAGACACTTTGCAAATTCATTCTACTTAATCTTCATGACAACTTTGAGGTAGGTACTGTCGACGGTCCCATTATATGGGGGAAGGAATTGAGGCTTAGAGGTTAAGAAAATGGACCCAGATTCCACAGCTAGTTCATGGAGTAAGCCAGGGTTTTAGGCTGTCTGGCTCCAGGGTTGCACCCTTAGGCATTCGATGATATTGCCTCAGTGTGGAGATATGTAAATCTTTCATTGCTAGAAACTGTTTTATTTTAGCATTAAGTTTGTACAAATTTCCAACTAATGGTTCAATTTGGGTATTGAATTTATCTGATCTAGCGCTCTGGTAACAAGGCATGTGATGTCATCAGGAACCAATCAGAGCTTCTGATCCACATGCCTTATACTCCGTGTTAACATACTGAGTTGATATAATTCCAGCAAAAAAGGAAAGAAATGTGCTATTTTATTTGGCACATATCGCCTTATGCTGGCAAATACACTATTCCCACTAGACTTTTTAAAATACTGAAAATAATTCCCAGACACCCATTCATTTATTCGTCCACGATTGTGTATCAAGCACACAATATGTACAGGTAGGATGTTGGGGACTGAGGGCTGAGTAAGGAAGACATGGTTTCTATCCTGTGCTTCCTGCAGATCAAGCCTAAAGGGGTGAAGAAAACTGAGGTCAGAAATCACTTCTCTCAAATCAACTGTGCTTGGCAACTGAGCCGCCAGTTTTTCTCCAGGAATGCAGTGAGATTTGCCAGATTATTCTCAACTAGGGCTCCACCCTCTTTACCTGTGGACCGGCTGTGAGTTGCTTGGGATATTTCAATACATTAAAGAGAAGGAAGAAAAAGAAGGTAAACTCACTCATTTCAGGAACCTCTCTGCCTTTCCTCTGGGGCTCACTCCCAGCTACAGCTGACCTCCGAGTCAACAAGTATCGCAGTGTCACAGTGACTGTCTAGAGCCCAGATGCCCATCAGGCAACATGACCTCCTCTGGCTGCCTCCGGGCTCCTACCTTATCTGTCGGTTGCTTGTGTTCTTGTTCACAGGGCCGCACCATGCAGAGGCGAGTCTGCTTCACCATCTCACACTGTGGATTCCGGTTGGTGACCCGGGTGGAAAAACCCATGCCACAGCTCTTGGAGCACGCGCTCCACTCCGTGGTCTGCTCAATGCAGTTGATGCTAGAGTCGGAGACTGCAACACCTACAGTGGCTTCTGTCCTGTAGGCTATGGGATGTACAAATCAAGGTGGCCATATTGAGTAAACCATGGGGATTGCTGAGTGGTCCTTTCAACCATCATTGGAAAGAGGGTTCATTCAATTCTGTACCTACTAAACTCAGGTGCTTTCAGGGGCCAGAACTGGATCTCTGTATTTATAAACCCTAAAGAGGTAGCACAATACCAGCACAGTGTAGGCCTTTAAGAAAGCTTTGAAGAAGGACTGTTGAATTGTCCTTAAGAAGCTTGGGAGACGCTGTCTTAAAGAAGCCTGGTAGTCTCAAGAATGTAGAACAGTATAGCGTCAATAGCCATTCCATAAACTGTAGCGTTTTCAACATGCGATTTTGTACAGAAAAAGGATCATGATGGAATTTTAATTAGATGAGCAATTAGAACCTCTCAACTCAAGGCAATACTTTGAAATACTTTGCTCTAGACTGGTAAAACTGGTTGTTTGGATTATGGGATATAGACACTTGGACTTTGATTACAAAAAGTTCTGTCCCAACACTTAACATGTATGGCTTGGGGCTCTCTCTTCTACATGGCAGTTTTCCTATCTGTAGGTCATGGTTGATCATTTCTGACCTCAGAAAAACTGTAAAGCTCCATGTACTGCCAGTATAAATAATCTGGGTGATTAATGGCTTCTAAAATAGTCTCTCCTGACTCTTGAATTTTTCTTTTCAAAAAACAATTTCCTTTATACGATAAAACAAAAAGAAAAGCAAAACAAAGACCCTTCACCCTTCCACCAGCATCTGGAAAAGTGACATGTCTCTGTGATACCAGTTCAGGGAAAAGTAGCAGTCTTTACGGATGCTACTTGAGAGCCCAAGGTAATACACAGAATCCAGAAAAGAGTGATAATTTATATTTTTTACTTTTATCATTGTGATGTTTTTAAGGGCCAAATGGGGGCAGATGAAAATCTAAACAGTAGTCATCCAATAAGACAAAATCAATCCCCTTGCTCAAAAGAACCACTGAATGCAGCAGGTTCTCTTTAGGAGAAACTGTGTGCATACTTCAACAACTTGGCTAGGATTCCAACACGTGATGTGCTTGATCTCAGTGGGCAATCTGGAATCCACAACCGAATGGGCAGAAACTGAGGCCAGTTTCTCGCTGCAGATCTCCAAAGAGGATACGTGCCTCCTGCCTGCATTTAACCTGGGCACTGATCACCGTCAGGTATCCTGAGTATCTTACCTGGAAGGGCAAGGCCTCCTAATTCTGCCTTCTCATTTGAGTCACAGATCCACTTTTCACAGCACTCCCCGGGCACTTCGACTTTCCTGGGAGCTGGGCAGTCAGGCTGGGGCAGGAGCAGGTCTTCCTCGCAGCGGGGCACACAGCCAATCTGCCCGTCTCTGCAGGTGCACTGGTATTTGCAGCTTGGCTGAAAGGTCTCTCCACTTTGGTAAATGACCCCATCAAACACACAGTTGTCTCCTTCTACAGCTAGGGCGTCAGGGGAGCAAGGCACAGAGGGAAGGGCAGAGAGAATAAACAACAACACAGCTAGAAAAGCTACATGCAAACCTCGGGTCCTTCTTTTCCTAGTTTCTTCTCTATCTCTGGCAGAGAGATGTTCTCCCGGAGGCCTCCCTGAGCAAGAAGAAACCCATCTCATCCTGCCACTTATTTTGCAGATGAAGAAAGAGGAGCACAACTAAGAAGTGACACTCCCCAGGTGCCACAGCTCTTGCTCCCAATGATAAAGTCATTTAGCTAGAACCTCCTTGATCTCTCCTATTCCAGCAGGTTAGAATTAAAAAGACAAAAGTACACTTCGTATTCTCCAAACAGGTTAACTGGTCAAATCGGGAAGGGTGCTGGGATTCCTTGGCACTCCAGCACAATAAATCATCACCAGCTTAGAGAAGAGAGGAGAAGGCTATTCCAATCCCTCTTGTGGGGTTGGAGGGATGCAGGCAGCCTCAGACTAAATGGTGCACCACGTGGAAAAATGACCCCCCATCGATTCGGTCTCACCAGCCTGGACTGGCCCGTTGCCTGCATTTTATTTTATTCACAGTCCAAACTGGGGTTACATAGTGGTCCCAGGAGACCAGGGGCTGTTTTAGCTCAAACAGGACCATTACAGGTGTGAAAACAAACGTGCTGGGGAACTGTGAGCATGTGAGTTATCCCAGAATCCCGTCACCCACAAGCATCCCCTTGGAAATGTCCAAAGGAAATGATTTCACTGGCTCTAAACTCTGCTCCGCTGCCCCTCTATCTAGAGGCAAGTGACGAATGCTTCTCACCTTTGCGGGCAGGTTTCCTCTCTGGCTTCTGGCGGCTCCCCAAAGCCGCAAGCACCCGCACCCCGCCCCGCCCCAGACCATACCTGGCGCACAGTAAGCGCTCCACAAACATCACCTACTGCACCATCACCATTATTATTATTTGCACGTCACCCTCTGGGAAGAGGAGGAGAGGAAAAGGCAGCTTGCGGGAGCAGAGGGCAGGAGGCGCAGGGGGCCGGATTACCCATGCAGATGCCGGTTCCCGCGCTGGGGTCCGCTCTGCGGTCGCAGAAGAGGCCGCGGCTCTCCTCGCAAGGCTCCAGCAGCGAGCAGCTCTCGCCGCGCTGGCGGGCGCACACCAGACAGCAGGAGCAGTCGTCGAGCACGGCCCTCACCCCGGGGGCGCAGGTTGGCGGCGTCTTGGGACACCGCACGGGACACTGGGCGGGACAGCGCTGGGTCGCAGCGACCTGGTGCAGGCGGGACGAGGAGAAACCTCTCAGCAGGAAAGATCGAAGGCAGAGCCACTCGGTCACCGGGCGCGGGCCACTCATTAGGGCAAAGTAACCAGACGCAGCTTAGGGGCGCGCCACTCACCTGTCCCAGGACGTGGAGCAGCAGAAAGCCCAGGCAAAAGCACCGCTTCGACAGCCTCTGCACACTCTGCATGATCGGGCTTTTCCCTCCCGCTTTGACGAGACGAGACTTGGCGCCCCAGATCGGCCCGGCTGGCCCCGCTGCAGGTCCGGCGCCCGCCTCTGTCCCCCGGCGGCACCGGCGCAGGTTTTATAGCGCGTTCCCGGGACGCGCTCGCGCGGGTTGGCTGCAGGGCCGGCAAGGGGAGGGGGGGGTGGGATCTGCTGGGTGGGGAATGGAACGAACCCCGGGGTTGCCATGGCAATTGGCCGTGGGTGCCGCTCTCCTTAGGGCGCGGCCCCGGGGCCTGCGTGTGCCTGTGTGTGGCGACTGGCTTTTCCCGAAGCGCCGGGAGGGGCAGGGTGGAGTCTCGGGGCCGGGACCCAGGGCTCGCTCGAGCGCGTGGGAAGGAAACGCCCGTTTCCTCCTGGAAGCCGCTTTGCCTTCCCCCAGGACCGAGACACCGGCACTCCCCACCACGCTGCGCGCTGGCCGTTCCAAGCACACGTGGGGCTCTCCTCCGGGGGTGCCTGCAGTTCGGGGCCATCTGTGGGGGGTTGGCGAGAGGCCCAGGGGTTTAGTCATAAGGGAAGCACATGCAAGTTTGTCACCGTTTAGGGCACTCTTTGAATGTGTTGAGAGAAGGGGAGGGGAGGAAAGAAGGGAGGGAAGCAGAAAGAGAGAAGCAAGAAAGTGGAGGGGAAAGCAAGAGAAGAAAAAGAGCAAAGCAGAGCATCGCAGCTATGGGTTGAGGGATACTTTTGGCCAAATGGCAAAGTTTCTTTGATTCTAATCATTCCCAGCCGCCCCCCCCCCCCGCCCCCCATTCTTAAACTCACGATTTCTGCAGGCTGAGAAGAAATAAAAGCAAAACATAATAACATAAAAATGTAAGAGGTAAATACAAACTTTCTTCCTGATGGAAGAAAGCCTTGAAACACCTGTCGTGTCATGCCTGATGTGAATCAGCACATGCCAAAATCCAAGAGAAGTTGAGAGTCGGCGAGGCAGGTTCAGCTCAGCCACTGTCCAAACGTCAGTGAATCAGGTGAGGAGTGAGGCCGGTCGCTGCTTTACTTGGCTGACTCCTGCAGCAAACCCGGTCTCCCCCTCATCACTCTCCCTTACCCACGTTCAAAAAAGGGCCGCCGTGCCATTTCCATCATTGGGCATCTCTCGTGAGGTGGAGAGCGGTTTTGACCGCTCCGAAGGTGATACTGCTCCATGGAGTAACAGAAAATTTCTCCCCTGTACTTCAGCTTGGCTGCTGCCTCGGGAATAATGATGCCCAGCTCCTTTGAAGATGGCCACATTGGAAAGGCACTTTATAAGAAATACTGTACAGTCTCGTGATGTAACTCTACATTTTAAAAAGAAATGAATTTCCTCTGCATCATCCATCTCCGGCATGAAGGAAATCAAAGGCAGCTTGTATAAAGGGCCAGGCCTGCCCCCATAAGGCCTGTGCCCCATGGTGACGTCATCCCAAGCCCCTGCCGGATAGTTCTTAGAGCAGCTGGAAACGGCTATTACCTATTTCCAAGCCTGCAGTCATTCTGCTTTCTGTGAGGTAAACCAGACTCGGCAGTTCTCGAAGCTTGACGAGAGATTGAGCAGTTAATTTGTGCCATGTCTAAGACACTCCTATACTCTTCAAGTTGACAAGCTTCTTGGCTCATCTGGCCTAGTGATGCTTCCATCTGGCTGCACATCAGAATCAACCAGCGTGTATTTTTTAAAACTACAGATTCTTGGGCCCTACTCTTGGCCTACTCTCAGTTGGATTCTCTGGTGAGGGCTCCTGGTTGTAGTTTGAAATGGGAGCTGGCTTTGAGAAACCTATCGATCCAGAACTACTAGAGGCATAGCTAGAAGCAAGAATATTGGCCAGGTTTTCAAAATATAAATAGCCAGAGTCAGGAGAAATTGGCAGCACTGAGGCTGGGCTGACTCTTCTTGGAAAGGGGGAAGAGGAGAGGAGCAGTGTGAAATCAAAGGTAAGGATGAAAATGTCAAGAAGTTGCGGCTAATGTGAGACTCTTGACTGCAAGTGGTAGAAACCAAATTGGAACCAGCTTCGGCAAGAGGACTTTTGCAGGGATGCTGTGGCATTTCCCACGTAACTGAAGAGGAAGGGTGCTACTAGGCCTCAGGGGCCGCTCGGATCAGGGCCTTGGAACTATCAGACTCCGTCTCTGCCATCTATTTTCATTGTTCTTTTGGGTGTCAGCTTCTTTACTCTGTCCCACTACAGACCAGCTTCTCCCATATAAGGGAAGTGTCCATCTTAAAGTTTTCCTAACCTCTTACATTGTGACCTTATCACCACAGAAGGAATGTCCCTCTCCCTTGGCTCAATTTGGAAAGTTCCAGGAGAGGAGTTGGATGAGTTCACCCTGGGTTAAGTGAAGGAGACAAGAAAAATGAGGAATGGGGATTAGCCAACACCACATAGTTGGAATGGGGTGGGAGAACAGTTCCCTAGGAAAGAAGGGATTATTCTTTAAGAAGAAAGCAAGTGTGACAGGCAAAGCCTTACATGTCCACTCTACCATCTACTGTAAATGCTTCTAGACAAGGATCTCCACATTACAACAATGGGAAACTGAAAGTGAAGCTATCTGATGATTATCAGGTCATGCTTTGCTGTGTCCAGGTCATCTTCTGGCAAATCCTCCATGCTGGGATAGATTTTTGTCCTCCGTAGGCCTGACACTGGGTGCTTCCCCCTCTATCTCTGAATACATTGAATAACAATGATATGACCATTTCTGGGTCTATCTCCCTCTCCTGCCCAGGAGAACAGGGAGAATGTCATAGTTCCCATAACACTCCCAAGGATGGACTAGTGGTCAGTCCACTTGTTTGAGTCTGAGATACTGCACATCTCGCTTTAAGTTTTGTGACTTGTTACTGCTCCGCATAAGTTGAGGTAAGAAAGAACTGGGGGGCTGTATGTTCCTCAGCAGCAGCCTATCAGCCATCACCATCTGCTTCTGACATGCACCTTCTCTCAATCTTTCCTGGCACTATGAGTCTAACCGATGGCATACAGGCTGGTGATTGTTCTGTCTGAAATAGACCCTGTGTCAGCAGAGGTCTCTGGGAGGTCAGGGGAGGTCAGCAACTCTTCATGAGTGGCTGGTCTTGGCTGCCTATCAAGATGGCAGCTCTCCTTGGTTATGAGGTGCAAGTGCTTGGGTGGATTCATTCCTTTCCTTTCCTTCCCTTCCCTTCCCTTCCCTTCCCTTCCCTTCCCTTCCCTTCCCTTCCCTTCCCTTCCCTTCCCTTCCCTTCCTTTCCCTTTCCTTTCCTTTCTCTCTCCTCCCTTTCCCTCACCCCAGATGTGACACCACAGACTCATTTCTTCTTCTCTGTTAATTGATTTATATTCTTATTACTTATCAATCAATACTCCTACCTATAATACATTTAGAAAACTTCCTACATTCTATAAAAGTTTCCACTGTTGTTGTTTTATATTTTCCAGTTTTATAAAAGATTTAAAAATATTTTGGCCCTGGTTTCTGTAGCAGGAAATACAAAGCACAGAACATCGTATTAAAAATGAAGTGAAGAAAAAGCAGGGTCTATGATGTTATCACCTCCAGGACAACTCTATCCCTCTTCTTTCCTCAGTGATTACATTCTCCATAAACTCATAGACATTTATTGCATCTTCGTTCAGTCATTGTTTAGTGAAGCCACATGTCCTTAGCTCTTGTAATGTGCCTCATAAATCACCCTCACAGCTCTTTAATAATTTGGTTGCTCTTTTCTGAATTTCCTTCATATGTCCCTTTTCTGGGGCCCTCGGGAGTTGGTAGAACACAAGGTAATTCCCATTATGTGTTAGGCAGTCCAGCTCTACATGGTGTACAGTGACATGGCTAATTTCAATCACACCCTCTTGCTTTTCTGACAGATCTTTTGAGTTCTTGCTTTTCTGGAAACAATGAGGGGCAGAGAAGAGGCAGTGATGGGAAGTGAAATAGCAAGCATATAATGTTTAATGTTATCCCTTTTAGAAACATCTTGCTATTGCCCACATTTTTAAAATTTGCTTTTTAGTAAAAAAAATTTTTTAGTGTATTTCTTAAAGAAAACAGAAGTCCAGAAGATTGAGTAGAAAGAAACTCAAGCTAGAAATTAATTAGAAATGTGAGAAATATGTTAATTTCTCCCACTGTTAAATGACCTCCTTATAGGGAAATGAGCTCTTTGAAAAGGAAATAATTTTTTTTAAAGTTTTTGAACTGGAATGGAGCCAATCAAACTTATACACATGTCATACTCCCTGCCCCCTGGCACTAACACTACCCATGTCCAGCCCAGCTGAGGAAAGTGGCCATGAGCAGTTCTTTCCATGTGACTCCTCTATGGCTTATAATAGCCAGCTAGAGTATAACCAGTTCTGCTCCATGGACCAGAATCCTTTGGACCAGGAATTTGTGTCAGAGACAAAGGCACATGTATATGGACTGGATATCAGGTCAGTCAGTAGCGTCTTGGGAGGGCTCCATATTAGATGACACGGGCCCAACTCATAAATGTTGGTGGCCAAGTGAGCCTAGAGAAGGGAAATAGCATCACTTAAATATAGGCAAAGTCCTGAATAAATTTAAATGATTGTTTCTGAAGAAAGAAAAAAAATGTAGATTGTTTTTTGGGAGAGTCCCTATTCCCAAATGATATCTCAGAGCCAGAAAAGTTTGTACAGCCTCTCCTACCCAGTTTATGAATTCACAGCAACAAATAATGTAGACTTTTAGGAGAGGCGTGACCACAGAACTGTGTTGCACTTGACAATGTGAATGTTCACAATGTCTAATTTATTAAGTGATAGCTTTTTATACTTCATGGCATGAATCAAAAAGGAATAGGATGTTTTGTGCTTTCAAGGATTTTATAGCCTAGTATGAAAATGAGGTAAAAAAAATAGCTATCACGTAAGGCAGAATGTGGTAATTTCTACAAACAAATATAGGCAAAGTAACAGAGGAGCATAGAGGAGGATGAAATTAATTGCTGTGAGGTCATGGGAGTAGTGGAGGCTGGGGAATGAGTGTTGGGAAAACTAATCACTCCATGTTCATTGTTTGTCTTTTCATGAAGCCACATTGCCTTGAAGACTAAATAACATTGAGCTGGATAATGCATGGGTGGGATTTTGCAACCTGGAAATGTGGGTTGAAGAGAGACAATGGAAGAAAAGTGTAAGGATAGAAAAACTCAGAACTTCTTCAGGAAATGAAGAGCAGCTTAGTTTATCTGGAACAGAGAAAGGTAATGAGAAATAAGGTTGGAAAAGTGGAACACAGCCACCAACCCTTGGAAGGATATAAATGCCAAACTATAGAGTCTAGTTGGTTTTAAAAAAATATCTCTCCATATATTATCTATCTATCTATCTATCTATCTATGAGCCATCTGTCAGCAAGGAATTACATGACCAGAGCCATATTTAGGAACATTTTCTTCAGAAATGTATGCTTGATTACAGGAGAAGGTGACTAGGGGTGAATAATGCTGTAATGATATTTTTGCAACAGCTCAGGGAGAGATAGTGAGGACTGGACCTAGCAGACAGGAACTGGGAATGGAAAGTGGAGGTTGAGATAAAAGAAGATTTGCTTTCCATGGAGCTCTGGATGGCTGTGGAAGGCTGGGGTAGTGTTTATATGAGTTTAGGTTTTGACCCTAGATGACTAAGTAGCTGTGACAGCATTTTGGTGGAAAACAAATAGTTTCTGTGATGAAACACCTCTACCAACAGACAACCTGGGTTCAAATTCTTAGATCTTAGACTATTTACCTGGCTAGTCTGTGCCTCAGTTTCTTTCTCTGTTGTAAGATAGAAATGATAATAATAGGTCTTTCATTCCAGGATTGTTGATTGCATGAATTAGGGGTAGATGGAAAGCCCTAGGGCCCTTCTTAATGGGGCTCTGTGAAAGAATTAAGCCCTAACACCATGAGGCAGCCCTTTCAATGACTTAACTTCTCCTTCCACATCTGGAACAGTATTAGCATGGAATGCACACTGGGGAATCACAGGGCATCTCAGAAAGAACTTAGGAGAGACTTATAATACTCGGGCTTGGGTTAGACGATATGGAGGATAGTTCAAAGAACTTGGATTCTGTTCTGGATTGGGCACTGACAGAAAGTAGAAGCAGTTTCACAATTTGTTATCTTAATCTTTATTGCAAAAGTAGGATAAATGAAGTATGGATAGAATTGTTTTGGAGGAAGAAATAATAGTTGCTCAGGTTAGCTGGGCGAGGGGAAGCTCGATCATTTTTGTGTTTGCACCATATCTTTATTTTAATTTCTGTCACACATGATTATAGAGTCTTGTCATGGAGAGGCCTCATCAAATGTTAATTATTTGCAGCAGCAGAAACTCACAACCTAGTTGGTAGCAACAGTTTTAAGTAGTCAGGGCTGCTCTTTTTTTTTTCTTTTTCTTTTTGTGCGTAGCTTTGATTTTTCCCCCCCCCCTTTGAGAGGAGTAGAAGTAGTTTTATCAAAGCAAAAGTTTGAGTAATTTATGGTTTGGGATACAAATTTCCAATTTGCTTTCTAGGAGTGTGTCAATGTACTCTTCTGCTAACAGTGTATGATAGTAGAATAAATGTTGGACAGTTACCAAAAAGCCAGTCCCTGGGTAGTTGGCGTGATTTATTAGAATGACCCAAACTTGTGATGCTTTTAATGGTTCTTCCTACCTGTTCTCTTTCTTGAGGTTTTACTGCTGAATTTGCTGCTCACATGAGGAGGACTCATTCATATTCATTCCTTGCCACTATTCCCTCATTCCTGTATTAGCAGACTCTTTCCTTCCTGTTGCTTGAGATCAACAATACCAGCCAACACTGGGAACCATTTTTTTTCTCGTTACCCACTCCTGCCCATTTTGTCCTCCCCATGTCACGAATCAGGAATTGCTATAGTTCATTCCTTCAAGCCATGTGTCCTTCCGGTAAAATGGACCAAAAGATGTCACCAAGCAAACTTCTCTTTTTCATGGTCTTTCTGGACTTTCCAGCATCCTGCTAGACACTACGAGTCTTCCTTCAGAAGAAACTCCTCCTGTTGGTGCTCGCCTATATGTACCAGGTCACTTGTAAACCAGCAAGAACAGCGGTTCTCAAATATTTCTGACCGTGACACTTGGTAAGACATACTGAAAATTTACATCATTGGCAGATATGCATAAATGCATGTTCACATACACACATACCAGTTTATATAAATCATTTCACACGTGTAGCTGTGTAATTGGAAAAAAAGTTTCACAAAACATCCCCTGTGTCCAGATATTTGCTATTCTAGTCTCTTTTATTTAAAGAAAAAGCTTGTCATGATCCTCTATAAACTCATGTTTTAGCTTCTTAGTGATGGGGGAGTCTCCTTGGTTAGGGGAGGTGAATGGTAACATGTAACAAATCTCTTCCTGCATTCCTGTTTTCTCCGTCTTAGAATTTCTTCCTTTTTCTTGGATCAAGAAGTTTCAGTTTGGTTGGTACAGCTTAGCCCTGATTCCAGATATTCATAACTCACCACCAGTTACCTAAGCTAGAATATTTAATTCAGAATCTCTGGTAAATTCAACCACAACCATAAATTCAGCCTGCTCTGAAATGATGTTTCCTTCCTCCTTGGATATTACCGGCATCCATTTTCATGAACACAGTCCCA
The DNA here is from genome assembly GCF_022079265.1 of Lynx rufus. Classification (NCBI taxonomy): domain Eukaryota; kingdom Metazoa; phylum Chordata; class Mammalia; order Carnivora; family Felidae; genus Lynx; species Lynx rufus. The sequence goes on along the minus strand of NW_025814826.1, from coordinate 48,700,230 downwards.
TATTTTTGTCCAAAGCTTGACAATTATTTTATGAGTTGTAAATCTGTACTCCCTTCTTCTGGATTCTGAGGAACAGGAAGTTAGGACAGGAGGAGAATTGGACCACCTGGGCAAGGTTAGAGTCTCAGGTAAAGAGGAGGCCTGCCTTTAAGTAAGAGAGAAAACATCTTTATTAGACAAGGAAAGAGGAGCTCCTTCTGTTGCTAAGCTATTCTTAGAGGGATCTGTAGCCCCATTTCAATTCCTCTTATCAGCATCCAACACTTTCCTTATCTCCAGGATACTGCTAAGGCTTAGATATTGACTCCACTGACATTTCTCCACTGTGAAAAAATTGGGTTTTGGTTTGTTTATCTCAGCCTTGCAGCTGAAAGAGAGGAGAAGGGATGAGATTCTTTTGACTTTGCTAAGAGATTGCCCCTTCATCCTCTGCTATCCCATCAATACCACACAAAGTGGGAACTCTCCCCCCAGGTGGGTAGAAAGGTTCAATATTAAAATAGATAAAAACCTACTGTCTGTATACTATGAATAATTTTCTAGTTTGTCCTGTACCCTTAAATTTATTTTTCATAATTTTTGACATATAGAGGTTTATAAGTTTAAGTCAACAAACTTGTAGATATTCCCTTTGTGTTTTTTCATTCAGGTAGTTATTTTAATTAGTTTTTAAAAATTTCAATTTTTCATCAGAAAATCTTGTGGTCTTTAAAAGTTAGCTTTTATGAAAACAGTACTTAGTCTAAAAATATCGACAAGTGCTATGCAATTGTAAGGGACAATAGTCTTCTGCCCTACCCCTACATTAATTTTCATTCTTTATAGTCAAACATTTAAAAATCTTTTAGCTGGTTGTATGTAAGCGATGAATCATGGAAATCTACTCCTGAAGCCAAGAGCACACTGTATACACTGTATATTAGCTAACTTGACAATAAATTATATATATTTAGAAAAAATCTTTTTTTAATGTTTATTTATGTTTGAGAGAGAGAGAGAGGGAAAGAGTGAGAGTGAGCGGGGGAGGGTCAGAGGGAGAGAGAGAGACACAGAATCCAAAGCAGGCTCCAGGCTCTGAGCTTTCAACACAGAGCCCAACGTGGGGCTCGAACCCACGAGCTGTGAGACCATGACCTAAGCCCAAGTCAGATGCTTAACTGACTGAGGCACCTAGGCGTTCCCCCCCCCCCAAATCTTTTAGCTGCATTTATCTTCAAATATTTGTCCATGTATTTAGTCATAATATAGCTTATACTGCTATTTTTTGCTTTTTCAAATTTTCATATTACCCACTGACTTTCTTGTTTGGAAGATGAGGGTTTAGGTTTCTTACATCATGACCACAACATATTCCTATGCTTCCTTCTCCCCTGTAGATTCTTTCTTCATTTTTCCAGTTTTTTGTCCTAATGTCTGTTTAAATAAATACTATCTACACCATCTACTACTGTAATATGAGTTACAGGTGACAATGTACTATAACTACATTTCCTTTCTTATAAAACCCTTTGTTTTCCCTGGAATTACTATTTCATCTTTTTGCTTTTCTTTGTATTCATTAGTAATTAAGCTTCAAATTTTATGATAAACATAAAATTCCTCAAAAAATGGCCAAGAACTTCAGATAAATGACCTGTTGCCTTTTCTTTGCTCTTGGTTACATCTTACCTGGGACCCTGCAATCTTTTATTCCAGATCGGAGTGGTACTTTCCAAATCTGCTTATTAGTTGTTGCACTGAGACCTTCTTACCTCTGGGGCCTCCTTTTGCTACACTGCTGTGTTGGATCTTCTATTTTTTAAATCCTAGGTATTACTTTACACTTAAGATAATAACATATTTAAGTAAAGCTGTATTGATAATTGTTAAGCAGTGGAATTAAATGATCCACAAATACAATAGTCCCCTTGTCTGCAGGGTATATGTTTCCAGACCCCCATTGTATGTCTGAAACTGCTAATAGTTCTGAACCCAACATATACTGTGTTTTTCCTATACACACATACATACGCACCTATGACAAAGTTTAATTTATAAATTAGGCACAGTAAGAGATTAACAACAACTAATAAGAACAGAACCATAAGAATAGAACAATTGTAACAACATTCTGTAATAAAAGTTATGTGAATGTCGTCTCTCTCCAAATATCTGACAATTCTGTACGCACCCTTCTTCTTATGATGATGTGAGATGATAGAATGATGTACCTACGTGATGAAATCAAGTGAGGGGAATGATGTAAGCATTGTGACCTATTGTTAGACTACTATTGACCTTCTGATGCTACATCAGAAGGAGGGTCATCTGCTTCCATGGTGCCTAACCATGGGTAAGTGAAACTGTGGAACGTGAAACTGGAGATAAGTGGGGGGTGGGGTGGGTAGAGGGTGAAGGTGGGGTGGGTAGGTGGTGGTGACTATTGTAATCCAATTCAAGAGTTGACTGGGTGGACCAAGAGGGCATGTAGGGAGACTAGTTAGACCACTGCAATTGTCCAGCTAAGAGATGATGGATGGCCTGGACCAGAGTTTGGCAGTGGAGATGGGGATAAGAGAAAATGTTTCACAAACAATTACAAAGTAAATGCTCTGGATTTATGATTTTTAGTAGAAGTGACAGAAACCAACCAAAACTAGAAGAATAAGCCTAATTGTACGATTATGGGGATGTCTCCACAGAAATGAAGGTATATAGCTGAGGCTTAGAAAGTGCTTGGAACCAAAAAAATGGACAATCTTAGAAAACTCATACAGTATTTTTTTTTGTTTTTTTAATTAATTAATTAGTTAATTAATTATTAAAATTTACATCCAAGTTAGCTCATACAATAATGATTGTAGGAGTAGAAGCAACTTGTTTTTATCTCTCAGTGTTATTTCTAAGTTTTCACTACCTTCTCTATTATGCACACTGGTTTAATCTACCCCATGGACATAGGGTGAAAGATGGCCATAGCACATTGCCCCCATTTCTATCTCTATCCAAAAGAAAACATGCAAAACTGTATTTTTGGTTCTTTAGTTTCAATTCTAATTCTTCAAGGATGTGAACCAGGTTAGTCCACTTTGAAACTTTTTAAGTGGATTCAGGGAGAAGTTCTTTGGTAAAAATAAGATTCTGAGCACCCACCATATTGAATGGGGCTAAGGTTAGGGTTAAAAATCCAATGATTTTTATTTTCTCATAAAGAGGTAGAGGAGGTAACTGTTGAGAGTAAGAGAAAGTGGTAGAGTCAAAGATTTTAAGAGCCTGGTTAAGGTTTGAAATTGCAATTGCAGAAAGAGAGAGTCTGAGGAGAGAGACTTAGTATGAGCTTAGGTAACATTGAGAGCCCGCTGGGATGAATAAACTTCAATATATGATGGTACAAATCTGAAAATTGACCGGCACAAAGAGTTTAGGTATTAGATAATGACATTGATGGACCATGCATATTAAGGATGAGGACATATGTAAAGAGAGGAGACTTCCTAGAAAATTGAAAGAACAGCATGTATAAAGGCCCTGAGGTAGGAGAGATTTGGTGGGTTTGAGGCACCATGAGAAGTATAGACTGGGCACACTATTTGCAGGCTGGAGTCACAAGTTAGCTTTTCTTCATTATTCAGCAGAGTGATTCCAATGTCCAAGCCAGTATCTGTTTGTAGTAGGTACTCAGTAAATATTTGTTGAATGAATGTAGCCTTATCTCTATCTAGCAATTTTCCTTCAAATTCTCTGTCCTCTAGATGGCACCCTTCCATAATTTACAGAGGTAATGCAGGCTTTCATCCATTTTTATATTGGAAAAATTACTTAAATATTTTGGGTCTCATTTTCCTGATCTGTAAAACATAAGTATAATAATAACCCCAACTTCATAGGTAGTTGTGATGTTTCAATCAAGTAAAACATAAAAGTGTGTAGCTTTTGATTTGGTAGTCAATCAATACCTATTACCTAATGTAATTATTAATTTTATTGTTGTTATGGGTATTATTTCAGCCTACGAGACTATTTGTGTTCATGTCCTTGTCTTGAACAAAAATCTTACAATTTTTACTGGACATTTGTCAGTTGAAGGACACCAAACACCCTTTCCCATCTTAATTATATCCTGACTTTTCCTTTGAGATACTAGCCCTTCCTAATTCTGAGTCCACAGTGTTTCGAGTGAGATATTTGCTCCCAGTTACAGGGGAGCCACCCTAAAGGCTTAATGTCAATATTTGTATTTCATCCCCCTTATCATGGGGAGTCTGGGAGTCCAACCAGAGCCAATGAAATGTACAATAATTTGGGACTTTTGTCTCTCCTCTGCGGAAACCGTGAGATCATCACTTTTTCCCACAATAATAAGAGGTGAGGTCGTGAGGTCTGTATCATCCTGCTGCTAGAAGGATGGCTGAGAGGGTCCTAAAGGAGATCCTGAGGGTCAAGCAAAGGACAGAACAGAGAGAGGCTTAAGAATGAAGTTCTAGGTAATATTTTTTTGAGCCCCTGGATTCAGCCCTGCCTGAAACTAGTTGTATTTCTGATCTTTTTGCATTATATGAGCTAACACATTTCATTTATTGTTTACACTGGTTTAAGTTGGGATTTTGTTCCTTACAATATACAATCTTAACTTACACATAATTTTTATTAAGAATGCAATATGTCCATCTTATGTTAAATATGCAGACAAAAATAGAATATTCTTTTAGTAATCTTTAAAAATTCCATTAGTGCAATAATCAATTGATGTTATGCCATTAAGTAGTACATTCATTAATTTTTTCCAGTACAACTTAAACTCTAGGACAATATGGTTTTTTGAAAATTAGTGACTGTTATAATAATTTTTGTGGTTCTCAGGGGCTATAACTGGGTAAAGACATTTCTACATACAGATTAGTTTTTATTTTATGGCTTATTTCACTTTTCAATGTAAAATAAGAAAGTTACTGACATTTGTTATTGTCCACTTATTATAAAGTTGAGTTCAACTTTTTGCATTTAAATCCATTATTTAATTTCTACCTTTCCATTATATCCAAGTTTTGAGAGACTATGGTTTTTATTACTCACAGAGGGAACATTTGAAGTGGAAGGAATTTTGGACTCAGACAGAACTGGGTTCCAATCTCAGCTCTGCTACTTGCTAGCTCAGTGAACTTAGACTAATTATTTAACTCTAAGCCTCAATTGTTTGTTTTCAAATTGGGAGTGACAATACAAACTTTCAGAGACAGAGGAATAGTGAGGAATACTGAGACAGCATACATAATACTCCTAGTGTATACTATGATACCTAAAGGCTCATAACAAGTATGATTTCCCTTTTTCTAATTAGTACATTTAGCTTTGTCTCCAAAAATTTTAGTGAGAAGTCATGCCAAGCCAATATATTGTTCTGTGAATCAAAAGTATTAAATGTTTTTTTCTTTATTTACTAGTTTCTAAATACTTAGTGAGAAACTAACGTGTATTCAGATTAGATCTTGTTCATTGCTAATTTGATGTCAGGTTTACGAATTACTTGATGTGGTGTATCTATGGATGACGATAGGAATACCCATATTTCTTAGCACAGTGTACGTTTGGAATTATGGGGAGCTTAGAAAGCCATTAACTCCCTCTCTTATCATAGTGTCCATACATCAGTTTTTCTGTGTATTGTTCCAGTTCCACTGGAGAATTTTGGCTTCGTGTTTTTTCATTTATTTTTAAACTTTATATTATTTTGTGTTGCTGGCTGTGTAGCTCATAATAAGGAAATTAAAAAAATATGTGTGCAATCATGCTACACACTATGACCCATCCATTTAACATGAGCTGGGAGAGAAGTAGCTCCCCCTTTGTTTTATTTGTATTATTGAAACGTTCTCGACATTTGGGTTTCAAGTCCAAAGGAAGAGTTTTGTTCTTCACAGTGTTTTTTGTATAAATGTCTTGAATGGTTTTCATGTGAAATAAATTTTGCTTTCCCCCTGGACCTCAGTCCTAACTCTGACAATCATTTTAGAATCTCCCAATTACATACCCTGCCCAATGGACTAATGGCCATGACCTTTTCCTGCCAATTGGATCCTTCCTCAGTTCCCAGCTGGAGAGTGAGCTGGAGTAGCTAAGGAACCTTCTTAAACAGAGGGATAAACATATCCAAGTTTAAATTTGTCTGAGTACTAGTATAATTACATGAATGACTTAGCTATCCTTTTTTATTGTTCAAGTTGAATTCAGAAGGGAGAAATAAGCTCCTGAAAGATTGTGAAGACGGAAGTCAGGACAGGACACTATACCAGAGATGTCTCTTTATATGTAAGGATACAATTTAGGACCAAGATACAAGATGGTACGATGGTTAGAAGCAAGGGCTCTGGTGCTGCTGGGTGTGAACCCAGATCTGCCACTTGGTAAGCGTGCGGTGTTGGGAAGGGAGCCTCCCGTGTGCTTCTGTGAAATGGAGATAAAACACAGGACCTACCTCATGGATTCTCGGAGAAGAGGTAAAGGTAAATTAAATACATACACTTAGAACAGTGCCTGGCATATTGTAAATGCTCAAGAAAAATGTTACTTTTGGTGGTTACTGTTGTGTTTCTGGATATTTAATTCAACAATACTCTGAACAGAAATTTCACATAAATAAGTAAATAATATATGCTGACTAAATACAAATATAATTTTAGGATTCCAGCAAATTCAGTCATGTGGGAATCAGGGAGATGATATATTAATTTACATCATCAAAATGGTGACCATTGGCTCTCATGTAAATTTTACAGAAAGCTTCAGAAATCTCTTGATAAGCACAAAAAATAGCATTTTACAAACAGACCCTAAAGCCGAAAAGGGACAAAAGCATTTTGGCTTCCAAGCAGTGTTTCTGTTATTTTTCTGGAAACCAAATCTGATACCTTCTTTAAGCTATTCCAGTTCTCGCCTTACCTCCTTTCTTAAACCAAAATTATTGAATGAATCCTCTCCACTTGAGGCTGCAATTTATTACCTGCAGTTTTCTCCTGGCCCCAGCATAACCTCACTTTGCTGTTCCTCTGCAGCTGTCTTTTCGGAAGCCACTGGAAAATTTGGAACTTCTCAAACGCAATGATCCTTTTTAGTCTTTATTGATGGATGCTTCAAAACATCAGACAGTGTTTGCTTTTCTTTCCTTCTTGAGGCTCTTCTCCTGCTTTGGCTTTCTTATGCCTATTCCCGCCACCCCCCCCCCCCATCTCTCTGTACTTCCTAATCTTCTCAGATACTTATTTTTGCAGCAATTTTGTCAATTATTATATTCCTTAGGATTTGTACCCCAGACATCTCACTGTGAGACTCTCCTTGGTTGATTTGATCCAAGCGACTAATTTCTGGTGCCACCTAAAATTGTCCCAGTTTATATTCCTCAATTTCTGTTTCAGTTGTTTATATTTCAGTCTCTTAGATACCAGGGGGCCCCATAAACATCTCAAGGTCACTGTGACCTCAACTAAAACTAAATATTTTTCTTCCGACTCCAAAGTTGCTTCTACATTAATCCTTATTTAGATGAATGATTCTACTCTCAACATACTCATCTAAGTTAGAAACCTTGAAAGTACACTAGACTGTTTGCTTCGCATTTTCCAATATTTCCCATCGGTCCCCAAGGCAAATGGAATTTACCTTTTAAATTACCAATCATTTTGTTTATATTTATAGTCCTATAACTTGGTTTCAGGTTTCCTCATTGTTCGCTTACATTATTACAACAACCGCTACATAGAAGGGGAAGGAAAGACCATAAAGACACCTGAAGAATATTGAATTTTCAGAGAAAGAGAAATCTAGATAAGTAGAACCTTTAATATAAAGAGAAGAAAAGGTGCGGGTAGTTGGCATTTGATTGTCTGAGAAATTTTGCAATAAGATGAAATCTCGAGCTACTGTCACTGACGTGTTATCCTGAAGGTCAGATAATAGTTTATGGGTGACAGCGGCATTTGAAGACTACTGAGGGATTGTCTACTCTAATGATCAGCCATGCCAGTCAATGCACCCTGCACAGATGCATTTTTAAAGTTTTAATTCATTTCAGAAGGGTTTGTCAATTGTGCAATAAAAATTTGGCATGCACAGATACAGAGCTAAACCTATCACCTTGCCCCCAAACCATCCTTCTTTCTGTTTTTCCTCTCTTGGTAAGTGGTACCCATAAATGCTCATTCTCTCACTCTGAAACCCCAAGAATTTTCCTCCTTTCCCAACCCAGAATGATCACTTGATTCCCCACTGCCGACAGCTTAGTTCAAAGTTCACTGTTCATTTTCTTGAGAGGTGTAGTTAATTTTGGATCTTTAGCGCTCTATTGGACATTGACTAGTTTTTTTATTTTTATTTATTTTGAGAGGGGTGAGGGGCAGAGAGAGAGAGAGAGAGAGAGAGAGAGAGGGAGAGGGAGAGAGTAAATGCCAATCAGGTTCTGTGCTGTGAGCGCAGAGCCTGATACAGGGCTTGATTCCACAAACTGTGAGACCATGACCTGAGCCAAAATCAAGAGTTGAAGGCTCAACTGACTGAGTCACCCAGGTGCCCCTGGACATTGACTATTTTTAAATAACTTTTTATTGATTCACATTTCAAAATCCTAGACATTGTCATCTATGATGTGGACTACTCCAATAAACCTCTACCTTGACTTTCTAACCCTAGCATTTTTCCCCAGTTCAACTTATCCTCCATGTTGCCTGCACAGTTGTCTGCCTGAACACTGAAGTCAGTCAGTCCTTTCTTCTTCTGGCCTCCAACAGCCTCAAGTACAAAGCTCAGTGTCCTCCATTTGCCAGTCCAGACCTTTTACCAGTTGGCCCCATTTTTCCCCCTATAGTCATATTCCTGTACTTTCCTTCCTACATCCTATGCCCCTGTTTCTTCTTATGGCTCTCAAATAAGCTACACCCTCCTCCCTGTGTTTTTGCACATGCTGTTCCCTTTGCAAAGAAGCCCATCTCCCTTCGTGGATACCCTGCAAACTTCTTTTGTGTTCACAGGTCACTCAGGCAGCTAGCCTTTCCCCCCCATCCTCACCACCTTCACAAGGCTCCATTATACCTTTTGGTATTCTAATAACTCATTCTTGCCTATATACCCCACACTTTATGAGCACCTGGAAGGCATGAATTTTGATGTAGACACCTCAATATTCTCAGAGCTTCTTATGCAGTGTGTATGTAGTTACTCCAGTAAAGATTTATTAAATGAATAATGAGATTCTAAGATGACATTCTATTTTCAGCTATGTACATATCTTAAGGTCTTACACACCATGTGCAGGTGCATTTTTAAAGTTTTGTTCTAATCTTTGATGAGAGAGATATTTTTTATGTATGTTCTACAGAAAAAAAAGGAATCACTGTAATTTCAGAAGATTTCAATGGAAGTATTTAGTGGTCTTATTAGGCTCTTGAAAGAAAGAGAAAGAGAGAGAGAAGAAAAAGAAAGAAAGAAAAGAAGGAAAAGAAAGAAAGAAGAGAAAACAAAAGGAATGGAAAGGGAAGAAAAGAAAAGAAGGGAAAGGAAAGGAAAGGAAAGGAAAGGAAAGGAAAGGAAAGGAAAGGAAAAAAAGAAATGTTAGTTAAGCACAAATGCTAGAAAAATAATAGACTAGCATGGGCCTAAATGTGACCTGGCTCCAGTAAATGAGACCTTTTATAATGAAAGTTCTGAGTTGTTAGCTCCCTGGCAGTCATTCTGCAGTGGCCCAACCCACTTTTTCATCCATATCTTCAACTTCCTCCAACCATTCAGTGTGATTAATTCATTACTGAGAACACATCTTCAGTTCCCACTCTATTTTTTACTCCACTATTTCCTTTGTCAGAATGTCTTTAACCCTCTATTCTTTCTCTCCTCTCAAGATCCTACCTAGTACTGAAGACTCTTCAAGATGTCTCCTCTTCCAGGAAGACTTTTCTGATACTTCCAGTAAATGAAAACTTTTTTCCTCCTAACTTCTTAAATACTTTATACCTTTTTGATGGCACTTACCTCAACCTGTTGTATACTATGATTATTTGTGTACTTGGTTCATCTTACCTATCAGAGTTTAAGTTTCTTAAGGTCAAGCACATTTTCTTTTTTTTATTCTTCCACCTTCACCTAAGCAATGTTTGGTACAGTTTTGGTATTCAATAAATATTTGCAACATAAAGCTGAAATGAGTTATGAGCCTGAATTTTATCATTGATAAATTTCTTGAGGCCTTGACTATCAGACACATACGTGCACTTGCCTTAATCTCCGTTAAATTGCGTGGAATGTCCCTGTCTACTTATTTCCACTACTAGAAATCTCTTTTTCAGAGCTATTACACAAAAGGTTGTTATAACAACCATAAGAATAATTGTAAAGATATTTAAAGTAGCAATCCCTAGACTTCTTAGCCCTGAATCATCATCATGTTGAGGAGGCAATAAGGTGTACTGTCAGGAGCACAGACTCTGAATCTGGAGTTGGTTAGGTCTGAATCCTGGCTCTGTCACGTACAAGCAGTGTGATATGGGTAAACTACTTAACCCATCAGTGCCTCACTTTTAGTATCTATAAAACAGGTATTATAACAGTACCTACCTCATGGGGTTGGTGTGAGAATGGAATGAGTTAATATATGTAAAATATGTAAAATGTACAAGTATGGCACATGGTTAGTTTTAGTTTTTACTGTATTATTATTATTATTATTATTATTATTATTATTATGTGCACGTAGGGTATATGCCTACCACCTATTTGAAAGCATGAGCTTTTAAATGGTTGAAACTGTGTTTTCTTCGTCTTGGCATTTCAGGTGACTGGTATGGTACCTCATACAAAGTTAACACTGAAAGACATGAACCTGGAAGAAAATTCCTCCCTGCCCTAGAGGTGAACCTGAACTTGCCTTCTCCCTGTCATGGATATCCAAAGAACTTCCTTTTTGTGCTCTCAGCAACCTCATATTTAACCCTGCTGGTTTTCATTTACTTTATAATTGAATCATAATGAATTTTAAAATCCATTCTAACTTCCTAAGATCTCTAGAGATTTGCTTCATCAGTCTGACATCACGTTCATTTACATTTCTTCTTTTTTCGTTTCCTTGTATGAGGTCTAAGAATCGTTCCAATAAAACACTTTTAAGATTGTATTACACATACTGTATGCTATTTATTCCTGGCTACATGTTCAAATTAACAAGCACGAAATTGCTAATGCCGTGATCAACTATTACAAACTGTAATGCTATAGCTGTCATAATTGAAAAAATTGGAACTGGACAATTCTTTTGTAACCATCTAAGCTAATAGTTTAAGTGGAAAATATTTATACAAAAATCAAAGCCAATTCAAGTTCAGGGAGTTGTTAGAGGCCATCCATCTTGGTCATTCTCCTAAGATGGTAAGTTCCTCAGTAGCCCCCAGGATAAATAATCGTCTTTTGCCTAAATTGTTCCAGGAAAACAGAATACATTAATTCTAAGGTCATTTTCTTGCCTTGGTGGGCAATTCTAATTGGTGGGAAACTATTTCTCCTGTTGAATATAAACCATTGCTCTGAAAAACAACATAAGTTAGAGTAGATCACCATCTTCTGTGATAGCCTTCAAATATTTGCAAACAGGTGCTTTATTTCCCACTATGTTATAAATTAACAGATCATAATGAAGCAACTCAAGAATTTTTAGACCTACAAGGCACATGAATATGATTTAATCTTATTGTTTTGTAGATGAATACATTAAAAAGAAGAGAGGTTGAGTAGTTATATGCCCACATAACACATTTGTTCATTTGATCATTGTGTACTTAGCTACCAGCTTAATAAACTTATAATTTTGTAATTTAAAATAACATAGTTTTATAACTTAATATAACACAACAATTTACTATTTATTATAACAAATAAATTATGAAGGAATTTATAGTTTATTACATAAACAACATTGAAGACCTTGGTGAATTATAGCCAGCTCATTCTCCTTCTTTCCCCCCGAGCTATCACTAACGTATAATTGTTATCCAACATCCCTTTTTTCTTTTAAATGCTTGTTTATTTTGAGAGAGAGGGAGAGAGAGACAGAGAGAAAATGAGCAGGGGAGGGGCAAAGAGAGGGAGAGAGAGAGAATCCCAAGCACTCTCTGAGCTGTCAGTGCAGAGCCTGATGTGAGGCTTGAACTCACAAACTGAGATTGTGACCTGAGCTGAAATCAAGAGTCAGACACTTAACCAACTGAGCCATCCAGGCGCCCCATTCAACATTCAAAGATTCAAACATATTGTGTCATTACTTCTCCAGCAGAGAAACAGAACAACTACAAGTGATGTGGAATAAGGGATTTATGATGAGGATTTGATTTTACGTGGTTGTAGGTGTGGAAGAAGTGGAAGCCTCTGCATCTGGGCCTGAAGTCATTGTTGGTTAGTAGAAATTGCAGTCAAGAACACAATCCAGACGCGAAGTGGGATGAAATGAGGACAAACAGGAACATACATCCATCCCTCACTGCCTCCAACCTTGACAATGATGGTGAAATGGAAGGAGCTGGTGCTTGTTGCCATGGAGCTGCACACACATCTACCATTGGACTGAGTAGCTGAAGGAGGAGTTGTAGGCCTGCCTGCTGTTCCCTGCCAACAAGATGGGCAACAGCTGGACACAGTGCACATGGATGTAGTGACTCCTGGCACCCACGCTGACCTTTGGAGCAAAACAGCTGCCCCACAGAGCTCTGCAATTCTCTCAATGTTGTGATTGTCTATGGTTGAGTGTTTAACCTCTGCAGATCGTCTAATGCTGGGGCTCATCACCAATGATGAGCTACAGGTCTCTTCTCTCACCCTGTTTATCTCAGCAACTTTCTCTGTGTGGCTCAGTTTTCTTATTTTCTACAGGCTCCTGGGTTGGACTAAAAAATGGCATCATGCTGGTCAATTCCAATATCTGAAACATTTGCTCCTTTAATCACTAGCAAATGGAAAATGAATGATGAAAAATGAGAATCAGCATATTTCCTACATCATCTTGAGGGTGAAATGAGATGTTTATGAAATACTAAGTTTAGTGAGAGGCATTTGCTCAATAAATCTTTGTAAATATTAATATTATTACTGCACCTAAAATCTCTTGCGGTTTCTACTTTGTGTGTCTCACCATTAAACTATACAGTTCTTGAAAATAGGATCTGTTCCCGATTCAGTCCTACATCCTCAGAAGCTTAGCTAGTAAAGCCATCAAATTTGGGGGGAAAATATGTAGAAATGAACATGAGACCTTGGAGTAACATTTTCCAAGCATGTCACCAAAGGAAGATTTGATAAAAGATTTAATCTTATAAGATAAGAAAAATGGTCTATTTAAAAATCTTAATGAACTAAAGAAGAAAAAACAAATTATAATGATATTTGCAAGTGGTATGTCTTAGCGTTCATATTCGCAACATGAAAGAGACGCCAATAAACAAGTACAGAAAACAAAAAAAAATCAACAGAAAAATGGAAAAGAGCATGAGCAGATATTTCAACACATGTGTTCTCTTAAAGTTCTAGAAGTCAGAAGTTCAAAATGCATCTTATGGGGTTGAAATCAAAGTGTCAGCTGGGCAGCTCGGTTTTAAAGTCTCTAAAGGAGAATCCATTCCTTGCCTGGTCCAGCGTCCAGAGGCTTCCAGAATTTCCTGGCTCATGGCCACGTCACTCCAATCCCTGCTTCTGTGGTCACATTACCTCCTATCAACTTCTTGCTTTGTTCTTGTAAGGACCATAGTGATTACACTGGGCCTATTGGAAAATCCAAAATAATCTCCCCATCTTGACTTAAAAATATCTCCAAAGTCCCTTTTGTCATATATGTAAAATAATATGTTTGCAAGGTTCTGGGAAGTATGATGTAGATAGACACTTTTGGGGAACCATTATTGAACCTACCAGAGTAGGTTAAAAGTCACTGACTATTATCTAGATTTGTCATACTCTTCTCCTCTGGGAGAGAGCACCAATACTCAGGGCAATCAGGAAAAGTATGCTAGTTAGTGACTGACTATAACAACTTTCCTGGCATTTGAGTGGTCTGGGCATGGCCACATGACTCTACCCTTTTTAATTAATTTTTTTTTTTCTGATCATCTCTGCTACATATTTCTCTTTTTTTTCTTCAATATATGAAATTTATTGTCAAATTGGTTTCCATACAACACCCAGTGCTCATCCCAAAAGGTGCCCTCCTCAATACCCATCACCCACCCTCCCCTCCCTTCCACCCCCCATCAACCCTCAGTTTGTTCTCAGTTTTTAAGAGTCTCTTATGCTTTGGCTCTCTCCCACTCTAACCTCTTTTTTTTTTTTTCCTTCCACTCCCCCATGGGTTTCTGTTAAGTTTCTTAGGATCCACATAAGAGTGAAACCATATGGTATCTATCTTTCTCTGTATGGCTTATTTCACTTAACATCACACTCTCCAGTTCCATCCACGTTGCTACAAAGGGCCAGATTTCATTCTTTCTCATTGCCACGTAGTATTCCATTGTGTATATAAACCACAATTTCTTCATCCATTCATCAGTTGATGGACATTTAAGCTCTTCCCATAATTTGGCTATTGTTGAAAGGGCTGCTATAAGCATTGGGGTACAAGTGCCCCTATGCATCAGTACTCCTGTATCCCTTGGGTAAATTCCTAGCAGTGCTATTGCTGGGTCATAGGGTAGGTCTATTTTTAATTTTTTGAGGAACCTCCACACTGTTTTCCAGAGTGGCTGTACCAGTTTGCATTCCCACCAACAGTGCAAGAGGGTTCCTGTTTCTCCACATCCTCTCCAGCATCTATAGTCTCCTGATTTGTTCATTTTGGCCACTCTGACTGGTGTGAGGTGATATCTGAGTGTGGTTTTGATTTGTATTTCCCTGATGAGGAGCGATGTTGAGCATCTTTTCATGTGCCTGTTGGCCATCTGGATGTCTTCTTTAGAGAAGTGTCTATTCATGTTTTCTGCCCATTTCTTCACTGGGTTATTTGTTTTTCGGGTGTGGAGTTTGGTGAGCTCTTTATAGATTTTGGATACTAGCCCTTTGTCCGATATGTCATTTGCAAATATCTTTTCCCATTCCGTTGGTTGCCTTTTAGTTTTGTTGGTTGTTTCCTTTGCTGTGCAGAAGCTTTTTATCTTCACAAGGTCCCAGTAGTTCATTTTTGCTTTTGATTCCCTTGCCTTTGGGGATGTGTCGAGTAAGAGATTGCTACGGCTGAGGTCAGAGAGGTCTTTTCCTGCTCTCTCCTCTAGGGTTTTGCTGGTTTCCTGTCTCACATTCAGGTCCTTTATCCATTTTGAGTTTATTTTTGTGAATGGTGTGAGAAAGTGGTCTAGTTTCAATCTTCTGCATGTTGCTGTCCAGTTCTCCCAGCACCATTTGTTAAAGAGACTGTCCTTTTTCCATTGGATGTTCTTTCCTGCTTTGTCAAAGATTAGTTGGCCATATGTTTGTGGGTCTAGTTCTGGGGTTTCTATTCTATCCCATTGGTCTATGTGTCTGTTTTTGTGCCATTAATTTTTCTTTTTAGCTCAAAGAGAAGTGAGTCTTTCAAGTTGTTGGTTCTGAACCTAAAAAACATTTTTTTTATTTAAAGAAATTAAATAACCATAAATAATAATTTTTTGCTTCTTCATCTCTCATTACTCAGCTTTATGGTATGTTGAGTATTATTTTATGCCCAAAATCTTTTGGGGGGAGGGGCATTAAATTGAGGGCTGAAACAAAGGAAAACATCTCATCAAGGAGTAATGATTCTCTCTAGCAGCATGGGGGAATCACCACTCCCCCCATCTTCCCAATCTGGGCCCTTCTTGCATTTCTTGTGGGACAAAAGATTGGGTTGCCATCCAGACCCACTGACCCCCAATACATCATTCAAAATAGCCATAAAATCTGTAAAAGGAAATTATAGCAATTCTTACTTGGAGCTTAGTTGCATGTTTATTTGTCCAGCTTTGGCAGGAGGTTAGGTTTCTTTGAGGGCATTGATTAGTACTTTATCCAGCACATAACACAATGCTTGACATGTAGTAATTACCAAAATATTTGTTAAATATGTAAATGAATGGAAGGATGCATGACTTCACTTTATGGCAGCCTGTCTATCGAGTGGCCCCTGACATGGATAAGGATGATTAGTATGTAATTTTAGTACCTTCAGTTTAAGGAGGGAGGGGAATACTTTAGGAAAAAGTGTTCGTTCTTCTTAGATGTTTGAATATATATCTGACTGCCATTGGCAGTGGAAGAACTGACCTCAGGGGTCTGGAAAGGCATTTCTTAGGCATTTTCCAGAAATATTTAGAAATTGCAATTCCTGGGGAGAAAGGTTGACCTCAGTGTTGCCCAGAGCAGGTGTGGAGGCTGCCTATTGGGTAATCAATTCCTCCCACGCATCAAGCATTTTCTTGCTTAAGGCATCACCTTGAGGCAGCTGGAGCAAAACTGTGAAAAGGAATTGAATGTTCTCAGAAATAGTTTGGATTTTAAAAAGAAGGTCCTTAAGATTAGAATCTTAGGATCTTAGAATTCTAAGGATTCTAGGGATTTCTAAGAGTCTTAAGAATCCTAAGATTCCTTAAGAAGTTCACACTATAAAGGACTAAAATAAGCCAGATATAAATGGGAGAGAAAGAGGCAGATGAGAGGCATTAATCTTATGGTGCAAAGTTTTATTTTATGAGTAGAAATACATGTAGAAAGTTACACATAGGACACTCGAGTCGACTGGAAACTTTGGGAAGATTTGATTCCGAATTCTTCGTTCTATAAATCAGGGGCCCGTGGCCAGGGTGTTTAAGCAAACTGTCCAGAGTGACACAGGGAATCGGTGGCAGAGCCAGGATTGTAAAGTGGGGCGCCCAGTTTCTAACCCCTCTTTCCACTCTCCGAGCCGGCGGCCCGAGCCCAGTGCAGAAGGAGAAACCACTCCTGGGGTTTTTTGGAAGAGCAGCTGTCATCTGGCTGCCACACTCAGGGAAGAGCCAGACCACTTGACGGTGGAAAAAGAGGATGGAAACGCAAAAGGCGAAGATGCAACTGCAGATTTTATATGGAAAACATGAACCAACTATGGTTTGAAACATTAAAAATAGGTTAACTTCGATTTAAATTCTATTGGACACCAACTTAAGGTCTATAAAGAAAATGTCTGGAAAAATTTGTGCAGCTATCTCTCTTTTTGCTGCATTAGGCAAATTAATAGGATTGTCCCCCTCCTCTAGGAACTTATTTAAAACTTGAAAACATTAACCTTAATAAAGGAACTTATTTAAAACTTGCAAACATTAACCTTAATAAAGAAAAGGGAGTGAAATATAGAACAAAGATTACTCCCATGATCTCTTGGTCTTGCCCTCTGTGATGTAGAACCAACAGCCTGGGCTGGAAATGCCAGAACTAGAATCTAATCCTGTTTAAGCTACGACTTTATTCAATTCATCAACAACATTCTGGCATTCAGTTTGTTTATCTGTAAAAAGGGGAACAGATTAGATGGAGGGTCTCTATCAGTCTTTGTCAAATTTAACATTCTAAAACAACTTTTTTTTTGTTTTGTTTTAATGAGCACAGATGTTCATTTATTGACTACTTGCTATGCATCAGGTCCTGGGTCTGATGTTGTGCATAAGGTGATGAATAAGACAAGTATGATCCCTGACCTCATGGAGCTCAGAGAGACAAGAAGTAAACAGGAAACACTAAATAGATAACTCATTACACTTTATCCATAATAAGTAGATAATACAACTAGTAATAGGAGTTAAGCTGGATTAAAAAGTAAACATCAAGGATGGAAGGCCTCGTTTGAGTCTCATCCTCAAAGACCTCAAGCCTCAAGACAAACATTTAAATAGACATAGGAACAATGTGCCCGGCAGAGAAGGTAGCATATGCAAAGGCACGGAGGTCAGAAAGAGTTTGCTACAATTGAGGACTTGACAGAAGATGGGAGTGGCTGGGAGATAGTAATCAAAGGAAAAGAGGCATAAAACAAGGGCAGAGCAGGTCTTGCAAGATATTGCAGATTACAAGAGGCAGTTTGGATTTTATCCCACAGGCAATGGGAAGCCATAAGAAGCTTTAAAGGAGATGAGTGTCATGTTTTAATTCATGTAACAACAACAACAACAACAACAAAAAATACCCTCAGGGCACCTGGGTAGCTCAGTTGGTTAAGCTTTTGACTCTTAGCTTCAGCTTAGGTCATGATCTTGCAGTTTATGGGCTCGAGCCTCATGTTGGGATCTGCACTGGCAGTGCAGAGCCTGCTTGGGATTCCCTCTCTCTCCCCCTCCCTCT
Source organism: Lynx rufus (assembly GCF_022079265.1). Classification (NCBI taxonomy): domain Eukaryota; kingdom Metazoa; phylum Chordata; class Mammalia; order Carnivora; family Felidae; genus Lynx; species Lynx rufus. Next base: position 48,681,918 of record NW_025814826.1, on the reverse strand, counting down.
CTGCCCCTCCCCTGCTCATGCTCTGTCTTTCTCTCTGGAAATAAATAAATCAACTTAAAAAAATTACCCTCAATTCTGTGTAGAGAGAATGTAGCGAGGCCACGGTACAGAAGGGAGTTTGGGAAAAGGTAGTTGTAGAAATTTAGTTAAGTGATGTGGTGGCTTGGGTGAGAGTTACACAGTGGAAATGAAAAAGAGTGAGTAGATTTGAGATCTGTTTTAGGGGGTACCTGGCTGGCTCAGTCAGTTAAGCATCAGACTCTGGATTTCTGCTCAGGTCAAGATCTCATCAGGTCATGATCTCATGGTTCGTGGGATCAAGCCCTGTATAGGGCTCTGCGCTGACAGCGTGGAGCCTGCTTGGGATTCCCTCTTTGTCTCCCACTCTCTCTGACTCTCTCCTGCTCACTCTCTCTCTCTCTCTCTCTCAATAAATAAATAAATAAACATTAAAAAAAATCTCTATTTTACAGGTTTATTGACAGGACTTATTTAGCATATGGTGGATGGGGGGAAGAGAAATCAAGGTAGATGATTTGAGCAAGGAGATGAGATTGTGGTGCCATTTATTGGTAAAGGTTGGAGGAAGAAGAGGAGTCAGAAAGCAGTGACTCAGGTTGTCCTTGTCAACTTCGAGAAACCTCTTTGACACATGCAGGGACATACTAATTAGATAATTGGTTAGAGGGGTCTGGAGATCAAAGGTATGGTCTGGGCAAAAGAGGTATATGTTTTCAGAATTGCCAAAATATAGGTTATAGCTAAGGCTACAGGGATGCTGAAAGAGTGGGTGAAAACAGGGAAGAAGAAGACCCAGGAACTGTGGCCTAAGTGGAAGAGTCAGCTGCAGAGACTGAGGAGGGATGACCAGTGGGGTAGTTGGCTAAAAGTAAAATAGAATGTTTCTCCTTCTCCTTCTCCTTCTCCTTCTCCTTCTCCTTCTCCTTCTCTTCTCCTCTTCTCCTTCTCCTTCTCTTTCTTCTTCTTCTTCTTCTTCTTCTTCTTCTTCTTCTTCTTCTAACAGGAGAAACACACCAAAGATTTATTATTTGAACACAAATTCTCAGTGATGAAATTGAGACAAAAAAAATGTCCAAGTTAGGCAGCTTTTGTATTTTCTAGACAAAGAAGTATAAATCTTTGATAATTTATGAGACAATTATGTTTTTAATATTTGGGAGCTAAAATTAGTAAGGAATTTTAGAAACGATTGGGTCTAGGGTTGTAAATTAATAAAAGTAACAAAAGTTATTTATACAAAACTCTTGGAACTGAATTCTTTGACAATGGGAATGTCTCTCTACCTTCTGGTGTGTGAAGTGGTACCTTTCATCTGGGAAATTAACTTCCTTCTTTCTGGAGACAAAGGAGGGGTAAGTGTTCTTTTTGCATTTCTTAATACAAGTACTTACATTTCTTAAGTAACTTGAATTCAAAATAATCAATATGCCACTGTGGGACATTTTGTGGTGGACTCCCCCAAAGACCCTAGAGTTCCCTCTCTAAAACTTTCCTGGAAGATTCCCATCCTAAAAGCTGTGGTGGTAGTTTGTTCTATATCATGGAATCAGTTCTTAGTCCTGACAATGTGTCAGTTTGGTTAAAGTTATTTCAGGAGGTGGTGATGCAGGTGTGTTCCCAAAGTTAGGTCATTGGTTCAAGTAATCATGTATTAAATTACAGGTATTTCTAGAGAGGTAAATGAAAAACAATGGTTAATGAGTGTAGCAAATTATAAACCAGTTTCTGAGTTCTGGGTGTAGCCAATTGAGAAGATTTTTGAGAAGATTTTTGATATCAGGGTTGAAGCATCTTTAGATGGAGTGAAACAGGCAGTGGCAAGAGGAGAGGTTTCCCTGGTTTGAGACTGTGATATTATTATATCTCTGGTGATCTTTTTTCCTTTTTATTTTTTTTTAAAATGTTAATGAAAGAACATGTTAGTTGAACGATGCATTACACCCGGTGTAATTTCAATGATTTAAGCATACAGCTATTTTCATATGTAAGAAGAGAATGTTTCAAGGAGGGAGTGGTCAGCTGTGTTGAAAACTGCTGAGAAGTGGAATAAAATGTAGACTGAAAAGTATCCTTAGATTTGAAACCATGGAGATAATTGGTGACCTTTACAAGAGAAGATTTCTTTTTTATAGTGGCAGAATGAAAACTACATTAGAATGGTATGAAGAATAATTGAGAGATGAATACATGGAAGAATGTGTAGAAAAAAATTTAAGCAGTTTTGCTGTGAAATCAACAGAGAAATAATATGCTGGCTAGAAACACTTGAAGAATCAAGAGGAGATAAAAGTTTTTAAGAATATAAGACACCAGAGCATATAAAATAGTTGTCAATAGTCTTTTAAGTAGTGAGAGAGAAATAATGTAGAGCAGGGATGGGCAAGCGATGGCCCGTGGGCCAAATCTGGCTTGTTGCCCATTTTTGTAGACTCTTGAAGGTCCATGAGCAAGGAATAGTTTTTAGGTTTGTAAATAGTTTAAAAATTTTTTAAAAGAATAATATTCAGTGATGTGTGGAGATTATACAAAAATCAGATTCTAGTGTTCATAAAGAAACTTTTATTAGAACACAGTTACACCAAGTGGTTTATGTATTGTCTCTAGCTGCTTTTAAGCTATGGTGGCAGAGTTCTGATGTAATGACAGAGAATGTATGGCCAGCGTAGCCTCAAGTACTTACTACCCGGGCCTTTAGAGAAAAAGTTTATTGACCCCTGATGTAGAAGAAAAAAGAACTATTTGGTGAGATTAATTTGTGAAGGGAATGAGTCTGGGTCCTAGAGAATGAGAGGCTGGCCTCTCACAGGGTCGGGGACACTTAATCAGTAGAGCTGGAAGAAAGATGTTAAGCATGAATACAGATGCACAAAGAGTCTTGACTGTGATGACTGTGGGACAATATCATTCTTCTTTGTGCCTCTTTTCTCAATGACAGGTAGGTAACCTGATATAGGCATAGTTACCCTGGAAAGTCTGACCTAAGCCTTCTTTTTCGCAAGAAAGAAATGTCACAGTGAAACAGAGATCAATGTATAAAATTCACGAATTTTAAGTCTCAAAAGTGAAGTATAAAGGAATATCTTAAACTTGAGGCAATTCTCTGAGCTGGGGAAGGAGAGAGACTCTGAGGGAAAGTCAATTAGTTGGATGCTAATGGTTCTCCAAAGGGCTCTGCCCTTTCCCTTCTCCTGGGATTAGTCATAAAAAGCAGGAAGAGAGACCTCCCAAGCAATTTGGGGCAAATTCAAATAAAGGGGACAAGGCTTTGATCTTTCCCTTTGAAGCCTGAGAACCACATGACTTGGAAACAGTAGAGGAAATGGCTGCATGGAGGCCAGAGCAGAGAGAGACGAGGCCATCCTGCTGAGGTCTCTTTAGCTACAGAGAATTGTGGTAGACAATCCAGCCATGCCATGGGACCACTTAGTAGTGGACAGAAACATGGAAGTGGATGGAAGTAGAGGATAAAAGACAGGGACCAAACATAAATGATAGCAATGAAGACAACATACGTCTGAGGAAAACCACGGATCAAATGGGGCTTTGTAAATCTCAGTATAGTCAGCAAGGACAGCTGAGGACCAAGAACCATTCTGGATGCTAAAGTAATTTTGAAGAATGTTGGAGGCTACCACAGACAGGGCAGGTGTTGAACCATATGTTGACTGAGTTTACTTTGAATTAACTGAGAAAACCCTTAAGTAACTGAATTTCTCTTGAAATTGCAAAATCCAGTTTCTGCTGTAGGTGCCATAGGAGTTTTGGACAGAAACTAGGAAAAACACATTTTTTGCATACTTGAGTTTTGTGGTTTGAAAACTTTAAAAATCTTAATAGAAGTTGAAAGAGAGAGGGGGAGTTTGAAATTGTTACTTATGCTCTCTGGAAAGAGAAAAATGTTTTTACCACATAAATAAATTCTTCCTCCTGATACACTAAGAAGTTTACTTCTTTAATCATAATTGTCATATATTATTATGTGCTTATTATTTGCAGAACATGATATAAAATACTTCTTGTGCATATTTCATTCAATTCCTACATTATTCTATATCCTTATGCCATAAGGAATTATGATCATTTTATCAATGAAAAAACAAAGGTCTAGAATATGTTAAATACTTTGCAAAATGTATTTGAGAGCAGAATCCACTTAATCATGAAGTTTTTCTTTCTAATCTCTCTTTCTACTCTCTGTTTCTCCTAGTCAATAGCTAACAGTAATAACTTCCATTTGGTAAAACTGCTTTTTGATGAGTATTGAGCTGATTGCTTTTAAATATTTAGTTTCCCTTAGTCCTTAGAAAAAGCCCATGCCATATAATTACTCTGATTTTTATAGATGAGCAAACCGAAGGTCAGCGATGTCAAGTAATTTATTCCAAATCATCCAACTAGTAAACAGCAGAGCCAAGGTTTAAACGCCATGAAACCCACATTCTAATACTATTCCCCCTTCTGCCACTCAGACATCTGAAAGTCAAGTGCACGTGGAAACCTTTTCTAACAAAGAGCAAGAATAATGACAATCTTCTCTCTGTGCTAACTTAAAGGGCATATACTAGGCATCTGCAAAAAAAATTCATGCCCCCTTCTTCTTGGGCACTTAACTAGGCTCCTTTGCACCTGGGCATGGCCATGTATAATATGAGTGGAAACTATATGTGTTATTTCCAGGCTTGGCCCATTAATCCTCCTGTGCCATCCATCAGGATCTTTCGCCTTGATCTGGTTGGATGCAAATGTGGAGTACACCCTAGGTGATGGCAGAGAGAAAACATAGGAGCAGCTGGGGGCCCTGAATAACAGCTTGGAACAGAATCATCCCCAGAGAACTGATACCTATTCAGGACTGTATTTGGTAGGGGATGCAGAAGGAGGAATGGCCTTCATTGTATTGGATTATTATATTTTGGCCTATTTAGTATTTGTTACCATATCATAGTTTATTCTGAAAAATACAGATGGAAAAGGAATGTTTCAGGTAAAACAGAACCAGAAGGAAGTAGGGGAGCTGTGCTAAAATCAGACAGAAATCATAATTGTGAGATTATAGTAGGCTCATGGCAGCTATCTCTCAGACAGAGAGAGAGAGAGAGAGAGAGAGAGAGAGAGAGAGCGCGCGCATTCTGGGCATAATGTGGTTTGGATGCGAAGAAGCCCAGAACAACACTGAGCAGGAAGGTCAATTAAGAAGCTGTAGTAGCAACTCAGGAAATAAATAGTCATGGAATGACCTGGAATGGTAGGAGAAGGGTGAACAGGTTTAAGCTATTTTAAGATTGTACAATCAATAGGACCTGTAGTTGATTATGCATGAACTGAGAAAGGGGAAGGCCTCAAGGATAATACCTATGTTTCTGGCTGAATGATGGTGGTGCCATTCACAGATGCATGTAGCACAGGAGAAAGGCCAGGTTGGTGGGATGGAGTTGGTGGGGGTTGTGGTGTGACATATATTATGTATATAGATAAGGAATCTAGCATGAGAAGATTTAGTATCTTTTCCAAAATGACAGAAGCCATTCTTCTGCCTTCCAAACCCAGGTTCTTTTCACTAAGACAGGTTGCAAGAAAATTCAGAGCTTCTAGTTTCTAGTACCTTTCTCTTTGCTCTGTTCAACACTGCTTTCTTATAGAAGCGAGTTGTCTTTAACAGGTGTGGTCACTGGAGTGTTTAGGAGAGTTATGTGCAAAGATGACATTTCCATGGCCAGAAGAAATTCTTGGGAAGAATCAGACTGAATGAAATACCATTCCTTTCTATAGGGTTATATTTCTGATCCACAATACTGCTGTATGCCAAAATTAGCTTCCCCTCATTCTTGCCTCCCTCGTGGTACCTTTAATGCCTAATTTATTTCAGCTCAACACCCAGTATCTGTACCAATCTGAGTGATTCATGAAGCTTAAAGCATAGCTGTATTCAAAGGTGTCCTGGGTGACCTGCATTTCATGGGCTGCTGCATCAGAGCTGAGCATGGTTCCCTGGGTTTCTGTGATGTTCTCATCTGCCAGAGACTGATTGGAATGTGCAGTCGCTCACGGTGGAAGGGGAAACATGTTTCTCATTCAGCAAGAATGTGGTCCCATCCACAGAGTTTACAGCACGGTTACATTTGAAGTTCAGCCCTAGAACTCTGTGGCAGTAAAAATGGTCGTGATTTATAGGAAAATGTCACTCGTCTGTCTCCTCTATAAAAGCCTTTTACAACTCTCATTGAATATAAATCAGAGTGTATGCAGCCAACAAAATGATGGTTTTGGCATAACATCTTCAAGACAAAAAGAAATGGACTAGAATTGTCTTGGCCTTTTTGCTGAAGACAGATATTACAGGAATTTATTGCTGGTCCAAAATCAATATTCTTGTTTTTAAAAATAGGTATGAGTAAATTTATGCCTCGGTGAAATTCCAGATTAATTAAAGCTATCATTATAGAGTTTACCCACAGATACTGAGGGTGCCATGCTTTTGTAGTTTGAATTTAGCTGAAAGTGTTTTCCTTTTAGTTTTTGTCTTGCTAAACCATATTCTTAGATACATAACTTAAGCTTGAAGCTGTATTTCATTCTAATGTGGAGAAAAGATTCGGCCTCCAAAGGATTGATTTGCTAAATTCATTTTGGAGGTACATAAGAAGTCTTACAGTATATTCTTCTCCAAGTCTCAAAAAGATGTTAAAAACGAATGATCAAGGAATTAAGATCTGTGTTTGAAACAGCATTCCCCATTTCCTTGTGTATTTCGGCATCCTAAGGCACTCAAAGGAGAGATCAGGATAAAGAATTGACAGATGGAGGGAGCCTGTGGTTCTCTGAGAATCTGGAGAGAACGTCTAATATCGTGGCAGGAGAGAGGGAGAAGACAAAATATCTTCATGTGACCGCTTAGGGGGTGGAAACAGAATGTTGAGAGGCATATGGAAGGATGATCCTATAAAAGACTATCAGGAGGATTTGAGAGAGCAAGTCAGGTAAATGGCAGAAAGATTTGGCTTCTCTTCCTGGCAACCCTGGCCCTCCCCTACACAATACTTGCCTTGGCCAGATCCCACTTGAAATATTCTTTTCTGAGTGCTACATACTGGGGGAGGGAAATCAATGATATATTCAAATATATTCAATATATATTGAATGATATGTTCAATATATATTGAATGATATATTCAATATATTCAAACATATTATGAATATTTGAATAACTATCAGAAGACTCATAATACTCATTCTCAACAAGGAAAGCCCTCAGTAGGTACCATGTTGTATGGAAGAGGAAATCCACCTGTTCTGTGAAGTCTCAGTGTAATATCAGTAGGAAGATCTTCCTTTCATGCACTCCATGAGAGGTGTATTGAGTGATATGTAGTGGGCAGAGGTTTAGGCACTGGGTTCCAGTGCAGTGAGATAGAGTTTTTGTTTAAAATAAAGAATACCATTCTGTCCCTCTTCCATAATCAACATTATTGATTCTAAATAGGATTCTTAAAAGTCATTTGACGTATGGTTCCACTGCTCTTTTCGTTGGTCCCCGTTCTCTCAGTCTTTCTTAATGTGGACATGTAATCTCTATGGTGACTATAAATTTACTTGCTAAATTTAACAATAAATCAATAGCTTCCTACGAGTATGAAGTATGAGCTTTTCAGTGATGGGCTGAGCTGACTTAAAATCTGTGAGTTTCCTACCCTGGGGTCTTTTAAGCAGAATCTAGATGATTATTTGGAAGAGATAGAGTCGTAGTTATTCCAACATTTATGACAGAGAGGTGGGGCTTGTTTTTGAGATGATATAAAAGGAAGCATAGTATTGTGGAAAGAGGCCTAGTGACTCAGAGGTATGGTATTAATATTTACAAAGATATTTAATATTAAAGCAATATTAGAAGCAAACTCAGAGAAGTTTATATTTCTCTCTTCTTCTACTGTCTAGTTTATGTTTCAACATTTTGGATAATAGTGTTTTCTATTTTTTTCCTAGTTATTTTCTTAACAATACTATGACTTTTTCTTCTTAATATTCCTCTGATAAGGAAAAATTCTTCTCATATAGAAAATTCAGTTACCTTGGGATCTTCTAAACATACTGCCATACTTCTAGTATTAGACTAAAAATCTCCAAGGAAGAGACAAAGTTCCTAGATGAGATAGTGTTAGGTTTCTATTTCTCTGCCTTTTTGTTAAGTGAATAATCATGGCACAAAAGAGGGCAAAATTGAGCATAGAATTAGCAATATGTTATACTAATTAGACATATAAAATCTTTGTAAAAAAATTTTCTCTCTGAGTTACACTTGAGCCCTGTGACCTCCATGACATGGTTGAAGCCATTAGTCTACAAGTAACATTATAAATTACAAAGTTCTACTAGCTACATGATCTTAGATTCTTCTATGTTACCCTAGAATTATGAAGTATTATGACATAGGTCCTAGTACTCATAACATTATCAAATGGACATATTATCCATTGAGTTATGTTAAACTTTTCAAAAGGGTAACAAATGTATGTAAGGAAACACGGTTAAAAACATCAGGAAAAAAATCAGTTTGAATACTGAGGCAATGGCAACCTCAGTATGACTGGAGCTTGATATAGTGTCCCTAAACGCTAAAGTCATTTTAGTTTGCTTTATTAAAGGACCCATTTGCAGAAGAGAGCCATAAGACTACCATTGAATTTTGTTCAGTTAAGAGCACATCTGAAGCATAAGTTTCTCTTCTGCACGCCACACCTTTGTGAGGAACATTGGCAAATGAAATGTGCCCAGAAGTGGTTCCTGGTATGCATGGCAAATCATCTGGAAATTATTGAAAGGACTGAGTACATTTAATATGACTTAAGTAGTTTTCATCAAATAAAGGACAGATGGAAGAAGAACCCCTATGCCTGAACTACTCTAGGACCAGAAGTATAATTCAGGCTCAACATAAGGAAATGTTTTCTAATGGTTCATATTACACAAAGATAGAAAGAATTTCCTTTTGAAATGTCCTTATCATTGGACATGTTCACGAAGATAAATAACAATCCCACTGGGGCTATTGGAGAAAGGATTCTTGCAATCATTAGAAGATCAAAGTGGATATTTCTATTTCCCTCAAATCTGTTATTATTGTTATCATCAGGGTCCTCTAAGTTTGTTGGCCAGAATACAGTGTTTAGAGGCCTATAGGAGAAGCAATACTCTGCGGAGAACATAGTGCAAGGCTGTCTGGAGGAAGGAGTGATTTGGATGGCCTTTTGCAAGGCGGCTGTAACTTGTGCAATGATAGTACCATATCTGACTGAACTTCAAATTTCCTAGAGTATGGATCCCCAGCCTTTTATTTAAGGAAATTCTCTTAATTCCTTATGGTTATTACAGAGTAAAAAGATATAGGAGAGCAGATGGGGACATCAAGAGAAATAGCAGGTGTGTAGGAAAGGAATTTTGTTACCATTTTTGATCACAGCCATGTGTTGGGGCTATTGAAAGGGCATGATGTCAATAACTTTCTAGACATTTCTTCTATTGACACACTCCTGGTGGGTTGAGGGAACTGATACCAAGACAATAGGATCTTGTTGATCAACTATAATTCAGGTGTGTGATTTCCGTCACATTTATATAAACTAACTCATTCCATCTTTCTTATCCATGGGACGCACACTGACTTCCTACAGCCATGTGGACATCTCTACTTCTAATTTCCTGTGCTTTCTGAACCCTATGTCTTACCCCTTTCTCACCACCCTGTTCCAATATAGATATGGAATAGCATCCCTTTTACTTTTCAAATACTTCTTTTTTTTTAATTTTTAAAATTTTTATTTATTTTTGAGAGAGAGAGAGAGAGAGAGAACAGGGGAGGGGCAGAGAGAGAGGGAGACACAGAATCCAAAGCAGGTTCCAGGCTCTGAGCTGTCAGCATAGATCCCAATGTGGGGCTTGAACTCATGGACCACGAGTTCATGACCTGAGCTGAATCGGATGCTTTACTGACTGAGCTACCCAGGTGCCCCAGCTTTTCAGATACTTCTTATACAAGAGTTGTGAGTTGAGTAGATTTTACTGGAAGTTTGGGAAGATAAAAGGTGCTTTTGTATAGCAAATAACTTGAACACCAAATTTAGGTAATCCTTTGTTATGAGAAATCTTTGGAACAATTTGCCACTGGAGATTTCTCATACACAGAATTTCTTTTAGGCAATAGACTACTGCAGTGTCGTCTAGCTCCCTCTCTCGTTTGTTCTTCTCCTTCCATTTTCATTATTTATTCCAGATCCAAATTCCTGTTTTCTTCTCAAACAGAGCCATTAAGCTTCTTTTCTCACTCAAATCATGCTGTCACCTTCCCCCAGCTGAAGTGACTAGTCATCGTAAATTTCTCACAGAGAAAAATTCTTTCCTCAAGGGAATTCAAGGTGCCAACTGTTAAAATATTTTTTTCTACCAATTTCTTCTTTTGGTTGTCTGAAGGGGGACCTCTGATCGCTGTATCATTGAATCTGGACTATTGATCATTGAAGGTAGAGAGTTAGGTGGAAGGAATGTGAGATATGAAGTAAAAAGGTCTATGTTTTGAATACCTGCTTTGCCATTGAATGGCTACATGACCTTGGACTTTTGACACAGCCTCTTTGAGCCTCTTTTGTCCTCATAAAATGCAGATAACTTATACCTTACAGAATAATTATGAGAATTATTTGAGCATGTGTAGACAAATCATCCAATTAAGTACTTAGCATATGCTAACCTGTCAATAAATGTTTATTTCTATCATCTGGGAACCCATTTCTGTTCTTTCTAGCATTTTCTCAATTTCTTAGAACCATGTCCTGAGCTATAGCTTGGAATACTGGGAAATATTTGTACTATTGAATAGACACAGATGAAAAAAAAAATAAGTGTGGTTTATAGACACATTCTAGTCTCTCTTTATACATTCTCAAACCAAACTCCTACATTATTATACATCCAAACAATGAAGTTGAGAAATGAGATTCTAACAGAGTTAAAAGCAGAATAACTGGTGACAGACAATTTACTCAGGAGTTTGGAATTCCAAGCTTTCCTTGCAATTTACCCTGGAAGCTTTTAAATGTTGGGATTGTGTGGAAATATTCCATACACTGTTATTAATATGTTTCCCTCATTGTGGCAGCTGATGAAACTGGGGGAGGGAAGGGTAGGGCAGAGCATTTCTCAGAGAATGATGTCAAGCAGGGTGAAAGGTTGCAGTCCAAGCCGGACACAGGTCTGGTCTTAGGCAGCTCTTTGGAAAGTCTAATGACAATCTGATAATGGAAAAAGAGTGCTGTTTACAGCAAAATCTAAAAAATTATGTCCATCTCCCCTTTGGCAATTTTTATCTTTAACAGATCTTTTCTCCTGTTTGCAGAGTGGCTGGACATCAACATCAGATCAATTTGGATTTTCACGCAAATAAAATACACTAACTTAATGGGATGTGAAAGAGCCAGCTTCAAAGTAAATCTCTGTTGAAAGGCACTTGAATTACATTTGAAATGGAAGTGAAACAAAGTTGAATTTTATGGCATTGGCTTACAGGCACTGTCTTACACCATTTACAGATTGACCTAGATAAAGTAGAGAACAGAATCAATCAATCCCGCCATATGCATTTCCACTGTTTGATAACACAGACTGATTCCATTTTAATATATGTCTTTCTTTTTTATTTATTTATATCTGTTTTTCCAATAAATTTTTTCCCTCGAAATACTAACATTAGTTAGCCTTTAAATACAGAACTGTCAGTTTAAAATAGATTGTGTTGGAATAGATACCATATAAAATTTCCTAATCATCACTCTCCTGTTTCATTTAATTTGTAGAGTTCCTTGCGGTATTCAAATCTGTCTTCCAAAATCTCATTTTGCCTCAATTGTTAATCCAGCATTGATCAGGTATTATCCCTAAACTACAGTTAAAGATACTCTAACTCAGAAAGATGAAGAGATTTACCTAATCCATGTATCCAAAAGCAACATAGCTGCTTTCTTGTGGATCTGATTTCCTGACAACCTGGCTTTGGTGGTAGTAAATAAACACATATGGTTTTGGTACTAGAATGTAGATTTTAATTTCTAGTGAGCTATGTTCTCTCACCTGTGGTGAGCCCAGGCCTCACCATACCCTCCATGCTGCTGTCAGAGGCAGCACTAAAAGGTACCCTGTCCACATCCTTCTTTCAAACTCCTCCAACTCCCTGGGACCTTCATGTTTTCACGTTGACTGTCGGCGATAAAATCATGGGGAATCTTACTTCATTTTGTTTAGACTAGATTTTGCATGAGCCTTATTTATAAAGGATAGATTGTGCTTTCTATACACGAATGGAGACTTGCAGAAAATTAATGCCTATAGGGTTCCAATTCTTATGACTATACAAAACCATCAAGAAAGAAGTATTATAGAATAGGACACACCATCAGGGACTACCATGCTCATTCAATTCTTAATTAAGTACTTGGATTCTCCTTTCTTCTTTCCTTTACCCCCATGGGGATATGGGCAGGAGCGCCCTATTATACTTTCGAAGGAGATTTTGGAGGGAGAGGAAGCACGTCTCTGTATCACTCAATTCTCTGGAATTGCATTTATCTGCAGCAGCTATGCAGACCCTTTGGCACCCAGCTCTCAAAGAGGTGTTGTGTTTTGGGAAGCTGTGAATATGCAGAAATTACAAACTAAGGTATGAATTGTCTTCTGCTGTATAACAACTATAAAGTAAGTAATTTTCCTACTCAGTGAGTCTGTAGGTTGAGTATGGTTTGCTGATTCACAGAAATATTAAGGAAACTCAGAGAAGTAAGGTAAGAATGCTACTTGGTATCTTCTCTCTGGGGCCAAAGAATATGGAGTTCTTAGAAGAGTACTATAGTACATCTAGAGAGAGACAAATGTCTCTTGAAAACAGAATCTTGGACCTAATGGGCGCTGCTTATCTCTCTCTTTGGAAACTAGAATACTGATTCTAAGTAGCAGTAAAGTTGGATTGTACACAGAACAATACCTCAAAAAGTTTCAGGCTAAGGATTTTATGAAAATGACATCAATATTTGTTGAGAATGTCTGTCTGACCTAGCACCCGAAAAGCATAGCAGTGAAGTGTTTACACTGTATATGTAAGAAACTATAAAGGACACACACTGAGTAATAAATTCCAGTCATACATTCCAGTCACACTGAAAATAAATTTGTCTCACATTCCTCTTCAGTTAGAAGCTAAGGCATATGGGGACAAGTAGGGGACCACCTCCCAAGATAGCCAGTTACATTGATATCTAGTTCTGGAGTTTATAAATCCACCAAAGGAATGTTTTCTGTTCTGGTCTGTACTCTTTGACTTTCATGTCCTGAGACTTTTCCAGTAGCTCCCACACTACTGAGCTGGAAAGAGCTCTGTAACGATGAACAGTGTCACTTCCCTCAGCATCTTCTGAAGTAGCATCTTACTGCTTAATGACTCATTTCTGTTGGTCTGAGGTCTTCAAGCACACAACATACATATTGTGTATCCATGCAATCTCCATGCTTGAAGGGACTCTAAAGAGACTTGTAGTCCAGAAAGGCTCACCGAATCATAAACACCCTCATACAGTCTCATTCATAATATCTCATTCTTTCAGAAAGGTGTACAGGAATAGGAACCTGGCTGCGTCCTGTGGTTGCAAATTTCATTTTGTGCGCTCCAGCTGTTAAGGGTTTTTTGGTTTTTGTTTCCATCATTTTGAGAAGGATTTCATCTCCCTACAAGCTCCTCTCTGGAGTCCTAATTAAACCTTATTGGATTAAAATCAGCTGTAAAAACTCAGTTTTTGTAGCTCTCTGCACACCATACTGGGGGGTCTTGGGACAGAACATTTGCTCAAGGACTCCATGCTTTTCACTTACCTGTCTATTCTTTCAGTTCTCTCCTTAACCAAACTGGAAACACCAAGAGGCCTCCAGGGTAGAATATGGAGCCCTAAACAATTAACAGATGCTGAGGGTTATAGGAACACCGAGAATTACTATAATTGGTGTTTGGGGAGTCATAGCCAGGGCTTGTAGCCCAGAGACAGATGATTCGGATTTCCCACCTCCCTTTGATGTCCTTGTTGACAGATGATGTGAAACTAGCTCCCCTGAGCCTAGTTCGCCTGAATTTACTGGATTCACAGGTGTTTGGCTTCATCCCATTAATGAAAGATGATACAAATCGACTCTCAAGGCTTACTCAGTAAGGAAGGATCTCATGTATCATAGAAAACCAGAACGGTAGAGCGAGAAGTGACTGTAAAGATCTAGTCTTCTCTCTCATTTTCTCTTTTTTAAATCTTTTATTTCTTTATTTTAGAGAGAGAGCGAGTGAGCAGGGGAGAAGGGCAGAGGGAGAGGGAGAGAGAATCTTAAGTGGGCTCAACTCCACAACCCTGGGGTTAATGACCTGAGCTGAAAGCAAGAATTGGATGCTCAACTGACTGAGCCACCCAGGCGCCCCTTATCTCTTTCTTTTATTAAAAAAGATTTTTCTTTCTCCTAGATTGCAAGTATAAAACATCAGGTTAATCCTATTTCCTAATAATCAATATTATCATTAGAAGCAATGCACTCCTCTTATCTCTTTTCAGTATTTTCTCCTTAATCCCCCATCTTTCTCTGTTCTCCTCTTGGGGGCATGAACACCACTCTAATGTCCTTAAAGATAGATGGTTCTTTGGAAAATGAGTGTTATTATTTTGTGTATATAGGTGCTCTAAATTTGCATGAATACAAGGTAACTTATATCTTATGATTCTTAGGGTTTTTTTTAAATCCACATTTGTTTTGTATGTTTGTATTTAACGTTGCTTCTGATAGCTGCTTAGTAAACCATTGAACACACTCACCACTTTCTATTTGTGTGTCCATCGTAGATGCATACCTAGGTTGTCATCAATCCCCTACTTCCATACATAATGCTGAGATGATCATACTTAGATAAGCCTGTTTATGGATGTGGACAATTCTCTCTGGGATATATATTAAGGAGGGGCTTACTAGGATTTATTAATATTTCATTTCATTTCATATTTCAAATTATTCTCCAGATGACTGCATCAGCCTACAGTTCCACCTGCAGGTGTGTTTCCTTTCCCCTCCACCATGTCAAATGTGGCATTGCCCGTATTTCGTGTAAGTCTCAGCCTATCTATAGGGATGCCTGTGGGCGCTCACCTGAACCCTAACTACTTGTGGCAAGCCCCCACAGAGATTTCCCTACCAGAGCCAGTGTTGTGGCCAGATCTGTTCCTGTGGTTCTTATTATGATTGCAGCAACACACCCAGGGCCACACAGCAAGGTCACAGAGGGAGAGAGTGCACTCGCGTGCTCAGACCTGGGACTGTGTCTTTATTAAGGTTAAGGGTGGGGTCCCAAGGGTTTTACAGGGGATCACTTTTATTGGTGAATTTAAAACAAAGTATGAGAATTAAAACATGAGAAGGAAACAGGGTCACCAAAGCGGTCAGTTATCTAAATCACCCGGGGCTTTCTAAAACGGGAACTTAGTGGGTGGAGGGACCTGACTCTTTATCCAGATGTGTTCATTTGAGATGGATATCTTTGAAATGGATGCCTCAGCAATCAAAGGCTTAATGTCAGGTATTTCTATTACATTTAAAAAAGCTAACTGTCGACACTTACACTACAACTCTCTTCCTAATTTTTGTCAAATTAGTGGGTATAAAGTAGTCTAATGTTAGTCTGAGTTACATTTCTCTGATTACTTGTATTTCAAGCATATCATCGTACTTTCGTTAACTTTTTGGGTTTCATTGTGAATTGCCTGTTGATAAACTTCGCCTATTTTCCAACTCACCAGTTTTAAACGTATACTGTAAGAATTCTTTCAATGTTATAGATATTAACCTATGTTAATTTTTCACATTGCAGGTGTTTATACCAATTAAGCTGCATGGGCATGATAAATCAGGTTCCCATATTACATAGATCTGTTTTGACTATTATGTTTTATTGCTTAATTTACTTCTTCTTATGTACTACACCCTAACTATTTCTAAGGCTTTATTGTAAGTCTTCACATGTAACCAAGTGAACTTCTCTTTCCTTTTTATTTAAAAAATGACAACTAATCACATAACTTTATATTTTCATCTAAGTTTAGAATGCATTTGTATGGAATTCTGATTGGAATAGCATTAGATTTATAAATTTGGGGAAAAGTAACATGCTTATGATGCTAATCGGTCTCATTCATGAACATGGTATACTGCTATTTTTTGTAAATTTTCTTTTACATATTTTAGTGGAGTTTAAAATGTTTCTCCATGAAGTCTTGATCAATATTTATAGAGTTGTTGAGAGGATTTGTTTCTACTTGCAGACTAGTATTTTAATTTTTACTGTATTTAAGGGGTGCCTGGGTGGCGCAGTCGGTTAAGCGTCCGACTTCAGCCAGGTCACGATCTCGCGGTCCGTGAGTTCGAGCCCCGCGTCTGGCTCTGGGCTGATGGCTCAGAGCCTGGAGCCTGTTTCCCATTCTGTGTCTCCCTCTCTCTCTGCCCCTCCCCCGTTCATGCTCTGTCTCTCTCTGTCCCAAAAAAAATAAAAATAAACGTTGAAAAAAAAATTAATTTTTACTGTATTTCCTAATTGGTCATTACTGGTAGAGGAAACTTGATTTTTTTTGTATTAAACTTATCGATGTCTTTGGAGATCTATAAATATTAACTCCTTAACATGAGCTTCAACTCAGTTTATTCCAATCTTCCTTATGTTTTTAATAAAGTTAAAAAATTTTTTCCTGTAAGAACCATGGGCATTTTTGTTCAATTAGTGCCTAGGCAATGTACAGATTTCTTTATTTGCTCTTATAAATCACATATTGATTTTTATAATATTTTCTTGTTGATGTATTTGTCACAGAGGAACACTATTGTTTCATAAATTGGCCTCAAATCCAGCAACCATGCTCATCTCTAACTTTTCCCACATATTTTCTGTTGATCTTTTTCAGGTTTTCAGTGTGAATTACATCATCTGCAAATAAGAGCAGTTTTATCTCATTCTTTTATATCTTTATTCCTTTGTTTTTCTTTTTTAAGTTGTATTAGAGTACTCCTCAGTTCAAAAACCTACAATGGCTTCCCATCTTATTCAGATCAAAGCCAACCTCTTTGCAGTGCCCCAGAGGCCTTGCATTGGCCACTTTATACCTCTAACCTAGTGAGGTGCTGTCCATACAGGATGGTTGCCTGGATGCCCTTTGTATGGGGCACAAAAGGCCACATTGGTTCTGAAACCTTCTGGGGACAGTTTGCCTCCCAGCCTTTCCAGGATCAACTGTATTTGCATAAACCAAGAGTGGGGGCTTCCTTAAATTTTACAACCCAGGCATCTTTTACTCTAGTCCAAGCTTCACTTCTCACTTAATCTGTGTTTGCCTACAAGCTCTGATCCCAGATATCTGCATGGCTTACCCCCTCACTTTTTTCAAATCCTTGCTCAGATAGCCCCTTCTCAGAACATTTAAAACAGACACCTGCAGGCATTTTCTAGCCTTATGTCTTGCTTTATTCTCTAAAGTATTTGTAACTACTTAACACACTCTGTGACACGTATTGATTTATTATTTTTTACTTCTCTCTTTCCCCTCTAGAATATAATGTCTCTAAGGGGACACATTTTTCATCTGTTTTGCTTACTAGAATATCCTCAATGCATGTAACTCTCCGGCATACAGGAGTCCTATAACCATTTGTTGATAAGTAAACAAATGAGTAAATTAAATTATTGATGTTCTCGTCTTGTTCTAGATTAAAAAAGAGAGAATTAATCTAACATTTTTCCAATAACAGGAGCTCCACAGTAGGTTTTTGACATTTAGCCTTTTTCATATTAAAGAAGTTAGACCTGATGTATCCAATATTATTTTTTAAGGTAAATAATAGAAAATAAATTCAGTTAAAAAAACCTTTATAACATACAAAAAGGATATCGATATCTAAGTAAAAAATATCAAAATATTAGAAAGAAATGTAAAAGAAGTAACAACAGTGGCTATCTCTGGATGATGGCATTATCATCTTTGTTATATTTACAATTTTTCTATATTAAAAATAATGTTTTTCAAATAAAAAGAAAATATCAGAAATAACCTCACTGCTAGGCAATTAAACTATTCATGAATTTACAAGAACATTAAATTCCATTTTATTCTATTTATTTCCATTTACCAATCCTCTATTGAGCAAAACGTTGTGCCAGATACTAGGAAAGATACAAAGATGAATAAAACACAAGCCATGTCCTTAAAAGAGTTTATAATCTGATGTGCACCAATAATATAAGGGAGCAAAGTGCTGAGTGAGCACCAGCCATGGAACTCCTGACCCTCTGGATTCCAAATTGGAATGCTGGCATACTTCCGAGCCTTTGCAGTTTCCATCCCAGGAGTATGCTTGACGTTATTCTTCCATGAACCAAACCAGAGTTACTGTCTAGGAAGACTTAAGAAAACCCTCAAACACCAGAAGAGGCATGGAAAATTTTTTGAAATGGAAGAAAGAAGGGAGAATAAGGTAGGTTGATGAGAAGGTGACTTGATCAGGTGGACTGGTTGGTGGTAGAGCGTGGCGGCAGAGCAGAGCATGAGTCAGTGCTGTTTCCCATGGCTGCTAAGAGCATTCCTTCCATGGAGAGGACAGCGAGGTTGAGGATGAGGCAGGAGCAGTGGGGAAGCTTTTAGGATTGGGCACGTTCCCCAACTTTTAAATCACAAAATCTCTGAAACTCTACATTAAAGGAGATTATAAAAGGCCGTTGGGTCATTCTCTTGCCTGCAAGAACAACCATAAACTGTCCTCAAGATGGGAAAAAATCACAACCAAACTTACAGGATGTTCATTATATGGGAGACACTGATCTAGGTGTTTTAATGTACTTGAACATGTTTATTATCACAACAACCCTCTGAAATAGGTACTGTTGTTATCTCTGTTTTACAGAGAAGGAGAGTGAGACACCAAGATGCTAAGCAACTGGTCCAATGAAAGCTCATAAGAAGTAGAGATAAGATCGAACCCAAACAACCTGGCTTGGGAGTCCATGCTTTTTAACTACTATGCTTTCCTGCCTCTCTTTAAGATGTCCAATTTATTTAATAATAAATAAATAAATAAATAAATAAATAAATAAATAAATTCTTTCAACAAAGAAAGAATACCTATAACTCTGTCACCAAGAGACAAATTATTTATTTTGCCTGGGTCAAATCCCTTTATTTTCCTCATTGATACTCATATCATACTTGAAGATTGTTACAAAGTCAGCCATCAACAATTATTATTGCTTTAACTCAGAGGTTTAATTATGGGCAACAAGGGTGTGTATAAATGCCAGGCTGACAAGGGATGGACCATGGTAAAGTGTCTGTGGTTAACTTGGTCTCACAGCCAACTCCTTCTAGGTGCTCTATATCACAGAAGAGAAGGTAAGAACTGTATTTCCTGAATTCTCTTGCTCAACTGGTTTCTGGGTCATTTTCCAATGAAAGGCATTCATAGGAGATTTGGGACTAGGAAGAGAAATAGAGGGTATTATTCTCATGAGACAGAAGCAGCCAGATGCACAGCAGACATGAGATTCACAGTGATCCAATATAGTTATCTTGTCACCAGGTGGCTGGGAAGTCTCCGCAAGGAATAGGGCCATGTTAGGGATACACTTTGGGGCTCTGTTGTTAAAGGTTAGATTTTCAGAGGAACTGGTAAGGGAGAGCCCATGATTATTCTTCATCTCTGTTGCTCTAGCCACTACATTCATGGAACCATCATGCCAGTACAAGGGTGGCTGATGATAAACACTGGCTAATGTCAATGGCTCAGCCAATTTTTTTCCTTGTTTACTCAATGCCTTTTCAATTATGAATACTTTCTGGGAGTTATTAATATGTGATAAGAATATATTTCAAATACATATATGCTCACTCCCATGTGTACATCTTCACCCTCCTACACCGAAATTTTTGTCTCGAAGTCTTTTTTCAAGAATTCATCTCCAACCTTCTAGCCTCTTTTCCTTCAGACTCCTGACCAACTTGCCAGGCTTATATGCTACTGATGTTGATTCCATATATAGTTTCACCTTAGGCCACTTATCTTTCCGTTAAAAGTGGATAAACCAGTTGTGCTGTTTAAGATTCAGCCCAGCGTAAAGATTTTCCTCTCTCTATCTTTCAAGGTCATTTCTGAGTGTGGCTGTCATGCAGTTATCATTTAGTTTTGGCTTGCACCCATATACTGAACTGTTCATTAACTAAGTTCAGGCTGTTTCTTCTTGCTTCTGATGGTTTTGTAGATTCTCTCCCCTATAGGTTCATTAGTGTGAGCTGATGGAGGGGCATGCGGCCATTATGATGACATGGGGGTCTGGTATGCTTGATCATATAGCTTTCTTGTACCCTCTGGTCTTGCCAGTGCTTAATCCTGGATGCATCTACCATTTTTATCTTAGTGTGAATTGCTGCTGGGACTATTTGACTTGATGACTTGATAGTTCCAATATAACTCAGCTCTTGAGAATTTCTGGCATGGTTACTTGGTGTCCCATGGTCAAGTATTCCATCTCAGCCAAGGCCCACTAACTCCCAGGAAGCTGTTTTTAAAAGGCAAATAACTCTCCCCTGCATATGGCGTGCCCTTGCTGTTGAACCTCAGGACACTGCCTTGTAGTATGCCCGATGGTCCTTGCCATAAACTCCATGCTGCGTCTTCTTCCACAACAGGCACCTCCAATAATACAGGATCTTCTAGAATGTATGGCCCAAGTGCTATGACTACTTGTACCACAGCCTGGACCTGCTGCATAGCTCTTCACGCTCACTCAAAGCTGGCTCCTTTTCATGTCAATCAGCGTGTAGGTGAGAGCATTATTCCTGGAACCAAAGAAGTTCCTTCCTTGTTGTAGGAGATGCACATTGAAACGATTTGTCTTTTACTTCACAGATGTCCTGGCAAAGTTCTGACCACTTGTGTCCCCTTACTGGCAGCTTGAAGGTAAGGGATTCAGTTCCCAAATCCTATTCTCAGCCCATTCAGAGTATTAACTCTGGTAGTTCTAGTCCTTCAAGAAGTAGACACTGAGATGAAGTTAGCAGTGCAAGAGGTTCCCTATAAGAATCTCTGAAAGGTAAAGGGGGAAGGAAGCAGATTAATAGGGGAAACCTTTAGTTCATGAACCATATCTGACATCTGTGAGATAAAGGGGATAGAAGCAGCATTGAGTAGGGAGAGCTTCAGAAAAAGCAAAGGGAAACTTCGGAGCAAAATTTCTATTAAATGAATCCCATGTTGAGGAGAAATAGATCCTAGTAGCGTTTTGTTTTTTTTTTTTTTTAATTTTTTTTTTCAACGTTTATTTATTTTTGGGACAGAGAGAGACAGAGCATGAACGGGGGAGGGGCAGAGAGAGAGGGAGACACAGAATCGGAAACAGGCTCCAGGCTCTGGGCCATCAGCCCAGAGCCCCACGCGGGGCTCGAACTCACAGACCGCGAGATCGTGACCTGGCTGAAGTCGGACGCTTAACCGACTGCGCCACCCAGGCGCCCCCCTAGTAGCGTTTTAATGGTCCATGATTAGCTGAGGGCTATACAGGAAACCAAAGCCTTACCTTGAAAGCTAGATCCAAAAAAGCTCTGAAGTTGAAGGCTATCATCTAACTGCCCTCCTTGCAACTGAATAGCAAGTTTGTTTCTTCTTACAATTTTTTTTTACTGTTTCTTTATTTTTGAGAGAGAGACAGAGAGAGACAGAGCATGAGTGGGGGAGGGGCAGAGAGAGATAGAGGGAGACACAGAATCCAAAGCAGGCTCCAGGCTCTGAGCTGTCAGCACAGAACCCAACACGGGGCTTGAAATCACAGACTGTGAGATCATGACCTGAGCCGAAGTCTGACGCTCAGCTGGGTGCCACCCAGGCACCCGGCAAGTTTTTTTCTTGAAGGGAGATCTCAGTGGAGTAATGGCCTTGGGCGAACAAGAACATAAGGATCTAGCACAAACATACAGGGGCCGGCCTTGCGTAGAAGCATGGGCATTTTATCTATAGTAACACGAAGGAAGGCAGTGTTTATAGGTACAGATGCTACGGGGTCTATAGTTACGGTGCTGAGAGCGGTGTATTCTCTTCAGTTTTCTTAGCGAAGCAGAAAGCAACATTATCTCTTCACTGTTCTTAGCGAAATAAAAGGCAAAGTTATCTGCTGTGTATGAGGAAGGAAGAGGAGGCATTAGAAGTTTGAAAAAAGAGAAAGTCCGTATGGTGCCAAATAGAGAAGGATGTTCCAAAGACAGGAACCAGTACGTGTGTATGGATTGTTTGAGCAAGTGCCTTTGTATGGTTTAGAATATAACTGGCAGAGGTTAGGATGGGGCTGGAAAGATAGGCTGAGTTGGGTTATGAATGGCCTCGAATGGCATGTTCATGGTTTGGAATTTTTTTCATACTTGTGAAAAACTATTAATGGTTTCAAATAGGGAAACTTATTAATTAGAATAGCATTGACATTAGAAATATAAGCCTTTTGGCAACATAGAGAGTACAAAGCAGAGAGGAGAGGCATCCCTCACTATGGGAATGCTCACTCCAAATATTTCCTGTGTGTGACGCCTTGTAAAATATTTAGCCCAAACTTACTACTTTAGTTGAAATCCATGCTAATGGATCTGCATACATTTGCTCGCTGTTAGGTTGGAATCTTTACCGGAGGATTCAGAGAGCACTGTTTCCATATCTTCACTGCTCTGTTGGGATGGCATCTCATGCTCCTGTGTTTAAACCTTTTGTGTACCTCTGCTATCATGTGCCCAGCATTCTTAAGTAAAAAATATTTTCAAAGAGAATTAGAAAAAAACTAGAAAGAAATGAATTGTGTAGGAAAGTCCATATACTTAAAAGAAATGCTAGAGGTGATAAAGTATGTTGAGTGAAGGGAATGCATGAAATATATAAAGCTTGTCCATGCACATGTATGTATCCACTGTGCACATGATACGAAAATAAATATCGTGAAAGTGCTGTTGATGCTGGAGAGCTTCACTGTGTTACTTGAGTCCAGCATAATATTTTTCAATAACTAGAGAAATGCCTTATGTAATTGGATTGAGAGCCACACTCAGCATGGGATGTCCTTGCACCCATGTCAAAATAGCAGAAGGCTCTAGACATCCCTAAAGATCTGAAGAAGGCAATGGAGAAAGTGAGTGATTAGGTGGGGGAGCTGAGTTTCAAAGCAAGTCAGGAATGGTTTGAGAAATTTGAGAAACTGTAAGATTTTATAATTTGAGGATCATTGGAAGAACCACCTCTAACACTTACAGAGCCTGCAGGAGAGTAAAAAGAAGGGCCAAACCCACACCCAAGCCGCCCCCCACCAGTTCTAACCCATGCTGTGAGGGATCTCATACACATAAGTGTGGACACTCCAGCCCATACTTCAGAGCTGCATCCACTGACTCTCTCCCAACCTTATGCTTAGCAAAGAGTCGTGGCATGGACACCCGACACATGGCACCCAACTTGTGCAGGCCCTGGAAGTGGGCTTGTATCCATTTAGGCAGGGGACTCCTGAGTCTTTCCCTGATTTGGGTCTAAAAGAGGGACAGAGGCACGGGTGGTCACTTCCTCTTGATTTTTAGGCCTACCGGTCTGTGGGGAGGGGTCTGGCAGGAGGAGGGCCAGAGCTCGGCCCGGGGTTAGGTTTGCTGAGACTGGAGGGCAGTACTGATGATGGTCAAAGCAGTCCCTACTAATAGTGAAGACGAATCGATCTTTCTCAGTGAAAGAGGGAACCACTGGTGAAAAAGAAGAGCCATGAATAGTGAGGACAAACCTTCAAAATATATTTTAGATGATGCAGACAAAATTATTGCAATTGCTTGTGAATGTGATCATGACCTGAACAGCAACATCACAATTTAAAGAGTGACGATATACACCATCTCATACTATCAGGAGATATACAACTGCAACCAAAGGGCTTGAAAGAAATGACTAATGAGACTTCCGTCCCAGTGCCTTGTCTATGGTATCTGATAGTGATCTGTTTTTGAAGTACTGAGAGCCAACAAATGAAGTCTTTACACCTCAGGTGTTTACTTTTCCACTCACTTTTTTCACCAGCTTACTCTGGCTGATTTTCACTCACCACCAAATGGCTCCCGTGACTATAAACTCCCTCCGCCTCTGCTCAAACCAAACCTCACTCAAGCAACTCTTGAAGTAGTACTGAACAGTTCGTCTTTTTGTGTTTATTTGTTAAGTATTATTTGCTTTCACTATGTACCTTAAGCGTATTACTGTATTTTATTGTTTATTTACAGTATAGTTCATATTCATTGAAGTATAAAAGGAATAAAAACATAATTTGTATAAAATTCCTAGAGGTGCATTGTGTACTGCAGGCAAATATATCTACTGTGTCCATTAAACGGTAGATAATTAAGTAATTAGTGTTTTGAATGCTTTGTATCATGTAGGAATCCTTGAAGGGTTACTGTACAGAAATCTACAGCAGTGTCTCTGAGGCCAGCTGAGGAGGAAGGTCCACTCATTTTAAAAATTTCCAACCCCACACAGGAAGTATTATACAAAATATAATAAGAAATGACAAGCATATCAGGTAGGGTTAAATTGATTGAATTCAGGGAGCACTGCTGGATGGTGGCAGTTCCTACTGTCATTCATATGCTGCTACCATCTAGCTCTTCAGGAAAGCCAGAGCCCCCTCATGAACGTATTCCCCACAGCCCTGGAGAGGGGAGTGTGCTCTGAACCCACTGGAGGAAGACGGTTGGAAGTTGAGTGAGCAGATTTTACTTTAAAAATCCACTCTAGCATTCCAAAGCCATTCTAAGTCTTTGGGTACCTTATTCGACAACATACAAGAACATTCTGGCATTTAAATTGTACTTAGTGTAATGCTATCAATGGGTCCAGGTTTGAGTTAACAAACCAAGCAAAATGATAAAGCCAGTTCACGACCTTTGAGACATGTATTGAATCCAGACTCTACTTAGTGCACTCACATTAATGAAAGATATCAACATCCTTCTTTCACCCTGGTCCAATACCATTAGGATCCATTCCCATACATATTCCTTTGGTCTGACAATTTCCAGCATCGACACCCATGTGGAGCAGTAGGAGCTTCACACATTTTTATGATGGCCAATTTTATGTGTCAACTTGGCTGGGTTGTAGTCCTCAGTTATTCATTCAAACACTAATCTAGGAGTTGCTCTGAAGACATTTTGTAGGTGTGATCAACATTCAAATTCAGTTGACTTTAAGTAAAGGAGATTATCTTAGATAATCTAGGTGGGCCTGGTTTAATCAATTGAAAGTTCTTAACTGTAGAACTGAGATTTCCTTGGGAAAAAAGAAGAAATTTCACTCATCTACAGCAGCTTTAGCTAATATCCAAGAATTCTGGTTTTCCCTTACTAATGGCCTGGACTCACCAGACCCCACAGGAGCAGAAGCCAGTTGTTTGCAACAAATCCCTTAATATACATGCACTACTGCTCTGTGTCTCTTGTCGAACCATGACAGATACTGCTTAGGATGCAAATTAATTTGTATCTTCGTAGGCAATTTGAGATATTTAGAAAGTTGAAAGCATGCTCACCCTAAATCCAAGTTTAGTATAAATGTTTAAACATTTATTTTAGACATCTAGTTTAAACATGATTACTTAAAACCCCAAGGAAACTCTCTTTCATTTGTGCGAAAGAAATATATATTTAAGAATTTTTCTTGTAATATTGTTTACTGTGTTACTATTTAGAAACTAATTGTTCACCAACTGGAGAAGGAATGAATGAATGAATGAATACCTTGTAAGAACAGGAAGTCGCAAACCAAACTCTCTGTATCAATACACATAGATATAATAATATACTATATAATAATATACTAATAATATAATATATTATATTGTATTATATAATAATATTATTATATATACATATATATAATAATATACTATGGATATGATACAATATAATGTAATATAATGTAACATAACATTATATTTTATATAAGAAGAAAAATGGTGATGGTGATATCAGGGGAGTAGTTTTTCATTCTCTTTGAATTAAAGTCAAAACAAAATAAACAACCACCATAGAAACCAAACAAACGAAAAACAGGAAATATCTTCAACCAAATTAGGTAACAAAATATTCTCACGAATTCTAAATTGTAAGTGAGTGGGGCCAAAGTATCAAAACCAGAAAGACCCTATGTGATTAAACAAACAAACAAAAAGTAGAGCATAAAACAAAATAAAACAAAACAAAACAAACCCCGAATATCTAAAGGCCCTTGACCTGGAGCACTCAGAAATCACTAACAAGTACTCATTTCCTAAGGCAAAGTCTTCTTGGGAGCTCAGTGCCCCTATTACGAAAAGTGGACGAGACCGCACAGCCCTAATTCAAGGGCAAGTGTAAGAGGACCATAGAGAGGTCAAATAATGCTAGGCAGTCTGGGCCTTATCAAGTCTTGAAATTACTCAGGATGCACCCTCTTCCAGGGCTAAGACCTCCATTGAGGAGAAACCCAAATTAAGCAGGAGAGAGTGCCTGGGGGTGACTCTGGAGTGATCCTCCAACCAGCTGGTGGCACTCTGGACATGGAAGAGGCAGCTCTTTGTTCTTACTGGAAAAGTCCCTTACTCTGGATTTGGATTCCAGTGTTGCTGATACCTTAGCCTCTGTTGTAGTATTCTACACACCCTATTCCTTGTCACTGCTGTCAGGATCCTCAAGCTTCTCTCTCACGTGTGCTTTCTCATTTCCTGCTGGTACACAGTAGCCAAGTTCTGTAGGTCTTCTGGTGAATAATCTCTTCCCTCTCTTAGCAGGACAGACTACCCCCAGTAATGCAATGCTGATAATTAAACTTGGTTATTGGTCTAGTGGCCAGCAATGGAGGTAGAGGCAGATCTTGAAAGGCATGGTTATTAGTTGAGGTCCGTGTACATCCTTCAGGCAGGAAGGTTGCAGGGGTTGGAGAGCTGGGTGTTATCTTCTAGCAAGGGGAAGATAGTCCACTTATGCAGACTCAGAAGGCTCCAGGGCATGTAGAGATTCAAGATTTTCAGTCACATATGGCCTGTGGCCCCTATCCTAAGTCTTAGGGCCGAACTCTTCTGATCTGGCCTCTGACTTTGGTTAGGAGCTTGTTGAGGCTGTTAATTCTGACTTTTTTGAAGTTTTACTTCGGTTAAATGCTGTTAAAGAGGCTTTCTGATTTTATGCCATGCCTTAAGTTGTCAAGCGGCTTCAAACAAAGGTGCCAAGAGTATGAAACCATCTGAGTATCAAAGTGAATAATTTCTGCCATTGATAGAAGCACCAAATCTGTTATAATCCATGAGATTATAAAGGTAATTTTTAAAAATACCATTGGTCACCTTTGGAGGTTGCAAGGGAAACAACTTATTCTGAAACCTGGTGAATAAAGGAAAATGATAATAAATAAAATTTTCCAAAATGAAATAATAGCAAAGTTGTAACAGGAAATACAAAAAAAATAGTCAAAAGGTATGTATGGTATGATGCTTTTTGTGTAACATGCAAAAGAATAGTGTATATTATTTATAGATACAAACATATGCAGCAAACTTTAAAATATATACAAAGTGATAAACAACATTTCAGGATAGTAATTATCTCAGAGAGAAGAGAAGATAATGAGATCAGGGAGTTTTATACAAAAAACTTTATAGTATTTATAATGTACTTCTCTAAAAACAATTAGAAAAAATATCTGAAGCAAATATTGCAAAATGTTAATGTTTGGCAAACTTACGAGGTGGTTGGTACACAGTTTCTTGATTATTCTCTCATGATTATGCTTGAGGTTTTTCCTGATTTTTAAAACAAATAAATAAAATTGGGGCACCTGGGTGGCTCAGTCGGTTAAGCATCTGACTTCAGCTTAGGTCATGATCTCATGGTTCATGGGTTTGAGCCCCATATTGGGCTCTGTGCTGACAGCTCAGAGCCTGGAGCCTGTTCTGAATTCTGTTTCTCCCTCTCTCCTTCTGCCATTCCCTGCTTGTGCTCTGTCTCTCTCTCTCAAAAATAAATAAACATTAAAAACATGAATAAAATAAAATAGTAGACTTTATAAGTTCTGTGTCTAGTCTGAGTGCCTGAATGATCGTGGTATCCTTCAATGTGACCTAGAGGAAAAGAACAACTGATTTCCCAGCGAGGGAATAAGGGCTGAAGCTTTGCCTATATTAGTTCAGAGAAACTAGTGTATTTCCACCTTGCACAGAGCAAACACCTTCATGCCTTTCTTTTCTTTTCTTTTCTTTTCTTTTCTTTTCCTTTCCTTTTCTTTTTCTTTTTTAATTGATTTTCTAGACTCGTTAGGCATGTCATGAAAATGAATGGCCTCAACTTAGTATGTCTAGATTTTTGTAAGAATGTAATAATGTTTTCTATGTTTTCTGAAGGCCTGACGGAGAAACATGGACGAAATAGAAGGCCAGTTACATGTGCTCAAAGTTTTGCATAGGATTAGTTATAGTTTGACCCTGAATAGATTAGTATCAAACAGTGAAGATGTCTTCAGCTTCGGCTCAGGTCATGATCTCACAGTCTGTGAGTTCGAGCCCCATGTCAGGCTCTGTGCTAACAGCTCAGAGCCCGGAGCCTGTTCCAGATTCTGTGTCTCCCTCTCTCTCTCTGCCCCTCCCCTGCTCATGCTGTCTCTCTCTCAAAAATAGTAAGTAAACATTAAAAAAAATTTCAAAGTTCATTTTTAAAAACATGGATGACAAAACACCTCATGGTCAAACTGATGTGAATGAATTATGTCTGCTGCAGACACTCTCCTCACATACTGATGAAGCTGAAGTCCATGGGCTAGTTGAGCAGCCTGAGATGAAGGGGCAGCAGTAGCAGGGGCTGCTAAGGGGCAGCAGTAGCAGGTGTCTCTGAAAAGATGATATCCCCAGCAATCCCTTTGTGCTGAGGATCTGCCCCTTTGTGCTATTTATTTTGTCCCAATTTGTAAGTTTAAGAATGTGAATTCTAGGGGCGCCTGGGTGGCTCAGTCGCTTAAGCGTCCGACTTTGGTTCAAGTCATGACCTCACAGTCCGTGAGTTCGAGCCCCACGTCAGGCTCTGTGCTGACAGCTCAGAGCCTGGAGCCTGCTTCGGATTCTGTGTCTCCCTCTCTCCCCGCCCCTCCCCCACTCATGCTCTGTCCCTCTCTGTCTCTCAGAAATAAATAAAACATTAAAAAAAGATATCTCTAATACTTAAAATGCATTTTGTTGGAGTTGTTATATTGGAAGGAGTAAGAACAGGTAATGAGCTAATCTTCACAGCAAATAATAGACAACATTCATTTAGCATTCTGAGTGCTAGGCTGTCTCATAAACACTTAGTGTGCATTATTGCCTTTTAATAATTACAACAGCCCTTTCAAGTAAGAATTGTTACTTAGTTTCACAACTACGGGAGCTCCAACTCAGATGGGTTAAGTAACTTGCCAAGGTCATTCAGTAGCTCACACACTTAACTTACTGCCTTGCCTGAAATTCCCCAGGGTTCTGGGGAAAAGGCAGTATAGCAGGATGGTTATGAGTATGGGGTATGGGAGTCAGGCCAGACCTGAGTTTGAGTCTGAGTTTGTTGTTCACTATCCCTATGGCTTTGGGCAGTCCCTTAATCTACTTCTCAATTTCCTCACTAAAAATGGCAATAATACCAAGTCCCTGATTTCACAGGGTTTTTGTAAAGAGAAATGAGATGATCCATATAAAGTCCTTCTTACGTGGACAAGACCTTTGTGTCGTTGCATGCTAGCTAGGAGATGCCTTAGGATAATGCAAAGGTGTGACTAATATGAATGATAGGGTTTTGGGAAGATATTTTTGCCTGGTACCTTTGGGATTAAACTGTCTAGTTGGCTCCTATATATAGACTGGCTCTAGGTTAATCCACGCTATGGATCATATGCATGTGGATCATTTTAGAAAGAGCTCTTCTCCACAATGGTGACAAAGCAGAGACATGACTTCTCGGACTTCCTTTTCTTGTTCGGAGTCCAGGAGGCTAGGATCCAAGTTCTTTTCTCCTCTGAGTGATGAGAAAGAGTAACCCTGTTGATGGGTGAGGTTATCACATATTTTTAAGTTTTGGACAAGCAATGAACTCACAGTGGATGTCCTGTCCGTGCTGAGCAGGCCACGTGGAGCAGCTTCAAATGAGAAGTCAGTGGTAGATGCTTCTCTCAGTCAACTTGCCAAGCTCAGTCAGACCCAATGGGAATTGTTAGCAAAGAGCCAAGGAGACCAGCTCAAAGTTTTTAAAGGCTTTTATTATTTTTTAACTTTATGTATTTATTTTGAGAGAGAGAGAGAGAGAGCGCGCACAAGAATGAATGGGGGAGGGGCAGAGAGAGAGAGGGAGAGAAGCAGGCTCTGTGCTGTCAGCGCAGAGCCTGATGGGGGACTCAACCCCACAAACTGTGAGATCACGACCTGAGCAGAAATCAAGAGCCTGACACCTAACCCAATGAGGCACACGGGCACCCCTAAAGGCTTTTGAACATAACTACTAATTATAAATGTAAAATACTACTTATTGTGCTAAATGGGAAAATAGACAATTTCTATGTATGCTGTGAAAGTAGGGACATTTTCCAGTAACAGTCCTAGTTATAATCACGTCCTCCTCTACATTGTCTCTGAAATATGCATTTTCATGGGAAAAAAAAGGGATTATTTTAAAAGACAATTTCACAGGTATTTTTCATGGCTGCTGTGTATTTCCACTTCTGTGTCATGCTATGAAATTTAAGTCCACATGACATAATTCTTTCCCCCTTAGAAAAGCAAGCTCACCTCCTTGGGGGCAGCAGTTGGCTAACTTAAACATCAAAGAGAGGGCCTATGAAAGTGGTCACCTTTCATCTGAGGTTTCATTCTGGGAGATGGTGTTTCACACACTAATCTTAACGTATAGCTGAACCGAGCCCCCATATAGTATGGTTCTTTGGAGGAGTGATTGCTGGCCTTTAGCTTCTTGCATTCAGGCAGGAATCCTCCAAGTGCAGAGATCGGGACAGTACAAGCATTTGTTTTTGATAAGGCCTGGGGGATTTTCTCAAAAGTGTGTTAAAAAACATATTTTTCTTTTTTTGAAAAAATTTTTAATTTTTTTTTTAATTTATTTCTGAGAGAGAGGGAGACAGAGCATGAGTGGGGGGGGGGCAGAGAGAGAGGGAGACAGAATCGGAAGCAGGCTCCAGGCTCCGAGCTGTCACACAGAGCCCGATGGGGGGCTTGAACTCATGAACCAGGAGATCATGACCAAGCCAAAATTGGACGCTTATCTAAATGAGCCATCTGGGTGTCCCCGTTTTTTTTTTAATTAAAAAAACAAAGATTTTTAAATTTATTTTGAGAGGGAGACAGAAAAAACATATTTTTCAATCATTTTTTTTGTAGTTGCTCAGAGAAAGTTTGGAAAGGTAGAAATTATAATTTTTATCTTTCAAATGAAAGGCTTATTTTCCTGAACTGGCTACTTGGTCTCTTCCTCAGGCTGTGCCCTCACTTTCTGAACAACTGATAAGGCATTCCGAGTCACCTATCAGGTGCCATGGAAGAACCTGGGATTTTCAGATTTGGTGATGCCTGTTGTGTGTGTTTATGTAAATCCAGAAATATCTATTTTACCCACTAGCAAAAAAACCCAAACAAACAAAACAACAACAACAAAAAACCCCAAAAACAAAAACAAAAAAACCCTGAGGCAAATAAGTCGATGTATAAAATGACATAGGAAAATGTGAAACCTCTCTTGGAGATTTTTGGGATACAGATAGAAAAAAAATATACTACTTAATTAAAAAAATTGTCTTGTATTTTAGAGACTCTTTTAAAGCTTGGTTGTACCTGGAAATGATTACTCAAGTGGCAAGTGTGATTTGCAGTCAAGTGAGCTCTGAAGTCAGGAAGTTTAGCTTCTAGGAAAGCTATTCCTTAAACCTCCACCAAAGGGTGTGTCTCAGACTGCTTCTCGAAAAGAGTCTCTGAAGCCGTGACCATCAATGGAGGAGGGTGAAGGTGAGGGTGCTATCTCCTATGGGTTTTGGTTTTGTCTTTTAACTGTATATGATCCCAGATTAAGACCTCTGGATATGTGTACCTACAGTGAATTATATATAACATTGGGGGAAAATATGGCTAGACTTCCATGAATTAGCTAACTAGCCAAATCCAACTGAATCTCTTTCTGAGAACAACCAGATTGCCTGAATCAAGGAAAAGCACTCAAGAACCAAAACATCTGAAAATATCTGAGAGCTGCTGACACAGCCAGGATTTGTGCACCCAAGATCCAAGAGAAAAACAAAGGGCCGAAAGCATAGCATTTGGCATCACTTTTCTTTCAAGGTGTTTGCATATTTGAAAGCGACAGAGAAGTTGAGGAGCTAGGCAGAGATTTTGGCTAACCATAGGGCGAGAAGGATAATAGTTGAAATCTGGAGCCCTTCAAGGTTTTGCCCTACCTGTGAGGGTGAACTGGAAACCCACCAGTCCTCAAAAGACAGAAACCCAGCTTCATATGTATTCGCTCTCAAAATGGAAACAAAACAAGATGCAAGACAGTTGTCCTCTCTGTCCATCCTATGTCCTATCAGTATTGGGAAGGAAGTGACATCTCGTACCCAAGGTCAACCCCTCCAGGGCTCTCTGTTAGTTATCCTCCATCTATCTCCATTAATTACCATCACTCTCTTTCCTATACCAATAGGCACACCATATTGCTTTTTCATCAACCAATATTTTTTGCTCCTTTGGCATGAACTGTGCCATGAATTGTTTCTTGTGATTGCACTTCATCAAAATGCTTCTCTGAGTAGAAAGGATGGGCACTTCAGCTGGACACAGGGCCTTTTCTGGGCTTCCTTTTTTTCTTCCCCAGGTGATTTTCTTAAACACATTTCAGGAACAATAGAGTGCTTATTATGTTAAACGCATTATGTTTTTGTCAAGAATCTTGCTTTTCCCGGCTTATTTGTCACAGCACCAGCCATGTTACATGGCAGACCCCCCTGGATAAGTCCATGAAACCCGTGGGCTAGGGACACCAAATACACATTTTGGCTGAATGTTAATGACCAAGGGTTAAAATGAGTATTCAGCCAAAACTGAAGCTGAAGACTAATGTCACCTCATGGAGTGAATTTCTGGGACATAAGAATACATATCAAATTTTCCAATTTTAATTTTATCATTTGAAATGCCAGTAGTCAAATTTTTAAAGTTTGACATTATTGTACAAGACTATAATTTCTTAGACCTCTTAGTTGAGGTCAAGATACTCAACCTTTGCTATGCTAAATAGATTCTAACCTTCACTTCAGGTCAAGAGGGGTGAAGCTATTCTCTGCTGAGCTTTGCCATTGTAAGTGCTGCAGTGGTAAAGTGACCCCCGGGGCACTGAGATTTCCTTTTGGACAGAAGTGTAACACACAAAGCACATAAGGCGATTACTTTTTACCCTAGGTCAATTTTGAAAGTCTATCTATATTTGAAAGTGAATATTTAGATATTAATATTTAACCTGGTAATTCATAACTAATATTGCTCATGTGATATGTGCATATGGGCATATTACATATATTATATTATATTATACTATATTATATTATATTACCATATTGGAATATAGTTTCTTTTGTTAGCTGTGCATCACCTCCATGGCCATTCCTGCTCTCATAAGAAATAGAAAACAGTAGCAATCATCACCTGACAGATTCATATTATGCGTGTGCTGTTCTCTGAGTCAGGACACTCTTCAATCCCTCTTAACCCTTCACTAACCTGCTCACATTGATTTCTTAGTTTAAACATATTCCTGAGAGAAGTTTAGATGACCCTCTGTATTTATTTCCTAGGTATGCTACAACTAATTACCGTAGATGTGGTGGCTTAAAACAACAATTTATTTTTTCACAGTCTGGAGGCTGGAAATTTGCAATCCAGGTGTTAGAAGAGTCACGGTCCCACCAAAACTTCTAGAAGAGAATGCTTCCTTGCTTTTTTCAGCTTCCGGGGCGTCCTGGCATTTCTGGGTTTGTGGCAGCTCTTAATTTTCTGCCTTCAGACCTTCATGTGGCTCCCTTTCCTTATCTCCGTGTCATCTCCCTGTTTCTTCTCTTATAAGTACACTAATCATTGGATTTAGGGCCCACTCTAAATCCAGGATGATGATCTCATCTTGTGATCCTTAATTATGTTTGCAAATGCCCTATTTCCAAATGCCATATTCATAGGAACCAGGAGTTAAGGCTTGGATGCACCTTTTGAAGGAGACGCAATTCAACCCAGTCCACCCCTCCATGTCTAGGTAAGTACGCTCCCATATGTCACCCATAAGCATTGTGCTTAGCTCCAGAGGAACAATTTTTATAATATGTTTTAATTGCTTTTGCATTGTCTCTAGATCACTGAGGGCAGGAATTGGGTCTTTACATTCCTCAGTACCTAGCCTGGTGCCTAGCACATTAGTAAAAAATCAGTAACCATCATGGAATAAAAATCAATAGACAGAAACATCAAGAAGACACATTTTGGGCCAACATAAGGATTTAGGGAAGACGTCTGGGATATTTTAAAGCTAGTTACAGTTTGAGCTGGTTACGTTAGGAATCAAGGGAATAGGGTTAATCAACGTGAGAAAATTGTTCTTTTGCACACAAAAAACACCCTATAATACAATTTTACTGTACAAATATAATCTTCTACACCAAAACTAGTCTGAGTGGGAGAAACTAGAGAGAGTTACTTTCCATAATAAGGTAAGACAGAATTGACTATTTTTAGATGTCAGTTCTGGACATTGAAGGTTGGAAGACAGAGAGAAGGAGGGAGGGAAGACGGGAGGGAGGGATAGAGAGAGAGAGAGAGAGAGAGAGAGAGAGGACTCATAGAGAGGGTGAGAGAGGTAGTGAAAGACCAGAGACTGAGGAGAACGGCCAGTGAGAAACTGAACCTGTGTGTTGACCAAGTGACTTCATAACTGTCATATCTCATAATTGCTCTCCTGTGACCCCACCAATTTACAATAACAGGTTTCATAAACGGCTTTTAGTAGTTGGTGCTTTGAGAAATGAAATATGGGCAAGGCTATCACATCTGGGGCACAATAATGTGACAAATGAACAGCTGCCTCCAAAAGTAAGATAATGAACCTGGGTGGTGCATTCAATGTGAGCAGGAATCTAAAATCAGAAGGTCCAGGAAGCCCACTGAACCCACAGATCATCCCCCAGACTATCGTAAGAAAACTAAAATTTTCAAGTATGTAGGATGGAAGCTTGAGTCCTTTTGCTTTTGCATTAATGAAAACTGATGTCCAGAAAGTTTCATATTAGCAGCTTAGAGACCCTTGAATTGCATAAGTAAAAGTTTTTTTTTTTTTTTAACAGCCTGAAGTGTCTTTAGATGAAAAAGAACTGAGTGTTTTGGCATCATAAGTGTATAAACATGATCCAAAAGAAAGCTTGGCAGGGACATTGTGTAGGGAATTCATGCTTTTGATTTTTGGTATCTATCATCCATGTTGCTCTACGGAGCAATGATTTTAAGTTTCTGAGGTTCACTGTGATCAATATATCTTTCTTTTTAGTTAGAATTTTTTTGTACAGTTCAACTCCATACACAGATAATCTATGGTGAGTGGCTTCAAAAAATTAGAAAGTTCTGTCCTTTCGTCTACTTAAATGAGATGTGAGTTTCTATCTCATGTGGCCCAAGGTTGTGTTCTGTCCATGGTATATTCATTCTTACTGCATTTCTTGTTTGTTCTCTGGAGTCTTCAGTGGGTTTGGGATCCACATGCAAGGAAGCCTGGGTAGCTATTCCTCCCCACCCCAGCTACCATTCTCCATGAGCTTGTTATAAAGAAATTCACAGTGTTCTACAAATTCTGGCTGGCATTCAATGCAGATTTGAATTACAGCTCCAGATGGAGACACCTACATGAATCTACAAGAACGACTAAGGAAAACAAGTAAATGTCACCACCGCCTTCTATGTTAAAAGCAGAATGGGAGATGTAAACAGGCCATGTAAGTGGCATCTCCCCACATTGATATTCTGTGCCCACTAGAGCTGCCTTGATTATTGCCTAAAGTTTACATTATAGAAATTTATCAAAGAATCTTAGCAATATAAGCAAGATGGAAAATTTCCCTTCAGATGTAAGCCCTGCTATTTGTTTTTATTTGGAATTAAATAAAATTGGACTTTCTTTCTTACACTCTTATATTGGTTTACTGATTACCTAAATCAAATGTAATCTCTGAGACGGCAGGATATTGGTCACCGCTGAATTCTAGTGCCCAGAAAAACATCAGAAACATAGCAAGAACTTGTAAAATGCTTGTAGAATTGATAAATCGTGCTTATATTCCATAAATAAGGACATAGATTATCAAAAGGAACTGACTGAAAACTGATTAATCACACCAAGAAAGAAACACAAAGAGTGAACGTGTAGTTAGGGTGTGGGAGGAGTGGCCTCTGGAGGAGACCTAAACCACGTGCAAAGGCAGAAAAAGAACATCACAGGCAGAGAACTAACTCTGGAAGTCCAGAGAAAGAAAAGGCTTTAGTTGCTCTAGGAATTCAAGAGGGTGGTGTGGTTGGAGCAGAATGAGTGAGAGGAAGAATCAGTTAAGTTTAAAGGAGGAGGCAGGAGGCCAATGGTCTCCAGTTCTCTACAGAGTCACAGTGTTCTCCAAATGCTGGCCCGTCTACTCAGTGCAGTAAGATATCACTGAAGAAAACTCATGATCTGACTTAGGTTTTTAAGTTTATTCTGGTTGGTGTATGAAGATAACATTAGAGGTGGTTAGGGGTATTGGGAGGTCAGAGAGGGAAGATTGTCACTTAGATTAGGGTGGGTGGCTTTGCAATGCACTTTGGAGAGAAAATGGAACCAATTTACTTATGTATTGGAGTCAGGGGAGGGCAGGGAGAAGGGAAGAGAATGATGAGTAACTCTTCTTCCTTTAGCTTGAACAAATAGTGGTGGCTTCTTGAAATAATTTGCTTGTTTGGGGATGTGAGCAATTACGAGCTTTGTTTGAACTATCTATTAGAGGGGTTAAGTGCATAGCTGAAGATACGAGCTGGAGCTCCATGGGGTATGGGTTGGAGGTGTAATTTTGGGAGCCATCAGCATCTGGATGCTATTTTAAACCAGGTACTAGATGAGATAACTGGAAGATAAATATATATAGGGAAGAAAAGATAAGCTAGGGATGAGCCCGGAGTCACTCTCTCTAGGAACCCACCTTATGAGAGGTCCTGGCCACACCACATGGAACGGTAAATCAATAAGGGTCTAGTCAGGAGACAGAAACCACACCTGTTATCAGAACAGGGAAAATGTAATGTAGGTAATTGTCATCTAGTAGAGGTGGTCAACTACTAAAAGAAGAAAGAGTGGATTTTCAGAGGCCCAGAAATAGCAGGTGCAAACTGTCATCTCTAGGATGAGAGAAGGAATTTCGGACTAGGAGAGAGTCCTGTTCGCCAGTGCTGAGATTTGAACTTTTTAGAAGCGGTTGTGACTACCCCAGAGACACAGCTTGTAAGTGGCAAGAAGGTGAGAGAGGAGGGTTGAGGAGCAAGCTGGGGCTTCCCAGAGGAGGCCCTGATGGTAGCACGTGGCCCGAGTGCACAACAGAGCTACAGCTGAAGCTGCCGGCTGCAAGTACGCCAACGGTGGCCAGGGGCAGAGCGTGATCTGAGGGTGCATCTGGAGCTTGTCCACAAGGACCATCAGACTCTCAGGCTGCATGATAACAATGGAGATCACAACCCTGAAGAGAAGTGTCTTCTTGCCACTGTCACCCAGGGATACCAGGGTCACTCCAAAGCCCCCTGTGAAAAGCCTGACGTTTCACTAGCTGACAATGAAGAATTGATTGCAGGGTCCAGTTGCGGTATCCCGCCAAAAGGCAGGGAAAGGTAGATTTGGAGCTGAGAGACAACACACTTAACATTGGCATGAGAAGCCACGTGTAGATGCTCCAGGAGATAGCCCCAGCTGAGCCCCGCGCCCCCCTGGCTGACAGACAGCCTGAACCACCAACCATGTGAACGATCCATCCTGTTGGCTCACCCCAGTTAAGCATTCAGATGATGGTAGGCCTAGCAGATATCTGACTGCGTCTGCATAAGAGACTGTGAGCAAGAGACATCTAGCTAAGTCCAGTCAATCCAGAACTATGAAAGATGATACGTTGTTTTCAGTCAGTAAGTCTCGGGGTAGTTTGTTATATAGCAATACATTAACTGGAACAGAGGGAGGCGCTAACTGTACAGAAGGCAGCTGAAAGACCGTTTGATACGAAGACAGACCAGAAGTGTCCATGCAGGGGTGTCTGGGTGGTTCAGTCAGTTAAGCATCAGACTCTTGATTTTGACTCAGGTCACAATTCCATGGTTTGTGAGATAGAGCCCCACATCTGGCTCTGCACTGACAGCACGAAGCCTTCTTGAGATTCTCTCTCACCCTCTCTCTCTCTCTCTATGCTCCTCCCCCACTTGTGAATGTGTACTCTCTCTCAAAATAAATAAATAAACATTAAAAAAAATAACCTCAAAAGCCACACGTGCAGCATCAATTTTTTCCTGGGGCTTGGACATACACATTCAACTCCCCATTTAACATTTACACTTGCTTCTTCCTAAACTGTTTATGTCCAAAATTGAGGTCATGAGCTTCCCTAACCAACTTCCTCCTCTACTTGCCCTATCTCAGTGAGTGCTCCATTGTGTACTCAGTTGTCCA
The DNA here is from genome assembly GCF_022079265.1 of Lynx rufus. Classification (NCBI taxonomy): domain Eukaryota; kingdom Metazoa; phylum Chordata; class Mammalia; order Carnivora; family Felidae; genus Lynx; species Lynx rufus. The sequence goes on along the minus strand of NW_025814826.1, from coordinate 48,642,997 downwards.
AGCCAGAGTCCTGGGGGTGACCATGGACATGTCTGTCTCCCCCATATTTCACATCCAGTTCTAAGTCCAGATTTATTCTACCTTTTATTTATTTTTATTTTTTTAATGTTTACTTGTTTATTTTGAGAGAGAGAGAGAAAGTGAAGGGGAGGGGCAGAAAGAGAGGGAGACAGAGAATCCCAGGCAGTCTGTCACTGTCAGCGCCTACACTGTCCGCGTCTACACTGTCAGCATAGAGCCCCATGTGGGGCTCAAACCCACGAACCATGAGATCATGACCTGAGCGGAAACCAAGATTTGGATGCTTAACTGACTGAGCCACTAAGGTGCCCCAGATTTATCCTACCTTTTAGCATCTCCTGAATCTTTCTTCTTTTCTCCACTTCTATGATCACTACCTAAGTCCGAAATAGTTTTGTCTCTTGTCTGTGCTGCCTCACTAAACTCCCAAATGGTCTTTTCATAGCCTGTATTAAGCCGGTTGTAACCAGTCTGCCCCCAGCCTGCCAGTGTAGTCTTCAGATATTGCCAACGCAAATCTGTTGCACCTCTGTTAGAAGCTCTGAAGTGACTTTCCGTTGCTTCCCTGGTCAATACTAATGGTTCTCAGATGTTCCAAGTGGCCTGCAAAGATTTTCCCTTTATGGTTTCCTCAGCCTCATGATTTCTCGGTTCCTCACACCCCTCATTTATCTTTATACACTATCATCCTATCAAGGGTTTTAGTTCTTTGTTTGTTTTTTTTTTTTTTTTTTTTTGCCTGAGATACCCTTGTAGATCAGATCAGTTGCCCAATCCAGACTAGGTTAGGTACATTTATTCTTCTATAGAGTGAACCGTTCTTTTCCATTTATGAACTCACTGTAATTTCAATGCATTATATTATCACTTGCCTCCTCTGTTCTACCAAAAATTCCATGAGGGCTGGGAACATGTCTGTATTAGTCTGTACTATATCTCTAGTGCTAACTATAGTACGTAGCATTGAATATGGAATTCAAGATTAATTGCTGAATTTTTAAATAAAAAAGGACCTATAAATATGAGAATTTAAGTTTTATCATTAAGTTGCTATTTCAGACTGTGCCCATTTAAATGAAAATTCCACTTATATCCTAACTGGGCACGATGAATTCTATTTATACCAAGTATTAGGAGAGTTTGCAAATACCATCTTTGGTAAAAGGAATACAAATAAGAATGTGAAGCTTCTTCCCCTTATTCTAGGGCTAGAATAAGGCTCTTGCCATAAAGCACAAGCTCTTTGTCTCAGAAAATCTTTTCAATAAGCCTCACTGAAACAATATTGTACTCTTATTAAATGTAGAAATGACAAGGGAAATAGAAAAATTATCATTTGGCAAAACTAACAGCAATAATTTTGCACATAAGAACCCTTGATAAATGTTAAAATTAGTGAGCAAAAGTGTGTGACTAAAAGCATATTTGTATGAAAAGATGCTATACATTATATGTCATCAGAAAGATGCGAATTAAAACAACCATGAGATACTACTATATACCTTTCAGAAGGCCCCAAATCTGGAACCCCGACAATCCCAAGTACTGGGGAGGGTGTGGAACGACAGGAACTCTCATTCATTGCTAGGTAGGAATGTAAAATGGCACATTTTAGAAGACGTTCTGACTATTTCCTATAAGACTAAGCATACTATATGATCCAGTAATCTTTTTTCTTAATACTAACACAAAGGACTTGAAAACTTACGTCCACGTGAAAACCTTCACATGAATGTTTGTACCAACTTGATTCATAAGTGCTAAAATTTGGAAGCAACCAAGATGTCCTTCAGTAGGCAAATGGATAGACTGTGGTACATCTAGAAAATGGAATATTATTAGTGTTACAAAGAAATGAGCTATCAAGCCATGAAAAAACACGGAAGTAGCATTAAATGCATATTAGTAAGTGAAAGAAGCCAATCAGAAAAAGCTACATATTTTATGATGCCAGCTGTATGTATTTTGGAAAAGACAAACCTGTAGAGACAGTAAAAAGAGCCATGGTTGGGTTATAGAGGGATGAATAGGTGAGGCACAGCGGATTTCTAAGGCAGTGCAAAGAGTCTGCATGATACTATAATGATAGATGCATGCCATTATACTTTTGTCCAAACCCATAGAATGTACCCCACCAAGAGTGAACCCTAAGGCAAAGTATGGACTTTGTGTGATTAGTAGGTGTCGATGTACGTTCACTGATTGTAACAAATACCCCTCTGTACCAAATACCACTCTGCATCACTCTGGTGCAGGATACTGAAAATGGGGGAGGTTATAAATGTGTAGAGTAAGGGGTATATGGGAAAGTTCTATCTTCTCCTTAATTTTGCTGTGACCCTAAAACTGCACTATACACATAAAGTTGTTTTTTTTTTAAGAAAATTATATTTGCATGATCTCAGAATATTTCTTCATAATCTAATCATAAATTACAATGGGGGAAAGCGTTTTATAGCAAAGAACTCCGACAGGCACCGTGTTAACCAGGGATCAAAGTTGACGTCACCAGTAATCAGGCATATCAACATAGTGTCCACCTGATCTGATGTACTGAGAAAGGCACAGCATCACTTCTGTGATATCCTGGCCCAATTTCTCCTATCTAACATGAGGAAGTATCAGACAAACCCAAACGGAAGAATATTCCACAGAATAAATGACCAGTATTCTTTGAAAATGACAAGGTAAAGAGTAAAAGAAATGACTCATAAACTGTCACTAATTGGAGGAGACAGAGGAGACATGGCAATGAAGTTCAATGTAGGATCCTAAATTGGATCCTCCTGCAGAAAAAGGACATAGTGGGAAAACCAGGGAAATTTGAATGAAGTTTGTAGGTTAGTTAAGAGTATTGTATCAATGTTGCTCAGGTCATTAACTCGCAGTTCATGAGTTTGAGCCCTACATCGGGCTCTGTGCTGACAGTGTGGAGCCTGCTTGGGATTCTCTCTCTCTCTCCCTCGCTCTCTGTCCCTTCCCTGCTCGTGCTCTCTCTCTCTCTCTCAAAATAAATAAATAAACTTAAAAAAAAAGAGTATTGAATCAATGTTAATTTCCTGGTTTTAATAATTGTACTATTGTTATGGAAGATGTTAACATTAGGGGAAGTTTGGTGAACAGTATATGGGAACTTGCTTTACTATTTTTTACAACTACTCTGTAAATCTAAACTTATTTCAAAACAAAAAGTTTAAAAAAAAAAACACATGTGCTCAATCTTCTTAACTGGACTGATGAGCAAGATCTTTTTGCTTGACATTTTCAAATACCTATTATCTCTTTCAAATTGTCTACATCAGAAGTTTTCTCTTTCCTAGTTTAGATTTTCTATTTAAATACACTCATTTTCCTTTTCTAAATGCCACCTATGCTTCTTCCTGCCCTGATGTACAGCTACTCGTTTTTCAATTGTCCTCTCATTTATACTCTACAGAGAAGCCCTCCTGATTTATATATCACCAATTTCCTGCTACATGGAGATCCAAAGCCTCTCCATTATCCTGCATTCATAGTATACCCAAGTGCCTATGGGTGAAGTCACCAAAGCCTTAGATGGTATTTAATCTATCTTCAGCCTTGTTTGAGAGGTTTTTAAAAATAATAATGTCAAATTTGTAGTCTCAAAATTTTAATCCCGGGAACAAAACAAGCCCAGGCTGGTATCCTGACCTTTTATATGGCAGCTTTCACCAAGGAATGCAAAGCATTTTATGGCATTGAATTGTGGTCGTTAGGCCTGGCAAGTTGGGCAAGAGCTGCGAGGCTTATTTTTATGAAGGGATAAAATACTCAGCCCAGAACTTGAGTGCTTCATCCAACACTTACAACAAACTGGCAGCAGGAGAGGCAGTGGAGTCTGTCTTCTGTCCTTCATTTTCCTGCCTTCATTTAGAACTCCAACGGCTCTTCCTCTTTTGAGATTTCTTATTTGCCAGTTGACAGGCCGGAGGCTAACTGAGAAGTCAGCAGAGAGGTCATTGCTCTGTCGAGTCTCCCAGCTGTGGTTGCATGAGGTGGGGAGGTAGGTCATGGCTTTGTTGGTCACTCGTGCTGAACAGCTCAGGTCCTCTACTCAGAAAGTAGGCTTTCAATTCATGTTTGCAAGTCGTTTGTTCTTGTTCTCAAGGAGACGGACTATTTTTCTTTTCTCTTCTTTGGTGAAGTGCACTATATTATAGGCACTACTTCAAAGGGAATGCTTGGATCAGGCTACACTGAAAAATCCCCAGTAACCTGCCATAAATTTAAAACTTTTCAGTACAGTCAATATTTTTCAAATGCTAAAGATAGGAAATGTGGCAATTTGAAAAAATTCAGCAAATGTATTCCCCATGGAGAACTCTTGCCTTCTCCCCACTCCTGGCTGCTGGCTTGTTCTAAGGAATCTTTCTTATCTTAAAAATGTTGACCATAGGAGCGAGCCAATAGGAGCCAGCTCCCAGATTGGAGATATGGATATCTGGAGTGGGAACCCTGGGATTCGTATCTGAATAGATGTATCTTTGTTCATTTCATATCAATTCGGTATACTGAACTCTTTTAAGAAAACATTGGTGCACCGAGGATCCTGAGACTGCAGATACTGTAACCTAATAACTCCAAGGCAAATAACTTCTCACTTTAAAATAAAGGGTTAATATTTCTCTCCACCAGAACAAACCGTATGAGAATAAAGTAAATCTATCAGGTGATCGTTGCAGAGACGTAGTTTCTTAAATCCAGACCAACTGGACGAGGGTTGAATAAGAATCACTCAGAAATCTTGCTAAAAATACAGATTATTTAGCCCCAATATCTGGTAACCCAGTTCAGTGATTCAGATGCATAGCCAGGCTAGGAAATCATTCACCTTGAAGGAAATGAAAACTGAATCATATCAGTGTGTTACAAGTTTGGAAAATAACTTATTTTTTTATCGTTTCAATTACCCATGTACCCATTTATCCTCTCAACATGTATTTATTAAACCTCTATATAAATGCCTCCTGTATAGTAGGAATGGAACTATGTACTAGGTGTTTAATTACAGTAAAGAAGCATCCAATCAGAGGGGAAGATGTACATGCAAGCAGATGTGTGTGTGATCTATTAAATGTAACCCTAGGGCATGCACATGGTGAAATGGAACCAAAAAAACCATCACTGAATCCGGCCTCAAGGAGTTGGGGTGGGGGGAATTTCATAGAGGAAATAAACTCTGGTCTGGGTTCTAAAGGGTAGCTGGGTGAAGAACAATTGGTGAAGAGAGATGAGATAATGAGAAAGTGTGTATTAAGACCCCAGAAGTGAAAATACTATGATGTAGGGATTTCCAGTAGTTTAGTACAGCAAGAGTACAAGAAGGCCATGGGGAATTGGTGAAGGGTGAGTAGGAAAGTAATGAGCAGGTCATGAAAGGCTCTCTAGTAAGAGATCACATGTCCTTATTTACGTGTGACAGTCCTCATTCATGCCTCTTGTCCCAGGTTAATTTTAGTAGCCTCCCCTTCTCTTTCAAAAGAAGATACATTTTTAAAAAGTGTATCTTATTTGTTTATTTATTTATTTAGAGAGGAGCAGGGGAGAGGGAGAGAGAGACATAGAGAGAGAATCCCAAGCAGGCTGCATGCTATCAGCACAGAGCCCAACAGGGAGTTTGAACTCACAAACTGTGGGGTCATGACTTGAGCAGAATTTAAAAGCAGACGCTTAATGGACTGAGCCATCCAGGCACCGGAAAAGAAGATACATTGTATGGTTGGCCCACTTATAGCCATGGCTAAGGAGTCTGGCCTTTTGGTCAGAGGAAAACATACTGTCTTTGGAAGGATCAAGCAGGAGAGTGAGTTGATCTGATTTCTGGTTTGATAAGCTCACCTAGCTGCAGCACAGAGAATAGATTGTAGCCGGACAGGATTGGAGTCAGGGATGTTGTTTGGTGAGTGACTATAGGAATCCCGGCAAGAGCTGTAATGGGTTGAAAAGAAAGGATGGCTGTGGGGGTGAGCGGAAGGAATGGATTTCAGCAATGTGAGCAATCAGACTGGACTTGCCACTTAACATGTGATTGTGGATAAGTTACTTAATTTTTTTCCCCCTCCATTTGAATGAGGGGCTATAACAATTCCTCTTGGGATTCTCCTAAGACATAAAAGAACAAATTTTTTAGCACACATCCTGTGAGGCCCTCATTAGTTGTTTTCCCTTTTCCTGCCAGCCAAGGCCCTCATCTCCACAGGGCACTTGCCAGCTCCACCTCTGGTGGTCTCTTCTCCATCTCCCAAATTAGGTGACGTTAATTCTATTCTCAATCTCCTGGTGCTTCTATCCCTGCCTCTCATTCCCTCAATGCCCAGATACCAGGTGGATGTCTCCAAGAATAGCTTAATTTTGTTGGAAGATGTGCTTATGATTTATAGTTGCTTGAAGGATGCACGTATCCATTAACACAATGACAGCAACAAAAACCCTATCAGGCTTTAACTTAAAAACATGCCTCAGAGGCTGTACAGGTAAGCAGTCTGACCTATGGACATGGTAGCTATGCACCCAGAATTTTCTATAGCAGCCAGTCGTCTGTCCTAGTGTTTTCGGTTTAGGAAATAAGGTGTCTTTAGGGACACCTGGGTGGCTCAGTTGGTTAAGCGTTCGACTTGAGCGCAGGTCATAACTTTGGTCCATGAGTTTGGCCCCGTATCAGCCTCAGAGTCTGGATCCTGCTTCAGACTCTGTGTCTCCTTCTCTCTGTCCATTGCTACCCCCACCCCCACCCCACTGTGCTTGTGCTCTGCCTCTCTCTCAAAAATAAATGAACATTAAAAAAATTAGAAAATAAGTTGTCTTTGAAGAAAAATGACAATTTTTTTTGGAATCAGCTTCACCCTCTACTATAAGACACTTCTTCCTTTTCTTTCTCTCCTTTTCTCCACTCCTTCTTCCCTTTCATTTCTTGTCTACATCTTTCCCTTTTACTCACTTTCCTCTTCCTCTGCTGTATATATGTTTGCCTCTAATGACACCACCAGGCACCTTGACCTCTGTAGTTTGGCTTCAAGATTTGTGTGTGTGTGTGCATGTGTGTATATGTGTGTGTGAGAGAGAGAAAGAGAGAGAGAGAGAGAGAAAGAGAAGAGAATCTTAAGCAGGCTCCACACTCAGCACAGAGCCCGATGCGGGGCTTGGTCTCATGATCACAAGATCATGACCTGAGCCAAAATCAAGAGTCAGGTGCTCAACTGACTGAGCCACCCAGGTGCCCCTTTGGCTTTAAGGTTCTTTGTAACCCAGCTTCTCTCCATCAAGGTAGACCCTTTGTCCAAGTCAGTTTCTTTCCCAAAGTATGGCATACTTTCCCCCTTGTCAGTGTTTATGTGAAGACTTTATCCACCAAGCCCTTGTGTCTGAGTTGGCTCTGCTGAGCTGAATTTCCATCTTTTTCAAGAAGCACTTTCGTTGTCTACTCCAGTCGTGGGTTGATGCCCTCCTTTTCCGCCTCTGCCTAATTCCTTCAGCACCGATGATCTGAATCTGCAACTCTTACAAAACCTTTTATGTGTGCATGTCTGATCTTACCAACTATGTCAATAGCTCCTGGTCAGGAGATTTTTGTCGTACAAACTCTTATGTCACCCACCAAACCCAGCATGAACTTTACACACAATAAGTTATCGATTTTTAATTATGTGAGAAGTATAGAGAAAATCTCCTTATTATTCCCTTTCTTAAAACTAGGCTTTTCTTTTCACCAGGCTTACAGACACCGTGAGTATTCTTGTCTCTCAGTAGCAACCAGTGGTCTTGTCTTCAGAATTTCTGGTTTGGGAAGTTGGGAAAGGTTAGGGTCTCACATCGAAAATACGGATATGAAATGCTTATTATTCCTGTCTTCTGAGTTTTCATAAAGTTAATTTTTTTAATGTTTATTTTTGAGAGAGAAAGAGAGAGACTGCATGTGTCTGAATGCGCCCTTATGAGAGGGGAAGCGGCAGAGAGAGAGGGAAACAGAGGATCTGAAGCTATCAGTGCAGAGCCTGATGCAGAGCTCAAATTCACAAACCCTGAGATCATGGCCTGAGCCAAAGTCAGACACTTCACCAACTAAGCCACCCAGGCACCCCTGAGTTGTCATAAAATTAAATGAAGCAATGTATTTATGGTTTCTGTTCAACTTATTTTGTGAGTACACATAGATAGAAGGGCAACTGACATATTGTTTTAAATAATTGATCTTACCATGGACAATATCCAGCCTGATATCTTTCCTGTTTTCCATTAAGACTGAGTCACTTCTCCTGTGGGCAGTTAGTGTTTGTCCTTAAACTTCGGGCAAGCTGTACTCCTGGTTCATCTCTAAGAGAAGGTCCAAGGTAAAAAAAATCATAGAACTCATCCTAGTACCCTAGAATTCTGGATGTTTGGTTTTTCCTAATTTGTAGAGACAGTTTAACAGTGTATGGTCATTGGTGAAGCAGTTCCTGATGAAGTATTAATGTTTTTTAGATTAGGCTATGGATCATGAAGTCATGGTTCATGTTGCTTTTCTTAATGGAACTTAATGGAAACTAAACAAGTAGAGACAAGCCTGCTTATTCAACCTTATCTAGAATAGCTAACATTTGAGCACAATAACCTTCCCCTTCTATAAATAATCCTTTAGGTGAAGGAGCGTATTTGTACAGTTTCATCCTTCATTCCTTCACCCTCTCATTCATTCCACAAATATTTATTGTTTGTACACCATGTGGCGGTCACTATTCACAGCTCTAGAGATACAGCAGTAAACAAACAAAAAAATGATCTCTTCACTTCAGGTGCTTATACTTTAAAAGGGAGAGACAGACAAAAGAGTCAATAAATAGGATACATACAATTGTTATAACAGCTATGAAGGAAGTTGATAGGGTGATATGAGAGAGAATAATGGGGCATGAAGATAGGATGAGCAGTGAAGGTTCCTCTGAGAATATCATATGGACCAATTTACAAGGAGTCATCAAAAGAGTCTTCTAGATAGAGGGAATGGCAATGCAAAGGCCCCAAGGCATGAAAGAGTTTGACAAGTTCAAGATAGAGAAAGGAGCATGATATATAGCTAAACAGGCGTTAAGAAAGAGGAGAGTGGCATAAGGTTGGAGAAGCAGGCGGCCAAAGCCAAGAATGAGAATAGAAATGAGTAGGCAGGTGGTTTGGAAACTGAACAAGGGGACTGAAGTCTCCTTTCAAAAGAAGATGTGCATAATCAGTTGCTGTTGGTGTCTTTAAGCAACCAAGTCCTTTTCTCCTAAACCTGAAATTGCCTTGCGACTGGCTCATCTCATCTGAGTAGTGGTACGTGAGCTGTCTTCTCCATTGATTTTACTCAAGAAAACACCCTGTTTGGGAGGCCTTTCCATATGCAAAGGAGATAACTATTCAATAAAAAGGGCCTAATTTGGCATAGACCAACATGTTAAATATTACCCACTCTCCCATGGGCTTTTTAAGATATCAAAGCTTCCCTTTGGTCTATAAACTCATGTGGATTTGAAGGTAAATTTAATCTGGAAGTTTCTGATTCATTTACATTTAGCTCATATTATGTCATTCTTTTACAGTGGTTTGAAGTTTACGAAACCTCTTAAGACTTATTTATTTAAAAAAAAAACTATGTAACATAAAAAAAACACCCTTGTAACTCTTCTTGTTCTTAAGTACAAGAGACGATGATTTTAAAAACACAAATAAACAGAAAAGCCCAATGCCAGAGCTCAGTTTGCAACATTAAAAGTTAGGATGCTTGCATACGTTTCAAATTAAGCAAATGGAGTCACACACCCAGCATAAAATGAGAACATAGGACTTCGGTAAAATGTGCAATGCTATCATTTATGTAGAGTAGAAACTATAGCATATTATCAAGACACAAGTTTCCCTCTGTGTATTTCCTCACTTCACCTCAATTCCGCAAGTTATTGAATTTCAGAGATTCCAGAAATACCAGACCTTTAGAAAAAAATCATCAAACCACAAACAGACAGTATTTGAAGAGGCTTTATAAAAGGTCATTTTATGTGGTAAGGAATTTTTGTTTGCAAGTGACAGATAATCCACTCCGAGTGAGCTTAAACAGAAGAAGAAATTAATTGGTTTATGTGACTGAAAAAATCAGAGGTAGAAGGGGTTCAGGCATGGGAGAATTTGGAAACTCAGTGTCATCAGAACACCCTGTCTTTCCACCTCTAGGCTCTGGCTTCCCTTCTTGGCTTCATGTGATAGTCAGATGGCTCTAAATAACTCTGGGCCATGTGGTCCCAGATGCCACTGAAGTCCAATGGGGATTAAAGAGTGCACATATGCCCTCCTCTTGGTAATTGTTCCAAAGCTTCCCAGATCTCTGTCCGACTGGTTGGGGAGTTCATTTCTGTGACTGGCCTGGCTCCAGTTATTTGCTACCCATGGAATTAGGGAGTTGAGTGCATTTGCTTGAACCACAGGGATAAAGATGTGGAAGTGATATCCCAGAGGAAAACTGGAGAGTAAAATAAATAATCCAACAAACAAACAAAGCAAACAAAAGTGTCCACTACAGAACCTACTGCACCCATGCATCTGATGTTTGGCTCCCTTGAGCTGGGAAGGTGAAATAGCAGGCTGGATTGAAGTCCTCACTTGGTCATAAATTACCTAGGCGATGTGGCCAAGTCCCCTCATTTCTCTGCCCCTCAGTGTCCTTGTTTCTACAAGGAGGGGGACTAAACACAATGCTCTCTCTGAATTTTCTTCCAGCTCTGAAATGGTAATGATCCCAAGCTTGCCAAATAAGAATGGGAAGAGTCTCCTGGCCTAAGATTTCATGGAAAAGAAAACGGAAGCAGGCCCAGGTGCAGGGCAGAAAAGGGAGCCAGCAGACCCTGGGCCATAGAGCGAAGGAAGCAGAGAGAACGCTCAGGGGAGTGAGGTCAGCTCCGGGACAGGACATCTCCTTGCAAGCTGAGGAGCACCCTCCAGTCTCTGCTGCTGTACTCGGAGTGAATGCAGTGGCACAGCGGTGATAGTTGCCATAGAGAGGGACAAATAGACTATTGTTTAGTGCAAGGGCTTGATTTCTGCCAGAAAGTTTCACACTCAAAATAAATATTGTATATGGCTCCCATCAGAAGTATCTAATCTAGAAAGAAGAAAAATGTCTATCTTCTGAGGTGTTTTAATAAAGTGCTTTAGTTCTAGATGTCCATAATCTCGCATCGTATGTGTTTTGGAATTTAATTATTGAAGGGGGAGAGATTTTAAGAAGCAAATAAAGAACACGTGCCGTGTATTTTATGACCATAAGTGGGGTACAGTACAGTACGTTATAATCATCTGGATCAATATTTCTGCAGTCAAACATATGAATGTTCACATTAAGAGATAAATAAAGACTAAAAATAACCTCTTAGTTGTCCAGGTCAGATTCTTGAAACAAAACAAAACACAGTTTCCAGAGCTGTTTGGAGCTTAAAGTTGTGGATAAAGTACTATGGACCTATAGGTACATAGGTACCTATAGAGCGGATTGAGATCATTTTGGATAAGACAAAGGAAAGACCTGGGATTTTGGAATGCCAAAGAATGAATTGAATTGTTTTTCTTCATGTCAAGGGACCTAGAATTTACTCTCCTGTTTTTTTCCTCGGCACCCAGTCTCTAGTAGGTGTTCAGTGACTACGACATAAATACTTTCTACCTAGTTTGGCTGCTTGGCTGTGTTCTCATCATTGCTTTGGAGTCTCCACGGAACAGCCAACAACAAGTTCATGCCTCTACAGCATTTGATGGGTTGGTCACTATTCCTAGGTCTCTCTTTCACTGACTATGTCAAGCCATGTTGTATCTAAACCTCTGGAGAGTGCCCTTTGGTTTCTTTTTTGGGCTGTTTTTCCTCCACCTGCTTTGATGTGCCAGTGTTCTCATCCCTTTTCCCTCTGTACATTTCTTCATGGTGAGCTAGAGATCACCTCCAGGCATCACTGACCACTTGTACGCTCACATATCCAAAGCTGTACCTCTCTCTAGCTTATATGGTTCTTCTGAGATCAGGACTTGTCGTTGGCAAGGCATTTCCAAATTCAAACGTGCGAATGAGTTTCAAATAGAATTTATTACTTTCCCTTTCCCCCAACCCCACTCCCATAGATTACTTTAGTGAAACGTATCCCCTTTTATTCAGGTGCTCGAGATAGAATCCAGCTCTATCAATTACACCTAGTTTATATCTTCCCTATGCATTTTTTTTCTCCATTTTTACTCTGCCACTATCTTATTCTAAATTCCATCATCTCTTGCCTGGATTTGTTCCGTGGCCTCCTAACTCAATTCTCTGTTTTCAGTTACCACTTCCTACAATCCACCTATTCTGTCAGTATTCGCAAAATCTTTCTCGAGTGAAAAATCTGATCAAGTTATGACTCTGCATCAAATCTTGTGGCTTTCCTCACCCTCAAGATCAAGTCCAAACTTCTTTATAGAGATACTAAACTCCAAGTGGCCAAACCTCTAATTTCTAGACTCATTTTTGGCTCTCACTCTATGCCCCAATCACAGGAACTATTTGTGGCTCTCCCAACACACTCAAGCCATTTTGCCTTTTGCTTCTCTGCACATGGTATCCTTACTTTCTAAAACTGCTCATCCCCTCAAATGCCTAATTAACTTACGTTTGTAATTCAGACTCAACTTAGAAACCTGCTCCTTTAGCAAGTTGTTGTAGTCATACCCATCTGGGATTAGCGTCCTCTCTGCACACCTACAGCACTCTGCTTATATTATGTAGTATAACATGCTTTCTGATGTCTATTCTCTTCCATAAGATCGTTAGTTCTTTGTGAGCAGAGGCCAAGAAACTCATATCTTCATTGCCTAAAAAAATGCTTGACCCATAATATCCCTCAGTAGATTTTTGTCAAATGGAGGAATGAATGAATGAATACACACACACACACACACACACACACACACACACAGGCTCCTATAAAGCATTCTTTTTTTTTTTTTTTTTTTTTTTTTTTACTTTCCTGAAATGTTAAATGTTGGCTAATTAACTCTAGGAAATTCCTTTTTAATTTTTTCATGATTCAAACAACTAGTATATCATTCAGGATAAGTGAGGTTCTTCTGCAGTAACAATCTTTTTTTTTTTTTTTTAACGTTTTTATTCATTCTTTGAGAGACAGAGAGCGCAAGCAGGGGAGGGGCAGACAGAGAGGTAGACACAGAATCTGAAGCAGGCTCTGAGCTGTCAGTACAGAGCCCAACACGGGGCTCAAACCCACGAACTATGAGATCATGACCTGAGCCAAAGTTGGCCGCTTAACTGACTGAGCCACCCAGGCGCCCCCGCAGTAACAATCTTTAATCTCAGAGGTCATATGACCTCAATTCATTGCTTGGGCCCCAAGTAGTGCAAGCCTACTATGTACTCAGAATCATGGAACATCTGGAAAATTTGAGGACCAGCAGAGATTTATTTATTTATTTATTTATTTATTTATGTTAATGTTTATTTATTTATTTATTTATTAAAAATTTTTTCTTTAAATATGAAATTTATTGTCAAATTGGTTTCCATACAACACCCAGTGCTCATCCCAGCAGGTCCCCTCCTCAGTGCCCATCACCCACCATCCTCTCCCTCCCACCCCCCATCGACCCTCAGTTTATTCTCAGTTTTTAAGAGTCTCTTATGGTTTGCCTCCTTCCGTCTCTGTAACTTTTTTTTCCCTTTCCCCTCCACCATGGTCTTCTGTTAAGTTTCTCAGGATCCACATAAAAGTGAAAACATATGGTATCTGTCTTTCTCTGTATGACTTATTTCACTTAGCATCACACTCTCCAGTTCCATCCACGTTGCTACAAAAGGCCATATTTCATTCTTTCTCATTGCCAAGTAGTATTCCATTGTATATATAAACCACAACTTCTTTATCCATTCATCAGTTGGTGGACATTTAGGCTCTTTCCATCATTTGGCTATTGTTGAAAGTGCTGCTATAAACATTGGGGTACAAGTGCCCCTATGCATCAGCACTCCTGTATTCCATCAATAGCACTGCTAGGAATTTACCCAAGGCATGCAGAGTTTTAAATATAAAGACTTTTCGTTTGTTTTTTCATTTAGAATGTCACATTTATGAGTAAAAACATACAGTTTGACATCAGTTTGATTTTTAAAAAGCAACTCCTACACCACTAGGAATTTGATTCATCCATCTTCTTCGACGTCAGCACCCGAAGTCCTGATTCTCTCTGCCTCTAAATCCTGATAACTTCCTCTGAGCACTACACACCCCATCACCAACGGAATCCCTCCCTCCTTTCCTTCCTTCCTTCCTTCCTCTCCCTATTCCTCCTACCCTGACCATTATCTCTCCATGTCTGAATTATAGCACTAGCTTGCAGATCTCCAGTCTCTCCTCCTTCAATCTGCCCTTACACATTGCAGCTAGAATGATCCTACTAAAGCACTGCTTTGTGTTTCTTCAGAGCTTACAGAATAAAATATTAAACCTATAGCTTATCACCCAAGGCCTGTTATAATTTGTTCCTGACCTCCACTGTGACCTCATTTTCTCATTATCTTCCTGCAAAAGCCTTTGGCTTATGCAAAGGGGGCCCTCCTTGAGCCTTCTCCTTCTTATCTGGACTGGTTTAATAATGACAGCCCTTATCTCATAGGATTGTCATGAAGATTGAATGAAACAATATGAGGAGGGCTTCTAGCATACTGCCCTGCCATACACTCGGCCCATGATATTGTGGCACATGGTTAAAAATATATATTATACCTTTATAACACTCTTATTAGCAATCTCTTATTAAGTATCAGCACTAGGTAGGATGCCAGTGTCCCTGTCATTCTTTAGGATTCCCTGAGAATAAAGAGTATACTAACAAACACACAAATGCTTGTCATTCATACTGAAAAAACTAGATAGTTATAATTCAGGTTTTTTGCAAAAAATAATCCTGGTTTGTATCACCCAAATGATGGCATGCACTTACATAGTCCTCAGTTTTGCTGAGTTTCACTGTGCCTTCCAAAAATTAAACAGCACTCAAAGTGTTATTATTTTGAAGATGGAAGAATTTGCTTTTTTTTGTTGCCAGGCTGTGTTATAAATCTGCTATGCTTTGTAGTAGTAAAGGTGGTCAAAAGATGTTACATCAGCTACTTGTGCACTCGCTGAGAATAGGGATGGTACACCTGTGGGTCCCTTATAAATGCACCCATATTTAGATTGCCTGAGGTAAGGCTGTGAAGATGATGCTGTACTGAAGCAAGAGCACTAGACTAGGAGTCTGAAAAAATCTGTCTTCTGAGATCTGTTTAGAGCTAATGAACCATTAACATCATTTTCTCAGTAGAATGTGAACCATATCTGCTTTCTTAGAAGATTGTTGTAAATAACAAACTATACCTGTCAAAGTGTTTTGTTCAAATTGGTAGATTGATTTCTGCATGCAATTTACATATGTAAAACATAACGTAATATGCAAAGCATGTAAGAAAGATTTTCATTACATATGTGGTATTTGTTGAAACATTCTTTCTTTAAGACCAAACTAGATTCCTTTCTAAGAGGAATTAGAATTCCTTCTAAGAGGAATTCAGAGTCAACTACAAGTACTAAAAATGCTTTTTACTATTATTTCTTATTTTTGGTGCTGGTATTCCTGAAGAGAAGGAAGACATAAAGAAGGAAAAGGTTTTATATAAAAAAGGAAATTTGAGAAATATGACCTTATTTGGTGAATGAAAACAAAAATTAATTTATCTCCTTGACATTGAAAATAGGGTTGTTAGCTAAAAACCAGATTTCTTTGGGCTGCTGTCTGTATTTCCAGAATGAATCAAAGTCTCTGCTACCCTTTGGGAGGATGTCACTGGTTAGTACCTTGCTACTTTGGTCAAAATATCAGTGGCAGAAACAACAGCAATAGCAATTTCTGCTTCAAGTCCTACCATGCAATAAAATCAGAGCATTGCTCATCTGCCAGACTGGAGAAAAAACTGATCCAGAAATTAAAACACTGGCTCTAAATAGCACAACTGAGCCAAAATATGAAACAAGTCCCACCTGGCTCCGAACTCCGTTTCCATCATGGCACCACCCGACCAAGCTTGTTGTGAGAATCACAGTGACTTCAATCAAGAAGGCGAAGGTGGAATGAGAAAGTTTACTACAAGATGCAGCATTGTAAATAGTTTGGATTATTGCATGAAGCGCAGGACGGCCTTCAGTGTGTTGTTATAAACAATTCAATCACCACAGGGGTATAAGGTGAAGGCTAGAAGAGCAATGCCCAAACTCAGAAGTCATGGCCAACTTTTGCAAGCGGAGCCCAGTGAGTAAGTTCCACAACTGCGTTTTGATGAACAGTGAAAGAGATTGAAAGGTGTTGAAAAGGGGACATTTAATTGTAATATAGTGAGTATCTCAAGGACATGAAAGACACTGATGTTTTTAGTCCCTCTCCACTGTGGAAACAGGCATTCTGATGACAATTATTGCTATCTATGCTTTTTAATGATTAAGTTTCAACTAGTGACTCAAGAGAGGCCTTAGCTCTCAGCTCTTAGACCAGCATGCTGCATAGAGCCTTACACTTTGGGTTTGCGCGTTACCCTAAGGAAAGGGACTTGAGAGGACATCGTCTTAAAGTGGAAAACCTTTCTGCAGTCCCCCACCCTTAAGCAGCTGCCTCTGAAGTCTCTAACATGTACTCTGACTGCCCTCTCCTGGTTGGATGGAAAAACAGCTAAAAGAAAAGTGAACGTGGGTTTTTAGCACTGCATGTTCTTAGACTAACCTGAATTTCATAGAAATGGAAATTGCCAAGGGATCAAAAGCGAAAAACAACAGGACAGAAAGAGAATTCTTACTTGTGACTTTATAGTGCAAATATAAACCGAGACTAAACAAATTCCACAAAAAAGTATCCCCATGTTGGAATGAAGTCATGCTTTAGAGTCATTTGATCAATAGGGCTGTCCCAGAGCTATCTAGTGCGTGTCCAGAATTCATCCAAGTTCTGGACAGGTTTGTCTCAGATCCCATAAACTATAAGGCAGGACTCAGTGGAACCGGGGACACCGAAATTGCATTGATTTCCATTCACTGACACACTCGTTGCCTGGTGCCCTCTGTAGTACCCTACTGGCAGCTCTAAAGGCTGATACCAGACTGAAATGCAAACAAAGAGGTAGCTGGTGATCCATGGAAATAGTTTGTGTTTCACTGGAAAATACTCCAGCATTTCTCCAGTGTTTACCGACCAAATTCGTGGCTATGATAACACCTAAAATTGTGTATCTACTCAACTCCTCGCACTTCGTTCAGAATTGTAATCTTTAAAAATGTTTTGGATCCCAGTACTTACTGGGTTCTTGGACCACACTGCTTAGGTTTGAAATGTGACTGTGCTCCTTGCTGCATGATCTTACACAAGTCTCAGAATTTCAGGGTCCTCAATTTCTGTACCTGGAAAATGGTGATCATAAGAGTGTCCTGGGTTATTGGAGAGAGTAAATGGGAAACATCTAATACTCTTAGATTAGTAACTAGCACCTAGTAAATGTTCAGTAAATGTTACCTGCTAGTGTTATTCTATGTCATTAAGAAGGTCCTTTAAAAAATAGAACTGTGAGTAGGCAAGACATTTACAGAGCTTGACTCATCAAAAGAAAGAAGGATGATAGAATCCAGGTGATACTTAACCACCCAAATCCAGGGCGGGGGGGGGGGGCGCTATAAATTTTGGGAGAGGTCATCACAGAGCCTTGACCCACTGGAGTTTATGCAGTTGGTTAGTAGAACGTGGCTCCTGTAGGGGCAAAAACAGATGAGCAACCAACGAGAGTACTGCATATTACATCCAGCCAAAAACAGGAGAAAATGGATGAGCATGAAACTGTTGGCAGTTATTCACTTTTCTTGCTCAGCCCACAACCTGAACCTATTTTCAGACCTGGAAACTTATTAACTGAAGAAGTGGCTAATTCCCCACGAGGAAGGACCTCAGATGTACACTATAATGATACCCTTGATCCTCCTCCATGTGATTAATATTGATTAAAGGAGAGTGGCAAGATATTTTGAGGGACTTTGGACAGAAGGGCTGAGTTGGCATGGATGTTTGGAGATTCAAGCATGATTATCATCCCTGTTTGAGTAGGGACATAGGGGGCCAATAGATTCCTGGCCAAAATCCAGCTTACAAAGAACCTACTATGTGTGTGAACCAACTTGGTTATCATCTTCCTGGTTCCTAAATGTATAACTGGATTTACCATACTTGGCAATTAGAGTAAACTTCATATTGGATCCTTGGTCTATAGATTAAGAGCTATCATAGAAGGAGAGGCCAAGTGGAAGCTTCTGAAACTGCACAGCCCCTCAGCCAATATACTCAATGAAAAAAAAAAATATATATATATTACATTCTGGGGGAAGGGATATGACCTAGAATAGTGCCATCATTAGAATTTTAAGGATGCAGGGGAGAAGGTCCTAACATATCTCTATTTAATTCAACAATTTGGCCTCTGAAGGAATCGGAAACATCTTTGTGAATGACCATAGAATGGTCCTGATTGTGGCTGGCATGCCAGACAAGATGTCAGGCACTTGGTAAGGTGAAGGAGTTTGTTCCATCTTAATCAAAAAAAGGGGATCAGAAACAGTTGGCTTTCACATGGATCGGATAGTAATACACATCGCAGATGTGTCCAGAACTAGAATAAATTTTCTGTTATGTGCCATGATATAGTCTGCAGAGATCTGGACGATCTTGACATAACCACAGCACATTTTACTGAACATGACATTAATACTATTAGGATGAGCACAAGAGCCAGCTTAAGACCTTGGTATATTGTGCACTCCAGAGGGCATGAGAGAAACCCTGCAAAGATTCAGGGACCCTCCTTTTCTTACAAAACTTGTAGTCAGCAGCATGTTGGAGCACCCTTTCTAAAGAAGTCAAATTGCTGCGTCTTGCTTTCTTAACCACAAAGATGGAAGCACCATGGTTTTCTGAAGCCAATACATTCCATGTGTAGGAATATTGTTCTGGTCCGTATTCTGGTTGACATAAAAAGGATACTTCTTTGAGGTCCAGACCCAAGTTCTGGCACAGCACCCTGTCTTAGTCATCTCAGACTGCCAGAACAAAACACCAGACTGAGTGGCTTAAATAACAGAAATGTATTTCCTTATGGTTCTGGAGGCTCTAAGTCCCAGATCCCAGTCCAGCAGAGACAGTTTCTGGTGAGGACTCTCTCCCTGGTTTGCAGAAAGCCCATTGTCTCGCTGTGTCCTCACAGTGGGGAGGGAGAAGAATCTCCCCAATGTCGCCTCCCTCTAGCCTTTGGCAACCACTAATTTGTTCTCTGTCTCTAGATTTATTCTGTATATTTCATATAAATGGAGTCATACAATATGTGACCTTTTGTGTCTGTCTTGTTTCACTTAGCATAATGTTTTCTAGGTTCATCCACATTTAGCAGGTATTCCTTTTTATGACTTATTAATATTCCATTATATGGATAGACCACATTTGTGTATCCATTCATGCGTTGATGGACATTTGGGTTTGTTTCCCAATGTGCTACAATGGCCATTCGTGTACAAGTACTTGTTTGAATATCTGTTTCAACTCTTTTGGGTATATATTTAGGAATGGAATTGCTTGCCGGGTCATGTGATAACTCTCTGAATATCCGCTAAAATATTTTGAGGAACTGCCAAAGTGTCATTCCACAGTGATGGTATCATTTTACATTTTTTTTTTTTAGAAATAAGTTATTTTGTTTTATTTATTTTGAGAGAGAGAGAGCATGCATGAGCAGGAGAGAGGCAGACGGAGATAGAGAATCTCAAGCAGGTTCCACATTGGGCGTGGAGCCCGATGGACACAGGGCTCAATCTCATGACTGTTAGATCATGATCTGAACCGAAATCAAGAGATGCTTAACAAACTGAGCCAGGCACCCCTCATTTTACATTCTTATAAGTGATTAATGAGGGTTCCAATTTAGTTATTTTTCTTCTAAAAAACATTACAGCCTTCTAGTGAATGTGAAGTGGTTTTGATTTTCATTCCTTGGTGGCTAATGATATTTAGCATCTTTTCACGTATTTGTTGGCTATTTGTGTATCTTCTTTAGAGAAATGTCCATTCAAGTCCTTTGTTTCTAAACTGGGTTGCTTTTTGTTGTTGAGTTATGAGTTATTTATATATTCTAGATACTAGACCCTTACCATATATATGATTTGCAGTTTTTCCCCCTATTCTGTAAGTTGTGGACAGTGTCTTTCTGACAGTGTCTCTTGATGCACAAGAATTTTGAATTTTGATGTTAAATTTATCTATTTTGTCATATCCACAAAGCCACTGTTTAACCCAAGGTCATGAGGATTTAACCCTATGTTTTCTCCAGTTTTAGCTCATGCTCCTCTTGTGAGAGGAAAAATATCTTGAGGTGAGAATGTTTACAAACTCATGCACCACAACATTATGGAGTGCTGGTCCATAAGCGTGGAATCCCAGTCAACATAGCATCTAACCAGGGAGAAAGCTCTGTGACGGCGGTCATTGATCATGAGAGACCATGCAGCATCCATAAGCAGCTGGCCTGAAATGGCCTGTGGAAAGCAGAGGTGAAGCACCAGCACAGAGGCAATACTCTGTGAGGGTGGGGAGTCATCTTCCTAGATGCTAGATATGCCTTGAATCTGAAACTTCTATAAGACACTATGTCCTCAAAAGGACTCATGGGGCTGGGGCAAAAGAAGGTGGAACAGGAGTAGCCCCATTTATCATCACTCCCCATAACTCACTATGGACTTGATACTGCCTGCCCTTGCAACTTTGGGTTCTGCATGGTTACTGCTCAGATCCTCAAGAGAAATTCATTCTTGCCAGGGACAAAGCAAAGGTCTCATAAGCTGTGGCTTCTGTTGAGGCATTTAGGATTTTAGAAACCAACAGGCAGAAAGGATTCACCATCTTGACAGGGGTAACTGATCCTGGTCAGGAAGGAGTAGGGCTATCACACAATGGAGACAGGGAGGAATGTGTATGAACTCAGGTGATACACATAGGTACCTTCTTGGTATTTCCTTGCCCGACAGTGATGGTGAGTGGACAAGGGCAGTGACCCATACCTGTAGAAAGTATCGCTGCCAGGAATTTAGACCACTTAGGGATTTGAGTCACAACACCAAATCAGTGACCCAGACCTGGAGAGGCTGGTGGTAGCTGCTAGGAAGTCAGAATGGATAATCACAGAGAGAGTATGGGTACCAGTGATGATCCCAAGGCTAACTGCTGTGATGGAGCTAGTAGTTTGTCTAACCTCCTTGTTCTAATCCTTCCCTTAGGACAAGAGGCCCACTGGAACCTCAGAGGAGGGGCGCCCAGGACAGGTATGGAGAAGTGGACTTATACGGCAAAGGGGCAGAAAGTGGCAGTCACCGTGTGTGACATTCAGCTCTCCAACAGGTTACCATCCACAGGGAGGGCAGTTATTGGACAGCTTCCACTTGCAGGTGCCTTAGGATATTCCTTCAGGTTTTAAGCTGAGGAGGTGAGATCACATTCTTTCTGGGCAATCCAAGGCCAATGATGGAGCATCGTGTTGGTACAGGATTCCCTCTTCCTAGCTAGTGTGGGAGTGCTCTATGGGCGATCTTGGTGTGGGAGCTCCCTCCTAAGTTGGTTGAGACTTTTCTCATAACTAGAACACGGTCTGAAACTCTTCCTGCCTAATCTTATTTGTCCTTCTCTTTATCTTTCATAGGCATTACCTCCAATCAATTTCTTGTATTTTTAAATCTTGGGTTCTTCTTTCCAAAGGAACTATTGCCACAGGCTTGTATATATGATCACCACTGTAGATAAATATATAAACTTAAATAAAGTGATTCAAGTCACACAGCTCTTAATGCAATATTTTTTCCTACTTAAATGTTTAGTTTCATGCTGAATAATATCCATGAAATCATGCCTTTGATGTGCAACTTATACTTTCCTAGTGCACACTGGAAATATAACTATTTAAAAAAACTATCCGAGGCAACCCCTACTCATCTCACATTGGGAGAGCATAGTATCCTATGCATTTGCTGAGAATATATTCGTTTCATAAAAATTTATATGACCAGAGTATTTTTTGAAAGACAGGCAATTTTCCACTCAAAAGAAATGGAGCAGTACCTATCATCTCGCTAGGAAACCAAAGATATTGATAAAAGACAATGTCTATGGTTGCCAGACCCTGTATTAGACATTTTCCTCTCTGATTTTATTCAAAACTTTCATCACACCAGTAGAAGAGATAAATCCAGATAAATCTGACCTCTGGATCAATGATCCATTCATTCCTATGGCCTCCAAAATGAGTATATGTGCCTTAAGAAATATTCAGGATAAATTTATTACACAGCATGATACAAGAAAATACTTTAACTGTATTTTATGATTTAAAATTAAAATGCTTTACTAATAGTTAAAATAAGTTGACACTAATTCACATATTTCATATACATAAATAGGGTATGCATGGTCAAAAATTGAGACAACTGTTAAATTGTTCAAAAGTAACAAATCTTTAGTTAACCACTGTTAAATATTTTATATACTTATGTATATAAACAAATGAGTTTATTCACATTCCAAAAATTTTCCACACAAAAGTTTTAGGGTATTCAGCAAGATGGCATATTTAATAAGCAATAACATGCGCAATTTCATGAAAGGCAATGTGGCCCAGTACACGGATGCTTTGGCAAAACTATACATTACCTCAGGACAGAAGACGTACTTAGAATGATACAGGAAACTGTAGATAGAAAATTCAACAATATCCTTCATCTGGAATACCTCTCACGCATATCTGAGGATAAAACTTGGAGTTGGGAGACATAAAAAATCAAAATGCCACATGATATATACAGATATCTCCACCTCTTGTTAGTCTTAGAACAGTGACTATTGTAATTTTTAGCAAACACCACTAGCCATAGCCCTCCACTCCCATCGTAATTATAGAAAAATGACAGACTTTGACCATTAATTCTTAGTTCTGATGATGCCTTGAGGACTATGTCAGTTGAGTCTACAGTGACATCTTTTGTCATGAAAAAGGCTGGAATAATGACCTAATGAGTTTACATGGGATGCCTCATTTTTATATGCACAGCTCCTCTGCTATAGAAGACTGATTATAAGGCAGTTTTACAATACACATATATTTAATTACTAGGGAACCTGTAAGGTAGAATTTGCCCTAAATACATCCAGAGCTAGGTGAAAAATGCCTAGTCATTTTACACCAGAAATTTGCAAGTGCTAACAAGATCAATTTTTATAGAGTATATTGATTAGAACACAAAAGTAGGTAATGCTACAACATTCATCCATTTGCCAATTCAATATATAGTTACTGAGTACATGCTTTTTGCTATGCTCTTTTCTAGGCACTGGAGAGAGAGCTGTGAACAGAGATGGCTCCTCTCCATAAGCCTTACATCCTAGTGGAGAAGAGGACAAATACAGTAAGTACGTAAAATATATGCTATTTCTATTTATGCCATATTTAAAGGTATGTCGTAAGTGCCTAGGAGAAATGCAGGTATGGAGGAGGAGTGTGCCGGTATGAGACTCAGGGTGATGATTGAGCAAAAACCCAAAGAGGGTGAGGGAACAAGTCGTGCAAGTAATTGAGAGAAGAATGCTCCAGAGAAAGCGACTAGTCTTGACCTACTGCCCAGGGCACAGTTAGTACTCTCTCAAAAAGCCAAACTTTCAGAGCATTAAACAAAATGCATACATGTTCTAAAGATGATCACCTCCCCTTAACTCTGGACCCGTCCCCCATGAATCTATTCCATTGCCACCTGACACTGGCTCACTCAATGACAAACCTGAAGCATCATGATGTTAGACAGAACCTTCGTGACGATGGCTCAGAATTCCAGATTCTGGCAAATGCAGAGGTGCAAATTCAGAGTTTACGTATGAAGATCAAATGGGGGGTCTCAGACTAGAGACCCTCCCGATGTCAGCTCCAGGGCCGATCAGGAAGCCAGGCCAATTCAGGAAAGAGCTGACTCTTGATGTAAGAGTCAATGAGGAGCTGACAACGTTGATGTAAGGCAGTGGAGGAGACCGAAGCCCCGCAGTCCATGCCAGAATTAACGGACTAGAGAAACAGGCAGTCAAGCACTCTGGGGACCTTTGCAGACCAAAGCTGCCTAACTTTTCCCTTATATGGCAGGTTTGGCCTAAATTCTTACAGCTAAATTCATGAGTCCTTGGTTATGACAAAAAAAGTTCTAAAAGATGGCATCTAACACAATTAAACATTCTGCTAAAAACTTTAGGGGGAAAAAAGGTCATATATATATATGATATGTATCATATATTTTATACATCATATATATATATGTGTATATATATATATATATACACACACATATATATATTCATACATAAAATCTTGAACTGAGGGATGCACAGCCATTGAGTGCCTGAACTTTGGAGCCAGACTACTAGGGTCCAAAGGCCAGCTTTCCCTCTTGGTAGGCACATGACCCTGGGTGCTCCTTAGGTCTGTTTTAGTTCCCTCATCTTTTTTCTTTTTTAAATTTTTTTAGGTTAATGTATTTATTTTGAGAGAAAGAGAGCACGAGCAGAGGACGGGCGGAGAGACGGAGACAGGGAATCCCAAGCAGGCTCCACATTGTCAGCGCAGAGCCCGATGTGGGGCTAGACCTCACAAACCATGAGATCATGGCCTGAACCAAAATTAGGAGTCGGACACTTAACTGGCTGAGCCACCCAGGTGCCCCAGTTCCCTCATCTTTAAGAGGAGATGTTATCACAGAGTGATCATGGTGAAGATGATGAGCGATATTTGAAAAAATGCTTAGAGCGCTGCCTGGCATATATTAAGCACTATATAAATGCTTTTAAAATAAAATAGAGCATAATTTTAACTTCCTTTAAAATATGACTTCCAAAGACTTACCTCTTTGACCTTCATCAAAGAAAAAAGGCTCACTGACATTTCCTGAGAGACCATCTTTTACATAGAAAGGTTTAAAGCAGAATTTTTATATGGTATGAGTCTAGAAATTCCAAATCTGTCAAGTTTATATCAAACCTTTAACTGAGTTTCAAAGTGAATTGTATAAAAAATAGATGACCAAAAAAGATTAGCAAATGAATACTTTATTAGAGTCATAACACTTATAAAATAAATTTCTTTTCATCGTGGAGTTACCAGATTTTAAAACCAACCAATACTTTCTCATTTCTACAGCATATATAAAGAATTCTCAAATACCATAATTTTTGTTCAAGTGCTTTGTCACTCAATTCACAAACCCAGAACACGATTAATCTACAAATATAACTATTCACAGTCAGATGAGTTTTAGGCTTGGTTCTTAATGATCTAGAAGCAATCCATTTACAAAAATGCCACCAAAGCCATTTCATGAAATCATTTAATTTAATGCCACCAAGCATGAACCTCTTACACTTTGGAAACAAAAATAAAATCTCACAACTAAATCTAGCAGACTAACTTTAAACGATTCCAACTTGCATGGACTATATATCCTTATGGCACATTTATGACTTTGTAATATACAATTCATAATACAGGTTTAAGTGTGTGGTATGGTGCTAGAAAAAACATGGAAGTCAGGTCATAAGACTGATTTCTTCTTGCCACATATTGAAACACGTCTTTATATCACAAACCAAACTCTAAGAAGATTCTTCTTTTTGGAGATGATTATATAAACAGCATCTGATCACTGAGCATTGATCATGTTACTCATTCAAGACTGTTCTACGTCCATGAAATCTACCAGCATAACTTATACATGGCACTCTTAGGGGATGATTCAGCCACAGAAGCAAAGGGCTGAACGTTTAGCACTATCAAAAGCCTTCTTTTCCTGGAGGCAGCCCTCCTGGGGCAGGACAAAAGTACCCCCCTTGGATGTGTCATGGGAGTGGGATCTAACTCTTACCTGTTTTCCCATTCAAGCCATTTTGGCACTTGCCACAACCAGGATACCTCTAACAGATGCATTCAAATATTTTCTGTGCAATTCAGTCAGAGACAAGTTTTTATGATGGCTATTGTTTTAAAATGGATTCTGTACATCTGTCACCAATGCAAACCAACATAAATGTCGGGGCTACTATTAAAACACATAAGAAGTTACAACTTTAAGTTATATTTAGTATTCTACTGAAATTTAACCCAAAGTAATGTAAAAGAATGAGAAGTAAAAAGTTAACTCTTCAGGGAGTTCTATTTGGTAGAGCCTCACATATCCACACATGAATATTCCCATGTTCATGCACAGGGACAAACAGCTGTATTCTGAAGCATAAATAAATCCAAAGTAAGACAGAAGTAGAAGAGACCAGTTCCAGGAATGGTGAAGGGTCTCTGGGGATCTCATTGGAAGGATGCCGGATGACAGGTTTGCTCAGCTGTTAAGAGACCCTTGGTCAGATTAGGCCACTAGGATTTAGTTCATAAATTACTTTTTCTTGTATCCAAGACTCTGCTTGAATTAGCTTGAGCAACCATCCACCACCTCAAGGGTAAGCACTTGACCATCAACACAAAGGTGATATGATTATTGCATAATGAGGCTAAATATTATGTGGCTTATCTAGTTTTATAGCTTTCAGGATCAGTTCAATAAAATACATAACATAGAACTAAGGTTTTACACCAGAGGTCGGCAAACCGTAACTCACAGCCCACAGGCCAAATCCAGCTTGCTGCCTGTCTTTGAGAATAAAGTTTTGTTGGAACCCAGGCACGCTCATTCACTGATGTGTGGTCTATGGCTGCTTTCACAAAGTAACAGCAAGGCTGAGTCGCTGCAACACAGACTGTATGGCCCACAAAGCCTAAAATATTTACCATCTGGACTTTTACAGAAAAATGGTGCCAATCTCTGTTTTACGCTAAAAAGACAGAATTCAGTGGGAAGACTATTTAAAATGTGTCTTTTTTCTTTTTATGAAATTTTAGTTACCTAGTAAAATCAAGGTTTAGGTGACTCAATAACCAAACAAAAGATATACCTCTTTTTCATGAACAATATCGGTATATTTTATGGATATAAGGGAAAATTTTCTTAAAAAAGGAAAGAGGCAGATGTAAAATTAAAGGCCACTTCTCTGTTTATCATCATAATAAAATTAAAATTCCATCCATGCAATGAACCAAAACTTGTCTTTAGGTGCTCTCTCTATATAAACAAGTTGCTTTTGGAATGTTATTACATTTGGACAAAATGGTATCCAAATTGATCAGACACGTAACGTAGACAAATGAAACCAACACATAGACTGTTAGTTTCTCAGGAGTGTCACGGTCGCCATCTTCGCAACGCCAGACCCAAACTGCAACCATAACAGGCTGTCGTCACAAAGGCAAAAATCTAAGAAAAAGGAAACAAAAGCTCACATCAGATTTATAACACTGACTTTAATTTTAGAAAAACCTACTCATTCCAAGGAACAACTTATCTGAAGACTGAAGTACCTAAAGATACTTCAACACTTACGGAAATGGTTTATATTCATTCATCTTTTTGATGATTGTACTACCATCTAATCCCCTCACATCATTAACCCTTCCTTTCAACATTCTAGCCCCTAATAATGTTTTCGTTTGTGGACAGGCCTAGCTTTAACGTTTGTTCACACGCTGGACTCACTTGTTAAGTATTTATGAAACTCTCAATACTGTATTCAAAAATTCGCTGCGAGGTGTCTATTCATACAGTGATCTCATGGCCAAGAAAAGTGCAAGTATGAGAACTGGAGGATATATAAAATCCTACCGGTGACAGTGGAAAGGGATTTTAGAAGTAATCAAAGAAAACACATAGAAATGAATCAACAGATTCATTTGGCGTGGGAGATACTTCTGAAACCCGCACTGAACTCTGAATTACTGTCCTTACTATTTGACAAGGATTTCTTTAGCAACAGCTACGTGTACATCAGTGCATTTCGTGCATATAAACAAACCGTAGCTATTCTCCTCATCCTTTTTGAATTCATGATCCATAGAAAACTATAAGACAAAGCAATTAAATGTGATAAAACATTAAGACTTAGTGCAGCAATCCTTTACCAGAAAACTCCAGCTCTGAGAGGGAATATCGGATTCACCTACAGAACGTGACCATTCTCTAATTGCCATTCTGCTATTCTCCCCAGCCGCCTTCTGCTGGTTGTCTCTCTGATGCATCTCTAATCTAGACATCGTCTACTGAATGAGAATGACCACTGTTGATATCTATTGTTAACAAAAACGAATTTTCCTCTCTCAGGTATATTGAAATAAAAAATAAAGTGAGGGACTCAATATAGTGTTACAAAAGAACAAATCATACATTTAGGTATGATTAAAACTCAGAAACTAAAGGTTTACTCCTATGAGAACATATGGATGCGCTGCTATGTAATGTAGAAGGAAAGCATGTAGAGGTTTACTAAGGCAGTTTCCCTTAGGCACAGAGAGAGGGAAGGATAACAGGGACAAAGTCACAGAAGAGCGTCAGCCACAATGGAATCACAACATGGCAACACTGAAAACTGGGCTCCTGGGACGAAGGAACGTTAGTGAGAAATTAATGACATGGATCATCAAGTCCTTGAGCACCTGCTACTCTTATGAAAGTAGGATCTTAAGGCAACTATAAATAGACCAATTTGGTGCTAGTACAAGGATCTGGCAGGTAGTGCGAAGACAGCCTGCAGCACTAAAAAGGAGGGGACGGAAGTAGTAAAGGAAAATTCTGTGAGAATTGAGGACGAATAGGAAGGACACCTGGTAGGAAAAAAGTCAACTCCAAGGCCCTGAACTTTTCTTCACTTCATAAAATTGTTAAAAGTCCAGTGGCTTTCTAGCTGTGGTCTTTGGTAATAAGGATCTCACGAAAGTGCCTCAGAGATGCTGAGGCCGACAGAGGTGGCTTAAGACAAGGAAGGACGTGTTCTCCCAATCCAACTAGAGCATCTGTGCTCTTGCCTTCTATATTCATTGGGTTTTCAGTAAGGTTTCATTAAATGAGACAGTTTCATTTCCTATAAAAGAAAGTATAAAAACACTGATCTAAACTATAAGCCTGTCAAAGCTGGAGCCATGCTCCTTTCTGCTGCAATCTATAATCAGTCTAATCATTGGAGATGCTCAATGAATTCTGACAAATTGTAACAGAGGCTTGAGAACCCAGGGGATGATAGGAGGTCTTAGAATCATCACAGCTCTCCCCTTTGAAACCCAGACTCTAGACCTGTGCTGTTCAATAGGACGGCCACCGCCACATGTGGCTGTTCAAATTGAAGTGTAAATTAATTAAAATGAATGGATTAATTGGATTAATTAGTGGCCACTATATCAAATAGTGCATACACAGAACATTTCTACCATTTTAGTAAGTGCTGCCGGACAGCGCTGCTCCAGAGAGATTTTAATGACCACATGGGGAGTCCTGGGATGTCTGTATGTGCTGTCTGCATAGAAGAGTAAAACTTGAGCGTCACTAACTTGCTATATAGTCATATTAAATATCGGCACATTTCAGGGAGTAAGTTGGATTTCTGGCATTTTCAAGATTATAAAAACAGAAATAATATGTCTTCAAATTCCCCATATCAACACAAAACAACAAACTCACTTAAGTATTATGAATTAAGGAAGATAAAAAAAAATCAAAATATTTCTCCACGGCACGTATTTCATCTGTCATCTATCGTACTGGCTGGCGTATTCACCCCCTCACTCACGGGGACTTTCCCCAGTGGCAGGAACTGCACCTTGTTCATCCCTGTCCCCAAAACCCAGCAAATTACCTACCTCGTGCTAGGCTCTCCATAAATATTCACTGAATTGAAAGGAATTACAATTATAATTAAGATGAATTACCATGTCTGGAGTTACAGGAAGTAAAAAGCACAAGGAATTCTTTTCACAAGGTAGACTTGGTTGTTGTACCATACCAGCCACAACCACGGACTGGCTGTCATCTTACACGAACGTCAGCCTCTGTGCTTCAATGTCATTGTCTACAACATGAGGGGTAACAGCAGTACTTTGCCCAGCAGGTTATTACATAGATACTTAGCTAGTATATGTTTAATGCCAATGGCTATTATTAGAGAAAACTACTGCTGCCTGAGGAGCTTCTGGGAGACCATGACAGCGAACGCAGGGCAGGGGTGGGTGCTGGTAACCGGGACTCCTCGACACTCACTGTGGCTGCTACGTTTATGTTATACTGGTTATCACTCAAGAGTGGCTGCACAGCCGTGGTCACATTGCAATGCAGGTCATGCAGGGATGTGGCTGCTGCCTCCAGTAAAAAGGCTCCAAAGTAGAAGACGAACACGGTAAAATGATACGCAAAATCCTGAAAGAGGAAAAAAAAAAGACAGCTACAATTAAAAGTAGTACTTTTTTCCCCCCTGTTCCTTATTTCAGTTGATGAGGTTTAGGTTCAGGAAGGTTAGAACATGTAGTCAATCCTTCACCATACTCACCACTTGCTTTGGCTGCTTGAGCAACGTCAAGCTATCAAAATCCAAAGGAAAATCAACCGACTCACCGTAATCGGTAGTGGCAAACCTTCTGCTACACTGAATTTTCCAGTAAAATATGTAATTTCAGCATAGAGTAAGGTGCCACAGAGATCAATATTAACATAAAAAAGGAATAACGTATGCTGTTCCTAAAATTCAAGTAAAACAACATTTAAATTACACCTTGTTTGAAGCATCTGGGTGGCTCAGTCCGTTAAGCATCCGACTCTTGGTTTTGGCTCAGGTCATGATCTCATGGTGTGTGAGTTTGAGTCCCCAACCGGGCTCTGTGCTGACAGTGCAGAGCCTGCTTGGCATTCTCTCTCCCTCTCTCTCTCTCTCTGTCCCTCCCGCACTCACGCACACACTCTCTCTCTCAAAATAAATGATAAACTTAAAAAAATTACACCTTGTTCTTATAGTTACTAGATAATATTACTGTAGTACATTATACAGTTATGTAATAATATACACACATTTATAATTAAGTCTTTTATTTCTGAGCAATTATGATTTTCATCCACGAGACTGTCACCTCATACACTGAAAAATGCAGACGACCTATGACATCACAGAATTTAATAACGTATCTCCTGATATTCTAAAAAAGCAAATATTATATCATAGGCTTCTACAAAAAGTACAGGAACTTCTCATACAAAAGTTAACTGTCATCAGGTGATTTCGTATATTGCTGGCATTGTGAGGCACGACTCTACTGGAATTCACATCGTCTTACGTGAACTGATGACATCCATCGACACACTGCTGTGTGTGTCTGTCAGCAGCTCCCAGATACCAGGTACTTTACACTCATTATCATCCATCCTTACAACTACCATTTATTATTCCCATTTTGCAAACAAGTAATTTTTTGTTTTTTTAATTAACTAAATGTTCTTTAAAAACAATTTTTTTTAATGTTTATTTATTTTTTAGAGAGAGAGAGACAGAGACAGACAGACCGCGCATAAGCAGGGGCGGGGCAGAGAGAGAGGGAGACACAGAATCCGAAGCAGGCTCCAGGCTCTGAGTTGTCAGCACAGAGACTGACATGGCACTCGAACCCTCGAACTGTGAGATCATGACCCAAGCCCAAGTCTGATGCTCAACCATCTGAGCCATCCAGGCACCCCTAATTAAATAACTGTTCTAAAATCATACAAAGATGAACTTCTGAAAGGAGAACTCAAAGCCACATAAGTCTGTCTGGTTCCAAAGTCCACTTTCTTCCCTCTATCACATGGTCTATTACTGATACAGCAACGTTACAGAGAAAGAACACAGCTCTGCCTTTGTAAATGCCCATTCAGCGAACAAAATTATCCATAGGAATTGTTCTTACCCTGCCTAGAATAATAAGGAAAAGTTAACTCATCAGGAGTGAGAATTAAAGGTACACGCTAAAAATTCTTTCTACTGAACACCTAATTCATAAGCTAACTGACCAGTGCCTTCAAAAGTTTTAAGAACAGTGTTACATACTGACCATGTGTTTAGTCCAGAGGAGAAATGCTCAGATATATGTAGTTATTCAACAATGTTAATTGATGAAAGTCCACATGTGACTACTTTTAGGGATTAAAAATAGTAGAGCTGGATCTCAATTAGTAACAAAGATTGAGAGGATATGTTTGAGATCATTAGGCACTCAACTAATTTACTGCGGTGGATCCTCAGGAGCAGCTCACGTTACCTTGAAGAGGTGAGGAGTTTGGTGACATGGCCTGCCACTCTTGGTCCGATGCGGCCTTCATCATCTTCACCAACCTCATCTCCTGCCACCCTCACATCTCTGAATATCGGCCACTTCGGCCTCAAGGTGGTGGCCTTTGGTGCTAGGAAGCACTCTATGCCTCAAGGCTGATGCTCCTTACACACAGTATTGTGTGGCTGGAGAGACTCTTCCCACAACCAATTACCACTTGCACCCTTCCCCGCCTCCCACCAACTTCCTATTCTTGTCTAATTTTACCTTCTCCCTCCTTTTCAGGAGTATCAGAATCGACCTGTGGTGTCCAACCCTTTTCCTTCCCTCTTCATCTTTCATGGTGTTAACCATCCAGTAAACTTCGTGCACTCCTAACTCTGTTTGGCTTAGGCCATGCTGTCCAGCTACCCATATTATTCTAGGGCCACATGTACCCTAAGGTGTTGGAGGAAAAGAATTGAATTCATGGCAACACTGGAGAGAAAATCACCACGCAGGCGCTTGGAGTTCTAGAGTCAGGCAGGTAACCTGCAGTAAGGGGTTACATGTCCTTGTAAAGCAAGTTGCTCCTGATGTTCTATGGGGCCCACGTGGAGAAGGAGCATTTTGACTTGAGACACCAAGGACTAAGTATTCAGAACGTCCCACCATGAACAGAATTCTGTCAAAACTACCACCCAGTAAGTCAAACAGGTCAACAGCAATCCTTAAGATGGGGTGGCACATCAGAGATCAATCTGAGCCGGGCTAGAGGGCACATCAGGTGCTAGCCTGAACCCCCAATCACCTACCACAATGGAACTGTCCCCCTTCCTCACTCACTTGTGGCCACATGAAGGAGGGGTTCCCTTATGTCTAGCTGAAGGAGAAAGAAAACACCTGCGCTTCTTTATGGTGGCATGATTCGTGGCTGCAAGGTGACAAGGGACAGTGGCTGTATCATATGTGCACTGTAGCCACAGTCAGGGTTGGCTTTGAAAGACAGTGGTTAGGGAATATTTTCCTAATGGGTTGAACTGTGAATGGTGCATTATGCCATGTACTTTGTTTGGAAAACAAAGTGGCCCAGAGTGAGGATATACAGAGACTCATGGTCAGTGGTAATGGTCAGGGCCCTGGGAGAATAAAAGACTGAAAGTTCTGAGACAAGGAAGTACGGAGCAGGGAGATGGACATATGGGATTTGGTGTGAAGTGCGATCTGTCTGTCACATGGTGATGCCCACCAGCAGCATCCAGGCATGGAATGACACACAGAAAAATGGCCCAGCCAGTTGATGCAAGCCAGGCTTTGTCACCAGCCACCTGATTACTGGCATTATGGGCCCAAGAGCAGAATGACCATAGTTGGGAGAAGGAGGCTATGTAACGCCCAGTAGCATTGACTTCCAATCGCCAAAGCTGATTTAGTTACTGCCTCTTCTGAATGTTGAACCTGCCAACAGCAGAGACTAACTGAGACTTTGATATAGCACAATCCTTACCTGGTAGCAAATTGATGAAACTGGGCTCCTAGCTTCCTGGAAGGCATATGGTTTATTCTCATAAATCAAACACTCATTTTGAGTTTGTATTAGCTATTCCTTTCCTGAAAGCCTCAGCCACCACCGCTATACAGGGACTTACAGAATGCCTGATTCACAGGCATCTACTCAACAGAGCATGTGACCAAATGACCAACTTCTCAGCACAGGAAGAGTGGGAATGGGCCCATGACCATGAGTTGTATCATAGTGCACCATTTAGAAGCTGCTGGCCTGAGAGCATGACGGAATGACTGGCTAAAGGCACAGTTTGCAGAACGTGTGGCCATCTTTTGGGATGCGGTAGGTATAGGGCACATGAGTTTTCTACATGGTGTTATATCCCCACTGAAAGAATGGGAAACGAGGGGTAGAAGCAGGAATTTCTCCACTTACTATTACTCCCAATAACCTGATGACTTTGTGATTGCTGCCCCTGCGACTCCGAGCTCTGCATGTCCAGAGGCCCTGGTCCCCCAAAGGGTATACTCCTGCTGGAGGATACAGCAAGGGTCCCACTGAGCTATAAGCTATGCTGCCTGCCTGTGAATTTGGGGAACAAAAGGCAAGAGAAGGAATCACCATCCTGACAAGGGTAGCTTGCCCGTATCATCAAGGGAAGGGAAGGCTGCAGATACATAGGAGGGCAGTGCATGTGGAACTCAGGTGATCTTGCTCTTGGAACTCTCATGCCCGGTTGGGACTAAAAATGGACAGCTGCAGCAAAACAAGGATATGGTTACCAGGGGCTCAGCCACCCTCAGGAAGGAGGGTTTGGATGACACCGCCAGGTAAACCACCGAGACCAGCAGACCTGAGTGTCGAGCAAGGGCAGTAAGACGGCTCGTGGAGGAGGGAGATGATGGGCACCGGTTGTGGCCCTGAGACCAATGCCAGTTAGAGGGGCTGTGCTTTGTCCATCTGGCCTAAGTGCTCACTCAGGAAGAGAACCTTGGAGGAGCAGTTCCTCCGACACAGAGAAGTGGGTCCACCGGTGCAAGAAGTGGACAGTAGCCTCTGTAATCACGCACTGCACGCACTCCCCGTTAAGAACGAACCTGGCATTAGCTGACAGCTCCGGCTTCAGTGGGTTGGGGACCTACTGCTGTGTTTCAGCCAATGCCACATTCCTCCCGGCAGCCCCCAGCTAATGATGCTCCAGTGGGGATGCTGGGTGCCTGGCCACTTTTGCCCAATACAAGACTTTTGAAGGAAGGACTGTGCTCTTCAGCTTCTCATTAATTTGGCCAAGACTGCCAATCTACATCCCACGCTAAGACTTTCCTGCTTTATCCTACTTCCTTGCCCATTACCTTTGACAGGTGTTATCTCTTCCCCTCCTTCTAAAAAAAAAAAAGAAAAAAAATTCTTGCACTTTTAAATCCATCTTACAGTCTGCTTCCCAGTGGACCCGAGATGACAGATATGTTCTTCTAGTACCCTGAGCATTCCCTGCTTGGCCATTAACATCATTTTGATTAATGCATCAATCGTGTAATCATTTCTTTAATGCCACTGCCTGCTACAACAAACTCTGAGAGCCACTGCAGGCCTGTCTTGTTCACCACTCTATTGCTAGGGTCTAGGATAGGGCCAGATACATATTAGGTGCTCAGTAAAGATCCCCCGCCACTGGATTTGGCCATCCTCGTCATCTTATTCCAACTCTTGTTCTGTGTGGAATGTGTGCAAGAAGGTCTTCCACACATTTTGCTCGTTCTGGACAACGCAGATTGTTTATGTAAAACCAGTGGTTCTCAAAGGTAAGCATGCCTCAGAATCATCCGAAAAACTTGTTAAAACACAAACTATGGGGCCCCACCTTCTGAGTTCCTGACTCAGTAGGTCTGGGTAGGATGGGAGAGTTTACATTCTACCAAGTTCCCAGGTTGACGCTGCTGCGGCTGGTCAGGGACCACCCTTTGGGAACCACCTGTCCTGAGTCCTTGGCACGTCCCCATCAGCAGATGGCCCCATCCTCTTTGAGTCTCCTTTGCATACCCTTGCTCTCCTGCCAAACTTTCCAATATTCATACACCCCAGAGTGCCGCCCACTTGTCT
Organism: Lynx rufus; assembly: GCF_022079265.1. Lineage (NCBI taxonomy): Eukaryota > Metazoa > Chordata > Mammalia > Carnivora > Felidae > Lynx > Lynx rufus. Next base: position 48,607,046 of record NW_025814826.1, on the reverse strand, counting down.
TCACCTTTTGCTCAGGTAAATGGCCTCAAGCATAGCTTGATTTTTTTCAGCAACAAATGACACCCCCCCCCCCATATTCTTATCTTAAGCCCATGTTTTGCTCCACACTTCAAGGTGAAATTTTTACTAGTTAAAAAAAAAGCTACATTATAAATAGGGGAATCCTGGTTTCTGCAACGGCAGCGTGAAAAGGGGTGATGGCCACACAGAGCCTCAGCTTTCTCATCTGAAAAAATGAGAAAATGGTGTCCCATAGGAATCGACCTAAAGATCAAATAAGTAAATGAAGTGTCAGGACAGAAAATACAGATCAAGACATTCACAGTATTAAGTGATGTCCATAATGGGCAAATGTGGGTCAATTGTGTTGGGGGAATAAAGTGAATTTGTTTAATTGTACAGGACTTCTTTTTGTAGCTTTTATTTTCCTAAAATATATCTTTCCTTCACACCCCTCCTCTCCAAAAGTGGAAAATAAGTATGGTATCCCTTGTTTAAAGTTAGACAGAATGGTGTTATTTCCTCTACACACACACACACACACGCGCACACACACACAGAGTACAGAAAAACCATTTCAAAATGAAAACCTGCTTCTTTTCTCAGAATAGGGCAAGTTTTTCACATTTAATATAGGTTATTACATATATTACATATTATATTTTTATTTCATCATTTATACCGAAGCTAGAAAGCTTGGGGAAAAATACTGAGGACATCTACCACCACAGATGTTAACTCAATCTCATGATCAACAGCAGTTAGAAGCTACGAATATTTTAGTCAATATCCCACAACAAATACTTTTAGAAAATAAATTCTTCATCAAAATGTATTTCTGCTTCCTTTGTGCATTGTATGCAGGTAGCATTAAACTGTCACCACTGGGGGAAATGATTATCTTTTGAGCAGTTAATGTCTAACAGTTCCAGAACACAGCAATTAAAAGTTGTTACCATCTGGTGGCAACTCCCACAGTACGTTTGGCTCAAAACTCTTTCTGGCTAGGAGTACACAACATAGGTTACGAAACCCACCAAAAGCAGCCATGTGGTCAAAAAATGACTGATTATGTAGAAAATCACACAAGAGGAGAAACAAAAGGGGCCCTCTGGAAACATGGCAAGTGTTTAAGTCTGCTCCTTGAAGGCGTGAGCCAGGTCTTGTAAAACGTGGCTGCCGTCACCAGGCTGCGCAGTGACCCCGCTGCACCGTGTGCTGTGTGTGGCCACCACCGTTCGCTCCCTCAGAGTGGACGGCCGCAGCTAAGAAAACCACAGGATACACTCTGCAGGGGACCATGCAACAGACTGGGAGGTCTTCCAATTTCAACGGCCTCTTCCATAAAGTGGTTTAATTAGGAAAAACAAAAAACCAAAAAACCAAAACCCACTCTTACATTTTATTGCCCAAACAACAGATATAACGTTACAGCTCGGGGGGAGGAACACAAGTTTAGGAAACCTAATACATTTATAAGAATATTAACAACGTACTCAATATCAAAAATTAGACTCAATATAAACAAAAGGAAAACAGATGTTTACAAGTATTTCATGGTTTGTTTCCCTCTTTCTCCCCTCCCCACCCCCATCCCATATGTTCATCTATTTTGTTTCTTAAATTCCACATATGAGTGAAATCATACGGGATTTGTCATTCTCTGACTTCTCTCACTTACCATAATACACACTAGCTCCATCCATGCTGTTGCAAATGGCAAGATTTCATTCTTTCTGAAGGCTGAGTAATATTCCTTTGTGTATATATACCACCTTTTCTTTACCCTTTCATCAGCTGATGGACATTTGGGCTGTTTATATAGTTTGGCTATTGTTGACAATGCTGCTCTAAACATCAGAGTGCATACCCCTTTGAATCTGTATTTTTGTATCCTTTGGGTTAAATACCTAGTAGTGCAATTCTGGATCATAGGGTAGTCTATTTTTAACTTTTTGAGGAACTTCCATACTATTCCCCAGAGTGGCTGTACCAGTTTGAATTCCCAACAACAGTGCAAGAGAGCTCCCCTTTCTCCACATCCTTGCCAACACCTGTTATTTTCTGTATTGTTAATGTTAGCCATTCTGACAGGTGGGAGGTGGTACCTCATCGTGGTTTTGGTTTGTATTTCCCTGATGATGAGTGATGTTGAGCATCTTTTCATGTGTCTGTCAGCCATCCAGAGGTCTTCTTTGGAAAACTTTCTATTCATGTCTTCTGTCCTTTTCATATCTGGATTATTTGTTTTTTTGGACTAGATGGGTGATGGGTATTAGGAGGGCACTAGTTATGATGAGCCGGGGTGTTGTATGCAAGTGATGAATCACTGAATTCTACTCCTGAAACCAATATTGTACTATATGTTAACTAACTAGAATCTGAATAAAATTTGAAAATAAATTAAATAAATGAAAAAAAGATTGTATGTCTAATAAAACCAGGAGTGATGTTGGCAAAACATTTAAAGATTGGTACAGCATGTGCATCAACCAGTTAGAAGGAACGCTGGGCAGTGCAGGCTCCTGGAGACTCACTACCTTTCCAGGCATTAACCTTTTAGTTGCTGAGCTACTCGGCAGTCCGGGAAAGTCCCAGAGGAAGGGCCAGGATGATGGGGAGCACAGCACTGGGGAAGAGGTAGCAGGGTGGCGGCAGTGACTGTATTAGCTAGGACTGAAGGCTATACTGGTACATGGTGGCCAAACACCATCTTTGAACCTAATACTAAAAGAGGCTGCTGCTGTACCAATGTTAGGTATAGATGGTTCATTCATACATTATTACAGGAAAGCCAGGCAATTAGGGAGAGGAGATTGAGTGTCTATCTATAACTTAGACTGATATTTCTGATCTTCATCACTTGACCATTTATTAGAAATATTTTCTCATCATTAATGAGAAATCAAGGCAAAAATGTAGGAACACACTGCAGCAGCAACCTCAGAAACAGGACTTCCTGTGTGTGTGTGTGTGTGTGTGTGTGTGTGTGTGTGTGAGAGAGAGAGAGAGAGAGAGAGAGAGAGAGAGACACAGAGAGACAGAGAGAGACAGAGAGAGAGAATGAGAATATGTTTTTTTCTTAAGTCTTTATTTAAATTCCAGTTAGTTAACATACGGTATAACATTAGTTTCAGGTGTACAATTTAGTAATTCAACAGAAGGGCTTTTATTTATTTTTATTTCTTCTTCTTCTTCTTCTTCTTCTTCCTCTTTTTACCATTTATTTATTTTTGAGAGACACAGCATGAGTGGAAGGGGCAGAGATAGAGGGAGACACAGGACGTGAAGTAGGCTCCAGGCTCTGAGGTGTCAGCACAGAGCCTGACGTGGGGCTCGAACACACAAACCATGAGATCATGACCTGAGCCGAATTCGGATGCTTAACCGACTAAACCACCAAGGCATCCCTCAACAGAAGGGCTTTTAAAGTTTCAAACTGCAAGCCTTGTGTATTTATGGAATTATGACAATTGCTGATCACTTACTATAAATCACAAAGCTGATGAGCGCTTTAGAATGCATTCATGCCATTATTCCTTAACGGCATCTAAGGGAGGTAGGTATCATTATTACCATTTTTTTTTCAACGTTTTTATTTATTTTTGGGACAGAGAGAGACAGAGCATGAACGGGGGAGGGGCAGAGAGAGAGGGAGACACAGAATCAGAAACAGGCTCCAGGCTCCGAGCCATCCGCCCAGAGCCTGACGTGGGGCTCAAACTCACGGACCGCGAGATCGTGACCTGGCTGAAGTCGGAAGCTTAACCGACTGCGCCACCCAGGCGCCCCTCATTATTACCATTTTACAGAGGAAGAAATTGAAAGCCAAAGAGGTTCAATATTTTGCCCAAGGCTACATAGTTATTAAGCAAACCAGACTTAAGTTCAAAGCCTGTGCAGGATTATAACCACTGTACCACACTTCCTCCTTAACTTTTTACACTAACCATTTGCCCCTGGGCTGGGTTAATGGGCAGCCACATTCACTAGACTTCACTGCTAGTAACATTTGGGATGATGGTTCTTCTAAGACTCTGTAACAAACAACATTTTTTTAATATGCCTAGCCTCTGTCCTAAAGCTGATGAATACAATGTTACCATACTTGAAAGGAACAATATAAGCCTGATTTAAGGCTTGATTTAAATTTCTAACTACCAACGGATTGGAATTCAAACCTCCACTGGCCATTATGAAATAGTCCCAGAGAATGAATAAGCATAAGCATGAAAAAGGACCCCTATGTTATATGGGAAAAGGGAAAGTAAGTGGATCCAATTTAATGGTGTCATAATTTTTAAAGTTATGTTGATTGTAAATTCATCTCTTAAAATTGACCAATTCTTAATAATTTAGGACAGGAATTAAAAATAAATACAAACTATCCCCTTTTGTAAGTATTTAGAGAAGAGAATATATCGCTCCTTGTTTTCTGAAAAGGATATATATATTTAATATCTGAAGCAGAAATCAATGGAAAATTTCAAGATGTATGTCATAGCATCCATCCCCCAAAAGCATCTCTTCGATAGTTCAATAACTGTAATGCAATTCATTTACTGTACGAAACAAAAGAGTCTTTGAGTAAAGGTCACCTAACTCATAAAGGAGTAACAGATTGCTCGGCTCTATTGACAGAAATTTCACAAAGAGGGACCCTGCTGTCCAGCAAGGCACTAGCACAGCAGACCCGGTGGTCAGACCTCTCTCTCTCACTGGGGATCGAAGAGGGGATCAGGCATTTCAGGACAGAATAAGATATTTATACGTCTCTCTCATTTTCCTGAAATAGACTTAAAAATCCCTTACCAGGAAGTTCCAGTTGGCATCAATCTGAGTCACCATGCCAGAGAGGAACACGCCCAGGAAGAGGAGGGAAAAGATAAAAGCCGTCACGGACACGAACATGACCCATCCTTGTAGCAGAGGTAGAGGAACGTTGGAGGAGGCAACCAGAATCCAGACGAGTCCCCCGAACAGCTGAAGGAAGAAAGAAAGATGTCACAGGAGTGGGCAACAGAACTGAACGTCCATGCTTACACCTCTACCTCTACCTTTGTTTCCCCCCAGACCCCTGTACACGTGCTGCAAGCCCCCTACACAGACACCTGCTTTCCTCAAGGGCAAGGCCAGAGCTTCCATGCACAGGTCTGACCTGCAGCCACACCTGTTTCTGCACCTGCCTCCGTGTTGGATGCTCATCCTCAGTCCATGAACAGACACAGAACTCTTGCATCACCTAAAAACATCTTCCTTTGACCCCGTGGCCTTTCTAACTATTTACTCTTCAGTCAACCATTTTTGCAAATTCATCTGTGCCTGGTCCTCACCTCCTATCCTTGCTGTGACTCTTCACACCTCTGGCTTCCGCTCTTACCACTTCTCAGAGAGTTTACTAGCACAGATCAGCCATGACTTTCTAACCTGTCAGCGCTAGTGGCCACGTGTCCGTCCTTATCATGGCCTATTTGAACATGTGAGATTATTGCCCATCTGTCGAGTAAAAGCCGCAGCTGCTGTACGTGGTAGTGAACAAGGTCTACCTGATTTTTGATACTCTTCTGCGTGCTGGGCACAGACCTAATATTCAGTAAGTAGCTGCTGCCTGTCAGGGACTGTTCCAGATGCTGGGAATAAGATGGTCAACAAGCTACACCTGGTCTCCGCCAGGAGACCTGGCCTCTTACAGGAAAGAGACAAGTAAGTGTGTAAAATGCTGTTTCACACCTGTCACAATTGGGCAAATACTGGGCACTGCAGGTTCACCGAGTGAGGGCTCTAAAAATCCAGAGCTGAAAAGACAGGAAATACGCCCCAGTAGCAGCAACCCAAAAGACAAAGCTAGGGAGTGTAGAGGTGGGAGGAGAAGGCTGTTTCCTGCTGGAGATGAGCCCTGACTTGGGAGTGGGGGGGATGGGGGGTGGGGAGCTGAGGGGCAGAGCCCAGCACTACAGGGGCAGCAGGGACCACATGGGGGGGTGGCCACAGGCGAGGGCTGGATGCTGAGCTGAAGGGTCCTGCGTTCTCCCAAAGGCAATGGGAGGCCACAGAATGCCTGAGCAGGAGTGAGCACCATCTAACATGTATTTAGATGCTTCTCTCTGGCCAGAGAGCGACAGGGTTGGAGAGGAATGGATGCAGGGCTGGGGGACCACAGAGGAGACTGTAAGCCACAGAGCACAGTCCAGACTCGGGCACGGAGGACAGAGGAAAGTGAGTGGATTAGACAGAAACTAGAATGTTTCCAGTTTCTAGTTTCATGCCCAGAAGTAGGCATGGTGGCAGGTAGGGAACATGCCAGCAAAAGAACAGATAACGAAGAAACCCAGGTTTCTGGTTTGGGCAACTAGGGGTGAGTGAGACATCATAGGAGGAGGAATGGTGTTGGGGTGAAGACGGCCAGTTTCACGAACCTAACCACAGCAATTCTCCTCTATGCTACTGCTAATAGAGGCTACCCGTCCTTTGCATGGCATTCCAGGCCCTTTATGCTCTAACCTGTCTTTCCCATCTTTGTCTCCTGCCACTAAGCCCCTCACATTTTATATTAAAGAAAAAAAATCCATAGTCCAAAGACAAAGCACTTTCACATTTGAGTGGCCTCACATATGCTGGCCGAGAATGTCATTCCCTCCCCATGAGTATTTGAGAAACTTCCACTCATAGCTCATCTTGAAGAGGACAACACCCCAAAGTCTTTCCTGAGTCCCACCCCATGCTCAGGTACCCTGTCCCCTGGGCAAGCTCCCTGTATGGATATGTTATACTGATGTAATTGTAATTGTAAATGTCCTGGCTTCCACGCCAACTGCACGATGAGACCTTCTTGGCAGCCAGCCGCCTTATAGGCCTCTGCATCCTAAGCCATTCATCCATCAACATAATGATCGCTTCCTAACTGTCAGTCAGGCACTGGGCTGGATTTGGTGACCCAAAAGCTGAGGCTGTACACCTGTTCTGAAGAAACCTATAGGCAAGTAGGAATCAGCACCCCCTCCCTCCCCCACCCCCCCCCCACCATATACATGGAAGTGATTTCATAGAAACATGTCTGTCTGGCAGGCAGAAGGCTCTCCCATATTTGTTTAGTAAAAAAAGCTCCAAGTTTCCAAGAACAGCTAGAGCTCCCCATATTAACAAACAGTAATCCCATGTATCTCGCTTAAGTGTGTAGATAATATCCAAATTGCACAAGTCGCTAAAAGTCAAAACCACAAGTTTAATTCAAGTTTCTCCACAAAGGCCAAGTCATACAATTCACTACCACTTTGAAACATATTTTTGAAAGCATAATGAATTATCACTTGAGTATGATAACTAAAGCACCAATCATTACATTTACAGTTGTGGTTTCTGGTATACCTGAAGTCCTGCTTTCAAATTAAAAAAAATAACAATAAACAAATTAACAATCAACCCACAAAGTTTTATGAAATAAATCTAAGTCATGAATACTAACGTACATTAAAAAATTTAACCACAAACTGATTAGTTGTTACGAAAGAAATAATGTTCCTGGTAAAAAGATTCTCTACTCTTTCATACTGTCTACTAAATATCCGAAGGTGATAAGATCTTCAAATTGTTTCCTTTATTCTCAGCATCCTCTTTCTGGTAACCTTTTCTTACTCTCCCACCACAAATAACTTATGTTACTTTAAATACTATTTAAGGAATATACATCACTAATAAATATCTATTCATTCAACCAGGGTAATAAAGAACCTGTTTATTAGGGGCAGGCAGATTCAGATATTAAAGCATAAATATATGCTACAGGGATTATGATAAATTTGACCCTCTGAAGAAGGGCTATATGATCCCCCAGAATTAGGCATAACATTTAATAAACCCAGACTGGATCTCAAACTAGTTGACCTCAAATCTACTGCCAGGTACTGCAGAAGAATACTCGGGGAAAAAAGACAAAAAGGCGAGGTTCTGTATCCTGGAGCTCTAGATTAGGGAGAAACAGACACCATCAAAGCTGATTCCGGAGCAGATTGTGGCGAGTGCTATAAAAAGAGCTCCATGCAGTGTGCTCTGAGAGGCTGGGAGAGGAGAGAAGAAATCTAATGGGAGGCATGGAGAAAGAGAGGCAGGGAGGCGGGTTTTGAAGCAGGCTTACAGAGCAGATCAGGGCTCTGACAGCAGATGCTGATGTGAAACAGTACAGATAAACCGTTCTTACTCAAAACCAGAGCCCTTCCAACACCTCAAAGGCTTGGGAAGGAAACCAAGCACTTACATGGAAAGAGAACAGATTCGCCTCCTCATTCGCGGTGTGTGTTGTGTGGGAAGGGGGCAGGAGAGGGAGGAAGGGGTGCGAATGCCCCTCCCCCACGTAAACATACTCCACATCCCAGGCTTGAAAAGTCTGTGAAATCCGGATTTAAGTCCTGCTCACCACGGTAGCTATGGGAGACACTGGAGGGACGGGTCAGAGAACGTAATTAAGCTCACTATAGAGTTCCACCTTCCTCACTGCACAGACTCACTTTGGCATATAGGTCACTAGGGCTCTGACACAGTTTTTTCTTCCTCACTTCATGACTTCCTTTCGCCAAAAGCTTCCCCTTCTCCTGAGCTTCCCAACCTGGCTGCAACTGTAACAACTCATCTTTTAATAATATTACCAATGCTCACTACACTCACCTCTTCTAATCCTGGGTGTTACTAAGCTGAGAGCATTTACCAGCCATACTGTAAATATTAGCATCCCTGTTTAGTAGAGGTGACTCTGGAGGGAGCCTTGATTGTAGAGGTGAAAAGCAGAGTCAAAAATGGTTAAAATCTGAGGGAGAACAGTTGATAAAGTATCGTAGCAACTGCACAGCATACACACTGCGAAGAAGGATGGGGTGCTGTGTCCGCCCACGTTTTCTCTTCTTGGATCTGAATCCACATTCTGACCTCTTGTCTATCACTGCCTTCCATCACTCTAGTGTCCTGAAAAGTCTGATAATTACACACAAAACTCCCCAGTGCACCACATTTTGACATTTCTTTCAGGAACAAAGCTGGGGTGCATGACTCTGTACCTCAAGCTCTAACAAAAAGACAACCAGACTTCCAGGTATGTTGCAAAGGCAAACATTTCCTAGAAGTAGGTGTCAGCCTTCCCCTGTGTCTCAGTTTCCCCTTCCCTTCTGCGCTCAAATTCAGGGGTCCCTGGCAGCCACCTGGAGTTTTCATGTCTGTGTCGAGTTGCAGTTGTTAAACTGCTACACATCCCTGAAACCACAGATCTCCTTTGTGGCTTCCCATGTGTTGACCACTTCAGCTTGGCTCCTGCAGCCCACGAGGGTGTGACTCGATTGAAGCCTTCCCATAAGAAAGTCGCGGACGTTTTCATCCGCCCATCACACTGAACTGAGCCCTCCGAGTTGGACTTGAAACGTGTTTTCACTAGAAACGGTGGATGGGTGAAAACCCGTAACCCCGCAGGAAAACAGGGTGTTGTGCCAGAAACAACTCTGGCCATCCTGGCTGTGCAATGACACACTTCGCGACTTTTCTCCTATTTGGATGGTTTCGTGTCTCGAAAGGATTCATTTTGCAAATAGCCTATGTCTTTTCAAATGTCACTTATTTCCTAATAGCATGCTTTTAAACATGCCCTCCAACATCTTAGCTGACAGTTTTCAAACCAATCTGACACCTTCACCTTAGTGCACTCTTATTATTGCACTAAGTAAACAGGCCAGTCCCTACTCTGACCTATTTTTAGTCAATGTTTGGAATGAGAACAGGGAAAGGTAAGTGAATCTGAAGGTAGGAAAGACTGGTTAGACTACCCCTAAGGAGAAATATTTAATTGTTTGGAACTTTCTGTATATAACAGAAAGTTTCCAATTTTCCTGCAATTTATATATTGAGCATTTCAGGGGCGCCTGGGTGGCTCAGTCGGTTAAGCGCCGACTTCGGCTCAGGTCATGATCTCGTGGTTTGTGAGTTCAAGCCCTGCATCGGGTTCTATGCTGACAGCTCAGAGCCTGGAGCCTCCTTCGGATTCTGTGTCTCCCTCTCTCTCTCTCTGCTCCTTCCCCATTTGTGCTCTGTCTCTCTCTCTCAAAAATAAACATTAAAAAAATTTATATATTGAGCATTTCATCACTGTAGCAGTGAGAATGAACCCACCGGCAAGCCTAGAGGAAAAAAAAAATGGTCTCTTAGTCTGGTTTATAGAGTCAGTTTGACTAAAGAGGTTGAAGCTAATGAGGATAAAAGAAATACTAGCCAGCATTTGTTGAATGCGTATGTTCCAAGAACTGCTCTAAGGGTTTTATTTGTGCCAACTTAATCCTCACAAACACTCAGAGATAATTACTATTATTACTCCCATTTTACAGATAAGTTGAAGCAGATAGCCATTAATAATTTGCCCTAAGTTACACAGTTAATAAATGTTAGAATGAGACTCGAACTGACACCTGGCTTCCAGAGCCTATGCTCTCGATACTATGCTATTGTGTCTCCCCCAAAGGGTTTCTACCCTTTTGCTATGGAGTCGCTTGGTGGATGTGGGAGTGCTGACTCCCTAAAGTCACATCCAGCTGGGTAAAGTGCACGTGCAGTTTTCTGAGGACACAACTTTCATCAGGATCACAAAGGAGTCTGTGCCCTCCAAAAGTTCAGAATATCGGGGCACTTGGCTGGCTCAGTCAGTTAAGGGTCCGACTCTTGACTTCAGCTCAGGTCATGATCTCACAGTTTTGTGGATTCAAGCCCTGCGTCAAGCTCCACGCATGAGCTTGAATTTCTCTCTCTCTCCCTCTCTCTTGGCCCTACCCCACTCATGCTCCCTCACTGTCTCTCTCAAAATAAATAAATAAACTTGGTTTAAACATGGTTAAAGAGTGTTTAGTATGTTGGGACTATTTATAGTCTAATGAATAGATGATCTACAGTTAGCTCTTTATACATAACCTGTATTCCAAGATTTTTTTTTTTTTTTTAACTGGGAACATACTTTGGTCAGCAGATAGATGTGCTTGCAAGGCAGCCCATAAGTATATAAATTCGTTCACCGTGGGACTGTAGTCAACTCCAAGCTCACCTTCTTCCCGGCACTGCTGCTTCCCCAGCCATCCTCGCCTGGCACTCCGGGCTCTGGTCTCTTACCCCCTGCACACGAGTTCATCACACTGGTTCATGCTTCTGCCTAGCATGCTGCCATCAAAGTCTTCTCTGGATAACTAAACTCTGGCAGCACGTCTTCCACATAGACTTCCCTGGCTGGATGCTACCACCTGGTCCTTCCATGGTTACTGATAGGTGTATCCTCTGTAGCACTGACATCTACTGGTTTGAAATCATGGGTTCATATGGCTGTTTGCCCACCGGATTGTGAGGTCAGAGTCGGCAGCATTGCCTTAAATATCTCTGTACGCTCAGAACCCAGGACAGTGCTTTCTACAGGAGACGTTCAACTGCATTCTCCCTGAAAGAAACGGAAACCAACCGGTATGTGTAATGAATGGTTCTAGAAGAAAATGATCCAGAAGTGCAGCCTGAGATGCTAAGAACACACTGCTGTCTGGAGCCTAGCTCATTCGCTGGTACATGGTGGGTGTTCAAAAATCGGCATGAAGTCTAGTGAAGCAGGAACATGTACTTCTCAATTTTTAAGTTATTATTGGCAACACCCACCCAGATCTTGTACTAGCAAGATCTCAGGAGGCGGGGATGGAAAGTTATGGGGAAGGTGGCAGCTTTTGCCAGTCTAGCTCATGACACTCCATTTTTACTCTTCTTCGAGCCTCAAATGTGTTCAATTCACCTATTCTCCTGCAACTGCGACTGGAACTCTTGACCAGGGTGGTGTTTATCTTGTGCCTTACCCGACCCCCTCCTGAGCCCTCCATCAATCCCCATCTGTTCTCTCACCATGCGGACATCCATCCAAACTGGTCCTGGCCCCGGACTAGCCCTGGTGCAGTTCTGATTCAGAGCTACAAGCTGGCAAGGTGTTTTTGTTTTAAATCAGAGAAAGGAGAACAAGACAAGTTCCGGGAAGCAATGGGAAATAGCATATACGGAAGGGGCCTAGGTACAAAACACACTAATGCAAAGGAAGTTTTGCTTTTTAGATTCACATTTGAAAATTTCAAAAATATGTTTGAGGAGGCTGGGAAGCATTTGTTACTACAGGCCTTTCCTCCCCATCTGCCCCAAATTTCCATTTCAATTTCTTAAGTAGCTGAGGCTACTTAAGGTCCTAAAATGGAAAGTGCATCTTTATAGGGGAGAAACAAATTCTGGCCCCTTTTTATTCTTACTTATAACTGCCCTTGATTTCTTTTTTTTTTTTTTTTAAATCCTCTTTTCCTGTTTGCAGGTAACTAGTTATTACCTAGGTTAAAAACGTTCATGCAGGTCAATGCCTTGATGTCAGCAAGGACCACACAGATCATTCATGCCTCTTTTCTTGCTTTTTACCTCCCTCCTTCTGAAAGCCATTATACAAAAGTTAAGAATGTCACATATGAAAGGACATGGCCCCTTTCATGTTAGAGAGGACACAGGAAATTCAGGTCAGACTGCAGATTCCTGGAGAAGAACCATGATGTTTTAAGAGTTGCTCAGGACATCTACCTCAAAGCTGCCCTTGTCCACTCCAGCCAGTTTCTCTAGAATATCTTCACACACCGTCCAGACCGTCCTCCAGATCAGATAGCATGGGTTAGGTGCTGCGCATGCACAATACTGTGTATGACAGCCCGGTCCCTGTCCTTGTCATTACGCAGTATTTTCTATGCGGACACATCCACGCAGACATGCCACGGCCACGGCTCCTACCACCACGTCCAACATTTCTGTAGGGCTCTGCAAAACCAATCTCCTGTCCTTGACCTTTTCCTCTGGAGCTCCAGGTGAAGAGTTTCAGGAAACTGATGTAACTTTTTCTGAGCTGTAGTTCTTCCTATTTTGTAAGGGGCTGCTAGTCAGGGCGAAGCAAGTGCCGAAAATAATCTTTGGCAAGGGCATCAGTTCCTTTTCTCTTATGCAGTTTTAAGGACTCTTTTCACACGGCTGGAGATTTCTAACCCAGAGGAAAAAGGAAAATCCTACTTAGAGAATTAAAACCCCCACAGAGAAGGAAACATACCCACAGAGAGCCCCTCTTCACCGCTGCAAACACACAATGTCCCTGTGCAACTCAAATCTATTTTCTGGGCAAGAAAAGAAAACCCTACACATCTGTTTATATGTTAGTATTATGTCAAAACTTCGGGTTGACAATAACCTGAAATCTCTTCCACAGGTTTCTCTGTGCACGCCTGCTCCAGAGCCCCTCCCTCCCCATCCTTTAACTTTTGTGCTCCTGCCGTAATTCCTCTGAGTTACATCTTAAAGTTTACCGTAGTTTCACTTCAGAACATGTCAAACTTTACATACTTGGTTGACCTTCTAAAGGTCAGATCTCTCTTCTTCTGTACTTCTGTCATTTGTCATTGTCATTATCCCTCATTCAAACCACTGACATAAGTCCCTTAACTGATCTGCCTTCAGCCTCTGTTTTATCAGCAAACTTCACCAAAGATTTTTTTGAATGTTTGTTTATTTTTGAGACGGGGTGGGGGATGAGTGGGGGAGGGGCAGAGAGAAAGGGGAACAGAGGATCTGAAGCTGGCTTTGTGCTGATGACAGACAGCCCCATGCAGGGCTCAAACTCAAGGACCATGAGATCATGATCTGAGCTGAAGCCAGACGTTTGACTGGACCAAGCCACGCAGGTGCCCGTACTCAAAGATTTCTAAAACACAAGTACGATCACATTTGCCCCTGGACTTCAGCAGCTCCCCATGTGATGCCTGGTCCAGTCACTTCTCAGCAAATCACAACTCGGGCCTTTTCTGCTCTTTCTCCTTCTTCTGCCACCTTCCCATGAGTCATGTAAAAAAAATAAAAAACCAGAGGCACCAGGGTGGCTCAGTCGGTTGGGCATCCGACTCTGACTTTGGCTCAGGTCATGATCTCGTGATTCATGGGTTCGAGCCCCGCATTGGGCTCTGTGCTGACAGCTCAGAGCCTGGAGCCTGCCTCAGATTCTGTGTCTCCTTCTCTTTCTCTCTGCTGCTCCCTTGCTGTCTCTCTCTCAAAAATAAACATTAAAAAAATTTAGAAAAGATAAAAAACAAAAACAAAAACAAACAGTTGCTGTAACTTTCGTGCCATGGTCTGTCTTGTCTCTAGGGTTTACACATGCCCTTGTTTCTACCTAGAATTCTCTTTCCCACTTTTCTTGTCTACTGAATGTCTACTCATCACTTAAGACTAAACTCCTGTGTCACCATCTCATGCGAGCTGCCTGGCTCGGACTCCCCAGTGGCCGGATGTGCTTTACCCCGTTTTTCAATAGTACTTTTCATGACCAATTTTATCACTTCAGACACTGGAATTCTTTCTTGACTGTATACTTCACTATACACGAATTTAAGGGCAGGAGCTATGTTAATTATCCTATTCCCAGGGCATAAAATAAGGCCTGATGCATAGCAGATTCTTAATTATTTGTTAGATGAGTGAAAGTTATTGGGACATCCACACCACTGCAGGTCAGAGCATGTGAATAAAGAAAAACGCTAGTGAATATCTTGGGGAATGTGGATAGTTTCCCAAACACCGAAACCATGCAACGCACTGAATTCAACATATTGACCTTTCTTCTTTTCCATGTTTAACTGTAACATCTGATCTATCTTGTGGATTATACAAGGTAAGCTCACTGAGGACAGGGACCTCAAGTATCTTGTTCGGCCCCATAGGACAGATGCTCTGACGTTCATTTTCTTATAAACAGACCTGCCTGGAAAACACTTTAGCTGTAGCTCACTCTCCATATTTACCTCGTCCCTGAATGGCAGTTATTTTTATGCAGATCATCTCAACTAGGTTAGATGTTTTTTCAGGTAAGGAAGGGTCTACCATCTTTTTTTTTCCCCCCCAGATGAGTGTCTTGCACTCAGTAGGTATTCAATCAGTACCTGACAAAAGACTTAGAAAACACTAAACCAGGAAACACTGAGAGAATTTGAAAATGTAACTTTGAAGGTGATGTTTTGCATCCTAAACTAAAAGACTTAGCATTGCAAAAATAACTTAGTATTACACTCTTCAAGGCAAGCATGCATTGGTAAGTATAGCTCAGGGCAAAAACATAGGAGCTGACAACCTAAATATCTGGGAGTGAACCACACATCTGGGAGTGGACCAAAAAACCATGCCACGTCTATGTGGTTGCAATATTCTCCACCTATGAAGCCAGTGCTATAAATTGCCTTACCTGGTGCCATTAGGCAGGCACTGTTTGCATCTTTTGAATTATCTCTCAATAAACGGCTTACACTTGAGAGATTATGCATGGATATAATAAGAGGGAATGAAAATGAATTCTTAATGTAAAATTTGAGAAAATTTATTATTGAAGTATAGTTGACATACAACGTTCTATTAGTTTCAGTGTATAACACAGTGACTTGACAATTCTATACATTACTGAGTACTCACCACAGTAAGTATAGGCACCATCTGTGACACTGAATTTTCTGAGCAAAGTTTCCAGTTAGTGTGAGAAGTGAACTCCAAGATCACAGTTTCATTAGCTTAGTCAGCTGCTGATAGCCCAGCCCACTTGTCAACTGCTGTTTTCCCACATAGAGCTTTAGATGGCAACAAGACGCAAAAAGAAAACTCACCAAGACAAATGCATTTGAACAGAAGGCCAAAATTGAGAAGGAGTTTGGGGATATCCAGAAACACTGGAAGAGGCCCCCAGAAAGGAGATCACCTGGAGTTTAGAACTGCTCCTAGCAAACTGTCACGTTTCATTCACAGGCAGAGGAATTTCTGAGGAGGAGCCGTGGGAGACGGAACACTTTAAAGCAACAAAAAAACTTGAAGAGATAAGGGGAACAGTCTGGATACTTCTTTGGGCCTGGGTCCCTGTTAGAATGGGGAGGGGTAGAAGCTCTGGCTTTGCATGAGGGCTGTCTTGTCCACAGAGCCCTGGTAAAGGCCGCCCTCGGGGGTTCCCAGCCATGTGTTCCCTAGACCCTCTGGGGAGCTTTTAGAAGAACCTAGCCGACTCAGGGCGCTCCCCCAGAGATTCTTATTTAATTAGTCTGGGCCAGCCACCGTATTTTTAAAAGCTGCCCAAGTAATTAAGTACAGCAGAGTTGAGAACTAACTCCTGGGCTAGATAAAGAGATATGGGGGCAGGGGAGAGAAAATAAATCACATCCACTTTTTTCCCACAGAATTAGGCAGTGTTTCCAAAAGTATGACAAGACCACAGATGGCCCTTGGCACAGTATTTGATGTGATGGCACGTGTTTGAGCCTTCTTTGCATATGTATGTATACAGGTCCCTATATACATACATGTATCCTTACATATCTTTACATGTATGCATACATGTATGCAAACGCGAAAGTATATATTTGAGTAAATATTAAAAAAATATACCCAGTATATCAAATTCGAGAATTCATGTATATTGTTGCTTAGGATGAGGCTAAAGTAGGTACTGAAGTTTAGAAAGTGAATCGAAGTGAACATTCTGTAAATCCTAGAACAGGTGGAATGCAGATATGGCAAAAACTTCTAAAAGCGATATGCAAATGAGTAGAGTTTGAGGAACATGGGACTAAAGCAGCCCAGAACTTATACAAGCTTTCTACCGTTCTAAGAGTGTCTCCCCCTCCTACACACACGCACACAACGGTGCCCGGGCCCAGTGCCATCCCCTCTCTACTCTCCTCACATGGATGCCCGCGCCTCATCCCAAGCATTCAGATGCTTCTGAACTGGGCTCAGACTCAAAACCAGCCTCTTCCAGCCTTGCAGTCACGATCCGATTACTGATGTCGTAGCCTGTAACTCACTTGTCTCCTTTTGCAGATTCAAATCTGAGCTAAACTTAACTTAGCACGCCTTAGCCACCTTCACACAATAGGGCAGAAAACCAATGTTCACAAGGCGTTCCGGCCCCACAAGCACAAAAGCGAAACCGAAGCGCCAAATCCAGGTTATGCAAACTCAGAGGAGGTGAGAAAAGAGAGATGAAAACTCCATAGGGAACAAACAACATCAGCCTACAGGAAGGGCAGGGACTGGCTAGCACTGCACTCTGGATCTGCCGTTCTCAGGGCATGATGTAACCTGGGGTTGCCCAATTTATGTTTGCACATTCCCCCTGGTCCACAAGGAGCTCCAAAAGCTTCCAACTCCACAAAATAGCTTTAAAAAGGTTTAAAAAAATCTCTAGCCCAATAAGGTGCACGGCAGGGCAGGTGACCTCACCTTCACCTAGGCCCAACAAAGTGGGCTGTGAAGTGTCGACTTGCACAGGTCGGCTAGGAAGCCAGTAGGCGCAAAGGCAGGCAGCGAGGAACTTGACAGCCACCTCTGTACCTCCCCCACCAACGCTCCAGCCACTCTCAGGCCCACTTTATTAGAAACTGCCAAGGGCACGGTTCACTTGACCTTTTTCCCTGCCCTGCCTCCAGAGCTCTGCTCCTTTCCCCAATCCAAAGGGCACTAACAATGGAAAGGGAAGGGGGTGGGTAGGCTCAGGTCTTAAGCCCGCCTTCTCTTCCTGGCACCTCCCGCCTCCGGCTTTTCACGTCGTGGCAGCCTTCAGGTCACTCAGTCATCGGCTACACCTTTGCACCACCCAACAAAATGGCAGGTTAGCAACAGGCGAGGCCCAGAGAGCCTACTACCCTTGCCCTAGCCAAGCGCGGCCCCTGGCCAAGCCACCGGGGGTCTTCCGCGGCGCCCCAAGCCCAAGCACCCTTCCCCTCTCAAAGACCCCAATCCTTGGCCCCGGCGCTGGGCCGTCTGCTCGCTCCTCGGGGCCATTTCTGTCGCCAGCGGGAGAGCAGGTGCCAGCGTAACAGGTGCCAGGCGAGAGGGCCCAGGTTCGGGCTGCTCTGGGCATGGAGAGGGCAGGACCCCGGGAGGGGCGCAGGTAAAGGCCACGTCGAATGCAAGGGAGCTGGGGCGCGGGCAGAGGGAGCCAGCCCCGGGAAGCAAGGATGCCGCTGCCGGTCCTCGCTCCCCGGGCGACGCGCCGAGGTTGCCCCACTTACAATCTCCAGGCAGACGAAGGCACCCGAGTAGGTCCGCAGGATGTCCGGGCCGGCGGGCAGGGTGATCCGGGGCGCCGGGAAGGACACGGCGGGGTTCGGGGGCGGCGGGACTGGCGCTCCGCCGGCCGACATGCTGCCGCTGCCGCTCTGCGTCTCTGCGCGCCGCCGCCGCCTCCCTCCGCCCGCCTCCGCCGCCCGGGCTCCCGCCGCCGCCGCCGCCGCCGCCGCCGCCGCCGCCGCTCGGGTCCGCGGGGTCCCGGCGCGCCGCGCGGGAGGGGGCGTGGCCGCGCTGTCTAGGGCCGCGCGGGGCCCCGCCCCGTCACGTGGGTCCAGGTGAGCGCGCCGAGGCCGCCTTGGCGCCCGCGCCGGTCACGTGCACAGGTGCGGCGGCCACCCGGCGCGGTCCTTCACGCGCCCTCCTCGCCCCTCCGCGGGCCAGCGCCCTGCTCTTTACTTGTTTCTTCTAGCTCCCCTCGTTTCCACCTGGTCTCTTCCACCTGCCCTACCCCTCCTCCTACTCTCACGACTTCTCTACCCTACTTTCTTCAATGTAACTGTAAGACAAGTCTTGAAATTGTGACTCGGCAGGTAAAATGAAGGTCACTAGGCACACCTAAAAAGTGGAGTAGATCTGCCTTAAGTGAGACTCTAGTGGGATTTTTTAAACACCGCTAGGGCAGTCAGATGGCTCAGCTCCAACACCTGTTGGTGGTGGATGCTGCAAAGGCTTCTTGGCGGGCCTGTGGTGTGTTCATCTGTGAAATGGGGTTAAGGATATCTACCTCCTGTCATTACCGAAATTACATTAACATGGAAAGAGCTTAGACCATGGGAAGTGCTCTTTTAATGGTAGCTTCTATGACGACTGCTATTTTTTTGAATTTTTACACATGTTCATATCGTGCTCTTGTGTACCTATGATGTTGCCCAGGCTGTACTTTCCGCATAAAACTTTAATTGATTTTACCTGTTCCAAACTTTGAACTGCTGTTGCCTTTTAAACACTTACGTGGATTTTTTTAAAAGGATGCTATGTATAGTTTTAGATTCCCTACCCCAATTCATCCCCGTTTTATCTTTGATTTTAATGTCAATATTTTGTAAGTGAAATGAAGGATAGGAGATTAATCTTCTCAAGGATCCGCTGAAGATAAACAAAAGTACACACACCAGTATGCACAGATAGACCAAGCTGGAAAAAATATTAGCTAACATCATCAGGCTTTCCCCAAATTGAATACTGATCTTGTCCGTTGGTACTAGCCTTTATGGGACTGTGTATAGCTCTATGCATTGTCAGCAGCTTTTAGTCATTCTACCTCTTTATTATTTTAATAAGCGAAACTCATAGGTGTGGTGGCAGGATGAGGGCAAACACCACAAAACAGGGTGTGGGTGAAACCTTCTGTATATTCCTCCCATCTTCTCCACCTCTTCGTCATTACTTTCTGATATTTAATGTGAGCTAGTTATTACATAGGAAATAGAAAGTTTTCTCCTCTGACTTGTTTCATTAGTGAACTCTCTCTGTGTTCAGACCCTGACAGTAGGGAATAATCTTCCTGTGTATCATATCACATTGTATTTTCTGCCTAACGTTTCTCCATAAGCACTTGAAGAACATTCAAAAGGGAGCACTTGGGTGGCTCAGTTGGTTAAGCGTCAGACTTCGGTTCAGGTCATGATCTCCAGCCTGGCATCGGGCTCTCTGCTCTCAGTGCAGAGCCTGCCTTGGATCCTGTCCCCATCTTTCTCTGCCCCGCTTACAATCTCCTCTCTCTCTAAAATAAATAAACATTAAAAAAATGAAAGGAAAATTCAAAGGGAAGACCTCTTCAAATAATTTCATTAGGGAGATGCTCAGCAACTATGATGGGCCCCCCAAATTTTAGCCAATAAACTTAAAATGACTTTGGAGTTTCCAGAAATACAAATGACCCAGAGAGCCTCAATTTCACTTATTTTAAAAATTGCCACTGAGGGGAAAACTTTTCACTGTGTCCCTTCCAGCACGTTCCTTGCTATCCCATGTATCCCTGACCATCCCTGTTTTCCCTCTCCTACCTGCTTCCACAATGACCAGTGGAATGAAAAGAATTATCCTTGAGGTTTCTTCTATTATTGTAACATACTATTTGCTTGAAAATTAATCCCTTCCTAGAATGGTTTTCCCTGCTCATGGTCGCCACCCATACCTCTTTTCTCGTGATAATACCAGTTTCCTTCTAATGAAAGTAATACCTCTGGACTCAGGAAGGAAAGCACTCACCCCCACCTCCACCTCACCACGGTGTCTCTTCCTCCACACAATTGACTCTGCGCTCTTTTTTACTTTCTGCTCTTTCCTTGTCCTGTTTCCATAACTGACTTCCAGCCTGACTTTTACCTTGTTCATAGACTTCCTGTGGAACCCCTATTTTGGAATGTCATCATTCATATTCATGACACTTCTAACAATCTTGCCTCGCAACCACTTGCTGCCTTCTATGAAGTGAAACCACATCTGCACACACCTTTTGGAATTTCACTACTGCCATTCCTTTCAACGCTGACATTCTCTCTGATGGCTGTCTCCTATTCATCACACTCTCCTTCATTCTCAGTGCATTGGCCTCCAGACTTTCACTTTGCCTTTATTCTCCCATTGGCCCCATTCTGGCTTCCCTATCCTTTCTATGCTCATGGGAAGGCATTTTAGAGATGCTCATGTTAGTCCCAGATATTGCCTTCCATCTTGTGCTTTACTGTAAATTTACCCACACTGCCCCCATATTCTGCAGCTTGGGTTCCGCCCGCCATCAATATCTGCTTTCTCTGATGCTACTTTCATAGTGTCCAGGGTTACTGAAAGAAGATCATAACCAAGACTCTTGCTTCCACTAATTCATGTTATCTAACCTTGACTGGGACTTAAGGATTCCTGAGGTTGTCACTTTCTGCCACCACCCCTCCCCACTACTTGTCTTGTTTATTATCCCATAGCTTCTTTCACTTTCCCCATCTTTAAGCCTGGCACAGTAGACAAATATGTTCAGTGAACGAAAGCAAATCTAAACCATTCCAACCGTCCCTACTATCTCTTACTTTACAAGGAGTTTTAGGACATCTAACCAGTAATACTTGTTTCATTGAAAACAGGGCCGTCAATCCGGTTACCCAAGACAAACATCTGGGTGTTTCCCCTGGTAGCTCCTCTTATGCCACATATTTAATCACTTATAAGATCTGGCAGTTCCACCATCTTATTCTCGAGGATATATCACTTCTCTCCATCCCTACTATTCTCCTTCTATCTCAGGATATGATAGTATCCCTTGTCACAGTAACTACTCTAACAGTCTTGTTCCTTCCCGTATAGTCTCTACACTGATATCAGAATGATTTCTGACCACAGAATTGATTGCAGTCACTCCTCTACTTAAAACTCCTCTAGGATTCCCTACTGTTCTCAGGATCAATTCCAAACACCCCAGAAAGCATTCAGGGTATTTGTTGGGGTGTAGCTTCTGATGAGCTCTCTGACCTCACCTGTCCTATTAATCCACCTGCAGTTCCAAAAATTCCTGCCTCCAGACCTTCACACATTCTCCTCCCTCTAATGGAGCATCCTTCCTTCTTACCACTCCTACTCCCCTTATCTATCTGGCCTTTGAATATTATGTAGGGCCCCGGCCCATCCACTGTATTTCCATAACCTGATATGCAGAACACTTACAGAACAGAACACTTGCTTTGCTAAATTGAAATTGTATTTTCACTTGTCTCATACCCCTTAGGTAATGTTATATAACAGGATTTTAAGTTGAAAAGATCAGTGGAGGCACCAAAAGATGATAAATACCAGATACCAATGTGAGCTGTGAATCAGACCACCAGAAGTTTTAAAGGAAGTTGATTAAGAGCCCATTAGATAATCTACAAAACACTCACTTTTATCAAGAATATGGAAAGCTCAGGAGGGAGGATTTGGAATGAGGGTGATTTGGGGGAGACATGTACTGGGTATCATGCTTCGCTCTCCTCCTCCATCCCCTGACCCACCCTGCAGAAAAGAGCTGAGATTTGTTCACATTACATAATAGGAGCGCACATAGTATCAGTTGACCAAATGAAGCCTGCGTCTAAATTTCTATGCTTTATCACTATTACTCTCCTACTTTCTTCCTGTCTCAGAAGAAGTGTTTTTTTTTTTTCCTTATCCAAAGTTGAGTCCCATCCCAGCTTTTCATTATTTCTCCTTTGTACTTCCTTTAGGAAATTCATTCATTAATTTTTCCTTCTCTCTCTTCAATTTCAAATTCTACTTTACAGTCAATCTTTTCCCCTCTATGAGCAGTTACAAAGTTCCTTTATCACCAAAAACAGCAACACGTGACTTCTGCCCAAAATATAATAACCAAGACTGGATTCATCTTTGTGGCTGAAACAAATTCCAGAAAAAATATGTGAAACACTGGTTTTCAGACATTGCACATCAGACAGTGCAAGGTAGTGATCACTTAGGAATAAGAAAAAAGTCATGTGAACCCTATTACTTTCTCTCTGAGGAGCAAGTTTCCAGAGTATGGGGGAGAAAGACCCTTGTGGAGGCTAGCTGTCTTCATGAGTTGAGATGGTGAAGCTGGGTTTGAGGGATCCAAAGGAGTTAGAGTTCACAGAATACTAGAGGAAAGAGCTGCATCCAGAGAAAGCTTGGGAGGTCAGCAAAGCGTTCTCCTTAAGTCTTCAGATAAATGCTGATCAGCACATGAAGGTAAGTAACTTATCTGAGGCCAAGGAAGAAGCATGCCAAGGGAGCAGAGGAATAATTCCAGGAGTTCATACATGGCCAGGAACAGTTTTTGTTTCCAGGAACTAGAGCAAAAAATTGATTAATTAATGGAGCACTGGATAGAGTACTCAGAAAAGTATTGTCTTGGTACTGGGACAAAGTCAGCCTTAGGTGAATGGCTGCTCTGGTCCTGCCTCACAAAGCTTTTTAAAAAGCCTCAAAATGCTCAAATTGTTTCTAGATAACTCAGCTGAATCACAGAGCAATCCTCAGGAATATTAAGGTATACAAAAATGTCTAGCACCCTAGAAGATAAGATTCGCAATGTCTGGCATCCAGTTAAAAACTACAAGGCATGCAAAGAAGCAGAAAATATGAAACATAATGAGGATAATATCAACCACCATAAACAAAACCAGAAATGGTACAGATGATAATTTTAGTAGAAATATTATTAAGACAGTTAGTATAAATGTATGTCATATGTTCAAAAAATAAGGATTGAGTATAGCATGTAGAAACAAATATAGGGGTGCCTGGGTGGCTCAGTTGGTTAAGCGTCTAACTTTGGCTCAGGTCATGATCTCGTGGTTAGTGAGTTTGAGCCCTGTGTCAGGCTCCGTGCTGACAGGTCAGAGCCTGGAGCTTGCTTTGGATTCTGTGTCTCCTTCTCACTCTCTGCCCCTCCTCTGCTCACACTCTGTCTCTCAAAAATAAATAAATGTAAAAAAAAAATTTTTTAAAGAAACAAATATAAAACACATAAAAAGGACCTAAATTGAACTTCTAGATATGGAAATTACAATGTTGAAGATGAAAAATACTCTGTGGAGGATTAACAGATTAGACACTGGAGATGAAAAGATTTGTTAACATGAAGACATAGAAATAGAAACAGGAACTAAAATGAAACACAGAGGGAGGGAATACTGGACAATTAAAGTATAGTGATCAGTGGGAGAACCTTGTTTTAATATTTTTGCAATTAGAATCTCAAAAGGAAGAAAGACATAGAGAAAAATTTGAAGACATAATGGCTGACAGATTTCTAAATTTTATCAATTTATATCCACAGATCTAATAAGTTCAGTGAACTTATGGACAATGGACACATGAAGAAATATATACCAAGCCGTATCATAATAAAATTTCTTAACAGCAATGATAAAGAGAAAAACCTTCAAAGTTACAAGCCAAAAAGATACATGACATACAGAGATGCAAAGATAAGAGTGGCAACAGACTTGTTGTTGGAAACAATGCAAGCAAGAAGAGAGTAAAATATGTTTAAGTTACTAAAAGAGAAAAAAACAAAACAAATACTACCAACCTAAAATTGGTTGCCTTTCAAAGTGCCTTTCAAAAATGAAGGTAAAATATGCACTTAAATTTTTTTAAAATTTATTTTCTAAGGCTTTATTGTTTTTTTTTATTAAAATTTTTTTTAATGTTTATTTTTGGAAGAGTGAGAAAGAGAGCACAAACAGGGGTAGGGCAGAGAGAGAGGGAGACACAGAATCTGAAGCAGGCTCTAGGCTCTGCGCAGTCAGCACAGAGCCCGATGTGGGGCTCGAACCCACAGACCATGAGATTATGACCTGAGCCGAAGTTGGACACTTAACCGACTGAGCCATCCAGGCGCCCCTAAGGCTTTATTGTTTTAGAGCAGTTTTTGGTTTACAGCAAAATTGAGAGAGATATAAAGATCTCCTATGTACACTCTGTTCCCATGCATACATAACCTCCCACATTTTCAGCATCTGTCAGCAGAATGGTACATTTTATACAAAGAGTGAACCTACGTTGTCACATGTTAGTCACCCAGTCCATACTTTACATTATGGTTCACTCTTATTGAACTACACACTGATTAAAAAATGCCTGCTTTAACTATAAAGACACAAACATATTAAAAGTAGAAGGATGTAAATAGGCATACCATGATAAGAGTAATCAAAATAAAGCCTGAGGGGCTATATTAACATCAGACCAAATAACTTTCAATCACAACGAAGTTATTAGGATAAAGAGGGTAATATCATAATGGTAAAACGTATCCCTTAATCAGGAGAAATTAAAACTCTTAAAAGTTTATGCAACTTATAACAGAGTTTTAAAAATAAGTGATGCATAAGCAGTAGAGTGTAAGGAGAACTAGAGAAATCCACAATTAGAATCAGAGATCTCATCACCCCTCACTCAAAAATTGATGAAACAAGCAGGAAGAACATCGGTGGCAATATGGAGGACTTGAGCCACATTGTGAGAACAACTCCCTGTGTTCCTTCTGGTTCCCCAGAGGCAGGCCCTGAGAAATGGATTCATATACAAATGATTCAGTGAAGAAGTGCTCTTATAGGAGACTGGAAAGGATTAGAGCAGGACAGGGAAGGGAGGAGGTCAGGCAAGGGTATGATCTCAGGCATAAGTCAACCTGATCTTGCAGAACAATTGGAGTGTAAGGTACATCTCAGTGTTGCACAATTCAAGGCAAGGCTTTCATACTTCTTTACCTGATTGGCACCAGAAAGGGCTAAGGACAGAAGAGAAGAGCACGTAAACTCCAAACTCTTGTAGCAATCTGCACACGCAGGTAGTACACCTCTAGTAACTCACAGTTGTCCTCCAAAGTGGGCCACAGAGGCTGATGCCTGAACCCACACCGAACTGGGGAGAAGGGTACACAGAAATGATATAAAGGGAG
Organism: Lynx rufus; assembly: GCF_022079265.1. Classification (NCBI taxonomy): domain Eukaryota; kingdom Metazoa; phylum Chordata; class Mammalia; order Carnivora; family Felidae; genus Lynx; species Lynx rufus. Next base: position 48,581,470 of record NW_025814826.1, on the reverse strand, counting down.
TTGAGGGGACCTAGAAGACCACTGACAGCATCGGCTTCTGTTCCTAATCTGGACCTCTAACTCTGATTTCTCTCTTGAGCTCCAGACCTTTACTTCCAGTTGCCTGTGGGAATGCATCTGTACCTTAAGTTCAAAATATCCTACAGAAAACTTTGATCTTTCTCTATAAAACTTTACCTTTCCCTATGATTTCTTTCCTCTGTTCTTGGTAGTACCATTTTCCTGGTTATCCATGCTTTATTTTCACTTTTAAAAAACTTTTCTTTTTTAAAAAAACTTCCCATACCTAGCCAGTTTCCAAATCTTTGCAATTCCACCTTCTTGGTGGCTCATAATTTGTCTCACTCATTTGTTTCTACTATTTACAACAGTGTCCTATTACCTCTCCTTTGAATTATACCCACAGCTTCTAAAACCTGATTTTTTTTTTGGTCTACTCTTTCTACTCTGTTAAATTTTAAATAATTCTGTAATTTTGACTTTTTCATAGTGCAGCCTAGACATGCCATTTTCTTCCCTAATAGCTTTCCCCCTCCAGAATAGCTGTTAGTAGGGTGCCCATTACATTCTATGCATTTTGACCTCCGTGCCTTTGTTCATCCCTCCAAGTGTCCAGACTTCATTGAATAATCCCTCCTCCAAATTTTGAATATCAAAATTTGATATACACTTCAAGATCCTGCCTGAAAGATATCTCTTTCATAATGCCTTCATTTCTTCTCCTTTTGACTTTTCTGTCTTTCCCACACTTTTCACGTTCTATCTTACATAATGGTCATTCATTAGTTCATATGTATATATACATTCATTAGTATATATGTGTGTGTGTGTGTGGCTGTTTATAATTCATTATAAACAGATCCTCTCTATTGAGTATCATATATATGATTTTCCATTGTTGAACCTTATTATCCCCTACCCTCCCTATCATTTAGGCACAGTACTTTGCAGATACTAATTCACTGTTTTCATGCAGCAGATTGATTTTGTCCACTATGTGACAAACCTGTGCTAGACAGCTGCGGCTCATGTAATAGACAAAGTACAAGTCTTCCAGCTTATAGTTCATTTGGGGAAGCAGACATCACTGAAATATGTATTCCTTTTAAATCATAAGATTAAAAGGGAAATAGTGTTTTTTTCAGGGTTCTCAGTTGCAAGCAACAGAAATTGAACCTGGCTGCTTGAAACAGAAATAAAATTTACTGAAAAGACATGTGTTAGTTTATAGATTTGTCAGGAGTGTTGGGAAACCAAGCTGAGAAAATGGATAAGGGTGGATGCATAGCTGGGTCACACCCAAAATTAAGCTACAAAACTAGTCAAGTATGGACGCTACCAACTACTCCACTAATCACCAGGATCAATGACTTGTACTCCTTACATTGCCAGAATGGGATCAAGGATTCTACCATCAACAACAATCCTGTTGATGTCTCTGTGATTTCTCAAAACTGGGTGTCAGCACAGCCATTGTCACCATACTGGGGATAAATTCTCTTCTGTCCATGCTTCTTTCAGTCACGAGCTTCTCATTTGAGCTTGGAAGCAGGTGCATCTAATTTTCCGTGCATCTGTGTTCTAGCTAAAAGACAGGCGGGAACAAGTATCTACTTTTAGCCCTCCATAATGGGAGGTGGGCTCTATCCTTCACTATAACTTATACTTTGGGAAATTGACCAAATAAGGAATCGGTCCATCTTCAGGACAGCCAAAAAGACTTTGACAAATGTTTTCTTTCTATATGGAATGTATGTGAATGAATAACAGGGTCTTCACCTAATGTGGAAAGTTGGGGAAAATTTTGAAGAGTAAGCTACTTAAGCAGAGACCCAAAGGGTGAATAAAAGCTAGCCTGACTGAAGGGTGGAGGAGGAAGGGGTGTCATAAACAAAGGGGAGAACAGACATGAAAACTGGTATTTAAGAAGGAGCTTGGTGATAAGAACTGAGTGAAGTCCATGTACCTTGAAATGAAGCCAGGGAGTTAGGTGAAGGTTTGGTTCGTCAGGGCCTTCTAGGTCACACTTAAGACTATGAACTTTATCCTAAGAACCTCATAAGGACAATGCAAGGTTAGAGGAGAGCGAACTTATAAAGCACAAGTTTTACAGAGATAACTTGGGGCTCAGAGATAAATTGGCACTCGAATATTGAAACCATCCAACAGTGAATGGGAAAGCAGTGCGGTGAGGGCTTCCTTATCTTCAACAAATCATTTAACTTCCCTGAGGCTCATTTCTCACCCATAAAATGGGTTTATTTTCCTGTATTTGTTTCCTGTATTTATCTACCTTTGGGTTATTGTAAAGTGAAATGAAACAGAAGATGTAATTTTTTATTGTAAAATGCTCTCAGATATGATGGTGTGATAAATATTTAGTGAGTGCTCAATTATTTTGCTAAGCATGGCAAAAGGTATACAAGTTTATGAAACTTATGGAGAAATATTCTAGTTTCAATTTCACAAAATGTCATTTATTCTCATGAGTCCTTGGTCTTTATATTTTTAACTACACTTCTATAGGGAGGCAGTATTATTCTGTAGATTGACACCTATCTGGAGAGCATTTATTGCTTTCCATGCTTTGTGCACCTAACACAAAGTAGGCACCTAATGAACGTTTAACATCATTAGTAATAATACATGAGTCATGAAATTATTCCTGAAATATACATGATTTTGTTCTTTATTTTTGGTACTTATTTAAATGTATCCAATAGAAAATGACTTTCAACCCATATAATAGAAAAATGGGTTGATGTTTACAAAGGCAAGAGAGAGCAGGTGTTACAATTATTTTTATAGGGAAAAAACCCAAACACATTTCATCTGACCAATTTTACATTGAGCCCCTCATTACACCAGAAGAGAGAAAAAAATCTTTCCCCAGGGAATTTGTACTAGTAATTATTCTTCAAACCTTAGACATAATCAGATCTGACCTCACTAGAAGATTATCCAAGGATAGATATAGCCTATTAAGCTAATTTTCCTCTAATTATCTCACATATGAAGGCATAGACTTTCAAGAAATCATAGCAGAAATCAGTGACTTGTGATTTTTAAGGAGACAAATGAAGATACATTTTTTGAAGTGAGGAAAATAATTTACAGAAAAGTTAGGTAAAGTAAATACTTGGCATGAGTTACACTACCTATTACGCCCTACCCATGGCAAACATAGTAATAAATCATAGCATTCTTTTCCTCAGAGAAGTTGGCACTTTTGGAAAAAAAGAAATCTTTTATCCTTGTTCTAGGTGTTCAAAATTGTCCTTCTTGTAGAAGGATGAGATATTCTAGAAGATGGGAAGCTGAAGATCTTCCTGCTTTAAAAAAAAAAAAATCCTTGAACTTTGCATCTAATAAAGGCTATTAATCTGTGTTGATGATCTCATCTATTACATTCTCAGAATCTCTTGGAGGATCCAGACAGGGTCACCTTTTTGCAGCCCTGGATTGAAACCCCCAATTCTGCTCTCCTCCACTCGCTATGCTCTTCCCTGTCCATTGGGCCACCAAAGATTGCGTGACCTAAATAGGATGTGAAAACATGCTTTACATGTCATTGCTAAGTCCCACTACAAACTGGAGCTGTACACATTTGGTTAATGTTTTGATTCTGTGAATGGATTTTAACACTATCCTGAATGAAACTTGCTATAAGTTGCATTTTCTAAGAATTTATATTAAAATATATTTTTTCCAAATTTATATCAAAATGTATTTAAATGATTCTCCTAAGACTTTCTTTTATTTCCAACTGGGCATTGCCCTCAGAAATCAGGGAGTAGTACATGAAAAGAGCCTAGGATAGCTAGAATGCTTACTTTAGACCACAGTAGACGCATTTATTTACCCTTCTTGTGTAAACCTTCCTTGTAGCCTTTATATATATCGTCTTTAGCTGTCTTTGGGGTTTTCCAAACTGGTTTACAGTCAGTATAATCATTAGGAAGCAGACTTCTTTTTAATTAAACATATTTCATTGCAATAATTAGTCTGCTGTATACTTATTAAATGGAATTATCTATCATTTTCTTCTAAACACTGAATTTGTTTCACAGCCTTATACTGTCTCATGGATCCTCCCACGCAGAGTACTTATTAACTTTCTCGATTCAAATGCATCCTTGCTTGAACATTAATGAGCTCAGCCCTTTCTTTCTTTCTTTCTTTCTTTCTTTCTTTCTTTCTTTCTTTCTTCCTTTCTTTCTTTCTTTCACCAATATTATCCAAAAAAGCAGTTTCACCCATTCCTTTTGGTTTGTAGGACAGTTTAGTTCTGGGATTTTATAGAAACAGGTTTTTCAAGTATTGTTTCTAATATCAAGATACCAAATGTATACAGTTGAGAATATATGTACATGTATGTATATTTTTAATTATACACAGGTGGTGATTTATTAGCTGTTAGTGAAAACAGTTGAAAAATCAATTTCTATAAATTCCTAGAGTTAAATTCTATATATAAGTTGAATGTCTCTATATAATCAGTTACATAGTTTATGTAATATATATATATATATATATATATATGATATCTGCTACTTATAATGCATCCTATATATATATCACATAGTATCGATATTATATATGATATGTATGATATATACCATCTATATGTACTGGAATGGCAACTATATAGTGCCTGTCTCTCTATATCTTCTGTTATGGCAGTCTATTATGATAGTTAACCAGATATTAAGTCAAAAAATTAGTATGGATTCAAATCTTACAGTACTCATCAGGTGTATGACTTTGGGAAAATAATTTTCCCTCTTTGTGCCTCTTTCCCTGTGAAGTAGGAATAATAATAGCACCTCCCTCCTGGGGCGCCTGGGTGGCGCAGTCGGTTAAGCGTCCGACTTCAGCCAGGTCACGATCTCGCGGTCCGTGAGTTCGAGCCCCGCGTCGGGCTCTGGGCTGATGGCTCAGAGCCTGGAGCCTGTTTCCGATTCTGTGTCTCCCTCTCTCTCTGCCCCTCCCCCGTTCATGCTCTGTCTCTCTCTGTCCCAAAAATAAATAAACGTTGAAAAAAAATAGCACCTCCCTCCTAAAGTCAGAATGAGTGTGAGTTAATGTTCAATCAGGGAGTAGAAACCTTGCGAGAGCATGGAATAAACAATAGGAGTATAAACATGTAGGAGTCCCAACTTCCACAACAGTGGGAGGAATCTAGAGAAATAAAGGTCTGAAAAGATTGGGGGAAATTCACCAACCATCAGCCCTGGCACGGGTAAATGAATAAGGAGTTTCTTAGAAGCTACAGACATCAAGCTGCCTTAGAAGTTCCAGCTTAGCTAAAACTTGATTGGTACAAAACCGCACACTGTGCAGTAAATGTGTCAAGTCTTAGAACGGCACTTACGCATCAGACACATTCATAAAGTGATCACTCTTTCATATTGCTGTTATTTTTGCTGTTGTCATCGTTTCAACAGGTTTGCCAAATGGAAGCTAGGACTAAGAGGTCATGGGTTTTGATGACCAGTCGTGAGTAAGAGGAGAGGTACCATGGAATTGAACTGGTAAAAAAAAGAGTTTCTTTACTGAAACAAAAGTCAACTTTGCCTTGCGGGTATAAAAGAGAGCTCTCTGGGGGCTGTAAATAGTTTCTCCAGCCAGAGGCCGAGGCCCGCAGGGCAGGCCAACGAATGGTGTGATAACAGTGGACTCTTGTGTGGGTGCCGATACCTTTGGTCTGTTGTGGTGATGGCTGTTGTAATGATTGCTGGATACTTGAACGTCACTTTGTGCCTTTTAATCCTTCCAATGCAGACAGGAGTATTGGCAAATGGGCTGCAAAGAGGCTATACAGAACTGTTTAAAATTTTTTTTTATTTTATTAAAATTTTTATTTATTTTTGAGAGAGAGACAGAGTGCAAATGGGGGAGGGGCAGAGAGAGAGGGAGACACTGAATGTGAGGCAGGCTCGAGGCTCTGAACTGTCAGCACAGAGCCCATCACAGGGATCGAACTCACAGACTGTGAGATTATGAGCTGAGCCATCCCAGCGCCCCTATACAGCACAGTTTTAGAAACATCACCCTCAGTATGGTGATCCTGGGCAGCCGTGGAAGAGAACTGACCTAACAATCTGTTTTCAAAACAAGCAAACAAACAAACAAACAAAAAAACCAATCTGTTTTCAGAGCCCAGCTGTGCCCCTCACTGCCCACATCCCTGCAGGAGAACTCAGTGTCTATTGTCCTTCTCATGGTAACAGGACCTAACTTTGTTTTGGGGAAACGGTTTCTCCTACTTGTTCCAGAGCTCTTTTTTTCCTCTTCTTCCAATAACTTTGTGAGATCGTGATGGGCTGTCCCTTATTTATTCCACCTCACTGATTACAGTATGCCTGATGTAAGTGGGACAGGACTTTTACAGAGAGAGAGTTATTTTTCCAGATCACATTTACCTTTCCTGGAGAATGATGTCCCATCCCGATTGTCCTTGTCAGTGACCATAGCCCCGCAGTTTTGTTGTTGTTTGTAATTCTAAAATGTCTGTCCTCTTCCCTTCTTTGGGCTGGTATTCCCTGATTTTCTTCATGATGCATATTTGCTTGACTGCATGTTTCTGAATGTATGTTCATTTCCCCTTTATGCTATGCATTTAAAAATGCTGTCTGTGGACATGTAAAACTTCTGAACTTATCAAATTTCATAGTTTGTATTATATCCTTCTTTCTCTTGGATACCTGAGAAGCCTACAGTTCTCTCTAAAGCAGAGATCGCACACGGGTTCATGATCAGCCATAACTGGCTCATGGACAGATCTGTCATGAAATACCAAAACTTAAAAAAAATAAATTACCAATGTTTAAAAATCATGAGATTTTATTTACAAGTTCAGATTCAGCTCCTCTTTTTTTTTTTTTTTTTCAACGTTTATTTATTTTTGGGACAGAGAGAGACAGAGCATGAACGGGCGAGGGGCAGAGAGAGAGGGACACACAGAATCAGAAACAGGCTCCAGGCTCTGAGCCATCAGCCCAGAGCCTGACGCGGGGCTCGAACTCACGGACCGCGAGATCGTGACCTGGCTGAAGTCGGACGCTCAACCGACTGCGCCACCCAGGCGCCCCCAGATTCAGCTCCTCTTAAAAAAAAAAAAAAGTCTCTTGATATGGGAACACTGAGACCACTTTATGGACGTGAGGAATGGTCTGGGCGTTAAGTGATGCCCGCTCCCTTCAGTATGGTGCTGGGCCCTTCTACCATCATAGGCCCCACCCCATTTTATGATGCCTATTTCTTTAAAGAAAGGCAACAGCACTTCATGGTTTGGAGCATGCTCAGACTGCTGGCTGCAAACCCCAGCTCTACCAGCTTCCTAACTATGTGTCCTTGGTGAGTTCCTTTGCTTTCATGTGCCTCAGTGTTCTTCCTGTCATATGGGATTGAGAATACTTACTTCATGGGGCTACTGTTTTTAAAAAACATTTTTTTAAGTTTTTATTTATTTTTGAGAGAAAGAGAGAGCATGAGTGGGGACTGGGCAGAGAGAGAGGGAGACACAGAATCCAAAGCAGGCTCCAGGCTCCGAGCTGTCAGCACAGACCCTGACGCACGGCTCGAATCCACGAACTGTGAGATCATGACCTGAGCCAAAGTTGGATGTTCAACAGACTGAGCCACCCAGACACCCCTATATTTTTTAATATAATAGCTTTATTAAGATATAATTTATATATCATACAATGCAATGGTTTTTATTGTGTTCAAAGAATTATCCAACTATGACCTCAGTGACTTTTAGACCATTTTTATCACCCCAAAAAGAAATTCCATGCCAATTAGCAATCATTCCCCATTTTCCCTCAAGTCTGCCTTCCCAGCCCTAGACAATCTCAAATGCATTTTCTGTCTCTATAGATTTACCTCTTTGGGACATGCCATATGAATGGAATCATACGATATGGCCTTTGTGACTATGTTTATTTAGCATAGTATTTTCAAGGTTCAATCATGTGGTAGCTGATATTATATCAGTACTTTGTTTATATGACTGAATATTATTCCAATGAATGGTTATACCACATTTTTGTTTGTACATTCTTCAGTTGATACACATTTGAGTTGTTTCCACTTTTGTCCTATTATGGATAATGTTCCTATGAACATTTGTATATAGCTTTTTATGTGATTCATATTTTTTAAATTCTCTTGTGTATACATCTGCTGTTAATCTCATTCAGTGCATTTTTCATTTACATTTTTCTCATCTCTAGAAATTCCACTTAGTTTGTAATATATTTTCCACTTCTCTCCTTTTATGTTGATGCTTTTTCCTTAAAAGTTTGAGCATGCGTACAATAGCTGTTATGCTCGTATCGGCCAATTCCATCATCTCTTTCATTTCAATGTTTGTTTCTGTTGACCAACTCCTGCTATGGGTCACATTTTCCTGCATCTTGACGTGGATAGTAATTTTTGATTGGATAGTGGATATTTTGAAAGTTACAGTGTTGACTATCTGGGTTTTGTTGTTCTCCTTTAAGTAGTGTTGGACTTTTTTGTGGTAGGTAATTTTGTTAATTGTGGACCAATTGGATGCTTTTAAGGCTTATTCTTAAGCCTTGTTAGAGTGGGTCTAGAGTAGCTTTTACTAGTAGTCTTATTACTAAAGTGTGGCCCTTCTGGAGTCTTTCCCAAATGTTCTAGTCATTATTAAGGTGTGGTCCCTAGACTAGCAATATCAGCATCACCTTATTAATAATGCAAACTCTTAGGCCACTCTAGACCTACTGAATCAGAAACTCTGGGGTTGGGGCCCAGCTATCTGTGTTTTAACACGTTCTCCAGGTACTTATGATATATGCTAAAGTCTGAGAAGTCTACTAGAGCAATCCTTCTGAAACTTTCATTTGCAGATGAATCACCTGGGGATTTTGTTAAGATGCATTTTCTGATCCAGTAGTCTGGATAATGCCTGAGGTTCTAAAATTTGGACAAGCTCCTAGGTGCTGATACTGCTGCTGAGTCTCCCACCTCACTTTGAGTACTAAAAACCTAGAAAGCTTACTTTCTAAGTAAGTCTAAGGAGTCAATGACATATTAGTTTTTAAGTAAATTCATAATAATTAGCAGCCCCATTCTGGAATTTCTGTATTGAGGCTCCTTCTTACTGGATATACCACTCACAAAAACCAAACATATGTTAGTTGGAAACAGTATCGGAATTTATCTTAATTTCTAAATCTGAGTCAAGTATGAGAAGCCCATTATATTTAGTAATATGAATCTAATGTCACCTGTTGGAAATGTGCACCACATGCTGGACACTGCCTAATTTTTAAAATCCTTGAAATAACTCTAGGAGGTCACTATCATTGTTTTCACCTTTTTATATTTCCTATTTTAATCTCTCCAATTGAAACATAGTTTAAATTACTTGTTTGATGTCATCCAGTAGCCGTTGACAAAACCTTTCCTTAAATCCAGGTCTGTCGAATTCAAGTGCCAACACTGTAGTGTTGTTTTGCTTTAGTATTTTAGTATTTTAGTATTTTAGTATTTTAGTATTTAGTATTTAGTATTTAGTATTTTAGCTTGAATACAGTCTTAAGAAGAAGAAGAACAACAACAACAACAAACAAACTTACTATGTATTGGGTCACCATGATTACTATACCAAATCTGAGTTAAACATGAGTTCCAAGTCAATGCCACTGGCATAATGCCTACACTGCTGTGGGCTCATATAATCACTTTTAAACAAGAGCCTCTATACAGGTATTCCATTGCTTTAAAAAGTCATGTGCTAACACAGACATTGTGTGATTTTCTTTTTATTAACTAGCAAAACAATAGTTTTATTTTACTTAGAGAAAAGAGGTTAATCTTGGCAGATAAAGGGAAGACTTTGAAAAGATTGGCAAAACCCAGAACTTTATATACTGTGGCTAATGCTGTATCACCTGTTACAAAGTCAGGGCACCTTGACTTTGAAATGGTGGCTCAGTGAGGGTTGCAGGGAGGGAAGATGAATATGCTCAATGGTTCTCTCTCTCTCTCTTTCTCTCTCTCTCTCTTTCTTATTTGAAACACAGGCAAGAGAACTCTGTTCTCTGTAGTAATTACCTTATAGCCTGAAGCATGAGATTTGATCATGAATATCTTACCTTGGATCAGGAAACACATTATTATCAGTTTAAAAGTTATTCATATTTAAAAGGAATAGCAAACCAGCACAATGCCCACAGTTTTGGTCGTTACATACTGAATTTTACAAGTTGGGTAACTGCCACTGGAAAGACTCTCTCCCTTTATAAAAATTATTCAAATGTTGTTTTCTGTGTAGTTAAGAGTCTTTCTTAAATCTGATGCTCTTTAGTATGAATGGTCCTAGGTGAGAGATATCCTAAATAGATCATCTCCTCAGGGCTTTTTTTTTTTTTTAAGGATATTATTCTCCCCATGGGGCACCTGGGTGGCTCAGTCAATTAAGCTGCCAACTCTTGATTTTGGCTCAGGTCATGATCTCACAGCTTGTGAGTTCGAGCCCTGGGTCAGGCTCTGCGCTGACAGTGTGGAGCCCACTTGGGATTCTCTCTCTCCCTCTTTCTCTTCCCCTCTCCTCCTCATGCTTGCTCTTTCTTTCTCAAAATAAATAAATAAAATTAAATACATGTATTTAACAAACTTTAGTTTACAAACTCTACAAACTTTAGTCATGTTCCTACCTAAGGGTAAAAGGCAGGCTAAATGATCATTCAGAGATTTTTTTTTAATGTTTATTTATTTTTGAGAGAGAGAGACAGAGACAGAGACAGAGAATCTGAAGCAGGCTCTTCACTATCAGAGCAAAAGCCTGACATGGAGCTCGAGCCCATGAACTGTGAGATCGTGACTGGCGCTGAAGTTGATGCTCAACCCACTGAGCCACCCATGCGCCCCTCTCTATATTCTAAGACCAAATTACTCATAAGCCTGATTTCACTGTCTATATTCAGTTTGTGAGAAATAGCTGGGTCTAATTGGCTCCTAAGTCTTTAATCAAAATGGAAAGCATTGGTATCTCATCACAAAGCTCTCCATGGCTTCACTTGGAAAAATAAAGCAACATGTTTTTAAATGATCAGTGGGAGGAGGTAGAGGAAACAGAGCAGTTCACAAAGATCTCCCTCAACGAAGGGTCTGATAAAAAGGACTGACAGGCTTTGGATCAGAGGTTCTATAGGTGCTTAGAAACTGGGTCCTGTCCAGGCAGTGCTGGGAGATAGAGGTTTTAAGGGACAGAATGGAGCTGACACTGGAGCGTGAGTGGCTCAGAGCTGGGCACAAACCAAAGAGGAAATGGGTATCCTCGTGTCAGCAATCAAGAACTAGGAGGTTATCGACACTCAAGGGGAAAGTAACATGAAGACTCCAGAGTCTGAATGGGCAGGTAGTTACAAACAGACAGTGCCACAGGGAAGGGAAAGCAGGGAGCCAGAAACTTGGGAGGCTGCGTGAGTACCGGCACCAGTAACAAAAGACCTCAATAAAAGGACCAAGCCCTGTTTATGATGTAGTTGGAAAGGCATGAGCCCAAAGAATCTGTCCTCATATCCCTCCCTGACCACACCCTGTGGCCCTGAACTTCTAGCCCAGTGCCCCAGTGCCTGGCACAGAAAAAGGAGAAATAAATCACCATGAAACCCAATTTCCCAAGTGCAGAATAGAGATTTTACTTGCCTCACTGGGTTGCTATCAGAAAAAAAAAAAAAAAAGGAATGTGGTAAAGGTATCAGGAAATACCTAACATGCCTTGAACAGGTACTCCACAAATACCGGTTCCTTTTCCTTCTTGTCAGTGACGATCTTCCACATTTACCTTCAGTTGAGGCAGGAGACAAAGAATGATAATAAGGAAAGGTCAGTGGTTCATGTAACTTGAAAGGGAGGTGAGAGGCCATAGAAAAAGATTCCTACTGACACATGGTTGGGAACCTGCCGGCAGGATGTGGTGTATTTAAATTGTTGGTAGCTTTTAGAAGCAACTTCCAGCTGGCTGCAAATTCTTATTAGGACACAATTGTGTGATGTTTTCTATTTTGAACTCAAATAAACTAATGCTTTAAAATAGCCTGGTTAGTTTCTGTGCGTGATCTCTTGACCTTATTTCCATTGTCAGTGAAGTGTCTCTTGGGAGGGCGTGGTGGTCTTGTGGGCAGTATGTATCCACATGTAATGGCAGGTAAGGAGAGAGAGAGGGATTGTCTTGAAGCTGTGTTTGCAAAGTGAGTGTAATGTTTTTCCTTCCATAATGTATTATTTGAAGTGGGTTGTTAGGTGTGTGTGGTGGGGTGGGGGAGGCTTGGTGAAGAGAACTTTCCACTACAAAGAGATGATCTAAAACTAAATTCTGATTATGTCGTTCCCTTGGTTATAACCCTCAGCGATCCCGTGGCCTCTCCTCCCCAAACCAGTGCCCCAAGGATAGAATCCCAACTCCTCAAGACAACAGGCAAACCTTGTGATTTATCCTTAGCATTCTGTGTGGCCTCACTGGTCAGTCTTCACCCCTTCACAACAGCCTGAAGCCAGACTAAACTATTTTAGGTTCCAGTAGCATCCCTTGTTCTCTCTGAATCCTTGTAACTGATATTCACTCTACCTGCAATCTTTTTTCTCCTTCTACCCTGTTTATCTTTAAACTCCTGCTTCTGCTTTACATCCTGATTTAGAAGTCGCTTCTTCCAGGAAGTCTCCCTGAATCTCCTAACACCAGGCCAATGTCCTTCTCACCTGTGCGTCCGTAGTACCTGGTGCCTATTTCTATTGCAGCAAAAAAAAAAAAAAAAAAAAAAAAAAAAAAAAAATCACACCATGTACTAGTTATCTACATACTAATCTTTTTTTCCTCCTACAAAACGGTGAATACTTAAGGGATAAGACCTGTCCAGTTAATCCTGTATACCGAACACCTGAAAGATAGTAAATATTCAATGAATATTTGTTAAATTAAGAGTGAACTGACTGTGTCTAACCTCTATATTTCTAGAACTGAAATGAATACCTGGTGCATAGCAGTGTGCAATGAAGTTATGAGGAATAAAAAGATGAGGGAATGAATAAATGGATGATATAGTTGTGAAAGAAATGTGAATACACTATGAAGTTATTATTTGGATCTCAGGATAAGTCTTTGTTTCAGTCTCTGCCTGTACAAGCTTCACCCTAATTCCCAAATGATGCCTGCCCCCTCATGCTCAGCTTCCAGGCTTATACCCAGGCTGAGTTATGGTGTCTGTCATGTGTTGGGGTCATCACCTTCTGCCTTGGTCTTGGTTTCCAGATACACTGTGACTTCCTGTTGTGACTTCCTGTAATGGCTCGTGTCCAGCGTTGGTCACCAGTGGACACCCTGGAGCTCCTGACATTAGATACTTGCTCTCACATTCTCAGGCTGTTTTCCCACAGGCTTCCCTACATGGTGTGTGGTCCCATGCAGCTATATGGGAGGTGAAAGCAAAATCTCAGTGAGTTTTGAATAGAAGAATGTACTGAGCCTGAAAAACACCAGTACTCTGAAATCCTGGTTTTCTATGTAGGAACCTCAATCCTTGGCCACTGAACTTCACCCATAATGGATTTGAGTTTGCCATAATTCCTTGGGCTTTGTTTTGAACTGCTGACACCCTTCATGGTCATTGTTTTCCTCCGGACTCTATTATATGTTGGCCCAGTTTCAAGTTATCTCTTAATTTTATTCCTTTATTATGTTATATCCCATGATTTGGACAATAGGATGTATTTATATTGGCTCTATTCCAAAAAAAAACCATATTATCGTTTGTTGACATCATATTAAAATTTCAGGATCGAGCTTTGAGGGGAAAACAATCCTATGAGAGTTGAATCTTGAAACACCATGTGACAAAATGATTGCTCAGTCTCATGGTGGCATCTTTCACTCCTCCCCCACCATCACTACACTCCGTGTGGAAAAAGTATCTGGTAAGACAGTCTTTAAGGTTTCTCAGCATACCATGTTCTCCTGTCCCTGGCCTTCACACTACCTGTACTGCCTGCCTCAGCAGTACCCTTCTTTACTCTTCGTTCGGGTGATTTGGTTTAGGGTGTTATATTCTCCCAAATCTTTTCACTGAGCACCCAAGACTGAATCTTCATTTGCCCTGTAGTAACAGCCTATTATCTGCTTTTTCTGCAATTGATTAGCTTTCGACCCCTGGATAATAGGATGAATATTGGCCCCTAGTGGCGTGGTCCTAAAGCCTAGAACCTATGAACAATACCTTATATGGCAAAAGAGATTTTGCAGACGTTATTAAGAATTTTGAGGTGGGTTATCCGGGTGGGTCTTATATGCAATCTCAAGCACCCTTATAAGAGAGAAGCAGAGGCAGACTGGACACACAGAAGAGGAGGGCATGTGACAACTGAAGCAAGATGCTGTCACGGGCTTTGAAGATGGAGGAAGAAGATTCCATGAGCCAAGGAATACTAAGGACTCAATATGTTGAAGCTGGAGAAGGCAAGGAAATAAATTCCTCCCAGAGTCTCCAGAGGTAGTTCAATCCTGCCTATACCTTGATTTTGCCCCATGGAACCAATTTTGGGTTCCTGATTTCCAGAACAATAAGAGAATAAAGGAATGTGTTATTTTAATCCACCAAATTTGTGGTAATTTGTTGCAGTAGCTTTAGGGAAGCTAATATCCCTCCAAACTATTATGACCCACTCGTTTGGTTTCTCTGAGGAGAGCTTTTTCTTGCCCTACCTTTACCCCTTTGAGTGTGGTTCATGGGTAGATGCTATTTTCTGCCATAACATCCTTTGTTTCTTTCCCCTTGGCACATTGTTTGTGTGCCTCACTACCTGAAGCATCAGTTTTGTGAGCACAGGGCCCACATTTGTCTGGTTAATCATGGCATCCTTAACCCTTCATCTCAGGTATTTTACATTTGATTGTATGAAATTACTTTTAACCTTAAAAATATAAAACTGCCTGTTACTTTACCAGCCAAAATGGGTTGATTCAGGAATAGCAGAGAATTGGGTCCAGGACAAGCAAGTTATAGGCCAGTCCACAGAACAGAGAGGAATGCTCTGTTATAGAGGAAAGGGGAGGTAGAAAGACTATTACAAACAAAAAAATCTCTGGGAGTAAACTGGACGCTTGAGCTATAGTGGACTTTTCATTGACTGAGTTGTGACTGTTATTGGCGGGGTGTTGCCAGGGGAGGAGAAAAGCCTTTCTTCCTCCTACTGGGATAGTAAAGTAGTGTCCGTGTGCAGGGTCCCTCTTTTCCTATTGGGTGTGCACTTGATAAGGAGTGATAGGGTGTGAGAGCTCCCCCTGCTTGCCTCCCCACTTCATTCTAAACAAGATTTCCTTTTATTAATTTTCATATTACCCATGTTAGACCATTTGCAATTTCATATGATTCAGCTCAATAGGTTCACAATAAAGATGTATTGAATGCACACATCTAAGAAGGGTATTTTAAGTGACAGGGGCTGGTCCTGGACACCATCCCCACCTCTTGAAGTTTCCCGATCAGAGAAGCTGGGAAGACCACATAAGTGAGGGAGTCGTGCGGCTGGAAGCCTCTTTTCCTGTAAATCCTGCTCCAAAATACAATAGTTACACCCAATTACTAAATGTTAGCAAATCCAGAATTATAAGACAAAGAACGGGAGTCTGGATCTCATCATGTTAAGTGTTTTGCAAGCATTAGCTCACTAACCCTGGCAGCAGCCCTAACGTAGATGCCATTTGATTCTCAGTTTACAGACAAGGAAATCGAGACACAGAGAGTTTAAGTAGCTTGTCCAGGGACGTGTTTCTTGCTAGTGGCAGCGCTGGGATTCAAGTTCAAAGGGACTCCAAACCCCACCCTCCATTGCCTCCTGTTAGAGGCATTAACACAACAAGTAACATATGAGAAATTTGTGTGTGTCTGCCCATCCTGGCAGGGTGGATGTCGCTGTGATTCGGCACGCTAGGGAGGGACTCATGAAAGTGTACACGAGCACAGTGAGCCCCACTATTTGGGAAAAGGAGACAGTTCTGCTGATAACGCTTCCTCCGTAATGTAGTAAGTCATGTTTTCTGCCGCATGGGTGCTAATATTTTTGCTAGAAAGCTTACATTTTACAAGACCTGGAAGTTTAAACAGTTCAGAAAGGTCACAGGAAACAAAAGACAAAGAGAGTGGGTCTGTGTGAAAATAAAATAATTGTATACAAAGCTTCTTTGGAGTGCTACTATATTATTAAGATAAAACTAACACATTTATGCTGTTATCGTATGGTCATAAAGAAGGTGGGTTGTTTTGTTTTGTTTTGAGGATAATTTTCCTTGATAGGCTATTTCCCCCCAGATTTATTAAGGTATAATTGACAAATCAAATTGTATCTATTTAAGGTACACAATAGGATGATTAGATACATGTATGTATTGTGAAATGATTACCATAGCCCCATTAATTAACACATCCATCACCTCACATAGCTAGCTACCTTTGTGTGTGTGTGTGTGTGTGTGTGGTAAGAATACTTAGGATTTACTCTCTTAGCAAATGTCAATTGTAAAATACGGTATTATTAACTATAGCTATCATGCTCTGCATTAAACAACCAGAACTTTCTCATCTTATAACTAGAAGTTTGTACCCTTTGACATCTCTCCATTCTCTACAACCTCCCAGTGCCTGGACCCTCTGTTTCTATGTTTTTGACTTTTTAGATTCTGCAAGTAAGCGATGCCATGCAGTATTTGTCTATCTCTGTCTGACTTATCATAGATAAGTCTTTACCTTTTTTACATTGCAATTTTCTGAGTTCTATCATTTTGCAAACTCCAACAAGGTTTAGCGAAAATAACCCAAGGTGGGTTTTTGAATAACAGCAATGGTGGATTTATCACTGCCCCACTTGCAACTTGAATGCACTAATTGAGAACCCATGGTTTTTGTTATAATAGAGGCTATAGTAGAGGTAGAGTCTTCTGAGACTAAATGCATGACGCTGGCGCATTTCTCATTATAAACATGTAGAGATCTAAATGTCCAAGTTTTTTTTATTCTGGGTATTTAGTTGAGCTTCCAAACATCAAGAGCCACATTCACACGGCAAATGAAAGATGTCAAAGGTAAGGGATATCCGCTGTATCTTATTTCGTACAAGTGTGCCTTACCACAGAGTAATGTCCTTTTTATTAACTGGTGTTGAGACTCAACACTGCAATGCCCACTTGCAATCTCCTTCCTTATCACTTTGGAAATGAGACAGATGGTGAGGGGCACTCAGGACCCACATTTGCTACATGCATCACACTGTCCAAGTTAAATGGAGCTTTTGATTCAATTTTGTCGAGTGCAGTATTTGTTGAAAGCCAGCTATTTCTAAGATGCCTTGATAGTCACAGCTGTTGATTGATGGCTGTTATTCAACCTCATTTTCTGGAGTGCATCCAGAGTAGAAAGGATGACCTGAGAACACTTATTTATACCTGGAGGTTGGGATCGTGAGTGGAGTTTCGTCAGAGGCGTGCTTCAGATGAGTGAGTTTTGTGAATACCTATTGTGCTATTCTGTGCCTTTCTCACAACACAACCCCAAATACTTAACTCAGTGGCCGTTCACTGCATATTCAGAGGCTGCCTAGCATGAGCCGAGTGCAGCGTGGAGTGGAGGAGATTTGTTGCAGAGCAGTTGAGTCTTCAAAGAATGTACATTCTAGAAGCATGATGAGAAAACAAAGTCAGCAGAAGGGCAGCTACAATACAGCAGAGCCTCAAGCAACTCAGCTTCCGGCCCTGGTTGTTTTCATTTGCTCCTCCTGACTCTGTTTCCCCTTTTCTCAACCCTGCTCTACACCAAGGAGGCCAGTCTGTAAGTACTGCTTGGGGGACACCATTTCCCTCTGGCTCCATGTTGTGCATGGGGACCACCAGAAGGAGACTGAAGAAGTGAACACGGTGAGGTCTAGACATGGGTCCCCAGCATCTTCCCTGGTCTCTTCTTTAGACCCTCTAGGCTGTAGCATTTGGCCTACAGGTACTAGACCTGATAGCACAGTTATCTTTGTGGATTCTTTTACCCTACCCACATCTTGTAAATGGTCCCCTTATTCATCAGTCCTTAAACTTCTCCCCGTATGTGATGTGTGTTTTCTGTATATTGCAGGCACCCAACTGTACAGTCCCTCCATTCCCACATGAAGTAGAACCTGCGGCTGACCTACAATAAACCTTTGTTGGCTTAAGTCTCTGAAGTGTGGAGGTTAATGTGCAGTGAGGCTGTGCTTAATATAGCCATCAACACAGCTGAACCGGTGTGTGAAGGTCTTAAACACCATCCAAATCTACAGGATTGGAGGAAACCATCCCAAGGGGTATGGCTTCCTCTAAAATACAGTAAGTTTGGCAAGGGAATGAACTATGTTAAGAGGCTTCACGCTTGAAGACCAATTGGACAATTGGTTACTGAACAAAGAATCTGCACCAGAGATGCCCATCACCAATAGTCTTTGAAGACTTAGGCGGTTGGGCACAATTAGACACTAGAAACTTAGGAGATGTTCCTTCTCTTGATCCCCCTTGGGGATCTACTGGATATGAAGAGGGGTGCTGGCCTGACAGTCTCCCTAGTATAAATAGATGAGTATCTGGAAAATATTTCTCATCTCCCTTTTCTATCATTTTCCTCCAGTGGAGAGTTGAAGCTTATTAGAATATAAAGCAGAATCAAACAGAGGAGTTATACTTTTGCCAGAAACCTGGCCTTAGTCACTTTAGTCCACACGGATATTTACATAAATGTACAAACTATTGAAGTAAAACCATCAGGCTTTGAATTACCTTAGGCATGAGTTCTTATTTATTTTGGGGGTTCATCCTTAGCAAGTAGCTCAGACCCTAACATAAAGAATAGATTCACAGACATTTATTTAATGAATGAGAAATTAATGAGTGAAAGAATAAGAGTACAAAAGTAAATGGTAGTAGCTTTGTATTATGGCACGCTGTTATTGTCTTTCAGAGTCGGCCATGCATTCTTTTAGATAGTGGCAAATATCAATCCTGTGGGAGTTTAATTCTTTTGTTTTAAAACTGCTGAAAGTTATACAGACTCACCTTTTGCATGCATGTATATTACATATTGTGTGTATGCATAAATATATACATACACACACACTCATATATAGTTTTTAAAAAGGCATGATTGCAAACTAATGAGATAGCTTTCTTTTTATTTTCCCTATTGACACAAATGTGCTACGGACGTAATTGAATTTCAAAGTGTAGCAATTCCACAAATGTTCTGAGCAATGCCAGGCTGGAAAAGTGAGTGTATAGTTTACCAAGGTGATTAGTGTGAAGGGTAACAACCTTTTGAATGTTTAGTTTCTGGCCTGTTTCTTGAATAAATGTTACCTTACAGTGCCTGGTACTTGGCAAACATTCAATACAAATTAGTTGAATGAAAGTATCATTTCCTTATAATTACACTTCAGTTTTCCCTCCCTCCCTCCCATCTTCTTTTCCTTCCTTCCTTCCTTCCTTCCTTCCTTCCTTCCTTCTTTCCTTCCTTCTCTCACTCTGGATCTCTTCCACAATTCATGGCACACTCTCACTGTTGGTCTATGGAAGATCCTATTTTTAAAAAATATCATTTGACCATTTTCCCATTTTTTTCTGATCCTCACTACTGTCCCCCACCCTTCCCCTGTCTGGCACCTTTTAAAATCTATTTGTATATATTTTTGGATGTATGTGTGTCTATAATAATGTAGAGTGTTGTTTGAGGAGGCATATTTTTTCCTATTTTTCACTCAATATTATGTTTTAACATTATATTTTCATGTTCCTGGATATGCCTCTAGCTCATTGCTTTTGACTTGCATGGTATGCCCTTGCTTCTAGTGATGGAGACCCAGGGTGCTTTTACCTCCATGCTACAGTTGATATCCTTGGCATGTTCCCTTATGGAACTATGGGTGACTTTTGTCTCTGGGGAGTGTACCGGCAAATGAGACTGCAAATTTAATTCCACTGTGTTATCAGATTTCTTTTCAAAAAAGCGACATTAGAATATGCCCTGTCAAATAGTGTGCAAGAGTCTGTGTTTCTTTTCTTCAGGTCCATAGTGTCGTTGGGTATTTTCCAACTTTCTCATTTTTACCACCGTGGCAGATACAAAGTGGTTGCCGTTATCATTCTAAGTTACATTACTCATACGGTCAGTGGGCTGGGGCATCTCTTCATATGCTTGTGGTTCATTTGGAAATTGCCTTCAGAATACTGCCTAATCCTGTTTTTGCCTCTTTTTATCTTGTTTGGTTCCATGCCTATTATCTTGTTGATTTGCTGGAGTTCCTTATACATTCTAATTTTTGTTCCTAACAATCTGGATCTATATTTATTCTTTTCTAAGTGATTCATTCCTGTGACCTGTTGTTATTTTCTAGACTATTTAGCTAGTTTGAGATAAATGGTGCTAATTAACAACACATTAGAAGAATTTTAATGATTCAAGGCCAAATATTCATCCTTCTTTTTTTTAATATATACATTTTTTGTACATTTTATTTATTCTTGATAGACAGAGAGAGACAGAACACAAGTGGGGGAGGGGCAGAGAGAGATGGAGACACAGAATCTGAAGCAGGTGACAGGCTCCGAGCTGTCAGCACAGAGCCCGACACGGGGCTCGAACTCACAAACTGCAAGATCATGACCTGAGCCGAAGCCGGACGCTTAACCGACTGAGCCACCCAGGTGCCCCTAATATTCATCCTTCTTAATACTTGTTCCCAATAAGCTTATTCTTTTTTTTATATTTTTTTTAAATTTTTTTTTTTCAACGTTTATTTATTTTTGGGACAGAGAGAGACAGAGCATGAACGGGGGAGGGGCAGAGAGAGAGGGAGACACAGAATCGGAAACAGGCTCCAGGCTCTGAGCCATCAGCCCAGAGCCCGACGCGGGGCTCGAACTCACGGACCGCGAGATCGTGACCTGGCTGAAGCCGGACGCTTAACCGACTGCGCCACCCAGGCGCCCCCCAATAAGCTTATTCTGTAGGTAACTTCTGCCATTGCCACAGATGTCTGTCTGATCTAGAGCTCACCGACTTCTGTTTTCTATTAAAGATCTCTTCAAGGCTACCAACAAACTTGGGAGTGGCCAGGAGGTGAATCTTTCAGTCATAAAGATTGAGGGCTAAAACACTAAATAAACCATAATATCTAAAGCAAATAATCACAGTGTGGTTTAAACTTAGATTATTCTGTCTGTTGACATGTGTTTTTTTCTTAGCACTGTATATTAAAAACCCCATTTTTTTCCCCAAAATAAGATTACATCTGAGGAGACTGGTAATATGCAAAGAAATTCCTTCCCAGAGTACTTCATCCTTATGTACCAGGTAGACTGAGAATTAAAGATTAACCTGATTGTAGCAATACACTGGGATCATCTTTACATAAAGAATGATGCGACTGCCTCGTGAAGGAGGTACCAGTGGAGCACGATTTCATACACTTCTTTCCTGTGTTTCTTCAACAACCAACAGAATGTTCTAAGTTCAGTACCCTTGCCTGCATACAGCAATGCTCTGGAAGAGCTGACTTACCAATTTAGTTAACATAGATAATATGTGAACCCAACAGTCAGTTTCTTAAACTAAACTTCCAGTCCCTTATCATCTGGCTTCTAATTCCGTCTTTGGGTTTTATGCTTTACAACCTTCCTACACATTCCAGACTGAACTGGACACTTCACAATTCCCTGAACTCTCCAACACATTCTCACTTTCATGCTCTTGACCCTCTTCTGGTCAAGAGCTGGTACCTCCTGCTGAAATCCTCCCCATCCTCGAGGCTCAAAAAGAGGCCATGCCTCCACGATGTCGTCACACACCTATCACTAGATGTGATCTCACTTTTCTGTTAAACACCATGGCATTTATTCATTTATTTATTTATTTATGAGAGAGTGAGCACACAAGTGGGGGGGGAGGAGAGAATCTCAAGCAGGCTCCACGCCTAGCATAGAGCCCAATGTGGGGCTCCATCTCATGACCCACCATGAGATTATGACCTGAGCCAAAGTCAGGAGTCACACACTTAACCAACTGAGCCACCCAGGTGTCCCCAAATACCATGGCATTTAAAACATGCATCTTATATGGCTCTTTTAAAATAATCTATTTCTGGGGCACCTGGGTGGCTCCGTCCATTTGGGCATCTGACTTTGGCTCAGGTCATGATCTCACAGCATGTGAGTTCAAGCCCCATGTCAGGCTCTGTGCTGACAGCTCAGAGAGTGGAGCCTGCTTAGGATTCTGTGTCTCCCTCTCTCTCTGCCCCTCCCCTGCACACACTCTGTCTCTCTCCCTCTCTCTCTCCTTCAAAAATAAATAAACATTAAAAAAATAAATAAAATAATCGATTTCCTGGAATTCTGCATACTGGGATATTTGAATTTGTTCACAGATGAGAATGTTAACTCTGCAGGACAAAGCTCAGGTCTTGTTGATGTCTATCCTAATGGTGCCTGGCATGGTGCTGCTTACAAACCGAGTGTTCAAGTAATAATTACTGAATATTAAATGAATGTGCAGGAGATCAATGAACTGTTAAAAATATGGCACAGAGGATGAGGAAGAAATTGTCTCATATTTGCAGTGGACCAAGGATGTGTGGCAGTAATATCTCTGAAGCCTGGGAAAAGCCAAGACAAGCCTTCTTGATTTACAGCCCTACTCCACCATTTGGAAGACTGTTGTTCTTGACCATGGGCTCAAACACTTTAATCCTTATTTTCTCATTTGTATAATAGCAATAGTAATATCACCCACCCAAAGTAATTTTGTTTAGGACTAAATAAGATCATTTATATGAAAGACTTTTCCTGAATGTCCATATACTCATTATCTGTTGGTTGGGGTAAGTATTGTTTTTGTTAGGATCTTCATGTGGGTACAGATTTTATTTAAAATTATGTTGGTTGTAGGTGGTATTTTGCCTGCCTAAATGACAGTCAGTGATGAGAAATATGTAACCAAAAAATATTAGAAGGTAAAATGAAAACTTAGTAAATGTAATTGGAGAAGTTTTTTGTTAAAACAGAATGTACCCAAGTTCAAGAATAAAATTACAAGATTCTTCTTATATCAGAGTCATTTCTTTGTATATTACTATTCAATTGAGCAATATTTTTTCATCCAAGAGCTCCTTTAATAACCAAATTGACTTTTTAGATTTGGTTGGAAATGTAGGCTTTGGAAATTAGGTAGAAAAAAACTTTCTAATTTCATCTCAATTTTCCAGGACATGCTCTTTCACAATTTTATTATAAATTAAATATAAGCTTGAACAAACATGAAATGTAGTGTCAAAGCAAATTAATTCTATTGGATATCAGTGCTCAGATCAGTGAGCACATTCCCAGATTGATTTCCCAGTTCTCTGATGAATGTGTAAGGGGAGTAGAAAAGAAAGAGAAAGACATGAGTTAACCTCCAGCTTGCAGTTTCAGCATAAGAGCATGGAGGAGTGAGATTCGTATTTTGAGCTTCAGAACCAGACAGATGGACTCACATCCTGTCTTGCTCAGTCATTCACTGCATGTGTCTTTCAGGCTTTCAGATGGTTCCTTCATTTACAATATGGGAGAGATGTTAGCTACATTATGAATCTGTTGTCTGAGTGGCTTGTGACTTATGCCAAGTGCTCACATCACAAAATTATCTTAATAATTAATGTAAAATTTTGAGCTCAAAAATGCACTAAAGTACATCCATGACACTGTGAATTTGAGGGGAGGGATGAATCTTTGCATGCCCCATGCCAACCACAAGGCCCGTACATAGTGGGTGAGTGTTAAATATAATCAGATGAAAAGAAAGACTTTAACCTCATTCTGTGAATACAGAGTAAATATCCTATAATTTTCATGCTCTGTATGTATAGACATCTCTTGTCAATTCTTCTTTGGGATGCAAGGGCATTTGGCAGGAACTCAAGATCCAGGAGTTCTCCAATAGCTGGTTAACACCTCCGTTGATTCAAGAATGCATTCTACCAAAGGGATACTCTAGGAAAAATCATTCTGTTTATTTTTTAAAGACTTTTCACCAAATCCCAATAGAGTCTTCTTATCGTATAATGCCGTGAGAAAGACTTTAGCAGGGACTATAGTCAGCGGGACAGCTGGTCTCCTTGGCCTCATTTTTCTAGGTCTACACCCTAATCTCAACTTTCCATCTTAATACCACGATGGTGAATAAAGTAGATCCCAAAGAAAAGAAAGTAGAGCAATTATTTATTTATACTTCTTGTACTAATAATAAAGTAACATGGCCTGAATTGTCCTTGGACTTGATCCCTGCACAGCAATAAATCTCTTGTGAGGGCTCATGTAAAGATGAGCCCTGAACACCAATCACTACTTTCTCATAATTTCCACCATCAATTGAATCTGCACCAGCTCCACTGCATTTTTTTCTTTTCCAATTGAATGTACACAGGTCTCTAGTTGCAGCTTAGCCCTTGCTAATTATGTCATCTTGAAGCAGCTATTTATTATCACTGAGTATTAATTTGTTTATATGGGAAAGGAGTTATCTCACTTCAGGGCTGTTCGAGGGAGAAAATAAAAGATTGTAGAAGAAATTTCTGGAAATTGGCTGGTACTCAAGAAGTATTAATTCTCCAACAAACCTTTTTTTTTCAGATTCATTTGCTTTTCCTATTCATTAGTCACCTTGACTTTAAGAAAGATTGCACATAAACAAAAGGCAGAGATTAATAGGGAAAATAGGAAAACCAAAAGAGCAAAAGATAATATGCCAACTGGGTATTTACCCCAATAAACAGTCATTGCCTTGTCCAGTCATTCACCCCTCCTCCTTCTGGAAGTTGTTTCTCTGCACTCTCTCCTTTTGGGAAATGATATTTCTCCCACTGAAGCCATCTGTTTTGAACGGGAGCTGTCACTTGTTGTATATCCCAGCAACACTTAATGATCTGAGGTGAGTAAATAAATCCAGAGTAACACCACTTACTGCCTGACCTTAGCTGCTTGGTCTGGGAATGAACCCTTCCGTCAAACTGGACAAAGTACACATCTTCTCCCTGGTTTTTAATTTGAGAAAAAGAGACAGCAGAAGCCAGCCATTTTCTGGTGATGACTCTGGAAGACTGAAGACGGAGGTGCTGCCAGATTCTGTGTTTCCTGCTGGTGGGAAAACCTTTCCTAAGAAAATGAAGCCAACATGTGGATACAAGACATGTAGTACATTCTGGAGACACTGGAGTTTCTATTCCCGGTTGGTCCCTGGGCCATATTTGCTCTTTTTGTGGTTATACGTCTTCCAATAAATTTCCATTTTTTGGCTCAACTAGTTTTGTGTTGGCTTGCTGCCACTTTCAACTAGAAATAAACCTGACTTAGGCAATTATTTTTCAAAACTCAAGACTCCATAAACTTTCACTCCAGGGCCAACAGGAGATTCTAGGATCTGCCCAGATAGGAGAACTTGAAGCTGGGGCTGACTGAGGAGTGGATGTTGCCCTTGCCTGGCTCTAAGCAGGACTAAGTTGTAAGGGACCCAAGGTGGGGACAAAGGAGAGGCTGGGGACTAAGAGGCCATCCTCATGAATCTTCTAATCCTTATGAGCTCAGTCACATAATAAGTAACAAGAATAACAAACATAGAATCAAAGGAGGGGAGGTGTGTCAAAATCCAGAATCTGTGACAGGTCATAGTCAAATGGAGCAAACAGGCTAGAATGGGTAGTTAAGAGTCAGTATCTATCATACAGATGACAGTGTTTGGGGACTGACACAAAAAGGCCAGTACTTCAGTTAAAGGGTGACTGTGACTCTGCTTGCAGAAGGAACCCCATTAATTATTAAATGAGTAATAGTGTTTTGATTCTTTACTTATATTGTCTGTTAGTCCCACGTAGCTACTTTTTCCTAGTTCACATTAAAACAAAATCCTGGTGGAGTATATCCCCACTTTCACAATACTAGGCTTATAAAAATCCAAATTTACAAGACCATTATTTTTCTACAGTGAAGGACTCTTTATTCTACAAAAAAAAAATTATCACAGCATTTCTTTAAATAATAACCTGTTTCCAATATGAGTCAATTTGTATGTAACATATTTGGATACATCTCTTACATGAAGAAAAACAAACCTATAAGCATAAGTAAATTGTACAATGTATTTAAATTTGCAAGGTTTTTAAGCCTGCTGTCGATGACATGTAGGAGTTCAGAGGTTGGACATAAATGCATCTCATTCCAGATGAGTCATATTTACTTTACTATTTTAACATTTCTGAGATGTTCTCTCTATGTTGATTCATTCATGCTACAATCAGGAAGAAAATGCTGTAAGGTCTTTAGAACTCAACATCCAAGGTCATAAATTCGCTAATACCATGGCAAGGACTATTGAATGGAGACTCATAACCATCATCTCTTAGATGAGTAGTCTTTTAGAACAGAGAGCACTTTCGCATTTATGATCTTATATGAGCCTCATTGTGGTCCTTTGAAGCAGGTATTACAGCCTTTTTAAGGATGATAAAATTGAGACTGTAACATTAAATGACTTGCCCAAGATTATACATGAGAGTAGTACATGGGAGATCCAGGATTCATATCCATTTCTTGTGACTATTTCCTTTTCCAGTACAATACAGCTGCTTCACAGCAAAATACCGTCCTTGTCCTTGAATGAGCTGTCTGAGATATCTTACAAATGACAGTAACAACTTCCTCTTAAGGCAGTTTCCTGTTTTCCAAGCATGATACTACATAATTGGCCCAGGACTGAACTTCTTGATAGTTGCTCAGAAGTCAGAGCATGAAATGCATTCAAGCAGTTTCTCAATTACTTGGCACCAAAGTTTTCTTGGCTATGATCTTGCTGTCAGATAACTGATAGATATGCCCGATTTCTATCTGGTAAATTGACTACTGCTATTTGTCTATGTTAAACTGATTTAGTGAAACATGTTTATTCTAAAACCAGCTGAAGTATATACTAAAGTGGAGTAAAACTTTGGTGGTTAATTTTGCATGAATAAGTCGGAGAATCATTTTTTAAAAATTGAATCCATATTTAAATATTTGAATTTTATTGCATTTTTAGAGGCTTTATTACATTTTTAGAGGTTTATATATTCACCATGAACATATATTTTTGTGAGTGTGAGAAATACATAGTCATCATTTGTATGGCAATGTGTTTGCTTTATTGAGCAAATCCCCAGCTAAATACTCATTAGAGGCTAGGGACAATAACGTAGGATAATGAGATTGCTTTGTTTTAATTGACGGATAGGTTTGTAGAAGGACAAAATATTACAACCATGTTAGAAATAAGACACCTTTAGGGATTCATCAAAAGTATTAGGGAAAGTTAGAATGTGCTTACGATTATAGGCAAGCAAAAACTTGAGAAATAGAGAAACTGTGATTAGCTAGGTTGTTTAATAAATAATTAGAAAAAAATTAACCTTCTCTAGTCAACTAATTCCACATCACTTACCCTCCTCAAATGGGAAGTTTTAATTATGTAATAAAACTCTGTTTGTATGAGGGAATAAATATTACTAGCCTTAACATGTTCTCATTATGGTTTTACATACACATCTACATATTTTAAAAAATAAAAGGAAGAACTTAATCACTTCACACTAGAGAATTTTGAGGGGACAGAGAATTAAGTAGCTGTTATTCTGCTTTAAAATCTGTAACAACTCTATCATGTTAATGTTGGTGACATTCAGAGAGCCCCTTAGTGGGCATGTTCAGTCTTCAGCTAATTTGAATCTGTGAAAAGGTAAAAGTTTGTCTGAAGAATCCTATTGTTTCCATGGTTGCTTCCGTCTTAAAATCATTATCTGGTAAGGTTATCTGCTGAGCCCTTTTCCTTCAAATATGTATGCAAAAGACGTTTGATTTAGTACTCCATTTATATGTGTTATTTACAGCACAAATCTTACAGCAAGGATTTCATGCTTGGAAAAGCCCTCTTGAAATGACTGCACATTTTGCTTAATTTACAGTGTTGCAATCTGCAGCCAGTTTTTCAAATAAATGCCACATTAACAGGGTAATTATTTACATACGGGCTTCATCTTACAGTAGGAGAACCCAGGCCTTCCACATATTGTATCAGACACTCTGACCATGTCACATAATTAAGTCAATAAAACATTATACCTAGACGTGCTTGCAGCATAGGTATTTATACAAACTCTTCCCAGACACTTGGCCCATATTCATGGCCTTAGGGAGAGTGCTCTCAAGGGAAGCCAACCAGTTTTGGCCCTTCATCCTGACTTGGAATGAGATTTTTGTGGGTTAGATTCCAAATGTTATTGAAGTTGCCTAGCTACCATGTCTCAGTGGACGAAACAGAACGTAGACAGCAATTGGTCATGTAGCCAATTACCAGAGCCTTTCTTGACACCTGGGTGGTAGGGAGTTTTCCATTTTCACCTACCAGATCTCCTCTAAGACTGACCGTGGGCAAGGGCTAGGGTGGATATTCCCCCTTTGCTCCTGATTCACTTTAAGTTGTAGAAGCTTTCAGGCCCTTGTGACCTGGGAGAGAAGTTAAAAGTCAGGGAACATGTATTGTGGAGCCCTGATTGTGTGTCAGGATAGGATAGAGAGGTACATAATGCCTGTTCTGAGGGAGCGGTGATGCTGAAGGAAACTTCCCCGAGGAAGAGATCATCAATCTGGAGCAGGAAGAGTGTGCTGGCACAGAAAAGAGCAAGAGACCTGCAGGCAGGAGCCAGTGCCCGTGTGACTCAAGGAAAAGAGTGTCATGCGTTCAAGGCTCTTGGGCATGCTTACCGGGGCTGAAAACAAGATGATCACCTAAGAGGAGCAAGAAGTTTGGGCCGATCCTTGCAAAGTCTTAAAAGAATTATGAAGAATCTTAGACTTTCTTCTAAACACAATAGGGAATTATTACAGGGCCTTTGCAGAGGAGCTTTATGAGTCACAGTTATGGTTTTCAAGAGAACCTACTGGCTCCTATAAAGAAAATGGATCAGCGCTGGCACGAATGAGGCGGTATTGGATGCAGGAGACCAACAGGAAGCTATTATGTTTTTATTCTACTATTCCAGACAGAAGATGGTGGAGACATGTACTAGGATAATGCCACCAGAGATGGAGGGGATGAGGGACCCAGGGGGCATTTTAGAGGTACAACTGGCAGGACTGGATGGCTGGTTTGGCAAGTGATAAAGGGAAAGTAGGGGTCAAGGACAAAGACATATTCTCATGAATGCCCATGAGAAACAGAGGAGGAGCAGGAATCCTTCTTTGGGAAGGTAGAGTTCTAGATACTCGTGAGAAATGCGAATCTTAAGTGATCGCTGGTTTTCACTGGCTCTCCCCGATTCACGGCTGAGAGGTCTATTGGCTCGTCTGGATCTCTGATGCAGCTGTATTTATGTTCATTGCGTTTGCTGTTTCTTTTTCTGGTTAATTTATGCATATAATAATAGGATCTAGGGGGAAAATAAACCTTTTCTCTTTTTTCTTCCTCTATAATTTTCCCTCTAATTTCTCTTTTGAGGCCATCCAGAAAGGCTATGAAATAGAAAGCAGAAGATTGTGAGGGTATGTGGATTGTTGTTGGTATTTGGGGAAGTTTTAATTTATGGGGAGTCTACCAATGATTGCTAAAATCGCCTTAAACCCACCACTCCCAAGACTTAAATGAAAAAACTCATGAGAGTTCAGTATATTATCTCTGTCAGGAGATTTCTAATAACTATAATTTGTGCTAATAGAAAATGCATGATCTCTCATTACAGAGTTTGTGGGAAGGTAATAATTGCTCTATTGCCTAGACAAGAGGAGGAGTCCTAACCAGTAATGGCAGGGAAGAAAAACAGGAAGAAGCACCCATTTCCCCTATTACTCTCAGAATAGTTTTTGTTAAGTCTATTCAAAATTCCTACCTGAGTTTTGGAATCCACATTATTTAGTAATTTCAATCACTCACAATAAGACGTTTATGAAAAACATGCAGCATAAAGCCCCCTTTAGATGAATTCCAACTAAGAAATGCAGAAAGAATGGTAAAATTAGAGAAATCACAATTTTATAATTCCTAATCAGGCAGAAGGGCCTTTAGGGCTCCTGTTTATGACTTATCCCCTTAGATCTTGTAGAGTCCCATGGCTAGTAATAGGCAACTGAGCAGAGCGATATGTTTCTGAAGTCGCCATTTTCTACCTGTGGGACCACATAGGGAATTTACATAGCCAGAATACGTTTGTTTTCTCATCTGTAAAATGGTGCCATTAATCACATCTGTCTCTCACTAAGGATGAAATGCTATAAGACATAAAGTGTTTAGCCTTCGTTAACAAAAAGTCGCTTAAGTACCTACTCTGTAACAGGCACGAATTTAACACTCAGTTTGTTGTAGACATTGCTCCAGGTGCTAAAAATCAAAAGTGGTTGGGGCGCCTGGGTGGCTCCGTCGGTTGAGCGTCCGACTTCAGCTCAGGTCACGATCTCGCGGTCCGTGAGTTCGAGCCCCGCGTCAGGCTCTGGGCTGATGGCTCAGAGCCTGGAGCCTGCTTCCGATTCTGTGTCTCCCTCTCTCTCTGCCCCTCCCCCGTTCATGCTCTGTCTGTCTCTGTCTCAAAAATAAATAAATGTTAAAATTTTTTTTTTTCAAAAGTGGACAAGACACCCCAGCCTCAAGCTTCATAAAACTTACGTGTTTGTGGTGGGAAGGCACCAAAGACAGTGTAGAGACCAATAAGGAAACAATTACAAGTCATAATAAATGCTGGAAGGAAAGTAACTATCTCATTCTGGGTGGTCAGGGAAGGCATCTCTGAGGAGGTGACATCTTAACAGTGCAAAAAGAGGGGATAATGTGGGTGGGGGAAGGAATATTTGTGTCAAGACTCTAAAAAGCTTTGGCTTCTTTGTGGAATCTGCTCTAGATTGAATGTTTGTGCCCACACCCCCAATTCATTTGTTAAAATCTAAGCCACAATGTGATGGTATTAGGAAGCAGAGTCTTTGGGAGATGAATAGGTATATGAGGATGAAACTCTCATCTATAGGATTGTGCCTTTATTAAAGAGCTCCCTTGACCCTTCTGTCACATGAGACACTGTCTATGAACCAGGAAGTGGGCCCTCACCAGACACGGGACCTTGATCTTGGACTTTCCAGCCTTCTGAACTATAAGAAATAAATTTGTGTTGTTTATATGTTACACAGTTCATGGTGTTTTTGTTATAGCAGCGTGAACGGACTAAGACAATCCGTGGAGATAAAGCCAGCGCTGTGTCAAGGAGCAGGAGAAAATGAGCCTGAAGTCAGAGCCAGAGCCTGATCATTCCAGGTATTATAGGTAAGGTTAGAAATTGGGATTTTTTTCCCAAGAGTGACAGGAAAACAGAGCATAGCTTTGAGAGAGATAATTTGAGTGACCCGGTGTATGTTTTAAGCACACCTTTAATGCTTTACGGACTTAGAGTGGGTAAGAGTGGAGAGTGCACAGTCAGGAGACTGTCGTGCTGATCCGTGAAAGAAACAATGGCAGCCGGTCTAAGGTGGCAGGAGTGGAGAGGGAGAGAAAGACAGGGATTCCAGATGCACTTGTGACAGAATAAAGAGGACTGGATGGCAATTGGTGCAAGGAAATAGAGAGGAGAAAGTGGGAATCAGGATGGGGACCTGGGCTTCTGGCTAATTCACTGGGTGGGTGGCCGTGCCATTTACAGGGCTGAGGAGAGAATAGGACCAGGGAGGAAATGGCCAGATCAAATCAGCAGTTCTTTCCAAGAAATGCTAAATGTGAGCCATCTAGGAGAAAATCGAGGACAGAAACTTTATCCCAGCATGGGAACAAATCAGTGTCATTCATTATTATTAATAATAACCTTACTATCTTTAGTGAATGGAACTGTTGCTTGGAGTATTTCCTTAGCAATTCTTCCTTGTGAACCTCAGATAATTACAAGTAACTATTCAGATATTTGGGGATTCTATTTTGGCAAAATGTAATTTTATCACGATTAAATTCAGTGTACTAAATGATGTCAGAATTTGTGAACTTTCGAAAAGCATAATTTTAAACACTGCACAAATAGAAAAAAAATAAGAACATTAAATCCCGAGTGGCCACATTGAAATGGAGACCTCGCTTCCTTCAGTCAATAAAATCAGTCAGTAAAACTGTGCAGTTTTGAAAGCCAATGATAGCTCACCAATTTTTATTGTAGTTACATGAAAGGACAATATACATTCTTGGATTGAGTTAATGTGTTTGTTTTATGCTCCAAATTACCTTAACAGCAGCATTCTTGAAAAAGCAAATGGTATAATACCTTTCCTTCAAATCCTGGAACATTTAATCTACATCGCTATAAAAACAGATGTTCATTCACACTGTCACTTAAAAAATATAGATACAAGGCCCCAGAGGGAGGTGATTGGGAGTTACTGTTCCCTCAGCAATTATAAGTTGCTTGCGTTCAGCTGACATTTCTTGTTTAACTGAGACCTATATGATTTGAAGGCTTGCGCCTTGTTATCATTTGAAAAGTATCAGGCACCTTGTTATCATCTGAAAAGTATTACTGCTTTTTCAACTAAAGAGATAAATAAAATTAAAACATTCTGTTCATTACATGTGTTACGTTGACAGACAATCAAATGCTTGGTTGGAGCGAAAGTTTATATACTATTCGTAGCAGAGCACTAGACACAGCTGAGCAAAATCATTGAGCGCTTTTTAAATTAAACTAACTTGAATCTGGTCACGTGTGAGCAGGGTGGCCCTGTGCCCTAGCCCACTCAGGACTGAGGGAGTTTCAGCACAGAGACTGTTTTTAAATTGGGACTTTCTTGAGCAACCTGAACAAGTTGTTCACACCCTAAAGAGTCTGGTTAATTGTGGCCCTTGAGTTGGGCGAGGAGGAGTGTTATTTTTACATATGTGTATTTTTTTTAGTTTGTGAGACCCTCCCCCCAAATCACTAAAAATTGAATCTGTTGATTTTGAGATTAAAAAAAAGAATAGATCTTTAGGGGGTGCCTGGGTGGCTCAGTCGGTTAAGCATCTGACTTCAGCCCAGGTCATGATCTCATGGCCCGTGAGTTCGGGCCCAGCGTCGGACTCTGTGCTGCCAGTTCAGAGCCTGGAGCCTGCTTCAAATTCTGTGTCTCCCCGTCTCTCTGCCCCTCCCCTGTTCACACTCTGTCTCTCAGACAATGGATAAATGTTAAAAAAAAAATTAAAATAAAAAGATAGATCTTTAAAAATATACAAAATTTTATTTGCGTGTTTCAACATAGGGGTTGGGTCTTACCCTATTTTATTTAATTTATTTTTTTATTTGAGAGAGAGAGAGAGAGTATGAGCTGGAGAGAGGGGCAGAGGGAGAGAGTGAGAAAATATTAAGCATGTTCCTTGCTCAGGGCAGAGTCTGATGTGGGGCTCCATCCCACAAACCATGAGATCATGACTTTAGCTGAAATTGAGAGTCGGATACTTAACCAACTGAGCCACCCAGGGGCCCCGTTCTTACCCTCTTTCTAGGCTTGGCGTCTCAATAACGCCTGACATAGGCACTTGATACGTATTGGATTTAACAGGATGTTGATTTGTCAAGAAAATTAAAAGGGAGAGAGATACCACAGTGTAAGAGTTTCCTTTCCTTCCCCAAGGCCCCTAACTCTCAGATTTATATTGAAAAGGGAAAATTACTATAATCCATGCTTTATGAAATTTACCTTGGAGGGGAGAGAAATGTGTGAGAAACTTTCAGTTTCCAGACTGATGCAAAAAGTTTTATGAGCCAGAATGCAGCTTGGTAATAAAAGCATCCTCTTCATCAGAACTAGAGTTTGTTATATCGCTGCGACAAAGCCAAATATTAAGCCAAATTTGTCCCTTTTTTTGCTCTTTAATGAAATAGCTGTTCTTTCATGTATTTTTCAATGTTTAACTGAAGCATTTGATTGGTAGATTTTAAAGAAACTAAAGTTAAAGGAAACATTCTCTTTCTGTTCCTTTTATTTAATTTTTACAAAATAAACCCCAGCAAACCAGTTAGTCTACATTCTTGGTAAAGCATTACCTGTTTCTTAACACAAGGAAGTAAAAATACATAAAAATATATATAAAGCAGTGTTGGATCAAGGCCACGTACCTCACTGCTTATGTTGTCATTTGAGACCAAAGATCAGAAACTCCCTTTTGCCACCCACATCCTCTTTTCCAGCCAAGCAATTGATTCAATGGAGATGCTAAGTGCATCTGTGAACACAGGTAAAGTTTCATTGTAAATGGGAAAAGGAGCAAGGCAGAAACGTTAGTGGGTTTCCCTTTCCTGTCATTTATAAACAGGGATAGATTAAAGTTACTGAACGAGAACTGGGTGTGGGGGATGCCAAGGGAATAGGCGGTAGGGGTGGGGGGTGGGTAGTGCCAGCAAAAGGGGAGGCTTCTGTCACGGGCTTAAACGTCTCAGGAGCAGTGGAATAACAAGACAATTTTCTCACCATGTCGATTATATCCTCATTTTCACAAAATTGGACAAGTTTCATAATGGCAGGTATTCTCAAAATCCTGGAAATGTTTGTATCAATAATAGGTGTTCGTTTTAAAGCAAAAATATACTTAGTAGTAGTTTTTGTGACTGCCTGCCAATGTACATGCAGATACACATCTTTTTGCCCCCTTTATTTAAGAACTCTGCATTTAAAGAGATGTCTGACTTAGGTATCTTGTCTTTGGAGATTATAGTTAAATTCCTGTGAATTGCTACAGCAATTTGGAATGAGTTCAGAGAGATTTGAAAAAAAAATTTTTTTTAACGTTTATTTATTTTTGAGACAGAGAGAGACAGAGCATGAACGGGGGAGGGTCAGAGAGAGGGAGACACAGAATCTGAAACAGGCTCCAGGCTCTGAGCTGTCAGCCCAGAGCCCGACGCGGGGCTTGAACTCACAGACCGCGAGATCATGACCTGAGCTGAAGTCGGCTGCTTAACCGACTGAGCCACCCAGGCACCCCGAGGTCAGAGAGATTTGGATGGGTTGTGTCTACCCATAAACTATTAGATTAAACAAATTCCGAAAAGAATAAAAGGAAAATGTACTAGTTTCCTATTGCTTCCCTAAGAAATTCAGTGGCATGGAATAAACTTAAATATGTTATCTGACAGTTCTGAAAGCCAGAATTAGTGAAAACATATGTCTAAGAAATTTGCAAATGCATGACCTAAGATGGTTTTCCCAAAATAGCCCCAAACTAAAAACACCCAAAATATCTATCAGTAGGTAAATGGCTGAACGAATTGTGATGTAGCCATTTACCCTACTGATACACATGACCACATGGATGCGTCTCCCAAACGTTGCACTGATCCAAAGAAGCAGGACAGAAAAGCAGGAATTCATAGGAATTCTGCATGCTTCCATTTATAAGAAGTTTTCCAGAATAGGCAAAACTAACCCGTGGCCGTAGAAATCAGAACAGGGTTTTCCGCAGTTGGAGGTATTGATTGCAAAGGATCATAAGGAAAGTTTCTGGGGTAAAGGGACTGTTCCATACCTCGATGAGGCTGTTGGGTATATGGGTACCCACATTTGCCAAAACTTATTGAACCGCATTTTATTTCTAAAAGGTGTGAATTGTAGTGTATACTAATTTTAGCTTTATAATAAGCAAATAAAAATAATAGCAAACTAAATACATAGCATTATTCTAATTTTATTTTCATGAAAAGTATGTTTTATGTTTTCCACAAATTACTAGAGGTAAATAGATTCATGAATAAGGGTTATCTCCAGTTGGTAAAATCATTGGAACTTTTGCTTCTTTACATTGTCGATGTTGCCTGCAATCTATAGTTTATAAGGAAGTCACTTAATAAATGCCTGCCACCACATACATGTCAGGTCTATGACAAAAGTATTTGTAACTTTTCATATCCTATTTTATATTTATTTATTTAACTTAGATGTTAGTTATTAATAATATTTATTATATTATATTTATTTACTTATCTATGTGTATATATTTATAATATATCACATATAATGCTTATTTCATTATAGTTGGTTGTTTTTATATTTATCTTAATTTTAAATTATATATTACTTACTTTATTATTTTTATTTTATTTATTAGATTATTTTATACAAGTAATATTTATTGGAAGCCAAACATAATTTTTCAGTATAAACACTGTTTAAAAATTAAAATCAAATTGCGATGCCTGGGTGGCTCAGTCCATTAAGCATACGACTCTTGGTTTTGGCTCAGCTCATGATCTCATAGTTTGTGATTTGGAGCCCCATGTTGGGCTCTACACTGACAGTGCGGAGCCTGCTTGGGATCCTCTCTCTCCTCTGTCTCCTACCCTCCCCTGCTCACACTCTCAATCCTTCTCAAAATAAATAAATAAAACTTAAAAAAAAATTAAAACCAAACAACAAAGAATGTCTTGAAGAAATCAAGACTTGATCCTGAGAAGCATGGCGGAGCTCTTTAAATGTTGGGTAGTTCCAGGGTTTCTGTCATTGGTTCCCTATCTTTTTATCCACTCTATATGCATTTTCGAGTGACCTTAATTATGTTTAATAACTGCCTCACCACCAAGCTAACAGTTTCCAATGTCTTTTTCTATAGGGCTAATCTCTCTCCTGAGTTTCACTCCTACATATTTATCTACCTTCTGGGTATCTCCAGCTGAATGGCAATTACCTCAAATTCAACACTTTCCTACTGGAAATAATTAACAAACCACTTGCCTAACTCTTTATGCATCTTTAGGACACACACTTGCTCCTCACTTAGCCAGGAACCAAAGGATTCCCCTGGTTTTCCCCTTTACCTTCACTGTGCATCACATGGGCGCTAAGTTCTGGCCATTGAATCTTCTAGATAGCTCTTGGGTCTGCCTCTTGCTTTTTCTCCTGTTGTCACACAGAACCACAGTTGGGTCTGTCCTTTATTAGCTTGAGCCTGACCCATGTCAGTAACCTGCTGCCTTATTTTTCTGCTCCCACCTCAACTTTTATAGCTATTGTGTTTGGGCCAGGTGCCAGTGTGCCCTTATCAAATGCAACTTGGCTTCCAAAGAGGACAGAGAGCAGTAAGCAGTGTGGGTACTAGAATTTGCCGCTTACTATGTGTGACGTGGGCTAGGTAATTAACTTTGACTTCCTCATCTATAGTGAGCAAATAATAATGCTTATATCAAAGTGCAGTAAGGAGCCTTAAATGAAATGATCAATAAAAAGCGCTTTACATGGTGACTAGCTCATTCCAAGAGATCAATAAATTCTATGTTTTTACCTGTTATTCATTAAAAAAGTGTTTTGTCCATTTTTTATTGGTGGTTTCATTCTGTTTTTATTTTTATTTATTTATTTTGAGAGAGAGAGAGGGAGAGAGAAAGCAATCGGGGTATGGGGGCAGATAGACGGGGAGAGAGAATCCCAAGCAGGCTCCACACTGTCAGCATGGAGCCCAATGCGGGGCCTGAACCCACGAACCTGTGAAATCATGACCTAAGCTGAAACCAAGAGTCGCACGTTGAACCGACTGAGCCACCCAGGAGCCCCTCACCTGTTCTTCATAAACTTAGCTTGATTCTGTAGTTTAGCATATCTGAAATCTTGGAATAACTTATTGCAATTTGCTATCTTCTGTCTACTCAGTCATTTCTGTCCTCTGTCTACAGTACAAAAAGCAAGGCTGAGGTTAAAAAGAATCCGTTGATTAATGGAATGCACTGAAGTGTACATACTACAAAAACACACCCAAATTCTCTTTTCTTTCTGCAACAGAAGGCATAACCTGACTTCTAACTGAGTGGTCTGTACCTGTGTGTACTTCACAAGTTCTGACTAGGAATGTCTCCTTCTCTTTCTTTCCTTTTTTCCTTCTTTCCTTCCTTTTCTTTTTCTGTAGTCATAAAAGAAGTTTGCCAAACAGTGAAGGTGACATTGTTTTCCATTTATTTTTTACTACCTATAGAATTAGGCTGTTTCTTTCTCTGTAAAATAGGAATAAAACTGCAATGACCTAGTAGTGCAGTTGTGAGAATTAATTCACGTAAAGCGCATATTCCTGGCACATAGTAAGGACTCTATAAATGTTTATATATATTATTTATTGCTGCTACCATTACTACTATTATTATATCCTCAACTCATTCAAACTCTATGGCAATCTAGAGATGGCATCAAAATGGACACATGCACACACATTTAGACAGCAATATTTGTATATATACGTACATAACACATAAAATACATTAAGGACTTCAGTTCATTTTCTTTGATGTAGTTTGAATTTTCTTTGCAGTAGGAATTTCTCATATTTTCAACAATGATTGAAATGACTTCCATACTGCTTCACCTGTTCAGTTTTGTTCCATTTAACTGATATTTATTGGGCTGAATATTATGTGTCAGGCACTTTTGTGTGGTAATGGGTACCGAGTGGCAGGTGGTATTAATATATCCCTGTTCTTGTGGGGTTTAGAGTCCAATCGTGAATATAAATATTAAACAAGAGATTACAAGTTTGATTAATGTTATGTTTGGGGAGATAAATGGTACTATGGGAAGGTGTGGCTGTCATCCATTGATTTATTGGTTTCCAGGCAGTGCATTAACCGAGTTATTTAATTCATTTTGATAATAGTTTCTCAGACTATATATCCTAAACAAGGAAACTTTTGCGCTTCTTGCCTATATTATTTTAAAAACAAAACCTTTGAGCAGTGGACTTACCTTGGTAATCAGACATTTAAAAGCTTAGAATGAAATAACAAAAGTTTTGAACCAGGTTACTGGTAAAATTAGAATGTACAAAGTAAGTGAAAGAAATTTAGGCACTAAATCATACTCTGGAGAGATCAGTGCATTTAATGAATGAATAAGTGAATTCAAGAAGTAGAATAGAGGTTTAATTATTACATAATTAAATAATTAACTTAATTAATTAACTAATTAAATTAATTAAATAATAATTAAAAATACATTTTTTTCAGTGCATACTATTTTGCTGCTAGCTTTTTTCTCATAGCAGTACATCATGACTTTCTATATCCATGAATAGAATCATGGTGGGTTTTTTGTTTTGCTTTTTTATTTATTTTTGAGAGACAGAGACAGACAGAGAGTGAGCAGGTGGAGGGGCAGAGAGAGAGGGAGACACAGAATCTGAAGCAGGCTCCAGGCTCTGAGCTGTCAACACAGAGCCTGACGCAGGGCTTAAACCCAAGAACCGTGAGGTCATGACCTAAGCTGAAGTCGGAAGCTCAACCAACTGAGCCACCCAGGCACCCCAAATAACATTCTTTAATTTTAGATTTTCCACATACTAACTTTGTAACCCTTGGCAATTCATATTTGATCTCTTTTTCTAAGGTAGCGCTTTCAAAACAAAATAATTAGAGATAAAATTGTGTACCTTAAAGTCTACAAACTACATCAACTATTTTGAATAAAAGTAGGTAATAAATGTGAGAAATCACATTGTAAAATTTTATAAACTTCATTTTTACTTGACATTTAAAAAAGCTATGCTGCCGAATATTGCAGAAACAAACCAGCCTTAGATGTCGTCATGCATGTTGAATCGTTCAAAGGAACCACAGTCCTCTTTAAGGCAGGAAGTTTCATTGATCCATTTAACTTAAAGACAATACATAAATATCTTTGCAAGGAATGAAGCGGTTTTATTTATAATTAATCAAATAACTAATGAAAGATTTTTTCCCAATTCATTTATCTATATATGCATGCGTGTGTTCGTCAACATAGCCAGCCAGCCAGCCAGCCATGTGTTTTGAGTTTATGCGAAGTTGACAGTCATTCTTTCAAAAACCCTTTCTAAGCACCTGCTGCATGCAGTGCTAGGCTAGGTGTGGATGGGAAGCGAGATGAACAAGATTGGTCCCTGGCTTCAAGCGGTTTACATTTATTTTCTAAAGATTATTCTCTAAATATAAATTATGTTAATCATTTGTTTGCTCAAAGGCACTAAATTTTTATGGCTGAAACCATGTAATTCATGTAGTTTAATGTAATGTAGACTGCCACTGAAAATAGTATGGACCAAACATTTCTTCAAATAATTTTCCATTTTTACGTTGCAATTCTTTTATAGTTGCAATTTCAGAATTTGAATTGTAATCCTGCCATCAGTCTAATATTTCTCTATCAAAGTCTTTGTCTTGGTTTCTTTCTTAATCTCACTCGCTTTACTATACCTTCAAGTATATAAATATAATTGTCTATTATGAAATCATAATACCATAATCCTTCCCTTCCTTATAACATATGCTTCATGCCTTACACTGTGTGTGTGCATATATGCAGTACGCACACAGGATGCACACACGTGTATTTATTTCCACATCATGTATGAGACTGCCTTTATATGAGGGGCACAGTGAGATGCACAGAAATGAGAATGAGCAAACAAGTGAGCAAGAGAGAGACAGAGAGAGAGTTAGGTTTACTGCGAACCTAAAATGGCTGGCAAATAGCACAACTTAGAAGGCCAAGGAGCTTTACAACAGGGTGCCTTTAAGCTGTCAGTCATTAACTCCAGCTTACATACACTTCCTCTTCCTTAGAAAATAAGGGCACCAGGCACCTGGGTGGCTCAGTCGGTTAAGCACCCAACTCTTGGTTCCAACTCAGGTCATGATCTCATGTTTCCTGAGATGGAGCCCCGTGTCAAGGTCTTGGCTGGCAGCGTGGAGCCTGCTGGGGATTCTCTCTCCTCTCTCTCTCTCTCTCTCTCTCTCTCTGTCTCTGCCCCCCCCCCCCCGCTTGCTCATTCTCTCTATTTCAAAATAAATAAATAAACATTAAAAAAAAAAAAAAAGAAAGTAAGGGCACCCAAACGTACTGACCAGCCAGTGAGAACCTAAAGTCATTAAACCCATAATAGGAAAGGATAACTGGTAACTTAACATAAAGAAGGCTAATGTTTATGATGATGATGATGATGATGATAGCAATAATAATAATAATAATGGTATCCAGACACAAAAATTCTGAATGCACAGACATCAGGATTAGTGAAAAACTCCAAATACTTTAGAAGTCCTCAAGGCATTTTTATTTTGTAATATAATACCATAATTTATATTCATCATAATCACTTCAGCTATCAAAAATGTTTCTACATTTCATGTGGCCTTTTGAAGAAGAAATGAAGTTATAATGATTCGGTGTGTAAAGTTGTCTTCTAAAATAGTTAACATTGTTTAAGAGTTTGATCACCCCACAGGGAAAGTTCCAAGAATCTGGACACCCTTCTGTGAAATACTTTAATCCCAAATATCTGTGTAAACAAAACACTCACTTACTTTTCCTGGGCTCTCATGCTATGCATTTCTTTCTTTCTTTATGGATCTTCTCCAATTAATTTTCTTCCCCTCAGTAATGAGATTTCTTTTAAACTAATGCAGTATTCTAAGCATCAATAAACAGCAGGTTTGCCTCTGCTGTGCAATGGGGTATCACTTTAAGTTTGCCATGCCTTGTCAATGACAAAGTTCTTAGAAGTTTTTACCAGAAATATTGTATTTTCAAAGTTACTCCAAAGTCAAGAATATGACTCAATCATATGATCTTCCATTTGTGGTGTGCAATTCCATTTACTTGGCTTTTTTGTTAATGTATCCAATTTCTCTGAATGACTATAACATTTCTTGGCTGTTGACACCACCGGCCCTTCCAGAATCCTGAAATTTAAAAGCACAAGACCTTATAAATCTTTCAAAAAATATTATCTAATGTCTGTCTTCGATTATTTTAATTCCTTATACAACCACCAAATCTGATTACAATTTGGTTTTCAATCCAGATTCGGTGACTTATTGCTTATGTTGTTTCCATTTTCTTTTTTCCCTTTCTTCTATTTTTTCCTCCTGGTCATCTACATCCATTTTTTCTTCTTCTGTTAACCCCAATTTCCCTCCCCTACTAAGGGCAATGGTTGGTGGTATGCCCATCAGAGTTCCTTGCCCTTTCTTAGCTAAGAGGAGTCTGAAGTCTCAAAGACTGAAGTGTGAATTTGCATAAATAAGTCATATAGGAATGCAGAAGATTATAGATTTTACGCTATCCACCAGGGAAAAAAATTGGTAATATTTTTTCTTCATGTGCCAACTAGGTGATTATCTTTATGAGTTATTCCCATTATTTCCTAGTGCAGATGGCTCTCTTCATGCAAAGGAAGATTTCTGTGATAGCTCTTGTTTCCATAACCTTTATTGTTTATACTCCCAGAGGAAGACAGACGCATCAACTCTACCATCATACAAATATATTAAACCTTGAAAAAAAGTGACTGGACTTGTGCTGGAGTCACATGCCTACTTCTTTTTTTTTTTTTTTTCTTTTCATGTTTATCTATTTTTGAGAGAAAGAGAGACAGAGCTTGAGCAGGGAAGGGCAGACAGAGGGAGACACAGAATCAGAAGCAAGCTCCAGGCTCAGAGCTATCAGCACAGAGCCAGACACAGGGCTCAAACCCTCGAACAATGAGATCATGACCTGAGCCAAAGTTGGACACTTAACCAACTGGGCTACCCAAGGGCCCCCTCACATGCCTCTTTCTGAACCAACCATAATAGTTGGAGAAAGAAATGTATCTAATTGGTCATTTTAGCCCTTGTCCCCATCCATGGCAAGAAAGAGGCCAATTCACATTTGGTAGCTGGATCACAATCACGTGGAAGTATTAAGCAAATTTCACCAATGTCTAATACAGAGAACACTCCAGCACTCTACTTTAGTAGACACCTGGTTTTATTTGTAATATTAAACACACAAATTCTACATTTAAAAAATGCTGTCTTGGGGTCAATTGTCCATTGATTAGACCTGCGGCTTTGTAGTAAATGTTTTTCTTTTCTAAATGGAACATAATAAATTGTCACCTGGAATGCAGGTTGACTTTTTAAAAAGTGTAAGTCTGTGGATAGTGCCTAACAATGACAAGTAACAACACGTAAACCAGGAACATGAAAAGATCATATA
Organism: Lynx rufus; assembly: GCF_022079265.1. Lineage (NCBI taxonomy): Eukaryota > Metazoa > Chordata > Mammalia > Carnivora > Felidae > Lynx > Lynx rufus. The sequence continues at coordinate 48,538,395 of NW_025814826.1, read as the reverse complement.
AGAGCAGAATCATGTTAACAGTGGTGAAACCTATTTTAAATCCATTAGAAGCTGCTAGTTCACCACACAGGATTCATTCATCATTTATGTTGCCTGCCAAACTGGTCGCTTAAAATGGACCAGGCATGCAGTGGAGATGCTGATCCAGGAGATTTTCAGACATGAGGCCTGCACAGATGTTAACTACCAACAACAGCTTCAATAAGAAACGCAAGAGTTTTGATACTGCAAGGAAGAAAAGATTAGGAAAAATGACTTCTAGAATATTCTAGCCAGACACATATTTCTCCATTTAAGGTTCCAAGCAAAACAGTCAGATGCTCAGCATAGAACTTCACTAGAGGCTCTCTTTTCTTCAAGTCTGATGTGCTGGTTTCTCTGATGTACTTCCTCACTTGGTAAACCATAATGACCCGTTCCTCTGGCCGTTGAATTCCTACAGAGACCAGGCACCTGTGTTACGTCTGCTGCTTCAGCTATTGCCCGCTGATATGCGCGCCTGTTGAGAGCGAAATGGGTGATGTGTTTGTTCGCAAACCTGGTTTGGCCAGGTCGTTTATTACTATAATAAAATAATTAAGTATTAATAAGCTGAGGTAATATTTACAGTAAACAAGAGTTGTTTATATGAAAATTAGGTTAAATCCATTGTAAAATCTTGGCTAATATAATTTTTTAAATGCTGTGTAATTAAGTGTGTGAACCAATTTTAAAGTGGTTGTGGTGGCCACCTTGTTTTCTACCTCAGATTCATTTTCCTCCATTTTTCACCTGTGATATCATCTGATGCCCCCCACAAATTCACTCTTCTTTCTTTTCCCTCTCTTCTTCGGTTCTTTGGAAGGCTGACCCGCAAGGACTCCGTTCAGCAACGGGCTCCCCTGATCTCTGACTTCTGCTTGTTTTGGTCAGTGAGGGTCCCTGGCAGGAAATCAAAGAGAAGGAAGTATTGAGTATTTCTTGCCTCGGTTCCTTCCCTGGGGGATCACATTAGGTTGCCTACACTCTTGGACCGAAATTCTCATTTTCTGACAGGGAGTCTTCTCTCTCTGGCTTCTGGCAACCATCCCTTCTCTCTTCCTTTCCAACCTACAGGTAGGAACTTTAGTTAGATTTTACCAGCCCTACTGTACGACATTGCCCCTGGTGTCTCCTCATACTTTGCCCACATTTTTATTTGTAGTCCCTTTTGAGAACTCACCTTGACTTACCCGTTTTGAGTGCACCAGCCATTTCCTGCCAGCGTTCTGGCTGACATGCTGGAGGGGTGAAACGAGGGGAGCTACTGACACGAGATAACCTGGATGCAAATTTTAACTCTTCTCCTATAGGAAGCGGAGAAAGCAGGCATCAGTGGTATCTTTTCAAACTCCGCATTCTTCTTCTTTTTAAATTTAGAGAGAGAGTGTGTGTGAGGAGGGGACGGGGCAGAGAGAGAGAGAGAGAGAGGGACTTAAGCAGGCTCCACACTCAGCATGAAGCCCAAAGAGGGGCTCAGTCCCACGACCCTGGGATCACAACCTGAGCCAAAATCAAGAGTCTGACACTCAACCAACTGAGCCACCCAGGTACCTCTCCACATCCTCCTCCTCCCCCTTCTTCTTCTCTTCTTCTTCTTCTTCTTCTCCTCCTCCTCCCCTCCCCCCCTTCTCCTCCTCCTCCTCCCCTCCCCCCCCTTCTCCTCCTCCTCCTTCTTTTTTAAGTTTATTTGTTTACTTTTGAGAGTGACAGAAAGCACAAGCCGGGGGGGGGGGAGGGGGGGAGGTGGTGGTGAGGATCTGAAGCAGGCTCTGTGCTGACAGCAGAGAGCCTGACGCGAAGCTCCAACTCACGGACTGTGACATCATGACCTGAGCCGGGAGTTAGATGCTAACTGACTGAGCCACCCAGGCGCCTCCTTCTTTGTAAAAATGTAGATAATAATAAATGCTACTCCACAGACATACCATCTCCTTCTACTGTCACAGGGAGAATCCATTATGTGTAGCTTTTTTTGGTTAGCTCAGTGTCTGGCACATGCTAAGTGCTTATTAAGTTTTGATACATGAATCAGTTATTTTATGAATGAACGACAATTATCTTCTCGTGCAGACTCACTTCTTGGTAAATTTGGCAGTCGTCAATCAGACGACTCCTTAAGTGTCTTTAGGAAGAACTCCTCGACTGAGAACACATCTGAAGAACTTTCACTAATGTCTCATCCCACTGGTTTAACACATAATCTGAAATAAATCCTGCAAAACTGAAATGAGCTAAAGTAAAAGGACAAAACGAGTTATGAAGGTTTGCACTATTTTGGCCTTAAAGCCATATGGGTTAGGATGTTTAAATGTCTGACTTCCTAACCAACTAGACTTTCTAGAAAATGGCACACTTGTTAATTATCCTGGTGTGCTCTGTACTGACATATTAACAGTTTGTTATTCAACACTTATATAACCTTACATAACACTTCCTGTGGACCAGGCTTATTCGGATTACTCTATATATACAAAAACACCTTGGTTTGTGAGCATAATTCATTCCAGAAACATGCTTATGATCCAAAGCACTTGTATATCAAAGCAAATTTACCCATAAGAAAGAATGGAAACTCAGATATTTGTTCCACAACCCCAAAATATTGATATAAAAATGATTACAATACTGTAATCTAATACAAAATAATAAATAAAATACAAAATAAAAATAAACACATCAACCTGCACTTACCTTTGAAAACCTCCATGGCTGGTGTGAGGGAAACAAGAGAGAGGAGGGTTATTGTGTAGGACAACTTTCACTATCCCTATCAGAATCACTGCTATCTATTGGCTCAATGGAATCTATTTCTGTGCGAGGGCCATTGTATACACTTGGCCGGAAGTTGACTACAGTACAGTATTAATAAACTTGTGTCAAATGCTGTATTTAATGTAACTGGGGATAAGGCAGCAGAGGAAAGGATCTACAATCTGCAGGCAGCCTGAACTAGAATGAAGCAAAGTATTCCTAAGCTTCCTCTTGTATGGAAAAGCAAGCAAAGAAAGGACTGTCCACGGGTGCTTTGAAGTGACAAAAAATACACTAGTGCCAGATGTGGGCATCTTCCAATGTTCTGAAAAATCACTGATTTCTGCCAAACACCGTGGCCTGACACTGAGCATCCAAGCATGGGAGAAGATTACCCACAATCCTGCAGTGAGAGGGAGAGAGAGAGCGAGAGAGAGAACCACTGGCTCAGTTGTGATCATGTGATGTTCGGGGTCACATACTACTCCTATTGCAAGACATTGCTCGTTTATCAGGTTAAAATTTATTACAAATGTTTGCTCATCTTGCAGAACACTCACAGAACAAGTTACTTGCAATCCAAGGCTTTACTGTATAAACTTATGACCACCCCCCCCCACTGCCCGCCATGTACTAATCCTTTTATGAGCCCATTTTACAGAGAAAGAAACTGAAGCACACAGAGGTTAAGTAACTTGGTTAGTGGCCCGTGGCCTATGCATGGTGAAATCAGAACCTGGACACTTAACTACTAGCTTGTAGTTGCCTATAGCAGAGAAACGGTTATGTGTTTACTACAATGTTTCCTTTTTCAGATAACACAGAGAGGCTACATTTCCTAGATTGTCCTGCAACTAGATGGGGCCTGTTAACTGGGTTCTGGACAGAGGAATGTAGGTAATGGTGTAACCTCCCCTTTCAGGCTTGGCCTTTGAAATCACCGTATGTAGTCCTCCCACTCTTCTGTGGCAGCTTAGGAAGTCAGGGGCCCACAGGGGACCACAGGGGGCCACTATCAGATGGAAAAGGGCTGCCTGACCTATTTTCAACTATGTATGAATAAGAAATAAACTTTCATTACCTCAAACTATTATTATTTAAGAGTGCACTTATTCAGACATAGCTTAGTGTGTGCTAACAAAGAAATTGGTATTTTGAATCATATTGCTTTAACGTAAAACAGTAATCTATGTCATTGGCTTCATTGCTAGGCAACAGTAAGGCAAATATGAGAGATGAGGATATATAAGAAACGAACTCTCTGTTTCATACTGTGGAAGCAGCTGGAAAAAACTGTTGCCTGTAGTAACTTGGGAGACAGAGTGTCTTTAACTTGTATGTTAAAAGAAATAGAATAATGGGATTAGAGAATTAGTGTCTATTGGCTATTATTGGCTGCCTTTGGAAAGGTTAGTGCCAAAAAAAAAAAAACAAAATCAGAGGATACCTGGCCAGCATGAAAGCAGAATTGAAAGAGAATAGATTCTAGAAAATGGGGTCCTGCTAAGTGAGAAGATGCAACCAGATAGTTAAAGATGAGACTTTGGGAGACACTCAAGAAAAGAATCAGGCTTCAAAGGTTGTCAGGCCCCCAAAGAAGACATTGTCTCTTACACCCACATCAGACTGTATCCAAGAAGAATAAGGTACAAGGAGGAACTTCCCTGCAGATAGAACCAGGGGCAGCCAAGAACAGTGGTCAAATACATGCCCTGGGAGTAGAGCAGGAGCAGTGGGTCAGCAGAACAAGAGAGTACTCGTGCCCTTATTCCCGCACCCTGAACAACTTCACGTTCTCAAACTGGCTGATGGCCCTGTCATATTGCCAGGTACAGTGTGCCAATTTAACAGCGATATCTTGCCTTAAATCATAAAACAGCAGCTTTCTCACCTCAAAAATGCCACCTTGATAAAAAAAAATATATAACAGATAATAAGATCACCATGGACATGGCAATAATTTTAAATATCTTATGGCAGCTGCTTTCTGAAAAACTGTAATTGCTCTTTCCGCTTTTGGGAAATATTTAGTAATTGTCAAAACATTTAGGGGAACTGAAATTTTATTTTTTTAAATTTTTTTAACGTTTATTTATTTTTGAGACAGAGAGAGACAGAGCACGAACAGGGGAGGGCCAGGGGAGGGGCAGAGAGAGAGAGGGAGACACAGAATCTGAAGCAGGCTCCAGGCTCTGAGCTGTCAGCACAGAGCCTGATGCGGGGCTTGAACTCACGAACCGTGAGATCATGACCTGAGCCGAAGTCGGACGCTTAACCGACCAAGCCACCCAGGCGCCCCGGGAACTGAAATTTTGGTATGAACGTGATACTGGAACACAGGATTGATCTCTGACTGGCAGGCATATCCCCATGGGCTTACCCACGTTTGGTTTCTGTGTGAGGTAGGAAGCTGAGCCTTGTCTGTTGGATGAAGGTATTCAGAGCAGGGTGCAGAAGAGGCGCAGGGCGAAGGAGAAATATGGTGGGCGGCATTCTTCTACTGCTAGTTTTACTTAAATGACTGGTAGATACATTCTTTTACCTTAAAACCAAAACATTATATTGTAGATGAGATTGTAGCGTCTAGATGAATTTTTGAGATAAGATAAAAAACTACAAATAAATTTATTTCTGCATCATCCATAGACTTCAGCTTCCCTGGGCTGAATCACTTGGCAGGAACGAGTTTGTGTGTCTAAGTTAATCGAGAAGCTGGGAGGTGAGAGAGAACAGAAGGAAAGAAGGGGTGTAGGAGGCATCTTACAATTTAGCAGAATGGGGGTTGGTGCTTCTTGATATTTATATCTAAATCCCAGTGGTCTTAGGTCACTGGAAAGAAGAACAAAATTCAGGCCTGGGATTTCTAAGGGTGAATGTTCCAAGTAATTATGATGCATGATGCCCTCCTGGCAGAATGAAGATGGAGTAACGGCACACCGGTGCCCTTTGTCCCTTTTCATTTCTTTCCCTTTCTCTCCTTAAGTCCTTCAGTTCAGTTCAAATGAACATGATTCCAAATGCTATCACTCCAAACAAAGGTATATTGATTTCTAGATAAGTAAGTGAATGGATGTATAGATAGAAAGATAGAAAGAAAAAGAGAGACACAGAGAAAGGGAGAGATCCCATGAGTTAATTAAAACATTACTCCTCTCCCCCAATCACCATTTCACCCATTCACCTGCCACCGTGGTGGCACATGACCAAGACCAAGCTACTTGGGGACAACAACAGGACATTGTGCCGCAGAAAGCAGGGCACACCGTATTTTTTTCTGCAGTTGGTAAAGTGGAAGAATGGGGACCCGGGCTTGCAAGGGATCATCTTTCTTATCATGGGATGAGTCTGTAGAAAGGAGTCGAGCAAAGACCAAGAGAACCCAGAGAAGACAGAGCCTTTTCAGGGCCTGGATCCAGATGAGTCATAGTCTAGCCCTCGTGTTTCCCACTTTCTTTCCCTGCTTCAATTAGTCTGAGTTGAGTTTCTGTTTCTTCCCATTAAAAGATTCTGGGCTGAAGCAGAACGAGAAGGCATCTACAAGAGTTGGTGGTGCAGAGGGAACGGGTGTAGTCTGGAGAAACCATTACTTTTCCAAACGACCTTTTTCTTGATTGAACTGATGTGTTGAGATTTTATTAGAATTTAGATAACATTCAAAAAAGCAACTCACTGGTAATTTTTTTGAAGGACATAAGAATATCATTATAATATAATTATATAATAATATAATTATAACATAATTATATTATAACATAATTATATCAATAATGTATTTAATTATGTATTTAATATTACATTCATATTTATAATGATAATATATTATAATTAGCATATAATTAATATATAATGGTATAATTGATATATAATGTTAATCACTTGTTATATTGTTGTTATGTATGTGCATATATATATATATATATATATACATATATGCACTTTATAAGCATGATGGCCGTGATGTCAAAGAATTTCAGAGTCTTTTGGAAATGTTCAAAAATAATTCTCAAGTATTGGGGTCACAAGAGAGATGTAATAGAACTGAGATGCTAAGATATGCCAAGGGGTAGACAGCACTCTTGGAATGCATCCAGCCCCTTTGATTTTAGCAATTTAGGATGTTCCTAAAGTTAGGAGTCCTATCTTTTTTTTTTTTTTTTTAATCTAAATTCGAGTTAGTTAACATACAGTGTAGTCTTGGCTTCAGGAGTAGAACCCAGTGATATATCTCTTACATATGACACCCGGTGGTCATCCTAAAAAGTGCCCTCCTTAATCGCCATCACCCATTTAACTCACCTCCCCACCCACCTCCCCTCCAGTCTCCTATGGTTTGCTTCCCTCTCTATTTTTATCTTATTTTTCCTTCCCTTCCCCTATGTTCATCTATTGTGTTTCTCAAATTCCACATATGAGTGAAATCATATGATATCTGTCTTTGACTTATTTCACCTAGCATAATACACGTAGTTGAAAATGACAAGATTTCATTCTTTTTCATCACCGAGTAGTATTCCATTGCATATATATACCACATCTTCCAGCAATTACATTAGTAGGTATTTATCCAAAGGATACAAAAATGTTGATTTGTAGGTGCACATGCGCCCCAATGTTTGTAGCAGTGCTATCCACAATAGCCAAATTATGGAAAAAGCCCAAATGTCCATGGATTGATGAACATATAAAGAAGGAGTCACATCTCAATCCTCTTTGTTATCTGCCAAAACCAGTTCTGTAGACTTACCAGCTCCTTCTTCACCTATGAGTAAATCTGTATATATTTTGAAAACAAGGCACTACAACCAACTGTATTGTTTTAGATAATTTATCCTGGCCACACCTTCTTTATTTCATTAAAACTACTCAGTTCTGGATTCCTGTCCCATTGGCTCACATCTGATTTCTACCAGAAATCTGCCTAGCTCTTTACTAGCTCTGATGCTTTATGAGGATTGACCATACTAATCCTGGCTGTACACTATTAGTTGCCTTTCTAATTTTGAAGCTCTTTCAACTTCTCCATCTCATCCTGGTCCCCAGAATTCACAATAAACCATCATCAGACTGCTTGCTAAAGAAGAGTTTGGACTCCAGTCTCTGTGCTGGATACCTTTGTTCAACCTTCGGTTCCAATTCTATCTGGTTCCACCATGTTCAAAGCCTCAGAAGGCTGAATTTTATAGCTTACAACTGGGGAATAAGATTAGGAACGCCCTAGGCTTGCACCAATGGGTTAACAAGGCATAAAGAAGTACAAAGTCATAGGATGAGATGGAGAAGTTGGAAGAGCTTCTTTTCTCAAGTTTGGATAAACAAGATTAAGACTCAGGATAGAAAGGGGGGTGCAAGGCACCCAGAATGGAGAGGGGGTGAAAAGGCACCCAGAATAGAGAGAAGGCAAAGGCCCCCAAAATCAAAGGTATATGAGGTAAGCAAGATTGGGCATTCAGGGCGAAAATGCCCCCCAATTTAGTATTATAGCAGAAAGCTGCTTTCACAGGAGGGAAGGACCAAATTAGGTAAGCAGATAAATACAGCCATAGACCACTGCACTGTGCTGTGGGTGATGCTGCCCAGAGCACAGATGGTTAACAAAAGAAAAGGTGCCTTGTTAACCCTGAGGTTATTTGCCCTATCTGTCTTATCCCCTAGGCTAGCTAAGATAAATAGACACGGCGCCTCCTGTCTGCTGTTAACAACCATCTGCCCATCTGCTCAGTGCCAGGATTTTGTTTTATATTGACCCAAACCCCAAACACTGTGTATCTTCAAAACCCCTTTTCCCTCATGCCCATGAGTTAATGCTCACCGATTCATTGTCTCTTTGTGCACACCCATCATGTTTTTAAGCCTCCTGATCTTAATAAATACAGGGCAAGGACCCTTATTCGGGGTTCTTGTCTTTTCCCAGACATCAGCCATGTCTCGCTTTTCATCCTGCATCCCGCTCTCTTGCGGGATACGAGAGAACTTCAGACCCAGAGTCTATGACGACAACAACTGGATCCTTTACCTTCTGGCTCCCAGTTGGGATTGGCCAACGGGAAGCATTTTTATGAGAACAGAGAACAGTGAGAGATGTGAGTCAACTAATGACCTCTTGGCTTCCCTGTGGTCCCAGCAGCAGAAGTGGGACCTCGCTGCTAAGGCCATAGGTCCTGTCAGGTATCTCTCACCTGTGGCTCTTTCCACATCTGGTAAGCTGACTCACACTGGCTCCTACAGGCCTTGCTGCCCTTCATGTTTCATGACCCCTAATGGTTTCCCTTAATTCTATTTACACCTTTGTGGAAGGTTTCCCTTTCAACTCCTCAATTACCTCATTTATGTGTGACATGTCTTTCCCATAAAGACCCGGATTGAAACACCCCTAGTTTCTAGAATTCTGCCCTGCACATAGTGGGGCACCAGGAGACCTTGAATTCTATTCCTGGATTCGCCACTTTTAACATAGTTATTGGGTAAACATGCACTGGTTAGTTCCTATATCCTGGACACTTTGCCTTTGCCTTTAATCCCTGTCTTCAACACAAGATGCCATGACAGGAACATGTAGAGCTGGGCTTACAGAACAGTGGGAGAGCCCCTGAGGGCCTTTGGGAAGCCGAGGTTGTGAGCCGCATCCCACTAGATGCATGAGAGGTTGCTGAACACAAAACAGGGAACAATACACAAGGGCAAAACACACAAATCAGAGAGATGAACTTGTTGTGGAAACTTCTAGCACATGTGTAGATTTGTAGATTTGTAGATTTGCTACCCACCTGGAAGTGGGTAGCATAAGGAGGGACTAAAAAGGCTGGCAGAAGCCATATTACAAAGAGTGCATATTCATTTATCAAATATACAAGTTTGATAATACATTATATTATGAATTTGTGGCTCTATTCTTTTTTTAAAATTTAAATCCAAGTTAGTTAACACATAGTGTAATGATGGTTTCAGGAGTAGAATTTAGTGATTTGCCACTTACATATAACACCCAGTGCTCATCCCAACAAATGCCCTCCTTAATGCCCGTCACCCATTTAGTCCATCCCCCTACCGACCCCCCCCCCTCCAGAAACCCTCAGTGTGTTCTCTGTGTTTAAGAGTCTTTTATGGTTTGCCTCCCTCTCTGTTTTTTGTGTTATTTTTCCTTCCCTTCTCCTATATCCGTTTTGTTTCTTGAGTTTCACATATGGGTGAAATCATATGATATTTGTCTTTCTCTGACTGACTTATTTTGCTTAGCATAAGACACTCTAGTCCTATCCACGTTGTTTCAAATGGCAAGATTTCATTCTTTTTGATTGTGTGGCTCTATTCTATAAGACTATGGGTACGAGATATAATTGGACATTAGAGTTAAGTGACTTTATACCTGCAACATTTAAAAAGTTGCTTCCATCATGGAATAAGTGATTTTGCATTCTTAAAATTAAATAAAGACAACATATCATATTAAGTACATCACAATAATAAGAGAGTGAGACAGCAATCATTTAAAAGAGCTAGGGGGTTGTTTTCCCAGTCTAGAATACTATCTGTACAGCAGAGGGACCCGAATGCTTTCAGAATCCCAAACAGTGGACTTGATGTCCTCACCACATGGAATTCCCTCCAGAGGCACTCATGGTGTCCTAAAGGAGGATCTTGTGTTCTCCATCTTCCTGTCACACTCCATCCCAGGATAACATCACTTCAGCCCAGGGGACCCCAATTATGTCATTTTTCCTTCTCTTAGAGCAATTGCTTCTCAAGGTTTTTTTTCAGAGACTTCATGTTTGGTTTTAAGTGTTTTCAACCAGATCCCCCTGGAACAATCTATCTCTATTAGAATGTTTTTCTTTATGTGAGGCAGTATTTTTCCTTGCCTTCTGAAGGACAGAATAAAAGAGTTGTCTTCAGAATTCTTGAAATATCTGTTTATTCTTTTTGGGGAATGGATGAAATGTTCCTGAGTTTCCAACCTATTCATAACTGATGGAGGTATTGTGAAACAGTCAGGGCTTTGTACAGTTTTTCCTCTTTTCCATACATCCATCAATACGTGCATTGTATACGCAGATAACAAGCTCAGAAAAGTTATGTGAATTGTGAGCAGCTGCATAGAACATGAGTAGCAAGGCAGAAACTCTGGACCTTCCAGATATGCCCATTATCCTATGGTGAGACAGAATAGTGCTGTGATTAATAATGCAAACGCTGGACTGGACTGGATGGCCTGCATGGAATCTCAGCAGGGTGAACTTAGGGATGTTACTTAATCTTTGTGTCCCAATTTACCCATAGGCAGACACAGATAATAAATTAAAAACCACAAACCGCATGTAAAATGCTTAGCATAACACTCGAGTTACATCAGTTATTACCTTTGTTTTGATTGACAATGTCCAATCACCATTCTTGATCTTGTTGCTTTAACTCTCCTTTACAGAAGCTTCTTAAAAATATTTTTCGTCAGTAGATGTGACTTCCCTTTTCTGTCAAATCCTGTGGTTTTAAATTAAAACATGTGTCTCACATGGCACTTTTATTTTTTTATTTAAAAAATTTTTTTAAATGTTTATTTATTATTGACAGACAGAGAGAGACAGAGAGACAGGGAGACACAGAATCCGAAGCAGGCTCCAGGCTCTGAGCTGTCAGCACAGAGCCTGACACGGGGCTCGAACTCACAAACCGCGAGTTCCTGACCTGAGCTGCAGTCGGACGCTTAACCGAATGAGCCACCCAAAGCGCCCCTCACATGGTACTTTTAAAACGATCTACTTCCTGGAATTCTGTATGTTGGGATGTTTTCTATATATACCATCTCTACCTTCTTACAGCCCATTTCTCCATCAACCCTACTGTACTTTGTCTTCTGCCTCCATCATACTACTGATATGTCTTCTGCTAAGTTCCTTTATGACTTCATGTTGACAAATTCATCATCATTGGGTACCAACAGAAGAAACCATACTAACAGTAAAGGAACTAAGGACCTATAATCCCAGTGGCTACATCGTTATTATACTTCAGGAAAGTGTGAGGGTATTTTCCAACAACTATGGCTAGAAATGCCCGGGAAATAAGGGGCCATAAAGATTATGATAAATGCAAGGATGTTTCAGAATCTTAAACTCCTAAAATTATTTAGGAGTATTTGCAGAAAATTTAACAGTAAATATTTCCAGTGTAAGGAGATTGCACACCAGGACCCAGATATCACGTAATTTCTATCCATATGGATCTGAGGGCGTGTTTGTGGTGCTCAGAGGAACACATTCTTTGGTGTGTATAATTTCACCCTGTAAATATTATCTTGATAATTGGTAGTGGTATGAATCGGTGAGGCCAGAACATTAACGCATACCGAGCTACTGAATTTTTGAAAACGTAGGAAGGAGGGAAACTGATAATACAACATTTTGAAGGAGGGGCAGCTGTGTCATGCCCTGTCCCACTCCCAATGAGACATTAGCTGTAAAAGGAAGAGCTTAGGTAGTTTTCCTTTTGCACTTTCAAAGGTGGAGATACAAACACACAAACACACATATTCACCCCCTTCCTTTTTTTTTTTTTTTTTTTTTTTAAATAAAATCTCTCCATGCAGGGGCACCTGGGTGGCTCAGTCAGTTAAGTGAACAACTTTTGATTTTGACTCAGGTCACGATCTCAAGATTTGTGAGTTCAAGCCCCACAAAAAAAAAAAAACTCTCTATGAATCCTTCTGGGTTTCTTAACACTAAATATTTTATTTTCTTTTATTTTATCTTTATTTTATTTTAAAGATTTCTTTTTTAAAATATTTATTTATTTTTGACAGAGAGAGTGTGTGAGCACGAACTGAAGAGGGTCAGACAGAAGGAGACAGAAGATCCAAAGCAGCTCTGTGCATCAGCGCAGAGCCGGATGCAGGGCTTGAACTCATGAACTGCGAGATCATGACCCGAGCTGAAATCAAGAGTTGGATGCTTAACCGACTGAGCCACCCAGGCGCACTGGCATAGTAAGATTTTATTAAAAAACAAAACAAAACGAAAAAGTAAGGAAGGGGGTAAATACGTGCGTTTGTGTCTCCACCTTTGTAAGTGCAAAAGGAAAACTACCTAAGCTCTTCTTTTTTCAGATAATCTCTTATTGGGAATGGGATGGGACTTTGAGAAATTTAACAGAAGACCATGGGGGAAGGGAAGGAGGAAGACAGTTACAAACAGAGAGGGAGGCAAACCATAAGAGACTCTTAAATACAGAGAATAAACTGAGGGTTGATGGGGGAGGCAAGGGAGAGGGGAAAATGGGTGATGGGCACTGAGGAGGGCACTTGTTGGGAGGAGCGCTGGGTGTTATATGTAAGTGATGAATCATGGGAATCTACTCCCGAAGCAAAGAGCACACTGTATACACTGTATGTTAGCTAACTTGACAATAAATTATATTAAAAAAATAAATGAATAAATAAAAGTTAAAAAAAAAGAAAGAAACCCAGAAAAAATATTTTCAAGCTTCTTTAAAAACTGCGCTTTTTGGTACTTTATTTTAGTGTCTCCATATGTATTTTTGGATATATCAACTTATCACTTTTCTCAAGTATAGAGACCAAAATTAGAAATAACTTCTTGTGTTCATTCACTCTATTCTTTAAGTTCTAAGGTCCTTTAGGGCAAAGATAATAACCCGATTCTGTGGAAGAGAGAATTATAGTGCTTGTAAGTTGCTAGTACAAAAATCCTCATCCACCCTGAAGGTTGTGTCTCTGTAAAATACCAAGCTCATCAAATTCAAAGATAAGATTACACAAAACGGGGTTGGGGAAGATATTTTTAAACATAAACATTTCCAGAAATCATCCACTTATAGAACACATGTTTCTCCTGGTAGCCTTCTGCAGAATCACCCTCTCCAAGTTGATTTAGGAAATATCCATGTGAAATTATTATCTACTCTGAGATGAGTCTCTCATAATTCTTTGCCATGTTAACTGTACTTAATAAAAATATTCATCTAGACTTTATTAGATTTCAATTAAATGTGTTTGCAATTACATCTCTCCTTACCTCAGTTTCTCAAGACTTAGAAAATGTTCCTATGCCTGCCTGGGCTTTTCACACATCATGAAAGAGCTTATGAGTACTCGTCCCTGGAGCTGACATTCTATCAATATATCCAGGGGTTGACTGTAGACAGTCCTCATCTCCATCCCCTCTCCCAAAGGCCCACCAATCAGGTTTACACAAAGAGTAAGTGTTACCTATTGATAAATTAGTCTGCTTAAGGGTTTTAAAGTGAAAAATACATGTGCCAAAGGGTCATATAGCTTTAAAATTGCGTGGACACACATTAATCTCCATTATCTCTCAAATGCAGAGGCTAACATAGTGATTAATTTGGGGTTGCTGTACTCACATTTTAATGAATTGCAAAATGTCTGACTCACTTCTCGTCCCTTCCTCCTAATGTCCCTATTTTATTATGAAAGTGACAATCTATGGCAAATCTGAGTTTCACTGAAGGTCAGCTATAGGTCGCCAGGAAAAAATAATGCAAGGGGACATTTACCAGGTATCAATGCTCATTTATGCACAACCTCAAGGATACATTCTATCTTTGTGAGGAAGTGATGTGGGTGAGCATAGACACTGATATGAGAGCTTTTTGTTCACCTCAAAATGAGTCAGTTAAAATGGATGTGTAAATGTATTCAAAGGAATGTGTCTATGTTACTCTTTGAGAAAGGGTAATGTGGTATTGTGACATGAAAATTCCTTGCCCAACTTATTTCAGTAGATCTTTGAAGAGGTGTTATGTTGAAGAGGAAGTACACATAAAAATAGGATAGATTTATATATTCCATCCCTGACAATGGAATAAATCTTGGGCCTCAGCGTGGTAGACTTGATGTTCAATGAGCATGAGGGGAGTTCTGCCCATCAGTCTAGAAATCCGATTTGTCTTCTTTTCCATTGTGTCTCCAGCCTTATCATAGTGCCTTATCATTCAATGCTCCATAAATATATTTGATAAATTAATGAACTCTACTATCCACCCAGGCCAATTGCTCATCGTGTAGGCTCTATGCACATAGATTCTGATTTTGACTTCATTCTCCCACTACCATTGGGACACCTGCTCTGAACCCTCTCATCGAGGACTTCCCCCACCGTCTGCCTTTTAACAGTATCCTTCCTGGGGTTGAACCCTGTGCACCCATGCACCTTCCTAATAAATAGATTGTTTATGACTGAGATGCCCCACATGACTTTGAACACCATTCATACTCTACCTCTGTGCCCCTCATGCCTCACCAAAAAAATTTGAATTCACTGAATGTGGAGAATACCATCTAGGTTTAAAGAAACGTGTAAAACTGGATATCCACCTTAGTAGTCAGTGCCATAGTGAGGACAGTTCTCCCTGCCCTGATTCGTACTTTCATTAAGTACCTGCTCTAGCTTGTCTCTGGGCCAGAACTTTCAGAGATATAAACAGCAGAGACCATAACAAGGACGATGGGTGGGAATTAGAAGGAAGAAGATTTTAGTTCACCATCAGGAAAATTTCTCTAATGGGGTTAGCGAATTACCAAAACCATTCAAATATGGATTGTATTACCATCTGTTACAAGTGCAGTGAAAGAAATTCCTATATTCAGAGAAAGATTTGTGTATAGAATATCTGTGGCAAATGGTTTCTTTCCTTTAATCTTCACTCTAAAGGACATGACTATTTTCCCTTCAAATTTTAAGGGACGCAGCTAGATGATGAAGGCTTACAACCTCAAGGTGATGGTTTCCTTTTTAATTTTTAAAAAAATAGTTACTTTTTTATGTGAGCAACATGAGTTCAGATGAACCGCATCTTAGGAAAAGTAGAAATTATTTTAGGAATCAATCATATCCAGTTATGAACCTCAACACTAATTCTAATCAGCAAATTTATTCACTGCCCTGAGGATGAAAATTTTCTCTAGAAATGAGGATAAGGAAAGTTATCTGCCTGTGTATACATACATAGACACACATATACAGCACATATATATATATACACACACACATATATATAATGTGCATATATGTGTGTATATACATATATATAATGTGCATATATATACACACATATATATAATGTGCATATATGTGTATAATGTGTACAGAAATACATGCATATAGCGTATATGCTGTATACATATATTTTTTCACTTAAGTAATTTTTTGTATATAAAATGTATATAGGTATCCCCCACTTTAAGAAAGTTCACATTGTGCCACTTTGCTTTTACAGAAGACCTACATTAGTATCTGCTTTCACTAACTGAAAGAATCTGCAGAGAATTTTCACTTCCCCGGGAAAAAATCTGAAAAGTGAACATAGCGTTCAGCGTTGGTCTTGCAGGAGCCGGGAGAGAAGGAGCCACACCGTCAGGAGCGGGAGTCGTCCCACCAAGCTCCGTCCCTTGTGACCTACACTCAACATCTCAGCATCAACTGCCAGAGCTTTGACGTGTGCCCATGAGCGTCTAGGCTTTACCTCGATTTATTTTGCGGATTATTAGCAAGATGTGTCCAAAGACATCAAAAAAGCCTAAGACAGGTGATCTTTTTTTTTTTTTTTTTTTTTTTAGGTCTGGAATGCTCAAAAAATATTCCATATACATTAATGGTAATTGTTTCTTCACACCGTTTCAGTCCACAAAAAGGTTTCATGGGAATGCTCTACTTTCGGATACTAGGGGGAAACCTGTATCTTAGAATACGACTTGTTTCTTTTCAACATGTGGCTGATAGTAATGGTCAAGTTTTATCGCACCCCTGTAATGTGCCTGGCTGATACCCTGGATCTTACCTCATTACACATCCTGTCTTTAATTGTCACAGTACTCTGTGGAGGAATTATACAGATTAGGAAAATGAGGTTTAGAGCATGGAAATTTCCCCCTTAATAGGGCTAATAAGTGGCACAGTTGGCATTGGAATTCAAGACATCATGACACCAGATCTGGATTTATAATTTTTTTTTAAATTTGTATTTATTTCTGAGAGAGAGAGAGAGAAAGAGAGAGAGAGAGAACCAGCAGAGGAGAGGCAGAGAGAGAGGGAGACACAGAATCCAAAGCAGCCTCCAGGCTCTGAGCTGTCAGCACAGAGCCCAAGGCGTGGCTTGGACCCACAAACTGTGAGATCATGACCTGAGCCAAAGTCGGACTCTTAACTGACTGAGCCATCCAAGCATCCCTGGATTTTTACTTTTAAAGTGATACTCAAAACTGCAGGGTTTTACATGGAATCCCATCATGATTTTCTTTCCTTTTTCTAAGTTTATTTATTTACTTTGAGAAAGAGAGGAAGAAGGAAAGGGAGAGAGAGACAGACAGACAGACAGACCCGAGCAGGCTCCACATTGCCAGCATGGAGCCTGAAGTGGGGCTTGAACTCACGAACCTCAAGATCATGACCTGAGCCAAAATCTCGAGTCAGAAGCTTAACTGACTGAGTCACCCAGACGCCCCATAATTTTTTTATTAGAGATAATACCCGCAGACATTTAGTCTCAAATCTGTTGACAATGTAGTGGGTGCTGCTATTTAATTAACCTTTCCTATTCAATAGATATCTTATTGTCTCAAAGTATGCAATCCAGAGAGCTGAAAATTAGTTGGTTAGTAACAATCAATTCAGCCCATATTTGGTTAATATATATCTAAGCAGGACAAAATACACATATATTTTTAATGCCAACAGTTTTTATGGGTGAGGTGTCCAAAGTGTAATCAATGTCAGTTATATACGTCTCAACTCTGGGTATACATCTTTCCACAGTGTTTGGGCAATAACTCAATGATATTTCTTCTCACCTAGTTATGGAATGTGTTCCTCTGAGAAGGCAGTGCTGTGAAGTTGTCAATGTATTTTTAAAATTTTCTTCCCGTGGAAACTCTATGTAGTCTTTGGGAAGTACACAGATGTACCCCTGAAAAGTTGAGTATAAACTTAACTTTTTGAGAATAAAATTGATTTTAAATGCTAATTATTTAAGGGAGTTCTTATGAATTTTATGGGGCAAATAAATTATTTTTTCATCTTTACTTTGAGCAGATCTTGATTTTCATATATCTGTTCTGCTTTCCTTTAGCAGTAGTTATCTGCAAAACTATAGGGAGGTCGTACTAAGTCACCTCCCCAGCACTAAGGCCATGTAAAGACATTTATGAATTAAAAAATAAGCTAGTGAACACCAAATTTGTAAGTTTCTCTATCTCCAGCATGTCTGTTAATTGACTCTAATCTTTAGCTTTGGAAAGTAATCAAGAGAGATAATTTGAGTGCCCACTATCATGAGAGAATCGTGAATGAGCTTCCATTTAACATGATCAGTAAACAGGCTGGAGAGAACACTGGAGAGAACACTGGGTTGGCAGTTTGGATCAGTAGGTTGGTCTTGTTTTTCTCCCAAATGAACTGACTTTGGTAAATTGGTTAGCTTTCTTGGGTTTCAGTATTCTCGTGAAAATGGCAGCAAAATGTCTTCCCTTCCTACTGCACAAAGCGTATCAGGACCAAATGAGACATGGTGTGTAAGGGAATTTATTTTGCTATTTTGTAAAGCACATAGGGCTTCATAAAACTGAAGCAAGTTTTTAGTAAATCTAAATGTGTGGTACCTTAGACATTCTGTCATCTTCTCTTAAAAGCATTGGCAGCAAAGATGAGTCATTGAAAGAAATGTTTTAATAGTAACAATGATAATAATAACTAATAATAGTGCTTACAGTACACAGAATAAATATTCATATTTCTGCCACTTAGAACAAATCAGAATATGGATCTCACTGCAAGTGACCTCTAAGCAATGCTTGCTGTCCATTCTTTCTCTCCTTTCTTCTTATTTCTTTCTTTTCCTCCAACTGTTTCTAGGTTCTTGTTCCTCAGGCTCCATCCAAGGTTACTGGCTTTGATATAGTGTCCTGCTTTGTAATTTTTATTAAACTGTCTTGCCTTCCAAATATCATATGCCACATTCTCAAAAGTCTGATTAAGTAACAAGTTTATTAACTCGATCAATGGCAAATCCTGGACAAATTCCTGTAATTGAGCTGAACTGATTGAAGTACAAATGGGAGACCTTGACTTTGATGTCATTGTATCCTAATGACATTCGACATGGTTAGAACCTTCAGAACTTTTCCTCAGAGGTGAGAAATGAAAAGTTCAGCCTTTTGGCTAGGAGACTGTTTTGTATAACTTAGATATTTGGGCTAAAAATGGACTGATTGCAGTATTTTCAAATATGGATATACATTATGAAGTTGCAGGTTTCTGACTTCTCTTGAAATATCAGAGCATGTAGTGATATTGGATCTTCCATAGGAAAAACAGCAGTGACTGAGGAGCAGCCGGTTTCTTTAGGAGAATAAGCTGTGTTCAGCACTGGGATCCCCACCCGTTCCGCTTGATTTATTTATGTCATCTTGTATGGCCCCTGTAGGACCTGAGTCTGTGACTCTCAATAAACCCACAGAAATAACCTAATTAAATCTTATCTCATAACCAGTTAGTCATGGGTGAAATCATGGACAGATGGTTGAAGGTGAACATATGTTGTTGATCTGTTTCTCTTATTTCATTAACCATTTTGCCAGCATTTTGAATAGTCTGATCATATGTCACAAACTATAACTGGCGCAGCAGTTTAGAAGGGGAAAAATCTAGAGTTTTGTTGACTATATTATTTTCAAATTTGAAACGAAAGCTGCTTTGAGTTTTGATTTGCAGTTCAAAGTAGAATTTTACCAGCTCAATAAATGTGAGTTCTAGGCAAGTTCCAAGCTCCACACCCGCCACATTCCTATGATGTCAGAGCATGACAAAGAGCATCTCTGGTATGGGGTTTTTATAACATACAGTTATGGAAAGTAAAAGGTCTCCCATGAAACGTCACCGTAAGTGATATATTAGAGGCAAGAAGGAGAAGACTTAGCAATTTGACATTGGTAGCACCTTGAAGCTTCTAGAGTTTTCTGAAGGTTTCACAAACTCCTTCCTTTGTTCCCCATGCCTACGGGGAAGAAAGTTGATATGGATAAACCCAAGACACAGAAAAATGGAGCGATATTAGTAGCAAGGGGCAATTTAACAGGTTTACAAATAATATTGTTTGGGAAAAAATTCTCCCTTCCTTTTTTCTTTTCAATTTCTAAAGTTCCCCTTTCCTCAAATCAGAGTCAGAACCTGGAGCCCTAGGATTAAGTTGTGGGCCTATAGAAAGAGACCAAAGCAACTTCCTGGTAGATCTCAGTGAATGCTGTTAATCAGAAGCACAGTTCTCTGTGTGATTCCTTACGGTCTGGAACAGGTCATGGGCTAGAAGTTTCTCATACAGAGGCTTGGGGATGAAAATAATCTTATGGGGGCGCCTGGGTGGCTCAGTCGGTTGAGCGCCGACTTCGGCTCAGGTCACGATCTCGTGGTCCGTGAGTTCGAGCCCCGCATCGGGCCCCTGTGCTGACAGCTCAGAGCCTGGAGCCTGTTTCAGATTCTGTGTCTCCCTCTCTCTGACCCTCTCCCATTCATGCTCTGTCTCTCTCTGTCTCAAAAATAAATAAACGTTAAAAAAAATTAAAAAAAAAAAGAAAATAATCTTATGTCTGAGCAAACAAGAGGACCTTGCAAGTGTGGCTACAGGCATGGTGGGTGACCACTAAAAGAATAGGGGATCTCGGCTTCAAAGACAGATAACATCTCTGCACCCCTAGCAGAAGGCCTTCCCATGCATCTGGCTTTGAGCAAGGGTGAGTTAGCCTAATCGTCACCAACCAGCTGTCCAATTATCCACTGGGTTAAATGGACAGTGGTTTAGGAAACTAAGGAGAGACAGTGGAGCAAATGCCAAGAGAACACTTCATCTGACACATGGATAGCCACATTCTGCACAACTAGTAATTCAAACTCTCTCTCAGGATCCGTGTAACTCGGTGAGCTACTGACTCAATAATATACTGTGTATGGCAATGTTCAAGATCATCAGAGAAGACGACAGCAATGGAGATTCCAAACCTCAGTTCAGCATTTTCTACTTGTTTTGAGTCAGAATGAATTTGGCATAATTAGAAAGAAAAGGATGGATAAAAATAACTGCAATGGTAGTCGCAGAGAGAGAACAAATGTGTAGCACGAGGGAAGTTACTTTTTCTTCTTGACAAACTCACAGACAAAGTACATGGTAAGATGGCACTCTGTGTCATTCCATCTGCCTGAACTCAGCATTTCCACACAGTCCTCATGACCATAGGGATCACTGGGCTCCCCCTCTCTCCAGTTGCTGTAGTTCTGCAGTGGAGTGTTGTCTGTGAACACATACTGTCCCTCCTTCTCAAGGTCGTTCACCCCGATGAACACCCGGAAGAAGCCACTCTTGGCGACATAGTCGGCAATGAGGGTGTTGGCAGCTTCGTCCTTTGGCATGGCCAGCATTCCACCCCGGATCCGGCAGTGGGTCAGGGATTCCCTATAGTTCTTCTCCTCCTGCACGATGTAGTAGAATTTCTCCTCAGTTTCCCTAATCCCTGCGATGACTTGGCAGAGAGGAAAAGATGAGCACGATTATGTATCTCAAAAAGGGAAAAAGCAAGTATATAATATTGCTGTGATTAAATTCGTGTATTCGATGTTCAACAATTATTTTGCAAGCCCCTATTATGAGGTAGGCACTGGTTTAATATTTTTATCACCCTCGTAGTTATCAAATGGAGAACAAAGCCTTCCCATTTGCCCTCCTTGTCCTTCCTCCTTAACTTCCCACACGACTGTGAAGAAGAGACTGTTTTGACAAAGACTTGTCATATGAACTGCGCTGAGCTCCTCTCAGACTGTTCTCCCATCCTACTTTACGCTCTTCCATACAGAGTCCAACAGCCTGTCCTTCTCTCTTCCACTTCAATGACTTTTATGCCTGGGAAGTCTTCTCACTGATTTACCTGGAAAACTCCTTGTCAATTAGATCCAAGTGGAAGTATTTTCTCCTGTACGAGCTTTTCTAACGTCCCCGCACAGACACAGGGCTCTTGTGCACCTTCCCCACGTTTCCACTGCTCTTGGCTTTTTCTCTTGTGTATCCCTCAGTGCATTCCAGTCTAATGATTTGTCTGTATGTCTCGTGTACTAAACTATGAGTGTCTTGAGGACAATGTCTGTGTCTTTACCACTCTGTAGGCTCAGAGCCTGCAATAGTGCCCAGGATGGTAAAAGCTTATCAAGCGGATATCGGAATAATGCAGAAATGCGTCCGTTTGGGGCCGAATTTCTGGGCTATGAACGTGTACATAGATTGAAATTGTCCATAGTTCACTCCAGATACATGAAGTACTGAGCTACTGAATAAGATTCAGGGCAGAATTGGGGACTCAGAATCATCCTGAGCTCATAATACGGTAAATATGTTTTAGGCTTCAGGGACATCTGCATATATTTCTTAGGGTCTATAAATTAAAATTTGCCAAGAAATCTGTGACCATGCCAATATAGATCAAAAACTGTTGCTCTGTGTTGAACCTCAAGGGTCTGGGGTTTTCATGAGAATCCAAGTCATGTCAGAGACAACATCTCTAAGAGTAGTTTACAAGATGAAGAGGAACACAGATGGCATATGTGTGTTTCTAATAATGTACAACAAACATAGTTGGATTACAGTAAATAAAAGTGTAGCAAAGGAAACCAATTTCAACTGTAACTACCATAGATTCTTCATTCATACTGTCTCCGAAGAGAACACATAGGCCCTACTTTAAGGGTTTCACCGCTAACTACAATGGGGAAATGGACCAGGGATAACAAAAATGGCTAGCGTGGGAGGTTGCACAGTTCTGAGAAACACGTAATGATCTGTTGGTTTGTATTAAGGGTAGAGGAATCAGTGAAACCCACAGTCAAATCCCCACTCCCCTGTTAATTAGTTCTGTATCTATGGGCAAGGTAATTTCTCTAAGCTTCAGTGTAAACATAATACCCACGTGGTGATCATATTTCAAATTCTCAAGAAAGTAGCTATTGTTTTTACTATTACTTCTCTTTTCTGAGATGCTAACTCTGTTGGACTCTTCTTGTCCTTTTTTATTCTTAAGGCATGGCTTGTTAAACTCTGCCCTTTTCTCCATTCCCTTTTCTCCAAAAAGTATCTTTTTCTATCCATAGGCAAATGAATGTATTATGTATGAATATATGTAGGTAGTGTCCTGGAGTCTGAAGGGATAATTAGCATTTGAGAGACCTGCAAAGTGGTGACACTATCTCAGTAGGCCTTTGCCTGACCCAAGGTATTTGCCGCTAAAATACTGGAAATACTTTGGAATTGTATTCTTGAATACTGGAATTACAGTGTTGAAAGAGGTTGAATTGACAGCATAAAGCAAAAGAGGATATACTCACCATTCTTGACAAACTTCATAGATGTCTTGAGGCGAGCAACACTAATATCCAGTTGTCCAACAACTTTCCGGTATCTTCCACAATCACAGACAGTGCCTTTGAAATGACAAAAACTGTGAATTCATGTTGAAGTACACATAGTTCAGTTGGAAAGGACAATGACTCTCTTCTCAATATTTACTATCTTTTCCTAGTCTGGCTGTGTCTTTCGGTGAATGGCTATACTTTTAGTCTTTTATTTAAAACAAAGGGGTGCCTGGGTGGCTCAGTCAGTTAAGCAGCTGACTTCGGCTTGGGTCATGATCTCGCGGTCCGTGAGTTCGAGCCCCGTGTCGGGCTCTGTGCTGATTGCTCAGAGCCCGGAGCCCGTTTCAGATTCTGTGTCTCCCTCTCTCTGACCCTCCCCTGCTCATGCTCTGTCTCTCCCTGTCTCAAAAATAAAAAAATAAGAAAAATAAAAAAATAAATAAGTAAAACAAAGTTTCCAATTGACATTGTCTTCAGGAATTTACAGAATATCTTTTGAAGTATTTTGGATGAGATAAAACACAGCCCTAAGCCAGATTTTTAAAGTGAAGAGTAAATTGTGGCAAACCACTGCACACACACTGTGGACCACTTGGCATTTTTGTTGAACACAGAATGTGCCCATCCAATCTCAAAATAGAATCTTTACAGCTTTCTTAAAACAAACTTCTAGCCAGTCTCCTCTTCTGTTACTGCATTGCTCACTGGCTCACACAACTCTCCCAAGGCAGGAGAAAACTTTCATGATGAAATCGAATGGTAATTTTGATTATCCATTTCAAGTATAGCTTGAATGATCCTTGAATGTTTCAAGGACTAAATTTAAATCTTGTGAATAGATTCAACTTATAATTTCAAGAGGCAGTCCCCCCATTTGTGGATTAACTCTGATTTTAATTTCCACCATTCATTCCCGCTTTGCTCATTTACCTTTTCAACTACCTGCTGATGCAGAGGCAGAGAAAGAATTGTAAGGGGAGTGATGTGAAATTCAAATGATTCCCTTTTTCTATTTAATGGCTGCTTCGTGTAATCAGTTCCTTTTGCCTTCTTTTTTGGCAATCGAGAAGCAAAAAAATCTTATTAGCCAAAGGGGGGGAAATCTGTGGCTTTATTTATCCGTGTTCACAGTTAAATATAAGGAATTTAAAACAGTTCTTACAATTAGTCTTCACTGCACCTCTGTGAGCTCCCCTCGAAGCAATCTACCTACTTTCCCTGCACAGAGCATTGGAAACAAAACTCTTTCAGGAGGAAAGAGAAGACTCTTTCTGGCCACCAAAGGTGTGTCCTGTACCCATGGAGTCTCTCTGGATCAGGCCAGTTTGCTGCGGATCATCTCCATTTGGTTGAGATGCCGGTGGAATGCAGGGAACGCCGCTTCAGTCCCACTGCCACGGCCACGGTGGATTTTCCTCTGGCTCTGGGAGAATGAGGGCTGCTTCCTGATGTGCTGGGTTTGCTTCTCCCACTAAGCATGACTGGGATGGAATGTGCCATCACTCCCTTCCCCAGGGCTTGGAAAGTCACCAGCAGATGGAAAGGAAAGTTCCCTTCTTTCCTTTCCCCCAGCCCGAGTAAAACCAGGTTAAGCACCGAGAGGACTATTTTTTTCTTTCATAAAAATGTATTTATTTTTAAAGATGAATATATTTGGAATGATGCCAGACATTGAAGAGAAAAATGAGCAAGCCTTACCTGCTTTGCCTTTTCCTCCTGGGATCCCTGGCAAACCCTTTTCCCCTTTGTCACCTGAATAAAAACAATCACCATGAAAAGAACAATGAACTAAAATGGCAGATTATTTCTGGCAGACAATATCTTATACACCTAAAATCATAGGAAACAGTTTTTGAATTTCACTTGTAGTGTCGCCAACTAATATTCTTTGGTTTTACGTAAATAATTTGATTTTGCGTTGGCTGCACAGGTACGACTAATCAAACAAGTCATCATTTATTTAGATCGAATGTAGAATTCCGATAGAATGGGTAGGGAACATTTAAATTTGTGTCACCTGCCCTACTAACGTGGCCTTCTGAGAAAGGCTAATACAATGCTCTGCATATTTGTAACTTTAAAAGCACCATTGTTTTGTATACCTGGATCAGTTGATTAGCACATTGTGGTGCCCCAATTCTCCCATGTGGCTTCACCCTTGGCTTCTCAAAAACATATATTGTGCTTTTCCAATTTAATTCAAATATTTACTATTTATTACTTACACTGTGCAAGACAAAAGGCTTGGTACTTTGAGAAGGTATAAAGAGAGAGAAGATTAAACTTCTGACTTGAAGGGGTTTATACATTTTGGAAAAGATGTGATGTATGCAAATATCTGTAATATAAAGCTGTGTCAAATATATTACGCCAAAATATCAACCTTGATAATTTTCTCTTCTGCTCTTCTTTGTATGTGTCCATTTTCTTATTCAGTCAGAAGCATCCACAAAATAACTCTCAGAGAATCAGGAGTATTAAAGCAGAGAGGAAAAAAATGTTGATTTTTTTTTCAACTTCAAAATAAGCCCTTGAAGCCTACATCAGACACAATAATTGAAAGCAAAAGCTTTTGATTTCCAAGAGGAAATGTTTGGCTGAAGTTCTTGAGAATCAAAAGAGAAGACCCTGATAGAAGTAAAATAGAGTTTATGCTTCAATGGTGAACTAGAAAAAGAAAGAAAAAAAAAAAAAGGAATTTGGGAGGGATGAATATAGGGTGAAGGTCATCCAGGCCAGAAGGGTATGGGGCTTATCTCTGTAGGAGTTTGGTGAGTCCAGGGAATTAGTTATGTGCCCCAAAGGGGCAATATGAATGGAAATGGAGTCAGCATGAAGGTTCTACTTAACCCCATCCTTTACCAGCAAAAGGGAAAAAAATGGGAGCCACTCTAAAACCCGTAGGGTGGCCCATGTTGCCTGCTCATTAGCTATTCTTTTCATCACTGTCTGCTGAGTGCCTTTCATTAAGAGTCCTGTACATATTGGGGGCGCCTCAGTGGCTCAGTCTGTTAAGCGTCCCACTTTGGCTTGGGTCCTGATCTCATGGTTGGTGAGTTTGAGCCCAGTGTCAGGCTCTGTGCTGACAGCTCAGAGCCTGGAGCCTGCTTCAGATTCTGTGTCTCCCTCGCTCTCTGCCCTTTCCCCACTCTCACTCTGTCTCTTTATTTCTCTCAAAAACAAAGATTAAAAAAAAAGGAGTCCTGTACGTATTGACTGTTGATCTTTCAGGAAAGCCCGCTTGCCCAGGCCCCAGGAATTTGCTGAACATTTCCAAATTGACCCATGTGGACACTTCTTTTTACAGGGATGCCAGACGTTCACGGGCTCCCCAAAGAGAAAAGCAGTCCTTGAAACCCAAAATGCAATTTAAGTGTGTAGGAGGAAGCCTCAGAACTTGCACTTGAATGAAATAAGGCAATGATGAAACCCATGACAACAGAATGTGATAAATGCTGTAAGAGAGACATTGAACATTGGACAGAGATAACATCCTCTGGTTCGGGAGGTAGACGAGGCAGTACTTCAGCTGGAGGGATGAAGAAGACAGCACTGGAGCTTGGTTCTGAAGAACTTCAGCAGGTGAAGATGGGAGCAAGTTAGGGGACAATGTCCAACAGAGGTACACTGGAAAAAGCATGGGAAACATGCCATGCACCCTGATGAGGAAGACTGATCTGCTCACACCTAAGTTGTGTCCTGCAAATGCCTCCATTTCTCTTTTATGTAAATTGTTAAAGGTAAAAATAGAATTTGAGGACATCTTAATGGAAGAAAGGAATATGCCTTTGCTAAGTGCCAATCATTTTGTAAGTACCGTTCCAGATACTTTATAGATATTCATATTATTATGGATATTATCAAGTTAAATCCATTAAGCTAGCTATTATCATTATCTTTATTCTACAGCTGAAAGAATGGAGGATCCTAGAGGCAAAATAACTTGTTCATGGACATCTAGCAATTCAGTGGCAGTGCTGGCATTTCTGACTCCCTAGTTCACAGTGCTTCCCAAATGAGTGAACCAATGATTTAATGAAAGGAAGTGAAGTATTCAAAAGATGCTCTCAGTAGTTGAAAGGCATGTCAAGTCCTTGTCACCACGAGACACAATATGGACTTAAAAGCTCATATGAATATAGTTTAATATGCTATCTTTTTAAAACAGTGTGTTTTCTTTATATGTGGATCCCTTTCAATTCAACATGGGCTGAAAGTTGACTCTAGTCCTGCTATCATCCTAGTTCTGGGCTAAACCCAGTGGTGGACGTTAAAGAAGCCTAAATGGAGTATTTGTTTTATAAAAGTAATGGGGTTTTGAGGAAAACAAAGCACTCATCGCAGACCAAGGAAATGGGACACGATCACTATTACCTACTCACAGAATGAAATAAAGGAAATGCCTGCTGGGTTTTCGGCCAAGATGGCCGTGGATCCGGGCAGAGAAGATGTTCACTGAAGCAAGAGCCTTCAGCTGGATCCTAATAATGTGGAAAACGGATTTTTGAATTGAAAAATGGCATTTTTTGGAAGCATATAAGTTTACAGATGTAAGCACTGTGACTACTTTCCAGTATTTTCCCATGAATGTCTTTCCTTTTTTGACAGATGGGAAAGTCAAACCAGTGTGGTAGAGTGAACAACCAAGGCAGTCTGAAAAACCAGGACTTCAATCCTGGCTCTGCCGCTCACTAGCTAAACGTGCCCAGGTTACTTAATTTCTTTAAGCCTTTGTTTCTTCATTTTTTTTTTTTAATTTTTTTTTTCAACGTTTTTATTTTATTTATTTTTGGGACAGAGAGAGACAGAGCATGAACGGGGGAGGGGCAGAGAGAGAGGGAGACACAGAATCGGAAACAGGCTCCAGGCTCCGAGCCATCCGCCCAGAGCCTGACGCGGGGCTCGAACTCACGGACCGCGAGATCGTGACCTGGCTGAAGTCGGACGCTTAACCGACTGCGCCACCCAGGCGCCCCTGTTTCTTCATTTTTTAAGTGAAAATAATGGCACCTAAAATCCGAAGATTATTAAGGAGGATTCATTGGATAATGTCATCTTATCATGGGATTAGCTCTGTGCTTAAGCCATAGAGGCTGCTCAACCAATGTGAGCTTCTGCCAAATACTTAGCTGGTTCATGGAGGATGTGAGCTTACAATGCCTGTTTCCTGAAAATGAATTCAGGTTTAAGGCCATACACAAAAACTTATTTTGGCCCATGAGTGGGAACGTGTCAGTAATAACTGTCTTAAGCTTGAAGAATTAGAGGTTGTATTTAAAAAACAAACAAACAAAAATATCATAATGCTTCCACTGTAAAAGGATTATTGACCTTAAGTAAAAACATTTATTTTGCTATGAGGTTGAATTTGCCTGTACTAAATCATTCTCTCTTATTCCTAAAATGAAATATCGACATCCAGAAAGCTACCTTGTCCACGCAAGTGACAACATTAAGGTCATCCCAGAAAGTTGAGATTAATCTGAGTCAGTGAAAAATTTAGAAGAGCCCCTGACAAAATGAGGGCAATAAATTTCAAAGTACAGATTAAAAATGAAATTAATCCAGGTGAGCCAGAACACTAAACCTCAATTTTTTTTAAACTCCGAGACATGCTCATAAATTTTGATGGCATATCTCTGGAAGAGAAAGAAATTAGTGAATGGTGGAAATTGATGTTAAGGGACAGTAGTACTTATAGAAACAAAGAGTCAAAAAGAGGGCCACATCACAGGAAATAAAATATTTTATCATTCACGTTTTCATTCTTAATGCAAAAAACATTTAGAAAGTTTCCACTGTACAATAGGCACTAGGATAAAAAAGATTAAAAGGTAGGGTCCCCACATAGAGCTTATCTTTAAGCGAATAGAGCCAGTAAATCTTTCATTCATTTGGTCTTCCAGAGGTTCACAGTCTAGAGGGGGCAAAAAAGACAAGCTAATAAGCCATGACAATGAATAAAGAAATAACGGTATGCAGGTATGGAATTGTCTCGAAGAAGATAAGGTTAGTTAACCCTATAATTTCCAGACTGTTACTTATTCAACATTTGTGGAAATTCATCCACTGAGGCTCAGAAAATCATACTGAACTCGACTCTTCATCATCTCTGTTATCTACCACCCTCCCAAGACACATCGTCTTATTCTACGAAAGGTTTAAGACTTGATTCAAGATCACGAACTCCAATTCCCCTAGCTGGAGCCTCATCTGTGTTTGACACACTTAAATCTGAAAAATGAAGTCTTGAATTCTGGACGTGTTCATGAGCGTGACTCTCCCTCCGCCTCCACTTCTGCTCATCTCCAGGGAAATACTTAGGATCTCAACCTTATTGAACATGGCTATATCTCAGAAATCTTGAAGTCCGGCATCCCACTTTCTGGCTACATCTTTCCTTCTCTTAACTAGTTGCTACATGAAACTGATATAGCCAGGGGCAGATCCATGATTCATTTTATCTGAAACTTATACAATTTGGGGAGCCCTGTTTAAGAAAAATAATACACAATTACAAATAGAAAAGTGGTATAAAAATGAATACTTATAAGAAATAAAAACAAATCATTAAGACTTTAAAAGTAGGCAAACACCACAAAATTCACTAATAATCATAACACTTTAATTAATAAATTTGTGCCGCTATAATTCTTTTTTCATACCTATGGCCTGCATATGTTTGGCTGCTTTCATGAGTATCCAATTGACCTCGCACTATTTATTGATAAATGCATCATTTCCCATTGCCAAGTAATGTCAACTTTGCATAAACCAAATTTAGGAGTCTGTTTCTGCATATTCCATTCCCTTTCATTGGTGTATTTAACAATCTCTGCATAAATTAACACTATCTTGATGGATGTAGCTTTAAAATAAATGTTTAAATTCAGGCTCCCAGCTTTGTTTTTCTTTTTTAAGATTGTCTTTGGGTATTCTTGGCGCCTTTCATTTCCAAATAAATTTTGAATTGGCTTATTAAATTCCAAGAGAGCTGCTTCTGGGATGTTGATGGAGATAACATTGATCGATACATAAATTTGGGGATCAAGTTAACAATATTGATCATCTTAACGATATTGAGTGTTTCAATCTCTGAATGTAGTTTTAGTTCCATTTTTTCAAACATTCATTAATTGCTCTCATTATCATTATGTATTGTTTGTTGAAGAAGACTAAGCACCTTCTTTTTTAGCTTTATTCCTAGATATTTAAGAATTTTAATGCTCTAATAAGTGGCATCATTTTAATTTCATTTTTAACTGTTTCTGGTATGTAGAAACAAAATTGATTTTGGTGTGGCTAAACTGTATAAAAAACTTAATACAAATAATCTGTAGATTCTTTTTTTTTTTAATTTTTAAAATTTTGTTTTTGAGACAGAGAGAGAGAGAGAGAGAGCAGGGCAGGGGCAGAGAGAGAGGGAGACACAGAATTCCGAAGCAGGCTCCAGGCTCTGAACTGTCAGCACAGAGCCTGACTCAGGGTTTGAACCCACGAACCATGAGGTTGTGACCTGAACCAAAGTCAGACGCTTAACCAATTGAGCCACCCAGGCACCCCAATCTGTAGATTCTTTTGTATTTTCTGATCATGCGGTCACATCATCTGCAAATAATGACCCTTTTATTTCTTTGTTTCCAATGATTGTGATTCTTCTCTCTCATGCTTGCAGTTTTACTCTAGTTAGAACCACTGCTATTATGCTGGTTAAAATTGGTGATGAGGGCTCCAAATCTCAGGAGAGACGTGTTCGAGGTTTCATTATTGAGTGTGATTTTTAATGGGTTTTTGTTGCTGTTTTTGATGTTCTCTTTCATATTGAATATGTTACCCTCTATTTCTAGCTTGCTAATAGTTTTTGAAACGTGAATGGGTTTATGTTTAATTCAGTGTTTTTCAGAATTTCTGGAGTTCTAGCTGAAAATGTTGATTTTTGAAATGAGAAAGAGTACCATTTTCCTGGGCCACCCTTCTTTGGCAGGCCTTGAATACCAACTCAGTTTGAGCAACTTCTGCTTGAGCTTCTTAGTCTCATAGTGCTGCCTCGCTCATGAATTGATGAACAACTTGAAAGGAAAATTAGAATAGAATGCATAGCTCATCTTAGTGTGGTTCCCTTCTCCTCCAGATCAAGACCCTAAAGTCCTATTCAATTTGGTACCTCTCCCGTTTGTTTTGTCTTGTGGTTTTTTTTCTTTTTCTTTTCTTTTTTTCTTTTTTTAATTTTTTGGTGGTGGTTGTTTGCTTTTTTTTTTTTTTTCCTTTTTTTTTGACTCAGGTAGTCATTCTTTTTTTCTTCTTGATTTTTTTTTAACGTTTATTATTTTGAGACAGAGAGAGACAGCGCATGAATGGGGGAGGGGCAGAGAGAGAGGGAGACACAGAATCGGAAGCAGGCTCCAGGCTCCGAGCCATCAGCCCAGAGCCTGACGCGGGGCTCGAACTCACGGACCGCGAGATGGTGACCGGAGTCGAAGTCGGACGCTTAACCGACTGAGCCACCCAGGCGCCCCTCTTTTTGATTTTTTTAATGTTTACTTACTTTTGAGAGAGAAAGAGAGAGACAGAGTGCAAGCAGGGGAGGGACAGAGAGAGAGGGAGACACAGAATCCGAAGCAGGCTCCATGCTCTGAGCTGTTAGCACAGGGCCCTACATGGGGCTCAAACTCACAAACTGGGAGACCATGACCTAAGCCAAAGTCGGATGCTTAGCTGACTGAGCCACGTGGGCGCCCCTTAGGTAGTCATTCTTAAAGGATTAATGCAAGTGAATTTCTCATGACTTATAGCAGAAATCTGGCTTTTGTTTTATTATTAATAATGTAAGAAATTTCTTTCACCTTTACCACTTATTATTGATGATGTATGTAAATTAAGAATATTGTCAAATTTGAGAACACCTCTGTAAAGCTTTTTCCATATAGGAGCTGTTGGATTTAGAAAAATTTTCCACAGCCTCTCTCTTGCCCTGTACATTTCAAATGTTGTTTCTTTTCTGCAACTCACACATTTCTTGTGCTGGGGTCCCAAGACACATTCTTGTGATGATTGGATCTCTGCACTTTTTCATCATGACTTCAGATAGATCTGTGCAGTAAGTGGTAGGAATATTCTTGGAAGCTATTCCTACACTGAAATTGTTAGCAATAACTTAATTGTACCTGGAAGTAACTGCACACTATCTAAGTATATCCCATGAAGTCCAAACTAAATGTTTCTTTCCCCCACTCAGATTCCTCTTGGCGAGCTCCCTGAATACTGTGTCCACTCCCATAAGCAGCTGATACAAAGAGAAGTCTGATAGAAGGGAGCTGGAGCAGAGGGAGACAGTAGGGGCACCTGTGTGGCCCAGTCAGTTAAGTCTGACCTAGATTTCAGCTCAGGTCATGATCTCATGGTTTGTGAGTTCAAGCCCTGCATCAGGCTCTGTGCTGACAGTGGGGATCCTGCTTGGGACTCTCTCCCTCTTTCTCTCTCTCAGAGTAAATAAACAAACTTTATTTTTTTTTTTTAAAAAAAGGAAGGAGACAGTAGTGTTAACCTGTGCATCCTTGATAAGGACAATACCAGTTCAAGGATATAAAAGTCGGTTCTAGAAAGGTGAAAAATCTTGCTCTCTTTTATATATAAAGCACAAATATACACATAATACATAATAGATATATAGTCCATGGATGGTATTAAAAATTCATAGGGGAGGGCAATTAGAAAAAAAATACGCATAAAAAGGCTTGTAAGGGGGGGGAATAGTTTTGTTTTGTTTGTTTGTTTGTTTTTATGTTGAGGGGTACTATTTTAACCAATTGAGGATAAATGCCTTACTTCACAAACTTTCCCAAGCCATACGGACATGTGCACCCATTGCTAAGGCTCCTTGTCAGGGTCTGGGGAAGGACCTAAATAAGTGTGGGGCTCCAAAGCCAAAGCTTCATTCATTTCATGGTAAAACCACCCCAAATGCATAAAATGGGAAGAGTCATAATCTCTGAGGAGTCCATGTAGCTCTTCCCCAACTATGAGAATTTCAGTCACAGGCAAACATACACTATAAGCCACGGGATCAAAAAAAAGCACAGCACTTTCTTTTCAGTGGCACTACCCTCTGTCCCTGCCCTCAAATTCAGGCTGAGGGAAAATTCTCAAAGGAATGAGTTGGAAAAGGATGGGAGAGAGGAGATAACCAAGCTCCAGGATGAATGGAGAGGGACGGCAGCCTCTCTCCCGCTGCACCAGTTCACCGTTTAAGAACGCACCTCTGGAGACCGGGGGCACAATATTGGTTATGCTGCTGCTGGGGACGCGGATGGCAGGAAGGCTGCCGGGTACACATCCAGGCTGCAGAGTCCCATCGCCTGTGGCACTGAGTTTCCCCAGATCTGTACCTTTGCACTAGAATCTCTTGCCTCCCCATCAAATGTCTTTCCCTCCATTTCCATACACATGTCACCGCTCCTCAAGACCTAGGTAGGTTCTTTATATCAGTCAGGCCTTCCTCTCCCACCTGGCTCCTATAGTAGTCTTTTAGTTATTCAGAATTATGATTCTTTCTGAGCAAGTCCTGTCTTCCCAAATAGTCTATGAACTTCTTGCAAGAAAATTGTGATTCTTATTCAGCTTGGTATCTTCAAACCAAGTGGAACAAAGCATGAACTGCTGACCATCAGGAACAGTTATAACCTGCTGTCATTGTGGGGCTTTATAAGAAGACAGTAGGGAGGAGTGCTCAGATGATAAAGAGGAAGCCACCCCTATTGTATAAGAGGAAAGCAGTAATTTTGTGCAGGATGGGGACAGGACTCAAAACAAAAGAAAATACATACATACACTCAAAGCTTCTAACATGTTAATAAATTCCAGATGAAGAATCTTTATTATTTAATTCAGTTTAAGAAAGAAAATTCCAGGGGCGCCTGGGTGGCTCAGTCCGTTAAGCATCCAACTTCACCTCAGGTCGTGATCTCACCGTTCATGGGTTAAAGCCTTACGTTGGGCTCTGTGCTGATAGTTCAGAGCCTGGAGCCTGCTTCGGATTCTGTGTCTCCCTCTCCCTCTGCTCCTCCCCTGCTCATGCTCTGTCTCTCTGTCTCTGTCTCTGTCTCTCTCAAAAATAAATAAACATTAAAAAAATTTTTTAAAGAAAATTCTACTGCCCTTCACTGCATTGAGTTTTAGGAATAATTGTTTTCTGTTACTGAACATGCATCATGGTGGTGATACCCATTTTAACTGTATCAAGGATTACAACCAGCAGATCCCAGGAAATAGTTCAATGTAGAGACCACCAATACTATTTTTTAAATTAATTAATTAATTAATTAATTAATTTTGAGAGAGAGAGAGCATGCATACAAGCAGGGGAGGGACAGAGAGAGAATCCCAAGCAGGCTCCATGCTGTCAGCGCAGAATCTGACGCGGGGCTGGAAGTCACGAACCATGAGCTCATGACCTGAGTCAAAATCAAGGAGTCAGCTGCTTAATGGACTGAGCCACCCGGGCGTCCCAAGGCTACCAGAACTTTATGTTTGATTCTGTCCCTGAATTTCTGTTTAGTTTTGTTCAAGCCCCTTATTTATTTTTTAGACACATTGTTTATGTAAAGAAGGAACAGCCAAGATATGAAGAAAGAAAAAACTCATATTTTAAAAGAAAGACAAGGGGTCATTTTCATGATACAGAACGTTTTGGAATATATGAAGGGTAAGCTTGATTTGCCTCAAATTACCGCTGGAGGAAAGAAAACTGCAGCTTACCCTTCTTGCCAATGGGCCCGGTCTTGCCAATGTTGCCCTGGTCTCCTGCATCACCCAGCTCCCCCTTAATTCCTGAAAAGCAAAGCATGTGTCATCTTTACATCCTAAGGTTTTAAATTCCCTTTGAAGATGTGGCTAGTACATGATATCCGCTTGAAGGAAATACAAAAAGCATACTCTTCTGTCTGTGGTATGGAACATATATCCTATGTTTTATTATCTATCTTAATAGCATTGTAGTGTATATATGAAAACTAAATGTGGGTAAGAATGAAAATCCTGGACCCAATGGTATTGAAATGTTTACTGATACGATATTCCTAAAAGGTCTATAGCAGAGGATGTCTAATCTAGAGGTCAAATAAGGGGCTGAGTGGAAGAATTCTTGAGTTTTATTCTAATTCTGTTCCTTTCTAGATCCTTTTGGGCTTCACTTGGGAATTCTGTTTCCTCCCTATTTCAAAACAAGATTTGACTATCTTAGCCATTTTTAAGAAGGGGAGAGAATGTATAATCGTAAAACTTCATGATCAAGGGGACATCAGAGATTGCCCTACTTTTTACCCCCCAAAAATATGATCGGGATCATGATTTCCTCCAAAATTATCAGTTTTGTTTTTTTTCTACGATGACCTAAAAAACATTTACCAGTAATAAAGCTGTATAATTTTGCAACTGATTGTACATAATTATAGAATATTATACATATTTATAGAATAGCAAGAGTATAAATCAGCATTTCTCAAATTGAGGTTTCCAAATCTTGTGAGTCTTTTCTTCTCTTTAACTTGCTAAAGATTTTGAAGTCAGTGGTCTAGGGCCACCACCTTGTAACAGTTGATGGAGAATATGTCCAGTGCTTGGAAGACACATGCTTAGACACCACAATCCAGAAGCTATGTATTGGTGAAGCTACTCTTGGCGTTATGAGTAAAAACACTCCCTAATGGCCTTTGTGTCATTGTCATCTTCTTTGGCCCTGTTCCTCCCACTCCATCGTCTACTGACAGATCTTAGAAAGGTGAGTAAGCCAATGGATCAGTCAACTCTTT
This sequence comes from Lynx rufus, assembly GCF_022079265.1. Lineage (NCBI taxonomy): Eukaryota > Metazoa > Chordata > Mammalia > Carnivora > Felidae > Lynx > Lynx rufus. The sequence continues at coordinate 48,502,406 of NW_025814826.1, read as the reverse complement.
CTGTTCTTCTCATCCCCCTCCTTACACTCTAGGTCAGCCAAAAGGAGTTGCTTAGCAGTGGATTCTGAGAAAAGACACAGCTATGAACCCAGCTGTGTTTCTAAAACTCGTGGTTTCTTAGATATTTCTGGAGACTGCTCCTCCCTAGGTCTCCTGGAATATCCCACCCCTGCTCATCCTAAGGAGGCAGCCTGAGAAATGTGTGGTGACTTATTGACAGCCACTGTCATAGGAGCTCTCTGGTAGCGAGTACATTCATATCTGAAGTACCTTTCATTCATCTTTGGAGCCAAGAGTGTTCCAAAAGCTGCCAATCTCCAGGACAAGGCCAGTAGAGAGAGGAAAGCAATTCTAATATTACAGTGTCACATTCACATCATTGCACTTACCTTTCGGGCCCATGCGTCCCACTTTTCCATGTTTCCCCTCCTCTCCTGGATCTCCCTTTTCACCATCATCTCCTTTGGAAACGGAAAATGAATGAGTGGAGCAGCTCGAATAATAACATAGCACATCCTCCCCAGGATACGGTGGTGAACATGGTTGGAATCCATTCCTCAGCCAAGGGCTTGCCTTATAACTCTGATGTGACTATGTTCATGGGCCCACATAGACTGGACAGTCAGGGAAAGAGAGGACACTTCTGGTATCTTTACTCTTTCACTTTTTGCACGCTGTTGGGGGAGGTCATTAAAGGGATGTGACCACCCATTGACTTCTGAACCAGACCCAGGAAATCAGTTAAAAGCTACTCACCCCTTTCCCTATCTTGCAATGTATGACCACCATTCCCACAGTGGGAGCCATTTCAAGGATGCAGCTTTGACAGAGTGAGGTGTTGTTGAGACCATCTGGCAGGTATATGTGACTGAACCCTGAAAAGGCATCTATATAAACTTGAGATTCTGGTAGGCAGGTGTGGAAACTTTCTTGTCTTACCACCACTGAAGACAAGCCTCATATGTCACTTCCCTTGCTGATTCACATCACCACCTACCAATCTGGAGTGGTCTGCCTCTTTCCTTCGTCTCCCCTTGCTCTCAGTATAGGTAGGATAGGAGGGCAGTTTCAAATTTTTCCCAAGAAATTCTCAAGTTTGCAAACCTAGCTAACTTTATGTTTGAAGAAATGTCTTTGCTGGTGAATTCCTGAGAAGTTTGCAAATCTTTTTTTTTAATGTTTATTTATTTTTGAGAGAGAGAATGTGCATGAGTGGGGTAGGGGCAGAGAGAGAGAGGCAGAGAGGGAATCCCAAGCAGGCTCCACACTGTCCGTGTAGAGTCAGATGTGGAACTCGATCTTACAAACCATGATATCATAACTTAAGTCCAAATCAAGAGTTGGATGCTTAACCAACTGAGCCACCCACGCTCCCCTCTTTTTTTTTTTTAACTGAAGTATAGTTGACAATTTTATGTTAGTTTCAGGTACACAAGTCTGATCTGACAAGTCTGTAGGTCATGTTACGCTTGCCACAAGTGTAGCTACCATCTATCACCATACAAACTATTACAATACCATGGACTATATTCCTTATGCTGTACCTTTCATCTCTGTGATTTATTCATTTCATGACTGGAAGCCTGTATCTCCTATTCCCCTTCACCCATTTTTCCCATCTCCCCACCTCCTTTCCTTCTGGGAACTACCAGTTAGTTCTCCATATTTACATCTGTTTCTGCTTTTTGTTTGCTCATTTATTTTGCTTTTTAGGTTCTACATTTAAGTAAAATCATATGGTATTTGTCTTTTTCTGTCTGACTTATTTTACTTAACATAATTCTCTCTAGGTCTATCCATGTTGTTGCAAATGGCAGGATCTCACTCTTACTTATGGCTGAGTAATATTCCAGTGTGTGTGTGTGTGTGTGTGTATCATATCTGGCATGACAAGTCTTTATTTTTATAGTGAATTTGGCCAGTTCTGGAAGCATGTACATGTTCAAACGTGTATATTGATGTGTAATACATATATAAATAATATTCTATACTTATATATAATTACCTAAATATATACAAATTATAAAATATATAAATTATAACTTATACTTTGTAAACTCTTACTCTCGGACTGCATGTTTGAGAGACCCCAAGTAGTAGGCATAGACCAGGAAGCTAAGAATAGAAGACAGGTAGGAAACAGGAACAGCTGCAAAGCAGTTCTGTGTGGGCAGCAACTATCTTTTTTTTTTTAACGTTTATTATTTATTGAGAGACAGAGCATGAGCATGGGAGGGGCAGAGAGAAGAGGAGACACAGAATACAAAGCAGGCTCCAGGCTCTTAGCTGTTCACACAGAGCCCGATGTGGGGCTCGAACTCACAAACCAAAAGATCATGACCTGAGCTGAAGTCGGACCCTTAACCGACTGAGCCACCCAGGTGGGCAGCAACTATCTTAGTCATAGGTGGATCTAGCTCTCACACCCCATCTAGTCAAGGACAGAATGAGTGTTTTAATGAAAAGTGTCCTGGACCATGAATCAGGAGCCCTGGGTTCGAAGGTCATGTTAGTCTCTGATGGGTTGAGCAACCCTTCAAAAGTCAGTGATAGAGTTTATTGGCTTTAGAATAAGGCAGATCTGGACTTTATCACTTGACCACTCATTATCTGGAGAAAGTTAGGTATGTGACGTCCCTTTCTGAGTCTCGATTTCCCCCCATACAAATTGAGCTAATAATGCCTACAAAACAAGGGCCCTTATAAGAACTTTAATAAGATAAAATACATAAAAGACCTGGAACATAATCTGTTCTTAGCAATGGTGGATATTGTTATTCTTTATATCTCAGTGTCCTCATCCTTAATGTGGACTTAATACCTGCCTTCCCTACCTCTCTCAGTTATTTTAGCATCAACAAGGTAAGTATGCAATTGTGCTTTGAAAATAAAGAACACAACACACGCGATATTATGACCAGCTACCTGAATTATCACCACAGCAATCTCAGGATATGAAGGAGTCCTGTCCGTCACTAATGGAAAGAAGTAGATTAAAAAAAAAAAAACTTCTAAGGACAAAAGTGAAGCTCCTCAGATTAGACAGTTTGGGAGAGAGAAAGTTGAGATGTCATTTACTTGTCCAGAAAAAGCATGCTCAGCCATTCTCTATGTTTTCCTGACAGCAGAACGTAAATATTTTAAATGAAAGCTTAAGTCAAGTATGGAACCGTTGGATTTCCAGGTCAAAAAGCCAAGTATGGAACGGTTGGATTTCCAGGTCATGAGATGGGTCAAGCATTAAAACACTTCCCACGTGAAGCTCTAAAATCTCCTTCCGGGGAAGCTTTCAAAAAAGAACACACAGATGATTTGTGTGATCAGACCAGAGGGGTGAAGTGGATGGACAAAGTGGCATTTCTTTAGATAAAGTTAGTAGCCAATGTTTATTGAGTTATTATATGTATGCCAGCACTGTTGATCATCATACCAATTCTAGGAGGTGAAAACTATTATTGTGCCATTTTTTGAATGGAAAAATAGACTCAGTGAGGTTAAGTTCCTTGCCTAGTGTCATAGAGCTTGTGGATGGCAGAGCTAGGATTCAACATGTGTATTTCTGTGCCTCCAGATCCCTCCCAGATCCCTCCATTTATCCCTTCCAATCCAGGATTCTGTGACCCTTAGCAAATTGTGGATTTTAAATAATTTGATATTGTGTCAAATTTTTCAGGGAGAAAAAGGGGAGATGCAGAAAGAATGGCTGTTTTTGTTCCTTTTTAAAAAAAGAAACAGTGGGGAAGAAAACAAACAAACAAACAAACAAAAAAACCAGCCAAGCATCTCAATGACTTAATCCACAGGGAATGTATCCTTGAGGTAGTTCAGTATAATTGAGACCTGGCTTTGCCACTCACTAGCTGACAGAGCTTGGGACGTCCTTGACCTTTGTTGAGCCTTGATTCACTGATTTGGAGAATGGACAAAATACTATCTTCTGCAGAGCTTCAGAGGGTTTTAGTAAAGGTAAAATTAGGAAAGTATTTTCCTTCAGGAAGCCCTTTCTAACACTTTCAGGCTGGGCTAAATCCTCCCTTTAATTACCTTCATTGTTGAAAATATCACTGTATCCTGAGTCCATTTTTCTGTGTTATTCCTTACACTCATCTGTGACCTGTGGGATGGCTGGGGTTATGGGTGATTTATTCTAGCATCTTCATAAATTAACACATTGTTTGTGTCTGGTGCCTAATAAATACAGTTGAGCTGGATATATTTTGTGAGCCATAAAACATTTTACAAGTGTAATGATAGTGTTTATTGAATACTATGGGCCAAAGGGTACCTAGCACTTGATATACATCTTATCATTTGGCCTCTACAACAACTTTGAGATGGATATTATTCTTAGCTCCATTCTACAGGTGAAGAAATGGGTCAAAGAAAGGTTAAGTAACTTCCTAGGGTCACAGAGCTTGTAAGTAATAAAGCCAGGATTCAAACCAGGGCAGTTGCCTTCAGAGCCCATGTTCTTAACAAACTGTCTGATTGGGAACACATTCTTGTTAACATTTCTGGGTTTCGGATTGCTATTCTGTACAATGGGACCAAAGATACGTGTCCTGCTCACCAAAAGGTGAGATCAAAGGCAGGGATGTATGTGAAACACTTTTTGAATCATGCAACCACAAAAATTATTGGTGCCATTATTACTTCTCCTTCTTTTCCACCTTCCTCTGAGCTTTCCCATTCGTTTTCAAGCAAGTATCTAACTGAAAGCAGCCAGATGAGGGACTTAGTCATCTACTGCTCCCTGGTGGCTCCTGATGGAGACCTGGGAGGGTGAAAATAGGATTATTATTCTTCTGACCTGTGTGCCTGCATCCCAGCCCGGTGCTGAGCAGGCTGCTGGCAGAGATGAAGTAAACAACTCGTGCCCTTGCCTTCAGCTTGAACCCTGGGTTCATTTGATCTTTGAGACTTGCTTTAATGAGAACAGAAGAGAGGTATAAAAGCAAGCTTTGGAAAGGATCCCCCACATGGCTCACAGTTGTCTGCTTTCATCCTCTTGGCAATATTTCATTGGATTAGTAGTGCAATTTAGACTTTCTTTTTTCCTTTTAAAAATAGCTACTTCCATTTTAAAATGAAATGAGAAGCTATCAATTGAAATGAACTAATTTCAATTTTACAAAAATGATTTGTTTCGGCCCCCCCAGGCCGCCAGCTTGCTGTGATAATCTCTCCACCAGAATTCCAGCAGAGCGCACAGCTGACTAATTTTTCTTAGGGAAAGGGAAAGTTTTTTTTTCCCCCAACAAGCAAAAAAGTCTTTAAAAATTAAAGTCTAGTTTGAGTTGAAACTGCTGAACCTAGGTCAGTACCCCCTGCTCAAAGGAAGCAATTATTAAACATTAGTGAATTGGTTTTGGAAATGCTAAAGAAAAATCACTAGAAGCTGAACTTTTCCCACTGCCAAAATAGTCTTATGGACTAGGAGGAGGTTGTTAGCAATCCTCCTCCTGATCAGCCTTTGAATTGAGTGCAGGAGGTGGTATGGGGTGCTTTATTAACGGGGCCAGCACTCTTCTCTAAAATATATCCCTCTCGTCTCTACCTACACCTTCTTGCCAATTACATTCTCGTTCTTGGAAAGCTCTGTTGTCATATCGATTATTCCCTGGACCTCTCCTATACACCACATATCTTGGTACAGTCATAAAATGGACTATCTCCCAGTACTTTTACCTCCTGGATCACCACCTCATCCTTTTACCGAAATATTCAGCCATCCTTGGGACCTACTACTTTTGCTTTCTCCCCAGTCCCTCTGTTTATCAGTCCCTCTGTGCCTTTACTTATCTCCCCATTAATCCTGAATTCTTTCAACTCAGTCACTCCTAACACAGCTCTCCCTAAGGCAAAGGGACTGCCCTCCTTTGGTGAAGAGAGCTCTGGGACAAATTCTATCATTTTTCTGAATCCCAGTGCCATCCATTAAATGGAGAAAATAATCGTTACTTCATAGGATTGTTGTAGACTAATGGAGACAATGCATGAAAAGTGTGCAGCACAGTGCCTGGTGCTTGGCAAACTCATCTGTTCTTCTTTTAACAAGAATAGAAGGGAGGTGTAAGAATGATTAGCATCATCATCATCATCACCACCAGAAATGACATTTCTTTTAAACCTTCCTTTGTATTCACTACCTCAATCCTTATCCTACAATCATCACTTACTTTTTTACTTAACTATGTGTGCTAAGTAAATTTTCACACAATTAAAGATAAATGGAAATAGATATATGCCCATTACTGAGGTTTAACAATTAACATGTTGTCATTGCTTCATCTATGTATTTTTACTGATTTTTTTTAAAAAAGTATATAACGGACATCACGACATATCTTCCTTAAATACTTCAGCAGGTCTCTAAAAGGTAGGAACATTCTCCTGTGTACACATAATATCATTATGTCAATCTTAAATTTTAATTGACTACCGGGATTTGCTAAAGCCATCTTTATAGAGTTCTGTGGCCTCGTTTATCTTGAGCCTGTACTACTGTGCTGCATATAAACTCATAAAAAGAGGTGAGCCCTTAGAAAGAAAGACAGACATTCAGAGGAATAAACTTAGGTTCACTGAAAACAAATCATGACAAAAATTCCATTTTTAATTCTGAAAGGACTCCTAATAAATCAAGAAACTGTCATGACCAGAGTGGCTGGGAGAAGACACATTTCCATTGGTCATTCACAGAAGACTGCAGTCCCTGTGAGGCTGGGAGGATATATTGATAAAATCCATGGGCTTCATTCTTACAGATCTTGAATTCAATTTCTAATTATATCCCTTTGTGTGTGTGGTATTTAACCTCTCAAAGTTTCTGTCTTGTCTGTAAACGGAAATAAATAGAGTAACTACCTGTTTAGTCTCCCGAATTGAGGGCTGTTTCCTTATGCTGAAACACATGATATTTTTCTTTCATTTCAATAGCTTTGTGATGGAAATTGCAGGTAGAGGAAGAAATCAGTACAAAGGTTTCTTATTTCCTTTTTCCCCTATCCAGTGTATTGCCAGGTTATGTCTAGTGTTACCTGCCCATTCCTTGAAGGTGGGATTTTTCAGCTCTCCAAATGGCCTCATATCCTAGGACTGGCAACAAACACTCGGATAACAGGAACCAACAGGAGAAGGTGATCTGTAATTTAAAATCAGGCTTCTGCAAGCATGGCTCACTGACCCTCAAAGATAGTGGTCATAAACTGTGGAGAGATTACAGACCCTTGGTGACATTTCATCACAGCTCTCTTTCCCCATTTCAGACATGGAGGGGGTTTTCTTCATATTTCTTTTAATGAAAGCAGAAAAAATGAGCAAGCATAGTTTTTAAAGGAAGAATGTCGTGTAGACATTACTTTGCATCTTCACTGCCATGAGGCAACTTATCTGTGGGTCAAGGGAGACCCAGACCTTGGCCATCTTGGCTTAAGAAGAACAGCAAAAATAATAATAATAATAATAAAATACTATGTTCCTCATGAATGGAAAAACATCTTTCCATGACAGTAGGGCAGGGGTCCTCTAAGAGATTTTTCTGAGCTCCTCCCTAACATTATCTCACCCAGTTATAAAGAATGTGCATGAAATAAGACCATCCTTGTAAAACAATTAACATCTTTCCCAATACATTTAAAGCATTTGCAAAATGTTTATTTTGGTCCTACAGTCGGGATATGATTACAAAAGAACTAAGTTCATTTTAGTCCATAGGAAGCTGCCTGCCTCTAAGGAGAAAAGCTGTCCAAGGGACAATCTTCTGTGGAAGAAAGCAGCTCTTAACCAAGATACAATTTGGCAAGGGTCTCAGCCTTCAGAACCACAGGTCTTTGGAAGCTTGGTGCAATGGGAAGAATAGGAGTTTTATAGCCTGTTATGGGCTGAATTGTTTCCTCATCTCCAAAATTCATATCGGAGCCCTTCAAGTTGAAGCCCTACTCCCAGTACTTTAGAAGGCAAATGTATTTAGACATAAGGCCTTTAACGAGATGAGTAAGTTAAATTCTGGCTGTTTGGGCAGTCCTAATCCAATCTGGCAGTGTCCTTATGAGAAGAGGAAATTTGGACATACAAAAGGATACAAGGACAAATGTAAAAAAAAAAAAATCCCTGCAAAGGCCAAGTGAGGACACAGTGAGAAGGCGGCCATCTGCAAGCCAAGGAGAGAGGTCTTAGCTAAGAGAGACCAAATTTGTCAACAACTTGACCTTGGCCTTTCAGCCTCCAGAACGGCAAGACAATGACTTCCTGATGTTTAAGCCACTCAGTTTGTGGTATTTTGTTATGGTAGCCCTAGCAGACTAATTCATAGTCACAGAGACCTGGGCTCAACTCCTACATCTCCACTTAACAGCGCTTTCATATTATGCTAAATAAGTATAGCGCGTACTCTCTCTGCTTCAGTTTCCTAAACTAGAAAGTTGAGATAGTTACATTTTTCTTACACGGAGTTGCTTGAAGATTAAACGATATTATGGATGGCAAATTTCACAGAGGATACCTGTGCATTGAGTGTGCCCTTAATGATCCACTAAATGTTGAGTGTATAGTGGGGATCTCTTGCTTTTACCTTCCTGGTATCTTCTTCTGTGCTTCTAGTACCGGTCCCACAAATTTCCATAGGAAACCACGCTTGCTTATTCTACGTCCATGTGTTTTAAACCTAACCCACAGTGATTGGTTCAGCAATGGACATGTGACTCACCAAGAGCCAGTGAGTCTCAATTCGTAGATAAGTCTCCTCAACAACTCAAGCAGTTATAACTTTCAAAAATGGAGGCTTGCTCTTTCTGCAAGGGTTGCAGAGAGGATAAACTACTATTGAAATATGTGAATCTATTTGACCATCACGAAGGGAGAAGCTTCTTTAAAGTGAAGTCATTATTGAGGAAAGCAGAAGCAAGGTATGAAGACTGAGTCCTGAGCACCTCACTCCGGACTGGATATAGTGCAGCTTGAATCCCTCCCTGTTACATGAGTCTATAAATTCCCCTTCTCTCCTCTGCTTGTTTGACTAACCAGTTTAAGTTTACTTCCTTACTAATGTAAGGAAACTTATGTGTCTACTAGACACAGATCAGGACAAAAGGGCCTTCCTATGAGGAAATCAAAACCTCAGGAGAAGATAGGCATATAATTACTGTGATAAATGCTAGAAGAGGAGCTGTTATGGGAGCACAATGGAGGAAACACCTGCCTTTACCTGCTTACACCTGAAACTCTCCCCTATTCTTTCTCCGGAAGAAATGGGATCCCTTGCACTGGGCTCCACCAGAATAAATTCATAACTTAAGTGAAAAAATAAGATAAAATACAAATTTGTCATTATATGAGGGCAGGCTGTTACTACACTGTTCTCATCAATAAAAGTTCATGTGGATTTTTATTTTCCATCCAAACCATGCATCCTGTGGGTTCCGCTCACATGTCACGTCCTTTCCCCAGGAGTCTTCTTGGTACAGACTTTCTTGCTGCCATCTCCCTCTTTAACTGTCAGGATCATCTCATTTTCTGAAGGGAACACCCCTCCTACTTCAAAGCATCCACCACACTGTGTCACATGATGGGACAGGTCAGGGATATGCACTATATTCTCTGTATCCCTAGCACTTGGCACAGCGTCTCAGATGTAATGGGTGCTTTCTCAACAAAGGTTTTCAAAAGAAAGGGAATAACACCCTTAAAGTTAAGATAGATAAATGTGAGCTTAATGAGAATACAGTTAAATACATTAGTAATTGATTGAAATGTCATTCTCTCAAATGGCTGATTAATGAATTGACTTGAGTCAGCTGAGAAAGGTCTGTGTGATGGCTTGTAATCTAGGAAGGCAGCCAGACTGGCTCTACTACTCTCTCCACCCCATATTTTTGTCCCCTCTTCTTTTTTTTTTTTTTTTAAGTTTATTCATTTATTTTGAGAGAGAGAAAGAGAGTAAGTGCATGCACATAAGCGGGGTAGAGGCAGAGAGAGAGGGGAAGAGAGAGAATCCCAAGAGGCTGAACTCATGAACCATGAGATCATGACCTGAGCTGAAATCAAGAGTCAGAGCCCAACCGACTGAGACACCCAGGCATCCCTGTTCCCTCTTCTAATTTGCCCGTGTCTCCCAGTGTTGCCACCATGCTCTAATCTCCCAGGCTCAGTACCCAGATTGGCTTTGGCTATTCCTCCTTCCTAACTTCCACCTTGAGTCTTACTTTTTCTCACATGTGTCCTTTCTTTTTCTTCCTAACACTACTGCCATCATTCTACCTCTTCCTGTCCTCATATAATCCCTATTCCTTGTGGGTGGTCCCTAAATGGTCTGCATGGTGTCTTATTCACCAGTGACTCCAAGGGCCTAGAATAGTGTCTATTCAATGAATAATTGTTTAAATACTGGTTTCCTTAGATCTGAACTTCACTTTTTCAAACCATCTTGCAGACTAATCTTTATAAAATAGCATTTTCATTATAAAACTGCCCCATTCAAAACATTTCAGCAGTTCCTCTGTGTTTATAGGCCAAGCCCAAACTAGTTAGTCTAGCATTTGGACTTTCACAGACTGGCATCGGTGGAAATTTCTGGTGTTATTTTCTGTCATTGAGTTGCATAACCTTCTATTCCTGTTCAACTTGGTTATTCATTTTTTTTATTAAAATGTCTTTCAATTCATGCCTCCATTGAGTGCCACACACTTTTCTCTCTGTTTGAAGTTCGTCTCTTCAGAGGAAAAAAACACAGATGTCATAAAAGAAAAGCAAAACATATATGACCATATGAGAAATTAAAAGTTTTTATATGATAAAAGATGCCTCGTAAATATATACAGTTTATAAACAAATATATGACAGACAAGGGAAAAAAATCAAGCACTAAGATACAGAAAATGATTGATATTCTTAACATGCAAAAAGCCTTTGCAAAAAGATAGTAAGTGAAATAAAAAGATGATCTAAAAATATAAGTAATAAATGGTAGATGAAAAGTGCCCATACTATTAGTCAGAACAATAGTACATATGGAAATGTCTTTATGGTACTTTGCCTTTAGATTTAGTAATAATCTAAAAAGACTAGTAGCATCAAACGATGCCACAGATGCGGAGAGCACTCAGTCATTGCTTCTGGCAACATCAATTGCTACACCATTTCTGGAAGCTAGTCTGTCAATAAGGATTAAAATAAAGAATCCAAACCATCTATTTTACCTTAGGGAACCTATTTTATGGGAATAACTGTAAGAACTAAAAACTACTTGTAAGAACGTGTGTGTGTGTGTATTTATGTATATGAAAACACTTGTTTGCTGTGGCAAAAACAAAAACCATAAACCATCTGAAAGTTTGTCATCATGGAACTGATGAAAATACAAGGAGAAATACTGTGCAGTTACTAAAAATAATGAGTTAGAGCGAGACCTCTGGAGAAAGCACGAGCTCCATGTTATAGTATATAAAGAATGTCTCTTGGAGAGTCACATGCATATGATCTTACTTAGAAGAAAGAATAATAAACAGAAAAAATATAGAGAAAAGTGCCAATACCAAGCTCTTAATGATGACTACATGGGAGAAGTGGGTCTGGAAAAGGAAGAGTGACAGTGAAATGTGAAATCATTAGTTTTTTCTTTACACATCTTTATTCTGCATATATTTATACATGCTATATGTTTAACAAGCATAAAATACTCTTTCAATTTAAAAAATAAATCATTAATAATATAAAGAAACTATGGCCCTTCTCTCCCTTTGTAAATTTTACCCATCAGTCTGTCTCAAATTCTAAATTCTCTGAATCTATTGATAGAATTATTTCCTTGGTAATTCACCATCTGCTTCCCTGTTACTACTCTATAATTGCTGCCTTGGAGTATTATTTTAAAATGCACTGTTATTTAACTTTTTGTGTTAATGTCAACTCCTTAATTGGAGTGTAAGTTCCTTGTGACGAGGGCAGATATTTTACACTTTGCTCTCAAGAGCTGCTCAAAACTTCACAATTTGCTCACTCATTCTTGAACAAATATTTATGGAGTCTCTACCAACTACTAAGTCCTGTGTTGAGTCCTAGGCATACGGCACGGTCTCAGACTAGACATGATCTAAGCCTAAAAGTTTGGTTGGAAGGAGACACCAAACAAAGTCTTCTAAATGTCATGAGTATTACGAAAGGGAAATTGTCATGTGTGTTGTTGGCACCTAACAGGGTGTGATTTTGAAAAGATCGGTGATATGGGAGTAAGGAGATTTGGCTTTTATTAAACTCTACTGCTCTCTCCTCAGATGACAAGATAATGTGTCAAATAAGGAAACAGAAAAGAAGTGCTTTTTCTATATTAATATGCTAAGTAATGCAAGGAAATAACATATATAAGGACATATAATTAAGTTATCTAATAACAATATCAATGTCAGTAATGATAACAACTGTGTTTACTGGGGGCTTCCTGTGATCCAACCCAGGTCGTTGACGTGCATGACCGTGATATCAACCAGTTCTTTTATTGTGCCCCATCAGTTTCAGAGACCGAAAAACTTTATTCCTCCTTCAGCTCATTCCTGTGTGACCTGGCAAAGAAAAGCGAAGATTTCAAATATCCTGCAATATTTCCTACTTGGATTATAAAGCACCTCCTCTTGCTTTCAGGTTTACTTGATTTAAAAAGAATTACTACTTGGAACCTACAAGTCTTTTGTAGTCACTGCATGTCTGAGTAACAGGAAGAAAAAAACCCAACAACAACTAACATTGTACTTAATGAAAAATACAATATCAAGGTTTGTTGGGCAGGTTTCTTCTGCCTGCACATATCATTCACTATTAAAATTCATTCACAGCCATGTCAGTAGAAACAAATGCAAGGAGAAATCCCATCCATCCAGGACTAAGTGGCGAGTGCTTTTGCAATGCAGTGCGGTAGTTAGGAGTGGAAGATCTGGGATCTAAGGGCTCAGTTCAAGTCCTGGACCCATCACTGGCTCAGTGGCAACCCACTTAAATTGTACAAGTCTAAGTTGTTTATAAATCAGAGTAGTGAAATATCTCCCTCACAGTGTTGTTGAGGGGAGTAATGTGATAATTCACATGAAGGGTCAAACGGCGCCTGGAATGAGGTGAGCACTGGAGACATTTATAACAGTATCATCCAATAGCCACCTAGAATTTCTAGCCAGTAGAAATTAAAGGGATGCAAAGAAGAGGCCAAGGGCAAGCAGTGCCTCTTTTAGCCCATTCCTTGGCTGTGCAGATTTGCAACTCCCTGGCTGAAGTGTATTTTTGCTTCCAGAGATTTATGCCACTGGCATTGAAACGTTCACAACACTCTGTAGATGTAACATACAACATTCTGTCTAAAATTCTTTTCAGTACAAAGTGGGGCAGAAACTAATTTGAAGAAAAAGAGTAGCATTGTAAGTAATAACTGTGCGATTATATCCCAGCATCCCAATCCCTGGGCATCCCACCTATCTGTGAGAATGGTGGTGTCCTCCTCCCTGATGATTCCCCTAAATGAGACAAGTCACAAAAACCGTGAGTCAAGACAAATAGTGTGATTTGTTTTTGTAGAGAAGAAATGCCTAAAAAATGTTTGCGATATCTATTTTCAACTGCCTGCTGGACTTTTCCATCTGAATGTCCAGAGGCAGCCCAAACTGTTTAGAACTCATTATAACCTGCCAGTTTTGCTTCTGAAATCTCTCTTTAATCTCCCCCTCTCTTCTTATCCCAACAGCCCTCATTAATCTCTTGCTTTTAGTTCATATCCCACTGGGAGCTTCTCACATCCTTCAGTGTTTCAGTCTACCTTCAACCTTGCCAAGAGATTCATCTACCTGAAAAAAAAAATCTAAGTTGCTTCATTCTCCTACTCAGACTTCCAATGGCTCTTCTGGTTTAAACTATCATTTGGCTGGTCAGACCTGATACAATCTTACAACTTCTACAAAATAGCATGAAAACTGAAAAAAGAAAAAAAAAGAAGAAAGAAAACCCAAGGTATAATGAAAATTAGGTTAACAAAATGTAATGAGCTTCCATTTACAATGAAGCCATTGGAGCTAGAATAGGGAAAACATTCTGTGCTCTACTTTATTAAAAGATTGATTTTAATAAAAGGAGATGGAATAACACTTAGTTTCTCCTCCAGTGGACACCCCTGTTCCAAGAGTAAGTTGCCACTGACCAGAAAATTAAGTCAATAACTTTGTTGCATTAGTGATGCATTTTGACATGGCAGAGTACTATACCCTAACCTCCCACACCCACCCATGTTTCTAAATCCAAAAAGTAAGATAGGAAGGAATACAGGAGAACAGGGAGTAAGAGTGATGCATTTGGGAGATTCAGTTCTCAATAGAAAAGCCTTATAGGCAGGTGCAGAAACACCCTGGCATCAATGAATGCTGAGCATTTTAATTTTGCATACACTCATCTGTGCAGAGTTAAAATGTTAGAGAATCAGGAAGAGGGAGCAGGAGAAAGTTCCACATTGGCATGATTGGGTCACCTTCAAAACATACTAACATGATATTTCCTCCTTTGATCATGAGGAGACAAAATATAGAGACAGTTGAGATAGGGAGAGAGAGAGAGAGAGAGAGAGAGAGAGAGAGAGAGAGAAAGAAAGAAAGAGAAAGAGAGAGAGAGATTAATCAAAATGTCGAGTCCATTCTAATTTGAAAAATAAAATGTTATCTTAATGGTCCTCTAACCTAGGAAAGTAGGTCATCTTTCTTGCTTTTGCACACTTTATGTGAGTATTATTTCAGTGTATTTGGTCTGTGTCTATGGACTAGTACTGACTTTGCCCTAAGATCACTGGCCCAGCCTTACTCTTCAAGTGCTAGGGTAACACTGATAAATGCATTCCAGAGAACTTCCTTTGTAATATGTCAAAGTCCCTCCATCTCTTTGGGGACTTTTGCTTTGGTCTAGAGCATATTGTCTTACTTGCTTACTTACTAGAGCATATTGTCTATCTCCCATTGGACATAAGGGTCTGTTTGGTCACAGAGCATGTGGTCTGAGGAGTGGGTGTG
Source organism: Lynx rufus (assembly GCF_022079265.1). Classification (NCBI taxonomy): domain Eukaryota; kingdom Metazoa; phylum Chordata; class Mammalia; order Carnivora; family Felidae; genus Lynx; species Lynx rufus. The sequence continues at coordinate 48,487,380 of NW_025814826.1, read as the reverse complement.
GTGGGGAACTTTGGTGCTGCCTGTCAAAATCCTTTTCTAGATTTTTGTTCATCTCAAGCCAGGCAGAGCAACATCATTTAAACTATTTTTGGCTGTACTCAAGACTGCAGTGCCTGCACATACAGTCGCCCCTGGGTGATAGCAAATAAATGACCCTCAGAAGGGTCACAGGCAAGAGTAGTGTGCTTTAGTTTCTTCTCTTTAAATAGGAATAATGATTCCTGTAGTATGTCACTACAGCCAATGAAAAATAATTGATAAACCTTTGTGAATTCTAAAGACTCATATTCGTATACTTTATTTAACAGATACCAGTATTTTCAAGTGGCCACAAGAGACGTGAAACGATGGTTCTAGAGTTTTCAAATCAAGAATGATTATAGTAAATAATTCGCAAACAATTACATTATTTAGCTGCTACTACACTTGAGCCTTTGAGTGTCATATTTTCACTGCACATATTTGGAGCAGAGAACGTTGCAAACGAATTTTGTGAAAGTATAGAATATTGCAGATCAAGTATGTGGTGCAAAAACCAGCCAGACTGGTTATAGGTTGGAATATCCTGAAAATATGCGAAAAGGCCAAAACACACCATTTCTAACAGAAGTATATCTCATAAACATAAAAAAAGAGTGAGAGACTTAAGTTTGTATCTGGCTTACGTATATGGTCAAGATCCAAGGAGAACAAACCTGCTGGCCTGGGTCATGGGAAAATGTTCTTTAAAGGAAGAAAAAAAGACCCCCAACACAAGAAACACATTCCTGTTTTCTCTCGAGTTTTGCTAATCCACGGTTTTCTAATATTTAAAGAGTCCTTGGCAATATGTGAGAGACAGTGCTAAGTGCTTTGTGCGGCTTAACTCATTTCTCCTCACCACTAACCTATGAAGTACTCACACTATTATCATCCCATCTTTTCTTACTGGAAAGAAAACTGACTTTTGGTTTTGTGGGTTTTAACTCATTTAATCCCATTCCATCCATAGGGGTATTTACACTATTGTTATTCCTATTTAATTGATAAAGATTACCAGGCTCAGTTGGAGAACTGCCAACTGCGGAAAGAAGGCAACATTAGTGAAGGGTAAGGGTGGTCTCAAGTTTGTGAGCTACTGATGAACAAAAGTGGACTTTGCCTTGGGGCTACACTAGGCAGGAAATTGCAGCAACCTGCAGAAGATAGTGGCATTTCCTGGGTAGGTTTCTATTCACAGAGCCAACTTTACAATCTGTGAGCCTTTTGTCAGGATGGGGGAAAGAAGCAGCTTATGGTGGCTGGTAATCGAAAATGGAAGCTAATGGCAAAAATGAGGATGGCTGAGCTATATGCCGAACATGTTTTAATTTTCAAATGAAGTATTTGACATGGACAATGTTATCATCTCCATTTTAAAAATGAAGGCCCTGAGGCTTGAAGGTCTCGTGAACAGGTAAGTAGTGGAGCTCAAATTCAAAGTCCATGATCTTTACCAACATGCAGGTGCCTACTACTGTGGCCCTAGCAGTGACAAATAGGTGGTCAAGTTACTGTGCAAGAGAGTTGGGGAAAGAGGGGGCATGAGTAAAGGACACATCCTGATTAAAACGAAACAAGCTAATTTTTTTAAATCATTATCATTCAGGGCCTCCTGACTCGTCTTTGCCCACACTTTGATTGACTGGAGTTTTACTCTTCTTTTTCTGGTTTAACCTTGAAGTACTTTCTTGGTATCTATCCAAAAGGAAAAGGAGAGGAAAAATCGTTCAGAACAACCTGGCCAAACCATTTAAAATTTTGGTTTGTCTTTAGGCGTAGGATGCATATTAAAACTCTCAATGAAAGAATCTAGTGAATTAATGCCGTTAATATAAAGGTCTTGGGAAAATACCTACTTGCTTAACCTCTCTGATAAAGTCACCAGAAAGAAATTAGCTACTTAATTTATATCAAGGTGACCGAGCTAAAACAATTCTGTACCATGTTTATACATTGACCTCACAGGACTCCTTTTCTAATGTTAATTTATAAAACTAAGGGAAGGATCATTTCATGCTTAATGAGAATGACAAAATGTGAGGATGATGATATAACATGGTAGAATGGAACAATGACTGGCCTGACAAATGGAATATGAGTTCCAGTTCTAGCCCTGCCACCAATTAACCACTGTGTGACCTAGACCAAGTTATTCTACCTCTCTGGGCTTCAGCTTTAACGAATGTAAAATTTGTAATTTGGGATGAAACCAAATTACCTCTGATAGTTACATTACAGGTAGTGAGACTTCCAATTTGGCTGTGAAAGTGATCCCAACATTTCTGGGCATATTTGGCCATCCGTCTGGGGAAGTCACAAGAAGGTTTGTTTGCACTAGAGACTGAGAAGATTCCTGGAAACAACTCAAGTTTGTGCCAATTACCAGGACCAGAAAATGAAGGGTATCAGGTAGGGCCTCCTGTGAAAATGGCATTTGAGCTAAAACCTGAATGAGGAGAAGGAACTATCTTTGGGAAAATCTGGACTGGGGTAAGGTTGGGCCAGACAGAGGGGAGCACTGAGTACAACGGTTCTGGATTAAGAATGAGAGACAAAGCAATGGCGCCTGAAGCAGACCACAGGTGAAGAAGCAGTTTCATGTGGTACAAGTAGGGAGAAGCCAGATGGATCGCAAAGGAACTTTTAGGCCACACACACAAAAGTCATTGAAAAGCAAAAATCTCCGCAAGAAAAGAAAACTAATGGAAGCCACCATAAGCTGTTAGGCAAAATACCTTTAATTTCCAAGCGAACTAATAAGGTAATGGAGTTGATTATCAAAGGGGAGGCAATCATTATTTTCAGCATATACTGGTACAATGTTGAGCTGTGATGTTGCATGAACACTGTGTTCTTAGGCATTCTTGCATCCATTTCTTTACCAGCAAGGGTCAGTGGAATATACTTCCAAACCTGATTCTAATAGAAACCAGTGGGGGCGCCTGGGTGGCTCAGTCAGTTGGGCGTCCAACTTTGGCTCAGGTCATGATCTCGCGGTCCATGAGTTTGAGCCCCACATGGGGCTCTGTGCGGACAGCTCAGAGCCTGGAGCCTGTTTCAGATTCTGTGTCTCCCTCTCTCTCTGACCCTCCCCCGTTCATGCTCTGTCTCTCTCTGTCTCAAAAATAAATAAATGTTAAAGAAATTAACAGAAACCAGCAGATGTCATGGAATGGCACTGGACCCAGAGCCAGACGCCCAGGGCTAAAGTTCAAATTACATATCTATTCTGTAAGTATGTGAAAGAGTTTGAGAGTTCCTCTTGGCCTCATTGAGATTGTTTCCTTATCTTTACGTTTAAAGTAATTGCTACCACTTAGGGAAATTGTGAGAATTAAACAAGATAATCTACTTGAAAATACTTTGGAAATTGTGAATCATCACTCAAATATTTATTGTTTTACATTTGTTTTTAACATTTCTTGTTAAAATTTATCACCCCTGCTGTTTTCAATTAAAACCACTAGAGGTCAGAATTTTACACGAATTGTTTAAAGAAACAACGTAGGTGGGAAAGAAAGAACATTTTCTGGCCGAACAGCATACAATAGTAAACTTAAGGCACAGAAAGAAAAGACGACTTTCAACAAAGAAGTTTTGATAATTGGAACAATGCTTATTCCCAAAATTGTTACTCAACAGACTTAGATAAACAGGGAGAGGAAGGAAAGATAAGTAGAATTTAATTATCTATTTATGATGTCTACATGGCTTAAAGTTTACATTGTTTACCTTATATTATTCTTCAAACAGTTCTCTGATGAAGCTCACTTTGCAAATAAAGAAACTAAAACTCAATAGGTGTAATAACATACCGAAGATCAGATTGAATTCAATGTCTTTCTTACCACCAAGGCATGCTCAGGAAATAATGCAGTAAAAAATGATCAGTGTTTGTTGGAAAACATATTATATGACACATTAGCATTACTGGTTTTCCACATACAACTCTAAATGATGTATTTAGCTCCCAGTCTCCCAAATGAATTTAGGGAAAACTCCTTTTAATGTTTCTCAGGGTATCTAGAGAAGTTTCTGCGTGCGATACTAGTAACTATGGTATTGACGTGATTAGCCTTGAAGAAAAATATAGACCAGCTTGCTCGTAGGAAAATATATTGAAAAGAAGCAATAGTTCAGTCCTTTAAAATGTTTCTTTATCCATCAAGCTTGTTTCTTTATCTTTCTTTTTTTCTTCCTTCCTTCCTTTTTTTGTGGAAATAAATATGCAAATCTGCCTTGTTGGGAGGGGAGGAGCTATGCTCACTTTCAGGAAGGAAGGAGGTAGGGTAGATGGCAGTTTACATCTTGAGAGAAGACAAAAACTAAGTCCTGTTTTTCCCTGTAAGCACAGCATCCAGCACAGTGCCTCGAGTGGCAGAAAGGCAGGGATGAACATGTATAAGTTGCTCCAAGTGCGTGCATACAGGCAATTTGCAAAGAGAAAATGAAATAATTGAGCCCTGAGTCCAAGAGTTTGCAATCTGATAGCTTGAAATGCAGACACGTTTTAGGACAAGTGCTTTCATTTGAAACCTTTAGTATCTAACATGAGGCCTGAGATGTCGTAGGTATTCAGTACGTTCCAGAATTGGGGAATCTCTTTTATAAGAAGGGACTTAAAATTCATTTTAATGCAAAGTCCCCAGGCTCTGGGAAAAGAAGAAGACATCATACCAGGTCCCTAATAGACTTAGTTCTGGAACCCAGGGTTCTAGAGGGCTCCTTTCCAAGTATCTCCACCCAGGAAGACTTACTTCTTCATTCTGTCATATTTTTGCTTGTAATCATCTCATAATTTCTACAAGGCTCAGGAAGAGAGTGAAGGAGATTTACATCGTTTGAAATCTTAGCAAGGTTTCTAGGAGGAAGGGGGAAATTTTGCATTAAGAAATGAGGGTAAGAAGACCATGGCAAATAGGCTGCTGCTACGCAATAAATATTAATTGCCCTCCTTCCCTCCTAAATTTTTTCTCTACTGTTCATGACACTGATGTATGATATTGAATGCATCTATTACGCCTAAAACAATGCTTGGAACTTAATAGGTACTCAATATATGTTGGCTGATTGGAATAAATAGAATTGTTGAATAGGAATCCATTATGTTTTGGATTATTTTGGCAGAGCTTTGCCCATTCTTCTTATAGCTTGAACATTGTAGTTTCTCTGCAAGGAAAATTGTTCAACAGTGCTATTCTCAAATGGACTCTCCCATTTGCAGGAACAAAGAAAACTTAATTTTCAGCATTTTCCATGAGAGCCCAGGAATGGCACAAAGTTTCTTATACTCTTGATGGAAATGCCACTAATAGTTCTAAGTAAATACTTTTATTTCTAATCAAAATTTTCTTTTCTGAACATTTGCCCTCACATTATTCATTTATTCACCCAAGAAATTATTTGGAAGCCCCAAGGTCTCATTGTTCTTCCCTGCATTTATTTTATGGTATCAAAGGTTAAAGCTTGGATTGCAATCTTAGGAGGAAATTAATTCACTGATTACGAAAAATGCACTTTAAGCAATACACATTTAAATAACAGACAAGCATAGGGCGATGTATTTCTGCTTTTTCTGAAAGACCCTTTTTTTCTGCTTAAAATTTTAAGCAGCTGCGATTCTTCCACCCTATAGCCTGGAGAAACATAGCAGGGATTACTAATAAGGGCACCGATCTACACTGCAGTGACCACTTTCAGAACAAAAGGGTCAGAACTGAAACCAGGAAAACAGCAGCATTTTTTATCAACCAGTTGCTTGAAGCACATTTAGACCTTGGCTCTACTTGAAAAAATTTTGCAATAGTCTATCCTCCTTCCACTGAAGGCACTTGGCCCCGAAGACTCCACTTTCAATGAAGAAATGTTCATTTATATACTACCTGCAATCCTCAACAAAAATTTTCCTCCTCTTTGGAAACCAGAACCCCACGAATTTATGAGATATATGAAAGATTTAATTTTCTCTTTACTGAGCTTTTGCCTGGTAGCTTTACCAAAATCAGTACCCAGAAAGGCATTGGAATAGAGCAGCCCAAGAACAGAGATGATCTTCAGGAAAGTATCCCTGAAAGACCAAAGTTGTGGCTTGTGTATCTTCCCCTGGAGCAGCACAGAGGAGGGAATTTTCTCCTGACCTGGGCGCGTCCTGCCCCCTCCCCACATTCTCCTGCCTAACACGAAGGGAGGTTTTAAAATAAATAACAGGTTTTGCAAAATAGAAGGAAAGAAGGAGGAAGAGGGAGAAGAGAAAGTCATTGAGAGCTCCAGTAGGGTTGAGGGAGGAGAAAAGAGAGTTCGCTTATTATATATGAACATTCTGTTTTTCTTTCCTCACCTTTGGGTCCTGGTGCTATAGTGTGTGTGGCACAGACTTCAGTGGTAGGACGACTCTCCATGTCCAGACCCAGACTCTGAATTTGCAAAAGAAAAAGCACCAGAAGGATGAACTGGTTTCTTCCAAGTAGGGCTCCAAAGCCACTCATGGCTGTGGTTCTTCAAAAATGATTGCCCAGAAGTGCCAAACAAGCAGCTTTATTTTAAATAAAACGTCTGCTTTGGGGAAGAAGGTAGCGTATCTGGAGCACACATTCCAAAAAGGGCTACAAAGACAAGAAGAAAGCATATCCTAGGTTGTTTATTTTCTCAGTGCTCCAAATGGACCATACATTATCCAGACTGTTTATTTTCAAGTGACAACAGTTTACTGAAAATTATCTCTGAGCTAAACACTCAAGTGTGCAGGTCAGTAGAAACAACCTAGAGAGCAGAGAGGATAGAGATGCCTTCTGCTCAGTACATGAGCTGACAACTTAATATCCTATGTTGCATTTCTATGTTGGGTTCCAGAAAGATGGTGTCAGAGACTGCTTGAATTACCTGCATGACATGGAAGCACTGTGCAGGGCTTTGAGCTTTTTCTTAAGGAAATATTCATTACCTGTTGGCGGCAGCTGAAAGCTAGGGCTCCCAGTGTTCTTCATGACCTTATTTCCTTCTCTCATTACAAAGAGTTGTCTTGGGATTAAACCCCCAAGGAATGAACAGCAGCTTTTCTACAAAGCAATTTGGCAAGAATATTAAAAATGTTTATAGCCTTTGGTCCAGTTATTGCCTTTCTGTTACACTATTTTAAGAAAATGTTCTGAAATGTGGACAATATTTTATTCGAGAAAATGTGGCAAAAAGAGGAAGGGACATCAATTGCCTAACAATACATTATGGCTGGCAAATCATAGTTAATAACAAACATATGAGAGAGTATGACATGACAATTTGACAACATTATTAAAATGATGTTTGTAGTAAGTTTTTGCTAAAATGGGGGGGATTCTATAGTATTATATTTCTTTTTTTTTTTTAAGTTTATTCATTTATTTTGAGAGAGAGCGGGGGAAAAGAGAGAAAAGCCCAAGCTCCATGCTGTCAGCGCCGAGCTCAATGTAGGGCTCGAACTAATGAACCGCGAGATCATAACCTGAGCTGAAATCGAGTCAGACACTTAACCGACTGAGTCAACAAAGTGCCCCTATTACTGTTGCTTAAAAATCAGGACCTTATCCTGATAAGGGCTAATGAAGAATTATTTCTAAGAGATGTCATTACAAGTAATGCTCAATGTAAGAAATACAGGCGTATTCGTTTTTTAGGGCTGCTGTTAACAAAGTGCTGCAAGCTGAGTGGTTTAAGCAAACAAAAATTTACTTTTTCATAGTTCTGGAGGCTGGAAGTCTAAGACCAAGGTGTTGATAAAGCCATGCTTGCTCTGAAGACACCAGAAAAGGATCTATTCCAAGCCCCTCTCCTAGTTTCTGGTATTTGCTTGGCTTGTGACAGTACAACTCCAGTCTTCTCACAGCTTTCTCCCTGTGTGTTTCTCGATGTGAAAATGTTTCCCTTTTTATAAGCCTACCCATTCTTAGTGGATTAGGGCTGCCCCCCAATGATCTCATTTTAACTTGAATACCTCTTATAATCCTATCTCTGAATATGGTTATGTTATAAGGTACTAGGATTTAGGACTTCAACATGTGAATTTTTTTTTTTTTTTTTTTTTTTTTTTTGGTCTGGAAAGACACAATTCAACCCCTAACAAAAGGTTTATCATATGACATAACTGGACCTTTTTATTAGCAATACGAAGAGAGGGAGGAAAGGGAACTGGCATTAATCGAATAGTCATTATGTGCAAAATAGGGTTGATCTCTTAAGTGTATCTTTTTTAAGCCTTAAGATAGCCCTGTGGCATGCCCATTTTGCAGACAAAGTACTTGAGGTTCAAAAAGATAAGCATTCTGTTTAACATCACTGTGAAGGTTAATTTTATGTATCAACTTGACTACATCATAGAGTGCCCAAGTATTGGGCTAAACATTGTTTCTGGGCTGCATGTGTCACTGTTTCCAGAGGAGGTTAGCAGTGGAATCTGTAGACTGTGTCAAGCAGATTTCCCTCCCCAATCCAGGTAGGCCTCATCCACATCACTGAGGGTTTTACTAGAACAAAAAGGTAGAGGAAGGAAGAATTCCCTCTCTGCCTCATTGGTGAAACTGAGATTTCGGTCTTTTCCTGCACTTGGATTGGAGCTCACAGCATCATCTCCCTGGGTCTTGGGCCTTTGCACCTAGACTGAACTTAACACCATTACTTCCCTGATTCTCAGGCTTTTGGGCTTGGACTGAAACTATGCCACCAGCTTTCTCAGGCCTCCAGCTAGCAGATGGCAGATCATGGGACTTCTCAGCCTCCATAATCATGCGAGCCAATGTCTTATAACAAATCCTTCCATCTCTCAATTTAGAGATAATACTGATGTATACAGAATATGGATATCGACACAGACATATCTTGATGGTTCTGTTTCCTTGGAGAACTCTGATTAATAGTCACCAATTGAAAAAGGGACCAAAAAAGGAGTGCCGGGGTGGCTCAGTGGGCTAAGCGTTGGACTTCAGCTCAGGTCATGATCTCACAGTTCGTGAGTTGGAGCCCCATGTCAGGTTCTGTGCTGACAGCTCAGATCCTGGAGCCTGCTTTGGATTCTGTGTCTCCCTCCCTCTCTACCGCTACCCTGCTAGCGCTCTGTTTCTCTCTGTATCTCTTAAAAATATATAAACATCAGGGGCGCCTGGGTGGCGCAGTCGGTTGAGCGTCCGACTTCAGCCAGGTCACGATCTCGTGGTCCGGGAGTTCGAGCCCCACGTCAGGCTCTGGGCTGATGGCTCAGAGCCTGGAGCCTGCTTCCGATTCTGTGTCTCCCTCTCTCCCTGCCCCTCGCCCGTTCATGCTCTGTCTCTCTCTGTCCCAAAAATGAATAAACGTTGAAAAAAAAAATTTTTAAAAAAAATATATATATAAACATCAAAAAAAATGAAAAAAAAAAGAAAAAGGGACCAAAATAAGTCTAATACAAATCACTTCCCCAAATTCCTGCTTTTTAAAATGCTACTTGTCTTCCATAAAGGTGAATAAGCTTAAGCTTTGAAGATGCATTAATTTTCACATATTCTTAAAATGTCAAAATGGTTTCATTTGCCATATTAACAGTGATGGGATAATAGTGGGAATCCATAGAATGGTGTGAGCAACCTCAAATTCCACATCTATCATAACCAGACAAATGACATAGAGCAGAACACTCAATTTCAATTGCTATAAGTCATATAAAGTGAGTTTAGACTTGATATATAGTGTATTTTCTTAATTCTAAGATACTCTGAGAATAGGTGTTATTTAAGTTGTTTAGACTATTCTAAATCTATTTCATTTTTTTTTCAAGCATTTCCTGGCAAACAGTGAAATACATTCATTACATTTATATGTAGAAATCCACTGGTAGCAGTTTGAAGCAAATAATAGTTCTTAGTACTTTTCCTTGGGATAGCCTATGCCTATTTTTTCCAACCTCTCCCTCCCCCCGCTCCTTTTTTTTAGTTCAACAATTCATAGAGACTTCCAGAGAAGATGGCAGAGTAAACTCACTCATCCCACAGATACATCTAGATACACTCAGTTTAAATAACCCAGAAAATGACCCAAAGACTGGTAGAACAGACTCTCCCCAGCTAGATGTAGAGAAGAGGCAACATTGAAGAGGGTGGGAAGGGCAGAGACATGGTCAGAAGCCAAACAGACCCCCAGTACTATCTGTGAGAGGGAGGAACACCACAGGTGTGAAGAGGGGGGAGGACCAGATCCCACCCCAGGCACCCCAGGCATGGGGAACTTGCAGGAAAAACAGAGGGACACAATTTCATGAGTTCTTACTCAGCTACATGCAAAAGAGTGAAACTGGACCACTTTCTTACAGCATACACAAAAATAGATGCAAAATGGATTAAAGACATACATGTGAGACTTGAAACCATAAAAATCCTACGAGAGAGCACAGGCAGTAATTTCTCTGACATCAGCCATCGCAGGTCTTTCTAGATATTACTCCTGAGGCAAGGGGCATGAGCAGCATGGAGTCTGCTTAAGATTCTCTCTCTCTCCCTCTGCCCCTCCCCTGCTCTTTCTTTCTCAAAATAAATAAATAAATAAATAACCTTTAAAAAATAAATAAAATAGAATAGGTCAGGTGATTGGATAAATGAAAAGAAGTGGTCAAATTATGTTAAGTGTATTCATTTTAATGTGTGAATAATATACCTAATGCCCAGACAGATACCTAATGCCCCAAAGAATTTCTACTGAGATGTAAAACAATTCAATTGTTTTCTTTTTAGAAAAACATGGTTTGGAAATAGACAATAAAACCTATCAAGTTTTCAGCAGGTATAAAATTGGAAGAAGTTAATGGTAACTCTAAAAAGACAGGACTTAGTGACTGGCTTATGAAACTGTCTCTGTAATTCCACATTTTCCTGAATGTTTTTGTCTTCCTCTTCCCAAGGCATTGAAATTTCAGGCTTGGTTTTGTGCTTGTCTGAATAAAACATTCCACTAAAGTGAATGATATGTGATATTTCCCCACTCTTATTCTTTGACCCATTTTTCATGGGGTTGAATGGTGAGCCCATGAAAAATATGCCCACAACTTAATCCCTAGAACTTGTAAATGTGATCTTAGTTGGCAAAAGTGTCTTTGCAGATGTAATTAAGCTAAGGCTCTCAAGAGGGAATAATCTTGTATTATCTGGGTGATGGTGACAAGTGTCCTTAGGAGACACCCACAGGAGGGACATAGGGACAAAAGGAGAAGGTCATGTGAAGACAGAGTCTGGAGAGGCTGAAATTATGCAGCTGAGGAACACTGGGAGCCACCAGAAACTAGAAGAGACAAGGAAGGGTCCTCTTGAACCTTCAGAAGGAATGCAGCTCTGCTGATGCCTTGATTCACTTCAGGCCTTCAGAACTGTGAGTTCATAAATTTTTCTTCTTTTTAATAATTTTTTTAATGTTTAATTATTTTGGGGGGGGGAGAGAGAGAGAGAGAGAGAGAGCATGAGTGGGGGAGGAGCAGAGAGAGAGAGAGGGAGACATAGAATCCCACGCAGGCTCCACACACACTGTCAGCACACAGCCTGGTGTTGGGCTCGAACCCATGAACTGTGAGGTCATGACCTGAGCTGAAATAAAGAGTTGGATGCTCAACTGACTGAGCCACCCAGGTGCCCCCTCAAATTTTCTTGTTTTAAGCCATCACATTTGTGGTAATTTGTTACAGGAGCCCTAGGGAATTAATACACCATTCTTATGATATTCATATACAGTTACTGGAAGGAATGACACATCAAAACGTTTACTCAGTGCCTGACAGAGACCGAGCAACATCTATTCTTGTGCATTTAGTTGTCATGCATCCAGCTTATGTGATATCTGGAGGGAGATGAAATACATATGAAACCAGCACATCCTAGGCAGAACTCAGGCTATCTTCAGGATGGCAACAAAATGACACACTCCTCTCCTGAAGGAATCTCCTGACAAATTGCTATACTTCCATTTTGGGCTTGGTTTTGTATGTGTCCATTCACATAAGCATCTTATTGGACTCAGGTTCTCTCTTGTGAGTTAATTCAATTGAATGCAGTTTGTAAAAAAATGGGAATTAGTAGAATAGCTTTTAAAATGACATATAGTTAGGAAACAACATGCTAACAAACACACTCATAAAATTATTTTATTATCGTTCGCTTTTTAAATTTCATATTTATAAAAGCATATTTTTAAAAAATGGTTTTAACTGGCTTCTGAGATTAAATAGAAACCTCCTACTGTTCCCATCCCATTCTTGATTCTTACTTCTGTAAGAAAATTATTTTAATAATTGTAATGCTTCTTCTTTTATCTCTTCCATATTTTAAAATAAATTTATGCTAATGTTCTTGATTTTTATTTGTTTCAATTTGGATACTCATTGTCTTCTTAATATGGAAAATGGAGATTTTTTTCTCTTTCATTCTTAGCCCTACACCCCCCTCCATACACATTTCCTTTCTTTCTCTTGGTAATTTAATAATGTTATCATTTAATATAATATTCAATGTTTATATCATAAGGATGCTATAACAATTATTCATGCCGAATCACATGGTGCATTATGATTACATTCTGTTTCTTGTACTAATTTTGTTTTCACAAGGTTTAATAATTGGGTTGTTTTCTTTTGCATAGCTTTCAATGTACCAATCCCACAATAACTACTAATTCTTTGAGATTTGTCAGTTCTGTGGAAAATGCAAAATGTCCAATTAGTTTTCATTGCTTTTCTAAGGAATACTTATTCTGGAACACTCATGCTTTTTGCTGCATCTGGACTGGATATTCTTTAGGCTTCTGGTAGAGCTATTCAATTGGGATGGGTCTTTGCCATTGTTTAGCAATCTGTTACAGTTCCTTTTCCTGTATCCACCTCTCTTTTTTTCTGGTTTCATAGTTGGTTTCTTTTCTCATTTTATGGTAGCATAAGTAATTTCTTATAAAGCATGTAGCTGTATATACATTTTTGAGATAGTGCACATCTGAAAATATGATAACTGTACCTCCAAATTATGACTATTTTGGCTGGGTATAGAATAAAACTTGTAGAAGAAAACATAACAGAAGATCATTGTGACCTTGGATTAGGGAAAAATTTCTTAGATATTGCACCCAAGCCATGGTTCATAAAAAAAAATTTGATAAATCATACCAATTCAAAAGGTAAAATATTTATGCTTCGAACACACACACACACATGCACACACACATCTTTAAGGAAAAAAAAACAGACAAATCACAGACTGGAAGAAAATATTTGCAAATCATACATCCAATAAAGGACTTTTATCTAACTCAATAATAAGAATACTAATGACTAAGAAACATGACCTAAGTACTTGAACAGACACATCTACAAAGAAGATGAATAGCTAATATACGTAGGAAAAGATGCCCTATGTCATCATTTATTAAATCACAATGAGATACCACTACACACAGAGGAGACTAGTCAGAATACTAAAGAATGTGACAAGAGTAAATGTTGGCTAATAAACTGGAACTCTGATATACTGTTGGTATGGATGTAAAGTGGTACAGTCACTTTAGAAAGCAGTTTGGCAGTTTCTTAAGAAATTAGTGTAAACTTAAAATATAACCCAACAATTCAACTCTTAGATATCCAACCAAGAGAAATTAAAAAGTGTGTCCACACAAACACTTGTACATGAATGTTCATAATAGTATTATTCTTAGTAGTAAAACACTGGAAACAATACACATGTCCATCAGGCAGTGAATGCATTTTGCCTGTCAAGTAGCGTATGTGTACAATGGAATGCTCTTCAATAATAAAAGGGAAAAACGACTGACAGATGCAGCAACATGGATGACATCTCCTCTCCAAATTATGCTACATGAAAGAATTAAGAAACAAATGACTACGTACGACATGATTCTTTTTATATTACATTTCTAGAAAAAGCAAGATTTTACAGATAGAAAGTAGATGAGTGATCGCCTAGAACTGGGGGGTAGAAGCAGGGATTGATCGCATATTGGCACGATGGAACTTCTGGAAGCGACAGATAGCTATGTTGTAAAACTGAATCACAGGGATGGTTGTGCAAGTACACAAATACACTAAAGAATCCAACTCTCTACTTCCAACGGGTCAGTTGTATGGTATATGATTTATACCTCCATAAAACTGTAAAAAATTTGACATTCAATTTGCAATCAAAACTCTTAGAACGTTTTCATTCTCAAGAAGTGTTTATAAGCCTGGAAATCATGAATGAGACAAACTTGGTTTTGCTCTACTTCGGAAAGCAGTCCTTACATGTTCAGTAAGTCATCGATCCTAAGATTGTTTCCAGTCCAGTGTACGTGGGTTTGGCACACCTAAAGAGTGTCTTTTTTCAGTTAAAGAAATCGATAGAAAATTACCAGAGAAAAGAAAAAAATATGACTATACAGTTAATTATAACAATTAATTACAGTAAAGAGCACAGGCATCGCCAATCTTTTTTACCTACTAAGGGATCAATACCTTCTGCTGGCCCTAATGGAACTAGGGGCGAATTCTTGATTTTCATTATGTTTGTTCTGTGATTAATTATATATAGTAATCTCTTGAATAATATTGGATTAATGAGAGTGGATAATTATACAGGCACATAATGATGGAAGTTTGAGTTTGGAAGATAGAAATGTATGATGAAAATGCATTAATTCATCTACTCATTCGACAACTGGTACAATATCTGTAGCTACAATCACCCACAAGACAGTCTCTTCCTTAAGGATTTTATCATTGTCTTGTTGAGAAAACATAGAAGTTTAAAGTAGTTGCCATTACCTTTTTTTTCCCCACCATTCAGATGGAGATAAATACCAGGTATCCAATTTCATAGAGGCCTAGAGGAGAGGGACCTAGCTTAGACTTGGAGGCTCAGGAAACGTTTCCTTTAGGGGATATTTCCTAAGTGGGGTTTGGGAACCTGTCAGCGTTAGACAAATAGACTTGAAAAGGAATAAAGGGAAGATATTCCACATAAACAGACTAGTATATGCTAGTCTGTAGGAAGTAAAAGTAGTTCACTGAGGCTAGAGTTTGGAACTTGGTGGGGAGGATGAGGCTCAAGCTATCAATAAAAACTAGATCCTGAAGGCACTTATGTGCCGCTCAAGAGTTTGAAAAACATTCTAAGGCCAGTGGGAGCACATAAAGGATTTTAAGAAAAGGGATGTCACTATTAGAACTAATAATCAGAATGTAAGAGATGTGTCAGAGATAAAACTTCATCAGCTTCGTGTAATAGAAACCCAGCAACAGTAACTTACTGGCTTAGTGAAATAAGACTTGTTTGGTTTGTTTGTTTGTTTGTTTGTTTTGATAATAAGGAATCTGAAGGCAGAGAATCCTAACAGAGCATTTCCATGCTGTCACCAGGAAATATGACTTCCACTTTCTGGCTTTTCCATAATTTATTTGTGGCTTTTCTCCTCATTGTCACAAAAGGGCTGCTATAGTTCAAACACTCCACCTAAATTCTAGGCAGGATGAAGGGAATGGTTGTAGACAAAAGACTAAGAAAACAAGACAGCGAAGTTAGTCACATTTTTTTTAAATATATTTTTTTAAGTTTTTATTTATTTTTGAGACAGAGAGAGACAGAGCGTGAGCAGGGAAGGGGCATTGAGAGAGGGAGACACAGAATGTGAAGCAGGCTCCAGGCTCTGAGCTGTCAGCACAGAGCCCGACGCGGGGCTTGAACTCACAGACTGAGAGATCATGACCTGAGCCGAAGTCAGACGCTCAACCGACTAAGCCACCCAGGTGCCCCAAAGTTAGTCACATTTTTAAAGAACATTCCTGGAGAGCTTCTGGGGTGAAATCAACTTGCACCTCATTAGCCAGGATTAGGTCCTACGGCGGCAGCAAGGGAGGCTAAGAGATCAACCATTTCAATTGGGTAAACCTGGGCTTTGGAAGCAAGAATGGATAGTAAGCAGGTAAACAGTAGTGCCTGACTCTGCATGCCCTGAACTTTAGCAGGGCCAATGGGAATATAGAGAAGCAAATGGATTTAAAAAAAAAAAAAAAGTGGAGGTAGCAAGACTTACTGTTTAGAAATGGAAGGGAGGGGAGGGAAGTGTCTGAGGGATTCTCAGGTTCTTAACTTGAATAGTTGGACGTGGTGCCATTTACTGGTATATGAAAAGCAAATTTGGGGGGAAAGATCCTGAATTAAATTTTTGGATACATTAGTTCAACGTCCTTCTGTATTACTCAAGGGGATGCATCTGACAACCTGGAAGAAATCTCAGATTAGGTACAGATTAGAACGTCATCCCCATATACACTGTATTTAAAGCCATGGGAGTGGATAAGACCTTGAGAGAATAAAAAGTGAGAAGAAAAGATAGTCAAGGTATTTCAAAGGTAGAATCAATAGAGTTTGGTAAGTTGTCAAACCTGTGTAGAGAAGGAAAGTTCACATTTTATAACCGGGAGATGCTTGGATGATTTTGGCAGCACAAAAACGAAATAATACTTTATGGCGCTTTTTTTTTTCCTTTTGACAAGGCATTTTATTATTTGCAGTCAGCTCAAATACATGATCTCTTTAGAATTGCTTTAATGCTCTCGAGGACAAATAGATGATTAAATTGAATACGTTTAATAGAAACTATGTTAAACAGTCGTCATGACTTGACATTTAAGAGGCCTGAGCCCAACTTTCAATTCCATCGCAGACTTTGCCTCCGGGAAGATTATTTACTTGTTCTACATCTTGCCTCTCCATGTGGCAAATGTGGAGACCCACATCCCTGCTCTGCTCGTGCAGATGGGTCAAATAAAGGTTCACGGTACCTGAGATCCAGGACACAGGCACCAGACAGATATAGATCGAGTGACTCAAGGGCATCTTTGTCTCTCTCTTCATTGTGCACAGAGGTCAGGGAAGAGGATTCTTCAGGGTAATTGCTACTGTGCACTCGTCCCCTACCCCTTGCTTCCAAAAAGCCTAAAGCAGCAGGGTTTCCACACAGACAGAGAGTATGTGGTTGACCTGCTGTATCTGTTTGACGCTCAACACAGAGGAGTTAAAGACAGACTATCAGGCATTTGTTGAACTGATGAAATGCAGAATATAAGCCATTCCTGGGAAAATATTTCCTGCACTGTGGAGATAAATATTTATTTCAGCTGTGCTGGGAAGCATGTGACTAACAAATGGCATGCTCCTTTTTTTTAACGGTCTGTTTACGTTTTAGAGACTTCACATCACAAATCTGGGTCATTTACATCATATAGAACTCCCAAAACATATTTGCCTGAAATACTTTTGAGAAGACCTAAACTTAATAATCAAGCAAATATCCTTTGTTGCCTAAATTCTCATAAATGACTCTGAAGTTTCTAGTTGATAACATGCAGAGATACTGAAGCCTTTTACACATGTAATTATTTTTTCCTTCAAAGGATCCAAAAGCTCACAAGGATGTGTCACAATATATACAACACCGAAGGTCATGTTTGTTTAAAAAATGAGTATTTCGTTACTAAAAATATCTTTTTAATGTGTTACTTTCAGAGGCAAGACTGTATCATAGAAAATGGAAGGCAGAATTTAGGGACTCCCAGGAATAATTTTGTGTATGTTTCTGGGCGCCGCAAGGATAGGTATGCAGGGGAATGTGTTAGGATACCGGGGCCAGACCTCTGAGCTCTGTTCACTTTTGGTGTCGTGTTCTGTTCCTCACTCTCAGTCCCCTGGTGCCTCTGCTAAGCGGCTCCCTGTCTGTCACATGCAATTCATCTCAATGTTCCACCCTGCTTCACTCACATGTAGGTGAATTCTTTCCTTAGATTTCTCTGACGCGTCACCGGCTCGAGGTGGTTATATGCGGTCAGCGTCCTACGGGAGCTGACAATTTCAGGGAATCTCAAACAACTGAAGTGTGAGTAGCAGGCATGTTCTTCAAGGTTCTGGAGCCAATAACATATGAGGAATATCCTCTTTGCTATCTTCTCTCGGGCTTTCCTTCTCCACATTTTTCTTGGAAATTTTACCTCCGCTCCTCTCTTCTTGGTTCCAGATACCCTCAGTTTCCATCTTCCCTGAGCTGCCAAAGAAGTTCCAAAATCATTTTTTGGGTTTGTTTTCATTTTGCAGATACGTTTGCTTTCTCACTGTGCGCCTTCACCTAAATTTACCCCATAATTTCTAAAATAAAATACCTTTTTCCCAGTATGAATTGCCACCAGCAACGCTTCTTTCAATTAAATTAAAATGCGAAAATGGTTATTTTTTTCTCTCCTCTAAAAATGGAATGGGCACAAAAACAACATCACCAGCTGATGGGAGAGAACATTGGCTTGCTTTACTGTTTATAATTTGTTCCACAGATATTGCAGTGGTCTGATAGTCTTGTTAAGTAGGCGGAAATGGAGGTTCGGGGACTTTAAGCGACATAAATTTGTGTAACTAATAAGTGCCACGAACAGAACTTGAGTTGTAGGAATTAAAGTATAGAAATTAAGCATAGAATTTAGAAGTTAAAGTACAGAAATTATACTTAAATACTTAAGTAAACACTTAAATTAAATATATATTAAATAAATTATAGATGTAGAGTGAAATATTACTCAGCCACAAAAAAAGAATAAAGTCTTGCCATTTGCAACAACCCAGACCTAGAGGGTATTATGCTGGGTAAAGAAGTCAGGCAGAGAAAGACAGATATCATATGATTTCACTCACGTGGAATCTAAACACCAAACCAAACAAAACAAATGAATAAACAAACAGAAATAGACTCAGAGATACAGACAACAAACTGGCGGTTGCCGGAGGGGAGGCGAGTGGGAAGGTGGATGAAATAGTTAAAGGGGATTAACAGGTACAAACTTCCAGTTATAAGGTAAGAGCACAGCCAAGGGAATATAGTCGATAATATTGTAATAGTGGTGACACTATTGTGGTAATAGTGGTGACCACTATTACCAGTGGTAATATCTGGTGACAGATGGTAACTACATTTATTGTGGTGAGAATTGTCCCACCCCTACCTTGTACACCTGAAGCTAACGTGACATTGTATGTCAACTGTACTTCACTAAAAAAAATAATAATAATAATAAACAAAGTAAAAGAAAATTTGTTTGAAAAAATTAAAGTCAGCAACTGTCAGCTGTAGTAGCCTTAAAAACTGAATGAAATCATACCTCGGGAAACGGAAGGATCTGTCATTGTCATCTTAAATTTTTTTTTTTTCAACGTTTATTCATTTTTGGGACAGAGAGAGACAGAGCATGAACGGGGGAGGGGCAGAGAGAGAGGGAGACACAGCATCGGAAACAGGCTCCAGGCTCTGAGCCATCAGCCCAGAGCCCGACGCGGGGCTCGAACTCCCGGACCGCGAGATCGTGACCTGAGCTGAAGTCGGACGCTTAACCGACTGCGCCACCCAGGCGCCCCAGTCATTGTCATCTTAAAACACTGGCCTGGCAGACAAACTTGTACGTGGCTCTCAGGGTTAAGTGTAGGTGACGTTACCATCATCTTTGTGACAGATCAGTATGTGCACAGGCTTGGTGTCGCTACTATTCTCCACACCTTGGCTAGCATCTGGCCTACTGGAAAAAAATGCATGTGTCTTGTGAGCCCTCGCCAGACTATGGGATGTTGGTGGAGCCACAGCGAATGAAATGTTTTGCTACGACCAAACCAAATGACTTCCTACGAATGAGAAACGTTGATAATCTTGCGGGTGAGGATGATTACAGCAATTTCGCCATCCTGGTATATTTTCTATCAGTTCTTCAGGGGCTTACAAAGTTACCCCGCAAAGGTCCTATTTTGCTGAGTCCTGGGCACTCCGGCTATCTCTTTTGATGCGTAAAAATATTAAAAATACATAATAAATAAAACTGTTACCTTTCCCATTGTACATGAGAGAAAACTGAGACACAGAGCGTTTAAGGGGCTGGCTTAGTATCACACGGCAATTGAGGCTCAGAGATGGGATTCAAGCGTGCCCTGGATTTAGGCTGTACTTGGGCTGAGCCTGGGAGTCTCCGAGCTCTGCCACCAGTTTGCCAAGTTGCTTCGACGTGTTAAGCAAAGGGCATGTTACGCATTTGAGACCCTGACAACTTAAACGATGCGCTCACTGCCTCAAATGAGGGTGATGTCTGTGCCTTTGTCCATACCAGATGCATTTTTTTCTTTTCTTTTCTTTTTAAGTTTTAGTTAACATACAGTGCAATATTGGTCTCAGAAGTAGAATTCAGTGCCTCATCGCTTACTTACGACACCCGCTGCTCATCACAGGTGTCCCCCTTAATACATCACCCATCTAGCCCATCTCCCACCCACCTCCCTCCATCGACTCTCAATTTGTTCTCTATCATTAAGAGTCTCCTGCGGTTTGTTTCCTTCTCTTCTCTCCACCCGACTTCCCATATGCCCATCTGTTTTGTTTCTTAAATTCTACATATGAGTGAAATGAGATGCAGTTTTATTTTCCTTCCTCAAGCGAAGATAAATGTCACAATCTTTCATCTATTGTACATTCATTTATTCATCCACGCATTGATAAACATTCAAAGAACAAGTATTTGGCTCCATCTGTGTGCCAAGCACACTTGTGTGTGATAAAGACCCAGACTTCCTGAGCAAAGTATTTTTGTTGCTGTTTTAAGACACTGATAACATTTTCATTAGATACTTGATATTCATCTTCTTCATAAAAACCTGATTTTATAAATATAATAACTCAGGCTCAGGGAGGTCAAAAGACTTGCTTCAGCCTGCTGGTTAGGAAATAGCAGGGACTCGAGTTCAGAGCTTCTGATTGGCTCTTGTGGCTTTTGTCACCGCAGCGCTGAAAAGGAAAGCAGTTGCTGTCAAGCAAGTTCTGCCTAAAACAGTTATCTGGGAAGAGCCAATAATGGGTACATTACTTGTATTTCATGCTTTTAGTTATTTATTTCATGCTTTTATTTCCAGTTCTCACAGGTGAATTGAAAATTTTTATTTTATTACAGACTCTTAATGTCCACAAGTAAATGCAGGTATGTTTTGAATTTTGCAGATCTTGGGGCGCCTGGGTGGCTCAGTCAGTTAAGCGTCCAACTCCAGCTCAGGTCATGATCTTGCGATTCGTGAGTTCCAGCCCGCGTGGGGCTCTGTGCTGACAGCTGGGAGCCTGGAGCCTGCTTTGGACTCTGTGTCTCCCTCTCTCTGCCCTTCCCCCACTCGTATTCTGTCTTTCTCTCTCTCTCAAAAATAAATAAACCTTAAAAAAATTGAATTTTGCAGCTCCTGCTCCTCCAGCTTGGAAAGGAGCTTAAGTCAATAGCTCTGAAACATACATGTGTTTCAGTGAAACACTTGGTGGTGGGGGCGGGGGGGGGGGGAGGATGGAAGGATTTATTCACTTTTAAAAAGCAGTTCATTTTCTCTTTTGCTCTATTTTATCGTTAGCCCAAGTATTTATTGATACATTAGTCTTTCTTGCTGGTAAGGAGGTTTCAGAATATTTTAGATGTGTGAAAAGTTAATTGGCCTCATTGAAAATCGAGCACTGTAGGAGTGCTGGGCACATCACAGAGACCTGACCAAAACAGGCAGCACAAACATGACTTGGGCCTCGTCGTTTCCATTCTGTAAACGAGTCAGTAAACCCAGGACAGAACTACTCAGATGTGGTTTCATAGGGGCAGAGAATTCCTTTGACAAGAATGTGGACTGATTCAATGGACTTTTTATGTCCAAAATATATATATATATATATATTTTTTTTCACACGGTTCTTAGAATCATGCAGTCATTTACTTAATTTTGTGTTGTCTTAAAAGATAATAGCTTTAATAAAGTAAAATAAATTACCAAGTCAAACAAGATGAGTTTTTTCCTAAAAAAATATATCCACTCAGACATTTACTCAGACTTTGAATGTATTATATATACTGTTGCTTGTAGATTCTATCTAATTAATAATTGATAAGAATTTTTTGGATAGAAAATCTTTTTACTGGCCAACTTCTGAGAAATTGTATCACTTTAAAGCTGCCATAAGGTGATTCCATAGATGGGGTACCTGGGTGGCTCAGTTGGTTGACTGTCTGACTCTTGATTTTGGCTCAGGTCATGATTGCAGGAGGTGAGATCAAGCTCCATGCTGGGCCCTGAGCAAAGCATGAAGCCTGCTTGGGATTCTCTCTCTCTCTCTCTCTCTCTCTCCCTCCCTCTGCCCTTATCCCCCACTTGTGCTCTCTCCCTCCCTCTCTCTCTCTCAAAAAAAAAAAAGGTGATTTCCATAGGTAACTGTGGGTTTATCATTAAAATTTTAAAGGGAAAATGAACTTTATTATTTATTTATTTTCCTTGACCTCCAGGAATATATTAAAAGGAAACTCAGTTATTCTCTGGTTACTGTGGAAATTCTTAGAAATTATAAATGACGAGAGCTTTGAAATCGAGTGTTGACTTTTAGTTATCTCGTCAAAAATAGTGTAGCTAAGACATGTGGAGTGCTATGGAGTGCTAGGGAACATCCCATTCTACAAGATCTTTTTTTTAAAAATTTTTTTTCAACATTTATTTTATTTTTGGGACAGAGAGAGACAGAGCATGAACGGGGGAGGGGCAGAGAGAGAGGGAGACACAGAATCGGAAACAGGCTCCAGGCTCTGAGCCATCAGCCCAGAGCCTGACACGGGGCTCGAACTCACGGACCGCGAGATCGTGACCTGGCTGAAGTCAGACGCTTAACTGACTGCGCCACCCAGGCACCCCCTACAAGATCTTTAATATACGAACTAGATTCTCACAAAAAAGCCAAGTCGTCAACTTCAGACTAGTTCAACCACAAACTATTCAACCATGCCAATAGTGTGTTCTCTGGAAATTGGAGGGAATTTAATCTTTAAATAACTGAATTCTCAGATCCCTGATGAAGATAGCTGGGAGTGCTGTAGCATGGCTCTTTTCCAGGTTCAGTCAGTGCTGAGGTGACTTTTTGTTTCTTCTTCATAGCCAATTATACAACTTCTATAATTGATGTTAAAAGAAGATTCCTTTGATTCATCAGAAATTTATGAGTACCTACTCTTCCCTGTACTTACCTAGTCAGTGGAGATAGTACAATGAATGACTTAGTCTTTGAACTTGAGAATCCCTCTTTGTTAAAAAACCAATGAAAAAAATAAACCAAACTTTAAAAATACCATTACTCCACTTTTGTGTCTTGGTAAATAAGTATGTTAAAAAATACTTTCTCGCTTTAATGATGAGCTTTGAGGATTGGGGCTGTTATGTGGAATGATGGCCCTTTATCTAGAGTCGATGACTATTATATATGGAGATAACACACAACTTGTTTGAACTCTAGAATTTACATTGAAAATCACCTTTTTCTAACATCTAGGAGATAAATATTTAGCCTGATATTTCCCTCTTTTTTTTAATAAAAGATGTTGGGTGCCTGGGTGGCTCAGCCAGTTAAGCATCAGACTTCAGCTCAGGTCATGACCTCATGGTTTGTGAGTTTGAGACCTGTGTCGGTCTCTGTGCTGACAGCTCAGAGCCTGGAGACTGCTTCAGATTCTGTGTCTCCCTCTCTCTCTTTCTGCCATCTCTGGCTCTCACTCTGTCTCTCTCTGTCTGTCACTCTTTCAAAAATAAATAAACATTAAAAAAATAAAAATAAAAAAATAAAAGAAGGCAACTCAGACTTTCCATGTGTTTGCATCATTGCTGAGAACTGTGTTTTTATTAATTGTTTTCTTTTTAGTATAATTGGCATGATATCCTTGGCATTGGACACTCAAAGCCATTTGTTTTTTTCTTTTCTTTTTCTTTTTTTTTAACGTTTATTTATTTTTGAGACAGAGAGAGACAGGGCATGAATGGGGGGAGGGTCAGAAAGAGAGGGAGACACAGAATCGGAAGCAGGCTCCAGGCTCCGAGCTGTCAGCACAGAGCCCAATGCGGGGCTCGAGCTCATGAACCACGAGATCATGACCTGAGCCGAAGTTGGACACTTAACTGACTGAGCCACCCAGGCACCCCCATTTGTTTTTTCTTACATGTTTTTTAGATTTTCTTTATGTTAGGCAATCATATTCCTACAGAAAAATGTAGAAAATTGGAGAGCTTTAGTTCAGATATTAACAAAAACCATAAGCTAGTGGGATTTATGCTTAATAGAGTAAATATATGCTTTTTGTGCACATTTTTCAGAGAGGAAACTCTTCACCATTCCAACTGATGGGGAAGGTTTTGGAAAACCTGCCTCTGCCTAGTCTATACAGGTTAGCTCTATAAGAAGACAAATATGGATAGGCTTTTGTCTTTTTATAGAAAGTAAAAGTTCACATTGCATTTTGGTCAGTAGTTTCGCCACCTTTCTACATCCTGATCCTTATAATTCAACTGAAGCTTCCTTGCTGGTGTACCAAATGCAAGAAAGACTCTCCCAACTTGATCTGCAAGGCTAATGGCTGGATTTGACACAGCATATGCTGTAACATACTATTGGTTACTGAGTACACACAGAGGCTAGAGATGGCTGGCCATGGCCACGCTTTTGGCTTGGAGTTGCGCCCTGAACTTCCACATTTGAAACGAGTCCATGATTTTCTGGCAGCCTGATCCATTACCCATGTGACAAGAGAGCCAAAGTGGTAAACCAGTTTCCCCAAGGCTCAGATGTACCCAAAATGTTTACCTTGTACACTGATCTATATATGCTTTTATTGGAAGGTGGTTGCTACTTTGTGAAAGTGCTGTACTATCTCTTTTGAGATGGTACCCATTAACATCTGTTGTTTTTTGGAATACCATATATTTAAAAAAATACATTTTTGAATAAAGTCCAAGGTAGGAGTGCTTGATGACTTAGGAGAGCTAAATCATCATTTAGGGGTTTCCCAAAGGAATGCTGTTGTCAACATCTTGTCACATTCTTAGCTGAGTTCTTGACATGCAAGTTCATGCTGGTTACTTCATACCAAAAGCTAAAGGTGAAGTAGACAATTCTATGATTCCATGTGTTTTAGGGACCATGGACTACACATGAGGCCATAGGAAGATAGTGTATGGCTCAGGATCAGGATTAAATGAAGAGAAACTTGATTCCCAAATAAGCAGCAACATGTCAGAATCCACTTTTTATTTGTGTGTTTGGAAGCAGGTAGACAGAGAAGACATCACATAAAAGTCATGAAGACCGAGATAAAAATTACAACTGTTTGAAAATCAAGTCTTTTTTTTTTTTTTTCATATTTGGAAGGAGTCTGACATCTCTAGCTTCGATTTAGAGATGGGATGTGTAGGGTGAAGCATTTGAACTTTCTATTGTTTAAGAAGTGCCACTAAAGGGATGGGTTGGCCATTATAAAATATGAGCAAAGCAACCGCTAAAATAAGATGCAGCCAATATTTATCTAGATGATAAATTCATGTCAGGAATTCCAATTTACTGTACATCTATGGACTTATGATACCCACCATTAATCATACTTTCACCGAGAGAGCCCATTATCATCGGTACAGAGCCACCAATGAAGCAGAAGCAAGGATAAAATAAAAAGAGGTTGCTAGGATGAAGGTTGCAGATTCTAAACAAAGATGAGTGACACACGTTGGGTAGGATAAATCTACAAATAGCCTGGGGCCAGACATCAGACATTATTTGAAATGACAAACTTCACATTAACTAAAAGGGAGAGAAAAAAGTTTATGGATGGAGACAGACGGTGGTGCTAAAAGTTATACAACTGCATGATTCATTTCCAGAAGAAATCAATGTTGAGGTGACTTTTTTCCTCCTTCAGAACCAATAATGAGCCTCCTATAATTAGGTAAACTTTCTCTGTCCTATCAAAACAAACTGTTAAGCCACAGCGAGGCCACTGACACATCTACCCCTCAACCAAAGCTATAGTATTTTAATCTAAGTACAATGCAAAGATGTATGAGTCAATCTACCGTAAATTTTCAGCAAATAGTATGTGTCATTGGAAATAACTTCTGCTTTTCCGAAGACCGTAGATTTATTCTGTAGGAGTTTTAGAAACAAGCAACAATAATTTTAGCTAAAGCAATTCCCTGCGTTCACTAAACCATAACTGTCTGAAACTAGTTATTTCTAGAATTACACAGAACCAAAATAGCAAACATGTAAACAGAGAGCTATGGGTTAGATTCATCAAATGGGGGAAGAAAAAGTTTTGAATTTTAAGGTATAAAATATCACATCTGTGAACTATTTATAGGTGCCCAATTTTAATGCACAATTCAAGCACTAATTAAAAACATTCTCCATAAATAGAAAACCAATTTGCCCATGTGTGCGCAGAGCGAGTAATACAATCAACTTTCTCCAGCTATCAGTTTTCTCTTCATACAGTCGGTCAAAAAGTAATTGACCTTTGGACTTCTCATTAAAACTCAGCAAGTGAGGCTGGAAAAATGAAGCTGGGTCTATTCATGCCATCAAATAGGGTTATAGCATATCTAATCCTGTCGTTTTCAGCTTTCTCTATTGTCAACACAAGTTGCTGGGCCGTGGTCTGAACCAACTAGGGGAAAGAGCAGAATTGAGCCGATTGGCCATGCCACATTTATGCATCCACACCGGCAGAGTCTTGGTTTGCCATAAAGCTAATAGACTAAAAATATAAGACAAGTGACATCTGAGCCAGCCTGGACACTGGGATGGAGAGACGGAGTCTCACTGTATCAACCCGATGTCTTTAGCTTGTGTGGATGCTTAAGGTAAATTCCAGGAGGAGAAATTCTCTTACCTTCTGAAAGTTCTGGGAAATACTTGTATTATAGACAACTTGGGGCAAATTGGTGGTGGGGGGAGAGATGGGTAATACGTTTTCCTGGGAAAGGATAAAATTATGGAAATTAATAAACAAGTCTGTGGGAGTCAAAAATTGGAGCTGGGAATAATCAGAGATAGTGTCATTAATTCTCTTTATTTCACAGATCATGGAAAAATGATAAGACCCAGAGATATAGAGCAACTAGCCCCAAGTCACACTTTGCTAAAATGTGTATTTGGGTCTCAACTCCGAGCTGTATTTTTTTTCTCAGTCACAGCATGGTTTTACTACTCTTTCATGTACTTTCATTTTGTTTGTTAAAAATAAAGAAAAATTTAAAAAGAGAACCAAAATTCTCATTGAGGACATCTTGCAAAGCCACACATATGTGCTTCCTGGTGAGGGTTCCCTCTGCTATGGCCTTCTCATGTGATCTTGGTCATTTTCAAGTACATAGTATCCCCTGCCCCCCTTTTTTAGTCCCAAGCTCTTGTGATGGTTTTTGTGCACTTCTTCATGGAAAGCCAAGATTTAGAATGTATCTTCAGATTTTTCGCAAGTAAAGTGTGAATCTTTACATTCGACATGAAACTTGTGTTTAAATTAAGGTGATCATATGCATTATCTTTCAAAGCACACATTTGTGAGGGTGGATGAAGCGCTTTTCATTATCACAAAAGGGCAAAGGTGCAAACTTGAACTGTTCTTTGCAAACTAGCACATGTGATCTCCCTAACTTTAGTGTTTCCAACATCCATAATAGTAAAAAGCTCCCTGTACATTCAGGTATCCGTTTCATTTGTGGGTATTTGATGGTTTTGCTTTTTTTTTTTGAAAGACAGCGTTATGTAGTGGAAAGATAAAAAGAAATAGAAAAAGATCTGGTGGCCCAAGCCCTACTTCCAACTGTAAGACCTTATGCAAATGTTCTCTCTTGGATTCAGTATTTACCCAATTAAAACACAGGGATGGACTAAATCATCATTAAATTTTCTTCTAGCCCTTAATAGCCGAGGGTTTATATGCCCTCCAAATTTCCATTTAACATGTATGTATTTTTATGTGTGTACATATACATATGTGCATATATATATATATACACACACACACACATGCCTGTATAAAAAATAGAGGTCAATTATGAAAAAATACATAAAGTTTCAAAAGTATTAAATAAGAAAATAACCAGTCTTGCGTCTGGAATATGCGGTTGGTAATGTTATCTTTGAAAAGAAAGCGAAATAGTTTATCTATATTGCAAGTCACACCTAGAGACATGATGTTAGAGCAACTTGGTAGTTCAGTGACAGACAGGAAATGTTTTTTCATGTGTGTTTTTGGCAAAACTCTACAGTTTGGGATACTGGTGGTTTTTTTGTTATACAAAGTCTTTCATGTGGCAAAGTCACATTAGACGCTGTCTGGTTGCTCTTGGTTACCAAGGCTTTTCCTATTTGACTCACCTTCAATTTTTAGGCAAATTCTCCAGCTTCCTGCTATTGTTTCTGGATGTCTGCAAGTTCTGGCAATCTTTTATGTGTCTACTGAAAGGAAAGACTAGGTGGGTGATAAAAGACTGTTACATGGCCCATGTAACTTTAGAGGTGCGAATTATTAAAAACATAAAGGTAGTTGGATAAGAAATAGAATTTATTATAAAGTTTAGATCCTTATCTAGTTTAATAAATCCCCCCTTTTAAATTATAAGCGATAAGCCTTATCTGCCTTCTGCATATGTCGCAGGCACAATCTAGGGCAGTGTTTTGTCTTTCCATATTGCTTGTCTGAACTCATTTTGCAACTTCCTCAAGTAATCTTGCTCAGCCAGGGAGACAAGTGCAAGCATGGGTGGTTTCTCCCTTCTGCTATGACTTTTTTTAAAGGTTTTATTTTATTTTATTTTATTTTATTTTATTTTATTTTATTATTATTTTTTTCATCATGTATATTTATTTATTTTATTTTATTATATATATATATATATATATGAAATTTATTGACAAATTGGTTTCCATACAACATCCAGTGCTCATCCCAAAAGGTGCCCTCCTCAATACCCATCACCCACCCTCCCCTCCCTCCCACCCCCCATCAACCCTCAGTTTGTTCTCAGTTTTTAACAGTCTCTTATGTTTTGGCTCTCTCCCACTCTAACCTCTTTTCTTTTTTTTTTTTTTTTCCTTCCCCTCCCCCATGGGTTCCTGTTAAGTTTCTCAGGATCCACATAAGAGTGAAACCATATGGTATCTGTCTAAAGGTTTTATTTTATTTTAATTTTAATAGTCTCTACCCCCGACGTGAGGCTTGAACTCACAATGCCGAGAACAGAGATCGCGTGCTCTACCGACTGAGCCAGCCAGGTGTCCCTGCTATCACTCTTTGTTGTGAATTTTAGGCACAAGATTGGTTCTTCATACAATTACTATAATATATTCCTACTCAAGCTGCAGCAAAAGAATAGTTTTTTACAAAAGAACTTCTCAAGCTATGAGCTTGACAATGTGTTAAGCATTTTATACAAATAATCTCGGCCAATCCTCAACGTGAACCATTACACAGATGAAACAAATAAGGCTCAGAAGTGTCAATTACTCAACCAAGTCTGTACAGCTAGTTAGTGGCAAAACCAGACGCATATGAAATCCAAAACCTGTGTCCTGAACAACTGTAGTATGTTATCTCAGGGTATACTATGCGGTAACAACTCTGTTGGTTACTTTTTGAACAAAATCTTATACTTTAAAAACTCTACTGGCACATCCATTTAGCATATTTGGTCCTCAAGATGCTCTATGAGGGCAGCATAAAAAGCGTGTGCTAAGGTTCGTTTCATAGATGAAGAATCAGTACCTGGAGAGGATGATCCAGTGTCCCCAAAATAGCAAGCCATAGTGCCATCAGCCATCCCTCTGTTTTTGGACAGCTGCTCTAGTGCAGAAATCCCTAAAACCAGAGTTATTTTCCCAATAAACTAAAAAAAAAAAAAAAAAAGAGGTAAGTAATTAAAACCTTAAAGAGGCCAAAATCTGAAAGCTTAATTAATCAATCTTAAATAAGGAACAATTGCTATATTAATCCCATGCTGGAGGAACCACTTAACACATCCTTCTCCCTCTCTCTTACCTATTTCGCATCCCACACAATGACTGGCCAGTCTGAATTTGTGACAACCCCAGGAATGGTGGTTAGTATAACCCAAATCTCTACGATTCCCTGTTTTATCATGCACCAGCTTATATGGAGTAGTCTGATTTTCCTACTAAATGCTAGTGTTACATGCAGAAACCATTCTTCATAGGTCTTTCTATCGAGTGGGTACTCACTAAAAGTGTGTTGACTAAAAGCAGAAGGTATTTTTACTAAGACATGTAATAACAACATTTATTAATCCTTAATCTTTAATATACGCCGGAGCTTTGTAAGTACTTTAAGTGTATTAAAATATTTCATCCTGACAGCTACCTTATTTTACCCCAATCTCCCAGGTATGAAAAATGAAGCATAGAGAATTCAAGCAGTTTGCCAGAGTCATAACATACTAAGGGGCAAGGTGAGACTTTGAACACAGTTAGTGCAGTTTAGAAAAATTGAGATTTCTAACTCATTGGCACTTAGGGATTCTGTTAGGGAGTATTCTTTTTAGTCTCTGATTCATTTCACAAAAAATAGAGACAATGCATTCCAATAGTGTTTTGCTACTGAATTGATGTACTGGATGTAAAATCATTTTTAAAAAGAATTTCAAGTTTTTCTATCAGAATTAAATGGTACTCGATCGTTTGGGGATCAGACCAGGGGAAAAAACAAATGCTGCTTGAACAGATTCTCGGCTGAGTATCTGACAAGAGCTGGCATCAGGCAGTAGACAACAACAGGGGCCTTAGAGCAGGCGAAGCGAGGACAGGGACGCAGCTCCATCCCTGTTTCTGGCCAAGTTTGCCAGAAGCAGAACCCTTCGGCAAGGATGTGTGCACCTCTTTGGCCTCGTGCCAAACTAAATGTGAAATTTTACTCCAGTTATGTCCAGGCACACAAACTATAATTTCCTGTTTGGGACTCATTCTATGTTACTGATTCTTGATTTGCCCCTGTTCTTTTATCCTGTCCTTTTTAGATGGTAGCACAGGTTCATTTGCCTTGTGGCTTCCAGGTTTGAATTTTCCCAGTAGGGAAGCAGCACTGGTTGGAGATCAGAAGGTGGGAAGAGAGAGAAGTGAGGTATTCCCTCCACACTCGCCCTGTGGGCCAGAGGGACATGTTCCTGCGAAGGACCTGACTAATATATCCCATATCTGAAAGGGTATCCTCATTGTGGATTTCAGCAGAGAGGAGAGCCACCACATGTCTATTTTTTTACATGCTTCTCTTACACCCTGCCCCCTCCTCCTGTGCCACTGGACCAGAAGGAATGGACTTTCCCCCTTTCTTTTGTGATAAATACATCTTTTACATCATATCCTTAATTTCACTTCCCATGGTTTGGAATAAAGCACAATTTGCAACCTCCCACTTGAATCTTCTGTAGAAACAGATGTTTCAACTGCTGCAGGGTGAGCAGGAGTGAACTGACCTTGGGACCGTCAGTGAGATTGGGATTTGGGGTGAGAGAGATCCAAGCAGAAGGAAGAGCTTATTCCAGAATTCCTTAGTGCATTCAAAAGGAGATCCTACATGGCTGGAGCAAAGGCTTAAGGGGGAGTGTGGTGAGAGATGTGGCTGTCAGGGTGAGTAGGGGCAAAGGGACCATGCTTTACATGCTTAAACTGTGACTCCTGAGCCTTTGGGAACAGAATTTTGGTGATACAATTTGACACTATTAGCATGATGGTTACTATTACATATATGTAATCATTTATATTGTAATTTTGTGTATAATACTAATTAGATGGTCATGCAAAATTGCAAAGATCTTAAAGAAAACTAATGTGGCTGGAGTTGGCTGGTGTGGGGAGGCCTTGGAAGGGCTGGTGAGACAGCAGAGCCAAAGAAGGCAGTGTCTGATAAGGTTGGGAATCTGGTTCTGCAATCTGGTGATACCACTTCATACCTGTCAGAATGGCTAAAATTGACATCTCAGGAAACAACAGGTGTTGGCAAGGATACAGAGAAAGGGGAACTTTTTTGCATTGTTGGTGGGAAGGCAAACTGGTGCAGCCACTCTGGAAAACAGTATGGAGGTTCCTCAGAATATTAAAAACAGAACTACCCTACGACCTGGCAATTGCACTATTGGGTATTTATCTAAAGCATACAAAAATGCTGACTCAAGGGGCACATGCACCCCAATGTTTATGGCAGTGCTATCAACAACAGCCAAATTATGGAATGAGCCCGAATGTCCATCGACTGATGAATGGATAAAGAAGATGTGGCATATTTATACAATGGGATATTACTCAATGATCAAAAAGAATGAAATCTTTCCATTTGCAATAACGTGGGTAGAACTAGAGTGGAGTATGATACGCGAAATAAGTCAGTTAGAGAAAGACAAATATCATATAATTTCACTCATGTGGAATTTAAGAAACAAAATATATGAACATAGGAGAAGGGAAGGAAAAATAAGATAAAAACAGAGGGAGGCAAACCATAAGAGACGCTTAAATACAAAGAGCAAACTGAGGGCTGCTGGCGGGGGGTTGGGTGGGGGCTGGGTTAAATGGGTAATGGATATTAAGGAGGGCACTTGTTGGCAAGAACACTGGGTGTTATATGTAAGTGATGAATCACTAAATTCTACTCCTGAAACCGTTATTACACTATATGTTAACTAACTTGGATTTAAATAATATTTTTTAAAAAGAAGAAAATACTGATCTAAAGCTTCACAAGGACTGGTCATAAGATTCACATATGGATGAGAGCGAGGGTGTTTCCTCCCCACTTAGGCTCCAACATCCATTGATCCAAATACAGTCCTAAAACAGTCTTAAGTAACAGCTTGTACAGAGAAAGGGGGAGTGAATGTACATAAACTCCTATGGTAGTTTCCTTAGTTGTTTATTTAGTTAAAATATTACTAACGTGAAATTTCCACAGCCTTAACTGAAGGGCAAACTTAGAGGAAAAATGCTGATTCCCATTATGTCATGCCCTTTTTCTAAAATTACAAAGTTCTTAAATCCCCTATTCAAATCCACTGCCCCAGCCCTTGACTTTAACCAGAGCAGTTTTTGATATCCTTTAGGGAAAGGTGATAGAGGAAGGGAAGCTAATATTTCATCATGTCAGTGAATTTACTATTTATGTAATCCTATTACATTCTCCTCGCAACCTCAGAGAAGTTGAATAATGCTCAAGGTTATCAAGCAAGAAATGGCAAAACTGTGTTGTGAGCTCAGGTATGCTTCCTATTAAAGCCCAAGTTTATTCTATCCTACCATGTTGATTTTCATGCTTTCTCTTCAGCAGCAGAAAAGAGGAGAATTAATTTTCTTGCTGCACATCTGAAGTCTAGGGATATATCAGGAAAAGGGAAGGAGAATGTTGGACTCTTGAATAAATTCTGTTCTATTTGATGAGCCTCTATTATGTGTTGAGCTCCATGAAAAAGATGGAGTCCAATCCCTCAGGTAGCCAGACAACAAAGTTCTATAGTTAATACAGTCGTTCAAGGAAAAAATGCAATTCAACATGATCAATGCTTTTATGGAATAAGCATTAACCAAGTCCAGAGAAAATTTCCAAGAATAATAATCTACATTTACATGGGCAAAAGAAGAAAAGTCTTCACCATGAAAATTGAAACTATGGGGGCGCCTGGGCGGCTCAGTCGGTTGAGTGTATGACTACGGTTCAGGTCATGGTCTTGCAGTTCGAGACCCGCATCAGGCTCTTGCTGACAGCTCAGAGCCTGGAGCCTGCTTCGGATTTTGTGTCTCCCTCTCTCTCTGACCCTCCCCCGCTCATTCTCTCTCTCTCTCTCTCTCTCTCTCTCTCTCAAAAATAAACATTAAAAAAAGGAAAAAAATTGATACTATGTATAGATGCTTGCGATGATCAATTCAGGGTTCAGAAAACTTTGGAGACTGAAGATCTAATGTACAGCATAGTGGCTATAGTAACTATGGGAGATGATGGATGTGTTAATTAACTTGATTGTAGTAATCTTATAACATCATCACACTACACTTTAAATATATACAACCTTGTCAACTCTCAGGAAAGCTGGAGGAAAATAAAGCACTTTGGAGAGAGAAGGAATCCCTGCCATTACCTAGAATGCCATTTATGCATCTGTAATCATTCTCATCAATTACACTCACTGTGTGGCTAAAATCCCATACACGCGGGCTGCACCACATAGGTGAACACATTGGAGGAACAGACTTAAGTATGATTTCAGGTTCTAGAAGTCCAGCCATTCTCTAGAAGGAGGTTGTTCATCACCAACACTGAAAAGTTCATTAATAATGAAGAGATTGGCTTACGTAACAATATAAAATGTCAAGTTCCAAAATAAGAAATATTTTTTTCTGGCATTTATTTATTCACCCATTTATTCAACAACTAGTTATTAAGTGCTTCATCTGTGTCAGGCACTGTTCTAGGTTCTCCCAAAAGTGTAATGAATAAGTCCCTCCCTTCAGACAATTAGTAAAGTGAGATAAGTAGATAACAGACAGGATAATACTGTACCAAAAAAATTTTACAAACTTTGCTTCTCGATGTAGTCTTTATCTGGTTTGAGACGGTTCATTCTTTTTTATTATTATTATTTAAATCCAAATTAGTTAACATATAGTGTAATAATGATTTCAGGAATAGAATTTAGTGATTCATCACTTACGTATAATACCCAGTGCTCATGCCAACAAGTGCCCTCTTTAATGCCCATCACCCATTTAGCCCATTTCCCCCCAACACCTGCCAGCAACCTTCAGTCTGTTCTCTGTATTCAAGAGTCTCTTATGGTTTGTCTCCTTTTATGTTTTTACTTTATTTTTCCTTCCCTTTCCTTATGTTCATCTGTTTGGTTTCTCAAATTCCACATGAGTGAAATTATATATATTTCCTTTCTCTGACTGACTTATTTCACATATCATAGTACACTTTAATTTATCCACGTTGTTGCAAATGGCAAGATGTAATTCTTTTTGATCACTGAATAATTTTCCATTGTATATATATATATACCACGTCTTCTTTATGCATTCTTCAGTCGATGGACATTTGGGCTCCTTCCATATGTTGGCTATTGTCAATAGTGCTGCCATAAACGTTGGGGTGCACGTGCCCTCCCAAATCAGCATTTTTTATCCTTTAGATAAATACCTAGTAGTGCAATTGCTGGGTTGTAGGGTAGTTCTATTTTTAATTTTCTGAGGAAACTCCATACTGTTTTGGAGAGTGGCTGCACCATTTTGCACTCCCACCAGCAGTGCAAAAGTGTTTCTCTTTCCCCGCATCCTTGCCGACATCTGTTGTTTCTTGAGTTGTTAATTTTAGCCATTCTGACAGGTGTGAGGTGATATCTCATTGTGGTTTTGATTTGTATTTCTTCAATGATGATTGATGTTGAGCATCTTTTCATGTGTCTGTTAACCATCTGGACATTTTCTTTGGAAAAGTGTCTATTTATATCATTGCCCGTTTCTTCACTGGATTATTTGTCTTTCGGGTGTTGGGTTTGATACGTTCTTTATAGATTTTGGATACTAACCCTTTATCTGATATGTCATTTACAAATATCTTCTCCAATTCTGTTGATCACCTTTTAGTATTGCTGGTTGTTTCCTTCTTTGTGCAGAAGATTTTATCTTGATGATGTCCTAATAGTTCATTTTTGCTTTTGTTTTTCCTTGCCTCCAGAAACATGTCAAGTAAGAAGTTGCTGTGGCCAAGGTCAAAGAGTTGTTGCCTGTTTTCTCCTCTAGGATTTTGATGGTTTCCTGTCTTATGCTTAGATCTTTCATCCATTTTGAGTTTATTTTTGTGTATGGTGTAAGAAAATGGTCCAGGTTCATTCTTCTGCATGTTGCTGTCCAGTTTTCCCAACACCATTTGCTGAAAAGACTGTCTTTTTTCCATTGGATATTCTTTCTTGCTTTGTCAAAGATTAAACAAAACAAAACAGATGAACATATGGGGATGGGGAAGGAAAGAGGGGAACAACCACGAGAGTCTCTTAAAGATAGAGAACAAACTACGGGTTGATGGAGGGAGGCGGGTGGTGGATGGGCTAGATGGGCGATGAGTATTAAAGAAGGCAGTTGTTCTGATGAGCACTGGGTGTTGAATGCAACTGATGAATCACTGAATTCTACTCCCGAAACCAATATTGCACCGTATGTTAACTACCTAGAATTTAAATGAAAATTTGGAGAAAAAAAATACCACCTTTGTTGTCTCTGAAGTTTCTATCCTTCATTTACTTATCTGCTAACATTGACTGATACCACACCCTCAACCAGGTGTAGAGGAGGACACATGGATAGAGACAAATAATGCCTGCCTAAAATAAGCACTCTCATATACTCTTGGTGGGAACTCAATTAATATATGTCAAAATTTAAAAATGCATTTACCCTTTGCCCCAGAAATACCATGCAAGAAAACTTACCCTTTTCATACAGCATTATTTGTAATAACAAAATACAGAAATCACTGGTTAGATACATTATGGCACATCCAAACAACAAATGGTATGCATATGTTAAAAAGAATGTAATAAATCTGTATGTCTTAATATTGAAAACTGCCCAAGATACAATAAGTGAGAAATCAAAGTATTTGACAGTTTGTTTATATACTGTTTGTGTAAAACAAACAAAATATATATGAGTAGGTTTACACATAAAATTTGCTTTGGTTTTGTTTTGAAGTTGGGTATTGGGATGGGTTTGTTTTCTTTTCTTATCTATCTATTTATTTATTTATTTGACATATAGAGAGAGAAGTTTTGAAAGGGATACTTTTGGGAAGCAAAGCTAGGGAAGGGAAATCACTACCTCATATTCTTTCCGCTTTCAGTATCTGTTCTATCTTTTAAAAACCATGAGCTTAAATTAATTTCATTAAACAACATAAAAATAGGACTAGAAATGAAATCTCAATCCTCTATTTTGTTTGGCTTAATAAAGTAGTTCTGCCTTCCAAAGCAGTTGTAATTCAGAGGAAATAAAGAAAGTCCCTAAAACAAACTTACAAGAAACAACATCAGGATGTCAAACAATATCACTTGTAAAACCTAAAACAGGAGCATATTACTACACTTATTTCTCATGAAAATCTATTGAAATTGACTTCAAAGGCTGAACCACATGTCCTTGACAGCCACCAGGGGCCTGTTAACATAACCTCTGCTTGTTTTCTCTCATATTATTCTTGCAGTACAATTATAACTGGAAGTCCTCAAACCTTGTAATTGTCAACTAACTTTTGGAAATGTGAACGGTTGACCAAGAATTTAAAGGGAAGGCCCCTCCTACCTTCTCTGAACTTTGTGGTGGTCTTTGGGTGCAAAATGATCTAACTCAAACAATCCTCAAATAGGAGCCAAAGAATAAAATAATTGTCTTTTCAGGAAAGGTTTCTCTGTGGACAGCAAAGTTCTCTGAGAAGGAATCTGTATAAGATGATATCCTTTTCCCAGAAGTTATTGGCATCCATCCAAGATTTTTCTTTGAAAATTAACATCCTCATATATACAGATAGGTTTGCTATCTGAGCTCAGCTGGATCGGCCCATTTTTTGCACAAAGTGTATCAATATTCTGTCTATGCCCCAGACACTCTTATTAATCCAGCACAATTTCTCTTCTTCCTGTGTCTGCTTTTTACAAACAATCATAAGCAACCATAGATAGCAAATATTCCCAAAAGTGCACAAAATGATAGCTAATACACGTACAAAGCTGTTTGGAGCTCAAATTGCCTTCAAGAAGAATTCAGATCCTAAGCACTGTAATTTCTGACAGAAAGTCCCATGCGTATTAGCATACTGTGTTAATTATTTTCTATTTTTTTAATATAAGAAATTTATTGTCAAATTGGTTTCCATACAACACCCAGTGCTCATCCCAAAAGATGCCCTCTTCAATGCCCATCACCTACCCTCCTTTCCCTCCCACCCCCCTCTATTTTTTTTTTTTTATTGATAGAGCAGCATCTGTTGCTATTGTTACTCAGGTGTGCTGTATAGCGACTAAATATGCAAGGTGGGAGAATGTCTTGTAGACGGTCATGCCCAATGGACAGAGCATACTATGCCATTAGTATTACTGCTGCCAGACACTGGCCTAAGTGCTTGACATATACTATTGCATTTCAACTTCCTGACGATCTTTGAAATAAAGGTGTTGATTCAATTCTACAGATGAGACATGGAGGTTCAAGAATATTATCTGGAATCACACAACTAGTAAGTGTTGTGACTTGAGTGTCTATGTATTTTCTTCGAAACCCCAAGAGTAGGACTAACATCACAGAGCTTTAAATGTCCAAAGTGGCCATTTTTTTTTATCTCCTAAGAAGAGGAATGACCAAAAAGCCCCAATAACTTTCTTGTAGCCGAAATAAAACATCAGTTTAAAGTCCAGTGTAAAAGACCAAAGTTAGAAACAGTTAATATCTTCCCCTCTTCCCTTGCTGCCCCCATCTGCAGCTTGAAAAGACCCTTTCTGTGGGTTTTCCTGGAAATATTTATACTCTCCAATTCTCTAGTCAGAAGGGATTTTATTCTACCATATTTGGGCAGCATAACTACAAGGTAAAAAAAAATAGATGACAAAATTCAAGAGAACACAAAAAGTCCCAAGATCTTTATTTAAAGGAGAACAAGATTTTCCTCCTCCAGAGAAACTGGTCTCACTCCTTTTCCTATAAAGGAAGTGGCAATGATCCAAAGAGTTCCTAGCCAGGGGAAACATTGCAGGAACTTTAAAAAAAATGTCCAAATTAAACCAATGATCACATTTATTGGGCAATGTTCTGCCTTCTTTTCAGAGACATGCCTGTCCCCTCAGCATATTGTGTGGACCAGTCACCATATCCCTTTGAGCTCAGAGTCACTACCAGAATGAACACTCCACCATGCACATCAAAACCATAGAATGCCATCACTTGAAGGGGCTACAGAGGTCTTTGATTTCAACTTTTCCAATGTCTTCCTGCCCTAGCAACTCGTTCCTTGACTTATATTTTTGCAGATGAAGAAGGGTGACATGACTGTGTTCTTGCCAATAAATGGTGATATGAGGACTCTAAACCAGGTTTCTGAATTCCCAGTCCTCTGCTCATACCACAACATGGGAGGACTTCACTTTGACTCCTGGCTAACTTCTTAACAGTGGGTGATCAAACTCTCTAAGCCTCAGATTTCTCCGTCTGTCAATGGAGAGAATACTGGTACTTGCCTTGTAGGTTTGTTGTGAGGCTTAAATGAATTGATGTCTGTGAAGAGCTTAATGTTTGATACACAGTAAGTGCCAATTTAACATCAGTTTGTGTTATTATTATTATTATTATTATTAATGCAATGCTTTCTAAATCAAGGTCTTATTCCCTAAGATGTGACATATATGGGCTTTAAAAATTGCATTTACACTCTACAAATGCTCAATTTTCATGGCAAGTGAATTAAGGTCAAGTATAACATAATAGAAATTTATATGTAATTCTTCCTCCTATTTACCCTTCCCATGAATTGATGTGAAACATGATCAGGAGAAAGAATTCTGGATAACCAGAAGAAGTATTTGCAGTAGGTCATAGGTGAGTGGGAAGGCACTCTGGAAATGGTCTAGCCCATCCCCCAATTTGCCATCTTTTTCAATTGTGTGCCCCATGTCAATCATCAGCATCTCTATTTACTAATTTATTTACTGATGTTAGAAATATGGTGATCTTCTTTGACTCCTACTTTTTCTCTTTTCATCCAACACTTCTAGAGTTAATCAATGACTTAGTCCTATAAGTTTTATCACCGTACTCTGCGTCTAATCTATCCCTTATCTCCATTCCCACCATGACATAAATGCTAACCTCATCACCTATCATTTTAATTATACAAGAATCGCCATAGCTCTCCCCACCCCCACTGCATTTTCTACACCACAACTAGAAGAATCTCTATAAAACAAAAAATAAGATTGTATTACTATCTTGTTGAAAATCACTCAGGAGTCCCAACTGTCCACAGAATAAGGTCTCAACTGCTCAACAAGATATTCAAAACCAAAGCCTTCTCCAGCCTCAATTACCACCAATATCCACTCCAGGTTATATGTCCTGGACATACTGAGACACTTGCAGTTTCCAAATATGGCATATTTCTGGCCTTTTTTCTTTCTAAGTAAAATGCTCCTCTCATGATAAGATCTTCTTTAACGATTGACTCCCATTTGTCCTTCACAATTCAGCTCAGGTTCTGCCTCACCCTGTTCTCACTTCCCTTGTCTCCTTGTCTTAAATTTTACACACCTCCATTATCATACTGTATGGGAAATTTTTACTTGTCTCTTTCCTCTATTAATTGGAACTTTTTTGGCTAGAGGGTTTTCTCTTTATTGAAACCCTTATGTCTATCCAGATACCTGGCAAAGAGTAGGTTCTCAACAGATTTATTTTAATGAATAAGAACCTTCCACATTTTGGAGACTGATTATCATTTGTTGCCACATGATATTTCATTTGGTCTACAATTTTCAGAGATGGAACTTTGAAGGAAGGTCCATGGGTCCTTGGTTGTGGAGTGCATACAACCATAAAACAGGGTGTGTACAACCACAACTCCAGAAACCTTTAATCTGGTCTGGAATATGACACAACACTGGCACCACCCTACGTCTTTCTTTCCAAAGAATACATTGGACCTTTAGATATGGGTTCCATGTGAGACGATCAGAGCCTAATGTGATGGGCTTCTCTCACAACTTCCCTTTCTGCATCCCAGAGTCACCCGTGGAATTTTGAAATCTTCATGTAAAATACAGGATGAATAATTATAAATTATTTTCCATATAATAAGTCAGAATTGTGGGTGAAGAGTAGGGTAATAATTATCTTTAATATGAAATATGGTTAGTTCCACAGGCATGCATTCACATGTTCACAGCTTTATGGAGATTTATTAGCAGATAGGACCACATTTTCTCAAAATTTTCGAAACAATATAATAAATAAGTAATGTTTATGTGTCAAGTATTATTCTAAGCTCATGTATTGACCCATTTAATCTTCCCGACAGCTTAAGTGAGGTGACTACTCTCTTTACCTCTATCTTAGTGATGGGAATTGAGTCACAAAAGTGATAAGTAATCTATTTATGGATTCATATGATGAGTCAAAGTAGAACCAGGATTCAAACTCCAGAGCAAACCACTGCAAAGTACTGACACATTTTTATATTTTGAACTGTATTTTCTTTTTAAGAAACATTTAAGTTGCCTTATAAATATTAAATTATTACTGGTATCTTGAAAAGGAGAAACTGCCTGTGCTCTGAAAGTACATTTTTATTGCAGGAAAAACGTATGTCCAATGACTATATATCTGAGGTTCCTCAAAGTGTTGTTACAAATGACCACAATTAAGATATTTCCACAGTATCTGACCATGTGTCTTCACCCT
Organism: Lynx rufus; assembly: GCF_022079265.1. Classification (NCBI taxonomy): domain Eukaryota; kingdom Metazoa; phylum Chordata; class Mammalia; order Carnivora; family Felidae; genus Lynx; species Lynx rufus. The sequence continues at coordinate 48,446,007 of NW_025814826.1, read as the reverse complement.
TCTGCACTGTCATATCCATTGTCTGCACTGGGGACAAGGAGGTAGATAATGTGGCTCCAAGTCCCAGTCATCTGAATGAGGGTTGAGTCCCACACAGCGAGAGGCTAAAGGAGGATGAAGGGGGATATATTCCTATTCTATCCCTGTGTCTGTGAACGCCTCATATAGAGAAGAGGAAAATTAAGCATTTTTTTCAGAGCAAGTGGTGGTAGGCCTCCTGGAGAAACTCTAATACTGGCTATGCACTTATATAGGTTTGTTTAGAGCTGAAGCAGCCATAAAGATTTCCCATTCATCAGCGAGGGCATGGAAAATGTTTAGCCAGTGTAGTGGGAGCAAAATTAGCCTCGTATTCATTCTTTATCTTTGGCTTCAATTCACTTAAGTAGAGCTGTTTGTTTTCTTCAACCAGATTTAATCTTCCCTGGAATTAGGGAACATGCCTTCTATTTCTTTTCTCTTACTTTCAGGACATGGTACAATGTGAAGCACACGGGTTGTACCTAGGGAGTGGGACTCAGGTGAGATACTGGCCTTTGTGAGCCAAAATTTCTCCCTCTGAAAGAGAGAGTCACAGAAAAGACGGTTTCAAAACGCTCCTTTACAGGGGAGCCTGCCTGGAGTCCAAGCTCTGCATAGGGTTCTCCTCTGTCAACACAGAGCCTGCTTTGGATCCTCTGTCCCCCTCTTTCTCTGCCCCTCCCCCACTTGCTTTCTCTCTCACTCTCTCTCTCTCAAAAATAAACAAATTTTTAAAAAGTATTTTTAAAAATGCTCCTTTACATGTAAGTATTTTTTTCTCCAGTAATTGCAGAGTCACTAATTGTCATTACATCTACGGTACCTGCTCTCTATTATTGCAATACCGTAATACTCATTCCTTGGAAGACAGAGAAATAATGAACGGCCATCAGATTCTGAAGCTGAAGACTTGATTGTCCAGATTGTTGGTGGCCTCCCAGATGATTTTTCTGGCTTCAGTTTTGGACTTTTTAATCCAATCTCCATACAGAAGCCAGAGTGGTCCTCACAAAAGAGAAATATGATTATTGTATTCTCTTGCATAAAGTCTAAAGGCTGAAAATGGACGACAAAGCCCCTCCAGAATTTTGTGCTCTGAGCTACTATACTGTACTCTTCCCTCTCTTGACTACCTCCAGACTAGTTAGGCAGTCTGTTACATGGTAGTATAACATCCTGAACAGCCCTGTGAGAGAGGTCTCACACTTGACTATTGTTTTAACAGTCATCCCCCCAATTAGACTGCAGACTTCATGAGAGCAGGAACAGTGTTTGCCTCTGTTCAGCTTCTAATTGTTCGCACCTAGTATGGTTAACATTTAGCAGATGTTCAACAAATAACTGTTGAGTGAATGAATGAACAAATACCATGCTACCATTAATGAGCCAAAATGACTTCTACTCCTGTCAGCAGAGGAAAATAATGTTTATCTACCTGAGATGACACAACCACATATGAGTTAACCTTTGAAACAGCTTTCATTTTTTCGAAAGGATATTATGACTCATCCTCACTTTAAAATGGAGATAATAACTCCTTAAGTTTCTGTGTCATACACTTGACATTTCACTTTTTTTCCGAAAGTCTGTCCTTTACACTGCTGTGCAATTTCAATATGATATACGATATATATCAAACCTTTCTTTAGCCATGTATCCAGCAATTATTCGTTGAATATGCCAGACATTCTCCTAGATGTCAAAGTAATCAAGATGTGTATGATAAGGCTTCTTCTGTCAAGGAGCTTGTACTAAATAAAGGAGACAAGTAGACGAACACAACAATACTCATATCTACTAAATACTGAGTACACACTTTGTGCATCTGGTATACATTTTCTCACTTAATCCTTACATGTACCTTCCAAAGTAAGTTGAGAAAATCAAGAGTGGAACTGGTCAAAGGCCACTCCACTAAGCGCTGAGTTAGGATTTAAATCTAGGACTGTCCCATTCCAGAGCTCACCATATCACATTATGATACAATATGTTAAGTGCTCTAAATCCAGACCTGAACAGAAGAGGCAGGGTAACAGAATCTGATAGGAATATTATTATAAATATTATTATTAAATATCTTTATTTAATAGGGTAATAGAAGTTTTCCTACAGGCAGAGAAAGGAAAGTCTGTGTGCATTTGTACACTCATATGTATGAGTTGGAGAAGGCTCCATAGAAGAAAAGATATTTTAGCTAATGGGAGAAGTTAAACTCACACACAAAAAAACTGGTTAAGGTCCCAGAGTAATAATGCCAGAGCCTCATAATGTGAGTTAAGAGTAATTAGCTGTTGCTGTAGAATTTGCTGCATACGAGGGAGTGGCAAGAAATGGAATGATTGTCTAAGAAACTTGTACTTTGTCTTATTGGCAATAGTATTTTAAGCAGGGAAACGATGGTTGGATTTGAATTTGTATAGAAAATCACTCGCTATTAACAAAGACTTATTTGGAAGACAGAAAGACTGGAAGCAAAGACATGGTCCAGACAACAGAAAATAAGGATTTGAACTAGGAAAGTACTGTTGGAAATGGAGAAGAGGTCACAAATCAGAAAAATATTTAAAAGAAAGAATCCATAGAATTTATGACTGGAACGTGAGCACGAGTCTAGGGCGAGTCCCAGGGTATAGCCTGACGATGGTCTGCTGAATTCAGCGTGCTAACACACGCCATCTTGAGTGGCTATGAAATAAAACAGTAATTTTACTGGCCATGTACTAAATGCCAGATATAATTTTAAGCAATCACAACAAACCCATGTGTTACGTACTATCATTGTTCCTCTTTTGTAGCTGTGGGAGTGAGGCACAGAAAGATGATTTCCTAAAGGATACAGAGCTGTGGTCATGGAAACTGTGAGGCTCTGCCCAGGGCATATTCTCCTAATGGGAGGCAGTGCTGCTGACTGACAGCCCTCGGCACTCAGACCCATTGCCCAGTGGAGACCCATTGCCCGGAGAGCCACATCGCCCAAAGTCATAATGCCCCTTCCAGGGCTCAGCCTACAATCAGTGATCGACAAATACAGGGTTACAAAGGCAAGGCCTCTTCTCCACAGCTGCAGATGATAACTCCACAAGCGTATTCCAGTTTTAGATCCCCACGCGATTACCTTTGATGAGCGACTGCACACAGCTCAACTTCTCTTTTTGCCCAATCTTGCTTCCTTCCCATGGTCTTGGTCTCAAGAGCACTCCTTAATAAAGCTCCTACAAACGAATCATTTCAGAACCTGCTCTCTGAGGACTCCCTTCTGAATGGCCACCAAGTGGCAGAGCTAGCATTTGAACTCAGGTCGGTCGTAACAGCCATGGTTTTAAACACTTTTCTATGAGCTTCGCAAATTCAAAGACCCTAGGGCGATGCCTGAGACTGCAAAAATGATTCATAAATGGCCAAATTATGACTTCTTCTTTTGTATTAGTTCGTGATGCAGAACGGTCATTCAATAAAAAATTTACCTGAAATGAAAACGAGAGAATGAAGATCAGATGTTGAACCAGGTACTGGTAAAATCAAATAAGGAAAACATTTAAAGAAGGAACTAGTCAAATACATCAAATACTGAAGGGAGATTAAATGAGATAAGGACTAAAAATTGCCAACGGTTTTGGCAATGGAAGTTTGAGCAATCTGAGTGAGTTCTGTTGACATGACATGATGTAAGCATCACCATGTTGCTGCGTGACAGACAGAATGGAGGCAAAATGTAAAGATGAGTGATTGTAAACTATGCTACCAAAGAGCACGGGTTTCAAGGGAGCTACGAAAGAGTCTTGATGGTTTCTAATGTTGCCACCTGTCCAGGTTGAGTGGGGTCCACATCTGCTGCATACACACAGGGAATCCAGAGTAAGTAATAAGGTTTGCAATAAATCTTGAGCAAACATCCAAGCCTCTGGGAACACTCATTCATCACATCTTCTCCTTTCTCAAGAACTGGAGGTTCCCAAAAGTGAATTCTCAAATCCCACACTGTGATGTGGTCAAGCCGCGTGCTTAGTCACTTCGTGCCCAGTGTCCACACTGTCGACTTTTTGGAAGCCAGAGCTTTCCTTAAAGTCTTGCCCTGCCATTACATGATGAAGAACACCAAGCTCTGTTTCAGGTGAGAAGTTCCTGACCTAAGGCCACAGGGGTGGGTGGCCCAGGGAAATTAACCACAGAAAGTGTTTCCCACGAACCCGCAGAGCACAGAATCCATGTTCGAAATGCCCGTGTTCCTCTGTGCTTGTTTATTCTCAGCAGGGTGCAGTACCAGGCATTATGTAATAGAGGCAATGGCAGCTAAAACTTTAAAAAATAATCTCTGTGGTAAATTTGAAAGCAAATGTTGAAGACTGGAACATTTCAGATTTTCCACTCAGAGGATTGAATAGCCAGATACTTCAGTATCACTTTCTCTCCATTTAGCTTTGGAAAACAGAGATCAAATGCGTGACCTTGCAGTCAATTTCCACATTCTGGAAAGAATAGACACTGTAGATTTGAGCCGGAGACCTAAGCTCTGAAAACTGACACTACGTAGATGCCATTATGTGTTATTACAATTACTATAAATATGATATAGAAAGTGAGATCTTTTTGTTAGTTATGACAATCCATGTACATTCCCAGCTTACTAAACCGGTCAAGAGATTGCATGTCAATGGTCTTGCCCAGACCTCTTGTGGTTTAAAAAAGAGTGGTGTGAGAACTCTTAATTCATACATTATAAATCCTCCTTCAGTCTCCCTTTTGAACTATTATAGCAGGTGTAACTTTTGTTCCACATAACTTGGCCAGTAAAGAATTTTATATTACTCACTTTTGGGAAATTGGGTGGTCTGTTCTGAGCCTCCATGTTTCTGGCAAAAGTGAGCAACGTATCCAGGCTTCACTGTGCTCCCTTCTCCTCCTTGTCATGCAAAAACAGTTGAGGCCTCACACCATCTAGAAAATGCAGTGAAGGACGCTCTGCCCACTATTCTTAAGAGGTGGCCATACGTCATCACAGATGTGTGTGCGTGCAATGTGTGCGCACATGCGTATGTTTGTGTGACTGTCTGTCTGTCTTTGTGTGTGTGTGGGGGGGGGGTTCTACCCTGGGAACTGGGCCTTGACAGTGTCCACCATCCCTAGCTGCTCCATGCAGCCATTCCCGTTTGAGGCTGCACCCATAATCTAGGCACTACAAGGAGTCCCACTATGAGAAAACTAGTAAAATACAATCTGCCCCAATCTCTGGGGAAGCTCTAAAAATAATAAAAATATTTTTCTTAGTTTGTTCTACTTCCAACTTTCCCAACCCTTGAAGCTTTTCTTTATACAAGGAGAGACCAAAATGTCCCAAAGAATATCTTAGGAATGAATGAGAGATAACTTCTGGGTACCCACCAACTATGTCTTTTGTCAAAAACTAACATGGCCGCCCCCTTCCCAAGCAGAGGCATGGAAACACGAAGTTTAAAACACTTTCTTGGAATCGAGTGCAGAAAATGTGTGAGAACAAAGCAAATTTCCTGTCTAAACTGCACTGCGCTCTCTCCAGCCCTTATCATGTTAGCGTGTGAACATGTTTCTGACAAACGAGACTGTCCAGAAGGAAGAGGCTTCCGTGTCCACGTGAGGTTTTGACCTGCAGTGCCTCACTCTGGACAAAAGCAGCTGGGACGCAGGGCTGTCACACGGTCTTCTGAAACAAAAGCAGTGACAAAATCCTGCTTCTGCCTGTTCAAAAGCTGTTCTTCTGATTTCAAATGATGGTACATAATTGCAGCTTTTGCCAAATGTATTGACATCGAGTAAGATCGATATGGAAAGGGCTGTGGCTTTGGCTGTGAGATATGGTAACTGAGGTATAGATTCTAACAGAAACATCATTGTTCTGTTTCACTAAATGTCACCCACTCTTTCAACATAACGAAAATTTAAAACCAGACTGTTTTCCAATTTTCATAGAAAGCACAAAGGGAGAACTAAGCTGAATAATTAATATGTTTAGAAACTGGAGGTTTAAAAGTTTCTGGAACATTTATCATCTCAGTTTTAGTCCTGTTCATTAAATCTGATGACACCATTTGTCTTTCTATAACTTGCCCTCTGTTTTTATTGGGTTTCCTCCCTTATGTACAAAGTACTCTCCTCCAGGCTCTGTGCTTCTCTCCAAAGTTACTCTTGAAAACACCTTCCTCAAAACTATGTGGTCAGGAATATCATCCAGTTATTCATTCTATAAACTGCATACATACATGAAATGCATAGACATATATATTCTTGCGTTCTTGGAATTTATATTAAGGGAAACAGATAGACGATAGGCAATCAATAATAAACATGATAAATAAGTAGATTATATGGTATATTACATGGTGACAAGTGCTACAGAAAAAGTACAGAAGGGTCAGCAATATCGGGAAGCAGGGAGTGGGTGGGCAGGCTGTAGCTCAGGGTAGGCGTCGAGATGGTGCTATTTAGGCAAAGACTTGAAGCAGGTGAAAGTATGACCAGGTAGGTGTTGGGAAAAGAGCGTGGATGACTGCAGCTGCCTCCAGCAGAGCAAGTGGCCAGCGCAAAGGCCCTCAGGAGCCTTTGAGCTAATAAGGGATGATGTCAGAGAGTCAGAAGTGAGGCAAATACTGCCTTCTGGGCATTTTTGGGATTTTGGCATTCACTCTGAGTGAGATGTAAGCTAATGAAGGGTTTTTAACAGAAGAATAATGACATGACTTTTTTTTTTTTTTTTTAATCATTTTAAAAGGAGTACTCTGTTGCTGAATTGAGAAAAAACACAGTGGGGAAGACTAGTCCGGAGGCTACTGCACCGATCCAGGCAAGGCACTTTCTAATCTATTTTGAAGGAATAGCCAACAGGATTTCCTGAGAGACTGGATGTGGGTGTGAAAAACTGGCTGGCCTTCCTCCGGAGTTGTTACGCTACAAGAATGATGAGCATTTCTTTTATATTGCCCCCATTTTGAGCAGTTTCTTCTGCTTAGTGTTGCAATCATTTTTATGAAATGCTAACACTCCACCCATATTTTTGTATCTTTGCTGTTTCATCCATCACAGACTTAGTAGGAAAAAAAAAAAGCTCAAGGAACATAACTGCTAGACAAAGGAGCAGACTGCCTCTCTAAAAGGGGGTGCTCATAGTCTGTTTCTCATCTGCTCCCCTTAAAAAAAACCAGCTATTTAAGCTCTCACAGAAAAAATAAAACCCATACGTGTTTCACAATTTATGTAGCTGATTTAATTTGCTTTCAACAATTCCATCAGAGTTCTGACAATTACAGCTTTTATTTTCCCTCTGAAACGTCTGGACCTTGTATTTGGATGTTGCCAGGAGACAGGTATGCGGAATCTTGGCATTGAGCAAGATGACTGCCAGGGGCAGGGACACCAACCATGAAATGGCCTCGCCAATTTCTGAGCCAGAGCCAGGTTTACGGGTAATGACGATACCACCTACCAAGTGTATACATTTCTCCTCAGTTGACTGAGCTGTTTTACGCACATTAACCTATGTAATCCTCAAAACCTTGGAGCTCTATGTCATTGGCTGCATCATGCAGAGAAGCGTATTGTCTGAAGCAGGTGAACTGATTTCCCCAGGTCGTATCACCGATAAATGGCTGAGCCAGGCTCAAAACTGGGTTCAGAATGTGATTCTAGGCATATTCCTGCTATGGGGCCCGGGCATATTCCTTCTTGTTGCAGTTGATGGTTCTGCAAAGACAAGGTGGACCGTAAACGAACACTATTCCGTTCCATAGTCTTGCTGTGGACCGGTCTTTCCAAGAACAAAAGGTGGTGGTGTTCAAGAAGTTTCTAGGGTGCCTCAGGCCTTGACCTGAGAGGCAGACTCTGTCAGCATGAAACGCTGACTATTCCATTCCCCTCCAGAGGAAAGCCTTCAGCCTGTACCAACTCCAGTGGGAATAATTGCTGCTAGCTCCTCTGCTTTGATTGTAGAAGACATTCATTCCTTGCCCCTAAACTGCATGAGAGAATCCCTGTCTTAGATATAATTGCGGCTGTAGTTCATCGGCAGGGAGTAAAGATCTGTGATGAATGAGAGGACTGGTTTATGAAGTCTGCAGTGCCACAAAGCCCTTTAAAAAATGTTAAGTCCTGTTAGTATAAATCTAGAAATAATTTGATACATGTCTCCATTACAGGCTAGAAGAATAAAGAGTCACCATCTGCCTTTCCACAAAATAATATTAATGGGGCTAACACCACGGATTTAAATGGAGGCAGCTTCTAAAATTAGGGAAATAGAAGGCACAAAACTCACTCCATCAGAAGTTTATTGATTTTTCAATTAACGTTGAAGGTTTGCTCCCCCAAATTTTGCTTACTGGCTCAGAAATGAAGTGTGCCGGTAGATAATAATTGACATGAATTGCTATATTCCATGTATCACCCTCAGTGTCAAAATGACTGATAATGAGCAACTCCTAGTTGTTTACACACTCTTCAACTAAAGTAGCATCATTAGAAAAGATAAAGATTGCACAGCATGAAATTCTTGTGCATTTTTAATGATTCCAGCTTAAACTACAAAAAAATCTATTTCTAGGCGAATTTAATTTAAACACAATAAAGAGGATTATTTACTTAAGAAGGACCAGGCATTTTTTTCAAATGAAATTTAATTAAGTACAATTTTAAACACTGGTTCAAGATTGCCAAGCTCTTAGCCTTCTGACATTTTAGGGTGCTTATAATGAAAAAGTGAAGAGCACCCTTACCGTTACACTGATATCTGTGCCCAGAAATTATTTGCTAACTTAATTTCTTCTTGTATTTCCATCCATTATTGAATACACATCTTTAAGGTACTGAGTTCATCCATTAAGAATACCAGTAAAAAGAAATGCCATTAAGCTTGACTTTTAATCACCACCTTAGAATTCAACACCTAGTATTTAGCAACTTGTACTAGCTGTCTATGTGCATGTCTTAGGTAAACAGCGTTACAAAACAAACCTGGAAACCATTTCTCTAGTTTTTGGAAAAGTTAATAACTTCCAAAATGCTTATTTGCATAGGGAATATTTTATTGATACATTCCAAGCACCTGAAACATCACCTGGTAAATAGTGGGGCTCTCAATAAATATTTATTGAATGTTGGTTAAATGAGTAGATGTTCTATTTTTCTCACCAAGATTTCAATCATTTCAGCGAATGTGAGTGCTTACCCAGTGCTCAGCAATGTGCGAGGTCCTAGGAAAAGTAGACTGAAGCAGAAGAGCCAGGGACCCAGTTCACCACCTTAGCTTGTGACCCGGTAAGACAGGATGAAAAGAATTGAAAAGAAACCCAGGCTGTGAGTAAGCACTGTGTGGTCATAGAAGAGAAAGCTTACTGACTGCCTGGGGAGCCGGGACGGGATCTCCAAGAGGATAGGATCTTGATCTGGGCCTCTTGCAAGCCACATACTGAAGAATAAATGAAACTTCAAGAATCAATGATGACTCTGTTTACTTTTTGCTTCAATAGTCAATCCTCATCGTTCTTTAAGAAGCTAGATCACATCATATTGAAATTTCAACTGGGCTGTTTCATTCTATTCATCATTTATTGGGATAGACCTTCAAATGAACGAAGCGTATTAATTGTCCAGCACTGCCTGTGATCGATGTCAGGCCTCCATCCACATGGGAGATGCCACAACCCGTGTCCTAGAGGACTCCCACTCTAGTGTATCATTGGAGCACTGAACAAGTGCATGCCCCTTCACCTGGGCTGGGGGCTGGAAGGCCTTCCCTCCCACAGGAAAGCACTTGGAAACTGAGATCTGATAAGTAGAGACAAACAGGGAAAACGGGAGGGGTAGAAAGGAGGGAAGGACATTCCAGGAAGAGGGAAGGGCATGTATGAAACCACCCACTCCCAATAGGATCCAAAGACCAATTTCTTGGGAGCCTTTCAAATGAATGGCTTCAAGAATGAGTGGAAAACTGGTTTTCCTGTCACTCCTCCTCCACTCCGCCTTCTCCCCAGCCCCTTCCATGCAGCCTGCACTGACAGGCAGCCAGGGACACGGGCTGTCAGTTTTCCGGTATTCTCCTCCCACTGACCCTGAATCTGCAAGCCACAGGTTTCTTGGAACTGCAAATATTGTTTGAACTCCAGCTAAAACTGGCCATGTGTTTTGAGTCACATTATGCAAGCATATTTATACCATCTGTTTATGACACTTACAGGTGGACACTATGATTCATTACACATACAGCTCACTAAAGATAGAAGCTTGGAAAATCCTGGGCCCTGGGGAGTCACTGGGTATGGGCCAGGATGCAGAAGGAGAAGGTAATAGGGACCTTTTCTTAAGTTTTATGGCTTTTCACATAAAATCCTTACCTTGGTGAAAATGGTTTTGAGGGCATTTCATAAAATGGATTTGGTAGATAAGGATGGAGGAAAGGAAGTGAAAAAATAAGTGCTACCATGACCAGTTGTGGAAGAGTTCCCTCTTCTGCAGGGTGTGTGCGTGTGTGTATACGTGTGCACAAGTGTTAAGGAATCGGAAAATATTTGCTAACTATGGAGTCAGAAAGAAGTCATCTTGTGTCAGCAGAAGGGATTCCATTCTAAAACAATTCCTTCTTTCTCCTAAGTAATGTTTCTATATGATTTGGACTTTTTAGGTTGTGTTCCTTATCTTCATATACAAGTCACTCCTTAGTTTTTTAGTTTTTTTTTGTTTGTTTTTTCAATCTTTCAGGATGCTTTGCGACAGTATACATGGACCTAAGATCAAGCTACAAGATTTATCCATTCTTTTGCTTTCAGAAACCATTCCCCAATCCATAAGTTACGAATATTACCCCCACAAGCTAAGGCTGGTACCACTGCATTCTCTCTGTTTTAGTCAAATGTGCAAACTTTTAACAGCATCATAAATAATAATAGCTTTTAAAGTCATTTCAATAAGCAAGTATCTCAAAGTCAAGCTGTCCGATCGGGACTCTTCCCCTTGGGGTAGTAGAAACATCCAAAAGAGTCAAGGAAGAAGGAAGTCACTGCTGTATTCAATTAGTTGAGAAACCATCAAAGTAAATAAGGCAATACCTTTAAGAACATACAAAAAGGGAGGCAGTGAAGTAGAACAGATTAAAAGAAAAAGGAGAAGTCTGTTTTAGCTACCAAGTGACCCCAGGGGTGAAGAATAATTTCTTCTTCAGGACAATTTTACTAAAGGTCTCCTAGCAAGATGGCTCAGTGGAGACGATTCCTTTTCATGTCTGTGGGGAACTGATGAAGTTTTCAGGAAACACAGGCAGTGTAATTTCAAACAAAATACAGTAGGTCAGTTAGAGAGAGCAAATTTAGAAGTCTTTTGTCGCCTCCTAGAATACTAATGGTTTTGAAAAGTCCCAGTGGTCATGAGGTAAGTAAGCCATTTGCATCTTAGGAATCAGATGCAGTGCAGAGAAAAATCTCATTAACTCTATGCCAACTCAAGATGGGCTTTCACGGAATTCTCAACCTTCTTAAACTGACAGCTGATAATGCTCGTCTTACAAAATTATTTTTAGCTCTAACATGTTCAACAACTATTTATTGAATCCTGCTATGTGCCAGGATTCATGTCAGGCTGAAGAAATATCTGGATACATGAGATCTCTGACTTTAAGAGTCAGAGTAAGAAAAATGTCATGAGATATTTATATAGTTATTAATACAAAACCATAGAAGTATGAATCCAGTGATGTAGAATCTCTAAGGGGAATAACTCTACCTGGAAGAAGCAACATCTAAGACATCAACTGCTGGAACAAAAATCTCAATGAGAGGTCCAGTGGATACGCTATGGGTGCTCCCTCGGTCAGGGCACACGTACCTGTGAAGTCGGTCATTGCACTCATTCCCAAAGAGCTGAGTGAGAGCCTCAGAATCCATCTTAACACAATTGACCATCGTTGACAGCTAAGAGCTGGTACAGAACCTACTTGCAAATCTGGCTCTTTACAAATGTAAGGCATTGTTACTAGATAGCTTTAAGAGCAAGTGCCCACCTACATTGCCCATTGCTAAAGGGTATAAGTTATCCAGATTATTTAAAGGGCACAGGACCAGGAATCGGATGATCCAAACGCTGGCTAGCTTTGTGATTGTGACTAAACCTTTTACATGAGAGCTTCTTTCCTCATCAGAAATGGCAGAAAATTCCCTCCCTGAGAAGTTTCTGGAAGTGTTAACTATAGAATTGTTACATATGTGGGTACTTTGAAAACTGAAGTGCTAAGCCAACACAAAATGTGAGCTTTTGTGACAATGTTTATTATATTCTTTATATTATGGTTTTAACTAATCTTTCCATAGTATTCTGGGATTTCTCCCCTGCATGCCTCCCAGCCCCCACCTTGCAAAATCCAGGGTAAATACGTTCAGATGAAAATCAAAGTCATCCTTAAAAGGGAGAAGAAGTTTTAAAATGTGAAAGAAGGAAGAGATGGAGAGTTCCAGTGTAATAGTGTAGTGGTTGGGAGCAAAGGCTAGGGACCAGATTACGTGGGTTTAAATCTTGCATCTGCCACCAGCTGTGTGACCTTGGACAAATTGCTCAATCTCTCTGGCCTCAGCTTCCTCGTCTGTAAAATGAGGTTGATAACAGAAACTGTTTCACAATAATGTGAAGCGTGAAGGAAATAATTCGTAAACTGTGTAAAGCTTACAGAACAGTGCCCATAGATAGCACATAATAAATATGAAATAGGTTTTTATTAATTAAATAGAAATTCACTGAGCAGAATGTGTTATATGCCAGATCCTTAGCAGCATGTAACGGCTTCCCCGACTCCCACCAAACCCCAGATTTGTTCAGTTCGGGATGAACATATTACTATGCTGAAGCCAATAATAGTCTGTGTTTCTCACCTAGAAAGTTTTCCAGCTATGGGGAAAAGATCAAGACTGTGTACAAAGTCTATGATCTTAAAGCTGTCTTAATGTTGTGTTAAAAAGATGTCAACTTTCCTTTCCTTCTTTACTTCTCTTCTTCTTCCCTCCCTTCCCTGATGCCTCCTTCCTGCCCTCCCTCCTTCCTTCCAACAATACTCTTTGAGAGTTCATTGTACATTAGATGCTATGCTAGAAATTTCAAAAGTTTGTGTTATGGTGGATCCGTCAGAAATATATGTAACTTTGATATAGCCCATAAATTCAGTGAGTCTTTAGAAGGCAATTTAAATCATCCTGTAAAGGGGGTGAAATTGATTCATTGAAATAAAGCATTAAAGGTTAGTTTCCTAGATTCTAGGATCTTTAAAATAGGGATCTCCAAACCTGTTTGAATATTCACCTTTACAAAAAAAACTTTTGAGGGTGAATCTCCAATATAGGTTGAATATTAGTTTATAAATTACTCAGAAGGACTACTGTAACAATAAATATTATTTATTAAAAGACAGTAACAATGGAACATTTAAACAAATGATAGAATAAATAGGTGCTCAGGTGTTTTTTCTTATACCTTTGTGGATTGCCCTGTGCAGACTATTGTACTCACGCCTCACGTAGAGGACATCTTCTTCGGGTTTTATATAGGTTTAAAAAAAAAAAAAACATGTAGAAGAAAATGTATCACTATAGAAGAGAAATGTTTTATTTGAATAAAGCCAGCATCTTGTGACATAACTGCCAACGTTTATTCTCTGTCAAGCCAAATAGGACTTTGCTGGAAGTAAAATATGCAACAAAAATTCCTCAAAAGAATGCAGCATATTTTGAGAGGCATTGCCTTTTAATTAAGAGCTGCTACATGAACTCAGCAGTAGGGCATAATGGTTAAACTCAAAGTCTCTGGACCCACCCTTCTTGGATTCAGATTCTGTCCTCGACCACTCCCTAGTAATGTGTTCTCACACGTGTCACTGAGGCTTTTGTGTGCCTCAGTTTCTTCATTTGTAACAGGTAGGATGATAGGATGCCTGTATGGTAAGTGGTTGTGAGGAGTAGATAACTCCCTGGCACATACTATGTGTCCTAGGATTAGTTATTATTATTAACTTTAATAAAGACAGCATTAAAAGCTAAGCTTTCTTGGCTTCATTTTTGAGTAAGTTGTTAAACTGCGTTACAACCATCAGAAGCCAAAGCAGTCTTCTTGAAGTGAGTTTAATCCTTAATCCGAGGATTAGCAGATCAAAGGTGATTTACCCAGCTTCCCAGAGAAACAGAAGAGGAAAGAAAAACCAGACCCCCATTTGTACTGTGCCCCATGAATCTGTCACTTTTGTAGGATTTATTTTAACTTCGCACAGAATTCTTTCCCAACAGGAAGAGATTTGTACAGGGGATCCGAGTCAGTGGTCCTGTCCTCCCTCCCTCACCTGTCTGTATCTGTAGGGTTTTATCAGAAAGAATCTCAAAGGTGAATTTTATGGGTAAATGTTGGCAGAAACATGTATCAAGGTATGAAAGGCATGGCCCGCCTAAAGGAAGAAACTGAACAGTGTATGTTTGTGTTCAAGAATCCTAAGCTGGTACTCAATGAATTTTTTATTTTATTATTTTATTTTGTATTAGTTCATTTGTCTGTCTGCTTGTTTAACTAGGCTTCACACCCTAGTTAAACTGGGCCCACCACAGGGCTTGAACTCACGACCCTGAGATCAAGGGGTGAGCTGAGATCAAGAGTCAGATGCTCAACTGACTGAGTCACACAGGTGCCCCTTAATGATTTTTTAAATTGGACTTGCTCAATAAGCATCTCTTTTTACCCTTGCTTAATTCGAATTCAAATGGAATGGAATGGAATGGAATGGAATGGAATGGCATGGGGGGGGAGGGAGAAATTGTTACTGAGTACCTATTAAGTGCCAGGTACTGTGCTAGATCCTATATGTATATTCATTCTCTTTCAATGATTACCACAATTTGATGGTGGAAGGCACCATCATCCTTATATTGCACATGAGGAAACTGAAGCTCTGAAGATTTAAGTAAATTTCTCAAGTTTACAAAGATATTAGGAGGCACAGCCAGGATTCATTGTCTAGAATCCCAGATGTGCCAGAATGTAGGCCACCACACATACTTGTCTCAGTGCCTCCCATGGGAAACTCACCAGGGTCCTGAACAGTTCTAGGAGGCCAGGTTCCTAGAGTGATCATCCCACTGACTATTCTCTAGAAGGATCTCTCTAAATAAATGCAAACCTTTGAGCTCTCAGGGACCCCAAATGTAAGCACAAACTGAATCCTAAAGGCAAAATATATATAATATACTCTTTGGATAATGATTTTATCAAGTTATTCCTTCCTTGGTCCTATAGTATTACACTTAATAAATTACTCATTTTCATGGGAATCATGACTGAAAAATATTACCTCAAAATATGGGATCTAAGAATGTAAGGAGGGGCATGGTATTCCGGGACTTTCCAGCCTTCACAGTTGTCTGAGTTCCCAGATTACTTTCTGCTATGCCTCTTCCACTCACTGCTTGCAATTAATTGAAGTCACACATGTTACAAAAATGTCTTTCCAGAGAGTCCCAGTTTGAGAAACTATCATTGTGTTCCACAACTCACTTCAAATTCAATTGTTTAAGTCTTAAACTGCATTTTTCCAGAGGATTCATGTTCTCAATTTAGAGACCAAAAATTCTCTGATCTAGAATATAGCTGAAATTTATTTAGTATCATCGTGGTAAAATGTAAATAATAGATATGAATAAGAAATGTTCATTTTTTTGTCATTACAAAAAATCATAATAAATATAATAATAATAATTGCAACCTTGTACCAGGCTCAGTATTTAACATAATCTCATAAAAATCTATCAAGGTATCATATCCCATTTTTATAAATGAGAAATCCTTCCTGAACCAGATTAAGTAATTAACCTAAAGATACATAATTAGTAAATCATCCAGATTTGAGCTCAAATCTGGTATATATTTGGTATTGTGGTTACTCAGTCTCTCTGGATTTTGATTAATAAAATACAGGTGTCAGAAACAGGATATTCAATTTTGCTAATATGCTTTGGGCAAGTTCTTTGACTTCCATAGACTTAATTACTTCACTAATAAGTTTAGCAGTTTGGACAATTGGTATTTATTTATTTATTTAGTTAGTTATTTAAGTTTGTCCATTTATTTTGAGAGAGAGACAGCATGAGGCGGGGAGGGGCAGAGAGAGAGAAGGAGAGAGAGAAGCCCAAGCAAGCTCTGCACTGTCAGCGCAGAGCCTAATGCTGGGCTTGAACCCATGAAGCTGTGAGATCTTGACCTGAGCCCAAACAGAGTCAGACGCTTAACTGACTGAGCCACCCAGGTGCCCTGGTCTTTATTTCTTTAATGTTTATTTATTTATTTTGAGAAAGAGAGAGAGGGAGAGAACATGAGTGAGGGAGGAGCAGTGAGAGAGGGAGAGAGAGAGAGAGAGAGAGAGAGAATCCTAAGCAGCCTCCTGCTGTGAGCACAGAGCCCACAGGGGGGCTTGATCCCATGAACCAAACTGTGAGATCATGACCTGAACTGAAATCAAGAGCTGGATGCTTAACCAACTAAGCTGCTCAGGTGCCCCTGGACAACTGGTCTTTAAATTCTAGGCCAACTAAGCCCCCCTGGTGATAAATTTCTCATCATTTCTATAAGCAGCCCTATACCATTGTTCCATGGCTACATTTTTTAGAAAATTTATTTTTCCTAGTCAATCAAAAGACATCTCTCAATGATTTCTAAACATTTTTGTCCTAGAATCATACAGAATAAGTCTACATGCCCTTCTCCATCCATTCATCTAATCGGTAAGTATGTAGTATCATACCAGCATTAGAGAACCCAAAGATGTTGCATTAAATGGATGGAAATGAAATGAAACAATTAGAATTAAGTATTTATTTAATATAGTTACATTCTGTTTGGAATGTATTAGTTATGATATGTTAGGCTATGCTGAAGTAGAAATAAAGCCTGACATGTCAGTGGCTTAATATGAAGAGTTTATTTTTCACCCAAAAGTAAAGTCTAATGAAGAGTGGGGATATTTCTAGGCAACTCTCCTCCAAGTGATGAACCAGGAACCAAGATGCTTCCAGCTTATAGTTTGGCCAAATTCTATCCTTCATTTCCAATGTATGGACAGAAATATATGGAGAATGGAAAATCATGCAAATTGTTTTATGGCTAGGGTTGTAAATCACTTATATCACCTCGGCCCACATTTCCCTGGCTAGAACTCAGTCACATTGTTCAACAGACATACAATGCTGACTGGGAAAGGTGTTCTTCCAGTATCTCCAGAAATCAAGCTGTTTGATGAACAAATTGCATTATGTTTCCTATAAGAACTGAAGGGAGTTTACATCGTAGACTTGCAAACAAATTAAGGTTTGACAAATGGGTAAGAGTTTTATAGGTGATATATCTGATGGAAGTGCTTAGGACAGAAAAGAAATTGCTGAGCAAAGAGCCAGACAGAGCCAAAGATACAGAAAGAACATGGCATGTCCAGGCACCAGCATTTATCACATAAATACTTATTGGGTCCGTGCCATGTGCCCATCGTTTCCCTAGGTGCTGTAATTATTTTGGTAGTGTTGTTTAAAGTAGATGCCTTAGTAAAAGTTTCCCCCCAAAAAGTTCCTGAGACAGATGTTTTAGTGAATATAGTTTATTTAGAAAACAATGTCAAAAAGAAAATGTGATGGACACGGGAGAGCAACATAGAAAAAGAAAATAAACTGCCAGTTTGCATTGTCTAGTAGGCCCTGATACAGGCAACTGTGGCTCGGGCCTGAGAGTCATTACTGGCAGCTTATGAAATGTGTCTCATAACTGCTCTAAGAGGATTTGAAGTGGTGCACAAGATATATCCAACACCATCCATCTCCAGCGCCATCCACCTCTTATACTTGGGTCTTCCATTAGTCAATCCATTGCAAAGCCCCCTCTAAAGTAGAAGCCAGTTATTAAAAGTGGATTAGTGGAACCAGCCTCCATCCCTGCTACTTTAACTCTCCTGAATCACATACTTCAAATGTATTCTCTTACTCTTACACTGTGCTGGGGACTGTATGTTTGGGTCCCCCCCAAAATTCATACATTGAAGCCTTAAGCCCCAACATGATGGTATTTGGAGATAGAGGTTTTAGCAGGTAATTAAGGGCAAGACCACGTGAACACACAGTAGGAAGGATGCCACCTGCAAGTCAGGAAGAGAGCTCTCACAAGGAACCAAGTGGGCTAACACCTTAATCTTGGACTTCCAGTTTCCAGAACTTTGAGAAGTAAATTTCTGCCATTTAAGCAACCAGTCTATGGTGTTTTGTCACGGGTACCTGAGAGGACTAATGCACTATTTAATATTGTTTTCATCCTTAGCCAGCACTTTGGCTGGTCTAGTAGTCTTTCCTGTGGTCTAGGCTGCTTACCTAGAAAGATGGCCTGCACCTTCAATCCTGAGGGTTTTGGACTCATTGTTGTTATACTTGCCCAGTCATCACTTTCAGTGTGTAGAGAACAAGCAGGACATTTCCAAGTAATTCCCTGGCTATACTTCAACTTATAGCAGCAACCCTAGCTCCTCATGGCAATAATGATCAATTACCCACACTAGTACTGTAATCATTCCTTGTTTGCTGGCCCACTAATATTAAGAATCCAGAGTGACAAAGTGGTAGTCCTAGCTTCAAATAGAGTGGAACCCTTCCTGTGGAGGTAAACTCTTTAGGAAAATAGGGCCTTGGGTCCAGCAGAGCTTAAGAACAAATTTTACAGGTTGGTAAACCTGTAAAACCACTCAGAGAATGATGATCAGAGTGCGTAATTTTCTGTAAACCTCTTGCTTCCTGAATCCATGTATTCTATGCACTGGGGACCCAGCACCATCTTTTAACCATTGACTCAGTACATTTAAAATCCTAGGGTCAATATTATTTATCTAACATATTACTTGAGTTTTTAATAGACCTTTCCACTATTAGGCTACTTACTTCCTGATGACTGGGTATATAATAATTCAAATAGATCTCATGGTTATAATGATATTTCAGGCATTCTATAAGGCTCCAAATTGTGGGTGCTACTTACAGTCTTGAAGAGATATAAGGCAACCCATATGCTTCCATTTAACAACTCCAGCAAAGAAAAATCATCAAAAGAGGTTTGATGTAATCAACCAATCACCAAGACACTGGCTGGATTCATTGAGTTAAAGTACCATTAAAAAGGCTCAGTGCAGATACAGAGGTATCCAGATCAGCCTTTGGGAAAGGCGTCTCATGTTATTGAGTCTGTGCATATAGACTTTATCTCTGCCACCACGGCCACTTAATTCATGAGCCCATTGTGTCATCCCCAAGCAGAAAATGGAGCTAGCTGTCATCTTCTCCAATTATTATTAGGTGTCTCCTCTTTGGTTTATGCTCTTCTCATGGTTTGAGTCTACTACCAGAGGTCTATCTGTATGAATCTATGAATCTTATGAAGACTTCCTTTTTGCCCATCTACTTATCTTACTCATTCTATGTTGATGACCAATAGGCAAGCTATTTTCTAATAGCTATGAATTAATACATATCCATACTTCAAGCCATTTCTCCATCCATACAAAGTAAACAAACCAAGCATTTTACTCACTCTCATTTAGGAATACCCATGACTGGGTCTATGGTGTGGCAGCTGTCCTTTTAAAGTATTGTCCATATAACATACCAACACCAAAATATTCATTAATATGTCAGTACTCTGAATCGTTGTGGAGTTTATTTCTCATCCGCTGGTTCTGGCTCACATGTCTCCTATGGGAGTATTTATATTTCTGGCTATTCATGATCTCAAGGTGCAAATACACAAAAGTATCCAATGCAGTGTAATACAAAGAGGAATCTTTATGATTTAGAAAGCTCTAGGCAATGCTTCAGCTACTCTATAGCACAATGTTCCTTCTTTTTTTTTTAAATTTTTTTAACGTTTATTTATTTTTGAGACAGAGAGAGACAGAGCATGAATGGGGGAGGGACAGAGAGAGAGGGAGACACAGAATCTGAAACAGGCTCCAGGCTCTGAGCGGTCAGCACAGAGCCCGACACGGGGCTCGAACTCACGGACCGCGAGATCGTGACCTGAGCCCAAGTCAGATGCTCAACCGACTGAGCCACCCAGGCGCCCCTTTAGCCCAATGTTCCTTCTACCCATACTTCATCACAATCTACCACATGTGATAATCTTAATAATTATGATGCTACTGCATGCCAAATATTATCACCACCCACTTCCCACAAGTAATTAGAGTTTTATTTCTTTCTTATCTATGAGTGATTCAGCTTCAAAATCTCATCACAGGGGTTTGCTTTATAAGAACTTTCTTAGTAACTACTAAGTCTTTCATATTTCTTTGAAAATAAATCCTCATTCAAAGACTTACATAAAAATAATCTATTTGGGAAGTAATCTCATGTATCAAGAATTATGGAAAGAAGGACCAAAAAAGGAAAAGAGAAAAATAAATTAACATGAATTGTTGCACTGGCCATTGGCACAGGTGGAACAATCTGAAACCTTCATGACCGGCAGTGGAAAGAGGCTTATAAAATATCTCTCTGAAATTTTGGCATAGGTTTCTATCCCCTGTACATCAAGGTAGTTCTATGTGTATGAATATCCCACACTTTGGGGCTACATCCCTGATAATGGGAGGCTTTCTCAGGGAGCCCCATGTTTTGATGACAGATATGCCCCAGGGAAGGAAGAGCTATGTGGCTTGAGCACAAGGTGAGGCACTTTCTGGATGCACCTGAGTGAAACTAGTCAAGTTCTATATAAAACTGGTCATGGTAACACCTCTGAAGTAAGAGGTGAGGGTTGAGGAGATCTGACATAGTACACAACAAGTATCTGATGCAGTGTAATGTGAAAACGATTGAGAAAAATTAGGATTGACACATAGAGAACTGATCCCAAGGATATTTCTATGAGATGAAAATTATTTCACATTTTACCCTTTAGCAGGTGTCATTGAAGGATTTGGAGCATGGAAAAATTGTGCTCATATCTGAATGTTAAAACAATAAAGACAAGTTTGTAGGCAGAGTGAGCAGTGCTGGAACCAGAGGTATAAAGACCAACAAATAAGACTTCTCAGCAAAGAAGTGAGATTTGATGATAGTCAAAATCTGGACAGTAAGAATTCAGATGGAATACCCACTTAAAAGCTATTTTGGGGGAAGAGTCAGTGGACTGGGTTTGGGTTGACCAAGAAGAGTATAGGAAAGAGGAATCTAGGATTACTCTGAGGTGAGCTGCTGGGTGATTTAATTGTGTCATACACAAGTTAGAAACATATGCTAGGAAAAGTTGTATGGTATAGGTGAAACTGGAAATATGGGGTTCACTTTGGGTACATAGAGGTTAAAGAATGGGTTGGAAATTTGGATGTGTATATTCAAGGTAACTGGGAATATTAGTGTGGAATTCAAGAGAGAGACTTGGGCTAGAGTGGGATTCACAGCATACAGGTGGAATTCTGAGGAAACTAAAAACAACAGCTTCAGAAAGATTATGACTCATCATGGGGTTCCCTCAAGGGTAGTTCTCGTCAGCTGTAAGGGAAAAGGGAAAAGATTGAAATTGAAGCAACAAGTCCATGACACTAGAAAAAAATGGCCTAGGATTCTTGGGATCATAGTTGTTGGTTTTCCCCCCTTGATTCTATAGTTGGAGTTGCTAGAATAGATGGTAGGCATCATGGCTGAACGAGTACCTCATTTGGAGGAAATTGTTTTCCTAGGGGTCAAAACAGTTCTTCCCACTTAGACTGTCCATAAATAACAGCAGCTAACCACTTTTTAAAAACTGAAGTGTAGTTGACATACAATATTACATTAGTTTCAGGTAAACAACATAGTGATTCTATAAGTCTATAGGTTATGCTATGCTCACCACAAACATATTTACCATCTATCAGCACACAACACTATTGTAATGCCATTGAGTATATTCCCTATGCTGCACCTTTTATCCTTGTGAGAATATATCAGGTATTGTTTGAGTCTAGAGCTCCCCCAAAATGATACTGCTTGTTATGGATGGGTTATAGTTAGATTAAACATATGTCCTGGCTTGCCCAGTAGAATCTCAGTTTCTGCCTAATGTACTAATCCTAGTGTTATTATTACTATGCCCAATTCAACTCTCGGAAGCATCCATATCTGCATGATAAATTATACGATCCTCCTAATTATCAATGTGATGGAATATTGATCTCCTTAAGAATGCTAACCGGCTTAGCATAGTTGAAAACCTCGAACAAGTTTCCTCTGGCCTTAACCATTTGCTTCACTGTGCCCGGTGAATATCACAATTCTGTATCTGTGTTAAGATGTGGAAAAGGCGGAGAATCTGGACAACTTGCATGGTGTTATTATCTCAACTTTAGAGATAAGGATATACGGTAAGTGGCACAACCATGATCAAACAAGAGGAGAGAAGATAACAATGCCAGATCTCTCTAAAGTGTCCACACTCCTTTCCAAGCATCTTCTATAAAAAGGACATTCTGTTAATTCAGGCTATGCTCAATGATGCCAATCACAGACTCATTCTGTTTGTGGTAAACTTATTTTGTGATGATGACATCACAAGGTCACCTTTTAAGAGGATATCAAAAAGAGAAATTGTTTTTGGAAGCCATTTTGCCATTTGAGGCCCAACCAAATATTTCAGGGAGTCTTAAAACCAGTGAACTAGAACCTGATACAGGGTATAATTTATTCTGTACACCATTTTCGTTTATGTGGTTCAAGATTTTGAATCTTCAAATAACATTGAAATATAGCCTTCTTGTCAAGCATAGTCTTAAAGTCATCTGACTTAGGAGGTTTATAAAAAGTAGCTGAAAAATATAATTTGGTAATAACTTAGACTTCTCTCTGTTGTACCTGGTCACACATGAGTTTTTCCTAAGCATTTACCTGTACATTTCAGTTCCTAAAACTAGTTATGACATTCAGCCAGAATATTTCCCTTTGCAAAGTACAAATTCAACTGGAACTAAGTCTATGAAGAGACAGTTAAATAAATATGTTTATGTAAAGAACTTTTCTACCCTAACTTATTCAAGGTCACTCAGTTATTAAATGGCAGATCAGGGAATCGAAGCCAGGTTTAGATGATTTCAAAAGACCAGGGTTTTGAAATGGTGTTCATAGCTGTCTCCAATGATTTAGTCACTCACCCTTATGACACTTAGTTCTCTTCATATTTCTTTCTGTTAGTGAAAACAGGTACAGACTAATGTAGGTCTTTTGCAAAAACAAAGTGGTGTAACTCAGACTTTCAAAAGCAATCTGTAATCTGTCTAGGATACACTTCAAATAAATGGAATGGATAGCTAGAATTCGAGCCTGGCTCTCTTGACCCACATACCAAGTGCTTTTCACTCTCTACCTTATTTTAACTGTATAAAACCTCAATTACTCCCTGGGCGGGCAACTTTGGGTACGTCAACTCACTTCTCTGATGCTCAGATATCTTTGCTTAAAATAGGGACATCTAATTTCCTCCTGAGGCTTTAGAAAGAGCAAAGGGTAGAATGAATATCTGGATACCAGAGTTTTATTTTCCTGTTCCTGATGTGAAACATTTGAAAGTCAAGTAAGTAGAGGCTGATTGTCTAGCAAAATGGAAAGAGTGTGACCCCTGGGGATTTTCAGATCTAGGTCCAAGTTCTTGTTTTTGCCTTCCTAGCTTCACAACCCTACCCAAGTCCCTTATTTTCTGAGTCTCGGTTTCTTCGCCTGCAAAACTGGCACACACAATAAATGCTGCTCCAGGATCTACCCGTTATTACTTTTAGAAAAATGAAATGGCTATACACAGGTTTTAATTACATTCAGGATATTTGTTTCAAGAGACATTTAGTATATACTCAGTACAGGCATATTTGCTTTCTTGAGAGTGACTAAATTTCATTTAAAAAAAAATTTAATGTTTATTTTTGAAGGACAGAGGGACAGAGCATGAGTGGGGGAGGGGCAGAGAGAGAGGGAGACACAGATTCCAGAATGAGCTCCAGGCTCTGAGCTGTCAGCACAGAGCCCGCCATGGGGCTTGAACTCACAAACTGCGAGATCATGACCTGAGTTGAAGTCGGATGCTTAACGGACTGAGCCACCCAGGTGCCCCTAAATTTCAGTTTTTAACTGCAAATCCCACTTTATGTTACAGACAGCCATATCAAATTGAGTTTAAAAAGAGGCCATTTATGTCCTTCTCAGTTAAAAACAAAACACACCAAAACCTGAAATCCAAGCAGATGATAGACCTAAGAGAGAAAAGATCTGTATGAAAATGAAAGCTTTGCGCGGCTGTAA
Organism: Lynx rufus; assembly: GCF_022079265.1. Lineage (NCBI taxonomy): Eukaryota > Metazoa > Chordata > Mammalia > Carnivora > Felidae > Lynx > Lynx rufus. Next base: position 48,421,666 of record NW_025814826.1, on the reverse strand, counting down.
AAGTACGGGGAGAAACACAGAGGCTTTGATTGCTGTGTGAAGGACAGGCTGCTGGTATTGTTTCCTTGTTCAAAGCAGTCCATTCGGGCCACCTGGGGAGGCACGAGGCCTTGGAGGAGCCCAGCAAGCCGCAGAAATGACTCAGGTGCTGTGAAAGATCGCAGAGTAACGTGCTGATGTGAATTAGCTTCTTCCCCAGGCCCCATTAAGAAGGCCACCCACGGCCAAGTTCAAGCATTAAAATATATATTTGCCTTCCCGGTTTTGTGTTATTTGATTCTCAAACATTCCTTCTTGAAAATTCTGTAAATACAGCAGCAGCCAGGATTCATACCTTGCGATCACTTTCCCAAACTACTTTGGAGGGGGACCTGTCATATCCCACCCATGAGACCTCCTGCTGAGACGCTGACCAAAAAACAGATTGCTTCACACATCAGCAGCCCAGAGTTATTTTGGGTCTGCTACTTACCAGCAATGTGGCCTTGTATGGGTCACTTAAACTTTCTGGGTTTCTGTTTTCTTATCTATAAATCTATGAGGCTAAGCTGAATGTCAAATATCTGCCAGACCCCTCCTGTCCCCATTTTCTCTGATACAACATATGAACTGATAACAAGGATTCCCAAACGAAAACAAATTCAGTGTTGCATCCAATTTGGAATGCACTGACGTGATGTGACTAGATTTAGCCTATCTGTGGAGAAGGGGAAAAAAAAAAAAACACCAGAGTTTACTGGCAGCCTTGGTGAGTCAAAAGGCCAAGCTATTTTTGGTAAAGACCACTAAACTGGTTCGGGCATTTATATGCATTTTCTCAGCAAAAGGACACAAGCATCCTGCTCAAATTCCAGGGAAAGACCTACCTACACTTTGGTGCAATTCAGTAGTAAAATAAATGTACTTAGCTGAATAAGGACAACACACACTGAATGCTGGCTTTGTAGCATTATTTGTTAGGCTTCTCAGTCTGCTGGTTGGTAAGGTCATCAAGTGACCTAGTTATATGGTAGGATGCATAGCTTCAGTAGGGAATAAATAAGCATTTTTAGACTCTTTTAATTTTTTTCTTTTTGCCCACATTGAATTAATAACTTGTTGCCTTGCAAAGACATCTGTGGCCAGCGCTAGGAGATATAATGACCATTATTTGAATTTGGAAGGCAACTTTGTAAACTAAAGTCTTTCTAGTGCATGTTGATAATGCTAATAAATAATAGTACTTCCTATTCATCCTCGACATGGCTGTCATAATAAAACCAATGAAATAAAACCAGTGAAACCTAATTTCATAATAAAACCAGTGAAAATGATTTCACATGTGAAGCAATCAGCATAGAGGCTAACACATATACATACGCATATACGTATACACATATATGCACTAAATCAACAGTAGTATTATTAGTCGATTGCTAAAGTAGACTTACAATTATACAAAGTATACTTTGTATCCTTTGTATTAGATCACGTGATAACTTACCCTTCAAAGCCTGGAAATTCACATATTCTTATCCCTTCTCTATTTTGCTACTTAGGGTCTGTTTTTGCCACTTGACATTCATTTTGCCACTTTTCAGGTAAAAAAGTTAATCCGATTTACCCTTAACCCCACTAAATATGAACCTTTGAAGATGTAGGGCCTGGGTGAAGCCATCTTCCAACCACACGGGGACTGAGAAATGGAGACAACATCGAGAAAGCAGATGGAAGAAATGTAAAAGGAGAAGCCAGGCTATTATGGCATCATTTACACTATAGAATGAGGTTGTGGTACCCTTTGGGCTCTTGATCCAACCTAAAACCTTACTCTCCAAATATGCTCAGTTATTCGTTTTGGTCGGTCCAGCTTAAAATAGGTCTTATACCATCTGCAAAAGAACAACTCCTATCAGACACTTGTTAAAAACGCAGTTCCCTTGACTTAATGAGTCATTCTTCAGTAGTGGAGCTGAGGGATTCTGAATCTCTAACCAGGACCCCAAGTGCTTCTCCTGTAAAACCGATGTTATGGACTGAATTGTGCCCCATCCTCCCCAGGACCTGTGCTGAAGTCCTAACCCCAGTACCTCAGAAGGTGACTGTATTTGGAGATAGAGTATCTAAAGAAGTTATTTTAGGTGCAAATTAGATATTAGGGTGGGTCCTAGTCCATTGTGACTGGTGTCTTTATGACAAGGGGTGATTGGACACAGACATGCATGGAGGGAAGACTGGGTAATGGATGATACAGGGAGAAGATGGCCGTCTACAAGCCAATGAGAGGCCTCAGGAGAAGTTAACCCTAACCTTGACCTGGGACTGGAGGAAATAAATTTCTGTTGTCTTAAGCCACCCAGTATGTGGTCTATGACATGCAAGCCCTTGGAAACACATATAATCACTTGGGGAAACATCAGTTCTGGGACAACTCATCCTATGCTAACATCTGTTTTGCAACCTTCCAGGCAAACAATCCTGCAGCTTTTCTTTTCCCTGCAGAGGGAATCCATAAAATTCCAGCATGGCCCGGTCCAAATTGGAACTGCTCTCTCTGTGCAAAAGTCGTCTTTACTTTATGCCGAAATTTATGTCATGATAATTAAGGTTCATAATGATGAATCTAGAGTGGTTTCAGAACAGTCAAAGACAACAGTTTACTCACTGAAATCCTAACATTATGTATTCTCTTTACAGTATAATATTTGATATGTATATTCTAGAATTTAATTTAGGACATTTGACAAATATTATTTGGTTATAACTAGCACTTTCAATGCACTGATCATTCTGGATAAAAGGTAGTTGATCATAGTTTCTAAAGCAGAATGAGATTAAAATGTTATATGTGAAGTTTTCCTCCCCTAGGGATTTTGAACTTCTGAAGTGTAATCACCAAATGATGATAAAATCTCAATAGGTTTAGCTTCCCAGTCCCTTTTGAGGACAGATCTTTTAGTCTGAGAAGAAACATTCCTTGCATACAGATTTCTATCTGCACATCACATGCAGATAAACTTAGAGGCAACACTCCCGTTAGGAATTAATATTTTTACTGTTTTATTTGAAACAGTTCTACCAGCTCTTTTACTGAAATAATGAGTATTTTGGACAGGTGCTATCCAATGGAGTTGTAGAAACTGATTACCTGTATAAGTGACCCCCCAAAACCTTTCCATTTTAGAGACGATATTTCTCACATTAAAGCAGACCCTGACAGGCTTAAGTTTAACAAAGGTCCTTTCACTTCCGCTGACTGTATTGAAACTCATATTAATAGTGATAATAAAGTAACAACAATAATAATAACTAACATTTACTGACTGCTTACTGTGATTCTAGTAGAAGGCTTTAAACATATTGCCTCATTTAATATAATTATCAACCGACAGAGGCTGTATTTACTATTTGCATTTTACAGATGAAACTCAAAGAAGTTTAATGACTCAAAATCATGCACTTCAGTAAGTAGCAGAACCAAGTTTGAGCCCAGCTGACACACAATGTTACATTAGTTTCAGGGGTACAACTTAGTGATCCCACGAGTCTATAGGCTCTGCTGTGATCACCACAAGCGTAGCTATCACCTGTCACCATACAACGCTATCATCATATTGACTGTATTTCCTGTGCTGTGCCTTTTATTCCCGTGACTTATTAGCAATCTTTTTTTTTTTAATGTTTGTTTATTTTTGAGAGAGACAGAGACAGAGTGTGAGGGGGGCAGGGGCAGAGAGAGAGGGAGACACAGAATCCAAAGCAGCCTCCGGCCTCTGAGCGGTCGCTCAACACAGGGCTCAGACTCACGAACCGTGAGATCGTGACCTGAACCGACGTCAGACTCCTAACGGACTGAGCCACCTAGGCGCCCCTCCCATGGCTTATTTATTCCACAGTTGGAACCCTGTATCTCTCAGTCTCTTTCACCCATTTTGCCCATCCCTCTCCCCTCCCCTTTCCAAACTCTGGCAACCCTCACTTTGCAGATCCAAGTTTCTTGCCAAGTTTGATTTGTCTTTAAAATCCTGCTCTGAATTACTGTGTTCGTTCCATAAGGAGAAAACATAGTCTGAGGAAAGAAAACAATCATCCTCTGGGCAACATCTGTAGAACATCTGTAAAACAGGCATATTAACACCTGTCCCTTGAGAGTATGGTAAAGATTAAGTATAAATGTAATTTATCGCAGTAGCCGGCCATAGTTCTTGGCAGATATTTCGTAAGTGCTTTATAAATGTCGATTTCCTCTCTTTCAGCAATTGTTGCCACGTATTTCCAGGACACTAAACTGGGTCACACCAAACAACCTGTACCAAGTGGAAGGCACAGTTGCTCCTGCCTTTCTAGAGTTTATATCCAAATGTAAATTCAAAAGACTGTGAAAGGAACAGGTTACAAAATACTCTATTTCAATGAGTGCTTCGTGTGGGCATTTTGTAGCCAGACTCCGCTGGGTTGGCATCCTGTCTCCACAATTTTCTCTCCATCATCTGTAAACTCGTGGCCAGTTAACTTTCCCTCTCAAGATCCTTATCCATAGAATGAGGATCTACTTCATGGGGTTGACATGAGGCTTTTAAAGGTTATTCCTTATTGGTGTTAATTTGGACTAAGGAGGGTTGTGAGAAATTTGATTACTCATTGATGATGTCATTCCATCCTCACAATGACTTGGTGAGACGTGTACTAGTCAACTCTTCTCAGGTTGAGGTAACCAAGGCACAGGAAAGTAAGTAGGTGACCAATGGCACCCGGCCAATTCAGTGTTGTAGCCAGGATACCATTCCAGGCAGTGTGGCGGCACAGCCCAGTCACTCCTCAAACCACACAACACTGACTTACAGATCATAAACGAGGTATGTGAAGTTCCAGAAATATTCAAATGCCAAAAAAGGAATATTTATTATGTTATCAGTGTGTAAAAAATAAAAACATACTGATGAAAAAGTTTTCTTTCCCTTGGGCTGAAAGGAGAAAATAAAAGGTTGTCCAATTTGAGAGAATAATAATGCCCTTAAGGTACGCCGGACAACATTATGCTTTTCTTTTTTTAATTCCCTAAAAGAAAGGCCCAAGTACATGAAATTGATGACATTTCCAGACTCTTTACATTTTTGCTTCCTCATGTCATTTCAAAGGATGACTTCTAACTTGATGACTTTTCCCATTAGCTCTGGGCCACTCAGCTGGCTTTTTCTGACAAAGGTCCACAGATAAATCATGTGTGGCTGACATGATTTCCTTGAAGTTCTCAGTGGTCTAATCTGTCTTGATGTGGCTCCTTTCATGGCTTCATGTGGCATTTGTGGTACATGAGTGGGCATAAGGCCAGCACGGTCATATTGCAGCCACTTGTTGTCTCTTCAAAATGAAGATTGTGTTTAAATGAAAAATTGCGTTCCAGGCACAAATTATTTCTCTTTGAAGCTCTATCTCCTAACATGACATTTAAAGGTTTTGTGGAGAAGGGCGCCTGGGTGGCTCAGTTGGTTAAGCCTCTGACTTTGGCTCAGGTCATGATCTTGTGGTTCATGAGTTCGAGCCCTGTGTTGGGCTCTGCGCTGACAGCTCAGAGCCTGGAGCCTGCCTTGGATTTTGTGTCTCCCTCTCCTTCTGCCCGTCCCCTTCTCACGCTCTCTCTCTCTCAAAAATAAATAAACATTAAAAATAAAGGTTTTGTGGAGAGAAATAATTTGTACTTTTACATATTCATCAATGTTAATTTTGCACTTCAATTTACAGTGAAGAAGGAGAAATTCAGACCATCCTCCTTTCTTCAGTACAATCCTTATTAAAATTCCAATGACATTTTTCACAGAAATAAAACAAACAGTCCTAAAATTTGTATGGAGCTATAAAAGACCCCAAATAGCTAAAACAATTTTTTAAATATTTATTTATTTTTGAGAATGAGAGAGAGAGAGCATGAGCAGGGGAGGGTCAGAAAGAGTGGGAGACAGAGGATTCGAAGGAGGCTCAAACTCACCAACCGTGAGATCATGACCTGATCATGATCTGAGCTGAAGTTTGGCATTTAACCGACTGAGCCACCCAGGCACCCATCTCAAGCAGTCTTAAAAAGAACAAAGCGGGAGATCTCACATTCTCTGACTCCAAGTTCTATCACAAAGCTATAGTAACTAAAGCAGTGTCACGCTGGCATAAAGATAGACACATAGATCAGTGGAATACAATCAAAAGCCCAGAAATAAATCCGTGCATCTATAGTCTACTAATTTTTTTTCTAATTTTTTGAAATGTTTATTTATCTTTGAAGGAGAGAGACAGAGCATGAGTGGGGGAGGGGCAGAGAAAGAGAGAGGGAGACACAGAATCAGAAGCAGGCTCCAGGCTCTGAGCCAGTAGCACACAGCCTGACGTGGGGCTCGAACTCATGAGCTGTGAGATCATGACCTGACCAGTCGGTGCCTATTCTTGAGTTTTATGTACATATTTCTGTAACGAAGTAATATATTTATGACACTTAAAAAGAAAAGAAATAACTACTAGGATTGTGGTCATTTATGAGAGCCATATTTCGAAAGGTTCAATAACCACATGATATATTTTTTTAAGTTTATTTATTGATTTTGAGGGATGCAGACAGAGGGGGAGGGCAGAGAGAGAGAAAGAGAATCCCAAGCGGGCTGTCAGTGCGGAGCCCAACGTGCAGCTCAATCTCACAAACCGTGAGATCATGACCAGAGAGGAGATTTAGATTTGGATGCTTAACCAACTGAACCACCCAGGCACCCCACCAAGTGGTATCTTTAAATAGGATAATGATCTGTGAGAGGAGGGCACAGTTCTTAAAACAATAGCATGGTGTCTTACTACATTCTGGCTACTGTAACAAAAATACCACCAATTGGGTGATTTATAAACAGCAAACATTTATTTTTCACAGTCCTGGAGGTTGGGGGTTCAATATGATGGCACTGGCAGATAAGGTGTCAATTGGGGACCCTCTTTCTCATAGGTAGCATCTTTTGACTGTGTCTTTATGTGGTGGAAGGAGCAAGAGAGCTTTCTTAGGCCTCTTTTTTTAAGAGACTAATTTCTTATAAAAAGCTCTGCTCTCTTGACCTAACCTACTCCCAAAGGTACAACCGCATAACCTCTTGGGCATTATGATTTCAATGTATGAATTTGAGAAGAGACATAAACATTCCATTCAACATTCTACAAAACCATCATTGAAGTCAAAAGACAAGCCAAAAGCTGACAAAGGATTATCATCTAGAAGACATAAAGAACACTTCTAAATCAATTGTGAGTTCCAAATCCAAAATGTTTTATTTTATTTTATTTTTTTTCAACGTTTTTTATTTATTTTTGGGACAGAGAGAGACAGAGCATGAACGGGGGAGGGGCAGAGAGAGAGGGAGACACAGAATCGGAAACAGGCTCCAGGCTCTGAGCCATCAGCCCAGAGCCCGACGCGGGGCTCGAACCCACGGACTGCGAGATCGTGACCTGGCTGAAGTCGGACGCTTAACCGACTGCGCCACCCAGGCGCCCCAAATCCAAAATGTTTTAAATGAGCAGAAGATTTGGGCAGATACGTCAGAAAAATAAAAAAGATATTTGAAAGGTTAGAAGGCTCGTGGAAAGAGGCTCAACATCATTAGTCAGCAGATAAATGGAAATAAAAACACCACTTAAATAAAATGTCGCTACCAACCATTAGAATAGCTAAAATAAAAAATACTGATGACACCAAGTGGTGCCAAGAATTTGAAGTAATAGAACTCTCTACATTTTGGGGAAAATGTAAAATCATACAGCTGCTTTGGAAGACAGTCTAGCTGTGTCTTATAAAGTTAAATAGACGCTTATTATATGTCTCCGCAATTGCATTTCTAGGTGTTTACCAAAGAGAGTTGAAAACATATGATCACACAATGACTTCTACGTAAATTTCCACAGGAATGTTTTTCATAATAATAAAAAAACTAGAAACAACCACGTCTAACAGCTAGTGAGAAGATAAATATTGTGGTACATCCATACTATGGAATACTACATAGAAATAAACAGGAGCAAGCTACTGATACATATACAGAATAACATTGATGAATCTCAAAATAATTATGCTGAATGAAAAAAGCCAGTCATGAAAGAGTACTTACTTTGTAATTTCTTATATTGAAGCAAAATGAATCCCCAGTTACAGAAAACAGATAAATGGCTGCCTGGGCGAGGGTAGAGAGATTGACCGAGATCAGGCACCAGGAAACTTCCTTGGGTAATGTATTTATTCTATATCTTGATCTTGATGGTGATTACGTAAGTGTAGATATTTATCAAAATTTATTCAACTGTACACTAAAGAGTATGCATCCTGTGTGTAAATTATACTTCAATAGAGCTGATTCAAATAAAAACAATAGCCTGGGAACAAATAAAAATGCAAATGGTTATCTTGGAAGAGATAGAAGGTTTCAGGAAAAAGAATCCTTTTTATGTAATGTTTGATTGACTACCATGTGTTGGATAAGTATTCAACTCGTTCTGTGGCTCCTCAGATGATAAATAAGAAGAAGAACTGTCTTAGGAGAACATAAGTAAAATATTCTGAAAACTGGTAACTTTTGAGTTGGATGTTTGAGAACTTTTCAAATTTTCTGAGTTGATAAAATGCAAAAGTCCTCTAACGTGAAAAGTTTTAACATCGTATTGACTTAATATAATCGCGTTACAACTTCCTTTGATAACATTGATGTTTTGTGATTTCCCTTGAAATACCTGAATTATGAAGCCAGAAATTAAAATTGCATTAAAATATGCATTAGAATGGGAAAATAATGGACCATGTTCCATCCTTGGCTCTGTGCTGGACTAGATATATGAACTTGAAATGAGTGGCCTTCATGCAACTTCTTTTGTAAGTTGTAAAATCAAAGTACATGTTAAACTTCTAGGTCCCTGCAGCTCTTAAATCCCTCTACTAATTGCCCTAATTAAAGACTGGGATTTTATATTTGACCCTAAAAGGATTTGTGGAACCATAAGAGGGCAGCATTCCATTTACACAATTTCTTACGCAATTTTCTATAAATGTTCAGTACACTAAAATTATAGGACTTTGACAACAAAAGACAACTGAGAAAAAGATTCTGTCACCATGAGAGGGATTCCTATGTTTTGAATCAGTGCTCCAATTGTTAGCTATGTTATCTGCCTCCAAGTTCATCATCTGACAAGGACAGAAGGCCATGGAAGCTTGCTCAGTTCAAGGTTACAATAATAAATTCCAGATTTACAGACTGAACACTGTCTTCTCTTTGTTCTATCCTGGATCATCATCTCCTGGTCACTCATCTTAACCCGGGGATTGGAAGGTCCTTTTTTCTCTCACATTGGCATTCAGTTCATCCTTCTATACAACGTTGAAGTACCTTCTCATTCTCTTAGGAAATCGCCTCCATCTTCCATAGTTAGAGGAAAAGAATGTTTAATCATTGGGAAAGAAAGATCCAAGCACTGGGAAATTGGGGAAACTACCAGTTACCAGCTATGTCCTTGCCCAAAGGACAATCTGTCATTCTGTTGGCTTCCATGTGTATCTGAAAGAATGCATTTGATTTGCTTCAAGTCACTACCTTCATTATACTAATTTGAGTATATAGTGTCTCATGGTAATGGAGTAAATACAAACAAACAAACACAACGAATCATAAAGCTTTTATTTGACATAGAGAAACTTGCTTGGGCAGGCAAAATAATCCATGAGATAACACAGCAGAATTTACAAGTTGGGGGAATCTAGAAATGCTATATAAATCTGCACCTTGCTACAGGACCAGAGCAGTCATGCCTACAAATGAAAAAAATGTCATTTGATTACAAATGCTTTTCTAATTATACTCTGACTCCATTTTAATATGTAAAATCTATTTTGATGTAGTGTTAGGATGTTAATAAATGTAAATTGCTTTTATCCTGACCTTCTGTTTTATTGTTTCTCCTCAGCTTTTATTACAGAATTGTTATTGCTATGGAAATGTTAACTTCCTGTTTGTATTTCTGGAACCCTGAAGGGCATGGAAGTTGGCCAGTTTAGGCTTTATTAGGTAGCTACTGAGAGAAAAATGTCTGCAGCACTTTTGTTTTGTTTTGCTGCAGTTCACTAAATGAAAATCTGCCCATTAAAAGTAAACTTTGTGGTCAGTGCCTCAGAAATGTCTCCCTTTTCTCCCAGTAACAAACCATAAACCTTCAGCTCATTTAGGTTAATTCTGAAGATCTGCAATTGCTGCTTCTAAACAAATATGAACTTAAATCTAACCATTCCCAAAATGTACACGTCTCTCTGGAATACTGGATGATAGCAGTAGTTAAAATTGGATGACTTTTCCGGATGTGTTTGATCATGTCTGCCTCCCACTGGAGGAAGATTACAGTGAAGAGTTGAGTCCTTGGCTTTTGAGTTCATAAACTTGATTCTGTGAGTTTACTTAAATTTTAGCTCTGATACTACCTCATAAACAGGAATGTCGCTTTACTAATTACTGAGGGAGATACTGAGAACAGTAAGAATGAACAACTAGCTCTCTATTCACAGTCTTTCCTCAGAACAAGGCAATTACAAAACTGAATTAGTGATAGAAAGCTGTTTGATGAGATAGCAGTAAAGGGAACTGAATGCCCTTGAAGGAATTCGCATCTTAATTAAAGGAAGATACACCTCTCTCTAGTGATTGGAACATAGTATGTCGGTCTCCTCTTTTGGATGATTACAGGATAATTATTAGAAGAAATTTGTGCTTTCTTTTTTCTCCTTCTGTAGTGCTCGCATTTGTTCTAACTAACATCCCCTTTATTTCACCAAATAGGTCATTTTCTGTATATTGCATGGACAAAATAGACAATCTTTGCTCCATGGAACTTTAATTTAAATGATGAAAACAGACAACTAAATGTGGTATGTAATATTTTATGTGGTTAAAAAACAACATTGGGAATAAAAATAAAGAAGGGTAAGGAGGGAGACAGCAATGAAGGAATTATTGTTTTAAATAGCATGGTCTAGAAAGGCCTCTCTAAAAACATGACATTGAAGGAAAAGACTGATTTAAGTGAAGGGCAGGCCATATGTGTATGTGGGCAGGAGGGCTCCAGGCAGAATAATTTACAGTGCAAAGGCCCCCCAAATGGGACAGTGTTGTGTGGGTTTGAGAAACCAGAAGGAAGTCAGTACATCTGGACAAGAGAATACCGGGGGAGTGGTTTAAGATGAAATACGGATGGAACAAGGTCATGATGAAGAATTTGGAGTGTATTATGAGTTAAATAGGAAATACCTGGAAGGTTCGGAAGAGAGATATGACACAACCTGATTTGTGCTTTAAAGGGTCTCTCTGACCATTGCATGAAAAATAAACTAAAAATACGTGGTAGGCAATTTCTCAGATGCACCCAGTGATTCTTGCCTCCTTCATGCTCTTATATAATCTCTTCCCCTTGAGTGTGGGCAGGATCTGTGACTTGAATTAACCAATAGAATATGATAAATATGATGGGAAAATTGCTTCCATGATTAGATTATATGAAATTGTAACTTCCAACTGGCTAGCAGACTATCTAGTGCCTTCTTGACTTACACACTTTGATGAAGAAAGAAACCATGTTGGAGAAGTCCATGTGGCAAAGGAGGGTGGATGAGGGTGGCCTCTGATTAGCAACCACATAAGAATTGAGACCCTCTGTCCAACAGCCCCTGAGGAACTGAACCTTGTCTATAATCACGTGAGCTTGAAAGTGAATCTTTTCCCAGTCATATCTTCAGATGACACCTTTGCCCTGGATCACCTTGACTGCAGTTTTATTGGATTCCCTGAAGCAGAGGACCTGATGAGCTGTGTCCAGACACCTGACCCACGGAAACTATTAAATAATAAATGTAGGTTGTTTTAAGTCAGTACAAACTGTGGTGATTTGTTATCCATCAACAGATAACTAATAAAGGAGATAAAGATAAAAGCTGGGAGAACATTTAGGTGAGAGGCACCAGTAACCTGGAATAGGGCTACTGTAGTAGGGAAGAAGATCGATTCAGAATGCAGAGCTCATAGTTTTGCTGATGTTTCAGATGTGAACTATAAGAGAAAAAGAGGAGTCCAGGCTAATGCCAAGCTTTTTAGCCAGAGCCATTCAAGTTCCTGTTCACTGACCTAAGGAAAACTAGAAGAAAAGTTTTTTGTTTTTGTTTTGTTTTGTTTTGTTTTTGTTAAGTTTACCTTATATTTGACCTTGGGGGGGGGCGGTGAAGAGGGTACATGTTGGAAATAAAAGTTTTAGCTTAAATGTGCCAAGTTTGAGATCTTTGTTAGACATTTCCAAGTAGATGTTAAATCTAGAGTCAAAGGGAAGGCCCAGGTTGGGTACACAAATTCAGAAGTTATGCAACTCATTCTCACATTCTCCTTGGGAAATAGTAAAGAAGGAAAACCCTGGAAAGTAAAGAAGAAAGTAAAGCATGAAAATAGCTTTTTACTTAATTCCCTGAGGGTCATGGATTGAGTAAGACCAGGAGAAGCTACAGAGAAGGGCTCAGATTCCATTACTGAGAGTCTCTGGTTTCTTCTAGTTCATGAGTGGGCTGGGTGGGAAATGAAGATAAACAAATGAATGGTAAAGTCAAAAATTTAGTTATAAGCCCAACATAATTCTTTCCATTCAAGAAAATATGGCCACAAAGTAATAAATTAAAAGTTTCAAGTCACCAATCAGGTGCCGTTTTGTGAGGAAGGGTTAGGAAACAGACACACAAATGGTATTAACAAAAGAAGTGTGGGGTGCCTGGGTGGCTCTGTCAGTTAAGCCTCCAACTCTTGGTTTCGTCCCAGGTGATGATTTCACAGTTGGAGTGTGAGCCTTGTGTGGGGTTCTGCACTGACAGCATGTAGCCTGCTCGGGATTTTCTTTCTGCCCCCTATCCCCATCTCTCTATCTCTATCTCAAAACAAATAAATGAACTTAACAAAACAAAACAAAACAAAACAGGTGGTATCTGAGTTGCTAAGTTTCAGTAGAAACTGTACTTTAAATTTTGAATTGGGATCATTGCCCATTCCCCGGAGGGTACGAGCCTCTCTTGTGAAACTGGGCAGGCATAGCAGGGTGCAGCCCCCAGTCAGCCACCTCATCATGGGGGTAAATAACCCCTCCACTGACAACCTATCTGTACCCATACGACCATTCTGCTTTTCACCTTCAGTACAGTATTTAATCAATGGCATAAGATATTCGACACTGTATTATAAAATAGGCTTTGTGTTAGATGATTTTGCCCAACCGTAAGCATTGTAATGTAACGTAAGTAGTAGGAGCACATTTAAGGTTGGCTAGGCTAAGCAAGCTATGGTGTTCAGCAGGTTAGGTGTATTAAGCGCATTTTCAAGGGGTGCCTGACCGGCTGAGTTGTTAGGGCATGTGCCTCTTGATTTCAGGCTTGTGAGTTCAAGCCCCGTGTTGCGCACAGAGCTTACTTTGAAAAATAAAAAGAAAGAAAGAAAGAAAAAGCATTTTCGACTTAACAGTATTTTCAACTTACTATGGCCTTCTGGGGATGTAACCCCATCATAAGTCAAGGAAGATTCATTCATTTAATTTGACCAGTTCTTGAGCTAATAAGGGGATGAGCTGGGAGTGGGGGTGGGAGGCAGTAAAGTAGGAACTCATCCTAAGATAAGAGAGGCTGGAAGTCTGGTTTCACACGGCAGTGTGAGACAGAAGTATCTGAAAGCTGGCGATACAGTCCCCTCTAGGAGTTTTTATCCTAACATGTGGGTGATACTCTGACATTACTGAATAAGGCAACAACAGCTTCCCTGGAACGTGTTATATTTCTCTGGCAGAAGTCACTAGGAGGTGGGGCGCCTGGGTGGCTCAGTCAGTTAAGCATCTGACTTCAGCTCAGGTCACGATCTCATGGTTCGTGGGTTCGAGCCCCGCATTGGGCTCTGTGCTGACAGCTTGGAGCCTGGGGCCTGCTTCGGATTCTGTGTCTCCCTCCCTCTCTGCCCCTCCCCTGCTCATGCTCTCTTTCTGTCTCTCAAAAAATGAGTAAACATTAAAACAAAAAAGAAAGAAGTCACTAGGAGGTGAGGCAAGGACACATACATATGAAATCATTCCAGGACAATTTGTGAAATGTGCTCTCTGTTTTGCGAAGCAATATTGCACAATAATTAGCATATTAACAAGGTGTCTACAGTTTCCATGTCACTTTAAAGGAATGCTGCCTGGTCCTCTATCACTCAGAGCATTTCAATGTTTTTGTTTACTTTCACCCGTATTCCTGAGGCACCTCACATACAAACAACTTCAGGAATATCTAATGGGCATATATTAGTTCATTTAATTCTTATAATAACTCCACTAAGCAAGATCTATTTTTTAATAGATGAAATTGAGGTACAAAGAGGTTAAGTAAACTGGGATTAAACAATTAGCAAGTGCTACTACTGAAACGTTCAACCGAGGAGATCTGACTCCATTGTTCTCACTACAATATTGCAATGGACTGAATGTTTGGGTCCTCCCAAATCCCCATGTTGAAGCCTTAACCCCAAATGTCATGGTATTAGGAGACAAAGCCTTTGGGAGCTAACTGGTCTTTGATGAGATCATGGAGGTGGAGCTTCTAGGATCAGTGTCCCTTATAAGAAGGGGAAGAGACCCTAGAGCTTGCCCTCTCTGCCATGAGAGGACACAGCAAGAAAGTGACATCTGCAAACCAGGAAGGGAGCCCTTAGCAGAACTCAACCCTGATGGCACCAGCTTGGACTCCCAGTTTCCAGAACTGGGAGAAATAAATTCCTGTTAAGCCACCCAGTCTATGGCATTTTGTTACAGCACCCAAGCAGATGAAACCAATTATATTCTACTACTTCTGAAGGTCAGCTGGGCAGTTGTTTGAAATTAAGTTCTATCAAAAATTATTGTGTCCACAGCACCGGCTCCCAACACTTTTTTATATATAGGGAAAACCAAATGAAAATTACTACTTAGGATAATCTTAAAAGAGAAAAACCATCCTAAATGGATACAGTGCAATTGAGGACTTTGGTTTGGTGATGGGCAAAGAAACTGATATTGATGGTCCTTATCTACAGAAGGTATGTTTTTCTTATACTATTTGGAACTATCTATTGTGTCACTCAAGGTCCTATCAAGAAATTAGGCTAAATTGAGGGAGGTATAGTAAAGCATCATTTACCCTAATGTGCAGCACCCTGAGATTTTTACCAGTCCTAGGCCTCCTAAAATGAGGAGATGGCATGATTAATGGAACTCAGAAGAGAGTTAGACCTTGTGAGAAGCTGTGACTTTGAGTAGAGAAGCCCAACCATCCAGAGGGGAACCTGCACGAAGGGGTGTACTCCATGCCGATCAGCATCCCCAGGATGGGGTTGGGGTTTGCAGGTGAGGGATGGGTAGATAGCAGACACATCTTTTTTTCCCCTTTAGTTTGCCTGTCAGAGGCCCTACCAAGTTTAAAATGTGTGTCCCAGTCCTACAGAATAAAGGGGCTACACTCAACCTAATACGTACCCAACTCCCCCTTTCCCAGTGAAGGTTCAACATGTCTAGAGTTGACTTTAGGTCAAGATATTTCTAATGGCAGTGGAAATAGGAAAAGTAGCAGGCAGAGACAGTGCTAACCTGGCTTGATCTTTGGCCACTACAGATTTCAGGCTCCATGCAAACCATGCAAATGTCAAAGAAGTAGTAAGGACTATGAAGAGAGGGGGTTCTAGGTCCAATGACTTGAGTGCAAGCCATCCCTGTGACAAGTATTATCTTTGTGATCACTGGTCAAGTTGCTTAATCTCTTTGTCAGTTTCTTTACCTATAAAATGAGCATAATTTTAGTACTTACTTATAAAATTATTGGGAGAATGAAAAAATATGTATGTGCAAGAACATATGCAGAGAGCCACAGTGCTTTCTGATAAGCTCCCAGAGACATAAGAACAAAAGCACTTAGTTAAACCTGCATTAGAATTCCAGAAAAAGGAGGGGCACCTGAGTGGCCCAGTGGGTTAAGCACCTGGCTCTCAGTTTCAGCTCAGGTCATGATCTCATGGTTTAGAGATGATCTAGCAGTTTTGTGAGTTCGAGCTCCGAATTGGGCTCTGTGCTAACAGTGCAGTGTCTGCTTGGGATTCTCTCCCCCCGCCCTTTCCCTTTCTCTCTGCCCTCCCTTGCTCATGTTGTCTTTGTCTCTCTCACTTGATCTTAGCCAAAAGGCCAAGAAGTAATGTCTTTGTCTGTCCCAAAATAAATAAATAAATTTAAAAGAAAGAAGGAAAGAGAAAAAGGCACAAACATATATTGAGAGTCCGCTATGCTTCAAACATTACTAAATGTTTGACATATACTATCTCACTCAATTCTTTGAACACCAGCTATCAAATAGATGTTGATATTACTATTTTACAGTAAGAAACTTGAGGCTCAGAGACATCAAACAATTTGCTCTAGATCACACATCTTATAAGCAGGAAGGTCAGGATTTATACTAAAGCAATATGAATCTCAATCCAATGTATTTTGTTTGTCCCCCACCCCCACCCCCACCACATCACCAATCCTGCCTAGCGCTGCATCAGGAGTACAGAAAAATCGCGTCTCTCATTTCAGAGTTCTCCTGGGCATGAAGAAGAAGACGGCCACCACCTGCCTCTGTGTCTCTGTGTGGTACCAAGAAAAAACCCTGGAAGCCCCAGAGCCCTCTGCTAGGTAGCAGCCAGGGCTGTGGCATCTCTGCCCAAGCTTCTCCCTGCTGGATTCAATATGAAAGGGTGTTCTGTCTCGAGTTTCAAAGTCCAACACCACCAACACTCCTTCTCATGTGGCAGCAAAAGTACAACAGGGATCTCTGCCTTCCCACCTCAGTGCAATGAAGCCCCACACCGCAGAGCTTAGGAACCCATGGGAAACCCATCATCACCATGCTTCACCAAATGCCATTTGTTTCCAGAAAGGAAGCGAAGTAAACAGCCCTTTGATTTGTTGCTTCTCAACTTCTAAAGAAATCTAGACTGAGAATCTAGTTCAGGTGGGTCTAACACACCCAGAGTGGATGGGTGGTAGATCAGGAGGGTAAACATTTGGTTTTATTTTGGTTTTGTGAATGTGAGTTCCTCCAGATGAATGAGGCATGAGTTCTATAAAGGAGGGCCATTTTGCTAAGTGCAATAGTGACATGTTGTGTTAGGGAACTCAGAGCAGAAGCATCAGTCAATAATGGTGCTATTGGCTAGGCAGGGTGGCACCTTTAGGCATGCCCAGAACCAATATCGACCAGGTTACATCCTTATACGCATCAGATCTTAGTCAGGCATAACTATTATTTGCCCTTACGTCCATGTATGAAGAGTTTTGGCCAGCCCATTTTCATAGCTTTTCCTCTCCCACAGGGATGTGAAATTTTCTGATTGCTTTCCTCAGTTTTCGAATGGTAGTGAGTGGGCTCAGCAAAATCGAGAAGCTCATGGATATAAGGACTCTATCTGGAATTCATCACGTGTGGCATAAAGGATATAATCAGTAAACTTTTGTTAAATGAGTAAGCTAATCACCCCTGTGACCTCGCTTCTCATCCAAACTGACAGGTTACTAAGGGCTTTACATTTGGTTCCAGACTAGCTTGTGTGGTAGATATAAATAGTCCCCAAACATATCAATGATTTAAAACAACAAAGGCTTATTTCAGATGAGCTGGGGGCTCAGTACCATACTACCCTCACTTAAGGACCCCAGTGAATGGGGAGGCTACCGTCTGGAATGCTGATGTTACTTGGAAGCAGACAATGAGACTGTGAATCTAACAATGGCTCTTTTCTTAATAGATTTTTATTTTATTTTTTTAATGTTTACTTATTTTTGAGAGACAGAGACAGAGCATGAGCAGGGGAGGGGCAGAGAGAGAGAAAGAGAGAGACAGAATCTGAAGCAGGCTCCAGGTGCTGAGCTGTCAGCCCAGAGCCCAATGCAGGGCTTGAACTCACCAGCCACGAGATCATGACCTGAGCCGAAGTCGGACGCTTAACTGACTGAGCCACCCAGGCGCCCCAACAATGGCTCTTAAAGACTTCTCCCAGAAGCAACAAATGCCAGTTATGCTCATATTTCATTGGCTAAAGTCAGTCACTCGCACTCTAAAAGAGATGAGAAAGTTCAGTCTTACCTACAAGGAGAAGAGAATGACAATATTTATAATGTCTCTATGACTGTCATCTGAGTGTTAGTTCATTTAAACCTTTTCAGCCAGAATACAGACACTATTTTTGTCCCACTTTAAGGATCCCACTGAGGATCTTGAGGCTTAGCATGATCAACTGAGTTGATCAAGGAAATCAGACAGTTGAACTCAACTTCAATCATTTAACCAACCTGTTGAATGTTACTATTATCTGGCAAGTTCTATATGGAGTGACAGTGAAGTCACAAGGGTGTGTGTCTAGGACAGAGTCTGTGCTTGAAATCACTATGAAAGCCTCATAGATCTGTGCCCATGCAGGTGGTGCCTCTGCTCTCTGATTTATCCTCTCTCTTTACTGGAAGAACTTACTATTCCTTGAGCAGGGTGATAGCTGCTTATTTAAGGCGTCACATGCCGGCCATCATCTCGTCCACGGCTATTTTTAAAAGCTAACCAACAACAGCAAATTTCCTTATTTGCCGATGGTAGATAATACTCATGGAAATTATTATGAAATTCATATTTACAACAGAACTATTATTTCCATAACAAATTCTAGTAGCTCAGACATCAGAAGATTGCAAATTCAATCTGTGGCTCACATTTTTCTTTCCACATAGACAAAGAAAAATATTTCCCAAATGCTGAGATTAGGATGTGGACTTAGCTTGTTGAGGATAAAACGTCAGTTGGCTAGTGACCTACAGACAGTTTCTGTGAAATAAAATGAGCTCACTAAAAATAAATCATTGGTCTAAAGCACCGTCACAAAACTTGGACATGATCAGAGGACACTATCAAGTGACTCTTTAGGTAATTTACCAGTGTGGGCATAATGGCCATAAAAACACTCTTGCCAGCTTGCGTAAATAAAGGAATTTATCATAAGGACCTGAGTGGCTCAAAAAATCAAAAGAAAAGCAAATTACCATACCTCTGGAAGGAATGGAAACAGCACAGCTCTGGGGATCAGGTGAACCACCATCAGAATTCATCAGTTCAGGGGTGCCTGGGTGGATCATTTGGTTAAGGGTCTGACTCTTGGTTTCGGCCTGAGCTCATGGTTCGTGGGTTCGAGCCCCACATTGGGCTCTGGGCTGGCAGTGCAGAGCCTACTTAGGATTCTCTCTCTCTCCCTCTCTCTCTGCTCCTACCCCACTTGCACTGTCTCTGTCCCTCTCAAAATAAATAAACTTAAAAATTAAAAAAAAAAAAAAGAATTCATCAGTTCAAACATCCTTCTCCTGAAGGGTAGTCTCTGTCCTGCACATTCTGGTTCCCAGGGTCCCGAAGAAAGCTTCAGAAAGGCATAGCACGGGTTGTATGCTTACTGTTAACAGTGTCTGGCAGATGTTAGCAGCTCAATAAATTGTTGTTGAGTGAGTGAATAAATGAATGACCAAGTTCTCTGGGCCTGCAAGAAATAACACCATCCTTAATTATCCAACCCAGTAATTTCTAGATGTCATTTTATGGTAGCTTAGGGTTTTATTAATGCCATTAAAAGGGACTCTGGCATTCTCAACGCTAAGATAATTACTTAATTAAAATATGGCCCCAACATTTGTAATACCATGGTCCCCAAACAAAATCCCACTTTGTATCTCAGGTTCTTAATGTTCTATCTATCAAACAAAACACCTTTATTTACAATCATTCATGTTTTTTCATTTTTTAAAATCAGACGTACTATTTAACTTCAAGTCTGAGCCTCTGAGCAGCCTGAAATAATAGCTGGCACTGTTTGAACAAATACTTTATGCTAGTCTATCAGCAAATACTTTATCAGTTTTAGTCTTATATGTAATATATAATTTAGCCCCCAAATGACTGTAAGTATTATTGTTATATTCATTGTAAAATGAGTAAACTAAGGCATAGAGTGGCTACTTAATTTGATGCAGGTCACACAGCAGAGCAGAAATTTGAATCCAGGGAGTTGATCTCTTAGCCCTTATCCCATGCCAATTCCCAGGACTGCCACTCTGGTTAGGTGTCATGGGAGTCAGATGCAAGAAAGTGGCTATGCAAGTTTTGCTTTTCTTTCTATTTCTTTTCGTTTTTTTTTCTTTTGGTTTCTTTTGCCTTTTTTTTTTCTTTGAGGATAAATTCGATTTGAAGAGACTAATAATTCAAACCAGACCTGTACATCAGAATAATTCGAAGAAGTATTTCCAGGTATGTTCGCCAAGTGTAGCCCTAGAGATTCTGATTTGCTGTGCCAGGGCAAGTAGACACCTGTGTGTACGTAAAAGCTGCTTATGTAACTCGACACAGACTCCTGAGGAATAGCCGCTGCACCAGGGTTTGTTAGATGCCCAAAGAAGTGCAGAAATGACATCGTTACCTCCAACGACCTGGAGGAATCTAGGAAATCTAAGTGATGTTAGAAAGTTGATAAACAGGGGCACCTGGGTGGCTTAGTCGGTTAAGTGTCTCTTGATTTCGGCTCAGCATGATCTCATGGTTCCTGGGATCGAACCCCTCGGTGCTGTTGTGATTCTCTCTCTCCCTCTCTCTCTGCCCCTCCTCTCTCTCTCTCTCTCAAAGTAAATAAATAAACTTTAAAAAAAAGCTGACTAACAAAAAGCATACCACAACTCCAAAACGATTGTGAATCCAGTCTAGGTGGGAAGAAAACTTTACAGCAGAAATGTGGTACAGCGCAGTATGGTATACAGCATACCGCTATGAAATTAGAAACGTTTATAGAGGAGGCAACTGCCAATGGTCCTGTGTGGCCCCTTTTCCCGTGTCAGGGCATGCCTTTGTATTCATGAGAGGATAGGGTGGAGTGGAGCAAAATAATAAAACTCCAGATGAAAAAAACACTGAAAGTATATTGTGGTTAGAGTCAAATAGCCTCAGTCATTTAAAAATGGAGCCATCTCCTCCAAGAAAGAGCAGTGGGAAATAACTCCATACCTTTTATTCATTTCTAATGCTTTGCAGTCTCCAGGCAAGCTCTCGCTATTCTGCACAAGGGTTTAACGGACTTAAAAAGAAATGCGAGGAGTCATTTCAAAGGATCAGTGTGCTACAACGTGCTCATACTAATTTTGAAGTCTCTCTGCATTACTTCATATGAATTATTTAAAATAATTCACCCCCCTTTAACACGATGACTCATGTCTCTGTCAGTCTCTATGTGGTATTCTTTTTTGTTGTTGCTATAGTCAGAAGACAACTTTTTGGCTTTCTGCTTTGTTTGTACTTGTGAGAAAGGCAAAGGAAGTTTTTCAAACATGTTAATGGCTGCTTGTTTACATAGTCAATTTTTTCAAATAGACTAATTTCATGCCCTCTTCCTTGTTGTGAGTTTCCATGTGTAATCAACAGACACTAAGTACTTTATTAGGATGTACTGAATTTTTTCCATAGCCCTGGGGCCATCTTACACTCTGTTTTTTTCATTAGAACTTCACACATGGTGTTTTCCATAAACTCTTACTTCCTAGGATCTGGTCTTTTTCCATTTAACTCAGGTTTGTCCCTGATTTGCTTTTAGATTATATAACTGTTGCCAAATAAGACATGGTTTTGTAAAACCATCACCACCTCTCCTGATGTTGAATTAATATTTTAGTTTACCCACCCAGGAGAAATATCAACAGTTACCCATTTGAGTGACAAAATTAAAATTTTTTTCATCCAGTCTTGGACTGGAAAGAATAACCTATTTTACTATTCACTTGCCTGACCTGACATTGATTTTCCATTCCCATGACAATGATCCTACAATCAACAAATATCAGTTGAATGCCTATAATTCAGAAAGCAAAGGATTGTGCCAGAACCTGACTATGAGATCCATTAATAACTCCCCACACCTTCTTTTCCTGTTTTGAAGATGATGTTGAAGGCTGACCCAGCAACCACACCGTTTATCACCTCCCTGCTTCACACATATACCTCCTCCTAGCGGACAGAATCTGCCATGTCATATGGAGACTGCAAATGACACGTATATATATTATATATATATGTATATATGTATATATATTATATATATATGTGTATATATATAAAATATATTTAAATTATATAAATATATACTTATATTTATATACAGGTGTGTGTGTGTGTATATATATATATATATATTTTTTTTTTTTTTTTTTCCCAGCTTTCCTTGCATTTGGAGCACGAACATGCAGCCCGCCATGACCACTGGGATCAGAAAGGAACTCTACTGAGAAAGGGGTGAGAAATGGAGGAAGCAAGGCAAGAAGAGCATAGTTCTTCTCTTTAATAAAAAGGATTTGGAGAACAGTTGTCCCTTTCAGCCTTTTTATGTACAATTGCTTAAAATACTATGCCAAATGACTTGGCTGCCATCTTGCAATCACGAGGGCAAAAAGCTCAAGAACAAAACCCAATATTCTGAAGAAGATGGAACAGAAGGTAGAAGATCTTGAGACTTCAATGATTTTTTTTTTTTTAAATATGGAAGGCTTCATGAATTTGTGTGTCATCCTTGTACAGGGGCCATGCTAATCTTCTCTGTATCATTCCAATTTTGATATCTGTGCTGCTGAAGCAAGCACTTCAATGACATTTTAAGCCATTGAACTAAACCCTTGCCTCTGTATTTTATATTATGTGGAATAACTACTGTACTTCTTATCAAATCCATCTTTAATTGGGTAGTCTATTTTGCAACTGAAGGCTAATATATAAGGTGATTAGCCAACTAATAGACCTCCTTATTATTATTCTTCCTTCAAAACTCAACTGAGACATTAATGCCCTCCAAAACTTCCCTCAAAAGCGTCTTTGACAACCGCCCCCCCGGCACTCCCCCCCCCATCCTCTTCCAAGTGGAACAAAGCAAATTTTAGTTTCGATTCCCGTTACCCTGGCATACAGACACTTATTTTCCTACAAACAACTTAGGTTCTCAAAGCCACCTCTCATCTAATAGCCCTCAAATCCAATGCAATAGTGTCTAGTTGATATGACCACTTGCCCCAACTGTGGGTGGCGGGCGAGTTAAGTTCCTTTACTAAGAGGGGGACTTTGCTCACACCTGGAAGGGCAATAATAGTAGTTTAAAGTTCAGAAACAGAGGAAATTCTATGCTGCATTATATTTAAGTCATCAGTGTCCCAGTCTCTTCCTCAAGGTCCTAAATATCTTAAATGAATGTATTGTGCCTTTTTTCTTTCTTTCATCTCAATTCCTCCAGTGCCCTGCAGATAGGTTAGGAGCCTAGCACAGTAGCTCCTCAATAACTCTGTTAAAATGGACCAATAATTAAAGAACTTAAATGTTAAAGCTCAGTAACACTTTAGAGATCCTCTAATGTAAACTCTTAATTTTACAGGTACTGAGATCTGGAGAGTTTACACAACTTCTCCAGTATGTAAAGTAGGAGCAAAGCCAGAACTACCATTTAGGCCTACAGTCTCTTAATCCAGTGCTCTTTCTATTCTACCAGAAGCTGGATACATTTGTAATCTAGATGAACAGAAAGGATACCTGCGAAAATGTAACTACAAGTGCATACAGAGACAGTAAGTGCCATCCATTGTTTCAAGAGGGAAAAAATATTTTGGACTCTGATGGTCAAGATTGGCTATTATATATGTCAGGTAGCACAGTAGTCTGGATTCTTGAATTTATTGCCTTCACTCTTCTGACATCAGCTTGGAGAGGGCCTCTCTGGCTTCCAAGTCTAAATTTGGAAAGCACCCTGTATTTTCTCTCCAAGCACCTTTAACATTTTCACTTCTCTCAACTCCCCACTTCACATTTATTTATGTCTTTGTTTGTTTCTTTCACTTGAATATCCTCCAGAAGGGTAAAGGCCATGTCTACTTTATTCCCCACTGTATATTCAGTGCCCCACACAGCTACTGATACATAAAGACACTCACTATCTAATTGGTCATTAATTTATTCAACAACATTCCATGAGATGGGAGTACAAAGATGAACAAGGCGGACAAATGTCCTGCCCTCTTAGAGCTTATATTCTGCTGGAGGAAGATAGAAAATAAGCAATATAACATAAGCACAATACTGCATATGACATCAACTTGATGCACTGTCATTTTTATGTCTAAACAAAGAAAAAGACATTACAAACTTTGCCATGCTATTGATGTTTCGATGAATAACTTTAAAGATACAAAAACACGAATAAAGGGGAATCTTAGAAATGATGAATATAGTATATTATATATTATATGAAGACAAATGCGACAGTGAAAATTAAAAGCAGGCATGGTGTGTTGAGAGAGTTCCCTGAAGTGATGAGTGAATTAGATGGGAATGAGATAGAGAGATAGTGGGATATCAAAGGAGCAGGTAGTCGTAGAGAATTGATACATGAATTAGGAACCAATTTTGTATTTACATGGTATGTAGTAACTTTAGTGGCAGCTATATCTTAACCCCAGTCCTTCCAATCATTTGTTGTAAGGGCTTGAGCAAGTTTTTGAGCCAAGGTTTCCTAATTTGGAAAATGGCTATTACAAAATGTGATATTTGAGATGAAGTATGTAAAAGACATAGAATTTAAGGGATACTTAATAAGTTGTAGTGTTTATTACTTTTATCATTTTATTCAGTAACTCCTGAATGGAATTCTAGTTGATTTCCTGCTTATTTGTTTATTTGTTTGCTTGTTTGAACTGTTAGACCCTCTCCTAGACTTGCAGTGCTGGGCTATTTCCCCCCTCAATAAACACTGTGTTTGTATTTTACCTTCTATTTCAACTTGTCACTTATCTGTCTTCCCTACTAGATTACAAATTCCTTGAACGTGTGAACCCTGATCTACTAATATCTGTGATATTTGGAGTACAGTACTTGGCACCTAGAAGGTCCTTATAATGTTTCTTGACTGAATGTAAGAACAAATGTGTTGGGTAATGGGCCTTCCAGGCAAAGGGAAAGTTTTCAATAAAGCCCTGGTGATGAATGCACTGGGCATCCATCCATCGCTCAACAAAACTTCTTTTGAGTGTTAACTGGCAATAATTTCAGAGAATACTGCTCTTTGGAACACATAGGAATATCCCATGGAACAAATAGGTCAGTACCCTATCAGAATAGGGCTTTACCCATCACACTAGTTAATCTCAGTTACTCCTTTCAGCTTGATTTAGATGACCCATTCTAGCAGTATCTTCTCATGGTAAGCTGTTAACTTTATAAGGTTCTAAAGAGATTGCAAATGTTTCTCAACATTTTTGTATGTGTGCCAGGATTTACACCCGCCCCGTGGGAGGGTTGCCTTTTCGATATTGCAAAACAACAGGGCAATGACTGGTTTCCCTGTGTCATTTAGACAAGTATGCCCTGGACAGCATGAGCTCAGCTGTAGGCCCATAAGCTGACATGTCAACCTGCAAAGCCACTTCTTTGAAAATGATTTAACTTTTTCATTTCTTAAGAACTGAGTAGGGCTTTAGAAAATGTCCAAAACCAAACTCCCCATTGAAATTTTGAGGTCTCTAAGCAAAAATAACCTCCTTCTGGCTTCACAGGTCAAGAAACCATCAGAAAGAAACTATCTCAGCTGCCTGAGGATGGTCTTAAGTCCAGCCACCCAGGCGCCAAAGCCAACACCAGTTTGACGCAGATGGGTATTCAGCCAGAAGAGGTAGAGCTCCGTGTCAGACTCTCTCTGCTTCTCCAGCCTAGGAGTGAAGGGAGTGCATGATGGGAAGAGAGGAATTCGGGCCAAAGACCCAACAAATTGCAACATGTCTCATAGCCAACTCAGCTGGCAGAGTCCCTTAATGCTACTAACCAGTTTGGGCACAATGCGGAGAGCCAGCTCCTGTATCAGATGAGCCACTTGTAGTCTTCCATATTGGCACCTGCCCACAGGCCTCAAATAATTAGGAAAGGAAGAATTCTAATAACAGTTGAAAATAACCTTTAGTCTACAGAAGTTTACTGTCAAATGATGAAATTGAATTAAGCAGAAATAGCTAGCAAAAGAATGTAATGTATATAAATATCAAATCATTATGTTGTACACCTGAAATGAATACAGTATTGTACATCAGTCATTCTTCAATAAAAATAACAAAAATATGATGGAGCATGAAAGCTTTGAAATAATCGAGAGTTCAAGCTCTTTATTTAATTTTTAGCCCATTACTTGCTAACTGTGCCATCTTGGACTGGCCACTGGTCCTTGGAGTGTAACTTCCCTCACCATAGAAATACAAAGCATGTTTTAACCAATCTACCTGTCGGTTATTGGGAAGATCAAATGATTAAATGATCTGATATTTTGCTGACTTAAGAACACAGTGCACATGTTTGATTTTGTCTTATGGCTTAAATGATAAAATGATGGGTATATTTAGAGGTACTGTGACAATATAGATATACTTTATGAATAAGAACATCTTTCCTATTTAAACATTTGACCCAGTTCGAAACAAAGGCAGATTCTGTTTCCAGACAAGTAACTTTGCAAAGTGGTCCACAGGTGGTCCACGTCATCCAGTCCCTTTCCTCCTAATCCTTATCTGGGTGTGAACAGGACAATATCTTGCTTTTTGGCTTTATTTGCAACGTGGGTGACATGGCTGGGCAGATATGCGACAAATAATGGCTGCTTTCCTATTGCACTGTCTCACTCTAAGCACTAAAAGAACTGAAGTATGTAAAGTATTTTAAAAAGAATAAAATGGTTGGGGCGCCTGGGAGGCTCCATCGGTTGAGCGTTCAGCTTCAACTCAGGTCACGATCTCATGGTTCGTGAGTTTGAGCCCTGGGTCAGGGTCTGTGCCCACAGCTCAGGGCCTGGAGCCTGCTTCGGATTCTGTGTCTCCCCCTCTCTCTGCCCTCACCTGCTCACACTCTCTTTCTCTCTTTCTCTCTCAAAAATAAATAAAGCATTAAAAAAAAAAGAATAAAGTGGCTTATAAACGGTGCCTTAAGGGGTATCTCAAAAATCTTCTGAGCCTCCACTGTTCATAAAGCAATAGTAGCACCTGGCATTCAAAATCATCCCCATTTTTCCTTCAGCCCCTCTCTTCCCTGCAGTTTCAGCCCCAACGACAAGGTGCTGTCCCACCTGCGCTGCTCACCTTCTCTCTGCTGGGGCCATGCATCCCGCAGCACGAGCTCAGCCACCACCACCACTCCGACTACCACACACACAACACCCCTGCCTGTCCCTGGGTCTTCAGTAGCCTCGTGTTTCCTGCCGGGAACCATTTCCTTCTCATATCTGTCTCTCCTCTTTCAGAGCCCCTCTCTTTTTTTTTTTTTTCAACGTTTTTTTTTTTAATTTTTTTTTTATTTTTTGGGACAGAGAGAGACAGAGCATGAACGGGGGAGGGGCAGAGAGAGAGGGAGACACAGAATCGGAAACAGGCTCCAGGCTCTGAGCCATCAGCCCAGAGCCCGACGCGGGGCTCGAACTCACGGACCGCGAGATCGTGACCTGGCTGAAGTCGGACGCTTAACCGACTGCGCCACCCAGGCGCCCCACAGAGCCCCTCTCTTTCAGGAAGCCTTTCCGGGTGCCTCCAATCCCATTTCAAATGCATCCTTCATGCCCCCTAAACTGTTAAAGACTTCATACCACGTTCACATCAGTATGCCATCTGACCTCGTGCAGCACTTCCTTCCTGTAATTTTTTAAAAAGCATGTGTAACCGCATAAGCCAAGTTCTGATTAAGAGACCAAGTAATAAATTCCCAGAAGACAAGGAAGACACATGGACATCGGTGTTTGGTCAGTTTCCACGGTGCTCGGTGCAGGGCTGAACACACTGTAGGCACTCTCGGACACGTGTTCCAACTGATTTCACTGCCAGGGTTGCCAGATTTTCTAATTTGAATGTCTAGTTTATACTTTTAAACAGGTGGCACAGTCTCTGGAACTATAAAATCTCTCCATTCAATGGCCTAGACAACCACGTCACACAGCCCAAGGTACAATCATTCTCAAGTAAGACACCAGTGAATTTGATTATAGATAACCGCTGAGGTTTGTGGAGAGCTTACTGCTTGCTAGGCATTGCTCTAAGCGACTGGCATATATTTGCCCATTTAATGCTCAGAAAAATTCTAACAGGTAAATAATATTATTAGCTTCTCCATTGTACAGATGGAGAAACTGAGACACAGACAAATGAAAGGGTGTAGAGCAAGGCAGCAAGGTTTCAAATCCTAGCAGTGCAGTTTCAGAGCCAGGGCTGAGCTCTTGTTTTTCACCTAAAAGGGTCCCACATGACTTGACCATAGTCGCTACTAAACTGCCAGATCTTCATTCTTTGCTATCTGAACTTTATCTTCCATGGTGTTATGAATTTTTTTTTATTTTAGAGAGCGTGAGCAGGGGAGAGGGGCAGAGAGAGAGAAATGGAGAGAGAGAATCTTAGGCAGGCTCCATGCTTAGCATGGAGTCTGATGCAGGGTTTGATCCCACTACCCTGGGATCATGACCTGCATGGAAACAAGAATCGGACGCTCAACTGACTGAGCCACCCAGGTGCGCCTCATGGGTTGTTTTTGTTTTTTGTTTTTGTTTTTTTTTTTAATTTTTTTTTTCAACGTTTATTCATTTTTGGGACAGAGAGAGACAGAGCATGAACGGGGGAGGGGCAGAGAGAGAGGGAGACACAGAATCAGAAACAGGCTCCAGGCTCCGAGCCATCAGCCCAGAGCCAGACGCGGGGCTCGAACTCACGGACCGCGAGATCGTGACCTGGCTGAAGTCGGACGCTTAACCGACTGCGCCACCCAGGCGCCCCTGTTTTTTGTTTTTAAAGGTGACCAAAACCCCTTCTTTCACTCTTCTCACTGTGAATGCCCCTTGTGACTTATGCTTTTGTATTCCTTTCACCTCCCTACTTCCAACAACCACTAAAGGAGGAGCAGAGTCTCCTTCAGATGTAAACTGTGGTAAGTACCAGGTTGTTAGGAAACCCAGGAGCTACTGAATCAGTCACTGTTTGCTGCTCCCTCTAACAAATATCTCTTTGAGATTCTAGAATGACTCAATCACACATCCCACACCTGCCAAATAGAATCAGCTACCCTGAGATCTGAGCTGTTCTGAGTGTACACAATTTCAAAGGGCAAGCCCATTTATAGTCTCAGTCAATAAAATGATGCACTAGGGAGGAGAAAACAACTCTCATCTATTAAACATCGAAAATTCAGGACAGGCATCTTAGACAAAAACCCAGGAAATATAAATATTGAAATATGACAAATGATAATACAACGATATTATTCTTAACCAAGGTACATCTCTTTAAAACTGAGCAGAAAAGAGTTTCATCACATTCCAAATCAATCTCCCTCCTGGAGTCAGAAGCCAGGAAGCTTCTAAAATTCAATGCAAAACATAGGTGAGCCCATGTACATATTTTTGGCCAGAAGTCCCACAGCCTTTGTGAATTTGAAAGTCCCAGCTGTGAGGCTTGCTCTTGACAAGAAAGCATCCCTGCTGCACTATTGACTGGAGTTAGACCCACTAAGTCGCCATTTCTAGGTCCAGCCTTTGGTTCCACTGTGCCAATTCCTGCCAAGTGGCCAGGTTTCGAAGTTCAAGAGTGCTTTTACCTCTACTGAACTCCTTCCAGCAGAAGCAACATGTCTTTTGAGAGAAGAAATCAAAGCACAGATAATGTCCTTCTTACTGGGACCCAAAAGGTGACCTTAACTGTTTTTGGTTTTCATTGCTCCCACCTGCCTAATTCTCACTGACTGCCATGTGGCGCCCACGGAAATATGAACCTTCAAAGGCCATTTCACGTACGTGAGGAGAAACGGTAGTGACAGAATTTGGGTTGTTTTTCGTTCACACATTGTTTATATTCTTCCAGAGCCAAACTCCATCCTTTTTCTCCTGTATTCTGAGCTACTTCCTGCACACAACTCTTTCCCCTGTCCACTCCCTTGCTCTGGGTTCTTGTTATTATGTCTGTAATTTATTTTAGAATATTTCAGCACAGTGTGATGTTATATACACATTAGTCAGGTTAATCTACCCCCTACAGGTAGACAGTTGACTTAACTAGGATTCCTACATTCTGAGAGGTGAGTTAGCATTTCAAGAGAAGGTCCATATTCCAGCAATTCAGCTCTATCCATCTCCTGGCACCACCAGACTCTGTTATTTAGTATGATGGTGGAAAAATGGGCTCTTATTTGGTGAAATCATGGATATTCAAGGCCCTGGATTGGCTAAAACATGCATTCTTAGTGGGAGCAATATATCCCACAAGCAGACAAAATTTGTTGGGGGGGGGCCTGAAAAAAGTCTGAGATTTTGCAATGATTTTATGTTTCTTTGGAGAAACATAGGCACAACCCTACCTGAAAAAATCTTTTACCTTGGTATTTAATTTCTTTCTTTAAATTAAGTTAAATTAAAGTTTTCTCCTTTGGGGGCAATAATGAAAAAATAAGTGGGGAAACACTGGGCTAAAGTATTTTGGCCCCCTCTATACCCTTGTAGGAAGATAGAATGTAGCCAGTTCTTTGCTCTTTCTTTTTAGAACTGGTGAATATGATAGCCGTGGGTTTGTCTGTATATGGCCTTTATTATATTGAGATACTTCCATTCTATACCTAATTTGTTGAGAGTTTTTATCATGAAAAGATGCAGAATTGTGTCAAATGCTTTTTCTATAGCTATTGCAATTATCAAGTGGTTTTTATCTTTCTTTGTATTAATGTGGTTTATTAATTTGCATTAGTCAAAACATTCTGGCATCCCAGGGATAAATCCCACTTGATCATGGTGTAAGATCCTTTTAATATGCTGTTGAATTCAGTTTGCTAATATTCTGTTGAGGATTTTTGCATCAATTTTTATTAGGGTTATTGGCCTATACTTTTCTTGCAGTGTCCTTGTCTGACTTTGATATCAGGGTAATGCTATATAATATAATAAGTTTGGAAGAGTTCCTTTCTTTTCAATTTTTTTTTCAAGAATTTGAGAAGGATTGGTATTAATTCTTCTTTAAATGCTTGGTATAATTACCTGTAAAGCCATCTAGTTCTGGGCTTGTATTTTTTATTACTGATTTGATCTCCTTACTAGTGATTGGTCTGTTTAGACTTTCTATTTCTTCTTGATTTGGCCTTAGCGATTGTTTGCTTCTAAGAATTTTTCCATTTTTTTCTAGGTTGTCCAGTTTATTGGCATATAGTTGTCCAGCATAGACTCTTATAATCCTTTGTATTTCTTTGGTATAAGTTGTCATCCTCAATGGTTCAACTTTTCTTTAGGATCAGGAACAAGACAAAAGATGCCCAATCTCACCACTCCTTGTCAACATAGGACTGGATGTTCTAGCATCAACAATTAAGAAAAAGAAATAAATAGGATATAAACTGGAAAGGAAGAAGTAAAATGATCTCTGTTTGCAGATGATATGATCTTATATATAGAAACCCCTACAGAGTCCACCAAAAATCTGTGAGAACTAACAAATAAATTCAGTAAAGTTGCAAGATACAAAATAAATACACAAAAATCAATTTCATTTTATACCCAAGCGATGAACTATCTGAAAAAGAAATTACAAAAGCAATCTCCTTTTCAATAGCACCAAAAACAATAAAATATTTAGGAATAAATTATTTTTAGATCCGTGCCCTAGGTTTGATCCCTGAGCAGTGCTGTATCCTTGTGGCTGCATCCTCCCACTGGATATTGTCACATTTGCTTCAGGTCAACCTATAATACAAATTGTGCTTAGAAGATCAAATATTTGATGAGATCTGAGCCTTCGTTAAAGTATAAATTCATGGGGCACCTGGGTGGCTCAGTTCATTAAGCAACCGACTTTGGCCCAGGTCATGATCTCTTGGTTCATGGATCTGAGCCCCCTGTTGGTCTCTGTGCTGACAGCTCAGAGCCTGGAGCCTGCTTCAGACTCCATGCCTCCCTCTCTGCCCCTCCCTCACTCATGCTCTATCTTTCTCTCTCTCAAAAATAAATAAACATTAAAAAAAATTGTTTTTATAGTATAAATTCATATTATGTGACCATTGAGGGTCTTCTTGCTTATAAATATCTGTATATAGCAGATTCTGATCTAAGAAGAAAAGATAACCCTCATCTACTTTTAACTGTTGGCTGTTACTGATACACCAAATACCTAATTTTTCTGCAGGACAAAATTTACTTCTAGCTTTAGAAAATCCTCAAATTTATTATAAGCAGCAGAGCTAGTAGTTAAGAGCACAGGCTCTAGAATTAGACAATCTGGACTCAAATCCATTCATTAGCTGGTGATCTTGTGCAAGTTTCTTAAACTCTCAGAGCCTTAGCCCTCTTTTTAGTAAAATAGGAAGAATAATAGTGTCTGTACCATGGAAGTTAATAAATAGAAGACACTTAGCACAGTATCTTAAAAATTGTAGACACTAAAAAAATGCTGCCATTATTATTATTATTATCATTATTATTTATATTACCATTACTTTGAGGAACAATTAAACCTCAAGTATCTAGAAAAATATGTAGAAACTTGAACAAATGTGAAAGTTTAGGTACTCAGCATAAATGCTTCTTTTTGCATATTTGCTTCTTTTGCCATTTAGTTCTCTTGTTTCCTTCTTACATCTTAGTCACTTACTCCAAACATAGGACACAAGGAAATGTCTTTATTAGTAGTATTGGAAATTTACATAGCACTTTAACACTAATGAGCTCTTCCACATATGTTATCTGATTCTCCTGGTATCCTTAGGAAGTACGTATAGATACATTAGGTAACTAGAATATTCATTTTACAGACTATAAAATTAGAGGCTCAGAGAAACTAAATGATGTGACTGAAGACAGCTGGATATAAATGATGAAGCTAAGGAGTTATGTCCCCTCCTTGGGCTGCTGAGAACAACAGATACTCTGTTATAGTCTGTTGAGATTTTTTGTTCCTTTTTCCCAACTTCCCCACCCAGAAATATCAGAAATTTGGCACAACCTTTGACAGACATTGCAACAAGGAAATTGTGATGTGTGTTGTAAGCTCAGAAAGCCTTGACATATGTTTTCCTCTGCTCAAGTGGGCGGGGTATACTTTTTAATGTAATTGAGCTCTTTTATTAAAAGCCTGTATCAAAGAATGTACATCTCAGGACCTAAGGGTTTGATGATGATTGTCCTGGTGACAACTACCTTCCTATTTCCTGTGGTCCTCTTGCTTCCTTTCTAGCGCATTACCACCACCAAAAACAATCCTTTTGCATGTATGTCAAATCACTTCACTCACATCCTGAGATAGGCCAGTGGCTTCCCTGCCCTTCAACTGAAGTGCTCAATCCTCCCTGGGTATTGTATGAAAGCGATGAATCATGGGAATCTACCCTCGAAACCAAGAGCACACTGTATAACACTGTATGTTAGCTAACTTGACAATAAATTGTATTTAAAAAAATAAAAATTAAAAAAAAAAAGTGCTCAGTCCTTACTCTGATCCTTTTGACTCTGCATGGTGTGGCCCTGCCCACCTCTCTGGCCACATAGGGTTTAAATCTCCCTCTTCTTCCCTTAGCTCTAGCCCACTGACATTTCTCATCTGGGGCACCCCACTTATCCTTCTCTTGATCCGGAAGACTTTCACCCCACCTCATGGAATAGACCTCATCATTCCACTATCTGATCAGAAGTTGCTTTTTCAGAGGGTTCTTCCCTAAGGAGAACTCGGTGAAAGCAGCCCCTTCTTAGCTAAGCACCATTGTACCAACTTACATTATGGGCTTCAACCCTCTTACCACTCTCTGCAATTGGCTCATCCGCCATCCAAAGAATTTATTTCCAGGTTTACTTCATTACTCTCTCACCCTAACTTCACAGGAAACTTCAAATGTGTGGGAACTGTTTTTGTCTATATCAGGGGTACAATGTCTGGCAGCTACTAGGTACTAAGTAAATATTTGTTGTATAAATGAAGATAAGTTACTTTATTTGTACTGAAATAGATTTCCTTTCTCGGTTTTCTCAATGGTATCCCTTCAGCTGAATATTAAATAATTACCTTCTGCCCTTTAGATTGTATTCACCTAAAGAGACTCCTTTAGGCTAAACGTTTCACAGGCAAACTCTGGTTTCAGGAAGCATTTCTCTCTTGCAGGCTAGTTTCTCTGAAGACTATCTCACCAAAAGCTTTATTTCTAAAGGTTTGTTTTAGTTAAAGGAGGGGAGTTTCCCAGGTAGAAGCACCTAATTGACTATTAAGAGAATAGTTCTAAGAGTTCTTATCTATCATATTTGTATGAGCCAGGTGCAGACAAATTACAGGGAGGTTGGGGAAGGGGGAAAATCTTTGCATTGACACTACAGGTGACCAAATTTCCTGAAGAATTTTTGAAGAGGAACTCTGAGTGCGTATGCAGTATTCCCTAACCCTCTTCAGATATAAACATTTATTTGTTCAGCCTCCCAGTGAGTAGTTGTTTGGGATATGCATCCCTGTTTAATTAAGGAACCAATTTCTTGGGAATGAGTAGGCACTGGATGTATATCTGAGTTTCAGGAAACCCTAGTTGAAGTGACTAGAACAACTGGCAGATAAAGGTCAAAGTATTTATAAACAGGAGTTATGTCCCTTCCTTGGACTGCCGAGAACAACAGATACTCTGTAATAGTCTGTTGAGATTTTTTGTTCCTTTTTCCCAACTTCCCCACCCAGAGATATTAGGAATTTGGCACAACCTTTGACAGAAATTTCAATGAGGAAATTGTGATTTGTGTTGTATGTGCAGAAAGGCTTGACATATGTTTTCCTCTGCTCAAGTGGGCAGGGTACAGTCTTTAGTGTAATTGAGTTCTTCTATTAAAAACCTTTATCAAAGAGTGCACAAGATTTCCTCCCAGCTAGCGGCTTCCTGACCTCATACAGTCAGAGAAACCAGAACCATAAATGGGTGATGTGTTTTATAAGATGTTGTAGGCATAACTATGGAGGCTATTTCATTAGATGGAAGAGGGGGAGAGTCCAGAGAAGGAGGAAAAAAGAAATGTAAGAGAGAGAAAAAGATTGACCTTACAGTTATATATCTATAACAGTAATTGAGACTTGTGGCAAAAGTCTAACTTCCCTGGAAACTTAAGCATGGGGTTGTGTCAAGAAAGAGGAAGGTAGACCTATGTGGCTAAGGACTGAATTGCATTTCCCCCAATTCATAGTTTGGAGTTCCAACCACCAACGTAGCTGCATTTGGACATAGGACTTTTAGGAGCTAATTAAGATTAAATGAGGTCCTGAGAGCGGAGCTCTAGTCCAATGTGATTGGTGGCCTTTTAAGAAGAAGAAGAGAGATAGCTCTCTGAACAGGTACCAAGAAGAGGTTATACGAGCACACCGTGAGATGGTGGGCCACATACAAGCCAGGAAAGAGGGCTCAACAGAAGCTGGCACCTTGATCTTGGACTTTCAGGCTCCAGAACTATAAGAAAATAAATGCCTGTTGCTTAAGCCATCCAGTCTATGGCATTCTTATATGGCAGCTCGAGCGGACTAAGACATGTTTCTACCCTCCACTTCTTGATGTGCTGATAGCAGTTGCTGAGCACTGAATTGTGAATGAGGCAGCTCTCCTCATAGATCTCATTTTGAAAGATCCAGTTTCCCGCTCAAAATGTGCAGGGCTCCTTCCAATGCCAGGGATAGGGGGTACAGGCAATAGTATTAACTGGTTTTACTGATCCCCCCCCAAAAGTGGTAAGATTAATATTAAGAATAGTGACGTATTTGGGACACAATTTGGCAGCAGCTTTTGTAAAGGGGTGGGGGAGGTCTGAGGTGAAATGGAGATTTACCCTCCATTCTAGATGTGTCCATACTATTTGAATTTTTACCACCTGCAGGGATTTAAAAGGTTGAAACCTAGTTAAATTGATACAAATACTTGTGCACGTGTGCTGTGATTTTTCGTGTCAGAGGACTTCTTCTTGAGTGTCTATGTTTGGACCTAGAACCCTAAGAAGTTGGTAGGGAGAAGTTCAAAGAATTCCACCTCATGGCAGCTGTATTGATCATGTCACTTTCATGCCTAAAAGCCCTCTGTGCTTCCCACGGTCCTTTGGAAAAATGCAAAAATCGATGACACTTTGCAGCCCGACCACTGTCCACTCACCTCTCCAATCTCACCCAGTTCACACGATGCTTTGCCTTCTGTGTGTCAGCCATACTGGGCCACTTCAGGTTCTTTTAAATCGCACCCTGTTTCCTCCCGTCTCCAGGTCAGTTGGCCCCTGGCCTCCCTGCTCAAATGCTCTCCTTCCTACACCACC
Source organism: Lynx rufus (assembly GCF_022079265.1). Taxonomy (NCBI): domain Eukaryota; kingdom Metazoa; phylum Chordata; class Mammalia; order Carnivora; family Felidae; genus Lynx; species Lynx rufus. The sequence continues at coordinate 48,385,229 of NW_025814826.1, read as the reverse complement.
TTCTTAGCACTGATTAATACACATTTTGTTGTTTAAAATCATACTGGGTCAGGTGCTCCTGCTCTAACTTATTTCTTCCCATGTAGCACACCGTCCTATTTATATTTATGCATTCGTGTGATTCTTTGCCAGTTTTCATCGAAAGGGTGATTACAATCGAATGAGTGACAATGTTGGTGTCACACCACTGAGTAGGGGATGTGACAGTAATGGCTACTGACACCGGGTCTGACACTGCCAAGCAGACCCTTAAGTAACTGATGACTTACTCAGAAAGTGCTTTTGGTCCTCAACCTTGCTTTTTCATACATTATTTATTGCAAAGCAAATACACGTTCTCTTCTGTACATAGTTTATAACACCTTAAAAGTCAAATAGCTTTTGTCTAGAATATTAACATTCTGAAAATCATGTGTGTTAGTGAAGAAATTGGCAAACATTAATAAGACAAAAGAAAATCAATAGGCAGGCTAGCTGCATCGTATTTCTCCTCCTTTCCTTCTGTTCTTTCTCCTGTGAAATCAGAAAGGGCTTCATTTTAATAGCAATGAAATAACAAGGAATATGTTTCTCTTCTCCAAGTTAATAACCTTTCATTTACATAACTCAGAACTAGTCTTTCCAATTTTCAGATGAGGGAACTTAGGCACAAGATGATCTAGACACTTGATTAGTCACTTCAGAGCCCACGGCATTCCTGGTCTCCCAGATGACCTAAATCAATTCCCGTCCTAAGTTTCAGGCATTTCCATTATGATGATGGTTAAAGTGGCCTTCTGTAGCAGGTGCTTTGATGCTGTGCTAAAGAGATGAAGTGTTTTCCTCACGGGAGCTCCCACTATGCGGGCACTGTTTCTTAGGAGTGGCAGAAATGAAGGCAGGGGCAATCAGAAATACAGGCAGTGAAGGGGCGCCTGGGTGGCTCAGTCGGTTAAGCATTTGACTTCGGCTCAGGTCATGATCTTACGGTTCATGGGTTCAGGCCCCACGTTGGGCTCTGTGTTGACAGCTCAGAGCCTGGAGCCTGCCTCAGATTCTGTGTCTCCCTCTCTCTCTGCCCCTCCCCCCCTCACACTCTGTCTCTCTCTGTCTCTCAAAAATAAATGTTTAAAAAAAAAAAAGAAAATACAGGCAGTGAAAATGTGTGCAACATGGGGCCTAAGTCAAAGGGTTCAGGCAAGAGAAGATGAGAGTTATCTGAAGAGATGTCACCTAGAAAGTCAGCATCAGACATAATCTCGTGACCAAAAACAGAAGGTTAAATTTACGGGACACTCCATTTAATGTCACCAGTGGCCTCTGCCCATGAGGGATCCATCACAGGAAGATGAATGTAGTCTGCCAAGTTACTGTTCGTTCAAACGTCCCCCCTTGGGTTCAGACCCAACTCCCTGGGTCCATTCCAGCTCAAGCTTCAGATGAACTCTGGCTTCAGAGTGTTCAGGGCCTGCTGCCCATAGCAGTGGGTCACATGGGATCAGCCAGATTGCTCCGGGAATATAACAAACGAGATGACCAATAACTCAGTGTCTGTCTGTTTCCTGTCAGTCAGTGATTAATAAATGATCCGGAGTCAGGCCCTGAAATATGCATACAACAGGCAACACAAGGTCGATTTTGTGATTCTAACCAAATGGTGCCCCAACTTTTCTCAAGATTACAGGTAATTATACCTCCCCCCACACCAGCTGCCACCATTGCTATTCCCGTTACTATTATTTATAGTAATTCCCCATAGTTATAGGGAGCCAGACGCTGAGCTTTAAAGCTTCAAGGAATATCACAAGAAGATACATGATTTTGGCTGTCAGGAGTTTATAATCTTAACTCACCCTGTGCTCATATAAATGTACCAATGAGAACCTCAGATAAGAAGAAGAATAATAGCTGGCAGGTAATGAGCACTTCCTATGTGCCAGGCACCATTTTGAATGCTTTACATGTTTTATCCAATTTAATCCTCATTAACAACCTTTGTAATGCTCCGAAGTAGGTGAGATTTTTATCCTCATTATACAGATACAGGAACAAAACAGAAACACAAATAGGTTAGGGAAAACTTGCCTGAGACCACAGAACTGGGATGTAGCAGAACTGGGGTTCAAGGTGAGGGGTCTGGCTCCAAAGATCAGTTCTTAGATGTTGCTAGAAAAGTCATAGCTGTAATTTAGTAAATATTTCCTATAAGTCAGGCATTTTGCTAAGTTATCTTACATGCATTACTCTATGTGATGCTCACCACGAGTGAGTAACCTCCTTTATGTAAGACCTGTTGCATGCTTTCGTTTGTTCCCTCTTACATTTCTGTAATATCAGTATTATTTTTATCCTACAGATGAGCTTAGAGAGACCTGGAACTTCCCCACAGTTAACACTGCAGAACTCAATCCTTGATCAGTTTTCTCCAAGGTTTGGCTCCTGCATATTGGCATTATATTTCAAGAAAAACGCCTTAAAGGGGCGCCTGGGTGGTTCAGTCGGTTAAACGTATGACTTCAGTTCAAGTCATGATCTCCTGGTTCTGAGATCGAGCCGCACATCAGGCTCTTTCTGTGCTGTCAGTGTGCAGAACCAACCTCGAATCTTCTGTCTCTGCCCCTCCCCAGCTCGAGGTCTCTCTCTCTCTCTCTCAAAAAATAAATCAACTTAAAAAAATGCCTTCAAATAATATCCTAGACAAACATCACCTTAATAAAAACAATAATATTGTCGTTTATAGAGTGGCTTCCTACTGACATTTGAATGTATTTGAGTCCCACGGTAAGTCTGTGTTAGTTGCACAGGCCGTAGACGTCAAAACCGAAGTTCCAGGGGCGCCTGGGTGGCGCAGTCGGTTAAGCGTCCGACTTCAGCCAGGTCACGATCTCACGGTCCGGGAGTTCGAGCCCCGCGTCAGGCTCTGGGCTGATGGCTCAGAGCCTGGAGCCTGTTTCCGATTCTGTGTCTCCCTCTCTCTCTGCCCCTCCCCCGTTCATGCTCTGTCTCTCTCTGTCCCAAAAATAAATAAATGTTGAAAAAAAAATTTAAAACAACAACAACAACAAAAAAACCCCGAAGTTCCAAAGTTGAGATCTGAGATCACAGGACTTTGTCCTCACTCACTGATCTTCATTTATTCATAGTTCACTTAAGAAACCATCATGATGTTATGCTCCAGCACTGGGGAGACAAAGCTGAACAAGACAAGACCCTCTGCCCTCTGTCTTTTGATTCACAGACCAGAAGAGTTGCCATTTTCATCCTGTATGTTCTACTCTGTGGATCCTCTTTGAACTTCTGGTAGAAGGGCCTCCATTTGAAGGGGCAGATGCTCTGATCCCTGTGGGCAGTATTTACCCCTAGGGGGCTCCTTTTGTGAGTCATCCCCTTCCATCCTGGAACTCTGGCAGAGAGTAGAATTTGCCCATTTCACGAAAGCTATCAGGGAACACTTGGTCCTGATGGGGAAGCCGGCTCTGAAGTGATGTTTTCAGCACCTGGTGAAACCCTGGGAATCCGTGAACTGCAGGACCCCTCAGGACCGGACTAACTTTCAGACAGCTTGTGGGAGTCAGTGAGGAAGACAAGAGCCCTTTACGCAAGCACCAAACTTCTTTCAACAGCTTGGGGGTAGTGGAACGACCTTGGAGAGGTAATTCCGGAATTCCAGTACTTAGGATACTAAGGCAGCAAGAGCCCTTTGATGATGACGGTGTTGATGAGGAAAACAGTGGCCAAGGTATCCCACAGCCTGCCAAGCTTTTTCCTGTCTTAGGCGGGAAGTTTTTCCTCTGCTGATTCTCTCTGGCCCGAACTACCCCAGACAGCAAGAAGTGCATGGGAGGAAGGCCCCAGCTCTAGAACCAGGCAGAAGTTAGAGACGGTCCTTCCGCATGGTCTGTGCAACCTTGGAGATTCAGGACCGCTCCCAACAGGGCCCTGGGAGTGCGGTGCGTAGAGGAGAGGCCTTGTTACCGGAGCTCTCAGAACCCGCAGAGAGAGGGCCCGGACGGGAGGGGATCAAGTGTGGGGGACGCACGCCTGGCTGCGCCCCGATCTCGGCTGGGGCGGCCGTTCAGGGCGGACGAGAAGGGTACCGCGGCCCCCGGCGTGCGCCCGGCCCTCCCGCCGCCGGTGGCTGCTGCCAGGAGGCCGCCCGCTGGCGGGAAGCGGCCAGGAAACCTCAGGGCCGCGCGGAGACAGCGGCCTCCTTGTTTCGCAGCCTGGTGGCTTCTTCTTTTTTTTTTTTTTTTTCCCCTGGGAGGGCCAGACATCCCCGCCCCACCCCCAGCCCCCACCCCTCCCGGCGGTTCTCCGCCCTGGCTCTGAAAGCGTTAACCCCGGAGCTCTGCGCACACCCCACGGCTCCCGCCCAAGTTCCTAAAAAAGAAAGGTGCAGAGTTGGGTCCAGATAGAGAATGGATGATCAAAGCCAAGCCGGTACTTCCTGTCGCCCGGACGCTATATATAACGTGATGAGTGCACGGGCTGCAGAGACGCACAGGAGCGCTCGCCCAGCCGCCGCCGCCGCCGCCGCCGCCCAGAGCCTGAGGTTTCCCGGGGACCGCAATGAACCGGCTGCTGTGCTGCGCCCTCGTGGTAAGTTCCCGCCCGGGACATGGGCGCCTGGGAGCCCGCCCGCCCGCTGCTCTCCGACCTCCCCGCGGCCCGACGGGCCCCCCAGCTCAACGCCTCCCGGTCCCAGGAAAGATCTGGGCTCAGGTTGGAAAGGGGGACCTTCCTGGAGAGCTCATCGCGTGGCTCCTAGGGTGTCCCTTTGCCCTGGAAAGTTCCTGCTGGGTTTATGGAAGGGAGAGAAGAGTTCTAGACCTCTTTCGTTTGAATGATCTGTATCATTATATTTACTTTCTTCATTGCAGCTTATTTGACGCCCTCAAGGCGTTCATACCATCTTTGCTTAGTTAGTTGGATATTATTATCATTATCGTTAGTATTAAAGTAGCCCCTTAGAAGCAGAGTAAGGAGATGGCAGTCCTTTTAAAACTATTATAACTAAAATAATATTTGGATGCAGTGAACACAATAGGGTACATGATCAGGCTCATTCCCTACTTAAGCAAATGTTATGGGAAATTTTGCATAAGTGGCACCAGAGAAAAGATCATACATACATATGTATGCACACATACACACACACATTTCATAACTATGCGATTTAACATTCCAATAAAATTTTATTTTTAAAATGGTTCACTTCAGTTCTCAGTTCAATATAATGTGGTGGGCTAATGTTAATTATGTTCTAAAATAGATTTAAATAATTGAAGGTCAGCACTAAATACAGCGACAAGTTATTTTTTTTTTAATTTTTTTAATGTTTATTTCTGAGACAGAGAGAGACAGAGCATGAGCAGGGGAGGGGCAGAGAGAGAGGGAGACACAGAATCAGAAGCAGGCTCCAGGCTCCGAGCTGTCAGCACAGAGCCTGACACAGGGCTCGAACTCACAAACCATGAGATCATGACCTGAGCTGAAGTCGGTCGCTCAACTGACTGAGCCACCCAGGCGCCCAAACAAGTTATTTTTAATGTAGTGTTTGGAAAGAGTCTTTGTGACTTCACTTGGCTTTTTTTTTTTTTAATTTAGATTTTTGACCAATCAAGTTAATAAGATTTGTATGTAGATCATTCTACACTATTGACTCATTTCCTTTATGTTACTAAGGTGTAGAATACATTAAGATATGAATTGGACATTCACAAAGGGATAGGAAAACCCATATTTAAGTCACATATGTGTTTTGAGCGTGTTCGAGTAAATGCTTGAATTTCAACATCTAACCCATGAATAGTGAGTAGTAGGCTAGGAAGTCTTCCAATTAGTTCCCAGGATACACAAGCATAAATAAGTAGATAAACAGCAAAGTCACTAAAGAAAATGTAGGTGAGACAGGAGTGCACCAAGAAGTATCTTATCTACCACTACATGTGTAAGATGCAATATAAAAATTGATCCACCAATATTGGTACCATGGAGAACTTTTGAAAAAATAGACTTCATTAAAACATAACACACGTAGGGAATTGCACAACTCATAAGTGCCTAATAAAGTTTCTCAAAGTGAACACTTGTGATCTAGCACCCAGATCAAGAAATACGGATCAAGAAATACCAGCAACCCAGAAGTTCCCTGGGCTCCCTCCCTATCACTACTATGTCTAATGCCAGAGTAATCAATATTCTGACTTCTAACATCAAATTTGGACTTTATATAAATGGACTTTATTACTTTTCTGTTTCTGGCCACTTTTACTTAAGTTCCATTATGAGATCATTTGACTGTTGGATGTATAATAATTTATTTTCATTGGATGGTATTCCATTGTATGGATGTACCACAATTAATGTAATCATTCTAGTGTTTGGCTAGTTTACATAATTCTGCTCTTAATATGGGGACATTTTATTCTTCCTTGCCCTTTGTATTCTGTCAGAGATTTAATTAATAACAAACATTTTACCAATGACTTTTAAATTTCAGAATTTCCACTAGATAATAATGTATGTACCTAATAATAAGTGTTCCTAAACAATATTTAGGTGAAAGTTTTGATATGTAGTCTATCTAGGGAGATAGATGTGTGCCTAGCTAATACTAATTGTAGATGATGCAGAATTATCAAAAGAGAAGACTTCATATGTTGTTGGAACATAGTACACACTTTCAATGGGAAACATTCTTGTTTCCCTTTCTGTAGTTTCTGAGATTGACTTTGTTTGCTAAATGATCGGAAACGAACACTTGGAACTTACACACAAAGGGTCCAGATGCCCTTTTGCAGGCACCGAGGAGCAGCTGTAAGAAGTAGAAGCGTTATAGGAATTTGTCCTTTGTAGCAGGCGTGCCCCTAGGCACCAGGGACAGAATGGAAAGGAAGATGGACACCATTCCTGTCCCCGTGAACCTCCCAGTCTAATGGAGAAGGCAGACACTGGACTATTAATTCTGTGTCTAATGAGAGTACCGAAAGGGGAAGTGCTCGGTGACCTGGGAGTATAAAAGATTCTGCTCTCCACGTTTTTCTAAAGGAAGCTGCAGTACACAGCAGTTATCAGTTGAACCAAACTTCAAATCCCATAGCATCACTACTTGATCAATGACTGTGGGCAAGTTACATCTTTCCTGAGTTTTAGTTTTCTCCTCAGTAAAACAGAGCCAATGATATGTACACATGCAAGATACCACATACATTTCCTGCTTCATGTTAGCATGAAGCTTCTAGCTTCTAGCATTTTGCTCACAGACAACTGTAGCTAAATCTAGACCCAAGTGAATCATGGAAAAGAAATGCTGAGGATGCTCAGTGGAGAGAGAAGGCTTGGAGAAGGAGTGGAATGTTTTCATTGTTGCAGATAAAATCCACGTGTCCTGAACCGAAGAAGTGAGAGAAAGGAAAATCGTGTAGCAAGCTGGAATTCTAGATTCTTTTGGGGATAGCAGAGGATATACTGGTAGGCAAGCAATGTGGGGGTGTGGCCATGAAGGCCAATGCCAAAGTCCCCTCATAGGCTCTCCGGGATGCTCACCAATGTGTCAAGCAGGGGCCTGCACTGCAAAGTGAGGTAAGCATATCACCAGGCCGTTCCGTTCATGGTTGCTCAAGGGCCGTCTGAGACCCTGGGAACATCCAGGCCTAGGCCTAGATTTTAACTGGTGGCTGAAGCTTCCCATTGTGTAGTGCCCAACCATCCACTGGCCTTCTCAAAGCTAAGCTCCTAATTAATGTCTTGGTGATAAGACTTGGGGTGGAGTGTGCGGATGATGGGTTTGGGGGAAAGCAGATGATGGCTTCTCGGGACTACGGCCTGGTTGGCCTATACTTTAGGATAATGCCTTTTCCGGTTTGTTTTGTTGTTGTTTATTTTGGTTTCCTTCCCCTCGCCCGGTGATTGAGGGTGTGTATTTGTCTAGCCTTTATTTGTTGGCTTATCTACTTATTTTAAGAAAATGATCACTCTGAAGTTTCTAGGAGAATCTGACATATATTCAGTCCAAAACAGTTCTTTTTTTTAAAATATTTTTTTTCAACGTTTATTTATTTTTTGGGACAGAGAGAGACAGAGTATGAACGGGGGAGGGGCAGAGAGAGAAGGAGACACAGAATTGGAAACAGGCTCCAGGCTCTGAGCCATCAGCCCAGAGCCCGACGCGGGGCTCGAGCTCCCGGACCGCGAGATCGTGACCTGGCTGAAGTCGGACGCTTAACCGACTGCGCCACCCAGGCGCCCCAGTCCAAAACAGTTCTGATCCCTGCCCCTAGCAACCTTCCTGACCTTTGTCACCTAGCAACCTTCAACACAATTCCCTAATTTATTAAAGTAAATCTTTAATTTTACTTCTAAGGCTTAAACCACAGTTGTCAGATTCCACTGGTTGGGGAAGAAAGCATTCCGTGCCAGATGTTTTATCCACTTAGTTCTAGAAGGAGAGCTATGGCCGTGTCTATCAAAGGGGCACTAAGCACACACCCAACTATTCTTGCTCTCCTATCCACTAACTTGCCTGCTGGGTTTTGCCCTAAGCAACCCTCAGCCCCCCTGCCTGCATGTTCCCTGTTCTGAAAGCTTCTTGTGAAAAGCATTATTTCCTTCAGCATCTCATTAACCGATAGCATTTTCTTTAGCCTGAGTTTCTCCTTTGCAGCTGAAAAAAGTGGACTGGGAAATAGATTGCAGAGAAAGAGTAAGTGTATAAAAATTTATGTTCGCGTTACTCACGGCCTTGACTAATGATGCCTGGCTGCCTATGATGGAGCTATGAAGGAGCAAAAATGCCCACATTATCAGTGTATTTGTATGTTTTGCCCTGTAGGGCAGTAATTCTCCATGCTATCACTTCTTCCATGCACTTTGAAAATAAATCCTTTGTAACAACTCTCTTGCTCTCCTGAAATGAAATTTAGAGTACATATATTTTACCTACATCCATAATTTTTAAAGTCAATATACTGGCATAACTATAAAGGAGAAATAAAAGGAAAGTAGCTAATAATAAAATAAGCTTCACTGTAAGAGATAATGAAGCGGTGATATGTTAGCATGTTGATGTGATGCCATGAACAGGCCACTAGGAGCAAAGGCTGAAGCCCATGTGATACACTGGGGTTTGAAACCAGGATCAATATTGGCTTTGGTGCTGTGCTTTTCTGAAATGGTGACCAAACCTTGCTAAAATTTTAAACAAAGCAAAGTACAACCTTCAAACCAATTTTATGTTGTTAAATCCTATAAAATTTAGTATGTGTAAAAATCATGCAAACACCACTTTGTGTATATATAAAATGTAATCGGAATCTAGGTCAGGATAATGATAAATAGGTTTTTTGTTTAGATCCCTTAAAAAAATTTTTTTTTAAGTTTACTTATTTATTTTGAGAGAGAGAAAAGCAGAGAGAGTGAGTGAGTGCAAGTGGAGGAAGGGCAGAGAGAGAGGGAGAGAGAGAATCCCAAGCACACTCTGCACCATCAACACGGAGCCCTATGCGAGGCTTGAACTCACGAACTATAAGATCATGATCTGAGCTGAACCGAGTGGGACGCTTAACCTATTGAGCCACCCAGGTGCCCTTAGATCACTTATATCAGTTGTCAATAGGACATTTTAAAGTGTGTGAGACGTGAGATTATTCTTGATTGTCCAGGACACTTAGCAGTCTATAGTGATTGTGACAACGAAATCCCCTAGAAATTTTTCCAGAACTGAAAGGGAATAACATCACCACTTTCTGAGAAACAAAGTATAAGCTCTTTGCAAACACAGATTTCCATTTTCTTCATAACTGTACCCTCCCCAGGTCTCCACAGTGTATGATACTAAATGTGTGTTTGTGGAATCAAAGGAACTATAGTGAGATTTGGTGGGGTGTTATATAATCTACCGACAGTTTCCATGAGTGTCCCAACAGAATTTAGCTTACTGCCAGAGATTTAACATTCTAATGTTGGCTTTGATCTCTTTCAAAATATAAACATGACATCCTATCCACTTGACCAATATTTTAGATATTCTTTTGTACATTTCTACTATGAAAATACCTTAGTGAAGACCCATTCTTCTTTTTTATTTTTAATGTTTATTTTTGAGAGAAAAAGAGAGCAGGGGGAGGGCAGAGAGAGAGGGAGACAGAGGATCCCAAATGAAGCGGGTTCTGTGATGACAGCAGAGAGCCTGATGTGAGGCTGGAACTCACAAACTGCAAGATCATGACCTGAGCCAAAGGTGGACGCTTAACCAGCTGAGCCACCCAGGCGCCCCGAAGACCCATCCTTAAGTAAGCAACGGAAATGAACTAGATCCATGTAGTGACCCCTGGAGGTGCTACCTAAACTCAGTCGAACCCACTTTCTGACCTACCCATACGGTTGGTTTGGACATCAAGTATTTGTTTTTTGGTTGATCGGTTTTACATGTTTGTAAAATGTGCCAATGGAGATGTCAAGTAGACATTTGGATTCAAAATGTCAGAGCACAGGAGAAGCCTGGGCCGAAGGTAAAAAAAATCTGGTCATCGGCATACAGCGGGTGTCTAAAGCTGTAGATGTGGGAAGGGTGATGTCACACGGCGAGAGAGGAGTGGGGGAAGCAGCCTCAGCATGCGTTTCTGATACTAATAGTCCAGTAAACAAAATGCAAATATGAACAATAATAGCAGCCATGTTTAGAAAAGAAAACAAAAATCAAAATAAAACTGAGCAACCCACAATAGCAGGAACTAGTGAATCGGAAATCCTAGCAACATCTGTAAACTATCTGTGCAAGAAGAAAGACTGAGGTATGGCCAACTTGAAATAGATACAAGGACGGTATTTTTATGTGACATGTAATTAGTTTTTGGAACTCACTACCACAGAATATTTTGGGGTGACTAGCATAGAAAGTCTAAAAAAAGAATTCTTTTAAACGGTTGTAAGGGATAAGAATAGTGTGACAACACATTAGGTACGAAGCTGTGTGGTACCCACTCCCTCTCACATTTACCTGGCTTCTCTAAATTAACCTTCCGAGGTCCAGAACAGTCTTCAGACACACTAAAATGGTTCCTCCCAACTACAAGGTGACATGACTTCCCTGCCTGGGTAGATTGTTTTCACCCCAATTTCTGAGAGGCACCTGAATCAGCCAGACCATTATAGGTAGAGGATGCAGGAGGAAATGAAGTCTCTTTCCTAAAAAAGTAATGTGCTCCTAACGGCCTTGATTTATTACTTTCTTATTTTGATTTTTTAAAAAAAATTGCCTCTCTAAAATTATGTTTTAATACTATGAAGACATTGTTTGATTTCCTTGAAGCATCTTGTATAAAAATAAAAAGAACAGCCTTAGGATTTTTACTTCAATTTAGTCTGTACCTTGGAAGCATTTTCTGTAAGAGTTTCTTAAATAATCAACTATAAAATAGGGAAATGGGTGTCAGGATGAATTTAGATTTAAAACAAGACAGTAATTCATCTAAACTTTCTGACTGCCTTTAGTCAATTCAATTTTCTTCTCTGGTCTTTGATTCAGAAACTTCAATTCCCTTCCCCATGTAATGTTGCTTTCTTGTTCAAAAAAGTGATTTTTTTTTTTTAATTCTTTGAAGATACGGATATCAGGAACCTATTCTTTAAAAAAGCTCCCCCCCCCCCACCATCAGTTTGCAGTAACAGCACCACCACCAACAACAACAATGTAATTTAGGAACTCATTTGGACATAGTGACAGTAAGATCGCTGCAGTGGCAGACAGGAGGCAAAGGCTCTAATTTCTCAGTTGTGCCTTAGTCTGAGGTCCGGTTGGTGATTCCAGCGCTGTGAGTCTTGGCTTTACCCATCTCTAAAAATTGTTGCATCATTATATTGTATGCCCGAAACTAATACAACCCTGTGTGTTAATTACACTTGGATAAAAAAATCATAGTAATATACATAAATAAATAAAATAAAATAGGGGTATTGGACCAGGTGATATGTGGGAGGACTGCTTTAGTTTTAAGCTTTTGTCATTAAAAAATAATAGTAACAAATTGATGGTATACTACTCGACACTCCAAACACGCAAAAGTCAAAAGGACTTATTTATCTATAAAAAAATTACCTTTAAGGCATGGGCTTTTTTTTTTTTTAATCTATTTTGTTGCCGTTGTCTGTTTCTTCCACCCAGCTGGTTTCACATATAAGAAATTCTGTTGAAGTCCATGAGATCCCAGAGGACTTACTAAAGAGGTATAATTTTGGTTGCTAGCAATCTCCTTAGACTCACTGGGAAGAATTTTCTTTGCAATTGTCTTCACAAGGAAGTACTTGTCAACTGCACATGGCTTTTTGGAATAAATGTCAAACCTGTGGGCAGAATAAGCATGATAATGGGCTAAATACTACCCTTGAGAACTACACCAGGCTGATAGACAGAAATCCTGCTCCCACATTTTCTGTTTTCTGTCCCTTCTTTTAATATTCAGTCAAAAGAAGAGAAAATTACCTAGATTGTGCTAAAATAAAGGTCCATGAGAAAGTATGAGTGATGTTTATTGAGCAATGATGTAGTTGTTAGTGCTGTTTGTAAATTGTTCTCAGTCCTCCCTTCCGGAAACTTGTTAAGACTGTGCTTTCCAGCCTCCTGGTGAGGGTTGGGGGTTGGGAGAGGACACGAATAGTTCTGGCCAATGACTTGTGAATTAAAAGGGTATGCCACTTCCAAATTAGAATACTTAACTGTGGACATATGACCCCTTCCCTCAGCTTTTTTTTCTTCTCTTTCTCTCCTCCACAGCTAACCAGCCATGTTCTAGACATTAGTTGCTTTGTCATCCTAGGTCCTGGACAAAGGACAATGTCAGTTGGCTTCCGTGGACTCACTAGGAATATAGCATGAATGAGAAATCAACCTTTGTTATTTTTTAAAAGAAATTTAAATGTTTTTATTTATTTCTGAGAGCAAGCAGGGGAGGGGCAGAGAGAAAAGGAGACACAGAATGGGAAGCAGGCTACAGGCTCTGAGCTGTCAGCACAGAGCCCACTCTGGGGCTCGAACTTGTGAACCTCAAGGTCATGACCTGAGTCGAAGTTGGGCACTCCACCAACTCAGCCACTCAGGCACCCCAAACCTTTGTTATTTTTAAGCCACTGAAAATTTGAAGTTGTTTATTAGCACGGCATAAAACCCAGCCAGTCCTAACTGACACATTAGCCAAACCCCAGGTCTGTCTGATCACTGACAGGCAGGAACTTTATGGAGCACGTAAAATCACAAATGCTTAAACTTATGATTTAAATGCTTAAATTCCTTCTTCGTCAAAGATATTAGAAGTGTTTATGAGGAAGGACCTCTTCTTTCTTCTGATGCTGCGCATTCAAAACGTAGTCAACTAAAATTACACAAAAGCTTAGCCAGGCTGCAAAAGGGAAAGGTGAACAGATACTTAACAATAGACTCTAAATGAGACACCCTATTATGCAAGACTAAGTGAGCAGGGATCATGTTTTTTCCTCTTTATCACTTCCAACGGATCCTTCCTTCATAGAAGTTCCCAGTCATCTTTCATCAGGGTAACTTCCACCCATTTAAGCTGAGCCAAAGAAGGAAATCATAAACTAGAAAGACACTAATGATTCTTAGAACGTGTTGGTATATGGAAGTCACACATAATATTTCACTTAATTTTCATAAAAACGCAATAATGTGGAGATTAGTGTCTATTTTACAGATGAAGAAACTGAGGTTCAGAGAGTTTAAATAAATTTCCTTAAAGTTACCTAGCTGAGTTTTTTTGCCCTGTAGGAATTTATATCTAGTAGCTGAGTCCAGTGGGGGAGAAATATCCATTGAGTCAGAGCCAAGTTTCTGTGGGTGCCTTCAAACCCAGAGATCTCTTCTCTGCTGAGGTTAAGAAAGCCCCGCATGGGGCTCAGGAGGGTCAAATCTTTGGACAAAGTGATTCTGATGTATTTACTTTTCATCCTTTTTCAGCTCCTCCCTCAGCTCCTGGGGGTCACCATGCTTGTCTTCTTTTGAAATTAAATGTCCTCATCTCCTTATTGGACATGAGTTCTAAGTCCAGATGCTTCAGGAAACACAGCATGAGGCAAACACTTATGTTTTAGTACCTTACTAGAAAGTGCAATCTTAGGGAAAGAGGAATGCATGAAAGAGACTAAGGCAGAAAAGGAAGGAGAGCAAATTCAAGAGGGTGCATTACCAAGAAGCTACTACTCAGTATAAAGTACTGCAGAGTGTCACAGAACCATCCTGCAGAGAGGCTGCGTGAGTTACTGCATTTCATGATAAGAGAGGGAGAAGAAATTATTCAACAGGATAGATAGATGTCTGGATGGACAGATAAACAAGACGGACAGATAGATAAGATGGATAGATAAAAGATAGACCTTATCCAACTTTATATTGTGTTGTAGTTGATTATTTATATGCCTGTCTCTTTCATCAGACTGCAGGTTCCTAGAGGGAAGAATCATTTGTTAAAGGCTGAGATTCAGAGAGGATTGGCTTGAATCCCGGCTCAAACGTGTGTGGCTCTGTGACTTTTGACAAGTCACTAAACTTCTCTGACACTCTGTGTCTTCATCTATGAAATGGGGGTAATCCTGACTCCTCAATGCTGGTGGAGGGGATGGGTGATAACAGCATGGAAACAAAGAGCCCAGTATATAATAATATAATGTACTGTGCTGTTATCATTTCCATGTCCCCGACTTCTAGAATTTCACATGTTGTAGGCACACAGTAAATGCCTCCATGTTTAACTCACATCCTATTTGGTTCCATTTTGATTTGTAGTTTCTGTTCCATTTGATAACCACCATGGCTTTCCATCTCTTTTTCTCACCAGCTGCCTTTAACCATATGGTGATTGGACCCCAATCCATATCATTAACAACCAAAAGAGACTAATAAAATGATGGGAGTGATATATTATCGTCAAAGAAAAGCACTGTAAAAATAAAATGGAATTTAAAAATTGATGTTCAAAAATATCAGCGTACCAAATGTATTGCCAATTCTGAGCCCCAATGCCAGGAACCATCGCTGGAATACTCT
Source organism: Lynx rufus (assembly GCF_022079265.1). Taxonomy (NCBI): domain Eukaryota; kingdom Metazoa; phylum Chordata; class Mammalia; order Carnivora; family Felidae; genus Lynx; species Lynx rufus. The sequence continues at coordinate 48,370,195 of NW_025814826.1, read as the reverse complement.
GAAGTAATGCTTATCAAGTGGGCCTGAATGGACATAATTATAGAGAAAACTGCAGCCAGCCCTGCTGTTGAGCTGAAGTTTTCAGAATTAATGTTCAATCTCAAATCTGGTGATTAACAGAAGCCCGAGAGAAGAAATGTTAAGATCCTGGGGGCCAAAATATGTGAGATCTCTACATAGCTTTCTTGGAAAGTTTTAAGTGTACCTGTATTACTTTTTTTCTCGGAGATTTTTTTCTCCTTTTTATTTTTTAATCCATCAAACTCAATTGTCTGTAAAACTCCTCTGAAGCACCAAAAGCCTCCTCAGCAAATCTGTCCTGACAATTCTAGTTGATTCCAAACATAAACAAGGTACTGCTAATTAACTTTAAAGGCTTCAAACAGCTAAAGGAAAGCTCTGAAGGGAACGCAAAATCACATTTAAAGTTAAAGTTTACTTGAGACAGTTCTTCAGCCCCAAGGGAAGCAAAATAGTGTAGAAACTGGCTCAGCGATTCATCTAATAAATCATAATTGCTGTGTTTCCTTTCCCGATTGCCTGGCGTTAGCTGTTGGCAGCAAATGAGTTCTGTAGAGATGAACAGATTTAATTCATTCGCGCTTACTTCTTAGAGACCTAACTCTCAACCAAACAACTGGCTATTGTGAAAATTATTATGCAGTGGGAGAGAGACCCTTAGGTGTGGACCTGGCAGCAGCAGATAAACATCTCTGATGAACTACCTGCTTTTTTTCTACATTCGCCTTTAAAATGGAAGCTAAATGCAAATAGAACAGTACCTACAAAACGCCATATAAGATGAAAGGTGCTTTAAACATTTTTTTCCTTCAAGGGTGCCTAGGTGGCTCAGTCGGTTGAGCATCCAACTCTTGATTGTAGATCAGGTGGTGATCCAAGGATCGTGGGCTCGAGCCCCAGGTCAGACTCCATGCTGAGCGTGGAGCCTGCTTAAGAGTCTCTCTCTCTCTCTCTCTCTCTCTCTCTCTCTTTCTCTCCCTCTGCCCCTTTACCCCGAATGCACGCTCTCTCTTACTTTCTAAAATTAAAATACAAAAAAAAAATTTTCCTTTAGGCAAATTCTGCCATCAGTATTATTTTACAGATGAGAAAATTGCAGATTTTTTACTTGTTCTTGCAAATTTACTCTTTATATATTGGATATTTGTCTGCATGCATGTATCATCACCAGTAATCCTAATTACACATAGTAAGCATTCAATGTATCTATTGAATTGCATAAAATTAAATTAGATATATTGAATACCCGATATGTGTAAGATACCATGTTAAGCTTGTGAGGAGTATGGAGACAAATACTTTTCTATCTGGTCCCTCTAAGCAAACCCATGAAACTGCCTTGAAATATTTGATATGGAACAAGAAAATGATATCAGATGGGCAGATACTGAAACTAATTTAAAAAAAAGTCAGGGGCACCTGGGTGGCTCAGTCGGTTGAGTGTCCAGCTTTGGCTCAGGTCATGATCTCATGGCTCGTGAATTCGAGCCCTGCTTCGGGCTCTGTGCTGACAGCTCGGAGCCTGGAGCCTGCTTCAGATTCTGTGTCTCCCTCTCTCTCTGCCCCTCCCCCGCTCATGCTCTGTCTCTCTCTCTCTCTCTCAAAAATAAATAAACATTAAAAAAATTTTTTCAAAAATCAGAGACACTTTTTCTAGAGACAAGAATAAGGTAGAGAATCAACTTACGGCACATCATAGGTGTGTTACTTCCTACTGAACAAAAAACTTCAACATGTCTTCAGAAAGAAGTCTGGTTCAATATGTCTCCCATTTCCCCCCTCCTATGTAATTAGTATATGTAATAATGCCTCCTACGTGTCTGGAAGCTTATTTACCAAGGGTATTTGTGTCCCTCCTTTTATTCATTTGAAATACAACAGTTGTACAGGGATAGTTAAAATAAGGAGTATCCTCATCTTAGATGTAAGATAGTGGCTCAAGGTTACTAAACCTGGTGGTCGAACTGAGCTTGGAACCCCAGTATTTATATTCTAAATGCAAATCCCCAGCTGAAAGTGCTCTTCGTAATTAACATTGATCTAATGGCCAAGCTGTATACTTTTTAGAACTTATTAATTATCCATTTGGCATTCTTTTTGAAACACTGTGATATCCCTATCTTTTTCATCTTCTGTTTTCATCTCATCTTGCATATGTTTATAAGTTCAAGGGTTAACTTTTTGTTCTTTTATGCTTATATGTAATATCCCTGGGTAATGCCATCTGATCTCTCTGCTTCTAGAGCCATTTGTGTGCTCTTAACATTGAAACCTATGTCTTTAGCTGCCTTTCTGTCCTAAGTTCCCAATACATATATCCACTTATCTAGTAGACATCACTTGAGTCTCATAGATGGAAGATGTTCCAAACCAAATTCATTTTCTTTCTCCATAACTGTCTCCTCCTATTGCCGTCAGCAATTAACGACAATACTACGTACCTAATAGTTAAAATTCATGGGCACGTTCGTCAATTGCTTTCTCTAGGACATCCCCCTATGCAGTCAGCCAACAGATCATATCTATCCTTTCCTCTCCTCTATCACCAGTGTCTAACTTAAGCCCCTCATAATTTCTGACCTGTTGCTCTGCTGAGTCTTTTCTTGATCCCCTATCTCCTCTCTTCTGTTTCTAATTGGTTTTCACTGATTTATGAGTATTTTACATCAGGCTGGGCTTTTAGTGGAATGTTCCCATGAAACAGGAACATTAACTTATTCAACTTCATTTAGCAGTATTTCCAGAGCATAGTAATTGTTTTGTGTTTGCTGAATGAATATACAAATGAATTATTTAAGGAATAGAGGAAAAAGGGAATGGACTACTACACTATAAAACTATAGAAAATCCAATACACTAAACTTCATGGGAAAATAGTTTTTTTAAAAATAAGCTTTATAGTTTATACTACGAGAGATCTTTCGGAAACTGAATGACTGTGTCCCTTCTTGGCTAAGTTGGACTGTAAAATGGCATGCTTTCCAAACTACCAGAGGTTTAGCTAACTCTGCATAGTCCTCAAATATTTCTCTGTGGCAAAGATCATGACAAGAGATCACAAAAGGAACTCCCAAACCAAGTAGTTATTTCAAGCTGTGCGTGGGCTCCTTTTAATGAATTTTCCATAAACGGAAACCCACTAGGTCACTCATGGTTCTGTATACTAGGGAGCAAGCCCAGTAGTATGGAATTGGCTGTACTGCATAATGCAAAAATAAATTTGCTGGAGGAAGTATATTCTTCTTTCGTCCTTTAGGACGAAGCATATACCAGTAAAGTGCTCTAGTCAAATCACCATCTGAGAAATTTCTATCTTGGTAGCTTTGGATGAGTAAGAGCTAGTCTCTGTACAAAAAAAAAAAAAAAAAAAAAAAAGTCAGCATCAGTTCATCTGGACTTCAGAAAGGCTTCGTTGATGTTTTGTGTTCTCCTAACTCTATGCCCTTGAGTCTAAATGAAATATTAGTGTGTTAGGTCTCAATTTTAGACTATAGCATAAATGAGAACATTTGGTAAATGTTAAAAGGTTTGACAAAAAACCCCAGTATTCTATGGAACATGCTCTGGGTTTGAATTGTGCTTCCACTAGTTAGCGTGACATAGGACAGTTACTTATTCATTCTAAGACTCATTCTTGTAGCTGGTAGAAACTTAATAATAATAATAAAACATCCTAATGTAGATACAAACCAAATATCCTAAAGATTGTTTTTTGTTCTACTGCCTATCACAGAGTAGAGATTTCATGCATACATGTTAGAATGGAATAGACAAACCAGAATTCCATCTTCATTTTGTCCGTTTTTTGTTGCCTGCACATACCATTACTATACTACTCACTTCCTAAATATTGGGAATTCTAATTAGAAATTTTGCATATTTGGGACTAAGACTTAGATGATTAATAGATAAATCAATTAAAACCTTTAATAATTAAAATTGTGCACATATATCATAAACTAAAACATTTAAATAAACATTTATCCACCTGTGTTTTGAGATTTGGCCAAGGCTTTTCCTGGAATCTGTTTGCTAACTGAAATCCTATGTTGTCTTTCTTACAGAACCCTGATCTATGATGTATTGCCCATCCATTTCAACTCTGGTACTTAAAGACCAGTTTATGAAACAAACTGATTACTCTAGATATTCCCCCCATTTTGTTATTATAATTGTCTCAGCTACTCCAAAGTCTATAGTAGATTTTTGTTTTTGCTTCTTTGTGGTTCCTCTTTATCAAGTTATTCCCAAATCTTTTTCATAGAAAAGTAATTTTTTCACACCCATGTTTGTTGATTTACATAACGTTTCGTTGAATTACTTAAGGATAATTACAACTAGAGCATATACAGATATATATGTACAACTGGCATAAACAGATTCAGCAACAAACGTACAACTGACTTTGGTGAAGTACCAACTCCATGGTAAAAGCAGATGAAAGATGGTGTGTTAGAGAAGTACCTGAGAATTCAGGGTACTGGGGCATCAGTTGGTTCTACAGAGGGAGTAGAAGGCATGCGTGAGTGTAAGAAGTGCAGAGTGGAAAAGAGGATTCTCCTGTAAAAAAGTGGTTTCACAAATAAACTGGTGCAAGAAGTAGGAAGGGAGTTAAAGCAAGACACTTGCTGCTAAGTCCATTAGCTAATTAAGTGCTATCAAAGCACAGAATCTTACAATGGTAGAGCTCAAAAAGGCTTTGGAGAGCAACTAATTCAAACCACTCTCCACCATCCTCCACTAACATTTGATAAATAAGGAAAGATGTTTGGGTTGAGATAGAAAATTCTTTTAACCACTGTCCACCAGTGGCTTCAGATCAGGGCGGGGTAGGGGAGGAAGCACGAGATTGGAGGCCTCTCAGATTCCCTTCAAGCACAGGTGCTCTACACCAAAGGATGGATGGATAGAGAATGGGAGGAGGAAGAAAGAAAAAATAGAGAAAAATCCCATTTACCTTTTCTTTAAAAGTCAAACATAAAACACCAAAACCAGAAAACAGAAAACCCTTCTACAGAAAGCACTTTGTGCTTCTGCAGACACACCTATGCACCTTTCCTAACTTTTGCAGATGTTCATCAATGGTTATGCATTTTACACAGAAATTTATTTTTAAACTCCTATATTTAAGTGCCACCAACTGACAAAGGAGATGGAACCAATGTTAAGATGATGTGTTCTCCTCTGGCATGTTTTTCATTGCTTTTCCAGGAAGTGCTGAAGAAACTAAGAGACAGGACTGAGATGAAGAGCCCTATTGATCTTGCCCATCCTCTGTCCAGTAACTAGTTCCAGAAATTCTGTGCGGGAATTGGGGCTAACCAGAGATTGAGACTTAACCATCCAGTTTTGGCCACACAGTTCTGTCTTTTTACCAAAGTGGAAAAGCTTCAAATAAAACACAGAGGCCCAATAGAAAGTTGCTAAAAACAAGTTATTTTGTAGTTCCTCAAGGCTTTCTGATTTTTAAAAATATATATGATAATCCCATGTGGTAGCCTTGGAGAAATGACCTTCACTAATATAATTGCCTTCTAATCCTTAAGTCAACCTTATTTATTCATTTCTCTGTGGATTCCTTTTACCTCAACTTCCCTGTATTTTGAAGAAATGGCAACCAATTTCCAAAGCATGGTTTCAGGAAACCAACAGTGTCACATCCACTTGCCTAGAAAAATATAAATTGCATCAGTGTTCTTGGTCAGATCTTCTATTTGTGTGGCTCCTTCTAGTGAGGAACACAGGCAGCATGTGGGGGGTTTCCCATCCCATACTCGTCACATCTTGGTCAGGGAGAAAAGAGTCAGCTCGTGAGTAAATGGGCGCAAGTCAACCATGTTGAAGTGAGAAAGGGGGAATGCTGGGGAGTCAGGCTGGAGGATGGTCTTTCAGGAAATCAAACGTGAACAGCAAGAGAGAAAAGCATTTCTTCTTGCTTCCGTGTGTCTGCAAATCGAATCAGGAAAACTTCATTCCCTAGCATTGAAGATTTTAGAAATATTTAAGCCAAATCTACACACGGTAGCATAATACATTCAAATGACCAGGTAGCCACAAAGCTTTTTCTTCTTGCCTTGTTTCCTTCAAAACGTTGAGCGCTATTTGTAATTATTTATGTCTTCGCTTCTTGCCATCTGCCCCCTCACTAGACTGTAAACTCCTTAAAGGCAAGGACCATCTTTGTTTTGTGCACCATTATATGCTGAGTATGCTGAGTTATGCCTGGTACACAGCCGGTGCTCAACAAATGTGTGTTGAATGAAGAAATGGATTCCGTATTTCTGAAAGTCTCAGGGCAAACCAGAATTTCCACCCACTACTGGCTCATTTTTTCTGTCTCCTAATGTCAGTGTATTTCGTTTGTGCCAATAGAAAGCCCCAGGGAAATTCAAGAAGTATTTTCCCCAGAAACCCTCAGGTCATGAGGGTATCTTGAGAAGGCCCCTGGAGCAGCCCTGATTTTGCCCTGTATTCTACTTTTTGTTGGTTAGGATGTCCTTTAGGTCACAGAACTCTGAAAATTACTCTTGGTTCAAAGGTCCATGGCCCAAGGTGAGATATTTTGTTCTTTTCTTCTGGTTTATTAGCTCACGTTGGGTTCAGTCAGCCCTGACGCCTGTCATGTTCCAGTAAGAAGTGAATGATGTTAATTAGATTAAAATGCCCAAATGCTTATGAAAAGGGCCATTCTTCACCTTTGTCACTCCTACTTCAAAAGGGAGTGCTGTTTCCCTAGCTTGGCATGCTTTTCCCAGGTCAAGGGGCTCGCTTCTGTGAGATTTTCTGTGTTCTGCAAAGAAGAGGAGTTTGGAAAAAATTATTGTGTTTGGTCTGCCACCTCCCCAAAGCCTGAAAATAGTCAGTGTCGATCCCTGTACCGTAAACAAACAATAAAAACCAAATAAACCACCCCCTACACACAGACAACACTGTTTCTTCTGAGCGTGTACTTTCTGTAGTTAGTGCGAAGAACTACTCCAATGTTCCCTTGAAGACATTTTCAGATCTAGAATACAAGACAGAACACCCGTGGGCACTCTCCCCCACAAAATTGTCTCTCTCCTGCTGCACTAGACCTCTTCCTGACATTATGTATGGAAACTTCCAGAACCCTGGCTGGAAAACCCTGAGGTTTTTCCCAGTCAACATGAAGAGAAGTGGTCATTTAATTTTCGAGACATTATTTACCTAGGAGAGTCCAGAGTAGGCCATATGATGTTCTGGAGGAAATATGAATCTTAAAATTCTAGGAATCTTTCCAGCGAATTGCAGGCTCCATGAGGACAAGAGTTAGGTCTTACTTATCAGCACATTCCTGGTATATTCCTGATAGGCATTCAGAGCCTAGCTGCTGCATGAATGAATGAATGAATGATCAGGATGACTGTTGATGTAATCATGCAGTCTTCACACATCACCAACTCTTTATTTCACTATACATTCAGAATCAAGTCTCGGAATGGGAAAACTGAAAGAGAGATAGCATCTAGTCCTAAATACAGCTACTGTGACCTCCCATTTAAATGTCATTAATCACCCACCTTCCCTTCCATGTTTCCAGTCTCTTTGCCTTGCTTGTTTTTTGTGTTGTTTTTTTTTAACAACACTTACCTTCTAGCACATAATTTATCCGTAATTTGTTATTTATTCTCTTGCCCACCCCCCAAGAGCAGGGATTCCTGAATGTTTTACTTACTGCTGCATTCTGATTGCCCAGCACAGAGCTTGGCACATATTAATGGCTCTGTAACTATTTATGAAGTGGATAAATGAAAGATCATTACTGAGGATGGACTCCACGCATCGGAGTCACTGCAGGAATATTTTTAAACCCCCTGATCTCACCTTCACACCCGTGGAATCTGAATGGGCAGTAGAAGTATGAGTGCCAAGAGTCTGCATTTTATTGGGGAGTCTAGGAGATTCTGGCATAGCTGTTTTGAGAACCACTAATCCATCCAACTCACTAATCGAGACATAATCCTGAAGCCCAGGGAGATAAAGCCTCCTGTCACCCATGAGCCTGGGTTTGCTTACTATGTGTGTTGCCAGCCCCGTCTTGGCCTTTGAGAGTAAGCTACTGGAGGCAAAAGTCATGGCTTCTGAACTTACTTTGTGTGGTGCAGCCCTGCAGGCAGGAAGATAATGAGGCTTCATGTAGTAAAGGACTTTTGGAGTCTGACGGCGCCTTTGCCCCGAAGAGCCACCCTGTCTCCGTGCTAATGTGCCGCCGTTTCCCTCTCTCCTAGTTCCTGGACATCTCCATTAAATGGACCACCCAGGAAACCTTTCCTCCAAAGTACCTTCACTATGACCCAGAAACCTCGCGTCAGCTGATGTGTGACAAATGTCCTCCCGGCACCTTCCTAAAACAGCACTGTACGGCCAGGCAGAAGACCGTGTGTGCGCCTTGTCCCAACCACTACTACACAGACAAGTGGCACACCAGTGACGAGTGTCTGTACTGCACAACGGTGTGCAAGGAGCTGCAGTACGTCAAGCAGGAGTGCAGTCGCACCCACAACCGCGTGTGCGAGTGCGAGGAAGGGCGCTACCTCGAGGTTGAGTTCTGCCTGAAGCACAGAAGCTGCCCCCCCGGGTTTGGAGTGCTCCACGCTGGTACGCATTGGCTTTCAGCGCGCGGCAAAATTAACGAGATCGCACAAAGTCAGGTAGTAGCGAAGGTTTAAGGGAACACTTCGGCCCCGATGATATTATAGGATAGCAAATTGCAAAGGTAACGGAACCTGCTGGGTACGTGCTATGTGTCTGGATTGCTGCCAGAGGACCATTTCTCGGAGGAACACTTTGCCACGCTGGGGCAATGTGGTGACAAATCTCAAGTGTGGCAAACTGCCCTCTAATGAGATGCGTGATGGATTGCTCTTTTTTAAAGGGGACACACTGTGAGTTGCACTGTTTATAGCTGATATATGATACCCCTATGTTTCCCTTCAGCATGGACAGCTTCAGACTGCTGTGCTTTTTGACAAACATCAGAAATGATAATTGATACCAAGAGAGTAATTAGACTGATATTAATGAGGCTCTGGAGTGCTAACAATGAGCAGTTACAATTAATTATGTAAAAAATGAGAATGGTTAGGGGAAATGCATTTCATCATTAAAAATGAAGCTAGTTCTTCCCTTGGTGTGGGAGTCGAGTGTCTGTGAGGGTAAAGACCAGCAGCAACTCTAAAATGAGCTTATTCTTTATCTGAGACAAAACAGATTGTCAAGCCAAGAGTAAGTGCTTGTCTACAAACAAAGTACTTTCTCGTTTTGCATTTTGAACAGCGTAGGTTAAGACCAGCGTGCATTGAATCTTTTAAAGCTGCAACCTACATTTTTCCCTGTCACATTCATGAAGCTTCCGATGTAGTGTGTATTCTCGAGTGACTTGGGAAAATTAAGAATATTCCCTTACTTTAGCAGTATCCCTGGTCTCTACCCACTAGGTGCCAATAGCACTCTTCCCCCAGTTGTGATGACCAAAAATGTCTCCAGACATTGCCAGTTGTCTCCTGGATGCCAAAACTGCCCGAGGTTGAGGACCACTGGTTTAGAGGATGCTAATTATTTGTAATTATTTTAACGTTCAGAAGTTGTGATACACACAGCCTAAATTACTGGATGGCAGATACTTTCGGTTTAAAGGCATACATAGGAAACATGCATAAATTGAAATCTATTTCGTTTCCTAAGTTGTGAATCGTAGACAAACAATTGTAGGAGGTGCACACTGAATGAGTGTCCCTTAAAATGTCTCCAGCGTGACTATTTGAGGGAGAAATTGGTGACACTTCCTAGCTTTTATCAGATGATTCTTTCGGATTCAAAAGCTAAACCAAATTGTAGGGGGTAAAACTCACCCAACAAAAACAAATCCATTTAATTCAATTCAGTAAGTTGCATGCATATGCAGGAAAATTAATTAAGCAGGGACCATGCAGCTTGGAAACTAGAAAAGTTTGGGAAATAATGGCAATATAAGGAAATTTTCTCACGTAAGCGTGAAAATGTGTTTGTGGAATGAAGTCAGCACTCAGTCAGAAGAGTTAGGCACAGATACACATTTTATTTTGTGGCACCACCATGGGGTTTATTTACCTGTCCCTCCCTGAAAACCCACGGAGCAGTTCCTCAGGGAATATAAGAGGTTTCCAGCCCGAAGGAAGGACTATGTGGTGTTATTCCAAAGAGTATTAGCCATTCCGTGCTGTTGTTGCTTTGAAGTCAGATCATCTCCTCTCCACGTTTTACTGACTTTATTCTGTCTGTGAGTCCTGTAATTCCTGTGCCGTTCCTTATGGCTGGAATGGTGAAATCCTTAACTGGAAAGCAGAGCTCCTCTCCCCATTGTGGTATCTCATATTTTGCCTGTCAGATTATACCTTTTATATTTCCACTGATATTAATAAGGCAAAATCATTTACTTAGATAGATAAATCTTTATTTTTCCATGAAGCTCTAACAATGGTAGAAGAAGGAAGTCCTGCTCAGGAAGGCCATTACATAAGGCCTCCAAATGTATTAAGAAACATTTACTTCCATTGGTCTTGGATTCTGTTTGTTAAAGAACTTTACAGGCGACATCACCTGAAAGAATGTCTTATATCTTTGACTTTCTCATCGGGATGCATGGCAAGACCCAAGCCCTCAACACGTACCTGAAGAATGACAAGATTCTTCTTCGTGCAGTTTGCTTTCCAGAACATGTGGCAGTTGGCAGAGGGAGACTTGGATCCAGATGGCCAAGTCCACTGAGTCCCAGTGTGTTAGCAATGAAAGAATACTATGGAATTCTCGCCCAAACACCTCTGCTTATGATTTTGTAGGAACTGGTGTGGAGCTGGATCCCACTTAAGGGGAGAGGTGTAGTAAGAAAGTACTTAAAAAATTAGACCTCTGTGTAAGTTTTTTTCCTAACACGATGTCACTGCAAAGATGGAAATGGCATGTGAAAGTTTTGGGCTTGTAGTTTGACCCTTCCTCTTTTTTTCCTGCCAGCCCTTTGTCATTTTTACTGGTCAATGCATCATCATCAATCCCGTCAGAAGAGGCAGGAGCTAAAACTAGAGCCAAATCATTTTGCTCTTTTCCTTCCTTCCTTCCTTCCTTCCTTCCTTCCTTCCTTCCTTCCTTCCTTCCTTCCTCTTTCTTTCTCTTTCTTTCTTTTCTTTCTTTCTTTCTTTCTTTCTTTCTTTCTTTCTTTCTTTCTTTCTTTCTTTCTCTTCCTTTCCCTTCCTTCCTTCCTTCCTTCCTCCCTTCCTTCCTTCCTTCCTTCCTCCTTCCTTCTCTTTCTTTCTCTCTCTCTCTCTCTCTCTCCCCTTCCCTCCCTTCCTTTCTCTTTCTCTCTTCTGGTTTTGATACAATGAAGTGGGAGGTTTGCATCTTTAATAAATGAAGTTTATTAACTTTCTGTAGCTTTCATGGTGTCTCTTTTGTATTTGTTATCTCCCCTGAGCCAGAATTGGCCTGGAAAAGCTACATTTGAATATTGAAGTCTGAATCTGTTCAACTAGCTTACACTAGATGGAGGTATTTTCATATGCAAATACCCTATAATGTATAATCTAGCCACGCATAATAGAGCCAAGGCTTTGAAGGTATTTATCTTTAGTTGTTGACTGGTTGAAATTTTTCTAATCAGTGAGTTCTCCAAACTTATCAAGTATCTTTCCGCCATGAAATAAAATGCCCTTGCAGTCACCCTTCCCAGAAATTTTAACGACTGTGCTCTTTTAAAACTCAATAGTTTAAGCAAACGGTATATCATCTCCCATTTACCGTGTAGCTTAACTGCAGTCTTAAGCTTTGGAGTCACTGACCAACTTTATTGCCACCTTCAAAAGTTTATTATAATGTTGTAAATTTTTACTTCTCAAGGTTAGCATACTTATGCGTTGCTTCACAATTAGGATTCAGGAAAGACAACTTCAGTGGGCACCGCTTGGAATTTAACAACATGGCATTCGGTAGGTACTGATCTCAAAGAATGACATTACCGCAGGTACACAGCAGTTATCTTCATGATTTTCCAGCAGAAATGTGTGAAGAATTATGGTTGACAACAAGACTTTACCAATGCTTCGCACAGGCAGGCAGGACAGATGAACACCCCTATTCTTTCCTTTCCTCTTGTTTCCTGTTTTGTAGGTAACAGCAAAACACATTTGTGTTTGGATGACAGGGATGGGAGAGGCTGTAGCCTGAGGGGCTACTAACTGCAGAAGTTTTGTTCTCTCTGTCTAATGAAGGGAAAAATCAAAATGCCTCAAGTCTGTGCAACATAATAGTAGCAGTAAAAACCAAGTGAAAAGTCTTTCCAAGACTGTCTTTATTTAGAGAATGTCTGCTGCAAAAGTGTTTGGGAAGAGGGTGCTAAATTGCTTGGTATTTTCTGTAGGAACCCCGGAGCGAAATACAGTTTGCAAGAGATGTCCAGATGGGTTCTTCTCGAATGAGACGTCATCTAAAGCACCCTGTAGAAAACACACAAACTGCAGTGCATTTGGTCTCCTTCTAACTCAAAAAGGAAATGCAACTCACGACAACGTGTGTTCTGGAAACAGTGAATCGCCTCAAAAATGTGGAATAGGTAATTATATTTCAAAATGTCAGCCTTGTTGTACCGCTTCTGAATTGAATTCAAGACCCTCTGGCTCCCTTCTTAGCGAAACTCCTGTTTTCCCATTCTTGAATGTTAACCAGAGAAGATTGTTCTCTGTTCTCTATGCGTGGCTGCTAACACCCTAAGTCAAAATCTCTCCAGAGGTTTCCCCATGTCATGATCGCACTCCCAAACTTGACTTTCTGCCTTTCACACTTGAATCAAACCTTACCCATGGGGAAAGGGGTGGTGTAAAGATTATGTCCAAGGCCAAACTAGCAGTCCAAATTGTAGAGGTTTTTGGTAAGTTCTGCATTTTCATCACTTTAAAAAAAATTTTTTTTTAGCGTTTATTTTTCAGAGACAGAGAGAGTGAGCAGGGGAGGGGCAGAGAGAGGGAGACACAGAATCCCAAGCAGGCTCCAGGCTCCGAGCTGTCAGCACAAAGCCCGATGAGGGGCTTGAACTCAGGAACCGTGAGACCATGACCTGAGCTGATGTCGGATGCTTAACCGACTGAGCCACCCAAGCGCCCCATGCATTTTTATCACTTTTAAGAATAAAAAGTGACAGCTAAGAGGCACCATGACATAAATCGGTAACAAATCAGAAAATGCAAAATCGGTTTTGTCATGTATGGTGTTATGGCCTACTGCCATATGGCACAGAGAGGTTCTAAGTTCCTCTGGTTGTCCTAAACTCTGTATTCATGAAAGGCCACTAACTCCAAGCTCATGTGAATGCATCCCATGTTGGTGAGGACGCTCATCAGGATGGTGTCCTCACCTTGTCATTCTTACCACTAGACTAATGTCAGACCTTCCATGGAGGGTGCGGCACACTGACGATGACCTGCCTTTCGGCATTTAACCAGCTCGACTCTCCCCCAGCATCTTTTTTTTTTTTTTTTTCCAACGTTTATTTATTTTTGGGACAGAGAGAGACAGAGCATGAACGGGGGAGGGGCAGAGAGAGAGGGAGACACAGAATCGGAAACAGGCTCCAGGCTCTGAGCCATCAGCCCAGAGCCCGACGCGGGGCTCGAACCCACGGACCGCGAGATCGTGACCTGGCTGAAGTTGGACGCTTAACCGACTGCGCCACCCAGGCGCCCCTCCCCCAGCATCTTTTTATCTGACACAGAAGAATACGGAACATGGGAATGGGGCTGAGACATTTAAGATTCCAACCCCGTTCCAGCATTTTTTCCCCATGGAGTCAGAACCTTAGACAGATCATTCGGCCGTTCTGCTTTCTTAAACAGTGGAACGAGGGAAGGGGGGACAAGAGGAGTGACTTCTAACTTTTACATTCTCTTTTCTTTATTTCATTCATTTCTAATTTTATTGTTTTAAATCTTTTTTTTTTTTTTTTTGAGAGAGAGAGTGTGCACACGTGTGCACACATGAGCAGGGGAGGGGCGGGGGGGGGAGAGAGAGAATCTCAAGCAGACTCCATGCTCCGTGCAGAGCCTGATGTGGGGCTTAATTCCATGACCATGAAATCAACATCCAAGCTGAAATCAAAAGTCGGACACTTAACTGACTGAGCCACCCAGGCACCCCTAATTTTTAGTTTTATCATTCATTGAGCACTTAGTATGTGCCGGGTACCTTTGCTACATGAGCTTTAAACTTTACGAAAACATGGTGAAGTTTGCTCAGGTTCAATATTGGTGGTGAAGAGACAAAGTCAGAATTCAGACCCACGTCTGACGAATCCAAAGACAAACGCTTAATCCCTGGGATAAACAGATTCTACCCCCCTCAGGCCATTGTACCTCTTTTCTTTTTTTTTTTTTTTTAATTTTTTTTTTTTTAACGTTTATTTATTTTTGGGACAGAGAGAGACAGAGCATGAACGGGGGAGGGGCAGAGAGAGAGGGAGACACAGAATCGGAAACAGGCTCCAGGCTCTGAGCCATCAGCCCAGAGCCTGACGCGGGGCTCGAACTCACGCACCGCAAGATCGTGACCTGGCTGAAGTCAGACGCTTAACCGACTGCGCCACCCAGGCGCCCCTGTACCTCTTTTCTTTAAAAAAAATTTTTTTTTTAAATTTTTTAACATTTATTCATTTTTGATAGAGACAGTGAACGGGAGAGGGGCAGAGAAAGAGGGAGACACAGAATCCAAAGCAGGCTCCAGGCTCTGGGCCATCAGCAGAGAGCCCGATGCGGGGCTCAAACTCACAAACTGTGAGATCATGACCCGAGCAGAAGTCGGATGCTTAACCGACTGAGCCACCCAGGTGCCCCCATTGTACCTCTTTTCTAAACGACATATTTTTTTTGTTTTCTTATTTTCCCACGGAATATATGCTTATACATCTATATCCCTCCTTATTCTTAAAGGTAAACTATGTGTTTATGTGTGTGTAGAAAACAAAATACTACTCCAGATTGCTTTTCCAGGTCCCGTAAAGACAGTAATTATATTTGTTTTGACATTGATCTTGAAGTAACCTGTGGATGCCAACTAAACCTTTAATAGGATATTTAAGATCTACGTTAAAATATGTTAATGTGGGGCACCTGGGTGGCTCAGTCAGTTAAGCGTCTGACTTCAGCTCAGGTCACGGTCTCACGGTTCCTGAGTTCTAGCCCTTGTCGGGCTCTGTGCTGACAGCTCAGAGCCTGGAGCCTGCTTCAGATTCTGTGTCTCCCTCTCTCTCTGCCCCTTCCCTGCTTGTGTTCTGTCTCTCTCTTTCTCTCCAGAATAAATAAAAAACACTAAAATTTTTTTTTAAATGTTAATGTGTACATTAGAATGTTTGCTACAATTCATTCATAGCAATATTTTTATTAGACATTTGTTTAAACTATCCCCCACAAATGCCCTAAGGACATAAGCCCATTTGGGTTGACATTCAGCTACCAAGACCAGCCAACAGAGGGTTGATTTTATTCAAATTTCACATTTTAACATACTGTATTTTGAAAAACCTTATGGTGCTGGCTTATTTATTTATTGTCCACTAGACTTCCAAGAATCCAGTTGTTAAGTAAATCTTGGTTTTCCCACCTTTAGATGTCACCCTGTGCGAGGAGGCATTCTTCAGGTTTGCTGTTCCTACAAAATTCACCCCTAACTGGCTTAGCATCCTGGTAGACAATTTGCCTGGCACCAGGGTAAATGCGGAGAGTGTGGAAAAGATAAAGCGGCAATACAGTTCACAAGAACAAACTTTCCAGCTACTGAAGTTATGGAAACATCAAAACAAAGATCAAGATATGGTCAAGAAGATCTTCCAAGGTAGGGTAGCCTGAAATAAGCAGATTGATCAGAAATCAAAGACACTCATTTATCATAAACAAGAAGACGACAATGTACATGTTTAGTCGTGTGGATGGTGTTTGCCTTTCGGAATTATTCTTGGATTAAAGATGTTTTCACTAAGTGATCATGTAGAAGCTATCCCTAAAACAGTCCTGCATTCTCACCTCCTCAACACCCCAACTTTTTTTGTTTTTAAGCTTCTTTACTTTGAGAGAGCCAGAGCGAGTGTGAACAGGGAAGGGGTAGAAAGAGAGGAAGAGAGAGAGAATCCCAAGAGGATGTTTTCTCACTGGCAGCGCAGAGCCCCACGTGGGGCTCAAACTCACAAACTGCGAGATGGTGACCTGAACCCGAATCAAGACTCGGACGCTTATCCGACTGATCCACCCAGGCACCCCTCTTTTTTCATACCCCAACTTCTTTTTTAAGTGTATGAACACTCTAAAGTGAGAGACAGTTCATGTCAAATACTGGACCTCAGGAATCGCACCTCCACATCCCTTAGCAGTCTTATTAGCATCCCCTCTGTCCTACCTGGATGTCCTTTAGACACGTTGGATTTTCTCTTTCATTTCCACCAAGAAGCTATGCTGTATTTATTTGTTAATTCTCTCCAGAGAGCCTCCAAGTGTCTTACAGATGTCCTCTCATTAATCCTCACAACATAGCCTATTTTAAAATTACCATTTTAATAGCATATGTTGTGAGGATTAATGAGATGAGGTCTGTAAAATGTTCGGGCTTCTTAGAGAAAAGGGCTGGTGAAAACCAAGTGCTCTCATGTTTTAAAGTTTTATAAAGAATCTTCTTTAGAAACTGCGTGTGGGCACCTGGGTGGCTCCGTCAGTTAAGCGTCCAACTTCGGCTTGGGTCATGATCTCACAGTTCATGTGTTTGAGCCCCGCGTCAGGCTCTGCGCTGATGGTGCAAAGCCTGCTTGGGATTCTCTTTCTCCCTCTCTCCGCCCCTTCCACACACACACTCTCTCTTTCAAAATAAACGAATAAAAAAAAAAAAGAAAGAAAGAAAATAAGAGAAATTGCATGGGGTGTTTGTGTGTGTGTGTGTGTGTGTGTGTGTGTGTGTGTGTGTGTGTTTGTGTGGACAGAATCCAAAGGGGAAAAGGAAGCTGCATGCAGTGTGGACTATAAGCTTTAGGATACACAGTGGAAAGAGTTCTGACTTCAGTTAGCATTGGGAAGGCATGCCTGAAAGAAGGAAGAAGGTTTTCATGATGCAGTCGATGTCAGTGAGAAACCCATCTGCTCTTTACCTGTCACTAGTTAGATGACCGTGGAGTCCTACACTTCCTGAAAAGCTTCCACCATCTGAAACTGAGGCAGCAGATTTTAGGACACTGAGATCTTTGACAGCTGAATGCTTTCACTTGAGCAAAGAGTAAAGTTTTCTTCTGTTTTTGGCAAACAAAATGTATTCTTTGAAAGTATAATTAGCCCCGAAGCAGGAAAAAGGGGGGGGGGGGCGGTGAGCGGGTGGGATACAGAATCAGAGACTGTTAGAATTGGAAGGGGCCACATTCTCTGTTTCATAAATAAGGACATTTCATCCCCAAAAGATGAACTGACTTGCCTTAGGGCTTACAGACAGTAAATGACTCATGTCATTAATGGAAATGTTAGATACTCCCTCTTACGTTTATGTCCTAGCTCGTTACCAAATTATTCTCTAGGCCATATGGATCCTACCATTCTTTGTCCTCATATTAGTGGGTTTTCAGATCTTCTGTGTAGTAATCCTCAGGTGCTATTTATTTTAAAGACCATTCGTCACACCTAACTCTTCAAATGGGGTATATATCAAATATCAACTAGTGAAAGTTTATACAAAATTGCTAACTTGAATACTTATATTTCTACTTTTCTGAAATGTTACGGTTTTAATTTTTCTTAGAAAACAGAGAGTGATGCATTTATAGTATTTTACTGTTCATTTCCAAAATTAGGGCTTTTCACAAAGCTTTGTCGGATGCCTGGAATACATAAAGCATATTATCATTTATAACAAGAAATAATATTTAACTCATTTCTCACCAATAACTAGCATTACTTAACCTTCCTTTGCCACCATAAAAAGGAAGGAGAAGGTTATCCTTAAAGTAAATTTATGAAATTCTGGGAGAACATTCTTTTGCCTCACAGTAGTTTTGTGGTGGTGGCCTTGGAGTATGCATTATGTGAATGTCTCTTTGGGCTTTGGCTTTCTACAGATATTGACCTATGTGAAAACAGCGTCCAGCGGCACCTCGGACACACAAACCTCACCTTCGAGCAGCTTCGCAGCTTGATGGAAAGCTTGCCGGGGAAGAAAGTCACCACAGAAGACATTGAGAAGACAGTGAAGACATGCAAATCAAGTGAGCAGATTCTAAAGCTGCTCAGCCTGTGGAGAATAAAAAATGGCGACCAAGACACCCTGAAGGCCCTGATGCACGCCCTGAAGCACTTGAAAACGTACCACTTCCCCAAAACGGTCACTCAGAGCCTGAAGAAGACCATCAGGTTCCTTCACAGCTTCACCATGTACAGATTATATCAGAAGCTATTTTTAGAAATGATAGGGAACCAGGTCCAATCAGTAAAAATAAGCTGCTTATAACCGGAAATGGTCACTGGGCTATTTCCTCACAATAGACCAGATCCAAGGAATGAGTAAACTGTTTCTCAGGCACTTGACGGGGGTGCAATGATTTCTTTCTCATCACCAAGGACTAGATTTGGCCACAGGGCACAAAAAGAAACAATGGTGTGGAGAAAGAACTAACATCTCCCCCAAAAGTTCAGTAAACCCCAAATGGTTTATCCAACTGATAGATCTGGTCCACTATCTACTGACTATATTTTCCCTTATTACTGCTCGCAGTAATTCAACTGGAAATAAGAAACTAGATTCCATTGTGCCTTACTAAATATGGGAATGTCTAACTTAAATAGCTTTGAGATTTCAGCTGTGCTAGAGGCTTTTATTAGAAAGCCATATTTTTTTTCTGTAAAAGTTACTAATATATCTGTAACACTATTACAGTATTTCTATTTATATTCATTCAGATATAAGGTTTGTACATACTATCATCCTAAGGGGAAACTGTGTAAGACAATTTTAGAAAGGAAAATATATATTCTTTTATAATTATGACAAATGAGAGATAAAATATATTTTTTAATGGAAAATTTATAGCATTTCTTAATAAGTACTGCCATCCTTCCTGTGTGGAGTATTTTTGTAATGTACTTTTACTTATATAAGTTGTAATATCATTTTTTAGAAAATGCATTACTTAGTCAATTGTTTAATGTTGGAAAGTATATGAAATATAAATTATCTGAATATTAGATGCTCTGAGAAATTGAATGTACCTTATTTAAAAGATTTTATGTTTTTACTATATAAACAATATCATTAAAGTTTTCAAGTTATTTTTCATTGCTTTTCCTTTTGCTTTTATTTGAATTGGACGTTAAAGGGTCTGAGCCTTCGTAATTTTTCCTGTTCTTTTCTCATTGGACCACCTGAGAATTGTTAAAATGCAGATTCCTGGACCAATTTATTGAGAAACTGGGGTGGAAGGCAGAGACTTGCACTTTCAGTAAGTTCCAAGGTAACACTACATTGAAATTGCAGAATTTCTGAAGTCAAGCTTAGTATACAGGTGGTACAAACCACTTACAACTGTCATGGCTAGCATCGAGAGACCCTAAACTAATTTTTTTTTTGGTTGCAAGTGATGGAAATGGGCACTGCTTAGTTTGAGGAAGTAATTGGAAGGGTGGGGTATTGGATTCAATGATGGTAACCCCCCCAAAATACATTCACATCAGAACCCCCAGAACCTGTGAATGTGACTTTATTTAGAAAAAGGGTCTTTGTTGAGGTAATTAAGTTAAGGATCTTGAGATGAGGAAATAATCCCGGTGGGCCCTAAATCCAATGGCAAGTATCTCTATAAGACACACATAAAGGGGGAAAGACACGGAAGAAGATGATGTGCAGACAGAGGCAGAGATGGGAGTAATGGAGCCATAAACCTTGCCTAGGGAAGGCAAGGAAGAAATTCTCCCCTACAGCCTCCATAGGGAGTATAATACTGCTGACAACTTGATTTTGGACTTCTGGCCTCCAGAACTATGAGAGAAGTATTATTAATGTCTATTAAGGAACGAATTCATGTTTTTTAGCCACTCAGTGTGTACTAATTTGCCACAACAGCTACAGAAAACTAATATAGGCTGTATCCAAACCACAGAGAAATAACAGAATTAAAATAACTCTGGCAACTTTAGGGGCAGAAGTTCCTACACTTTCTACTAGTCTTTCATTTCTGTATCTTTCAGCTCAAAATTTCAAACTCTTTGGAATAGACACTCTGGTTGTCCTAGATTGGCACTGGTGTAGAGACATGGCCAGTGAGGGTCTGTCTTCTCAGTTGCAATTCCCAAGAAGGGAACATCGCTGTGAACAGGGTCTATTCCATTCCATCATTTTGCAGGCTGCAAACGTATGACTATGACTTAGAGCATGACATTGGCGCTGATCGGCCCTACCTTTGTGAGATCACATCCGTTATGGCCACTTTGACAGAAGGGCAGATCCATGTGAATGCCACACAAACTCATAAATCTGGGGAAATGAAAAGCAGAGGCAAAGTCAAGAGACTCAAAACCTGGAGAATCAGAACCCCATCACTGCAATACTTGAAGTGGAAAAAAATCGTGGGAATTAAGTGCTGAAGGTTTAAGCAGCAGAACATGAGTTAGCAAGGAGCTTGCATTTCCCCTTCAGAAGCTCCAGTTCTTCCATCAGAGTTCCTATTTACAGAAAATGAAATGGCCCACTGGCACCAGCTAGGTTTAGGAAACATTGGAAAGTTAATGGCATCAAGTATAAATCACTGAAATGCTAATTTGATGGGCTTCCCTGGTTGCTACTTTGGGTTCACTCTACCTCAGCCTTATCCTCAAAGGGAGATATGGTGTATGACTTCACGTCTGTTTCTCTTTATTTCTTAACTTTCAATTTTAAAACAACTTTAGAGTTACAGAACCACTGAAAAGATGATGTAGAGTATCCCTAGTGAGCTGTTTTGTAAACTCTGTCTCAATATCGGTCTTTCTGATGTTTTCTCACGAATAGATCAATGTTACGGATCTGGGGGAAGAATATCGCGTAGTTAATGGCCCTTTTCGCATCGTATCGGGGCCAGTGATATTAGCATGACTAATTACTATTAACATTTACCTTTATAACTGAGTTAGCTTCTTTTTTTTTTTTTTTTTTTTTTTTTTTTTTATTTTTGGGACAGAGAGAGACAGAGCATGAACAGGGGAGGGGCAGAGAGAGAGGGAGACACAGAATCAGAAACAGGCTCCAGGCTCTGAGCCATCAGCCCAGAGCCCGACGCGGGGCTCGAACTCACGGACCGCGAGATCGTGACCTGGCTGAAGTCGGATGCGTAACCGACTGCGCCACCCAGGCGCCCCAGTAACTGAGTTAGCTTCTATACATGATGTGAGATATGTATTGAAGCCCTCCCACTCACCTTTTTTACATACAGTTTGGGTTGTTTCAACATGATTTGTTGAAAAGATGAGTGTTTCTGCATTTAATTACCTTTGCATCTTTGCTAAAAGTCAGTTGATTATATTTGTGTGGGTCTATTTCTGGATTCTCTATTCTGTTCCATTTATCTATAAATCTGTCCTTTCACCAATACCACTCTGTCTTAATTACTTGCAATTTATAGTAAAGCTGAAAATTATTTCTGATGATTACTCTGTCACGTGGTAGTATATTGGCTTTTTCTTGCCTTTTTGTATGTCTCATTTTTTTTTTTTTATTAAAAGCCAAATGTGTTGAGTAGGTCAGTGGAAATCAGGGTAAATAGTTTATATACCTGGATATGGGCATGCCTTTCCTTCTTCTAGAATTGTAATGGAAGGCTTTGCATTAATCGAGTTAGTAATTCACCAATTTTGTCCAATTCTTTTTCTTTCTCTTCCTTCCCTTCCCTTCCCTGCCCTTTCCTTCTCTTTCTTTTTTTCTTTTTGCAATGGTGATACTCAGTGCATCAGAGGTTTCAAATTCCTATAGATAGTTTGTTTCTAAGGTGGTGGATGTGTATCAGGGCAATGCTTGTTTGAGTTTTAGATCTTCCTCTTGAGCTGCTCTTCAAAAATCTTCTGTCTGAAAACAAACAAACAAACAAACAAACAAACAAAACATGGCGCTTGGGTGGCTCAGTCAGTTGAGCATGGACTTCGGCTCAGGTCATAATCTCATGGTTTGTGGGTTCCAGCCCCACGATGGGCCTGCTGCTGTCAGTTTGGAGCCCGCTTTGGATCTTCTGTCCCATTCTCTTTGCCCCTCCCCCACTCACACTATCTCTCTCAAAAATAAACATTAAAAAAAAATGCTCTGTCTGCACATTCTTATTCCTTTCCCATCCCTTGCCCAGCAGCATTTTGCTGTTACTTGTCGTTTGACGTTCACTGATTGTGGGCTGTACTTAATTCTGCCCCTTGTCCCAAGGATAGACTTTCCTCACATCCTGCTCCCTTTCCTCAGCTATAATGAGTGGGCAGGACCAACATACCAGAACCAGCCAGTTTTCCCTTTCCCCTGCTACATTGATGTTTTCATTCGTCTGTCTGGGGGGTCTTACTTCTCCCTACAGGGCTACTGCCCCTCCCTTCAAGATCTTTGGTTCATTCTGATCTATTCTGTGAATGCTCAATGGAGTTCACGGAGAAAGAGGCTGCAAAAGTGCTGAAGGAGGTCATCAAGTGGCTGTGATCACTGGTTGACCTGAGAGCTGAACAGAAGGCAACTGGAGACTCCTCACCTAGTCCCCTGTCCTTGGAACATACGTTCTTCCCACCATTCCCACACTAGGAGCCATTTCTAGGGTAGCCCAGGAGAGCAATGGGTTATTGGGACCATCTGGACTGAATGCACAACAGATCCCCCATTAAGGCCTCTATATAAACGTTAAGAATCTGGCAGGCAGGTGCAGAGATCTACTCATCTTACAACTACCCAAGACAAGCCTTGTAAGTAATTCTCTTACTAATTAAGACTGACACCTACCACCTAGAGTGGTCTGTGTCTTTCTTCAGTCTCCCCTTGCTCTCCATGTATGGGGACCAATTTCTGATTTCACCTGAGAAGCTCCCAAGGTTGCAAAGCAACAAAAAGGGTGCAGACCCCTTCAGTTTCTGCAGCACCCAGTTCCACTCTAGTCCACCAGCCCACACATAGCCTTAACCAACTTCTGAGCTATCCTAGCTGAGCTCTTCCGATTCATGTTCAGTTGCATCTACCCCCCAGAGAAGCACATATTTGTGTGCCCTCTTTCCCTGGAATCACTATCTCTTTTTAGATTTGGGGCCATATTTGTTCTGTGACCTCAGGTCTCTCATGAGTGGTTGGCTTGTTTGTTTGTTTTAAGTTAAGACTATTTTTTAAGAGAAGTTTTGGGTTCACAGAAGAATTGAGAGGAAGGTACAGAGATTTCCCACATCCTTCCTGGGCCTGCACATGCACAGCCTCCCTTACTATCAACATGCTCCACCACACTCATGCGTTTGTTGCAACTGATGAACCTACACTAACACATCATTATCACCCGAAGTCCACAGTTTACATTAGGGTTCACTCTTCGTGTTGTAGAGCCAATGGTTTTTTTTTAAGTCATGAAAGTGAATTTAGTTTGGTTTTTTGTCATAAATTTGAGAACAACACTAATTCCATGTCTCTACATTCTTCCCAGGAAGAAGCTAGAACTGGTCAATTCTGTTGTTTAAAAATTTGATATGACAGTTTGGGTGGGAGTTTAAACTATCCTCATGAGTACAAACACACTGTGTCCCCTTGTTCATCCAGAAACCTACACCAGTTGTGAAGTATTTTTGATGGATTAGTATTGTGGACTAAAGTCTCATACAGACTGAGAAATAATTTTGAAATCCTTATTCTGGTCATGTAAAATATTCTATAAAGTTTTTACTTATGAACCAGGATTTTCTATTCTACTTATTTTATTAAGTATCTTATTCAATAGACTATCCAGTATTTTATTCATATGTTGAAAATCTAATTTGTTAATTCATTGAAAATAATATTTTTGAGTGCCAAATTATAGTACTCAATACAGTGCACTTTATACCCAGTTCTTTTTTTTTTTTTAACATTTATTTATTATTGAGAGACAGAGAGAGAGCATGAGCATGGGAGGGGCAGAGAGAGGAGGAGACACAGAATCCAAAGCAGGATCCAGGCTCTGAGCTGTCAGCACAGAGCCCGACACGGGGCTCGAACTCACAAACCGCGAGATCATGACCTGAGCTTACCCAGGAAGCTGGACTGAAGTCGGATGCTTACCCAACTGAGCTACCCAGGTGTGCCAATTTTATACCTAGTTCTAAGCAAGAGATAAAGTGGCAAGCCATCATTACTCCCAGGAGCATAGTTTTGGGTTGTTTTAATTTGCTATTGGTGAAACCATCCCTGTCAAACACAAAAGTGTTTATGCTTGGGTGTAGAAATCGGTGTAAGAGAAAGGGAGAACTTTGAGAACAGAAAACTCTATGCTTTTCTTTGCCAATGGGGAGACTGATAGCCCTGGAAGTAGCTTCTTTTCAAAATACTTTGTGCCTTTGGAGATGTTTCCTAACTGATACCCAAACTCAATCTAAGGGATAAACTTTTATTATTATCTTCCCTTGATCAAAGCTCAAAACAGAGGCTGACACCAGTTCAATTACTGTATGACTGTTGATATTGAATACAACTATACTTTCTAATTCTTTGACTTTCTTGCTGTTATTTTCCAAATTTCTCTTTCCTCAAACCTAGGAAACTATAAAACAGGAATTTAATAGTAATAATAACCAGAAGCAATTATTTCTGCAGCTGAGTTTAAACACATCTGTCCTGAAGATGGTTCTAAGAGAGTTGGAGAGACAGGATATACACGTGGCAGAGTAATTTCTAATACCAGATGATATATACTTAGTACCAATTGAATTGCATAAACATGGCACATTCATCAAATGTCATCTCTGAAGCCCAGGGCAGGCCAAGAAGCAGTAACTTCAGCTAGGTCTTGTGGTCACATCTAGGCAGAGAGAAGGAAGTGGGATGTAGACATAAGGAATTGTACTGGAAAAGCCATAGTGGCTAAAATGTACATAACATGTTGAGGAAACATTGTCTAGACTCATGTAGTTTATATAAAAATTCAAAGAGTAGAATAAAATAAGCTCAAAGAAGTTTATTATAGCACACTGTGGGTTGTAAAACTAACTGCTTTATCTACCCAGAACTCTTTGGTTTAGTCTGGTCAGCACCACCTTCTTTTAGGGAATTGCTCTCTCCCACCCCCATCCCCAACTCAACCACATAGTTCCAATGGGGTCTGACAATAACAGCCTCTGTTTCTGTGCACCCAACTCTTCTCATTGTTACACCAGGGCATTCAGTGAGAGACCTTCCTTAGGATGTCTGCATTTGGAATTAAAGGCAATTTTTTTTTTCTGTACGATGAAAATCTATAAAAGTGTGAGCCTAAAGTGGCCAGAGGCCACAGAGAAAGGGAGCTATCAGAGAGAACTAGGAAAAAGAGACAAGCAAAGAAGCCTGATGATGTTCAAGCCCCTGGTTCCAGCCACATCTTTTCTTCCTGTTAGTTTCATGAACCATTGACCTTCCCTTCTCACCCAAGCCAGATTCTGTAATTCATAAACAAGAGTCCTGATTAATATATAGAGTAAATAAGCTGTCCTTGATTGCCAGACAAAGGTATTTGGATTTGGGGAGCTAACTGCAATGACTGTGAGATTCTATCCTTCTGATAATCTTCAATTTCATAATATTTACTTATAAACACAGTAGGAACCATTGAAGTTTTAAGAAAGGTATTGATGTCTGCAAAGCAGAATTTCAAGATTATTGTGGCAGGAGTGTATAGAATGGATTGGAGTGGGGATAGGCTAGAGACTATTAAGCCAGAAGAACTGACCATTCGAACAGTTCAGCCACGAGGTAAATAGGCAACTCAGACTGCAGGTGGGAGCCCAGAGTGGAAAGGAAAGGTCACAGTAAAGAATCATTAATCTTTCCAGGATAGTCATCAGAGGCGAAGCACCATCACTGGGCATTTGGTTATGACTAACGGATTGAGATTCCTGTCTTTTTCCAAATATTTAATACAAAATAAGTCTCCCATTTCCTTGGGTTTTCTTGAGTCTTTTCCCAGGGAAATCCACCTCATCTTCTGAGACACAAAAGCTTAAGTCATATTTCCACAAAAATCCTTCTAAGTAAAACAAAGACGTTCTTCCAAATTGACATTTCAATAGCAATTTTGGTTTTTCATGACTCACTGACTTCAGACAAGAGGAGGTAAACAGGACAGATCATGCATAAAACCTGTGTCATTCTCATGGAATCACAGGTTTCTGAAAGACAACACGAGGTCATCTGTTTATCCCTCCTGCCTTGTCCAGCCATTCCTAAACCCTCCTGGAGAGTGATGACCTCTGATTTAAGCATTTTTAAAGCATCTTATTGCTATAGTGATTCCCCCCAACACACATGCACACATGTACACACATGCACACCACACATGCATGTGCACACACACACATACACACATGTCCACACACATACACAAGCACACACACACACACACACACACACACACACACACACAGCCAATGGAACCTAATTTCAGGACTTAACAGCTCTCATTCTGACGTTGAGATTGGGTAAAAAATGGTGTCTTTAATAGAAACTCCCACTTTCTTGGGATTTTAGAGTAGGTGGCCTTTATAGATTGTTCCATCCTAGTGTTTATCAACCTGACCTAATCAAAGGCATCACTTGGGATGTTTGTTCAAAATGTACATTCCCTAGCATCCACCCAGGATGAATTTTGAGTCACGGGTCAGGACTGGAGTGCTAGAGCTCTTATTGGGAAATTTTGGGGAATACTGTATCTAATCCTTGAGGGTCCAAATGAGGCTGCAAGAAATTAAATTGCACAGCTGCTGTCAGAACTCAGAGCTCCTCAGTCCTATCAAGATTCTTGTTTAACTTTGTGCTTCTCATAACAAAAATGGGGAACCACCAGTTTTCTCTCTTGGAGTGGGTTTAATCCCACTGTGCATGTAACTATCATTGCACTTCACACCTGACAGTTTAACTGTCTCCCTTGATGCTGATGTCATGGCAATAATATCAACAGCAATAATAATACTCTCTACAATTTACAAAATGCTTTCCTGTTAGATCTGAATCCATTTAGGTTCTGAGAAACAATGTTCTACAAAGGCAAAAGCTAGGAAGTCACTGATTCATCTGATTTGCCCTTGTTTCTACATTGACTCTGGTACTCACAGGAAGGGCCCTTTATTGAGAACTTGTGAGGAACAGAGCCCTACACTTAAGACCATTACAGACATCATCTCATTAAATCCCAATAACCCAGTTATCATATCATCATCATTTTCCTAAAAGCCTACTTCAGCTGAATTCCCCTGACATCCACCATTCTTTTACTGGGACCTCTATTATTGTCTACTTCTTGGGCTGGATGTAATATTTGCCTGACCTAGTCATAGCTATCTCAAGTCTTATACATCCTTCCAATGGTCTATCTCGATTACATCTTTGGATTTAAACTTGAGATACCAAACATTACTCCTGAGACAGAGGGACAGCAAGAGTCAAGAGGGAAAAAAAAAAAAAAAACCCACAATTTTGAAAAACAGAAATCCACTAGCCAGGAATCCAAGAGTAATGGTTTTGCATGGAAAACTCCATCTGTTTTTTGTGGGATCTGGATCGTATTTTTCCCTCCAGCCACGGGAATATGCCACTCAAAAGGATCTGCCTTGGATGGTGACAAGATGTACTCTGCCATTAAGCACTCGTGGCAAGGAAAGCATCCAGGATTTGCTTACTAAGAGGCGATGGCAAAAGAAGTAAGCTGTGCTAAAGCCTCCAGAATAAATTTCTGTTTAAATCCAAGCCATGGATTTGAGACTGGGTATAAAAAAACTTAAAGCCAACAGACTGGCACCTGGGTGTAGCTGGCACTGTATGTTCTCCTAATTATTTGAAAATATGCTCTGTTGACTAAGCCACACTTAAGGAATAGGGAATGTCATCATAAAGGTTCTAGAAAAAATAAAATCTGATCAGGTCTTGGAATAAAAGAAAAATAAGAGCAAATTCTACCTCCAAATGAGTAGTTGTCTTTCTCAGAAGCAGGCCCACGTGGGTTAATGAACCTTCAGTAAAGGAAAAAGGGTTTGGAAGTGAGACGCACCTAATTTTAAATCCTGTCTCTTCTCCTAAATAGTGTAATTGCTTTGGGGCTCAGCCTCCCTGTCTGCAAAACTGATAGAATAAAACCACAGAAGCTTATCCGGTCACCCCACGGAAGTTACTATCACAGCACTTGGCATAGCAGGCAAGTGTTTTTTAAAACCTATTCCTTCGCAAGAGAGAAATTCACATGAGGGATGGCACCCAACCATTTTGTGTGATCATTTGAGGGAAATGAAACACGGGCGTTCCTCCAGGAAACGATGCTGGTTATTTGGTTCAGAGCTGAAACCACTTTACCACAAAATGGAAGAGAGGCGAGATCGGAGGAGGCAGCTGAAGGGACATGGAGGCATCCACAGGCCTGGCTTTCATTCTGGGCCCCAGACATGCTGGTCCTCCCTGGGCAAGTCACCGAAACTTATGGTGTGCCGATGGCAATGGTGCTGTTCAGAGCATCCACACAGCGCACCTGCAGCCGGGATGAGTTTGGACAAATGTGGCACCAGGCCGTTGCAAGCATCGCAGAGACCGCAGATACAGGAGCTGTAGGGATGTTCTTTCTCCCTTCCAACGCGTAGCAGAGATGGTGAATTTTTCAATTACAGTAAGACCCTCTTAAAGACAAAACTCTCTAACAGCCACTGACATTTGAGAGGTTGAGTCAGCATATCCCCAAAGTCTGATAGTTCGCCGAGTGTTCAGTGAAGCCACATCAATCACTTTGACTTCCTTTTGATAAACTGGATAGAAGGAAATCTCGCTCAGAAAGAACCATTCCAATTGGAAATAATCTTAAAGGACAGCTGAAAATAACAATCACTGAACATCTCTCATGTGCCAAGGTCTTACCGTTTTATGTTCATTCTCTTAACAGTTTTCCAAATTAGGGCTTAATATTCCCATTTTAAAGATAAAGGGCTATGGCCCAAAGAGAATAAGTTACATGCCCACCATTTCACAGCAAGTGAGTAACAGAAACTCCATTTGCACTGCATTTTGTCTTTAAGACACCCTGATATCTCATTCCATCACGCTGGCTCAAGAACATTGGGGAAGTCAGAATGGACAATTAAGAAGTACGATGTTGAGTATTTTAATGTTGTATTTAATGTTCTGTGCATTTTCTTTTGGCCTTAGTGTTGAGGGGAAACTAGTTTCACATACTTCTGAGTTTTGCCCACGGATATTTATGTCATGTAGTATCTCCCAAGAAGGTGAGGAGGAATTCAATTCTGACACTAACTAGCCGGAGACAGCGCAGACCTCGCAGGTTAAGGGCAAAGTCCTCCACCAGACTACCTCCATTTCAGAGGTTAGCCACCAGCCGCAAGTCTCAGGGATCTTCAGGCCACAGAAACTTCAGACAGACTGGCTACAAAAGAAAGGGGTGCCCCATGTCCCCAGATTCAATGATTTGCTAGAATGACTCTCAGAACTCAGGAAAGCACTATACTTATGATTATACTTTTTATAAGGGATCCCCCTAGAGGTTAAGATCTGGGAAGGTCCTAGACATGGAGCTTCTGTGTCCTTTCCCAGGGGAATCACAGGAATCACCCCCCTCCTCTTCCCCAAACACACACACACATCACAGCAATAATGTGTATACTAACCAAGAAGCTCCACTGTCTAGTTTTTACTGGGGTTTCATTCCATAAGCATGATTGATTGGGCTCAATTTCTAGCCCTCCTCCATGCCACAGATGTCAAGGAAGCTCAAAAGTCCCAACTCACTAACCAACATGGTGGGTCTTTTTTGTGACCAGCCCCTATGCTACAATTAAGTAGGGGCCTACTGGGAGCCATTTCATTAACATAAAAATGATACTCTTCATCACTTGGGATAGTCCATAGATTAGAGTCTCCTTCCCAGTCAAATTCTTTATTGTAATGCCATCACCCTGTGCCATTCCAGTCCCCAGATTTGTTCTGTTTTCTAGCACCTTCAATTCTATCAGAGATACTGCCCACCACCCTTTAAGCCTGCCACAGCTGAAAATCTGTAGATTTCTTTGGCTCTGTCTTTCCTTTGTCCTTCTCAAGTAGCCTAATTTCCCCTGGGCTGATTTTCATCTCTAGGTTTCCTGGATTCATCCTCTCCTCTCCACTTCTACTACCACCATTACCACTGACATTTAGGATCCAAACTGTCAGGATCCTAAGTTGTTGTGGAACTTCCTGAGGAAAAGTACACAGTATGGTAATTGGAAGGAGTGCTGATTCTAGAGTCTTGAGTGTGAAGTTGAGCTCAACTGCAGGCTACAGATACATCGTAGAGTCACTGCATAGGGCAGAGATGTGAAGGGTGCAGCACATAGATACTTATACACAGAAAGTCAGATCTGCAGTTAAATGGGTATTTTTCACACTCACCACACATTTCTCTAAACCCATCCTTTTTAAGGCACTGTATTAATTTCTTATTACCGCTGAAACAAATTAGCATGAACAGGGGTTTAAACAATATGAATTAATTTTCTTATAGTTTTAGAGGTCAGAAGTCCAAAATGAGTTTCACTAGGCTAGACTGAAGGTGTTGGCAAGGCTGTGTTCATCCTGGATGCTCTGGGGTAGCACCTGTTTCCTTGTCTTTTCCAGCTAGAGGCCACCTGCATTTCTTGAGTCTTTTCTCCATCTTCAAAGCCAGCTGAATTGGGCCAAGTCCTTCTCATGCTACCATCTCTCTGGTTCTCCCTCCTCTGCCTGTTTCTTCCACAGTTAAGGGCCCATGTGATTACATTGGGTCCACCTGAATAATCCAAGCTAACTCCCCATTTTAACATCAGCTAGTTAACAACCTTAACATCTCTGCACCCTTACTTCCCCTTTGCCATATAAGGTAACAGAAATTATTCCCAGAGATTAGGAAATGGACATCTTTGGAAGGGGAGGGCATTACTCTGTCTCATGCCAAGTTCAGGTGAAATATTACCTATGAAGCTTATCCTGATGACTCTAATTTATATTGCTCTCTTCCCTCTAATTCAGTAGTTTCCAATTTTGTCAGCTGTGACACTTTAAAAAATATTGATGTTTGGGTTCCGTTCTTGAGTCTGGGGGATTAAATTGGTCCAAGGTGTGACCTGAGCAAAGGACATTTTTACAAAACTCCCTTAATCATTCTAATTTGCAGCCAAGATTGAGAACCACTGCTCCAGTAAATGTCTGTGTTTTCATCTTATCTGTCAATGCAGAGAGGAGGTATCACGTGATAATTAAAAGGAAGACTGCACAATGCCTGCATTCATATCTCTTGGCTCCACTTCTAACTAGTGGTCAGACCTTGAGCTGTTTAAGCAATCCCTCAGTGCCTGTGCTTCTTCACTTGTAAACTGGAAGGAAAAATAAGGCCCCTTAGAGTTGTTGAGAAGGTTGAATAATTCAATGTATATAAAAGTGTTTAGTAGCCTTATCTTTGAAACTCACCTAAAAGCTTTGCCTGGGCATAACCAGCCACTCTTTCTGTGGTTCTCAAAAAATACTTGTTATTTGATGGATAGAAAACAAGCAAGTGTGGCCAAACCACATGATTGCAGTTCTTTGAGCCATAAATCTTATTTTAGTTTATTTTTAGAATAGTTCTGTCATATCTTTGCTCTCCAAATATCTTCAACCAGTGTAAGCTGAATGCACATTAGAATCTTTTTGGAAGCTTTTTAAAAGTAGTAGGCCCAGGATCCCCCTCCTCCCTGAGATATTAACTCAACTGGAGCCCAGGCATCAGTATCTTTTAGCTCTCTAGGTAATTACAATACAGAGCAAAGGATTAGAATCTCAGACCTGGACTAGATGCCCACAACTGTTGTACTCTGAGTACATGTAACAAAGGTAATGACTTATGTCTGGGAATGACTAGGAAAGAGTGTAATAAAAGGGAAGTAGGAAAGGGAAAGGATTTAAAAAGAGAAAAAGGAGGGGAAAGAGGGAAAGGGAGAAATAGAGGGGAGAGAGAGAGGGAGACACACAGAGACACACACACACACACACACACACACACAGAGAGAGAGAGAGAGAGAGACCAGAAACAGAGAAAGTAAGGAAAGAAAGATGGTCAAGTACACCTAAAAGGTATGTCTTGATGACTTCTTCATACTCATGCTATGTGTTAACTATGTTCTTCCATCCCAACTGGGTCTTAAGGAGAGATGGGTATCCATGAACAGAATCTCATTAGAGAAGTGGAAATTCTATGCCCTTCCAGAGTATGTACTCAAAATATATTTCAGCAAACATGAATCCAACAGCAGCACAGATTTGTTCTGTGGCTATTCAGGTAAGTAGTTCTAGAAGTTGTGTTAAAAAAAGACTAAGCTGAAAGTTTGGGGCTATCCCTTAATTCCAGAGAAGAAATTCCTTGCTCATCCTGAGTAGCACACAGGTCACTCTGGGGATCGCAAGGAATGTGAGTCAGAGGAGACAATTACTCAAGAAAGTTACCCAATCTCCTAACATCCGGTGGTGGAGAGAGGCTTTGAGTAACCTCAAGGTGACTCCCAGGCAGGTGGCCACAGCACAAAGACATTTCCTATCGGCTGCAAAAGGATCGATACCAAAAATCATGTCACCACTTGAATTTACTTACCTGTTATGATTTAGAAAATCTTTTCCCGCTTATGATCTTACCTGATTTTTTTTTTCAGGGGCAAAATAACCTTTGTAAGACACATGGGTTAAATATTATCCCCATACTGGCGATGAAGACTCAAGTCTTAGGCAATGAGTGACTGAATGATAGAGATAATCCTCTCTCTTTTCAGAATGCACCCTTCCTTAAGAAAAGCATAATTAATCATGGTATAGATGATTATAAAATAAACAGTAAGAATTCAGCACCAGGAGGGCACCGGTGAGGGTCCATCTAAGAAAACTCCCTAAGGAAAGGTAAGCCTGGGGAGGGGTTTTGATACAGCAAGTTCCACTGGGAAATGGAAACTTAATATAGACAGTATATTTAGCCAGCAAAAGATTATATATAAGATACCGAACATGAAATCTCACTTACCAAATGTTACCATGTTAAAAGTCAGTCACTTTATTAATACTAGTGACTGATTACTAAATATCTGAGTAGCAGAATAGGACAAAATTCTTGACATGCACTAACAGTCCAACTCTAACAACTACCCTACGATATGGGTCTTTATTAAATTATTCTCTATTCATGTACAAGGAGACTGAGACCCACCAGGCCAGGGCCCCACAGCTGGTGGACGGCAGGGCCATGATTCAGACCCAGGTCGCTCTGACTCCCGGCTCATGCTTTTTCCGCTGCTCTACGCCATCTCCTCAAAGCCCATAATTAAGCAAAATAATATGCTCTTCACAAATGAAAAGATCTCATGCACGAAAGTGACGAGACGACTCGTTTGGTTGATGGGCTTCCAAATATGCGGCGGATCCTTTTTCTGGAAACCGCATTTGGCATAAGGGGGCCTAAAGTCCAGACGGTTTTCATGACGTAACTCAAGGTCTCCGTGAATGTCAGCCTTGAGTCTGAAATAGCTCTGAGCCCTCCCATCCTGGCATCTTCCCTGCGACACCCCCCGGTGCCCCCGGCCGAGCTCAGACTGCCCACGGAACCTGCGGGTGGGTGAGCGGACAGTGCCGGCGGGGGTTTGAAACAAGGTACATCGTGGTCCCCTCCTCCATCCTAGTAACTATTTCCGACGCTCTCACTCCCTCTCGGAGCTTATTCTCGGCTCCGTAGGACTTCATGTTTGTTTGTTTTGCTTTCAGGTTTAAAAAGGACTCTTAGCAGCAGTTCAAGACTTTTATAAAATTAATCCCTTGTCACTTAGAGCAATCCAGAGGGCTGCTAGAAAGGAATGGCACTCTGCGAGGTGGTGCCTGAGACCGGATTTTGAGTGTGGTCTGGTCTTGCATAAAAGTCATTTTCAAGGTGTTTCTCTCTGTCTCCATTCCTATCTACCTCATCTTAATCAAACAGCATGTTCCCTCAAGTCATAAAGTCAGCCAACAGTACACCCCAGGGTTCTCATTGCACCCAACGGCCTTACCTGTGAGCCCCAGTGATTCTGCAGCTCCAGTGCCTCGGCAGGTTGCTGTCTCCCTCAGTCTTCCTTGGCCCCATGCCTTGTCTCCCTTGGGACCCTTTTCCTACCAGGGTTTAGTTTCTGTCAAATGGAAGCAATAAAAAGTAGTGAAAAGGGGCACTGGGATTACAGCCCTAAGAACTCGGTCTGAGTTTACTTGCCTCTGCCCTCACATAGCTGACAGGCGACCACGGACTAGTCAGAAACTCCTGTTCTCATATAGAAAGCAGAGGTCACAGTCATATGCGTCTTACTTATCTCACAGACCTATAGTAAGGATCAGAGGACAGAGTGGACAAAAAAGAACTCGGAAAATGTGAGGTAAGCATTAGTTCATTCACTGCCACTCCTGTGACTTGAGGCTATCTCTTTGACAGAGGGGAGGCAGAACCGGAAGAGGATTATTGTGTGTTGCCATGTGATGGAATAAGGTTCAGAGCGTCAAGGGGGCCTGGAGGAGGGATCCTGGCCGATGTACGGGGTTTGGGGATGCAGCCAGGTGCCAGGAACTATCCCCAGAGGAAGTCAGATATGAGCTCGGCCATGATGGCTGAGTGGGTGAAAACAAAGGCCCAAAGAGCATCTCAGGACAAAAGACCAGCACATATAAAGAGCTGCTTATGCTAACGTCAATTTCATCTCCTAAGTGCCAGGGAGGGCACAATGGCTTCAAGTAGATAGTAGAATAAGAAGAAGCATGTTTTAGGAAGATGATTTTAGAGGCCATGGGGCAAGGAAAACATGAGAAAAATTAGTTTTTGTTGTTGTTATTATTATTATCATTATTATTATTATGAGATTATCTCTCACATGAGCCTGAATAGAAATTAAGTATGAATTGAGTCAAGAGTTCAGTTATCTAGTCTCTGCAGGAAGGAAAGAGAGTGAGCCCTGGGGCAAGACTCGGGGGGAAAGAGGATTGGCCTTCGTTCCAAGGCCAGGTGACACCCTGGAATAGGATAAAGGCTCCCTTTCTAGGGAGTGGAGATTTCTACTATCAGTAACCTCAAGGAGGAGTTGATGCTGGAAAATGAAATGGAGCCCGGGATGACAAAACTTACCTCTGAGCCTGGTCTCAAAGGAGTCTAGATAAGTTCAAGGACATCCTTTTGCAGCAAAAACATCTTTTGTCATAGAAAGACAGCCCTGAAGGCATGCCAGGAAGCCCCTGAGAGGGACCCCAGGAGAAAGCACTTGGGTCTATCATACCTGAGCATCTCCATATCAAATAGAAGTTGCATTTCCCCCTTTCTCTTATCCCAGAGCCATCAACCATGTCATGAAAACTTAACTAACTGGTCTCAGCTGTGCTGAAGCTTAAGGAGCTTAGGAGCTTAAGTGGATGACCTTATTTTCTCAACAATCTTGAGATTATAGAACTCCAGTTAACCTCATTTTACAGGTAAGAAATCTAAGGTGTAGAGCGGTTAGAGAACATGCCCAAGTCCCACAGCTGATATGAGGCTTTCTGTCCAGAGATAATTCCATTTGCTGCTACCCTAGACTACCTCCCAGCTATGGCCCAAGTGAGCAATGGCCATACCCGTGCATGGAGTGGATATGAAGGAGACTGGTAGTGTCACGGGGAGCTGTCTGAGATGAAGCAGCCATCATGGGTCCATGGCTGAAAGATGCCAGTACAGGCAATAACACGCATTAACACTGGGGACAGAGGCAGATGTGGCCTGGTGCTTCTTTGACAGCCAGAAAAAAGGTCAGGAAATCTCAGAATGAAAACTAAACCCCTGGTCACGGTGATGAGTGGTACCAAGCTGCCAGACTTTAGCCTAACCAACGTGGCCGTCTTCATGCCTACTAGCTGGTGAGCCCTGAGGGACTTCCAGCTTGCCATTGTATGGCCATGAGACCATTTTCACAGAGGAAAACATCAAGAAGTTACAAAGTGGCCCATAATCCAATTTCAAACTTGAAAATTCCTGAGAAAACGCTCCATTCTACTTGGGCCTAAACAAATTACACGCTGACAGCATGCTGTTTTTAGAGTCCTCTGACTTAATGTGCTGTTCTATTATCAACTCCACTGTTACTAATGGATTTTCTTTGGAACTCAATACTCGCAGGGCAAGGAAGAAACTAGCAGCAGCACCAGATGCTTCTTTATTTTATTAAAAAAAAATTTTTTTTTAATGTTTATTTTTGAGAGAGACAGAGACAGAATGTGAGTGGGTTAGGGGCAGAGAGAGAGGGAGACACAGAAGCAGAAGCAGGCTCCAGGCTCTGAGCTGTCAGCACAGAGCCCGACACGGGGCTCGAACCCACGAGCTGTGAGGTCATGACCTGAGCCCAAGTCAGATGCTCAACCGACTGAGCCACCCAGGCGCCCCGTCCAGATGCTTCTTTAAAGGCAAACAATATCAATGTCTACCCCAGGGGCCTCAGAGACATGTGGTTGCCTTCAGAACCAGGCCCAAGGGAGCTGTCTGGAGTCTTAGCCTCTCAAGGGGAAGCCTCTTCACTTCCACAATCCCTGTAGAATGTTCCACAGTTCACAGATGACCCCACTACTGGAACTTTTTCAAATAAGACAGTGGAATCTCAAGATCCCTACCACTCAAAATATAGAAATCCAAATTGTCATCAGCAGAAGCATCTGGAAGCTTGTTAGAAATGCAAGATCTCAGGCCCCACCAAAGACATAATAAATCAGAATCACATTTAACAAGATCCCCAGGTGATTTGTGTGCATGTTAAAATTAAGAATCCCAGTTTAAGATTGCTTGAGATCTCTAAAGAGCAAGCACCACATGGGTTGTAATAGCCATATTACAACATTCACTTGCGTATGGGATTGTGCTGCGCAAATAATTAATGAATCCATTAACTACTGACATCTCAACATGTGTCCTCTGCTCTGCTAAACACTGTTGGTGATACCAAAAAAAAAAAAAAAAAAAAAAGTCAAGATATGATTCCTGTTGACTGCATGCTTACAATTCTGTCGGAGAAAGAAAATATACACACGCTCAGAATGACCTTTCAGAAAAGGAATAATGACCCTAGCACCATCCTTCATAAAATAACCAGGATTCCCCAGTGCGAACTGGGTGAAGTCTACCCTACAGCAGAGCATCAGAAGCCTTCAAGAGCTCAGAGCACACCTTCCTCCCCCACCTTATCCACGGCCACAGCCTTCCCCCCCGTGCTTTGCCCCAGCCACACTGAACTTGAAATTCTTAGAAGGTGAAAACCTTGCTCCTATGTCCATGTCTTGCCCTTGCAGAATGACCCACCCCTTTCTGCCCTTCCCCCTTTTTTATGATCTCATCATTGAATATTTTAGACTTAACACAAAAAGCTTTTCTTTGTTTTCAAATTTGAGGGAATTGTTGCCCTTCTTGAGTATTCCCACTGCAAGTTCTATTTATGACTGTTTCCTAGGTATAAAGGTCTGATTGAAAGAAATAAAAATGGTATATGAAACAGCTATAAATCATTAATGCAATCCATCACATCACTGTCTTCACCTCAGACACACCTAAGAGCCCAGTCCCAGGATGTATGCGCCCTGATCCTTCTCCCTCAGACGTCCCTCCACATCATCTGACTGGTGGCTAAGCCCAGTGGGAACTAGAAGCTCAGTCCTAGGCCTGGGATAGCCTCCCACACCTTCTTATTTGGGAGACTCCTGCACATCCTTTGTATCTCATCTCAAATGCAACATTACTGAGCTTCCCCCACTTCCCAGAAGCATACTGGTCCTTCTCATCTCAGTTCCAACATCACTTCATACCTGTCTCTATCGAAGAGCTTATCTGCTTGATTGTGTACCTTTGCTTGCCTGTCTCTCCCACCTGACTTAGTTTTTCTAGGACAGAGACTTGTCTTCTAAGGCATGAATAGGACTGCTTGTGCATTCTCAGTGTTCTGCAAATGTCTGGCACCAGATAGACCAGTGCTTCCCAACCCCTGCTAATTAATCATCAGAATCAACCACATGTCACACCCATATGCTTGTGCTTCATCCCAAAAGATCCTGCTTCCACAAGTCTAGGATATGGTTCGGGTATCTGTATTTTTCAAATGTCCCCCCACCCCCCGATAATTCTATGTGCCACCAAGATTTAGAAACACTGCAGTAGGCCCTTACTAAAGTTTGTTAATGACGGAATTATCCATCCTCTACCCCTGGGCATGATTCCTTGCTTTTCTAGATAAACCTGAGGTCCCTTGATTGGATTGCCTTGGTCCTTCCTGGCTAGATACACACCTTATACCTATTCACATCCTGATATCACTACACTGATATGTACTGAGCAGTATATGTACCTATGAGCTCAATTGTGTGTGGCCATCTTTATGTGTAATTGGAGGCAGACAAGAAAATGATGGATATGTAATTGCAGTAGAATAATGGCAGAGACCTTTCAGGCACACCTAGTTTTCCCTGTCCAATGTTCTCAAGATATCATGCCCATACTTCTATAACATCATCCCTTAACTTCCCTAGAATGAGCATATCTGTGCTTGAAGTAGACTGTGCCCCAGCTAGACTCCTTGAAGGCAGGCTCTTCTCTCTGGGGCTGTTACCTCAGCTCCTATCCCAGTGCCTGCCACAAAATAAGTGCTCAGTAGAGGTCTAATGACTCCCTGATTCCATGAAGACTGAATGTCTGAATGAATAAATGAATGAATGAGAGGATTTGGATTGATGGAAAGGAGGAAGAAAAGCATTCCCACAGAAGTGAGGATTCAGAATCAAGGTGTTCACAGGTCTGGAGAAGAGAATGAGCTTGGTACGTAAGACAACTAGATAAGAGTTTTTGAAGATAGCTCCTCCTCTTTGGAGAAAGTCGGAGGCCTCTGTTGTTCCTTCCCATGGGATTTCCAATAATGGACTGTTGTCCTGTGCAGGAGGGAGGCATCCTGGGAGTCAAGCAGAGTTATTCCTAACTCTGCTATAGGATTTTTGTGTTGCTATCAATAAAGGGAAGAAAGAAAATGAAAGAGAATATTTACTTAGTATCTATTTTGCCTCTGACGCTTTGCTTATGTTGTT
Source organism: Lynx rufus (assembly GCF_022079265.1). Classification (NCBI taxonomy): domain Eukaryota; kingdom Metazoa; phylum Chordata; class Mammalia; order Carnivora; family Felidae; genus Lynx; species Lynx rufus. Next base: position 48,330,865 of record NW_025814826.1, on the reverse strand, counting down.
TCCCTGGATAGCGAGGACAGCTTCTTGTGCTATTACTGCCACTTGTCTGGTGATGGAAATTAAAGTAAAAGAGTTTAAATGACTCTGACAACTTGTTCTTTTCCCTGTGTACTTTGCTGCTTCCACTCACTTAAGCTATCTGGGCCTCAGTCTGTACTTGAAAATGAATGGATTGTGTTACATGATGTCTTAGGCCTTTTTAGTTCTAAAACCAATGGGTTTACCTTATTGTGGGGTTTCTCAACTTTGAGGCAACTTCCTTTGAAGCCTGTCTATTACTTAGTACTACCCTATGTACCATTCAATAATTGTTTACTGAATGCAAGAATTGAGTTTAATCACCTGGGCAGCTCTGAGAGATAAAGACAGTATAACATTTTGCTCTAGTTAAAAAAAGGTTTACTCACCATCCCTACGCAAACTTTGCATATTCCTGTTTCTTCACTTTTGCTTGTAATTTGCTGTCCACTTATCAAAATGCTACTCTGTCTTCAAAGTCTAGCTCGATTCTCCTCCTCCACCAAGGCCTCTCTGGCTGCCAATGAACCAATCAACATGGAAAGGAGGATGGGATTATCACAGTTAATCTGGGGACGGAGTCAGTCACATCTAAACCTTGGGCTATTCCACAGTCAGGGAACGATGATGGGAGGCTACCTCAGGGTCCGATATATTTCCTCAAGGGGATTTAAAGAAAGAATAGTTGAAAATTGTTCTTCTCTAGACTCTCTGGGCTTCAAAGAACCCCACTATTGCCTTAGAAATAAAATGACTATATCTACTTTTAAAATTTATATCACCTGTAGCTTTTAGAATTCTTCACGGACTTTTCACAACCAACCTCTGTCGTCACATACCATTGAACTTGCACGCACCTGGCTTCCTTACATAGAAGGCATCCCTCTGCCTGGGGTAGTGGTGGAAAATTCCTGAAGAAGACTGACTTCATGCATTACATCTCTGCCTGAGGACGTCCTGAAGAGGTCAGGTCACTATCCGTGCAAGCAGAATCGCCTGCCTTATGGAAACATTTCTTCCTTTTAATGCACCTTTGTTCATTCTTAGTAAAACAAGATGGACGTAGCATTACGTACCTACAACCAACAAAACTGAAGTGCTTACTCCCATGTACACACGTGTATTATGATCTCTGACATTCAACATAGATGACTAAGTAATATGTTAAATATTCTGGCTCAACGTGCTATATGAATCATAGTGCACAAAGCTCCTGAGAACTTTAAAATCAGACAATAATTTTTTGTTATCATTTAACATTTGCTTACTTCTATATCCCTGATACATGGCCCAATGACAAAACGAGTCATTCAGTAAATATTTGTTGACTAAATACAACAATCAATGGATTCATCTCTATTTCTTTTATTTTCTCTCCCCTAATATGACTCTGAAAATGTGTCATCAATATAATAAACACATTAATTTAATACTGGAAAACCTGAGTCACATAATGGGAGAAACCTGTGTCCCCAGGGCTTTGCTAATGTTTCTGTAGTAATTCTTGCAATTAATCTGTTTTTACACAGCTCTCTCCTCCACTGGACATGTGTTTTTTAAGGGAGGTGACTGTCTTACTCATCTCTGTATCATCAACATTTATTACAGTGCCCAGCTCATAATAAGTTTAGTAATTGTTTGTTAAATGAGTGAGTAAATATATTTCTAAAATGATTGCTGTGCCTCCAGTGACTTCCTGGCCCCTCCTCATCCCTGTTCTAGTATTTTTTTTTTTAGAATTCTCAGCTACTTCTCTGTTATATTTAGACAAGCAGCTTGTGGGAAAATTAAACCCCTCTTACAAAAAGTAGAAACTCCTGATAGAAATAATTTTTAAATGCCTTTTTTAAATCACAAAATTGTAAGGCTTGAAGGAATATCACAAATCTTTCAAACATAGGGGTGCCTGGGTGGCTCAGTCAGTTAAGTGGCTGACTTCAGCTCAGCTGACGATCTCACCATTTGTGAGTTTGAGTCCCGCATCGGGCGCTGTGCTGACGGCTTAGAGCCTGGAGGCTGCTTCAGATTCTGTGTCTCCCTCTCTCTCTGCCCTTCTCCAGCTTGCACTGTCTCTCCCTCTCAAAAATAAATACACGTTAAAAAAATTTTAAAAAAACAACAAATCTTTCAAACATAAATATCAAGAAACTTCCCTAGCAATAAGGTGAAATTGGTATAGCTTTTTTAGAAAGAATATGTGAGATACATTAAAAATGAATACTTACAAAAACATATGAACAATCATTACACAGGAGAAATGAACACACAAGGGATAAGCATATAGAAAACCTTTCGTATGGGTGTTGGTAGGGAGTGGACGAGGGGTAAAAGAGCTTTCAGGCCCTGTTCATAGGAGGACAGGCTGGTGCTGCCACTCTAAAGACCCAAATGGCATTAATGGCTTTATAGGCATATAACCCAAGATCCTGAATGAATACCCCAAAGAAGTTCTTCCATAACATAGGAGAAATGAAGAGAATTTAGCAGCGAGTCAGAGGCAATCTGAACATCCATCTGTTGGAGCATGAATAGGTAAAATATGATACACAGACCCTAGGAAATTTCATATTGCAGTACAAGCTACAAATCAGATGTTCACACAGCAACAGTACTTATTGAGACACATGATACAAAACCACTTATGTAAATGAATCATATATGTACCTGAAACAAATGATCTTTTTCAATAACATACACAATAAAAAACAAAGCAACCCACTTTAAATACATGATGATGGCAACCTATCATGGGAAGGGGTTAGGAATATGGAATAACAATAGTGATAACTGGGAACAAATAAATTTAAAATAAGAGGGAGCCCACATGGCCCATAGATGACAAAGTTCCATGAACTAAGCAATGTGATCAACTCAAGCCCAATACAGGAGGTCCAACAGAAAAAATCAAATGAAAAGAAAATGTTAGAACTTGCTAGTAATAAAATTAAGGTAAATTAAAACCAAAATAATAAAAGATGTATTTCACTTGAACCAGCAGCTCCATTTCTGTCATTATTCAGGATAAATAATGATAAGCACAGCTATTTAACTTTAATTCTGTAAGTATAATCCAATATAATTAAGCAAAAGAAAAATTAAAGGTGTAAAAATTAAAAATGTAGTATTTATTATTTTATTGTATATTTGAAAAACCAAAGAGAAACTGAAAAAGTTTTTTTCATTTTTTGTAGGTTTTTTTTGGGATAATTAAAAAAATATATTTATTTTAGAGAGCACAAGAGCATGAACAGAGGAGAGGGGCAGGGGGAGAGAGAGAGAGAGAGAGAGAGAGAGAGAGAGAGAGAGAGAGAATTTTAAGTAGACTCCATGCTCAGCCCAGAGCCAAACATGGGGCTCAGTCCCATGACCCTGGGATGACTTGAGCTGAAATCAAGAGTTGGGACACTCAACAGACTGAGCCACCCAGGTGCCCCGGTAATTTTTTTTATTACAAAGAACAAACAAATCTGCCAAGAAAACAGGGTACACATTTCAAATCTATAAATTAGTGGCCCTTCAGTTAGAATCAACACTAGTTTGTGGGTCTAAAGAAAAAAGACTCCATCCACAATGGAATGACAAAAACAAACTTACCATTAGTGTTTAAGATCTAGATAAAGAAAACAGTAACATTCTTCTGAGAGACAAAGAGAAAACGTGTTCAAATGACAAGGCATGCCATGATCCTGGATGGAGAAAACCTGTGTCAATTCTTTCTAAATCAATCTATATGTGTAGTGTCATTTTACTGAATATACCAACAGACTTATTTGAGAAACAAAGAGCTGATTTCAAAGCCAATACAAATGAATAAATAATAACATCCAAGTAAATTCTAAAAAGGAAGAATATTGAGAAGGGACAACCCTTAATGTTAAAATACTGTATAAAGCAAAATGATTTGGAAAGATCATAGATCATAGATCATAGCTACATGAATAGACACACCCGGGAAACAGAAAACAACTCAAATAAATGGTCCCAGATGTACACAGGGATTAAGTATAAGATAAAAGTGGCTTCAAATCAGTAAGGAATAGAAAGATTATTCAACAAATGGTACAGAATAACCAGATGGCTGTCTGAAAGAAAAGACTAGTTGGATCAACAGTATAATTTAAAAATGAAATTTAAGAGTACAAGAAAACATTGTAGTGATTTTTGATAGTCTCTAAGTGGAAAAAGTCTTCCTAAACATGACCAAAAAAACAAACAAACAAACAAAAAAACAAACCAAAAAAACCCACACCAGATGTAATGAAACAAAAAAAAATGTGAAAAATTGACAATGAAAAATTTTGGCATAGCAAAGCCCACAGTAGCCAAAATCAGAATTCTCAAGGGCAAAGTGAGAAAATATTTGCAATTTATATCTTAGGAAATGAGGACCCACTTCCCTAATATATAGTAAAAAAAAAACAAACTCCCATAAACATTAAGAAAAAGATCAACAATCCAATAGAAAAATTAAAGGGATGTTTCAAGAAAAAATAATAGCCCTTAAACATATGTAATTATGTTCAAACTTTTAAGACGATAAATACAAATACAAATTACAGTGAGATACCGTTCCCACTCATCATATTAGGAAATACATTAAAAATGTGTTACTACATGGGTTGTGAAGAATGTGGGAACAGCCACTTTCCTACACTGATGGCGGGAATGTAAACTGGTGGCACCTCTAGGGAGGACAATTCATCAGTAGCTATCAAAATTACAACTGCCAAGTATTTTTGACACAGAAATACCACATCTACATATTCCTCTACAAATATACTTGCACAAGTATATTCACTGTTGCCGTATTTATAAGAGCAAAAGATTGAAAACAATGTTTTTTCCAATACTCCACTGAAAATTTTTTCTCTTCATTGCCTTGGGCATGGTAACAATGTTGATTTTCAAGTTAGTCTCTAAATTTCTGGGACCCCTCTGGATCTGTGTTTATTTCCTATTGTTTCTATTAATTTTTCTTTGGCTTTCTTTGGCTTTCTTGGTTGGTTTGGGTGGCTGGGACTTTCTATTTGTAAAACTGTTTCTAAAAATAATGGGAAGCCATCTGCGGTTCTATTCCAACAGAGAACATTTACCTTTGCTTCCGCCAAGAGCTATTAGCAATCTTGAATCATCTCAATCCAATTTCAGAATTAGGAAGATGTGATCAGTCCCCATGAGGGCTTGTCACTTGGGGTTCATTCATTCCTCAGGTTCATCCCTTTGCAGTCTCAGCCCAAAGTTGAGAGGTCACCTTGGAGTGTCCATAACTCCTTCTCGTCCCATGAGGTTGTCATGAAGTCCTCAGCATTTTTTTCATTCAGGTATAAAGCACCCTCAGAGGCTGGGCTCACTCACAGTCCTGGATTTCCATTCCCCTCAGCTCCTAACCAAGTAATTCCTTACTCTCTTTTTAACTCTCTACTATCTTCAGGTAGACATTTTTTTTTTTTTTTTAACATTTAGCTAGCTTTTCTGGTTGTCCTAATGGTTATTTATTCCATATTATCTTTCATGATGACCAGGGACAAAATTCCAAAAAAAACCCATAGGTGTTCATCAATCAATAAATTATGGTACATTTATACAACAGAATAAATTATTGCATATTTATGGGTAAATAACATTATGGTTAAATAACAAAAATGTTAAGTCAATTACGGTACATTTACACAAATACAATGCTATTTGGCTACAGAGACTTTTAGGTGCTGATATAGACGAATCTTCAAAATATATTGCTTAGTGAAAAAGCAAGGTACAGAGCAGTGGATGTGGTATGCTATCATACCATATCATATACTAGAGGTATGCTATACCTCTAGAAGGAGTCAAAATAATTGAATACTTAGATTGTTTGGGGCCTAGAAAAATGTATAGCCAAGGCATGGAAGTGAGAAGAAAATTCTTCATTGTTTTTATCATTTTATACATTTGAATTTTGACACCGGTAATATATTATCTGTTTGATATAAAAGATAAAATAAACATTAAATGATAAAAAATGGGTAAAGCTATGTGCATGAACCTGTTTATCACCACAGTACTTACAATAGCAAAAAATTAAGGCAAACTAAACGTTCGACTGTAAGAAAATAGTTATGTCGGGTGCCACTGATGGCATCTTCTGTGATGATATTAAAAATAAATAGGGAAGTTATGGAGAAGCCTGGATACACTACTTTTCTACTGCTGTGTGATAGATGAACACAAACTTAGTGGCATGAGACATCATTATTCTCTCATAGTTGTAGAGATCAGAAGTCTCTCCCGATAAAGCTGGGTTCTCTGCTCAAGGCTTCACAAGGTTCAAATCGAGTTGTCAGGTGAGCTGAATTCTCATCCTAGAACTCGGCCTACCTCAATGGAAAATGCATTATTATTAAAGAAAGAAAAGAACGATGAGTCTTAAACATATGCAAAGATATTCAATCTTACTAGTAAGAGAAATTACACTGAAGTACACTTTTTATCAGTCAGACAAAAAGTTTTAAAAATTTGGTAACACATTCAATTGGAAATGGTATATGGAGACCATTGCTTTCTTACATTATTCTAACTTGTATTAAAATATTGTATACAGAAATATACATAAACTATGATAACAACCAGGTAAAAATAGGTGTGTGTGTGTGTGTGTGTGTGTGTGTGTGTGAAAGAGAAATAAAAGGGAGTGTACAAAAATGTTAATAGTCACACAAAAGAATTTGTGTCACTTAATTTATCATTATTTTTGAGATTTTTAAGTAAGGTTATTATTTTCTTCTATCATTAAAATTGTATTTAAAAGGAAGAACAGTAACTTTTTCAGTCTGTTTTTACCACTGCACACACAAAAAAGAGTAGATTTATTGCAGTGTACCAGATCATTGCTATTTGCTGGTATTGCTGAGATTAGGACATAGGTCCCCAACTCTGGGTCCTCATGTGCTATGTTGTCCGGTCTCTTGCTGGAAAACTCCAGGCATACGGGACTATGACAATTATGGAATGCCTGTTATTTCCTGTGTGCTCACTACTTGCTAGGTACGTTTATGTGCAGTTAACCCTCATGACAATCCTATACGATAAGTATTATTTCATAGTGTCACCGGGTTTTTAATTGCAGCTCTGCTCCAGAAAAACTGAGGGACTTGGCAAGGATTCCACCCCTCCTCGCTCAGTTTCCTCCTTTATAAAATGGAGCAAGAGTCATAAGAGTCGTAACTAAAATGAGCCAGATACCATTAATACCCTGCCTGTATCCTCTCAGCACTTAACCACACCCATGCATGCTTAGTTAGCTTCCAACTGGCAGCACCTATAACTTTTTACCTGAGGTTTTCCTCTGACCAGGAAACCCCTTCTATTCACATGTGGGAAAGTCTAGAAGCCTTCTACCTTCCTCCAACAGCTCTTAATCAATGAATAACTGTGGAGTGCATACATAGTCCCTGAGCTACCTCAGCCCCTGGGCAAAATGACTGAAGTGCTTGTTCTATTCAATTTCCCATTGTTCTACTTACCCCCAGAGTAATCCCTTGACAATATACTTTTTCTTTCTTTCTTTTTCTTTTTCTTTCTTTCTTTCTTTCTTTCTTTTTCTTTCTTTCTTTCTTTCCTCTTTCTTTCTTTCTTTCTTTCTTTCTTTCTTTCTTTCTTTCTTTCTTTTTCTTTCTTGTAGAAAGAATATTTAACATGAGATCTACCCTTTTAACAAGTGTTTGACTGTACAGTACAGTATTATTAACTATAGGCATGATGTTGTACAGCAGATTTCTAGAATTTATTCACCTTCCATAACTGAAACTTTATACCCATTAAACAACTCCCCATTTCCCCCTTCTCTAAAGCCTTAGCAATCACCATTCTACTCTCTGTTTTCCATGGGCTTGGCTATTTTAGATATCTCATATACGTAGAATGATAAAGTATTTGTCCTTCTAGGACTGGCTCATTTCACTTAGCATAACAACCTGTAGCTACATCTGTGTTATAGCATATTTCAGGATTTTCTTCTTTTTTAAGTTAAGGCTGAATAATATTCCATTGTACATTATACCACATATTCTTTATTCATCTGTCAGTGGACATTTGGGTTGTTTCCACATCTTGACTATTCTGACTAGTGCTGCAGTGAATACGACTTCAATCAAGGTTTGATCAGCGCTGTGGTCTCATCTGAAGACTTGACTGGGAAAGGATCCACTTCCACACTCACAGTCTTGGAAAAATTCAATTTTCCAGCAGTTATTGGACTGAGGGCCTGTTTACAGCTGGCTATTGGCTAGAAACATTCCTGAATTCCTTGCCACATGCGCCTTCCTACTTGGCAGTATGCAAATTGAGAAGGCAATAGAGAGAATCTGCTAGCAAGATGGAAGTCAAAATTTTATGTCACCCAATTAAAGAAGTGACATCCTATAATTTTTTTTCTTATTCTAATGGTTAGAAGTCACTAGGCAAGCCTACATTCAATGGGAAGGGATAGAAAGAGGGTGTGACTGCCAGGGGGCAGGGACCATTGGAAGACATACTGCAACATACCTGTCACACCAGTCAATTTTAGATCATTCTGATAGGAAGGAAAGAGCCTAGCTCTTTCACAAAACATTCTTTTTCTGTTTCTTTGAGGTATTCTTGCATCTTAACAGGAGATTTCCCTCATGAAATTAGCTTTTACTTAAGCAAATATATTCCAAGAATGTGATATAGCTCTAACATTCTAACATGTTATGGGTAACAATAAGAAGCCAGAAGGAAATCAAAGTTATTCATGAATAGCTGAATTGCAGAAAACTGGGAGAGTACATTCAATATTGGTGGACCAATATGGATACTGGATGTTGACAAACTTAAATCAACATATCTGCATTGAACATACTCTTTTGTATACAAAAGTAGAAACTTGAAATGTATTCGGAAAGAAATCAAATAGAATTAGACTTAAATGTATATATTTCAGTCATCTTTGCTGATATTGTTCATGCTTTCACTTTTAGCAAGAGCCATTATGCTTCTGCTTACAAATGTGATGAAGAAGAACTTGTTCCTTAAAGTAGAAATAAAAATGACTATAAAAATCAGAGTCCATGCTATTATTACTCACTCCTGACAGAGGTGTGCTTACAGAGTACAAAGGGCTGCCTTCTCTCTAATCTGAGGGGATGTTCCAGCCCACCAAATGAAAAATAAAGCTACCTTCAACAGCAGCCAAGGAGTTAAGAAGCTGGGTATGAAATTGTGTCTCCCTCATTACCTGCAATGCATGGCTGAAATCATTTGAAGTAACGCCTGGAAATCTCTACTAAAACAATCACAAGGTGGGTTGGGAGTTTATGCCTTTTGACCAGGTCCACAGCCCACATTTGCCACAGAGAATTTTAATTGATATTATTCTAGAGAAGAATTCCTATGCTAGTATTAAATCAGGAAAAAAAACAATTGAATGCTGCATTATTCATCTTTCCAGCATAAATGAAAATAGAATGGATTTAGAGTAAAAAACTACTTTTCAGCAAGGAGAGGGCTTCTAAGTAACCAGACTATCAACTACAAGGATTGGGCCCAATATTACAAAAATATATGTGACAAATGAATAAAAATGTTATTTCTTTTCTGTTTTTCTAACAACCGCACTCAGATATCTGTAGGCTTTTTGAGGAGTTGTTGACTTTTTTTTTTAAGTTTATTTATTTATTGTGTGTGAGAGAGAGAGAGAGCGTGGGAGGGGCAGAGAGAGAGGGAGAGAGAGAGAATCTCAAGCAGGCTCTGCACCATCAGTGCAGAGCCCAATACAGGGTTCAAACTCACAAATCCTGAGATCATGACTCAAATGGAAGCCTGATGCTCAACCAACTGAGCCACACAGGCTTCCCTAAAAATGTTATTTCTAAATCACTTTTTCCATAGCACAAATAAGGCAACTGCTTTTTCTTTGTACTATCTATGATTCCAAAACATTGCTTTTATCTTTTTATTTTTTAATTTCTTTAGAAAGAGAGAGTGAGCACATGTGCAAACACAAGTGGGGGAGGGACAGAGGGAAAGAGGGAGAGAATCCTAAGCAGGTTCCATGCTCAGCTCAGAGCCCAAAATGGGGCTGAATCTCATGACAGTGAGATCATGACCTGAGCTGAAACCAAGAGTCTGATGCTTAACTGATTGGGCCACTCAGGCACCCCTCCTTTTATTTTTATAAGTTTGGAATAAAAATTGTCAGGAGTGCTTGGGTGGTTCAGTCAGTTAAGTGTTGACTTCAGCTCAGGTCATGATCTGACCTGAGTTTGAGCCCCACATCAGTCTCTATGCTGACAGCTCAGAGCCTGGAGCCCACTTCAGATTCTGTGTCTCCCTCTCTCTCTCTCTCTGCCCCTCCCTGGCTTGCTCTCTCTCTCAAAATTAAATAAACACTAAAAAAGAGAAAAAAGAATAAAAATTATCAAGCCATTGAGTATACATCTATATGTATATGTATATCTATAGAGACAGATCATCTTACTGAAAGTTTTAACTAGTACCATTGTATATTATATGTCTTTGTGACCTGTCTCCAACTTTGTCTTTATGTTTTTATTGCGTCCTTCCAGGCAAAGTGGAGAGCTAAAAGTGACCCTGAATCCAGAATGTAATTATTCATATACGTAAGATTTCTTTTCTTCTTAGAATTTATCAGAGAAGTTATCTTTGCCAATGAAGATAAGAAACCATTTACATTTTCAAAAATGTAAAAGGCAAGGGGATTTGACATTTATTGAGCACCTAGTATGTGCCAACCATTTTTTGATGTATATCCTTTCATTGAATGATCAGTCCTACGAGGAAGTACTGTTATCCCAACATGATAAATGAGAAAACAGAAGCTGAGAAGACACAGAAGGAAGAAAATGAACATTTGTTGAGCAAGTGAATACTACCATGAGGTGCACTCTATATTTATACACTCATTTAAATTTTCCATATGCATACCCATGTTATGGTTAAGAAAACCTGGGCTGAGAGTTATTTAATAATTTACACAATATCATACACATAGTAAGCAATTAAGTTGAACTAGAACTTGAGTGGATCTGATTCCTCATATTTTTCCCAATTATATCAAAATACTCTAGCATAAAATCCTTTAAATGTAGCCGCTAGCAGAGGCACTGAAAAATTTAGATGGCTTCCTCCTAGCTTATGAGGGAAAGGTTGCTATTTATAAAACTGTTGTGTTTCCCACCAGGGAAAGGCATCTGGGAACATTTCCAGAATTAAATTCATCCATAATTAAATAAATAAAATTAATAAGAGTAAATATTAGAAGCATCTTTCTTGGCTCAATTGTACATTCCAGTACAGGTACAGTCCCCAAATCTACTCTATTATAATTTCTTTGCCTTCTTTTTTCTTCCTACTAAAATTGTTGAACATTTATTCCTTCATTATAATTTGTTTTTAACTCACCCATCTCCTGCTCTAGATTAAGAGATCCTTGGAGTCAGGTACCTTGGTATATCTTAGACATCTAATACTGGCAATGACTGAATAAACAGATGAATTAATTAATAAACAAACAAGAAACAACAGGATACCAAGCCAAACTCATTACGTAGCTCTACTAAGCTTTGGAATAGTCTACAATATGGCACTCCCATTGAAGGTGATGTGATACCTCCAGGCTGCTTCAAGTTGTAGATTTAGCCTGGCAAGTACTTAGGCAGGATTCAGCTTACTTGAGTAGTACCCACCTCTGTCCCAGCACCATTCAAGATGCTCCGTTCTCAGTCGCTGAGAGACTATAGTCCCTCTGACTCTATGGTTCTCTAGGGCATACTTCTCCAACTTCTCCTCATTCCTCTATTCCAAATACATAATTTTGTTTTGATGTTTGCAAAAATGTTAAACCTAGGCTTTCCTTTTGCTTAATAGAATGCCTACAGGAAATGGGGTAGAGGTTAAGAGCATGTCAGGTCAGACTAAACAGGTTCAAGACTAACTATCATTTATTTATTAGCATGTGACCTTCAAAAAGCAGTATATCTAAGTTTCCGCTTCTCATGAGTAGAGGGGGATAATACGAGTACCTACCTCCAAGGATTACTGTAGAAATTATATGAGATGATGAACCAAATGCAGTGAGCATGGCTCCTGACATATTAATGTTTTAATAAACAGAATGAGAATACAAAAGTGTCTTTTTTCTTTGGCTGTCTGGTTTATAAGTACTTAGGAATTAAAACCAAGAGAAAAGAGAAATCCCCTTTATCTTCCAAAAAAAAGTATTAATTGTGTAGTCTGGTTGCAAGGACAGGAATACCTATGGTTTGGCCCACCTTTAAATCCTGTGCCCATCCTGACACTGAGGCTGAGTGCTTTGGTTGGTGATGTAGGTGTTGGGACCTCCTCAAGGGTCTGGGGTGGGTAAGAGGGTGGAGAGGGGAGTGCTGTCTTACCCAAACCACATGGAGGCACTCACTAAGGGAAAACCAGACCAGAAAGAGCCTTAAAAGCTGCTCTGCATCCCTAGAGGACTAAGCTAACCAGGAATAACCAACGCAAGATGATGAAACCTTCAAATACCTGTTTTCTCATATTTAAAACCAAAATATTAAGATAAAAAAGAGAGACAATCCAATTCAAGGCCTGTTCTGATTTAATTTAATGGCCCCACAAAGGAATTATTGCCGTAGAGGTTACAGAGTTGGGTCTAAGCAGTGTTACTGCAACGGACATATCCAGATATCCAAGTAGGTTAATAAGGCTTTTCTTTAATTGCCAATTTAGCTAAGAAAGAATTTCCTTGTAAGGACTCTTTCTACCATCTCCCATAAACTACCTAGATGCTTACTTCAAATTTCCACTTTGCCTATAGAGTCACACAACCTTGAAAGGCATAGCTCCCCAAATTCACGCTAATCACTTGCCCTTACAGGAAGTATGCAAATAAAAGGATCAATTTTCTTCTCTATGTGTCTGTTCTTATTATATTTCAATATGACCACATGTATTCCCTTGTTGGAGTAAAGAATAAGTAACAAAATTCAGAGAGACATAAATTGCCAATACATCCTAATGTAGCTTTGTTCTAGAAGTTGTTACAAAAGTAAAATTCATATTGATGCCAAGCTCCATAGTACTTAAATCAGGCCATTTAACAGTCTGAGAGTCATTTACCCATGAGTGGTAGTGGTGGTGGTGTTGTGTAAGTGTGTCAGTGCACCTGTATTTGTGTTTCCCTTATTCTCTCCCCTCACATTTCTCCTTACAAGAAATTTCTTCTCTCTATGATCCTATACCACTCAAGCCATCAAACATGGTGGAATGAACACAATACTTAGAAAATGTAACTTTGTTTCTTGAATAGAATATCAGACATACAAGCAATTTTTAATATGTTCACGTGAAAAGAGAAATAAGTAAATGTAGAAGGTAATTATGGAGGTCATAGAAAGTTTCTTTTCTCCTTTTGTTTTTAAATGAAACGTTCATTTTCTGGTTACAAAGTACAAGAAAATTCTGGGAATATATTGGGATGACCATTAAAACGATACGAAATATGAAAATCTCAAGTAATAAATAACGAACACAAATACATAGTCTGCCAGTTTGTCAACCTCGAAGCCAAGCATTATAGTCTGGGATCTAAAATGAATAAAGAGGTCATAGAAAATGATACTGAGCCACACATACAAAGAAATCTCACTGAATTCTATTGTGTTCTTAAAACATGGATATTTGTGTGGGTAGTGCATACACTGAAACATCACTTTTATTTAGTACCACCAATTTTGGAGGAGTACAGCACAAGAAATGAAAACCTGGAACCAATTAGAGATGTTCCCAGTTCTGGGTCGAGCCTGTTTTCCCTGGAGGTTCTACAAGCCTACAGCCAACATTACTTTTATCAAATAAAGCAATGGTTTCACAAAATGAAAAGATCACTGAATATTGTAGACTACCTTTGGAAAAGGGTCTTATGAAAACATATCTCAATCACTTTACTTGACAGGGCAACTCCATTATTAAAAGTGTATCTATCTTTCAACAAATCTTGATTCATATCGGTAGCTTCCTTCCTAGTTCCAAAAGAGAATACTATCACCATGTGTTTACTATAGTAGAAAGGCTCTTATCATTGTATTATAAGTGGCCTGCTTCCTTAAAATTTGATCTTATTCCTTTCTTAAAGTCTAACTTAGTAAATAATGTAATAGAATGTAATATAATGAATATAATATAATATAATATAATATAATATAATATAATATGTACCTATTACATAATACAATGTAACATGTTTATATTTATATTATTTAGATTATGTTTACTGTTATTTATATATTTATTTAACAGATAATACTTATATCTTATAATAATATAATTTATGAAATATATAACATAATATAATCTATATTACTTACCTAATATGTAGTTATATTAAAACATATATTATATAAGTATCTATATATACATGCTTAATTATACCATTATGGGATGGACTGGAAATAGGGTTGAAAAAGAGTTCCCACTGAGATGTAATTCAGTGGGGTCATGGATTAAGACATCGCAGTTTTAGTAATTCCCCAATCACCAGTATCTCATTCACAAAGCCTATTGCTTATAAATCTACCTCAGTTATCATCTTCTCTGAAGACACTTCCATGCCCATACTCTTACCACCAGAAAGATAGAGCTACTTTAGAAAATTCCACCAATATTTTGCACAACGAAGTAAAATGCCAATGAACATACAGATAATTGCAGTCTTGCGCCAGCCATCTTGCACAAATTCTTATGATTACACTTGTCACATTGCACTGTAGTTGTTTATTTAATGCCAGTCTACACAGTGGGACTCTGACTTACCTGGGCATAAAGCCACATTCTACTCATTTTTGTATCCAGTGGCAGATACTGCCTGAACCAGGCTGCCATTACTGAGCCAATGCACCTATCTCTCAGCTGCTGGCAGTCTCAGCTGCTGATAGCCCATAGCAATCTTTCTCCAGACGGTTCTCTTTGGCCAACAGGAGCCCAGAAATGCTCAAGAGGAGAGCCCTCATCAAAGGACTGGATGATTGAAGGATACATGGGCCAACCTCTTGATTCAAGGTGGGAGGAGTCTGTGGTATTTTTCATGCCCTGCAGTTCCCGTGGAGATCAGGGCTAGAGACTGCTGAACCCACATGCCTGCCTAGCTTTCTCCCCTTTCAGATCTGCTTCCTTCATTTCCTTCCAGGCTTCTCCTGGAAACACCTCATCAGCTAATCACTCACACAAAAATCCCCATGTCAGACTATGCTTTTAGGAAATCTGACCTGAGACAGTGCGCAGTGATTTCTGTGACAAATGGTCTTTTCCTCCTATTAAACTCTGAGATCCATAAGAACAGAAAAGATGATTTATTCACCTCTTCATATCCAGGCCCTAATTCAGTGCTGATAGTAAACACTCAAAAAAAGTTTATAAATTTGAATTTATGTGAGTATATTTACCTCATTCCTTATTCTTTTCTTGGATTGAATAGATAAATCCTAGGAAAAGAGAGCCATGGGTTTAAGGATTATAATTGTCATTATCATTTAATACCAACCTTTCTCTAAGACCTAATGAATACGAATTGTCAGGAGAAGTAGTAAGCTCTGAAATGAGGGTGGTGGTAAAGATACCCCTCCTCCCAATCTATCTTATAGTAATATACATAATTAAACAGTATCTCATTAAATGGATAGATTCATTAACAGTAGCTAATGGCCATATATCAAACTGAATTTTCTTTTGTTTTCTTTTTCAGCTTCCCATGAGAACATTTTCCCATTCCTCACTTTCATCTTACTCCCATATTAAATCAGAATTAGGTTGGTAAATACAAAGCCAACTCTAGGAAGTAAAGATTTCTCAGTTGCATTTTCTCAGTTCCAACACAATATATCACCAGAGATTAAAACAAATATGGGGCTCTGGTCTCTACTGTATCTCTTGGAAATGGTCCTATTTCTCTTCACTATGGAAGATAGATCAGATTTCACCGAATGAATTAACAAAATCATTTAGAAGGACAAGAACTCCAACATTAATAAAAAACATGTACATATATCTAAATTAATGCAAAGGCACAAGTTTCTCCATCAGTGTTTCTGCTTAGACCTATGTCTTACTAAGAAAGTGGCAGAATTGCCATGGGCAGAAAATAGAACAATACTCTCAACGTTCTAATTATAATTCCTGTTACTAACTGATTGCCTCAAAGTCTGGCCAAGAAAGCATAAAAATAATTGACTCTTCACCAATACATTTTGTTTTGAGGTAGACATAGCTTTCTGATGAGAAAAGGCTCATTAGGTTTCTATTACTCAAACTTGTGTCCAATAGACAAGATCCAATTCTTAACACAATGACAAAAAATGACTCAAATACCATCTCTAAGCGGATTCACTCCTTGGGAACATTGGTATTTGGTCAGCTCTTCTGCAAACCTCCAGCTATCAACTGTATCTCAATTACAGAGCTATGAACAAAACACGTGAGATGAGGTGGGGCAGGGGAGGCATGAGAAGGGCACAGGAATTCTAAAGAAAATTGGTCTTCAATATTGAATCAGCTGCCATTGCACCCAAGCATGGGGCTGGATATGTTACGTTATCTCATCTACTCTTTACTATAACCCTGACAGGGCTGTATTTTTATCTTCATTTTATAAGTGATAAAAGTTGGCTTTACAGAGACCAGATAGCTTTTCTTTTTTTAATTTTTTTTTCAACATTTATTTATTTTTGGGACAGAGAGAGACAGAGCATGAACGGGGGAGGGGCAGAGAGAGAGGGAGACACAGAATCGGAAACAGGCTCCAGGCTCTGAGCCATCAGCCCAGAGCCCGACGCGGGGCTCGAACTCACGGACCGCGAGATCGTGACCTGGCTGAAGTCGGACGCTTAACCGACTGCGCCACCCAGGCGCCCCAACAGAGACCAGATAGCTTTTACAAGTCACATGGCTACTAGGTAGCACAGCTGGAATTCAAACCAGGGACTATCTCTTCCAAAGCCCATCATCTTTTTTTTTTTTTTAATCATGTTTTAAATTTTTTTCCCCACATTTTATTTATTTTTGAGAGACAGAGAGAGACAGAGCATGAGCAGGGGAAGGGCAGAGAGAGAGGCAGATACAGAATCCGAAGCAGGCTCCAGGCTCTGAGCTGTCAGCACAGAGCCCGATGTGGGGCTCGAACCCACAAACCATGAGATCATGACCTGAGCCAAAGTCAGTTGCTTAACTGACTGAGCCACACAGGCACCCCACGCCCATCATCTTTTGACGTTATCACTCTTTATCCAGTTAGCTACTATTCACTCAAGGTTTATTTTTCACTGAGCTCTTAAATATCCACATCTCTGTGACATGGGGGAGAAAACACTTTTGCGGACTCTTTCTTTATGACACCAGTACAACATTATACCCTTTTGATATATGACTTACTAACAAACAACTAGTGCATGATATGTTCTAAGAAGCAATTCTATATCCTGAGTAAGACTAGGTGCAGTCTTCTTTAAAGTTATCAAAATGCATTAGTGACATGCGGTGGATGCTTTGAGGGCACGCTAAGGCTTTGGAATATGTCAGCAAATGAAGACAAATGAAGGTAATACTGGGTGCCCCCAATTTTGTGGATAAATGCCCATAGCAGACATAGGCATGTTCATAATTCCATGGCCCCCAAAGCCCTGGGGAAGTTCCAAAATGGTGCCTGATCTCCTGAGTCAGAAAAAAAGGGACTGAGGCTGGGTTCTATTCTAGAGGGAGATGGGGAGAAACCTGGGCTGCCACCCTCTGTTCTTTTTGTGAAGTGGTGTATGAAGTATCTGCTCTGAGTGAAGGATGTGAGACAAAGATGAGGGAACTTAGAGAGTTCTGGCAGAGGTTAAATGGGCTTGGGTTCACTGTCTTGGGGAATGAGAGAAAGGACTGACTGATGATGGTGGGACTAGAATGTAAGCTCCATGAGATCAAGGAATTTTTCTCCCGGGTATCTCCTTGCTGTTTGCACATAGTAGATCTCAATATATATTTGTGGAATGAGCAAACTTGAAAGTATTTTTTTAATGTTTATTTATTTTTTAGAAAGAGAAAGAGCATGAGCAGGGGAGGGGCTGAGAGAGAGGGAGACACAGAATCTGAAGTAGGCTCTAGGCTCTGAGCTGGACACTGGGCTCTAACTCATGAATGGTGAGATCAGGATCTGAGCCAAAGTTGGATGCTTAATTGACTGAGCCACCCAGGTGCCCTGGAAGAAATTCTTGAATTGATTTTATACATCACAGTATCCACAATATAATTTTAGAAATAAATTAAATTCCATTAATAGTATTTCAATGAAATTGGCAACATCTCATGCCATATCATCTCTCATGCTCTTCTTAATGCCAACCAAAGAGTCTTTGTGCAGTTGAGGTCTGGACAAAATGACTATCAAGGGTGAATTACAGGTGTAAAGATCAGCGTGATGATTACCTGTATAGGGTGGTTACAGCTCGCCTTCTCAGGCAATGGTTACACTCATTGCCCTGGTGATGCTGAAGAGGTTAGTGAGTATTGTGAAAGATTGTATGTAGATGAGTCTGAGGTCCTTTGGGAACACAGCTAGCCATTCTGCAGGCTCTGACCTGACATTTAACGTTTCTTCTCTAAAGGCCAGTGTTTCTCAGATGCTGCATCTGAACTATTCCTTTTCTTGTTCTAGAGCTTCTATAGTGCTCTGTGTTTTCTTCTTTTCTTTGAGGAGTTTCTAGCAAGATTCCAGAGGGTTGTCCTATCTTCCCTCCAACAGTTGCCCCAAAGTCTCAGGGCATTGTTTTGCAAGAGACTCTTAACTTCTGTAGGAAGCACTCACCTGGCCTAGAGATGTTGCATTGTGGTGATTTTAGGACTTGAGGTCTACCTTCTTCCTGGCTCCTCAACCTCCGGACCTCATCAACCTCCGGACCTCATAAGCCTTCGTGGCCTCCTTTCCCTTAAGGCACCAGTTCCTGTGTGTTCAGCTCCTGCTTCTGCCAGTGGCAGTAGGAAGAAGGGGGACAGCAATGTGGTGTATCAGACAAGTTTAAGCTTTCAAATTGTACTTGCAAACTTGACAAAGCACTTTATAATCTCCATATAAAACCAAGTTTAAAGCAAAGACTTTCTATTCTCATCTTCAAAGCTGAATCGCAACCAATTACTTTTATTTTATTTTCAAATTTTTAATTTAAATTCTAGTTACTTAGTATATGGTGCAATACTGGTTTCAGGAGTAGAATTCAGTGATTCATCACTTACATACAATACCCAGTACTCATTACAAGTGCCCTCCTAATGCCCATCACCCATTTAGCTCATCACCCACCCACCTCCCTCCATCAGTTTTTTCCATATCTTTAAGTCTCTTATGGTTTGTTTCCCTTTTTCTTTTTTTCTCCTTCCCATATGATCATCTGTTGTGTTTCTTAAATTCCACATATGAGTGGGGCGCCTGGGTGGCTCAGTCGGTTAAGTGTCTGACTTCGGCTCAGGTCATGATCTCACGGTCCATGAGTTCGAGCCCCACGTCGGGCTCTGTGCTGACAGCTCAGAGCCTGGAGCCTGTTTCAGATTCTGTGTCTCCCTCTCTCTCTGACCCTCCCCCGTTCATGCTCTGTCTCTGTCTCAAAAATAAATAAAACACTAAGAAAAATTAAAAAAAAAATTCCACATATGAGTGAAATCATATGATATTTGTCTTTCTCTGACTCACTTATTTCACTTAGCAAAATACACTCTAGCTCCATCTACATCACTGCAAGTGGTAAGATTTCATTATTTTAGATGGCTGAGTCATATTTCACCTTCATTATTTCATTATATGTATGTATGTGTGTTTGTATTCATATACACACACATACCACATCTTCTTTATCCATTCATCAGTTGATGGACAGTTGGGCTCAATCTCATGAAGCATGAGATCATGACCTGAGCTGAAATCAAGAGTCGGGCACTTGACCAACTCAGCCACCCAGGCACCCCTTTATTTTACTGTTTATTTTATTTGGGGTCTTTTGGGGTTCCATACAAATTTCAGGATTGTTTGTTCTAGCTCTGTGAAAAATGCTGGTGGTATTTTGATAGGGATTACATTAAATGTGTAGATTGCTTTGGGTAGTATGGACATTTTAACAATGTTTGTTCTTCCAATCGATGAGTATGGAATGCTTTTCCATTTCTTTCTTCAATTTCTTCCATTATTGTTCTATAGTTTTCAGAGCACAGATCTTTTACCTCTTTCGTTAGGTTTATTCCTAGGTATCTTATTGCAATTGTCTGGGTGCAATTGCAAATGGGATCAATCCCTTTTCTGCTGCCTCACTACTGGTGTACAGAAATGCAACAGATTTCTATACGTTGATTTTATATTTTGCAACTTTGCTGAATTCATGTAATTAGTCTTAGCAATTTTTTGCTGGAGTCTTTTGGGTTTTCTACATACAGTATCATGCCATCTGCAAATAAATTACTTTCATTTCAAACAATAAATTCATCTTTTGCAGTATCCGGGATACCTCACTAATCCATTTCAGGTTTTCAGTATAGTACAGATCTGTCTACATTTGTAAACAAAAGACTTAGCTGCAAGAGAAATGAAGAAAAGAACTAGGCCTGCAGTTTGGAGTTACATTCAAAAATCATTAAGCCAGAATTCATTTTAAACAAGTTTCTGCTAGATAGTATGGGTTCGGTGTGATTACTAGTTCTGGGAACCCATTATGAAACAAATAAAAGTTAAACATTGCCCTGGAAAATTGATACAGTGAGTTGAATTCATTTATCTATTGAACAGCAAATAGGGCTCAATTTTGGCAAGAAGAGTAGGATATCTGGGGAGAGGATGTTATCCCAAGGATGTAGGTGAGAACACATTATGTTAAGAAAAGTAAAAGGTACAGAGATGGAATCTTACACAATTATTCCGAGTGTGGCAGACTTATGTTATGTCAATTTAGCTCAGCTGGAACTGAATTTCACAAAATCCCCTTGCCTGCATAGTTTCTGGTTGGCATGAAGTAGCAGCCACACTCCTTTTGCATGCAGAAGGTGAAGGCAGGCAATGAGGCTCCTGGTAGCTTACACACACTTGTGTAAACCAGCTGCTTGCTGGCTTCCCACCTGGGGGTAGCACCCCCTCCTCTGGGTCCTGCACCTCCGGCCAGATCTTCATTTGGCTTCTCTGGCTCCTGGGCTAGGTGCAGATTTAGTTCCATAATGAAGGTCACTAGCTTCCTCCCATTATCCATGTGGCAGGAGGAGAGGCAGGAAGAGACTGCCATGGATGTTAAAAGCCTGCCCTCATGGGCTCCAGTCACCTCAGCTTTGTAGGTTCCTGTTCCTCCTCTCTTCCCTTCACATCTGATCTCCTTTTCAACTGCCTGCCTTGTTGGATTTCCACCAGATCCAGAAGGAAACATCTTATATAATAGTTTAACCATATCCCACAACTATGTAAGGCCTAGTCACCATTATAGATCCCTTATTTATAATGTATATTTTGGAGGTTTTGTGTTTCTCTGATCACAGTCTTGGTTAAACACAGGGTGACATTATTAGAATGGGGAAAATTGGGAAGATCATTGGATAAATCATCTGTAATTTCTCAGAAGAAAGGCAATGACTTTGACTAAGCTCTTGTTGGCATAAAGTTCTCCAAGGTGCTCAACAAGGTAAACCAATGTTTTTTAAGACCTTCAATATCTTCATATAACTTTATACATGCTATTAAAGTTGTTAGTCACACACTTTTATTTTTTTATTTTTATTTTTATTTTTTAATTTTTTTTAGTGTTTATTTATTTTTGAGAGACAGAGACAGCATGAGCGGGAGAGGGCAGAGAGAGAGAGAAGGAGACCCAGAATATGAAGCAGGCTCCAGGCTCTGAGCTGCCAGCCCAGAGCCCGATGTGGGCTTGAACTCACAGACCGTGAGATCATGACTTGAGCTGAAGTCGGACGCTCAACCGACTGAGCCACCCAGGCGCCCCACACACTTTTAGCTCATACACAATAGATTATATTTATGTATATTTATGGCTAACATTTCAAATATATCCAGTGTTTGACATTATCTAGGTGATACCGCCATTCTTAGTAGCTGATGTTCAATATTTAAGATTCTGCTTTGTATACCACTCTTGATGTGTATTTGTATCTGTGACCTGACTTTTTTCTCAAAATAATTCTGAGAGGTCAGAAAAGAGCCAGTAAGAAGTTGGGGTTTGGCACAGAAGAAGAGGACAAACATTTCCGAAGCCCATGCTGTCACATTTGCACTTTATAATTTCAATTAATTTTCACGAACCTTTCTGGTTAGTTTCTTACTCCTATTTTGAAGTTGGGCACTGAGAATCAGAGAATAAAGTGTCTTGTTCAACATCTCACACCTAACAAAAAACTGCTTTTCCTTAAAAGTGGGTGAAACCATAACCATACCAATGGAAAAATTGGAATGACCTTTAGAACCCGAAAACTTTCAGGTGCTATGCATCAATAAAAGTAGGAAGATAAGAAGCAAACAGAACCATATAACAAGGATTCAGTATTTGACATGTGGGCACAGCAACAAAAAACAGTGATAAACATTTTCATCTCTTGATAATAAAAGCTTTGCTGGTAGTAAACTATTTACAGTATACTTAATACATCAGAAAGCTGTTACATTTTTAATATGTAAAATGAATAAAATGGAAAAAAAATGCCCAAGCTAGAGTTAAACACTAGGCCACAAAACTTCCAAGTGTCATCTAATGACTAGGGAGGAAGTGTGTATTTTAATGAAAAAAATCCCCAACGTATAACACCTAGAATTTTCATTTCAGCAATTGTCCCTTTAATATTGAGACCCTTTGTCTATTCCAGAGGGGTAATGGCAGGTAGAATTTTACCTGAAATCCCCTTAAGTTTCCAGTTCTCATGGTTACTTCCTCCTCAAATTTCTTTCAACACTAATCAATGGCACCTCGTTACAATCTCAAAGTTTGAACAAAAGGACCCATTTCCCAATGGTTGTAAAAATAAATGGAACATGAGGGGAAGTTACACTTTATACCGAAGTAGAGTCACAGAATTGTAGTGGCATTGAAGACTGATTCCCTATCTTTTACAAGTGACTTAACTGAAAATCAGAGAAGTTTTAGTCATTAAATTCAAAAGTGAGTTCAGGTTTATGGACGCACTAAACGTACACAATTTTGTGAGGAATTTATTTTTTTTTTAAATTTTTTTTTTTCAACGTTTATTTATTTTTGGGACAGAGAGAGACAGAGCATGAACGGGGAAGGGGCAGAGAGAGAGGGAGACACAGAATCGGAAACAGGCTCCAGGCTCTGAGCCATCAGCCCAGAGCCTGACGCGGGGAAGAATTTAAAAAAAAAATAAAATCACAAATACAAAATTACATATAGGACTTTGGGTGTGGCTCATGAAAATGAGGGTTTAACATTCCAACCAGATCTGAATGAGGTGAAATCCAACTTGAAAAAGCAAAAGCCAAAAGTGTTCAACAAGCTGGTACTTGGAAGTGCACGGAAGCAGAGGGGCATCAGGAACAACCAGAACCAGAAACATGAACCTCACTGGGATTGTTTCTGTCTCTGTTTCTCTCCATAGGTAGGCCTTATTCCCTCTCACTGTAAACCAGCACTCTTCAGAAGCAGGCAAATATGGCTACTGATAGTTCTTAAATTACATATCATAAAGTTTCAACCAGTGAGATGCCAAGAGGCTCTCTGGGCCAAATCCAATGCTAGAGAAGGACCTTAGTTGATCTGGTTGGGTCCAAGTTAACTGCTGTCAGTGGAGTTGAGTCTTATAAAAACATGGAGATAACCACAGGCACACGCTCAGCATAGAAAAGAATCTGTGCCAAGAAGAATCTGGAAAGACAAAACAACCCTCCATAAATTATTTGCTCAATGCTGAATAGCTAATAAGAAGTATATTCAGAATCATAAACTAAGGGTTCATTTCTAGAACATTTTTTTCTCTAAATATTACAGCAGATACTAAAAAAATTAATTTTCCTGGCTCAGAATTTTTGTTTTCTTGGCATAGAAAATTATCAGAATACACAAACCAAAATAAGACCCAACAAAAATAAGCTTAATTTTTTCATTCAAAGGCAATTTAGAGTTCCTCTGAATGAGGATTATACACATCGATTCTCATTTACAGACTTATTAAGAAAACACGACATTTGGGTTAAGCATGTATTATCTATTAACTTATACTAGAAACTTCCTTCTTTCTGCTATTCTGATGTAATTTGTTTACTTATTATCTCTTTATCATAGATATAGAATAGATGAAAAAGTGCTAATTGGCTGTGCTCTGTGATAAATGAAAGATTCTTGCACAGTGCTTTGATATGTAAATAGCATAACTACAAGTTTATTAAAGCCACATTTTTTTAGAACAAATAGCATATTGCTAAACATTTCAGACCAAAAAGTTCCTGCATAAGGAAGTCGCTATTGATTTATATTTCCTAGTTAAGTAATTCTCTATCGATTTATATTTCTTTGCCTGAAACAAAGTGCCTCAATCATTGGAAAAATTAAAAGGAGGAGAATTGAAAATGGGAAATTTTGACACAATATATTACAATAGAAAGAAAACCCCAGGCCTTTCCTTTTCTTTCTTTAACTAAGCTTTAGCAGCATCTTTTTTATTTTAATTTTTAAATTAATAAATTTCCATTGTTCTTGATTAGTTCCAAGAATTCTTCTCTACCTGGAAACATGACGTATGTTGAAGGCAATCCTGGAAAGGATTTGTAATAGTGCCTAAACCATGCCACTACGCTTAAGATGAGAAAAGATGGAGCTTGAAAATAAGTAATGGATTTCAGAGTTCAGTTCTTTCCTACCAGTGAGACTTTCTCTGGATTAGACTCAGCCTTACAGTCTGGTGAGGCACAGCCAAGGCTACATCTGTTGTACTGTGTGCTGTTAGGCAAGAGCAAAAGGTCTCAATTCAGAAGCTGGAGAAAAGAGTAGGATACTAAAACCAAGGGTAGCAGACGCCAAACCAAACTGAAGGCCTATGAATTATCTTCTAGATGAGTAAGAGAGCAACATCTGTTCATACTCATAAATCAAATCCTGCCCAGCAGGCTCAGGGCATGGGGTTCCTTCCACAGAAGCACAGGATGGGACACATGAAGAGAATGGATGACAGTGTGATCCTTCACACTGATGTGCCATAGAGCAACAATAAATAAGGTGTCCAGGAAACAGGGGCCCACAGAACTGTGAGCCAGTCAGAAACCAGAACTGAGTTCATACTACCTGGTAAATTCTATTGGCACAAGATAGGGAGCCAATTTAAAAGCAAAGCCACAAATGTGCAAGTTTGCCAGATTCTTTAAAATACAATTATAATCACTGAGCAAGGGACGGATTTAACATAAACAACCTGGAAAAGACTCGTGATCATATTTGAACATTTTAAATTTCACCTACCTACACAATAGAATTACCTTCAGGATGTTGTCTTTTAATAAAAAGCCTTTTCCTCCTTCACACTTAGAAGAATATGTTGTTTGTCATTTGTGCATATTGTATCTTTGTTTTTTCTTGAATTGCTCCATTTTCTTTTCTGATATCATACTAAGTGATCATGATTTAGAATAATATGACAGATGTGTTTAGTGTGGCAGAAAGTCTCCATTTTTCACTCGCAGTTTACTTTTCACCTATCTCAGCCTTAACCTGCGCCCAAGAAGAATGACCTCCACCAACTGGGGCTCCTGAGCTCTCTTGCCCTCTGGCTTCCAGTTGGGTTTGGCCATTAAGAAGTACAGACATGAAGGGGCGCCTGGGTGGCGCAGTCGGTTAAGCGTCCAACTTCAGCCAGGTCACGATCTCGCGGTCCGTGAGTTCGAGCCCCGCGTCGGGCTCTGGGCTGATGGCTCAGAGCCTGGAGCCTGTTTCCGATTCTGTGTCTCCCTCTCTCTCTGCCCCTCCCCCGTTCATGCTCTGTCTCTCTCTGTCCCAAAAATAAATAAACGTTAAAAAAAAAAAAAAAAAAAGAAGTACAGACATGAAGAGCACCTGGGTGGCTCAGTCAGTTAATTAAGCACCCAACTTCAGCTTAGGTCATGATCTCATGGTTGGTGAATTTGATCCCCATTTTGGGCTCACTGCTATCAGCCTGTCAGTGCAGAGCCCACTTTGGATCTTCTCTCCCCCTCTCTTGGTCCCTTCCCCGCTTGTGCTTTCCCAAAAATAAACATTTGCAAAAAGAAGAAGAAGAAGAAGAAGAAGAAGAAGAAGAAGAAGAAGGAGGAGGAGGAGGAGGGAGAAGAGGAGGGAGAGGAGGAGGGGGAGGAGGAGGGGGAGGAGGAGGGGGAGGAGGAGGGGGAGGAGGAGGAGGAGAAGAAGGAGAGAAATAAGATCAGATAATAAGAGAAGAGACAGGTAGGGGTATTTTAGTCTTACTCTTTTCCAACCAGACAGTTGTTTAGCAGGGGTTGTGTTCCTCTTGAGTGAGTATCTCAGATGGCCCCTGTCAGATGGCTGCAGCTTTCTCCAGATTCCAGAGGTAGTCTCTTTGACCTTGTTTGTGTCATCTTGATGGTGGGAGTAGCTTCCTGTCACTGCTAGTCTTAGAGGGCTTTGCTACCCTTTTTGAATCACTTAACCTTGCGACACCTTGGTACAGACACTCTTTATTATATTTTCTTAAATTATTCTTATATGTGTAACATCTCCTTTTCTTCTAGAACTCTCATTAATATAGTTAGCAAAGAAATATCATTTACAGAGCACCTGGGTGGTTCAGTTGTTTGAGCATCCAACTCTTGATTCTGGCTTGGGTCATCATCCCAGGATCATGGGATCGACCCCCACAGCAGGCTACACTGAGTGTGGAGCCTGTTTGAGATTCTCTTTCCCTTTACCCCTCTCCTGCTTGCACGTGCTCTCTCTCTCTCAAATAAATAAATAAAAATTTTAAGAAGAAGTATCATTTACCACAATACCCAATCTGAAGAAGCATCAATCTATTACAAGCAAAGTCAATGCAAAGTACAAGGACAATCATCCCACAGATGAGAGGGAAGATTTCCAGAAAGCAGTATGGTGTAGTGGAGGAGTACCTTGTTTTTCATACCAGGGTTCAAATTCTGGTTCTGCCTCTTGCTAGATCCACGAACTAGAACAAGTCTTTTAGTTTCTCAAAATCTGTTTTTCTTAGTAAGACGAGACTAATAATAACATCTCTCTCATAAATTTGTTGCTAAGATTCAACGAGATAATTTGGTTTAATTTCATAGTATGATGTTGGCATTAAGACTGATAGCCTGGCAGCTATGATGGAAGCCATGTTTTTAAAATGATGCTTCCAGGGATGAGACATCAACTGAGAAGTATAATCTAAACACTTAAAGGATGACTTATAGTGTCCTATGCTAAGAAACATCCATAGCGCTACTTTACTCAGTTTATTAACTGCTACCAAACAATAATATGCAACATCCTGGATTACCATCTAGTCTCAAATCCGATAAAATTCCCAGCCTTGAAAGTCCCCTTCCTCTATGCTCAAAAGATACAGCCCAGAGGTGAAGATGTTAAAGATGGTGGCAATGATGAGATCTCTTACTGAGATTAATTACTGACATTCATTCTTACTGAGACTAACTATATGATAGCGCTCACTATTCTAAGAATTTGATACATTTTAAATCTTTCAAGCTTCATAACAGGTAACGTATATCATTATTTTCTCATTTTACAGGAAGAGCAATTGAGGCAAAGATTAAATAACCTGCCCATGGTCACATCTAGTAACTGGCGGAAAGGAAGTTTGAACCCTGGAGCCGAGGCTTCAACACCCATGTGCTAAAGCACCCAGCTATACTGCCTCACCCGGCAATTTCTACCCCATTTTTTGATGCTATGGACATCTGGGTTCCATCTTCAGGAATACAAACATTTAATTTAGAATTATAACACCACTGACAAATTTTTGTCAAGCAAGCACTTTGCAGAGCAAATATCATTAGGCCAATTTAATTTATTATTGAATTTTGTATTCAGCACAGTTAAAACATTTTTATGTTTACTTTATTGAAATTATATTCATCAGGATCTTTTTTCTGTAAACTGTACGCTGAACATCTGATTTATTGGTCAGTCATTTTGTCCATATAAAATGTGACTGATTATAGCTCCTACCCAGAGTACTTTTCTTTTATGGTTATTATAATAGAGCTTCAACAGACCCACATCTAATTTACATGAATTCAATCAGCTTGGCCAAAAATTAAAATAAATCTAAGAGTTTCTGTGATTTCCCAAATCCACCTCCAAGGGATTTTTATACATGAAAAGGTTTCATACGTGGTGAGGATAGAAGTGAGTAGTGATTCCTCCAAGAAGAAATTAAGGAATTAACTTGAGGTGGGAAGAGGAGGGTGTTGATGAGAAACAGCTTATTAACGTAATCTCAAAATATCTCCCTACAAATCACAATTTGCAAAAGCTATAATTTGCTATACAGTGGAGAAATAAACAACACCTCAACCAACTGATGGAAATTAGCCTCATGAATATAGGACAGGCATGACGTGCCTACAGGTGTGATAGCCTAAGAAGGACAGGCAGCACTTAATTTAGCAATCCTGCCAAAAAATACATAACCAGAATCACATTATGGGGAGACACTAGGTAAACCGCCTTCAAAGGCAGTTTGTAAAACCACTGGCCTTTATTCTTCAAAATTATCAAGGTCCCGAAAGACAAAATAGGGTAAGGAGCCATTCCAAATTAAATAAGAATGATAACTAAGTGCAATACATGATCATAGTCTAGCTTCTGGAGAAAAACTGCTGCGAATGACATAATGGGGATAATCGACAAAACTGGAAATGAACTAGGGACGCCTGGGTGGCTCAGTCGGTTAAGCGTCCAACTTTGGCTCAGGTCATGATCTCACAGTTTGTGGGTTTGAGCCCCACGTCCGGCTCTGTGCTGACAGCTCCGAGCCTGGAGCCTGGAGCCTGGAGCCTGCTTTGGATTCTGTGTGTGTGTGTCTCTCTCTCTGCCCCTCCCCTGATCTCTCTCTCAAAAATAAATGAGGATTAAAAAAAGAAGAAGCGCTCAATTGAGGTGAAAGGTGGTTTTCTGATTTTAAAATTCATATCAGATTTTGGGGCGCGTGGGTGGCTCAGTCGGTTGAGCCTCTGACTTCGGCTCAGGTCACGATCTCATGGCTTGTGAGTTCAAGCCCTGCGTTGGGCTCTGTGCTGACAGCTCAGGGCCTGGAGCCTCCTTCGGATTCTGTCTCCCTCTCTCTCTGTTCTTCCCCTGCTCTCACTCTGTCTCTCACTTTCTCAAAAATAAATAAAGATTAAAAAAATTTTTTTTAACAATTTAGACCTGCAAAAACTGATCTCGAAAAAGTGGACTTTCTAGAAATGCACTGAAGTAACACCTTCTAAGAACTGGTTTTAAGTACTCTAAAATGAGTTGAAAATCATGTAGAGTAAAAATGACCCTGGAAAATCTCTAAACTGCCCATAAATATAGAGTACACACATTTTTGGTAAATAGCCCTGTACAGTAATATGTATGTACAACTGGATAATGTATACAATATGCAATTTCATGGAAGGACTGTAATCAGCAGGTAAATAATTCAAGTATTTTGCAACGCTTCCACAATTTTGTGAAAATTCCAAATTACAAGTTCTAGCATTATCATTATGTTCTACATTCAATTTTAACGGTTCTTCCAGTTTTGGTCACTGTTTCTTTAAGACCTTAAAGTAATCCTTTTTTTGTTTTAAAGCTTTATCTTGGAATAATTTCTGACTTAGAGACAAGTTTCATGAAATTATAAAGAATATCTGTATTCCCTTTCTACAGATTCACTAATTTTGACTATTTTGCCACATTTGCTTTTTAATTCTCTCACTGTGTGTGTGTGTGTGTGTGCATGCACACACACACACACACACACACACACACACACAGTTTTTGCAGACCCATTTGAGAGTAGATTGAATACCTCAATGACTTTTTGTCACTTAATACTTCAGTGTGTATTTCTCAAGAACAAGAGTATTTTCTTCCATAACCACAGTCTAGCTATCAAATTTAGGAAATTTAACATGGCTGTGCTTATTATTTATATAATGTATAGTCCATTTCCAATTTTTCAATATGTTTTTACTTTATTTATTTTGAGAGAGAGAGAGAGAGCATGGGAGGGGCAGAAAGAGAGGGAGAGAGAGGATCCCAACAGGCTCCACGAGGTCAGCGCAGAGCCCAATGTGGGGCTTGAGCTCACAAACTGTGACATCATGACCCGAGCCGAAGTCGGACACTTAACCGACTGAGCCACCCAGGCGCCCCTGCAGGTCTAAATTTTTAAGGATGTAGCTTATACCTGCACTTAGGGGTTTGCGTTGATTTTTATTTCTGGTCAGTGTGCTGGATATTCTCCTTTTCTTCTCCATATCCGTATCTCACCCTTTGCCACCCTGCCCTGAATCTAGGGCACCCAGAGCTTCCACACTCTCTGGTTTCCAGTTGAATGTGAATTTGGAGAGCCATCAGCAGGAGACCAGAGAGTGAGAGCTGAGTGACACTATTATATCCCCTAGCCTTGCCCTGACCTGGTCAATAAAGGCTGCATTCCCCTACTCTAGAGTCCCCAGCTCCCACTGGCCAGCTTTTGTTCCAGTTTGCAGTAACAGCTCTGTCAAATGCTGGGTCTCCAAAAATATTACCAAAAGTATCTGTGATAAAGCAAAGCTGAGTTTGTTGCTTCTCACAGGAAGGCAGATCACTACCTTGACAGTCTTAGCAGCAACTTGCAAGGGGAAAAGAAAAGTCAGGATATATATGTGGTCTTGAAGGTCTGGTTCAAGGTAGCTTTTCCAATGGGAGTGCTTGCCTAGGACTGGGCAAAGCTCATGATATAATAGTTTAGGATGGGTGGATATAGCAAGAGAGGGTTTCCAGGTGAGTTAAAGGAAAACAACTGCTTGATAAGCTTGGTTGAGCTGTTATCCTGAGTAGTGGATATTTACTCAAATGAGGATACGTTAAGCAGTACAGTATGAAGATGAATGGACGTTCAGAAAGTTCCTAAAACAAGCAATAAAGTTATCTGAAACTTCATCTTCCTGGGCATGAGTTGCCTGAAATAGCAAAGTCATGTCAATGTAGACTGTATGCCCCATGGGTGTAGGTAGTTTCTGTTCTCAGCCCCCATCCTTTTAGGTCTAGGGATGGTGATGGCTCCTCACTGTGAGTTGCTGCAGGGTCGGTCCTTCATCACCCAGTGGTTGGTTTTCCTTTCCTGCCCTCACTTTTGTCAATAATCTATTAAAATTTTTGCAGTTACTCTATTTGAATGTGCCATCTGTCTCCTATTAGTACCCTAACTGAGGAAGATAATTATGAGTTAGGTAAACATTTAATCATTTGTATATATTATTAACTCAGCAACTCACACAGTATTGCTCTATTTCCCAGTATTAATCGTGTCGCCAGTCCAAATCAGTATCATTGTGTATGGTTTGTTCACTGAAGGTGCAGTAAAATGTAAATTGCAAAGTCAAAAGACCCTGATTTGGGCCTAGATCTATTTGAGCCCACCCACAGAAGTGGTCTCATTGACCTTTTGCACTCATCCTGACAGAGGACGGGAGATACTTAAGCTGCTCTAGCCAATTACTGGGGATTTAGGACCTGCAGGACCTAGCCCTGCCCTTCTGCCCTGATTTTGAAAACTGTACTTCATTCTGCTTCTCTCTGGGTCCCCATCTCCATCATGATAAACTACACACTGACTCAAAACTGCTTTATTCTTGGCAGTCCTAGCTGCCAGGAACTGGAGACCTGACCATAGTTCCAAGTGCAAGGGTGGCTGCCAGCTGACTGCCTTGCCAGTTGCCTGTGAACAGTCCGCGAATTCCTCTCTCTAGACACCTCCTGGGCGGGGGGAGGGTATATGTTTGTTTTTAAACCCCCAATGCCACTGCCCACCCACACTACCTGCCCTACTGCTAAACTCTTGGGTATGGTATCTGTCCTCTAAGTATCTAACAGAGAAAATGGAACCAAGGGTTGTATGCCAACTCCCCCCATAATACACTCACAAAAGCTCGAAAGAAACTAAATCTTTAAAAGAAACTAAGCAAAGAACATAAATGCATATCTGAACACATTCCCTGAATATGTGGAAACTCTCCGGTCCTTCTCCTCCCTAGGAATATCACCGTCATCTTTAATATACACACCTTGCAGACGTCTGGAAGTGCTGCACTGAATTATTTAGTATGATTTAGCATGGCCATTTGTTCTGTGTTAGACCTGTTTGGAATGAAATGAAGGAAAGGACTTTAGACAGACACAGAGGAGCACAATCAAACTTGCTAATCATAGGTAAATCACACTAGGTTTCATTCATCAGTCTTTGCTTTCATGCCAGGAACTATTTCAGCTTAGTTATAGTATGCACATTATATTCATTTCAAGGAGATACAAAAACCCATATAATACATATCTCAGTACTTACAGAAATAAAAGTGAACTCTACACAAAAGCCTGTGTCACATGCAATTGCACTGACACTTTAAAAAGAGACGGATAGTGTTTTCCTAAAGGACATGTTATGAATATCCAGTGTATGAGTAGGAAATATGAAATTTCCCTTTGGACTTTATATTGGACTGAGACAGCCAAGAAATTATAAAACTGGAGTCATTTCAGGAACTTTGTGGACCTCTTATGTAATGCATTACAAGGGACAGCCTTCCAGCTGAGAATATGCTTAATTTGTATTGCATAAATTATACACTATACAGCCTGATATAGTCCTTAAAAGCTTTGACTTTCAAGTTAAACAAACCTGGGTTTGAATGCCAGCTCACCAGCTCTGAGAGCTTCTGCAAATTATTTTATTTCATTAAGCCTTGCTTACTTCAACTAAAAATGGGGATAATGTTAGCACCTACTCATAAGGTAATTGGAAGAATTAAATGAAATAATGCGCACACACACAAAAACAAAGCATCGTGTCTAGCACATAGTAAGCACTTAACAACACTGTGTCATTCATGTTGCTGTTTTAATATTGAACCTGTACTGGGGTATGGCCAGTTTTTACATTTAACTATACCATCTCCTTTTGGATGAAACCCAATAAATAACACTTCGCTAACTTCTTCCTGTACCACCAATTGATAACATCCAACGGTCCATTAGGGATTTTTCATGTGGAAGTTACAGTTGCACATCAAAGTTGCTGTGTCTGAAGTCAAGCTTATCATCTTCTACCTAAAAGGAGTCCTCCTGATTTACCAACTTCTGTTAAACTGGAAAAATCCCTTTGTTTTCAAAGATGGCGAGAGTCATAAATTTGATCTGATTCAATTAAAGGCTAAGAAAATTGGAAAATAGGACCATGTATACAGTGATTATCTGGATATCACCACCAGTCATCATATTCATATCATGACTGTAATCCTTAAAATGAGAAGGAAAAAAAATGAACAGGTTTTCAAAAGGTCAATCCAATTTGGAAAAAAAAAATTTTGGATCAATATTTAAACTTAAAACTTTTAGTAATTTTTTCCAGGTCTGAGTTATAAAAACAATGAAGATTCTTTATTTCTATAGTACCTTGAAGTTTACCAAGATTTTTCACATATCTTAACTCTTCAAATAGAGCTATTATTCTTGTTTTACATATAATAACACAGAGATGATACTTTAGATTGGATTATGAGGACAGTGCCATGCCACTTATAACATGGCAGAAGCAGACCTAAGGGAGGGACCAACGATGCAGCTCTTCAAAAGGAGAGCATTCCAGGGAGAGGGAGCAGCAGGTGCAAAGGCCCTGAGACAGAAGCATGCTTACTGTAGAGAGGAACTAGCAAGGTGGATCATGGGGCTGGAGCAGAGGTAGCCAGGAGCCCTATAATGTAGGGCCTTGTAGGCAGCGGGAAAAGCCTTAGAATCTTTACTGTGATCACCCAAAAGCTCTTAGCTACAAAGTGAAGTTCGGAGGCATGACTTTGAGTCTTCCAGTTCGAAATCTGAGATGGTGAGCCGTAAAAAGGGCTTTGTAGGTAAGCAGATAAGATCCTGGATGGCATCTTTAATTATCACCACAAAACTCCACCATTTTATGTCCTCTACCACACCAGCCTCCAGCATATCTAGTATCTGTCTCGTTCAAACTCTCCTATGAAACCAGTTCACATTCTCAGACATTTTTCTTTTCTCTCCTTTTGCTCAAATCTGTTCATGAGAATGTATGAGCCAAGACAGCGATCACAGAAGAGATGATCCTTCTTGTGTTTTCTGCTTCAGCTACTTGTCAAAATTTAATTTTAATCCAAACTCTGTCACACTTTCTAGTTGTGACATAAGACAAGTCATTTTAATTTCATTGTTTTCCTCTTTCTGCAAAACAAAGTTTCTGATTCTATTGATATTTTCAAAAGCTACTTTATCCCAGAAAAATGAGGTAACGAATGTATACTGTTTAGGTCTCTCTTCCAGAAGGATGATATGTCAGCAAGTATTCATTAAGCAAGTCTATGTTCCCAGCCTGTGCGAGGCTCCATGGAGCATAAAAAGAAGTAAACTGTCTGAGCCCTGACTACAGAGAACTCAAAATTCTCTTCAGGAAAAGAATAAGTCTCCATAAGCAACGACTAGAGCCTAAGGGTTTTAAAATTAAGAGAGGGATTTTGCCAGGTCTCTTAGGCTCTACTGCTTAACGGGACCATTGAATTCAGTTGGCATCTGACTGGCCTTAGGCTTCTTTGAATTAATAGGAAGCTTTGGTCCTCACATCCCCCTTCAAGGTTTAGTATAAGCTCTCTGTTGAAAAAGAAAATCATATTGGGCCTTACAAATAGAAAAAGATGTCAAGGTCATTTAGTCTTTTCAAGGAGATCAGGAACATAATGCATTTATGTTCTGTTCAACAAGGCAGACAGAGTGGCTGTTTTCTAGTGATTTCTGAGAAGACCCCTCTACCCACCACCATCCTTAACTTTGCTCACTGGCCCAACCTAAAATGCTTATAATTTCTACTTTTTGAATCAGTTTTTTGGAATAAATACATTCTGCATATTGAAAATCCTTGTTAGAATGCAGGCAAGTTACTCAGAAGAAGTAACCCGTTAACTGATTAGCATGGATTAATATATCATTTCATACCAAGGAGAAAGGCCTGAGGAGACTATAAATATGAAAGGTTTTGGAAAAAGAAGTAATGTTTGAGAGAACTGGAATAAAGAAACCCAGGATCAGAGACCTTGAGACTTTCATGGACCAAGATCAAAATACCTATCATCTGGGTACAGTGCTCAGAAGAGAAAAGGAATGTGAAGGTCAGATAAGAGCACTTAAGACCAACTCAGGCAACTCCCCAATGTGGTCTGGGTTGCTCTGGTGTTGTAGACTGAGACAGAACAACAGAAGTGACCTTAGAGATACCCTGTTTCATCCACTTATCGGTAGAGAAAATACCATCTGGGACATTTGGGACATTTAAGTGACTTACTCAAATCAATTCAATAAGTAAGTGACAGAATGAAAATTAGAAATCTAGATTCATGACTCCCCACTTGTTTTGCAAAGTTAAAAAAAAAAGTGGCTCTCAAGATTAGGATCTTTGGTTAGGGTTTTTCCAGATCCTATTTTCAAGGCTTTCAGTCTCTGAATTAAAGGTTCTTTTATTTTGGCTATTCTGAATGTTTGTTCAAGAAAAAGCTATTAGACAGGGCTTAAACTGGGATTAGTATGTAAAGAAACTTAAATCCTTGGTAGAATATATCTCAAAATTCAGAAGTAGAAAAGTTCTCCTGGATCAGAGGTTGGTGCAATAGATAGACACATTTCCTCTTTTCTTCCCACACTCTCATCTTAAAAATAATACCAGACAGTACTAGACATCAAAGACAGCCAGCTGAGACAGGAGGAAGTGACTGTTCAAACAGGGAGGGATTCAGCAAGGTAAGTCCCTAACAAATAAGCCCTGGTGATAAATGACACAAAGCCATCACCCAACTAACTAATCAACGTATCCAAAAACATATGGATCTAGCCCGCAAACACCAACATCCCTGATAATGTTGGTAATTGATTAAGTTTTGTACACAAATAGTGTTTGATAAAAATAACTAAAAAACAAAACATGCCCTTCCTATTTTTTCAGCTAAAGGGAAGACATCATGGTACAATGAAAAGAAAATAATGTTTGAATTGCATAGATATCCTTTTTTTATCCTGGTTCCAGGATACGAGAAAGAGTATCATAAACAGAAGTGTGAAAAGGAAAATATGAATTTTATTTGTTTTGCATATCTATCCGGTATCTGTATCGTTTAGGGATCGTATCGCTTGGTTAAAGTCAATGTTAAGGAGTTAAGAAGACCTGAACTCAATACTCTTTATTGACCATGTGAACATGAGCAAGCTATTAATCTTACTTCTCTTGAAACAGTAATAATAAAAACCAATTTACAGAATTGTCATGAGGATTGACATTGGAAAAAAAAATCACGTGTAAAGCACCTAGTGTAATGCCTAGCATAAAGTAAGCACTTGACAAAAATATATTCTCTGTCCTCCAGGTGCCCTTATAAAAAAAGCAATTATCATAAGGGAAGGGAAACAAAAATAATATAAAACCAGGGAGGGGGACAAAACAGAAGAGACTCATAAATATGGAGAACAAACTGAGGGTTGCTGGAGGGGTTGTGGGAGGGGAGATGGGGTCAATGGGTAAGAGGCATTAAGGAATCTACCCCTGAAATCATTGTTGCACTATATGCTAACTAATTGGGATGTAAATTTTAAAAAATAAAAAATAAAATTAAAAAAAGAAAAGCAATTATCTATATAAAGTAATTTAAGAAATATTGTCCATATATTGAGTTATTTACACTTCAAAGATTTCTTGGTCCTTGAAAATAGCACCAAGAAGAGCAGCATAAGATAAAAAAATTGGGACGTATTCAATTTAAGAGCGATGAAATAAAAATGTTGAATTCCTGTGTGGGAACAGGTGTTACAAGCAAAGTCTAAGATCAACAACAGACTGGAAGAAAATATTTGCAATGCAAGAGTTAGTGGTTCTATTTTTGTTAAGGGCTCCTATTAATCAAAAATGCAAATGTCAATGGAAAAATAGTCGAAATATTTGAATAGACAACTTACCAAAACTCTACAAATTTTCACTAGACATATAAAACAACATGCTCAACTCTATTAATAAGAAAATGAATACAAAATAAAACAAAGAGATAGTATTTTGCTTATCAGATTAGCAAAATTAAATAGATTGATAATATTCAGATCAGCAGACTTAAAAGTCAAAGACAAGGTAATATTTTTAGAGGAAAATACGGTATTAGCTATAAAAGATTTATATGCTTATACTCTTTGACCCAGAAATACACTAGAGAAAGAATTATGAGCATAACCAATGATAAGTGTACAAGATATTGGCTGCACTATTATTTGAAATATCCAAATCACTGGAAACAGCTGCAAGTAACAGTAAAATATTTCTAAGTGGCTAAAAAATAAGAAAGTTTTATTATCTCATGTGCCAAAAGACATGAAAGATTATCCTGAGTGTGGGTTAATTTACTGACTCAGGGATGTCATGAAGAACAATGGTTACTACCATCTTTTCCCTCTGCTTGGCATGTAAACTTTGTTCTCACAAAGTATGTTGCACTTACCAACATACGGTGCCACAAATCCAGGCTTTATACCAACTGGAACAAAAGATTAATAGCCATCTTTTTGTAACCTATGGAAATGTCTTTCGAAGAAACTTTGTGTTTAGACATCCTCTTATTCTCCTTTGGCCAGAATCATACCACATATCCATTTCTAAGCAAATGCCTAGCTAGCAAAGAGAATGTGATTCTCTTACTTGATTTAAGAAAGAACATGGCTTCCTAGACGTCAAGTGGGTCACCAAAACTACTTCCGGGACCTCCTTTAAAAGAACAGGACAAATAATGGTAGGGAAATATTCTATACTTTGATTGAAAAAACTGGATACACAGTTCGTTCCCTCTGTTGAGTGAGATTGAGAGGTAAATGAGTCAGAACAGGAAAGGTTATGTTGTGATAACAAATAGAGCCTGAATTTCAAAAGGTTAATGCGATAACAATATAGGTTTCCTTTCATTCAAGTCATAGTCTTATTCGAGTTGCCTGGCTCTCCTTGACAGCTCATCTTCCAAGTGTCATAGGGATCTAGATTTCTTCTAACTTGTAGTTCTACTTGATCTCAAACACATCACTGCCAAATTTATTGCAGAAGTTAAAGAGAGTATGAAGACTCCACAGGGATTTCATAGCCAGCCTTGAGAGTGGGTTACATTACTTCTACTACCCCCCATTGGTCAGAACACACAGTCCTTCCCCTAACTGCAAGAGAGGCTGGGAAAGGTAGTTTGTGTGCTCAGAAAAGGAAAGCAAGATTCCAGTTGCGTTATATAAAGCTTTGTCTCCATCAGAGGGGATTTTTTAAAAAATGACTTTTTTGCCACTGTGGAAAATAGTATAGAGATTCTTCAAAAAATAAAGATAGAACTAACCTATGATCCAGTAATTGCACTACTGGGTATTTATCCAAAGAATACAAAAACACTAATTCAAAGGGATACATGCACCCCTATGTTTACTGCAGCATTGTTTACAATGGCCAAGATACAGAAGCAGCCCAAGTGTCCACTGATAGATGAATAAGAAGATGTGATATATATATATTATATATGTGTGGAATATTATTCAGCCATAAAAAGAATGAAATTTAGCCATTTGCAACAACATGGATGGAGTTGGAGAGTATTATACTAAGTGAAATAAGTCAGAGAAAGACAAATACCATATGATCTCACTCATATGTGGAATTTAAGAAACAAAACAAGTAAGCAAAAGAAAAAAAAAGAGAGAGAAGCAAACCAAGAAACAGACTGTTAACTATAGACAATAGAGAGGAGGTGAGGGGGGATGGGTGAAATAGGTGATAGGGATTAAGGAGTGCACTTATCATGATGAAAAAAATAAAATCAATTAAAATAAAAGTTAAGATGGTAAATTTTATATTATGTGTATTTTACCACAATAAAAACAACCCCCCCCCAAAGATTTTTCTTCTTTACTTCACACATTTATCCTAAGCATACAGAAAGTTATGTATAAATTATAACATTTATGTATAAAAAGGTGGGGGAAAAGTCCCTGGTCATTCCTGAGAAGTAATTTTGCCTGGTTTTGATCATATTTAATTCCATTTTCCTTGTATTAAAATCCTTTTTCTTTTTTTAATTCATCCTGGGGACTTTGATATAGAAGAAAATTCTAGTGGAGAGTCTGTAGGTTATGGATTCACCTTAGAGCATCCTAAAAGATCAAGGATTCACAATCTGGGAGGTAAAGAAAGTCAGGGCATTCTAGACAGAAGTCTCAGGAACACACAGGGATACACAGGAATTGGCCTTACTACTTTTTGGGGAGGCTATTTGTATTTTTATTTACTTCTTTTTTTATTTTATTTTATTTCTTATTATGGCAAAATACACAACATAAAAGTTACTATTGTACACTTCTTAAGTGTACAATTCCGTGGCATTAAGAATATTTACAATCTTGGGGCACCTGGGTGGCTCAGTCGGTTGGGTGGCTGACTTCAGTTCAGGTTGTGATCTTACAGTCCATGAGTTCGAGCCCCGCGTCGGGCTCTGTGCTGACAGCTCAGAGAGAGCCTGGAGCCTGCTTCAGATTCTGTCTCCCTCTCTCTCTCTGCCTCTCCCCAACTCGCACTCTGTCTCTCTCTCAAAAATAAAATAAAAACATTAAAAAAATTTTTTAAAAAGAATATTTACAATGTTGTACAGCTGTCACCACTATTTAGTTACAGAAATTTCCATCACCCTACAAGGAAACCCCATATTCAATAAGCAATCATTTCCCATTTCCCTCTTCCCTCAGCCTTTCATAACCACTAATCTGTTTTCTATCTCTACAGATTTTGCCTTTTCTGGATAAATCATATAACAGCAATCATACAATATGTGGCCTTTTGTGTCGGGCTTCTTAGATGATTTAGCATGAGTCAGTTATGTGACCATCTTCTAGTTTATCTGAAACCAGTCCTATTTAGAAAAGGGACTTCACAAAAACATTTATTTTTCTCTACACAAAGAAGAAGAGTCACAGAGTAGTTGGAAGAGGTAAACATATAAATAGGAAATTATAATAACATGTGGTAAATGCAATGACAGAAATTTGCATGGAGTGTTTGGGAGGAATGCAATTGTCCCAAAGTGGGTAGCCTCAAAGGCATGTTATAGAGGTGACACCAGGTTTTTGTATTAATGGATTAAGAAATGTTAATAAAGCAAAGTGGTCTTAGGGAAAAGAAAGGAAAGCCATGTGAGGTATGTATATGTATATATGTGTATATATATGTATACATGTATATGTATATGTGTATGTATGTGTGTGTGTGTATGTATATTGAAAAAGACACCTTAAAACACTTTAAGCAAATTGGCAGCTCAACAGTCTGCTAAGTGAACTGCAACTCAGAGGCAAGGCCACGGAACATTCGGGGTTAGAAGGACAGTGCCACTGGAAGAATTCACTGTCGCAAACCTCCAAGTCATCATCACGATTGCTGGGGCCAGCCTTTCACTCAACTCAGATCTCACCTCTCTCAAAATCTTCAGTCACACTTGTTAATTCACACACATTTTAATACTTGAGTCTTCTTTGGCTCATTATCTTCTTTATTCACATTCGATTTCTGGCTACCACAAGCAGATACTATCTCCTTCAAGGCACAGGCACATGGGAGACATTGCCTTGAATCATAATGGAGTATCACTACCTCTTACATGCAGTGTAAAATCAAGCAATCAGAAAGATGGTGAGGTAGGAATCTTTTATTTTTATGAAAAAAAATAAATGAATAATGTGATAAGTCTTAGCGTAGGCTGGGATGAGGATTAGTAAACTAAGCAATTATGACCAATGCTTGTTTCAGGACTTATATGGTTTCTTGCCTGTGCTACACACACTTTTCCTTTGGTAACTTCAACCTACCTATACTTCGTTTCCTGTAGCTTTGCTTCTTCTGTCCATCAAGGCTTTTCCCATTCTCAAGCCAAAGCATGCAAATGTGAGCCCAGCTCCAAGAACTCCCCAGAAACTAATGGACAACCTTTCTCACCACCACTTTTGGGATGATTCAGCATCATTATAGTTGCTTTTAAGATTCAAGCTTTGGGGAGGGCTAGATTAACCCACTGACTCGAGATCACATGCAATCTCTCTTGACTACTCAGGTTCTAGTTTATTCCAAGCCTCCAGAGAACATGTAGAGTTGTGTTCAATGCTAGAGAAATGGTCCCACTAGGCATAAGGTTTCCACCATAAGGTGCTCTGTACCTTTACTAGCAACTCTTGCAAAAATTAAAAACTGCTTCTATCTCAACATCCTTTCATGACCCTAAACCCAAGTCAAGAATTTCTCTGTTCTTTAGTCAAATTCATATCTACTGGGGATAAAAAAATACAAAAAAGGAAAGTCATTGCTCTATGTACAATTTACATTGGGGTCATTTTCACTGTTGTACACAAGATGATCCTGAAAGATCCACCTTTTTAAAAGAATTAACAATCATCCTCAGCACATGGCACCCAACTCCTTTCAAGCTGAATTTTAAGATAAAGGAAACAAAGTAAGACCTAGACTTTCTTCTGAGAAACAAAGAAACGCAGAAGAGCCATATTCTTGGAGAAGTAGAAAAACAGGCAGGAAGGAATGTGGAATCTTACCACAAATAATAGATTCAGGTAGTTCAAGGATAATATTTTCTTTTAAAAATATTCATTATACTTGCCTGGAGAACTGAAAACCATTGTTCTTTGGCCAAAGAAATCAGAGGAAGAATGTTGGATTTCATACAAACCATTTCCCTATGCACATAGTACTAGATAACCAAAATAAACATTAAAAAATACCCATCGTATTTTAGGCACTCAGAGAAGGTAATGTGTAAGGAGCCCTGCTCCTTCCCATAGATGAAAAAGGGAAAATACGTGAAAAAAAATGACATTTGGATTTTATATTATTATTAGGGGCTGGAAGGAAGAGGTTTTGGACAGTGATATGCACGTTACTTGCAACTGCCACAAACAGAAGGCACAAAATATTGGGTACTATGGCAGGTAAAGAACTGGCTTTGGAGTTGGGCACACCCCGGCTTGAATCCAGACCCTCCTATTCACTTTCTCACTTGACTTCGGGCAAGCTTCTTTTTTTAATTTTTTTCTAAAGTTTATACATTTATTTTGCGAGAGAGAAAGAGGTGAGCAGGGGAGGGGCAAAGAGAGAGGGAGACAGAGAAGCCCAAGCAGGTTCCATGCTGTCAGTGTGGAGCCCAACATGGGGTTCAATCCCATGAACTGTGAAATCATGATCTGAGCTGAAGTGGGACGCTTAACCGACTGAGCCACAGGTGTCCCTCTAAGAAATTCTTTTTCTTTTTTAATGTTTATTTATTTTTGAGAGAGTGAGAGAGAGAGAGAGAGACAGAGCGAGAGTGGGGGAGGGTCAGGGAGACACAGAATCGGAAGCAGGCTCCAGGCTCTGAGCTGTCAGCACAGAGCCCGACCCTGGGCTTGAAGTCACAAACTGCGAGATCATGACCTGAGCCGAAGTCAGACACTTAACCGACTGAGCCACCCAGGTGCTCCCTCTAAGACAATTTTAAGCACAGGAAAGTCACTTACTCCCCAAGACTGGCATTCCACTTCGAGAAAACTTTCCAGGGGTCAGCAAACTATTTTCAGTAGAGGAGCAGACACTAAATACTTTTGGCTTTGTGGGCCACATACGGTCTCCATCGCTGCTGCTGCTGCTTCCTTAATAACCCTCTGATACTATAAAAACTATTCTTCACTCAAAATCTGTTATGCATTGAATGTCTGTGTCTCCCCAAAATGTATATGTTAAAATCCTAACCTCCAATGCAATAGTATTTGGAGATGGGGCCTTTGGGAGGCAGTTAGGTTGTGAGGGTGGAGCCCTAATGAATGGCATTAGTCATTAGTGCCCTTAGAAGAGAAGGCATGAGAAAGCTTGCTGCTTTTCTCTCCCTCAGCCATGGGAGGATACAAGAGGGAGATGGCTATCTATAAACCAGGAAGTGGGTCCTTACCAGACACCAGGTCAGTCACCACCTTCATCTTGGACTTTCCAGGCACCCGAACTGGGACAAATAAATGTTTATTGTTTAAGATGCCCCACCTGTGGTATCTGTTATAGCCACCCAAGCCAGGACACGGCCCATATGAAAACAGGCCACGAAAACAGTATGGAGGTTCCTCAAAAAATTAAAAGTAGAACTACCATATGATCCAGGAATTCCACCTCTGGGAATATATCCGAAGGAAATATAAACACTAACTGCAAAAGATATCTGTACCCACGTTCATAGCAACACTGTTTACAATAGCCAAGACATGGTAACAAGTTTCTATCGATGAATGAATGCATAAAGAAGTTGAGGTGTATATATATGTGTGTGTGTGTGTGTGTGTGTGTGTGTGTATATATATGTATGTATATATACGTATATATATATGTATATATGTATATATATGTATATATATATGGACATATATATACATATATATATATGCAATAGAATATTATTCAGCCACTAAAAAACAAGGACGTCCTACCATTTGCAACAATATGGATAAGGTTCAAAGGTATTGTGCTAAATGAAGTAAGTCAGACAGAGGAAGGCAAACAAATACTGTATGATCTCACTTATATGTACAACCTAAATACACACACACATACCTACACACACCAAACCCATAGAAAAAGAGATCAGATTTGTGGTTATCAGAGGAAGGGAAAGAAGGAAAACAGAGGAAGGTGGTCAAAAGGTACAAACTTCTGGCTATAAGTAAGTACTAGGGATGTAATGTACAAGACGATGATTAT
The DNA here is from genome assembly GCF_022079265.1 of Lynx rufus. Taxonomy (NCBI): domain Eukaryota; kingdom Metazoa; phylum Chordata; class Mammalia; order Carnivora; family Felidae; genus Lynx; species Lynx rufus. Next base: position 48,286,801 of record NW_025814826.1, on the reverse strand, counting down.
AGATAGTGCTGCTGCAATATATCTAGGAAAAATTGTAAAGAAACTAGATCTAAGAGTTCTCTTCACAGGGAGAATTTTTTTCTTTTCTTTTTATTGTCTCGTTTTGAGATGATGGACGTTAACTAAACCTATTAGGGTCATCATTTCACAATATGTGTGAATCAAACACTCATGCTATACACCTTAAATTTATATAGTCATGTATGTCAATTATTTCTCAGTAAAAATGGAGACAAAAAAAACCCTAAAGAGGCCCTGGGCAAAATCCCACTTGCCATAGTTTGCCAGCTCCTGTTCTAAAATGTGATGATTCTTAAAAAAATAAAAAAGTAAAATAAATAAAAATTAAAAATAATTACATGTGATGATTCTTCTCTGTATTAAGCCAAAATCTACCCCCTCAATATGTCCTTCCCTTAGCTCTGGTTCAGTATTAGCAAATATAATAGAATCTATCCTTGATCTTCCATTTAGCTCACTCTATCAACTCTATGGGATATGTCCTATGGTTATCCCACTTTACAGGCAGGAAGGTCTTGCCAGGAGTGGGGATTCAGGATACGAAACATAAAGTTCAAAGAAACTCTTTCCACCCTGAGGTCCTACTTCTGCCCCCCAGAGAACACAAAGGCATCAGAGTCCTCTTTTGGCAGTTCTTGAAACAGCTGTCAAACTCACAAAATACTTTCTTCTACATGTTAAATATTGTCTGCTTTCCTGCTGCTTAAATAATATAGTTTTAAACCTCCCTATGGTGATCATTTCCTTTAAGTAAGGTCTTTTTCTTTTTTTTAATGTTTTTTTTATTTTTTTAATTTTTGAGACAGAGAGAGACAGAGCATGAACAGGGGAGGGGCAGAGAGAGAGGGAGACAAAGAATCGGAAGCAGGGCCATCAGCCCAGAGCCCGACGCGGGGCTGGAACTCACGGACTGCGAGATCGTGACCTGAGCTGAAGTCGGGGGCTTAACCGACTGCGCCACCCAGGCGCCCCAGTAAGGTCTTTTTCAAGTTTGCTCCCCACTTAATAGCTTCAGCCAACACTGATCTTTTCCCATCTTACTTATCAATATAATTTTGCTCCATACCTAGTATATAGAATATGGATTTATGAGTATATACATTTGGGCACAGGATTATATAATTATTCAACTGTCTCTGCCTTTCTCTTTCGTGTGTGAGGCACATATATTCAAAATTTTATTTTGTTTTGTCTTGTTATGAATTTTGCCTGTGTAAATTTTCTCTCATCTAAATTAATGTAAATTCTTTTTGGATACACAATGGAAAAACCAAAATCATCTTTTAATTACCAAAGATTACTCAAAATTGGATAACAGACCCCCAAATGATGACCATTTTCAAAGAGAAAATAATGGAAGAAAGCCATAGCCAAGCAAGGTAGGTAGCCTCTGAGATGGCCTTCATTGACACCCCACCTCTTGGCATAGTGGTAACTCATGCCTTTATGTATGTAACACCCTCCCTGAGTCTGGGCTGGACCTAATGACTGCTTCTAATAAATAGAATGCAGCACAAGTGATGGGATGTCACTTCCAAGATTGGTTGCACAAAGACTTACTTCCAACTTACTAGATCTCTGTTTCTCTCTCTCTCTCCCTCCTGAGTCTTCTACTATTCTCTCACTTGCTCACCCTGATGGTAGCTGTCGTGACGTGGACTTCCTTGTGGAGAAGCCCATGTGGCAAATAACTGAGGCTAACCTCTAGCCAAAACCAGCAAGCAACTGAGGCCCTCAGTCTAACAGCCTAGAGAGAACTGAATCTGGCCAACAGCCATGTGAGTGAGCTTGGAAACGGGCCCTTCCCAGTAAAGTGTTGACATGACTATAGCCCCTGACACTTTGATTATAGCCTACAAGAAACCCTAAGCTCAAGTCTAAGCTGTGTCTTTATTTCTGATCCCCGGAAACTATGAGATAATAAATGATTACTAGTTTAAGCTGGCATGTTTCAGAGTCATTTGTTACACAGCAAGAGATACCTAATATAATAAGGATTTGGTCTTATCAAAAGTAACGAGACTGCTCAGTGGGTAGGGGGTTTCCTTTCGGTATGATGAAAGTGCTCTGGAATTAGATGGTGGTAATGGGGACACAACATTGTGAATGTACTAAATGCCAAGTGCATTATGTGAATGTACTAAATGCCAACTGCAAAGTGGTTACATTTGGTTCTGTGAATTTTACCTCAGTGTTGTTTTTTTTTTTAAAGGAAGCAGCACAAGACAAAGAAACAAGGAGAAAAATGGGAAGATAAAAGGAAAAAGAAAAGTTTACGTAAGAACACCCACAAGAAAAACTGTGCATCACAAAGAATGAAAACTATGACCAAAACTTGGCAAGTTACTCAACATAATGAATCTGTCGAGATAAATATAGAGACCCCAGGGCTCTGTTAGGAGAGGGCAAGATGACACAAGGAGCTAAAATTTACAAAGCAGCAGCAAGTGACAAAAAGGTTTTACTATGAAAGAAGGAAATAAGATGAGGGGAAAGAAGGTGCTGTTTTCTTAATAAATAGTTCTAGAATGATTTAGCCCTTCAAATTACATACATGTATAATTTATTTCGAAACTAAACTTCACACAACCAAAAGGGAAAGTAGTCAGATGATTTTAATTTTAAAACTCTAGCAAACTTTTTGTGCAGCTAAGGGTAGAATTAAGGGTGGCCACCTTTGAACTTGTTTTCTGTTTTTTTTTCTCATGGGCCAAAAACCATCCTGATTACAGAAGTACATACACTCCGCAATCAGGAATCCAATCAACAAACAGAAACTAGGACTTCTTTTCCTAATGAGGTAGGATGTTACATGCACTCTGGACAGGGACAATTGTTTAAATTATTTTGCAATTAGAAAAATGTTTCTTTGTCACGGCATGTATTTATACTGTACTGTCCCTGAGACTCAGTGTTTGCTTTTTTGGGGAAAATGTATATGTACATTTTTGTACAGTGTTTGGGGAAATGTATATGTATCCTGTACTCGGGGTATCCAAGCCAGGCCCCCTCCTGCCCTTCCTCATGTTGCTTTTTTAGCACAGTGATTTTTAACTCAGTGTTGTAGAATCATGAAAGCTTAAAAAAAATCAGGGTCCCACAATCAGATATTCTGATTTGGCCGAGCTAGAATATGGCCTGGGCATTGGGTAGAAATAGACCACTGTTTCTAAACTGTACAACAGAGAAATATAATAGAACAAACCTGTGTTCTAGACAGGAAGATATCAGAATTTGAGAAATACAGCACTGAGAATTATTCTGTTCCAATATATCCTGGAAACATATCCTGGAAATGTGGGTGGGATTGATGGAAAACACCAGGGCCAAGTCAATGCCTGTGAATAAAATGGGATGAGGAAGGATGAAGTCTCAAACTGTAGGTTGGATGAAAGGGGCATAGTGCTGAGAACAGGACTACAAGGCTAGGCAGTTTGGTTGTCCGAGTAGGGACTTTCCAGGGAAAGATAATTTATGGTGTTTTCTCCTTAGAATGTCCACACTACATGCTATGAAATATTTCATCCAAAACAAGTCCTACTCATGTCTCTATCCCAAATCCCCCATAATAGCCCTTTGTGACTGACTCAAAAAGTGATCATCTCACATTTAGAGACAAACCACTGGCAAAGGTGGTGTTAGGGGCTGAACTGTGTGCCCCAAAGTTCATGTGTTAAAGTTCTAACATCTAGGATCTCAGGATGTAATCTTACTTGGAGATAGGTTCTTAATCAAGTAAAAGTGAGATCATATTAGGGTAGGTTTTCCCATATAACTGTTGTCCTTATTTAAAAGGGGGAATTTACACACAGAGATAAGAACAGATGAACGACAAAGATGATGAGACAAAGAACAGGGCCATGTACCAGTCATGAAAAGGCCCAGAACAGATCCCTCCTTCACAACCCTCAAAGGGAGCCAACCCTGTCATTCCTTTGATTTTCAACTTCTAGCCTCCAGAATTGTGAAAAAAATACATTCTTGTTGTTTAAGCTACCCAGTTTGTGGCACTTTGTTACATCAGTTCTAGAAAACTAATACAGAGGATGTTGGCCTTTCCTTTAGGGTGAGAGGGCTTTTCAGAACAATAATTCCTGTTTCTTTGAGGGAAGGGGGAAATATCAGATTACCCCTAGAATGAGCCAAATGATTTATTCCAATGTAATAAAAAAAAAAGTCACACCCCTCCCAAAGAGTTTAATTTTTAATATCAAAATGTGTCCTTGTGGCATAATGGGGAATATATATTTGGCCTTTGTCCCCAGTTCCTGGCACATTGATCCTAAAACTCTTGGAATTTCCTGAGTGATAGGAGTGCCTTTTGATATTCACGAGGCTTTCGATCATTCCTGAGTTTATGATAAGAAAGTGATCTTGACATCCCCTAGATAGCATCAGGATGGGGGCTACTCCCCAAAAAGAACAAGAACTTTCAGCCCCAATCCCTGGTCTCCAGGGAGAGAAGAAGGGCTAAAGATTGAATTCAATCATCAATGGCCAATTACTTAATCAATCATGTCTACATGAAGAAACCTCTATGGAAACACCTAAACAATGGGATTCAGAGAGCATCCTGGTTGGTGAATACATCTAGGTGCTAGGAGGATGGCATGCCTGGGAAGGGCATGGAAGATCTGTGCCCCTTGCCCCATACCTTGTCCTGTGCAATACTTCCTTTGCCCCTTTGTAATCTGTATCCTTTACAATAAACCCATAATAGTATGTAAAGTGCCTTCCTGAGTTCTGTGAGACATTCTAGGGAATTAATGAACTTTCTAGGAGGAGGTTGTGGGAACCTCCGAATTTGTAGCAAGTCAGACAGAAGTGTGGGTAAACTGGTACCTAATACTTGCAACTGGGTCTGAAGTGGGAACAGTTTTTGGACTGAGCCCTTAAGCCTGCAGAGTCTGATGTTAACTCCAGGTAGTTACTGTCAGGATCCAAATGAATTGTCAGAAACTCAGTTGATGTTTGGAAAACTGGAAAACTGTAGAGTCTCAAACATGCATAACCCTGCAAGGCAAATAACAAGATGATGGTCATATTGCTACTCATTCATTCACTTACCCTTTAAGGGACACCTACCACATAAGAGCTTCTTGCTGCTACCCCGATAACTCAATGGAGGGGGGACAAGGAGGTGACAACGGCTTCCCAGGAAACACAGCCACAGATTCTCAAAGAGTCACCAGCTCTCCTTAGCAGCCTCTGCCTGGGCGGCAGCTGAGCACAGACAGGAAGAGTGGGAGAGCGTGGGTGAGGTCAGGAAGGAAACCAACCTGGTTTCGGCTCCCACCAGCTCTTCCTTTCTTCTCCCTCCTCCCCTGGTTCTTCAAGGCCTTTTTTCTCCCTTTGGACAAGAAATAAAGGTGGCCTGAAGTGCAAATTACTGGTTGGCAGCCACTGCAGTTTTTGTCACTGACAATTCTCACTCCTGAGTCCCTTAGATTTCCCTGGGCCAAGTCAATTTACTGCCCCCTCTTCCGTCTACGTGAACATGCCAATCCGGATCCGCAGGCAGCCCCAGAAACACAAATGCAAACCCTCTGCCTTCCCTGCTCTCACGCTTCTGATCTTTGACCTCCTGGAGTGGTGCATTTGTGAGTTGTTTTGCTACTTTTCTTACAACCTTCCCCTGCGGTTGGCGTAGGTGGAGAACCATACAGAGTGGGCTTAGGTTTGGTGAAGGTATGGATTCAAATTCCCCTGTGCTCATTACCTCTGCATCTTGTATGAGTTCCTTAAAGCCTCCAAACTGGTTTCCCTTTTGTAAAATGCAGATTTTAATCCAAGGAGCTGATAGGCAGGCAGGTTTAATTTGTCAGGTAGGTTGGAGCGGTCACTTAAGGTAATTACAGGAAACCAACAAGATCATATAACTTTTGGAGAACTGAAGAAAACCTAACCTATACTACAAATGCAACTGACTATCTTCCCAAGAAGTGAACGTATTATGGTTTAGAAAGACTTAATGAAATCTGAATGCAGTCAACTCTACAGGCAAGAAGGAATTCTTTAGAATTGTATATTCAGCCCTCTTCACCCTCATGTTTCCATGATTCTGTTAGAGCACAAGTGGCTACAGGCCCAGACATCTGCAAAGAGATTTTCCTTTGTTCCTCCTTAGGGACATTTCATTTGTAAACTTTAACACGCAAAGAATTTTATAGGTTTGTATGCCAAAAACCAAGTATTACGTACTCTGTGAGTGATCTAAGGAATTTTTGGCGTAATTCTGATGATACTCAATTTACCTGATACAATGAGTTTGAACTTCATTTTTTTTTTTTTTAATTTTTTTTTTCAACGTTTATTTTTGGGACAGAGAGAGACAGAGCATGAACGGAGGAGGGGCAGAGAGAGAGGGAGACACAGAATCGGAAACAGGCTCCAGGCTCTGAGCCATCAGCCCAGAGCCCGACACGGGGCTCGAACTCACGGACCGTGAGATCGTGACCTGGCTGAAGTCGGACGCTTAACCGACTGCGCCACCCAGGCGCCCCTGAACTTCATTTTTAATAAATGTTTATCCTATTATTCTAACATAGCATAGGCAATGGAAAGATAAATATACATAACTTTTCAGTATTTCATGTTTTTCAAATATCCAAGCAAGATATTCTTATAATGTGTAAAAACACTATAAAAGAACAGATCAGCAAATCTGCAGGCTGCTACCATGCTCCATAACCTCTCCCTCACCCACACACACACCCACCCCCACCCCCCCCACACACACCCACACACACACACAGAGCTTCGTGGGTATCCTTTCAAACCATTCACTCCATCAAATTCATACATGCATATATATACCCATCCATAGGACTTGTACTGTTGTTACTGTTTTAAAAATATATGATTATTCTATACACATTACTGGGCAGTATGGACCTTCTACACTTGTATATATTAATAATGTCCAATATTAGTAGACATAGATCTAACTTGATCTATTTTCTAGACTTTATGCATATAGTCACATACACTGAACATTTTGTACACGCAGTTTTAAATCAAACATTCTGAAACACTTTCTGTTAAGCCTTTTTCTCTTAATTTTATTTTTTATTTCTCCACGCCTTTCTTCTCCTTTCTTATCTTCATATTTATTCTACCAACTGTGAGTTTAGGGATTTTACCATATGGTTTTGGGTTTCTAAGAATGTCCTATTTATATCCTTTGTTCACAGCTCTGAACTATGTTTTCATGTCAGTTTCATGTCCTTGTATTCTATAGATTTTTAAATGTTGTCTACATTTGTGTTACAAATACATTTTACAAACCTATCATCTACCATCCATTCACTTTGGTGTCTTCTGCCATATATATATATATATCTTTTACACTTTTTGGATTTCTTGTCCTGTTTTAAAAGTTCTCTCTTATCCATAGATAATAAGGGTAACCTCCTAGATTTTCTTCTAAGATTCTTATTTATTTCTTTTAAAAAATGTTTATATTCAAGTCTTGAATCCATCTGGAATTTATTTTCATATATGAGATGGGGCTCCCACTTAACTTTTTTCCAGATGAACTAAAATGTTAACTGTGCTTAAATAAACTGCCTTTTCCCCTAAAAAAACAAAGTGCCAACTTTATTATATATTTAAAATTCATAAATATTAGAGCTTATTTTTTCATTATTTTGTCCCAAAGATCTATTTATCCATTTTTTTAATGTTTATTTATTTTTGAGAGAGAGACAGACAGAGGGAGTGGGGGTGGGGCAGAGAGAAAGGGAGAACAGAGGATCTGAAGCAGGCTCTACGCTGACAGGGAGAGCCTGATGTGGGGGGTCAAACTCATGAACCATGAGATCACGACCTGAGATGAAGTTGGAGGCTTGACTGCTACCCAGGCATCCCCTACTCATCCATTTAAATGCCAGAGCTCTAAACAGCACCTTCTAATGTCTGGTAAGGCAATATTCTTACCATGATATTTCTTTTTTGCACTTTTCTTAGTTATTTTTGTTAGTCTTTCATAAGAACATCTGTCATGAAATTCCCAGAAATAATTCTTACAATTATAATTGGAAATGATATTTTTATTTAGGAAAGTTACCATGTAAAACTATGGCATGTCTTTCTAACTGCATGAATATTCTTTTATGTCTTTTAATAAGAACTCATTTTTTCCCTAAAAGTTTACTGTTAAGTTTTCCTGTTAAATTCTGATGCTTTTCTTCTTAAATTCATTCCTAAGTATTTTATCATTTTTGCCACCATTATGAATGAAATATTTTCTTACTTTTATTTCTGGTTATCATTATTATAGAGGAAACCCACTGCTTTTTATGCCTTTATCTTGTACAATCTTTAATTAATGTATGATAATACATATCTTTATTATATAAGTGACTTCCTTTCCTATTAATTCTTACTAATGTACTATATATAATGTACTTGTTGATTTTTCTAGTTACACAGTTTTTCGCTAGTAAAAACAAAAATTTTATAACTTCTAAAACTTTTGCTTTTGTTTTAGTTGAAATAAGTTTCATATCTGACATTTAGGAGATCTATAATTATTTGGGGTGCTGAGGGTAAACAATTATTTCATATTCACCCAGCTATTTTCACCATTTATAATTATCTGGGTTTTAAAAATCAATATTAATAATCTCCAACAATTAAAAATGAATAAGAACTAAATGTCTACTTCACCACAAACTTAGCAGACTGTATGTTAAAATGAATATAATCACATACCCATTTATTAGCAGTCAGGAACCAAAATGGTCACACACTCTGTATTCTAAACTCAGTGAAGCTCAGTATCCCTTCCACTTGTAAGAACTCCAAAGAATACCTTTTCTGGAAAGTTTACCCCTTCACAAATAAAACAAATATTCTGACGGTGGGATCCACTAATCGTCTAGTCATATTAGGCAGAAAACAGAGGTTCAGATGGCATTCTAGATGGAGGGGGCTGTTCTGAAGGTATTAAGTAAAGAACTAAGGCTCCAGCCAACAGCTACAAGAATGAACCATTTAAAACTGGATCTTCTGGCCCCATTCAAGCCTTCAGATGACTGACTCCTATGAATATCCTTACATCATGAGAGACCCTGAGCCATAACAATTCAACTAAGTTTCTCCAAACTTCTTGACCCACATAAACTATGAGATAATATATGTTTGTTGTTTCAGGCCACCAAGGTTTAGGTTAACTTTTCATGCAGCTGTTTTTAAAAATATGTTCTATCTTACTCTATGCTAATTGATTGTAATTTGACATTTTTCTTTTGTCCCTTTTTGTATTTGTGGCTTATTTACAAGTTAGAACCGCTTATTAATTTGGGACCTGTAGTATACTTTTCTAATGTACTAATAGTTCCTTTATTTTTCCTGAGCTACAATCAAGCCTATTATTTCTCTATTAATATTAATTTTAGCTCAAAAAACCCTTACCAAGTGATCTATTCTTCTACTTCTCCCCTCCAAGTCCATGCACCTCTTAGGATGAGACTTCAGATTCCCCATTCTTTCTATCCCACTCACAGATCCAGGTCTATGCTGCCATCCCTCGAACACCCCATTCTCATCTTTGTTATGATTTCTTTGTCGTTAGCTGTGGTCCATTCTCCAGAATTTTCCACCTATAGAATAATCAGTTGATGCATGCTTTAAGTCCTTTCGTATCTACACATATTTGTATTTATTTCATTATGCTAGTGGAATGGCATTCTGGCTGCTTGTAGGAGCCATGGCTATACTTAGTAAGTAGCCTGTAGATGTCATTCTATAGTTGGCAACTCTTTATTCTGCAGATGAGAAGCCCAATACCAAGCTGACTTTTTTTATGATTATTACCCCTCCAAATAACTTGTTCTTTCTGTCTGGAAGTCTCTACATTTTTTTCTTTATCCTTGGACTTCAGGAATTTTATCAAGACCCACTGCAAAGGACCTGTCTCAGGTCTTCCTTTCAGTTTAGGAAGTTTTTCTTCTATTATTTGTTTAATTATTGCCTTTCTTCCAAATCTTGTTTTTCCTTTCTGAACTATTATTATTTGCATGTTAAATCTCCTGTGACTGTAATTCTCATCTGTCCCTCTCTATGTCTCTTTTCAGTTTGGCTAGATAGTCTATGCAGGTTTTTTCCACTTATTTTCTCGGCCCCTAATGTGAAACTCAGGAAGGACTGTTTTCCCCTTCAATTTATCCACTGATATATTACTTAGAAAATAATGGGACTTAGTTCCCCAAATCATTTCTGTGCTGTAATGAAGCTCCTTATCTGCTCTTGTTTTATTTAAGTTGCCATTCACATCACCCTCCAGCTCTTGCATGGGCAGGGGCTGTCTCTCCTACTGTGCTTGTTCTTCTTTCTCTAGGCATGTTTGGAACATTGCGAATGTTCCCGTATATAGGTTTTGTTTTTGTTTTTGTCTGTTCATTTGGGACCGGCTGCTGGACCCTGAGTAGCATGGTGGATTCTGCTCCCCTGGAACAGATGTAGCCAACCAATGGATGTAGCCAACCAACAGATTTGCTCACTCCTGTCTTATCATCTGAGGAAGACTGTCTGCTCCTTGGTCTCTTCAAGCTTTCCAGTCTCAGGGGGTAGAGTGGGCTCAGCTCATTTGCTCAGTTTTTTCTTAGATGATCATAAATGACAGAACACCACTGACCCACCCCAGGATCTGGGCCTGGTTCAAATCTTCACCTCAGGGCTCATCCGTCCTCGTCCCAGGCTCTTGTGATGCCCAACGCATGGAAAGTCCTACAAATCCTCTTATTCCCATCCTCCAGGCTCTGGCTCCCTTTTAGCCCCAACAGCCATTTGGCTCATGTGAAGGAAGGATTAAAGCTGAATTTTGGAATTCAGGAGGATGTTTTAACCATCATGTTTCCAGAATTCCTTTCTGTCTTTAGAACTTATTCCTTAACTAAGTTGTGATGCTAATCTGTGTCTAATACATGGCATTAGACAACATCCCTACCCCCAAGTATCTACTTACAGCCTCTTTTTGCATGCAAGCAGAGCATTTTTGAGTGTGGTCTATAATTAGGATATTTCTGATAAAAGCCATATTGCAGGTACAGATGCTGAGGTACTGGAAGATCAATAAAAAACATTTCACTTTTCCTGGCCTCAGTTATGAATCGAATGGAAAGTCAAACAAAAGAGTAAGATAGAAGGGGATACCAGCAGCACCTTAATTACTGATTTAAGAACATGGTTTAAGAATTTTGGTAGCCAGTTTCTAAAAAGACACCATTCATGTACACATCTTGAACCTCTGCCTGGTATGAACATCTCTGTGTTGCCATCCCTAACCTATTAAATCTTGGCTGGCCCCGTGACTCAGTTGTAACCAACAGAATATATCAGAAGTGATGCTGTGTCACTTTCGTGACTAGGTCAGAAGCCTCCAGCTTCTACTTTGTTCACCTGGAATGCTCGCTCTGAAAAAAAGCCAGCCACAATGAACGTAGTCCAACTGCTCAGAGACCACTATAATGTGAGGAAACCAGCACTAACCTTGTAGAGTGTCCATTTGGAGAAACAGACATGCCCAGCTAGCCCTAATTATTTCAGCCAGCCTTGTCCAGGCAAAGAAATGTCAGTGAAAACCTTGGACATTCTGGCCCTGGAAGATGTGATGTGGAGAACTGAGAAACCCAGCTCATGGCTAGAATCAAGGCCCAAGATGTATGGCTCCAGTCAAACCAGTTGAGCCAAATGTAGCTATTTTATCTAACCTAACTAAAGGCTCTTGTCATTGCAGGGCACATACAGGACATCCTTGCCGTATCCTGCCCAAATTTCGGACCCACAAAATTATGAACTGAGTAACATGATTGTTGTTTCACACCGCTAAATTTTAGGATAGTTTGCCATATAACACTAGGTAACTGGGCAAGACGTGTAGTAACAATGGGCTCTTCATGTTACCTTGTCTGCCACAGACAACACTGGATAATCACAACCTCTCCAGGCAGGGGTGCCCCAACATAATGAAGGGCACAGAAGAGCAGACTAGAATACATGCTTTGTGAAGGCAGACTGCCTTCCGTTACAATGAGGAAGGAAGGGGCTGAGATACTTCCACCCTGTTCCCCTCCCAAATTCCCCAGTCTGAAAACTCACTCCACTTCTGGGGAAGAGAGAAAACAGAAATGAGGGAGACTAAGATACCAGGAATTTTTAGGGAAACACTCTTCTCCTGGAAAGGAATGGGCAGAGAAGATACCTTCCCCCATGAAGGGTCCGTGATACCACAACAGAAAAGGATTCTGCCCCAGCAAGATGTAGCCTGCAAATGTGAGGAGGAGGAGTGGTTCTGAGGAATATGGTACGCACCACAGGCCCCATATTTGGATGTATACAGCATTTCAAGAAAAAGAGCTCATTGTCAGTTGAAAACGCTGCCTGCAGAATTTTGTAATTGTGCTAGTAACTAGGGCTGCCATAACAAAATACCACAGACTGGATGTGGTAAACAGCAGAAATTTATTTTCTCATAGTCCTGGAGCATGAAGTCCAAGATCAAAGAGTCGTCAGATTTGGTTTCTCGAGACCTCTCTCCTTGGCTTGCAGATGGCTGCCTTTTCACTATGTCCCCAGATGGCCTTTTCTTCTGTGTGCTAAAGTCTCTCTGCATGTCCTAATCTCCTCTTCTTATAGGGACATCATTCAGGTTGGGTTAGGACCCATCCTAATGGCCTCATTTGACTTAGGTACTTCTGCAAAGACCCTATATCCCAATATGGACCAGAATGCACTTATTTTACCATCAGAATCTTATTTGCCCATCTTGGATTAAATCTTGAGCAAAGTGATTATTCTTGAGCCTCGTTCTTAAGTCTTGCTTTCATTATGACACCTGATAGCAAAGAAGTAGGGGATAGAAGACTCAGGCTTCTATCTACTTCTAATCACCAAAGGCTACTACTGTTGACTTAACTGATGACAAATGTGACACGCCAAATTGCACCTCATAAATGGACCCAGCTCAGGGGTTAATTTAGCCATACTGCCACTTGGCAAGGGATAGTTGCAGGGATTTATTCCCCAACCCCACTACCCTCAGCCTCCCTCTTCATCATGGGGGCTCCTTGGTGTCATGATGCTCTAGAAAGATAACCCTCACCTAACCTGGCACTTTTCCCTAGTCTACTTCCCCTCCATGCTTTGACATAATTTAATCTGGGGAAAAACCCTTTCTCTTTCCAAGTTTCTTGAGAGCCACTTTCTCTCTCCTCTTTTTGTCCCACTCATTCTCCTCTGTTGTCATTTTTTTTCCCCACGTTAACCTTTATGGCTCATTAAACCCAAAGTCAGAATCCTTAGCAACTGAAAAACCCGAGTTCCTCTTTTTCCTTGAAGGCAAGAAGAGCTTAAAGTTTAAGCTTTCCCTGAAGGTGAAGGGAAATACTGCGTTTTCCATCCTTCTGATGCAACATAGGAAGAAATAAAAATTAAAAGCAAAAGTCAAGTTTCCATATTGAAATATTCTGACATTCGGGTGCAGCCACGGAGTTGAATATGCAAAGTACATAGTACACTTGGCTACCAGTGATTTCTCAAATATGGGCAGAATTTCTTACTTTATGAGCAGCTATAATTGCCATATTTCCTACTTGTTGAGGTTAGGTGACAGGAGTGAACCCTTCTGGAGCACCTAAGCATGTCAAAGTGGCTAGAGCTGTTAACCTGGTCTTGATGAGGTGAGCTGGCCCTTAAGCTTGAGAGTGTGGAAGTCGTCTGAGTTCAGCAAATGAAGTTGGGAGCTTATTCAGAAGGGAGGACTTAATGGGTGGCCCACGACAGGATTACAGATGCTGCAAAGGGAGAAAGACCCTATTTCCAGAAGTTGGAAGTCACATACAGGCTGCAGTCAGATGGACTGTAGGGAAGCTGAGTTAATCCAGTATACAGAACTACTGTGGGCTGTCTGGTAAATAAACTGTAGGTGAAATGATCGGGACAGACAGAGAGACACCACTGAGCTGAGTTGGTAGACACATGGCTGACTTCCCTTGAACTGTATGGCTAACACGTGCTGAGGCAAGATTAACATTAGTAAACCCATTCATTTCTAGGTCTTTTTGTTTGTTTCTACAATGAACTGAATGCTTATATCCACCCCCCTCCCAAGTTCATATTATTTTCAATACCAACCTTCAAGGTGATAGTATTAAGATGTGGAGTGTTTGGGAAGTGATTAGGTCATGAGAGTGGTCATGCTCTTTCTGTTCCAGCAGACGGAGGAGATAAGGCAGAAATTGGTGGCGAGAGTAGGGTACTACCATAACAAATACCCCAAAATGTGCAAGGGGCTTTGGAAGCGGGTAATGATGAGAGACTAGAAGAGTTTTGAGATTGCTGTGCATGGCATGACTGGTGTTTGTGCCCTGGTGTTTTGGGGAAGGCAGAAATTTGACAATGAAGCAGGTGAGGAAGGAAATGGGTATTTGGCTGAGGATATAACTAAGCAAAGTGTTGAAGGAGTGGCCTGGTTCCTCTTGTCTGCTTTTAGTGAAATGGGAGGAGACGTGAGGTAAGGATGGCATTGTTAATCCGAAGGGAAGTGAAACTTACAGGTATGGAATATTCTCAGCCTGTCCATACCATAAAGAATGGGAAGTCCTGTTTGAGAGAGAACTTTCGGGGTGTAGCCAAACGACTATCTGATAAGGAGATTAGTCAGCCTTCTAAACAGAAGCCAAAAGCTATGGTTCAAGACAATGGAAGAATGACCCCGTTCTTCTGAAGGTGATCCAGAGCTCACCAGAACAACTTCAAGGGAGGGGCTACCTATGCCTGCACTACCTCGGTGCACCTAGCCCTGCATAGGTATCCCCTCACATTTCAGGCACTGTTTCTCACACTCCAGTGCCAGGTTCTGGGGCTACCCAGGCACAGGTGTGGCTCTCATAGCTCCAGTGAGGCAGGGGCCATGGCAGCCATGCCTCTAGAGGGCACAGGCAGCAGATTTGGGCATCCCACACTCTGTCCACAGGCGTACATGGTGCAGGAGCTCTGGGGCCATGGGTACCTCCACCTAGGTTTGGAAGGATGGGGCTACTCAGAGCCACAGGCATGGCACTCAGGCAGAAAACATCTCCCAAACCCCAGAATGGTAGAGCCAGCCAGGGGAGCCACAGGCACAGGACAACAATCTGTGAGCGATATGGCTGGTCTGTCCCAGCAAGGCCGTGGGGAGAGGGCCTCCCAAAGCTGCTTGGCCTGGAGGGTTGAGCATAGAGCCAAAGATGATTCTGGAACCTTATCTTCAATGACCTCGAACCTTGGACTTACTAGGAATCTCTCACTCGGTTCGTCTTTTCTAGTTCTACTTCTTGGAATGGGAATGTCTGTCCTATGCCGTCCCACCATTGTATTTTGGAAGAACATAACTTGATTCCACAGCCTCATAGCTGGAGGGAATGTTGCATCAAGATGAATCATAACTGAAGTCTCACCCATCTCTGATTTAGATGATATTTAGATGAGACTTTAAACCTTAGACTTTAAGGTTGATGTTGGAAGGCTATTTTGGGGCTATTGAATGTATTTTGCATGTGAGAAGAACATGAATTCGGGGGGCCAGGAGTAGAATGCAATGGACTGAATGTTTATGTTCTTACCCAATAGTTATATGTTGAAATCCTAATTCCTAAGGCATTGGGAGGTGGGGCCTATGGGGGGTGAGTGGGTCATGAGGGTGAAGTCCTTATAAAAGAGGCAGAGATTCCTCATCCTTTCTGCCATGCAAAAGAGGCTGTCCAGGCAGCAGGCTCCCCCCAGACACTAAACCTGCCAGTGCCTTGATCTTGGACTTCCAGTCTCCAGAACTGTGAGAAATCAATTCTATTGTTTATAAGCCACCCAATCTATGGCCCTTCTGTTACAGTGTCCAAACTGACTACCTGAGTTTTCAAGATTTTTTAAAATACATTTTTTAGAGTGTAGTTTTAGTTTCATATCAAAATTGAGCAGAAAGTACAGAGTTCTATTCACGCACTCCCAATATGTTATAACTTTTTATATTTTTTCTCTTATTATTTTTTTAAATGTTGACACCTGACAAAATTATCATTTGAAAAGATGGTAGTCATTCTGGGCTGGGATTCTTTGGGATTCTAGAAGGTAGAAATGATAATATTAGAGAAAGATGAGATAAGGCAGGATTTGGTCTCAACTTTGGCCTCATATGAGAGTCACCAGTCTTGATACCTGGGTCCCAACATCAGAGATTAATTGATCTGGAATGCAGAATTAAAAGGTATCCAGGTGATTCTAAGTATGTCAAGATTTTAGACCAAAGAGACAGAGCTATGTTCAACCAAACTGGGAAAAATTAGACATAGTTAAAGGGGTTTCTTTCATCCAGTCTGAAGTTATCTCTCAGCTTAGAGCCCAATGAGGTCAGTGTGTGTAAAAGCAGAAGGTAAGGTATGAGCCAGTCCCCTACCCTTGGGGCCATGGTCATTGGATCATGTCATTCCTGGTGCCCTGGCCCACAGCGTACCAAATGGAAACTGTTCTTTCAGCTCAAACAGCTGGTCCACTTTTACTTTCAATCTTCAAAGCTAATTTCTTTGAATAGAGTTTTGATTTTCCATTTCATTCTGAAAACTTTCTACCTGAATGAAGGGATGGCTTAGGTTTTAACAATTCTCTTTGGAGCCTTGCAGTTGAGAATCAACTATTTATTGCCTGACTATCTCACTGACATCTGCCTCCTTACAGTTTTCCATTTATAAATGGAGGCAGCTGCTAAAGAAAATGGAAAGAGGACAGTCCAAATGCCCCCTAAATCTCCATGTGTGTCTCAAGTCCTCTGGATTTCTAAAACCTTTTATGAATAATCCCCAGAGGTTCCATTTAAAATGGACTCTTGTTTTACTGTTCTGAGAATTTTTATATATCCCCCCTGCCTTTTTCAAATCCAGATCTACCTGGTTTGGTTATACCCATTTAGCTATTGGCAGCATAGGAATCACTGATCTGAGCCCCAACATCTTTTGGTTTCTCTGAAGTGGGGGCATGAGAGACTATTGGGATGTAAGTAGTAAGATTATGATTAAGTGGGATGTGGGCAGGACTTTCTTCTTGATGCTTTGTCAGCAATAATAGTCCACCCTTCATAGTAGAGTCAGCCAGCAAAAGCATGTGAGACCATGGGCTTGGGTCTTCCCATTTTGTAATGGAAATGCATTACATACCCGGACATGTGCAGGTACAAGTTCAGATTGCTGTTTCTGACATCCTCCAAGTCAGGGACAGGCACTGAGGAAGAAGGACAAGATCAAAGATGCCACATGCCCTCACAGCAGTTGTCTTCACTGACCCTTCTGTTGCCTCCAAGGACTCAGGGCACAGAGCCACCTCTGCGTCACCTGCAGGCATCCTCCCCTCCCTATCCAGATCACTGCATGCAAGCCAGGTCCAGGCCTTCAACTCAGAAACCCAGGATCTTCCTGGTCTCAAGAAGCTAACCCTATCTGTCCCTGTATCTTTCCAACTCCCAGTTCCAGCCTCTCTCCTCTTTCCTTCACTGAGTCTCCACATCCCTAATAAAAGAAGACTGGGAAGGAGGAGTTAATTGCTTGTGGAGGCCTGAAAAATTCTATTTCCTGGTTTAGGCCAAAGCTGCAGAAGAACTTCCAAGGCAAGGAAGTCCAGCCTCTGGTAGAATAGGAAAGTCTGTCTACATACTTGGGATAGGGAAGGAAAAAAGGTGCTTCTCATTCACTTAAGGAGAACAAATAATATATCACATTATCTTGCCTCAAAACTAAACTTTTCCCCAGGCCACCAGCCTATCTTGCCCAATACAATCTAACGAGACCATCTAGAAGCAGCAACCTTTTGCATTCTTTTTAAAAAAACTTTTTAATGTTTATTCATTTTTGAGAGACAGAGAAACAGAAAGTAAGTGGGGGGGAGGGGGAGAGGGAGACATTGAATCTGTAGCAGGATCCAGGCTCTGAGCTGTCAGCATACAGCCCGAGACGGGCTTGAACTCACGAACCATGAGACCATGACCTAAGCCGAAGTCAGATGCCTAACCGACTGAGCCACCCAGGCGCCCCACTGTTTGCACCCTTAAAGCCCTTATATTTTGGATTATCTAATCAATTACTTTTGCATTATCTAGTCACACATATGTGAGCCTCATTTTCCTCGTTGGGAATCAAAGCCCCTTAAGTGCCAAGAGCAGGGTGCTTGCTTCATTCTGCGACAACAATGATGATATCTCCTTACACCAGGCATCACGAAAGAAGGACCAGGCCTTTACGGCATTTCCAGAGCT
This sequence comes from Lynx rufus, assembly GCF_022079265.1. Classification (NCBI taxonomy): domain Eukaryota; kingdom Metazoa; phylum Chordata; class Mammalia; order Carnivora; family Felidae; genus Lynx; species Lynx rufus. The sequence continues at coordinate 48,268,503 of NW_025814826.1, read as the reverse complement.
GGTCGTACTTCTCTGGAATTATTGCACCACCCAAAGGTAGGATATACCCTCTATTTACATCCCACCTATTCCTCCCTCCTGCAAAACAACGAGATGGAATTTCTTTTTGCTCTCATGAACAAAAATTTGGACCCAATGTAATCTAACTTGAGAAAAAAAAAGGGGGGGGGGACAACTCTCATACCATTCATATCTGGAAAACCACATGGAAACAAATACACTTTCTTATAGCTTATCAGATGAGTTGGACAAGTGGCCCAGGCTTAAGATGACCTGAGAACATGACATGTGGAAACTTGTCTGTAAATTTGCTAAACCAAACTGCCTCTTTTTAGCCAGGAATCCTCTCCTTGTTAGGATTCCATAAATAGCACATCTTCCTCTCTATTTTTCTACCTCATCTATGAATAGAATCAAATTTTGTGTGTGCTGTGGAGTGGAAGATTATGAAACTTCCTGTCTTCCTTCAAATATTGTATTGTGGGTGAAGTTACGGTTTCAGTTGATGCTCGTTCAATAAAGTTCTATCCCAATCACTGCTTTAAGATCTGGGGCCTCTGCTATTCCCCCAAAGCTTCTATTACAATACAGCAATTGCTACAATGGTGAAACTGTTGTGAAAAGAACATTTTCAAGCTAGCATTTCAATCGCTAAGCCGGTTCTAGAAGAAAATTCACCTGGCATAGCCAAGATTAGGCTCAGATCTTCAATTACTCCCCAACCACCTACTTCAATGTTCTGCACAAAATAACAAGGGATTGCATCACTTTTACTAAATTTAGTATTGAGATGTAACTATTGCACCTGTAACCAACCAGGTATTTTTTTAGTTAGGGTAGTAGACAAGTCGTAATGCACAGAGTTGAACTACTTCTATAAATGAAGTAATTTGCTCTTGAACACACTAAACTTTACTGCACTCACACACATCCCATATTATTGTACCTACACCCACAGCAAATCCAGTGCCATCATGTGATTTATCAGTCAGTTTAGAAAAGTTACAATGCGGGGCTCAGTTGGTGAAGCATCTGACTCTTGATTTTGCCTCAGGTCATGATTTCACAGGTTCTTGAGATCAAGTCCTGCATAGGTCTCTTCACTGACATAACGGAGCCTGCTTGGGATTCTCTCTCTTCCTCTCTCTCTGTCCCTTCCACTGCTGGGGCACATGCATTCTCTCTCTCTCTCTCTCTCTCTCTCTCTCTCTCTCAAAATAAATAAACTTAAAAAAAAATAAAAGTTACAACACTTTAAGTCTGTCAGCAGAAGAGTTCTTCATCCCCTCTCCTTGACTGGCTGGAGCCGGAAGGGATAGAAGACACAAGTTAGGTGAGGGTCTCGAAAATACTAATATTGATGCATGCTTTCTCTGGATTCCATGTAGACTGATCCCTTTCACCAGCAAAGGAGACTCCCAACCTGGCCGCCCACCCCACTGCTACTGGCCCCCTCAGTCCCCAAACTCTGTTCTCTGGTGACATTCTATAGTCACCCTAGTTACCGATTTTTAGCTCCCTCATCTGGATTTCTTCCATGGCAACGTGTGGGCTGCGGGAATGGAGGACAATCCATGCTGTGTCTTGCCCCATCACACCACGGTGTCAGTCCCCTCCAGTGCTCACCCTGTCACAGCAGACACAAGCCTGAGGGCTACAGTCTGATAGACTCCAGCAGAGAAAGTACAGTCTCCCACCCCTCCAAAGCTCCTTCTTGGAGAGACCTGTCAAAGAAGTGCTGCAAGCTCTTTTTAATCTCAACTGGGATGGGACTAAATAAATAAATACATACATACATACATATATACATACATAAAGATATCTCTTTGTCTCTTCGTGCTAGTCTAATGTCACATTAGGAGTGATGTCCTTTGGGCCTTATCTACTTAGGGTCTGGCATTTTTGTTCTTGACAGTGTGTGTCTGCTGGGGCTACGACTTCCTCTGGGGAAAGGGTTAACGGGTACGATGAGAAAAGAGTTAGCAGGTCATACAGGAAAGGCTTATGGATGTTTTCCACTAAAACCTCAGATACAGGCAGCCTCCTACTTAACATTCATCAAATCTTTTCCCGTGTTGACTTTATTTTCATACTACAATACTTGAGGTTTACAATAGCCCATGGGAGGTGGTGGGCTCTGTAGAAAAAGCAGTGTAAGAAGTCAGGCAGACCAAGTTGTCTTTAACTAGCTTTGTGAATATAATAATCAATTAAGTCTTCCTCACTGCTGGTTTGCTCACTGTTACCTTGGATAATAACAAAATCTACCTCTTAAGGTTATAAAACTTCAGGGAAGTTATCGTAAGCACTGAGTATGTATACTCTGTAGAAACTTAATAAGCTTTTTAAAATTTTAAGCGTTCACTTAAAATATGAAATTAGGCAATAATCTTAATTTTCAATTCAACCTGCCGTTCTAAAGCTTCTGCTCTACATTGTCAGTTCTAATACATAGGTTGATTAAGCACTAAATTGTCATTGCCCAGGTATTGGCAAAGATGCAGGGAAACTGTCAGTCTCATATGTAGCTCATTGAAAAGCAGTCTGCCAGAAGGAAATAAAATCTCTAAATTATGTGCATTTTAACCGAACAGATATACTTCTAAAAACTTATCCCAGGAAAATAATTGCATAAATATTGCAAATAATTGTGCAAAAATGCACGTATAAATACTTTTATCATAGCATTTACACAGCTAAATATTAGGACAAATGGGGGATTAGTTAAATAACTGTGAATTTACCCAGAGCATATGTATACAAGAATGATGTAGTTCTATTTACTGACTTAAAGAAGATGACCACCACGCAGTGTGTGTCTGTGCATGCACACATAAAAACACACATACATACCTACATATGCATATGCAGGTACACAAACATTCACCACATATGTGATTCCATTCTACAAATATTTAAATAAATATGGAAGCATCTGGAAGGTTGAATCCTATCATCAGTGGTAGAAATAAGGTAGGATTATGGATGACTTAAAAAATATTTTTCTCTACCATTGAGCTTTTTATAGTGAGCATGTATCTTGTTTTAAATTTCTGAGGAGCAGAGATTCATGTGCAAATACTTCATGGAAGGCGAGTTCTCAGAAAGAACTTGGAAGGAAAAAGGAAGCAGGATAGGAAAGAGGAAGAAACCAAGCCAGAATGTCTAGCTTCAGCCTCATTCCATGGGGAGCTTTGGAGCATCTCCCTCATCCATCATCCAGATTACCCACCATCCTCTTCCTCTGAGAGCACTTATTTCCGGTGGTGCAGACGTCTTGCCTAGTGCTCTGACCTATTCCCAAGGAGCCAGATCCCACGGTTTGCATGCCCTTATCAGGACAGTTATTTTCTTTCCTCACAAACTACAGTGAGGGTACCTGATGCCCCAGTGGGTCATCTGGCTGCCAAACATATTTCTTCCTTCCCCTCACTATGTAGCAGCAGCCCCACCTCCCCAAAATGATCATGGTCAGTAGCCTGGCCTTTTATGGTGACTGCTTGTTTTGACTACTGGTCTCCTGGCATAAAAATCCTAAGTGACCAATCGCAGCCATGGTGTTAAGTTTAGTAGGACTCTTGTGCCCCTGGTGGAAATAGACCTACGGAGCCTACAGTCGCTAGAGCAGAAGCAGATTGCCCTAGTGGGACATTGACAATGACAGGGAATGAGATCATTCCTGTTTGTACCACATAGTATGGCTCCCTGTTTACAACTTATCAAAATCTTTCAATATGCATTGTTTTAAGATATATACCAGAACAATGGTGTTATCTCCAGGCTGGCAGCTCAGCTGCTGCTTCAAGGGTCTGTTCTGTCTTCTTCATCAGGTTAGCAGCAACTAGGTCACGAAATAGGTGGAAGGACCCGTGATCCCCTGGTTATGTAACCACACCTACTTTCCCATATAGTTGGTCCCTCAGTCCAAGGCTGGTCCCTTAGTCGGAAGCAGTGTCAGTCATTCCTCAAGCTTCCCAGAGTATTGGGGTGGGGATACCCACCTGAGCCAGCCTGTGAGCCATCAGCAACTAGCACTCATAGCAGCTGGAAGATAGGTACAATGACCCATAAAATAGATCTGGGCAAGAAACCAAGAAGTGCATCACTTCTATAATTAGAAAAAATAGCAATAGAGCTAAAAGAAAGATTTTATATTCAGCTACATTTTAAAAATACTATACTTTTAAAGTGTTTCAAAATGCAATAATGTTTATTGTCCCCATTTCTTAATTCAATCATTTCTTAGTAATTTATAGCTTCTAAATTCAATTGTTAATTCAATCATTTATTTTATAATTTATATCTTGATGGACTTACAGATACTTATTTTATGCTTTGGGTTATAATCCAAATAAATTATTTAATTATCTTTTTTTTCCCTTCAAATTGTTCTAGCTTAGGCCATTAGGAACTTTTCAGTTGGTTCTTGTGCCTCTTTTGGAACACCACCATAGATTTGGGTGCTTTAGGTTTTTTGAGTTAGCATATGCATTTTTTTCGACATATAATTCACATAACAAAATGTACAATTTTAAAATGTACACTTGAGTAGTTTTTAGTATATTCACTATATTGTCCAACCATCTCCTCTAATTCCAGAACATTCCATTACCCCCACAATAAATCCCATATCTATTGACAAGGCAATATTCCCCCCTTTCCCCAGCCCCTGAAACCAGTAATCTATGGATTTGTCTATTCTGGACATTTAATATAAATAGAAGCAAACACAAAGTTAGACCTTCTGTGTCTAACTTCTTTTACTTAGCATTTTTTCTAGGTTCATCCATATTGTAGCATGTATCAGAACTTTGGTCCTTTTTTATTGCTCAATAGTATTCTGTTGTATGGATGTATCATTATTTTGTTTATCTACTCAGCCTCTGGTGGACATTTATGTTATCTTTACTTATGAGCTAGTATGAAAAACATTGCTATGAACATTTTTGTGCAGGTTTTTGTTTGTGCATGTGCTTTAAATTCTCTTGGGTATATACCTAGGACTGGAATTTCTGGGTCATCCAGGAATTCAATGTTTAATTTTTGAGGAACCACAATACAACTATAAATCCATTAAATAATCATCATTCAGCACTATTTGTCCACTTTCATGTATCATTTATAACCCTCTTGTCAAAGTAATTTGAGATGGTTTAGAGTAAAGAAATGTGCAACATGATATTATTTTAAAAAAATAATGTAGTAAAAAAGCACAGGATATGTAATATATGCATAAGTGCTTCTTAATCTTTTGGGACTATGGGTCCCTTTGAGAGGCAGATGGAAGCCATGGAGGTAGCTGAAGAGAATCTGATATTTAAGACAGGGAAGCCCTTTTATCTTGAACACAAGAGAAGATGGATTCAGCAAATGAGTGTTACATTTGATTTGGAAGTTTCCAGGAACCAGAGCTCCTCCTCCTATGGAAAGGAGATCCTAGTCTCCCTAGCTCCTTATTGCACAACTGTCACCCAACTATAGCTTTACGCTACAACTTAGTAGAGCAGAAAACAGACATATAACTGCATAATTTAAAACTGATCTGGGGCACCTGGGTGGCCCAGTCGGTTGAGCATCTGACCTCGGCTCAGGTCATGATCTCATGGCTCATGATCTCACGGGTTTGAACCCCGTGTTGGGCTCCGTGCTGGCAGCACAGAGCCTGAGCCTGCTTCGGATTCTGTGTCTCCCTCTCTCTCTGCCCCTCTCTGCTCACACACACACACTTTCTCTCAAAAATAAAAAAACATTAAAAAAAATTTAAAACTGATCCTAGGAATCTCACTCTTTTTTTTTCTTCAATATATGAAGTTTATTATCAAATTGGTTTCCATACAACACCCAGTGCTCATCCCCATAGGTACCCTCCTCAATACCCATCACCCACCCTCCCCTCCCTCCCACTCCCCATCAACCCTCAGTTTGTTCTCACTCTTAAAAGTTCATGGGCACAAACCAGTCTTAGAAACCTAAGATCAACTGGTACAATTCCCTGCCTAGTGTCGGCCTGCCTCCATATTGCAACAACTAGCTTACTGATAATGTTCCCTGAAACATCCCAGTTTAGTCTACCTGCTCACCAGCCCCAGACAGGAGGAGGTTCTTCCTTTCCATGGTACCTGACTTAAGTCATTCACTGTTACTGAATTAACTGCTTCCCAGGAGAACTGATAGTTCCTTCCTAGTGTACTTGGGTACAATGATCCAGACAAGACAATCACAACTGTCAACAATTTCTTTTCCCATCAGGCTTACTTAGTGTTAAATTCCATTGCATTGAAACACTGACATCCAGTGGTTTGCTGAACCTGGTTTGCACCAGTGAATAAAAGCCAATTACGCACATCAATTTCCAACTCTACATTCAGTGACAGGATGTTGTTAGTTTGAAATGGACCATGGTAGAAGTAGTTACACAATGTGAATTGGCATTTCCCCAAAGAGCCAATTGATAAATCTTTACCAGCATACCACTGCTGACACCCCAGTCCTTACACACCAAATCTTACTCAATTATTCCTTTTACACAATGCTCCATCTAGCATTGTACCTAAGTATTTGACATACATACACCTCACAACTGTCTCCATTACACAGATAAGAAAAGTTATATTTAGAAACATTAAATGTCCAAAGTTCACAGAAAGTAGCATGTCTGAAGCTCAAACTCAGGTCTTCTTGACCCCCAAATCTACACATATGTGTGCATGACTTATACAATAATGTTCTTAAAACCATCTACTATTTTGATATGAAAAACATTACATGTGTCTATATAAACTTGTGCATCTGTGTCTTACACCTAGGCTGAAACACAATAAAAAAATAAGTTAGAAGAGAATATTTCTTTTATGGTAGTTGCTAAAACAAGGCAACTCTACTTATCTTGCAAATTAATTTGGGGAAAAAAATGTACCATAAATCCTTTTTTTGCGTGCTACCCCTCACCACCTGAGGGATTTGAAGGCTAATCCTAAATTATCTCATTTCATATGAATTTCTTCTTATCCCCTCCTCCCATTTATATCTCCCCTTTATACCACTGTTCTAGTCTCTTTTATTCAAGGATCATTTTCAGTGTTGGTTAGTGTCTCTTTCACTACACCGTGAGCACCCAGATATCATCTTACTCCCTTTCAGTTCCTAGAATAGCACTGTACACAGAGTCACTTCTCAATAGATAGTTGTTGAAATGAAATGAATCATCTCAAGATGACCCAAAAGAGCTGATCCTTGTTTTTATTTATTTTATGACCATCCCTTTCACCTTGCCACAAGAACCACTCACTGCTTCCATATTCAACACTCACCTTTTTTCTAAAGTCATAATACTCTGTAAATTTTGGCATCAAATCACATATAGGGAAGAAGTACTATTGAAGACCCTGGGCACCTTGTCTGCTTGCTCTAAAATGGGTCCAACCCAAGAATTTCTTTACTATTTCCCTGAAGAGAGTTACACAGTTTATACTCTCTCTGAACAATGACACAGCGTTGTCCAACACTCAGTAGAATTTGCATTATGGAAATATTTTACCTCATCTGTCTAAAATTATATATTGCTAACATGTGAGTCTATAAATCAGACAGTCTGAAAGAAGCATTCTAACTCTTAATGTATGTTTTAGTATATTCTAAGTCTAAGCAGTTGAGTCAAAGAAACTGTATTTGCCAGTAACCTTAGCCATCCATGTTTTTGTCTCTAAAGGTCCCCAAAGCATCAATCATTATATTCTACCACTGAGCCTCTTCATCTCCAAATCCATTGTATATTGCCATATTTTGTTTTCAAGCCCCCTAGGGTTGGAAGGTATAAGGTTCTCTACAAAAGTACTCAGTATATCATTAATCTGAATGTCTTGATACTTGTCATAAAGAACAAAATTGTTTTCTTTTCAATTTCAGCCTGTTAATCTTACCTAGAAGCCTTTGTACCAACCCACCTCATTTTTTCTCCCATCTCAAACTTCATAGGGACTTATGCTGTTGTTAGAACTTTATACTTTGTAGCCTTTACTCATAAATCATCTACTTAGGCCCATAATCATTTAATTTTCCTCTTCAGTTAACTCTCTCTAGGTAGTATAAATCAGATTATTACATTATGTATTTGCATAATTTTCCCAAAGCACATCAAAGAATTTCATGATCCCATGAACCATTCTCACAGCTCTAGATAGAAGATATGAGGGAAAATAGGTATGTTTAGCCATGGAGGAAACTGAGCTGTGGAACATTTCAGTAGATTTGAACCTGGTGTTAAATATGATCCTATTTAAGCCAGAATGACTAAATTTTGTATCAGGCTACTAGACATGTTTCTATGGACAGCCAGATATGCTTTTGTCCATTCTGTTACTCTTGAGACTACAGACTTCCCACATTATTTCACAGAGCAGCCCCACAACACCATTCGCTCTGGTTTCCTTAGAAACAACTTGCCACAAGCCTCTGGTGAGCTATTCCATGATGCTTATTTGCTAGTATTGATCCTGGCCATTCTGGCCTTTTTACCCCACATCCGATTCTAGATCAGGGTGAATAATACTTCACATCTAGAGACATGCAATCGAGAGAAATGGTTAAGAGCACTGGCTTTGCTCATGAATTTGAAACTTAATTCCAATACTTGAAGATGTTCTTTCAAGCTCCTATCTTGCTGTTTCCTCACCTGCAAAATGGAAGTTAGTAATGGTCCTCACAGGAGTTCTGTGAAGCTGGAATGACAGAATGCATATCGAGTCCCTGGCACTGGGTCTAGCCCAGTACTTGCTGAGGAACACTGACTATAATTATAATTATTATTATTTTTTATCACCAGCACTGCCTTAGCTAAACTGCTAATCTGCCAACAGTTACTGCACCAGGCAAACCCTACTGGTTCCCTGGGTCTATGTAACCAGTTTTGTGTATTTTTCTTCCCCCTTCCCTTCTTCCTATCCATAACTCACTTCCTCCCTTAATTAGCTCCAGAGGAAAAGACTTCAGCATCCAGATTTCCTCTCCTCTAACCTAAAAATCTAGTTCTCCAGAACAAGGGCTAGGTATCTAACAGAGTAATCCAGGGATTTAAAAAAGAAAGAATCCTTTTTGAGAAGGAAAACATGGCTTTGGATGAAATCCGGCTATCATAGCCTATGAACTTCCCTTAGGGCTTCTTTAAAAGAAACTATTTTTGCCCTGCTGTTCAAAGAGACACCTGGGATCGTTTCAGCAAATTAGCAATGATGACTTTCTACTTTTTTTTTTTTTTATCTCTTTGCCCCTCACTAAAATCTTGTCCTTGGGGGCCAATGACAAGACATCATAAAAAATATCTTATGGTATAGACAACTTAATTCTAAGTGCTTATTCAGTGTAGTCCTGTAATTTTTGTGAAATAGGTGGAACCACATCAAGCTCTCACATTTACATTACTAATTGAGTTACTCAAATTAAATTCACCATTATAACCTGATCTAAAGTATGAAGTTGTCACTCAAAGAGACAAAAAACTAAAACAAACAAGCAAACAAAGACTTACAGTTTAACTCTAAGTGGGTTAGCAGCTTAATCAGGGCAGTTGAGACAGGGAAAGCAAAGGGACCCCAGCAGAGAGAAAGCTGTTTTTTTCCCTCTGCTCCCTTTCCTGCTTCTACTCTAGCTAGAACCCGCATCCTCGCCCTACACACGCCTTAATGTATGTCTTCCTTGTAAGGACAAGGAGTTAATGATTTCTCTGGAGTCTTCCAGCACAGTAGATAACATCTCAGGAATGACTAGGCAAGGCCATCATGTGCATATTCCAGATCACTGGTGCTCGCTAAACATCTTGGTGCCAAAACTCTCTGGCTCCAGGGAACGAATGACTTATGATGGACACCTGCACCTCGTCCTTGTTCTCACCCGTTCCTGGATGCCTGAAAGGTGACGTACAGCACAACTGTCAATAAAAACCCCATATCCCAAGCAAAGATGAGACTCGTGCTCCTTTCCCTTCTGAGTCTCCTAGACACTCTGTATCTGACCTCTCTCTATATGCCTTCAGTAAACTCTGCTTCCACTTCCTGGTGGCTTGCATTTGATTTCAATCCTACATGAAGCCAAGGACCCTCTTGGCTGCTCCTGTGGGTCCCCTCTGAGTCCTCAGATGCAGCCTGTCTGAATCACAGTAGTAGTCATAAAAATGAAATAACAATATGCACTAGCAACTATCATGCAAGACACAGTGCAAGATGCCCCACGTGCATTTTCTTATTTCATCCCTGTCTGAAATGCTCCTGCAGGCATGATTCAGAAAACAATGCTATTCTCAGTCTCCACTGAGTGGCACTCAAGGCACCTTTCAGAGATCAATAATCCCTGTCCAGAGACTGTCCTCACTCTCAGAGGCCAAAGTTAACTAGTTAAATGTCAAATTAAAGGGGGCATGAGAGGAGCCCCTGGGTGGCTCAGTCTGTCTAGCATCTGACTCTTGGTTTCAGCTCACGTCACGATCTTGTGGTTTTGTGAGTCCATGCTCTTTGTCGGGCTCTATGCTGACAGCATGGATCCTTCTTGGGATCCTCTCTCTCCCTCTCTCTGCCCCCCCCCATTCTCACTGTCTCTGTCTCTCCCTCAAAATAAATAAATAAACTTTAAAAAAGGGGGGTGGAGGAACAGGAGAATCAAATATTGTCTAATTTCTTGTATCTTTAGCCAATAGAAGATCAAAACTTCCCTTAATGACTCAGGTTTTAACTCCAAAATCCATCATGAAGAGAAAATACTGGCTTCTCTTAAGTCTTCTAGCTCAAAATCTTCACTAAAATTCCAGTTGACTATAATTTAAATGTTGGTTTCCACCTCCTGTTTCTAGTTAAACATCAATACAATCAATATAGAGATGAAAATATCTGGATGCTGAGTCAGGGGTTAATTTAAAAGTAAAAACCCATGAGAAGAATGACCATTTATTGGATAAAAGTGTGGGCTATAATAGCAGTTCACAACCGGGGGCAATGTTACTCCCCGGGGAACATCTGACAATGTCTGGAGACATGTTTGGTTGTCACAAGTCAAGAGCAGGGGGGACTGCTGGCATCTAGTGGGTAGAGAACAGTGATGCAGCTAAATATGCTCCTGTAGGATGCACAGGACAACCTCAAAGAATTCTCCAGCCGATGTTGTCATTCCTAGTCTAGAAAAATGTGAAGTTCCTTCTCAGTTATATTCCAATTCTCTAAAACTCCTCCAAAGAGATGGTTATACACCTCTCCTCTGTGTTCAACCAAGTCTGTATTCTCACTCTTTTTTCCTGGTTAAGGCAACGATTACTGCAGATCAAATGAAAAAATGGGGAGGTGGGTGAGAATCAGTCATGTTTCAACTTCATTCCTTCTGGGCCAATGTGAAGTGTCCAGCAGGGAAAGTTAAGGATTGGAATTAGGTAGATTTTGAAGAGATACGGGGAGAACACAGGACTGGCCCTAGAGAAAATGGTCAACTTTGTGTCCCTGTCCCTTACATCTGACCCAATTCCTTTTATCCGTCTGCTTCCTCCTCCTGGCATCTCACACTGTCATTTTCCCTGCAGGGTGTTCCCCTTGCAGAGGCTACCTGATATAAATCTTTTTTTTTTTTTTAAATTTTTTTTTTCAACGTTTTATTTATTTTTGGGACAGAGAGAGACAGAGCATGAACGGGGGAGGGGCAGAGAGAGAGGGAGACACAGAATCGGAAACAGGCTCCAGGCTCTGAGCCATCAGCCCAGAGCCCGACGCGGGGCTCGAACTCACGGACCGCGAGATCGTGACCTGGCTGAAGTCGGACACTTAACCGACTGCGCCACCCAGGCGCCCCTAGGCTACCTGATATAAATCTTTTTGATGCTCTCTCACTCAAAGAAACCAACCCACTATTGAATGATGCTTACCTAGAATGCATTTCATGAGAAAGGAAGGCAAGAACTAAGACGGGGCAGGTTTTTGCACCAAACCTGAAGCTAAGTGCTTATGTGCACTATCACAAAAAACTGAGGCAGGTCCTCTCAGTCTCATTCTGTGGTGACACATCTGCAGCACCATACAACTAAGTAACTGACCTAAGATTGTATGGTTAGCAAGTGGTGAATGTGAATTCAAACCCAGGTTTTTCTGTTCCCAAGGCTATGCCCTTTTTACCACGTAGCTCCCAGGTCACATTTTACTTTCTATTAACTGGTGCATTCATCCATAAATCCCTGAAGGGTTCATCGTATTGGTAGTAATTACAGACATGTAACCATTTTGGCTTGACACATCTTCCAGTGGGCAGGTCCATCAATGCCCATTAATCAGGTCAAGTAGGCATGACATTCTACCACCTATGCAGAGTATCATACCTAGAAGGACTTTGAAATATAATTCAAGCAGACAGGTCTTCCTAAGACCAACTGCCAATCAATACCATTTATGATAATGTATTGTAATCATAAGCTAAAGCATGACTTGCTTTAATAAATCCAGCTCATAAATGGGACATCAGCTCCCTACCCATCTTGTTTGACTCTGAATCAGGTCACTCCTCTCTCCTTCGACTTTATAAATACAATGAGTCATATCTCTATAAATTATTTCCTTATAGGGCATCAGGGACAAGAGTAGCTTTCTGTGCTCAAGTGGTAATACCCGGAAGGCACAGGGGCATCTAAAAAGCTCCATCTTATCCCATGGGTTCTTAATTCATTAATGGATTTTAAGAGGTCCAGGTTTATAAAATTTCATATAAGTATGCATTTTCTTCATATAATTGATGAAAACTTTCTTCAAATACTCAAAGATAACTATTGTTCCTGAATTTAGAAATCATATTCTCTCCTATCCTACAGAGCTTATCCCATAGTTTCTGCTGCTACTCCAGTGCCCCGAATTGCAGTATAAAGGATTTAATTCCTTAATACTAGCCTGGGATACTGGGTGCATGAGGACAGAGAGCATCCTTGTATCTACCCTCTCTATCACTACATGCCCAAAGTTCTGGGGATCCCATGATCTTTATCAAGAAGCCATCCATGAGTGCAGGAAGTGTATTGGCATATGATGTTTTAAGTTGAAGGTGATAGAGTGAATGTGACCTCCTTTGACTTGTTTTTGGAATCTCTGTGGGAATTCAGTAGAAGTAAAATTCAAAACTTCCCGTTACCATGCCTTCTGGTAGTTATTTCCCCACAAAATAGTCATTTTCCCATCCTTAAAATATAAGTATCTTAAAATTGAAATAAACTTTCAACATCTAAACCCCTATCCAGATCAGGAATTTGATCTTGCAATATCCTTTGCTGAAAGAGTCATCCCACCTATATATGGGTTCTCTCAGTGATATGGTTTTGACTTGGCTTTTAAGGCAGCCTCTTCCATTATTTTAAAGAGAGTCAGAAGTGTGCAGACCTTTATTCTGTTGAGTTACAATCTGAACCAACATAACATTTATTTGATTTCTTTTATTTAATCAGATATTTAGTATCTACTTTGTGGCCAGTACTACGCCAGGCCTGGGGGATACAATGCAATTGTGGCAGACACTATTCATAATCTCCTTGAGATTAACATCTAGCTGATGACTGCTCTAGAAGTGAGCCAGAGTGATACCCTCCCCTACAGGACAGTCCAACATTTGAGATGGTGATCAGGTTCTCTCCAGTTGTGTCTTTTTTTCTAGGCTATATACCTTCATTTCAAGTGTCTTACAGATACCTTCATTATCCCAGTCAGCCTCTTGTATGTTTCTCAGTGGTCATCTGAACAATGGGTTGCCTAGAATGAAATGCAATACTCAAGTCTGGTGAGTCTCAGAGTCTGAGATTTTTGTGAAGACAAAAATCAAGTCTGATGATTTATTGCACAGAGCCTAAATTATGTATTTCATAAAACTTCTCTCAGATGATACTGATGCTTTAGCAAATTTCTGATCAGCAAAGAGAACAGTGGAACCCATGGAGAATGCCAAGGTGACTCTCCAAAGATTCAGCCAGCCAAAGCAGAGCTCATTATGCTTACCCACCAGTACTGCTGTTCTTGCATGACAGCAATGAGGCTCCACCAATGCAGTCATGCCACCACTTCTGAGCTAAGCTAGGTGTAGGCACCCACGTCAGCTCCAAACTCTAAATCCAGTCACACTCTCTGCCTAGCACTACTTTCTTCACTCCCTTCAATCCCTACTTTCTTTACTCCCCCAGTAAAATTCTTGAGCAAAAAAATGTCAGTCTGTTTCCTAGGGAATCTGACCAAAGACAGAAAACCCATTGGGGTCCAGATTTAAATAAGTCCAATTCAATGAAGTTTTAGAGCTGAAATGGTTCTTTAGAGTTGTCCCACCCTCCACAAGTGGCCCAGCTCTGAAATGGCCACATTGCCCAACTGTTGCTGTAGGTGAATGTGCCTTGGGTGTGGAATCTCTCTTCGGCTGTTAACAAGTCCCAACAGCTCAAAGGATTGAGTATCTAAGCCTTGTGGGTGATGGTCCACAGCATCCATTACAGTCCCAGAGTGACCATGTAGAGCAGTTCCATCTATCTGCATTGCATACATAAACTCTGTGTGTGTGTGTGTGTGTGTGTGTGTGTGTGTGTGTGTGTATTTAATCATGAGATTTCATGGCTACATAAACTCTGTGTGTGTGTGTGTGTGTGTATGTGTATTTAATCATGAGATTTCATGGCTACATAAACTCTGTGTGTGTGTGTGTGTGTGTGTGTGTGTGTGTGTGTGTATTTAATCATGAGATTTCATGGCTAATTTGTTACTGGCAACAGAGCTTAGATACTGCCCTGCCTAATAAACCTACCTCATAACGTTGCTAGAAGAATATCTGAAAATAAATGTGAATCACCTGATATGAGAGGAGCCTTATCCACCTCTTTCACTGTTTGCACTTCTCTGTTTTCTGCATGATAACAAGATTTTCAAGAATGGACTCTATTTATAGTGTTACCTCCCCATTCCTTCATGGTTCTCAATGTGTGTTCCCTAGGCCAGCATCATCAGCATTATCTGAGAACTTTCCAGAAATGTAAATTCTGAGACCCATCCTGGACCAACTAAATTAGAAACTCTGGGCATAATGCCCAGGAATCTGTGTTTTAACAACCTGCCTAGGTGATTCGCATTCATGTTAAACTTGGTAAGCACTACTCTAACTCTAATTTCCTAGACAATATTCTTGCCATCCAAGACAAAGATGTGGGCTCATCTGACTGTTCCTCTTGCTTCTAGTCCCCCATACTCATTTTTATATTCCTCTATTCTACCTATTTTCTTTTCTTTTTTTTTTTTCAACGTTTATTTATTTTTGGGACAGAGAGAGACAGAGCATGAACGGGGGAGGGGCAGAGAGAGAGGGAGACACAGAATCGGAAACAGGCTCCAGGCTCTGAGCCATCAGCCCAGAGCCCGACGCGGGGCTCAAACTCATGGACCGCGAGATCGTGACCTGGCTGAAGTCGGACGCTTAACCGACTGCGCCACCCAGGCGCCCCTATTCTACCTATTTTCTTATTATATTCTATGATCTGTAGAAGTGTGTCTTTTCTCATCACTATGCCCTCATCTAGGGCAGGTATCAGCTATGTTATTTTTGCATATCCAGTGCTTTGCATTGTTCTTACACATAATGAATACTCAACAAATTCATTCCATTAATAAATATGCAGCACATACTGTTTGCCATGGACTTTTCTAGGTATCTCAAAAAACTCGTATTTAACCAGAAAAGATACAACCTCAAAAACAAATGCAATAAAGTGATGCAGATGCTATAGCAAAATATTAGTAATGATATCCCTTGTGTCTGGCACTCTCCTAAATCGTTTGCATGTGTTAGTTCACTTAGTCTTCACAGTAATCCCATGAAGTATGATTCTAGGAAAAGAACAGAATTCATCCTAAGAAAAATTTACTCTTTCCTTTAGCTATAATTTTTAACAAGGTCTTGGTAATACAGGACAAGACCATAGCCCAATCTGGGATACAAAGGATAAAGCAAAGGTAGCTAAAGTGAAAGATGATAAGTAGAAGGTTGTCTTCCTTGGAGGTTGGTGTTTTGATAACTGATTTTTTTCTTGTCTCCCATGCATGAACTGGGGAGACAATAAATGGATATATGATAATGTCTTAAAAATCAATAAAATCTTAGCCTAAAGAGTAACTCTCTCAGGGTAAAGTTTTAGACACTGGGAGTAGGGGTGGAGATATTGGGGTAAGGAGTCTTCAAATCATAGTGCCTATGATGATCAGCCTGCTTTACCTTTAAGGTTATCTTCCTGCCATTTCTCAAAACTATGGAAAACATTTTTGTCATGTGATACTTCAAGCAGAAAATTAAGAAAGGTTGTTTTATAATCTGAAAGAGTTGTTGAAAAGTAGGATTTTAATACTATTCATCCACAGAAGAATTTCTTGGATTCCCTATCTTGAACTTATTTCTCGGCAGATTCATGACTGGTGTTTGAATTATTCACCACTATTTACATTGAGCAATTAATTCTCCCCAGTGTGATCTGACCATCTCTGAAAAGCTATATTATCAGGCAAGGAAAAAAATCCATAATATCGGGCAGCTGAAATGATTTTGTAATTAGCATGACATGGTTTTCTATAATGTCACATTAACTCTGAACATGAGAAAAGACGGGGAGTAAATTGAGCTCAAGGTGTTAAGTAGCCCCCTTTCTAGCACATGTAAAGGAAACCATGCCATATCCATCATGTTCCACACATCCCAATGCCTACTGTCATCAGAAAAACAAGGCTAGGAATCTGAATGATAGAAATCCCAGGAAAACAAAACAGGCAGTGTGGTATAGACTGTATAGACTGTAGTAATGGCCCATTCTTCACCTCCCCCTCTATCCACAGGTGATTTAGTAGTTGTACCCATGAAAGAAACATAATACATTTCCTTGCCCTCTGATTTTCGGTTTGGCCACATGGCTTGCTCTGGTCAACAGAATGAAGCAGTGGTGACAGTCATGTTCAGTTTTGAGTCTAGGCAATCAGAGGCCTTGTTTGGTTGTGCCTGCTCTCTTGACCTCTGCCGTCTCCACGAGAAAAGTTTGCTCCACCTGTCGGTCCCTGGAGGAGGATGAAAGACTCATGGATCAGAGCCACAGCAGCAGCTGTCCTAAGCAGGCTCCTTCTAGGTTGAGCCGAATCCCTAGCCTCTGTGGTCACAGCATGAGAAATAAATGTTTACTGTGGATAGCCAGGGACGTTTTATGCTACTATGCAGCAATACTGTGGCCATGGTTGACTGATACCAGGGGGCATCTATTCTTTGTTTCAAGATGACTTCAAATGCAAACTTGAAAGTTAGCAAATAATGATAACTGAGTTTCACCTTGAAATGTATTAAAATTGGATAACCAGAAACAAGGAAACCAGAAACAAAGACTAAGAAAAATAAATGGCTCCTTGAACTGGCTTTCATTTTAAAGATGATAACAGAGAAGAATCCAGTCTTTCAGTGAAACTCAGGGACTGCCGCTTGACACTTTTAATTAAAAAGACATTAAAAAATTAACACAGAACTCTTCCCACTTTGCTCCAGGGCAGCTCATGAAAGATTGCCTCTTCGCTATCAGAATGCATAATATCTATGTCCAGACCCATCTGCTTCCCCTTCTACAGGAAAGATTGTGAATGTCAGTGCCTCCAGTGAGAAACTGTCCTGTCGAGGCTTAATTTCCTCGGCACTGATAACATAAAAGCAATCTGGCAGAATAAATTAGTGGATGATTCCAAAGCACACATTTTTGATCTTCTGCCATATTCCTGACAGAAATCATAATAGTCAAACTATTTTTCACTACCAAGAATGGAAAGACCTATCTGAAAAGGCGCAATCCTGTTTTATCTTCTTAAAAAAATACCTTGCAAAAAACACCTTGTTATGCTGGGAGGCATAACTTCTTGGACAGTGCTTCTAAAACACTAATCTACATACAAATCACAGAGAGAGCATGTTTAAAGTGGATTTGGATGCAGTAGGGAGGGAGTGAGCTCCAAGATGCTGAATTCTAAAAAGCTCCTGTATGCGGCTGATGCTGCTGGTCCAGATACCTCGAGGGGATCATTCTTTATCTATGAGCAATCTCTGCAAGTTGAAGTTATCCTGAACTTCAGGACTGATTTTCAGTACCAGGAGAGAATATGGTGCAGTGGAAAGAACAGAGTTCAGGGCCAATCTAGTTGGTTAAGTAGCAAGATTTAAATCTCGCCTATCTACTCAACTTGCTGCGTATTTTTAGATACTCTCAGCATGCACTTCTTTGCCAAAAAAATGAAAATAAGCACTGTGGGAAAGGAGTTAACCTAGAGAAAATCTTGTTAAATGGTCATCCGTCAATAAAGTGAGTTCCTCTCTTTTAACACAGTAAAATCTCAACCATAATCTCAGTTTCCCTAATAAACTGACCTATGTTGTATATTTGGAGGGGAGTTTATGCATGCATGTTCTGTTTGTTTATTTATCTTGTGACAAAATGCTTCAATCATGAGGAGACATGGAAACAACACATTCTGAGATGTCGAGATGGTTAAATGCTATTTATCTGATAAAATTTCATCAAAGGCACACTCTTCACTAAAACTGTGATAAGTGCTTTGAAGTATATAAAGACAAGATTTCACACCCTAAAGGAAGCTAAAATCTAGAAAGGATCAGAATTGCATTTTGTATGGATGGTGTTATCTTCTTCTTGAATCTGTTTAAGACTTCCCTGTATTCTGGGACTGAATACATTTCATTAGTATTGTCCTTGTGCTTTTAAGAGATATTGGGTTTTGTAAAATAAAAAAAAAAATCCCTTTTCAAGAAAGGACTTTTAGAAGCTGTCTACATGCCTTTCCAACCGGTTTCTTCTGAAGTTAAGCAACATTAAACATTAAGTCACTGAAATGATTAGGACAAAACAAAGGCACCTGACATCACTACACAATTTTTAATGTATATTTTTAGATGGGAGGAAATTGTTGAAGTGATGGATTCTTAGAAATAACTTCTTAGTTGCTGATTAATCCTTTAATATCACTAACCCTCATAACCCTCATTAAGAACATCTACTTTACATAATTTAGGAGGAACGTAATAGTTGCTCAATAAATGACAACAATTACTTATTCCTTGATCCCTTTTTCTTAGGCTTTTCATATAAGATACCAGGTATCTCAAGGCAATACAAGCTAGACAAATTGGTCCATGGGGTTTTACCTTGTAATCTCCCATGTAAAACACAAAGATGAATGTGTAGCTTCACGTTATACGGCCGTTTGTATTAAATTCAATCATTACTCTAGTTCGTCAGCACACTTTCTTTGTGGACCCCTTTTACTTCCTCCCAGAGCTCTTATACAGAGCATCTTATAATCTTCTCCCCTGGAACTGGAAAGCCCCCACCTACATTCTGTCCCCAGCCCTAACTAACAGAGTATATCACCTGTGCCAGCAGCTGCTAGAACTGGTGATAAGCCCAACAGGGCCCTTCACTAATAACAAAGCCTGAAGCTATGGAAAATCACATAGTTGCAAAGCTTCTCAGGAAATGAATTGCAGAGCTGTGAAACTGAGAGCCAGGGGTGGGATTTGTTTGTTTGTTTGTTTGTTTCCAACTATGAATGCCAATCCTACGCTTCTCTAAGTTGGCAGAGTTTGTAATTCAATTGCAAACACTCCTATTATATATCTATGGAGTTGTAACTGGGTTATAGCAAAGGACAGCCAACTCATGCACCACCTTCTAATATTAGAAGTCAAAGAGAATGTAGGAAGTAGAGAATTTTTATGTTTTTGCAAGACTTGCTTTCCTTAGTTTGAGATTCCTAGTGTAATCAATTGCCTTCATTTATTAAGCACCTACTGTGTTCTAGGTACATAGTTTATCTTATTTGACTATAATAACTTTATGAAGTATCTAAAGTTTTATCATGCCAATCTGTAGATGAGAAAACTGAGATTCAGAGGAGTTAAGTGTGATTTTGCCTGGATCAGAGAACTGTGAATTGGTAGAGCTGGGATTTACAGTCTCTGTGACTTTAGTACAGCTCCAGCACACAAAATTGTTTTTATAATATTACACCAATGTATTAAGAAAGTGTCTCCTTTTCCTCTGGAAAGTGAACTTTAGAATTGATGAAATAGGGAAAATCAAATAAATGACAACCTCTAATTGCCACTGTAGTTTCTCACCCCCAAATCTTTTATAAAAGTTGTACATGAAACATTTGGCTGATTTGAGTTTCCCGTACCATCCGTGGGCCCCTATCCAATCTTTAGGGAAAACGGTGAGCTAATGAGCAGTCAAATGTCAAGAGACTTGAGGTCAAGTTAGAGGACTGGAGAGAGAGATCTTCAGGCAGCCTAGGAAGACGGGACAACTGAGAAATGGAAGGCTTGAGCAGGTCTATGTATTCATGGAAGAAATTTCTACATGAAGAATTTGTTTTACTTGGAAAAAAAAAATCCCTCCCTTAGCCAGATCTGCTTTGCTGGGAGAATATTTTCTTAAAATCTCTTCAGGGCAGGATTGGGAAAAGAATGTGCTGAGGTGGTAGCCAAAAGAGGGAGTGATAAGGAGAAAGAATGTGGTAGATGAGAGGAAAGACAGGAATCTGGGGAGGGAGCTTGAAGAAGAAAAATGTTGGATGGGCAATGTGCCGGATGAAATGCAGTGTGCTTCCTGAGGTGACCGAAGCTCATGATCTCTAGGATTTTCGGTAGAGGCTGCCAAAAGTACTGGAACTAATGAAGAGGTGGATTCCTTGTCATGATTGATGGCGCTGGACAAGAGAACATCCGACTTCGGGCTACATCCAGAATATGTTAGCTAATCTCCGGCACCACAAGAGAAAAGGACTCAGACTACACCAGGCGGTGGGGAGAAGTAGAGCTTTTGATTCCCCTGAAATTGACAGCATTTAAACCTCTCAGAAGCCTCATGCCTTAGAGTCTTGATAACGTGGCTCTGCCCTCATCCTATAGCTCCTATTAGATGACAAAATAAATTCGCTGAGGCAAGATTCACTTTAGAAGCATCTTTGCACATCCTCTGATGTTTAGTAGATGTAATGCTTGATACATTTTTATATTAGTAATTAATAAATTGATTTCCAATATATTTGGAATCCACATGAAACTTAAAGCTTTATGTCCTTGAACAATTTATGTAATCTCTCTGAGTCTTAATTTCTCTAAATGTGAAGCTGAGATAATAATACCCACTTTATAGGCCCAGTGTAAAGATTAAAAGGAGTACTCTTTGCATGTAGGTGTGTATATATATATGAAATATAATATTCACATAAAGCATTTGGCACAGTGCCTGGAGTGTGGAAAGTGCATGAGTCATGGGTGTTAGCTGGTGTGTTTAAGTTATGAATATTTTTCAGATCTTGACTTTGATCTGAAGTACAATCCCATAGATTGGAAAGCAAGAGCTTTCATTACATTCCTGCCAGTCCGCAAGGCTGGTTTTCTCTTTTTTTTCTCTACCTCCTCATTCCTATACCCAAGTTTGATACCACTCAGAATTAACATGAGTGCCACATGGGGTCCCTTCACAACTTCTGTGACTACTTCTCCCCATCTTCACACACACAGACCCCAGCATTTATGCATTTTTGAGAAAATTGAGTCTTTGAGGGTCACAGGGAAGAGTCACCCTGCAGACTGTGTAGCACTCTTACCATCACACTAGCCCCACCCCCCTCTCTCCCTTTTGCTATTTTCCTCCCCCTGAAAAGTGGCAAGAAAATCTGTTCCCTTAAGCAGTACGGAACAGTGAAACTCAAATTTACGCCCACTCGGTCCAGCCTTTCATTCTGAGTGCTTTTCCCAACAAATGTAGTTGTTTTCCCCTAGGGAATTCTCATGAATAAAAAGTCTCTGTTCTGATATGTTATCACTAATATAATAAGGAACTCCCAATGGTGAGTTTCACTAAGCCTATAATAAGTTTACCAGGGCAGCTACTGAGTCTTTTCCTTCTTTAGGGTTCTTCACAAGTAGATTAATGTGTTTGTACAGAAGGGAGCCTGAGATGCTCTATTTTCCAGCTTGTCTCATAATATAAGATCTTGCATTTATAATAGGGGTTTTCCTAAATGATCTCAGATAGAAGGAGTTAGAATTACCAAAGCTCAGAAAGCTTCAGATACCTAATTAGCAGCGGAGCAAAGATAAGAAATTGGGTCTCCAGACCCCTAGTTCTATGTTCCTCTCACAGCATATTACATTATACCCAATGCTCTAGCTCAACTAAATAAACCTCTGGAGACATCTGATTAGAGACCAGGAAGTGCCCTCCTTCCTGATCAAGGCTGACCTCAAAGTTCTAACACATTTATTTCTATTTTAGTTTTTAAAAGAAGAAGAAGAAGAAGAAGAAGAAGAAGAAGAAGACGACATGCTTTTCTTTTAAAATGATGCAGTGTTTGGAAACACCCCCAAGAAGGTTCTTTCCTTTTTTCAAAAATAAATCTCAAGGTCTGGTTTTGTTTGTTTGTTTGCTTGTTTTTGGTGAGGTTGCTCTTCAAAAGGACCCGATGCACTTGGGTTGTGCAGCCATCTGCCACTACATGCTCAAGTATTGTGGTTAAAAAACTCTGGTCACCCTGCCTTTGATATAGAAGAACCACACAGGGTTGAGTCATATGCTGTGGAGAGAACACAGCTAATTATGGGATGTGCTGGGCCCAGAGAATATGTTAACTGCTACATAATTACAACTGCAATCCAAGGGGACAGAGTCATGGAAATCCAGTTAATATAAAGAAGTCAACATAAAAATACTCAATTCTAAGCCACAAACTACTGAAATATATTTCCATTCTTGAACTTCTATTCACATGAACTTCCCAACTGAAGATCTGGTTTGTCATCAGGGATGTCCATGAGCCTGGAGCCCTTTTTGCAATTAAATATAACTATTGCTTTAACAATTCTGGGTTGTGATGGTTTGAAAGAAGAGGAGAGTCCTGGAGACACAAGACCTTGATTCTAGTTTCAGCTCTCTAATTAAAAAGGCAAGAGACCTTGTACAAGTCACTTAATTTGGGGAGGGGGGAGGTTGTGGGTAGATTGCTTGAGAGAGCCTCTAAAGTTTCCCTTCACAACAAATAGAAATAGTCCATTTCAAAGGAGTTATTGAGCACCAAGTTCATGCCATGCAAGTATTTAGAATTCAAAGATGAATAAAACATAGCCAAAAAGCCAATTTCACAAGGTTATTGCACTTTTCTGAATGTTCTATAATTCAGTAAGATCATGACAGTAATAGAAACCTTACCTTTGGGAATTTTCTTTATTCTCTGAAAAAATTTCAACTCAAATTCTGATCAAGCAAAGTAACTTCTCATGACCAGTAGATTGAGAAGCTGAATGGTGGGGAAGTAGAAATAAAACTTTCACTGGAAATATTTCATGGCCACATTCGATGATGTCTAGGTTGTGTTCTACAACATTCCATCTGTAGGACATAACAGGCTGAAACCAGAAAAGAAAGCAGAGGAACATAAAAGGACCCCAGCACAACAGTTGTGTAGTATACAGGTGTATGCGTGTGCATGTCTGCATACGTGCGAATATGCAGCCTTGTCTCTCAGGGTATGACACAGTGGTGGTTCTTAACCTGGGATCTGAATTAGGACCATTTAAGGTGCCCATGTCATACCATAAAGTTGTCATTCAGTGGATGTGCACTTTACCCATTTTGATCCTTGGACACCCCTGCCAGGTTTATCTACAAAAGAAATATGGGAAGGTTATGGCCTTGAATTTTGAAAAGTCTCTCTGGTTTGTGTTTATTAATTTGCATATGGACACTGTTTTGTAGGACACTGGGAGAACCCATGGTCGGAATCAGAGATTAAAGTTGTATTCCCTACTATGTTGATTAATTAATTGGCTGGAGGACTTTGGCAAGTGACTTAATATTTCTAAAATTCATTTGTATCTGTAAAATGGGGACAATATCCAGCCCAGTCCTGAGGATTAAATGGGGCAATTTATATAGTTAGTTTTGTGACAGAAACTTAGTAATACTTCAAGGAATTGTAATAATGGTAATACTCCTGAAATGACTCTATGTACAGGGATGTAATGGAAGAAAACATATGATTTGTGAGGCATAGCTATCTCTCAATAATCTGTGACAATGAGAAAGTGTTATTGTAGGAAGTAAGATCATTAATAAATAATCTAAAAATTTCATTTTATAAAACAAAAAAATCATTTTTCATTATAAAACATGTATGTTCACTGTAAAATTTTTAAACAATATAAATACTAATGAGGTAGACTATGAATTTTGTACTTCCCAACTCCAAGATCCAGTGATTATTTTTTACATATATTTTAGGTATGCCTACATGTGTGTTTAATAAACAAATTATTTTACTTTATTTAAATGAACATTTTTCTGAGAGTGGGGGAGGAGCAGAGGAAGAGAGAGAAAGAGAGGGAGGGAGAGAGTGAATCTTAAGTAGGGCCCACGCCCAGTGCAGAGCCCTGTGTGGGGCTCGATCTCACCACCCTGGGATCATGACCTGAGCAGAAATCAAGAGACGCTTAACTGACTGAGCTGCCCAGGTGCCCCAATAAACAAATTATTTTAAATAAAAATGGATCATGTTATATATGCTATTCTACAGAGTGATTCGGTTCTGTTCAATAATATATCTTAAACCTTTCATGCAGTTACATATTACAAATAATCTTTCATTGTTTTAACATGCTGAATAATACAATGCTATATGGATATACAAAGATGTATTTACCAAGCTGCTTGAACATTTAGATTGCTTGCAATTTGTAAGAATCACAATGCTACAATAATAAGTAAAAACTACACTTTAGAGAATGGTACCTATGTTCTCCAATCTTTTAAAAATAAATTAAGGCATTATTGGAAGGAGGGAAAGAAGAAGTGAAAAGTTTATTAATTTATCTAATAATTTAAGGTGCATAATGTTAAATAACATATTAGTGGGATTTTTTGTTGTTGTTGAATTTTACTGATAATTTTCCAGAATGAGAATTAACTGGATTGGGTGGTGCTCTTGTAGGCATGTTTGCATAGCCTTAGATGAAAGAGAGAGAATCCAATAAAATTGGTCTTCATTGAAAATGTGATGAATCTACCCTAATGAATCTAGTCCTTGGCTTCTGGAAAAATTCTCATACTTTGACATTGTGCAGATATCCCATTGTGAACCACCTCAGAGTCAGACAACAAAGCTTCTCACATGATATACCCAGAACTTAACCAGGCAGACATCTGAGGGTCATAGTTTCATTTCAATGGTAATGTGAGACAGGGTTTGGACTTAACATTCATTAAGACAGGGAAGAGAAATATTTTTCTTCAGTGTTGACTTGGGGAGTGTGTTGAGCAACTCAAACATTTTAGAGGTACCAGTGCCTGATAACATGCTGGCAGAGATCCTATGTGAGTAGACACAGTTGCTTGGAAAGATTACTCACTTTTCTCTAGTGGATCTACATACACTGTGTAGTTTCAATCAAAACTCCATTGAGATTTTTCAAATGGACATTTACTCAGCTGTTCCTAAAGTTCACTAAAAGAGTACATGACCAAAAACAGCCAAGAAATTCCAAACAACACAAAGAAAACAATGTAGCAAATCAAAATATAAAGTTATAGATATTAAAACATTGTGGTGACTATGTCATGAATAGACAAACTGGAACAGAATACAAAAGTCTAGAAATGAACATCCATAAGAATTTATCACGTGATAAAGGTGACATTTCAATTGGAGGTAAAATTATGAGCTACTCAAAATTTAGATTCTATTTGGAAAAATAAGCTATATATTCCATTATATATACAACAGAAAGACTAAAATGCATAAAAGAAAGCTTTGAAAAGTATTAGAAAAAAACATGCTAATGAGACAATTAATTAAATTAGGACTTGAATTATGGTCGTAGGGCACTAGAAAAAACTATAGTATATATATATATATAAATGTGCACACACACATACTGGCAATATACTTCCTATATACACATATGTAAGTCTTTCTAAGCAACACACAAAACTCAAAGGACATAAATACGAATACTGGTAGACTTCACTACCTAAATCTTTCAACTTAGACACTTCGAAAGACATAAAGATCTTTAGAAAACAAGGAAGAGTGGGAGAAAATATTTTCAAAAAAAAAATCGATACTCATAATATTAAAAGCTCTTACAAAGCTCTAAGAAAAATGTAACAAGACCACTGGGGAAAAGCACAAAATATTTGAACAGACAGTCAAAAAAGGAAGAGGGAAAATCCACCAAGAAACATCAAAAGATACTCAATCCGGGGTAATTGAGGAACTAGAAATAATTAACACCAAGAGGCCATTTTTCACCAATTACAAAAATTGCAAAAGATGATATCTGGTGCTGGCAAAAGTACAAGGCCAAGAAACGGACACTCTAAAGCACTCTACACAGGGCGACAACAGCCTTTCTTTGTGGTGTAATTTCGTAATGCTCATCAAATTCAAATGCATTTATACTTTTTCAGTTTCTCTCCCATGGGACTCCTCACTGATGCTTAGATATTTATGCAAGGGTGTTATTGTAGCATTATTTTCAGTCACCGGTGTAGCGCATACTAATTCCATAAAAGCATAAAATGGTTGAGCCATAGAAGGCTCACCAGGGAGAAACCCGGCTTGAGCAGATGCTCTACAACTCAGTTCGCTAAAAAGGCTGGAAGACATGGAACATGAAAAGCAACAATCTTTTTTCAGATAATCCCTCCTTTTCAAGAAAGACCCAAACTCCGTGTATAACACGTTCAGAGTCGGGCTTCTATTTTGTGCCCCCATTTGTGTTTCCTGTTTGCCTAAAATCAAGGCAATACTTCAGAAAACTTAAACGAATAAGAGGTTTCACGTCCGTGCATTCTAGTACTGGTGTCAAAAGTCAAATCCTTGCCGACCATGTTCATCTGAAAATACTCTATCAGGGCAGTATGTAAAGTCACATATTTGCTAAAGCCTAAAGATAAAATTATCATTAAGGAAAGGCTGTTCCTTCGGCCATGGTCTTATAACTTCACCCAAAGATGACTGCAATATTCTTCTCCCTGCTGTTTGTTAGAGGTTCATGCAGTGCCAACTTCTACAGCCATGTTTATCTAACTAATTATATAGTGCAACCTGTGTTTGGAAGGCTAGTTCTGTTTTATTATAGTTTCCCACAGCAAAAACAAAAATATTTGTTTAAACTTATCTATTGAACACAAAAATCACTACTGCTTTCCTAGTCAATCGATACTAATGTTGGATTTGAACATTAAAATGACAACAGTGGTGCCTGTCTGGCCGATCAGAGACTTTAGGCCTAGAGCAATCACCACATCGCCTTTTCAAAAAAGGATAAAGGGGCCCTTGGTGGCTCAGTCGGTTAGGCGTCTGACTCTTGATTTCGGCTCAGGTCGCGATCTTGCAGTTCGTGAGATTGAGCCCTGCGCCGGGCTCCATGCTCACAGCACAGAGCCTGCTTGGGATTCTCTCTCTCCCTCTCTCTCTGCCCACCCCCCGCCCCACACTGTGTGCACGCTCTCTCAAAAATAATAAATGAATGAATAAATAAAATAAAATAAAATAAAATAAAATAATAAAAAGGCTATGAAACTGTTTTGTGGACCACTGTGAAGACAACATTCCAGCCGTTCTAACAACATACCTGCTCCCAACCACTACTGATACTGAAATCTGTCTCATTCGCTTCTCTTCTCCCCTAAAAACTGAAGACCACTACTTATCAGGATGGTACATGCTTCCCTTTCTTTTTAAAAAAAAATTTTTTTTAACGTTTATTTATTTTTGAGACAGAGAGAGACAGAGCATGAATGGGGGAGGGTCAACGAGAGGGAGACACAGAATCTGAAACAGGCTCCAGGCTCTGAGCTGTCAGCACAGAGCCCGTCGCGGGGCCCGAACTCACTGACCGCAAGATCATGACCTGAGCTGAAGTCAGCGGCTTAACCGACTGAGCCACCCAGGCGCCCCACATGCTTCCCTTTCTGATGGTTAGCATTCCCACGGACCCTTCTGGATCCCTAGCATGGTATGCTCTTAGAGCTATTTGTACTCACTTGTGCTATGAAGTACTGGATATCCAGGAACATGATGGTCAAGGCTTAGCACGTAGAGTTGGACTCCTGAAGGAAACCCCAGCTCTACCACTTAACTTGTGTGCCCTTGAGCATATTACTGAACTTACCTCAGCATCAGTTTCCTTATCTGTAAAATGGGAATGATAAAAGTACTTGCAGGATTGCTGAGATCAATTAAATAGACTAATATGTTGACTGGCATGTAAAAAGAGCAAAAAAAAAAAAAAAAGAAAAAAACAGTCAGCTCTCACTGCTAGCACTCTCATGATCTACCTGCAGGCCCCCGCTTTGGCCAGACCTAGGTTTACTCAGCAAAACAGATCACACCAATTCTCACAAGGCCACGGCACTGCTTGCAGATTTCCCAGGCTGTGGGCATGCACGCCACATCGGAGGCAACTCTATCCACAAGAAGGTGAAGAGAAGTTCCACCCTGAGTCCCAGCCATGCCTGCCCTTCCATTTTCACTTTCTCGGGATCCAGATAAAAAGGAAAGAAGTTCCATGGCTCTGTGCCACTGTGTGCATACCTGCCTTCTAAAACCAGGCCCTCTGCAGACCTAACTGTGCACACATGTGCACTTTGCTAGACTGTGAACCTGAAGGAGGAGGAATCAAGTTCCCTTTTTCTTTGTATCTCTTTTGGTGATTTGCCTTGTACTGTGTCTGGAAAAGAAGGAAGAGAGGGAGAGAGATTTGTAAGCAAGATGACTGAAACAGCCTAAGGGAAAAGGGAATTTACCTGGTTTCCCAATCTCTTTGTTCCCAACTGTGAAAGATGTTCTTCCCCTTGGTTTATCAATGCCTTCCAGCATGCCTTAGCTTGTCTCCACCATGCGTTGGATTCCTTCCCCATTTCTTTGTCTCAGAACACTTTCTCTCTCTCTCTCTCTCTCTCTTTCTCTCTGCCAAATGGCAATCAAGTGTGAATGCATTAGTACTCTAAGACAAGGTACTAATAAATCGATGTAACAGAAAACCAAAATCCTTAATCCAGGGAAAGCTATTCTCTACAAAGACTCTAATATGGGTCACTATAATGGGGCAATGCCAAGTTCTGTATTGGGCAGCTGAGAGAAAGACACCTGTATGATTTTTCTTTCTCCTTCCTTTCTGTACTAGCTTCCTTAGCTAGCTCTGAGAAATGTACCTGTAGGATCTGAATGAGTCTGGCCACCCCGCTGCGGCTATACCAATTCTATCTTCTCTTTGGTTTTCCCAGAGCCAGCCTTAAAAGAAGCAAAGTTCATGCAGAAGGTATTGTGAGAATAGCCACTGCACAGTTTGCAGAACTGTACCAGAGAAACAAGAGATAACAGAAGGACTTTCTAGTTCCTCCACAGAACAGCGGCATTGTTCTGAACACAATCAAGTGTTTGATTTCTTTGCATGACCACATGCAACCCCTATGGAGAGACGATGAGTAAACATGACCAAAGGCTGGTACTTTCCCTTTCGGTTCAAACCTCCAGCTAAATGAATCATAGTAGTTCTATGAGAAAGTGAGGGGAAAACCCACCAATAGGTAGTCAAAAAACCTTAAAGTATGACTGAGCAAGTAGCTGGGGGGAAAAAAAAGAAAGCCTCGCAAAGCATTGCTTTTCAGATGGCGCCTTCTCTGTGCCTCGAATTGCCTGAGGTCCTTGGATTGGAGCACGTATTACTCTGTATCAATTGACTCTGTTCAATTTGAGCGTAACCTGCCTGAGGACAGAATCTCACATGGCACCGTAGTCACAGTGGGTTTGGTGAACATGAGTGCCTGGTTTTGAGCACAATGTCTACCCCTTACACCTTTATAAATTTGGACTAGTTATTCCATTTCCATGGGCTTCATTTTCATTTTTATAAAATGAAGACAATATTACTATCTACCTCATGAAGTTATCGTTGGTGTTGCCTGTATTAAACCGCTATGCCCACACCCAGGCATAATCATTGATGATCAATAATCATCAATTCTTATTGCTGACTATTGCTGTACTCCAGGTACAGAGTCCAGTGCACCCATAATTCTCAAGATCGACATGATTCAATAAACTAATCACCAGTGCTGCCCCATGGAATTACTACTTTGGTGAATAAATTAGTCTGGAACAATTGCATCATCCTATTCTCTCACCTCTGTTTACCTTATCAAACAATTCTTTTCCTTGTTTATTTAGTAGCAGTGTATGAAATTTTATAGCAGTTCTATATGTATAATAAGAACTTTTAGACATCAAGGGAGTTATTTCTTTATTCAACAAACAATTTTGAAACAGATACAGTTTCCAGATACTGGGAACACACTAAGAAAATGACACAAAGACAAAATGCCTAAATCAGTGTAACTGATAATAACCACTTCGAGCTATTATCTACCTTGTAGCAAACATTGTATTAGGCTCTTTACATACATTAGCTCATTTTATGCTGACAAAAATTGGCAAGGTGATTGTGATGTACACTTTAGAGAGAAGAAAACTAAGATTCAAACAGACTCAATAACCTTGCTTAACACTTTTCACTTAGAATTTTCCATAGCTAAAACCTCCTCTGTATTTCCAATGCCTGTTCGTTTTCTACTCTCTTGTGATCCCTCTTTTAACATCTCACTACACTGTCGGGCAGAATGAAATAAGCACTCAGTTGGAGGCATTAGTAAATCACTATGGAACTCTGGAACTCTGGGAGGAAGAACAATGAACTTGGGATAGTGAGGACGAGGGCACTTAGAAGGAAACATACAATGTAAATGAGATAACAGAGGGCAAAAATGAAGGGCTCCAGGAAGTGAAAACATATCAGCAAAGACCCAGCAGTAACCATTTGCAGGGGGAAGTAGCCTGTGCACCAGGATATAGAAAATCAGCTGCAAGTTGGAGTGAATTATTTATGGGTGGGGTAGGATGTCCAGAGTTTTGGAAAAGATTGTTTTTTAAAGTACAAACACAATCTACCTGCATATTCACACACCTTTGTTGCAAAGCTGAAGTAAAGATAAACTTGAGCCCCACCGTGGGTTTGGAGCCCCACCTTGGGTTTGGAGAGCCCCACCTTGGGTTTGAGCAAGTGTGACTTAATGATGTTTGTACCTAAAGCACGTGCGCGCACACACACACACACACACACACACACACTAACATCCAATGCCTAAATAATCCTACCTTGATCATTCTTTCTCCCAAGGCAAAATACCCAGAGATTATTCTCAATTCCACAGACACTCAATGAGCAAATATGTATGATGAAGTCTATCTGTTGCAAGACCTAAAAGAGAGAGAGAGTGCTTGCTTTACATGTGACCTAAAAGCAGGTGTTTTAAGAGGAATAGAGGGGTTAGAAAATGACACACCTGGGCATTCACATACAGAATGGGCGGGGGACGTTTGGAGAACTGTGGACCTTTAAGGTGGTCTATTTCCCCCAACTTTATAGACAAAAGGCTTAGGGACACCTGGACTTGCCCCAGAACCCAACACGCTTGTTGCCCTGGACTCTCCCACCACTTCATCATTGAGTTGTTCTGAAAGCAGTTGTTGCTTCCTCTAGAATACATCCCGTTTGCCTCTACAGGGAAGGCTTTTTTTGGCTACAGTGAAAGGAAAGTGGGAAGATAAAACAAACTTTAATTCATCTGTTCTTACTCATAGGCTTCCCATCAAGGATGGGTTTTATCCTTATTTAGAATCAATACTAAGTAAAGAAAGTATAAATATACCAATTGAAAAACTCTTTCTGTGGATGCCTTAGCAGCCACAGTTAAATTGCCTGAGGTTTAGAGACACCATGCATTTTCCCTAGCCCTTATTCTGGAACCCTCAAGTGTTAAACTCAATCATTTCCTGGGACCCTTGATATAACAGCATCTAGGATCTGTTAAATTTTTTACAATTTGATTTTTGGATTAAAAAAAAAATAGTTCTGGGACAGAGTTAGGTAAATCCCTAGTAGGCCAATGGACTTTTTGAACCCTAATTGCTTATGCTGAATATTTTTTCCCCAAGAGTTAAGAGCAACTGTTTCAGTTGAGTGTTACCTTGTCTGACAACAGCAAGAGGATCTGGGTGGAAGGGAGGAATTTCCCCTGGGCATTTCCCACAGGTTAGCCCTGTGTCAAGGGAATCACACCTCCGGGGTGAACCTATGGTCTCTGTGTGTCCGCACAGGAAGCAGCATAGACTGAATCAGATGACCTTAATCTGTCCCCCACTGTCCCTCACACAAACTAGCGCTATAATCCAAGGGAAAGTCAAACTGAAGAAAGTTTAGATTCTTCACCTGTAAACTAGGACACTTGAACACATGTGTCCCTTTTAGGACCTTGATCTCTTCATTTTCTTGGGTTGCCCCAGAGAAACACAAAAGAAGGCACCAGGTAAGGTCTCAGAGCTGAGTACTCTGAGAAAATAAAAGGAAAATGCATGTTAGGAATGCATCTTAAGGGTTCATGGCTAGATCTGTTCCCTGGTTAAGGAAACTGGAAATCTGTGGGTGACTGAGTCTCAAGTAAAATAACTTGTTGAGGACAGTGTGTGTGTGATGGGGGGGAGGGGCTTATTTTCATAGAAGGTGAAATCAAAACAGCCTTGAGCGATGAGCCTAGATCTTCGGCTAGTCTCTGGTCAATTTTCCACTACATTATGCTGTCTAGATTTTTCTCCTCCAGACCTAAAGAAAAGAGAACATGAAATGACAGGCAGATGATTTGGAAAAGGTTAAAAACCATTGTTTCCAACCTTTCCAAAGACTAGTTCCAGAAGACATTGCATATAAAAATGTTTTCGAGGTGCAAAACGGGATTCTAGAAAATCTACCTCTGTCTTGGAGCTTCAATATTAGCATTAAAAACAAGTCAGGAAGATCTTACTGTAGAGAAACCTGCATATATTTTCTTTAGTATTTCCTACCTTATTTGGCCACTGAAGACATACTTTATACAAACCACCAATTATCACTGTATCTGATTGGCAAATATATAGAAATAATCACTTATATAGATGTATTTTACCCACACTGCGAAGTGACCATCTCTTTCATCTTAGCATGTGTCCATTTGTTCTCCTATTGCTAATTACCTTCACTCAGCACAGACTTGGTTTTTAGTACATATTTGTCAGCCTCATCTCAGTTGTTTCTTTATTCCAGCCTCTGACATCACACCTCTGAATCCACACAATTACCTGGCTTAATACTTGCAGGTCATGGATACTCAAATACTTGTGATGATTCTGTAACTAATCTTTATTACATTTTTGAGTCATTTCAGTCATGCAAATATGAATTTCTAAGTTGATTACATATACATATGGCGCAACTGACTTCTATAGCCCATTGGTTTTGTGGGAAGCTATCCAATGATGCACACCCAAAACCTTCATGTGTCAGTGAGAAGTGTGTAGCAAATCTAATCTTTGCTTAAATATAAACCCACAGTGAAAAGAAGCCACAAGAATCCTCCCTCAAAGCCAGTACACACAAATCAGGGTCAGCAGTTAAAGGCACATGGTCATCTGCCCAGTGACCTATCTTTCCCTTTGGGAGCTGGCCAAGTTCCAGATAAGCCCTGGTGGGGAGGATGGATGGTGAGGAGGAATGAGTCCAGACCAGAGTGACCAGAGGGGCCATGTGGCCTGGAGCGGTTCCATGCAGTCCCGCCCAGCTCCAGCTGGAACCCCAAATGAGAAGGTCACAGCCAGTAACAAGGAGCCAGTACAAATGGGCACGGATAACCAGACCTAGACATATGCACATGTTGATCAGCAGGAACAGAAACAAATTATTTAAGATAAATATGTTGAGGTGAGGACAAACATAGGTGGACAAACTGGAACTCTTGCGCATTATTGTAGGAACGTAAAATGGTACAGCCACTCTGGAAACATTATGGGGGTTCTTCAAAAAATGGAAAATAGAACTTCATGATCCAGCAATCCCACTTCTGGGTATTTATCCAAAAGATCTGAAATCAAGATCTCAAAGAGATATTAACACAACTGTGTTTATTGCAGCATTATTCACAAAAGCCAAGATGCGGAAACAACTTACATATCCCTTGACAGATGAATGGATAAGGAAAATGTGGTATTTACACATGGCGGAATATTATTCATCCTTTAAAAATGAAGTTCTGCAATATGTGACAACATGGATAAACTTTGAGGACATTATGCTACGTGAATAAACTAGTCACAAAAAGATAAATACTAAGTGATTCTGTTTACATAAAATACTGACATTGTCAAGTTCACAGAATCACAATGTGGAATTGTGGTTACTAAGGGCTGGAGGTAAGAGATAAATAGGGAGTTACTAATCAGTAGACATAAAGTTTCAGTTAAGCAAAATGAATAAGTTCTAGATACATGCAGTACAACATTGCACCTACAGTCAATAATAAACATACTCTACATCATGGTTTCGTTAGGAGGGTAGACCTCATGTAAGTGTTCTTACCATGATAAAATCAAAAGAAAACAAAAGATGAAAAAGACATGCTTGGGATGTCTTAGGCACTGAACATATTGCATTATTATTTTTATATTCAGTGGGCTCTTAATAAGAGGATATAGGTTAGTGAATAAGGAGGGGTTAGACTGTAGTCTGACATTACTGTGTTCATTCTCCTGATCCCTCAGTTTTTATCATCTATAAGATTAAAATTAAATAGAATTATATAGGGTATATAGGATGAAGGCCATTCCTAGCATATTCTAAGTATATTTTAAACATTTGTTTAAAAATAGGACAGTGTGAAGACCTGACCCTTTTGTCACTCTTGGTTGGTCTTTCCTTGAAGCTTACAAGCTCCAGATACCTCAACACATCTCTCTTGACCTCCTCCACTTTTCTCTTTTCTTTACCGCCTCATCTTTCTTCTCATTCCTCTGTCCTCTTTCTTCTCTCTGATCTCTCATATACCAGGTCAACCATAGTCTTTCAATGCCTACTCCCCGTGTGTGTGTGTGTGTGTGTGTGTGTGTGTGTGTGTGTGTGAGAGAGAGAGAGAGAGAGAGAGACAGAGACAGAGAGAGAGAGAGAGGGAGAAAGAGAGAGAGAGAGCGAGACTGTTCCACTGGAGAAGGGAGTGAGCAGGTTCTCCCAGATGTGCTGGTTAAAAGTGAGCCATGGTGCAAAGGAGGGTGACAGACTCTGGTGACAGTAGCTGCCATACCTTTCAGGATCTGAGGAGCAATGGAGTAAGAACATTTTTCTTTATCTACCATGAAATTGCCATAATCTAGCCCC
Source organism: Lynx rufus (assembly GCF_022079265.1). NCBI lineage: Eukaryota > Metazoa > Chordata > Mammalia > Carnivora > Felidae > Lynx > Lynx rufus. Next base: position 48,233,139 of record NW_025814826.1, on the reverse strand, counting down.
GCTTCCCTCCTCCTGAGTCCAGAGAGAGCACACTAAGAGGACTCAGTTCTTGGCTCCACTGCCTTTGATTATGAAGAGGGCACATATCCATCGCTAATACCTAGGTATCCATCAGGCTACTGCCCAAGACACACTGGCTCCTTTTCTGTAACCAGAAATTAATAACAAGTATCTCTCAGAAATCAAGTGTTAGTCAGCTACTAATTTGAAAAACCAAGCAGAGACAGCTCTTTAGAAGTTTTTAGCAGCTCCGTAATGACATATATGCAAGCGAACATCTAATAGACATTAGCAATTTTAAAATAATCTTTTAAAATTAAATACAAAATATATACAGAAAAATACACAAATTATAAGTATACAGCTGGATACATTTGTAAAAGGGGACACACCCATATAGCCAGCACCCTGACCAAGACATAGAGCATTTCGAACAGTCCAGAGCACCACGTCACCCCTTCTTTCAGTCACCACCCCTGCCGAGGGCCAAATTCTGCAGAGTCCTAACATCATAGCTTAATTTGTCTGTTGTTTTTTTTTTTAACTTTTATTTAAATGGAATGAGTCGGTCCCTAGGCTCTTGGGTCTGACTTCTTGGGCTCAACATATGGTCACAAGGTTCATCCATGCTATTGCATGTGTCAATAGTCCACCACATTTTTACTGACATTGATATCATTGAACTCGCCAGCAGATTTCAGTTAGCTTTATATCTCAAACCTAGCACACTCTGGAGTGCTTACAAGCAAGAGCTACGTATGGATTCGGGGCAAGATCAACAATTTGCTTAACTTGTAAACAGCTCAACTTATTCCTTCTTGTACAGGCTTCCATTTGGCAATAGCTTGACACCAGCCATAAAAATGAGCTTGCAGATTACGTATTTCTTGCCTCCCTTTTCCAGGTTCTGTCACACTGGTCATCCTCTCCCTCCCCTGACCACCTCTCCCACTTCACCCACTCTTCCCAAAGGTATGAACATCACAGAGTCTGAAGTGAAATATTTTCCTTCCCTACCTGTATGGGGAAAAACTACATGGGCAGAGGGTGCTGGCTAATTTTCAACCGCTGCCTAGCTGGATGGGTGTTCACACTCAAGATTCACAATTTTATTTGAAGTGCCACAGCACCCACACAATTGTCTCTAAGAAAAAAATATTTGTTCCCACACATACAAAAAATTACTTAGGGTTGATCTGGACCAACACTTTTTGCTACCACCACAGTGGGTGGAGATAAATGAGATTCGACTAGAATAAACTAAGATGAGGGCAAACATTACATCAAAACAAGTGGATGCTGAAACACCATGTATGTGGTTAAGTCAGGCATGGAAAAAGCCCTGGAGTATGGAAGACAGACGGACATGCTAAAAATGGAAGAAAGGAAGCATACTAAGCAATGCAGTTGTTCCACAATGTCATTCCTGCCCATCCCAACGGGGCATAAATAGAAATACTCTGGAATTTAGCACCACTGATATTTAAGCCCAATTTCCAGCAAGGTCAAGACTAATAGCAAGTTATTTGTTTTACCAACTTAGGTTGCAGCGCCTTGGGCGGATCCTGTACCTTCTTCTATATCTCACTCAGCGCCAAGAACACTGTTAGCCATCAACAAAACCATAATAGACCTAGAGTCTTCTCTAAAGGCCAATGAAAACATTCACACTGAGCTAATAGAGACATTTACAAGCAGAGGATTCCAGTTTCCTTTCTGAAAATGCCACCAAGGCAGCCTAGCTAATTAGGTCTTAGTAAGTGACACCGAGTGAGCAGAATGGCCCACCTGCCTGGAGCTTTGGGTGTGCACCAAGCCTGTTTTCCATTTGTTGGGTTTTTGTTTTTATTCTTCTAACTATAAATCAAAAGGGCTATTTCTGAAATTTCAAAGGCTCTCTTTGAGATCTGGCCTGTGAGTTCACAGTAATTTCAGGAAAATGGGAATGCAGTACTTAGTGTGGCAAAGAATAAATTTATTTATTTGGGGATGTTTGCTCATTCCCCTCCTACTTCTATTATCTTCCCTTTGGAGAAACAGAAAAATAATGACGTCCCAGGCCACCTTGAAATGCAGGGACAATTCCAGGAATGAAACTCAGATGTTTCTTGAAACCTTATCTGCAATCCAGCCTGGGAGTAGCCACAATTTTCCCAGTTTTTCCCAATATAAGTGTCCTTGTGAAGGGCTATCTCAACCCTGGTTTGTGTTTCTGAAAATAATGTAAATTGATGGAGACAGGGATTGCGGACAGGAGACACTGGAGTAACACAGACACAAAGACTAGCAGGTCTCTCTATGAATAAGAATGGTGTTGACTTCAACCAAGGTGCTGGAAACCGGGAAAGACCACATGTGCTGAATATTAATCCCTGAAAAACTCAATGAATATTAATGGAGCTTCTATTACAAGTACTTAGAACACAAACGTTCTATGTCCCTCATAATCTCTTCCTCCAAAATACTAGTAGAAAATGATACCACTGCAAATCTAGGCCTTTATCTATCCCATCTTCCCAGATAAATACATACATTTATTTTCACGGAGCCAGAACATACCAGCAAAGCATACCAGAAAACTGTATAGCACTACAGTGGAGAAGAGGGAATGGACCATGGAGGTAGATACACCTGACTGCTAATTCTAGTTTTGCTCTGCAATTTTCTAAACCTCTCTCAGCTTAATTCCCTCATCTATAAAGCTGGGACTAACATATTTATTCAGAGCCTTTTCTTTTTTTTAAGTGTTTATTTATTTATTTTGAGGGGGGAGGGGCAGAGAGAGAGGGAGAGAGAGAATCCACTCTCAGCTCTGACCCCGACACAGGGCTCTATCTCACAAACCGGGAGATCATTACCTGAGCCGAAATCAAGATTCACACACTTAACCAACTGAGCCACACAGGCGCTCCCTAGAGTTCTTTCAATTGCAAATCTCAAAAACTTAACCTAAACTTTCTTAAGCAAAAAAGTAAATACATAAGTAAAACTGAAATACATTTATTGACCATGTAATTGAAAACCCTAGGAGTCTCTAGCTTCTGGCACACCTGGATTCAGGTGTTCCATACTGTCAGGAAGTGGTCTGTCCCATATGCCTTCTTTCTTCTGAAATGGCTTAATTTTCAAGTTTGCTTGCCCATCAAAATGGCCCCTGGAACTCAAGGATAATATCCTCACAGCCCAATGCCAATGCAATGAAGACTTCTTAGGTACTGAACCTCATTTACTCCGATCAGTTATAGGTCCACACTGTGGGCATCACTTGTAGAAGTCCCAAGATATATCAGATGCTATTACCTGGATAAATGTTAACTGGCTTGTGGAAGGGCCAAAACAATGTCCCCTACGATGCATCTCACTTGTTAAATAGCAAGCAAACAAACAAAACTTATCCCAGTGCCTATAATTTCCATTATAATAGTACATTCATTTTTATAAGTGGACAAATTTTGACACCCAGGTAATATTTGCCTGCATTGACTCCAATTAGAGCATACAATACAGTTGGTAGCGGCATCTCCATGATCTACAGAACGTTTTGCCAAAATCAGGTAAAGCTGTAAGGTGAGATTTCACCTGGATTGAAAGGGGCAGAGGAGTTAGCTAAGCAGAGAGGAATAGAGAGGTCATTCTAAAGGAATTAATAAAACAAGTTAATGACTACATATTTTCATATGAGAAAGAATGTCACAGGTAAGGTGCACATTCTAAACAATAGTAAATGGCGTATCATGAAGTAGATTTGTAAATACTAGTAGGAAGAGTTTGCATATTTCCAGCAAAAATAACATCTATAGAATTAAGTTTTTAAAATGTCATTAGTGGGGAGCCTGGGTGGCTCAGTCGGTTAAATATCTGATTCTTGATTTTGGGTCAGGTCATGATCTCACAGTCATGATCTCATGGTCATGAGATGGAGCCCCCCCATAAGGTTTGGTGCTGGGGGCAGAGCCTGCTTGGGATTCTCCCTCTCCCTCAAAATAAATAAACAAATAAGTAAGTAAGTAAATAAATAAATAAAATATCATTAGTAAGGAAATTTTTTTTTTAAGTACTCATTCAATGTATTTTTTGAAAAGACACTCCTTAAGCTGGTCTGCTTTCAATGAGGTGGCCTATGTATAAACATAAACTTGACAAGTGAAGTTCAGATCTCTTCATTATAGGACACAATTAGCTCACTCCAGTAAAGATGAAGATTTACTGGTTTAAGCATGTTAATAAAAGCCTGGCTGCAACTGAGAAACAAAAAGTAGTTTCGAATGAGAAAATTGCATGAATATACATGATGTGGGTTCTCCAGAACAGGGGCCAAAATAAAAACTATTTCCTGGATTTCAGATAGAGCTGTGTCCAACAACAACCTTACTTTGAGAATTTTGAAGGTAGACTTCAACTAAATAATGAAAAGCAAGACAGAAACATTTAACCAAATGTGAAAAGAGTTTTTTTTAAACACACTGGGAGTGCCAACCATAAATAATTTCTGTAAGCAATACTAAGCCAGACTACCAACCTTCCGGTAATGCACCTACATCAGGCACCAAGAATATTTATTTCTGGCTGAGATGAAGTCAGATGAGTTATCCTATTCTCCAAAAGATGTCTACAGAAGGCTCCCCTGGCTGCCAAAAGCAGTATTCTCTCAAAATAGAAATCCTTTCTCAATTCGATTTAGCAAGTCTGTTATGATAATCTCAGGGAATTTACCAGTCTGGGGAGATTTATTTCATGGAACTGAAGTGTTTCCAAGGTTTGAAGACACTCACTCCATATTTCGGGAAATGAGCATGTGATATATTTTGCATATATGTTAGCTCTTTCTACAGGGTGCTGTGAGCTGGTGATTAAAAGCTGTGTATGTTCACAATCAAAAAGTAAAAACAAAGCATTAAAATAAGTGAATATAATAAGGTAAGATCTTGAGAAAAAAACGAAAGGGCATTTTAGGGGCACGACAGCAAAACATTAGATTCCAAACAAAAACATAAGTGACTCATCCAATTCTTCTTCATTAGTATAAAGTTGTTTCTAAATACGAATACATTAAGGAATGTCCACACCATATACTCATTGAATGGCATGATGACCGCCAAGCATCTCTACTGTTTTGGGTCCTGTACCTTTATGTTTGTGGTCTAAAGGGACCCCTCCTCAGCTCTTCCCTCAACCAAGAGCTGTGAAGCCAAAACAGAGTTCATGATGTGGCTAAACAAACAGAATTTTGATTACAAGAAGAGAGTGCATGGCTGTCTGGATGTCTGATTAGCTGTTGAAGATCAAATCTGCCTTGGAGTGAGGCTCATAGGACAGACACCTAACCTCATCTTCAGAAAATAGGTGAGGCTTGTGTGACTAGGAAAAATGTAAGCCATGGCCTGAAGCAGATGGGGAAAAAGCTCTATAGGTAAATAAGGCCTTGAAGGGCACTGGTATATGCAGATGACTAGCAGGCAGTGACAGCATGGCTCTTTTGGGAAATTGGTTAAGTGTTCAGTAGAGTAAAAGAACAGTGTGTAATGGGGAGGCAGGAGTGAGAGAAGAGGTTAGAAATGCAGGGCAGAAACAGGATCGTGCCAAATCTTGTAGGCCATGGCCAAGATCTGTACTTATTCTGAGAGCAACGGGGAGCCATATAAATCATCAGAAAATCCTATCATCCCTACATATGAAGTATATCTGGAATCTGACCCCATTTTTAAAAAAAAATCTTCATCCCCATTGTGGTCCAAGCTACCATCAACTCCTGCCCAGAGTATTGCAATAGCGTCCTAACTGGCCTTCCTACTGTCCCTTGCTCTCCGCAGGCTCTCCCCCGGGTACTCCCTGCACTGTGACCCCACTCCACTTTTCTCCAGAACACTTATCATCTGACCTATTCCATATTGACTTAGGAGTTCCTTGTCTATCTGCACTGCCAGCAGGGCAGGAATAAACTGATTTTGTTCACTGCTATAATACTGGCTTTTAGAGCAGTGCCTGGCACAAAGTACATGCTCAATAAAATTTTGATCATGGCGGACTTGCTTATGCTTCCCATATTCAAAACTCCTTCACTGGGTTACTATATCACTTTGATGAAAAGTTAAAATCCTGACTATGGCTCCCAGAACCCTGCAGGATCTGGTCGTCCAGTCTCCTCTCTGCTTTCATCTCCTACTACTTTTCCTACTTGCTCCCTTTATTACAGACACACTGGCCTTTCTATTCCCTGGCCATCCAGCAAGCCTGCTTGCTCAAGGGACTTTGCACTTCCAAATCTCTCTGCTGCAAACATTGTGGCTCCACATAGCTATATAATTTGATCCTATTCTTCCTTCAAAAACATTGATATGTGCAGGCCTGCCCAGAGAGGGCTTTTCTCTACAGTCCAAACAACAGCAGCCTCTTCCTGCCACCCAGGCACTCTCTGCTCCCTTACCGGCCTTTATTTATTTATTTATTTTTGCATAATAATGAAAAAGTATCATTTGTCATAATATAGTTAAACCTTGGATTGCGAGTAACTTGTTCTGTGAGTGTTTTGCAAAGCAAGCATGCATTTCTAATAAGTTTTAACTTGATAAATGAGCAGTGACTTGCAATACAAGTAGTACGTGTCACATGATCACAACAGAGCCAATGGCTCGTCTCTCTCTCACTGCGGGATTGTGGGTGATTGTTTCCCATGCTCAGATGCTTAATCTCAGGCTGCAGTGTCTGGCAGAAATCAGTGGTTTTTCAGAACGTTGGAAGGTGCCCACAGCTGGCACTAGTGTATTTTTTGTCACTTCAAAGCACTTACAGACAGTCCTTTGCTTTTCCAGACAACAGTAAGCTTAGGAATACTCTGCTTCATTCTAGGTCAGGCTGCCTGCAGATATGGACACTTTCTCTACTCTCTCATTGCCAGTTACATTAAATATAGTATATGACAGGAGTTTATTAATGCTGTACTGTAGTCCATTAGTGATAGTGAAAGTCATCTTGCATAAAAACCCTCCTCTCTCTTGTCTCCCTCACACCAGCCATGCAAGTTTTCAAAGGTAAGTGCAGGTTAATTTTTTTAATCTTTCTTTACATTTTGTATTTTCTTTATTATTTTGTATTATCTTACAGTATTGTAATCATTTTTATATGAATATTTTTGGGTTGTGGAACGAATCATCTGAGTTTCCACTCTTTTTTTTTAAGTTTATTTATTTATTTTGAGAGAGAGAGAAAGAGTATATGCAAGTGGGGGAGGGTCAGAAAGAGGGAGAGAGAGAATCGCAAGAGAATCGTAGCTTGAACCCACGAACCGTGAGATCATAACCTGAGCTGAAGTTGGATGCTTAACCGACTGAGCCACCCAGTCGCTCCAGTTTCCATTATTTCTTATGGGGAAATTGATATACAAGTGCTTTGGATTACAAGCATGTTTATGAAATGAATTATGCTCACAAACTAAGGTTTTACTGTATGTATTTATGCATGTTGCCTGTCCAACCCCACAAGAAGATCAATTCTATGAAAGTAGCAGATTTATCTGGGTCAGGGCCATTCCATGGCACTTAAAACTATACCTCATTCATGTTAAGCATCTCCATTAGTTAGGAGCCAGTTGGGCGTCAGAGACTATACCAATTATTTGATGAGAGGGAATTTAATATAAACAAGTACTAATTATTATGAAGTTAACTAGGTACCTGAAGGAATACAGACAGAACTCACAAGTATTTCACAAGTGGCAACTGTTGGAAGTGACTACCACCTGTCAGGCTGGGGGAGCAAAGGGGATGTTGGAAATAATAAATCCTAGAAACCTAGAGAGGGTCCTTGCGAGTTGAAATTCTAGGCTCTGAGGAGGGAGCTCTCCACAGCTTGTGTCTCTAAGCATCAAAGAGCAACGTGGTGAGCTCAGCATCCACATCTTCAAAGAGGGACTGTGACAGGTCACGACTGGCAAGATGGTAAGTGAGATGAAATGAGCTTTGCTCACTCTGGAAGAAGTAACTGCACTTTGGATCCGGTGGTTGCTATGGGAAAGATCAACTGCTAAGAGATAAAGAAGTATTGTTTGGGTAATATGCTGGGAACAGAAAGCTGAAAGGTAGCCCATGGGAAGCTGAGAGGAAGGAAAATATCCCTTTTTCCTCTTCAAACCTGCCAGTCTCCCTCTGTCGCCCCCTACTGGCAGATCCCAACATGAATCCAGCTACCAGGAGTCGCAATGAGGCCTGCACATTGCCAGTGAGCCAGCCTCACAAAGCTGAGTACAGAGGGTAGGTTTGAAACTAAGAGACAATGCCGTATTGGCATAGTACTCAGTAAAGTTCTGCTGAAAGAAGTTATTGAAATGCATTCTTGAAATGCATTCTTGAAATGCAATTCTTGAAATGAATTTCTTTAAAAATCATTTAAATTGCTTAAGAATGAAACACACCACTGAATATAATAAGTAACAATAAAAAAATTCTCCAAAGGACATAGAAGCAATTGTGAGGCTTGTCAAGAGGCTAGGGTCCAGTTAAATAATCAATTACTATCGAGAGTGAATGCTATTCTGTTTCCCGGAAGCTGAGGCAAAAATGGAAATATGCCATGCATTAAAATTTAACTATAATAATGGAGAGCAGCAGTGAGGTCTAAAGATAAAGTTAATATTTTTTTTTTCAGAGCAGAGGTTTGATCCTTTTAAGCACGTGTATTTGTCTGAAACTCCAAAGTTCAAAACCAGGCAACACGGAATAAAAAGATTTAGTCTTGCCTAACTTTTATCTCATAGCAGTGTGTATGTGTGTGTGACCAGATGTTGGCCTCATCTATAAAAGAAACATCAATACATAAGCTAGCAAATATCTCATTTTAAGAACTAGATATCCTCAGGAGCCATCAGAACGAATTAAGAATAAAATGCGTCTGAATAAGAGAATAGCTGCACTTGTGGCCCCAGAGCGACTGAATCCCTACAAAAGACATAATTAATTGACTTGTTGCCTGAGGGTATTGAAAATTGAGTTCCTGCCAAATACAATGATTTTTTGTTTTGTTTTGTAGAATTTTATGCTGAGTTGTTCCTTATGGAAGTCAGATGCCAATGGACTCATACTGCCTCTTAAATTCACTCTGAGAAAATACAACCAGGTTATCAGCTTAAAGGACTCTGTTTCTGTTTGTTGCAGTAGGAGGGGATAAAGTCGATTCATTTTATGTTTATACTACGTTGATAAAGATTATAAAAATCAGTGCTGAACTTAGTCCTGTTTGACATCACTTAAGGCTGTACTGCATTTCTCCTATCTCTGCCTACGCGAATTTTGGCAAATATGTTGAATGGAAGAGACAGTAGTAATAGCTGAGGTGACTGTCTGGAATGCATGAGTTGGCCCAGAGACAACTGCTGTCCATTAAATCAGAGGTGGATGATGGAGCAGTGATGAAATTTATACATGGCCTTGAGATGTTCTTAAACCTGAGGTGTACCAGTGCACACACATCAAAAGAAATAGTTCTATTTTCAATTTCAAAATCATAGATTATAAAGACAATCTCAAGAAAATAGGAACACAAGCCACAGACTAGAAGAAAATATTTACATAGGAAACATCTGATAAAGGACTATTATCCAAAATATATAAAGAACTCTTAAATCCCACAATAAGAAAACAAACACTGATTAACCAATGAGCCAAAGACCTGGCAAACACCTAACCAAAGAAGATATATAGATGGCAAAGAGGCATATGAAAAGAGACTCCACATTATATGTCATCACAGAAATGCAAATTAAAACTATAATGAGATATCACCACATCTCTATTAGACTGGCCAAAATCCAAAACACTGACAACACTAAATGCTGGTGGGGATGAAGGCAAGGAGCAACAGGAACTCATTTATTGCTGGCAGGAATGGAAAATGGTACCATCACCTTGGGGGATAGTTTGGCAACTTCTTACAAAACTAAGCATCCTCTTCCCATATGATCCAGTAACCATGCTTCTTGGTATTTACCCAAATGAATCAAAACTTATGTCCACGCAAACCTACAAATGGATGATTACAGTAGTTTTAGTCATAATTGCTGAAATTTGTAAAACTTTGAACAAAAACAGGGTTTCCTTCAATACAAGATAAACTGTGGCATATCCAGACACTGGAATATGATTCGCTGCTAAAACGAAATGAGCTAGCAAGCCAAGAAAAGAACTGGAGGAAACCGAAACACATATTGCTAAGTGAAGGAAGATTGTAGCAAGTATACTACACTGGATGTTGATAACGGGGAGGTCGGATGGTGGGGAGGGGAGCAGAATGGATACGGGAACTCTGTACTTTCGGCTCAACTTTGCTGTGAGCCTAAAACCACTCTAAAAACAAAGTTTATTGATGAAAAAATGCATAAATTGGCTGTCTATGTTACAGTGAAACTAATATTTTATCATACCTTGCTTTCTTCCTCTGTTATTTAAGGGGGAAAAGAAATGGCTCTATGTTTGTATTCTTCACCTCTAGAACGCCTGTCTTAAAACTCTTACTCTGTTTTCTATCATTTCCCTCATTTTCTGTTTCCTACCACTTCTGTTAACAGCAGATGTTAGGTAAGAAAATGCTGTTTGGGGGGTAGCAATCACAAGTTTTATTTGCAATCTGACCAAGATGATTTAAATTGGTACTCTGGAGACTGACTAGTTAGAACTCAGATCATGTCAGCCTTGCTAATCTCTCTTTTCATTACTCATCAATTCCAAATTCCATTAACTCCTTAGCCTGACTAAAACAAGAGCTTTCCAGAAGTCTCTGTCAGAAACACTTCCTGCTTCTAGTACCTCTGGTGCACATTCAGTCTGCTTTTTCTTACAAGGCCCGCTCACAAGGCACAATGGGACAGAAGGTGAGTGGGTCAAAGAGAGTCTATCACTAACAGGAGTATATTGTTAATGATAAGAACAGCTACCTAATAGGAATCACCAACCATGTATCAGGCACCATGTAGGTTTTTAAATGTAAGTAAGTATTGTGCCCTTGACAGTGAAGGAAACTAAGGCTCAGAGAAGGCACATAACTTACAAAAGGCCACTGGCTTCTGGACACCCTGTTTGCAAGTGTCAGAAACAGGACTCTGACTCATTGAGGCAAGAAAGGATAAATTATGACTAAAAAAATTCCAAAGACGTTTAAACAAGCAGACCAAATGAGGGTTATGAATGTAGCAGGACTTTAGGAATGTTTAGAACCAGCAACTCAAAGTCTACCAAGTCTTTTACGGCATCCTTTCTCCACGGCCTTCTCTGCACGTGCCTTTTATTTCCTCTCGTTGCAGACAAGTTTTCTCCCTTTGGCAGGAAACCGGCCTACCAACAGCTCCAAAGATTTATATCTTAAAATGTCTGGCCCTACAGAGATACTAACTTCCTTTGCACTTGTCAATTCCAAAATTCCTGGCAACAAATGTTCTGTTGATCCTGCCTACCCTGCTGGGCTAATGAACTCTCTCTATTCCTGAAGTCACCATATGGATGACAAGAAATGGGAGCAGAATTGGGAGGAAGATCCAGGAGAGTTGGAGATGATCCCCAAGAGACAAACTCAGAAATGTTCACTACAAAAACCATAATATAGGGCCTGCAAGCGAAAATTTATTTTCACTACGCAGATGAGGAAAACAAAAGTTAAGTGATAAGAATGAATTAAAATTTAACTGTCTTGCCCAATGCAACCCAATAAACAAGTTGATGGGACTGTACTCAGGCACCTCTAAATTCGCTTTGTTTTCGTCTAAATCTGCTTCCAAATCAAAGAAGAGAAAGTGGCTCAGGGAAAGTGTTGCTAACAGGGTCATACACAGCATCTCACAGGACTAGCTGATGCCAGTGGAATTTGAAGTCCATAGATTGGATCAAAGCCCAATTCCTCAGGCATCTATCTTCTTAAGAAAATTGCAGATACAACAAATTAATAAAAAATAATAACAGTGATATTGATCGATCACTACCTTCATGCAGTGAAATTTGCTTGTTTATCCCAGCAAATAAAACTCTGAAAAGTAAAATTATCACCATTTTTTTTAAATTTTTTTTTCAACGTTTATTTATTTTTTTTGGGACAGAGAGAGACAGAGCATGAACGGGGGAGGGGCAGAGAGAGAGGGAGACACAGAATCGGAAACAGGTTCCAGGCTCTGAGCCATCAGCCCAGAGCCTGACGTGGGGCTCGAACTCACGGACCGCGAGATCGTGACCTGGCTGAAGTCGGACGCTTAACTGACTGCGCCACCCAGGCGCCCCTATCACCATTTTATATAAGAGGAAATTGAGACTAAGAGAGGTGAAGATTTTACCTAACGCCATGGCTGATATTATATCATGGCTGATATAAGCCTATAACCAACAAGCTTCAAAGTTTTCTGCTTTCTAAATATCTTCTACTTCCAAAGAGAAGAAGGTGGAACAGAATGTATAAAGATTCTCCCACATAAAAATGGTAAAGTGCATTAGCACCTGTATTTGCTATGATCTCAACCAGATGAATAATCCTTGGAAGCAACAGGGACAATGGACATCTATGGTCTCAGGAGACCTGGAATCCTGGCAACTAACAGTGAGGTCCTGAATCTGATATAGAGACTCCAAATATAAACTGACACCAGGGATACAGTTAAAAAAGACAGGGTCCTCCACCTAAGGAGCTTACACTGTCATTGGGAAATAGGCCATAATTTTATACAAAACAAATAAACAGATAGCTAAATCGTTGGATGGTTTTAAGAGAAGTAACTTAATCTGACTTATATTTTAAAATGATTACCCTGAAGAAGAACTCAGTGAGGGAAGAGCACATCACTGTGTGAAGGCATGGAGATCAGCAAGGCTGGAGGCCACTATAGAACAGGCAATGATGAAGGCTGGAACTCAAGTGTTAGCAGTAAGATTTGTGGGTGGTAGCTGAACTTAGGACACATTCTGGATAAAAAACCTGCAAAGTTGTGTACAGGGTGTAAGGAAAATAAAGTAATAAAAATCCCCAAATCCTGGATTTTTTACCTGTACCAAGGGTTCTGTGGTAAGGACATTTACAAAGACAGCAAAACCTTACAGGAGGGCCAATATTGTGAGTAGGGGGTGGACACTTCCATTTTGGCCATGTGATGACTAGTATGGCTAGTTGACATCAAAGTGCAGATGCCAGTTAGGTAGTTAGGTACGTGAGTTTGCCATTCAGAAAGGAGACTGGGACTGTAGATTTAAAAGCAAGAGTCTTTAGGGGCGCCTGGGTGGCTCAGTAGATTGAGCGTCCTACTTTGGCTTGGGTCATGATCTCGTGGTCTGTGAGTTCGAGGCCCGCATCAGGCTCTGTGCTGACCGCTCAGAGCCTGGAGCCTGCTTCAGATTCTGTGTCTCCCTCTCTCTCTGCCCCTCCCCTGCTCATGCTCTGTCTCTCTCTCTCTCTCTCTGTGAAAAATAAATAAACATTAAAAAAATTTTTTAAAAAAAGTAAGTCTTTTGCTTACAAATTCCACTGGAATGGGTGAATTCTCTATGGAGACACTATAAAGAAACCAAGAGAAGTAAGAATGGGTCCTGTGACATATTAAAATTTACAGTCCTGATGGAATTGCAGACAGCAAGTTACTCAAGATGTAGTGTTAGGTGGCAGAAAAAGAAAGGGACTGTGAGTCACAGAAACCTAAAGATACATGAGTTTCAGGAAGGATGGAGAGGAGATCAACGACAAATGCTACCAAATGCAAGGCATCAAGTAAATAGGGATAGAGAAATCTGGATCAGAAATCATTTTGCTGCAAGCTACAAAGATCCGTCTGAGATTATCTTAAACAACGGAGGGCTAGTTGCTTAACATAACAATAAGCCTAGACCCTGGGCTATTCTAGGGTTTCTTTCTTTCTTTTTTTTTTTTTTTAACGTTTATTTATTTTTGAGACAGAGACAGAGCATGAACGGGGGAGGGTCAGAGAAAGAGGGAGACACAGAATCTGAAACGGGCTCCAGGCTCTGAGCTGTCAGCACAGAGCCTGACGCAGGGCTTGAACTCACGGACCACGAGATCATGACCTGAGCTGAAGTCAGACGCTTAACCGACTAAGCCACCCAGGCGCCCCTATTCTAGGGTTTCTTAATTCAAAGGGTCAACAACACTACCAAGAACCAGATATCCTCCATCTTGTTTTTCTGCCATCCTCAGAGTGTAGACAAAGTCTTTTTAGGTATTAGCAAGATGATTATACATCTTCAAAACTTCATGTAGACATAATCCCATCTAAGAAAGGAGGTTTTTTTCTTCTATTCTCTCTTTAGTAGGAAGTGCCCAGATATGCCCCCACTAAAATTTTACTCAAAATCCACTAGCCTTGACTGGTCTTAAATCAGTCTATACCAGTCACTGTCAAGAAAAATAGAATTACTTTTTCTTTTTTGTTTTGACCAATTACAATTCACATCCCAAGGACTGGGAAGGGGTTTGGTTATCTCCTGTATCACATCAGAAAAATAACCAAATGTAATAAAAGACTTAACTAAAATAAGAGGAAGATGAAGACAAAAAGGAAAAAGGAAGGAGTGAAGAATAGGAAGAAAAGGAAGGGGAGGAAGTGAGGTACAAGAAGAAAAGTAGGGATGGAAATATCTTTGGGATCGATAATCAGCAGTATCTGTATCACAGTTTTATAAAGACAATTTCAGTGGAGGATGGGATTGAAAGTTCTATTAAAGCAACTGCAGAGAGAAGGGGAGGCCAAGAACACAAGACAGTAAATATAGACAATATTTTTAAAAGGTTTTTATACACCAGAGAAAACAAACACAATAGTTTCCAAAGAAGGATATAGGGTCAAAGAAGTTTGGGGTTGGTTTCAGGTTTGTTTTAGGATGGGTGATTTTGTGCCATTTGTATGTCAGTATGAATGAGCCTAAAACGGGAAAAATTTTGATGTAGGAAATATGCAGGGGCCAAGTCCTTGAGAAAAGGAGTTGGAAAGGAATCTAAGACATTAGCAGTAACAAAAATAAACTTCATCTTTTATTTTTTTATTTTTTTAATGTTTATTTATTATTAAGAGACAGAGAAACAGAGCATGAGCATGGGAGGGGTGGAGAGAGGGAGAGGCACAGAATCTGAAGCAGGCTCCAGGCTCTGAGCTGTCAGCACAGAGCCCGATGCGGGGCTCAAACTCACAAACAGCGAGATCATGACCTGACCTGAAGTCGGACACTTAACCGACTGAGCCACCCAGGCGCCCCTAAACTTAATCTTTAATAGATGGGTAATTCAGTAGTTGGGTACAAATGCTAAATAGATGATTAAATTGTTAAAAGATAAGGTAGTTCAGATCCAATGGTATCTGTTTTTTCTACAAAGTAAGCTTCACTGGTATGAAGAGAGTAGACAGATGTAAAGGGGATGCTTGAAATTTGGGGAGAGAGGGTAAGAATTAAGAGTCTCTGAGAGTGAGGAAGTGTATTGATCAGAGAAGTATTATGGGGCAGGTAGGCAGAGTACAATTTGTTTTACTGTGTACAAAGTGCTTTCCACAGGGCCTAGCACCTAGGAAGCATTCAATAGGTATTTGTATTATGTATTCATTGCTTTATTTTTCAATGATGGTGAAGGCTCTGGATATTTATTTATTTATTTATTTATTTTTTTTTTTTTTAAACGTTTATTTATTTTTGGGACAGAGAGAGACAGAGCATGAACGGGGGAGGGGCAGAGAGAGAGGGAGACACAGAATCGGAAACAGGCTCCAGGCTCTGAGCCATCAGCCCAGAGCCTGACGCGGGGCTGGAACTCACGGACCGCGAGATCGTGACCTGGCTGAAGTCGGACGCTTAACCGACTGCGCCACCCAGGCGCCCCGTGGATATTTAGTGTTCACTTCATGACAGACACTGATCTAAGCACTTCTTTAAAAAAACAAATTGCATTTAATCCTCACAATGCGCTTATATGGTAGGCGCTATTTTTATACCCATCTCATAGCTTAAGAGAGAGAGAACAGCAAGTAAGTGACAGTGCGAAGCTTTGAACCGAGTCAGCCCGATTCCAGATTCCCTGCCCTTCACCACCATTCTATGTGGCAATTCACAGAGGAATAGATAAGGCTAGGAAGTGAAGACACAGCTTGGTGGTGTGTATGAGGGCACAAGGAAGGGCAACGGATAATGAAGTCAATGACATGCACTCAAAGAATCTGGGGTTTTGAAAAAGGAAGGAGGAGAGACAGGCTGAAGTGACAGCAGGGAGCAAGGCTTACGAGACACAGAAGCATTTCAAGCATTTCCGACCAAAAGAACAACATGAAAAAACAACTTCAAATTTGGGCAACCAGTGGGCTTGGCAGTTCCTTAGGGTTCTGTCCTTGTCATTGTATTTTTATCCCAGGGAGAGGAAGTTCTTGCGAAGTCCTTGCTCTCTATCCCAGCCTTGCTAAGAATCATACGAAGTTTAGGAGTGAGGTTATCTTAACCTGATAAGAGGATATCAAAGTAAATTTTATTTTTGGAGGGGGGTAGGGGTGGGATGGTTCTCAGACCAATACCCACATGAAAGTAGTTTTTAAAAAACAGAGGAAAAACTCTCAAATTTAGAGACTCTTCTGCTATGCAAGATATTGTAAATAATGAAATTAGGTACATATCTTCGAATTCAATTTTCCATGATAGTTTTGAGAATAAATAAATAAATTGAACACTTTTCAAAACCAGCCGGTATAGATCAGGGGTCAGTCAGCAAAGTGCAGCCTATGGGCCAAACCGAGTCCACCACCTGTGTTTGTATGGCTTAAGAACTAAGAACGGCTAAGAACTAAGAATTACATGTTTAAATGACAGGGGAAAAATCAAAAGACAAAGAATATTTAGTGATATACAAATACTATACAAAATTCAAACTCTAAATGAAATAATTAAAATCTCATTACATGTCAGCATTAATAGATGAACATTTGCAAACTATTTTGAGGTTGGGGACATCAAACCCAGTTAAATGAAATGTTATCCCCTCCAAAAGAATTCGATTCTTTTCATTCCATTGCAAAAAAACGTGTATTCAATGATTATTATATTTTTAATTTCATCAGTGAAATATAGTGGAAATTTGTTTTCTCTCATGTTATATAAGTACCTACAAAATCTGCTCTATTTTATTTCTTAGCCTAAAAAGTTTAAAAGTATTGACTTTTGGTAATAGATAAAGGGTAGACAAAATTTACATTACTATAGGTAACATAGTATAAATATAGCCATTTGATCACATATCCCTTCAGCCAACAGACATTTATTGAGCACTGGAAACTATCTTGGTTGCTGAGGATACAAAGTTGAAAATATATGCCTTTTACTGTCAAGAAAATCACAGCCTTATTATTTTATCGTTGTGGAAATTCTGGTACAATTTAAGCACAAAGGATTTCTACAAAATTCTCCTTCAAATGAATATGCCCTCCACTTTCTCCCACTCAATCTCCAGCTTTTATTGGTTATTGGATTTTATATTTCTATATAACTTTAACTGATTCACTGTTTTTCAACCCAGGATAAAAAGTGGGAGTTAACAAATGTGACATCGCTCCCCTGTCTTTAAGCCCACTGGAATATCTTGTGACCTCTCCTTCCTATGCTTAACCCCCATTATGTCATTTAATTTGTTGGGGTGCTAGCATGCCACTTGAATAAAGTCATCCAAGGTATGTGTCTTGCCAAGTGGAACTGAACATTGTCTATCACTGTTGCAACTGCATCGCTCACACATAGAAGCAAGACCCAAAGTCATTTCCATATTTTTTGGTAGCTAACTCTTATCCTTTTCTTTCTAAATTGCCTCTGACATCAATAGCCCTACAGGATTTCAGTGTGGGTTTAGGAGACTGAACAACCAATGAATATGGGGCATTCTTATAGCATGCAATCATAACTTGTGCTTAGTTTTCATAACAAAATCTTGTCCAAAACCATCTCAAAGAAGCCAAAACCAATCCAAAACCACTTCCTAGGTCCATATTGCATAACAAGTGGATATGTTCTTTCCCACCACATGATGAAAGGCCCTAGGTGCCTAGATGCCTAATCATGTGAATAGTGAAAGTAGTTGTCTATTAGGTCCAGGCTACAAAAATTGTAAGATTTCTGGGTCCATGCTATTTATTAAACATTCTTCTATTCACATCCATTGCTATTCCTTCTCTGACTCCTGAGAAGAGTGTTGCTTTCTCTCTTCCCTCACATCCTAATAAAACTTTGTGGGATTTGGCAAGGGGAACTTAAGGCTTTCACTTAATTAATACCCATAGATCAAGAAACAGAGGAAAATGTGAATGAATAGTTAAGAGCTGCACTGATAGAAACAATAGAAATTGGGACATGGAGCTTTTTAACATTAAACTATTTTTCTCATTTCCCAAGGAACTTACCTCCCTAAGCTCTGTCACTACTGTTGAGCTCATGTGTCTGGGAAATAGCAAGAATTTGGGAATGCTCACTTGGCTCAGTAATCACATCTTTCCGAAATGTCTTCTGTGGTAGCAGCAGAGATTCTCTGGATTCTGAGTCCATGGGAGGAAGCCTCCATTCCTTTCCTTGTGGATTTGCCAATACACAGAACTGGGAGGTCTCCATGCTGACGCCCACTGCACTTTGTACAGAGGGGGAGGGTTTGGACAGTGCTGGAATGGCAAAGGAGAGAAGAATGAATTAAAAGCTCAAGGGGACAGAAATTAGAGATTTTTTTTTTTAAGTAAGAGAAAAAGTAATTGTGCATGGAGGGCAGGGTTGCATGTAAACACAACGACCAGGGGTCCAGATCATGCGAAGTTATTCTAAGTAGCTCCATAACCTGTTCCACCCCACCATCCAACCAAAAGAAGGTCATTTCTTCTTCATAATGACTTATTATGGTCTCTACAACTGCCAGTATTATCAAAATTCTTTAAAGGCATAATAAAAGAGATATGTATTTTAACTTAATGAAGCCAATCTGATGTCATTTTGGTAAGAAAATAACATACAAAATTATTAAATAGATTTCTGAGATCTATACCCACCACCATCAAAAGAAGAGTCTTCAAATAATCGCGCTTTGTGCATCCCACATCTCTGGGAAGATATCATTCCCTAGCCTTCATCAGAAACCTAAAAAATTCTTTATCTCCCCCAAACAAAGATATAAGCAATAACCAAAGTGTGCAATTTCTATCTCCTAAATATCTCTCAAATCTGCCCCTTCCTTTGTATCCATACTGCCACAACTTGCATCAAGATCAACCCATCTCTCATCTAGATTTCTGCTATAAACTAGGTGATCCTATTTGCTGATTCTCTTCAGAGACCTTTCTAATTTGTAGATCTGATCACCTTCTTGCCTAACTTGCCTTTGGGTCTCCCACAGCCTTCAGGATAAAGTTCATTCTTATCTCCATCTTTACAGCACACTTGTTTAGTGGCCTTTGCAGAACAAATCCCAGCATGGCTTTAGTGACATGCTCTGCCATCGTGACATTTCTTCCAATGTTTTATGCTGTCTCATACCTTTGCATCTTTGTTGTAATACTGGATATTCTTGCCTATATGTCTCATGAAACTGTGTCCTCCATAAGCATAGGAAACATGTCTTCTTTACTGTTATAGCCATGACATTTGACATAGTGTCTGGCACATGGTAGAATGGGACAAAAGACCAGTAACTTTTAAATCAAGTTAACAATTCCAAAAGGAAGGATTATTTGCTGGCTGAGTACAGACATCACAGGGCTGAGGGTGTAGTTATCTTGACAGTCATAAGAAAATGTAAAGGTCTCAAAACTGTGGGCCAAGAGGAGTAGGACAGGGTGAGTGATAGGCACCAGAGGGGGAAAAGTGCTTAAAAACAGTCTACTGCATAATTTTGCAGAAGGCTGGCCCTGATGTGAAGGGTGGCTCAAAGGGAACTTGCTGCCCGACACAGGCGTAAAGAATACCAATTATTTTCCTCTTAAGTAGGGCCAGACCAACTCCACAGAAAACCAGAGAGGATGGGCACAGCATTCCTGGAAGGAGCTGATGGTGCTGGTGCCATCAGCTGGGTTTCCTAAGGAGACACGCTGCAGGAGCCACCCAGCTGAAGGCTGGTACACCACAGATGGGCATGCTTCTTGGAAAAGACCTGTGGCAATTAGGAATTCAAGCTGAGCCCCAACTTTTAAGATGAAGCCTTCTAATTTTCCTTTTCCCTCCCCTGAGCTTCTTCCAGGAAACCTGACTTGTCCTCTGCTGTGGTTAGGAAAGATCAAATGTGCCTTTTACCGAAAGGCAAGCTTTCCTCTCCTCATTGCTCCTTCATGTGAACCCGCATGCTCACATAGGGACGCTCCTGGGTATCTGACATGGAGCTACCTCCACTCTGTATCTATCTATGATCCTTCATGTAGAATGGGAAGTCACAATGTCACAGTGCAAGGCCAGATCAGACAGCCTAAGATGGTTAATGATGACAGAATAATGCGACCATGAAAACCACTTTGAACAGAATTTTTTTCTGAGATGTATTTTAAGTGCAGACAACTTTTAGATACTTTTGTGTCATGCCTTCATAATTTCACTCAGGCTAACTAATTTTGTAGCCAAAAATGATACCAGGAGAATTAGGGAGAAGGAGAAGGACAAGGACAAGGAGAAGGACAGGAGAAGGACAAGGACAAGGAGAAGGACAAGGAGAAGAAGAAAAGGCATGGCCTATCCTACTAATTAAATAACAATTGGTTTTTGGAACAGGAGAAAGAAATTTGACCCAATCTTTTCACCCCATATTCCAAAAAAATTTCCAAACTTGTCAAGGCTTGTCCTGCTTCCCATGGGCACACAGCATAACCTTCTAGCAGGTTTCTTCTATATACCTACTTCCTCCATTCTCTCCAGTACTTTAACTCTCACACCATAGAATCATTCCCCTTCCACTTCTGTCCCTCTCATCAGCTTGTGAACTCCTGGAAGATAGGAATTTATACCAGATTTTTCAACTTCTCACCATTAGGTCACTCTTTTCTTTGAAATACTCCTTCCTGTGTGTCACTGCAGGACTGTAAGCTCATCATGGGCAGGGATCATGGCTTATTTCAGTGCATAGAAGTCAATGAATGTGTAAGTACTGACTGCTTGTCTAATTTGGCCAAAACGTTGGTTGGCCACATACTGCCGTGTCCAAAGTTTGCACGCAAAAGCACTGTTGCTCTTTTCTGAAACATTCGTTTTTGTCACATTAAGTTAAATATCGCAGATGGAAGGATTTAACTACCTCAGCCCGTGAGAGGGCTATGAAGGTGCAGGTGTTGTTAGCACTTAACAGGATTTTGAACTTGAGGCATTATGCAGTGGTGATGATGATCTAGGTTATTTCTCACCCAAGACACTCATAGAAAAATATCCACAGAACTCAATCAGTGGCGCCTTTGAGGCTAGAAAAGCTAGGTAGTCCTGGAAATGGAAGGACCATGAGGTCATGATAGAACAGTCATGAAGGGAAATGTACTGTGTTTTATAAATCACAGGGTTCCTGACCCAAGGAAGAACTCAATTTCTTTGACGATTCCACAGTATTTTTAGCCATAGAGTTGGTTAGTTCCTTGTCTGAATAATATTCCTCCTTTGTTTACTTAACTCCTGATTCTTCCTTCCTTCCTTCCTGCTGTGAAATGGTATGTTTACTGTGTATTGCTAAATCACTACCATATTTACTTGTGTTTTTATTGCCACGGCACTCACAACCCTTTTTTTCCTCCAATCTGTAAGGAAAAAAACATAACTTGAGAGAGAGAGAGAGAGAAAGAGAGAGAGAGAGGAGAAAGAAAGAAAAGAAAGAAAGAAAGAAAGAAAGAAAGAAAGAAAGAAAGAAAAGAAAGAAGAGAGAGGAAGGCAGGCAGGCAGTAGGAAAGAAAGAGAGAGAAAGAGAAAAGCTTGGCTTTTACATGAGCAGAAAAGTTTCATTTTATTTACTACTACATTCTGAGCACTTTCAAGTTATCAGGTATTATTAAGCACTTAACATATATTATCTCAGTTCACACTGATCACATTGATAGCCAGATACCTGTTATTACCCTCAGTTTTATTTACGGGGAAATAAGCACAGAGAAGCTTTCCCAACATCATCTGCTAATATATGTAAAGACAGAATTTGAACCCAGGTCGGTGGGACTCCAAACTTTAACTCATAGCTAATAAACTTCTACTATCTTCAAGACCGATGACCATGTTCATCAGTTTCAAAGACATCACTTGCCTGAGAGAACTGAGTATCACACAAGACCTCAGAAGTCATAGGTTTCCTCATCTTACTGATGATATAACAAAGACTTAAAGAATTTAAATAACCCATGTAAGATGTCAAAGCTACTTTGTGCTATCTCAAATCAAAACTAGGTTTTCTTGTCTTCCTGTTGGTCTCTTACCCTCATAACAACACTGACTGCTTGTGCCTTTATATCTTTATCATGGTTTTTCTGTCGAGCACTATTTCTTTTTCCTCACTTAAGAAGCTCTGTGTTTGGCAAAGGAGAATGAAACATCTCAGAGGGCTCTGTCCAAATATATCATTTGAGGCTATTGTGCACACACTGGATCCATTAAACCTTTTGGATGCTTAAGACATCTTGGTTATGAAAGATGATTATGTAAATGAAGATGCTAATTCACACTTTCTCACTTTATAAATTACCCCTAGGAATTCACTTGGCCGGTGGATGAGACAAAATACAAGCCAGGCCAACGCTAGGCCAACTTCAAATAGGCTATTTGTTTTGGATGACTTCCCGCGTCCCCTCCACCCTTCCCCCACCTCCTAGCATTCATCTTCCCTGCTCAGCTGTCATCTGCCCTTTGGCTGCCTGAGCACACACTGTACCAACTTCTCTCTTTCTTACCTCCATGACTCTCTCTTCCTCTCTCCCCTAGCTCTCTTTCCCTAAGCTGGATGATCTCCCTCAAGGTTTTCAGGGCCCCTAGCCTTTTTTCCTATGCTCTTTCCTGTCCTTTCCCCTATATTCTGAGAGCATTTGTGACCTTCCAATACCTCCTTCGACCTACTCCCTACAGAAGAATTCCACCAGAATGGGGCATTGCCGTAACCTTGGGATCTTTCCTCTTTTTCATGACTACCACCTGGTCAACACTCAGCTGTCTGAATACCATTCCTTCATGTCCTGCTCTTTCAGGTGGTTAAGAAAATTAACTACTAATGTCACTACTAATATTAGTTAATAATTAATAATAATAATTTATTGGTAGTAATACTCTTGTTGATATTAATATTATTATTAATTTCCTTAAAAGAAACCAATACACCAATCTCTGCCAACATGTGAACTTCCTGATATGTTACCTCACATAGTAATCAAATTCAAAAGTACATGTGAGAATCCCAAAGACCTTCTAGGAATAACTACATTTAAAGACAGGTAGCAATACTCATTCCTTTTTTTTAATTAAAAAAAATTAATTATTTTTAAGAAAATTTTTTGAGAGAGAGAGAGAGAGAGTGAGTACACATGTGCACATGCATGGCTGGGGGTGGGGGTGGGGAGGGATAGAGGGAGGAACAGAGGGAAAGACAGAGGGAGAATCCCAAGCAGGTTCCATATCTAGCACAGAGCCAGATGTGAGGTTTGATCTCACAAACTGTGAGATCATGACCTGAGCCGAAATCAAGAGTTGAATGCTTAAGTGACTAAGCCACCCAGGCACCCCTAATTTTTATTTTAAGTAGGCTCCACACTCAATGTGGCCCTTGAACTCATGATCCTGAGAGTAAGAGTTGCCAGGTGCCCCCAATTTTTTTTTTAAATTTTAAGTAATCTCTATACCCAACATGGGGCTTGAACTCATGATCTTGATATCAAGAGTCACATCCTCCTCCAAATGAGCCAGCCAGGTGCCCCTTTTTAATTATTTTATGTTATTCATTAAAAAAAAATTTTCTTAACGTTTATTCATCATTTTTGAGAGACAGAGAGAGACAGAGCATGAGTGGGGAAGGGGCAGAGAGAGGAAGACACAGCACCTGAAACAGGCTCCAGGCTCTGAGCTGTCAGCACAAAGCCCGATGCGGGCCTCGAAATCATGAACTGTGAGATCATGACCGCGTCGAAGTCAGATGCTCAACTGACTGAGCCACCCAGGTGCCCCTTTATGTTATTTTTATGTAAGCTCTATGTCCAATGTGGAGCTTGAACTCACAACCCCAAGATAAAGAACTACATGCTCTACTGACTGAGTCAGCCAGGTGCTCCCATACTGATATCTCAAATCGCATCATAGAGATAAATCACTGCCAGCATCCTTTAACTCCAAAGTTAAGATTATTTATCCAAATCTTACTAATTTCTGTTTCATTCCTCATTGTGTCTATTACACCTTGTTCCCAGATAAGTGGTTTATAATTTCATGAGATAGTAGTGAAAGCTTTATTTTTCCTTTCATTTACAGTGTTAATTTTTAATTGAAAAAGTAATGCAAGCCTGTTCTAATAATCAAATCTAAAAATGCAGAGGGATAGAAGGAAACCATTAACAATTTCACTCTACCTCATTTCTACTCAATTCTGAAATAACCAATGTTAAGAGTTTGGTGAGAATCCCTCCATCCCTTTCTCTATGATTCAAAAAATCACATTCAAAATAAATATGTATTTTCACACAGAGATATAAATACAGAAGTAAAATGTTTTAATTATGTTCCAAATATGGGATAATGTTATGCATATGGATTTCTTCCTTGCTTTTATTCTTAGTAATATATCATGGACATCCCTTTGGTCTTTATATTATGGACTTTATAATTTAGTTAACTTTCCTCCTATTAATAAGATATTCAGATTGTTTCCAGTACTATTGCCACTACAAATAATAATACAGGAAATATCATCGATTATAGTTTTGCATTTTAGTGGCTATTTTTATCTGTAGGATATATTTCCCAAAATGAGATTGCCTAGGTCAAAGAATGCATACATTATTTTTCTGGAAGAGAGTGGTTAGAGAAATTCACACTTTCATGAACAATGTCTGAGAGTGTCTGTTCCTTAACAGCTTTATAATAGATAAATTTTTTTTATAAAAATATTATATGAGTTACAAGCATACAACAAGTCTATGTGGGCTGTGTCTAAAGTACTGAGATGTCTAAAATGAGGGGCTTAAGGTGGAAGGAAGAAGTCCATCTTTCAAGACGGATTTTCAAAAATAGTAGTAGGGGTGCCTGGCTGGCTCAGTAGGTAGAACATGCTACTCTTGATCACAAGGTTCTGAGTTCAAGCCCCATGTTGGGTGTGGAGCCTACTTAAAATTATACACATACATATATACATACATACATACATATATAAATAACACCAGAACACTGACAATCCTTTTTGGAGTGTGAATGTAGAAAGGGCCATTTTAGAAAGGATGAATGTAGCTTTCAGGAGGGCAGTGGAAAGAGGGAGGACATAGTGTCATTGCCAGGCAACCCTCAGCCAATTGCTCTGATCTGATGTATGTAGATGAATAATTTGGCCAGTCCCTCATTTTCCCCATTCATTGTCAAGCTGTTCAGTCAGTTGTTCCTTGCAGTGGCTCAGAGTAGACATAAGAGGCAACAGAGTGTGTGTCTAATGACAGTGTCAATTCCATTGGTAGCCAACATAAGCAAACGATTGAGTGCTTGCAATGAACCAGGCACTCTTCTAAGTACTAAGTTCAATTCGCTGGATATCACTATCCACTGCATCACAGACACTCCCAAACTTCCTACAACGTCTAGTATATTTAAGCCACATAAACGCCTCAATGGTATGGATTGTTGGGAGTCATGCTTGAGCCCATACTGTCTACATCCTAACTTCCTTTCCCCCATTCTCTTCTCAATCCCTTGCAGTTGGCCCCCTGCCCACATTGCTCCACAGAAACTGCTAAAGTGACCATCACTGGGTGCCTTCCATGTGGCCAAATCCAGCAAGCACCATTTTTTGTTTTCCCCTTTTTGATGTGGTCTCTGTATGCCTTTATGAACACAACTCTCACCTCTTGGTACGCATAATAAGACTCTTTCCTGGCTTCCTCCTAACACCACTGTTTTAGCCCAAGCTCAGTCATGGACTTCTTTTTCTCCATCATTACCCTCAAAAGTTTGAAACTTGCGTCTTTTTCCCCTTTCTGGAAAATCCAATCCATATTCATAGAATCAGATACAACTTATTTGCTGCCAATACACAAAGCTAAATTCTTAGGCCTGAATCACTTCTGAGAAGCATATCCTTATATCCAACTACCTAACAGAAACACCAGATAAACTCATCCATGATTAAAATAAAACTCTTTTTTTCTTTAAACAAGTTTGTTTTTCCTCCATATTCTCTGCATATCATGACTATCCAGCTAGTACTCACTTTAAAATTTAAGGATGTCATTCTCAACATCTCTTTCCCAATCAGCCTCCAAGAATGGTAGCAATCATTTATTGAGTTTTGATGTGGGGCTATGTTTTTTTCATTTTTTGATCCATTTCATTGAAAAGGGCCCCACAAAATAAATAGTATAGTCCCAACTCCACAGATCACAAAACTGAGGCTCAGAGATATTAAGCAACTTGACCAACATCTTGCTGATAATACAAAGCAGTGATGGGATTTAAATAAAAGAAAGGATTGGAAAAAAGTTCACTTCTCACCCAAGTTCCATTTCTGATTGTAATTGTAAAGGTGTGATGTTTAATTTTATATGCCAACTTGACAGGGCCATGGGGTGCCCAGATATTTGGTTAAACCTTATTCTAGGTATGTCTGTGGGGTTATTTCTGGATGAGATTAACATTTGAATAGGTCAACTGAATAAAGCAGATGGTCCTCCCCAATGTGGTTGGGACACCTCCAATCTATTGGAGACCTGAATAGAACACAAGGTGGGGTAAGGGAAAATTTGCTCTCTCTGACTTTCAAGCTAGGACATAGGTCTTCTCCAGCATTCAAATTGGAACTTACACAATGAGTTCTCCTGGTTTTCAGGCCTCCAGATTCAGACTAGCATGACACTACCCATTCTCCTGAGTCTCCCACTTGTAGACAGTAGACCATAGGACTTCTCAGCCTTCATAATTGTATGAGCTACTTCTTTATCATAAATAGGATAATATATACCTACATACCATATACCTACATACCACTGTTTCCCTGGAGAAGCCCAACTAACACTACAGGTAACATATATAGAATTACTGTATTTGAAGCATTTGTATTGGATACCCCTTGTCCAGACCCTCATTTGTATTGGATACCAAGAACTCTTCAGAAATTATCTCATTTAATCCATATAACAACCATTTGAGGTCAGTACTCTTATCCCATTTTACCAATAAACAAACCAAGATTCAGAGAATTTTAAAACCTTATTCAATATGAATGATCCAACTAGTATGCTACAAAGAAGTACTACCAGGATACTAGGACTCAGAACCAAACTTAACTTCTGTGATTTCCCTCTTCCCAAAGCAGTTTAATCTACTTCTCCACCATCACTGCTACTCCCCTTGTCCAGACCCTCTTTATTTCACCTTGTGTTATTTGTCTCTTCCCTTTCTATTCCCTTGAACTCACTACATTCCATACATGGCTCTGTTATTAGCACATACTACATTATTTCCTGACTGCTACTTGCCAGGGGCTTTTTAAGGGCAAATATTTCATCTCTGTCTCCATCTGAACATCAACACATTTTAGATGAATGGACAGAGAGTTGCATATCCTTCCCCATCACCAGGATAGCTTATTCATGAACAACTCTAAGGTTTCATCCCAGCTGCTCATGGACAAAGAGATGAGTCAATGAAAAATGAAGAAGCAAATCAATACAGTGAAACCATCATTGGCAGCTCAGTAATTCTACCATTCCTCATCTGATTTCCTCTACAAAGTCCTCACCTAGAAACTTCACAAGGGTATCAAATGGAACATCAGTTTGTTTGTTTGTGTTGATTTTCAACACAATAAAGAATCACAACTAATTATGATCAAGGAAAGTATATTTCTTTATCCTATAATCATACCCAAACCCACGTTAGCATTAAATCTAAAGGAGGTATTCCCTATCATTAGAACTTGAACCATGATATGTCATATAGTGTGTACACATAGGATAGTGTTATGTGGTTTTATAAGTGATTTTTTTTGTTTGCCACAGCTTTTTAAAGATGTCAGCTTCCTAAGAATTAACATGATGGTGGGAATGTAGCATTTTCAGGTTTCAGAAGGTATTGGCCAATGTCGACCCAAACACCCAAATTTGTAACCACAAAAATTGATTCCTTTGAAGAGGGCATTTTTTCCCCTTCCCACAGACATGTGAGCTGAACAACCCTGCACATGGCAAATCTAGAGAACCAGTGGAAAGAGGAAAGAAACCATGGGCTTCTTCCCAACATGCCAAGAAAGACACAGTGGCCAGACTTTTAGAACACTGGACTTTGGTAAGACAATGGCCCATTTATAAACCTCAATTCATTCTTGGAGAACCAGTAGGTTCAATTCCTCTCGATATCTCAAACTCTTCTGGTTTCTAAAGATGGCCATTCAATGATACATTTAGTAATTATTTACTTTGTATGAAAAAAATTTTTTAGTCTATCCCAGACATAAAGATGCAATGCCTTATCCATGAACAAACCATTAAAGGTTTATTCCTGGCCAATCCTTTTCTCTTGCAATGAAAAAAAAAAATCAATATAGAATCTGACTTGCTCTGAATTCAACTATTCTCTCTTAAAATAGATGAGACCGTTTATCCTTTAGTATCTACAACTTCTACTTATAATCTATCCTTTACCAAGTTGCTAAAAACATTTTAGATAGCATCTACCTCACTAAATCAGATGAACAAAAAAGACTGAGTGATAGATTAGGGAGTGGAGTGGCTTTAAGTCCATGACTTCCGCACAGTGGGTAAACCCAGGAAGACTTCAGAATGGCCAATGCTTGAAGCTCTATCATGGGGAGTCCAGGTCAAGGAAATCTTTGGCCTGAGGGTTGCAGGTGGAGCTTAGCTGTACCTGAGAAGACAAAGTACTGGTGTGCTATGTAACCAGGTATAAAGTTATTCAATGTGTTCTTTGTTTTAGAGGTTTGCTACATATTCAAAATAAATATAGAGAGAAAAAGAGTTAGTAAGAAAACTACAGGCCCTTGGTGCGACCAGTTGTTCCCAAGATAGCAAACCAAGACTTAATTGCAGTTTCAACCTCTCCAGGAGTAGGATTTTAAGCCAATCAATCTGGATTTTCATTATCCATAAAGTAATCTGTCACTGGAGCCTTCTCCAGCCTGCAAAGAAAGATGAGGTAATCTGCGTAAGACCTCCTGCCCTTCCCCCTCAGGGAAAGTGACCAGACCTGAAATATCCTTTCTTTTCTTTTGCTAATAACTTCTTGCTCCGCCTCCCTCCTTCCTACAAAAATTCCTCAGAGCTCCCATCTACTTGCTAGATCTTCAAACTTACTCAAATTTTGTTTTTTAACAATATATATAACTATATATTTTTAAAATATGTACTTTATATATATATATATGTTTTAATATAATATTGCATATTCCAATATGCAAAATCTAGTGGTTAATCTTAAACAGAAACACAAGTGTGAAATATACAACTTCAAGGAGTTTTTTTCACCTAGTCTCTGTGGCCTCAACTTCATGATCTGGTATGAACCACAGGATTTTTCTTCTCTCACTGTCCCTTCTGGTAATGGTGATTGTCCTTTGCCCCTCAAGGCTGCCTTTCAATATTCTGACCTCAGCCCTGTGCTCTTCTACTTCTAGTCTTCTGCTTTCCTAAACTGCCTCTTTCACAACACAGCAAATGGCATGCATCAAAAGAGCAAATTAGGGATACTTGGGTGGCTCAGTCAGTAAAGCATCTGAGTTTGGCTCACGTTATAATCTCACAGTTCATGACTTTAAGCCCCACATCAGGCTCTCTGTTCTCAGAGAAGAGCCTGCTTGGGATCCTCTGTCCCCATCTTCTCTCTCTGCCTCCCAGACTTGTGCTCGCACAAGTGTGTGTGTGTGTGTGTGTGTGTGTGTGTGTGTGTGCGCGCTCTCTCTCTGTCAAAAATAAACGTTAAAAAAAAGAGAGAAAATATTAAGTGGTCATGTGTGTGCATAAAACGAATGGGTTCCTGATCAAGTACAAAATAAATCTAAGTCCCTGAGACTCACTCTCTGTGAACCGGTTGAAATCATGCACAGAAGGTGATTTATATTCCTATAATAAAAAAGAAAAAAAAACCACCCTAATATCAAAGATTACATTGTGAGAAATAAACCCACTGCCCCAATCAAAGATGGGACTGGAGCACAGTGAAGGGAGGCTTTAATCAACATTGTTGCAAGAGCCATGTCTGATGGCCGGGCACCCTCTGAGCAGTCACAGCAGGCGATTTACCTGCTAGCATGCGAGCCCCTCCCCTGATTCCTCATTGGCTGAGTACTACAGAGGTTACAGCCTTACCGGGAAGTCGCCCATGACCATGGAAGGTGAAAAGTACGTTCCTTGAGGTGACACAGAGACTTCAGTTCTTTGGCGCATACTCATTGCAAAGCCTGTGAAAATAAGCCCGCAAAAATGGAGAGAGGTAGAAGAACCAGGACGTGAAGTGTCTAAGACTTTGGGACTCATTTGGTTGGTGGCGGGGTGGGGGGGTGGTGGCGGTGGTGGGGGGTACATATTTCCACTAGGTTGTAAACCTATTGCTGACTAGACAGCACTGCTTTTATTTGGTATTTCTGAAAATGAGTCATCTCACTTACTTTTCATAAAACTATTCAGTCCAAGAAGGTAGAGGTGCAAACTAAAGACTAAACAAGAAAAAGGGAAAAAAATGGAAGTATAAATTAATGGAAATGAAAACATAAAGACAATAAACAACCCAAAGGTTAATTCCTCAGAAAGACTAATTAAATTAATAAACCTCTAGTGACAGTAAGCAAAGAAAAAAAAAGAGAGAAAGAAAAGGCACAAATAACTACTCATTCAGACATTCGAAATATAATGAGGACATTATAGGGTTGCTAGAAAAATACACGATGTGGTTCAATCTGAATTTCAGATAAACAACAGATAATGTTTTAGTTTAAGTATGTTCCAAATACTGTTTATCTGAAATAGATCAGAATAATTTTATATGTTTAAAGAAATTGAAACCATAGTTAAAAATGTTTCCACACCAACTCAGGACTCCAGGTCTAGTTGGAATCATCGAGAATTAATTCAAACATTTAAGCAAGTAATTATACCAATCTTACATAAAAATCTAACAAAGAATAGAAAAGCAAACTTCCCAATTCATTTTATGAAGCCAGCATAAACTTGATAACAAACCAGAGAGAACATCACAATAATAATACATAAATCTGGCCATTTTACTTATTAAAAGTAGCACAAAAGACATATGATCCATAAAGATTATACAACACAACAAAGTAGGGTTTATTCTAGGAATGGAAGGTTAGTTTAACATTTTGAAGATCAGACAATGTTACTTACATATTAATAGAAAAAAGGAAAAAATTATCTGATTTTGTCACATGTAGAAGAAAAAGCATGTGGTAAAATTCTGTTTGCGCAAGGATGTGTTGCCCGTACCACGTTCTGACCACAGTGTGAACGGTTGGTTTGTAGTGTATGTAGAGTGATCAGAAGTATATGTAATACATAAATTAGCAATTCCAGACTTGTTCCAGGAGAAAATAATTTCAAACAAATGCAAAATTGGAAATAGTGTCACTGTGATGCGTATAAATTCTTTGGGGGAGCTATGCCTGCATTCCTGGAATCCTAAGAATAATGATAAGACACGAATGTTTTGGTTCAGACCACATGAGGCAAAGCTCTTTAAAAAGGTGACATTATGTCTGTTCTGCAATTAACAGGATGGTTATAAACCTCTGCCCCATGTCAATGATATTTTGAGAAGAAAAGCCCCATGCAAATAAATTGAACAGTAAATTGGGCAGAAACGACCAGGCTTTAGCTGGTTCTGCTTAGTGGTAGTGGTGGAGAGGTTGGGGAGAGATGTTGAGGAACTCACAAATGTAAGATCATAGCAGTTTAATCTTGGGTTATAAATAAGACAGCACAGTACAGAGGTCTGCCTTCATCAACCAGCAGAAGGGAATGAAATGTTCTAACATCGACGTTGTCATGGCTGCTGTTCCTCGTGGCCTTTCTTGCATGGGAGGAAGTCCTAGAACTGGAGCAAGTCTCCTTCCCTGGGTATGGTGGCTTTTGCAGATTGGCCTGGGTTTCCAGAAAGTGAGGCAGCCTTTTGTCTTAATTGCTCTTGGGTGGGCCTTGAGCCCGTCGAGGGGGTTAGACAAATAAACAAGAAACTCAACATAAGTCTTTATGTATAAAAAAAGGGGTTCTCCTACCTTGCTAATAACCACATTATATATTCAACTTTATGTTTAGATTTTTTTTCATTTAATTTTATATTACGAGAATTCTTTCCCTTGAGGTCAGAGTCTTTATCATGGTTTTCCTGATGCCTGACTCTTAAATAAAAGCAAGTTCAATATTAAAAACAATGTTAAGAGGTTGATTATACGGACACAAAGGTTGAAATGAGTTGAAAAATTTTAAGAAACATTAAGAGTAGAGTCGAATAAGATAAAGTTGAGAAGTATTGGGTAGGGTGTAGCAGCCTTACATGCCAGAGTTTAAACTTTAATCTCTCAAAACAACACTCCCTGTTCAAAAGCTTCACTTTGCTTATTGCAATGCTTTCCAACTTCTGTTCATCAGAACACAGGAATTACACAAAGGTGACTTAGGGTCTCAGTAATGGTTCGGTGGGTAGAAAGGGGAAGTGTGTGTAAGTTAATAGAAAGACCATTTAAATAATATTTCTGACGGTTCATTCCTACTCCAGCCAGAACAGCTATATATTTATCTATTTCTAACATCCTGAATTGCATAGAATATTTCATTTGGAAAAAAGCAGTTCACTTCCTTGGTTTGAAATCCATTGACTGTCTAGTGGTATTTCACTGCATGTTAAGAACAGGGAGAGATGCACAGACACCATTTAATAAGCTATTGCAATGGTAGAAAGGTGCAGGAGTAGCAGCTTGATCACAGATAGAGTGACTGAGCTGTCTAGATGCCCACCGATCCTGTTCCCTCTTCCTCGTCTCACAGGAAGACTCTATTTCCCAGCCTTTTTTGCTGATAGTTTGGTTCTAGTTGGTTGGATTTGGCCAACTGGATGCAGATGGAAGTGATATACGCTATTTCCAGGCTTGTCCATAAAATGTCTTGCCTAATCTTCAGCATTCTCTTGTCCTCTATATCTCTTTCTCCATCTATTAGCAGGACGGTAACCAAATCAACTCTGAACCTGGAAGAGGTAGCAATCAGGTAGCAAACCTCACAGAGGCTCAAGATGGTGGTTCCTGGAGTCTCTGGCACCAAGGATCGCCATCAGTCAGGAACTTCCATCTTTGATTTTTGTGCTAACAAGCCACAAATGTTAGTTGGGTTAAGCCCCTGAGATTTCAGAGTTTCTGTGTTACTATAACAGAGCCCACTGTGACCCGTAAATATGGGGAAAGATATTTGGCATCCGAAGGATCATTTTCAACACATTTTTAACATTTTGAGTAACACTTATACCGTGAAGTGAAAAAAAAAAAGTTAGAAAATAGAAGCGGGATGAATTT
This sequence comes from Lynx rufus, assembly GCF_022079265.1. Classification (NCBI taxonomy): domain Eukaryota; kingdom Metazoa; phylum Chordata; class Mammalia; order Carnivora; family Felidae; genus Lynx; species Lynx rufus. The sequence continues at coordinate 48,199,449 of NW_025814826.1, read as the reverse complement.
TTTACTTCATAAAACTTTTTATATATTATGTCTTAAGTTTTTTAATACAAAGTAAAATAAATATGACAACATAAGGAAAAAAGGTAGTAGGTTAATTATTTTAACTGCATCACTGTACTTTTCAGAGGGGAAAATTTTATACCTAAATGTCGATCTATTGTAGTAATAAACAATAAAATTATAGTTTCCATTTTTCTAGCCTTAACATTCTACAAACTTGTCAATGATTTTGTCAAAATTAATTTTCTTTACATATTTCTGTTCAATAGACGATAAAGACCTTTTTTGTCATCTGTTCGACGAGAGTTAATGGAAGAACACTTTTTAAATTAATTTTAATGTCATAAAGTTTCTTCTACATTAAGGAACAGATATACAAACAGCTAAGAAAACTCCTAAACGTAAGTGTAAGCCTGGCAAAGCTCCATAAAAGTCTTGTTTCATAATCAACTCCAGAAACTGCATACTGTCCATGTCTCTGTTTCATTGTCAAAAAAGTCCCATGAAACACTTTTGCCAGAAATTCATCTTAAATTTCTATTACATTTAGTAAAATCTCAGTATCTTTTTCTGCTTTAGGACTAGTATCCAGATCTTAATGAAAAGGATGATATTCAAATACTGTCTTGTTATTTCTCCAACAATGTAAGACAAGTATCTTTTCGTTATTACTCTGGTTAACTTTTCTTCTAATTGGATTTCTTTTTCTATGTAAATGTCCAATTCCTTACATTTTGCATATGTAATAGCCTATCCCCCTATTTCTGTGCAGCAGTCTTCAAGGAACAAGTTTGAAGCTTGCTGTATTCACTGCATCATTAAACTGATTCTGGCTGTTTGCAATTATTTTTAGGTCTTCATCACACCAGAAAAAATATATATAATTCAGAAAAGAAAAAAAACACATACAGATATCTTTATTTCCAATGTACTGTTCAAAAGTAAGAATATATAGCACCACAAGAGTTGGAAATATAAACTGCCCCAGAAGTAAGCTTAAAAGACTCTGAGCCATTACCAACTTCCTCTTGAAATGAACTTGGTAGCCAAGTACACGTGTATTGGAGGCCAACAGGATAGCTGGGAGTTCTCTGAATTAACTACCACATGGAATGTTTATTGAAGAAGTGAATTAAGTGGGCTAATTTATTTTTATTTTTTTAATATTTTCTTTAACGTTTATTCATTTTTGACAGAGACACAGAGAGAAATAGAGAGAGAGAGAGAGAGAGAGAGAGAGAGAGAGAGAGAAAGCAATCAGGGGAAAGGCACAAAGAGAGGGAGACACACAATCTGAAGCAGGCCCCAGCCTCTGAGCTGTCAGCACAGAGCCTGACGCAGGGTTCCAACTCACTAGCCATGAGATCATGACTTGAGCTGAAGTCGGATGCTTAAACCACTGAGCCACCCAGATGCCCCAAGTGTGCCAATTTAAAGCATACATAAATGTATGGAAACTCAGCTGCAATCATGGCAAGTATTTGGAAATCAGTAGACCAGAAAAAATACATATATTTTTTCAATGAAAAGTGCTTAAGAATTACTGGGCATGATGATAATTTAAAAGCCGACCAACTTTTTGTCAGTTTCATTACATTTTTTAATTCTCTACAGGTAATGCACCCCCTGATTGTCTGTACCCCAGCTAGACTGAGTATCCAACCCCTTGTCACATACAGATGGATGATCATGCAACTATCCACTTATTGGAATGGAATCTAAGCAAGCCCTCAACAGACAGAGAGAGTTGCAATAGAACCAGGAAGCTATGAATGGCTCTCTTGATGCCTTTATGCTTAAATCTGTAAAGTTTTTCACTACAATTATATGGATAGAGTTTTATCACCCTGAATTCCAGGATCTCGTTAAAAAGTTGAGTCAAAACAACAGTCTTAGTTTCAATAGCTTCCTGGGAAAAGAAACATTTGCAGAAATTCCCGACCTGTGCCCCGGTGCCGTCCACTTCCATGGGATCCAAGCCTTCTCCCTAACAATGGATTGTGGCATTTTCTTTAAACAGCCCTGTTCCCACACATGTCTGGTGAGACACACTCAAAAAAACAAACCAAACGTAAACAGACAAAATGTGACTTTTGCTCAGTCACAGAAACCACACTGCAGGTGGAGAAATAGGAATGTCCTCTTAATGCCATGTAACCCCTGCACCTGTTCCAAAGCCAGCTCACCATCTACAAAAAGCAAGGCAACCACTTAACCGGTGGGAAAGAAGAGTGACCAAACCCAGCTGAGTTGCAGTGCAGAAATCCAGGAAAACATAATGAAGTAGAAGCTGGAATGATAGCTACATATGCAATGTCTTCCTTCCAGCTGGAGAAAAACCCTTATTCTTCCTATAAAGAACTCCTCTGGGGGGTGCCTGGGTGGCTCAGTTGGTTGAGCGTCTGACTTCAGCTCAGGTCATGATCTCACGGTTCGTGAGTTTGAGCCCACGTCGGGCTCTGTGCTGGCAGCTCAGGGCTTGGAGCCCGCTTCGGATTCTGTGTCTCCCTCTCTCTCTGCTCCTCTCCTGCTCACACACTCTTTCTTTCAAAAATAAATAAAGATTTTTTTTTAAAAAAAGTAAAAAAAAAAAAAGAACTCCTTTGGAAATATCATCTCTATGGAAGAAAGAAAGTTCTAAGATTTCTAATTTCACTTCTGAGTTTCTTTTGTTTTTCCCCTACCCTGTCTAGCCACCCAGAGCTCAGTTAATCCTCCTGAAAATAAAATACTTTCGCAGTTGTTCTCAGCCTTATTCTCTTGGCCATTATGTTTTCATGCCAGCTCCTCAACCATGATTATATTGATCCACGTATCAGTGAAACAAAGCCCAGAATAAGCCCAAGACCTTGGGATGCTCACCTCATAGCTCATTTTGACAGATTTATTTAAGGATTTTTGTTGTTGGTGGTGTTGCTGGGTTTTTTGCTTTGCTTTGTTTTGTTTTTCACTCAATTTTGTTTCCTTTTCCAACTAAGTATATCTTCAGATTCAAAGCCAAATTCATATGTTTATGTAGTGGATTCACTGGAATTAGTCTCTATACAAGTTACCCCTCCCACCAAGTCACAGAGTACATCAGACCCTCCATGAACAGGACAAATTCCTAGTGTTCTAAAACTTCACTTAATGCCAAAGTGCAGTGTGGTGTGACTGCCATCTGCTGGCGTGGGGTTGACATTACAGTATGGACGACTGTGCACGCCAAGGCAAAATAATCAGGTGACACTTAAAAAACAAAAGCTTTCTCTGAAGAAATGAAAAACAAGATTCTTCATAATCCTTGTCCATCTTTAACACCCAAAAAATAAACCTGTACACTGCAAAAGCTGAAGAACAGTATAAAATTCGTTTACGGCAGATTTCCAAGTGCTAAATACAGTGAGGTTATCGGCTACTAACCGCCTCATTGTGGTGGAATCCATTACTGTAAACCTGGAGGGCAAACCTCATTGACTCTGGGATCCTCCCTGGTGAAGCCCATGGTGGGCTAACATGAAACCAGTAACAGGATAAGTGTCTTCCTTAAGATAAATGACAATTTCTATAACCTCTTTCCCTTTAAAGCAAAAGATTTTGTTTCGTAGAAGCCAAATAACAAAACATAAGCATTGATGTTTGGGGGAGGTAGAGAGGTTTTTTTTCCTCGTTATAAAAGCCATTCTCCAATGTTTAAGAATAAGAATCATGCTTAAGAAATGTTTATACAAGCTCACCCTTGAAATCAGTCAGCCACTTTTTGCTTAGTCCTGACTCTTTTTTTCCAACCCTTCAGGATCTGTGAAAGTGCACAATTCATGGCCACGAAAGGCAAATGCCTACTGCTGATTCCAGTGGGCGTTGCCACTGATTTCCATGTCACAGAATGGAAACTTGTACAATTGTGAATAGACAACCACAGGGAAGAATTTCCCAGAGAGAACACCCCTGATGGTGGAACAAAACTTAACTTCTTGAAAGGACCTTATTCTTCACAGAAACAAAACATTCAACACTGAAGGCACTGTCTGCTATTAATCAGCATATATTTCTTCATCAAAGGCCATGGGAACTGAAACAAACTTCAAGTTGCATAAAACTAGAAGCATGTAATAAATAGCGTATTTTTATACATACATAAATATGGTTTACCCTATCCCCAATGTCTGTTTCTCCCTTAGCCTTCCCCAACTTAGAAAATGGCAAACACTGGCTCAGTGGCTTGACCCCCAAATGCAGGGAGCCATCTTTGCAAGCTCTGTGCCCTCACTCACCACATCCAATCCATCTCGAGGTCTTGGCAGCCCCAATTCAAAATCCAAGTCTGTTTACATTTCTCCGTATCCACAGTGCCCATCTTAGTCCAGTCAGCTATGCCAATCACACACTAGCTGGACCCTATTTTCATTCTTCAACTCTCAGCAGTATGGCTGGAATTATCTTCTAAAATCTAAACCTCCAGTGGTGACCCTGGAATGAAATTCACAATCCACGCCATGGTTTACAAGCCTTTCCATTTCTTTGTTTCTACCTGTTATTCTTTATTTCCTTCATCTTCTTCTTTTTCCCTCATTCACTATACTCCAGCTACTCTGGCTTTCCTTCTGTTCTTTGAACTCTCCATGCCTGCCCCCACTTAGGAGTTTAAATATGCTTTTCTTCTGCAAGGTGCCAGATGTCCACATGATCAGCTCCTTCTTTTCATTCGGGTCTTCCAGAGATCATTACTCGATGCTTCACCTCAGTGCTCCTTCTGTGACCACCCTGTCAAAATCAGACCCTCTCTTTGTTCTATTTGCTTCATAGTACTTATCATTATCAACAATTTTCTTGTTCCTTTTTAAAAAAAAAAAACATATCACTTCTATTTAGATAAATCCATGAAAACAGGAACCCTGCTATCTTGTTTAACATTGTATCCCCAGTACCTAGATCAGACCTGGCATATGTTAAATACATACTAAATGAATGATTGAATGCATCTGTATGCATATTATGAAGAATGAATGAATGGATGGTGTATACACCATGCATCTCATTACATTTGCTTATAACAGAGTTTTCTCATAAGGGAGGATAACTGGCTACTGTTAAAACTAACATTAAAACTTAACATAGTTTTTGATAAGTGTTTAGCGATGGCTCTGAGCTCTGCATGAGGAAGTGGGGTTACGTTACTGGGAACACCAAGAGTAATGTCCTCATTCTCTGCTGCTTCCCAAGCCTTTAGTCCTAGCTTCCTGACTGCATCCCCGTTCAGAAGAAATACAAAAGCCTTTAAGTGAACTAGACACCCCTCTTCTTAACAGGCAACTTAGTAAATACGGATTGTTACCCTGGTTCTCCCATTAGACAAATGGCTTAAGAAAAATCCTTCCAATCACATCCATTATTTCTCTGACAAGAGTTCTGCTAGATTCTATTTTCTCCATGTAATTATCTTCTCTGAGCTGTTTAGGCAACCTGTATTAGTCACAGTTAGATCAGAGAAGCGCAGCCACTAGGAGATTTATATAATAATGGATTTATTATAGGGATTTGATCTTAGATGATTGTGGGTTAAAGCATCTACTGAGCTATGGCTTCTCAAAAAGGGAAGTCAGCTGGTCTGGCATCTGGGAATGGGAGGAGAATATGCAGTGAGGAAAGCAAGCTCACAAGGAACCCTGTAGGAATGGGCTGGAACCAAGGAGAATGGACAAGAATCCATATCAAAGTCTCACCACCTCTGAGCCTCTCACTTTGAGGATGGGAATAATGTGAAGGAGAAGCTGTCCTGGGGCTAACTGACCCAGGAATCAGAAAAATGGAAACAGGGAGTCTGGCTGGAGTTGCCCCATGCCAACAAGGTGTGCCAGCAGGTAAATGTCAACAGCCATGAGCTGCAACCCCACTTCATACCATGCACTGATGTCTTGAGCATGAAAGGAGTATCATTATTGCTTCACTTCCGCCTCCCAAATCTGGTGCAGAAGTCTTTTGTGACTCACCTCAGTCTGGAGCTATTCATGGAAGGGAATGTCAGGAATTCTAGTTCCAGATTAGCTAAACTGACACAATTTATTTATTTATTTATTTTTTAATTTTTTTTTCAACGTTTATTTATTTTTGGGACAGAGAGAGACAGAGCATGAACGGGGCAGGGGCAGAGAGAGAGGGAGACACAGAATCGGAAACAGGCTCCAGGCTCTGAGCCATCAGCCCAGAGCCCGACGCGGGGCTCAAACTCACGGACCGCGAGATCGTGACCTGGCTGAAGTCGGACGCTTAACCGACTGCGCCACCCAGGCGCCCCTAAACTGACACAATTTAAATCTACCACATAGCCCTTATGACTTGGTTCTCCAGAAAAATTCTTGGCTGGCATATTTATGAATCCAGCTATCATAACCAAATAGTTTTGTGACGTCAGGATACAAAGGAGAGACACAAGAGAATATCAGTACTGGGATGAGCTTACAGTTAGCCCAACAGACCCTTCCATTTGACAAATGAGCGAAGTGAAAGAGCCAGGAAGGTACAGAAACTTGCCCAGTCTCATAACTGCTCAGAGGCAGTGCAAGAAAGTGGTTTATTTGTCTGCTAACCCATTGTATGTGAACTGAGAAAGGCTTGTATGAAGCAGTAGAAATTCCCAGGTGGACCTGCCCCTAGTCTAACACATGCAGGCCTCCTTGAAGGCTGCATATGTGAACATATAGTAAACCATGACCTTGGTATTCTTTCTTCCTTAAAAAAATCATTGCATCACCTCTGTTCATCATTTTTATTTTGGCATTCCCAATTTCGTTAAGCATTATACCTTTTATGATAATGGGATATCAGCAAATTCATCTGGCAATCAGGTGCAGGAATTTAAATTTTTCTTTCAAATTAGCTTTTCAATTAGTTTTAATTTGTGATGCTCCTACGTAAAAGGTTTGGATAAATACAATCAAGGTACAGGTCACATTAAAGTTGATATTCTAAATGTTAGCCCTAAAAAAAGAAGTACAGTGTGTAATATTAAGAACATAATCTTTGGATTCATTGAGTCTCAGTTTCATGTAGAAGCTCTACCACATACCAGCTGTTGGGCCTACACCAAGTTTCCCAAACTCATAGGGACACTTTCCTTTTATTTAAAATATAAATCAGAGTGTTGTTAGGATTAAATGATATCATTCATATACAATATTTACTACAGTGCCAGACGAATAGAAAGAGCATTAAAACAAGCCATTAATTACTATCATTGTTGTTATAATTGGCTCTATTAGTAATGGTGTTGTAGTAATAAATACTAATATAATTATTATTCATTAGTATTGTTGATAGTAATTAATCATTAAGAATATGTTGGACCTGGGGTGCCTAGGTGGCTCAGTCGGTTGAGCGTCTGACTTCAGCTCAGGTCATGATCTCATGGTTTGTGAGTTCAAGCCCCCCATCGGGCTCTGCGCTGACAGTTCAGTCTGGAGCCTGCTTTGGATTCTGTGTCTCCCTCTCTGTCTGCCCCTCCCCCACTTGTGCTCCGTCTCTCTCAAAAATAAACATAAAAAAAAAAAAAAAAGAATATGTTGGACCCGAAGAACTGAATGTGGTACGAAACAACTTTTATAAGTTTTCTTATTGAAAAGGATAATTTATGTAATTCCTTTCAGAGGTCATATTAATGAAACTAGGGTTTAATATTAAAAAAAAAAAAACAACCCTGATGTTATCACCATAGGCCTTAGAGTCCCTTAGATTTCCCAATATAAGAATTGTTACACAAATTTTGAGCCTAGGTTTTGGGATGAGAAATGGTAGTTGTATGAAATTAGTGTATATTTTTGTCAACATCCTTTCTCTAGTTGTTTATCTTTCTTCCATCACTCAGGTTCCCCTTCAAAATTTGCAAATGCATATGAAAACACGACTGCTTATTCAACATCTTATCTTCAACTGCCCTGCAGGGCCCTCTGATATGGGAACAATTTATTCTGAAGCTATTGGGCCCCACCATAGACCCTCAGCCACCTTTTTTTTTTTCCACTCTACAAATAATGCTGCACTGATAAGTGTTTTAGAAGCATTTCATTCAGGGCTCTACACATTGCCTAATTTAGGAAGGTTTCCAAGCTTTGCTGAAGTCCTCATTCAGGGTCCTGCAGGTTGTTGACAAACACAGGATCACTCGAATCCAACTTCAGAGAATTCATCCTTCTGCTAGTTCCGTTGCTACCTTGACTTCTGTCTTTCTTTATTCACAATCCTGGCTTTAGCTCCGTGTTTAGACATGTATCAGTGTGCTGACTTGAAAAATCGAAGATTTATTTCTTTTCCATATTATATGTCCACTGCAGGTTGCCAAGAGGTTCCTGCTCATGCTAGCATTCAGGGTCCCAAGTCTATGGAGCAGGCACCATATTCGCCCATTGCCAGATGCTGTGCCAGCAGAGAAAGAGCTCTGAGGTGTGTTGCCTCAGCAATTAAATGCCCGACCCAAAGTGGCACGCATGGCTTCTTCTCATAACTCGTTGGCCAGAACGGCCACGTGGCCCCATCGAACCATAACAGGGCTTGGAAGTACCATTAAACTGGAAGGGGGTAAACTGGAAATGCCTGGGGAAGTCCTAATGGCTACACATAGAATTGCTATTTTATTCCAAACAGCAATATCCTTCTTTTGTTTGAAAAACCATAACTTTGAGAAGGTTGTTTATTTATTTCCTGTGGAGAATTTTGGTGGTAAGTCATAGGATATAAACATTATGTGAAAGGATTTCAAAATCAGGTAAGTATGTAGCATATTACGTACCCTCAGATGCAAGTAAATTTCAGTCTAGGAGGGTTTCCAATAGCAAACTGCCATCAGATCCTGGAAAGCACCCTCATGTGGAGACTTACATACTCACCCTCTCCCCTCCAACTGAGATGAAAATGAAGACAACCCAGAGTGACAGACCTATTCAAGAGTCCTGCAAAGAACTAGACCTATAGTTTTGAACAAAATGCCTCCATGATGATGTGTCTTCATTTGAGAAAATGAGATTTGACCCTTTCACTTGATTTAGGCATGAGAATTCCAATTATTAGTCTAGGAGCCTGTATGCTTATGGCAATGATAGCAATCTGAATCTGCACTAACAGTAGCCACTAGCCACAAATGTACCTCTTTACACTTAAATGTAAATAAATTAAAATTAAATTACATTATATTAAAAATTCACTTCCTCAGTCATACTAGCCACATTTCAAGTGTTCAATAAGCCTGTGTACTTAGTGGCCACTGAATTGGAACAGCACAGATATCAAACATTCCCATCATTGCAGAAAGCTTCATTGAAGGGCTCCTTTGCTCTTGGAAACAGCTGAATGTTCCACATTTCCTGAAGTCATACTTTCAGAAGAGTAAGGTAACTTCCAAGATCTTAAAGAACTAAATTGAAACTCCTGCCTGGAATATGCTAACAGTCGGTCTCTGGGGTTGGAACACTAATAGTTGGTCTTGCTTTTATCTCTCTCATTGGTTTGATATGCCTTGTATCTCAGTTGCAGAGAAGACCTATAGTAATACAAAAAAAAAAAAGTTCAAATTCAAGGTTATCCAAGCTAGAAAAGGCAAGGAGGATATCAGAAATCCTACTGACTTGTCTCATTTCTACTATCCCTGTGCTTCATAGCTCCAGGATAAAACTCAGACTAAGAGGAAACTGGTATAAGATATGCTTTATTTTTTTTCTGTGAAAGTGTTATAGAAAGTCTAGGTCAAGAGTTATAATATATGATCATTTATTTTGATTTTTCTGTTAACTCACTCAAAAGCTTCCTTCCATGAAATTAAGAACATCTTACATCACTCAATCAGAATAAAGTGGTAGATCAGCCTGGGGGGGTGGTGAGAACCAAGAGGATATGACAAAGGAGCCCCCATTCTGCTCCTCCTCATCTATGATATTCATATAATCTGTGCATTGTTCTGCGAGACTGGTGTAGTTGGTGAGCCAAATGATGACCGTGGCCCTTGAAAACATGACTTGGCAGCTGGTCAGGTTTCACTTTCAGCTCCTGCTGCTTTGTTTTGGGAATGGAATACACAAATACTACCAAACAAACAAGATGCATTTGCTGCGCCCCCAACTCCTCATTGCTGAACCCTCTCAGCTTCTGTTTAATCAGGCACCTTTTCCCCATTTACACAAAGGCTGTTTGCTGCACAAATGAAAGCTTATTTTTCACCACCTCCTATAAGTTTGTCAAGATTCAGTGACAGGACTGAGGATCTAATTATAAATGGCTTAAGTACTCTATCTGATTGGAGCAGACATTTCTCTGGATGAGTTTTATTGAACCATGGTGTATTTTAGGCCATGATATGCTCATTCTCTACAACCTACACATACTCAACAAAACTTCACCTTTTTTTTTTTGCAACTGGGCAAAAAAGAGGAAGATTTTAATCAAGACACTGCCAAATGCTCTACCTTTTTGCAGCCCAACTCCTGATATTATAATGACAAGAAGACCTTTAAGAAATACGCATGAAACATGAGGTATGCATGTCCAGTAGGTACTGTGAAACATTTTACCATGGAATATAAAGCTGTAGTCATCAGGAGTTGTTGCTATGAATATTCGTATTGTGCCAGCATCTGCAGTGACCAGCATTGAGTCTATTTCTAAAGGATCGAAACTTGAACATGATGGTTAGAAGCCCAGCCTTAGGGTCAGAGGGGTTAAAATATTAGCAATGTCGCTTTGTTACTGTGATTTGGGAAAAATTATCTTATCTCTCCAGGGTTTTCTTTTCTTTTTTCTTTTTTCTCTTTTCTTTTCTTTTCTTTTTTCTTTTCTCTTCTCTTCACTTCTCTTTTCTTTTCTCTTCTCTTCTCTTCCTTTCCTTGCCTTTCCTTTTTTCTTTTCTTGTCACTTATAAGATTCAGAAAGCAATATGTCAGGGTGGTTGTAAGGATTAGAAATAATAGATGAAGGGGTGCCTGGTGGTTTAGTCAGTTAAGTGTCCGACTCTTGACTTTGGCTCAGGTCATGATCTCACAGTTTGTGAGTTCGAGCCCTGCATTGTGCAGATCCTGCTTGAGATTGTTCTCTCTCCCTCTCTGTCCCTCCCCTGCTTGCACTGTCTCTCTCTCTCTCAAAATAAATAAATAAAACTTAAGAAAAAAAGAAGTAATGGATGAAAAGTGTCTGACATATGGCAGGAGGTCAATGGATGTTGTTGCCATTATGCTGTGGCTGCTCTTGGTCATGAGCAAGACAGTGCCACGTGCTTTAGGATGTAAATATGCTTATGGAAGGTGCAGTGACATCACCAACTCTGGAAAGTGAAAGTAGTTTTGCCTGATCATTAGAGATATACTTTACGCACTGAAGAAATAAAGGACTGACTCCCCCTGTATGATTGGACTTAGTGATAACCAGACCACTGTCACATGAAATACCATTCTAACCTCCATATGTGCAACGTAGGAACTTCTCCCCTTTGAGAGAGATGTCATCCTGGTAGAGGCTTTTTGTTGTTTGCTGCTGTGGCTATTATTGTTTTTAATGCCCTGGATTTGAAATCTGGAATCCAAGGTTTGAATTCCAGCCCTGTCATTAACAAGTTGTGTGACCTTAGCTGCTAAGTCTCTTGGTCTCACTGAATCTCCATTTCCTCAGCTATAAAAATGGAGGTTGTTTTGAGCAATGTAATACTTGGACTTCTGAAAATGCTTTGCAAACTGTAAATGCTAGTTAGGGTGTAGCTTAAGCACAAGTCACCAGGAGATGTTGCTGCAATGCAACTATGTTACCAAATGTGCCACTATGCAACTGGTCTCCTGGGATTTTACTGTTTGTTGGTATTAGTCTGACCTCACTTCATTCATTCAGATATTTACCGAATGCCTACCATGTGCCAGGTGAAGTTCTAGGGGCTGGGAATGCAGTGGATGAAGTCCCTCTCTTCCTGAAACCCACATTCTAGGTCAGGAGACAGACAATAGCCAGATCAATGAATATATGCTGTAATCTCAGGAAATGGTTAAGTGTAATGAGGACAGATAAAGTAGCATAGAGGGTGGGGTGGTGATATTTCTCTCTGAAGAGGCAATGTTTAGGCAGAGACTTGAATGAAGTGAGAGAATGAGCCATGGGAGTGGCTCAGAAAGAATGTTCCTGGCAGAGAGAACATAAGTATGCATTGAGGCAGGAGCATAATTGGAATCTTGGAGGAACATTAAGGAAATGGGGGTAGCTGAAGCCCAGTAGGAAAATGGAAGGAGATGAAATCCAGATCAGTTGGTACTTGTAAGCCTTAGTGAGAAGTGTGGATTTTATTTGGGTAAGGTGGAGGATCCGAATAGCATAGGAGCTGAAAGAATAGAAGTTTTGATGACCATAGGGAAGGGAGATGGAAGGAATTCTAATGTGGGGCAGAGTGGGAGAAGGTGAACACTGACGTGGGGCCACAGTGCGGAGTCCTGAACCACCACAGCCCCAAGTGCTTAGAAAGTGCCAGGGGTGGGTGAGGTCAAAGGCACCCATTCCCAAGATTACCCAATAACTCCAGTGGGGAGTGGGATTGGTTTGGAGAACAAGCACGTTTTCAGAATAACACTTCGTACAAGTAAGGTTCAAGAAATTAGCATTCACATTTAAAATGACATTTGGCAAAACTTGTTCCGATGCTCATGTGAATGTAGAAGAGACCACAAGGACTCACAGTAAGAGAAAATTAAGAAAAGACATTGTACATCCCTCAAATGTTATAAGAAACAAAATATACACATATCTCTTTTTTTTAATGATTACTTATTTTTGAGAGAGAGAAAGAGAGTGAGAGTGGGGAGGGGCAGAGAGAGGGAGACTCAGAATCTGAGGCAGGCTCCAAGCTCTGAGCTGTCAGCACAGAGCCTGATGTGGGGCTCAAACTCACGAACCGCGAGATCATGACCTGAGCCGAAGTTGGAGGCTGAACCAACTGAGCCACCCAGGAGTTCCTATATACATCTCTTTATTTTAGAGGGAGAGAGAGCAAGCAGAGGAGAGGGGCGGGGGGGGGGAGAGAATCTTAAGCAGACTCCGCACCAAGCACGGCCTGACACAGGGCTTGATCCCATGACCCTGGGATCATGACCTGAGCCTAAATCAAGAGTTGATGCTTAACTGACTGAGCCACCCCGGCGCCCCATAAGTGTGGGTTTTGTCTCAGAATGTGTCATTGCCAATCAAACAGACTGGTCACACAAGATGCACCCTCATTTCCATTCCTAGGTCTAAACCTTTTCCAACCTGTGTATCGCCCCTTCCAGTTTCTCATTCTCAGCAAATTATGACCGACTGGCTATCATTATCAGGCATTTTTCCTCAAATCCCTTTGCTTAAAGTCTACCTTTAGCAGACTGGTTTTCCATCTCAGGATCAAAAGGAAAATATGTCCCTCTCTGATAGTCACCTTGTTTTCAGTATCTCAGAAGCAACAGAGCATGAACTTACTCCTCTGGCCCCTTTTACTCACAAAGCTTTCCTCCTTTCCTTCCCAAGGACATGATGTACCGCAGTCCAGGACCAAAGGAGGACAGTTGGAGAAAGGAGATAACAAAGGGGAAATACCATTTCCCAAATGCCATTAGAAAGCTCTAAAAGTTTTTTTTTTTTTTTTAATCCAAAATACTTTCAATTGTAACACACTCTTCACATGTAATAGTGCTTATCCTCCTGGGTGCAGAGAGAAGGAATCACCCTGACAACCCATCTGGTCCCCTCTTTGTTCTGATGGGACATCCAGCCAACTCCCCAACTTGGAGATTTAGTAATTTGCTCACATGCATATGATCTTTACTTCTCTGACTCTATCTAATATAACGAAACAAATGATTGCTCCTGGAAGTCCACAAAAAGCAGTGACAAATAAAAGTATTATGTTAAAGAGGAGAGCTTTTAAGAAAGTTTGCTAAAGAAAAGAAGAGGCCTAACCACCAGAGATATTAACACACAATTCACAGAGCAAATAGTCATAAAATACAGCATTTTCAACTCAAGAAATGCAAATATAAGCCATCATTAATTTTCCTCATTTTGCCTATTACTGTGCCAAAGTTGAAAAATACTGACAGTTCCTAGTGCATGGGTGTGAAGACATGCCATTCTGATATTGCTGTTGCTAGAAGTTTCTTTGGTACACACTTCCTGAAAAGCAATTTGGCAATGCGTCCTGCATTGATCTTGGTGAAACTGGGAGAAGAGAAGCCACTTGTTCTGAGGCTTACACCCTAGGAGTCTGGACAAGTGTAGATCAGACAGGCCCTTTTCAGGAAAATGGGAGTATAGGATCATAAAGGAGTCACACTGATACCCCAGTTTCCTGCAACACAGAAATAGATAGTTCTCAGGAAGACACCTGGAGACTGATGACTTCCCAGAGGATGTCTGAAAGTCATAGGCAAAACTCCACTGCTGCTTTAGAGAATGGCTTCTCCTCTTTCTTGTGTGAATGCCTCTTATTGGTAGATTCCAAACAAAACCCTACATCAAGAGAATCTGGAAAATATTTCTGGGCTTCAAGCCCCTGTGTTACACAGTTGAACTTAGAAAGGTAGGGATGAGTGGCATCTAGTATCTATTATTAACTATTTATTTAACTATTATGTTCTTATCATTGACTCAGGGATTCCTCCTGTAAGAATTTAAACTGAGTTAATGGATCTGACTATATGATGCATAGGCAAATACATTCACCATGGCATTATTTATAACAGAGAACGAATGGTAACTATCTAAATATCCATCAAGAGAGGATTAGTTAATGATAGTCCATTCACACAGCAGACTCCCCATGAGGGAGATGTTACCAGAGCTCACTAATTTCTGAATTTCCTCATCTTCCCAAGGCACACAGAGACTATCCATGTCCTAGTCTTCCTGAAGTCAGATGGCACCACAGGCTCAGAAGAGCAAGAACAAAGTATTTTGTTGCACTTCTGGATTGAAGCCAGGAAAAGCATTCTCTTTCCCTGCTGAGGACCCAGATGCCTCACAAGGAGATGAGATCCACGAGATGGAAGAGACATGGACTGCTGAATCACTATTTATGGACACGAGATCCACAGCCAATTATGTGAACAAGTCATCCCTATGTCCTTAAGCCGACTGAGTTCTAGGCATTGATATGTTATTGCAGAATAACCTTACCTATCCTGACTAATACAACTTATTATTTACAAAATGATCAATCTTTCTGTACCTTAAAATAGGAGAATGCGGACAACATATTGTTTTCAGCATACTGCTTCATAAATGTCAAGCTTTCCATAAATATCTTGACTGATGAACAGATAAAAGCAGGTTACAAATAGTACCTCTAGTATTAGTCCATTTACCTTAAAATTGCATGATTATACATATGGTGCATACATAAAATGTAAAGATGCCTGTGAAGATTCCCATGAGGATGTTAACTGTGGTTATCTAGAATTGTGAGATTTCCAGTGACTTTGGCTTTCTTGTATACATTCTTCTATATACTGATTGATTTTCATAAAATGTGTATTATCTCAATAAAGTAGATAATATATGTATATTAATACTAATGCTTGGAACATATCATTAATATTATCATTATAGTAGAGAAGTAACAAAACTTAACTCTGGAGCCAGAATGTCACTGTTCGAACTCCAGCTTAGTCCCTGGTTAGATGTGTGCCTCTGGCAGCTCTCTTCATCTCTCCATACTCTATTTTCCTTATCTGGAACATGCGGGTGAATAATCGTATCCATTTAGAAGGTTCTTTTGAAGACTGAATGAGTTAAGGTTCATTGAGTTTTTAGACCAGTGCCTGACACACTTAAGTACTCATAAGTAAAAATAAGTATATACTACCTGTGATGTGTTTGAAAAAGTGCCCTGCACATAGTAAGCACTCTATAAATTTCAGTTGTGCATAAACCCTGCCTGATGCATAGTGAGTACACTACAGAAAGTATATGCTTCTGTTCAGAAAAACTAAAATGTTACAGAGGACATCCTTATTCTCTGAGCCTGTCATATGGAAAGTGGATGCCTGCAGATAAATTTTCCCATTCTCTAATATGTCCCATGGTACCGCATTACAAAGGACACCCAAGGTGGCTAGACAGGAGTTGGATCTGTCCCTCTTCAGCCATTCTTCCATTCTGAGGTGAGAAATGTCATGATAGGTGTGTGTGGTTTTAAAGAGAGGTTTCCCTCATATGACAGTAATGGCTTTTAAATTGAGATCATGGGGGCGCCTGGGTGGCTCAGTCGGTTAAGCGTCCGACTTCAGCTCAGGTCACGATCTCGCGGTGCGTGAGTTCGAGCCCCGCGTCGGGCTCTGGGCTGATGGCTCGGAGCCTGGAGTCTGCTTCCAATTCTGTGTCTCCCTCTCTCTCTGCCCCTCCCCCGTTCATGCTCTGTCTCTCTCTGTCTCAAAAATAAATGAACGTTAAAAAAAAAAAAATTGAGGGGCGCCTGGGTGGCGCAGTTGGTTAAGCGTCCGACTTCAGCCAGGTCACGATCTCGCGGTCCGTGAGTTCGAGCCCCGCGTCGGGCTCTGGGCTGATGGCTCAGAGCCTGGAGCCTGTTTCCGATTCTGTGTCTCCCTCTCTCTCTGCCCCTCCCCCGTTCATGCTCTGTCTCTCTCTGTCCCAAAAATAAATAAACGTTGAAAAAAAAAATTAAAAAAAAAAAAATTGAGATCATGGACCCTCCAGGGCTCCTCAAGGTAACTCAGGAACTCTCAAGACACTGAGTGGGAAGAACTTCAAACCAAATCCTCCTTACACTACAGCATCTACAATTCTGTCTTTTCTGCACTTCGACAGTCAACATGTCATAACAGGTCAGCATGGTGATTTGCTGAAAATTTAACATAACAGTTATCACCTATTTGAAAATTAAACTAGGGTATATATATTTTTTTTCTCGGCTAATCTATTATAAAGGAACCAAACATTTATTAGTGACACATCTCAGGACAATGGCCAGGCCCCATTTCCTAGGTCTATACTCCCTAATTTTCTAGGTTGTGAGATAAAACGTCTTTTACTATCCCTGTGTCCACTACTCCTCCCGCCGAGAGTCAGGATCAGGAGATTATCCTAACATCTCCTACAGAGATACTGGAAGTTCTAAACTCTAGGTGATTTGAAAGTAAGTGGAACCACTGAGGACAGAGATGGAGGCTTTAGGTCTTAGAAAATCTCCCAGTAAGGGCAGCTCCGAGCTGCTGTAAGGTATTGAGTCCACTGGACTTGAATAAAATAATGATGGTGGAAGCCCTTTTCTTTTTCATTTCTTTTTCTAATGTTTATTTATTCTTGAGAGAGAGAGAGGGAGAGAGCGAGCGCACTAGCGGGGGAGGGGCAGAGAGAGAGGGAGACAAAGAATCTGAAGTAGGCTCCAGGCTCTGACCTGTCAGCACAGAGCCCAACGCGGGGCTTGAACTCATGGACTGGGAGATCATGACCTGAGCCGAAGTCCGGTGCTGAACTTACTGAGCCACCCAGGTGCTGTTTTTATATTATTATTATTATTGTTGTTATTGTTATTGTTATTGTTATTGTTATTGAAGCCCTTTTCAAATTCCTTTGAGGGAAACCAGTTCTCATCAGGGGCTGGCAATGTGGGTCCTTATCAGAACTTAGCGTTCAGTACATGGCCTCAGAAACCTCAGCCAAGATGCTTCATAGTTGAAACAGAAAAAAAGGAAATGAAGTGGATAGAAACCATCCTCCCCTGATGGTTACGGCACCATGGTGGAGAGTCAGAGTCAGGTGAAGGGATGGCTAGGGCCATATTAGCCCCAGAGCTTTATCAAATACAAGAGAGCCAGAGAAAGCAAGAGAAAGGGTGGATTTCTATCCATATTGGCAAGAAGAGGTTGGAAGCCAGATTTAATTTGGTTTAAACAAATATGTAAATATGGCATTATCTGTATCCCAAGCATCATGTAATTAAGACTGTTATTTTCATAAAACTTTGGAAAAATGGTTTCAATGCTTTAAAAAAAAGTTAGAAAAGCACTTGTTGGACCTTACTACTCCTTCTGACCGCACTACTCTTTACCTACTTCAAGGAAGAAGTCCACTGAAAGAATCCTTAGTTCTTATGCGTTCACACCCATGGGCAACATATACATGACTTTGCTGAAGCCTGATAGCGGATACGACAACGCACATGCCAGCTTCTACAATGAAAGAGAGAGGAAAACCCAGAGCAATGGAAAGATCAGAGTGGCAGCATCCACAAAGATACTGAATATCATGCCATAAGGATAGCTGAGTTCCAGTAAATTGAAGAATACATTCTTTCTATGTTTCATCTCACTCCCATTAAGCTTGACTTAGACCCTCAGTCTTTTCAAAATGGTGAAAATACATTGGATCACAGCTGGAAAATATGGCAGACCTTGGATTTTTACCCTCTGATTATTTCCACCCGGGGGAAGAACTACCATGAAAGTCCTGTTTCTAGTGGCTGAAATTGTGGCCCTGTAGGAATTCAAATAGTCTAAAGAAGATAAACAGCTGATGGCACAAGTCTGGAGATTAAACTCTCATTATCACTTTTGTCTGAGTTCAGAAAGAAATGTGGAACAAAGTCACTGAAGCAGAGCCAGAAGCCACTCTCATTTTGGTCCAAGCAACTCCTGCTGCCTTTTTTGTTTCTCCTGTGCAATTTATCATGAAAGCATGGCTTCTATTCCAGGGGATTGGGGAAGGGAGAAGTCAATTTTAACCACCTCTTTTAAAAGAGTATGATGGGTGACTATGGGAATTAAAGCAAAAGGAAAAAAATCACATCTTAAGCCAGAAAAAATAATATTCAACAGCATAAAGGAGATAAGTACCACTACTTACTCTCTAGAATTAATGAGGCCTCAAGGCAACCTGAAAAGCTTTCTTTTTAGAAAATTGAGTGGTACGTTAAGTGACTCTCTGAATAACAAAACCAAAGTGGGCACCCCTTCTCTTGCATGGTGGGCACTAGGAAAGGTGGTCTTTTTTGATTATTTCTTTCTTTTCAATGAATTGTCTATACTGTGATCTAGCTCCCTGGGAAATGGGGTAGAGGGTTGGAAGTTAGAAGATGGATTATTTGGGGGAAAATATGTCAGGTTAGATACTCATCTCACACATAAATCACAATGAAATCCAAGTGGAATTAAAGAGTGAAATGTAAAAAATAAGCAAGATCCAGAGAAAATAGATTATGTAGGGAATATTGGTAAAGAAAGACTTTTTAAGCCCAAAAGCAGAAAGCACAAAGGAGCATTTTAATAGAATTTGTCACATAAATATTTATGAAACATTGTAAATAAAATCATAGATAACAGAAAATATTTACAATGTTTAAGATAGACAAAAGATTAATATTTATGATATATAATTAGTTCTTGTAACTCAATAAGAGAAACCTCCAGTGAAAAAATAGAAGACTTAAATAGCTAACTCTCAGAAATATAAATTATCAATAAGCATTTGAACAAAACTTTCATTGCCTATATAATTCAAAAATTATTAAAATAATAATATTCTCACCAGATGACAAAGTTGTTTTTTAAATTATAAACTCCATGCTGAGGAAGCTTTTGAAAAACAGGTAGTGAAAACTGTAAATGGTGAGGAAGGTGAAATTGAAGCATTTACAGTCTAACAGAACACTAGTTAGGAGATTGGGAAAAGTGGGTCCCGCCGGGTCACAGGAAGACCAGAGGAAAAACGTTCTGTTTTTGTACCTCTAGCATCACAACCACACTGCTATTAAGGATATACTTCTGGGTTCTTGATGTGACCTCTTCCTTCATCATGAACATGGCCAGATCATGTAACAGCAGTTGGACCTCACATATGCCTCGTCCTATGGGAAGTATATAATGATAGCCAGCCTGTAGGCACACCATCTCATGTGTTACTGAAGGGTAGCAGAATATGTCACCCCAAAATATGCCACTTTGGCATACTGATTATTTTGAATTAAAGGCACTTAATTAATAGTTGGTACAAGAAAGACACCCTGAGCCTCCTTTGTCCTCCTGAAAGCGGGAGATAAACCTCCCATGTGAAAGGTGCCCTCCCTGTAACAGAAGGGAAAACATTCTTATTACCAAAGACAGGGAATCTGGGGGCCAAGAAATCTGTACAAACAAACCTTGTTAAATTGACCCTTATCTTCCTAGTTACTTCCTCACCATTTACTACAGTTGCCCCTTGAACAACAGGGGTTTGAATTGCACAGATCCATCTACAGGTGGATTTTTTACAGTACGGTACTCTAAACGTATTTTATCTCCCTTATGATTGTCTTAATATTTTCTTTTCTCTAGTTTACTTTATTGTAAGGGTATAGTATATAATACATATAACATAAAAAATATGTTAGCTGACTGTTCTTGTTATCAGTAAGCATTCTTTCTGGTCAACAACAGGCTATCGGTAGTTGAGTTTTGAGGGAGGCGAAGTTATACATAGATTTTCAAGTGCATAGGGGGTTGGCACGCCCAATCCCTGCACTGTGCAAAGGTCAGAGGTACATCGAACACAAACCCCTTTGTCTTGCAATTCCTCATAAATTTATTGTCTGAAAAGTATAAAAGCTCCCTACTTTGGTCATTTCTTTGTGTCTTCATTCACTTGTCAAGGCTCTCATGTCCAATACAAAAATTTAATACAATTTATATGCTTTTCTCCTGTTAATCTGTCTTCATCAGTTTAATTTTCAGATCCAGTGAGGGACCCTAAGAGATGTGAGGAAAACTTTGTCTTCCCCACACCGTTATGTCTCTGAGTACCCAAGGCCATTAAGCTCAGTATGCCCAGCCATGAAGGTCTACAGCAATACCTATTGAAGGTCCTCATTTTTGTGGACCCAGAGATTCCACTTCCAGAAATCTGACCTAATGAAACAGAGATACAAACAGAAAAGTCTGTCCCAGGGATATTGATGGAGTTACTTTTTATTATTGAGGAAACCTGGAAACAATCTCAATGTTCTATACCTGAGGAATAGTTAAATTATGAAAAACTCAAGTGATGAAACACTAAATAATTTAAAATAATGTTTTTAAGGAATATTTAATGACATGGGAAGAAACTCAAGATATTATAAGTGAAAAAAGTTGAAACAATAATTTCTAGAGTGTGATCAAAATTTTTAAAAAAGGACCGGAAGGACGAAAAATGTTAACATGGGTTGTCTCTGATACAAGAGATTTACATTGCTTTGCTTAATTATAAACTTACAATTAAAAAATTATAACTATAAAAGTAGAATGTGATTGTTCAAATAACCTAGAAGCATATAAGCCAACAAGGAAAGTCGTCTGACATACTTCAATCTTCATCCCAGACTAACTCCCCCCAAGAATGTATTGATGCTTACTTAGGCAAGTTTATGTTTACAATATTTTAGGAAAATGGAGTCATGTTAGAGTCACATTCAGAACATATTTAGTTCTAAAACTTTCTTTTTGTCACTCAAAAATATATCATGGATATCTTCCATGAATGTGCATATAGGTATGCTTGGTTATTTTTTAACAGGAAGCTAAATCTCTTAGTTTCTTTTCTTTTCTTTTTTTTTTTTTTTTGATTTATAATTTCAGTTTTTCCTTAATGTTCAATAATTCTACCATGAGCATATATTGCTTTTAGGATCAGAAAAATTTATAAACATTTTTTAAGGAGAGGAGTCTACTGCATTGCAAAGAGAGAGAGAGTCACTCCTGGCAATATCCCCTCACCATGTAAAGAGAAAAAGCGTTACTTCACTTAGCCATGGAACAGATGTCAGCTGAGGACCTGCCATGTGTCAGCACCTCTGTGGGCACTGGGGAGACAGGGTCTGATCTCAGTGCCTGACTCAGAGTCAGTCAAGATAAATGACGAAACTGCACTGTGCCACCACGGCTGGGAGTAGGGAGCTCCCATGCCCAGTGAGGAGGTTACAGGCGGGAGCAGGGAGGGGGACTTCGGAGCTTTCTACGGGTCAATGATTTTCCATTAATGCCTACTAAGAGTAAAACAAATCTTTTTCCCTGCCCCCAGTCTCCAGTAATTTAGTTTGACTTAGCAACCAGTGTAATCTCTAAAATGCTTTGATAATAATGGGTAGGGATTATGGGAAAATCCAGGTGAAATGCCCAGCAAGGGCATGACACATGGTGTATTCAATAAATGATGCCACCCAGAGTTCCTTCCATTCTCTGACAGCATTGCCCCTTCATCAGAAAAGACAAACAGCATCTGGAGCTGAGTGATCCCTCTGACTGTGGGTAAAGTGCCATGTTCAGAGGCTCTGAGACTGAATCTAGGGTCAGTGTGACTAAACTCTACCCAGGCATAGGAGAAGGGAGCGGAGTCATTATTTGCCCTTCGTAAACTGAGATATTTTCAGAAGTGTAAGCTTATTTTAAATTGCTCCCATGCAAACAGAAGTAGGAAAAACAGTTCTGTTACTACAAAATTATTTTAAAATACAGTGACAGGAAGTAGGATTGTCAGTGATTCTGGCTTATGGACAACACTTCTCTCACAACATCACACATGTCTCTCAAACCTACACCTGGTTACGAAAAAAGAGAAGAGCAAAAGAAAATACTGAGTTAAGAGATAAGCCTAAATGGGACTACGGAAAGTGACCTCAGCATGGCTTTGAATCAAACCTACAGTGGTCACAAGGTTTTTTCCCTAGCTGTCACTGATGAAGCAAAACAATTGAAATATGTGACTACTGCTAACATTGTTAAAGAGCACGACCTCACATTTGATCGAGAAGCTAGTTCTCCCACTCAAAGCGAGAGACCCTTACTGGCTTGCAAATGGATGTGAAACAAACTGTAAAAAGCAGTTCATTAAAAGGATGCAGAAGAGTAATGGCCACTCAGCAAGTCTAGAGACATTACTATTGTGTGTAAAGACATGTATGCCAAAGTCAGGGTCAACCGAAGCACTGTGCCACTAGATTTCTGACCTACTCAATCAACAATGGGTTTGCCTTGGTATCATAGTATCAGTGGAGTTTACCCAGGATCAGGTGTCCCTATATTAACCACCACCTGTATGAAGTTCTTAAATCCCTGAGGCATTTAAAAATAAAACCATTAATTTAGAAAAATATCTCCTAATGAAGTCTTCCTTGATGTTTGCTCAGATTGAAGCAGTCTTCACCTGCTCTGAGTTCCTATGGCCTTTTAGCTACACCAGTCTTAGCTTACATAACACTACAGTTTGCACACAGTGAAGTTCTACCAGACCATAAGTTCTGTGAAATCAAAGTCTAGGTCTGCTGTCTTTGGGTCTCTCCTTATATTTGGCTCAGTGCATAACAGATGCTTGGTAATTGTTTGTGATGTATAAAAATGAACACACACATACACACTAATCACTCTACACAAATGACACACAGCCTTTGTCATACTCACCCTAAGTCAGGGTTTCCTTCAGCAACTCCAATGTCTTAAGAGGCCAAGTGGCTAAGGTCTGTGAGTGAACGAAGCAGGTGTGAGGTGTGGCATCTGATGAATTGGTGAAGGCATACTTTGTCTAGAGGGCAGCTGCTGCCGCTCAGATCCACGTAACTGTTGCTCTGTGGAAATCTGTGCACTGATTTGCCAGATCTTCCCATTTTTTCGAGGCTAAAAATCTTGACCTATGTGAAATCTCTCGGTTTTGAAATATTATCAACTAACACATATCTAAGTGTGTAGCAGGATGAGTAGAAGCTGTCTCTGGGCCAGACGCAGACTACAGCTGCCAGCCTGCAACCTCTGTGTTAGGTATACGAGTCACCATGTCCTTGACCCACACAATTTTCTCCTTAATTTCTCTCTGCCAGGGATGAGTAATGCTCTTCAGCCTGGAAACCTCTATCCTCGTCTTCACTGTTTCTGTCCTCTTGCCTCGCTGAAGGATTGTCCCAAAGATAGGGTTTGCTGCTATTTGCCTGAAACTTGCCCTGTTTTTCTTGACTCTAGTTAGGATAAACACAATTTCCAACCCCAAACCTGTGCCTGCTGCTCACACCTAATACCTATTTTCTTGTGTTTTTGCCAAGGGAAGGCTATGTTTTCTCTTTATAGTATAAACCACTGCAAACCTTCTTTATATCCAATTTGCTTTGAAATACATTGATCTCAGGCTGAGTTTCTTTCATTTCACTTTAACCTGAGTATCCTTCTTTTGTGTCAATTAACTCCTTTCTACATTTTAAGTCTCTCTTTGCTGTTTTTTCCTTGGGAATAAGTTTTAGGTTTCATATTTGTCCACACAACTGTGCCCTTAACCACATACCCGCCAATCCTGAAACTCACTGGTTCCCTCTTCTCTGTGGGCTTGCTCATCCATTGTGGGATCTTTAATGAGTAGCCAGGCTGATTTACAGAAGATATCATTCAATATCCTGTAACCCTGATCACCATTTTATCAATATGTTTTGACTCTTGGGACTTAGAGATGGCATTGGGCTATCCTATTCTTAACATGCCCATGACATTCTGGTCTCTTCTGTGAAAACAACAGCAGGGGCAATTGGTTTTGACTCCATGGTTTTAGCAAGAAAGAAGAGCTTCTGGGCAATGTGTAATACACACATATGTCTAATTACACATACTTTTGTGGAATAAAAGTCCTCTGTGTTATCTCATCCAGTTCATCTTTTCAAAGTTTTTCCCCATCTCCAGAGCCAAATAACCCTTACAACCTGCCATATTTCAAATAGAAAGACTGATGTTCACATTCAGGTTTCTGCTACTCCACTGAAAAGGCTTTTCACACTGAACTCCTTTAACTAGTTCCTGTCCCAGTATGGGTGGGCTTACAGATCCAACTTAAAAATCTCATTTCTCTGAGGCACCTGGGTGGCTCAGTCCATTAAACATCTGACTTTGGCTCAGGTCATAATCTCATGGTTCACGGGTTTGAGTCCCACATCAGGCTCTGTGCCATCAGCATGGAGCCTGCTTTGGATCCTCCGTCCGCCTCTCTCTCCCACCCTCCCACTTGCTCTCTCTCTCTCTCTCAAAAATAAATTAAACATTTTTTTTAATCTCATTTTTCCTAATCTGTAAAAGGTGGATCCCAAAGAATTCACATGATTGGGCTTGAAAATGAAGAGTATTTTTAAAACAGGTAAAGAGTTTTTTAAACAGGTAAAGATTTAGACACACATTTTCAGTGCATTTTTAAAGCATACAATAATCAAAATAATAATAATCAAATATTACAAAATAATTAAAAGTAGTGTACAGGAAAATTAGCCTACAGAAAACACAAATAATCCAGAGTAATCTTCTGAGGATACGTAGAGGACAGTCAAGAGGAACTAAAATGTACTAAATATTCATTCCATGATTAGTCTGGACTCGTATTACTTAATACTCCTCACAAGTTTCATCAGAATAAGACAAATAATTCCAAAATAAAATTAAAAGCAGCAGTAGGGAGTGGGAGGATGGGGGTAGGGGGTAAAAATTAACCAAGGAGAGAATGGAGACCTCAGAACTCTGGGGGACCTGGTGACCTTCTGAAAACTATCTGCCAATATCAGAGCTTCAACTGAAGCCTGTATTTGGTAAACAGAATTGTTGTTGTGAACAAATTTAAAATCAAACATCTACTTAGTGACTGGCTATAGTATTTGTTTTAATGTTTGTTTTTGAGAGGGAAAGCATGAGTGGGGGAGGGACAGAAAGAGGGGGAGGGGGAACAGAGGCTCACAAATGGTCTCAGGGCTCATGCTGACAGCAGTGAGACCGATGTGGGGCTTGAACTCACAAACCGTGAGATCATGACCTGAGCTGAAGTCAAAGTCTCAACTGAATGAGCCACCCAGGAGCCCTAAAGTATTTTTTAAGAGTTCCCATGATCACTTAAAAGGGAAACTGAACTTCACATCTTGCTACCCTCATCTTCAAATACCGAAGTCATCAGGAGTCTCAAACTTCTAAGCCACTTTACTTGCCCAATTTCATTCCCGGTCCCATGGTCTGAACAAGGGGGACAATTGCATTTGTTTGTCATGGCTTAAATAGGGTTTAGTGGTTCAGAGAATCCCCTCCCTGAAGAAGCAAGTCATGGTACCTGAGAACTCTTCTAGGACCAAATGAAAATCTTGTTGTATCTTGTGATCAAGAGACGAAACTTCATTTCTGCAGGCACCATACACATGATCTCAAGTCCTGGTCACCAGGGTTGCTTTTGCACTTTTTTTTTTTTTAACTTTTCCATCATTCCATCTATTCTTCATCATGAGAAAGTGACTAGGTTTTAAAATAGCAGACATTTTCTTTACATGAAAATGAACCAAAATATTCAAACATCAAAGCTGAGTTCACTTTGAAGCAATGTGAAGCTGCCTCTTATTTAAGATTGACTCTCTTCCCCAAATCACGTTAGTTCTAGCTCTCAGTTTATCGATTTTGTGTTTGGTATTCAAGGTTAACTCCCTAGTTGATTAGATGTAAGCCAATATTAACCGCAGCAACCGCCACTGTGAAAATGAGATGCTATACAACATTTGGTCTTAAAAGTCAAGAACCTATGAGTTAACTGGATGATCTAATCTAGCTTCAAATTAACCACATTAAAATAAACTAAATGCTCTTTCCTCTTCACGTTGCAAAGCACAAACATGTAATACTCTGTAATTTGAGAATGACTGTTCTCATTTGATTCAGGGGATGGCATGGTATCTTTAATTCCTTTATCAATATTATCCCAGGCCAACAGATGGATGATCAAGCAATTACATAGAAATGAGCATGTGCTGTACTTACCATGTTTTTTTGTTCCCCCTGAAGTTTGCTTACTCAAGTCTGTTTTGCTATATTCACCAGTCAGGGGTGTTTACAGCCAAGAAATGACAAAGAAAAAAATTAAAGAGATCAGAGAAATCCATGATATATTTTAGAGGCAGGGACAGAGGACAAACTCACCTCTCTTTTCTCAATCTATAACTCTGTTGCAAGATTTTTATGCTAATAGACAGGTATCTAATAACCCTTGCTTTTTTTCCAAATGGGAAAATTGTGACCTAGATTTTGTCAAGTTAATAAGACAATGGGGCGCCTGGGTGGCTCAGTTGGTTAAGTGTCTGACTGCGGCTCAGGTCATGATCTCATGGCTCGTGAGTTCAAGGCCCACATAGGCTCTGTGCTGACAGCTTGAAGCCGGGAGCTTGCCTCAGATTCTGTGTCCCTCTCTTGCTCTGCCCCTCCCGTGCTCATGCTCTGTCTCTGTCTCTCTCTCTCAAGAGCAAATAAACATTAAAGAAAAAATTTTTTTTAAAAAAAGACAGTAAATCAGTGAGCAAGTATTTATTGAGTATCTACCTATATGCTGAGTCCATTGCTAGGCTCTGCAGACACACTGGTGACAGCTCAGATTGTAGCCCCATCTACTAAGGGAGCCAGAAAACTAGTGGGGAAGACAAATATTAAGGAAGTAACTTCATTTACTAAATGTGAAAGAGTTGAATTTTTCATCATAGCTCTGGGGATCAAGACAAGTGACATGCTATATCACTTTGGGTCCCAGCAGAAAACAGAGTCACACTTACATAAGTAAATAGGAGGCTTTAATATAAAAGCACAAGTCATAAAGGTGTGAGCAGGATTTAGTCCCCAAAAGGACTAGTAACAAGGGATAGTGGCGTCCTCCAGGGTAATCACAAGGGATGATAGAGTGCTCTAGGTCTAGCAATACCAGGGAGCCAATTACCCCAGTCCCTTCTCCTGTCTCCCACCCTGCACCCCACATACACACTCACAGGAGTATGGCCATGCTCTGGAGCACCTGGAGGAAGAGATACACGGAGAGGTCGGCCTAATGGGAACTGTTGTCCCAATGCAGGAATGTAACCAACCCTCAGCAAGAGCTGAGGAATAAACACCCCAGCCTCACCCTCCTCTGTCCTGACTCCCACTTGTGAATACAGGGCTGAGACTAGGTACAACACGTAAGGAGGCCATCCCCATGCTCAAAGGACCTTGCTTGCTCCTTTCACACTATATCTGGCCCAGGGTGAGCCCAATTAAAGCCAGACAGCAAGACAGCCTGTTGATGTGGCCATGCAGGCCACAGAGCAAGGCTGAGAGAATACGGGGCAAATGAATACAACATGAACAGCAAACACAGCTGCTTAATTTTTCTAAATCACATGACATCTGCTCTAAGTCTCCATCAACCTGGTTGGAAAGACATTCAATGTCAGTAAATGTTGGGCCCCTTTCAACTCTTCCATGGGATTATAGAAGAATCCTGGGAATTTGTGGCAGAAATATTGGGAAAGGGTCTAGGTCTTGGAGTCTGTTGCCATCTCTAACTTTGCCTCTGGGCCACTCAAATATTTCCCTCCTTTAGATGTGCACATGTCCAGGGACTGCCTATATTATTATTTTCTTGACACATTCTTCAAGTCAATCTATTTAGTTTATAAAACACTAATGGCCATAAAACCACGGTTTTAATGTGCAAATTATATATTTTTCCTATATGCATTAAGATAAATAAGTAAATGTCTGCCTAAAATCCTCCTGCATTGTTACCATTGTTCAGGCATTTTTGGCTTATTCACTATTTCAGCTTGTTTACCCCGGACAAGCTCAGGGGTACATCTCCTAAGAGTTGTCCTCTCAGACTCTGATTCTGCACCTTCTCCCACCTTCTGAGACACATCAGGGCCTTGACCATTTTTAGTCTCAGAGGTCACCCTAACTCTGTCCATCCAAACATTGGCCTCCTCCCCCCACTCCTTGAGAAACCCACAGTTAATCATTGTGAAAGGACCCAAACCTTAAAAGCTCCTAATTCTTCTAGTTCACGAGAACTTGGAAATTTAGAAACACAGTATTGGCTTCTCTGTCACAGGTTAGGAGAAGAGAAAGGAGTTACTAATATTACCTATGTATAGTATGTGTTCTTCTTAATCATTCACTCTGTCACTAAATAACAGCTGCTATAAGAAGACAAATAATGGTGGGAAAAAATGTCAGGGGGGAGAGAGGGTACGATCTGTACAAACGATGAAAGGATTGGCCACAGGCAGCCTTGAGAAAGGCGTGCAGAAGTCAGAGTGCCTGAGCTTGGCAGGCATCTCTCTAGTTTCGGAGGAGACCTTCCAAGTTTTGTTGGTACCTGCCTTTTCAGCTGTGCTAATGATGATAAACTGTTGCCTCGGAATCACAGCCAACCCTTTGCACTGCATAAGTGCTTATCACTATCACCCTCAAACAACAGATAGTAATTGGGAAATATGAGTGTGTGGTTTAGTATAAAAACTCACAGGTGTTGTTTTGGTCCAAAGTGACACTGACATCTAATTGACCAGGCTTCTGGGGACAGATCTCCTAAGAGATATGTAACGAAGCTATTGATGGTTTAAAAACATTTTTTTTTTTAAATAAAATAGCGGTCACTTAAGCCATGCACTGCAGTGGCCCATGTTGAGGGTCCATGTAGTGAAAGCTTTGAACCTGGAAGAGGGATCACCGAGCTGGGTTGCGATCACCAAATACTATTATTGCTAAGGAAGTGGCACTCACACGTGGAGGAACCAGGCGAGAAATTCTTCAACCTCTTGCTCCTTTCACAGACTCACTTCCTTCTTCTTGTCTCCCATTGGCTGAAGTCAATGAGAAGCCAGCCAGAAAGGGAGGTGGGGAAATGTAGTCCCCAGGGATCAGCCTTGCAGGGTGCAGAGCAGAGCAGAGAAGAACAAGATCAAGGTGATGAGCAGAGGGATTATTTTAGTTATTTTTATCTCCTCTATTCAGGCTCTGGGGATCCACTGAGCTCATCTGAACCTGAGTGAGATCAGAAAGAAATATGGCTAAAGGAGGGCAGAAAATGGTCACTCCCCCTGGACAGAGTGTACAAAAGTGATGTTTTTTTCAATAATTTTCAAGGTAACATACTGCCAAGGCTATAAGACTAGGATATAAAAACATGATAGGAAAAATGTGAAACTGACCATGAGATGCATATAAAAATATTAAAGGCACCTTTTATTGTGGCTTTATTCCTTTAATCACCACTGGTGTAGGTATCAGATATTGGGTTAGTAGAGAATATTTCATAACAGGATGGCAAAACTGAATTTCTAGAAAATTATCCCTCTGTAAGCCTCCCATCAGAGTATGTAGGACACAGTGATGTACCATCCAGATTCCTCATTAGGAATGAAGGTCTCAGCCCCTCACCTGCTGGGAATGCTGGTAACAGATGGTTCTTAGGTATCAGTTCTCTCCAGGGATTGCTTTAGCTCTGGGACAGTCACTCCCGCAAGGCCACTTGCCACTTCCCAGTCACAGAACAGCTCACATCCCATGACTGATTAACACAGGCTTATAAAAGACCAGCTCTCTGACCCCAACCAGGGACAGTTCTGAAGGGTTGTGCATTTTCAGGATTCCACCTAGGGATGGCGGAGCCTTCCACTGAGACTGTATCTCAGCCTGACTTCTCCCTCTGTGTAATCACACTCACCTCTCTTCCCTTCCACAAGTTGATCCTATGGAACACTCTCTAATAAAAACCCCAAAAGGCTGGTCTCCATCGCAGAGTCTGCTTTCCTGGGACCCAACCTGCATCACAGAGAGCCCCTAACAAATAAATACTCATATCTCTCTATATCGTTCAACATGCCTTTATTATAAAACATCTAAATGAAGAAATTATTTTCCTGCTAATATTTTATTAGACTCTCTGCGCCTTAGCCTCCCTTTCCAAGTTTCTAATTTTACTTTTGAAATGTACTTGAGAAAATTAATAGACCTGGATATTTCAAAATAAAACCCAAAGCACACTAAGTCTTCTACCAGAAAAATCAGAGGGTGAAAAGGAGAACCAAGGGCCAAGCTAAAAAGGAATGGGGACTTAAGAAAAATAGGTACAAGAGCTATGCATATAGTACAATTTGGTTTTAACTTTGCGGGACAAAAAGGGGAGAGAGTGAGGGAGAGAGTGATAAATTCACAGATTTACACACTCAGTGGAAAACACACTTAAAAAGGAAAGGGGATGTCTGGCCCCATGGACTTCCTGCTCTAGAAATCCACTTCTGTTAGGAATCAGAAGAAATCCACTTTTGTTAGGAATCAGAATCCTTTTCCTTCATGAAGCACCAGTGAAGCACACCAGATTTGTCATGGGTGCAAATTCCCTCCACACTGTCTGAGCTCTATCCTCAAAAATGTCAAAGCCAGAGTAGTCAAGAGCCTTCTTCAGTGATTGATAGGAAAGGTCAATCTTGCAAAATGATAATGAAATCATATCATATTCTGTGATGACAGAATAACAATAGCTAACTTTTAAGTGTCATGCATGTGCAAGGCACTGTACTAAATGCTTTAATGATAACTCATTTAAGGGAAAAAAGGAGGAGATGCTGAGAATTATAAATCATGTATTGAGTTATCTCAGTTACTAAATGATAATGGGAATCCATAAAAAAGGGAAAAATCAAAGAGGAGCTATAGGGGTTTTGCAATATGTTAAGTTGGCTTGGGTGAGCCACAAATTTGTTGACCAACAAATTCCCTTTCTTGTATGTTTCAGGTTGCGTTAGACAACCAAGGAGGTTCTTATTAGAGATTTGGAAGGCAATCCTTTTATAACTCAGATACACTGTTGCTGGTCGTCTTGTCAGCATGAGAGTGGCTGAGCCTTCAATGGTTCCACCTTTCCCTGAATCTTCCAACTTTTTTGTGTTCCCCCCACAGAGGTGGGATGGATCCTCCCACATGAAAATTTGGTTTAGACATTGAGACTACGTATGCACAAGGAGAGAATGAAGAGGTCTGTTACTCAACATATGAGGTTTTCTGGGGAGAGCAAGGTAGGCTATCATGGAGGTTGGAAAATGGCTTCAGAGAGCACAGAAAAGAGATTGACTTGGGGTTTTATGGTGGTTGGAGGGTGAGGCTGTGGTATTAGCTCCTATACATGTGCTGGGGCTCATATGGCTTGAACTTCCCACGTGTACCCAGGGCAAGAGTATCCAGTCTTTCTCACCAGCCTGCCAGGTATGACACAGAATGGGGAAGGGGGAGTGGCAAAACTTGAAAGCTATTAGCAGTCAAAAAAAAAAAAAAAAAAAAAGGAGTCAATCTCTCTAGTAGAAGCTTCTTTGATTCCTGACCATGTGTGAGTGTTTTACCCCATGACTAAGGGCCTTGGCTGTTGCAGAGAACTCACAGCACCAAGATCGGGGACAATGAGAATGGACACAGGTTTCCATGTATTCTCGTGGGCTTCACCTCATGCTTGTGGGTTCCAGCTTGATCTTACGCTCCCCCACCTTACATCCATCTTCCCTTCAGAAATACCTGAACTGTGTGGACTTTGAGCTCTAGCATTAAGTGCAAAGCAACAGCCTTAGAGAGAATACTTAACCACCTCCATCATTGCGTATGGCCAAATCCCTGAAACAAACACGTGTGTGTGCGCACACATGTGTAAACATTAGTGCTTCTGCTTCTCTGGCTGAATTGTGACTGATACAGAAATCCAAATCCTAATTGTTTGGGGGTGGGAACATGGTTCAAGAAAGGTTTGGCATCTCTGACCACAAAATACTCCCATTCTATATATTTAATGGTTCTCATGGGGCTCCTAATTAAGTATCCAGGTGTTTAAAGCCCCTAGTCCTACACTTCTACTCTGCATTGTAGCCAAACTGGGCTGCTAGCAGCCCTCTGACCAGACAGACATATTTACGTAACCAAAGGCCCTAGCCAATCGTCCCTGTTAGACATGATGAACTTATTTGTATGGAGGTATGTGTGTTCATTGGATAACCCTCCACCTCATCAGCCTCATTTTGAAAAATATGACTCCATGTGTGTAACTGGTGAGATTTGTTTTTTCAAAGAAAGACTCTATATATTGAGCCTCTCTTAATTACTATTTTTGTTAGAAACTAATTCTCAAGGCCCTCTTCACAAAGCATATTTTCTAACTTTTAGATCATAGGGTCTGTGTCAGTCATGATATCTACATATGGATTTCTTCCCTTTCATTTTTGTCTCCTTTTCCTTATTTAACATATCAAATGCCACAGCAATTTCCTACGATGCCCAATTTATGCCAAGTGAAGATTTTTCATACTTGAAGACAGGACTTAAAAGTGCCAGCATTTAAAAGCTTAAGTTCTTATCAAGGCAAATGATTATAGTCATTTGTGTAATTCTTGTTGACAGTTTTCTTTGACTTTGGTCTCCATGTCATAAAAATTAATGTCTATAATTTGCTTTATGTTCCCACAGAGAGGGACAGCAAAAGAAAGAGGGAAAATACCCGCTCTGTTAGAGAATGTGGCCAGAATTGATCATGTCAGTGAAAATCCAGAATAAAATTAATGCAGCTAAGAGGCAAAGAAAAGGATGGAATAAAAAAAGCATTGAACAAATATACCAGGGGAGAAATATAAACTCTACAGAAGACAGGCTTGCTAATAAAAAGATAGAGGACTAAATTATTATGACTCTGAACTTAGCTGAATGATTGTAGTCATTTTTCAATTCCTGTTTACCAAGTCAAATTAGAAAAATAAACTTGCACAATAAGAATAACGGAGACACTGGAGAATAAGTACTGGCAAAATGCAGGTGGGGAGTATGTAGAGTAACTGTGCACATAAACATTTGGTCTGGATGATATGCATTCCAGCATAATAAGAAAATTAGCAAACCTCTATTGAATTGCTTCTACTTGTCTTTAAACAAAGCACTCAAGACGCACCATAAGATTAGAGGAAAACAGACGTGGTATCATTCCACAGAGCAGGTAAGAATGGCTGAGCCAGCTATTGTAATTCAGAAACTCTACTTTAGCACTATAATGAACAAATATAATAAGATGAAAAATCTTTAAACAGAACACAATGGGACCGTAAGCAAAAGATAAGATGGGCTTACAAAGAAAATAGCACGTTAGACTGAAGTCATAGATTTTTGCCAACAAATTAGAAAATCAATGACCAAAGGAAATGAAGTAGATGTTTCATAATTGGCCTTTGGTGAAGCTTGTGACAAAATCTCATAAAATTCTATTTGTTAAATTGGTTTGAATTGGCTTAGAGATGAATATAGTCATCTGGACTGAAAATTGGTTGCCTCATTGAAGGAATATGCCTAGAAGACTCTGACAAGGATGAGTATTTATATTTTTCAATGCTCCTAGATTTTCCTTCTTCCTTTCAAGGCCTTGAGGAAAATGAGGGTAAAGTTACAGATTCAGGCACTACCCATATGCAGACATTAAATTTTATATTTTTAGCCAGCTAAATGGTAGTGTGTCCATTTGAAGAACACAGATGTAGAAGGAAATGAAGGAATGGAGTAAAATGAAATATTTCTGATAAAGACATGAAGTATAAAATTTTGGCTGTTTCTGATTATGTCTGTGCAAACAAACTGAGGTAGGGTTTTGTTTGGGTGGGTTTTTTTGTTTGTTTGTTTTGTTTTTTTTTACTTTACTTTGGTTGAGCTATCATCTGTACATGTTCTGGATTAAAAATAGCGGGGCACCTGGGTGGCTCAGTCGGTTAAGCGTCTGACTTCAGCTCAGGTCATGATCTCATGGTCTGTGAGTTCAAGCCCCACGTCGGGCTCTGTGCTGACAGCTCAGAGCCTGGAGCCTGCTTTGGATTCTGTCTCCCTCTTTCTCTGCCCCTCCCCTGCTCGTGCTCTGTCTCTCTGTCTCAAAAATAAATAAAAACATTTAAAAAAAACAAAAAAAAAATAGCTAGAGTATAACTAAGAACTTAACCCTTTAGTGATCCCCCTTCTTGATCCTTGGACCTTGAATGAGCTCACCAGCTACTCTTCCTACCCCCACCCAAAAATCATCCTTGTCAATGGAAAGAGAAGCTTCTTAAAGACATACTTTGTGCGACAACTAATGTTAAGAGCCCTGCTCACTCAAGCCAGGTAACAAGGAGAGCCTAGAGCTTGCTGATCCCCTCTGATCTGACAGGTGGAAATGAGTAAGGGACAAATTTTGTCAGGCAGTATCTTAGGGTGTGAATGGGGGCCTTTTGCTCACTGGGACAAAAGCAATGAACAAATAGCATGATTTTGTAAGATGCCTAAAAACTAGGTCACCTAATCTGATACGGAAGGTAGGAGAAACCATGGAAATGGATAAGCAAAGTGGCAGAGAGGAAGGCTTGAACTGGATATTAAAGGATAAGCAGGAGATCATCTGAGATTTAGGAAAGAAAAGCAGGAGAAAGAATGTTCCAGGCAGAGGGAACCTTACACACAAAGGTACAGAAGCAGGTACATCCTGAAATTGAGAGCAGCTGCAGGTAATTTGTTGTTAGATTGACTCTACACCCTGCCACCAAGCCACTACCACTTAAAAGTTTTAGTAATGTTCTATTGTGCACAGGATAGTGGGGTAGTAGAGAATCCCTATTATGGTCTATAAGATCTACATGAGGGGCGCCCGGGTGGCTCAGTCGGTTAAGCATCCAACTTCAGCTCAGGTCATGATCTCATAGTTGGTGAGTTCGAGCCCGTGTCGGGCTCTGTGCTGACAGTTCAGAGCCTGGAGCATGCTTTGGATTCTGTGTTTCACTCTGTCTCTGCCCTTTCCTTATCCTCTCTCTCTTCCAAAATTAAATAAACATTAAAAAAAAAAAAAGACCTACATGATGTGGCCCATATCTAACCTTGCTGCTTCATCTTGCTGCATCCTATTGGGAGACAATTCTCCATGAGTCAGTCACGTTTCTGCACTTCTTTCAAGGAGAAGTATTAACTGTCCTTTTGTTCCAGAGTATCTTTTCAAGGATGATTGTACAGGTAACCGCCCTGGAATTTAGAGATAGTTTCTCTCTCTGGAGCAGAAGGCAGGTTTGCTCACTGTCTAATATAAAAAAGACAATATTTCCCTCCAGACCAAAGCTCAGACAGGCTTACTTCCTATTTTAAAAGATTCAGGTTCCCAAGCTCAGGATTCCTCAATGGTAACACAAATTCACTGTGTGTTCAGCTCCACCTTGGTCTCTCCACGTTGCTATGCTGAGACCATGGCAGTGGCAGTGGCGGTGGTGGTGGAGGACGCACAGTGGAAGTGGATGATGCAAATGTGAAGCTCCTGCTACTTGCTGGGTCATGAGTAATGGAGTCTTATCTCTGATCCCAGAGTCTTGTATCTTCTGTCAACATCCATAGATGTGACATGCTACTTTGTGTATGTGTAGAGTACAATCTCGAACCCATCACAGCTCTTGACACACTCTCATTTTCTGAACTCCAATCACACTCAACATTATTAGACATCAGAAAAATGCAAATTAAGATAATAGAGAGCTACCACTACATACGTATTAGAAAGGCAAAAATACAAGATAGTGACATCATTAAATGCAGGAAAGAATGAGGAGAAACCAGATCACTCATACTTTACTGATGGGAGCATGAAATGGTACAGCCACTCTAGAAACAGTACAGCAGTTTCTTAAAAAAACTAAATATGCAATTATCATACAATCCAACCACTGCACTCTTGGACACTTATCTTAGAGAAAAGAAAACTATGTTCACATGAAAACCAGTACATAAATGTTTACTGCAGTTTTATTCATAACAGACAAAAACTGGAAACAGGATACCCATATTCAATATGGGAATGGTTCAACAAATTGTGGTACAACCATACCGTGGAATACTACTTGGTAATAAAAAGGAACAAACTTGTTACATGCAACAATTTGGAGAAGCCTCAAGAAAGTTATGAGTAAAAAAAAAAGCCAATCTAAAAAAGTTACACAATGAATGATTCCATTTACATAACACTTTGAAATGGCAAAATTTTAGAAATGGAGAATAGATAAATGGTTTCCACAAGTTAGAGACAAAGGCGGGAACATGGAGAGAGGTGGATGCTGTTAGAAAACAGTGGCATAAGGGATCTTTATAGTGATGACACTGCCCAGTATCTTGACTGCGATAGGAGGTATTTCAACCTATATATGCAATAAAATTATATAGAACTACATACACACACACACATATTCACACACAAATGAACACAGGTAAAACTGGGGAACTATGAATAAAGTCAGTGGATTGTAGTAATGTCAATATCTTGATGGTGATACGGTGCTATGGTTTTGTATAATGTCATCATTGGGGGAAACTGAGTAAAGAGTACATGGGCTCTCTCTGTGTTATTTTTTATAAGTGATGTAAATCTAAAATTTTCTCTATAAAAATTTCAATTAAAAACTTCTGGGACATGCCAAAGATTTTTTTTTTGATAAGAAAAAAAATCTATCAAAGTGTGTTTAAAGGCAGAAACAGAAAAAAGATGAATCATTTCCTATTTATACCACATCAAGCCCAACCAGTTTAAGTCACTGTTACAACATTACATAATTCCACATTTATTTCTGTGTATTTTGATGGATTCATTTTGCCTTATTATACTACAAGCTTCTTTATGTCAGGGCTATATCTGCTTTGCTCATTATTTTAGCCCTAGGGCCTGACAGTTATTAGGTGATTAAACATTGCTCAATAAATTAATGAAGGAAATTTTAAGAGGCAATGTTAATGAATCAGAATTTCACAACCATGAACATAATATTTTAAGTAGTAACAATGTCAAAGAAAGTGCCAGGACAACAGTGGACCAAGTGTACCCAAGTGTCATACTGAGCGGGGTTCACATTCTGCCTCTGCCACTTGTCTGATGGGTAACCAGGCTCTCTAAGTTTTGACTTCCTCATCTCTGAGGCATCTCTTTCAGTGGCATCCATCCTAGAGGTTGTTATGAGAACTGAGATTGCATAGGTGAAGCACAGTTCTTGGAACACAGATGTTCAATAAATGCTGCTGCTTCTTCTACTAAAATTATTGATTCCACTTTTCAAAACTCATGTCACCAAACCAGTTGTTCCAACTGAAGAAGGGAGACACTGGTCAGAAGGCTTTAGACCGATAAAGAGATTTTTTTTCCCCAACAAGTGTTTCTGTAGTAAAAGTGTTCTGTAAGTATATTATTCCAATGAGAAATAAAAACAATAAACTAATTAAATAAAAACATTAAAAAGTTTCATATTCACCCAGATTCTGGGCCATAAAATATATCTTAACATATTCTTAAAAAAATAGAGATCATTTAAATATGTTCTCATCCCACAATAGATATGAGAAATCAATAACAAAGATAGTTAAAAAATCCCCCAAATATCTGAAGACTAAACAACACACTTACAAATAACATGGATCAAAAAAGAAGGTATAAGACAAATGAAAAAGTATTTTGAACGAAATGAAAACGAAGACACAACTTAATCAAAAACTGTGGGATTGTGTGAAAATACTGCCCTAAAAAAACACTTATAGCATCAAATGCATATATTAAAATTGAAGAAAGATAAAAAATTCATAACCTAAACTTCTGCCTTAGAAGCCAGAGAAAGAAGAATTTATGCCAAAAGCAAGCAGAAGAAAAAAAAATAATAAAAAGGAAGAATCAATCATAAAAACAGGAAAATAGAGAAAAATCAATAAAATCAAAAGCTGGTTCTTTGGAAAGTACAATAAAATTGATAAGCTTCTAGCAAGGTTAACCAGAAAAAAAAGAGAGAAGTCATAAATTTAACAGTATCAGAAATGAAAAAAGGGTCATCACTACTGATATTGGGGATATTAAAAAGATAATAAAGGAATATTATGACCAACTTCGTGTCCATTAATTTGAATACTTAGGTGAAATGGACCGATTCCTTGAAAGACACAAAATACTAAAACTGACAAAGGAGAAATAGATAATCTGAATAGGCCTGTATTATTAAATAAAAACTTTCTAAAAATAAAAAGCACTAAATCCAGACAATCTCACTGGTGAATTCTACCAAAAATTTAATGAAGTCATGACACAATTCTCTACGATCCCTTTCAGAAAATAAAAGTAGATGGAACACTTTTCAACTTATTCTATGCAATCAGCATTACCCTAATACCAAAACCAGATAAAGTCATTACAAAAAAGAAAAGCTACAAACCAGTATCTCTCACGAATATAGATAAAAAATCCTTCACAAAACATTAGCAAATAAAATATAACGATGTATAAAAATAATTACAACATGAACAAATGGGATTTATTCCAAATATGCAAGGCTGGTTCAAATATATATTAAAAATCAATATAATCCACACAACAGACAAAAGTAAAAATATATCTATATGATCATATCAGTATATATAGACACAGATTTTTGTAAAATCCGACACAATCATGATAAAAACCCCCAGCATACTAGGAATAGAGGGGAACTTTCTCATCCTAATGAAGATAATATACAAAAAATGTTATAGGTAGTGTAGGAGCCAATGGCAGGTCACCCCAAGATGAGCCACTTTGGCATGAAGACTATTTCAAGTTAAAAAAGTAATCAAAACCCAACAGATTCAGGAAAAGCTCTTCACTGCCCCCTCAACTGCCTAAAAAGAATTTAGATAGAGGACCTGCTCCAGGAAGAGAGCTATCACCATAGATAACTACATTATGATATGAACTAGGTATGGTGGACAGGGAGGATCCTAGCAAGCCCTGTTTAATCATCCTTCTCCTTGCCCCAATTGTTTCTGAGTGGCCCAGCAAACATTTGTTTACCAAACATTTACTTTTTTTCATTCTTTTTGAGGATTGCATTCCTTCCCTTGGAAATCCCTGACCCCTATCCCTTTTTCCTTAGTTCAGGATGGCAAATATATATCATTTTGCCTGTCTTTGAAATTTCCATGTCTGTGTGGTTTCTTGTATGCACACTATTAAATCAGATTTTCTCCTGTCAATCTGGTTCATCAATTTGATTCTTGGTCTGGCTAGAAGGATCTAGAAGGGAACAGGTCATTCTTGCTCCTTGACGGTAACATCATACTCAATGGTAATATACTGAACTCCTTCCACATAAGATGAGGAACAAGGCAGTGATATCCTATCTTTACTGATCCTTTTTAACATCATCCTGAAAATCCTAGCTAGTGCAATAAGACAAGAAAAGGAGACAAACAGTAGAATAGAAATTGATTTAAAAGACAGAAATAAAACTTATTCTCAAGTGACATGATTGCCTATGCAGAAAACCCCAAAGTATCAGCAAAAGGACTCTTGGAACTGATAAGCAAGTTTAGCAAGGTCATGGGATACAAGGTTAATATATATATAAGTCAATTACTTTCCTATGTATCAGTAGTGACCAACTGGAATTTGAATTTTAAAAAACAATACCATTTACAATATCACAAAAAATGCAATACTTAGGCATAATTTAATACATATATGAGAAAAATTATAAAATTCTGATAAAACAAATCAGAGGAAGATCTTGGAAAATGGAGACAAAATCCAGGTTCATGGATTGGAAAACTCAGTATTATTAAGATGGCAATACTTCCCAAATTGATTTATAGATTCAGTGTAATTCCAGTCAAAATCCCAGCAAGCTTTTTGTAGATATTAACAAACTGATTCTAAAGTTTATATAAAAATGCAAAAGGCCTAGAATAGCCAACACAGTACTGAAGAAGAACAAAGTTGAAGGACTCACACTGCTGATGTCAAGACTTATAACAAAGCTACAGTAATCAAGACAGTTGTGATCCTGAATAAAGAACAGATTCACAGATCAATGGAATAAAAT
The DNA here is from genome assembly GCF_022079265.1 of Lynx rufus. Lineage (NCBI taxonomy): Eukaryota > Metazoa > Chordata > Mammalia > Carnivora > Felidae > Lynx > Lynx rufus. The sequence continues at coordinate 48,158,825 of NW_025814826.1, read as the reverse complement.
AGTTTAGAAGTAGACTCATACAAATATAGTCGATTGATCTTTGAAAAAGGAGCAAAGCCAATGTAACGGAGAAAAGACCATCTTTACAAAAAGGGTGCTAGAATAATTAAAAGTCCATATGGAAAAAAAAAATCTCTGCACTCTTATAGCTTTCACAACAAGGAACTCAAAATGGATTCCATACAAATGTAAAACAATAAAAACTTCTATACAAGAGCAGGGGAGAGGCAGAGAGAGAGAGGGAGAGAGAGAATCCCAAGCAGGCTCCTCCACACTTTCAGTGTGGAGCTGACCTGGGGCTTGATCCCGCCTACCTTGGGATCACAACCTGAGCCAAAATCAGGAGTCAGACACTTAACCCCCTGAGCTACACAGGCACCCCAATAAAAAAAAAATTCTTAGAGACACATTTTTGCTTTTAGCCACACAGGAGTTTCTCATTCACTTCAATTGCCTTTAACATTAAATATTAATTATTACAACACCTTAATTACTAGTGTAGCTTCGAGCATCAACAGAATGCTTAGTGTATGTAAGTGCTGTGCTAAGCATTTCATAAAAGTCCTTCAGTTGAATCCTTACAGCAACTCCATTAGGTGGATATTCGTATGTTTCCCATGCTAGGGGTGGTAACTATGAAGCTCAGAGGATTTAAGCAAATTGCGGTGATCACATTGCTGGTAAGGGGTTCTAATTTCCAGAGCAATTTGACTCCAAAAATTCATATTCACACCTACTTTGCTACATTTGCAAATTTCACTGACAGCAGTTCTCAACCTCCAGGAATTAAAACAAAATAAAACAAATAAAAAAGCGTAAGAGTAAACAAATGAATAAATGCCAGGCCAGCAGAGCAGCCAGCCGATTGAGTAAAGTGGCTTTGAATTCCTTATGCATTTCCCACAACAGCTTTTCACCATTGTACAGATTGCTAGTCCCCAATTGTGATCTCATTACAAACAATATTGGTTGCTGAGATGTAGACCATGCTCCCTATCACTTACTCATATTCAATTAATCTCATGAAAACTGGGAGGGGAAAAAAATGCTATGCCTTAGGGGACAGAAAAATCTTAAAGGTTGTCACTGTGTCAACAAACTCTATTCTCGGAAAACCAAGCCACACAAGGTCCATTCTAAATGCCTTTCCTCTTGGAGGAAGAGAGAGTCTTAGGACAAAGAAGGCAAGAAGTACCCCGAAGAAATAGGTTAATCCTTCATTTTGTTTAAAAAGACTTGCATTTACCTGTCTGTTTAAGAACCCCCCGTGCATTTGTCAAGCAGGGGCTGTGACTGATGGAAAAGCAATCTCACACTGAGATTTGTAAAATCTCACACTGCTCTTCTGGCATTTTTAAAAAGGCAGAAAGCTCACAGCAGGCTAAACTGGATAGTTCCTTGCAGGTTAAAGTTGGAAACCTCTGAGGAAAGTATTTCAAGCTCTGTCTGATGTAAAAACCAGCACCAGAGCTTACTTTTAATATGGAAAATCATAAATCGCTGGAATAAATGCCTGTTTGGGATAAGGCTGGCCGCGTGAATGGAACATGGAAAACGCATACATAATTTTGAGTAGAAAAAGCGAACACATTTTCTAACTTTGAAAGTGCTGCAGAATGTTAAGCCAGGGTTCAAACTCTATGACTTCCCCTACCCATCAGCTTTCATTAATTGTACTTTCAAAGACTCACATGAAAGGAAGGCATAACCTCTGTGATCAAGTTCAGATTTCAATACAGATTCATTAGCTCCACTTTATGGATTATGTTAGTTGAGGTTTCTCTATCCCTGTTTGTGTTTTGTCCTCTGATTTTCCCAGGATTGAGAGAAGTACGTTAAAATCTTCTTTTAGTAGGGTATCTATTTCTGATCCCTAGTAGTTTCTGCTTTTTGAAAGTTGTTGCTGTGTTATTGGAGGCACAGATAATAATAATGATGACTTTTGCATCTTGTGATTTTCAGTCTTTAGTGTTATGAAATATCCTCCTTTATCTATTTTAGTACTGGGGGGCTTAATTCTATCTTGCCGATATCAGAACCCTTGTTTTTTTATTGCAATTGCCTATTTTTTTTATTTTTAAACTTCGAAATCATTCCATTTTAGGCATGTCCCTTTTAAACAGTGGAGAGCAAGATTTTGCTTTGGTGGACAGTCAGAAAACCATTTTTTTTCCTTTTGTAATGAGCAAGGAAAGCCTGTTATGTTTATTAATATGATCTATACGTCTGGTCTCTGTTGTGTCATATTGTTTTATGATTTTTTTTTTTTGGTTGTTGAATATAGAAACTTGTTCACTGTGTGATCCTTTTCTTGCCTCCTCCAATTTTTAAGATGCATACTAAAGTACTGGGTAGTAAAATGATACAATGTCTGAGATTTTCTTTAGAACACTTCAGCCATCAAATGTGGTGGTGGGCAAGGAGAAGTAAGTACAGATAACACTGATGGCTAGTGAAGCTAGATATTGGGGTTCATTGTAGTTTCCACTTTTATATGTGTTTGGAAATTTTTGTTTTTAAATACAGTTTGCTTTTAAAACAGTTATAAAAAATAATTTCATCTTTTTCATGTTACACAAAGTTTGCATGGTTTTTATTTACTTTTATAATAAGCCAAGTTCTATCTTCATGAACAGAGACCTGAAATAATGAAAACTTAAGAGCTTCATAAAGAGAAGTGTTAGTCTCTAAATCAAATAAAGACCTCCTCTATTGCCTCAAGCGCTGCAATAAATTATACATACTGTAAATGAGCACAGCTTCTTTTAAAGTTACAAGAAACAATTTTGTCTTTGTGAGAGTTTTATAACTACATCCAATAGCCTATAAAAAGCCTCTCTTGATGTGGTTCCCATGGTGACAGGACATAATATATGTGTCCATTAAATTTGGAAATGTAATGAAGTGTAATAAAAATCTACTTCAGAAAAATACACTTCTCAGCATATTTTTATTAATTAAAATATTGCATTGAGCATTTTTCATGTCTGCGTGCCTGACAGCAAATAAAAGCTTTGCCACATATTAACTGTGACTCTTGAGTTCCATCCAATATTAATTGGTACAAAATAGGAAAGGCATTTATGCAGAGAAAATATTTTGACTGGTGGCCCAGAATGATTAATGGGTAAACAGTTATGCCTCTTGAACTGTGCATATACCATTTCAAATGCCACCAGCAATACGGATTCTGACATTTGTATCCACAGGGACAGGAACAGACTAGAAAGTGAGTATCATTAATCCTTGAGGAAGAAGAGAAGTTCCTCATTGCGGACTCCCTACCAGAGCCCTGCCGAGAGTATGTGACCATTTTGCTTGTGCGGGAGGCAGGGTATCAGAAAAGCAGTTTGAGAAAATCCTGCACAAATTCAACAAACAGGAACACAAGCAAGGGCCACCAAAGCCATCTCAGTACACAACTAGAGGCACAGAAGTTACAAAAAAAGAAAAAAAAAAAGTGGGGGATGAGAGAAGAGCTGAAGAGTAATGAGCAAATCACTCTCATCTTCAACTCTCGATAGAATTTTAAGCAGAATAAGAGGAAAGGAAGGAGTCTTACTCTCAGGACGATTACTCAGTCATCTTCAAATAAGGAAAAGAACATTCTCAACTACCACCCATTTGAAACCCTCTGTGTGTCCTCGCAAATTAACAATATCCGAATGACTTTGAATACTTGAAAGCACATGCAAAACATAACTGGGGAAAGTGTACATAGCTCCCACTCACCCCTAAAATCAAGAAGAGTATGAATTGCCTCTCATATATGACATTAATCTGAGAGACATTTGCCTTTTGAGCTCTTCTGTCGTATTGCGATGTAATATCTACAAGAATTGTTCACTGACCTGGTTGCTGTTCCATGAAGAACCCGATCAATCAAACCACACTGAGCAAACCACCCAACTAAAGAACTAATAAGTGGGACTCACTATGTCATAAACTTTCTCTCAAAAATATTTTGTAAAAACGCTCTTAAAGGAGGGGTGCTTGGGTGGTTCAGTTGGTTAAGAACCGACTCTTGATTTTGGCTCAGGTCATGATCTCAGGGTTCGTGAGTTCGAACCCCACATCTGGCTCTGCGCTGGCAGTGTGGAGCCTGCTTGGGATTCTCTCTCTCCCTCTTTCTCTCTCTGCCCCTCCCCTGCTCATGCTCTCTCTCGCTCACTCTCAAAATACATAAATAAACTTAAAAAAAATACACTCTTATAGGATTCCCATTACATACCTACACCTCAAGACCCTAGATACATTTTCTGGAATTACAGAAAATACCTGAAAAAAAAAAAAAAACACTGCTCCCACGTAAATAGAACCATACTCAAAAATGAGAGGAAACATTTGGGCACCATATTTATACTAGACTTGTCACTGAGGGCAGAGTATTGGTATTATATCACTATTAGATGGTACAGATTTGTCTAGCCGTGGCAGTGAAAAGGCAGTTGATGGCAATACACAAATGTTTGTTCTTCCAAAGCAAATTTCTTTTCTTCCTGGTTCAGAAGGTTTTTTGGAAGTTGGAAACCCTGGGTGTTATAGATATATCAAGGCAAAATGGAAAGAAAAAGAAATGAAGAAAGGCCTTCCAAATCTGGAGGCTCCTGGGGCCATGGAGCACAGCCAATTCCCAAAGCTACTCCTTACTTAATGAGGCCTTCCTTTCTCTAATCATGGGAGGGATTCTCTACCCAAATACATCAGAGTACTCTGCGAATTAGAACTCTGGTCAGGCTTCCCTGATTCCCAACACATATACTCCGGCTCCTGATTCCCAACACATATACTCCAGCTCCTGTCTGTTCCAGAGTTTCTCTGAAGTGTTCCCCTAGCCCCTGATGCTTCATTTCACATTGAAGCACTCCTCAGATTATCTTTAATGGTCTCCTTCTCTGTGCCTGTGCACCCATCAGACTGTGAGCACCTTGATGGTGGGAAATGAATTTTACTCTTTTCAGCATTCCACACTTGAGTACTCAACACAAAAATGTTGGCTTATATAGATGGAAAAAGTCTTGAGGATGAATTTTTAAAATACTGTTTACATATGCACACTGATTCTGTCAAATTCATAATGGCACACTTCCTCCTTTGCACCTCAAGATCACATTGTCTGGATAATAGATACAGGAGGATGTTTACATTGTTCTCGGTACTGGTTTAACTCTTTGAAATATTTTAAATATTACTAAATTGTTGGAGCGCCTGGGTGGCGCAGTCGGTTAGGCGTCCGACTTCAGCCAGGTCACGATCTCGCGGTCCGTGAGTTCGAGCCCCGCGTCAGGCTCTGGGCTGATGGCTCGGAGCCTGGAGCCTGTTTCCGATTCTGTGTCTGCCTCTCTCTCTGCCCCTCCCCCGTTCATGCTCTGTCTCTCTCTGTCCCAAAAATAAATAAACGTTGAAAAAAAAAAAAAAATTTAAATATTACTAAATTGTCAACTCTGAATATGGAAAAAGAGAAAATATACATACTGAGTCTCTACCTCTGCCTACTTGTACCCATTTATTTATTTATTTTCACAGTATATTTTTTGAGCACCTATAAAGAAATGGATTTGTCCTAGGCATTGGGCAAGGGGAGTAGTGAACAAATAGAAATGCCCTTTGCACCCATAGAGTTTATCTTCTACTGTACTTGGGGAAAAAAACAATAAAATAATAAAACAGAGATACCAAGCAAACTCAGGCTGTAATAAGCACTTAGAACAATAAAACAGATGATGTAACAGTGTGGCTGGAAGGAAGGAGGCGCTATTTTCAGAGATGGGCAGAAAAGGCCTCTTTGAGGTACTCCAACCAGGATAAAAGCAGAAGAGTGAGGGAAGGAAGTGGGGTAACCTATGAGGTCAGAGAGTGAGCTGGCGCAAGATTATGGAAGGTCTTAAAAAAATGTTGCAAGGAGTTGAGATTTTATTGCAGTGCCAAGAGAAGCCATCAGAATGTTTTAAGTAGGGAGGGGACAAGAGTTTATTTTAGGGAAGACCACTATGACTGTTGGGTAGACAATGGAATGTGCTCTGCCAAGAGGTGAAGTAGAGGATCCCTTATGAAAACTGGGCTACACTTACTTGACTTCATTCTAATGGTTCCCAACCAGGGACACTTTTGCTGCTAAAAGGACATCTGGCAATGTCTGCAAATATTTTTGTTTGTCACAACTAGGAAAGAGGTGGGTGCTAGTGGGCAGAAGCCCCGGATGCTGCTAAACATACTATGATGCACAGGACAGCCCTACTCAACAGACAACTATTCATCTAATGGTGCCAAGGTTGAGAAATCCTAATTTGTCCTATGCAGATCTGCTCTTTGACCTCTGGGTTGCATGACAGAAGCAACAGAAAAAACAAGCTATACAAATTCTAAGGTGTGTGTGTTCATAGGAAGCAAAGACGCAAACTATGGAGGGGAAAAAAAGGCCCAATAAGAAGAAACTGTAAAACTAGACTCAGAGTCGCTCCAAACATGGAGCCATCCACTAGCCCCGCCTTGTGTGCCAAAAGCAAAGACACTTAGCTCTTAACACCAGCTGACCCCCCCTTAATTTCTTATTGCATCATCGACATGGTGAACTTCGAAGATGGAGAATACATCCAGTTATTTTTTTTTAGTTTCCTTTAATTAAACTAAATGCCATTCCATTTAGACTATATTAACACTGAGAAAGTCTTGATGAATGGCATTTCTTGTCGTTGGATATATTTTCCCTTCAATAAGTTGATAATCTGCCTTCAGAATTTGATAATTTTATATTAGTGATTGGGATTAAAACTGTTCTCTATGACAATACCTGGTCCTTTTCCATTCATATGTCTAAAAGCAGAGATAGCATTCCACACTGGATAGCAATGCCATATGCTGATCTAGGTTAAGCTGGATTTTTTTTTTCCATGAAGAGACTGATGCAACAGGATTCTCCCAACAAATTATTACGCTGAGTCTCAGAGAAGGTTTCACACTCTAAGGGAGCCCCTGGGATGCTGTTATTACTCTTTGAAGGACACTTGACTTTCACCGAACATCTGCCTTGTTTAATGTACCTCTGCTAAATGTGAGCACCTGAACTGAATATGTTAACCAAGGAAAGCACTAGCAAGAAACCATTCTGAAAACCCTGGGACTTTGCAGTAGGCTACAATACAACTTAGATCCTCAAAAGAAAATCCTTAAAAATAGGTTTCAGGAGTTTCTTTTAAAGTCTGTATTTTCTGAATAGTAATAATGAGTGAATATCAACAGAAATGAATGGAAAAACAAAGATTATATATTTACATTCAAATGTGAACATTAGACCTACTGGAATAAACAGATTCTAATATGAGGCAATCCATAGGCAGACAAATATATTTAACAATTAAATACAAGTTAATACCAGTGAGGGTGGCAGGATAGTTACTCTGACACACTACTGGGGCAGGGTTACAAATTATTACCAATAATTATTAGTATTATAAAAATATTTGTATATTATTATCTGCATAATTTGCTTTTGTAGAAGCATCTCGCAATAATTTTTTGAACAGTTTATGCCGTATAATCTGATGGCTACCCTCCTAACTTCCCTTCTATCCTAAGTGAGTGATCAGAGAAGAACACAAAGATTAATCAATGAGGGTACTTGTTGCAGAATTATTAATAATAGTGTGAAATGATAACAACAACAACAAGCAATTCAAATGAATTATGGTTAACCTCAATTAGGAAATATTAGTAAGTCATTAAAAATGAATTTTTTAGACAAACATTCAGGATACTAGTGTATCCCTAGACCTTCAAATAGTGCCTGGTACATGGTATTACGCCCTCTAGATGGTTGCCAAATGAAAGAATATAACTTTAGGGGAGCCTGGTTGGCTCAGTCAATTAAGCATCCAACTTCAGCTCAGGTCATGATCTCAGAGTTTGTGGGTTCAAGCCCCACGTCAGGATCTGTGCTGACAGCTCAGAGCCTGGAGCCTGCTTCAGATTTTGTATCTCCCTCTCTCTCTGCCCCTCCCTTGCTTGTTCTCTCTCTCTCTCTCTCAAAAATAAACATTAAAAACAAAAATTAAAAAAAAAGAAAGAATATAACTTTAAATGGAAAAGGGTACAAAAATCACTTTTTTCAGTATAATCTACATTCTCTTATAAGCATACTTTAGATAGATATAGATAGGGAGATGGACAGACAGACCTGTACCAATGCATAGAAAAAGATCAGAAAGGAAATACTCTGACTTTAAAATGGTTATTTTGGGGTGGTGAGTTTATACATCATTTTTATATTCTTCATTTCTTCCTTTATTTTAAAAATCTTCTACAATAAATATTCACCATTTTTAGAATCAGAGTGATTTTTTAAGCGTACATGAGAAATATAAATCACTATACCTTTTGGTGGTGTTTCTTACTGGACTTGACTCCACCTCTCTAACAGGTCTTTTAAGTGTTATGGGATCAGTCAATTAATGTAGTTTAATAAACATTTGCTGACACTCTGTTAGGTGTCTTCCATGATCTGGGGACACATGAATAGACAATAAAATTCTTACTCTTAAAGATATTACAGTAAATACAAAGTTTTATTAGTTGTGTTTTTAATATAAAGATAATACAGTTAGGATAAAACAGAGGAAACCTTCATAATGGAAGTAAGTGGGCACAGGCCACCATGAGAGAGTAAAGGCAAGAAGAATCTCTTTGCCAACCTGAGGGAGACCAGTTCTAGAAGCGAAGGAAAGGAAATGAGCACAGGAGGAGACCAAGTTGGCATGCGGCCAAGGAACCAAATGAGACAACACCTGAGATGTGAAGTGAACAGACAGCAAGGGTAGCTTTGCTTTTTGGTTTGTATTCTAGTCACATCTTCGTTTCTACCCAAGGAGAAATGATAAATGACATGTCTATTGCCTTCGCCAGCCGTAAGGCCAATTTATCCACCCCCCTCTGCCTGACTTCGTCAGTAAAACCCCCCTCTCTTGGTTATATCTCCACAACCCTGATCATTCCATTCTCCACTTTTTCCACATCTCCAAATCTTCCAGCTTTCTTCCCTGCCCAAGAAACACATTCCATAATGTTTTTGACATTTTAAGACAGGGAAAAGCATTTTAAGACAGGGAATTCATGACTGAAGCTGCATAGAGGATCAGTTCAAACAATTAAGTAACTAGTAAGATGGTAACTTTCCAACAAGACCCCCGCAGCCCTTCTCTGCTTATTGTCGTATAGGGCATGAGTGATGGATTACCTTAATACCAGGCCCTTTGCATTAGTAAATACCAAGTCCAATGGGAATAGCCCCAGGTAAGAAGTATCTCCAGTAAGGGTCACACCAACATACACTTTATTCAACAGCTACAGATACAGTATTTACCAATCTAAGACCATGTGGCCAATAGGAATTTCATGCATTTTGTGGTATAGTGTATAAATATGCAACTAATGTGGACATTCTTTTAATTTTCTTTTTTAAACACAGAGTTCAGAAATAATTCAAAACATAAAGCAGCATAACCAATATGTGGACTACAGAATGCTGGTTTCATGGGATTATAATGGATGTTATAAAAAAAATGAGGATCATGGTTAAAAATTCTGGGAAACACTAGGTACGACAAGTGTCTTTATCATTAGTCTTGAACAAGTCAAGGCAAATTGAGTTTCTCCTAGAAAATGATGAGATACATAACATTTCCCAAGTTTATGTGACCATAGAATCTCTTTGCACAGGTTATTTTGCAGGTCTAGAGTTCTCTTAGGGACCATACTTTAAAATTTAATCATAGTACCACATTAGATTTTAAAATTACAGAATCAGATTAGATCTCTAATCTCTGTCAGGAGTGATTTCAGAACAACTGTCCTCAATAGTGTCTGCACATTAAAATCACACGAGAGAGGCACATGGGTGGCTCAGACGGTTAAGCATCCCACTTCAGCTCAGGTGATGATCTCTGTTACGATTTCATGGTTCATGGGTTCAAGCCCCACATCAGGCTCTGTGCTGACAGCTCAGAGCCTGGATCCTGCTTCGGATACTGTGTCTCCCTCTCTCTCTGCCCCTTCCCTGCTCATGCTCTGTCTCTCTCTCTCAAAAATGAATAAATACGTTAAAAAATAAAAAAAAAAATAAAATCACATGAGAAACTTAAAAAATTTCCAATGCCCAACCCTTACCTCAAATCAGTCAAATCAGAATCCCTGGGGCGAAGACCAAGGCATCAGTATTTTGTAAAGCTCTGAGGGGATTATAATGGGCAGCTGGGTTGAGAGCCGCCACCTTTGTGTCTCCTATCAATGCAGGACACTCTTCTTAAGGCATCCCTGATACCTTGGTGTTCTAGCTTTTCAACACAGTGAGCCTCTGTGGCCCCTTGTCACAGCAAAACATTCCTCTGCTATGTTAAATACAAGATGAAAGCCACTGTGTCTAAGATAACATTTATCTCAGTAATATCTTATATTGCTAAAACTGTAGGGCACATGCTACATTCCTATCTCCCATCAGTAAATGAAGGGCCTATTTTATTTTTGCCCCTTAGTAGTTTGAATATAGCGCTCCACATAAAATTCCCACAAAGGGAAAAACAAGCCTCACATTTATTAATAAAGTTCTAACAGCAAATATTGAAAACCTGATATCCAGACCGAGTACAGAATATTAACTGTGACATGTAATATTTAAGGGCAGAAATTTTTTATTAATATTTATATACCTAATATGTACAATCGAGAAGTCTAAATAGCAGAGATGCTTTTTGCATTATGCAGACACGGGCCCAGTGAATCTCTCCAGCCTCCAGGGCACAGAGTAAGACTGCCTTGGAGGTGGGAGCTGACACAGGACTCTTTGCCAGACTTTGCCTTGGTAGGAGCCTTAATTAATTTTATTTATAGTTCTACCAAGTACTGCTCTGTTTCTTCTCATTGAATTACTTGGAATGCGTGTTTAGTTGTAAGGCAGTGCTTTTGGTTGAATAGTGAAAATAAAAATACTTGAACTCCAGGGACTCCAGCCACACAAATAACCATTCAAAACTTGGAACCTAAAATGATATGCCTTTGAGTGAACGGAGCAAAAACCATTCTCATAAATGATACCTCCCAAATCACTGTCCCCAATTTGGGATGAGTCGTGATGCTATAGGCCATTCTGTTAAAATGTGTGAACAGTTTTACTTCTAGCTACCCACGGATTTCATGCAAAATTTGCACCAAAGAAAACAAAAACACTTAGTGCTTTATCCTTAAAACTGAAAAGGTTTATGACAAGGTAGTTACATTATTTATTTGAATAATAAAATAAAGCCCAGTATCAACCTGACTTGCAAACCAGCTATCTGATGTTAGAGTCACTAATCTTTATTTCCTTCATAATCCAATTTCCTTTATTATTTGCAATGCTAATGACTGTTTTGATTAAAGAATTAGGGATAGAAATGATAATGCTGTATAATTAAGTATGCAGATTTGGAGCTTTTTGCTTTTAAATGCAGTGTATTCAAAGAGCTAGATCTCGGTACTAGATAATTTGTGAAATTATATATTGCATTAATAATGTGCTGGAATAGTTAAGCGACTAAAAATTTCACGATTATCCCACACCCAATAGTTGGTGGTCCATAAATATACCAAATGAATCTAAGTAGGCCTTTAGAAAATCCAATTTATTGAATTAAGTATGAGTTTTAATAGCCCAATAAAACATAACTGAAAGAAAAATATTGCATGTTACACTGCCCAACTTCGGCATAGCAATTCATTGAATTTTATCTCTCAACAAAAAAATAAATACTCTAATTATTTTTCATGACAAATTTGTATCTAATTTAAATGATACTCCTTTGTGAACCTGAGAGTTTCTATGATAATGGGGGAAAGCTATCTGCTTGTTAGGTGTTTTAAGACTGAAATATAAAAGGAGCCTCAGGGAATGTGTAGCACTTATGCTAAAGAAGAGGGAACTGGGAAAGAGCTGAGAGGCTGGGGCAATTTACGGCTGTGTTTAATTTTGTGGTTGGGCTGCTGTCACACAGAAGAGGGACTGAACTTTCTCAGAAGCTTCTGAGGGCTGCAGAGCAAATAGATAGTCTGTAAAACAACTTACGGAAATCTTTTCAAGCAGTCAAAATTATTTCAAGAATGGAAAATCCCCAAAAGGAAGTGAGTCTTTCATTAAAGAAGCAATCAAGTCCAGGCTTGAAAAACACAGGCAGAAATACTTGAAGAAGAGGTCTGGCATGGGAATCAGGAGTCAACTGGATTACTTTCAAAGTCTGGTTCTACCCCGAGGTCCTAGAGTTTTCTGAGATCAATTACAGCCAATTGGGAAATATTAAAAAGTCAAGGAATTTAAATGAATTATTTAAAATACCAGAAATCAGAATCTAAAATGAAACTTTTAACTCAAGGTGCAGGCACTGGAAGACACACAGATTTTTGTAATGAAATCATTCTCTATTAAAAATCTGTACAAGTATTGTCATATTCCTCTCTCTCTCTCTCTCTCTCTCTCTCTCTCTCTCTCTGTGTGTGTGTGTGTGTGTGTGTGTGTGTGTGTGTGTATGGAGACTTTTTGGGAGTGGTCTTTTTTGATATTTCAAACTGAAATCTATCAACTATTAGATACCTACATGCTTACAGTTGCTATCCCTAGAATGCAAGGTCATAGATGATTTTTATTGTCTTCTTTTTGCTTATGTTAATATATTGGTTTTCTTCCAAGGTCCTGTTGGGGTGCCTGGGTGGCTCAGTTGGTTGAGCGTCTGACTTTGGCTCAGGTCATGATCTTGTGGTTCATGGGTTCAAGTCCCATATTGGGCTCTGTGCTGTCAGTGCAGAGCCTGTTTCTGATTCTCTGCCCCCTCCCCCCTTGTGTTCTCTCTCTCTCTCTCTCAAAAATAAATATACATTTTTTAAAAAGTGTCATTTTTAGGGGCACCTGGGTGGCTCAGTTTGTTAAGGCTCTTGACTTCGGCTCAGGTCATGATCTCATGGGTTGTGAGTTCAAGCCCCGCATCAGGATCCATGCTGACAGTGTGGAGCTTGCTTGGGATTCTCTCTCTTTCTCTCTCTCTCTCTCTCTCTCTTCTCCTCCCCACTTGTGCTCTCTTTCTCTTTCAAAACAAATAAATAACTTAAAAAATTGTTTAAAAAAATAAAATAAAAATAAAAAAGGGTCATTTTTAATTGAGAATAAATTTCCATAAAATATTAGATGTTTTGACTACATGTGTACATTCACAGAATAAAATTAAAAACTGAGACACTTAGATAATCCTTCATCAAAGCCTCCTTTTGACCTTAGTTATCTGGGTATTATGTAAAAGAAAAAGTTTAAGAACCTAAATTAAGGGCACCTCGGAGGCTCAGTAGGTTAAGCATCTGACTTTGGCTCAGGTCATGATCTCGTGGTCCATGAGTTCGAGCCCCGAGTTGGGCTCTGTGCTGACAGCTCAGAACCTGGAGGGATTCTGTCTGTCTCTGACCCTCCCCACCTCATGCTCTTTCTCTTTCTCTCTCTCCCTCTAAAAAATAAACATTAAAAAAAGAAAGTAAATTATAATTATCTAAATTTGTTCTTTAATTTCTCAGTGAAATAGCCTATGTATTCTTTCATCTGAAAGCTCATACAAATAAATAAAATCAGCATTCTGGACACACTTTACTGATAGAGAGCACTGTCTTAATATCTTTCACAATATAATTATACACTGAGGGGTATTTTAAATTTCATAATATTTTAGTTTAAAATTAAGTCATTGTTGATAATTATTTAGGATTATAATAGCAACAACTGTACTATAATCATGGGGGTAAAAAGGTACTAAGATTTAATTCTGGTAAAATTAAGTATTTTACCAAGCTATTAGCATTGTAGTCAAAATTAAAGCAATAGCCACATGGTGCAAGTTCAGAGAAAAAAAATATGATTTATCTGCTGCTCCCTGCTAATATTAAGCAAGAGAACTTACAGAAAAAAATCCATAATATTTGCTGTGTACCTACCATCTAAGTACTCTATTTTCAAATTACAGCTGTCTTGATTTAAATGTTGTGACTGACAGTTAAAGATATCACAGAAGGCCCTCCAAAGGGATTCAGGCACCATAATTGCAAGATTATTTGAACCTTCTGGAAACCACTGCATTGGATAACTCAGCTTCCAAATAAAATTTCTAGTGTCTACCAGCCTTCCTCAGTGTGTAACTCAATTTGTTGTTTTAGGAGACTGCAATTTTGGAATCATGCCAAGGAAACTAGTGTGCCATTAAGAAAAATATGATTCTCTTCCTGTAGGGATAGAACCATACACACAGGTGAGCAAAGAGCTAAAAGCAGCTACCGTTGAGGAAAAAAAAAGGTAGTGACACCAATTCCTTCTGTGAGCACTTGCTTCATTCTCTGAGTCCGTATCCTTCCTCCCACCCATACTCAGAGACAATTGGTCCCCTCCTGCAGACTCAGCTTTATTCTCCAGGCCCTATGACCAATTTGATCCTTCATCAGAAACCATTAAAAAGCATTTAAGTTGGGGCGCCAGTTGGTTAAGCGTCCGACTTCAGCTCAGGTCACGATCTCGCGGTCCGTGAGTTCGAGCCCCGCGTCAGGCTCTGGGCTGATGGCTCAGAGCCTGGAGCCTGCTTCCAATTCTGTGTCTCCCTCTCTCTCTGCCCCTCCCCCGTTCATGCCCTGTCTCTCTCTGTCCCCAAAATAAATAAACGTTGAAAAAAAAAACTATAATAATAATAAAAAGCATTTAAGTTGACTCAAACTTTAAGTCAACTTAACTCTGGCCTGCCATTGGTCCTTTGCCTAGTCTGATATGCAGCCTTTTCACCAAGACTCCCATCTTTCATTTCTGTCGTGATCAATGATTCCTGCCTTGTTCTTCTGCACCTAGCTATCTGCTTGAAAACCAGGTCAGGAAGCCAGTCTTTCTGACGCTGGGACCCAACACTGCCCTTGTGCTTGAAAAAAATTGAGGCTCCCACATGTTTAAAAAGTAACACAGTCATGAGCATGTACATGTATGCATGTGCAAACACACAAAACTCTTTTTTCGGGTTAAATGTATCTGTATCTCCCTATTCCATTGAATCAAACACTCTAAATCTCATCTGTGCCATACTAGATCCCATTTATGGGGCTTGTATAAAATAGTTCAACCGTTCCCTTTCACAATCACTGCAACATCTTTGCTTTGGGTGGTACAAGAGGTAAATAGGCATGTAGCCACCGTTCACTTTCAGAAGTGTGGTTTAATCTGCATTCCCTCACTTGCCTTCCCAGTACAGGATACTAGTGGATACCCCTAGCTGGAATATCCACAGCTCTCCTTTCACGCCTCTGCTTTACTAAACATATTTAGGATGAAGTCATAGACCATAAGGCAAAATTGCTTTGGGATCTTGGTAGCTTCCACTACCACCAAGAAGAATCCAGAAACACACTTGTGACACTGGTGGATATCTGGGAGAAATGCTTATTTTGCATGCACTACAGTATGGTTGGGCCACAGTGATTTACTTTGTAACAGGTAGAACAAGAAAACTGCTCAAAATTGTTCTGTTGATGTATAAAGCATACCATCTGCTTTGCTGCTGTCCATTAAGTCTCTAAGAACATTAGAAACAAAATTTGGAGTTAGCTTGAACTAACTCATTTTAAACTAAATTATTTTGGGAAAAGCAGGGAAGCACTGTGCTCTCTGAAGGGCTGAAAGCAACTCACGTGGGGAATTTTTACACCAAAATGATAACATAACTGAATCCCTTGAAGAGCCCAGTTGAGAACTGACTTTCCTGGCAACTCTTGCCTAGATGATTTCATCTTGTCTCATGGATTAATTACAAGCTCATGACTCCTACATTGAAACCTTGAGCCAGGGGCACCTGGGTGGCTCAGTCAGTTGAGTGTCTGACTTAAGCTCAGGTCATGATCTCACGGTCCGTGAGTTCGAACCCTGTGTGGGGCTCTGCGCTGTCAGTTCAGAGCCTGGAGCCTGCGTCAGATTCTGTCTCCCTCTCTCTCTGTCCCTCCCCCACTCACGCTCTGTCTTTCTCTATCAAAACATGAATAAATGTTAAAAAAAAAAAATTTAAACCTTGAGCCCAAACCTGTCCCTGACCTCCAGGCTCACTACCTAACTGCCTCCTCTGTTACCCTACATGGATGTTGATCAAGCATCTTACAACAAACACGTCCAAAATGGAGATAATGTTAGTCCTGAAATCTTTCCTTTCTTACTAAATACCACCTCCATTCTTCCAGGTATGCAGGTACAAATCTTGATTTCTCTCACACTCAACCTATTAGCAAATCCTATAAGCTCTTCCTTTTAAATACCCAGAATTTGATCCCTACTTACCATCTCTACCACAACAATTCTGCTGCAAGCAGCACCATGTCTTGCCTGGACTAACACAGCTTCCAACCTATGGCTTCCCTGCTTCCACTTTTGCTCCTGCATGTATTCTTCACAGAGCAGGCAGAGGAAGCCTTCAAAAAGGTAAGTCGGATCGTGTCACTCCTCTGCACAAACCTTTGCAGTGGCTGTTCAATCCATACAGCATAAAATCCGGACTCTTCACCAAGGCTTATATGAAGCTAGCTGGTCTACACCTCAACCTTCCTCTGTCCCTCACCTCCATTTTCCTGCTGATGCCCCCTATCACTCTCCCCCTTACCCACTCTTTTTCAGCCACAAGGGCATCTGTGTTGCTACACCAAACACACTCTCATCCCCAGAACTTTGCCATGGTTGTCTGGAACACTCTTCCCTGATATCTGCAAGTCTTGTTCCATCACTTCCTGTAGGTCTCCGCTAGTATAACCTGAAGGATGCCTTTTCTTTTCTATATAAAAGCATGTACATAATAGCATGTCACACCCATATCACTCCTTGTTGCCTAATCCTGCTTTATTTTTCCTGATAGTATGTAATTTACTTATTTATGTACTGCCTGCCCTCTCTCAGAGGATGTAAATGACCTGAGGGTAGGGACTCCGTATTCTCAGCATCAAACAGTTCCTGATACAGAGCGGGCACTCACTATGTATTCGTTGGTTGATTAAATGAATGAAGAATGTACTCTTTTGTCCCTAGTCTCCCTCATAATGGAAGCCTGCATGTTTGTACATCCTTGCACATCATCTGGAACACATCAGACCGTGATCCAGGCTTTCACAACGTCCCAAGGATGGAAAATCTGGAGTTAATCATCCGTTTCAAATTGGCACTGCCCTATGGGCACTTTATCATCCTTACCCCTAAACTGCTGGAAAATCCAGATTGAGCAATGACAATGTTCTCCTCAGGAGCCATTTGCTGTTCATAAAACTCTAAAAAATAGCATCTATGGAACAAGGAGTCCGATGCAACGTTAGAGATACATTATCCTGAACAGCTAAAGATGGCTTCCAGGAATAGGATGTACCACGTAATGGCATAATCGCCTGTCCATTTCTCATTAAAAGGGGCCTGAAAGTGCACGGGCACCAAACATTTATTTCTAAAGCTCTTTTGTGAAGTTGTTCTGATAGATGGATGTGAGTGTGTAAATGAGAATAGAATAGAATTTCTAATAACTTAGAAAATCCTTAAGATACCACATCCCTTCTGAATGTGCAATTAGAAAATAAGGTAGTGGAAAATAGAGGGAAGAAATTACTGCAGAGAAGACAGCAAGTGAATTTTAGACAAATCTTACTTTTTCAGAATGGAGTAAATGATTAGAGAAATATCTTATTATATTTTTATGCATTATGTATGTAAAGTGCTTGGCTCAGAGGAGGCACTATTTAGTAGTTATTATTTTATTCTCTGTGATAGTGGTTAAGATCACAGACTTTGAGGTCAGATCCACAAGGGTTAATTCTTAGGTGACACTTACACCCCGTGGAACTGGACCAGTCACTTAGCATCTCTGATCTTCAATTGTCTTATTTAGAAAGTGGACATAACACCCTTCATCATGGAAGGACCAAATAAAATATGCATATAAGGGAAAGCATATAATGCAGCATCTACCATATAAATAACAATAACATTTTTATATGAACAATAGGTAAAATGGCAGGCATCACAGGAAGAGATTGAGAAGAAAGAGGGGTATCTAAAGGATGTTGTGCTTACTCTTCCATTCTTTCAGGTCTCTGCTCAACTGTGTATGGCAGGAGATTGGAAGAGCTGCTAACAAAAGAAAAGGCTTGAACTCCTGTTTCTCATAAAGTATGGAGCAGGGATCATTTCCTTCTCTTTGCCAACTGATTTGTTGCCTGCCTTCACACTAACTTAACAATCTTCCAAGGGTTTGATAAGGCCAGTCTTCCCTAGGAAGCTCAACCTCTTAGAAATAAGGTGGGCACATCCTTTGTCACTGCTCCAGTCCTGCCAGTTCCTCCCTTGCAGGGAGGTTGTAGGTTGGCTCTACTCATGACACTCCAATCCAAGTATGTTTGACTAGTTTTCCGGCACCTTGTCCTCTGGTTATAGAAGACTTCTCATTCCTCCCTGAAGAAAGAGGCTGGTCACAATCCAGCATGTGCATCACATCCCTGTGAAAAACCTGCTGTCCTCCCCACACCACAAACACAGATGATTTCTGACTCCTTTGCCTCATCTGTTTGCCTTATTAGAACTACATCATGCCTTCTAGAACCTG
Organism: Lynx rufus; assembly: GCF_022079265.1. Classification (NCBI taxonomy): domain Eukaryota; kingdom Metazoa; phylum Chordata; class Mammalia; order Carnivora; family Felidae; genus Lynx; species Lynx rufus. Next base: position 48,140,178 of record NW_025814826.1, on the reverse strand, counting down.
CATTGCCACTGCTGGTTCATCTGCGGCACAGGTTAGGATCCGACAGACCTGATGTCTACTTCCCACTCCCCATTTGCTAACCATGTGACCTTGAGAATGTTATTTAATGTTCTTAAGCCTCAGTACCCTTATCTGTAAAATGGAAATAATCATATCTGAGAGGATTATTCTAGGAATTCAATGAGATCATGGAAACAAATGTTCACTCAGTGCTATCTCATGACAAGTGTTTTATGGGCACGATGTCTGGCACATAGAACTCCATGAGTCATCAAAAAAATATTTATAAAGCATTTATTATGTGTCAGGCATTGTAGTGGGAGCTTGCGGTTCAATAGAGGAAGTAACACTCAGTTCTGGTATTCAAGAAGCTCCAAGACTATTACTGGGGTGGGTGAGAGAGTGTTGGTCGGGAGAGGTGGGGTAGAGCAGGCATGATGTGGATGGATGGACAACAAAAGCTGCAATCACACCACAGTGTGGTAGGTGCTATAATGGGGTGGGATTATAAGGGACTAGGCACCCTGAAATCTTGAAGGGGCAGAAAGGAGTTTTGGGATTCAAGCTGAAACCTCAAGGGTGACCCGTAATTAGCCACCCAATGGTGGGGGGGGGTCAACAATAGAGGCAGGAGAGATGATAAGGTTGGCGGGTAGGTTGGTGCTAGGGGAGGCGGAGGATGAAGGATATTCTTGGCAGGAAATGTGCAGAAATCTGGACACAAAAGAGAGCATACTGAGATTAGAGAGCCAAAACTATGTCAGTATGGCTCAACATAATGAAGATAACCAATAATACTGAATAAATTAACTAGCTAAGTAATTGGTTAACTGGACTCTCCACCCTCCCTACCCTCACTAAGCTCTGATTGCACTTTTCTGCTATATGCTGCATACACTTAAAGACATTTTCACATCCAGTGGGAAATAACGGCTAAGAGCAAATTCTCTGGACTCAGACTGCCTACGCTCAAATCTTAACTCTGCTACTTACTAGCTGTGTGACTTCAATTACTTACCTCCAGTTTCCTCTCTCATAAAACTGAGATAAAAATAGTGCCTTCTGTGGTTACACGGATTTAGTTATTAGCATGGCAGCTGACACAGAGTAATCATCCAATAAATGTTATTAACATGACATATACTCCTCCGTAATTTTCGCTGAGTGTACTTCTTGTCTCCTCACCTGACTGCAAGCTTCTTGGGGTCAAGGACATAGTCTTCAACATTTTCTCTTCTCTGATAGGATAGAGTGGCACTGGTTTAAAATGCTCAATAAATGTGTGCTGACAGAGCTATATTAGCTCAGGCAGCATAGCAGAATGCTTAAGACTGCGAGTTCCAGAACTAGACGTGCCTGGGCTCATATTTACAGCTCTTCCATTTACTGGCTTTTTGACCTTAGGCAAGTTACTTAACCTCTCATTGCCTCAGTTTTCTCATCTGTAAAGTAGGGATCATCATCACCACTTCACTGGCTAGTTATGACCATTTAATGGGTAAAGCCCTTAGATTAGGGCTGGTATTTAACTAAGAGCTGGTGTAGTTACTATCATTCTCTTGTATTTGTAGCATCAGAATGAAAAATTGGAACTGAGGTGGGGATTCAAGATGTCTAAATATGCAGCCTATCTAAAGATATAATGGAAATTAGACACGTATAGTTTCTATGTATTTCTGTAAAATCAACTGCACATATGCACAAATATTCACAACCTCATTATATTAAAAGTAACAGTGTCTAATGTAATAGGTCATACATAGATTTCCTTCTGTTTCATACCTGATTTTGCCTTATTAATCTTGAGTCACAGAATCCTGGCTTTAGCACAACCCAAATAAGAGACTGGAGGGCTTCCCAGAAATAAGAAACCAAACAACAAGAGACCAAGACCGCATCTTAATATCCTGATACCAACAAATAACAAAAATTACAGCTTTAAAAAGTTAGATATTAATGATTGATCCAATCCTTAGGAGACTCTGTGCAATTTGAACCATCAAAGTCAGTTCTAAAGCTGGATCAAATCCACTTACCCATCCCTGATTTAGAGCTTATGGATTTTATTCTTCTAAGGATCTGTAATCCAAATATCTCATTTAGGGCTCATGGGGGAAGATGCAATAAAGTGTACAGAATGCTAGGAATTCAAATGGGGAAATTCCTAACTCCTTAATTAAACTTGCAGGGATAATGCTTTCTGCATGAATCAGATTCATAAAAGTATAATAACAACCATAGATTTATAGCTGGACAACAGATATATGTCATGCTCTGAGTTACAGCTGAGAACAGAGTTTGTTAAAGCTGAATTATGGCAAATGCCTTCAACTGAAAAAACGTATGCATAAAATATTAGCCATGATACACACTTAGAATACTCTGCAGTATAATAAAGACAGTTTCTTTTAAAGGTTATAAATTAAGAATGCTTCCTTTCAAATGAATTACAATTACCACGTTCTTTTTAAAAGTGGCTGAGCATGTATCTTATGCCTAATTCCTATTTAAAGGATATATCCTTAACCTTAACAGTTGCCTATGTAACTTTCTCTAGGGTTCCTGGATTACAGGCACACAGCTACTATAAAAATGAGAAAGAAATACACCTCAGTCATCTCAATTGATAATTATTGTGCTTGCTACCAAGCTGCTTCTTTGATTCAGTGAACAGGTTTGCAGGTGTTTGGAGCACTCCCCTCCCCCCCTCCTTCCTTATTATTTTAAGAAAATCCAAGTAGGACTGCCTAGGCAGTAAATATCCCTTGGACAAACACCATGAAAGTATACTTCTTCTTCCAAGCCAGGAAATGAGAATAGAAAAATTTTCAAAACATTTGAAGGTACATTTTCATTAAGAAACTTGGGGATTTGAGCTCATAATTCACCCCTTCAGGAAAGAGAATTTATAGGATGGAATACGTGATCCCCCCTCACCCCAAAGCCAGTAAGAGGACTCTCTCACTTAGCTGGTAGATGATGGAGTGAGTTCTGGTACTTTCAGTTGTCAGATTTGCAATAACATTTAGTCTTTGCAAATTACTTTACCAACTCCCAAGATCATCAGTCTGTAGTTTTTTCTTCCCCCTTGAAAGTTGGCTTTGGTTCCTACTGGTCTACTGACTTGAGTTATTGTTGAATTTATCCAAAACTCGTCAGCTTTTGCTTCATCAACTCTCTGCCAGGACATGAGCCACCACTTTAAGGTTCTTTTTTTAAAAGGAGGATAAATGTATACATACATAATGCTGTTTACTAAAAAGATACTCTCCAGTTAATTAGATCTAAAACTGTATCTTGCTTTAAAAATTGCTATTCTTTGAAGACATTCAAAATTCTAATTTTGTATGTTTATCCAGCAGTTTGGTGGTGGTGGGGGGGGGGAGTTATGTAATATAAGTCTTTTCCTTTCCCTGTGTTACCTTTTTTTTTTTTAACTTTTTCCTCCATGTTTGTGGAAAATTTTGAAATGGTGGAAAAGATAAAGAACAAAATATAAAAGGTGCGCCTGGGTAGCTCAGTCAATAAAGTGCCTGACTCTTGATTATGACTCAGGTATTGACCTCCAGGTTTGTGAGATCGAGCCCCGTGTGGGGCTCCATGCTTATAGTACTGAGCCTGCTTGGGATTCTCTCTCCCTGTCTCTCTCTCTCTGCCCCTCCCCTGCCCTCTCTCTCTCTCTCTCTCTCAAAAATAAATAAATAAAATTTAAAAAAGAACAAAATATTTTAAAAAATATTCCTAATTTCAATACCCTGAGATAATCACCATTAATATCTTGACATTTCTTTCTAGAATTTTTCCTATGCACCTTCTAACAACATTAGGATCATAATATGTGGCGGTAATTTGACATACTGCTTTCAAAACGTAACATTATATCTGAGAACGTTTCCATTTCCATGTGCTTTGAAAACCCAATTTTTTAATGGTTGTATAATACTCTGTAATGTGGACATGCCTTAATGAATTGAACCATTTCTATTAAGTTTGATATTTAAGATATATTTAAATGTTCATACTTATACTCAGATTCTTATTCTCATCTCTAATTATTTCCTCAGTTTCTACAAGTGCACATATTGTGTCCAGAGATATTTTAGAAGGTTATTTAGCACAAACTGTTTGCTGGACACCAGTCCTTTAGTAATATTGGCTTTATAACAGGCAGGTACTATTGTTACCCTTATTTTACAGATGAGGAAGATTAAGTAATTCCCCACAGTCACACCACAGAGGAACCGAGCTTTGAATGCAGGTAAATGGTCCTAAACACTGTGCCAAGCTGCCTTTTGGGAAAAGTTGCAAGGCTTTTGATAAATATTGGCAATTTTTATAAAGATGCTACCCTATGCAGCTACCTATAAAAGCACACACCTCACCTTACATCACCTTAAATCCACCAACACAGGATATCATTGTTTTTAGTATCTGTCCCAAAATTTTAGATTTTAAATTTGCATTTATTCAACTCAGTCCCTTTTTTCTGAATTATATACGTATGTTTGCTCTTCAATAAAATAGTACTGTGAACGTAATTGGAGCTCACGCCATACTTGTAGATTGACTGATTAATTGACAGATTGAGAACAAAGGATAATTAATTCAAGTTATTATCAAGAAGTACTGATTTGGACAATTTGAATACAGGCCAGCAGTCTTGAAAGAACAGGGTGTCCATCTGAGCCAGTAAAGACAAGGCAAATATGCGTTGGTACAAAAAAACCCACACACCATCCATTCTTCCACTAAGTGGGGTTCTGTTCCTAATTCAGACACAAGCTGAAAGAAGATCCTTCAAAGAGTTTACCACTTCTGAAGGGTCAGACAGAAAGTAGTTGGAAAATAACAGGATGGTATCCAGTCATGAGCTAAATGAAACAGAAATGGTAGAGTAGGTCTGAGGGGGGAGAAAACTCACAAATGCTAGACCCAGCGTGGAACCCCAACAAATGCTGAGACATCATCTTACGCAATTGTATTGAACTGGGGAAGCACATCCTTCTGAGAAATAGCGAGCCCACTCTTTCGGATGAAACCTAACTCAGGAAAAGTAGAAATGTCTGCAAATGGCAACAGTTTTAATTGCCTTTTATTTTTAAGCAGGAAATGTAGTATCTGTAACCATACCTAATCATTTTCTTATTATTACTTCGGTTTCCTGGAAGTGGTTCATTTTGTTTCATTTTATGTCAAAAATGTAGAAACTACATAACTAGGCTGACTGTATGCTGTGCTTCTAAACACATTTTGAGTTTGAATCAGATATATTGATGCTTATGTAAGTCACCTAATTATGAAATGTGGCTTGTCTAGTTTACTTTGTAATGAAGTGTTCTTTAAAATGAGAACTTATTTTTTTGTTGCAGAGGCTATTAATAGTAGCTTCTTAAATACAGAACTACTTCTCATGCTTGTGGAAACATTGGCTTACTTCCAGACACTTCTTGAAAGCAAATTCTGCAGAAGTGTAAATACTGTACTATGTATTATGTTTTTCAGTTGTTAAAAATGTAATTATAAATTGACTAAAAAATTTTAAAACATTGCGATACAAACACACCCAATTTCTTTCACTAGGCACCAAAAACACAATGCTTAAACCTATAAAATTTGCAAAACCCACCTGTGACACACAAAAATGCAACAAAATGTATTCTCTCTAAAATAAGAAAATTGCAAAATAGGAATTAATACATTCCATTTTTATACCTACAGAATGCAACATTTTTAAAAGTTTATTTCTTTTTGAGAGAAGGTGGGGGGAGGGGCAGAGAGGGAGAAGATCCAAAGCAGAGCCTGATGTGGGGCTCAAACCCACGAACCATGAGATCACAACCTGAACCAAAGCCTGACACTTAATCAACTAAGCCACCAGGCACCTCCAGAATGCAACATTTTGTTAGCTATCCAATGACAATTAAATCTTATGATAGTTATATATAAGTTAAAATGTACCACTTCTCTTATTAACATATGTTTTACATGATTTGAGACCCTAAAAACAAGAGAACCTAAGACCTGCAAAGATCTTAAATTGGTCCTCAGTTTGAAGAGGCACTTCTGGGGGCACCTGGATGGCTCAGTTGGTTAATCATCAGACTCTTGATCTCGGCTCTGGTCACAATCTCGTGGTTGTGAGATTGAGCCCCGGCATCACTGGGCTCTATGCTGGGCATAGAACCTGCTTAAGATTCTCTCCCTCCTTCCCTCCCTAGCGCATGCTTGCTTGGTCTCTCTCTCCTTCCCTCTCTTTATCTGTCTCAAGAAAAAAAAAAAAAAAAGAATTGAACAGGCACCTCTGTCTGATCAAGCTGTTTTCAGGCACTCCTCTATTAAGCATGGCTCTCATTTCTCCATTAAGTAATGTATATAACATACCTAAGGAATATTTAAGATATCAACAGGTATTATAAAATTTTTGCATCTGTCTACAGCCTCTGTAATAAAAGTTAGCTGCTTCAGGCATTCGCTTCTGCGGTCTATACTATTTGAGATGCTTGCAGTATAGTTTCCTTTATTTTAGTCACTGTTTAGTCTTCATTGGATATGCAGTTTCCTCCTGCTTTTTGCTCAGACCCTGGAACAAACTATTCACTGCTCCTCCCCACTGGCCACCCAGTTTGTGGTACTTTGTTAAAAACAAAAACAAAACAAAAAAACAGCCCTAGAAAACTATACATTGTCTCTAGGTTGAAATTCCAAATTTCCCAAGAAGAAAACTGATCCATCTGGGGCCAGGTGCCCTTCTCTGCCCTAATTAACCATGGTCATGGGGCAGGATTGTAACTTTTGCAGACAGAGTATGCATATGAGACAAAGGTCGGGGTGGTGGGGGGGGGGTGTCTTAGCCTGCACCCCAAGATAATAGAGCAGGAGTCAAGAATGAAGTGCCAATGCTTTGTGTGAGAGGTGCAAAACCAGGGCAGCAAGAGTGAGGAAAAGGTAGGATACCATACATCCCAGATTATACCCATTGTCCTGGTGGTTTGTGAGAGAGGAATGAGCAAATGCAGAAGTGGAGGAGTCCCTTATGATCTCCCATGAAGAGAGGCAGAGTGGTATTCTCCACTCCACACACGAAGCACCCTCTTTTTCTTTAAGAAAAACTATTTGGTGGCAAGTGAACAAAAGGTTCACAGGAATAGAAGTCAGGGCCCCAGGGTTGTAGTTCTGTATTTGTTCTTGTCTTCCATTTGGCTTAACAATTTCCAGGAAGTATCAAGTTTGGAAGGCATCTAGTTTCGGGTTTACTGACAGATGTATGTTTTTTATAGTTACTTTTGTGTTTTAATGAATATTACAAAATATCAAATATCAAATGTGCAGAATATAGTTTTAAAATAAATTTATCTAAAACACGAATGAATTATTTAAAGATTCAAATAATAGTACAGAGAACGTTGCAGCAAAAACAATTGTGGCGACGGTTCACAAAAGAAGTTGATTCATAAATCTGGTGTTTAATTCCTTGTGCAACATGCAAGATGGTGTGGTTCAGCCTGATCTTGAACAGTTCCAATGACCAGTTTCTCCTGCTAATCTTTACCCCACACCTCAGCCAGGTCTTTCCTCTTTTTTTTTTTTTTTTTTTTTTGTCTTGCTTCCATGTTGTGAAGTCATACTGAATTGTTCTCTTGTTTTTTCTTCATGGCTATCCTTTGAATACTTGCAGTCAGTAATCAAAACCTTTTTTTAATGTTCTTTTACTCAGGGCTAACTATTTCTATGGTCCTTTCTCATTGAGAATCTTTATATGCTCTTGTGTGTCATTTTATGAAGAAAGAGACAGAATGCCCACATCTCAAGAGCATGCGTTTCTCATGTAAGCCACCTGGGATTGTTCCAGAAGAATAATAAGGTTCAACAACTACAAGGCTCAAATTTTTGAAATACTTACCTAAAAATCATCTCATTTGATCCCTTCTGTAACTTTGCGAGGTAGACAGGTAACACTGCCCCCATTTATTAATTAGAAAACTAGGGGATAAAAAATATTAAGTGATTTCCTTTAATTAGAAGAAAAATAATAAAATTTCTGAGCATAAAAATAGAGTTTCTATACACTAATATTTTTGTTTTCTGCTAAATCTGCTGTTTATAGAGTCTTTGGCATCATGAAATTCATAGCCCAAGATGGAAGATAAGACAAACAGAACCACTGGGAAAAAAACAGGAAGGAAAACACAAAGTAAGAAATTAAAAAGAAAAACACATGTGATCTGGAGAGGGGCAGATGGACAAATCAGAAGGAAACAATGGGTATAAAAGAGGTGTAATGTTACATTTGAGTATTTTAGAGTGGACTGTCTTTCTTCATATTGATTCTTGAACTTGAGCTCCTTAAAGATAGAGCCTGCTCCTTCAGTGGTGTTAGGGAAGCCTCCAAAAAAATGAAATGAAATAAAATAAAGTAAAATAAATATATTCTCCCTAAGGAAGTGAAGAAGTGTCACGACCAGCCCCAGGCTCAGTGACTTGCTAGGAAGAATTACAGGACTTGGTATACAGTTGTACTCACAGCCAATATTTACTGTAGTGAAAAGGATGTAAAGCAAAATCAACAAAGGTAAAGGCACGTAGAACAAAATCCAAAGGAAACCAAATGCAAGCTTCCAAGGGGCATATCCTGTGGCAGCCACACAGGACACACTTAATTCCCTCAGCAATGGGTTGCTGCAGCACATGTGAAATATTGCCTCCCGTAGAAGCTCACCAGAAACCATGACCTAAGTTTTTATTGGGAATGGGCACATAAGCACCCATTGCCTGGCACATACCAATGTTCCAGAATTCCAGAAGGACAGCAGGGATTCAGCATGAATAATACCATTTGTACAAACAGTTTAAGCACAGTGAGTCACTCTTATCAGTTAGGGGCCACTTCGGATCAGTGTAAGGAACTATTCGGCATTCAAGTTCCCGGATGCCAGCCAAGGCCACTGTTGCAAAGAAGACTTCCTAAGGATGGAGGTCTCAGGTCTACTATGCTAATATTCCTGCAAACACAGTAAATGCTTCATCAATCTTTACTACAATCTCAGGTTGACTGGGCTCTAGAACAGAGTTTCTTTCTTCCTCTTGGAAAAAGGAAGCCCAGCCTGTTCTAATAAATAAATACATCATCAGAAATACATTGGGATAAGAGAGGACAAAGAGTACAGCCAGGTAGCTAATGACTAAATCCCTCTGATGGATACATAAATATCCAGTCCCATTGATGATCCCCAAAGAGAGCCCACCTGAGAGTTAGTACTGGCAACTGAATTATTTCTGTTCCTTAAATCCAACCTAAATCTTCCCTTCTTATTGAACTGGGTCTTTCTATCTGGCTATAAGAAAGCCTTCTATTTCCTGTGGGAGCTCAGATGGTGGTGGTCTTACAGATCATTGGGGTCCACGATGATGTCTGCACTGAATCATATCCAAAATAAGTGAGATGTGGTCCTTAGATCACCACGTCAGGCTTTAAACTTTGAAACATACAAAAGTAATCAATTCAGATTACTTGAGGAAAGCATGTCAGGAGATCTTCAGAGAAAACTGAGTCACTACTTAGCTGTGTCTCCTTGGGCAATTAAACCTCCAAACCTCATTTTTTCTTACCTATAAAATGAAAGAGGCAAGCTATGTGGCCTGCAAAGTCCCTTCTGACTCGAATACCCTCGGATGCAATGGGTTGCACAATACTATATACACAACACCATTGGCATTATTAAAAAGTCATGATGCTCTTGACTAAAATGCCTTTTATCCCACTCAAATGTAAGGGCGGGATGACAGAAGCCAAGGAGCTGGGGTAGAGGGGGAGTGACATCAAAATAAATAACTGCTGGGATTAAAAGACCATCTGAATAAAAAAAGGGGTCTTTCAAATATTCTCCCTACTCAGACACTTTTATTTGGATCATCTAGAACTATTTCTCTGTGCACCAACTGAACTCCGCCCCCCCCCTTGGTTTTTAATAATAAACCAGCACATTAATTTTTTAAAACAGGAAATGATAGGGCCAAGACTCCATAAACAGCTAAAATGTTAATCACACAAAGGCTCCCAAAGCAATTTCATTCTGGACTCCTCATGGTTATGCATTACAATAGGAATTTTCATCAGAACGCTGGCCTGAGGATGGGCTGCCTGGCAAGCGACATCTACTAAAGCTTGAATCCCTGGGCCACTCTTGAAGGGGCAACCAGGACAGAATGTTCCAAAAAAGACATTTGCACAGAGGGGGTAATAAATCCATGTTGAGGATACTAGGTACTCTGGATATATTACCTCAATTGATTTCAACAACAGTTCATGAGGGGATAAGATTATCATGCTTAGTTCACAGATGATGAAAATGAGGTTCAGAGAAGGTAGGTAACTGTCTGAAGTCAGACAATCACACAGCATGTTAGCATTCCATTGACATGTCCTTGCTGCATAAAAAATTACCACAATCTTGGCAGCTTAAAGCAACACAATTGTATCATCTCATAGCTCTTAGGGATCAGGAGTCCAGGTATGACGTTAGCTGGGTCCTCTGCTCAGCTTTCCCCAAGCTAAAATCAAGGTGTCGGCCAGGGTTGCGATTCTTACCTGAGGTTTGCAGTCCTCATCCAAGCTCACTGGTTATTGGCAGAATTCATGTCAGCCAGTAGAGGTCATATACTCCCTTGCCATATGACTCCATTAGTTAATTTATAAGTTGGTTATTTGCTCCCAGGCCAGTCAGTCCCCTCCAGGATAATCTCCCATTTGGTTAACTCAAAGTCAACTGGTTAGTAACCTAACCACAGGAGTGTAGCCTATCATATTCACAGGGTGCCACCCATACTTGGGGTGGGGGAGGCAGGAAGATTGAACAGGGTGAAAGAGACAGCTAGCTGGTCACCTCAGAATTCCACCCACCATGCAAAGTCAGTAAATGGCAGAGCTAAGGTATGACTTCAGGTCCGTTTACTTCCAAAGCCATGGTGCTGCCTATCCACCTGAGCCAGTCTAGGTTGAAGTGGGAGCCTAGACAGGTACTCCCAATGGTGGCAATTGGTTCAGAAAATTAGAAAAGACAGGTGAAGCTCTAGCTGGCCTGAGTTACTCAGAGGGAAGGGTGGTGGCAAGATCTCGTGCCTAAGTTTCTGGGCAAAGTGTCATCTCTGGATGAGATCATTCTGAGATTCCTCAAAAACAAATGTTCTCAGTTGTAAAGGCCCAGACCATCAGGAGGCATCAGTGGCTACACTTCCTTCTAGATTGGATCCTCCCAAGGCTCCTTTCCTTCTGCTGATTCTTCTTGCCACATTTACAGAGCAACTGCTAAGAGCCAAGAATTTTGGAAGTCAGTGAGATGAAAAGACCAGGCCCTGCCCCCAAGATTTTTAGATCTTAAGTTTAGGAAAGGGATGAAAGTGAATAGATATAAAATAAATGTGTTCAGGGAAAAAAAAAATATATATAATATATTTATATATTATTTATATTATAAATAATATATAAATATTTATATATATAATATATTTATATATATTTATATTATAAATAATATATATTTATATAAACATATAAAGTTGGAGAAGAAGTAGCTATATCTCCCTGGGAAGATTCCACAGAGTTCAATCTGACTCTAAAGAGAAAGAGGGTGTTGAGTGGATTAGATGAGAAGTGGTGGGGGTTGGGTGGGCAGGGCATTAGGAGCAGAGGAAACAACTTCCTTGAAACTCCTCAGTGGCTCCCATTGATTCTTGAGATAAAATCCAGGGCCTGAATATGAGCTAGAAGTTCCTATATGATCAAGCTTCTCCTTCCTTTCCAGACAATGCCCCTCCTTAACACCTGTGGTCTGGATTCATCACTGGTCATTCACATGTGTGGTTTCCTCTCTTGGAATATTCTTTATCAGTATACTGCTACCACATATAATTCCCCAACCTACCGTTACACACACATACACACACACACACACACACACACACACACACACACATACTTTTCCTGACTTATTACTATTTATTCTTCAGGTCTTGGATTAGACATCACTTCCTCTAGAAAGCCTTCCTCAGTGCCAAAGCCCTGATTTAAAATGCTTACTATAACATTGCTCCTATAACATTGTATCCGTTACCAGCATAGCATTTATCACAGTGTCTTGTACCTGTCTCCTTGAGGCTAGTAGAAGATATAATACAACCGATTTAAGGGACCAGGCTTATCTGCTCACTCTTCCATCTCCAGAAATTACTGGTTACTTAGTAGGTGATCAAAAACTATTTGTTGTGTAAATAGACAAAGGGCACAGAGGCAATCCTTGTTCATGGAAGAAAATTAAGGGCATCATAAACTAAACGGAAACTAAATTTCTCAAGTCTTCCATAGCTTAGAGTCTGCACTGGGGTACCCGACATAGACATTAGCAGAGAATTTATATATCTAAGTTATATATGTGTGTGTGTGTATATATATATATATATATGTGTGTGTGTGTATATATATATATATATATACACATGTATATATGACATACATACCGTAAGTGTATAGCGCATGTACATATGACACATACATATATCATATATATATGATAGTACTTAAAGGAAGATCAGAGAAAAGAGAGACTGTTCTTAAAAAAATATTTAGAACACTGATTTTCTGTTGGAATCATACTTAAGAAATCAGAATGGTTTTTCATAGTTGTCCATTCCTAAAATCTTGTTTTGGCATGATAACAAGTGATCCCCCAAAATTGCAGTGGCTTAAAGCAAAGGTTTATTTCTTGCTCACAATGCATGACCATTAACTACTCCAAATATTGGTCACTCCAGACTTGGGCTAAGAAAACATCCTCTATCCCCAATATATCTATGGGGAAAAGAGACATGATGAATCTAAAATGCTCATCTTAGAAGTGACATATGTTCATTCCATCTGTATTCCATTAAATAAAGCATGTTCACATGGCCACTCCTGACTTCAACAGGGCATCTATATATAAACCTCACAAAAGAAGGGGTTCTTCAAGGAGGGAAAGTGAAATATTTGACAAACAGTAATATAATCCATCACACCAGGCATCAGCAGGCTTTAAACCTCTTTTCTGACATTTGGATTTTCCCTTTTCATTTGTTGGCAATTAAACTTTACAATACCACCCTGTGGTTGTAGTGAAGAAAACAAGTTAAGGTTCTAAAGAGAAAGAATCAGAATGCTCAAGTTGGGACAGTCCCTACAGTTCATAGTCGCAGCACTATATTTTATGAACGCAAAAACTGGCTCAGAGAACCTGATGGCTTCCCCAAGGCAACTGTGCATCATGTGAGAGCTAAGACCAAATCCCAAAGCACTGGTTCTCAGGACTTAGGGTCATTCTTCCATTTCCCACATAAGAGGACCCAACTTAATGGCAATGAATCGGACCCACAGCTTTGCACCGCATAGATATAGCTCCTGCCCTTGAACCTGATTCATGGTACTGCTGAGAGAACTCCCCCAGTGCAATGAGCTACAATAGGGCTTTTCTCAAACCAATTCTCACTCTGTTGAGAGAGGCTGTGGTTATGCTCAGTTCTTTGCCTGTTTTATAGCTTGGTACTGACATAGTGAGAACATCTACAACAAAAAACATCTATAGGGCTTTGTTTCCTTTTGTATAAATTCATTGTCTAGAATTTGGCAGTCCCATGTCTTGGTGATTTATCAGAATTAGTCTATTTAGGAAGGAGCGCCTTGCTCAACTGAAACCTGTTCTCTTTATTTTACCCAAACCCTAGTATTGTCATGTAGCTTCAACTAAACTCAGGTACGTATTTTAAAGTAACAAAACAAAACAATTCTTCTCCTAAAGCCTCTCTATTCTAATCTTTATCATGCTCCTTGGTTGTATAATGAACACTATTTCTTCATCACTTTCTTCTCCAATGACACTCCATATATTTTGACTACACAATCCAAAGGCTACCTTCACTTAGGAGTTGGTCAAATCTTAGAAATGGCAGAAAATGTAATGAAACAAAGAGCTGTTTTTAAAGATAAAGTATGGTTTATTTAGACTTTTGGCCTCAGTTTTTAACATAAGCTTTTCCATATATCGTGGATTTTATGTCCTTCAAATTGTCTATGTAAAAACAGGAGCACATACTCCAATGTTCTCAAATCCTTAAGAAAAAGATATGTGCATACTAATGCACACTATTAGCATTTTGTTTATTCTCTGATTTTTGAGTCCATTATTTTACTCTCTCTTGTTTGCTGTTTTTTTTTTTTTAATTTTTTTTTTTTCAACGTTTTTATTTATTTTTGGGACAGAGAGAGACAGAGCATGAACGGGGGAGGGGCAGAGAGAGAGGGAGACACAGAATCGGAAACAGGCTCCAGGCTCCGAGCCATCAGCCCAGAGCCTGACGCGGGGCTCGAACTCACGGACCGCGAGATCGTGACCTGGCTGAAGTCGGACGCTTAACCGACTGCGCCACCCAGGCGCCCCTGTTTGCTGTTTTTTTGATACATTTAGGGCTGCACTTTTTTTTTTTCTAATAGATTCACGGTATTGATGTGCAAGGCTCAGGGCTAAGAATTGAGCAAACAGTAGACATGTGGAGGAGTCTGAGGATACAGAGATTGAGTTATTCTAAGAAATGAAATAAATGTTCACTACCCACAGAGAGGTTAAAAATTTTTTTCTGACAATTTTAGGATTTGGAGTCTAAAAAGGTTGTTTTGGGGTTCCCCCACCCCTAAATTGTATTCTGACACCCTCTTCTCATTTGCTGGCTCTGGGCAAAGGATACATAGAAGTAACTTATATGGCTTATTTTGAACAGCTCCTAGGAATTTGATAAGTGAATTTACCTTCTAATGATTTGTTGTTCTGCAATTTATATCCACACATACACATATATAACACAGGTGTAGTATTTCCCTCAGGGTTCTCCAACATAAATAAACTCAATGATGTCATGTCAGACAAGAGAAATTCTTCAAGGAAAGCCAGCTTGGCATATAGAATCCAGATTATCAGGAGTATATCTGAATAGGTAGACTGTGTGCTGAAAAGCTGCTCTCTACAATGCCAGAGTGTGGAAAGGCTGAAAAGTTTGGTTACTGTTCTTAGAAGACATCAGCAAGGTCTGGACAGATCACTGGACTAGGATGAAGAAGCCATCTTTATGCCCTGGAGACCTAGGAACTTGACCTGCTCCATGACTTCATTTCCACAGCTCAGTTTATGTGCTTTTGGCCATGCTAACTACACTACGACACTTTCTCTCTTTACCTAAACATAGCTGACATAATATAAAACATATGGCCAAACACCATGATTCTATACCACAGTACCTTTTCCATATTAATTATTCTCCTGTATATAAAAATAGCACATGTTCACTATAGAAAATACTGGAAAACAAGAAAAGTATAAAAAAAGAAAAATTGTATGAAATGTTACTGCTCAGACATAAAACTTCTAGAAAGTGACTTAACCTTTTTGCTTCTTAGTTTTCCTACCTTAGTTTTCCTACCAAAATTCAGATAAAAGTAATGCCTGCCTCACACAACTAGTATAACAATTCAATCAGTGAGTTAGTATATGTGAATGCTTAAAGCCTTGTCTGGCCATAATGGATACTCAACAAATGTTGGCTACTATTATCTTACGTATATATGGTAAGTATAGCTTACTGTCCCCCCGCTTTTTTTAACTTAAAATAAAATACAAACTGTCTCCCCACCTTCACTGCTATAACCCTAGTCTTAAGCCAGCATCATCATCTCTCTCCTGAATTACTGCAATGATAATTTACTTTATGTCCTCAGTAGGACCTACAGTCTAGTCTCCATATAGCAGTTAAGATCATTTGTTACAAATATAAATCAGATCATATTGCTCTCCTACTTAAAACTTTCCAATGGTTTCCAGTTACACATAAAATGAAATATATTTACTTACATATTAGAAATATGTAATATATCTACTGTATTTATCATTTAAGGATTGGATTCCACTTCATGCCAAAAAACTCTGGTTCGTGTAGCCCAGCCAAACAGGAATCCGGAGGCGGGTTTTCAAGAATGCAAGTAAGACCCGCAGGGCGCCCTCAAGCTCCCAGGTGCCTTTCAACTGCCAGCTCCAAAATTGTCAGCCCAAGGCTCTCGATCTCATGGTGGCGAGGCACTGCTACATTTTTAGGATATTGTCCATGTTCCAGAAAGAAAGAACTAAAAGGGTAGAGGTCAAAGTCCTCCATCTGCACACTGATTTCACTGGACATCTTCATTGCCATGGACATACCACACTGCCCCCCTCCCCGTCCCTACTTCAGGTATAAGAGACACCAGGAAAACCAGCATTTTCATTATATACATTGATGCTTGACATTGGACGATTTCCTCTGTGAGAAAGAGGAGAGATGGGGTGTTAGGGTGAGCAACCAGCAGTACCTGCCAGCCGCTGGCCTACAACATCCTTCCTCATGCCTACTTGCTCTACCTCTCTCTCCTTGACACTATGTCCAGACACACTGGCCTTAGTCCTTAGTGTGCACCAAACATCTGCCTGACTCAAGAGAGGTCATTAGCCTTGCTTTCCCTTCTGCCTAGAAGGTTCTACCCAGTAGTTGGCAGATGACTGGCTCCTTCTCTTCATCAGGTCTTAGTGAACGTGTAACTTCTTCAGGGAGTCTTGATTCCCCGTGCAGGGTCACCCCTCTTCTCCCCCCACCCAATTTGCTTCACAGCTCTTATCACTAGTTGAAATTACACTGTTTTGATTTATTTGTTTATCCTCTGTCTCCTTGACCAGGACATAAGATGCAAGAGAGCTGGGCCTTTACTCTTGACTGTATCCCAAGTGCTCAAAACAGAGCCTGGAACACAAGAAGTGTTAGATTTGGTGAGCAAATGTCGAATGCATTACAATCACATTCTGTTTTCATTAAATGCTATTCAACAGATTTAACAGCTGTAAAATATGCCACTGAATAAATGTTAACACTATTAACTGCTTCCTATGGCTTGCTACTATAGTAAGCTGAATAATGGTCCCCCAAACATGTCTACATCGTAATCCCTAGAAACTGAGAATGTTACCTTATAAGGTGAAAGGGATTTGCAGATGTAGACAAATGAAGGATCTTAAATTTAAGAGATTAAGCTTAAAAAATATTACCTTGGATTATTTTCACGGACCTGATGTAATCGTAACGGTCCTCATACAAAGGATGCAGGAAGAGTCAAAATTAGAGGAGAAGGCAATATAATGATGAATCAGATTAAAATGATGAGCTTTGAAGATGGAGGAAGGGGGCCACAAGCCAAGGAACACGGGTGGCCAACAGAGTGGAAAGAAGACAAGGAAACAACATCCCCTCAGAGAACCTCACCACAAATCAATCCTGACGCCGCTGGAGCCCCTTTGAAGCAACCAACTTGAGCAATGGAAACCTGCATAAGGTAGAAGGGCCCCTAGTGACCTCCTACCTGCTAGCTGAATACAAACAGGCTCGTTAGACCACCTACCTCACAATACCCATAAGCCCTAGCTGACCAATGAGTTACTGACACCTAGTCACAGGTACTAAAAAAGGAAAATTCCGTATGTTCCCATACTCCTCACCTCCCCACTTTACTACAGCCTCCACGCACCTCCTCATGGCAGACACTTTCTCCTTCAGTGTCCTGCCCTCTGCTTCCTTGGAATGTGTTCACTAAAGTTCTATCTCCTTTATTCTGCCGTGAGTGAATTCTTTCACTGCCCACGCCTCCAGCCTCCACCCAGTTGGGTCACCCCACACACACCTTGACTTTAGCTCAGCAAAAGTGATTGCACACTTCTGACCTCCAGAACTTTAAGAATGGATATGCGTGTCAAAGTCACTAAATCTGAAACAGTTTGTTGCAGCAGCAATAGGAAACTAATATAGACATTTAGGTTTTCTTCCCTCTAAGTATTTACTTAAATAACATGATGTCGTAAAGAACTTCATTTTGCAGGTATTTTTGTCTGCCTTTCCAATGATTTCATTAGAATAGTTTCCTAGAGGCAGAATTCCAGTAAGCTTGCACCACCATACAAGCTCCCGGGCTGTGCCAGGGTAAATGCCTGAGCAACCTGGCTGTTTAGACGTCAGCTATTTTGAGACATAACCACAGGGTCTACAAAGAATTAGCCCACTTTGTGCAACAATCACACAAACACAAAGAGATTGCTTTCCAGGGGAAAGAACACATATAAAAAATAAAAACAAGGGTGCTTTTTTCCTTTTTTTCATTCTTATCATTAACATTATAGAAGAGAAATGGGGAGGAGGAAGAGTTAAAATATAAGGCCAGAAAAAGCTCAAGTTCAGCTCCAAAGATCTACACACCTTTGATACCTGCCAGATGGGCTTTTGAAGTGCAAAACAAGATCAGATCCCTAAGGGAAGGCTGACACTCAAGTCCTGACCTGTGAATTAATCAGAGAAGCCTCTGGATGTGAACAGACCTCAGGCTTAGGGTGTGGTCTGTGTAGGCTGTTTGGCCAGGGTGGTCTCCATGACAAAAGAGAGAAATAATTTACTTGGGGGCCAAGTGACCTGTGTCGGGTCCCTCAGGGAAGAGCATGTCAATGACCCTCCCTCAGCACAGACAAGGAAGCTGTTGCAAATATTTCAGTATGGAAACTCATGAATGATAACTTCTGTGTTCTCCAAAATTTTCCTGCATTCCACCCCAGAACTTTGCAAATCAAAGCGTGTTTTGTACACCAGCAGCATTGCCATTGCATGGGAGTTTGTTAAAAATGCAGGTCTTGGGGTGCCTGGGTGGCTCCTCTGCCTTCAGCTCAGGTCATGATCTCATGTTCGTGAGTTTGAGCCCTGTGTCGGGCTCTGTGCTGACAGCTCAAAGCCTGGATGGCTCCTTCTTCAGACTCTGTGTCTCCCTCTCTCTCTGTCCCTCCCCACTCACGCTTCGTCTCTCTCTCAAAAATAAATAAACATTACAAAAAAAATTTAAAAATGCAGATCTCGAGCAACATCCAGACCTTATGGAATCAGTAACTACATTTTAACACTATCGCCATGTGATTCTTAGGCACCTTGCAGTCTGAAAACATAGGCCCTAGAGTCTAAGCTGCATAAAGGCAGAACGTTTGTTGCCTTTGTTCAGTGCTGTACTTCCAGTGCTGCAAACACAGCCTGCCATTGCTTGAAGGGGCTCAGTAAATATTTGTTTTAAGAATGATTAAATGAGTGAATGTACTGATTCTTACACATTGAAGCTGAATTTGAAAAGATAAGGTACTTGTGTATTATATTCTTTGTATTTTACACACATATCCACAGGTGCATGCACGCACACACGTACTAAAGTCAAAGAATATTTTTTCAATCCATACTTCAGATGCATGAGCACAACCTAAAGTAGCAGCACCTGAGCAGGGCAGGGGCAAAGAGAGAGAGAGAGAATCTTGAGCAGGCTCCACGCTCAGCACAGAGCATGATGCAGGGCTTGATCCCATGACCCTGGGATCATGACCTGAGCCGAAATCAAGAGTTGGACGCTCAACTGACGGAGCCACCCAGGGGCCCCAAGATGAACTTTTTTCCTGGCCACTGTGAAAGCCAAAATTGAGAGGACGTTCAGATTAGAGAGCTGGAATGAGCCTGGAGAAGTTACTGTCACAGCTGTAAAGAGGATGCAGGTCTATGGTTTACTTCACTGTCAAAAAGTCATACCTCTCCTGGGGCACAAATGGATCAAGACTCAGAGGGGGATGACAGCTCAGGATCCTGAACCAGAAGGGATCCAAGCAGGCTGGCCCTAAGCATGGGTACGACAGACTGCAGAGATTCCAACTCCATCCTTGGCATAAATGCAGCTTTGCTGACTTCTTTCTAGGAACCATTCATACAAGATAGCGGTCATGTCACCATGACCCTGATGGCCTGAAGATTTTGCGCACCACGTGAGCCTCCCCAGAATGTTGAGGGATCCTAGTAAGGGGCCTCTGCGATGATGGAGATTTAATTATCCTTCAGCATTGTGATATAAAGACTGAGTCCGACTTCATTTCACTTAAAGAAATAAAGTGTGACATTTCCCTTGTTTATTGTTTCTTTTTAATTTTTTGTTATGCATATTTTCAATAGACGCAAAGGGCAAAAAGGAAAAATATATAAAGAACCTTCATTATCTATTATCTAGTCTCAAGAAATATCAATATATTGCTAAACTTGTTTCATCTGTACCTCCCACTCTTCATTCTGTGCTGGAAATTTTTATTTAACAGCTATACTGAGGTATAATATCCTTGGAATTCACTCATTATAAGAGCACAGGTCAATGGTTTTTAGTAAAAGTATACAGATGTGCAAATGTCACCACAAACCGGTTTTACAGCATTGTCATCGCTCTTGGGCCCCACAGACTCCCTCCTCCCCACTCCTGTACCTATTTACAGTCAATTCCCAGACCAGGCTAGCAACTGCTGATCTGCTTTAGTCTCTATAAATTGCCTCCTGGGCTTCACATAGAGAGAATTACACAATATGTAATCTAGTTTCTGGATTCTCTCAGCATAGCGGTCTCCTCCATGTTGTAGTGTATATAAGGAGGTCCGTTCTTTTTATTACTGAAGAGTATTCCAATGTGTGATTATACCACATTTTGTTTAAGCATTTTCATGTTGATGGACATATGGATCTAGTCTGAGGTTTCTGTGTTATAATAACACTGTGAACATTCACTTATAAGTTTTGTGTATTATATTTTCATTTTTCTTGGGTAGATTACATAAGTCTGAAATTGCTGAGTCATATAGTAGCTTTTTAAAAATTAAAAAAAATTTATTTTAGAGAGAGAAAGTGCATGCACATGAGCAGGGGAGAGGGGCGGGGGGGGCAGGGAGAGGGGGAGAGAGAGAGAGAGAGAGAGAGAGAGAGAGAGAGAGAGAGAATATCTTAAGCAGGCTCCACCCTCAGACATAGGGCTCAATCCCACACCCCTGGGATCATGACCTGAGCCAAAATCAAGAGTTAGACGCTCAACCAACTGAGCCACACAGGCATCCCTCATATGGTAGCTTTTTAAGAGACTGAGAACTTGTCTTCCAACGTGGTTGCACCATTTTACCTCCCATCAGCAATGTGTGAAAGTTCCAGTTTCTCCACACCCTCTCCAACACTTATTTTTGTCTCTTTTTTACTATAGCCATTCCAGTGCACTGAAGTCCTTGTGGTTTTCATTTGCATTTCCTTAACGTCTAATGATGTTGAACATCCTTTCAGGTATTTGTGAACACTTCATACATCTTTTCTAGTGAAAAGTCAATTCAAATATTGTGCCTATGTATTAAATGCATTGTCCATCTTATTATTAAGGTAAAAGAGTGTTTTTATATATTCCAGACATAAGTCCTTTATGAAATACATGATTTGCCAAATTTTTTGCAAGCCAGTCTGTAGCTTGTTCTTTCATTTGGTTAATGATGTTTTTTGAGCCCTTGGGACCATTGATGGTGACAGTATCTGCTCATTCAGAATGTGTAGGGGTCTCATTTACCTACAGTTAGCTCGTTTGGCTACAATGGATGATTGAGAAACCAGTTTCAATGGAAACTTCTCAACCTCTACAAAGCACCAAGATCTGTATCTGGAGAAACTAGCTCTGGCCCAGCTTCTGGCTCACAGGATGGCCCAGGAGAGGGGCAGCATAGGGGGTAGCAAAATCCCTAAGGATTGTGATAGCAGGGAAGGAGAATTAACATCTTCCAATTCCCAAACAGGGAATGTTTCTCCATTCGTTTACACCTTCTTTAATTTTTGTCACCAACATTTTATAGTTTTCAGCATACAAGTCTTACACTCCTTTTGTTAAATTTATTCCTAAGTATTTTATTCTTCTTGGTGTGACTGAGTGAAACTGTTTTCTAAATCTCATTTTCAGATTGCTCATTGTCAGTATATAAAATTGCAATTGATTTTTATAAATCGATCTTGTATCCTGCGACCTTGATGAACTCACTTATTACTTCCAGTAGTTTTTTTTTTTTTTCCTGGAGGTCTCCATAGGACTCTAAACATACAAGTAAGACATTTTTTGGCATTGTGTGTTTATGTAATAAAATTCATAGCAGCCTGATTTTAAATTAAACAAATTTGCACTCAAAATTATTCCAATTATAGTGTTGCATATGCTTCAACGGCAGAGTGAGAGAGGTGTCATTGGGCCATCCTGTGAATCATAGGTCATCTGCAGCCTGTCTTACCTCTTCTACATCCTTATGAGACAGCCTTTTAGTTGGGGATTTGGCCAAAATGTGCCTGTAACTATAGGATTGTGTCATTGTATCATTGTGTCATTGAGAACCACTGGAAAATTGCTTGACCTAAGATACGTCCTTAAGGAAGATTCTAGGGAGTCAGAAATGGTCCTCAGGAGCAGGAGCAGCATGGAAAGAAACAAACCAGAAGGCAATGTATTTTGATGCACCCATATGAAAAGTATAAAAATGTAAGAAGAGGCATCTTCCCCACTTCACAGAGGGCATAGATAATGGTGCAAAATTGGCATTTTGAGTCTTTCACAGGGGATAACATTCAAAGAACTAGATGAAGTTAGTGAAAGAAGAGGTGTGGCAATGACTAACTTATTGCCATAAAAGTCACAAAATCCTAATACTGTAATATAATTGAATCCCAACGCACTGATTTAGCGTGTGTAAAGCACTTAGCAGAGTTTGGTTAATAATATATGTTAAATAAATAAATGGTAGCTATTTATAATATTACTATTACTTTTGCAATTAAGATGAGAGGCCTTCTGTGACTGTGTATAGTCAGTATTTATTTACTTAAGAGCAGTTCCCTGCTCAATTTGGTGGTCATTTCAAAGACCATTGCTATGGGTCACTGGAAGTAGATAAGGCAATTCAGGATAGAGGTGGGCTTCAGAGGAAAACTTTAAGATGACAAACACCAAAACCCATGGAACCACCCATGGAAATCAAAACTACACACTGCTTTTCCCACGGCCATTGTGGCATTATTCACAGTAGCCACGACAGGGAAACAACTAAGTGTCCATCGTGTATATGGAGATATATATGTGTATATGCACGCACACGCGCGCGCACACACACACACACACACACCATGGAATATTATTCAGCCATGAGAAAGAAGGAAATTCTGCTATTTGTGACAATAGGGATGAACTTTGAGAGCACTATGCTAAGTGAAATAAACCAGAGAAAGATAAGCACTGAATGGTATCACCTACATAGGGAATCTAAAAAAGCTAAGCTCATAGAAAGAGAGAGTGGAGTGGTAATTATCAGGGGCTGGGGGCTAGGGGGAAACTGAGGAAATGTTTTTCAAAGGGTACAAACTTCCAGTTATAAGACAAATAAGTCCTGGAGATCTAATGTACAGCATGGTGACTATAGCTAATAATGCTATATTGTATACTTGAAAGTTACTATGAGAGGGGCGCCTGGGTGGCGCAGTCGGTTAAGCGTCCGACTTCAGCCAGGTCACGATCTCACCGTCCGTGAGTTCGAGCCCCGCGTCGGGCTCTGGGCTGATGGCTCAGAGCCTGGAGCCTGTTTCCGATTCTGTGTCTCCTTCTCTCTCTGCCCCTCCCCCGTTCATGCTCTGTCTCTCTCTGTCCCAAAATAAATAAAAAACGTTGAAAAAAAAATTTAAAAAAAAAAAAAAAAAAAAAAGAAAGTTACTATGAGAGCAGATATTAAATGTTCTTACCACACACACAAAAATGGTAATTATGTGATGTGATGGAGGTGTTAACTAACAGTATCGTGGTAATCATTTTGCAGTTTATAAGTGTACCAAATCAACACATTGTACGTTAAACTTACATAATGTTATACATCAATTAAAGCCCAATAAAGCTGGGAGAAAAAGACAACAAAGTGCTTGTAGAGAGACTAGTGAATAAATGCGTGCATCTGTACATCTGAATGTTTATATTCAGAAAATCTATTTCAAGCTTATTCGTAATCATATTTAATTGCATCTTTAATTTCTAAATTGCTAGATTAAGAAATGAGCTCCCTTCTCATTGATAACTGCAATTGCCTGACAAAAAGGAGGCTGTGTGGCCAGGGACTGCAGCCTGAAGGGGCAGTTTCAGAACAAGAGACATCTCCTCCCCTCCCCTATCTTCCCTCTCCTTGCCTCCTCTCCTCACCCCTGCTCTAGCTAAGGGCACAGCCCTCTAACCCTGGAGGTCACAGTATCACTGATTTGGGAAGAGAAGTTCTTTTGGCTACATCTAGTTCATCTGGCTACAACATACAACCCAGAAACCAAGTTCAACTTGGTTGGAAGATTTTCAGACCCTACAAAGCACAGGAATCCACATCTGGAGAAACCACTTGTGTCTTGCCCAGTCTCTGTGCTCCAAGTAACTGAAAGCCAAAGCCGGTCTGACAGGATGGCCCAGGGCAGGAGCCCCCAGAAGTGGCCTGAATGCAGTAAGGTAGCAAGAATGCTACCTGGGTGGCCAGCTCTTCAAGAGAAATTGACATTGCTGGGGCTTCCTGGTCACAAGGCATTCTCTGCCTATCTCAGCCTCTCTGCTCCTAAGCAGACAGATAATCCTACAGCCAGGAGAGAGAGGCCCAGGTTGCTAAAAGAAGCAGGGAGCCGGCACATTGATTTCATCTGTGTGATGCCTGGCACATAGAGGCTGCTGCCTCAGGAAATGCTGCACTAAGTGGAATGAACATTCTAGACTCAACTTTGCCACGTGCCAAGTGAAGCCATTTCCCTTCTTTCTTCATTTCTGCTTCTGTGTTTTAAAAATGTATGATAATTGCTACCTACAAGGTTGCATCTAGGATAAAAAAGGAACATACTCTAGAATGTTCTTTGTGAGGTCCAAACACCACATGAATAGGAACCAAAACTTGACAAGTTGCCTCCATGGTGCTATGTCTCAACTTGGCTCAGATATTAATATTTAAGTGCCTAGAAGTATGGCCCGTTTTCTTACTGACATTCTTCTAACAAAGATAATTTAAGTTAGAAGATTAGACATATTATTCTAATAGAATTCTATAAAGGTATTTTCATTTGATTGAAGTGGATGTGGTCACAAACTTTTTTTTTTTTTTTGGTCCCTGAATTGCTCCCTGTACAAAACTACATTGTTGATCATGGCTCTAATTGGTTCCCTTGTTTCAGCCTGACAGTCTCTCAGATTCATTCTTCACACTGCCAGCCTGCTGTGGCTCAAAGACAAATCTGAGGTTGACTCCTCTTTTTCCCTAAAGACCCGTATCCAATCAGTCAAGTCTTATGGATTTTGCTTCCTTAATATCTCTCAAATCCAGCCATTTCTCTCCATCCCACCTGACATGCCTCCATTTTAAGTCGCTATCATTTCTCACTGAAACTAATGAACTAGCAGCCCACACGGTCACTCCTAGGGGCCCCCCTGTGTTGCTCTTTTGTCTCGATCCCTTTCCCCTAACTGCAGCCAGAATTATCTTCCTGAAGTGCAAATGCTACCAGTAACTCCCTGCTGGGACCTGTGATTGTCAGGATCCTCAGGATAAACTCCGCCCCCCCTCCCCCGCTGCTGGACCAGGTGTCCCTGGTCTTTCAGGTCTAGCTAGGTTCAAGCCCTTGCTCAGCTCCTTTGCCGGACCTTGCACCATTCATACCGCACTTTCCCCTCTGGCCATTCCTAGCTATGTAAGGCCCCCTGTGCCAAGTTCTCAGGAGGGTGCCTTCTCTGTTACGGCTCCCATGCCCACTGCCTTCACATGCCCTGTGTCTTCATTGTGGTCACCTCCTCTGGGGATCCTTCTCAGGATGCCTAGGACTGGACTAGGTGCTCTTGCCCTGCATCTTCACAGCACTTACCACCTTTCTTACTTACTTATTTGCACTTTTACTTATCTGTTTGCTGCTAAGGCTCATCAACCAAACTATCAGCTCCCTGAGAGCATGAACAGATCTTTGTTCCTGGTATATCCCAGTATGTTGTATTCTTGCACAGATTTCTTCCCATCTCCTAGCTCCAGGGAATACTGATAACTGATGGCTCAAAGCCGAGTCCTTCGATGGGCATTGCCCCAGGCTGCAAAAACCTGCCTTCCCTGCAGCCACAGCCCCCTCTCAGGGACACTGGGCTACCAATGACCGGGTGACATTGGCATACAAATGCCTGGCCTCCTTTCTACTTTGAGACAACTCTAAAGGGTTAGCGCCAACACTCCCAGTGAGACTGGGCTGGGCCTCAGCCGCAACCCCATGGAGCACCTGCTTTTCTCCTAGCCCCGTCCTGCTATCCTCACTTTCAGTCAGGTGTTTCTCCCCAAAATATTCCCCAGTAAACCATCTGCACAAAATTCACAATTCTCAGTCTATTGCCAGGGAACCCAGTCAAAAACAGTCCTCCTCCCCAAAACAGTTCCTGGCACATAGTAGGTGCCCAAAATGTATCTGACATATGAACAACCAATGAACAAGGGCCTTTTTAAAGCCAACTCTCAGAGCAGAAAATTTATATCACTCATGTTTCCATTTCCAGGCCCAGCACAGGAGTGACTACTTAATTCTTACTTGCTTGAATGGTCCTTCCAATGTTCTCTCTTATGGCCAAGGGAGCAGTCTTCTGGAGGTATACGGCTCCTTTCTTTAGCCATCAGGTCCAAAGTGATAAAAGCTAGAAGCATCAAAGGAATGTAACATTACTCAGCATGATAATGAAATTTACTGCCTTCAAAGAAAGAAAAAATTATGTGGCAAATTACAAAGCAGTTAAAAAACACTGTTTTTCATTAGGGTTTAGAGGGACAGTGTTCTCCCTGAGAATTAAAATAACTTTATGGAGAGCTATGTGCTTTTGTAATAAATCTAAAGAATCTAATAAATCCCCTAACAGACCTGCTGTGGAGGATATATGCCCTGAATGATGCTGTGAGACTTGAAGCACCATGACCTCCTCCTCCTGAACCACTCTGCAGCTCTTTGGGTTATCAGAAGAAAACACTGACTGTCCAAATAAAACCTCTAGGAATCTACACTGAACTCAATGGCTTGGACTTGGGGAGATGTCTTAGCGAGGAAAATCACAATGGGTCCTGGAAGGACCTAATGGGTAAAGGTTAGAGTTTTCCAGAACATCAATAGAGTTACAATGGGGAAATCCAGAAGATAAGGCTCCCTAGGATATAAGGGCAAAGCTAGGGATAGGGAAGTTAGATTAGAAACTGTGGAGGTATTTAAAGAGGACACATCTGAGAAAGGGTTGACTTCTCAGTCACCACACATACACGTTTGGACCCTGGGGAAGTTATATTTAGTACTTGGCTCTAATTTTTTTTCTTTTTAAACAGACTATTTTTTTTTTTTAGAGCAGTTTTAGGTTCACAGCAAAATTGGTCAGAGGGTACAGAGAATCCTCACATACCCCCTGCCCCCACACATGCATAGCCTCCTCTATTACCAACATCCTCCACCAGAGTGTGTATTTGTTATGATTGATTAACCTACCTTGATACATTCTCACCCAAACTCCATACTTTACATTCAGGTTTATTCTTGGTGTTTTATATTCTATGGGTTTGAACAAGTGTATAGTAACATTTACCTACTATTACAGTATCATGAAGAGTAGTTTCTATCCCCTAAAAACATCTGTGGGTCAGTTCCCTTTGAAATGGCCCAGTCCTGGGGCACCTGGATGGCTCAGTTGGCTAAGCGTGCATTCTTGATTTTGGCTCAGGTCATGATCTCACAGTTTGTGAGACTGAGCCCCAGGTAGGGCTCTACACTGAGTGTAGAACCTGCTTGGGATTCTCTCTCATTCTCTCTCTCTCTCAAAATAAATAAATAAACTTAAAAAATTACCTGGGCCTTCAGTAAAGAAAGTTATGTATATGTATACATGTATCCACATAGCTTGACACTCTAAAGTGATTCTGGGGAAGCTGAGGGTTGAGATCTACAGCAACATTCTATTGAGGGATGGCCTTCAGGACTTCTATGTGGTCGGGTGCAGTATCATGAGTGGGGCTCATCACCAAACAATAAGTGTCAGGGAAGAGGCCCAGTGGTAAGAAACAGCTATCAAATGGATAATTCAAGAAAGTTTCATGATGTGAAGGCTGTTTTTGTCCACCACAAACCCAAGACAGTAAACTTCTCGGGTTACATTCTCTCTCCCCCAGGGAGATTCATACTGCACCTCAACACATCAAAGTCTGCAGGAATTTCTATTAGTGAAGAAAACTGCCTAACTTCTTTTAACACCACATTCTCCAAAAACTCTCTCTCAATATCTACTAGTATTCATGGTATCCCATGTGAGGACTGCTACACAGCCAACTGAAGAGGTTTATTTGTTTTTTTTAATTTTTTTAATGTTTATTGATTTGTGAGAGAGAGAGAGAGAGAGAGAGAGAGAGAGAGAGAGACCAAGCATGAACAGGGGAGGGGAAGAGAGAGAGGAAGACACAGATCCAAAGAAGGTTCCAGGCTCTGAGCTGTCAGCACAGAGCCGGACATGGGGCTTGAACTCACAAACCATGAGATCATGACCTGAGCCGAAGTCAGATACTCAACTGACTGAGCCAGCCAGGCGCCCCTGAAGGGCTTTATTTTAACAGTAGTGTGGTATAAGCAGAGAGGATATTCTTGGAGAGTTATGTGATCATAAAAATGCCTGGAGATGTTGGCCCTATAAAGACGGTGCTACAATGTTTCCATCTCAGTCTTACCAGGTGTAGAATGAGGACAGTGGCTAAGGGACAGAAAAAGGAGAGCCAACAGTGTCATTGTTGAGGACAAATTGAGGAGACCTGGTCACTCATTTCTATGAGGATGGGGATCCAAGAAGAAGGAAGAATCTTATAATCATAAAACTTTAGGACAGGAGGGGCGCCTGGCTGGCTCAGTCGATTGAATGTCTGACTTCGGTTCAGGTCATGATCTCACAGTTGGTGGGTTCAAGCTCCATGTCAGGCTCTGTGCTGACACCTCTGAGCCTGGAGCCTGCTTCAGATTCTATGTCTCCCTCTCTCTGCCCCTCCCCTGCTCATGCACGCTCTCTCAAAAAGAAACATACAAATAAAAAAATTAAAAAAAAAAAAAAAAAAAAAACCTTTAGGGCAGGAAATGAGCTTTACGATCATCTACTTTGGTCTTCAAACTTGTATTCAGCCTTTGAACCTCCAAACAACCAAGTTTCCAGGGGAAACCTAAAATGCAGACCAGAAGAAAGCAGAGGTGTGGGCATGCTTTACCAAATAACAGAGAAAGGAAGAGTGTGGGGGAGGAATTCTGGTGCTTCCCGTTGTGAAATTTTGGCTGGGAATTTTTAGAACATTTTAGATCTGAGAGAAGTGCCTCAACATACAGACCTCAGAATTCAAGTAGCATTTTCTCCCGCTCTCAAAATATTCCTGGATAACAAGTTTCAGAGGCAGGAATATTTCACACAAATAATTTTAGAGGCCTTGCTTTATGACAAGACCCGTACTTTGGTAGTTAAAAGCTGCATCCTGGAGCTGACAGAGACTAGTTCTGGGCTCTATCACACTCCTCCATATGTTAACATCCAACAAATTGCTCAACTTGTCTGTGCACACTTAAGTTTTCCCACCAATAAAACTGAGATAATAATAGTGTCCATTTTCTAGGGATATTGTGAAAATGGAATGAACTTTTCCGACAGAAATGCTTAGCACAACACCAGACACAAAGCAAACAAATTTAGCTCGTTATTTAATTAACATTAGCTCCTTATTTAAGACGGCCGCTGCACACCAAGTACTATGCTAGGTACTAGAGAGATGGAATGGAACCAGGTACTTTTAAAGCCTTCAAATACTAAGTGCGTTCATTTATCCAACACTTATTTTTTCCAAGAATTTTACTTATGTTATCTCTTGTGATGACTTAAAATATGACCACAAATTGTTAGACACTCCCTTCAAAAAAATAGAGCCTGATTCTCCTCCCCTTGAGTGAAGGTTGGACCAAGTGGCTTGCTTCTAGCACGTAGAATAGGCAAGAGTGACGATTTGTGACTCCCAAGACAGGTCACAAAAGGCATGTGGCCTCTCCTGCCTTTCTTGGATAACTCTCTCTGTGGGGAAGCCAGTTGTCATTTTGTGAGGAAAAAGTCAGCAGTCTTGTGAAGATGTCTACGTTGCAGGCACTGAGGCCTCCTGCCAAGAGCTAGCACTAACTTGCCAATTGTGTGAAAGAGACACTATGGAAACAAGTCCTCTACCCCCAGTCAAGCCTTTGGAAGATGGCAGCCCTGGCCACCATCTTGACTGCAACCTCATGAGAGACACTGTGCTGGAAATCACCCAGATAAGTTTCTCAGATTCCTAGAACCACAGAAATTCTGTGAGAGGAAAAATTATTTTAAGCAACTAAATTTCGGGGGTTAATTTGTTAGATAGATAGCTGATCCTCAAAAAGCCCCTGACACATATAAATTGTGGTCCATTTTATAGATGAGCAAATCAAGGGCAGAGACAGGACTTTGTTTCAATTCACCCGGCTGGTATGTGGTGAGAGGCAGACTTCAAACTCACATCTATAGTTTCCAGGGTACTTCTACTCTATCGCTGTGCCTCCATGGGCAAAGTCAACAATACATACAGCACATATAAGGCAACACCATAAGGAGTCAGGCCTCAGAGAAGCTTCATGGTTGGGTTTGTTTTTTTCCTGAGACCAGCCCAGGGGATCGGAACGAAGGACCCACCCCCACCTCCCACGCACATCAATCCAAGAGTCCATACAACCCACGAAGAGTTGTATGAGGAAGGCAGAGATCACCTTAGCAAATATACACTGCATCAGTTAAGACACCTGACATATTACACCATTAACATTTAAAACCATGGGGAAAAAATTAGCTGATAATATCCCTTGCACTCATAACATTTACGTTTCCAGCTTTTACTTTTCCTGAACAAAACCAGACCTCACAGAGACAACTTTCACAAGCCACATATTTTCTCTAACAGTTACCACGAGCTGGAAAAAGCAAGGAGAAGGCAAATAATGGGGATGCTCTATGCTAATGCTTGCCTTATCTCACAAGGCACATCTTGGGTGCACTACATCCTTTCTCTCCCAGGTGCAATCTAAATCATCTCCCATGTCTCATTTTTCTTTAACTTCTTTGAGTTTGGCAGACATTAGAATTGAGCCCTAGATCATGCCTTCAGGTTTATGAGGACAGTAATCTGTCATCGGTAGCTGCAGTGCCTTTTATCGGGCCCTGGCTGCACAAATTCCCCTAACTCTGACTTTCTGACAACTGATGGACTTTTCTCATCTCTAACCACGAAGGTTCAACTTGATTCTTTTCTTTTGAGACAACACAATATGCTATTTTTTCTGCCCCTGGGAAAATAAGAAAGCATAGAGCTCACTTCCTAAAAAGAAAAGGCTATAGAAGTTTTATCCATATTACTTGCTACCCTTCAAGGAAAGAGGCGTCAGGGTTGGGGTGGGGGCACTCCTTTGAGCCCACACCCCATATCAGTGTATCCAACTCCATGTTTTGACTTTTGAGGTCTGCCTCTCACCACATACCAGCTGGGTGAATTAAGCAAAGTCACGTCTCTGCCCTTGATTTGCTCATCTATAAAATGGAGAACAATTTATCTTTGTCAGGGGCTTTTTGAGGATCAGTTATCTATCTAACACATTAACCCCCCAAATTTAGCCACTCTCCAAAGCTGCATATAGAAGAGACACAACATATGCAAAAACAGAAAGGCAACATAGTACGGTAGTCAAGCACATGGCCTCCAGAGCCAGAATGTCTGCATGTTTTTAAAGTACTCAGAATTTCTGGCAAATCGTAAGCACTCCATAATGTTTGATTCATGTAGGTAGGTTAAATTTATTGAACAAACTCCCATTTCTTTAGAGACCTGCCTCTAAGATGGGAATTTTAATTTCCTCATTTAATCCTTGAAAAGCCAAGCAGCATATTAAGGTATTAGAGTCCAAAAGAAAAAGTTTGGAACAGTCTATCCGCCCCCCACATTCAGAATGAGGACTTTATTTTAAAGGCAGGATGTTTTGAATATACAGACATCTGCATAAAGATTTTCCTTGTAGTCTTTTCTTTATGCTCTAAGTTTGGCGTGCTAGGGAATTACTCCATAGGACTGTATACATAAAATTCCATGCCCTGTGTTTCAAGGGACAACGTAAGGTATTTTCAAGCACAAAGTTGCCCATTCCTGATTTTTACACTGTTTTTATTTGCTAATCTAACCCCATCTCAGCGCTGACTCCCTTTGTTAAATTTAGTTGTGCATTAGATGGGACCTCACTGGTAAACTAACTTCCTATGTCTCATGCCTGAAATGCTGTACCAAACTGTGGCACGTTTTCCTTCTCAGCCCTGCACATACATTCTTTTCCAGAACTGGCTGAAGACAGAAGTGTGGAGTCAGCAGTTGGTCTTTGGTAATAATCATTTTCACCAGTGCACTGAACACTGTGCAGAACACCGTGGCTACGTTCTTTCATGGATTCTCCCCAGCGTAGCTCATGCTGCAGACTCAGGAACCAGCTCTGATAACACCTCCCAGCTTTCTCACACCCACAGGAAATGACAATTCAGTGATGACTTTTGCATATAGGAACAGTGCTTTGTCAAAGCCACTGATCCATTAGGCAAGGGGGACCTGGAGTCCTTAGAATTATATTCTTATTACTCAAGTGATTAGTTAAACCCACTCTACTTCCAACATCTGCTTTCTTTTGTGTAATTACCTTCACCATCACTTATTCCAACAACACTACATATTCAGAACACACGGACGGACACCCAACTGGGATTGGGTCCTACCTCTCACTCCTTAACAATTATGGCCACATTTGCCTTTTTGCAAAGCCTAGCTTCTACTCTCTTCTGCAGTAGGTGGTTCTCCAACTCTAGCATGAATTAATGTCACCTGGAGAACTCGTAACATCACACATTGCTGGGTCCCACCCCACTAGTTTCTGATTCTGTAGGTCTGGGTTGGGGCCCAAGAATTTGAACTTTTAACCACCTCCCAGACGACGTTCATTGTGTGGATCCAGGACCCAGACTTTGAGAACAACTGCTCTAGTTTATAAAAGACGGTACAGGATTCTGGTCTGTCGTTGTGGGTTGAGTTGAATTGTATCCCCAAAATAAATGTGTAGAATTCCTAACCCCGCATATTTGTGAATGTGACCTTATCTGGGAATAATGTCTTTCCAAAGACAATCAATTAAGAAGAGGTAATACTGGGTTAGGGTCGGCCCTGAATCTAATTAGTGGTGCTCTTATAAGGAAGAGCGACCCAAAAAGTCAGAGACATACTCATGAGGAACAAGACCGTGTGATGACAAAGGCAAAGATACGAGTGATGTAGCAACACACATGGAACCTAAAGACTGCCAGCAACCACTAGAAACTAGGAAGAAGACAGGATTCTCCCGTAGAGACTTCAGAGGAAGTATGGCCCTGCCAATACTCTGATTTCAGACTTCTAGTCTCCCGGATGTGAAGGGATACGTTTCTGTTGTCTTAAGCCACCCAGCTGGGTCACTTTGTTATGGCAACCACAGGAGACTCATACACAGCCACTGTGGAGATTGAGTAATTAACCCAACGTTTCATCCTTCCCCACATTCACATCCCTGCCACGGCTTCCTCATGGGCATAGTATATTTCCTCATGCCTTAATGATGAGATTGGTCATGTGACTTACATTGACAAATGACAAAGGGAAAGAAGTGAACATGCTGCAGCTCTGAGCCAGGCCTTCAAAGTCTTGATACTTCCTTTGCCCTCTTGTTCCTCTGCCGTTACTATGAGAATAACGGTCCCTCCAGTAGCCACTGCCCCTCTGGCCTGAGGTAGAGCTACCCCAACCTGTCCTCAAAACTGCAGCGAGAAGTACAGCTACCCCAGCCTCCTCACTTGGCAACCAAGCCAAGCCTAAAGCAACAGAAATCTTCCCATCCTGCACCCCCAACCCCCTAAAAAAAACCCTTGCCTGGATCTGGGTTCTAGACATTGTTCTACCATGGTGCAACCTGGGCATGCTCTTTCTCTGCCCTGACTCTGAAATGAGAAGGCTCAGATTAATTTGTCTCTAAGTCAGTTTTGAATTGATCCCAGGTGTAGAAATGCCTACTTCTTCCAGCATGGACCATCACAACAAACAAAAACAAAACATTAACTTGAAGTTTCACTGGGGAGAATGTAGACCCAATCATGACCAGGTAGTTTATTCATGTAAGCGAACCAGAGTCCATCCCTGTCCTCTTGGAGCCAGGGGAAGTGCTTATGTTATTTAAACGAAACCCATGTCTGACTCCTCGAGCAGGGTAGCAGAGGGAACGGAGAGGAAGCCCACATTCAAAAGGCATGTTGCAAGACTCTATGACAAGACTCGGTGTCAGGTTAACAGAACATGTGACAGAGGGGAATGCCAAATATCTCTTCTTCCCGAGGCGGTTTTGTCTCTATCCCTTTAACAAGAGTGCTCAATAGAAGCTTCCAATTAGAATCTCCTGAAATACTTAAAAAACTTGAAAAAAGAAAAAAAAAATGCTGGTGGTGAGAGTCCTACCTCCAGAGATTCTGATTTCCCTTATGAGCATTAAAATCATTTTTTTAAACTGTCCCCGCCAACAAAAACAGGTCCCATATAACTCTCTCCTGTGTACAGGATGCATCTTGTATTAGTTTCTATTGCTGCATAACAAACAGATTAACAGACAGAAAATAAGCATATTTAGGGGCACCTGCGTGGCTCAGTTGGGTAAGTGTCCGACTCTTGGCTTTGGCTCAGGTCATGATTTCACGGGTTTGTGGGTTCAAGCCCCACATTGGGCTCCATGCTGACAGTGTGGAGCCTGTTTGGGATTCTCATTTCTCATGCTCCCTCTCTCTCTGCCCCTCCCCTGATCACTCTCTCTTTCTCTAAAAAAAAAAAAAAAAAAAAAAAAAGGAAGTACATTTAGCAGCTTAAAACAATATTGATTTACTAGCTCACAGTTCTGTAGCTAAGAGGGATGTGTGGGCTCACTTGTGTTCTATGTTCGGGTTTTACAAGACCTGAGTCAAAGTGTCAGGTGGGTTGAATGCTTATCTGAAGTCTCTGGGGAAGAATCCATTTCCAGGCTCATTCAAGTTGTTAGCAGAATCCAGTTCCTTATACCTATAGGACTGAGGCCCTTTTTTTCCTTGCCGCTGTCTGCCAGGGACCACTTATATCCCTACTCACACGCCTCTCTCTTCAAAGGAGTAACCTATGTGTTGAGTCTTCTTCATGCCTAGAATCTCTTTGAGTTCCTCTTCTGCCCTCCTCTTTTGCTACCAGTTAGAGAAAATGCTTTCTTTTTTATTTTTATTTTTTAACGTTTATTTATTTTTGAGACAGAGAGAGACAGAGCATGAACGGGGAAGGGTCAGAGAGAGGGAGACACAGAATCTGAACAGGATCCAGGCTCTGAGCTGTCAGCACAGACCCCGACGTGGGGCTCGAACTCACGGACCGCGAAATCATGACCTGAGCCAAAGTCGGCCGCTTAACCGACTGAGCCACCCAAGCGCCCCGAGAAAATGCTTTCTTGATTGACTATATTAGGCCCACTTGGATAGTCTTCTACTTTTAAAGTCAACTGTGTCTTTTAACATAACACAATCACAGGAGGAAAGACTCGTCACATACACGAGTTCAGGGGATAATGGTATGGAATCTTAAGGGCCATTTCTAGAAATTCAGCCTGCCATATATTACAAACATCTAGACAAGGACCTAGTACTTAGTAGGTCCTCAAAACATAACTTATTAAATGGAATGGAATCAACCCTCTTTACTGTAGCAAAGAAAGAGAAGGCATGAATAATCAAGAGTGGCTGATGAATGGGTCATTTATCATGTTTAACTGAATCTAAGCATACATTACTTATCAATTTTCACTGGAGTATCTCTCACACACATACACACTTCACAAATCAGATACATATGGCTTAACACCTTTCACAAACATTATACACATGTCTAAACAGTGGACAGCTGAAGAATCACAATACCCCAGCATTCCAGATGCCCTCATGGGCCTTCCTTCCAGTTACTAACCATTCCCTGCTCTTATACTCCCCCCCTCACACACTTAGGGAACCACTACCCTGACTTCTAATGCCATAGATTTTGTCCAGTTCTTGAATTTTACATAAAATGGAATCACACAAATGTACTTCTTTTCGTCTGGCTTTTTTGGTTCAGCATCTTACCTGTGTGTTGTGGTAGGAAGGCTCTAAGATGACTCCCAATGATCCAATCTCCTGATATTTATGGCTTCCCCTTGAGTAACTTACATCTAACCAATAGATGACAACATGGCAACATTGAGGGGATGGGACTTCTATGATTAAGTAACAAAAGGTTGTGACTTTAATCTTGTTAGCAAACTCTATTTTCCTTCCTTAGCTTGTGTGTTTCGATGAAGCAGCCTGCCATGTTGGAAAGGCTCTTGTGGCAAAGTACTAAGGGCAGCCTCTGGCCAACAGCCAGCAAAGAACTGAAGCCTTCCATCCAACAGCCTGTGAGGAAGTGAGTTCCACTAACGACCATGTGAACTTGGAAGCTTAAGCTTCCCAAGTTGAGCCTTCAGATGACTTTGGCCCAGGCAACACCTTGATTGCAACCTGTAAAAGACCATGAAATGGGACACCTCGGTGGCTCAGTTGGTTAAGTATCCGACTCTTGGTTTTGGCTAGGTTATGATCTCACAGTTCGTGGGTTCAAGCCCTGCATCGGGCTCTGTGCTGATAGTGTGGAGATTACTTGGGATTTCTCTCCCTCTCTCTGTGCTCCTTCCTGGCTTGCATGGGTGCGCTCTTTCTCTCTCCCTCTCTCTCAAAAAATTAAAACAAAACAAAAAACCGTGAAGCAGAAATTCCAGCTTAGCTATGCCCAAATCTCTTTCCCACAGAAACTGAGGTAATAAAAGGGTGTTATTATAAGCCACTCAATTTTGCGGTGATTTGTCACCAGCAATAGACACCTAATGCATGTGGTTTATCTTTGTTGTTGTACGCAGTTGTAATTCATTCATTTCCATTACTTTATTGTAGAATTTGCTAAAACTTTCTTTCTGTAAGGGATAGGAAATATTTTAAGTTTAACGGGCCAAAAAGCAAAACTGAAGCTATTATGTAGGTACTTCTATATAATTTTCACAAGTGACAAGATATTCTTCTTTTCCCCCAACCATTTAAACATGTAAAATCCAAATTTAGCTCATGAACAAGACAGAGATAGGCAGCAGGCCATATTTGGCCTATGGGGCATGGTCTGCTCACCTGCAGGACAGGTTGGTTTGTTTACACCACAGCTCATTTATCTAGTGTTGATTAACATCTGGGCTGTTTCCAGTCTGTAGCTATTACAAATAATATAGCCATGAACATTCCTGTATATGTCTTTTGGAGATGTGTATGCACATCTGTCTGCTATACACCTATAAGAGGAACTACTGGGTCACAGGATAAGCGTATATTTGACTTAATAAGCCAAATGGTTTTCCAAAGTGGTTGCATCAATTTGCACAACAACAGCAGTATTTATGAGTTCTTACTGCCTCACAGTCTTGCCAAGAGTTGGTATTTTCTGTCTTTTCCTTTTGGCCATACTAGTGGGAATTGTTTCCCCCTACCCCCCCAGATGATCAACCAGAATTGAAAACCCCAGGTTAACTTCTGCTTATCCTTCATTAGGTTGAACAATATGATATTGCTCTATTTCTAGGTTAAAAAAAAAAAAAAGAATTCAGTATTGGCTATTTTTTATTGGTTAAATTAATACTTCCTTCACATCTTATATTTATACTAAAAGTGAAACTTAAACAAGAATGCACGTCAATTGAGAAAGGTCTTAAATATTTGAGTTGAAATAAAGTTTTTAAATTAAAAATGGATTTCAGTGACTTATTTATTTTTTAATGCTTACTTATTTTTGAGAGAGAAAGAGAGACAGGGTGCAAGTGAGGGAAGGGCAGAGAGGGAGGGAGACATGGAATCTGAAGCAGGCTCCAGGCTCTGTCAGCATAGAGCCCGATGGGGGGCTTGAACTCACAAACCTTGAGACCATGGCCTGAGCCGAAGTTGGAAGCTCAACCGACTGAGCCATCCAGGTGCTCCCAGGGACTTTTACATTTTAGTATCACCCAGATCCTTAAAAGCTTAAAAACAGACCAATGATTTTCACCTTCACTGCACATAGAATCACCTGTGGGTTTTTAAAACTTAATTGTCCCTATCCAAACACTCAGAAATCCAGATTCTGTGAGATTAACTTGAAGCTTTAAAATGTGTGCTTGGAAAAGACTGGTGCACAGACAAGGTCAAGAACCACTGATATTGCCTGCCCATTGGGTTTTTTTTCCCCAAACATTCTAAGGAAAAACTTAATGCTTTGGTGATGTTACATACATGAGAGGGGAGAGAAACACCCAGATTTCACTTCCGTCCATATATTTTTTTAAGTAATCTCTACACCCAACATGGAGTTCAAACTTACAACCCTGAGATCAAGGGTTGTGTGCTCCACCAACTGAGCCATCTAGGTGCCCCTTGTTCCTCCCAGATTTTAAAATGCTTGGTTGCATATTAAGTTGGCAAAATGATTTTACCAATGGCAAATACCCACTGTGTCTCACTGAAAAGGTCTCTGGCTACCGCACCAAAGATGGAAATCTTGGGTTTGATTTGCACACAGCTCTACGGACTCACAGTTAAAGTATCACCAATGGCATTTAATGGTTACACACAGGTATTCTAAAAGTACCCAGACACAGGGGGAGGGGAAAATAAAAGGAAAAAAAAAAAGGACCCAGACACAGTCATATTACCAGATAGCAGGACTAGGCACATACTCCATGACCAGAAAAGCAGGTGTGCATGTACACCCTCAGAAACAAAATTATTTAAAAAAAATTTATGACCAAGACAAAATCTGACTAGTCATCTTTTGGGAAGAATCAAATCTTTATACTTCCTTATTTTCCAGAGTAGTTTTTAGATAGATAGGGATAGTGATATATCTAACGATATAGAACCATTGCAACTTTCAAGCTCAAGACCTTTAAAAGTCTTACTGCAGTCCTGAATCAGATTTTTTCCGCAGGACCCTTCCCTTATCTCTACCAGCCATAACTGCATCTACATTTCTACATGCAAGAAAAAAAAAGAAAAGAAAAGAAAAGAAAAGAAAAGAAAAGAAAAGAAAAGAAAAGAAAAGAAAAGAGCCTGGGAACGTCATTTTTATCAGTATTTACCAGCTCTGGAATTCTATTGCCCTCCACGTGCTTCTTTCCCCTGTCTGCTTATAGCAACCCAACACCTGGAGTTAGGACACAGGGTCAGAAGTTGAAAGGACACTAATTCTTAGGCGCTGTTAATTATTAGGCCCTACCACAGACCGTCAACTGGCTTCCAGGCCAAACAAGCTGAAAGCCTCCTAGTTGGGAAGCGAGAGAGCCTTCCATCATCTGACATCCTCAGGTGGGATTTGGTTCTCAATAACCCCTTGAGGCTGGTGCCTGTTCAGTATTTTTAAGCCATCCCCCACTCCGTTTTAAGTGTTTATACACCTGTACAACTTGGAGGATTAGACGACGGCTACGTCACCTGGCGGTTTTCTCCAGAACCCCGCGTATTCCAGGGCGCAGAGGAACAAGTTTGAACCGCACCCGGGCAGCGGCTCTCTGGCCCAGGCGGGAACCACTGCCAGCCGGAGCTCTGCTCCCCTTACTAAATGACTGGCCAAGCACGCCGGCGAACAGGCCCAGAAGATTCCACCACAGACCCAGCTACCCCCTGCCCTCCGCACGACCCCTGCCTGCCAGGTGCTTACCCACTTCCAATTGTCCGCGAAGAGCTCAATTTCGGGTCTCTATTCAGCGCCGAACGAAACCCAGCGCACGGCATCCTGGGAAATGTAGTCCTCGCCACGTCCGGGGGTCGCTGGCTCTGCCCGCGAGACGCCCCCCAGGAGGGATTATTCTGCCTAGGCGGGCTGAGGCCGGAGCTGCCATCTGAGTGTGGAGACGGAGCAGTTCCCCGCGGAGGATTCGGGGTGCTCTCGCGGGTCGGAGGGAAGTGAGAGAACTACACTTCCCGGGCCGCCCTGCGCCGAGCCGAGCCGGCAGCCTCGCTTTGCGTGACCGCGGCAGGTTGGTCCTGGAGCAGATGAGCGCAGAATATTTAGGCGAAAGCGCGAGGAGGGGGGAGCGCGGGGCAGGAGGAGTACCTCGGCCGAGAAAATTATGCATGCGTTAGGGAAGCTCTAGGAGAATGGCTGTGGAAGGTAAGGGACGCTTGGGCATTTTAAGCTCCCTCTTAACCCGCGCACCCCACTACACACATCCCTGATGAATCCTGGGGAACGTGGGGAGGAGAGGAAAGAGGGTGGTGGCGAGCGGGCCCTTTCCTCCTACACCTCTTGGCACTCACCTGAGTCCCGGAAGGCGAATAGGCGCTTTCTTCAGTTGCTTTAGAAAGACATGTAGGTGCGCAGGACTTTGGGGTTGGAGGCAAACAGTACCCCTGATGCGAAACGATGTTCTGGAAGTGGGAAAATCGGAGAGACGGGCATGAGGTCTCAGCTCCGAGGTGTCCCTTTCGCTGTCCCCTCTAACCGGGGCGGGCTGGGTGGCCGCAGGACTGGGAATGCCCATTTTGTAACACCCCCTCCCCCCACGTGGGAGAGGACCCCCGGCCGGGTGCGTCATCGGGAAGCATGGACTTCGATTGGGTCCAGGGCCCCTATCATGCGCACCCGACAGCGGTAGCAGCGGATGTACTCAGAGGGTGGAGGTGCCCCTACACCTGTCTCTGTTTATACCACCATCCCGGGGTTAGCAAAGTTTACAAAAAAGAAATGGAATCAGCCAGGAATAAAAAAGAATAGCCAGCCTCTTCCGTTGGGGTGAATCCGTTCCTTTGAAGATACCTTCCTCTTTTTCTAGTGTGATTTTGGCCTTTTGGCTTTACGGTTGGAGCTCTACGATACTGCCTCTCCTGAACCTCCTGGTTGGAAGCAGGGACAGGAGGTTTGTGAGGGATCCCGAAGTTTTACTTCAGAATATCTTACCTTGGAACACAAGACTTTTTTGTGTGCAGGGTAATTTATGGGGAAATATCCGTGGACCAGATGTGTTTGTGATGTCAAATTGGAGGTCAAAGTGTGCCTGAATGATAAAAATGCAATAATTATGGGACCGAAGTTACCTGCAGAGTTATGGTTCCTGAGTGTGCCTCAGGTAAGAGGGGAACTGGGGCAGGAAAATGAGGGCATGCCCGCCTACCGCATCTGGCTCCTTGCCAAGGGGAAATGAGCCCGTTCCTTGTAGGCTAGAGGCAAGAGGGAGCCACAAGGGCTTGCTTCCCTCACCCCTTCCTGCCCCAGGAGAGAACAATTGAACTACTCTGACTCCTGCTCTCATAATTATTTAACCACCTGAAGAGGCAACAACCCAGTTTCTGTGCTCAGTACGTTAACTCAAAAAACTATTGCCTTTGGGCTGAGGTTCAGAGTTTCCCAGTTGGCTACTTTTAGTTACCTATTTATTAATATGCTCACATATATAGTTTCTATATTACATATATAGCATACATGGTTTTGAAAAAATAGCCAAAATAAGCTTCCTGTGCAAATAGAATAATGTGAGAATCAGGCTTCGTGCATTGGTACAGTTGATGGTAAGTGAAACAAGGCTTCATATGAGTGAAAAAAGCTAACCGAGGATAAGGATCATCTTGAGCTTCAGGTCAAGGGTAAGTTGACCTGCTGGCACCCCTTCTGCCTCACCCTTCAGCTGACCTTGATTATCCTCTTTTTCTCTTCACTCTTCTGTGTTCCCAAGTGAGGGACACTCCCATGGTTGCCAGTCCACAGTGCATTTGAAAAGAATGTCCTGCTTGCTGTAAGAAGTATAAAATTAGTCATATTTCTTGTCTGATGGGTTATTATACCAGCAAAGGCAGACCTTGCAAAAACAAGGGCTTTGGAATGAAGTACACGTGGACTGCAGAGGCTTATTTTATTTTGTAGAGATTTATTGGTTCAAGTGCTTGTCTAGTAAACAGGAGATCCTGAGTTTGAATCACAATGAGGTCTCCACTTGAGGAATGAAGGAAGTAGTTTAAAGTTTGGCTGCAAATAGGATTCCTAGCTCAGTTTTTGCGAAGGCTGTTTGCTCAGCCTAGACTGGGCTCTTCCTGGCTGCTCTCACCTGATCTTTAAAGGCTCAGGGAAAACTTCATTTCCTCTGCGAACCTGATTCAGCCCTGCCTTCCAGCTCTCTGCCCTAGTCTATGGGAGGGGCTTCTGCACTGAGCTTCCCTAGTACCTGTGGTTACACCTATTTTAACATCTCCAAACTTAATCTCTCACTGGAGTATAAGACTAACCCCTTGGGGCTTGGGACCTTATATTCCCAGCCAGTAGCACAGTACCAGACCCTTACTTAGTAGGTACTCAGTAAATGCTTATGGAATGTATGGGAAATAAACTCATGGCCACTTTTGTAACTGACTCCATAAGTGTGCATGGGGCTTTCTTAGCCCAAGTGCCATAAAATCAAGGACTTTCTGAGAGATTTGAAGGTAGGAGAGACTCTTAAAGGAAGTTCCCCTCTCCTCAGTTTTTAGTCCTGATA
Source organism: Lynx rufus (assembly GCF_022079265.1). Classification (NCBI taxonomy): domain Eukaryota; kingdom Metazoa; phylum Chordata; class Mammalia; order Carnivora; family Felidae; genus Lynx; species Lynx rufus. The sequence continues at coordinate 48,097,497 of NW_025814826.1, read as the reverse complement.
CTCAAAGAATCTGATAGAGCAGTACTCATCCAGGGAGTCTTGAACTTCCTAGCTCATGGCTGGGATATATTGGGACTGTTGTTCCTATTTTTTGTCCATAGGCCAGGGATGCTGTGTGTCCCTCAGTGCATGGCCATCCCATGCAAAGTTCACAACCCCAAACTAGGTAACAACCCATGTCCCTAAGTTCATTGAGAAACATTGATTGGGAGAAGGAATTTTGCCAGAGGAACTGGAATAGGAAATACAATATGTGTTACTTAACATCTGAACTTTAGTTTCTGAATCTGGGAAAAAGGACACACTACTGTTTACTTCCTAGGAAAGTTGAGAGGATTTAATAAAGGAGAGGCCTTATAGGAGGGTACTTAGAACATAGATCCTTAGTAAATGTTTTTGTATTCCCATCCTTTAAAAAAAAAAAAAAGGTTTACTATTTGGCATGTTTTGTGTTCTGAATTTTCACTTATTCACACAAGTCTAATTAGCAAATTAGGTGTTTTATTTTATCATGTGTAACCTGTTTGGTTAAGTAAGCTTGACCTTGTGTTAAATATAAAGTGTTAGAAGTATTAAAAGTGTTAAGAACAAATAGGGAGCTGATTCATTTTGTTGAACCTGTAGCCTTGAGTTTAAGATGATAAAGAGGTGCCCTATGTTTTATGGCCACCCTGGGTTGTGTTTTCTTCTCTGAATTTCATTACGACATCCTGTTTCTATTCCCTAGCCTGGTTGCGACCCATGCCTTGCATTTATGGGCAGCTGGGCAGCTTAGAGTTGTACCTTCCAGCCATAGAATGCATGGTCTGCATTCAGGTTGGGATTATATTTACATCCATTGTCTTTTTTGAAAAAAAAAATTGTAGTAAGTTACCCCAAATAGCTGGAAAAACTAGGGCCACCAGGGAGGAGGTAGCACGCAGAAACCACAAAGTAATCCATTCTCCATGGACAGACTGTATAGATGATTGTGTCCGTGAGGTGATGTTTTTAACAGAAATAGATTGCGTTATTATACAGGGAACAGAAAAAGTGGACTCATCAGGGACAGTGTTTTATTCATCTCTGTAGTCCAAGGTTGGTGCCTGGCACTCAGAGGACTGCAGGAATTGTTCATGAATGGAGTAGAAATGCCCCGAAGCAAGCGAAGGGTATTCCTACTCTTTGTTCTCATTTCCTTTCCTGCTTGCTTCATCCTTAGAGCTGCATTTAAAAAAGTGAGTAGATAAACATTGTAGTGTTTCTATTCCAGATGTAATAGACTTGTCTCTCTTATGTGGCAGAAAAATGACTTCCAATATTCAGCACTTCACCTCCCTAAAGATTTCAAATGGGAAGTTATATGCTCTAAATGACATCTGTGTTAAGGAATCTGAATTTCCCATCCTAAATGAACAAACTGGCTATCAAATGGCCTCTAAGTCATTCAAGGTTCAGGTTCTGTAGTTTCTCTCCTTCAAAAGAGTAAAAACAAAAAACAAAACAAACAAAAAAAAAAACCTGCCCACGACCAAGGTATTGTAAGAATACATGACAGCAGCTGGAGGAGAGGGCAAAGGAGATAGTCAAACACTCCTAGCAAAGAGAAGCTGTTGTAAGTGATGGCTCTCTACCCTGCTATCCTGTTTGAATTCAGAACCAGGTCACAGACTCCCGACGGGAGATAAAAATGTCTTTATTACAGGACTCCTCGGGCTGGTTTGTTTGGCTTTGGGTTGGATGATAAAGCAGACTTGCTGATCTCGCACCCAAGCAGGGAACTTGCCCCTCATGGAGGTACCTGCCCCTGTAACGGCCTGAAGAGCCAGGAGAATGTGGGCTCCTGCAGCAGGCAGGTGGGACTCAAAGGGAATGAGAGAGAACAGAGCCACATATGCTTTGTTCCCTTTCATAGACGTGTGTCTATAGTTGTCTCCTTTCTGAAAAGAACCTGTGAGAGTGGAGAGAGACCAGAAGTGTCCGCGTGGATTTCCCCTCTTATGAAACCTGGAACAAGGAGGAAGATGGCCCTCCATTCTAACCCCCCCGACATTTTTCTAAGTGCATTTTCTTCTTGAGAACATTGTAATCACCTCTTGTACTTGGTGGTGCTCGTGCTGTCTGCAGGTGGGCCTGTCTTCAGCCTGGGCCATGGTAGACCCTTGGTGAATTTTGTTGAATGAGGGAAGACAAATTAGTGGGTAGGGTTATGGATGCTTCTGATTGCGCCAGTAGCTCCTTAGATCACAGAGGAGAACTCCCCTCTGTGTTCACCTACAGAGTAGGGCTGTAGAAGCGGTAGGAGCACGTAGACCGGTTTCCATAAGCAGCTCTTCCCTGTGCATGGTGATGTTATTGTTCAACTAACTGCCTGATTCTCTTCCATTTCACTTATCCCCAAGGGTTTTTTTTTTTTTTCCTTTTCCTTTTTTTTTTTCCTTCTAAATTTATTTTGTTCTCTGGCCCAGAAGATTGGACTTTACTGTACCGGCAGCTTGTATTAATCACTTTTTTTTTTTTTTTTTTAAGACCTGGGAGTGGTGAATCGAAGCTCGTCATCAAAAATTCTTGTCTAGAGTGTGAGAAGCGGGGCCTCAAACCCTGCCACTGTGCTTGCCGAGGCTGGTTCCTGCCACTCCTGTCAGTTCTTTGGGACCTCTCAGCCAGTTCAGACAGGGTGTCAGTTTAATCCTATTCTTGCCTGGCCTGGCCCGGCCCTTTCCTTCTCCTGTCTTGCTGTACTCCGGAGCCAGAAGAAACGAGGGCTGGTGTTCATAGGGGGGAGATCGTGTAGAACGTTGTTGCCGTGTTCTGTTACGCTGAGTCATGGTAGATGCTGTGGTGACCTACTGGAGGGGCAGCCTGGGGTCTGAAGCTGGTGCTTGAACTCTAGGGAGTGTCACGTGTTGTGCCTTTAACTAGGAGAAAGGGAATTGCAAACTCCTTGGCATTGTAGAGGTTTTGCATTTTCTGTGTGCAGGGAACTTGACTAAATGTGGGGGGAGGAGTCAATAAAGAAGGGAGCTTAGCCTGTTCTGTACCCGCCCCCATCATCCCTTTGCTGAAGGGAGACAAGAAGCAGATGAGGTGGAATGATAGAAGTGCTAATAAGTAAAAGCACAAACAACGTGATGTGGGAGGTCTGAGAACAAATGGAGCATCTAGTTCTGAACTGGATGGGATAGCCTTGCCAGAGGAGTAGCATCAAGCGAGCTTTGGACCAGGATATTGATGGCTGGGGAATGGGGGGAAAGGCATAAAACAGGGGTGTATGTAGAGTATGTTCCACCTAATGGATCCCCCCCCCCACCCCCCAAGGTCCTGGTGTTGTGCTTGTTTAGCCCTTTATGGACAGGAAAGTGAATGAGGATGCTCTGAGTCCTATCTGGTTATTACTTTTCCTGTGGGCTCTATTAGCTGCTTGGCCAAACCTTCAGCACTCCCCACAGCCCAGTCGGATCTTGGGTATGGTCCTTTTGAAACCACAGGAGCAAGCGAGGAAAGCTGCTCTCTTGTAAATCGAGCTGATTTCTCCCCAATTTGCTGAAGTGGAATGTAGCCGTGCTCCCAGCTCTGAGCTGGCTCATGAGAGCAGCATTGGCTATATTTAGTCTGGTTTGTCTAAAGTGTGGGTGCAAGAAGCTGCTTGCACAGCTTGCCTCCCCGAGTGAAGAGCATGAAGGGGTGGCAGCTGTTGGGTGCCAGGGGCAGCTGCCTCATTGCCTTCAGACTTTTTCCAAGGGCACTGAGGCTGGGAGGAGCCAGCTGCCAAGTTCAGTTCCTTTGCTCCTTGGCTGCCCTTGTTGCTATGCTTTATATGGTATTCTGTCCAGGAAATCCCAAGTCTTCAGTGATTTGACAGATGTGTATAGACTAATCATGGGGTGTGAAATCTCAGAGATCCAGCTAACCTGGAGAGCTGGGGGCAGAATGGCCCCAGACTGTGAGGGCTGTTGCTGTCTTTAAACGTACAAGCTCCGCAGCTAGACAGGGTGTGAACCCCAACTCTTCCGAAGACTTGCTGTGTGCACCTGGGCAATTTTTTTTTTTTTAATTTTTTTTTTTCAACGTTTATTTATTTTTGGGACAGAGAGAGACAGAGCATGAACGGGGGAGGGGCAGAGAGAGAGGGAGACACAGAATCGGAAACAGGCTCCAGGCTCCGAGCCATCAGCCCAGAGCCTGACGCGGGGCTCGAACTCACGGACCGCGAGATCGTGACCTGGCTGAAGTCGGACGCTTAACCGACTGCGCCACCCAGGCGCCCCAGCACCTGGGCAATTTACTGAATAGTTCTGAGACTCCTTGTTTAGCAAATGAGAGTATTAATAGTAATGACCTCATAGGTATGTTGAGAAACTTAAGTTAGTATCAGTAAAGCTCTTAGGACCCATTCTGGTCATTGCTCAATAAACAGTAAATGTTAGACAACATGATGGCAATGATGTCTCCTTCCTGCCACACTTAAGAAAGCATCTAACCCATCTTTATGGCCTTGTAATATACTGTCATATATAATAGGTGCTCAGTGAAGAAATGTAGGTTCTCAGAGTTGGGATAAAACCAACCAAATGTGATTGGTAAAATATGAGTCATCTTTACTTTTAAATGTATTATTTGATTATCTGATTCCCTGCAGTTATGAGGCAACAGAGGGAAGTAAAAGTTTTCATAACAGGTGTATATTCACTTAAGTCTCATCACTAAATAGTATTTCCCCACCCAAAATTTACTTGCCACTTAATACACACTGTTTCATTGGCTGGGCTCTCTAATGGTCTGATAATAACTCAGCCATATAATACATAAATTGATTGCAAAGACAAATTTCAGATCTTGCAAAAGAAGAAAAATTTCAAGCGCTCTATGAAATTGACGTTGGACAACGGATGTTCTCATACAGCTGTGACCCAGAGAAGATCTGGCTAAGTTAGGCCAGATAACTGTTAAAGAGGACAATAATCAACCTAAGATGGTGATTTGATAGTCACCAAAGAAACATATTAGGATCATCTAAGGATTATAAAGTCTTTGTCAAAAATTGTTGCCCTAATATATTTTTGGGGAGAAAGATCTATGTAAATAGACTGTTTAAGAGTCAAATGTGAAATGAGAAAGGTTTTGTCCTGCTGATCTAAATCTTACAGAAGTTACGTAACAAAAAATGGATTATTTTGGTCTAAGAATTAACACATATTTACAATTATCTAAATTTGGTTAAATACAAGTTCTTAGTTTCTCCATCTCAGATAAAGTATCATTTAAACTGTTTCAGTGTTCTCTTTGTGTTAGTATGTTAAATTTAAAATTCAGGTATCCTTTATATATCATAAAATGTATCTTTTGTGCCTCTTAGAGTTTTGACAAATATATTCAGTCTCACCACCACCAATCAAGTTCAGTTCCTACACCCCAAAAAGTTTCCTTTTGCCTCTTTGTAATTACCTTTCACCCGTAGCCCCTGACAACCACTGCTCTGAATTCTGCTCTCACACTCTGGTCTTTTTCAGAATGTCCTGTAAATGACACATTCTGTTGCCATTTGAGTCTGGCTTCTTTCATTTAGTGTAATGCACTTGAGATTCACCCATGTTGTTACATGTATCCATTCAGTCCTTTTTATTGCTGAGTAGTAGTCCACTGAGTGGACATACCACTATTTATCCATTCACCAATTGAAGTACATTGGGTTGTTTTCAGTTTTTGGTAGATGTGAATAACCACTATAAATAGTCGCCTATAAGTTTTTTGTGTGAACAGAAGTTTCTCTTGTATAAATAAGTAGGAGTGAGGTTTTTGAGTCCTATAGTAAATGTGTTTTAATTTTATAAGAAACTGTCAAACCGTTCTTTAGAGTTACTATGCCCCACACATAGTACTGTGCCAAATTTTCCTCAATTTGGATTTTCTTTTAAGTCTTGATTTTTATTTGTTTTGAGAGAGCGAGAGGCAGAGCACATGAGTGAGAAAGAGCACGAGAGAGCGCCCAGGCAGGCTCCACTCTGCCAGTGCACAGCCTGATGTGGGGCTCAATCCCAGGAACCTGGAGATAGGGATCTGAGCAGAAACTAAGAGTTTCAGAAGCTCTATCAACTGAGCCACCCTGGCACCCCTGGATTTTCTCTATTAACAAATCTTCTGATAATGAGGGTCTCACAGAAATAAGATAATTTTAATGGGTAGAATGTAGGCATTTGGATGGAATTAGGAGGAAGTAACTTTCCAGAGGTGGGCTCTTGGGGCCGCATTATACAAGAGTGTGCCATATGGCTATGGCAAATATACACCCTTGGTTTCCAGGTTAGTCCAGATCCCGAGGATGAAGATAGCCTAAAAATGCCACTGGTTTTGCACCCAAAAGAAAGCTGTTAACAAATTCTTGTGTTACTTTCTATAAAGGGACTTGTATCAAGCCCTGGATACTGAGTCATTGTTGTCAAATAAGGAAAGCGGCCCAGATTAGGAAAGGCTTACCTTGGAGAAAGATAGGCAAAAGAGCCTGTGGACAGAAAAGGGAAGACCATGTGGGAGGCCACAGAAGAGCTTAACTGGAGTGGGGAACAAACTTCCTTGTCCTTGAAAGGAGTTGGCCTTATTTGCCAAGGGGAGTCCTGACCTGTTTTGTGAAGCCTAAGAAAAAGCCGTTGCTAGTGTGACTTAAATTGTGAGGATGCCTGGGCCAGGGGCTTGTTTGTGGCTTTCGGCCATTCCGATCCCGAATTGGCTCTTCAGTGAGCTGTTCGTTTATAGAGAGGGAGCAGTGCTTTCTCTTGCTAGGAGCACATTTTACTCAGCTGCAGTCTGGATATAGGGCCCAAGGGCAGAGTTGTTTCCAAGTGCAAACAATCGTCTTGGAGGTATAATTTGGACAGTAACACACTAGGGCTTCCAGGATTTTCCACTGTCTGTGTGACTGAGGCATAGAATACTTGAATCTGGGATTGCTACAGAATTCCTAGATGCATGGTTGCCTTAACTGTTGTGTGAGGTTGTAAAATGTTTGCTCAGGGTTTCTTTTTAAAAATTTTTAAGAATGTACCTGTGCATTACATGGAGGTGGATATGTTGTTAACCAGACTTCGGTAGATGTACTTTGCACTTTTGTCTCGAGGTTGTGATTGCCCCCTTGATGACCAGTGATGTATATTCAGGTATAGGAGAGTTCAACCAGTCACCAAGAAGTGGAGCTGGGGCGTGCCAGCTCCTGGCCTTGGCTCAATCAGTAGATGTGTATCAGGGCCTTGTGATGCCCGAGCTCTTCCTTTCTCTTTCTGTTTTCTGATTTTTTTTTTCTGTAAAAAAAAAACAAAAACAAAAAACACTTTTTTTTACATGGTGGTCCTTTAATAAATACTTCTGCGTGGATAAACCGGGATTGATATTTTGTATTGGAGTCATCTAGGAAGTTTGTGGGGGTATAGCATTTACCTCTGTAGCCTAGAATTGGAATATTTTTCATTTTATACTCACAAATCTTAAGCACTTGCTAATAGGAAGTAATAGGTTCCTAATAGGTTGGGTAAGTCTAGGAAAAGCAGGTGTGCTGGAGACTGAACTCTAAGTCTTTCCTTGATGATGAGATTCTCCTGGGACACTTAATGACACCCACATTCCTAATCCCCTCCTTTGGGTGTATTGTTGTTTTGGTAAATCAGAAGTGGGGCCCTGACTATAACATGTTCCCTGCGTCATTCTTAATAAGCAAATTCGGAAGACACTGATATAGGGGCAGGATTCTTAATCTCAGGTCCTGAGAGGAGATCCTTAACCCCTTTACAACTGTATGCACAATTTGTAGATGGACATGATGTGTATTTTTCACTGGGGAGAAAAAAAAAACTGGGGTTTACATTCTGTTCTTAGAGAGGCTAGGGATGAGTCATAAGAGCCTTATGAGAACATGCATTTGACTTTTTCTTCTGATACATCTCCAGTGCCTACAACTGTGTCTGACCCGATGAAGGCATACAATTATTTATTGAGAAAACAAGAGAACTAATGTTATTTTGTGCCTACTTTCAGCCAGGTTCTTGGTGTCCATTCTAAACATTAGTTTTCATAATGCAGTGGGATAGGTGGTTTCCCCTTCCAATAGTTGAGGGAATTTAGGTCCAGAGAAGATGTGAGATCTCCCCAAGGCCACACAGCTCATTTGTGGTGGAACCAGGCTTTGTTGCCAAATTTGCCATATTCCAGAGTCCTTACTGTACTATGTTCCTTTTCTGGTTTTGTACCAGTTCAGGAGGTGGGTTCTAGTTTAATAGCTCTCTCATGGAAATGTTGGTAATTTAAGAAAAAAAACTTTACATTAAAATACAACATTGCTTATTTGGGCTCTACAATAGAAAAAACTCTTTAAGGTTTTTGGATCAGATCTGTAATAAGGTGCTTGTCTTGATTTTGCTTTGTAGAGTATTGCTTCTTTCCTTTTAGGGAGCCCCAGGTCTTCAGGCATTTGTTGCTGCTGTTGCTATTTTCCCATGCTGCCTTGCAAGTTCACTTGCATGCCCAGCACAAATTAGTGTAAATCTGTGTATCTGTGATAGGTTCAGCACTGTGAATGGCACTGAGCAATATACCAGAATCTAAGGCTGTGGACCTTCCCATCACGGGGCTTATTGTCAGGTCAGAGGTTCAAGAATTGTGTTGTAAATGTATCCCAGTTTAAAAAAAAAAAAAAAAGGTTCAGACATGGGCAGGACATGTAGGCAGGGTAGTCTGTGTGGGGGCTCTGCTCTCTCAATCAGGAGCTACCCTGCCCACGGCAATGACCCACCCATTGCCCTGGACTCCCCAGGAGAAGTCTTTTTCTATTTTAAAGAGTGAAGGGGCACCTGAGTGGCTCAGTCAGTTAAGCATCTGACTCTTGATTTCAGCTCAGGTCATGATTGTGTGGTTTGTGAGTTTGAGCCCCAAGTTCCACTCTATGCTGACAGCATGGGGCCTGCTTGGTGTTCTCTCTTTCCCCCTTTCTTCCACTCCTCCACTTGCTTGCAGGCTCTCTCAAAATAAACATTAAAAAAAAAAAAAGGTGAATTAACTGCTGCAGAAAGCTTGGTCCTAACCTGGAGAAACTGAAAAACCAAGCAAGCTGAAGTATTAAGAGAAAAGAAAGGAATGGATGTGAGAAATATTTCACAGGGGGAAAGGAAGACAGGATTGGGGCTTGTTTCCTTGTAGGGTGTGGCAGACCCTTAATTGCTCCCAACTCTCCACTGCCAATAAAATACCAGTCCAAACTCCTTAGCAGCCAGAGCCCTTCCCAGAATGCTAAGGCCTTCCTGCTCTGGGCTGATTTCCCTCCCTTTCCCCTTCGGAGTCTACCCTGATAGTCAGTGGGGCCCAGCACTCAGTTGTTTGCTGGCTCGTGGCGCACCTTGAGGTCCGCCCCCCCCCCCCCCCCCCCCCCCCCCCGTCTTTGTGCTCTTCTCCCACCTCAAATGCCCTTTCTCCCACGGGTTCGTGTGATGTCCTTCTGCTCTCTTTCTATGTCTACAGCAAGAGGATAGATTGGCGAGAAATGAAGATCTCTGTGTGTGGGAAGAGTGTGTCTGCCAGGCGAGGGCAGTGTTGAAGGGGTAGGATGAGGAAGCGGAAGGAGGCAGGAAGAAACAGCCGTGGTTGCAGTGAGCCAATTTGGAATGGAGCATGTCAGCATCACCTGATGGTCAAAGACCACCAGCAAGGTATTAGCTGGGGAGAGTCCATGAGTTTGGCAAGTAGTAAAAGATACTCTGATGAAATGAGAAGCAAATCCATATTAAAATAATTCAAAGATTAGGGGCGCCTGGGTGGCGCAGTCGGTTAAGCGTCCGACTTCAGCCAGGTCACGATCTCGCGGTCCGTGAGTTCGAGCCCCGCGTCAGGCTCTGGGCTGATGGCTCAGAGCCTGGAGCCTGTTTCCGATTCTGTGTCTCCCTCTCTCTCTGCCCCTCCCCCGTTCATGCTCTGTCTCTCTCTGTCCCAAAAATAAATAAACATTAAAAAAAAAAAAAAATAATTCAAAGATTAAATGGATGATGACACTACCCTTGATACACACGTATTGAAGTGGAACAAAGGGAGAAGTTGTTATAGCAAGAGAGTGATCCAGGTTTAAAGAGTTGCACTGTTCTCACCATTGAGAAGATGTGGGAAGGAAGATGAAGGCCTTTACCTAGATGGGAAACCAGTTCAAAGGAAGCTTTTTTTTTTTCTTCTTTAAGCTAGAAATATTTGAGAGAGTTTGTAGATGGGGTGTGTGTGTCCCCGTCCATCCATCCATCCCAGTGGATAGGGAGATTTTGAAGATCCAAAGGATGGAAGGGAAAATGGATAGAAAGCAAGGACCATCACGAGTTTAGATGTAGAAGGGTTTTTTTTTTTTTTTTCTGGAAGAGGTGAGTGGTGGGTGATGGGTGGTGCAGGTAAGGAGTGTTATTAATTAAGATATGTAATCTTCAAGAAATACTAATACCGTGTGACCAGCACTGTCCTGCTTATATATTAACTCCTTAACCTTCCCATCAATCCTATGTGGGAGGTACCATTATCATCCCTATTTATAATTAACGGAAGGGGCACAGAGAGTTAAGTAACTTGTGCATGGTCACTCAACTGGTAATGGTCGAGCCAGAATTTGATAAAAACAGAAGATGTCTGTCCATTTTCCTAGTTAGGAAACACTGAGAATACTGGATTAAAACATTATCATCCTTAGAATTTTCTTTAAAAATGAGGGTCTTAAAGTATGACCTTTAAGGGGGTATGTGGGTGGCTTCGTTGGTTGACTGACTCTTGATTTCGGTTCAGGTCATGATCCCAATGTCATGGGATTGAGCCCCACATTGGGCTCTGTGCTGGGCACAGAGCCTGCTTGGAATTCTCTGTCCCTCTGCCCCTCTCCCTGGCTTGCACGTGCGCAGTCTCTCTCAAAAGGATGACCTTTAATAACATAGATCATTGACATTTTGTTAGTTTATTTTGTGATAATTGACTCCAGGTAGGTCAGGTGTGGAATAGGATTTTGGATTTCGAATTCACAGATGTTGGAGGAGGGTATCATTTTCAGAATGCAAGTCATTTCCTAGAGAGGTTAGGCCTTGGTGAGTGCCGGCCAGCCAGCCGGTGCCATGAGGGCACCCTGACCCTACAGGCTGGGTTTGGTGTTTCAGGAAAACTAATAGGGGTAATGTCAGAAAGGAAAAGCGAAAAAGGTACTGAAAATAAACTTGGCCAATTTCATAATTTTGCCAAAATAAGAACATGTTCCCTATTTCCTTCTATCTCCTGCCCCCTTCCTGCTTTTAAAGCTTTAAGATTTAGGTTTCCAGGGTGCTGATGCCATTGTCCCTGATTCTAATGGTAATGGTAGTGATTTTCTGGTTGATGCTTGGTCTATTGCCTGCTAAGTGCCTCTGTAGAGCCCCCAGGAAACTCTGCCTCCCTCTGACCTGCTTTGCCTGGCCAGAGTTTCTTAATTGAAACTCAATAGCTGGTAGCTTTTGGCACCCGTGTGTTTGCTGGGGCTCACCCCAAAGCCATCATCATTGAAATCCTACCGCCTTGGCTTTACAGAGTACTTCGTGCTTTCCAAAGTACAGTTTCTCATCTGAACCGCAGCTGATCCATTGGCAGCTGGAACAGGGGCTCTTGTTCCCATTTCATAAAGAAGGATGTGAAGGTTCCCTTGTCCAAGGTCACATAACTTATTAGTGACAGAGCTTAGATTAAGAACTTGGGGTCTTGAGTCTTTGATGGCTTCTATTACTGCTGCCATGATTGAAGGGATGGCACAGGGCCTACTTTGAAGGGCTTTGCAAATGGGCTGTTCTAGAAGGGATCCAGAATTCTCTGAAATTATGGATGGAGGCAGCCAGAGTCAGGCCAGAGGTCATGTAGTTCTCTGGAAGCACCCAATCCTTGGCTCCGGTAGTGAGAAGCTAAATTCCTTTTTTCCCCCCTCCCATTATTTTGTTGATTTGCCATAACTAGATCTTCTAAATAGCTATATTAAAGTAATATTTAAACACTTTTTTCTAGGTGTGAAAATCTTTCATAGTCACCACAGACAGAAAAAAACCCCACAAATAAGAAACTAGGAATAACAATAGCTAATGTTTACTAGGCACTCACTGATAGTAGCAGCTGGGGCTGCTCTCCAGCCAGTCTCCCTTGGTACAGCTATACTGGCTGTTGATAGCCAATGACTTCTGATGGGTTGTGGTCTGGACCATACTGGTTGTTTATTTTGAATATCCTACCTGTTCACAACAATCCCATGCGATGGTTCTTAATATTCATTTCCTACATGAAAAATGGAGTCCCAGAGAGATTAAATAATTGCCTCAAGGTCACCAGCTGGTAAATGATGGAGTAAGAATTCAGACCAAAGTTCAGATGACTTCAGTGCCCACTCTGTTGCCACTAAGAAAGCCAGTAGATCACCCCAGGGAAAGTTCATATTTCCTTCTGGGCTTTCTATAAGTAACTCACAATAGCTGGTGTAACCTGTCATTTTAGCAAGTCTCAGTGGTTGGTTAGTTGATAAAAATGCGTTTGTGTTTTTGCTTTGTTTTTTTGGTCATTGTGTATGGTAAGCCTAATGAACAATTTCATTCTCTGTAGATACAACATTTAATGAGGCCCAAGTTCCAGAAAGTATCCTCTCTGTCAGTTCTGTCCCTGTGACTTGATGGTGAATGTCAAAGTCAGAGTCATAGAAAACCCCTATCTTGTGTAATAAAAAGATGGGGGTGGGATTCAAGGTGCACCATGAGCCAACAAACAACTGACTGCTGGGCAGATTCCAAAGGGGAAAGGGAAGGAAATCAGCCCAGAGCAGGAAGGCCTTAGCATTCTGGGAAGGGCTCTAGCTGCTAAGGAGTTTGGACTGGTATTTTATTGGCAGTGGAGAGTTAGGAGCAATTAAGGGTCTGCCACACCCTATAAGGAAACAAGCCCCAATCCTGTCTTCCTTTCCCCCTGTGAAATATTTCTCACATCCAGTCCTTTCTCTTATTGTTGGACTAGTTTTTAGTTTAAGTCTGTTTCCTATTTCTCATCTGGTTTTGTTGTATTTTCTGATAAATTTTATCTTTCAAGCATCTACCATTCTTAATTTTTCAACAGCTTGTTTTGCCTGAAATTTTTATAGCATCTAATCTTTGTGGATATAGTATCTTGCCATACTTCATTGAGGTTATTAATGCTAACATTTCTATTGTTTGATTGAAGTTTACCTGGCTCTCCATATGCCTTCAAGGTGGGGTTTTTTGGGTTTTTTTTTTTTTTTTTTTGGTTTTTTTTTTTGGTCTTCATTCTGGTGTCTGTTCTTGTTAGATATTCAAGTGTTTGTAAATATTAGACTCTCTGCTCATATTTGAGTGACCTTAATTTTTTTAATTGTGGATGGATGGGGCCTGTCAATCATGATTTTCATTATAAGATGTATTGGCTGGATTTTTAGAATGAGGGAGGAGGTTGTCTTACATCAGAATATTTAGATCATTTTTTCTTGGACTGGTTAATCGCTCAGAAGATCTAATATTCAAACTCCCAAATCTGATTCTAGAGTCTATGGCCTTATCTACTCATTTTCTTAATTTCCAGATAAGGTTCAATGTCTGGGTATATTTAATTGTATTACTTCTAGAAAGTTAGCAATCTAAATGTAGAATTTATAGGAATTATCATTTCTGAGGATGATAGTTTTAACCAGAAATTTCCCTCACTACAAAAAAAGATACGTGGTATATGCTCAGAAGATCATTGTGAAATGTTATTTTGCTCAGTGCATCACATCTTCATAAGAGCATGTAATAGGATGGAGAAAGTTTCCTAACTCCCACCCTAGTGCTGTAGTGCATGTGTATACATTCAGATGTGACAAAAGTGGTCATGCAAACCAAAACAGATTCAACCCCAAGAGCAGTGTCCTGTTTATGGGACTTCTTGGGGCAAGAGTGTTTCTTGATACTTGGGATTAGGAGTTAGTATTGAGGTGGCACCAATCATGTGTTGGTCTGAAGAGGGTTAGGGGAGAAAGGGCTGGCTGGACTCTTAGCAACTTGTCATGTACTTGTGTGTTCAGGTTATAGCATTTTGATTTAAGCCTGCATTCTGCTGACTGCTTCTAGAGACTTTCCCATGTGGTCCCTTCTGCTGACTAGGTCTTTTTGAACTTAGAGTGGAGAGATGTCCTCAAGGGCCACCCACAGTTGCCTCTTTCTGTCCTGACTAGGTTTTTCTCCTCTCTTTTCCTCTGTATCTACCCACTGGTATTTCATCATTGGAGTGGGAATGGGGATAAGGGCTTGACAATGTTGAGCTAGCATTTTTAGAAGAGCCAGCTGTCCTCCATTGGCCTGGCCACTTGTCCTCCATTTTTGAAATCTGGGCTCCCATTCTCAAAGAGGGACAGTGGGGTCCAGATTCCATGAAAGAAGCAAGCGGAATGAGACCACAGCACTAAGAATTCTCTCCTGTTGAGAATGTGAGGCAACCTGCTTAAAGATAATAGTCTGGAAAAATTTGAATTTATGATACTTCACCAACCATGTTGTGTTTGTCAAAGGATGAGAAAAAAGGAAGATACACTGGAAAACAGGACAACAGTGAAGAGGGTTTGGTGTCTGGAAATACTTAAACAGTCATTCACTAGGCATGAAGAGAAAATTTATCCAGTTAGAAAGGTTACATCAGCTATTTAGACCTGAAAGCATAGCTTTGTTGTAAACCTAAAGGTTTTAATAATTTTTACAGAATTTAGTATAGTCTGTTAATATCCTGGAGCAAAATACTATTAGAAATTCAAGAATTTTTTTAAATGCAACATAGCAACATTTCCCAACTTCTTAAATTAACCTTTTAAAATAATTATGATTACATGCTTATATATACTCTTTGGAAAGTAAGTAGAAAGAAAAAAAAAATTATCCATGGACCCACCTCTTAAAAGACAGGTATTGCTAGTATTTGGCATATTTTTTTCCTAACCTTTTTTCTTTGTATGGTTTTTGGTTTTGCCTAGCAGTCAGAAAGCGTTTTGCTTGCCTTTTAGTAGGATATTTTGGTCTTCAATTGGAATTGACTGTGGTTATGTTCAGATAATGCATGTCTGGGATTTATTCTTTTCTTGTCATGAGGCTGAATAAGCAGTTCTTCAGTTCTTGGCTTGAATAAATTCACTGTGCTTTTAACATAAAACATTGTTCAGATTAGAGAGTGAATAATCCTTAGAGTGAAGAAGTATGATGTATGTTTTACAACCACTTAAAAAAATGTCAAATCTAAAAAAATCAAAAGCACAAAAATGGCTTGGGGAAAATATGTATAACAAAGATAAGACCAAGTCTCCTGAGGGACAGACTGTCCTAGGACCACTGAGAGACTCATTATAGATGTCTAGTAATATTTATTAAATATACAATAATTACATGCAACACAGTGGTCTCAAAAAAGAGCGACATCTTTATCTAGAGGCATAGAAGAGAGGAATGTAGTGTGATAGATACACTACTGAAACCAGGGCTAAATTCTAGTCCTGCTTGCCCTACTAACTAGTTGCTACCTCAGAGTAAGCTGCCCTCAATATTATCACCAATAAAACGAGGCTGTTGAGCTATATAATTTTAATGAGTTTCTATCCTCCTCTGACATTCGGTGACTCAATCAATTTACGATTCTGGGACCAAACACGGAGAACATAAAGATCCAAAAAATCTAGCAGCTACCTTGACTCATTTCCCTCCTCCCTCACATCCAGTCAATTACCAAGTTGGACCCATTTTACCAAGTCTGGGGTTAGCAGATAACCACCTGTTTTCTTAAAGTTTTATTGGAACACCGTTATGCTCATTAGTTGATGTGTTACATATTGTTGCTTTTGTAGTATAGTGGCAGAATGGGGTAGTTGGAAGGATTTAAATATTTACTATATGGCCCTTTATAGAAAACATTGGTCAACCCTTGACTGAAATAATTTGCAGGGGTGCCTGGGTGGCTCAGACGGTTGGGCATCCGATATAGGCCTAGGTCATGATCTTGCCAATCTTGAGTTCTAGCCCCACGTCAGGCTCTGTGCTGACAGCTCGGAACCTGGAGCCTGTTTCAGATTCTGTGTCTCCCTCTCTCTCTCTATCTGCTCCTCCCCCACTCATATTCTGTCTCTCTCTCTCAAAAATAAATAAACGTTAAAAAACTAAAAAAAAAAAAAAATCTGTAAACCAATCTCCTTCTCTCCTCACTACCTTTGCGCTAACTTAGGTCTTCATCTCTTCTCACCAGGTGAATCTGGGAGCTTCTAAAATGAGTTTTTCTGACTCCAGTTCTGAGTCTCCCAAGGGTGCTGTGTATGGAAACAGTGTAATGTTTAAAAAGAAAATCTTGGGGCGCCTGGGTGGCGCAGTCGGTTAAGCGTCCGACTTCAGCCAGGTCACGATCTCGCGGTCCGTGAGTTCGAGCCCCGCATCAGGCTCTGGGCTGATGGCTCGGAGCCTGGAGCCTGTTTCCGATTCTGTGTCTCCCTCTCTCTCTGCCCCTCCCCCGTTCATGCTCTGTCTCTCTCTGTCCCAAAAATAAATGTTGAAAAAAAAAATAAAAAAAAAAAGATAAAATAAAAAGAAAATCTTAACACGAAGTTGCTTAAAACCCTTCCTGGGCAGCCTTCTAATCTCAAGATGAAATTCACGATAAAATACCTAACACACCAGGTTAGAAAGCCACAGCACTTTACTGACATCTGAAGACCCTTGTAGTCACCAAAGACCAGGTGTGGTTTGGCGCACCTGGGTGACTCAGTCGGTTAAGCATCTGACTTCAGGTCAGGTCATGATTTCACGGTTTGTGAGTTCGGCCCAGTGTCAGGCTCTGTGGTGACATCTCAGAGTCTGGAGCCTGCTTTGGATTCTGTGTCTCCCTCTCTCTGCCCTCCCCTGCTCGCTTGCTCTCTCTCTCAACATATTTTTTTAAAAATTAAAAAAAAAAAAAAAGACCAGGGTGGTTTGACATGACATAAGCTGTAGGGACTGGAAAACCCAACTAGCTTTGAGTAGGAAGAGGCTGTGTATTAGCTCACCTAATTGAGAAGCGTGGCTATAGATCTGGCCTGGAGAAAAGTTGAATCCAGATTTCTAGTTGTTTCACCTGGACTTCCTTTCCATTCTGTTGCCTTCTCTTCCGTGTTGACCCTATTCACCCAGAGACTTTTTGTCTTGAGAGGTCAGGACTGCTGTGGCAGTTTCTGTCTCCTCCTGTGAACACATCTGGTAGGAAAGAAAATAAGTCTCTTCCCTGTAATTCCCACACCAGTGCAGAGGTGTCTGATTGGACAGCATAGGTCATGTGGTCCGAGATATGGAATGTGCTGATTGGCTTAGCACCAGTTCATGCATTCAAGCCCTGGAGTTGGGGTAAGATCCCAGATGAACTATAAAGACTGGGAAGAGTGGAACTATCCCCAATTAAATATTGGGCTGTGGTGGAAACAGGGTGAATGGAGGTGGGTTGGGACAAAATAAGATTCACTGAGCATACCATGAGCAGGATTGCAGTGATGGTCAGAAGCAGTAGCAAGTGACCTGGGGAGGCCAGCAATCAGAGAATCCCAAGGTTGGGGGATTATGGTTGCCTCACTCACTGGTTCTTAATTCCAACCAGTCATTAGAAGTACCTGATGCCTGGGCTGTTTGAGGACACATTAACTTGGGTTCTCTTTTTGGTTGGCTAGGTCTGAGGGATTTTACAAGTTATCAGGGTGTTTCTAATATGCAGACAGACTGAACTATTGATTGGGTTTAGGTCCAGGTTTCATTTCCTGATTCTGTGGAATGGGAACAATCGTAATTACCCAGCAGGATTGTTGTGTATTGATGTGAATAAGGAATACAACCTACTTAGGTGCTCAAATAAATGGTAGTTTCTTATCCGTGGTTCTTACCTTTACAGGGATACTGTATTAGATTCCTGAGACTGCCATCACAAAATCTCAGACTGGGTGACGTAAACAGCAGAGAATTTCCCATATTTCTGGAGGCTAGAAGCCCAAGATGAAGGTGTTGGCTGGTTTGCTTTCTCTTGAGACCTTTCTCCTAAGTTTTCAAGTAGCCTTTTTTGTGTGCATACACCTCTGATATCTCTTCCTCTTTTTATAAGGACACCAGTCCTATTGGATTAGGGCCCACTCTTATGGCCTATTTAACCTTAATTACCTCCTTAAATATCCTGTCTTCAAAACGTAGTCACATTGGGGTTAAGACTTCAAGTGAATTGCAGGGAGGACACAATTCTGTCTATAAGAGAGATGGATCCTTTGATTCTCTGATAGCTAGGGTTCCTTTGCCTGGAAAAAGGCAGACACACAAATGTATGTCAGACTTTGTATGCATTTATAGGACTTTGAAGATCCCACTTAAACAGGAACATCTGAAGCAGCCTTGCAGAGGAAAACCAATACCCAAGAGGAGGATGTGTATAAAAGAAGGCATTTCATCTCCTCAGCCCATTCATTTAACAAGTATTCACTGAGTGCTGCCCATGTGTCAGGCACTGTGCTAGGGTTATAACAATGAATGGCACAGGCAAGCCTCCTTCTCTTACCACTTAAAACTTTTATTGGATGCAATAAACACATAAGCCATCTCTACATGGTGGTACCAAGTGCCATGTAGAGAACCAAAACAACGATGGGGGATGGGGTGGGATTTGCCTGGGAAGCTACTTAGAGAATGTGGTTAGGAATGTCTTCACTGAGACGATTAAGCGGAGGCTTGCACAACCAGGAGTCAGCCATGCAAATGGGAGTAGAGGGTTTATGGCTGATGAAATGCCTGCTATTCTCTGGTTTATTTTAGTATCAGCTGGTGGAACCACCTCCTCTCTCAGCAGCTGCTCCCCTGATTGGGTTCTTCTGCCTGCAGAGCAAGAAATAGGAATCTTCTCTGAGACGGGCATAGCTGTTGTGGATTGCTCCCCTGTCTTTGGATGTCTTTCTCTTCTCCTATATCTGAAATGTTTAGGTCATGTATTTGAAGAGATAGGACCCATCAATTCAAACATCTGTTCCTCTGAATTCTCATGGACATGACGAGACTTCAATCGCTATTTTGACTTCAGCATGAAATAGAGTAACCCTGTGGGAGAAGCAGTCGTATCGGTGGCGTGGTAAATGTATAAACAATAATTGTATTGTAGTACATGTTTCTATAATAGTACGCTGCGGGTCTGAAGGGCCTAAAGGGACCCCAGACGGCATCTGGATGGAGTGGAGAAGACTTCTAGAAGCTGCATCCTAAAGGTCCCCCACTGTCCTTAGGATAAAGAACAAAATCCTGTCATGAATTGCAGGCTTCTGTAGGTCTAGTACTTGTTACCCCCCGCCAGTTCTCTCCATCTCTCTGCCAAGAGAGGCTGGACTTGGTTCCTTACTTTAGGTTGGGGTCAGTTCTGCTCTGTGATTCTCATTCTGGGGTCCAGGTTGAAGGGGCAGTAGCCCCTAAGGCATGCTTTTTTTTTTCTAGTTATCACAAGTGTGTAAGAGGCCAAATCAAACTTCGTAACCACTGTTCACATCTTGTCCACTTCTATCCATTGGTCAAGTTAAATCACACGGCCAAGGCCAAAGTCCTTGTCTAAGCATACACACTTTGCTCTGAAAGAAGAGGAGTAAGTGTTTATCAGTTGATCTACCATAGCATGTAAGGTGCTTAGAATAGTGCCCGTTTAGGTTTGCCTAAAGTATGAACAATAATGTACTTTTAATAGTCTTACTTTGGAGAAGGGAAAAAGAAGGGAGTAATAAACAGGGGAGAGGATTATTATGTAGGGCAAGACTTGCCTTATGGGAGGAGTGTGTGGGTTGAAGATGGAACATAAGGCAGAGCTTGAAGATTCAGCTAAAATGTGAGAACATGAGCTTAGAGTGGTGCCATCTTCCTCATGGCTTTTGTTTGCAGCCGGGGGGCAAGTGGTTGGATTGATAGACTTTCCCTGATCTGAGTTCTATGTACTTGATTCTTTTCCCCCTTCTCTCTAATCTTAAAGGAGAGGTTTAGATTGTGACAGTTGGTGTTTACAATGTTTTAATGTCTATCATATTGAGAACTGAGTAGAAGCATCTTTAGAAATAATTTACACCACCATAAAATGACTTGCTAATCTTTCAGAGTGTGTTCTTTAGAATTGTTTTTGTTTTTTGTATACCAGCCAAGAAGATCTAGACCAATGAGGAACCTGGTAAAATATTTTAGAAGCATCATCTGATTTGCAAAGCTAAGTGGGAATATAAATCCTTTCTTAAATACACAATCATGCTTTCTGCCATTTACTTGTGTTTTGTTTCTTTAGTTGTCTCTTAGGGCAATGTTTATATATGTGATTAAAACGTCCACAGGATGTGTGCCCGCCCACCAGTGTTCGACTGTAGGATTCATGAGTGGGAACATAGGGCTGTGGGATATGCTGGCTTGTACCAGCAGGCCTCATGTAGCCCTTATTATGTGTCTGGTCTTTAAAAGGATACAGGTAATGAAGTTGATAATTAACAGCCATACGATTTATTAGATGCCTAATTTGTAGTAGTGACTTGCCGTATGAAGTGTAGATAGATGCTTTGGGAGTTAGGATTAAGGAATACAGATAGGTTTTGGAATGAAGAGAAGGTTTTAACGAGACCTGAACTGCATCTTGAAGGGTGCCCACATCAAACAGATGAAGATTGTCACATGTTTATTCATCCATATAGCTAAAATACAACATTGGCTGTTTCCCTGTGTTTAAAGCATTTCTTCACCATCCAGTTGTTTAGTGAAAAGTCCCAGACTTCTGATCCTAATACCAAAACCCCATGCACTCAAAAGCTCCCTGATCATCTTCCTGTCCCATCTCCATAATTTCTTTTCGAATGACCTACTTTTCCTTGTAAATGTTCCAAACTTACCTAATCTGTACCTTCTTTTAAATTGGTCACTCTTGGGGTGCTTGGGTGGCTCAGTTGGTTAAATGTCCAACTTTGGCTCAGATCATGATCTCACGGTTCCTGAGTTCGAGCCCCACGCCCAACTCTGTGCTGACAGCTCAGAGCCTGGAGCCTGCAGCCTGCTTTGGATCTGTGTCTCCCTCTCTCTCTGTCCCTCCCCTGCTCATGCTCTGTCTCTATCTCAAAAATAAATAAAACATTAAAAAAAAAAATTGGTCCCTCTTGCTTGGACACCTTCCTTGATCTTTGGATGCAAAGCTGGCCTTTTCTTCAAAACCTATCAGAAATACCAAGTTCTATGGAGTCTTGCCTGTTCTGTTGTTTTCTTGGAAGTAATCCTTTTCTCAGTTTTTGAACCCTCTCAGCATTACTTTCTCTGCAGCTCATATTCCCAGCTTCCCTTTCTCTCATGCCATCTGCAAGTAACTATGGCTTGCTTATTTTTGGTCAATAGCATAAAAGTACTCAAACCTTTAGCTTTTATAGACAAGTAAAAATTTTTTTTTAATGGAGACACTCACAGTTTATATAACTTTTACTAACATTAAAACTCACGTGAACAGAAACACCACCTCTAATTTCATAAAAATCAGCATTTGACCCCCAAAAATGCAGGGTATGAGAGGACAGGGCTTTATGCTGAAAACTGGCCAATGGAAAACTCCTGAGGCTATCTGGTTTTGTTTTGTTTTGTTTTCCATTTCACAGAGGACCAGTGAAATGTTCATCCTGTATCTGCCCTCTCTGGGTAGACGTTTTCAAGTCACTCTTTTAGTAGACTGAGCTTTGCCAGAGCTGACTTCTCTGATTCCCAGTTTATCTCTATCTCCAAGATAATCTTGGATCTCTAAAAGCTTATAACAATGACAAAAATAACACTGATCTGTGACACAGAAGCAACCAGGCTGGGGAATAAAGATCTGACTCTGTCTGAAATAACTAAACAAATAGTCACTTTTATACACACACACTTCAGATATACTTTTATAAAAGTCAGAGCAATAGACAGGTTCTAAGTGCTGTTCATTCTCAAAGAGCAAAAAATTTATAAAACCCCTAATATGGCATTATATCTTCTTTTGTCTTATCCCTAAAATGTACATATGGTTATTTAAATGACTGAAAAAAATCTTAAAACTATAGAAACGTCCAATTATTTTAGTCAGTTTCTTTTCTTGTTTTTTTTTTCCCCCAGGTAACATTTACAGAACAGAACAAATTGGTTTTAACATTGGGAAGACCCTGATCTTTTAAACTGGCACTATCTAGTAGGACTTTGTGATGATGAATAATGTTCAGTAATCTGTGATGTCAAGCTGCATGGTGTTTTATTCATTTTCTTTGTATACTTGAGAAATTTCAAAGGAGCATTTTTTGAGTCTTCAGCGAGTTGTATATGTATCAATGGCTCTGTTGACCTTTGAGCTCCTTTCCATCTTCACATCACAAGTCTTGAAGATGCTGATTGTCAATCCATAAATTAAGATCCGTCCATTTCCTCCATCATGGCTCTCCTTTCAGATACTATGATCTTTGACTCATGTATCTGTATACACAGGCACGTACATTTAGGAAGATCCAGTGAAACAGTAATAGGGCTGGTTTACCTGGAGTGTTCCTGCAAGTTACCATGAATAGAAAGTGTGAGCAAGCAAGATCGAGTGTGCTCTCACTCCAGCCCCTTGGGGAAGGAAGGGGAAGTCCTATCCTTCATCCTGCCCATCAAGTCCAACGGGAACCTGTTGAGCCTTTTGCATGTTGGTGTGATTTGACACCTGTTTAGTTTCTCCTGAAATAGTCCTTTTTCTTTAGTTGCCAGGATTACTCTTCCCAGAGAATTTTAAGCTTCTCTTCTTCTCTGAAATCATTACCTGAACTTTTGTCCTCCTACACTGACCTGACCCCTGACCAGTCACTTTTTTTTTTCCTTTTTTATTAATGGAGCTGTTCTGCGTGCATGTACTCAGACATATATACCAAGGGTAAAGATACTTCTGATGAAATCAGGATCATTAAGGTGACATTAGCAAGAGCAAAGGATGTAATAAAGCAATAGTTACCATTTGTGGGGCACGTACTGGGTGCCAGGCGCTGGGCACTTTTCTTCTAAAGCTAAATTCTAAAGATGTTACGATTATTCCAATTTCATAGGTAAGTTAACCTTAACCTAAAGCTGAGTAACTTGCCTGAGGCCACACAGCTCAACAGTGGAAGAGCCAGGTTTATTCAACTCCAAAGCCCGTGGTTTTACCAACTAAGCAATAATTAAGGTGTAGAGGGGAAACGGTGTTGTGTGTGATGTACGAATCCTGGTTTTCATGTCTCCTTTTCCATTTTCATGGTGGTCTTAACCAAGTTGCTTAGCATCTCTGTCTTTCCCTCCCTCTCCACCCCCCTCTTTTTTTCTTTTTTGCCCTCCCCTGCACCCCTCCCCACTCAGGGTCAGCTCAGGCTCCTGAGCGTTCCAGGCCAGGGCCTCACCAGTAGACACCGGGGAGGGCTCTGACTGTGCGTGTTTGGTCCCCCAGCATCCTGGCTGGGTTTGGGGAGGGCCCCCTGAGGGTGGTGGTACTGAGCCTGGGGGCAGAGGTGGCAGGCTGGCAGGCCCAGAGTATAGCACATATGGGGGCAATACATACGGGCCAGCACGTGAGTCCAGGCCCGGGTGGGACGAGTCACGCTCAGCCTCTAGCTCTGTCCAGCGAGGGCTGTCCGCTGGTGCTGTGCCCAGTGGGACAAAGAAGGCAGAGGTGGGAGGACACCTGGCCACCCAGACGGAGGTGGAGGCAGCTTCAGTTTTGGCAGTGTGATTTTCCCCAGGCCCCTGAAGCCGTCCCCACAGCCCTGGCAGGGAGAGGGGGCTGGCTAGGCCCTGGCTGGCGAGGGAGCAGCAGCAGCACATCCTACACACGCCTCCCTGGGCCACAGGGGTTGTGGGTGGGGCAGGGAGTGGGGGGACCACTTGCTCATGCAGACATGGGGGTCAGAGCTTAGTGACCGCCCCCACAGCACACACTCACATGTTGAGGCAGCGGGGTGAGACGGTTACTGAGGGCTACGGATGGACTGACCAGGGGCAGGTGAAAGCATCCCTCCTTCTAATTTCTAATACCTTAGCGATAGGGGAGGAAGAGTCCCCCCGTATGTTAATTTGGTGCCACCACTTCCTCCTACCTTCCTGGAATACCAGATTGTAATGTGTAAAGGCTTCCTAAACCATCAGTCACTTCCCCCCCCCCCCCGCCCCCCGTGGTACTGTTTGACAGAGAATGCCGTCAGCTCACCTGTACAAAGTATGTTACAGGGTGCACGTATTTGCTTTTACCTATATCCCTTCATTCCTCAACTCTCTCACTGAAGTTGTTTGTGTATTTGAAAAGCTGTTCTTTTTGCCTTCTGACTACGCCTCCCTCTTTAGTTTCACTTTAGTTTGTTTTTTTCATTCAGGATTGTCACTTTTCAAGTCTGTACTATGTTACATTACTACCATTTTGTTTACTTAACAATTGTTAAAAATGTTAATGCCAAAGACCCCTCCGTTGTGATGGAGGAGGGCACTAAGATAAAAATGGAGATTGATGTTCATTGAACATTTGGCAGATGTCATGTGTCCTGTATCAACATAGCAAGATGTCATGTGTCCTTCATCAATATAGCAAGAAAGTAGAACTTGGACTTGAATCAGTGGGTAGCTGTGTTGGGTGGGGGAGAGGGATATGGATCAAAACAGATGAATCAAAAATCATTTCTCCACTCTATCTAAAAGCATATCTAGTGTCTGTATTGTTTTGTTACATTCTTTAGATGCTTACTGTTGTAGATTAAATAACCTTAGTGTTGAGTTCTGAGTTTTGATACTTGTATATTATACAACCAAAGCAAGATTTAGAACATTTCCATTTGCAAGAAAGGTCCTTCTACTTTTTGCAGTGAAATCTTTGTCTTTTCCATTTGGCTCTTGAACCCATCCGTTGCGCTTTTCCTTTTGGTTATTACATTTTTTAGTTATAAGATTTCCATTGGGTAGTTCTTTATGTCTTCTGTTTCCTGCAACTTTGTTTCTTGGGTGAAGCTTTCTAGTTTCTCATTTGTGGCAGGTGTAATTACTCTTTGAAGATTTTTATCTTGGCTGCTTTCAAATATTTGTCAGATAGTTCTGAGATTTCTGTCATCTTGGTGTTGGCATTTGCTGATTGTCTTTCTCGTTTAGTATGAGATCTTCTTGGTTCTTGGTTATGAGTGCTTTTTTAATCAAAATTTGGACATTTTCATTTTATGAGACTTGATCTTATGTAAAACTTGTTTTAGCTGGCTTTAACATCGCTCTGGCCGGGTATTACCTGGGAGGTGGGGCCTCCTCATTATCACTGGGTGATGGTGAAGAGTCCTGAGTCTCTCCACCAAGCTTCCTCTGACACTATCCCAGGAAGGAGGGGGCAGTCTCATGGCCTGGTGGAAGTGGATGTCCTGCCTCCTCACCTCAGCTCAACTGATGCTGCAAGGGTGGGGAAGTGGCCTTGATAATGGTGGACAGATCAGAAATTGTGGGTTCCCTATGTGGCTTTCTATGACCCCACCCTCTAGGGGGTTTTGGAGTACCTAGGTACAGCCTGGTGAGGGTGGAAGTCTAGGCTCTCCACTCAGCCTTTGCTGATACGGGTGGTTGGGTGACCTTTTTTTTCTGCAATGTAAACTACCTACTTCTGTCTGATACCTGAATCCTCCATCTAAAAGCTTCACAGAAGCTCTGATTATATCTGCTGTTGTATTTTCCTCATGAAAGAGAGGAGTTAACGTTTGTGCCTTACAGCTTGTCCATAGCCTTTCCCTGCTCTGATGTTGACCTATGTAAGTTAAGTGTTGTTTTAATTTCTGTTGTATTGAGATTGCTTAGTCTGTTTATCATGAGTGGGAAGGGTGAAGGTTTGCTGTGGTGATCACACTTAGGTTAGTCTTTGGGTGAGCAGGGTTCCCTTATAGCAAACTGTTTTTATAAAGGTGAAATCATCTCTAAATGAGTGAGCCAGGGTGAGTGTGCTTCATGTGGCTCAGAGGGGGCAGTGTGCTGACCCAGCTGCACGTGGTCTGAATATCTGGCTTGGATGGACAGTCATGAAGGCTCAGCTCCGGTGGCCACGCAGTAGTTATCAGGGCTACCTATGGGCAGACTTCTGACGACAATGGAGTATTCTTTAGGTTCAATCCTTCACGTCTCAGGATATCTGCTCCCATCTCTTCTCATCAGCAGGGTGTCTTTCTCTCCAGCCCCCTCGTAGTAACAGATGGGGAGCCATCTATTACTGGTCAGTTGCAGATTTTTTGGGAACAGACATGTCCTCTTTTAATGCCCTTGAATTACTGGTTTGGAAATTTGTATTTTACCCCTATTCTTTTTGATAGTAGGAAAGGACTTCAACCTGTATGTTGAATGTTAAGCTTCAATATATATTGTAAATATGTTTATATTTTTATTATGTGTAATCCCTATCTCTCTCTCTCTCTCTAAACATATCTATATCTATAGATACAGGTAGAGAGTGAGAATATACCACATTTAGCTGACCAAGGAGAGGTCTGGAAATCCTATTCTCTTTCCACATAGCCTGACCAAAATAATAAAATCAAACATAATTGAGCTCATTTAAATGGCCTGGGAGTGGGGGAGTGCAGCATAAGTAGGTGAGTCCCTCAGACCCATGAGGCTCTTCCTTGATGTTATGATGGAGGGGGCTAGAGTGCTCAGATCCCACTGTCCTCCGGGACATGGGGGCACTCTACCCTAGAACAAGGCTCAGCAAACTGTTTTGGTAAAGGGCCAGCTAGTAAATATTTAATTTTTGCAGTCCGTTTGGTATGTCCCAACTACTCACCTCTACCTCTGCCATCGTACTACAATGGCAGCATAGAAAACATATAAATAAGCATAGCTGTGTTGCAATAAAACTTAACGCTGACATTTGAATTTCATATAATTTTCAAAGATCACAAAACATCCTTTTTAGTTCTTTTTTCCCCCCAACATTTAAAAATGTAAAAACTGTTTTTGACTCATAAGGCATATGTAAACAGACAGTGGGTTGGATTTGGCCCATTGACCCTAGTTTGCTGACCTGCCTTTGTAGATATGTGCTGGACAGGTTCCTTTGCCCAAAGAGACATTGTGCCCTGTCAATTAGCTTAACCCACGGTTGTGCTTCTTGGCACATTCCCATTCATTCCCATTCATTCATGCATAAATTCTTTTTTTTTTTAAATATTTTTAATGTTCATTTTTGAGAGACCCCAAGCACGAGAAGGGGAAGGGCAGAGTGAGAGAGAGAAGGAAACACAAAATCCAAAGCAGGCTCCAGACCCGGAGCTGTTAGCACAGAGTCCGATGTGGTGCTTGAACTCACAAGCTGTGAGATCATGACCTGAGCCGAGGTTGGGCGTTCAACCCACTGAGCCACCCCAGCGTCCAGTGCACACATTCTTATGAGTGATCTAGGCACTTTTCTGGGCACCGGAGGCTCCTCAATGAGTAAGAGTTATGCCCTCAAGTATTCACTGTATCATCTAGATTGATTCTACCTCTGATAACATTTTTCTTGATAACAGCATGTATTCATGTTACATGTATTCATGTATGTGTACCTCCTCCTTGCTAAGGTATTGCTATATTCAGCTTTTGAAGTCATAATGGGAGTTATGAATCCCAGAGCAGAATATTTTGCTAGGATTTCAGTTTTCATTTTTATCCTTTAGGAAGAGCTAAGCAACGATATATTGTTAAAGTGGTATCATGGGTCAGTTTGGAATGGTTCATCTGAAGTCCCAGAAGAGGCCTGATTTGGTGTTGTCACAAGGGATTACTTTTCTCATGTAGTGTCAAGTCCGGAGATAGGTGGTTAAGAACCTAGTTTGAGCCACTCGCTGATGGTAGAGCCTTTGTTGCTCTTAGCCTCTTGGCTTTCATGTTTATAGCCTATGATCTGTAGCAGCTCTAGATACCACCTCTCCATTCAAGGTGACGAGATGGTGAGAAGGGTGATATAAAAATTCGTTCTCTTCTGTCACTTCCAGAACTGCATCTTTACACATCAAACTTCTGCTTTGGCAGAAGTCAGGAGTCTGTTCACAGCTACAGGTAGCTGCAAGGGGGGCGGGGAAATTGAGTGTCTTTGTGGGCACATTCCAAGAGTCTCTAGGAGAACTTTGGGAAGTGTTTCCTACAAAGAGAGGTCTCTTGTGATTACTTGGAGAGGTCCAGATTACTTGTAGAGGGTAGTGCTGTGCTGAATTTGAACTCAGAGTATGATAAGGCACTTCCGTTAATTAAACACACTTAGAGAGTATCTGCTATGTGGTTATAGTATAAGAGTGGTTTGGGGGCGCCTGGGTGGCGCAGTCGGTTAGGCGTCCGACTTCAGCCAGGTCACGATCTCGCGGTCCGTGAGTTCGAGCCCCGCGTCGGGCTCTGGGCTGATGGCTCGGAGCCTGGAGCCTGTTTCCGATTCTGTGTCTGCCTCTCTCTCTGCCCCTCCCGTTCATACTCTGTCTCTCTCTGTCCCAAAAATAAATAAACGTTGAAAAAAAAAAAATTTTAAGAGTGGTTTGAAACAAGGGCTGTGTTTTCCATGAACTTTAGCAAAAGGACATAGAAATGAAATTTCAAATGATCTCCATTCCAATAGATAATGATGGGGATTGAAGTACGTTTGTTTCTAAGGTCATGTGTTTATTTAGCAGCGTTTATTGGATGCCAAATATGTACAGCTGTTTAGTCTCTGCAGGCACACAGACCAGCATGACAGTTTCTCCTCTGAAGAAGGCAGTCAAGAAAATCAGTTTCACATCAGTTGTCTGGTTCTGTGACTTAACATATCTTTGAATTATACAATGAGATAGGAAACAACTTTTATTTGCCTTTTTTGAAAAATAAAAGCTGTAAGTTTTCCTAAGAAGGGAATGGCAGTGAGTAGGATTGAATTGATATCTTTCCACCATACCTCTGCTTATTCTATGAACAGTGATTGAGTACTTACAGTAGGCACTTGGCTAGGCACTCGGTTTGTCAAGCTTTAATGAGCAGTCACTTGCTTCAAGGGGTTCCTAGTCATAGACTAGGCCGACACGTTAATATACTCTTGCGGTGCGTTGTGTATATATACATGGGGTGGCTGGGGGGAGTTAGGAGGGGAGAGAATAAGAAAAAAAGGTGAATTGTCAACATTGCTTAGAGAGGATATAATGGTTGCAAAATCAGTTAAAGCTTCACGATGGGAAGAATAGATTGATTTCCTGAAAGATCATCCATGAAAATAAGCGAAGAGTATATTTTGTACAAAGATCAATTCTGTCAAAGTGGAGAAGCACCAAGCCTCTCAGCTACAGGCAGCATCTGTGTGGTGGTAGAAACCCTTGGTGCAGGATCTGGAGCAGTCTGCTGGACCTTGGGGGTGTTTGCACAGCGTCTCTGTTAACAGCAAAGCCCAAAATAAAGGAACCTTCAGCTTGAATGGGGCTCAGCCCCTTGTTTCACTGCAGAGAGAGAGTGGTGTGGGTGGGAATCGGAAGACCTGGAAGCTGGGTTACTTCTTGGCAAGTAGGATGCACTTGTTCATGCAAGTGGAGCCAGCACATCCCTTGGTTCTCTCGTCATCTTGAGACAAAATGCCTGGCACTTCTCCATAGCCTGTGACTGTGAGCTAGGTCCTGTCAGAATGGGATCTTTCGGAGGTCAGGTCCAGCAGGGTCTAGGCTCACTTCCAGCAATGAAACACCTCTTCTGCTAGTCAGACTGGGGCCCCTTTTTGCAGCATATGCCCTTTCCAGCAAAATTCTAAAGTAATATGATAGTGTTGAGCTATCCGTGTTTTTTTGTTTTGTTTCAAAGAAGACAACATGTTTTGGTTGAAAATCACAATGAACTTACTGAAAAAACTCTAAAACTTGTGAATAAAGTATTTTTGGAGGGGTGCCTGGGTGGTTCAGTTGGTTAAGCGTCCGACTCTTGGTTTCAGCTCAGGTCATGATCTCTGTTTATCGGTTCGAGCCCTGCATCAGGCTCTGTGCTGGCAGCGTGGAGTTTGCTTGGGATCCTCTCTCTCACTCTATCTCTGCCCCTCCCCTGCTCGCTTGGTCTCTCTCAAAATAAATAAAATATCTTTTCTCTTTTCAGCTATGGAGGCAATATGGGGGAATGAGATGAGAGGGAATGAGCTGTTTTTGTTTTTAAATTCTTTTTTGTTCTAGAATATGTGTAGCATAAAATTTATCATTTTAACCCCCTTTCAGCGTATGACTTAGTAGCATTAAGTATATTCACATTGTTGTGCGACTATCACCTCAATGCGTCTCGAGGACCTTTTCATCCCAAAGAGAAACTGGACTAAGCAGCACATCCCCATTCGCCTCTCCTCCAGCTCCTGCTCACCACTGTTTGACTTCATCTGTGTGAACTTGACTACTACAAGTGCCTCGTATAAGTGGTAATCCTACAATATTTGTCCTTTTGTGACCAGCTTATTTTACTTAGCGTGTCTTCAAGGTTCATCCTGTATCAGAATTTCATTTCTTAAAACTGAAAAGTCCACCGTATGACTAAAAACTCCATCGTATGTATCACATTTTCTTTATCCATTCATCAGTGGACATTTGGGTTCTTTCCACCTATTGGCTATTGTGAATAATGTTGCTGTGAACATGGACGTACAAATATCTGTTCAAGTCCCTACTTTCAATTCTTTGGTTGAATTGCCAGATCAGATGGTAATTCTGTGTTGAATATTTTGAAGGAATCCCCAGCTGTTCCCAGCAGCTGCACCATTTTACATTCCCACTAGCAAAGCACAAGGGTACTGGTTTCTGAGGGAATGGGCTTTTCCACACGAGAGACAGATGGTACCTTTGCTCTGGCATCTCAAAACATTGTGAAAACTAATGTCCCTGTTAACTCTTTTAAAGGACTATTTATGAAATCTATTTGGTTTTTAATTCTTGATTTTGAAGAGCTTAGTGTTAGCAACTTTAATGTGAAAATGATTAGGGCGGCCCTGGAAGGAAAGACCACAAACAGCTTTCGATGTCAAATCAGTAACTAGAAATCAGTAAGGCACAGAGTGGTCCGGAAGCCCAGGGAAACAGGAAGAGGGTCTCCAAGCCGACCTGTGAGCTGCTGAGCCCATTAAATTGAGTAAATAACTTGAGTGAAAACAAGAAAGGGCAGTGATAAGGACAGAAAAGAGGACGCAAACAGGGGCACCTTTTACATGATGAACAAAGAAATGGAGGTCACAGCTTGTAAAGAGGCCATTTGAAAGTTGCTTGATTTGTAAATATTAGGGACATGAAATTTCAGGGAAAACAAAGCAAAGCCTGTCAGAAATGGTTTTAAATAAATAAACCCAAGCACAAAACCTAAATCAACTACTGGGTTTGCAGGCGAGGAGGGAACAGCTATGGAGGATTAAAATATTTGTGTGAAGAAGGTGGCTACGTGTGTAGAAAGTCAAAACACCGTAGTCTGCCTCATGTTTATAGTTCTCTTACATTTTGAATGCTAGGTATTTACCAGCCGAGAGAAGTTTCCTTTTGATTTAAGGCAGGGCTGTATAAAGAGAGGAGATTGCTGGTTCATTTAGCAGCTGAATAGATGTTTTTTTTTTTAATTTATTATTTTTTACTGTCTTTATTTTTGAGAGAGTGTGAGTGGGGAAGGGAGGGGGAGAGAGAGGGGAACAGAGAATCCAAAGCAGGCTCCACGCTGTCAGCACAAAGCCCAACGTGGGACTCAAACCCACGAACTACAAGATCGTGACCTGAGCTGAAGTCGGGTGCTCAACCAACTGAGCCACCAGGCACCCCTGAACAAATGTTTCTTTAATGCCTATTATGTGCCAGGTTCTAGACTGGGGAGAGGAGGTCATGGAGGTGACTAAGGGCCTGCCTTGAAGAGCTTGCAGGGGTGGGAGACAAGGTGTACAGATCAGTGAGGTAGACCTCACTACAGCAAGGGAAGTGAAGCACCAGGGCACTGTGTGCATGGACGAAGCATAGCTAAGTGGTTCTTGGTCTGGTATCCAGAAACTCCTAGGCGGCTTTCTAAGGATCCGAGCTGACACATCGGGTGAGTGGACCTAGCCTCCCAAAGGAGGAAGTAAAACTGGGGTGAAGTAGAACCTCTTTCTAGGAGGAGGGACCAGCATGAGCAAAGGTGAAGGAAGTATGAGAGTCCAATTTGGTGGGGGAGGTATTGGGAGAACAGGAAGTACTGGAAACTCCCAGCAAGTCAGTGGTATTCTGAAGCTATAAATTTCAAGGCGGCTGGGGATCAGTCTGGAGAGAAAGATCAAAGCTATATATTTTTCTTCCTCTAATGTCCAAATCCATCCTGTGCTAATCTCTAATCTCCTTTTATAAGAAAAAAAATTTTTAATAGTCATGATTTTAAAATACTGAATATTCGTTGCAATAGGCCATTCTTTGGAGATGGAGAAGCTGATCTGATATTAACAGTAATGAGCCTTCTGCTCTTACAGATTTTGGCTGCTCCATTCTCTTTCTCCATATACCTGAAGTTGGCACTGCTATTGGTTCTCCAGCATCTATTCCGCCCCTGCCTTCTTGAATACTAGCAGTGTGGTTTGAGAAACTGACTCTAGCAGAAGGGTCAGCTGGTTAACAGTGATGCTACCTCCACTGCCAGGGTTTTAGTTCGTTAATAGGTATGTGATTCACCTTGAGCTGATGGGGAAAAAAATGAATATTTGGAAGAGGATTAGGGGAAAGAGAACCAGACAACTGAACTGTCACTATTTCTAGATGAGACCCAGAAGCTTGTAGCTCAAGGTGCCATGAGGGGACTCAGGCTTATGATCTAGGTGATGTTCTGGATAGAAGAATGGCAAGATGAAAGAAAAAAAAAATAATCCTTGATGAATCCTCTGTTGAGCTGGCAAATCCATGAACTCTGAACCTGTACCATTATTGGGCTTCCTTTTCTGAAAGCTAATAATTTTCCTTACTGCTTAACCTGTTTTGGGTTGCTCATCTGAAGCTTGAAATCATCCATATCCTAAATGATGCTTGATCTCTGTGACCTTCAGTAGATACCTGCATGACTTTGTGACTGTGCGCCTTGAGTCTCCTCTCCCTTATCTGTGAAATGAATGTAATTATGTCTTATTGAGTTTTTATGAAGATCATTTGAGATCCGGCATAAAGCCTGAGGGAGGAGGTGTGAACTAATACATGTTGAACATCTATTGTGTACCATGAAATGGGCTGGTTCTTGGCTCTAGGAAGCTTAGAAGCTAGAAGAGAAATTCATATAATTTTCATATTGAAAGGTACAAAGCCACATGCATATGGACCTTTGTATAGTTAGGTAAGGTCATCGATTCAGTATTTGAATACTTACTGTTCCAGGTACAGTGATCTAAAATGGGGTGGAGGCAGGGGATGAGGAAGAGATTAAGGGAAGGCATATCTGAAGTGTTCTTTAAGCCAAAACCTGACAGATGAGTAGGAGTTAGGTGAGGAATAGGGAGAACATTTCAGGCAAAGAAACATTACGTACAAAATCTGAGAAGTGTGAAAGAACTTGATGTGTTCAAGAAGTAGGAAGTGTGAAAAGGAAGTGTGTGGTCAGAGTACAGTGAACGAAGGATAATGTGGGTGATGAAGTTGGAAAGGTAGAAGGGAACAGATAATTCAGAGCCTTGGTGGTCATGTTAAAGACTTTTGAGTGATCTAGATGTAAAATGAAGCCATTGGAAAGTTTTAAGCCAAAGGGTCTCACGATCTGACCTGTACCTTTTTTTTTTTTTTTTTTTTTTTAATTGGGTTTCAGGGCTCAGGCGAGGAAGAGCAGTTAGGCCGGTCAGCATTGTGGGTGAGAGACGTGGGTGGTTCGGACCAGGGTGATGGCAGTGCAGATGGAGCCGCATGGATGGATTTGAGCAGCACTGTGGGTGTAGAGCTTGCTGGACCTGATGAGAGATGGAAAGGATGTGGTAAATCGTGGAGAGAGTCCTGCCAAGGATGACTCTGGTTTCTGTGGAACTGGAAAGGACTGGAAAAGGCATTTTGGGGGGTAGTGGTAGAAAATCCAAGATTCAGTTTTGAACATGTTAAATCTGAGCTATCTGATACACTGGAATTAGGGTGTTGAGCTCCAGTTTCACTTAGGTCTGAAGCTCCTAACAGGTCTATCTAGGCCGTGGTTAAAATTTGGACGTCATCAGCAGGTTGTTGATTGTATCCGAGTGTGGGAATGAATGGCTCCTCTGAAGGAGAGCATGGAGAGCAGGAAGGGAACCCCTGCCTCACTTCTGCGAAGCCAGCCCTCATCTCTCAAGTGTCACATACTCTCTTGGAAGCCTGGTAAGAGGAAGCCCTGACCTGAATGGGGTGTTGAGTAAGGGAAGAATTGTAGAATTGCAGCAGTTGGCTAAAAGGGAAGCATGCTGAGGGGAGCCTGGGTGGCTCAGTCGGTTAAGCGTCTGACTCCTGATTTCTCATGGTTTGTGACATGGAGCCTCACATCGGGCTCTGTGCTGGAATTTTTCTCTCTCTCTCTCCTCTCTCTCTCTTTCTCAAAATAAACCTTTAAAAACCTCTATCTATATATATATATGTGTGTGTGTGTGTGTGTATATATATAAAGGGAAAATATATATATATATATATATATATATATATATATATATATATATATATATATGGGAGGCATGCTGAGAATGGAGGGAAAGTGAAGATATTGAGTAAAAGTCACCAATGAGGTAGAGTCCTGAGTAGGATGGAGGAGTGAAGGTTCTGGCCCTGAATCCTCTGAGGCCAAAGGGAAGGGGATAAGGAATTTAATTAAACTTAAAGGGGTGGAGTCCCAGGGAGGTGAGAGAATTTACTACCAGAAACCTTGAAGCGTGCACGCGTGCGCGCGCACACACACACGTATTGCGTGCACGTGCACATGCACACCAAGCCTCACACATGCTGGATGCTTCGTGGAGGTCATCTGCGGGGAATGTATGGTTCCTGCTATTTCTTTGATGAATGGTGGGTACTTTGGAGGGGCTCAGTAAGTATTTGTTGAATAAATAATTATGCTCAGAAAATGGGCTGTAGATTTTATTTATGGTCCTATCCATGTTAAGATTTGGAGAGGGTAAGGCAGGAAAAATCTAGGCTTGACTCCATTGAACCCTTCACTTTGGTCTTTCCTTCTCTTTCATGTAGCTGCAATAACTGTTCTAAAGTCACCTGTCCTTTTGTTTGCCTCTTCTATTGGACCATAAGATCTTGGAAGGGAACATCTGTCCTATATGAATCCATGTTTCCAGGATCTAATCCAGGGGATGTCTCATGGTACACGCTCAGCAAATAGTTGCACAGTCCATGCAAGCAGGGGTACTTGAGTGGATGCTTGAATAGATTCAGAGGAGGAGGGAACAAGCACCCTTCCAGATGGAGGCAGAGACAAGAAGCTGAACTGCAGGGGTTGAATGAGTTGCACGTGTGGGAGGCAGGAACGAAGTTGCCCGATTTGGTAATCTCATCTGTGATGTGGGCATTAGTAACTTGCTCTAGGTCAAACAACTTGGAACTGATGGTTTCTGGATTTGTGCTGAAATCTTTCTGACTTGAGAGCTCAGGGTTTCCTCTATGCCATGCTCCCTCCTCCCCAGATCATTTCCTATAGTTATCACACCACTTGTAAACTTGCCACTGCTTTGTTCCTTCCCTCTGAGGCCACACGAAATACTGTCTGTCGTGGACGCCTTCTTTGCAGGACTTGTTTTCAGTTATATTTTTTTCCTCTTTGCTAGCTCTCCACTGTGGCTTGAATCCACGGGGTATTGATCATCCTGCCCGTGCCGAAGGTATTAAACTACAGATTGAAGGTGAAGGTGTTGAATCTCAATCCATTAAAAACAAAAATTTTCAGAAGGTGCTTGACCAAAAAGGAACCCCCAAGCGACTGCCAGCAGAAGCTGAGACTGCTAAGGTAGGTAGTAATCCACTAAATTATGGAGATTGTGGAAGCTGCAGCTTTGATACTTTGTGGTCCAGCCACAGAGAACAGATGGTCCTTTCACTCCTTCCCGGTGTATCTTCAGTTAAATGAACACCGACTGCTTCTGGGTTCTAGGCAGTAATGAAAATGTTGACTGCATCCCCTTGGAGTTAAACACGTTTGTGGTCCATGTCCTGCCATGAGTATGGTACAGAATGGGCTATTGAGAAAGATGCCCTGGACTTAAAGGTGAAAGGTGTGTTTGCCAGGCTCACACTTACCATTTTATGAACTTAGGCATGCCATGTGATTATGCAGGCCTTAGATTCTTCTTCTATAGAATGGTATCATAAAAACTCCCTCCACCATGGGTAGAACAGATGAAATAATAGCATGCATTGGAAGGATTGTGCAACAGGTCCAGTGCTGCTTGTGCATGAGGGTCTTTGGCAGACAAACACTGTTAATTAATCACTGATGTTTTATTCAGTATATCCATGTATTCCAGGTACTGTTTTAAGGACTCTTGATATACTGGCCTACTGTGTCCCTATAACAATTCTGTGAGGTAGACCATCATAAACAGAACTCTGATGGAAGATAGAATCATCCTACTTTGTTTTAGGATGCTTAGTTCTTTTTCGTTTTTAGTCTTAAATCTAGGTACATAACATACATACACTGGTAAAATGGGGCTTGGAGGGTAGATGATCCTTTAGTAAGGACCACCTCTTCTAAAGGTTTTCCACAGTGGAACTGGCACTTGATGGATTCTTTGTGTGAAATCAGTGAAGATGCTCGTGTCAAGGGCACAGTTGAAGATGTTCATATTAGTTTGCCCCTTGGAAATTGAAGAAACTAGTCTTCATGTGGTGTTCAGTTTTTCCCTTGTGCATTCTCTGCAGAGGAATTTCCTTTCAAATGTTTGTGTGAATGAATATGTGCGTGCCTTGGAAAGCAAATGTTACAGTCAGCCAAGAAAAACTTGAAGTAGAAAGGTCACTTTGCTGTCCTATAGAAACCAACTCCCTCCCCACCCCAAACGTCTTTCAAAATCAAATGTGAATGTCTCTGCTTTATCCACAGTTGTGAATAACTGCTACTGTTACTTCCCTTCTTTAGTGTAGATAATTAAAACCGATGACCTTAAGTGCATGCCTATGTGTGTTGTAGAGTTGGGAAATGATTAGCAAGGATACTGTAGATATTTGGCACTAGACATTTTAGTGGAAAGAAATTGCATCTCCTAGTAAATTGGTCGATGGTTGAAGTTTGGTTTGTGAGGAGAGTTAGAAATAAGTGAGCCCTGTTATATTTAAACCTCTTCCATCTCTGATGCTACACAGACATCTTGAAAGAGCAAGGGGAAAAAGTGTATGAAGGATCTTCTTTAGGAAGATAAATAGCTTGA
Organism: Lynx rufus; assembly: GCF_022079265.1. Classification (NCBI taxonomy): domain Eukaryota; kingdom Metazoa; phylum Chordata; class Mammalia; order Carnivora; family Felidae; genus Lynx; species Lynx rufus. The sequence continues at coordinate 48,060,156 of NW_025814826.1, read as the reverse complement.
GTGGGATCTTTTTAGAAGGATGGTTAAAATATTAAAAAGTAGAGTGGAGGAAAAGAAAATTGCTGGTATTTGTCTGATTTTAATTCAGTTTTAAACATTTCCAGATCATATTGCTGGTCTGTTTTCCAATAAAAAATAAAGTTTTATTTAAATCTGATATGATTTGATTACTTCTGAAGTATTTGGAATATGTGATACTGTAGTAATTCCTGAATTTCACGTTGATAGCATTTGCTTTTGCCTCTAGATCACTTTATATTTGCTTTGCTGAAAGCATACTTCACTGAGAATAGTCTATAATGACCCTTTTCTCAAGCATAGTCCACCTATTGGAAACCAGATTCATTTGAATTATCCAGATCATCTACAGTGTAAGGTGTTAAGGGGATTCTGAGTATTTTCACGTTGACATCATATTTAGAAGTAGACAGACCAGAAGCCTTAGTAGAGCTCAGGCAAGGTATTTATTCCCTTTTTCATGGAGGACCCGAGGACAACTGTGTTTGCTGGGCAGACAGAATTAAAAGTAAGTACCACAATGTGATTACTACAGATGTACAGTGTTACAGACACTGAACCTTCCGTGCCACAGTGTGAACTTATTTTGTGTGTGTACAAACACCTTTAAAGGGTTTTTGTTGCCTTAGAGGGTTATTGGAGTTGCAAGTTTTCTTTTTTTCTTGAGTAAATAATTGAATGTTGGGTAAACTGACCTACTCTAAATAAAAAATCTGTTAGAAATGTATAAATTTAAAGGCACTCAGTAATGTAAATTGGTACAGCTTTTCTGGAGGACAGTCTGATAGTAGCTATCAAAATTTTAAATGTGTGTAACTTCTGAGCCAATAATTCCCTCTAGTAACTTGTCCTAAGAAATAATCATCCAGATGTGCAAAAATGCCTACAGGACAATGGTCACTCTGGCGTGGTTTATAATATGGAAATGTTGGGAACAGCCCAACTGTTCATTCCTAGAATGCTGGCTAAAGGTACTATGTATATTCATGCAAGGGAATAGGATTCTATTCCTCCCTTTATAAGGGTAGAAGAGACCTGTGGATTCATCTTCGTCTCTTCAGTCTGCTGTAACAAAATACCATAGACTAGGTGGCTTATAAACAATAGAAATTTATTTCTCACAGTTTTAGAGGCTGGGAAGTTCAAGATCAAGGTGTCACCAGAATCATTGTCTGATGAGGCCCCACCTCCTGTTCAGATGGCCATTATGTCACTGTGTTACATGGTGGAGAGGGACAAGAGTGCTCTCTGGAGCCTCTTTTAGAGCCCTGATCCCATTTATGAGGACTCCACTGTCATGACCTATGCATGTAAAAGGGCCCCACCTCCCTAATACCATCACAATGGGGGTCAATATAGGAATTTTAGCAGAACATAGACATTCAGTCTACAGCAATATTTATGTGGGAACATGAGTGTGATGATACTTTAAAATGAGGGGAAGAGAAGGACACAGTGTGTATAGCATGTCCCCATTTATGTAAAAATGTCTGTTTCTGAATAAAGACGTCACTGAGTCTGGAAGAGTTTATTGCACAATATGAACAGTGGTTTATATCCGGAGTTGAGATTATGGGGGAAAACCTTCTCTTCACTTCTGTTTTGAGGGTTTTTTTTTTCTTTTGTTTTTTAAAGATATGCATGCTTTTAAGTGTATTGACTTCAAATCCCTTTTCAGATTGCTCTATTAACTTGAGTAGCTCAACTGAAACTTTCCTATTTGAGTCGATATTGTGCCTTTTAGGGTGCTGATTTCCTCCCATGGCTTCCAATTCTTGTTGGTAAGTTATTTGCCAAAGGAGTAAGTTCCTTGGGGGACTTTTTGCCTATATGTGCCTTGAGTTGTGGAGACCATTTGGTGTGGTGCTTTTGTGCTTGTCTCCTGTTGAACTTTTTGAGATGTAACAGCTCTGACCAGTGTTACATTACAGTTCAGTTTGACTTTGCATCCCTTTGCTACTGATTATGCAAATCAGGTGGTCCTCCCCCATCTCCCCATCCCATATGCACTTTCTTGTTTGCAGGCTTCACACGAACCTGGTTCCAGCTTCCTGTCATGCCTGTGGGCCTTGCCACTTGGAGTCTAGCCATGCTGGGTTTGAAACCAATCCCTCCCCATGTCACCTGTCCCAGATCCCAGCAGGCATAGTGACCTTCATGCCACCTCATTGCTGCGGTTTTCTGACACCTAAAAATTTCTCTTCTGTGACTTCAAGCTTGGCTTTACATCAATTTAGAGATTGATTTTCTAGTGCCTTTAAGTTCTAGAACCCAAGGAATGGGAGATTGTAGCATGACATGGTTAATATACCATCTTGACTCTGAAATTTGTGTTACTTTCATAATCTAAAGATACATCTGTCTTTCTGTTTTATGTTCTTGAAATAATTATCTTTTTTGCTTCTCTTAGAATGTGATTTTGGAGCCATTGACTCTAATCCCCAAAAGACTAGGACTCTCATTCCAGAAAGAGGTGGTTTCTGCCAGGAGATGCCTGTAGCTCTTACCATAAGAGAAACCAATGGAGAACCAAGCTCACTTTTTTAAAATTTATTTATTTATTTATTTATTTATTTATTTATTTATTTATTTATTTATTTTTGAGACAGAGAGAGACAGAGCATGAACAGGGGAGGGTCAGAGAGAGGGAGACACAGAATCTGAAACAGGCTCCAGGCTCTGAGCTGTCAGCACAGAGCCCGACCTGGGGCTCGAACTCATGGACCGTGAGATCATGACCTGAGCCGAAGTCAGATGCTTAACCGACTGAGCCACCCAGGCGCCCCCCAAGCTCACTTTTAATTAAGCTTTATAACTGGGCAGCAGTGAGTCTAGTTGGAAAAAAAAAATGGAGCCAACTGAAATGTTGGATCTACAAAAGATACTTAACCAATGTAAATTCTAATTGCTTACGTGCACTTGGGACTCAAGAGAGTACACATGCCATCAGGGCTGCAGTTACAAGTTCAAGATGGGAAAGAAAAAAAAAAGCCATGTTAACGGTTAATTTTATGCTACAGGTGGATTCAAGGCAAGAGATAAGAAGTATAACATTTTTATCTCCTAGGGAGGTGCAAAAATTATAAAGGTACACATATGGGGGAACGTACAGCCACCACAGATGAGAGCCAAGGTGAGGGTCTTAACACAGAGAAGGCACAGCCTCTGTTGTCTATCAACTTATTTTTATTCTTAATCTTTTTACCATTGTAGTCACGGAGGCCCAAGGCCAGCTCCTAGTCCTGCAGACCAGGTATATGCCCACGTAGAAGTTTCCAAGGAGACAGTCCTATGAGAGACCAAGGTCCTTCCTGGAGAGGCCCTGGCCTGAGGTTTGTTCTCCCTTTTCTCACAAGCAGTGGAGATGGAGCAGCCAGAGAGAAGGTGTACCAGTAAAGTAGAACTTGACCTATGTTGTGAAATATGGGTAAAGCTCAAATATGCAGCAGTTAAGAATGGAAGCAATGAAGTCTAAGTACCTTGAGCCAAGGTTTGGCAGCAGACTTCCTCAGGTGTGCTCAGCAGCAGTCTCCTTAGAGTCAAGATTCATGTTTTGGAAACAGGTTAGAACAATACGTTGGAGCCAAGTTTATGAGATGTGAATGCTAGGATGAGGAATGTGAGTTTGTTTTCTGCCTGCACTGCTCAATATGGTAGCCACTAGGCATATATGGCTATTTAAATTTATTAAAACTGAATACAGTAGATCTACTTCCTTGGTCATACCAGCCAAATTTCAAATGGGCCGTTGCCACGTGTCCAGAGGCTATTGTTTTGGATAGCACAGACCTAGAACATCACAGAAACTTCTATCAGCCAGCACTGCCCTGATCTGTAGAAAGCTATTGATGAGACACTTGGGTGGCTCAGTCTGTTAAGCATCTGACTCTTGGTTTCGGTTCAGGTCATGATGTCATGGTTCATGAGATTGAACCCCTTGTCGGGCTTCACGCTGACAGCACGGAGCCTGCTTGGGATTCTCTTCCTCTGTCTCTGCTCCTTCCCAGCTCTCATGCAGGGCATGCCTGTATGCTTGCTCGTGCTCTCTCTTTCTCTAAAAATGAACTTAAAAAAAAAAAAAAGTTACGTAAGTTCTCTGGATACAGGAGTAAAATGAGAAAACAGTATTGTTGACATTGTCTCTAATTCTTGTCCTTGGGTCTTGGAGGACGTGTGCATCAGTCATAAGAAAGGTTGAAATAGGAGTCTGTTTTGAGAATAATGTTCCCAACTGTTCTGATGGTTGCGATTTCCATTTCCATGGCAACTCTGGCTATGGCATAAATCAGCCTATCAGCAGGCAGTATCCTGCCTGTTCCCTGTTGGAATTCTGGGATGTATCCTCACCAGTGGCCTAAACACAGCATTGGGAAATGAGAAACTTTTGCCTTCTAGACTTGATTTTCTAGGTGCTCACAAGGAAACTCCCTTTCTGTGTTCTTATGCCTATAAAATAAGGGTTTCCTACAGTTTGTATTTTTTCTTGCCAATGATTCTAATTTGCTAGAGTCTGTAAAGTGGCACAGAGTGATAATCAAGAGTCTTGGTGGCTTTTTGAAGATGGCATTTTGAGTGTCCCTCATACATGCATGACTACCTTGTATTTTTTTTTTTTAATAAAATACGTATCCCTATTTAGCAGCTAAGAAAACAAAGCGTTCAAATGAGTTGCCAAAACTTAGTTTCTGGCTAACAACTAGAGAAAGATGGCATTCAAGTGTAAGTCAAATGACTCCAAACCCAGGGTTTTTTATTCCCTTGACATTAAATGTACAAACGACTTATTTATTGGAAAAGAAAATATAATCTGTTATACTGAGAATCTGGCCGGCTGGGCTGAAAATGAGGTTAAAAAAACACTGCACGTGATCTGTATTCCTCAGAGAGAAACACAGAAAATCTTGATCTCTGTTTTATATAAGGGAGAAGCAATGCCAGCATCTAAAACAGTGAATAATTGCCTGCATTTGGCTTTGGGATGCATTATGTGAATCTTTGGCAGCAGATAGCCTTTTCTCATTAGGCTAATATTAGATTTAGTTTGTATTTCTTTGGCACCAAGTTAAAGGAGCTGGCCTGGAACTTGGTGCTGGAGGCAGGAGGAGAAAGCTTGGTGCTTTGGATAAGCCACAGGCGGATAAATGAGAGTTGACTGGAGATGGCTGGTGGACGTTTGTAACTCTGAGCAAGAAGCATTCATTTGGGATTAAAACAAAACTAAAAGAATTTTGACTTGGGTTAAAAGGTGAAGGGTGGATTGTACTTAACCTTGATCAAATTACATTGCTCAGCTGCCTCTGAGAAGGTCTATGGCAATTTGGGGATAGAATGATCTAATTCTTGGCTCTCTGTATTTCTTGGCTCTCTGTATTTCTTGGCTTGGGGAGGAAGCATGTCTCCAAAAGAAGCTGCCAATCCAATATAATGTCACCAATGATATGAAAGGACATAATGCATTGGAAATGTAATGAGCACACACTTTAAGAATTGTCAGAAGGGTCAGAAC